>NW_026087742.1:42563313-44963313 GCF_022539395.1 Myiozetetes cayanensis | reverse complement strand
TTCTAGAGACAGTAAGACAATTTCTGGAGAAGCTTTCTGACCAGTTGTCTAAAAGGTATGTCTTTTCAATTAAGTTATTTTTTTTAACCATACTCTTTATTTCAAGAATAGAGGGACTTATGCACTCTTAAGTGCTGCTTGTTGTATGCTCTGATGAAGCAAAAAGCAAAACTTTTCCAGAGTTTTCAGAGGAACTATTTGTTTAGAATAAATTCTGTGCCTGTGATCAGAGAACACCCAGGACTAAATGCAATAAATGATGTGCCAAGAAATACTGTTAACAGCAAACAAGAAGACCAAGTTGAAGTGTAGAAGAACACTTCTTTTGTTCTACTTGGCATATGCACAGCTCCATATATTTTACATCTATAAATAAATTCCCATTTGTCCATCTTGCCTCCCTTAGTTCCACACAGCACAAAACAGTTTCATCACTGTGTATAATTGGGGTGTATAGTAATGCTTAGGAGCTGTACAACTGGACTAAGAGAGACTTAACTTGAAGGTACCTGAATGACAGTAGCTGAATGGAGAAGTTTTTTTACCCTGGTATGTGGGCCTGCTATTTTATATGGTTCTGTATATCTCTAATGATGGACATTTTCTTAGGATGGAGTATTATCCTGTGCTGTATTACACTGCTCAAAAATATTTCATTAACACTTTCATCATAAAAATATTTTTCAGAACTCAAAAAGACTTTGAAATGATGACAAAGATGAAAATGAAGCTCAACCCCCAGAATTCAGTAAGTTACGTTTCAGTATGTGGTGATTCGTTTTGCTTCTTTTTAATAGTATAAGCTAACCATGTTGTACAGTTAAGTCTATTTTAGAGTACAAAACATAGTAGAATTAGAAAGGTAAACATTCTGGCTTCAAATTGACTGCTAACTTGCTGTACCAAGCATTGAGTGTGAGAGAACTGTTGGTATATACAAAGTGATACTGAGATAACCAAATCGTAAAGTGGTGAAAGGGAGTATCGCTTTGTTTTGAATTAATTGACTCATTTGAAAAATAAAGACTGTGCTCTAGGTTAGATGCATGCCCATTTTTTATAGTATACTGTATGTATCTTAATTCTGTACATATTTAGGTGTATCTTTTTATTTGAATTGAGTGTATTTCTTTAAATCTGGTATGAAGTCCTATTATATAGTTGAGTAAGAAGAACAATCTTCATGAAATGTTAAGAAAATAAAGGTTTCAGGTTATGATATATGATGCTATTACTGATGATGGTTTTAACACTAACTGCTTCCTATTATGTTTTAAAGTTCTGTGCCTTGTTGAAACTGCAAAAATATTTAAAGGAAAAAAACCTTTTACTTTGGGTTCACTTGTTGTCCATTATTGTAATTATAAGCTGGAATTCTCTTTCAGACACTGATGCCATGGGATCACCCTTACTACAGTGGTGTCCTTCGTGCTGAGAGGTAAGCTCCTTATGTTCCTTATTGTAGTGTAAATGAGTGTCCTTGCAATAAGGATAAAGAAAGTTCTCAATGTAAACAGGATTGCTTTCTTTGAAGATGTACTTCAATATTACAAAATAAATACTATCTGATGGGACTGTTGTTTGTAACATTTCTTAGTTACTGCTGGAATGTCTGTAGAAGTTTTTGGCTCCTCTCTTGTTTTGCAGGGAAGTATTGTCCCTCTTTGAAGATAAAAGAGGGTGAAGCAGTTTCAGAACAGATAGAAAATCCTTATTCTTGTTTTGCTTTTAGTTCTTAGCTGAGCTGTAGTAATGTTTAAAAATAAATTTTGATCACTGAATACAATCCAACTTCTCTTCATGTTTTAACTTCATTGTACTTCTTACTGAACAAGCAACTTCATCCTCTTCTGCAGACTTGAAGGAGCAACTTCTTGAGTAGATCTTCACTGTTTATGAATAGAATTCATTTGTATCTCTCTTGCAAAGGCGGGAAATAAATCCTTTACACAGACTTAAATTGTGCACAAGACCATGGCACATAACGAGATGTCAACTCTGAAAGACACGAGCCCTGCGTGTTGCCTTTATTAGATCAGCAGTGGTGACCTTTTAGGTTTCTGTTGGAAAAAATAATTCAAAGTTGTGCTTCTCTCATAGAGGGGGAGGAAAAATCTTCCCTCATTGCAAATTTGCAGGGTTTTATTTTTTAAACACAGATTAGATGTATCTGATTAAAAATAGTAGTTTACTCTGGATCAGGAAGCTATAGTAGTATAGATATGACAATGGAAGACTGCCAGCAGTTGGCTTGACTGTTCTGCTACTTTCTTGTACTTTGTTTCCGAGGCAGTAGTTTTATGAGTAGCAGCTCTAATACTGGCCTTGTCATAAGCTACTTCATGCTAAGACGGGAACTGAGCTATGTGTGTGCAGCAACATTCATGTCCTAGGTGAGTAGAACTTGCCATGCAGGAGTGGTAAAGGAGTATCCATTTGCTAGATCTTCTCCAGTAGCCAATGCCAGAGCACACAGTGCTCTACAGCATGTGCTTAGCAGTGGTCAGTAGCAGGCGGTGGAAAAGGGCTGCCAAACTCATTCAAGATACTATCCTGTAGCTAACATATCTACTTTACCTTGCCTGTGTAATGTTTTCAGAACAGCAAGAATTACATTCTGATTCATAATGCTTAACATACTGTCAAATGATCATGAAATTTACTGTCTGTGTATCGTATTTATTTTCTGCATTTCCTCTTGGGTCTGCTTGCCCTGTTTTCAGAATTGGTGTGTTCCATAAGGGTTAGAGTTGTAGGGGTAGAAGGCTCTGTATTTGTTTCTTTCTCCTCCTGGAGGAATGTCTTCAGATGCCTGTTGTCCTTAGTCTTCTTGGTCTTACTGCACTTCTTAGATCACCTCATAACCATCTCATAATTGAGTTGCTGATGATTACAAATAGATTATTCTGCACATTTTGGCATTAGGAAGGAAAATATTTCCTTTCCTTGTGGGGCTTTGTAAGAGACCCAGTTAAGTTACTTTAAGAATTGTATGGCAGCTTTATGAAGGGAGAGCTGCAGGTAAAACAGAACCAGACATTGGCATTGTATCTTTGCTACTTTTTATTTATTCAGGCACCAAGTCTGGAAGCTGGATCAGTGTGAAGAGTCTCCTGAACCTATGTAGGGCCTCCCTGATTACAATGCAGGATTGGGGCCCAGTGTTTTTCTTCCTCCAGGTTGGGCAGGAGTATTTTTTTATGGCAGGTCTACAAGCATCTACAAGATGGAAGGAAAAGTGATTTTCCTCTCCATTGTGTGCAGAACTGCTACACAAAAAAAATAAGGGCTTAGATCTTTCACTGTTCTGTTTTCTGGATAGTGGTCTGTCTTTGGGAAAAGTTTTGGATCTATGACTGAGTGATGCTTTACATTCATTGTGCCCATGTTGCAGATATTTAACAGGGTACTGGATACTGGGTAATCAAGCCTGAAAAGTAAAATTCACTATTCCACTGCATAGTATTAAAGGCTGTGCTTTGTGACTGAAACTAGGCAGGAGTCAAAGTATTCATACAACAACCAAAGGACAGGAATATACCTTACCAGGTCTGTGCCCTATGTGTTCTGTTTTCCACTTACTAGCTATGCAAATGTGATTCCACTATCCATACTCTTGTATTTGTACTTTGAGTTAAGTTTGACCACATCCTTTCTTGAATGCTTCTTGTATGCTATGGTATGATCAGTTCAGCACTTCTGTAACAGGAAGATGAGAACTGTTATGTGTCACACGAAGCTTCACACTGGCTGGAATTTGATTTTTGGCTATTTTATCTCTTTCTAACTGAGCCAGTTATCTTGTAGTATTAACTTACCTATCTAGGAAAAATTATTTTGTTTTCCTTGTTTGTTTGTTTTTTCCATGGGAAAATAGTGCTTTAAAAAAAAAAAAAGTATTATGTTTCATTTTATTTATTTATAAGATCAATAAATAATTTATTTTTTACTTCTTGTATCCTATTTTATTTTGCATGTTTGCATCATGGAATGACAAAATATATTTTCAAACAAGATATATTTACCTGTCATGCATTTCTCTCTTTCTTAAGATTCTTTTTGTTTAGTAGATTAATTACTTTGTTCTTCAAGGGTTTTCCTGTTTAGGTTTATGTCTTTTACAGAAATGCCATGGTTGTATTCGTAATAGTGCTGTACTCAGAGCGTGGCTTATGTGTTTCTTTGTCATTGTTTGGGACTCAGTAGTAGTTTGTGGATTTCTATATTAGGAGTTTCTCTTCTCTTCTGCTTAGTAGAATGTTTTTGTTGAAAGGGAAGCAAATATATGCTTTGGGATATATTTTTTGTGCTGCTGTTGTTACTGTGGCTCTAGATGATGTACGGACCCATAGTTTCCGATGTGTGCATAAGATGCAGGTGTCTTTACAAACGTAGGTATAAAGAAAGAGACTACAGGGGTTTAATTCTTGATTAAGTAATTCAGCAGTTTCTGATATGTCACACATGCAACACTAAGGTTGTAAGAGATATCAGATGGGACAGTGTCTGTGTCTGCTGCAAAAGGTTTACTGTTTCTTAGTTTGATCTATACAACCATATTTGCAAACAGAAATGTTGGGACTGGAGGAAGCATTAGACAGTGTGATCCCTGATGAGATCTTTTACTTCCTCTTTAGTTCTCCAGATTTTGACCAGTTACATCTGAAATGACACTGAAACTCATGACATATTTTTAATGTGTCTGTTTTGTGTTTGCATGTTGTATATTTTAAATGTTTTTACATATTTCATCTTCTAAATATACATTTTATTCTTTATCGAAGCAGGATTAAGGAAACAAATCCTTCATTAGATTTGTAGTAACTAATTTTAAGAGCCGGATGCTTCCTTCTGGGGAAGGCAGGATGTCCTCATGCATTCCGTTGAGTTCTAGTGCCGTTTGCTGTCCCACCGGGTTGCCTTTACTGCCAGTCTGCTCCCACGGCGTTGCTGACCGCCGCTGCTGCTGCTGCTGCTGCTGCTGATGCTCCGCAGTGGAACAGCAGGAGGCGCTCCGGCCTCAAGTCACAGGGTTCGGTTTGTCTGTCTGTAAACTCGGCCTCAGCAATTTTACTGTGAGCTTTCACCAAGTCTTTTCCCTGGAAACTCGATCCCACTTCAAAAGTGTAAGCCTCCCATTGATGGTAACAGGATATTTTACTTTTTTTTTTTCTTTTTTTTCTCCAAGACTATGTTACAAGTAACCTCCCTGGCTTTAAGCCCACACTTATGAGATTGCAATGTAGCTACAGTTTAGGTGGCAGGGAAAATACATGTCAGTATAAATGTACATTTAAGAGAAAGAGAAGACAAAAGTCTGAAATTCATGGTAGTAGAATCTTAAAAGATAGAGTAATTAGGAGAACCTCAAGAATTTTGGCAGGCTAAGAGTAATAAAACAGTGAATGCTAGAACATGCTTCAGTGTCTAACAAGTAAGAAGATGTCTAATATGTATATTTTAAAAATAATAATGTTGAGTTTTAGTGCAGACAAGTACCAAAGTATTAATTAAATCGCATTGCTTCTCAGTAAGTGCAGCTACAGTTATAAGTAGTTCTCAAGGCCCTGATCTTGCAAAGATGTGTTAGTCCTGCTGACTTCTTCCAGATTAGAGGAAAAAACCCAACAGGAAATTACCCTGAAAATGCTGGAAGAAATTTTTTGAGGTCAACTATTTACCTTGAAGGTGCGATTGACTGTGCTTAAGCCACTTCTGACAGAGGTACAGAACTGTTCTTGAGAACTGTCAGTGGTGAGCGTATTTGGTATTAACTCCTGTTTCCCTAACCTGTGGTTCTTACCAGTCTGGGTTGACTTCACTGGGTATAATTCACTGCTGGGATTTTTGCCAAAATATCCCAGATTTTATTCAACTTGCAGTTAGGATATGCTTGCAGGATATTGAACTCTTTGCTAGTCCTTTTCTTTGGGTCTGCAGAAAGAAGACCAACCTTGGAGATGAGAGATCAATGCCAAAATAAGCCAGTTTCCTGACATGTAGGAAAGAGAAGCCACCACGACCACTCTGAGCATTTTGAATCTTGGGGTGAGATAGCTAAACAGAAATTAGGAATAACTCACCTCCTTTCTTCTTGGGACTGTATGTAGGCTTCAGGAGAGAGTGGGCACCACTTTCATTTTTTTTAGAGGAGTAGGTTTAATACCAAGGAATGAAAAGATGAATGGATATTTCTCAAGATCCTAAAGGCTTCAGCTGATTTTGAGATTTGCAAGTTACTAGTAAAGAAACTTGTTCATGGCTGCTTTTTGTTAAATTGGTTCTATGAAAAAAGTGTTCTTTGTTGGGAACACCGTGTGGAAAAATAGCCTTTGTGGAATATGTGAGAAAACTGTCACTGTTCAATTTGAAAGCTGAAGTGGAAAATTAATACAAAATTTAAACATAACCAGGAAATCTTTCAATCGAAGTGCTCAAAGAGAAGAATAACTTTCTATAACAATCTCTTTATAAGAAGGGGAAGACATGCCCTTTATTAAGTCAACTAATGTGGGTGCAGAAAGTCTGTTTAACTTACCAGTCACTAAAGGTAGTGGACTAAACTTTTTGAAGGAAAGCCCGAAAGTTGCTAAAAAGGATTGCTTTGAAGCAGAATTCAAGTTTCAAGAATTATTTCTTTATTCAAAACATTGTGGAAGGACAAAGAAATTGTTGTTGATGTGAAAACTAAATCAAATCTAAAAGTTGTGTACAGTTTCGATACCAATATTCTAAATTACCCCTTGATCTCCTCCAAAATATTCTGTGAAGTACAATTAACAGAAAGAAAAAAGGAATGTGAAATACAGGTGCTAGTTTATGGTAGATGAGAGTACAAAGGCTTTCTATTATTATTATTATTGTTATTATTTTTAAGAAATCCAGAGTCTTCTATAAATCATGGTGAAGAGTCTCCCTTCAGGTAAAGAATTAAATTTCAGAGTCTGGCAAGTTATGAAAATTGGAAGGGATTTTCCTTGTCTTGATCTCTTTAAGTTAACCTGAGGGGTTCATCTCACTTTTATCTTCCACTAACAAGATTTTTTCAAGTTTCTTTGGAAGTTTTGACAGGATCTGTTTTATTAGAGATAGTTAACTTCGTGTTCTATGTTTTTGTGGATATCAACAGGATAATAATTTTTCTCAAAAAAAAAAAAAAAAGCAGGACATATCTGGGACTATATTTAATAGCCATTGATAAGAATTCTTGCCAAGCAACTCATTTCTCATTTACAGTTGTTAAGTGTCTGAATGCTCACATTCTGAAGAACAGTGATCCTGACTCAAATATCCCTAATGTCCAAGTTTATAAAAAGGATTCTTAATAGAATAGATGAAAGTCGTGCTACACAAAATAGTCCAAGCTTCCTTCCAAACATACAGCTTAAATGAAAGTGATTTTAGAAGTCTGCATTTTATTTAGAGTCAGTGAAGTCATACAAGCTTAGAAATAATTATTTATAATCACATATTACATCTTTGTTCTTCACAGGGACACAGCCTTTTTGTTTGAAGCCTGCTGTTCTTGAAGAATAACCAAACCTCATTGTGTCAGTTAACTTCTTTTCAAAATTGTTTTTTAAATTGGCTTGGCTACTTTACTTCTCTTAAAAATAGTGTTTGGCTGTATACTGTAAAAGTATGTTGTCTGGATTTTTTAAATGTAGTTAATCCTCCAATATAAAGCAGGATTTTTTTACATCAAAGAAACTACTGTTTTCTTTGATATTTCTACTTTCTTTAGGAGGGTACTGAGATTTCTCTTTGTAAAATTTCTGAGCTCACATTCTGACATAAAGTGTATAAGAAAATGTTCATTCTTTTCTGGGCTTCATTATAAATACAAATGCTTTGGTGTTTGAAATCAGATGATCAGAGTGAATTAAGTTAGTGGAATATATTTTAAGAAAAAGTGAATGCAGAGCAAACTTCTTTTGTTCATTTTTTTACATTTCACTTTTTCACAGTTTTGGACATTTAGGCACAAGGGTTATGCAATTCTACAGGAGAAAAAAATAATTTAAGGTTCATTATTACAATAAAAGGCACTGCTTTAAACCTTGACTTTTATCTTTTTTTTTTTAAGTTAAAGTAACTAACTCAAAGTTTGGCACAGAGGAAAGTATCCTTTTCCACTCTAGATAGCTTCATGTATATATTTGTTGATGCTATTACCGATTTGTGCAGAGGGAGTGTGTAATGGTGTTCATTTTTTAAAAAATAAATGTTATATGATATTTCCTACACTAAAACTAAAAAAACCCAATCTTTTTTTTTTTTTTTTTTTTTTAATATCTAGTCATGTACAAAAGTCTTCTTGATTTCCAGAAGTCATCTTTTGGATTAATAATTGTGTTTTCTGGTGTGTATATCTGTAACACATAGAAGTTTTTATATTTCCTTTTCCTCTTCTTCCAGAACTACATTCAGGTCCTTTAGGTTTCATGTAGGGGCTTAAGAAAATGTGCATGTTCATCCTTTTGGGATTCAGGTATACAATATGCAGTCCAGTCAGAGAAGTCTAAGTTTAAGAGAGAAGCAAGAGCTCATAGCTGAGCTCAAACCTTCTGTGAGTTACCTCTAGTTGGTACCTTATTAAGCCTGAAAGTGTTGTAGTATTCACGTCTGCCTTTCTCTGGTGACATAGGCATCCTAAGGTGCCTATTTGAAGACTTCCTGGGGCCCAGAAAGTCACATTTTAAGTGAAAGGGTATCCAGACAGGATGTTTGATTCCTGCCGTGGATTACTTAGCTAACCTGAATCCTTTTTCTTCCTTAAGAATTGCTGTAACCATGTTTCCAAGTGTTTGTGGGCTTTGGACATGGTAGTATAATGTTTCGCTAGAGACACTCCTATGCCATGTGCATGATCCTCACCACTGAATTCTCTGTCTGTTCTTCCGGAGCAGTAAGCAAGCTGCAAATTACAGCATACAAGAAAAACTGTCTTCCAACACTTCTTTGCAGTATTTATCGTCACTAAATGGAGCTCCAGTTGGTCTCCAATGCAGGTTTTAACTCTCTGTCTCTGGAACATTAACCTTCCTGGCTAGTATCAGTAACCCTTAGCAGAAATTTTTTTGGTAGCAGATTGTCTGTTAGCATAGTTCAGTATGGGTCATGATAATTTCCTTTCTGATTTCTGTTCCCAAAAATACTTGAATGCATTTCCTGTTGGAGATAAAATTGTAACTTGCCTGAATAAGTGTGGAGGGCGTTTGCCAAAGAGTGTGCTCATATTAAAGCAACTGCTTCTTGCAGTTTTATTTCATTTTTTTTACTATTTATTTTACATAGAAGGCACAAAGCTGTACAACTGTTCAAGCTCACAATTGACAGCAGCTTGAAAAACATGCATAAAGTGATTCTTAGAATGGTTGCTGCTTTAACATGTCATATAATAAAAATAATTAAATGCACAGTAGGATCGTCAAATGTTATTAACATGTAGATTATGAAGATTGCTTTGCTCTGACTAGTGAGCATTTCAGGGACAGGCTAAACTGCAGGAGTTTGGAAGCTCTGCTCCTTCTTATGTAGGGTCAGTCACTATCAGATAATTAATGAACTGAAGTTTTTGTCCTTTCATTCTATTGACAGAGAAGTAACGTGCAGTGGAATCACAGAATTGTTAGGGTTGGAAGACACCTCTGGAGATCATCTAGTCCAACCCTCCTGCCAAGGTGGGAATGCCTTGGTTTTGGTAGGATGTTGTTGAGAGGCTTTTGTGTGCATTTACAAATACACTTGGTTTTACATTTGAAAAAAACAAACAACTGATCAAAAGAGGACTATACACCTCGGATAGAAGATGGTGAACTTTGAGTTTGCCCTTTAGTTTCAGGAAAAATTCATTTTTGTCTTGGATCAGCCCTCAGAAAGGCTTTGCATGCTACACAGACAAGCTCTATCTTTGTTACAGGGCAATTTAAACTGCTAAAAGAGTGTATTGATAGAAGTCTTCATCTTGGAGTTTTATGTGGCCCAGGTCAGTTAATCTGGCCCAGGTCAGAGCACATCTTGAAGATACAACCCAGACACTTTAACAGCATAAGAAATTGCATTCAAAGGGCTGAGGGAAGAAAGGTTTGAATTGCTGTCACAGTTGCAGTCCAAGAAGCTGTGCTACAATGTTTTCAGATTGGTGTGAATTTGAGCACTGAAATACTGTGCCTGTGGAATGTTGTGTTCTTGCAGTTTCACTAAGGTGATGAAGTTGTAACTGAGGTTGGGTAATCATAGCTAACAGATACTTTTTTTTCATGTCATCTGGAAACAATGAGGTTGCTAATAGCTGCTACTGTTTGAGTGCCTGGAATCAACCAAAAATCTTCAGTAAGGGAACATCTAGTTTGTAAACTCTTTCAAGTACTTTTCCACCCACACCCACGTGCCAGATTTAAGTTTTGCAGATCAAGTGGAGATATTGCAGGATTTCCTGTTCTGTTCGTGGAGTATTCTTATTTTTGGGAAAGATTCAAGTCTTTTAAATTAATTTCTTCCCTTTTCCCATTGTCTTCTAATCTTATCTAGTGTTACACCTTTCATTTTGCAGTGAGTAGCATTAATTCTTGAAGGTGAGGGCTCAGAAAAGAGTCAGTCACATGCTTGCTCTTGCCACTGAAAGGCAAGATTGTCTATTAATAATAATTCTGGGAACTGAGTTTTTGGTTATAGGGCATCAGATAGCTGAGGTTTTGGCTAATTGCTATTCCTAAGTAAGCCCAAAGAAAGTTTTCCTGGAATCAGTGCAAGTTTGGGGTTAGGCTTTCTTCAATTATGGTTGGTCTTACTTGATTTGTGAAAATAGAGTTCATGTATGTATGAGGTAGGACCAAATGAAACTTGGCAATTGAATCTGTGTTTTGGTGTCTGGAATGATCACTGCTTAGTTGGTATAGACTGGTATTAGACAGATTTTTGAAGATGTATTACGCACTTCCTGGAGGAGTAGCTTTTTTTTTTTTTTTTTAGTACCCAGTAGTCATTTTGAAGTATTACTGATTATTATCATCTGATTGTGATAATTGCTTTGTGGTATCATTTTAACCCCTTTCTCCCTTACTCCTATGACATTGCACTGGCCAGCAAACAAATAAAAAATGGATGCCAGATAATTAGTGTAATAATTACTACTGACTGCTGTCAGCTGTGCCCAAAAGTAATTTATATATCAGTTTTACCTCATAAGACACTTAGTAGTATTGGAAGATTTTTCAGTGTCTTAAGCTTTGGTCTTCTTTGCACACTGATGTGGTAGGCAAGGCAGAAATGGACAGTTAAGTGAAATGAGAACCAGAAACATTCTTTTGTTTTGGCATTCTGTATTTAAAAAAAATTGTTTTTCAAAACTTTTTTTAATTTTCCATTGGCAAGAGGAACAGTAACACGCATCTGTCATTAGATGTGGGAGAGGTTTGATCCTGACAGTGTTCTACCAGAAGGGGCTTACATTAACCGTGCAGTTTCTACTTAAGTGGTTGTTTAGTCAGACCTCATTGTACTCAAAATCAAGATTGTGACATCTTCAAACATCAGCTAGAGTAGGGGACTAGTTGCTCTGGAGAGTCTGCCTTAAGGCATTATAGTCTGTTACTGCTATTTTTATGTGTGGGTGGATAAGTATCATGCTTTTTTCAAAAGTCAAAACTATTACAGACTGATTTCCCCTCCCCTCACTTTGGATAGTGACAGTGTATTATGGAATACCTATCAAAGCCTTCTTCCCATCCTCATTATCGTGGGATAAGTTCATGGGGACGTACATGTTCAAGGAGTGCTAAGAATGAGGAAGAAGTGATCTGCTCCCTCTAATATACTACTGTCAACTCTTCTATCGATGAAGAAATATCATTGCTTTTTCCTGCTGGTATATATCAATGTTTCTGACGGAAACGAAATGAAAAGTAGTTTCAGAGGTTTTTTTCTTTCACCCCTCCAGCAGACATGTTAGTCCAGTATTTCAACTGAATGCGTTAATCCTTTGCAGTCAGCAGGAAATGTTGTCCTCCTCTGATAAAGCTGGAATCTACCTCATACTGAGCTGTGTGTTCTTAGTCCTAGGCTACATATAACATCTTCACAGAGTAGTTAAGGTTTGAAGGGAGCTCTGGAGGTTGTCTGGTCCAACATCCAGCTAAAGCAGAGTCCCCTAGAGCCGAGTGTCCAGGATCATATCCAGACAGCTTTTCAGTATCTCCAAGCAGTGCGACTCCACAGTCTCTAGGAGTAACGTGTGCCACTTTTTGGTCACCTTTGGTGGAAAAAAATTGTTTCCTGATGTTAAGATGAAACCTCTCATATTTCAGTCTGTGCCCATTATCTTTGGTCCTGTCACTGGGCACCACTAAAAAGAGCCTGGCTCTGTCCTCTTTGTACCCTCCCTTCAGAAATTTATACTCCTTAGTAGTAAGATCCCTCTGAGCCTTCTCTTCTCCAGGCTTAACAGTCCCAGATCTTTCAGCCTTTCCTCATAGGAGAGACATACCAGGCCCTCAGTCATCTCAGTGGGCCTTTGTTGCATTCTCTTCTGTATGTCCATGTCTGTTGTACTGAGGAGACTGGCACTGGACACAGCACTCCAGCAATAGCCTGACCAGTGCTGAGTAGAGCAGAAGGATCACCTCCCTAGGCCTGCTGGTCATGCTGTTCCTTATGCTCCCAGGATACTCATTCTTTGTGGCAAGAAACCATTGCTGGCTCATGTTCAACCAGGACATTTTCTGCAAAACTGCTTTCTTTGCTGGGTGTCCCCCAGCATATACTGGTGGCTGGGGTTGTTCCTCCCCAGGTGCAGGACTTTGTACTTCTGCTTTTGAACTTCAGGACGTTCCTGTCAGTGCATTTATCCAACCTGTCAAGGTCCCACTGGATGGCAGCATGAGCCTCTGATATATCAGCCAATTTGGTAGACAGTTTGATTGACACCTGGTTTGGTGTCATCTGCCAATGACTAGACAGGACTGGGCCCAGTGTTGGCTCCTGGAGTGTATTGCTGGTCACTGGTGTCCAACCTGTGTGCTGCTGATTACCATAGTGCTATGTAGGATGATGGTATCAGATGTGACAGATGTGGTATCAAGTGATGTGACAAAAACCCATCCTAAACTATTATGCAAGTTGTTATGGTTTGCTTCTAAGAGAAGGGTCATTTTAGCAAGTCTTGTAGTCTGTATGCACGGAGAGCTTCAGAGTAGGATCAGGAGGGCTGAAGCACTTAGAGGTGGGTTTAAGTTTTCATTGTAACAATCTGAGCAGAAGGTGTTCAGAGGGTGATTCGATGAAAGTCTGGAGACATATACCTGCTAAAACTTTCCAAAAGCACCACTCTTGAAGGAGCTGCAATACTGAAGACTTGCTGACTTAAAAATTCTCCAGATATTCAGCACATACCCTGTAATTCTGTACTTCTGGGGGCACTCTTTGTGTAAATCAGTGTCCTTTGTACTCCAAAAGTCTGTGGCTTATATGGAAATGAACTCTTCTGCTTTCCTTTAGAGACTTGCTTGCAGTCTTTTTATCTAACTTGGTCTAAAGTGATTTGTATCATGCTTATTTCTGTTCTTTTGGTGTAATGACTTTCTGAGTAAGAAGGAAAACGTGTGTATGGAAGCATGCAAAGTGTGAATTCAGGTGTTGCTATGCATCTTGAAGAAGTGTGTCAGTATAGTAGAGGCAAAATCTGCTTTATTTTCTATGTTCTGGTATAGTTAAAAGTAGAATGGAATACATTGGCTTTAGCTTCTTGCATTTGTAGTGTGAAAATAAGCAAAATATTGTACCTTAGCATGTCTGTGGCTTAGAGGAGTAGCCCCACCCTGCTGGGCCTCACAGTGCAGTGAAGCTGCAGTTGTAAGCAGGACATCGGCAAATGCAGTATCCCCAGTGGGCTTCGTTTTTAGGTCTTCTCTGTGTGGGAGTGGAAAGGAAGGAAAGGTAGGTGAGTGGATAGGGACTAACTGGCTCTTTCACAGATGGTCTATAAGTCTTTTGATCATAGACCATAAAACAGCACGGTTCTCATCTTTGGTGTTCAGCTATTGCAGTCCAGCTGATGCATGCTTAAATTTCAGTGACTACTTACCATTTCATTAAGAAGCAAAAGCAGAAGAGCGTGAAAGAAGATAGAAGGGAGTGACCGTGATTCTCTAAACAGTCCTTACTCTTAGGCTCCAGAAAATGGTATAAATGACACTTGGACTTTGTATGTGAAATGAGGAGACAAGAACATTTTTGCCATTTGGGGTGCATGCACAGCAAGCAGATTGCAGTTTTGATTTTGCTGTTACCTCCAAAGAGTTGTGTGGTCCTGAGCAGCTTGTGAAAGGTGTAAGTTTGCAAAGTATTTGTCTGCTTGATACACTTGTAGTGTGTTTACTTTTTAGAGTCAGAGTCTCGGGAAGTTTGAGAGCCCACTTTTAGTCTGCATACATCTCTGAACTACTTTTTGAACTTTTTGTTTATTCTAAGTTTATATGTGTGCATGCAGATGTATGGTGACTTCCTCCCTATGAGTGTCTTCTGTGCTCCAGTGTCTTGAACATAGTTGGTTGAGGTTAGGCTCAGGAAACTTGGCCATGTTTGAAATCCATGTCACAAACTAAAATCTCCATGTGACCCAAAGCTGCAAAGATACTTTCTACATGGTTTAAGAGAGTCCCCAGAGCCTGGGGTGTGATTCCTGTGTGGGAGGTGATTATGTCTCCTTGGTGTTTCTGTTGCTGAAAGAAGTAGTGAAAGACAAGACTGCAGAGTCAGCAGTGCTTACGAGTTGGTTTCCTGCCCTAGCTGAGGATTTGGCTTACACCACAGCCAAAGCCAGCTCGTTTTTCGATCACTCACACAGTGCAGCCTTGGCATGGTAAAGGCACTTGAATGCCAGTGGCCTCTTGTGGATCAAAAGCCACAGCTTGGCCACCCGTTGTATTGCCGTGGTCTGTTTGGCTACATGTTCACCACATTTCTGAAAATGATAGTCAACATCTGTTGAATTTGGTGTCCAAATTTGAGTATAAGAAAAATTATGTTACTGTGAAGCACTGTGCCGTAACTAGCCTGTGACTTAGTTTCAGTATTTGAAAAATAAAGCATACCTAGTAAGGACCTTGGGACTGAATTAGTGTATTTTGTCACATCTTGTGGCTTGAAGGTGAAGACTGTAGTTTTTGTAGCTCTACTAACTGATTGATTTGGGATTCTTGTATTTCCTTAGGTACAACATTGATCCTGGCTTGTACTGCCCATTTTTCTCTCTTGGGGCATGCATGGAAGGTTTGAACTCTTTGTTCAGTCAGCTGTTAGGAATCTCCCTTTATGCTGAGCAGACAAAGAGAGGAGAGATTTGGTCTGAAGATGTTCGAAAGTTGGTAAGTATTCTTGTTCCCAGCATCTGAAACCGAAGGGAAGATAGACAAGGCAACATGATCCTGTGAGCCATGAGTCGGACTATTTTTTTTAAAATTACTTGGGTACCTCTCAAAAGGACAGAATAGTTGTCTAATTTTAGCTAAAGTTAGACCTGAAGTGTTTTATACTCTAAGTGCTTTTTGTATTTTTGGTATGTTATGAACTTCAACAGTGTCTCTGTGTAGGGTGCCTGAATCAGAGGCAGTTTTTCTGTTTGGAGATTATCACTGTACCTTTCAAGATCCTTCCAAATGAGCCCTGCTAGTTTTTTTAGTTACAATTTATAGATGACCATAGATGACTAGAATGCTTTAGGTGTGGATTCTAGCAGTCATATGTCTTCGCCTCATTTCTTTACCTCTGTATGTCATCTTTACTTTGAGATTGATTTTTACACCTTTTATTTTTCTGCTCTCTTTTTAGGGGTGGGTGGAAATAAAAACTTGGGCAATAACTTGGGCAATAACTTACTCATCAAGTTCCCAGGTTCCTCTGTTGTCTTCCCTACATTTATTCACTGCCAGATCTTTTCCACTGCTTTTCCACCTCCAGCAAGAGCTGCTGTTCTTTATATCCTGTGGGTCAATTTTAATTTCTCCTTACTCTTTCTATTTTTTATATCCATGGTAAATTGGCTTCTGTTTGACATTTGAGGGCTACTTTTAATGATAATACGTGACTTGTTAGTTTTGAGTGAAATGCAGACATGTCTGTAGTTTGACAGACAAGCTGTGAATTTACTATTTATAATTTTTTAAATTAAAATTACCAACAGATTTTACATTAATTATTCCCAGTTTATTTGACATTTATTCATTATAAATCTTTGGATTAGAATATTGTGTCTTCAATTTACACATCAGTGCTTTCACTGTGGAAATGATGCTCTTTTTTTCTTCAGGCTGTTGTTCATGAAACTGAAGGTTTGCTAGGATACATCTATTGTGACTTCTTTCAGCGACCTGATAAACCACATCAGGTAACATTTTTGATCTGATTTCAGTGTGGGTTTTATTTGAGTAATGAGCGTAGCATTAGTGTGATTCATGTTCACTGTAATTTTTTAGTAGAAGTTATCTCGATTTAAAATAAATTAAATTTAAACAGAGAAAGTCTGTAACTTGAAATGTGCTTTTAGATAATATATTCTTTTTTGAGTGACCTTTCATTTAAAAAACATCAACCAATAGGCTGAACTCAGACTTTTTGTGGTACAGAATAACGGGCACTATGAAATGTCATAGAGCTCTGTTTAGAGAAATGGTGGATATTTAAACACCTGTTTTCTGGCCTACTGTTTATAAGTCAGAACAATCTGAAATTTACTATTTCTAAAGGTGAAAGCTCAAAATGACAACTAATTTTTATTCAAAATTCTACTTAAAACTGTAGATGGTTCTAACTTGTGGCTTACTCACTACCTAGTGTCAGTATACTTACTATATGATGCAGTACAATAACTTACTATATAATGCAGTACCAATACACACTTCACTCAACAGAAGCACCTACAAATTACCACCTTTAGTGAGATGAGGAGTGGACAAACTTTAAATCTACATTAGCTTAATATATTACTCTGTTTTGCTAATATTTCACAGTAGGAGTGCTGTGTGGTATATTTGATAAAGAAGTTATGGCTGAAGAGTCAGGGGAAAACTTAATCTATACATTATGGATTTGACACATCAGTAGATTTCTTTGAGCTTGTGATATTTTTAGAAAAACTCTGAGGTTTTGATAATCTAAAAAAATATTTTCTAAGAGCATCATGGTCTTTTCTTTATGGAATAAAGTAATTTCCATATGAATTTGAAGCAAATAATAAAGATGGAGAAATAGGGCACTGCTATTGAACAACACTCTTAGTGATCATTGAATTCTACTTGTGTAACTGAGTATATGGTTAGATTCGATTAAACAAATAAATAATTTAATAATTGTTTTATTATCATTGATGTAATGACATCAGCTGTCCATATGTTTGCTTTTATCTTGGAAAGGATTGTCACTTTACAGTTCGAGGAGGAAGGCTAAAGGAAAATGGAGAGTACCAGCTACCTGTAGTTGTTCTTATGCTTAGCCTTCCCCATTCAGCAAGGGGTGCACCAACGCTATTAAGTCCTGGCATGATGGAGAATCTCTTCCATGAAATGGGACATGCTATGCATTCTATGCTGGGAAGAACTCGGTACCAGCATGTCACTGGTAAGAATGCTTTAATCGTGATATTTTTTTATTGTTGTTTTAGTTAAATGTTTAATTTCCGGAGAAGTAGATTAAAAAAAAAAATCAGAACAAAACAAAACAAAAAAAAAGAGTATGAACCAGAAATAGTTGAGTCATGTTGATAGTTCTACACCTTTGAAGACTTGAAAATACAGTATCAGTATTGTTTGTTATCCTCAGATATTACCTAAAACTCAAACAACTCTTGAATATTATTCTTCTTCTAATAAGAATTAGGCATTTGTATCTCTTCTTTATGTGCTGTTGATCTTTGTTCTATTGTTGGTACCCATTTTTGCAAGTTTGCCTTATATGGAGCTTATAATTGTTGGAATAGTTGGAGAATTGAAAATAGATTGGACTAAAGTTTTACCTGGGTTGGAAATTATTTAGGAAATTGAATGAAGGAGAATTAGTGAATTAAATCTGGCAAAGAGCATACACCGGTAATATAAAAAAATCTGTAAAGCCAGGACTTTTCTATTTGATTCTGATTAAAGCAAAACTGATATATTGAAAATATACTGTATTTGCAAGCGTGACTAACTGGTGGGCCTTTTAGTCATACATGAGTGAACACAAATGAATGTGCAGTCACAGCTTACTGGATGCACAGGAAAGGAATATTGCCTTTTTTAAATTTAGGCTCCTTTCTCAAGCAGTGGTGTATTGGCTGACAGGTTGCAGACTTCTATACCCTTCTGCAGTTGTGGCAAATGGGTCCAAGACATGCTGGCTAAGGCTACTTGGCATGCTACTTTTTTTAGCTGTGGACGTCTTGGTATATTCTTTTTATAACAGTGTGCTGAAAATCCCAAGTGCAGTGGACATTGACTTATTAAAAAAACCACAACAGAACAGATGCGATTGAGACTCTCTTGTCTGAAGAATTTTTTTTTTAATGTTTTTACCATTTTTACAGTAGGCAAATGGTACAAAGGAGTGTCCATGATACAGTTAATATTTTATCAATACATACCTTTGCACCCAGAAGCAAAATATAGGGTTTTTTAAGTCTTCCACATAAAATTAAAATATGCTGAGCTGTTTCTGAGTATGTCTCTGCTGGACACGGTTCAAACAACATATGCTCTTTCAGTATAAGCTCTGTGTAGTCCTTGGGACAGTTAAGGGTTCTCCCCCGCTGCTTCCACTCATATAGCCTTGCTCATCTTGACATACAGGAGTAGGTAGATGCCCAAAGTAACTACTTTGGTGAGAGTTCTCCTCTTGTGCTGAATCATGTGTCTGCATGTCAAAGCCTTAAAGGGGCAGGAAATGGCTAATTTTGAGGCCTCGGGACTTTCCAGGAGCCCCTGTCTATGGTTTCAGTGTGGCCTTAGCTCCAGGCAGTCCTGCATCCCAGAAGATTTCACTCGAGATCTGGCATTGCAAAAGCAGCATTGGAGGTTGGAGGTCAGTGGTGTTGTTTTTGCAGGGAATCTTTTTTTTTTTTTTTTTTTTTAGGATTTGGAATGCATAACAGTCAAAGGTCTCCTCCCAGGGATGTCTGTTAGGGGCCGTCTGCTCTCATGAAACACTAGGGTGGCAAAGTATGGAAACAAGATGACTTCAGATTATTGAGAGAACAAAAATTTTGACATTCTGGTTGAGATGAGCTGAGTATTTGACATCTTTCCTGCTCTCTTCCACCTTCCTTTTCTGATTACATTCCCAAATATTCAGGAACCCATTCTACCTTCAGTGACCCCAAAACTTGGATAATACTAGATGTTTTTGACTTAATATGTGCTTCTTTTTAAGCTTATCTTTCATTTTGCTATATGCATTTATTGGTTGTTTCATGCATATGTATGTGTAAGATTTTTCAAAACATAGCCTTGTATTCCATTTTAGTTTATCATGCAGTATAGAATACCTACATTTGTTTTACAGGAGGACTAACTTATCCCAGATAACTGTTCAACCTTTTACCTTTCTGATTTTCAGATAATGTAAATCAAGAGTTTCTTCAGTGGTTATTAAAAGTATTATATTACTTTGTTAAGGAGCACTGAGAAAGCAAAAATGCCTAAACTGGTGGAGTTCTGCCGGCTTTTGTCTTGGGACCTGCCTTGTTTTAGGCTTTTTAAAAATTATTTTCAAACAACAACAAAAAAAGACTCTACTAATGAAGTGTGATGGCACAAAAGAAGGATTGGGGTATTGCATAAGAGCTGAATGACTGGATACTGAAGTCTTAGAAGTAAAATATAATTCAGAACTACACAGTGCACATCATGCATTTGCAGAGTACAGAGAGAATTTATGCTTAGATTTTTCAGCAGTAGTGGAGAAACAGAACAACAGTTTTATGTGTTAATGCAGAACTGCATATAGCTAATGTGTCTGTGAAAGAGCTAAATGTGATTTGATCAGAGCTGTATGTAACAGCTGTATGTGATAGCAGTGCATGTTAGAATGGTAAAGATACTGGTGAAACCTCATGCAATCTTGGGCATAGTTTTGTGTCTCTAGTCTAGTAGCAGGCATAGAAGAACTACAACGGATAGTTTTCTAGACTTTATCTTGCCTTTGGATAATGATGGCCTCTTAGAGAACACAGTTTCTCTCAATTTAGACAGTAAAATCAGTGCAACAAATGCTGTTTGTACTAAAGAGCAGTATTGGTTTGAAAACATTGAATATAAACATATTATATTAAGATTAAAAATTAGAGAAAGATTTATAAAGATGAAAGGAGTGATTTTTAAAAATAGTCTTCCAAAAATAGTAAAAGCTTACATAGATTTAAAACTAATTTTGAATGTTGATATTGACTCTAGCAGACAGGGATAGAGGTGATAACCCAGTGGGTTCATTATTAAAGCAACAACTTTTACATTGCTGACTTTAATACAGAAGTTAAAAAATTCAGCTTTGATTTGGTGATGTGTTATGCTTTTTAATAACTTCCATTGTGTAAAGTGCTGATAAAGATTAGAGCAAATAAGGTTTTTGGGAAAGTACTTTTTGAAAATACTAACATATTACCTCACTGCACTTTCATAGAACATGTCTTCAATCTGCCAGAGTGTTCCTTGAATGAATGACTTGGTATTATAAAGCGAGGTTAATATAAAACATAAGTAAGCTCAGCAAACAGATGGAAGCTAAAAATTGTAACTGTGAATGGGATTAAGGCAGAGTTTTATTTACACTGTAGTTTAATTTAGGTTTAGGACACTTAAATAGATTTGGTGTTTCATGTAGGGCCAGTTTGGCTACAGTCTGGTTTAGTTTAAAAAGGGTGTGATCCAGAGCTTTATAAGGTGCCTCACCCAGCTGTTCAAATATTTTGTTTTACTTTGTGATTTATAGTAAAATGTGTAGGATTATAATGAAGCTTTTCTGGCAATATGTACAATAATGGAAATAAAATATTGACTTAATAAATGAAAGAACATTAAAGTTCACCAAAAGTCCAAACTGAACGTTGCAAAACCTTTTGGGAGACTTAACTATTTGTGTTAATGGAAATAGCAAACACTAATATGTACAATTATTCTACCTCTAGGAACCAGATGCCCTACTGATTTTGCTGAAGTTCCCTCAATTCTGATGGAGTACTTTGCAAATGACTATCGAGTGGTTAACCAGTTTGCAAGGCATTATAAAACAGGACAGGTAGGGAAATATAATGTGTAAAGTATTGAAAATAGGAAATAATATTTTCATGTGTTATTTATCCATAATGTTTAAAGTAGAAATAAACAATGGATAGAAAATATTTTAATATTGTAATTTCAGTTATTCAGAGAAAAATGTTAGTATTGTCATTGCAGAAAAGATAAATGCAATCTGCAAAAGAATACCAGATTCTTATGTCCAAGGTTCAAATTACATATTAAAAAATTTCAGGCTTTTTTTTTCTTACCTTGTGTAGTAGGTAAACAACTTCTGTGTGAATTATTTGAAATATTTTAATTTAATTACAGGTAAGTTATGACAAAAATAGGATTCATCATTTGACTCTCTAAAGTCTATCTTAAAATAAAACTGAGGTACCAAACCAGGGACAAAAATGGAAATGATCTGCAGTGTTTAAAACCTCCCAGTTTAACACAGTATGGGGTAGTGATTGAAATATTTTGTGATGAAAACCATACTGCTCTATTTAGTATTAAATTAGGATTAGTTAGATTCTGTCAGTCTATGAATCTCTGCATTAAAACTCGGATGCCTTTTTTACATGAAGCTTTTGTGTATCAGTCTCCTTTAAGGATCTACTTTCTGTGGGATATTTAAAGAACAGGGCTCTTTGGAACAAGGTGACTTTTGGTGGTCGCTTTAAGACATGGCAGCAGAAAATTATTTATACCTGTACAGACATTTTAAAAATGCCTCTTAAGTTGTGTAGTGTGTTACACTTCATTGAAGCTTTTTATCCAATACTAAGCATTCAATGTATTTCAGTATTATGGAAGTAGAATTATGTTTGCCTCCATTGAAAAGTCAGGAAAATATGTTGCTTAAATTCTATTTTAATAGATACTGTCTGAGAAATTTGCTCTGTAAATATTTTTTTTTCCTACAACAAAGTAATCATTTCTGCAGAATTGATTGCACTAATCGTGTTGAAACCTGGGAGTTAAGTGTACCCAGTTCAGGAGTGTTCATCATTTGTGTGTTTGAGTCCACATACTGAAATATTGCTTTCTTGTGTTCTTTATAAAGTTCATGTTGTGTTTAAACAGCATGGAGTTAATCTGACTGCATATGAGTTTAGAGAATGAGCTTCACTAAAACATCTGAAAGAGATTTGTGGAACATTATTTATGGCTTTATATTTTCAAAATGACTTAACAAATCTAAACCATGTTTGGTTTCAGTGCAAAAGCTAAGAACCAGACGCTTTGTCCCATTTGGCATTTCCATAAACTTCTGTTTATTGGTGGTGAAATCTTCCTCTTTCAGAGAGCAACTGAGAGAAATTTGATGTAGAAATTCAGTCTTGAAGGGGGCAAGAACAGATTATGCTGGAAGATGAGAAGAAGAGCCTGAAACTGCTCTGTGGCTTTTGAGGGCATTAGATGGCTTCCTTTTAATTGCTTTTTAAAAATTTTGGAATGAATTTTTAAGCCATTATCCAACATATGTAAATCTGCTTTTGCTTATGCTGGTTCATCTGAGCTGATTTTAAGAATCTAATATCAGATTTCTGTGTCTGTCATTTAAATACGAATAGATTGAAGTAATCTTTTCTGTTCTTGAAATTTAGTGATTGTTACAGCAATTACTTTTATCTGTTGTGTATATGTTACAAAGTACTTTGAGTGGAAAATCCCACCTCTCTTCCAGCTTCACAAAGATCTTTTTAGGGCTTATTTTTCTGCTTTTTCCCTGATTAATTTTTTTGTTGTGCAAATAGGAAATTCAGTCTTTTTTCTCCCCTCCAATTTTTTAGTTATTTGAAAGAAAAGTGACTCGAATTCACCGCTTTTTCAAGGGGAAGTAAGGAAGGTGGATGAAAAAGTTAAAATGTGAAGTTTGTAAAACCATTTAATCCAAACGTTGTTTTACATGAGAACTCCCACTGAGTTTCTTCTTATGAATTAAGAGACTGAGCTTTTCTGTGTGAGAAGGATCTTTTCTGCAATGTTCTTCTTTGGACATTGCTGCATCTACACTAAAGTTTTTGCATGTAGGTTTCAGGTTGTATAATTTTTAATAGTCTTACTGAACAAAATTACATCAGAAAAACTTGTCAGTGTAGTCTGAGCTTATGATTGCCATTGCTATAAAAGACAGTTGTTGAAGGACTTATCCTTGAGGATCTGCACTTAGGATTGTTGCTTATGCGTAAAGAAAGAGGAGGCGGGGGAGAGATGTTTTGGTTATTAAAGCATGTGAACTGTTGAAAACTGTATTTCAGTAGCATTGCAGAAAAAAATTGGTTGGCAGGCTTTCAGAGACGAGAATGCGTTCAGCATTTAGATGTAGATCATGAGGATGTGGTCCAAAATATCTTGAAGTTTACAGAAAGCTTGTCTCTGCTTTCTGTCCGTTTTTGATGGTTGTGTTGTTAAATACTGAGGAGTGACAAAGCTTGCAAGCTCTTTTGGCAAAAGGAGCAAGTCTTTTGAATTTAGTTGAAAAAACTGGCCAGTACAAAAATGTTTGTTTCAAGAAAGTAGCAAGCCTGGTTTTCCTTACATCTGAAAGATAACTCAAATCAGAAAATCCTTGAGATGAAAACAAGGAATAGAGAGGACTGTGTTAATTAATTACTAAAGTTGAATTAGTGAGGTAAGCTCATGAAGTCAAGCCATACCAAAGTGAGGTCACTATAGTGTTTAAGCAAACAATCTGGTGCTTGAGTACCATTCTGTATCACTGCATTTGTGGGTTTAATTTCATTTGTTAAGTGCGCAGATACGTGGTAGGTCTGAGCTAAATCATTTTAAGCTTGTGTGTCTTTGGAGGCTCTCTTGAACAAAGGCCAGCGTTTCAGCTGTTCAAGTTTGAACTGAGTTCATTTTTCACAGAGATGGAATTACAAAGACAGTATTGTATTAGCATGATTACAAGAGTAAGCCCACAGATAGTAAACAATTGTAATGTATTGCAGTTACTACAAAACAGTAAGGAGTTAAGAGTGCTTTGGGACACAGGGAATTCTGTTCTTTTAGCTACCATGAAAAACATGCTGAGAAATTCATTCCAAGACCTTCAAATTACTTAACAGACAAGGATGGAAAAGTGGAACCCAAAGTAAAGCATGTAATATTTAAATTTAAAAAATTGAATGGTTATACAATTAATAGAGTTGTAGCCAAAGCTCTGTGAAGACTGTCCTTCTTTTAGAAGGAGGATGACTGTTCTGGTTTTATCCAAGAGCTCGTCTTTTAGGATAAGTAAAATACTCTTGCTGATAGTTTTTTTTTTTCTTCATTCAACTGCTTATCAACATGCTATGTGAGATTGTAATGAAGAAAAGGAAGGGTTTCTATTGCCTGAAACAGTACATCTTCCTGAGTTCAAGACCTCAGCATATCTGTGTGCATGTCATTCACAGAAACATACCTTAGAGAGTAGTAGCAATCTTTGAAAAACCCTCTGGAGTAAAATTTTGCTTCCCTGAAATCTTAAGTATTAAGATCCCAAAGGTATTTTGGGAAAAAATAAGTGATCTCTTTATCATTCTTTCAATTTAATCTAATTTTGGCAATGTTTTTCTGGTGCCAAATTCTGCTTGCCTTGTGAATTATGATCACAATATCATCTTTGAGCCAGATTAGCAATACTGATAGATTTAAAGAAAATAAATTTACATCTTTCTCTAGTGCTTTTTTGTCAATGTGTTGTCATAAGAATGATTTGTACTTTTCTGCTGATTTTAACCTGTTAAACAGTAGAGCTTGCTTTTCAAGACACAGTTGGATTGACATTGTTTCTTTGACTTCATTCGTATGAGTACAAAAAAAGTTCACAAAATTTTCTTAGAGTCTCCTGGTAAAACTACTTTTATTTTACTTGGTCTCTAGAAGGTGGTGCTAAGACATCTCCCGTGCAAAGAGATTTTAGTACATTATTAATGTTCCTTCTGTGTCTCCCTTCAGGAGTTCAATTTAGAATGGGATGCTTGTAGCAGAACATAGGGGAGAAATCGAGGAATGCAGATTCTGCCTTTTCAGCAGTCTTCTGTGGCTTGAGGTCAGCTCTTTGCAGTACAGTCAAAAGAAGACAAGACTCTCCTGGGTCGAGAGTGTAAGAAATGTTTAGCTCTGAACTAAGAATTAGACCAGCTTCAATTGTTTCTTGAGGAGGGCTGGATGTGACCAACTCTCCCAGGGAGTGTATAAAGTCTGGCTGCATCGCAGAACCTTGCTGCTCTGTGCCCCAGTGAACTGCAGACTTGGATTTCCCAATTCATTTGGGGATCTGTGGGACTGTGGTTTACGAAAACGCCAGTGAAACAAGTTTTTGCACTTTTCGTTGTATTTATTTTTTGTACCAATGAAAGCCTGTGCACTTAACTTCCTCTTGCCATCATTTAATATAGATGAAATATAAAATTAAAAATCCATTATGTTGAAAGAGTTGGTTTGACCTTACTGGTAGGAGTGCTCTTGGCTTTAACACTCTTAAATTATAACTTTGTAAAATATACATATTTGCTGTTGCCAAGCTTTTGGTTGTTCAGGTTTTTTAACCCTGACAACTTAAAATTTAAGAGTTCCATCCAGTTTTCTCATACTTTGCTGTATCCAAAACACAGGTATCCCTAAAAGAAGTTGATTTTGTTTAATTCCACATTGCACTACTTGAATAGGAAAAGAAACCATCCATAAAGCTGCCAAAACTTGCTTATAGGTTTGGTGCTTAACAGAGTTTGTTTGAAATTCTGTGGGTTTCCTTAGACAAGGGTTTTTTGCATGGCAGCTGAAACCGTGTTATTGGAAATCCAGATGTACTTTAGTTCCAAGATGAAAAGGCATTGAAGGTCATACCTCACTCTGTGTAGAAGGGTGAGACAAGAGATATTCATAAAACAAGGAGAAAAATTGTCCAACCAAAATCCTTTTTACCATTTGCAATTTTATTTTTACTTTGCTTCCTACCTTACTAAATTTTCTACAGAATTCAGTAGTATTTTGAACAACAATAAAACTAGTATGGAACCTCAGGATAGTCAGCTACTAACATCCTTGTTATTATGTATTACTACTGCCTTTTTACTCTTACCTTAGTAGTTCAAAATCATACGGAATTTGAAACAATACAAATACAAAAATGCAGTTTTTGTATTTGTGAAGGGTAGTATTGGCCCAACAAGGATATACTGCAGGACAGGCTTCATGTTTGTTGGTTCATGTGTTGAAATTTAAAAGCTGTGCACATATATGACAGGCAAAATAGTGGATGTTGTTCTATACCATTCTTGTCCCAGCTAACTTTT
The DNA here is from genome assembly GCF_022539395.1 of Myiozetetes cayanensis. Lineage (NCBI taxonomy): Eukaryota > Metazoa > Chordata > Aves > Passeriformes > Tyrannidae > Myiozetetes > Myiozetetes cayanensis. The sequence goes on along the minus strand of NW_026087742.1, from coordinate 44,936,777 downwards.
GACTTGGAGAAGAGGTTAAAAGCGTTAGCAAGTACTGCATAAAACAGCCATGCAACTGCAGAGTTTTTCTTACCTACTTCAAGTTCCAGATTTGATAGAGTTAATTGATAATATTTTCTTCACTTATGTGTAACTTCTCTAGAGCTGAATTTTTTTTTCTGTGAACATTGTTTGTCTTGAAGTCATATAATTTGCACAGAATCTAAACATATGGCTCTGCCATATCTATAGACTTTCTTGTATTATTTCTTAAACATTGTAACACACTATGAAAGCCTAGGTATCATTTTAGAGTCCAGTGTAATAGCAAGCATCCATATTACATTATACAACTTGTAGTACCTTCCTTAATATTTTAGCAAGAACCCAGTTATTTTATCCATATTTAATTTGTTTGGTTAAGGAAGCTGCTAGCAAAAAAAGAAAAAAAAAAAAAAAGTTTGCTAGGAAGCTTCAGGAAATGGTGGAAGAAGTATAAGGTCAAGGATTCATATGCAGATATTCTTAAAAATCTGGCATTAAAATGTCTTTAAATATACTTCTAAACATATGGATGGAAAATCAAAAAGAGTTTGCGTAATGACTTGAAAAGTGTCTGGGACTTTCAACATGTGGTGGCATGGATAATTTTATTGCCATAGATGTGGAATAAATTCAACTTTGTTAAAAATTGCAGATGGTAGATATTTACATAGTTCAGTATGACTAAATATTTTTGTGTGGGTATGGTAGAATGTCTGATGCTGTCTGAGTTGAAGTTATGAAAACTTGGCCAGCTCAGTGTTATGAGTTATGTGGGCCTCTGTATAAATCCAAGTAAATGCTGCTCAAAAATCAACAGGAGAATTTGTTACAGTATCTGCTTCTGAGGATTAGACAAAGTGATCTGGGGGGGGCTTTAACTGCTCCAATCTGTTCTTTATCTCTAAAGATAGGAATAACATTTTTAACAGGCATATAAGGGAATATGGCATCAATTTATAGAAAAAGAGACACAGTGATTTCTCCATTGCTATGTAAATTACTGCTGATATCTTAATTGACTGTTTAATGCTTTGCTCCGCAGATGAGATTTCCTTCTTCAAATGCAAAGTACTTCAAATGTGTTTTTATTACCATCAAGTTTTTTTGTATCCTCAGCCTCTTCTAGTAATTAGCATCCTGTTTACTAATGTATAACAGTTCTAACTGTGATCTGAACTTTTTTTTAATTCAAGCCACTGCCAAAAAACATGGTGTCAAGACTGTGTGAGTCCAAAAAGGTGTGTGCTGCAGCTGATATGCAACTCCAGGTATGTTCTTTGCATTCTAGTTTCTACTCTCTATTCAGAACTTAAAGAACATATTTTAGTTCTTATAATTTTACCAAATTTTAATTTTAATGTAGACACATTATCTGTTTTTCTCTTAATTGTCATGTTTGTTTTTCTGAACACCTTCTGTGCTGTCTGCTTAAAGCTAAATGCCTAAATCTGTAGGAAAATATAATGAAACCCATAGCTTTGAAAATTGTTAGATTATCAGATTTCCCAAATGTGTTTTAAGATTGAATTTTTGAATTAATGGAATCATTTAAGGAGAACTTGAAGTAAAGGAAGTGTTGGATACCTGGGATCATTCAAATGTAACAGGATTGTAGGCCACCTCAGAAAAATCAAAACAGCATGTTTGTTTACTGCAATGTGATTTGAGCTGGTGTTTAGGTGAGATAACTCTGCTAGTACCTTAGTAAGGTTTAGTTATTGTTTTTGAGATGTGGAAAGAAACAAATTTAAAGATCAGATTTTTGTAATTTTTCACTTTGAGGACTTCCCAAATGATCGCAACCCTATCTACAAACATGAGTTGCATTGGTTAACTGAAGTTGATCTAAAAGAAAAACTCAGTTAAATATTGTCAGTTTGCTCTGTGCAGTTATTTGAAGGGATTTAAAATTAATCAGAAGTCTGGAGTGTGGGCCTGTAAATTGTACACGTCAGTTACACTAATCAAAACCAGACTGAACAGTGTTTTCAGTGTATGTATGTGTTTTTCATTGGTTAAACCCAATGGACTTTTGAATTATGCTTTCAGTGCAGTGCTGGCTGTCAGCAGCCAGGGTTGGCTGAGCAGGTGTCAACAAGGAGAGTGCTGTCTGTGGCTGTACCTCTGTGACAACCAAAATAAACCTGCACCCTCTCTGCAGGTCTGATTTTGAAATGCACACTCCTGGCTTTGAAAGATTCTTATAGAGAGATCTGATAATCTAGAAAGAATGTGGACAAGAATATAAATAGTTCATATAGGAGGTTTTTATTTGGGGTAAAAAAATTCTGGATGGAAATAAAATTTGTGCTGCAAATGCTTAATTGTGGACCTGTATTCATGAGTGCACAACACATTAGTAACCACTAAAGTGATGCTCAGGTCCTTTCACGTGTGCCCATTCTTTCCTGGTGTGTCCATCCATAACAGCTATGTATAGATTTGACAGATTTCCTTTCAGCTTTTAATATGTATTTGCTATAATCTTGTCAAAATTGACAGTGGAGGCTAAATGGGCTTGTATACCAAGAACACTGTAAGTTGCAGATATATTTACAAGTGACATGGCCTCCCTGTCCTGGGGTGCGAGAGACGGCACATTCCAAAAGGAGAGGTCATTGCATCAGGTGCTCGCGTTAGGCTGCACAGTCTGCCTGCTGCTGTTGGCCCTCAGCTGCTTTTGGGGCCCCTGTAGGATCTGCCTTGGAGTGACTCCACACCCCATGGCTTAAGAAATGGGGAGACAACACCCACTGCTGGTGGGCTCAGATTCCTATGGGTGCCTAATGATTGACTGGTGCTGGCAATGATGCAGTGATTAAGCAGGCTGCTTGCCCTCAAATTACTCTTGTGTAACTAATGTTCAACCCCTTTCAACTCATGCCAAATGACCACAATGCCACACTGAATAGTATTATTAATTTCCTACATTCAGCACTATGTTTTTGGAGATTCCAAATATAAAACCTGCAGAAGTGTGCACTTGTTTCAACGAAACAGACGGCAGGGCTGTTCTGTTTATTAATTCAGAAAAATGTCCCAGAGAAGTTGACTGCATGGCAGATATAAAGCTAATACATACCTTTATAGAAGTACATACTGTTACTCATACAGATTTAGAAGTATAATAATTAATTGAAGAAAAATATCTTTTAGTCTACAGTTGCTGAAGTATATATGTGCTACTGCTAGTGTATATACCTGAAAAAACTGTGAATGATCATTCTAATACCTTTCCTTCAGACTTTGCAAAGACTATATTTTATCTTGATGACTAGATGCTACGTAAGCCATATTTGACCTTTAAAAGAAGGAAAAATGCTAAAAAATATTCCATCACTACAGAAAACAGCTGAAGGTTTTTTGTGATCTGTTCAGAAAATAAGTCTATTGGCATGTGAGAATAAGAAATGTTGCTGCTTTTTCTTAACTATGATACCTCTGAATTTTCTTTTAGGTCGTGTAATCAGTTATTCAGGAGGAAAGATAGGAGAGTTCATGCACCTTCTCCTAAGGCTTTTGCCAGGCAGATTGAGTCCCACAGTCTTTCAGTCAGTAGTAACTTACTGGAAAATGCCTAAGTGTTTACATATAAATGCTATTAAGCAGACAAGGAGTAGAAAGAACTGGAATCAATTGAAACTAATAAATACCAATGTAAGTGCAAAATAGACAGTATGAAGATAGATAACTATTCGTTGACCTTTTTAGAAAAGTGTTTTACTGAAATTGAAAATAATTTTCTAGCTACTGCTTAATATTAACTTGCTCCTCAGCAGTATCACCTAAAATCCTGTGGTCCTGGGATGTGTCTCCCTTTCCCATTTCAAAGGCCTGTGTAAACACACAGAGCTGTGGTTTGTAGATGGGAATGCTTATGGGTATAAAGTTCATCCAAGTTTATTTCCAGGGATGGGGTTTTTTTAACTGTGCTGTCCAGGTGGTCTGGCTCTTAGCTTTCTTCCCACACTTTACATGTGCCAGGATCAAGGGAAAGCTTATAGCTGACTTCAGTGACTCATTTCCCTACCACCACATTGTTCTTTAGGCTGTCCATTTCTCTGGCCTTCAACTGACATTTCCTCACTTCCTAGCTGTGAGTTGAGTTCCACCTTTGACTGCAAACTACTTGACCCTCAGTGTCACTTTGGAGAAGGTCCACTGCCGTGCAGTCCTCTCCATCTTGTGAGGAACACTGAGGAGTAACTGCAAATTGGTCCTAACAAAGCTGAGAGATAGGTAAAAGAGAATAAAGGTTGTGCTGAAGCTGAATGCTAAAATCTGTTGTGGGATGCTGAGGTTCCTGTTTGGTTTGGGTTTTTTAGAGAGGAGAGGGAAGTCAGTGTGAAATAACTGCTGCAGAGTCACAAAAGTCAAAGACCTAGGGTGACGGGAGAAAGTGAGCTTCTTAGGACTGTTACATCAAGTAATTTTCAGGTCTATTCCTGTTACTTACTGTTGGTCATATTCTCAGTCACCCTGCTGTAGCTTTTGTTAAACTATGTTAAATGGGATTCTAGAGACCAGCTCTGAGGATGAGAAGTATTAGCAAAGGCATTGTAAAACCTCTTTCTCTTCTAAGATAAGAGTAAAAAAATTATAGTTTCTACAGTCCAGTGTAGGTTTATCTTTAGATTTTTAGTTTTTCACATTATCAGTATAATGATGGAAAATTTAAAAAGACCCCTGCAAAATTTCAATTTCAAGAAGTAATGTACTCATTATTGTTTGGCATTTGGTGTTGCATCTTCATGGAGATAGCCTCTGAGCAGTTACTTGCTGCCTGCTCTGGGTTTGTAGAGGAGTGATGTTGAGTGCTTGCATGTCTTGTTCAGTGTTGCTATCTAGAACACAGAACTTAAAATGCCACTAATGGGTGATTATGCAAGTTTAGTCTTACTGACCTCTTTTTTCCTCATTAGCCATGTAGGAAGCAAGCAGGAAATCTAGGAGTAGCTCCTGCAAGTCATGGCTTATTCACCCCTCTCCTTATAACCCTCTCTTTTTTTTTTTTTTTTTTAATCAATTTTCACATTTATCATTTGTCAAGAGACACTGTCAAAGGATTTATCCGCATTCAGTATGTTAGAACACAGCTTATTCAAACAGAAGGAATATAATCCTTTAGAAACAGTCACAATTTTGGTGAAAACACATTTTGCATCCAGAGCAAATAAAATACATGGTGAATTTGGATAAATTATTAATGAGTTCAGAATGGTTTGTACTCAGATTTCATAATAAAGAATCTTTTCAGAGGTTGAGGGGCTTGTGTTACTCAGATCACATAAAACATCCAAACAACTTTTTCTCCATAAATTTCATGGTTATAATTCCTGGAAGAGTGTATTTATGTCATTGGGGATGGCATTGCAGTGTCCTTCTTGGGAGTGTGACTGGGACTGAATCTCTAGCCAAGTATTTGCTTCATTCCTTGCACAAAAGCTTTTTGAGGCTCCCTACTGTCAATATTCCTGTGAAGTGGGCCTACCACAGGATGGCCTGAACTGAACTCTTCCCTTAAATATCTGGATCCATCAAACTTCTCAAAAATATCTGGTGTTGCACAGCAGTAGGTGTCCTCTTTTTCTGTCTTTCCTGCACTTCTGCAGAATAGGAAATCTTCATATTAAAAAAAAAAAAAAAGCTGCACTTATTTTCAGTGATGGCACACACAGAGCCTTAGCCCTGTCTTCTGTCCATGCCTGTCTTATGTTTGCTGTTCAAGTGCCAGATACTCTACTTTGCTGTTTTTGCTTGAAAAGTCATTTTATTTGTGCTGCTGTCCAATCTCCAGACACCTCAGTAATTTAGTCATGCACCTGCTTTCTGTTGTAGCTCACATGCTTCTACCTAAAAATTGCCTGTGAAGCAGCTCTTACATCTGGCAAAATACCCTCCTGGTGCAGTGTGATCTCAGGCTAAGCTTGCACTCTAGCAGTTCATTGCTCAGATGGTGAGAGCTAAAACAAAGGAAAAAAGTCTGCCTTAGTACTACGTTGTTCAAAGGCTCTAGCAGAAACTCTGTAGCATCAGCAGCTCCATGTAGTGGGCAGGGTGCTTTTAAGTCAAAGGTTGGACTTGATGATCTTGGAGGTCTCTTCCAACCTCAGTGATTCTGTTATTCAGTAATTCTTATGTTCACTGCCCAGGCTGTAACTTGCCCCTGCAGGTGTGAAGTGCTCTCATGGCTGCATGCACACATCTTGAAATAGTTTATTTTGCTCTGTCCACTCCAATAACTTTAAAATAATTCAAATAACTTAAAAATAGTTTTGGGGTTTTTTTAAATTAAATATCTTCAAAAATACTCTTTTTGAAAAGGGAAATCACTGGAGGGCTTTAGGGACAGGTCCTAATTTATTTTAAAATGCAGACCATTTAGTACTACCAGTGTTCTAAGAGACCTAAACATGGATTTATGATAAGTCATGATGGTGGTGGTTGGTGTCCTCCAAAAACCTATTTCTCTCCTTGTGCGTTATACTAAAAATAGAAGATTTACAAAACCATATAAATTTAAACTCTTCACTCTCCCTAGTCCCATCCCTCACACTCTTTTCTATTTGTCTTTTTTGGTTTTTCAAATGCCAACGCCATGTGCCAAAGACAAACATGTATTTTATTTCTTCAGGTGTTTTATGCTGTCTTGGACCAAATCTACCATGGTAAACACCCTCTAAAAAAGTCAACCACAGAAATTTTGAAGGAGACACAGGAGAAGGTTTATGGTTTGCCATATGTACCCAATACAGTAAGTAGAAATAGAATAACTGTGTGAACTACCTTTTCTTTGATAGCACATTAATACCCCTACCTCTCCCCGACCCTTGCCTCACACACTTACGTGTTTGTTGTTGTACTGTTATATTGAAAGAGTTTTCTTTCTTTTAGTCACTTTATCCAGAGGGTATGGTACTGGAAATTTTCAGCTAAAAATCAATATTTAAATGATGTACTTGTTTTTTTACAGGTGTAGCCTTGTTGTGGTGAACTTCGTTACTTTGCTTTTCATTTTCTTACTAAAGCACTGGAAACAATATATTGGAAAGAGTTTATTCTAGCTTTTCAAAGGGCTGTTTATAAAAGGCAACAAATCACTGTACTGCATGTTGGTGTTTGTGTACTGTCAGTGTCAGCATGAGAGTAAGTGTGAAGTAGGACTTGGAAGTGAGTTTTTTTACTGTATTGGTGTGAGCTTTGTCATGTCATTTATCCTTTCATGTGGTATCTGAAAATGTAAAAGCCTTGAGTTCTATTGAGCTATGTAATTTTTGATCTTCATCATGACTAATCATGCATTTGTTCTGTACTTCATGTGGCAGCCAAAGGTGCAGTTTTCATAGATGATAATCACAGGATTTCCTGGTCTGTCTGAAACTGAATTCCTACTAGGAACATGGCCCCCCCAGTCACTCTTTGACAGTTTTGTCAGAATACCCAAAAGCTTTTTCTGCTTTCTGCTTCTCATAAAATGTACTTTTCTCCTTAGCAAAATGTGCTGTTTGTTCTCTCAGAAGGGTGTTAGGAGATCCATTTCCTCATCGAAAGTATGTTACTACTGCTGACCTGGCAGAGCCACAGAAGCAGAAGCGAGGTATCTTCAGAGTAGGATACCTGACTTCTTAGCATTTTTGTGAATGTTATTTCACACTGTTCTTCCACAGGTGTTAGTTATCTGATAAATGGAAAAGTACTTGGCTTTGAAAGTTAGCCCATGTTTTTGTTCCATTTAAAGTTATTTTAATTTAGCTGTTACCTTCAAAAGATTGTAACATCTTATAGTGAGGCTATGATTATTATGAAGTGTGACAGCAAGTTTTGACCTGGAGCTTTATCCTAGTAGAATACACTGTAAACTTTTGAATTGTCAGAAAGCTTGTGTTTACATTTTATTGAATGTAGAATTAGTGTCAAGGACCAGTCAAGAACTGTAATACAGTTTAGATTTCAGTAAAACATAATAAAAAATTGCATTAGGATAACATTGGTGCTCTGTTGAGTAATTAAAGTCGTAATTTGTCTTGCTATCCTTTGCTGTTCTTTCTTCCAAACTTAAGATATGCTTGCAGTTTAATTTGTAGTCCAGGTAAAAAAATAAAAGCCTTGAAAGTGAAAGTTGGAGCTTTTAAGCAAAGAGAATATATTTCTTCCTTTCTTTTGATTTCAGAGGTAGACACTGAAATACAGCAAGAGAGACCAGGTTTTATTTTTATCTGTCATTTGTCTAGGTACAAAGATGACTGGCAGAGAAAACATAATATTTTGATTATTTTATTTTTATTTGTTCTCTATACATTTAGATTCAGTTATTAATTGCTACGTCAGGCTTGTATATATTAAGTTAGTCATGTTGGGTAAAAGTAGCTCTTCCTTAGTGAAGATCTTAACTGCATTAATGTGGTTTTTCTGTAGTATCACTGTCTGTCAGGGCTGCAAGCATCCATTATTATCTCTTTCTGATAAACCTTAATTCCCTCTTACTGCTCTTGACAGGCAAGTAAACTTAGTAAATATCCTCTGAATGTACTTGGACGTCAATCTTACTGGGCAGATTCATTTTCTAAAGTAGAGCCACAGCATATATCTTCAGCAGATGAATTCCTGTCATTCTTGGGCACAGGCTCAGATAATAGGACAATTTGCTTGCATCTTTTTGTTACAGTACTTTCAAAATGAGACATATAAACTTCATCTGATAAGTAAATGCTGATGTGCCTGTGTGGTGATACCTATTTAAGGTAAACCTAAGCATCAACCTCAGCAAATACTGTGTGTTATGTGCCAGCAGTAGGAGGGATAGTGCAAAAACAGTCCTGTTGAAGTCTATATTTAAATAGGTTTTACAGGCATTTGGGTTGGCATTGCATGCAGTAGTATTTACATTGGCTGTGTTGATATCGACAGTCTGAGAAGCTGGTGCCACATGCAAGGCAGAAAGGAAGTCAGATGGAAGCACAGAGAAACAGCACTCCACAGGACTTTGTTTTTCTAAATAATGCAAATCTCAGTTTCTGTCTAGCCATTGCTTATCTGTTCAGAAGTACACAGGGTTTACTGCTATCTCCTGGAGGACAAAATTCCACTGGGATTTCATTGCTCTATTACTGAATCTGGAAGCTTACAATTGCCAGGCAGGGGGCAAGGAAATGTATCTGCCTGTTTTTGTAGTGTCTGGCAGTTTTGCTGCCAGAGGAGATTTTTGTTACTGAGTTTGGAAAATGAATAGAAATTGTGCACAGATTGGATTCTTGAGTACTTCTGATATCTTTAAAAAGCAACCAGTCTTCCTTTTGACTCTAAGAAAACCAGGTAAACCAAATAATAATGCCCACACTTTTTCCAACCTCTTCTTCCTGAATGTACTTGGTGTCAAAATTTGTGCACTATGGGGAATTCACTACTCTACTTTTGTTCCAAACTTTTCTTCAAATTATAGCTTATTTGTCATCTCTTGTGAAGTCAGTTTTCATTTACTATGGCCTACCTTGTTGTTGATAACACTGTCTGCTTTTAGAGTGTCTCCCTGTGTCTTTTCTACCTTTCTCTCCATGAGGGCCAGAGAGGCTTTTAAAAATCGGGTATCGGGTGACCCTTTGATCAACCTGAGACTTGATCAAAGTTTCTCCCCATGAGCTGTTGCTTAGTCCCCTCCTGTCCCTCAAGTTCAGACTTGAAAGTTACTTTCCTTTGAGACAGTCATCAAATCTTAATGATATGCCATTGTTAGTACTGCGCCAAGCATAATAATTCCTATCTCCTGCTGTGGGTTTTGGTTCAATATTGTAACAAAAAATGACACATAGGGTAAACAGGTTCTGCAATGATAGTGGAGTTTGCAGCCTCCTGCAGTTATAGGAAAGAGCTCTCAGTAATGAAGTGGTTTTACAATAAACACCAACTGCCCAGGTCATCATACCTGGGCATCCTAACATTTCCTTTGTGAATTAGTTTGAGCTATTGATTCTTATGCTCAGAAAGTTATTAAGGACTTCCATATTAATTGGCTGTCCATTGTAGTAACCTTTTGTGATGTGGAAGTTTGGTGAGAGATACTGGTTTGACTTGTGACTGTGAGGAAAAATGGTTTTGAAGGGTAAGGCACAGTGAACCTGGATTCTTTCTTACATCACTTCCAAATAGTCCGTTTTGCATTTTTTAAAATTACATGGTCTTCTGAAACCGAAGCGTTTTCTTCCAGAAACAGATGAATTTCTTGTGTGGTACTTGAATACAAAGTACAATGTTGGAATTAACCCACACACGTCATTATAATTACATTTGATAGGAGGCAACATGTTGGTATGTAGGGAGCCTTTGATATTTTTTGGAACACTGAATAATTTGCTATATACCTTTTTGCTTTAGCATATAAAAATACATCTTAGTTCAGAAGAACCACCTTTACTGATATCCTAAAATGTGCATCAGGTTACAGGTTTAATTATGGTTATATACTTTTGTCCAGAGTACAGGTTTCTTTGGCAGCATGAGAAGTTCCTAATGGCCTATGGTTGATAGTGTTTGGAGAAACCAAAACACCTGTGAAACCAAATATGTTAGCCAACCAAGTTTGCCAACAGAAGACAAAGCAGGTATTGTAAGAGATACCCTAGAGGGAAGAAGTGTATGAAAAATAGTGTATCACCAATGTAGTTGTTAGTTGTCTTCTTCCTGCAGCTGGGAGGACTCTGCCCAGACAGGGATCCTGACCTTGGAAGGCACCATTCTAGGTCCTTGTCTTAACTTGCTGTGGTTGTGTCTGTCGTGTTCCTGACAAAGGAAATCAATGGATGAGATGCAACCTAACACTTGGAATACTTGCTTAGGGAGGCTGTTAGGCACTACAGGAAGATGTGGCTTGCCATGGGTGCTGAGAATACAAGGATTTCATTAACAGGGCTCATGCAAAGACATCCGGGTGATTGGTTGGCTGAAGAGAAGTTAATGTCAATAGACAGAACTAGCTTTCCTGCCAACAGAAAATAGTTTTTGCATCACAAATGGTCACCATGAGCCAAAGACACCTCTTTTGTTGTTATTGAAGAACACCTGAGTGCAAAAGAGTAGCTGTATGCTTCATTTTTCCTTCTTAGGAGCCTTTTCTTAGGAGTTTGAAGGTGACAAGACTTCATGCTTAGCTGTGTTAGGTAAGCCAGAGGCCACAAATGGAGACTTGATTTCTGAAGTTCAGTTTTCTGCTGATTGTGATCACTCTCAGTAGTGGTGCTGCAGTGAAGAGGAAAGTATAGTTTTAACAGGCTTATTCCTCAGCCTACTGAGGGCTGGCTGGCAGTTTGAATTAAGTATCTTTATACAGAATCTGCCATCTGTGTCCTTGTGTCGTCTGTTGTCTTAGGATTTCTTGTTAGGTTTTTGAGGTGACTACTAATGTGCAGTTGTAACTCTGTTTCTGCATAAAATTTCATGTGAATATCACTGAGATAGATAAAAAGAGTAAATAGACTGAGCAAGCAATGAGGCAGCTGTCTTAAAATAAATAAGTGATAACCCTTAACCTCTGACAGTAAAAGTGGTTTTGAATTCTGAAAACTTTACTCAAGTGGTGAACATAAATCTTAAAATTATTGGTAAGGAATGCTAAGTAGTGGCTGCCTATTAAATTTTAAACTGTAACTTAATTTCATATTTACTTTATCTAAAACCTTCCCAAATTTGTTTTAGATTTATTGAGTTAAACCTTAGAACCTAAACAAAACAAAAAGCTAGGTTAAAGGAAATGTAAAAAAGAAGAGCTAAAAGGTAGAATGGGTGCTGTTGGCAAAAAGCTTTTAAAAAAAATAATAGTAGGTGGCGGATGAGGGGACAAAATTTTTGGTGGTAATCAATAAAATGCTAAAAAGAACTGAGCATGAGAAAAAGCCTGTACATTTGAATATCTGAGAAAAGGAGGTTATAAGAAAAGTAGAAGCCATATAAAAGTGTGAAAACCAGAATACAGGATAAGTGCTAATGAACCAAAAGTAAAACTGTGGAAGTTTCAAGCAGCTTAGAAACCAAAACCAGTCATAATGATTAAAAACAATGCATCAGAAAGAGGAAGGCTGCCAGATATTTGCTGGAAGTGGAACATAGCTAAGTATGATGATTCAAAAGACATTATGTAGTTATCCAAGAGACTGAACCAAAGATACAAACTATCCTGATGCAAAAAAGATTTGGCAATAAAGGACCAAGCCCTTTAAAACTTTATTAAGATAATAAAAAATAGAAATTGTTATATGACTAGAGATAATTACCTAAAGAATGCAAGAATTCAGAACAAAAAAGGCTAGAAATGCTGAGTTGCAAAGTGCAAATAGGGCAGGTAATAAAGTTCCATAATTACTGAAGAAGCAAGAGGACAGTGGGAGAAAGAACAATAAATGCCAGAAAAAGCAGCAGTATTCTATACCTCTGCCCCAGTGTTTTTTGAAAAATAAGAGGATTTTGATTAGGCAGGTAATACATACAATTTTTGAGATGGAGAGAAAAAGAACTGAGATTAAGAAATTAAAAAGAGAGAATAACTAGAGTAGATGTAGTCAGGTTGGCAGAATATTTAAGTTTGTTGAAGTAGTCAGTGCCCTGGAAGAATTATCACCACAAACTCATGGAAAAATTGGTAGTGCTATCATGATAACTACTCTTATGAAGGGAGAAGAACTTAGGAACTGTAGACTAATTGCTTGGATTTTGTCAGTCAAGAAGTAGTAGAACCAATTATTAAGCAGCTCATAAGTACAATGAGAGCTCAAAGGTACAAACGAGAACAGTGCACTGAGCAAAATAACCCTGCTTTTGTTGAGAACCACCTGAGATGACAAAAATCCTCTTTCTTCTTAAGACATTGCTTGACCTTGGAAACAGGAAGGAAGTGGCTGGTAGGATAACTCTAGACTTAGCAAGCTTTCTGGCACTTGTAAACATAATTGTACAAACAAACTGTGGATTTATGGCTGAGTCAACACACAGAAAACATGCTGGCAAAGCAGGTGAAGGCTTAGTTTCAGACAGAGACTTGTCTGGGAATTACTGCAGTTCTGTGGTTTTGTTAATGATTTAGATGACAATATATTTACAGTATTTATAGAAGCTCCTTCGGTTGATAAATGTTGCAGAAATTTTGAAAAGTAGAATTTAAATGATCGAAAGAATTTGGATCACTTGTTGTAAATCAACCAAACAGTGCAGAAGACCAGCTTGGCTGAACAGAGGAGTCCTGGTGAAGCTCAGGAGGAAAAAGAAACAGTATGATCTCTAGAAGCAAAGTCAGGCTTTGCAGGAAGAGTACAAAGGTGTGATTTGTTTATCATAAAATCAGAATGGTTTGGGTTGGAAGGGACCTTAATGATCATCTAGTTCCAATCTCCCCACCATGGGCAGGGACACCTTCCACTAGACTAGGTTTCTCAAAGCCCCGTCCAGCCTGACCTTGAGCACCTCTGGGGATGGGGCATCCGCAACATGTTTGGGCAACCTGTTCCAGTGCCCCACCTCCCTTCTTTCAATTTGAAGTCATTCCCCCTGGTTTTATCAGGCCATGTCCTTGGAAAAAATCCCTCTCCAGCTTCTTTAGACCCCTCTCAGTTAGTTCTCTCAGCCTTTATGCAGGGAGAAAACACAAAAGGCCAAAGCTCAATTAGAGTTGAAACTGGCCAGTCTTGTTTCAGATAAGAAGAAGGGCTTTTTAAAGTATGTTATTAGCAAGAGGAGGTCTAAAGAGAACATTGGACCAATACTTGTTGAAGATGGTTGTCTAACTAATGGGGTGAAGAAAAACCAAAGGCATTCAATGCATTTTTTTTTACCTGTCTTTAATAATACTAATAGACCTCAGGTGTCCCGGATCTCAGAGGACCACGAGTGCAGGAACATTGACTTCCTGTTTGTGTACACTGAATGTTTACAAGTCCCTGGGGCCTGATGTGATTCATTGCAGAGTTGTGGCAGAACCCCTCTCACTCATTTACTAAAGGATAGTTTGCATTAGGAAAGCAGTTTAAGTAATAAGTATTTAAACAACCATAAATGCCAAAAGAGCATGCTTTTATTCCTGGGATGCTGTAAAAGAAAATATCTGGGTTTCTAAACCCAGATATGTCTACCTCTTAAAAAGATGTAGCAAAAATGGAAGAAATACAGAGAAGCAGTTTTGTAAAGATAATATTTTTGGAAACATGAAGTATGAGGAAAGCTAAGGAAACTGATTATTTTTTTTTTTACTAACAAAGAGAAAATGTTGTGGGCATGTATGAGTGCGTTGTGGTGAAAACTTTTATGAAAAAAATAATTGGAATTGAGACTGTGATTGTTTCTTATTAGTGAGCAGATAGTAGGAGGGGGAAAATGGTATAATTTACAGCAAATGTTATTATGGTTAGTACCCAATCTTTTAAACTTTTGTCAATTTTTTCCACTCATTTGTTGAAGAGGGAAGCAGACAACCAGTAGATCTTGGATCGCTCTTATAGGCACTGCTGTAGATCACGAAGACTGTTCCATAGTAAAGGAGGAGGGCTTTCATAGAAGATTGCTTTTCCACTTCTTATCTGTCTTCAGTTACTTGAAGAAGTACTGATGTTGCTCATATTCCACTTTTTTGAGTGTTTTGAAGAGAGATGAAGTCATATGTTATTACTCAACCTCTTGAAGTTTGTGTAACCCCTTCAAGGTAATTTTTTACTTTGCCATGTTGGAAACTAAAGTTATTTACACAGAGTGCAAATCCCTGGATTAGTTTTCATATGAGCCTTCTAAAAAGTATACTATAAAATCAAGTTGAAGAGTCTGAGGAAAAGATTAATAAAGGAGTGCACAGTGAACTCTGGGGAAGTGATAGTTCTATAAATAATTAATAGCTAAAAGCCATTTCAAAAAGATTGGTGCCCTGTTGAGGTCAGTATTAAAGTAGGGGCTGGGATTTCAAAAGCTCTTAAAGTCACCTTTCAAGGTTTGTTTAGGTTTCTGTCTTTGTGGAGTTGAGTTCATTTTATGATAAAGAAAATGGTGATAGCAAATACTGTGAAGATTTGTTTTCCAATGGTAACATGACACTATTCACCGGGCAGCTATCTAAAGGAGCAGAGTGTTTGCAGATATCATAAGATATGGAGCACTTTTAAGGGAATTCTTTTTGCCCTATGAAACTCAAACATACATTAGCGATAGTATTTGCCATATTTACCGTGTACTAGAGCATTTCATGGCACAGTGCAGGAAGTAGTTGCATACATCTCCAGGTGACATTTTGAACATATTTAGATAGATCCTCCATATATTTTTATATATAATGAGAGATTGTTTAGTGATAGATATAACTGAATAGATCATTGCCATAAACACAGGCTAGAGAGCCTGAAATTAAATGCTCTTTAAGCGCAGTGGGAGATTGTCCTTACTATGAGGAGCTTGCAGTCAAAACAGAAAAGAGCAAGAGAGAGGAACTATTAGCACCCTCACTTCACAGGAAATGGCAGTTAGACTGAGAGGGGGATAAAAGTAAATAAATGTAAATAAATGTTGCTGTAGAAAATAGTGATTTCATCTTCCAGTGTTGGTACAGATAATTTACATGATTAAGTTGTACTGGCAAAATGTATTTTGCAGTTACAACATTGCTCAAGATATTTCTCAGGTTTTGTATGAGCTTATCTTAAGCAGCATTCACGATGTTTGCTTTAAAAGAATAGGTCAATACTTAAAATTAGATTTAATTGGAGAAGTAGAATAAAAACTTTGGGCTTCAGTGTGAGTCTGTACCCAAAGTAAATGTTGGTGATCTGATTCTACTTATCTTAGGCTTATGAATTTTTAAATCTTAGTCAGTAATAGAAATTATTAATTGGTAATTGAAGGGAGGGTGTTGCCTGTGTATGTATATATGTGTAGAATTACATGTTACAATGTGAAGGATTTGTTTGAAAATTGTTTATTTGCATATTTCTTGTATTTTACTTTAAAGACTAGTTAAAATATTGACAAGTAACACCGTCTCTTAACTTGACCAAACATGATCAGTCCAAAGACACAATAAAGAATCAATTTTCATATCTCTATGTCTTTTAATCCAAGTTGTAATCATTGCGAAGCAATGCAAATCATACATACAGATTTTTGATGTCAGTATTCTTTGTTACCTCCTATGTTCCTCTTCCCTTAGTCCCTTTGTGGGGAGGAGAGAAGTGAGTAGAAAGTAAATAGTTTTAAATGATTTTGCTATATGCAGCTCAAATTCATGGATAGTTTATAAATAAGAATAAAATATTTTTCTTTAAGCAATTCAAAGACCATATGGTACATATCTAAAATCACGTAAGTGGTTAATTGCATGTTAAATTCCTATCCTCTTCCTTAGTGTAAACAACTGCAAAAATATTTACATTCCTTGCTGTGCTAGATTTATTTATCATTTTATAACGAAAACACAGAAGTGTTATAAATTGAAATCTTAATCTCTTGCTTGACTCGCTTTCTAAAATGTCAGCGGTGTCTCTGGTTTGGTTTACTTTGTGTTCTCTCCCACTCCTAAGAGAGAGATGTATGACACTGGAAAACTGAAGAATATTGACATTAAGCAAGTCAGGTGCAGCACAAGATGTGGTTTCTTGAAATTAGTTTTCTGTTATTCTAAACAAGATTAGAAACTGCAGGAAAGGAAGTGGCTCTTTATTGCATTTTATTATTATTGTGAAACTCCAGAAGGATGATGATGTAATTCTATAAAACTTAAAGGGGTTCAGGTCAGAAATACAGAATGTAAGTTGACCAAGCAAGCCGCTGCATACCTGTGGAGACAGCTGTTTCTATGGTCAGTGAGCGCTCTAGCTTTTCCCCGAGGTAGCTACTGGCACAAACAGTTTGCCAACTCTGCATTCCAGAACTCATTAAACCGCTTTTTCAAGTGAGAATGAGTTGAGGACATCTTCAAAGCACTCTATAAACTTATCTAACAAAATAATATAATAAGGAAAAAAATTCTGTGTTTTGTTTCAGAACAAAAGAGTGAATTCTTTAAGCTGCAAAAAGTTTGTGAAAAATCCTTGATTTGTTTCATAAAGTGAGTAGGTTAAACAGAAATGCGAGAGGATAAATTCTGCTATGTGAAAATTTGGCTTCCCCAAAATAAGTGCATCCAGCAGCAGAGCTTGGTCTTTGGAGCCTGGCAGCCACAGCTTCTGGGCTACTCCTGTCTTTGGAGCCTGGCAGCCCTGGGTTCTCCTAGCTGGGCTTCTGTGGGCAGCGCTGTGCTGCTTGCTCCTGTTACTCTGTGGGGGCAAGAAAAAGACAGAAGCCTTACTATGAAGCTTCTCAGCTTGTCTCACTGCAGTCTCAGTTATTTTGGGAAAATGAGCATAGGAGAGATTCAGAGAAGGGCATTTAATTTGATTAGCACACTAATTCTAGAGTCACTGCAATGAATGAATGAGACTGGAATTTTCTCTATGGGATGACTGCAAATCACTTGAGTATCTTCCTTAAATTTGAAAAAAGTGATCTTGGAAAGAATATGAGTGTGAAGAGCTTGAAAATACGGAGTCAAAGAAAAGAAGAATGACCAGATCTCCTGGTTGTCAGATAACACATTTTTTTCATTTGCTAACAGCAGTTTTTCCCTCTCATAATTTAAAATGATGCCTGCGCAGCTAGTACATCAGAACAGAAAACTTTCTAAGCTAAATGTGGAGCATCCCATAGTTAATTCATCAGTTTTCTGTGCTGAAAAGTTGCTTCATAGTTTTTGACCTGTAACCTGCAGTTCTTTATGTTCCACCTCCAGCTCCTGCTATATGAGTATCTGACACAGTGCCAAGAAAACATTGCCCGTTCTAGCTTCGATTGTGCTTGTTTGCATGCCACAATGGCATTGTCCTGGATTTCCACTAGCCCTGATAAATCTTGGCCTCAGCAGAGGGAAATAGCCTGTACTGATTTCCATGCTAATCTCCATTCTCTTCTGGCTCCAAATAACCAGAGCCTGGAGCTTCTCGGACTCTCAGGAGTTTTCCACCAGTGCTGATAGCTAAATTCAAGAGCATTAGGAGCAATAATACCAAATTAGTGCCAGACACAGGGGTTCTCCACCCAGTAATCCCTGAAGGAGATAAGTTGGCTACTCCTCTGTTGGGTTTCCTGCCAGAATAAGAATTTAATTAAGCGGGGGGAGGGCACCAGATATCATCTCCATCAAATATTGTTCTTCGTGGCAACAATTCAACAACTTGCTCATTGATGTAATTACTGGAGCACACATTTTGTAATTAGAAGACTTAAATGACAAAAGTACTTTCCTTAATTTAGTATTGGTTCTTTCAGGTTCTCACTTGTGTTTTTTGTCTTCAGATGCAAAGCAAAATGGACATAAATATACTTTGAAGTACCTAAAGTCACAGCAGAAACTGTTGGAAAAGCATTTTGAAAAGTCCAAGGACTAGTCAAGAATTTCTGTAGAATTTTTTCTCTTTCCAAAAGATGTAGTAGAATTTTGTAGCACTGATTCCTGATGTAATTAGTGGAGCTCCATGGTACAATGTTTACCTGCACTCAAGCAAAAGCTAGTTTAGTTTATATTAAGTTACCCATGGATTTTCTTTCAATTTTGCCTTTTTACCATCGAATCAAAATTTTTGTATTATATAAAATGAACTGAATCTTACCCTAAGAATGTATCCTACAGGGACTTTAAAAAAAAAATCCTAATAGGGTGTAAGAATAAAAAAGTATCAGTAATGTGTTTTTATTTGCTACATGATGGGATGGAAAGCCATTGCACATGTAATTTTGGAAATATTTCAGACATGGTTATAAGAAAAGATTGATAATTTTGGTCAAAAGAACTCCCCATAATAACTGCAGTGGATAACTCGCACACCTTTGTTTCGGTCTGTTGTGCTGGATAAAAAGCAGGCATGAACATGACCTGTGGATGGCATATTATCATAACCCATGGGCTATGCTGTAAAATGCATTGTTTTATAAACTCCTGGAATGGGTTCATGGAACTTTTTGAAGTAAGAGATTACTCAGAGTCTTCATTAGTTTTCTAGCTGCTTACCAAAATTATAACATTTAATGAGGACAGTCCCTACTACTACGTGTCTAGCCTTTGCACTGTCCAAAAGGGAGTTTGATAAGTACTTTTTTTTTTAATGAAGAAATCACTCCTTATTGGAAATAACACAAGAAATCAAGTCATTTTTCATCTATATCTAAATTTTATTAAAATGGAGAAATGGAGTTTTATGCGAAAAGGACAACCATTTAGTTTCAAATACATTTACAATGATGTGGATATTCTTTTTATTCATCATAGAACTTTTCAAAGGCCTATATATTCTTGAGGTTTTTGAGCATTTTATTTCCTAGGTTGTAATCTCATCTGTATGAAGAGAAGAAGAGGGTTTTTTTTTTTTATTGTGGGCAGGTAAACTAGGGTAGAGGATGGGTGTTTTAATGTTTAAATATAGCTAAGTCCAGTATTGAAAAGTTCTTAGGACAGCATAGAATCAGTAAATGTACTTGAATAATGTGATAGATACTGGTTAATAGTGAAATATGGAAAATTGGGAGTTCCTGATCAGAAACTTTCTGTGAGGACTGGGACAAAAGTAGTGGCAGGAAATGATGACATCCTAGATTTACTCATGCTCTAGAGTGGGGAAAATCTGTAGTGGTTAAAGGAAAATGAATCAAATATGGACTTCAGTAGGGAACCACAGTGTTTGTTATCAGATTTCCTTCACTGTGGTTTGCAGTAGGAAAGCAATCTTAGTTGCATGTCAGTGCAGTATGCCTTTGGGAATGCTTGTCATCTTTAATAACTTGAACTATCTAAAAGTATGTTCCTGAAGTATTCCAATGAAGGAAGTCATCTATCTTAAGGTGGATTGAGTCATCCTCCATTTTTGTTTCCTTTTTTTGCATACTATTCTGTTCCGAATGAATTTTTGAAATCTCAGCTTCATCATATTTGAAAGCCTCCCCAAATGCAGGGAGAGAGATGAGCAGTGTCTTTCCTTGGTCTTTCTATAGCCTGTCCTTTTCTCTTTTGAAAGGAAGCAATGTAAAATTTGTTAGTAAACCTTAGTAGCAAAGGCAAGGTCAAAACAACTTGAACAGAGGGTACTGAGGCTTGTTTTAGATGCAGACTCTGAAATTAAGCTTTTGGTCTTGGACAGGTTGCTGAGAATTTGTTCTTTTCTCCTTGCTGACTTGTTATACAGAGTTTCAAGAAACCCTATAAATGGAATAGTTAATCAACCTGGAAGAGTGGATGAGCTGTTTTAGGTGTAAACCACTAAATGCAAGAACATTTGATGTGAACTATGTAATCTGAGCTGTTGAAGAAGACATACTGTCCTAGTTACAGCTTATATGATGTGTCAAAATAATTCCTTTCTGATGGGAGAGATAGAAATAGTCTTCCCTATGTCAAACTCACAAAAATTATTTTGTTTGTACCTTAAAAACATTTCTGAGTATGTTAATTAATCCGTGAAGTTTTCCACATTCCTGAGAGAGTTGAAACTTCTAGTCATGAATTTGCAAACTTATTGTACAATAAAATAAACTGACATGTTTTCCTGCTCAGTCTTCTAAAAATGTAGGCTCTCTGATCTGTTTCAAAATGTGCTTTACAAGTGTTTGCACCACACATCAAGACCCACAGGAAAGCTGAAGACTGGAGATGTTTTTTCATCTTGTTTAACCTTGTCAGTCCTATTTTTAACTAGTTGTGTAGGTCACCAGTACAGGCTCGATTGCTGACCCATGGCAAATTCCATCTGTTTTGGACACCCCTCTTAGGGTGGAGATAACCATCTTATTAAAAGTAGCTTTTGAATGGTTGAATTACAGCTAACTTCGAGAACTTTATTTGTAGGTGTTGCTTAGAAAAGGGAGCTAGCAACTTGTTTCTCATCCACTGTTCACAGTAATCTGGATTATAAGGCACTGTTTGCTACCTTTTCTTTTAAGGAAAAAAGAATTATTAAAAGCCAAATACTTTTTTTCCCCACCCTCTCAGTTCGTCCCTTTTGAGCAAACACATACGTCTTTTTGGCTAATGGAGAATAAGATGATGATCAGCACTTTCTTGAATAAAGAAGCATAGTTTATTTCAGCTGTTAAAAATCAGGAGTTTGTTAATCTGTGATAAAGAATCACAGTCAAAGATAAATAGCTCTGGAAAATTGTTAATGTCCTTTCAGTTTTTTGTTTGGCTTCGTCAGAATTTCAACCACTGACTGTAGGATAAGAACAAGCATCTCACAGCCCATGGATTTAAATGTAAAACATCTGTTATGCTACTTTATTGTTTATCTTTGGGTTCCTTTTTAAACCTTTGGTTTTTATAATACCTACAAAAATCTTGACAACAGTCATATCTCAAGAATGTTAAGAGGTTTGACTTTCACTAGAAGGACAAATAAGATATGGGACTTGTCTCTTCTTTGGTTTCCTCAGAGCTGACAGGGCAGAGTAGGTTTCATGTTCCTTCTCCTATAGTCATCCATTCTCATTTTGAAAAATATGGCCGAATATGTTGGGAAACAACATCTTTTCAGTTTGGACCTGCTTGCCTTTCCACATTGCACTGTAGAGGCAATGAAATCTTCATCCCGGGAGATGCTGAGACTTTAGACAGAGCCCTGAGAAATCTCATTAAATTTGCCTTTTCTTTGAGTGAGGGCTGAACCAGATGACCTTTGGAGGTCTGTCACAATTTAAATTATTCTGTTAAAGTCAGGAAAATAAAAAAAAAAGAGGTATTTTTATTTCTGTGAAAGTAGGGCTGATACCTCTGATTTTCTTTTCTAAGAAAACATAAGTAAACTGTCAACACCAAGCAGCATTAAAAAAGAAGTCTGCCATCACTGGAATGTGTCATAAAGTCAAGTAACAATACATGAAAAACCATATAATTGTGGATTATAATCTTACACATATGCATTTAAAAATGTGCAAACAAATCTGTAAATGGTGGTATTACATCTGGATGTAATTTGTCTACCTCTGAGTTTTTTGGCACATGGAAGGTTCTATTTCCTTATAGTATTAAATGCAAGTCCCTACTACCATTTTGTTTGTGACAGAAGTTTATAAATTGAATTTTTCCAAGTGTGATACTGCACTTACCTAGCTGGGAAATTATAACATATGACTTCAAATATGAATAATTTTTTTTTACTGCTTGGTTTTATTCCTTTCTGACCCTGTTTATATATAATTTCAATTGTGATGATCAGTGTCTTGGATATACAGTATTTAGGCTGAAAAATGCTTCTTATAATAAAGGATTGTTCAGTCTTGGTTTAAGTGGTGGTTGCTTTTTTCCTTTTTTCTTTAATTGTTTGTCATTAATGATATCAGATTTCTTCCATCATATATGAGAGAAATGCTGAACACTTTAAAGAAGTTAAAAGATAACTTTTGGGTTTTTTCTTTGTTTTCTTTTATTTTTTTCTTCTTACAGGCTTGGCAGCTGCGATTCAGTCATCTCGTGGGCTATGGTGCCAAATACTACTCCTACCTCATGTCTAGGGCTGTTGCCTCTATGGTGTGGAAGCAGTGTTTTGCTCAGAACCCATTTGATAGGTAAAAACAGAGAAAATGTTAAGTAGAATGAAACGTCATGCTAGTTGCTTCTCGAAAACATGGAACAAATGGGGCCATATAGGTTGATGGGCTTTTTTGATGCAGATTAATTTTTAGCACTTTTCTTGATTTTAGGAGGATTACAAAATAACCATGGGTGTGTGTGTGTATATATATATATGTATGTGTATATATATATATGTATGTATATATATGTATATATATATGTATGTCCATTGGTGCAAAAAGATTTGTGTTGATGTTTTAAAATCTAGGTGTGTCCATTGAGAGGCACTGAAATTCCTATTTAGATGTAATTAGAGAGCTTGAATTTCATAGATGCCTAATTACTTGTAATTTTCTATTGAAATCAAAGCAACTGTGCATATTAAACAAGCTTCATGTTACCAACTTCAAAGCTAAGTGTAGCTGTCCTACTCATTTTGCTTTGTGAGATTAAAAAGTAAATTGTGAGATCACAAATTCTTATATCTTTGGTGAATGTTCAGAACATTGTAACAGAGCAGTTTTTCCCCTTGGAGCAAGGAAGGCTGAAATGTTGTTCACAAATTAACTTTTATAAACACCAGCACATACTTGCATGTATAAAATTTGTCTCGTTCAGTATGATTTTAAGTGTAATTTGAGGAGTCAGTGTGGAATCAGTCATTGTTTCAGAGTTGAAAATATCTCTGAATATATGTCTCTGAGTTCTGTAGAGATCCTAGAAGCAAATCTGACTGAAAGCTGGACAGGTTGTATTTGCAGATGGCTCTAACATCTGTGTTTCTCCAGGGCAATGGGAGAGCGTTATCGCAGAGAGATGCTGGCACACGGCGGTGGAAAAGAGCCCATACTGATGGTTCAAGGTAGAAAATAAATTAGAACTGTTTTATTCCTTTGCTTGAGAAAGAAATAATTTAACTGCATTTCCCATCTTACTCTTTTCAGTTTAATTATGATTTTCATTGGGTTTGTGAAAGAAAAATGATTCATTTATTTAGTTAAGTGGAATGGTCATCACCTTTGTATCATGGTCAGTAGAACTCCTTGGGATACACAGAATACACACAGATAGTTGGGGTGAAGTGTTGGGAAAGTTTGTCTTTACCAGACTGTCTAAAGAATTCAGCATAAGAGTATCACATACTGGAAGGAAGTAAAATAACACCATTTTTTGATACAATAAGTTAGTGACTTTTCCATACGTGGAAGTCATAATACCTCTGGTTATTTTGTATAGACAAAATTGAACTTGTTTTGGCCACATTTTAGCATCATAGATTCTTATGAAATGGAGGTCTGAAAACTGTATCAAAGAAACATAGTTCGTTATTCCTCTCACTACCATATTTGCCTTTTTAATCTGGAAAATAACTTCTAAAAATCATTCATACGGATAGCAAAAATACTATATTTCATACATTAAAAAATAATGTCAGGAGAATGAAGCAAGTTTGAGAAAATGTTGACTGTATCTCAGATTTCTCAATAAGATCAGGATAAAGACTTTCCTGTGTAATGTTGCAGAATTCAAGCCAAACATTTTTGCATTACTGTTGCTGTTCTTAACATGAGCATTGGCTAAGTGCTTTATCTAATAGCATATTAAGGATGAATATGAATTCATTTGCTCTGTTCACTCCATTTTAGTAGACTGGAACTTGTGGGACTTTTTTCTGCAGATAAGGAAACAGTAGTAATGTGTCTGTATTTCATCATGAGATTGGCACAGTTTAATAACTAGAACATCCCTGTTCTTTGACCCATCTATTTATATTTGAGGCAATGACCTCTGCTCTCCTTAGACTCACCATATATTAAGCAGCTATATATTCTTTAGATTTGTCTATTTATACTTCTGATCTACAGGATTACTTTTCATTCAGTATGACTTTGCAAACTTATCTTTTTTTAGGGTTGTTAAAGAGTCTGTGTTTGTAACCTTGAAAAACTGTAGCCCAAAATTGTGGATTAAGTAGTTGCAAGACACGAATGTTCATCTTTACAAGCATATCCAATTTTTATATTGTAAGTCTTATCCTAGAGAAATAGAAAAATGTTTTTAGACACCAGTTATGCTTATTGTCTCTTCTGTTTCTGAGATACATTCTTAATTTTACTGAGCATTGAATCCTCCTGGAGTGTCTTAGAAACTATGTTGAAGTTGCTGGCAGTGTGCTTCCTTGAATCGAATACTATAGGAATGATGTTTACAAAATTCATCTCTGGATGGTCTTACAGGGCTTTTACCCTTGCATGTAATAGAACAGAGTGGAATATGCTGCAGTCAGTTTGGTTTTGAGAGTTTGCATCAGTTATTATGGATAAACCTTGCTACTGAAATTAATCTGAAACACTGATATTGTAGTCCAGGAAATTCCAAGTTTATTTTAAGTTTAAAGGAAATCTCAATATGAAGTCTGGCAGGGTACATGAGAGCACACAAACAAGTTTAAGTCTTGTAATGCGGTAGTTAGATGTTTTAGGCATTTCCATATTGTTAGTCCTCGTGCTTCTAGTCCTCAATTAATTTAGTGCAGAATGTTCATCAGTAACTCGTCAGGACCAATGGTGAATGAGAAAGAGGTGATGTCTTTGCAGCCTGGGGCTTGAAGAAGGAAGCAAACTTGTTTAAGGAATAGTTGTGCATACTGCAGAACAGTGAACTTGACATTAATGGTAGAACAATGGCATCTTTATGTTGTGACCAAAAAAATCTGTATAAAAGGTTCGATTTTTATCTTTTTTCTTTAAGTCAGTAAATCCGTAAACGATTAAACAGAACTGTGTCACATCAAGGTCAGTAGCAGCAGTGCACCTGCTGGTATGTTTGTTCACATGTGATAGAAGAACCAGTCATCAGTGACTCCTGTGTCAGCATTAGCATGAGTAATACTGGTGATAAGAGCACAGACTATGATTTACAAAAAATGGCAGAAGTTTTCAAGATGTTTTCACAGAATTACAGAGTCACAGGATAGTTGAGATTGGAAGTGACCTCTGGAGTTCATCTGGGCCAACCCACCTGCTAAAGTAGGGTCCTCTAGAGCTAGGTATCCAGGACCATGTCTAGATGGCTTTTGAATATCTCCAAGGAGTGAGACTCCACAGCCTCTCTGGGCAACTTTGCCACTGCTTGCTCATCCTCACAGGGAAAAAAATGTTAAGAGGTAACCCTTGTATTTCAGTTTGTGCCTCTTGCCTGTGGTCCTGTCACTGGGCACCACTGATAAGAGCCTGGCTCCCATCCTCTTTGCACCCTTCCTTCAGGTATTTGTACCTCTGAGCCTTCTCATCTCCAGGCTGAACAGTCCCAGCTCTCTCAGCCTTTCCTCACAGAAGAGATGCTCCAGGCCCCCAGTCATCTCAGTGGGCCTTTGTTGCATTCTCTCCTGTACGTCCATGTCTATTGTACTGAGGAGCCCAGCACTGGCCACAGGAATGGCCTCACCAGTTCTGAGTGGAAGGATCATCTCCCTCAGCCTGCTGGCCGTGCTCTTCCTAATGCACTCAGGATGCCATTCCCCTTCTTTCTGGCAAGGAACCATTGCTGGCTCATGTTCAGTCTTCTGGTACTTCTCCTATTTTAATAGGTTACTGAGAGTTGCCTTGCAATGTCATTTGCCAGCTCCCTTAACACTCATGGGTATATCCCATCAGGGCTTGTTTGTGTCCAGTTTTCTTAAGTGTTCCATGATCTGATCCTCTTCCATCAAGGATACATCTTCCTTGCTTCAGATTATTTCCGTGGACACTTTTGTATTCTGAATTTCACTTTTCTACTCTGTGTCTCTTTAAACAGAAATCTTAAAAGATATTCAAGATCATAAAAATAACCAGAATTCATCAGCAAGTTCCTTGCCTGTGCATATGGTGCTGTTCATTTGTACACAGTGCAAAACTTAACAAACATGCTTGAATGACTCCCTGAAGAATGAAATCAGAGTGACTCAGGTGTTTTGACAAGATAATAATTTGATTGCTGATTTGGGATTGTTTGAGGCTAAATGATAGAACACACCTGATGGAAAAACTTATTATATGTTTATACTTAATTGCTCCGTATTTATTACAAAAATTGAGAATGTAAGGAGAAAAGTAAGAACAAGTAAGTTCCTTAATTTGTTTAGGTTCAGTCAGCTTCTGATTCCTCTTGCTGCTCTTTTTTTTGGTTTTGTTTTCATTATAGATGTTCCCAAATACTTGATTTCCATCTGTTGGTTTCCAGCAGTTGCAAAACTGTGCTCCCATAGCAAATAACAAAACAGATACCTGATTAAAGATAGATTTCACCAAACTTTAAAGTTTGTTGGTTTTACTCTTCTTCAGGGAAACAGTCCAGATTCTATGTGCACTAGTGCCCTGTTTCAAAACCCTAAAGTTCTCTAGGCTGTTATTTCAGGCATTTTTTTATATATATAGGAATGCGCTTGCAGATGTCTGACTTTTGGATGCACATGTGCAGCCTCACCCTTCCGCATCTCCTTGTGAAGTTGACCATGTTCATTGACTGTTTGATAACAGCACATTTCATTTGTACAGTTTCTTTGTTACGATTTTCATCTCAGCAGCCATCTATTGTCTTTCTTTTGTATTTGGATATGACCCTAGCTTTTCATCCTCTCCAACGTGATTCCATAGATGTACTGATTAGGAAAGATAAAGGATCTGACCTGCCATTCAATGGAGTTACTGACAAGGTTCCTGTTTGGACTAGTCTTTAATTAGGAAACACAATATACTTTTTTATTGTTGTTTGGATTTGATTCTCTTGGCATTTGTTTCCATTAAAAAACCTCAA
This sequence comes from Myiozetetes cayanensis, assembly GCF_022539395.1. Classification (NCBI taxonomy): domain Eukaryota; kingdom Metazoa; phylum Chordata; class Aves; order Passeriformes; family Tyrannidae; genus Myiozetetes; species Myiozetetes cayanensis. The sequence continues at coordinate 44,909,353 of NW_026087742.1, read as the reverse complement.
AAACAATAAAGGTTTTTTGAAACCTTTTAAAACATTTTCTGAAGTGACCCCTTTTATCTTACCCCTTTTACCATCAATAAAATACAGAAATAGTCACAAATATGGATAGCAGAAGCACTTAAAAAATGAGTGAACCATGCTTTGTCCAGGAGGCTTACTTTTAAAAAAATGTTTCCTTAGAGAGGAAAGACAGTTTGAGAAGAACTTGATTCCTTTGTCATTTTGGGTTGACCATATGGCTTTTGTAGATTTTCTCTTTCCTAGGAGTACATGGCATTAGGGATTCCAAATTCCTTTAAAGTTATGTATCCCAGGTGTCCCTTCCAGGTCCAGTTGTGTGCTGGTTGCAGGTCTGAACAAGATTCAGGTGTGCACCATCCCTCCCTCTCTACCTTGGCACTCCCCGACTGGAAAGAAACCCAGGTGCAGTCAGAAAGTGAATTGCAGTGTGAAAAGTACTGGGTTGGATGTTTTGGGAACTGAGAGCACGGAACGTATCCTGAAGTGCACTTCTCCTCGGTTTTGACGCAGTCACATTGCCCTTGGGGTTTCTGAAGAAGTCCTCATGCAAAATACATGTGAAGTTGTGTTCTTGATTTGTTAATGCCATATTATATTGCAGTCATACTCAGCTGTGTGCCTACATGGTAACCAAACTGACTATGTAAATAAACACACATTTTACTCCAGTGCAGTTTGAAAATTTGTTTTTCCATGCCTCAGATTGTACTTCATAAAATAATTATGATTTGAAGAGGCTGCAAAAATTTCTAGATAATCACTGTATGTCTCTTTGAAAGTGTTGGAAAAACTCATAAAACCTAAAAGGTGATGTGAATGGCAACATATGTTAACTCAAACTACATGGACCCAAAGTAATTACTGTTCCAAAGGGGCAGAGGCCAAATTTTGCCACAGGCTTTATTCTTCTCTCAATTTTCAGTGATTGTAGGTTATAGCTAACCATCTCTCAAAAGGGTGTGGTTAACCACAGTGCTGTAATGTGAAAGAAAACTTCAAAGCAGAGAAGATAAGCTATGCAGTTGCCTTAGGCTTGGGAGAGACTGAGCTGAAATAGGAGTTGGGTTAAACATATTAAAATACACTCCTAAATTTGAAAACTGCAACCATCAGACCTTGTGGACATCTTACTAAATCATGTAGACTGAAGTGCTGAGTACTTACAATATATCAAAGCTGATTTTGCTTTGATATATTTTAATGGATTTTAAAGGGAGATGTGACCATTTTTTAACACATCTGTGTAGAGTAAGAAATTAAAACACAGAAATACCATCGGTATCTGTTTCTTTTGGAGTTGTCTGCTCTAAAATCTGTAGTTATTTATTTCATAAGGTCATCATCATTTCACTACAGTAGGAGTTCTTCAGCAATGACCTCAATTACTCTTCCTTCCTTCCTTGCAAAAGTGAAGTCTGCTAGTGTCTGCTTTTGATGTCAGTGATGGGAAAATAACAATGCAGCAGACCACTAATGCAAGAAATCTGAACTACTGGTTTGGAGGTCATTTGGCATCACAATTGCCAGAATGATTTTGAAATCTCCTACATATTTAAAACAAACCATGTGGAGTACAAATAAATAAAATTTGTAACAAGTTTTGAGTGAGATTTTGTAAGACTGTACTCAGCTGCACTAAAATTACATCCAAGTGTACTGTAGTTAATCATGTTTCTTTTATTCATTTTGTAATATCCAGGATTGGAATGGTTTTGTTATAATTTTCCATTTTTATGTAAACAGTAAATTAAATCTACTTGAAGATAACCCCAGCTTCAGTTTCTTCCGCCTAGTCATTATACTCTTAGCTCTTCTTCTCTTGCAAGGTATTGATAATTAGCAGAATAATTTTTAGTGTGTCAAAGAATTGGCTAAACACATCAGGAAGTAGACCTCTGAAAAGGATCAGAGGAGTGGCACCCATGAAGGTCTTGCTACTGTTCAGGCTCAAGAAATAGAGCTGGTTAGTTCAGATGTAAATGTCTGAGGAAAAATGAGGGCAAAAAAAGGCAAACCAAATTGCACTGAGCTCCAGTAGTCATACATGACAGTACACGTTCTAGTGGGCTACCATCCGTGTCACCTTCTTACTGCATTCTCTCCACTTCTGTGAAAACTGCAGAAAAACATGAGTTTAAACTGGAATTTTTCCAAGGCTGTTAGGGAGCAAATATGCATGTCCCCCAGCCAGCCCACTGAGGGACCCAAGAGAGGGAGTCTGCAAGAGGCCATGGCTCTCTGGGGAGGTCAGGCTAGTAGCTGGGTATCTGTACACATCTGTTCCTCAACCCAGTACATAGCAAGCCATTTTTCATTGTGAGCTACAAGTAATTCCACAGCAATTTTTCTAACATTAGAGTAGATTACAAGTTTACCAAGTATTTGGAAATATTAATGCTGTTCTCTTTCATTTTGAAAATAGCTAGATGCAAACTTCATTTAACAGCATTTCAGTGAACCTATATTTAGTATGAGATTTGTTTTCCCTTTAGTACTCAGCATTAATCTACTGGGTCACGGCAGTTTGTGTTGACACTTGTAACATGTGTTTAAATCAGATTGAAATGGAATTCTGTAAGGTCTTAGCAGGAACATTCTTTCTGGTTGCTCACACAAATTTACTTTGAGCTGATCTGTTTCCTGATGGGTTTTGAATCATTGTGTTGTAGTAAAAGATTACGGTCTTTTAGCAGCATGCAATTATAATTTCCACCAAAAGCAAATATTGTTGAGGATGTGAAAGAATATAAAATTATGCTCAGTAGGTACACCGATTAGAAAGGGTAGAACAAGGTTATATTTACATTGGCAGTTGTCAGAAAGAACAGATCACTTCAAAGAAATACAAAGATTAAATTTTACATTATTTGGCAGCTGTGCTGTTGGGTTTTTTTCTGGTACAAGTTATGCAGTAAATTTCCATATATAATCTTGAAAATCTTAATAATAGTGAAAAGACCATCATTATATAATGTTCAGTACAAAGAAACATCTGAAAATAATTTAAAGTATATATTCTCTTGCTTTCAAAAAATTGGGATTCTAGGGAGGAAGGTGTGAGATTTTTAGCTACTCCATTTATAGAATTACCTGAAAAAATACATGAGCATGATTCTTCATCATGCTAATTTTCCTGTTATCCTGTAGTCAAATGCTGCAACTAACAGATCCACTAATTAAAATTCTTAATAAAAGGTAAGTCCTGGTACTGTAAAAAAGCAAAACTAAAACTACAGTGTATTGAAAATGCTTTTCTTTGAGTATGTTTCATGCCTTGTCAAAAATTTCAGAGGTATTTGTACTTTAAATACTAAATCAAGTGCTTCTAAGGTGTGTAACACATTGAGAAAACATTTTTTTTTCTGGCTCAGTCAAAGCTGAAACTTAGCAGATAAGGATTTATATACCTGCTCAATCACTAATTTATTCCAGTCATTTGGAAATGACTGAGTCTGTGGTTACATTGCTTTAAAATGGATATAATTCCCTGCTTAAGCAAGATTGTAGTGATAAAAATCAGTTAACAATCTTGAAACCTGTCAATTCTGTGATAACGTGTAACAGGTAGCTTGAAGAAATTAAATAATCCCTATACAATATAATTGCACTTAGTTCCTGACAAAGAAAAGTGATAGCGCTTTCTGTCATGTAGTGACATTGAAAGTTATTTACCAATAAATGTTACTGTTGACAAAACTGGCAAGGTTTCAGAATTCCAGTATTTTTATGATGAGTCTGTTGTCTTGCTTTTTTGTAGGTATGCTACAGAAGTCACCTTCAGTTGAAGATTTTGTGGATGCCCTTGTTTCAGACTTAGACCATGACTTCGAAACGTTTATCATGGACTCATAAAAATGTTCAGCAGAAGTGAATTATTTTATGGGAGATTGCATATGTCTTCATAATTGTGGGTAAAATATTGTTGTGACTGGTTTTACTTTTTTGTGAACACTTGTAAAACTTTGACTGTTCATGTTGGTGGAACAGTAATAAATAGTTTCATTGGATCACCTGGTTTCGTTTATGAAGATGATCGATTTTCCATTGCATAGGAGCTTAAGCATGGAATTTGAGAGAACAAATGCGCTAGAATGTACTGTTAGAAAATTTGATCTCGTTGGAACATCTGAGTAAACGGGAATTGAACTCATCTTCAGGGTGGGTGGAGTGATATGAATGCTCTTTTGGTACACACATTGATTCAGTATTGGGGCTTTCCTGTTGAGTGTCATGACCCAGAACTGTTCACATGGGTCTTTCTTACACGCTCATGGATTTTCTTTAGCCTTGTGTAACTGTGTTCCTTGCAGGAGTTCTGTGCTGGGGCAAAGCAAATTGTGTTTGTAACAGGCAAAACTGGAAAGACGAAGTGGAAAGCTAGGAACTATACTTGTGATAGGGAACCAAAAGATGGGAGAGAAAAAACCTGGAGTCATACAGGTCTGTGATGGAAAATGTTAGGGTGAGGAGAAAAGAGATATGTTGCCACATGTAAAAGGGAAAGGAGTAAAATGGGTACCCCACAGATGTTTCCTAATGGAGAATAGCATGTAAGGTAGTCGTGCTTTTGTAGCTGCGGTGATCCATTGAGTGCATTTGTGACCATGTTTTTAAGTAAAAATAGTATGGTTAGGGGAGGAATGGAATTTACAATGTGCCATAAAACTGGTCTTGCTTGTTGAATTAGTAGTTTTTAAATATCCAACAAAGTTGGAATTTTCCTTCCAAGGCTCATCTCTTGCAGATCTTCCTCTGAGTTTCGGTGTTCAGGCAGTTGTTCTCTGAGTATTCTACTGTGAATTGTGCCCTTTTATCTGTTACCTGAATGTGTTTGTTTTACTGTGTAGTGTGGATTAGTTTTGACCATTTTACTTTAAGGGCTGTACTGGATGAATTAGTATCATATTTTGGTGAATATGGATCTGCAGGCATTTTGATAATTACACTGCAGAAAACAATGGCTATTGAAAATATGTTGGCAATGTTGCAGCGTAGGTGTGGCCTGAATCTGGTCCCTGCATGTTTGTTCACGTGGAGTTTCCTTTTAATGACGAGTGGACAAGTGTGGGGACCTGTTTGAAGTACAGGAGGGCAGGTTTTGGAGGGGGTACAAAATAATTCAAAAAGAAGGCTGGAGCATCTTAAGGTTGCACATTATATAGTGGGTGATGAACAAAGAGAATGTTATCTGTGGAGTTTTCTTTTTCCCTTTAAGTAAATTATGAAATGGTATTGGATGTGTTTTGAAAAAAAAAAGAAAAGTGATAAGTTTTTCTGTAGAAATGGCCTTGTCGTTTAGAGTTCCTCTGTAGGCTGTTGCAAAAGGTATCATACGTGTTCTGCTCAGCGGAAATGCAGTGAAAGAAACAAGAGAGGAAGAAAACCAAGGCTGAGAGATGAGGGCAAATAACTGGGAGAGAAGCAAGTAAAGAAGAAAGATTAGAAAAACTCAGCCAGAAAAAGTGGATGTTTGGGAAGGGGTAAATAAGAGTGAGAGCTGATTGCATGATTCACCCCTCTTTTTTAGCACAGTCTGTGCTATTGGGTATCATTTGATATTTTACCCGATTTTTTTCACGGCCTGTCTTTTGCAAGGTGGAAACTGTCTTATATGAATAGCACTATCATTCTATTAGAACTGGGTTCAGACATTTTTAGATAAGAAATATTTTGATTAAATAATAGTGGGCATATTTTCAGGTGTGCCACAACAAGGTTTCTGGCTTGTACGGCTGACTGACTACATTCTGTATCTGCAGTTGGTCCCTAAGAGGAAAGAATGAATGGTTTTGCTTAACAAACCAGGTGGGTATTTTGCTGCAACTTAAGTGATTAAAAGACCCACAAAAAGTAAATGTAAATTTAGGTGTGAGTAAAAACACATTGTGAAGATGGGAAGTTCTGTAGAGGATACAAAAGCTGATGAATGTAATTTAACAACCCCTAGGAAAGTATTTAATGGAACTGTGTTTTAAAGGGAATTCAAGGGTGTTACTTAGGGAGCCTTGTGTTGTTTGTCACCTGGTTTTTGTATTGGAACAAACTAACAATTATGTTTATCTGGAGTTGGCACATGTTGAAAGACTTGCTGTGACAAAAAGAACGTAGCCAAAGGAAATCCTAGTGCTGACAAGGCACTGAGAGCACTATGGTAAAAAAAATAAAGCGTCATAATTGGCGGAATAAGCAAAGCATTTAAAATTAAGAGATTATCCCTACGTTTTAATTTGAAAGAAATTCAAGTGGTGTTAGTTCTAGTGTGCAGATCCTTTATCAAAATATATCTGGTAGTCACATTGTTTTATGCCTATGGCTGCTATTACTTCCTTAATTTACCATCTCATTTGATCCTTCTGTAAACAGCAGTCTTTTCAAGGTTTTGTCAGAGTGGCATCAAACAACATTTTCCTAATATGAAATCAGATATAGACAAAGAAAGGAAGAAAATCTTGTCTTGTGCCAGAGCATGGTGGATTGTAGCTTATTGTCACAGATTTATAGCTCTTGGGACATCTGAAAATGATGGGAGCTGGTAGAAAAATAAATACGACGATGGTTTCAGTTTTTTTTGTGAAGAAACTCTATTTACTCCACTAATTTTTGTTTTATGAAATAACCTTTGAGGATTGAACAGTAGACGTGATTAAACCTCTTGAGAACATATTATATCACCACTACGATGCTTACTACAGAAAGGGAAATATTATTCTAATTTTTTTCTCTTTTTTGGTAGTTTCTAAAAATGCTTCCAGCTGTTCAGATATCTGATGCTTTTTGCTTTCTTTTTTTTTCCTTTTTTTTTTTGAGAGACTTTTATTTTCCAGCAAATATGTGTACTCTCAGTAACGTGAGACCTCTCTTGTGACCAGCAGTGTAACTCTTTGTAAATGTAAAAACCACTGTAATCCTTTTCGAGCATTCCACACTTTCCCACTGGGGCTGCTGAACCAGCTATCCGAAAGTTAGATTTATAACAGTGTAACTCAGTATCATGCTTTTAATCTTAAATTTTACTGTGTTTTGGATTTTAGCTGCTATAGAGAAAAAGTAGTGAACATCTTCAGAAGAAATTATACCCTTATGCAATCCTGAAATAATAACATATAATTACAACACATCAGAAAAGCACACATGGATTACATTTGGTAGTCTGAGGTGTGAACTTCGGGTTGTTTTTTTTTTTTCATGTACAATGTGATTATTTTTCTGATTCACTTAAGATAGACTGAAATATTGAGTAGTAATTACTTTCTGTTGACATAAATGCACCTGATGCTGCATGGAGTTCTCTAAACACCAACAAAGATAACAGGAGCAGAGGGCAGCAGTTAAGAAGGCAGGGAAGAGAAGGAAAATCAGGCAAGGAAGAATTTAATATAGATGAGAAACCAGGTGTGATAATGAGTTGATACAGAAGTAAAATGACTTCTGAGTTAAAAACTTGGGCACAGTAAAAGAGGGTTTTCTTTCCACAGTACCAAGTCTAAAATGGAAATTACAGCACCAAGTTTAGAATGGAAGTTACAGCACTGTCAGTAACAGAAAAAGCAGAGGTGTTCAAAAATATTTCTACTTTGCCTTCAGTGGAACACCAGATGGAAGAATTCATATCACATGTTGATAAAATCTTTTGTACAGATGTTAAATAGCTGCTTGTACAGGGAATCAGACTTAAATCAGTGTGCAAAAATAAAAATTAATATATATGAAAGTAACAGCTTAGTATTATAGATGTCACTAAGATGGAAATGAAGAGAATAGATGATTGTAATACAGCAATATTGATGGCTCAGAAAATATACCTTCTAGTTTATCAGAAGATTAAAATATCTAAATCATGATACAGAAGTGCAAATTTGAAAGGTTGAAAGCTGGTCTGAAAACAAGTGTTCAACAAGAGCTTGTAGCTGAAATTAGACAAAGTTGCCCCATGTTTTTAGTTAATATTTTGACAACAGAGACAACAGTGGAACCCACATGAAGGGTGGTGCTGGGACTGACTAATCAGCACTGGAAATGTACATCAGTGCTTTCTGAAAAACATGCCCGAATTCAGATTCATTCAGAGAAGCCTTGTAGCCTTAGTTACACCACATGGCACAGCCATCTTTTCTGGTTTTACAGGCTTTTAGTGAAGAGAGTGTTTTTGGAAGGAGGTTTTGCCACAAGGGTAGCAGGTCTGCACTCGCTTGGTAACTGCCCTGCTGACGTCTTCATGTCCAGGGGGAAGTTCATGAGTAGAGAGCTGGAAAAGCAGTGTCAGTCGAAGCACCTCCTCTGCTTGATGTGCAGTGGAAGGCATTCCGTGTCTGCTGTTTCAGATTGCTTCTGGGCAAAGTATTGGAGATTTTCTGCTCCCAGAGCCAGGGATTTATTTATGCACTCTTGGGAGCAAGCTCAAGTTGGTTCTTTGCCCCAGTGGGTTTGCAGTGTACCAAGAGGGGAGTATTACATTAAAATTAGAAGACTTAAAGAACTTGAGAGTTGAAAATGCCTGATAGCAGAAAGCAAGCACATGGATTTCCCTGGAAGAAGGACCGTGGGAGAACAGCTAGTGTGCTCAGGGAGGAGAGGGAAGGAGATAAAAGATAAGGAAGTATAAATCAGCACCAGTAGGACTGTCTGTCGGCCCTTCTGATCTTCCCTGGGCTGAGATTTGTTTACTTTTAAGTCGGCTGTGGCTGCTTCTCAACAGCTGGCTCTTCAAACGGCGCGCCACAGCACGCCGGGGCTACATGCTTATAGGAAATCATTACAGCTTCTTGTTTGGAGGAAGTATCCAAAAAATCTGTTAAAGACAAAATACTTAAACCAGAAGCAAAGTGGCAGTACAGATCTGACTGGTTGGTGCTCTGCTGGTGTGTAGATTTAAAACCACAGAGGAAAGGGAGAGTGGGATGCCTTTTGCCAGTGAGCCTCTAAGGCAACTTGTATGTGGCCAAAGCTTGCCATTCCAGCTGCCCTCGCTCTTGATGAGAAAAGACAGACATCTTTTGTTGTTCCAGTAACTAGAGAGAGAGCGCAGATGGCTGGAATAGGAGTGTCAGGAATCCTGGTTTAAATTCAGAACACCTCAAAGCCCTAAAATTACTTTTTTAAATTGACTTTACCATTTTTCAGTTGTCAAATGCCACCATCATTTGCTTTTGCTGCCTGTCAAATATGACTGAGTTCACGTGTTGTTGACAGCATCATAGTATTAAAATAATTGCAGAAGATGCTCTTAATTAATCTCTCAGGACACCTTGGGTTTTATGAAGTGCCTTTTGCCTGTTGTCCCTCTGACTCCTTACAGCCCTCTCACTTCACTCCTTGGACCTCCAAATGCCCCCCTTCTCCGCCTGCTCTTACAGCTGCAGTGGGGCATGACCCAAAGGGGTAGGAGGAGGTGAGCGGTGATTTGGGCTGTGACTCTGACCTAGTGGTTGTGATCATTCAGAGGAAAAGCCAAATGGCAGCATGGCAGGTTCTTCCCACCGTGCCCACAGCTGCTACTGGCACGTGCCCATTCAGCCTCAAGTCTGTATTGTGCTTGAACAGCATTTCTCACCTGCCTTCTCTGTGCTGCAGGAGATGAGTGTTGGGAGTGCTGGGCCTTGGGGAAATGCCCTGAATGTGACCCACTAGAAGGTGAAGCCAGGCCAAGTCAGGATGGATGAGCACATTAGGCTGGAAGCCACAGGACAGCAGCTCTCAATACACGACAGGCAGCTGCACCTCATGAATAATAGTAATTTATCAAGTAGGTATTTGAATATTGGCTTATGCCTTAAACATGGTCAGAAGCTGGGTTTTGGCTGATATTTGCAGCAGCCCTTAATCTAAGGGCTAGGCAAGCTCATCAAGCTCCTCTAGCATTCTCACAGCAGTTGAGTGTGTTAAAAATAAATTCTGTTTCTTAATACTGCTCTTCAGAAATAGCCACAAGGGTCAATCATAGCCTACTTTCAGTGTCAAAAAAATATATGAAAGAAAAAATGCATATAAAATCAGAAGAGCCTGCTGGTTTCACATAGTGCACGCTGATCCAGTTAACTCACCTTGCAGCAATCTGTACAGACACAAATCCTCATCCAGCATAAATTTCTGTAGCTCAGATGAAGTTATTAGAGACGTATGTTATTTATACCTGTTGAGTATTTTCCCCCAAGGTCTTTTGACAGCATCCCAGCTCCTGGTAGCTGAGCTGCAGCATCTGCTGTGGGCAGCCATGGGCTGCGGGGAGGCGGCTTCAGTGACAGCCTGGGAGGAAATGGGTGTCTTCATCTTTAAACAGCTGATAATGCTGGAGTCCAGAAGTGATTGCATTTCTTCACATGGATTTTAGAAATTAAAAGGGCAGAAAAATTGCCTTGAATGTCTTGGCTTTCAGTGCTTCTCTTGACATACAGATGTGCTCAGTTGTCTCCAATTCATTTCCAAGAAGAATACAGTTGTAACAGAATTGTTTTATAAGGGAGCCCCGGGGAACACAAGTGATAAAGCAACTTTTATAACATAGTAAAACTTTCATAAAACTAATTATCTGTGTTATCAAAATGATTCCTGCTAGCCAGAGTAAATCCCACTCATTACAAGTGAGAGTTGAAATGATAGTTCACTGTCTCAACATTTGCACAAATAGAATTTGCTCCCTGTACTGTCACAGGGAGGCTGAGAAAGGAATTCCCCAAGAACTGGAGATGCCATTGCATGCTGCAAGAAAGAGGCAGTGCTATTAGGGTCTGGGACCCAACTCAGCTGACAGTGACCAGGCAAGTTCTGATCAGACCTGATTCCTCACCGTTGTGGCACATTTTCTTCTTATTTTTATGTAAGTTTAGTTTGTTGTCGTGCTCTGATACCTGCCCAACAAATGTGTCCTTCATATGTGGAGAAGTGTTGTGGGTCTCTAGGTATTGCTCTCACTGACACTATTTAACACTGAAGGTCTTTTGCAAAACAGTGCTGAATTGCTGGCAGTGTTTTCCCTTAATAGGAATTTAGATAACTTGTTCTACTTAATCAAATTAGTTATCTTTGATTCAACCGGGTGTTTAAGCCAAATTCCCAAGACAAAGTGGTCATAATAGTTTATTCAGTTTGTAATCTCTGTTTTCCAAGAAAATCAGTTTTAATTTTCTTATTTCTTTGGTTTCTGACAGTTTCATGTGTGTGTGAAAAAGTGATGTAGGCTGGCTGATTACAGGGAAATACCTAATTTGACATTCAGTTTCTTCCTTTGTGAGCTAATCTGTTTTCCGTGCCTTTCCCTTGCTCTGTCTGAAGTATCTGGTCAGCTGGTCTGACACCTGTGCCTCTCTGTCTGTACTCTGTTTTTTCTTTTTCCCCAATTCATGCTTGTTTCTCATTCCATCTTTCATTCTCCACCTTTATCTGTTTTGTTTGGCAAAAAAAGGCATTTTGCAAACTAAAGTGGTCAGTAAAAGCTAACTCATTCTCCGTGTGTTGGGGCCCTTTGTGCCTGCTGAAAACACTTCACATCCTGGCTGCTGCAACCGAAGTAACAGGTCACTTCAATGTATCCTGTTCAGGAGTGCAGGACTCATTTAAGCCAACAGGACCCTTGAGCTTTTCTCCTACATTTCTCCTCTTTTATCAGCATCAGGACTGAGGAACGTGACCATCTGAGCTCACGTTGTCCTCAGCCAGAGGCCCCTCTGGTGCTCCAGCTGTGGATAGAAGATCTATCAGTCCTCTCAGTCAACTAAGGGACGCACAGTGTGCATGATGCATTAGCTCTGGTCCTCTGAAACAGTGTTTAAGGGCCAAAGTTAGTGTGGAGCTTCTGCGATTGTTGAGAGGCTGTGTTAAAAGTGAGCGCTCCTGGGTAGTTTATTTATCAAGACCTGAAATAACAGTCACAGTATGTAGGTGGAAATGAGAGATGTAGGAAGTTGGAGCTGGTGGTTTGGCTGACATCCTACAATTCTATTTTATCTCCCCCTAAATGTTGGGGTAAATGATGGGGTAGATGAAAATCTGATTTTCTGCATAGGGAAGAAAAGTCCTTGCTATAAGAAATAATCTGAGCCAGCTTTGGGTCCTCCCATTTATAATGCTGCTGATTCTCACCACCCTCCACTGACCTGAAACCTGTATTTGATTAATTTTTAGGTTAGATTTGAATGTGTTTTCTTTGGCATAGCCCAGTTGCCGGAAATCCTCCAGATAAATTAATCCCATTTACACTGACTTAACCTCATCGGGGTGCTGCTCTTCAACTGTACCATTCTGTTGGTGAGGCTAATGCTGGGAGAGACAAACCCTGTCTCTGTGGGCAGCTCCTTCTCCCACATTTTATTTGCTTTTTTCTACCTATGCCATAAATATTGCCCCCTCATGTACATTTCTGTTTGTACAAACACTAAGAGGAAGGTAAGCACGTCTCTGGCAGAGCCAATGTGCATCTATCTGTAACCTCTATCTCCATTATTACTCCTCTAAGGCTATAAACACTACTAAAAATTTTAAACAAGCAGTGTACAGAATATCAGAGACACTTTAACTGTTATTTGATTTCTAGAAATGCTGGGGACATTCAACCGATGTCCTGGGTGTTGTAACAGGACTCCAGAGGGCCCTAACTTTTCACTGGAAAATGTCTGGATCTTAATAGTGACGACCTAGTATTGATATTTGATCATGAGGATATTGTGGATGATGTTACATGACAAGAATTCGATTTGTATTAGGGTCCATGTTTGATGGAGCGAGATACAGTCCCATTTTTATTTTATAACCTCTCCCCTCCCTCCTTCCCCCATGCACGTGCCTGTGGCACTATGTGCATTAAAATTTCACTTCAGTGGATGTATCATTGCATTATCTTCGTGTATGCTTGTTAGAAGTCTTGGCAGCCAAAAACTGTGAGAATGGGTGAAATCCACTGGAATTATTTCCACCTGAGTAATGCAAAAGGTACTGTAATATCAGTATTTGTACTTCTGTATAATATAAGGTTTTCTTAAAATTAAATTTTTAATAACTAATTTTTTTTAAAATTACAGATCAGTAAATTATTTTTTCCCCAAAATCTATCCTAACTATTTTTTGGCACTAAACATTTTTTTGTGAATTTCTTCTTGTGGCCAGAGTCCACCTGAAGCTCCAGGAAGGGAAACTCAGCAGTGTTAGGATGACTGAGCTGCTCAGTATCTACGTGCTCCCAGGACAGCCGATACCCTACACCTGCAGATGACTTGTTTCTCTGAGCTGACATTCCTGCATCCAAAAGAAAGGTGCAGTGGACTGGGTGTAGGTGAGCTGGCAGCCACACTTGTCCTGCTGGAGTTTGGTGAGTACCTTCAGCCCCTTTGGAGCTGCTCCATCTCACCTGCTGCATCCCTGACGTGGCAACAAGGCTGCCACAGCATCTCCCTAGTGCACATTCCCAGCTTTGGGAGCTCCCAGCTCTCTTAAGCAGCTGCTGGAGAATGGGGATAACTGAGGCAGAGGATATTAACTCACTGCAGGTTTCTTATTCACAGAAGGTGATTTAATTTGAGCATGTACCTCCAGCATGTACCTTCTTACCTTCTGTTAAATGCTTGGGAGTGCTTGAGTAACTTGGGAGCTCAAAGAGCTGCCAATGCCTGACTCAATTCTGCAGGTGGGACTTTGAAAATGGTACCCAAGATGATGGGCTTGAGTATGTCCTTAGAAGTCAAAGTATGTAGCCATTTGCTCCCTGGGACAGAACCAGTGTAGGTACAGCTGCCATCATACCCTCATTGTTTTAGCTGCTCCCATAGCACCTCCCTGTGACTTGTTGACAGTCCCAAGGGATTCATGAACCAAATTTTTCTCTTAATATTTGATTGCCCTTCCCTTCTTTTGCTTACCCATTTCCTTTACCTTTTCCTGGCTCTTATGGACACATGAATCTCCTAAACATAGAGAAGAATGTAAGGGATAAGGAGAGTTGCAGACACGCTTAGTGGATGCACCCTGGATGAGCAGCCCACCTGGCTGCAGTTGGCTGCAGGCGTGCTGTGGATCACATGAGACCAGCCCTGAACAGACTGGGACAGGACAAGTCCCATCTGCTAGAAAAACCACATGGCAGATACAGTACCACTGTGTCCAGTAGGAGTATTTCTATGGTAGCAACATACTCAGGCGATGAAATGAGGTGGCTGATCCAAGTTTCTCCTTCCTGAATCCCCAAGAAGGCATCATTTTCCTGCAGGCCTATGTTGCTTGTCCAAGGGCTGACAGCCAGCACACTGCCAACAGGCTGCGGGTGCCTGCCAGCAAGATCCAGAAGGTGTGGTTTTCAGCTGCGGGGGCAGCCAACAAACAAGTGTCCGTAGATGAATCTCTAAGCAATTCAAATGTGAATAAACCAGCTCACAGTGGAAGGAAGTGCTGGATCCAGCACAAGCACTGTTTGGAAAAGAGTAGCTGTTAATACGCCCAGAGGTCATTTGGGACTATTAGTGGTCCTGTAACATCTCTTGGCAGGGCCTGTGGCAGCCAAACTGGTATTTTCTTACTCCTCAGGAGTGCTGGGGTGTTTGGCAGCAGCCTGTGGCCTCCTCATCTTGCTCCTTTTTCAGGTCATCATCAGTGGGGCTGCTGAATTGCCATCCCTCCTGCAGGGACGGGACGATGTCCATAAGAAACTGGGCATTGGCGACACAGAGGGGGTGAAGTTGTTGATAACTGGTGGATTTTCTATGAGAGGGCTGTACCTGGGGGATTGGCTGAGCTCCTGCACAGTGGAGACTGGGCCTGCTCTTCCTGCTCAGCAGCACAGCCATAGTGGTAATGCCTCAAGCATGTTTACTTCTTCCATTGCTTTTCCTGTTGGCCTGAGTCTGGTTTGCCCCTTCTCTGTCTCCCAGAAGAGGGATGCTGAAGTGGGCATCCCTCTGCACAGTAACTATGACATACCAAATGACAACAGTTGTTGCCTGGCTCAGCTGGAGGTTGGCAGTAACTAAATTATAGCTACAAGTCTGAGCTGTTTGCTATAGACCAGTGAGGTGGGATCAGCCAGCAAAGGAGTAGATAACTAAAGATCCATCACTGCAAGCTGGCCCCGGTGGAGCCATCACAGTGATTATGATGAAGATGCTTGCTGCAAGCAGGCACTCAAGTATACTCCCTCAGCTGCCTTTCTGAATTTGGGGATCGGGAATTGTGTTCTTACGAGTTGTTTTGAACTGAAATGTGTTCATTCAAAAAGGAATTCGAAAAGCTCTGAAGAGAGAATTAAACCTTGCTGAAGCCAGCCAAGAAAACATTGAGATAATTTCTTTTGACTGGAAACATGTAAATCACCTGCATACCTGAGTCGGACTTACTTAGAAAGTGCTTTCAGAAATGTTTATACAGAAAAAGCCCACTGTCACTGTCTGACCTGCCCTTGCTCCAACCCAGGCAGCATGGACTGCTCATTGCAGTAACTCCTTTGCTCTGTTGGTGCTATTTCCACCAACCTAAGTGAACAGGAGGGAATGCCCTCCTGTGTCTGCTTACAGGTCAGCCCAACCTGCTTTGACTCACCCATTTAGGAAATTGAGTGGAACACCAGGTGTGTAAAGTAGATCTGATATGAAGGATTGTTTAGTTTGCTGTAGTATTTTGAGGTAAGATTATCTCAGGGAAGAGAAAGTGACTGTTCCAGACCAAAAAAGAAGGCAGCTTTGTGTTTCCAGTCAGATTAAACCATCATACTTCCCAACTGTCCCGCCTGTAATCTTTTCAACAGAGATTTTTTTTTTTATTTTTTTTTGCTGCACTTTAGGGTAAATCCTGTTATCAGCAATTTTTGCAGACTGTCATGGATAGCTCTGTCTCACTTCCTGCTGTGACCAGTTCCTTGTCTTTAGTTTTTGTAGATGGTTGTGGCAGATCAGGGTATGTGCTTTAAAATCACCATTTTAAGCACTTAACCAGTATCTCCCATTTTAGAAGCAGCTGTCCACAGATAGGAATCAGCCAAATAAAGTCCTGGGTAGATTGGCTTTGAATTTGAGCTCTCTGCCTTTCCAAAAGCAAGCTTTACCTGGTGCTGCACAGGACAGCATTCATACACTGTTGTTGGGTCCCTTTGCTTCTCTCACTTTTATTTCCTCTGCTTGTGCTACATCTTCCAACTTTGTGGAATTATACCCACAATTCTATTTTCCAGTGGCAATGGGGGAGAAGACCAGATGGTTGAGGCAGGAGACTTGAAAACATGGACCTGGAGGAAAAAAGCAAACAAATACCTGAAAATTGCAGCAGTGATAAATAAGTAGGAGGAAAGAGCCATAAAACAGGCGGAGAAGGAATAAGAGATAGAGACATCTCTTTCCTGAGTCGAAAGAGCCTTCATTGTGAGTGTTGTGCATTACTATTTCTGACACTGGGGAGGGCAAATCCTCCTGCATTGAGAATAAAGGGTAAATGTAGGATGTTTTCTTCACAAAAGTGATTTTTTATGAAGGCTAAGAAGATAAAATGCCTGGTATGCTTGAAGGGCAGGGCAATTGTAAAGATCAGAAGAGTTTTCATTCCTATTTGTCTTCCCATTCAGCCCAAGGTTATTTAGCTAAGCTTTTAATGCACAAATGGAAATTTTGCTGAATAATTCTCCAGTATAATTTTTCATGCTCTCTTTCTTTCTCT
The DNA here is from genome assembly GCF_022539395.1 of Myiozetetes cayanensis. Classification (NCBI taxonomy): domain Eukaryota; kingdom Metazoa; phylum Chordata; class Aves; order Passeriformes; family Tyrannidae; genus Myiozetetes; species Myiozetetes cayanensis. The sequence continues at coordinate 44,892,712 of NW_026087742.1, read as the reverse complement.
CTTTCTCTCTTTCTCTTTCTCTCTTTCTCTCTTTCTCTTTCCTTCCTTCCTTCCTTCTTTCTTTCTTTCCTTCCTTCTTTCCTTCTTTCTTTCTTTCTTTCCTTCCTGCCTTCCTTCCTGCCTTCCTTCTTTCCTTCTATACGTAGTGGTTCAACAGCATATTTGTAAAGACTGAGTTTATGGTGTGGTTTGGGGTTGCTCTGGTCAAAGAGGTATTGGTTTTTGGGCTTTTTTTTTCAGGCCTGGTTACTGGGCCAGGGGACAGAGCAGCCGAGAGCATGACTCAGCAGCTGGTTCCAGGGCCATCTTCTGGGTGGCATTAGGGTATGTGCATTTCTTTTCCATGAGAAATTTAAATCAGTCTTATTATGGGAAGCTTGTGAGTAATACAGGTTAAGCAAAATCTGAACATAGGTGTTTTGGTTGGTTGGTTGGTTTTTTTGTTTGTTTGTTTGTTTTGGTTTTTTGTGGGTTTTTTTTTGTGTTTTTGTGTGTTTTTTTGTTTGGTTTTGTGGTTTTTGTTTGTGTTTTTTTGTTTTTGGTTTTTGGTTTTTGTTTGGTTTGGGGGTTTTGTTTGTTTGTTTGGTTTGTTTTTGTTTGTTGTTTTTTGTGGTTTTTTGGTCCAAAAAATGAGGTAATTAGGAAAAGAACACAGCACTTAAACCATCCAGCTCTTGCAGCATGGAGTATAATAAGGCCAAACTGAAAGGCATCTTCTGCTCTCCAAGATCAGGTAATAACTGCAGGAGTATCCTCAGAGGAGCCACAACAGCTGTAGACCTTTAACTGGATGCGAAGTGTGCAAGCAAACATTAAAAAGCAGATCCAAGGAGGCCTTGAGCCCCAAACTTTCAGTTATTTTTGGTTCACCCCCTCGGCTAACAGATGATATTTCTTTTTACTTACCTCTTTCAGCTACTGCAGTTACAACAGTAATACATCTGCACAAGGTGCAATATTTCATCTTTGGGGATTTTTAGGCTTCCAAGCAGTTTTGCAGCTAATCTCTGCACAGCTGGGAGCCTTGCAGAGGGAGGTCAGCTATGAGAGGCTGCAGTGCTGGCCGTGTCAGTGCTTGCACCCTGCTCTCCCCTGGCTTCTGCAGCTGTTGCTGCTTCCCCTGCTGCCCCCAGTCCACTTACTGCAGAAAGGCAATAAAAGGATTTCTTTTCTAGGAAAGTTTTAAAGCATCTGGGCTGTAAATGCAACAAGACCTCCTCAGTGGCATTCCACATATTAGTAAACATCATCTGGCACTCCGATATTTTTCCAGAATCCCTACTATAGCACTTGCCAACACCTTGAGTAAACTCCAACGCTATCTATTTGTTGTTGAAAGCCACGGGAGATGTAATTTATGGCATTCTTGAGCTCTTCCCTGGAGATCCCATAGCCTCTCTCATGGAACTAATGAGAGAGACGTCTGAACCCTCTCTTGCTTTCTTTTTTAACCCATCAATACAATAGGCATTTTATGATGTAAAAGATTTAGAATTTCTTCTGCCTGAGTCTATCTGTTCTGCTGATTAAAAAACAGTGTATGAAAATAACTTTGAGGTCGTTCTTGCCCATAAAAATTGATTAGTCCTCCTTGAGTAACCAACAAATCCACCAAAGTTTAAAGTATATTTAAAGATAGAATTTAAACTGAAGATTTCAGTTTATTGAGGGTTTAACATGGAGAGTAGCTGCACAAACCTTCCTGGAGAAAATACCCTCATGAGAGTTTTCAGTCAACTATTTTTAGTCTCAAAATATAAAAAAACTGTGATGAATTTTGACAAAAGGTACTGCAAGTGTTGTTTGCTGGAATATTATGGTTGTGCTTTAGTATCTCAGTCAGAAAGAAATTCTCATTCTTGCACAAGTGCAGTGTCCCCTTAACTTTAATTGTTGAACATCCTTGGGAATAAGATTTAATAAAGCTGAAGCTATGATAAAAGAACACAACTATTGTATCTAACAACATAAAACAATACCAGGATGGTAAAACACCTTTTTTTTTTCTCTTGCAACAGAGACAACAAATGGCCATCGCTGTTGAATTTTCTCAGCTTAAACTCAGCTACCATATGTTGCAGGAATCAACATAAATATACAAGAAAGCACACAGGCAACATATGGACAAAATTGGTGCAGTAAACACTGTTACTCTGCTTCCAGATCTTCCTTGTTTGGCCTTGGACAGGTGCAGAGTTGATGTGTGTTTTAAGTGAACGTGAAGTTAGAGAAGTAAAGTGCCTGTAGACTAGAGCTTTACTTTGGCAATGTAATTGCCCTTTTTGCTCTTTTTTTTTGTTGCACTAAAAGCTAGATATACTTTTCTCATTATTGTTATGTTCATAATAACCTCTCTTGTTCCTGTTTTGTTCAATATTGTTCTCTTAAACATCCCTTTTACAGAAGTGCAAGTACCTCTCCCGGTGAAGCAGTTGCATTCACTCACTGAATATTCCAGTACTGTGCTATTGAAGAGCCAGAAATTGCAGCTCTAAAAATGCTGGAAGGGAACCACAGTGTAATGGCTGTAGGTCTTTGTAGTAATTTTTTTTTTTTTTTAAGGCTCCCATATGTGAACTGTGAAATCTCTAGGGCACTTGGATTCCTGGGCTGAAAGGCATTTTAAGAAATTGAAACAGAGCCTTTGGTATTTTTTAAAAAGTTCTCAATTCATTTTGTAAACTCTGCCACATGCAGAACAAATGTGTACAAGTTTAGTGTACAGGTCTCACCTGAATTGGTCCACAGTGCTCTGTAGTTTCCTCATGTTTAAGGATTTAGGAATAAAAATACCAACTGACCTGGACAATGCCCTGCCTCAGGTCAGGTGAAAGGGGACTGGTTTGTTATTTTATTCTAGTGTAGAATACATCTTCAGGCACACATACACATTGTATTTTTATATATATATTTATCATTATGCTCCAATGAACCGGCTGATATACATCTGGGACAAATCAAGATTTCTTGAGTTCTGATGGTTTAATTTTTTCCAAGTTTTAAATCAGTGCTCTCTCTTAAACTGCTAGTTACAAACTCGATTGTGGTATATTAGCTGCTACACTAAGGGGAATTTTTGCATACTAAATAGCATGTGAATTGTCCATCCCCAAACTGAGACTAGGACCTGGGCAGAAGGAATGGAAAACTCCACAAAGACTGAGGCTCGGGGTAAGGGCTTTCTAAAAACTGCCTTCTTTTTTTGTCTGCTTTTCCACCAATGCTTTAGAAAAATGTAGTTTATAACCTTTTGAACAAGCCAAATCTCCCTTTGTCAGGTCAGCCCCAAAAAAAAAAAAAAAAGAATTAAACTGTGATAAGAATTTAGAAAATCAAATGATGGGAAAAACCACTGTCTTACTCAGCTGACCCAGTGGTGCTTGCCTCAGTGTGCCCCAAATCTGCCATTCTCTCTATCAGTATGCTATTAGAAAACATTTCCTCTAATCCCATCATTCACTGCTGTTGTGGAAAGCAGCAGGCTCCCTAGCAAATCCACCCACTATTATTTTTACCCTATTGAAAGCAGCCTTATCGGACATAATCAAAACGGCTCATGTGTAATGTGAAGAGCAAGTGGGTTTTACCATCACTCATGCCAAAACTAAATATGGATTAAATTGCACCCTGCCAGCACAAAGTGTGCATTTTGTGGCTTTGCTCCGCAGTGCCCAGCCTCAGCTTGCTCCATGCCTGATAAAACACTGCACGCTCCTTCAATACTCCTTCTTTAAAAGGGCCAAACAAAGCAGCAGTGTCTGTGCTGGAATGTGCTGCAGGTAGCGATCTAAGCCTCCATCACCAAAGTCAGGGAGAGGATTAATTTAATGCATGAAGGTTGTTGCTTGGAGGGACTTCATAGGAATGCAAACCAAAGGCCCTCAAAGAGCCCACAACAAAGGGAAAAGCCACATGATCTCAAACTCCTAGTAGGATGAGAGGAGCACTGGATTAAGAGCTTGCTCTACCTTGTAGAAAAGGCAGGAAATACTGAATAACAATGCAAGCAGGGAAAATATTTTGGGATGGGTGTTCCTTTTATTTTTTTTTTTGTAGATCTTTTAGAAAGTTCTTTTGCTAGAAAGTTGCATTTATATAGTAGCTGATATGAGCAAATGGCTGTGCAATTTATATAGTCATATACATGTTGTACTTTGTTTCCAGATAGAATAAATACCTGTTTTTTAATTCCTGTTTATTTCTTGGGTTTTTTTTTTTTTTTTGTCAGGGACACTCCATTGCTATCCTAGCAGTGCTGAGAGTCACAAAGCTACTTGTTTTGACACAAAGTAAACAACTCCCAAACATATGTGCTGCTGTGCTGACTTGAAAGGCTTCAGGTGAACTAGAAGGATGATGCAGTGGACTGGGGATGTGGACTGCTGCCATTTTTGACAGTCACAACAGAAAACAAGTAGAAGACTACTCAGGAGTGCAGCAGGGTGTAAGGAGCCCTTGCTATTTTGGAAGGTGATTCTCAGTTAAGCTCTGAATTATGTACTTAAAAGTCTGTAGAACTAACAGCAATACACAGAGAAGAAGCAGCGTGAAATTCATTAGACTAAACTAGCAACAGGGACAGAGCAACTTCCAGTTTTCCCCAGACTTTCCCCCCCAGACCAATAGTGCTACCATATTCCAGCACAACCAGCCTTGCTTTATGTTACCTATCATCCTTATCTGGATTCTGTTCCCAGAAGTCATGTAATTATATGCAATTATCAAATTATTCTTTCTTCTCAGTCTTCTACTCTTGTCACTCAGATGATGCCATCCCTCTCTTAATCATTTAAATTGTACAGCAGCCTATTTGAGTAACATTGTCCTGAATCTTTTCATGTAAACCTTCTGGACAGTGTTTGAAAAATGGCCTAAATAATCACAGGTAATTAGTCTTCTGTATCGGTTTTCTCTAATTCACTCTTTCTTCAGCCAAGGTTTGAAACCACTCTTGGCCGCAGCTGCAGTGCAACACAAATGCTGGCTCTGTTGGTACTGATCAGGGGCCATGATTCCTTTCCTGTTTCAAAAATACAGCTACTCTCATTATTTACTTATCTGTCTGGTCTGAAACAACCTGCAGCCTGAGCACTGGGTTCTGTTTTCAAAGGCATTATACAGACAGCAATCTGTGGTGCTTACAGTCCTCCAGTTTGAAGAACGATGCTACTCTTAAACAGCAAGCACCTCAAGACAAAGATGTACCAAATTCTACCATAACTTTAATACAATTACACCATTATGGACTTCTAAAAACAACAAAAGAAATGATCACTAGCTTGGCATAAAGTGCTATTATTAGTTTGAGATCGACAGACCAAGACTGGTTCATGTAACATTTTATTCACAAGTAGAAAAAGTATTACAAAACAATTTATACAAGATTTTAATTTACATTTGTTAAAGGAGTATTTAAAACAGCACTTAAAGTCCCTAGACATGATATGTGGGCAGTCTGAATGCAGTGATAGTGTGTGTTTTCTATTGGCATGTACAACATTGCTTGCCACAGGCAATATACAAAAGACCAATTTGGTTAAATTAAGGAAAAAAGTATATACATAATATACACATGTATTTAAAAAGCACTCTCTTAATTTCTTCCTCCCAATTTGCTCTCAGGCTATCCATGTCACTCATTTAAAAAAAATGAGTATCTTTCTCTAGAGTTGCTGGACAAAAACAATTATACAAAGTTTAAATTCCAATGGGAAAACATACTGTGGCAGATGCTGGCAAAACTTTTGAACATAGCTTTTTAAAGAACAGTTATTAGTGAAAAGTTAAATCTCTGTATGTTCTAAAAATATTCTGCCATATACTGAAATGCACGTTGGATATTTTTATTTATTTACAAAGTATATACAAGGCAGCACACATCTCTTCATGCACATGTAGTGAGAAATAATGTTTTGTAATTTCTTTAATGTATGAAAGTCTACGAAGAATTATTCAAAACTACTTGTATTTAAATATATACTTGAAAGTAATTAGCTGAGTAATTGTACTGTATAACTGCATATTATTCCATCAGTGACCAAATGATGGTTGATATTCACTACTTAAAAAAACAAACAACAACAACAAAAAAATCACATAACTTCTTCACTTACTTTGGTTTGCACTTGATAACTGTTATTCATGACTTTTGCACACGTGAATAATCGCACTGGCAAAGAGCTGAAGCATCTCCCTGCCCTGGCTGCCTGTACTGGCTTTAGCTATTCCTGTGCAGGTCCAGCCTTCTTCTACTGCGTGCTTCAAAGCTGAAGTCTTTCTCCATAATGGATTACGAATACTGTCTCAACATCTCCATTGCCACACAAACCATGTGTGGAAAGATGAGTAATATTTATTGCAAATTTGCATCTGTTTTGCTGATTGCTTTACTTTTGTCAAGGCACACCGGGTATTTGAAAGGAATAATTGCTAGAGTTCATCACTGGCAAGTTTGAGCCTGTTGAATGTAATGAATTAGTAGAGGTTACTGGGATTACCCACAGAAGCAAAAACTATCTTAGGGATAAAAATGGCTGCAAAAAAAAATGATATTATGGGATGTAGCATGACAAAACACTGTTTAAAAAAAATCTTAAAAGCACAGCACTGACTGCAGAGAGTTGATAATTTACTAGGCATATACATAACTTTGATGATTTAATTCAGAGGTAATTTTTTTAAAGTTATGAATTAAGTTTTATATTTCAAAAATTTGAATTGACACAATACTACAGCGAGAAGGACAGAGTGCCATGAATGAAACAGGACTCCTAAATGAACGAATTAGGTAACCATGACACTTAAAAATAATGCATTAATAAAAAATCTTAGTAACAGTCTCACTATATGAATACTTTCATGGCACACCTGCTATAGTTGGAAATTTTGATGTGAGTTGATTACACTCATTTTAACATCCAAAAATTACATGCTATAACAACAAGTGCTGTATTCCAATACTGACTACCAATTAAACACAACATCCCTATCTATACATCTGACCTTCATTAAACTAAAACTAATTTAAAGCTAATCTCCTGCTATATTTAACAGAACAACGTCACCTCCCATAAATGTAATAATTGGATGAAGGGGACTTTAACCATACATACCGTAACATGCTAATTCTTTAATTCCCCAAACTAGCTTATTGACTATAATCCAATATATAATAAAAGCTTCAGTTTATCAATAGGTGATCCTTGCATAAATAGAAATGTTTATTTTTTACGTGTTTCAATAGCAGGAAAATTATTTAAAATTAGAACCAGCAGAAAAAAGAATTCTAATGCACGCATAAATCTGCAAACAGAATAACTGGCAACAGCTTGTCCCATGACTTCTGACATCTGTAGTCATATTTAAGAGACCCACCTAATCACACTCAAGTATTTCTATTTTTTTGCTGTATTTACATACACTACAAAGATCACTTTACTAGATGTTTTGAGAATCTGAGGGAAGAGATGTAAAAGGTCATAAATCCACTTTGAGGGTTCTCCTAGGATGCACTTTGAAGTTTCACTTTACAGCTGTTACAGCTCCAATACAACTGCTCAGAAGGTGTGAAGTGATGCCATTTTTTTCCAGCTGGTTTTGAAAGAATGCAACACTGAAGACCAGACTATGTTTGATGAGAATCAGCAGAGGAGCATAAGGGAAGGATTCAGCCTTAGTTCTCAGAGAAAAACCTTGAGGTCCTAAAAGAAAGTGATAGAAGAGTGGTTACATAAATCAGTAAAAAACATGTATATATTTTGTGTTTGACTAAACACTAAAAAAGTAGAGGTATACTTACTGCTTGCTGTAAAATTCACATGAACCTGAAGACTAAATCTGTATTAAAATACCTACTAAAAAGCTTATATTTGTGTGTACGTATATATATAAAAATATACTATATTCTGATTTTATCATGCTATTATTTCTTTTGCAATAATAAAGTATGGACCTGTGCAAGACTCTAATGCATCCACAGGCACTAGAAAGACCATCCTTCCCTCAAAATATTTCAAGACATGAAAGATGAAAGACAAATGGGAACAAATGATGCAGACTGAGATGAAATCATTTTCTTGGAGTCATCCAAGTGGCTACCATTAAGCATGAAAATACATTTCAGGTAAGCCTAGTCCTGGTCCTGTCCCTCAAACGCTACTTAAATTTCTCCACTAAAAATGCATAGATAATGATCCACCATAGAGTCCAAATATGGAGAAATTGTACAAAATGAATCAGCAAGGTCTACAAAAGAATAAAAATGAAGAAAAAGTTAACCCTCCTGAAAACCTTGATTATTCAAAATTATACACAAATATCAGTAGTAATACAGGATAGTGCAAAACCATCAAAGAATAGAGGATTTTGAGATGCTCGAAAAAATGTCTCCATACACATAGGAATTGATAGTAAAATTTACAATTCATATAGTATAACAACTATGGTGAAATATAAGCTAATTTTTAGTAATAATTTTGAAATTCCATGGTTACTTTAATCTAGAAAAACTAGGAAAATAATATTAATATTAATGTTTATTAATATTATTAATAAAACTAGAAAATAATATTAATTGCACACCTCTGAAGTTGATACATGGCTTATTGGGAAAACACCCACAAACTTTTGAGTTTTTAAATCTCGTTAGTGTGGAAATATAGTCCCTTGAGACATCATGAGATCTGGGAACTAGCAGCATCAAGATCTGCAGTCAAAGCCATGACACTGCCCCTTCCTACACATACCTACAGAATATGACCTATACATATCACCTAATGATATTTGACATATACCAAAATAAAACTATGATAATTGCTAACTAAGACATGGGCAGTCAGTGCCCAGCATTGTTAGTATTATTGTAAATCGTACGTTGAGAAAAATATGTGCCACCCAGATAAGGCTGATATTTTCAGTGACAGCATTAGCTTTTCAGGGTGACATACAAGGTCCTTTGAAGTCAATGGCAAAACAGTTCTTGACTTAGCAGTCTGTTCACTTCCCTTTCCTTCTCTTGACAATGTTACCTAAACAATTAAGGCGTGATTTACAAAGAAACAACTATTGCTCTTACATGTCTTCAGAATATACATATTTTTTGCTAAATACTAATTACTTTCTACTTCATGATTAAGAACAATAAGAAAGTGGCATGCAAACCAAATGGAAGAGGATCAAAGGAAGGCAGTTTTACTTCTGCAGATGACCCAAAGTTTTAATAATTGCAGTTAGCATCATTTTCTTAATTAAATTGGGTGGATTATTAATATTAGTGGCAACTGCTTCTGTTCCTGTCTCTGTGTACATACACAGGAAAGCGTTTCAGCTTTCCAGCCACAGCCTGCATAACCCTTGAGTAACAACAGCAATTGTTACCACCACAGATGCCATAATTTGGGATTCTTTCACAGACTAGTTACCCAATGCTCCAATTTACTTCCAATAGTAGAAAATTCCATTTTAAAAATACAGAGCACAGCTAATATTCAAAACAATATAATGATGAACCAGTAGCAGAGTGACTTTTTGTGATAGTTCCATTGTTACATAGCAGCAACAATTGTTTATCACCTCTTCTCATTTTGACCTCAGACCTGCATTTTCTCTGAGATTTCATTGACTAAATTGTATTTTATGGACAAATTTGTGTTTCATCTGGCGACATGGGAATATGAATGGCATTAAAAAGCATTTGAAATTCTCTTCTGTTTCTACTACTGCTGTGTAGTGACTCCATAGAAAGGCTTTGTAAATATTTTTAGATGAACACTTGCATGTTTTTTATGCTTTGTTTACAATAGGAAAGACAATTCCTCAGTTCTCCCTCATAAACAAGGTCTAGACTCACATAACAATTTGGTCATAAGGTCATTTTTTCGTCATTTTCCCCCTGAAATTTAATGAAAAAATCCCCTGATAAAAACTGACCAGTGTACTGATTTGCCCCCTGTTCATATTATTTCAACACTCGAGTTTGCATAATTACACCTTTCAAATTCCTTTAACAATTTTAAAATGCTGGATCTCTTGTAGAGGTTTAATTTATATCAGCAATTGCTAGATGTAAGCTATGGAGAAATATAACCCTACAACTTTTTACAATTCTATTTTTATCTAGCTCTACTTGCCTGGAGCACTCATTCTCACTCCTTTGTAGTTATGTTTTTTACCTCTTTATCAGTCTGTAGAGTCATTTGTTGTTCCATTACACTTTGGCTGGGTTTCAGCAGTCACCAAGTTCTGAAGTGATGAAACTTCTATGCATGTTCTGTGTTTGGAGATTTCAAAGGACTTTGCAACGTTTCCATCAAGAGACTTAGCTGAAATAAGTACTTCACTTATTTCCTGGTTATTATCCAACTCAACACTGGCTGCATTTTCAGTCTCAGGGCTACAGGATTTTGCAGATTCTCCAGCCAGTTCTGAATATGATTCACAGATAGAAATGCTGTCACAACAAGCTGAGTTTTGCATAAGAGGCCAAGCATCTGGAATGTCTCCACAGGCAGAGTGTGGAAGAGAACCAAGGAAAGCAGGAATCATTTCTCCAACAGAATCAGAAGCTCTGTGAAAGTATAAAAGGCACATGGTTTACAAAGCATTCCAGAAAATACTGTCAGTATTGTAATTATTATCATTAGTAATTGTAGGTATCTCAAGAAGGTTTAACAGGGTTTTATTAATACTCTAAAGAAGTTCATCCTTTTGAAAAAGGAATACAGTTTGTTCCTTGTCTGGAAATGATGAAAGCTCTGGTGAACACTACTGAAAGGAAACACAATGCCCAGAGCCCTTCAGACAGTGAATATGAACCTGTTCTAGAAAACAGGTTCTACAGCTGGGGTTGTTTACAGTCAAAAATATGACAAAAAAATATCATAGTAGTGTTCAGATACAAACACTGTTGCAAAGAAGAAGGAATTTATTTTTTTTTCAGTGCATGGGGAAGTGGGGTACTAAGACAAGATACAACAGATTTAAAGTACAACAGGAAAGATGGTGTGTTTTTTGTTGTTTTGTTCCTTTTTTGTTCCTTTTTTCCCCCTCAACAAAAACCAGGCCAGACAAATATCTAACAGAAGTAAAAGAAGTAAAGTAGGAGAAGGAAGAACTGCTTGAAACTTTGTGTGTTTGCTTTAAACTTGAATAAGCATTCACTTTAGATTTTTCAGTTTGTTCTGTCTAGGCTTCAAAATGTGAAAAGTTTTGCTCCTATTCCTTTACCCGTGGAAAGGACATAAAATTTAAGAAGGGCAAGCGCTATTTTTATTTTATGGAAAATGGAAGAAAGTAGAAGTAGAAACTCAATATTATCTACCTCAAGTGTATTTAGAGTGCATGATAATACTGACATCTGCCAAACTCTGTTGAAAGTCCAGAAGCATTTTTCATTATATATACACCAAAAGAAGTATTACCAAAGCCAAAAAGTTATACATGTTTTATTTCCAAAAACTGTCAACAGATTTATAAAAATGTAAAGGCTATATTAAGACTGATATGCAGTAATAATTTGTGTGACAAAACTCATCTCACATTTAACGTGCCTATAACAGATTTTAAGTAGCCTTACTCATTTCCAAAACATGATGCTTTAATAGTTTTAATATATACACAAAGTATTTTCAGAAAGGAGGCCAAAAGTCAGGACACTGCCCCACAATTGAAGGAAATACATTATTCTGGCAAAGGAAATTGGCATAAACTCCATTTCTACTGGAAGGAACCACAGGATCTTTGATGTCCACATAACATGGATATTACAGTTATTTTTAAAGCCTTAACCAAAAGATTCCTCAAAAAGTACACAACTCTCAATTTGTCAGCCTTGGTGGTATACAAGGATGATTCAAGCTTGTCGGCATTTAAACAAGTTGTTATAGAAAATTTAGATATTTTGTATCTTATACTTAGTCACTAAGTCACCTTATATAAACAATACTTATGAAGAAGCTGCCTCTACATTTTCAGTTACATGTGGTCATAAGAACAAAACAACTGAAGACCAATTTAACCTTATATGGAAAATTATTCTAGTTAAAAGAAATGAATACATCCTGTGTTAAAATCTGTAACCAGGAAACTCTGAAGGACACCATAAATTTTATATATTTAGCTCATGGCACTGCTGTAGAAATAACTACTGCTGTATTTATATTCAGCGGATCACAAGAAAATAAAAGTTATAATCTGATAGAAATTCAGAAATAATAGTTATTTCAAATGTGAAAGTCTAAAGAGTTCCTAAATAAAAAAAAATAAATCTTCATGACACTTCTGAATTGTACCTCAGCACCCCCAGATTCATAGGTCTATGCAGCAGCTTGGTAACCAATAGCAGAAGAGAGGGTCACCAAAGCCTCTAAGGTGCCACAGAGTAAGAGGAAGACTATCTGCTCGTGAGAGAAGTCACTTCTTTGCAGAAACTCATGTATCAAGTCAGCATTTGCAAAGTAATACTTAAAATCAAAGTTTTCACTATAAACCTGTTTATAGTGTGTTTTTGCACAACACAGGATGATACGGCATCAAAATACCTCATTCCACTTCCAACAGCCATTGTATCTGTATAAATATTAATTTGACTGCATAAAACAATATTTAATGTTTAATAGACATTTGTAAAACTAAGTTACCTTTCATTAAGAGTGGTCTGAGAGTGGAAAGCACAGCTGTGACCCATGCTACAGGTTTCATCACAACACAGTGATGGAATCAAGTGAACTGGTCCTAAGGAATGAAAATATTAAAACTGTTAAAGCTCTGTATAAACTTAGTCTCTGTTCTCTTTCAAACTTGAGTATTAGTTTGCCAGTTACATTATAATACACGGACTAAGAAAGATTTCTTACTGCAAGGAATGGGTTCTCTATTCCTTTAAAATTGAATTACTCATAAAAGAAAGCCCTGTCCTTCCTTCAGGAGTAATACATATGCCAGTCAGGAATATCTAATTTTTCAATTATTTTGCTTTTCAACTGAATACATGTGAGAGGAAGCATTCTGAGTTAACCTATTAGGATGATATTTAAGACTGTGCTCTTGTGTTAAATTATGTATTTCTTAATGTCACAATTGCATCTGTTTTGATACGACTCCACAAAATGGCAATGACTTTAATTGTTGAGGCTGTTAATGTCTTTAGCATTCATATCACCTTCTCAGATACTGTCTAGTAAATCCTTCATACTAATTTAATTCTCAAAGCCAGATGCAGTGCTATTTTTATCAGAAAGAAATGACATAGGTATTTAAAGATTTTATTTTAAGTGAAGTCACTGGAATGAAAACAGGGAAAAACAACAACAAGAAAACCCTAAATAGCTACTTAAAAATCCTATCTACTTATTGGGAAATTAGCCTAGGACAAAGAGTAGTTTGTAGTTAAATGTCACAACTCAAGTATTAGATAAATAAAGTCAACTTTTAGCAGACCTAACATACCACATGTCTGTGATGTGCTTCTTTGGCACTGGCAACATGTTCTGTGGTCATATTCATTTAGCCGTGGTCTATCAAAACACGATAATTCAGAGCCATTGTAGTGAATGTCTTGTGATCTCAGAGACCCTTTGAACAAAGTGAATAAAAATCCGTATCAGTGTTATCTTTCTTCCTGCTCAGAGCCTTCTATCTTCATAGAATGTTTCAATGTCATGCTATAAAGTATGTCCATACATTTTCCAACTAAAGGTCCACAATGATCATGTGGTTTCATATAACACAAGCCACAGATTTTGCAACAAACCCTAGAACAGCTGGTTCAACTACAGCCTCTTCTAGGAAGACATCTGCTCTCATTTTGATGATTTGAGAGTATATCTTATTCACTGTTACAGTTTTTCAGTGTTTAATGATTCTCAGTGATTCCCACCTGAAACTTCACACTCAGCTTTCAGCCACTGAGATTTTGTTTATGTTACTTTAAAGAGCTTTATATTAACAACAGAATTCCTTTAATCACTATAATTGTAGGCCAAGGCAAGCGAGTTACTGTACTTCACTAACTGAAATTTGAATTCACTATGTCTGAATTTCACAAAACTTTAAAGCATCTTCTAGGTTAAGAACAATTCTTACAAATACCTCTTCTCAATCTTTTTATTTTTGTTTGTGTTGTAAGCAGTGAAAACATCAGTCCTTCCTAGATAATATCCTTGTTTGGCATTCAGGGCTCATTAGATGCTATAAACATATTTTAATGCAAGTTTTTTCAAGTTATAAAGGAGAACTAGAGGGCTTTTGCCTTTTTCTTAATTTAAAGTAAGTGGCAGAAAGATGTGTATTAAAAACAAATTGCATGGATGAGCTGTTATGGGTTTAAAAAAAAATTACAAATTTAACTGGCTTAGGCACTTAATTCATCTGGAATATGCCCATAAACCCCAAACTGTTAGTAACAAATCTCTCATCTACACTGGCCACATCCATTAGCTTGATGACCTAATCTGTGTTTCACAATAGCATGTGATGCATAGATCCTGTGCAGCATCTAGCAGAGTGTGGCACAGAATTGATGCAATTAGACTATTTCTGGGTATCTACACAGCATTTTCTCAGTAGAAGCTGGAACATCCACACTGAGCTGGCAAACTTGGATGGACTCTTATGCTTTTGCTACCTTGATCATCTCAATGCTAAACTTGCTTGAATGATGCAGACACTTCATTTATTTACCTACAGAGAGATCTGCCAAACTAACACCACTATATAAATATTATAAAAGAAAGAGCAACAACTGGAAACTCACAGCTTGGTTTCTTCTCCATAAACTGCCTCTTACAATAGATAACACAAAGAATGAGGAGAGCTAAGAGCACTGTTGCAAGTGCGCTGCATATAACAGCTGCCAGAGCAGTGTCTCGAGGGCTGGAAGCAGTTGAAGGGATCTTCACAAGATTTACCTTGGTGGTACCTGAAATATAATTAAATAATAATTAAGGTGAACTGTAAACATTTCAGGAATATAGTCACATAAGTGAAAGTCTGGGAAATCGAAAAGGTTTGTAGCACAGAAAAAAGAGAATGTTCCATCTGCTAATGTATCATCATTAGTTGCACGTATAAATGGATATGATTATCAGCAATCACATTATGAAAAAAAATTTGAAAAATATATTGCAAAATGCGTGATGAGTGGAGATGAACATATACACATTCAGACTGTCCATGAGAATGGAATCAGATCCTCACCACAAAAACAAGGACGTCTGAATATTTAACGTCACGTGAATTTAATATGGAGAACATTTCGTAGTGTAGAGTTGAGAAAGTGATCCACTAGAGGGAGTCACAAATACATAAACTTCCCTTAAGGAATCTTTCTGGGAACGGAAACACCCACAGAAGTTAAAATGCTATCAAAGTTATCATTCTGCTTGGCTGACACCATGGTCATTTCTAGACTCAAACCTAGGATTTTAACTCTACTAACTTTTTTTCTTCAGTGATATTTTTTTAATACTAGATGATACCTCTAGTCAACATTCAACACGTTGACTTTAGTAAGGACTTAAGCAATGTTTCTAGCTTTGGCAAACATTGTTACCTTTAGGCGGAACGTAAAAATATCCTAAAAGGATCAAAACTTTAACTACCACTACTGAAACTATCTTAAATTATGAGTAGTATTTTAAAATTAAATTATTTTAAAACAACTTATGAATTTTGATAGTCCATCTATTTCAATCTACTTTGAAGCCCACATAAATTCAATAATACGAGAAAAAGAAATAAAACATTGAGTGCTCTGACAGCAAATTTTTAAGAAACCACAAACTGTATTTTTACTAACTTAAAGGCACCTATTTACCCCAGAAGATATTTGGTTAAAACCTAAAGACTATAATTTCCTAAGAAATGGTCCATGCAGTTGAAAATTCAAATTGTGATATAAATGTCAGCCAGAGTATATCAAAACCTCTAATCAAATTGTGCATACATACAATTTTTTGATATCTTGACTGCAATTTAATAATAGCAGGAGAGAACTTACTAGCTTGCTTAGTGCAATCAATGCAATTTTACTACTCAGGAATAATTTTCTGAGATAATTATGGTATTTCCTCTACACACATCAAACGTCAGAACCAAAGCATTTGCAATACCATATTGCTTCATTATAATGCCTAGATTGACAAAAGGTAAGCATTTTGAAAACCAACGTAATTATAACTAATCTAATCGTAGTCTTTAGATCCATGAACTCCAAAGAAAACATCAACTTATAAGAAATAAAGAATCCAGAAATTGAAAAAAAAAAACATCCACCAAACAGATAAAAGCAGTTTCTGTGGCTTATAGTATCATACAGTTGCTGGTACCTGGGGCAATATAAAAAAGTGAAGAAGTCAGATAAAGGCTGTTATACAGAAGACTGTTTAGTTGATAATTTCCTGATTTCAACATGGAGAGAAAAAAATGCTACTGCATTTACATCTGCTTGAGTATTTCCAAATGCCTGTGATATATACTATTATGTTCCACTGTCACATCAAATGTGTGAAGAAAAAATGTACAGCAGATATTTTTTATATCCTCTTAACTTGTCAAATTGGACAGAGCAGAGCAACTGGAAAAAGTGCAATGGAGGGCCACAAATGACTCAGGAACTGAAGACTCTCTCTCCTGTGATCAAAGTTTGAGAGAGCTGGGACAGCTCAGGCTGGATAAGAGAAGACTCAGGGGAACCTCATCAATTTGTATAAATGCTTGAAGGGAATGTGCAAAGAGGACAGTGCTAGACTCCTTTGCAGTAGACCAGAGGCAATGAGCACAAACTGAAACACAGAAGGTTCCTCTGAACATCAGGACACACATTTATAACTGTGAGGTTGACTGATCACTGGCACAGGTACTTCTCCTCTCACATAATTATTACCTATCCTTCTCTTCAGGTACTTCTATAATTCCTGTTTACTCACAGAGTTAAGTTCTATGACCTGTTTTCCAGATCCTCACTGTTAATTTTAAAGAAAAACAACCAGTGTCATTATCTTTTTGTCATAACTTGAATGATCTTGGCAGGAGCACCTCAGTCTTCCACAGAGAAAACTTTTCCCTCAGTTTCTAGGATTCTTGCAGCTGTAATTTGAAGTTTATATTTTTTGCAGACTGCAGCAACTTCTACATGGTATGCAAAGTCTAGAGACATTTGTGAAAAGCAGTAAATCTATCTAAAAACCTTTCAATACAGCAATGCGTGCTGGTTTTGGTGTGAAGACCAAGGACTGTGCTTTGGTATCAGGTTTTCAATTTTAGCCAACTGCCTGATCTAGCCTTTAGACAGCCTGGACAAGTATTTAAAAACCAGATAATTAAAAAACCTGATCAGAACATTTTCAAAGATTTTTCATAGCAATATACCTATTTGTATCAATGTACCTAAGAGGGCTAAACAGTTCTTAGTAATCAGGCCTTCATAATTTGCAGAAAAAAGAACTGTCAGTTTTGAAAGCAAAACCAGAAAAATAGCATTGGAGGTGAAGCTCCTATATTTTTGTCTCTCTTCATTTGTTCATAGTATGTATCTATTTTCAATGATAATTACATATTACCTATTCTGTGAAAATATAAATTATGTGTTTATTTAATGTCCAGCAGTAATATCCAAGCTGGAAATACAGTGATTTTATTTTAAATAAGAATGGATAAATTTTAAATTTATTTTAGTCATCTAGTTATTTAAGATTTGTTTTATTTGGTTGATTTTTTTTCCTTTTTACTTGAGCAAGCAATTTTCTATTCCTGAGAATGCCTACCACTCATCTTCACCTTCAAAGAACTTTTTGGAATAGCTACTGTGAGCAGTCCATTGTAGTCTAGCTCTAATTATAATGATAGTGATCTTCCCTGCAGAGACCAACATTTCAGAAGTGAATTGCTATTGTAGAAGTGGCCCGTTGGGCATTGCTGAACTCTGTTTTCAGTGTTACTCAGACATGTTTGCATTTTCATAAACTCTATCTTTTTTTCACAGACTTAATGGTCCCACTTCAGTACAGCAAGGAGTTGCATTTTAAACTTAACCTTGTACTTACATCTATTAAATGATTACATTATTAAATTTAAATATGCAATTAAGCACTTTGTGAATTGGATGCGATGCATTCAGAAAGGAGGGAGGAGGTGGACACTGTTTTATGATTCTGGAAAGCATGTACATATTATACATATGTTCCAACATATTCTGTAAATGTGACAGTGCCTAAGAATTTTCCAAAATATCAAGCTGTCTCATGCATAATTTTGAGCAGTAAGTCTAAATACACATTTTCCCCTTAATTAACCAATATTACATTGCAATGGCAGTATATGCAAAGGTGTGGTTCTAAAAGCAAGTTAAGTTTCTGTTAATCCAAGATGGCTAAATAGCAGTCACTCAGCTAATACAGAACATATGAATCCCAGCTGTATCACTGTAAATTCTGCCAATAAACAGAACAGTTGAATTTTCAGCCTATTATACCAAACAACAAGAGACAGGGCAAAATGTAGAAACACATCCTTTATCACTTATTTCATATTTATTTTTTCAGATTTTTTTTTTCCCCAGAACCACGATTAGTTACAGTCACTACTGGAATCAGCAAGCCTAAAAGAAACCTTTTCGTGGTAGATCATCCATTTGAAAACAGAACTTGTGACATTATATGTTTCTTCCATGGATACAAGAAATAGTAATATAATGATTACCA
The DNA here is from genome assembly GCF_022539395.1 of Myiozetetes cayanensis. Taxonomy (NCBI): domain Eukaryota; kingdom Metazoa; phylum Chordata; class Aves; order Passeriformes; family Tyrannidae; genus Myiozetetes; species Myiozetetes cayanensis. The sequence goes on along the minus strand of NW_026087742.1, from coordinate 44,874,017 downwards.
AAGTTGGAGAGGATAAAATGTGCAATAACATGTTTGAATTTCTTTCTTAACATGTCAAGTCAATGCTAACCCAAAGAGGGTTTATTAAAAAAAAAAAAAAAAGCTAATCCAAACTGCACTTAGGAAAGTGATAACATGGTAACATTGGATAGAGTGCCATCTGTTACAATGGCGATTGAAAATAAGATGCAAAAGTTAAAAAGTTGTTAGTTCTTGGAATATGGGTATTCTCCTTGAGAGTGGAAAGAAGTATTTGCCCATTATAAAAACTGTTAGCCCATTACCTTTACATAGAGTGGCCAAACTCAGTGGTATCAACCCTAATTTGACAAGAATTAAAGGCTCAGACATACCCTCAAGTTACAATAATTTAACAAGTTCCTGCCTGTCAGCTGAATTGCTGTGGCTATCTGTATGTGTGTGCTCTTGATCCACAGAAAATGCAAGGCTACGTGACTTACTTTGAAATTCCTTCATTTTGAAAAAAAAATTTAAAAGATGTTTATGTTCATTTAAAAGTAAGAAAGCAGTAGGTCTACCTAGTCCTAAATAAGCAAAAGGATGTATTATATACAGACCATTCAAATACTACATGTAAAAATCTGTATATATAGATAAAATACATGTGCAATATATATCACTGAGCACTAACATCAAGTGAAAGTTGCCCTGATATTTCTGATTCTTTACAAAGCAGCAGATTGCCTCCCTTCTCCTAATCTTTCAAGTAGGAGGTAAGAAACTTTATTAAACATTACTGTTGGAGACTGTGGTAAACAGTGAGGACAGTCTCCCAACATCTGTTAAAGGACAACTATTTGCGTGTATGGCTTACACCCAAAAGTTCATCATGTCAAACCACATCTTTCAAATGTGCTCCAAGTGCTAACTTTAAAGCCTTCAGTCTCCAAGTTAATGCCTTACAACTTCTTTTTTTTGGTTTGTTTTATTTTGCTGGTTTTGTTATTTTTTTTAAAATGTACCAAAATCCCTAGGGGAGAAAATGACTATTCAAGTATTTATCTATTGTTTGGAAGTATGAGAAATATGCTTATAAACTAAATTCTTTGAAATTTGATTTATTAATTTCCAAGACCATTTCTCTTGCACTGTGCATTTTCACAAAGTCCAGCTGCTGACAACCTTTTATGTTTAAAATGGCAAAGCAATTATACTATGTATGTGAATTTAAAATATATATGAACTCCACAGTATTGGATATACATCACTACGTTTGTAAGACACAGACAGCCTCTGCAACACCATAGTCATCTAAACTACATATGAGAACAAAAGTAACATTGTTTCATACACAAAGCTTTCACCTTTGAGAACTGTTTAGCCATTTGAAAACAGTACTACATGAGCAACAACAAAAAAAAAAATTAGAGGAAGTGGGATAAAATCTGTGTCACTGCTGAACTACATATTCTCCCCCACAAACCCCCAAATGATATTAATGTGAGAAGACACTATCTCTCCCCCATAAATTGGAAATGCTTAGCATGATCTGGTGGCATAAAACCTATGTTGATGTTAATGACTGTGGTGGTTTCAGCAATTGTGTTTCTGACTTTTGCTTTTAGAAACCAGCTTTACATCTCTGACTGTTGAGAGTGTCCAGTATCAATTTTGCAGAAAACGCAACTTCCCTTTCAGGTGTTTTCATATGTTAAATCAATGTCACTTAAAACTTAGGTCAGAACATACGATACAGAACAGAAAACCTATTTCCCTACAACCCTTCCAACTTGTACTTTTAACTGAATTCTTTTTCAGACAACTTTTGCAAAACAGAACGCGGTATTTTGGGCTATTCTCTTGTTCAAATCCAACTATAGAATGCATCCATCCCACCCAGGCTATGAAAGTTGTTTTATCTTTTCAACTGAAAATAAAAGCAGCAAGTATCAATTTGTATTCTGTATGTGCATTCCCATTTAATCTTAAGGACTACTCAGTTACAGAATAAAAACCACCTTATGCAGTATGAGTCAGTTAGGCCTGTTGATGACAGTTACTGCTTGTATACACACTCTATCCCTCTCCGTTCTTAAACTCTTATTCAAGACATTACCCACATAGGCAGAAGAGGAGTTGCATTGCTTAAAAGCACAGCATTTTCAAGTGGGCAACTACTGCCAGTACCTGTTTGCTAAGAGAGCAGAGGGAAACCATATACCCTTTAGAATCTAACTGTATATTCCCTAGTTAAATGACAGTGGCATGTATGTAAATACAGGAATAACTTTGTCTGAAGGTTGTCTCTTTAGCCAACAGAGAGTAACCTACTTCTATTAATTGAAAGTGTAATTGAACACCGTGAATCCCCTGCATACAAGTTACAGATCTGTTCCAAAAGGTTCAAACAAGATCTCAGAGTTGCTGTATGATGAGGCTGTAGAGTGGTACCTGGATTGGTTTTCAGTATGGATGAAACATGACAGTGTGGAAAGCTCAATCCTGTGACCACGACTGAGGTGCTGGTGGGGTTAGCTACGCCCGCCCCGGGCACAGAACATCCATGCTCTTCCAGCTACGCACTGCTGGAACATTGTACGGATTTCAACTGCAATTGCCACATACCCCCACAATTTCTGAAATGAATACAGTACCTCAACTATTTCCTTCTTTGTCCTGGTTCAGCTGTGATAAACACCCAGGGAGTAGAGCAAAATATTGCATGACAACTGCAAGCCTGTATCATAAATTTGTTGACAGAGACTTCAATAAACATCACTGATAGCATATGCAGTGCATTTTCAAGAACTATGGTTTTTTTCTTACTTTAAAAATGCTTTGTAAAGATAACAGTACTCAGCTATCTTCTGTTTGCAAGCTGGATACCCATTTTGTCATCAAAATAACAAAGTATACTGTGATAATTTTCACTCACAAAGTTTCTACAGCTTTAGACAATAGGAATTGTCTATTCAAATAAATATATAAATAAGTGATACATTATGAAAAAATACTATATTTGAACATCAAATTAGGTGCAGGATCATTTCCTTATTTTGCTCAAAAAACAACTCTTTGAATTGGCCAAATAACTTATCTAGTCCAGAGAGCTAGATGTTCCACTGGCTACAAAAAAAAAATTCAATAAAGTTTTAGTACCTTCCCTTGTTGCTTCCTTGCCTACAATTAAAATATGAAATAACAGTACAGAAAATGAAATCCTGATGGCTGGAGACATCGCCACTCTTCAAACTCTAATATACTAACATTTTTTGTTACTGAATATAAAAAACATAAATGCTAAGGAAATTCTTCCAAGAATTAGAAATTCCATGCAGAAAGAGGTGTGTGCATGTGTGTTCAACACTGGACAATTTATTACATTAAATTTTAAAATGGTTATTTCCAAATTGAGAGAATATATAAGAAATAAAATACAGATAATTCAGAATAATCTAAAAGTCAATGTGCATGCAATACTGATACCACTGTATTTTGGTATCTATTTTGAAAAATGACAAAGGGACAGGGTGTAAGTATGTAAAAATTAAGCTCTAAAATCTGTAATTTTAAAATCCAAATCTATCTGAGAAGCTACAGGCCTGTATTATGTCACATACTTCCTATACAGTGTGAAGAAAAAGTTAAACATGGAATAGAATCTGAAATAGCTGTCATATGAGTAACACAGTGCCTCATGTTACCATGATCAGCCTAGAGACGTTAAAACCTGAAGAAGGATACTCAGCTTTGCTCTTCCCAAAAATTACTCAGAGCTAGAGAGCAGCTTCCATCTCCCCAGCTCTCAGAACAAAAATCTCTGATCTTATTTTAAAATTAAATTAAGGAGGGAGAAATCACAAGTATGGCTTGTTATGCCTTTCAGATGCAACTCTTGAAAGAGGAGGTAATGATGGGGTTTCTACCTTCTGAAAAAGCTTAAGAACTCTTTGCCAAGAAGTTTGAGATGGAGATTCAATTGCCCCTTATACCACCTTCACGGAGATTGTTTTATCCACTAGGCTATAAGCTGAGCTTGGTAAAAGCTTATTTCTTCTCTCCAGTTGAATTTGCCCAGTTGTAAAGCTTTGGCAGAAGTAGTAATGACCCCTCTTTGCACAGCCAACAGTCATGTGAAATGTAGAATGCAACAAAATTAAACAAACAAGACTCAGGCTTGCTCGCCACTTATGTTATTCCTGTTTATAATTATGTTAAAATATCACTAATTTACCTTAAATTCATATTGGGAAGAAAATAAGTCTGCACTATGGAAAACAGAGTATGTTTATGTAATTAAGATTGTTTTATAGTACTTACACACCACTGAGCTAAATTATGATTCTGAATTAAGATGCATGTTAAGAGTTGCATAACCAACCCTACTAGTATTTTCTAAGCTTTTAATGTTCAACTTTGTAATCTCAACATCTTTTAAAAACTTTTTTTAGGTAAGTAATCTAATACATGGGATTAAATATAAATTGTCATAATTTTATAACATATGGCCTTAACACCTTTAGAAGCTGGCCACATATCCCCAGTTTATTGTACTACTGCAAGTGTCATTCATGTCATGATTTACTGTAGAGAAAGTTACCTGCTGTGCAACAGTAAACATGCACATGCAAACTATATTACAAATGGAAAAGCTGTAGCTTTGACGTCAGAAATAATAACACCTTATAAACAGCAGTTATTAATTCACCACTTAAAGCTTTGGGGATAAAGTCAAGTTACACAGGACAAAAGGTTGCTGCGCACAAGATCCTTGCTTTGTTATATTATTTAATCCAAAACATAACATCTCCCCTCTTTAACAGAAGTCAATGGGAATTAGTCATAGAATATAGAAGATACTCTGAAAGGTTATCTTTGAAAAGTCAAGCTCTATTAGTGAGATTCATCTGACTATAGCAAACATCTGCTTCTGCACCTCAGAACTTTCTCGAGGCGAGAGGGGGAGGGGTAAAGAGGGTTAGGAGAAAGGCTCTGTTGGGGTGTAATTAGCCTGATTTCTTTTAAACACCTCCCTTGATTGTTCATCTTCAATGAATACACCTCATAGATGTAGCCATTATATACTTCCACAGTCAAGGAGGCAGCATCCTACTCTGGTTTTGTCAAGAAAGGAAGAAGGAGTTTGGGTGCCTTTGACTTTCTCTGTTTCAGTTTGTTAACAGACATTAAGCATCTGACATCACTTTAATTGAAAAGACGAAAGTCAATAACAACTACAAAATTTGTAACATCTGCTTTACAGTGACAGAACCACAGAAAAGCCCAGAAGTAATTAGTACCTCACTTTCTGCATGGAATAAAAAATAGTGTAGCAAATAAAGTGAGACATAGAATTAGAGGTTTTGCCTATCCTATGCTTTAAATGAACAAAGGCCCAGTGGGAAATAATATGCAACAACGTAAATAAAACCTATATCACGGTAACTATCTATATATGAGGGAATTTCATTATGGTTGCAGGCCTCAATTCTGGCATATTCTGACTTTATCAAGTTTTCTTAGAATATGGGTTTTGGTTTGTAAGAGACATTTCATCAAACAAATAAGAAAAGTATTCTTATAAAATTTTTATTTGTGTTTCTATTTATATAGCAGGATTGAAAAAAAGTATCTATACTCTAAAAAGTAATTTTCCTTTTTAAATTTAATAAAGAAAATAAGACAAAGATCAGATTTTAGGGAGTCGGACACAATCATCCAATGTTGAATTGCAGTTTTCGTTGGCATCTAGATGAAACTCCTAACTATAGAAGTCTGAAGGTCTAAAGACAAAGTCAGAGCTAGTCACCCTAGGCTCTCTTTCTAAAACAAAGCCAGAAACAGAAATCTCCAGAGAAGTAATTACTCTGAAACGGCTTGAAAGACTACTTAGTGTTAGTCATTGAAGCTTACCTTATCTGGCTTGCCTGAACTCTTGAGGTATCTAATTCTCACCACTGATTTAGATTTTGGTCTGACAACTTCAGGGATAAGTATTAACATTTATATGCCCAAATTAGGGTGCATTAATTCCATCCTAAATTTCCACATGCAGATAGGGCAGCTATAAATTACATTCAGTAATATGCACATAGAATTATACCACTGGACTTAAATGAAACTTTACTAAAACTGGTGGACACAACCCTTTAGTTAAGAAAGCTGTAACAAAGAGCTCTTCTTTTTAGGAAACAGTGACAGGCTATACTTCAAAGGCACATGTCACTGCCCAAAATAACATGTGAGATTTCTCTGTGTTCTTTGTAAAAAAACAAGGTTGACAGTGCACTGCTTTAGCACAAGTGAATCAGTAAGAGTGAGAATGTGTGAGGCCTATCACTCAAAAAAATTAAAGGTGAGGAAAGCAGAGGACAACAATTGGAAGGATACAAATTATCAGTAGGTACATTAGGTCTTTCCTCCATAAGGCTGCTTCCAGCTCATGAGGTGTTGGTTTATAATGAGCCATTACTGCTAAGGTCCTTAGTGTGCAACTCTTGCATTGCATTTTATCCTCCTTCCAATACATTCCAGTCCTGCAGGCATTCCAGTCTTCTGGTGTGGGATTTCAGCGTTCTTTTGCTTGAAAATGATTGTCCTAATAGATAGCTGGTGGCATGGAAAGTTTGAGCCTAGATGGGTTTCCTGTTTTCTACTGTATTTCTTTAAAACAAGAAGTTTAAGTGAAACACAGTTTAAGCAACACAGAGTCACAGAATCCTTAAGGTTGGAAAAGATCTCTAAGATCCCTGAGTCAAATAGTACCTACCAGCTCAAAGTAGAATAAAAACCCCTGCACACTACTTTGCATTTGCTTAGCAGTATTTTATATTCATATGCCAGTCACAGATTGGACCCTCTGTATCCAAAGCCATAACAGTCAGCATGAATTTATACTGTAGGTACCGAAACTCAGTGCTGTTAAAGTGGTGCTAATGCAACCATTCCCAGAATTAGCTGAGTGATTATGAGAGATAAACCAATATTTTCAGTCTGAACATAGTTTAAAAGCATGTTATTAAATTAATGTATTTAAAATAGTTTAATGCTTCTGTAATTAGAAAATATCTAAAAAAATATTGAAAAGCTGTAAACACTACTTATTTTTTTCAGATTATCCCTAAGAATAATAAAGTAAAAACTTACTGAAAAAATCATTTTGCAGCTTTACTGCAATGCATGCAATCCTGGAATAATTTTGATCACACTAATGGGCAAGTTAAATAAGACTCTTGCAAATCCACTTCATACAACAAGCAGATAATTGCTTATAGCCACTGCAAGCCTGGGCTGAAGAGCTAGCCACATTAGTAAGTACATGTATGAAAAAAACCATAGGAAATAGTACTTATTCACTACAGGTCACAGATTAGTTCCTTCTCTGTAGCTCAGGAATTTCAAGTTCACTTTAATCTAGTGTAATTGAGCTAACCAGCTCTTACATTAAAAAGTAATGATTAAGTTAAATTTCTTGCAGACATTCTGTACCTAAAACAAACATGCAGTATGCCCCTGGCAAAGAAGGATACTAATTATAGGATTGACTCATAAGATGAAAGGTTGCACAAGTTACTACTAGAAGTTAAAGTATGGTAAACTGGTTTAAAAAACACGTTGAAATTCTCATAATTTGCAGTTGAGAATTTCATTTTCCAACTGTACTTAGCAGTGACAAGAAACAAAACTAAATATGCTTGCAAATTGCTTGTTCATATTCCAGATGAACAAACTAGAAGTGAATACTGCAATTACTTCATCATTCTATACTACAGATTTTTTTTAACATAATAAAGAAGTGAGCTCTACAGTGAATTTTTACTACACAAAAACATGCAAAATTAATTATTTTTGGTCACTCTCAGTTTTCTTTTCTTATATAAAGCATGGTCTTAAAATGGATATTTAAGGATTCATTGTTTGACTTCATCCTTAATGCAACAATTCATTCCCTGATTTACCAGGAATCATAAAAGAAACATATCTGCAAGGCTCCAGACATCTGTGGGGAAGGATATGCAAGTTCAAAAGTAGTTTTGTATTTCAAACGGAAGCTTTCACTCGGATTAGCAGATAGAGTTGCCAGCTGTGAGTTAGAACAAAGATACAAAATATGTCCTATATGTTGCCGGTTACTGATTAGATACAACCTTCTGAAAGCCAGATGGGCACCGCTTATGTGAACTCCTATTATCAGCTGCAGGAGCTTGTGATGTGAACTCTTGAAATAAACAAAGTTTGATTCAATTTATTTTAAAAATCACAAGTTGACGTTTCTATTTTCAATTTAAGCTATACATTTTCCACTATATTGTAGAGGAACAAGGAATGCATTTGCAAAGACATTTACACTGTAAATTATATATTACTGTGTTCTCTCCAAAATACATTAATACGTGCTTTAGTTGATAAAAACAGATTACATACAGAAGTAGTGTGCAATTTTCATGCTGAAACTAGACAGCCAATGCCTTTCAGTGCAATTCAGCTTGGTCAAATATCACCTCAACTTCATATGATTTACTTAAAGCTTTACTGGATTATGACCATGTGTATTTTATATATTACATTTTCAGAGATTATGAACAATAATATTGAAAGAAGACATTTCTATTCCTATTTTATTCTATGATTTCCATCTGTATGACGGAAGTCATTTACATTACATCTACTCACTCTGAAAATCATTTAATATTTATATTGCTTACTGAGGGAGGGACTGCTAATACTAATCTAGATTTTATATTAGGGGAGATGATTTTTTCAAAGTTTCAAATGTCTAGTATTCAAATTTTTCTGTTCTTTCCTCAAATCATAATAAATGAGCACTTCTAGAAAGTCCAGAAATTATAAGGAGTTTTACATTCTTTTCCTTTCTTTACATTTTCTGCAGTAGACAAATGTGGTAGGAGCTTATGCCACAACCTTCTTATCTCAGTAAGTTCACTAATGTCGCTCCCTCTTCACTACTAGTTCATTTCGTTTTGTAGAATCAGAAAACTCTTTGTCTGAGCAGCATGAATAGAAACCAGTCATCATGGTCAAAAGGATTAAAAAGGGATAATAAATGACAACAGCATAGGATACACTGTGTTCACCTAGGAAAAAAAATAACCCCCCCACAATTCTAATCTTAGAATGTATCTTAAGAAGTTCACAATAACACTTAAATTTAACAATCTGAAATTGCCAAAAAAAATCACACCTATGGGCCACTGGTAACATTAAGCACGCTTCAAATGTGTTACAGTTAAAAGCAATGGAAGACAAATTTCCTGCTCTCAGAAATCCGGCCTCTGTGGCCAGGAAGGAAAAAGCAGTTTCCCTCCAAAGAATGCTCAACGTGCTAGGAAGGAAAATTCTTTTACAGATCCAGAGATCAGTATGATGCAGGCATTAAGAAAATGATCTACATGCTCAATGACAACTACCAAATGCTTTGATAGGTGTTCAATCAACAAACCCAACTCAGCTCAATCCAGATAAGTCTAGAACTTCAATGACAGGGATGTAGAATGACAGGAGATGTTTTGACTCTCAGCAAGAACACACTTGCTATCGATAGCCTCTTATAACCTCAGGAATGTCTGTGAGGGTCAATCAGCACAAGTGTGGGACACCAGCTCACCAGTTTTGGAAGAGAAAACCTTATGGCAGCATGCAACTTCTGTTACATCACAAGCTAGCACAAATTAACAGCAGGAAAGGACTAGGAAAGAACTAGGGTTTTTTGTTTGGTATTTTTCCTCTGTTGCAGGAGCTACAGCATTCCTTTATTAGTCAGCTAGCAACTGAAGTAGTCATCTTCATGAGTCAGAAAACATCAGAAAGACAGTAAACTCTGTATCTTTATAAAGTACCAATATCTTAACTGGCATGGTAAGATGAAAATGTGTATTTCATCTCCTTATTTACCACTTAGTAGCACTAACAGTCTTTTGCATAAAATGTATATATATGATTGCTTTTGAATCGAAGGAAAGAGTATTATTTTTACATCTTCGTAAAAAACCATAATCTTCACTTTTTACCAGGACAAAGTGAGGTTACAATATTTACTATAGGATAGTTAATTTTCACTCTTGGTGTATCAGTTCAGGCTTCCTTCTTCCATTGAGTACCAACTCAATCAGAGAGATTTCACATACAAAGGCCTCTTCCCTTTGGAACTTTCTACCTAGATGTTGATCCAGAAGAATGTGTAACAATCCATCTCACACAGCCTTAATTACAGAAACCTGTGTGAAATCAATCTAACCACATTTTTTCAAAAGAGAAGTCGCATACTATAATTACCATACGTAGTAAAACAAAAGGTTTAACAATTTTCTTGAAAAATGACACACTGAAAAGGAGTGTTCAAAGTACATACTTCTGTAAAGCCTTCAGAAAGAAACAGTACCAAGACATGCATTAAAATCCAAATTTTGTTTGGCTTTGTTACTGAACCATACCTTGGTCTTGCATATGCCACAGAAATATTTATTTGTATTTCAAGGATATTTGGTCTTTTTACACCAAAAATATTTTCATTTTAGAAGTATGAATATGAATATAATCAAGAAAAGACAAAAAGAAAATACTTTTCTGAATTAAATGGAACTAAACCCACACCAGTTAATACAGCAAAATGCCTTTTAGTGATTCTTTTGTGCAGATTCATTCCCTGAGGTAGAGGATCACTCATCATATTGCATGAAGCACTACATTAAACTTTTTCAGTTCAATAAATTATATTTTAAAATCTGTTCCTGATGCTCCACTGAATTTGCAATTACAAAGTTTCACCCCATTACTCGTAAAACAGCCTCTAGAAAACTATGGCATATCTTTATTCCTGTTGATCATACTTTTTATGGCAAGAGAGAAAAAGAGAAAAAAAAGATGAGAGGTAAACTTTTTGTCTGTTTACATTTTTCTTCCTTTTTTTGATATGCGTTCATTTTTGCTAAAATTCGCACAGCCTTTGCAGAGTCATATTAAGCTTTTAAAATTTTCACTGGATGTTGTCAACAGTGGTGCTAATGCAACCATTTAGGATCTGCCGGGTCAGTCTCATCGCATCTAATAATACAAAAGTAGCGACAAGCAAAACAGTGGACTGCCCATTATTTGAGATTAAAGAGCAGAATAATTGAAATAGAAAGTCTGACCCAGTCACCTGTACTTCATACACATAAAGCAGGAAGTAGTGAGGAAAGTTTGGTTGATTAGTCAGATAACAGTTTAAATGGAAATTCACTAATTTGTAGCTTGAGCTTTACTTCTAAAACAGAACTCATATTCTTAACTATTTGAACAGTTTCTACTCAAGAAAACAGTGTCTTACTGGTATACTTCCAGTATACTTCCATCAGCATATCCAAATATCAAAGATAGAAGATATGCTTTCCCCTCATTTTAAAAAGCTATGAGTATCAAATTGAAATTTATTACTTAACCATGGTCACACTGTGAACGTGATAATTATGAACAATGTAATTATCTCAACAAGATACCTTAGAACAACTGAGCTGTATTGTGACTTATTAATTTGAGAAGGCATGAAACCAGGATCGCAAATAGGCATGGACCCTTCAGTGCTAAACACACACAGTGCTGGGAACCTACCTGTGACAGAGACCTACTTCTGATGTAAAAATCAAAGAGTAGGGGCAAGAAGCCAACACACAGTTAGTACACATGATAAGGAACGAATTCTGGACTCAAAGAAGTTAACAAAGAAAGGACTCCCAGACATTATCTCAACTTGCTCTGCTGAGTTTGGCATCAGAAGACACCACAGAACAGATTGTTTAGAAACAGGTGACAGACCAATTAGCTATGTAGATCCTGATGGTTTCAGTGCCAACTGGACATATAGCTACTCAGTGTTGCAAAAGTCTTCAGATGACCAATGAAGGATACAGAAAGATTTGTAGGTGCTTCCTAAATTCCAGTTCCATCCTGCCCAGTCCATGCATATGTACTTCCATGGCACTAAGGAGAAAGTAGGTAAACCACAGACCTTTTGGCCTAAACTAAAGCCGTAATGTGTTCAAGTCACTGGGACCCAGAATCAGTGGAACACTCCTGGAGACCACAGGAATGCCTGTAGGTCCCTTGAACTTATAAGTGTTTGCACAGTTAGGTAGCTGTCAAGCAGGACAGTTGGTGATGCAATTTTTGAGTCAGAATCCTTGGCCTATTTTGATATTTAAGCCTTATGTACCTCTAGATACTTGATAAGGCTAATGCTACCTGCATTGAAGTGTATTTCTAAAGCATTCGCTACTGGTCTAGTTCTTTTAGTTTGTAGCTTCAACTGCGTTACTTGAAACTCACTCAGTGAAATATTTCTTTGTGCAGAGAAATCTAAGTTAGATTTGAGGTACTAGGTACAAAATAAGAACTCTGTTTACTGTTTTTATAAGATTTTCAATGAAGATCAAGAAATTTCAAACACTCATTAGAATTGATAAAGTTGGTCAGTTTACTATCCTTTTACTGTAGACTCAAAATGATAGCAGAGCAGACGTGCTATACTGAGTACTTCTGTTCTACAGAGTTACTAAAGAGTGAATCAATTCATTGGAACAGCCCTTACACCTACAGTTTCACAGCATTAAGTTAGATGTGATTAGCAATCTTTCTGCTAAAACAAATTTTTCTCTGTAAAAGTAAACTGAATAGTACAAAACATTTAAGGATAGTGCAAGACAGTGGACAAGAGTCTAAGTTTAACATTTGTTCTGGTTTTTGGTTTCTATAGGATTGGCTTTTTTTTTTTTTTTTTTTTTTAAGAGGAATAGAGGGGATGGTAGATAGAAATGAGGGAAGCAGTTCTGACCAGTTCTATCTACTAACTGTAATACATACATAGTGATAATCAGCTACATAATGAAGTACTTCTATACATATAGGCACAGAAATGAGAGGTACAGGCAAAAAGAGTTGATGAAAGGAAGTCGGGAGAGTTTTAGAACATGATTAAACTATGCAATGAATCTAAATTTCTTCTCCTTTAAGCAGTATTTCAGAACTATTATAACTCATTTTAGTGAGAACATCTCTGATATTAAAATAAGGAAAATTCTGCCCTTTCTTTGTTTTCAACTTTTTGTTTTCAAAGGGGAGCCCAACGTGTAAAGCAAATTCAGAACAGGAAAAAAAGGAGCTGTTTGTCTCTAAGTTATATGTGACCCCCAATGGGTCAGAACTATAACAATAATCAAGGACAAGGAATTGAAAACATTTAGGTTTTCCAGGTTAACTCTCTTTGATCTGTGATGAGTAAAAGAAATAAAATTGTAATAAAACTTTATAAGACATTAATAGTAATTCTCATCTCTCTGAAGCACCTAGCCAAATTTGTTTCAGACTTCCCGAAGTTACATCAGGTCACATATGGAAAATATCAGACTGACTTATTGCGTTTTTACAAAAGTGTACATTTCAGTGTTGAAATAATGGGAAGCTAACATCTCCGTAATAAAACAGTATTGATATTTATAAGCTAGTGATGCTGTTATCTGTACTTAAATTAGCTGTCACTCCTTACGACTTCTGTGAAAGGTTTATACAACATTTATTCCAGCTGCTTTCTATCACAGTGTCCAACATTGCAAAGAGTATTATGAGCGATGCTGTGATGTAACTCCAAATCAGAACAAATACTGAAATAAAGTGGACACACATATATGTTGGAATACAACCAAGTAATTAAGAACAGTTTCATTTGTTACATACTTTCAGCTGCCAGTTGCCTCATATGCACGTAAGCAGCCTTCCTTCAAAGGTTGCTTTGCATTAGCAATACAAAGTTTACTGTACAAAGCAACTAAATAAAAATTACAGATAAACTTAATTGCTAGAAAAACATTATCTGGAGTCCAACGGCTTTCAAATCATAAAATTCCATAAACAGAAAGAAGAAAGTGATACAAATAAATTAAAATTCCACTATGAAAACAGTGGAACTAATGTGGAATTGAATGTCATCCAAAAATCATGCTCAAGTTAAAATGCTATATTTTTGTTTAATGAAATCATATGAAAACCTCCAACAAAGCCGAGACAGTGGGAATTTTTTCTCTTTTGCCATTGGTGAAAGTATTTTACAGAATACACACGTAGCCAGCAAGCTTCCAGCTCCCCCTTACAAAACAATATATGCTATAACCCTGCAGACTGCAATCTTTAGCTTTTTATCTTCTTTGCTCTGAAGTACAGTCCTTGCATACCCCCAACACCCATTACACTCACATGAAAGTTTACAAAGTCACAGATTCTAATCCTGTAAATGTAAAGAAGGAGATTTACACATAATCTTAACTTTTCCTACACTAGCTTCTTTTACCACCAGGAAGAAGGAAATACCACTAGATTTTATCCCTTAAATAGCAACTTTCATTAGTGAAACAATATACCTTGTAGATTTGAAGAGTGAGACATAGTTCCAGTTTAGGATACTTATATTTAATTCTCAGAAAAAACACTGTAAACATATAGAAACTAACTAATAAAAAAATTACTGGAGAAAACTGTAAAGGGAGCTTTGTGATCAATCTTAGTGAAGGCAGTCAAGTGTCAAAGGAATTCCTTAAAGGAACAAAATCAAAGTAGGTAAGATATGGATGCCTCACACGAAAATGGAATGTTTTTACTATGATCTTCTTTATGCATTTTGCCTCAACAAGCCATAGTCTTTACTTCTATTCCTCATCTTAGTAAAAAAATTGTTCATTTTTTAGTTTGAGATATTCTTTATAAGTGAAACCAAAATCAATACCTGAAAATACGGTTCATGGCAAAAAAGCAGCAACTTTAGACCCAAGTGCCGGGTTATTTCAAACACACATAATGTTACAATCAAACTGCAGATATTTCCACTGCTGTGACTTATTCAACAAAACATTTCTGCTTCATTGAAGCAAAGAATGTGTTTATTTCCTGGAACATGTAGAGACTAGTTTCCCAAGCTTCACAGAATAGTATCCCTCCCCCATCCTGTCCCCTCTCAGCTTCCCATGCTCTTTGCTCAATGTCATGAAGACAAGCAGTAGTCCTGGAGAAGGAAGAATGATTTTGACTGGACTACCTGTGCAATTTTTTATGGTGTAAAAAAATATATTAGAAAAAAAAAAAGGACAAGTCTGTTTTTTAGGTGGCAGTTTGGCTGTAAAATGCTATCTTGGTGCCTAGGTGTTAATTGCCTCACTTCCTTGATTCTCGCAATTTATTCCAGTTTAACTGTTTGTACAGCCAAATTCTACACGGAATTTGCACATAACAGGGGAACACCATTGACTGATGATTGGTCCAGAATGGAAGTACTAGGAACTGTTTTTTAAATACATCTCAAAAAGTTCAGTGTCACAGGCTCTTCTGCGTAGTAGAATGCCTGTTCAGAGACCAAAGAATTCTTGTGATTCTGGTGTTTTTTTGCATTTTGAATTGAACAATACAACAGAAACCACTTGTAAGAATAGCTGCCATAGCCAAGCTGATAAAAAATTCTATTACTTTAATTTTAATCCGCCATCTTTTTATGGGCAAAAGATGATAGGAGTATGGTTTCTAATGCCTTTTTTTTGTTTGTTTATTTGCTAAGACAGACTAGCTGAAAACATAATGCTAGTTCTAAGAAAACAATGGTAATTTTTGGAAAATCTTCTGGTCCTTACTTGAACTATTCCCTCATCTCTCCTCAACTTGTGCCACCACAAGCATTCTGAGGTTAACAAACTCATTAAATTTAAACATAACCTTAAAAATGGGGTTATTCTGATTCTTTTTCTATCAGAGAGATTCACCATCTAGTTTACTTAAGAGCTGCATTAACAGTTTAAGCATAACCACTGAGAAAGCACAACACTGGCCTGAGCAGACAGGAGAGTGAACTCTGCAAACATAAATTGGTGCTGAGAAAAAAGAATCATTTACCTATATCTACATCATTGTTTCACCACTTTTGGACAGTCTATGCTACCCTCTATTCCAGAAATTACATCTTTGATTGATTAGGTTTTCACTCTAATTCCCAATTCCAAGGAATCCTTTACTGTCATTCAGTGGAGAAAAACAATGTCTTCAAGTGAGAAAAACATCTTCAGTTTACAAAGTGATCATAAATAGTAAGTTTAAAAATATGTTTTCATTTCTAATGAAATGATGCTGACCCTGTACATAGGATTGGTATTTACAGTTTATTTACCTGAACTAAGTAAATTAAAGTATAACTATATCACTGTGTATTTAATTTTCTGACATCCTAAAAACACACATAAGTCATTGTGTCCCCTTTAAAGTTTACACAAAGGTGATAGCAATTCTCCTGGCCTCTAATACTCTCTTTACTTGTTCATTATAGAATCCTTTCAACTTTGCCTCTAGCAATTCACAAACTCATTTTTTCATGAGTAAATATTTAAACCAGATCTGTTTTAAAATGTCTACTGAAAGAAGATAAAAGCAAGTATTTAGATTTATAGCTAACCAGGTAATAATCAACTGCTACTAGAAAGAACTCTATCCATGCCTCAGCTTTAACATGAACCTGTAGTCCAGGTAGGGGTCTGTGAGCTTTTGTGCCTTTATGGTAACGTTCTTAAGCAAACAAAAGATTGCCACACACCTCGCAGGACAATTAATTCATTGAAATAGGACATTTAAACTTTTCCTTTTCATCTGTAATACAAGAGTTAGCTGCACTAATATTTGACTTTCTGTTTCGCAGTGGAAAGAGAGAAGGATAAGAAAGGCAGAGAATTAGAACTTAGTTCTCTGTTCATGGAGAACTTGTCCCACACACTAATGGTCTGTCTCCATTTAACTTCGAGTAACACAGACATAACTAACAAAATATATTCATTATTGAAATAAACTGCAAACATTTGCAGCATTAAGTGGGAGAAGTTTGCCCTCACACACTGTTATTTATACTTCCTTACAGAATCATGCTCTTGACTTGGTCTTAAATTTTCCTCTATTTGATGTTAAGTAAAACTCTAAAGGATTTCAGTTCACTTAGCTACTACTGTAGGAAAAACTACCTAGGCTGTTCTAAGAAAGGCATGTACATTGAGGCAGCTTATGTCAGAGGCCTGAAGAACCAATACACAAATTCCAAAAAAGCTTTCTGAAAGCCACAGTGACAGATAGTAACTGTACTTCATGGTAAGACTTCCATTATTTAGGATTTTAAAGAATTGTTAGTATGGAAATAACAAACATTTTGGTGATTTCAAACTTCTTATTATCTCTTCTATAAAAGCTAGAAATACTTGCCAATTCTCACAACTTTGCTGTTACCACTTCTGCTACTTAGTCAATGGTTTTGTCACATCCATGAGAGCAGGGAACAAAAACATCTCTTATCTGAATTTACCACTGCAGCTTGTGCCAGAGAAAATGCTCTTCTCCATGGAGTTGCCTCTTGCCCATTTAAAATTAGTAATAGCTTCCTAATGGCTCAGTTTAGGATCCAAGCTTAGGCTTAATTACAGAAGCCAAATCACTATAAACTAAACAATTCTGAGTTATTTCAAAAGACTTTCATCACTTTTAAAAAAATAGTAATTTGTGATTTTAAAAAATATGAAATAGACACGAGTCACTAACTACAGTCAAAGCAGAGTAAAGGGAGGTAATTTCTTCTTCCCTATCTTTAATTGTGCCAGACAACAGAATTCATGTTTGAAGAACATACTTTCTTAGAAAAAGGGAACAAACAAAAAAGAGAAAAAAATGTATAAAAGGAATTTATGAATTAGAGATCCTAGATGAGAGAAAAACTGCTGCACTTTAGATTTCACTAACTTTATTTGTAGATAAAAAGAGTGAAAACAGATGAAGGGGATAATATTTAATTTGCCCAATTGAAGGAATCAAAATACATGTATATAAGAAATGGTCTGTTTGGGTTCAAACTCTGTCTAGAAATACCTTCTGCAACTCATCAAATTTGAAATGATTTGCTCCAGAAGTCAAGATCACCATTTCATTCTTTGCATCAAACCTGACAGTGTTTGCTAGGAAGAACGTACTTTCTAAACATTATTAAGGTATCATGTTGTCTGCACTTCAAAAATAGCAGAACATTTTTGAATTTACTTTCAAGGCTTGTGTTGTACATGGGCAGGAGTGTCTTCTGAAAACATTGGAACTTATTTGACTTAGTCTTTTTACAGAAATCTGATTTACTGGTTTTGAATGTTGCAATCTTTAATACTACAAGTTTTTATAAATGTGGTTTCCTGTCAATTTCTCTTATGGTTTGAGTGAATTTCATTATATACCTGTGAATTAGAATAATTGAGTTTTCATTAAAGATTCTGTCTGAAAAATCAAGTTTTATAGGTTTATTACCCAAAAGGCACTAAAACTTGAATGGAAGCAGAAGAAGGAAATCTGGCTCATTCGAAAAAGATTAAGCAATATATGAAATGCTGAAGAATCCTTATTTCATTGAAGTTAATACAATATAAAACTACTGAAATGTATGATTTTAATGCACAGTTCTATATTCTTGGTTCTATCTTAATTTTACACAATTAAAAAAAGGAAAATATATTTATAAGAAACAGTGTGTTTTTATTAAAGTAGCATGAAGTATTTCATGAACATGACAATTTATTCTTTCTATAAACAATGGTTGTTGTTTCAAATAGGGGAAAAAACTCCTAAAACATAACTACTCAGTTACAGAAACAAACAAGTAAAGCCAAGGTTTTCCACATGATTTTGTTGAATCATATTTATTTTTCATATTATAAAGTAGACAGCAATAAATACAAAAAGTACAAGTCATTTTTTCATTGAATTATATACTTGATGGGATGTACACCATCAGTAGTCTTAGGAAAAGTAGCAACAAGGTTTCTGTTGCACAATAAAGAGGTTCTTGCCTTTTGAAGATATTCTAATTCTCTCATTGGCAAAAAAACAAATAGAGAAACCAATTACTTCTTCAGGTATATAGCAGGATAAAGATATTTATCTATATTGTTCTCTCTCATTGTAACCTTAGTAGAAAGGTTATTTTTAAAGGTATCAACAAATTACCCTTCTGGGGTGTCAGGAAAGGATTCACAGTTGCTGAGGCCTACCTGATAGTAGGCAGAGGGTCTGGGAAAATTGCCTTTCTTTTGGCATTAACAAAAAACAGAAATTAAAAAATTAATGTGACCACATCAGAAGTAGAGTCAAGACTCCCTGAATATGGACTATGACAGAAATGTTTATTCCATAAGCAACTGGTCATTTCAGGGAACTTCTCAATGATAGTATTGGACCTGTTGAAATGTTTTAACAAAATCATTTCCTACCAAAAAAATGAATTTTTAAAAGGATTCATAACTGTGACTGTTATTTTCTTTCCCAGGCTTCGAAGTTAAGAGAAAACACTCTAAAGCAAAACCAGCACTTACAGTGAGGCTCATAGGGAGGAGGAGGATCACCACAAGGAACACATTCCATGTCTTGAAAGCCTCCAAGCTTAGTCTTCCTATAAAATCTAGAAGACAAAGAATAAAAAGAAAAACCCAGTTAATCAAAAAACCAGTTATTTTTTCCCACAAAATTAATCAGGTGTTTTAACAAAGTGTTCTATACTTGCAAATTTTGTCAATCTGTGCAAGTTATTAGGAAATAGAAGAAAATAAAAGTAAACAAAATACAGTAGATACTAATTAATAGTACAACAGCAGATCTAAAGTAAACTTAGGAAAAATCTAATTCTGTTAGTCCAAATGCATAGTCACTATAATCTTATGTTTACAGAAGAAATAAACAACTCTGGAGATTTCAGACAGAAATCAATATCCAATATTATTATTCCACATAGACCACAACATACATGACATGTATGAAGAAACTCATCTTATGAAAGCTTACTTACACATCTAAAAAATAAAAGGGAACTGTTTAATCTATATAATTCTCCTAAACTAAACAAGATATTAAAGGTAATTATCACCACTAGCAATATATCATGGACCAGATGTCAGTGACTCTTTATTCTAAAGACCCTCCAAGAACTTTATTACTGAGTTTATGTTTGAAGAGCTTACTGACTACAGTGATTGGCAAAACCGTATATTCCTAAAGCAGGGAACAAGAGTAGCAGCAAATAAAACCCCAAAATTTAAGAGTGTGATATTTCAAATCTGTATGTATGATATCCCCTAAGGAACTTATCTATAGTAGGTCTGTCTGTCTTTCAACCAGTCACTAGTACTAAGGTAGAATCAGCAGCTGTGGCCTCTTCAACATAAGTACATAAATTAAGTGTTTCTGTAGTGGCAGTGGCACATTAAATAAAAGGTACTAACTCTAGTGATGTTATATTACTAACACTACAAATGCCATTAAAGTATGAAGTCTGTATCAGTTAAACAGCTTTCAATCTGCTCAAGAAGCCCATGCTTTAACAATGCGAACAGAAACAGATCCATAGGCTGCAAGACTGAAGGGGGTCTCTGTGATCTTTTACTCTGAATGAAATGTGTTAATATTTGTTTTTAGCTGACATGCTCACTGTGGTGTTTTGAAGGTGAACAATACAGAATGGCATGTCGGAAACCCATGCAAAACAGAAATAAATATGATTGCTGAGAGGTAAAACATTAGCTACACCATTTGGTTTGGCTAGTTCTATCTTCCATTTGCTTAGCCAGCATCTAAACTGAAGGACAAGTACAAGCAGTGGTGTGTTCTACAGTTCCGTTACCCAAAATCTCCAGACTAGATGACCTGTGACTACCCTTGCCATGAATGACTCCCTCCCTCCTCACGTTTCCAACTTAGTTGCCAGTAAATGCAAGTTGTGGAAAGAGCACTCATTTTAATACACACTCAACACACGTATCTAGAACGCATTCTAGACCAGGATACTGAGAAGCATCCCAGCTCCTGGGAAAGCAGTTGAGAGTAACATCTGATGCCTGAGGCTACACCTTCTTATACAGTGACTTAAACTAACATTAGTTACCAAAGTATTACTAAGTGTTTTTAAATGAAAAGACCTCAATTCCGGCTTAAGAAAGAATAACAGAAGGAGCTTTAACACTATTCAGGTATTAGATAGCTAGTATTTAATAATTAAATTAAACAGATGCATATATATATATATAAAACAAATATATGAACTTTTAAGCATGTCTGAAATATATATGCTGAAAATACAAAGGTTGTTATTATTGCAAATGAGTTCTCATAAACTACTCCCATCAATTAAACTACCAGTCAATAGTTAAAAATGCAGCAGAAATGCCTTTTTACAGATTCATGGCAAGTCTTTGTAATATCAGAACTTGGCCACAATGTAAAGAATGGCCTTTAGAGATCTTAACATTTCATACTACGAACAGAGAAGATTAGCAACAGAGATATGGGATGACTGGACAACAATTCAGCCAGGATCATGCTCTAAGAATTTATCAACATGGTGAAGGAAATTCATGCACATAAACCACAGCTGCTGCTTTTGACCTAAGAACATTTGTGCATGAGAATTATTAAGCATTGACTTAAGGAGGGGAATTAAAACCAAGCAAATAATGTGATCAGTTTTCAAGAAGGTAATTGTGCATGTTTACAAATATTTAATTCTTTATAACAATGAAGTAAGACACCAGTAAAACTTAATGTTTTGATGTATTTTGCTCAGGTGCTGTATAGACAATACTCTCATAGACCAAGTAGATAATTATCCAACCATTTTTATAGATGAGACAATTAAGACTTCAATTCTGAAATTAAATGCTCAGATAATACAGGAAATTGTTGGCAAGGCCAAGATTAGAACCTAGGACCTTCACACACATGCAGAGGATACAATCATTTATCTGGAAAACATGA
Source organism: Myiozetetes cayanensis (assembly GCF_022539395.1). Classification (NCBI taxonomy): domain Eukaryota; kingdom Metazoa; phylum Chordata; class Aves; order Passeriformes; family Tyrannidae; genus Myiozetetes; species Myiozetetes cayanensis. The sequence continues at coordinate 44,852,219 of NW_026087742.1, read as the reverse complement.
AAAAGCAATTTTAATGCAAATTAGTTTTGAATTTGTTCAAGTCTCATCCTCAGAAATGGGCTTACCCTGGTAAACAGTCTCCACATAGTGCATTGCTGGTGGCAGAACAGTTGGCCTTCTGAAACCGGTTAACTAATGCACAATCCAGACAAGGCTTGCACTTCTGAAAGCCCCAGTCTTCCTTGAATCTGTTTGGCCTGCATGTCATGCACTGTGCATCCTCCCCATATCCAAAGCCGCATTCCTGTAGGGATTAACAAGCAGTAGCAAGCTATTCAGTCATAGAAAGCCTGAACAAGAAGAAAATGCTCAGATAAAATGAAGAACTAGAATAATTATTACCGAGAGTAGGTCTTTCTTGAGACAAAAGCCATCCTTTCAGCAAGTTCAAATGTGTTTTCCACTGCTAATAATCTCCCTTACTTTTATAAGTAATACTTAGTCATCCACTTTATTCATGAAACCACTGTGTATTTGAATGATAAAGGGCTTCAAGGACTCCCACAGTTTCATTATTACTAGCTTATGGTAGAATTATTGAGCTGTCTGTTTTTTAATTAGGTCAGTCATGTGAAAGTGCAGAAACTGGGACAAGTGAAGTATAAAGGCACTTACTCAGTTACAAAAACAGCAAAGAAGCACTTTGATATTAAGGTTCATAGCTAAGGTGAACAAAGTTAATTGCCGAAGAGAGTGCACCGATCTTCAAAGGCTTAGAATTTCTGTTACCAAATAAACCAGAGCTAGTTAATGACCATCAGCTAGGCATGAAACGTTGCTTAGCCACTAAGAATTTCAGAAACTCGATCCGCTCCAGTCCTAACAGTTCTTAAACTGTCGGAAAAGTTCAACAACTCTGCAGATGTGCATGATATTTCACTACACAAGGAATACTGTTATGGTTAGTTTTTTATCCCAGATTTAGCTGTTTGAAGAAATTATTTCCATTCATTTGCAAAAGAACACCTAATACCACTGACAAGCTGCAAAGAAAAACACTTCACCCAACAACACATAATAGTTTGGGGACTGAATTCTGTGAACTGATTATCAAGAACTATCAATCTACTTCTTTAGAGTTATCAAGTTACTACAAGTTGCTATTCCCTTTTATCATCCAAATACGCAAATAATTTTTTTTAGTACTTTGGAGTTAAGATTTGATGCATTAGTGACACACTGGAAAACAGGAAGAAGAATGCAACAGATTGCTGGAACGGACTTACTGGGGAGAGAGTAGGTGGGAAAGGCACAACATGGGGACCTTGTTCTCCAGTATATGGTTTCAGTGGAAAACCAGGGAATTTTCCCAGTGGGGAAACTGCAGGAAATCTTCAACTTGGGCAACTTAAAAGAAGGTTTCCACCACAACATATGAGTGTTTCATACATATAAACAACTTTTCCCCAAGTCACTGACCCAACCCAATCTGCTACAGTAAAAAAAGCTTTGAACCTTAGAAACATACAAGATTCTTCAACGTTTTGCACTGAGAAAGCATCTATGTGGAAAGCTCTGTGATGGAGTTGACCAACATGTATTTTATAGTTCTTCTATGCTGAAATGATCAAGTAGCGATACACAACTTCAGATGCATTTTACTGGACATTGTAAGAAATTTCAATTTTCCTTTATGTTAAGAATAACTTTACTCTCCTCTGAAGAACAAGCCCTCAAAGTACACAGAAAACAAACAATTTTATGAAAGTAACTACAAACAGACATTAAAAATAGTTTTCCTTCTCTGTTTCCAGACCCAGGAACTTAAAAAGTTTTAATTTTTGGTTTGCTTTCTTTAGCTGAAATGTAGTTTATTACTCAGTCAAACGATGTATATTCAGATCTTTTGATAAATCACTTGGAATCAGTCCCTCCCAAGTTCCTAGTAAACTTTCAAATATAAGGCTTAAATTAACTTAATTACAAGTTTTCCTTCCCAGACTACCTTTGAAGCTTCTGATCAAAACCAAGCAAGAAATAAAAGTTAGAATTAAATTCCTTCACTCACTGGCCCAAACTACCAAAGCTTGAGTAAATTGTTTCTAGATCAGATCTGCTTTGCTATAGCTGGATGGATGGACACATCTTAGTGGTCCTTTGTATCACGGAATGGTTTACTTAAAAGCTATAAAAATGGTGGATGGAATATAAAGAAATCTTCTGCCTAAGGAATTTACAATCTCCAGTCTTTTCAAAGACGGCTTCCAAGTCCTTGCCAGGAATTCTTCAGATACAATCCATAACAACTACAACTTATGTATGTGCTTTTTATGTTCACATAATATTTGAGGTAGTTAACTGCCTGGCAGGTACAAATAAATATTTAAGCTTGTAAACCAGGCAGAACTTCAAACAGATCTGTATTCATAATTAACCACATTCCCCAAACTGAAGGATATGATTTAGACGATGGATTCAAACTCTTTGAAATCCTGGACTTTAAAATTTAGCAGTCCAGCAAAGATACAAACAATTGACTGTTCATCTTTTATCAGTACATGTGCAAAACTGATGTGCACCATTTTTTTCAGTGCTCTATTTACAAAGCTGTCAAGTTATATGGCTGATGAGATCTGAATAGTTCCCAACTCTCCTCACCCCTTCTATCCTCCCACTCATATTTTTAAAAGAGAGCTCATCTGTGGCAGTTCACCTCAGGACTGCAGAAAAGATAAATAAAACCTGTAACATCAATTAGCTAGATTTTAAAAAAACATTTTTTATTTTTGTGCCAGAAAAAAAGAGCACATAAATACATGCTTTGTTCTTCATATTGTGAAGCTTTCTGTGAAGAACACTTAGCATGCTCTTCCCTTTCCTCTTTCACTTTTCAATGGTACCAGGTAACATTAACAAAAAATTTATCTCTCAAATGACACATACCACAAGCCATGAGAAATGAAACACTAATTTAGAAAACTGACATTAAAAGTAATTACAAAAGAAAAAAATCTTCAAAATTCAAATGCACCTCCATTTTCTCGATACCTATACAGCTTTCACTATCAGACTACTGTGGCATCTCACTACCTTTAACATATGTATCTCCAGAACAATTTTGCTCAGAAACAAACTTCAGGTATCAAGTGGGGTGACTGGTCCAGGCCACGTAGGAATCTGTAGCAAGCTAGTTAACTAAATGCATAATTTAGTTTCAAGCTAAAAGTATTGAAAGCATTGAATAATACAGACACCTCAAAGTACTTCCACAGCACAGATAAAATTTTCTTTCAGTTGATACTATCCAAACACTGATTCAGACAGAACAACCAAAAGTATAGGGGACTATAAAGGGTAATGGAGTTAAGTGGTATGGTTTTCCCCTAAAAGTTGAATCCAACAGAGAAAGTAAATGAACAGTAAATTAGATTTTAAACATTCTTTCAATTAAAATAACCTCATATTTCATTAAAAAAATGCTTTCAGGCATCATTAAGATCATAATCTGCAAGCACATTTTAGAATTTGTTTCTAGTTTTAACTGATTATCCACAACCTACATAGGTCCCTAGACAACAGAGCACAGAAAATTCCACTTAGGCCACGATGATTACAAGAATATTTGGGTATTCAAGAAAAAGTCTTCCAGGCATTAAGACACTTCAATTGATGTCAGGTCACGTAACAGGTTGCGGCACTACACTGGTGCTGGGAAATGAAATCTTTACTAAAACCTTTGAGTACATGTCCCTGTTAAATAGCATGGGGTTTTAGCTTCCTGAAGTACCACAAACTGTGGAACAACCTCATCTAGAATCCAATAATGAGCTGTACCTATCAGCAGAGGTCTCTGAGCAGGACAGGCTGCAACACTGTGCTGCAGACGTCAGACTCAGCTGCTGTGACAAACTGCAATGTCAGGGTCAGAAAAGTTTCATTCTCAGTAAGATTCAACATGCCTACAGGAAGCTAATTGAGTTTCCATGGGACTTACCCAGAAACATGTTAGCCTCTCCTGAGCTGAGATATGGCAGAGCTTCATCACAAGCAGCTCTCTTGATGCTTATTTAAAAGTTAGAGTGACTGCTAAACATGGTAGCTCTGGGTAACTCCACTGGGACAACGTGACAGTCATGGCACCTGCATGTTTAATTGACAATTCCTTTTTCTGAGGCAACATGCAGTTCTCTTGTTTCTTCATCATATACCTGGTGCAAGGAAGCAACCTGTGATACATAGTCCTGCCTTAGCAGCCATCAAGCTGCTTCTCTCCCACTGGCTCTCAGTCCAGCAGCTGTCTCTTGGCAACAGTATTTGTCACGACTTATGTGGTGACAATGCTGGCTTAAAGCACTCTCCTTTTCACCTCTTGCTTTTTCTTCCTTTCTTGTCATATATTGTCAATATAAATTCTTAGTTGCAATATAAGCTTGATGAAGCTGAGATATGGATTGCTTTTACATATATACAAATATATACATATATATAAATTTTAAAAAGACGTGGAAGACATAGAGTTACCCAAATTTTTTTTAAAAAGTAAATGAAAGGTGAAAGGACCCAAAGGACTCTTGTTTCCGTACTTGAATATTTTCAAGAAAAAGGCTGAAACACAAAAACGATCCCAGTTTCTTTTTTCTGTATTAACTGTGATTCGTATAAATTTAAATCATATATAAGGTTTGATTTAATTCAGAGACACATAGAAGAGAGGACAAAAGGCTCTAGCTACCAAGCCACACTAATCACTACTCATGCACTGGCAAACTGAAGCCCCTTAAAGAATGAAAGATATTAAATCACTTGCTTGACTACATGATGCTTTGCTTCCTATTAAATGAATGACAAATGAAATAGCACTGAGCCACATGAAGAAAACACTTCCCTTTGAATCAATACATCATTTTAGTCTCCCATCCCAGAAAATAAAGCACTGCTTAACAACAACAAAAACCCAAAAAACCCAAACAAACAAAAAAACACAACAAAAAAGCCAAACAAAAACCAACTCATAACAAAAACCCCACACAGTCAAAAGCAAGCTATTTCAGTGGTTCAAAGGCTTTGCAAACATTACCAAGGACACACGTTTATTAAAATAAAAGGCTATAGATTTTTCTTTTTTTAAATGAACAAATAAAAGCAAACAAACAGGGAAAGCAGCTTTCACTCCCCAATTCTAAATTGTTGATACACTAACAAATCTGGCTTTCTTCTGATGGTAATATGTTAAAAGTACTTCATAAAATATACAATGAACATAAGTGATCAATGGATTTTATTTCTAAGCTAATGCAACATCTGCAGCACTGTTGTTAAAACAGCTGATAGGGAATCAGAAAGGAAAAGTTGAGACTGTACTATTTTTTTTTATTTCAAGGAAGAAAAAGTTACTATAAAAACATTTTTGAAAAGGAGAGTCCCACTAAACTGTGACAGCAAAAGTTGAAAAGAATAGTCTAGATTCAGAACTAGTTGCATGAAATAAGGCTGGATTTTTGGTGGTTTGGTTTGGTTTTGTTTCATGCTATCAAGGGTGTATGGAGTTGCTTATCTTTACAGACAGGAAGGTCAACTGAATAGGTTGAGCATTGCTTTGCAACTTAAATTAAATACTCGTCATAGAATCACAGAACAGCCAAGTGAGTGGGTACCCTGAAAGAACACTTGTTTCACAGTTTCTTGGGTCAGGGACCTGAACTGAGATGATCTTACACCCTGTCCAATAGCATCCTAAAAACTTTCAGTGATGGGCATTCTACCATGTTCCTGGGGAGGTTGATGCAGTGAATGAATGTTCTCATCGTAAAAACATTTGTTCTAATATAGAAATAAAACCTGCCTTCTGGTACAAACTGCGCTCATTGCCCCTTGTCTTGCCCATGTGGTGCCTTGTGAAGAAGGAACTTCTGTCCTCTTATTCCATTCTACGGCCTCTGTCTACTTTGTTCCACCAAAAAAAAAAATCCTGCATTTCCATGGGCAAGTTGATTTATGTGTATCTCATGTATAAATTGAGAAAAGGCAACAGTATTTCCCTAACTTAGAGAGGTATGAAATGCTTACATAGTATAGCAACAAAGGTCATATATGTATTACTGAAGTTGTAAATAATAGTTGTAAAAAAAGGATATAGATACACACACACATATATAAATCCACTCTGTACAGGTGGTATTTTGTCTTATATTTTTATGTACCCATTTATAACAAAAAAACCCCAAACCTACATATTTAGATTGTAACTAAGATAAAGTAGTTTGTCATAAACAAGAGCAAAGCGAGGACTCTACAGTTCAGTCCTTGACATTGGACTTGTCTGCTTCAGTTTAACCAGCAGAAGTTCTACCTGAACTGAGTTTCAAGGGAAGGAATTAAGGACGTATGTTTACATCAATGGTTCACATGGTCCACTGCTGCATGACCCAATAGCTGGGCTTTTATATTCAACAATATAGGCTGAGATGTTTTATTACAAACAAAAAAAAACAAAACCACTTGCCTGTCAATTTCTCAAAACATTTAGGGGGAAATAAACCAAAAAAACCTACCACTAACATTGTATACTATGTATACATTGTACACTATATACTTAGACATACAATCATGCTCACATATCCAGCAGTATATCTAGTTTTATCCATGAGCACTAAATATTTGATAGGAAAACAGATACATTACTCAGTATTAAGAAACAGTTATTAAACTACAACATGATTACATCATTACTTTCTCATATGTAAAAAAATCCAAGCAAACAAAACTCCTCCTGTGCTGCAAATTACTTAAAGTGTAATATTAAATCCCTTTTCCCCTTGCATTCTGACCTTTGACTTAACATACTTGTTGCTTCAAGCTGTAGCTCTGCAAGACTACTTTCAACCACATTTCAGTTAACAGCCATAGCATAACATCCTTCGCTATGATTCACAGAAAATTGTACCTCTATTTATAAAGGAAATTATGCTTCCATTCACATTTAGGTTTGACCAAAATTTCTTTGGTTATTTCAGTTCTAGTGTAGTAGAAAAAAATATTTTTCAAAGTTGATTAATATCTGGGAGAAGTAACTGCCTACACATTAAAATCAATTAAGCATTCATATTTTAAGTCCTAAGAATCAGTTGAAGTAAAAACATAACTTGAATAGTGTACTATTGCAAACTGTAATCTCCCTGTTTTAGTTTAGTGTTCCTTTATTAAATTGGAAGCAATTACTGAAGGCATTAGTTTTTATGCTTTTGGTTTTTATTTGCCAACTAGTTAAGTAAGCTTTATCAATGGACATAGTACTGGCCCACTGTTATAAAGTGCCATATTTACAAGTGCCTTCATAATTAAAACACCTCCTAGAACCTTTGAGTTCACAAATTTAAAGACAATCTGAAAAACCCAAAACATCCAAACAAAATGACATCCATGTTGTAAGTCATGTTCAAATCTCTGCTTCAACAGCACCGCGTGCATGACTAAACCTTAACTAATACTGCCTGACATAAAAAGCAATTCTCACTAAAGTGTGAAACTAAGTATTCTGTCAATGCACTGAACGCTCACCACAGGGGGTGGAGAGATAGGGAAAATGTGTCACTCAATTTCACTAAATCCCTTCAAACCATACACAAAAACAGTACTTAACTTGTGCTTTTTTTCAGAGCTGAATATAGTAAGAAATACAAAGCCATAAACCGAAATCTAGCTGTAGTTTGAACACACATGCACACTAGACTTAATAATGGCTTATGTTAAATTTCCAAAACATTTTAAATCCCCCTAAACACCCTAAATTCAACCTCCAACATCCTTTTTAGACTATTAGTAGAAGTACAACACAGTTTGCCCTTCGATATGCAAAGGGCATGTGCTTTATGGCCCCAACCTATCAGGTGTGGATCTGACTGTACAGTTATGTCTTGGCCACAGCTTTACACTCTAAAGATGGACAAGATCTAGTTTAGTGGTTGGACACTGATAAAAGATCCTTATGCTTATGCATGAGTCTTGACAGGACTGCTCGCCCTTCATGACACCATCCTGCACTCTTTTTTAGCCTGACTATCTTCACACCTCTAGCATGACACATCTGCTCCCCCAAAACACCCAATCTCCCCATGGCAAATAACTTATTCTGTTGTCTCTTTCACCTCCAGTAATTGAGTGAGTGAATCCCAACATATCCCTGCCTCCTCCTTTCAGCTTTGTCTTCCTTCATTGTTCTTCATCCTTGTTCATACACAGCACCTACTTCCTCTGTGCTGAAAAGAACAAAGATCCCACTCACGACTTGCATACAGACTTGAAATTTTGCTGAAAATTTAGCCAAGTGAACTTTCTAGTTCTACTGAATCCAAGCCCATAACCTCAGTCAGCATTCATTTCCATTAATTCATTTCTGCTCTCCTCAAAAAGCTGGTAACTCCAAAACTTTTATGGGATTTTCTTTTGGAAGAGATGGAGTTCTTATATAAGCAAAAAACAATTACAAAAACCTCAAAATAATAACATTTCCTTCTCCATGACATTAACAAGGATTTCTTATGTGCTTTCTAAATATTATCATGTATTTTTCTGGCCTCAGCTTTCTTTATGTGGAATAACAACAGGAATTAGGTTTATAGCATTTTTAGTAATTTGTAAAACACAGAAATCAAGCCTGACTCGACTCTAGCTTCCCAAAGTGCTCTAACCACTGACCTAGTAAAAACAGAACAATCACCTATCTCTGACCTCTTCTAAGGAAATATGTCAGCTCTCACTTGAATCCTACCCTGTATTTATGTACTTATGACTTATTTTTATTATAAACCATGCTGTTAAGACAAGCTGTCATACAGATAATATTTAAACATTGTCACCTAAAATCCAGAACCAACTGTGAATGCCAGCATTGCAAAAATTAAGCCCCTCCCCATTTCAGTAGTCTGTCCCAATTACTAGTTTGAAATTCCTTTTTCATATTCTTCTTGAAACAGTGAGGTTATTCAGTCTTAACTTGTTGTATTTTTTTTCCCCTTGGTAGCACTAACTCACCTTTAAAAAAATAATTTGAGAGCCCATGATACTGTCTACTTTATTAATGGCATCACCCTTTTCTGAACTGAACATTCTATATAAAGAGAATCAAGATAACATGGTTCTTGAAAAACTGTAAAAGGTTCAAATGCCAAAACAGTAATAAGAAAGTATTTCCACGTAAGCATAGATCTCCATTATTTTAAATCACATACATAAACACACTCATCAGAAACAAAGTAAATTCCAGAAAGCGTGATTTCCTTACCTTTGAGAGTTCCATTCCAGGCCCACACTGTTTGCAGAGGATACAGTTTCCAGTCTGGTCCCTAAATTCTTGTTCTCTGCAGTCTCCAGTCTCACAAATTACCCTACTTAGCTAAAAAAACCCAAACAAAACCCACCATAAACCAAGAAGGTAAAATCAACAAAACGTATTACATGTGAGAAATAAATTCATGTTTTGATCTTAAAAATAAGTTCCTGCATCATCAAAACTTTAAATATGTCAATGAAAATCAACTATCTAACTCCAAATATGACTGAGTGGCCTGAAAATTAAAGAGTCTCAGTACTCAGTGACTTGCAATAATTTTACAGTTTTCAGAAGACTCACTTGATATTTGGCACCTGTGGAATGTTAAAATACTTTATTGTTTGAACATGAGTTAAATTTCTCACCTTAACATTATGAAAAATGCACATGACCATTTACTAAAGCAATTTTCACGACAGTAAGCTACATCACATCCCATTTAATTGTGTCATTTATTTGTGATCTTTTATTTTTCTAAAGATGCCACAACAATTGAATAAATGAGGTAAGACCTATTCCTTTAAACATATATATTGACAGATTCTAAAAGATCACTCATACCTTTTGGAAATCTAAAAAAAAAAAACCACAACCCCAAACCTGCATGAATACTTTCTATTTTAAATTTTACTATCACTTTCTATTCAACAGGCCAAATGAGAGCAAACCCAATTATCTAACTAAATCAGAAACTACAGTTATGAGAAATACCACGAGTAGCAATGTCAGCCATGGAAAGTCACTGGTATTTTACTCAGGAACATTAACAAACCCTGGGAGCTCCCCGAATAGAATTTTAAATTAAATGTTTACCTAGGGGCATCCATCACAGAAAGTGTTCTCCACAACCACTACTAAATTCTTACTTTGTGTATCGATCTTTTCAGAAAGACCAAAGCCTTTCTGGTAGCTATGAAGAATTAATTGCCTTGCCTATGCAAGTCAGAGTTAAGTATGCTTACTGGACAATGCAGTTGTGTCCTATGCTATGTTCTGTTGATAAACTGAATACTCCAAACTCATAAATTATGTATATAGCATCCTGTAAGAAGAGATGGTCACTGCAAATTCCTCCCATCTCAGAAGTGAAGCAGTACCACCTTCACAGCACTTTGCTGGCCCCTGTGTTCTGTCCTAGTCCACTCCTTTGTCCACAAAGAGGCTCGCAAGGTACAATATTATAAGTGCTTGTGAGGAGGAGCAAGGAATTACACAAATCACTTGGCCAAGCTTACTTTCAAATCAGTAAAACGTGTATGCAATTGTCTGTGTATAGCATTTTAAGACTTTTAGTGTTAGAAGTAATGTGTAAAACAAAAAACACCATTTCTGAGTTCAAAACAGTTTTTTTTCAACACAGGGGAAAAAAATGTTAATTTTTAACTTACCAAATATGCTAGTAAAATTATGAGCATCTTCAGTTTATCATCTCCTTGTAATCCTTTGGCATCCATTTCTTACAATTAAACCTTTCACCCTAGAAAATATATAAAAAGGAGGGAAAAAGAGAAAAAATAATTATATTTAAATTGTTTAAATTTAAATTCCAGAAGTCACATGTCCATAATACTTCACGTCACTCAGTACATTAAAATATATACTGTCAATGCCATTAACATATTTCAGATGGATGCCTGGAAGCTGCTAAACAAATATAGGCTTTAAAAATCATATTCCTTTTAAAGGTAAGGCAGTAAACATGAAGTTTTATAATTTTAATTCTCAAAAGAAGAGATTGCTATCATTCTAGACAAGAAAATATCAAAATTTGTAAATCTAACATCCCTAACATATCTTTCTTGCTTGTTAGACGCCCAGTCAAGTACATGATCAAGAGACAAAAATAAATTTCTTCAGATATGCCACATATCAAGACAAGACATAGCTGTTCATGGGAATATTCCTTCTGTATTGCAATGTCCAGCAGAATGGGTTTGCCTACTGACTAACATAACCTCTTCTTATTTCATTCTGCAAGCCACTGGAGGCATACACAGGATCTATTTCTACAACTTACCTACAGGATATTGCTTCTAAAGATGTGTTAACATGATTGTTTATGATCTAGTAGGCGAAGACTATTATAGAAGACATTACAGAGAGCATAACCAAATTACTTCCTTAGACAATTTTAATCATAATTTCAGAAAATAATTAAAAATGGATTATAAAGCCTTGCTTAGTTATTTTTTAAGAAGCGGTAACGAACAAATGATTACAAAAAAGAGAACTATTTGAAAAGATTATGGAAAGGAAGTTCTAGATTAGGATGTTTTGTTGGGTTATCAAATCAACAAACATTGCATCCCCACAATTATTAAGAATATTGTGCTGGGACAACAGAACATTTTTTCTCTGCTTACTTTCCCTTCTGGTTATTGGATTATCTGTGTTAAAGTCCAGTTTCTTACTTTTTCCTTTTGTTAGTAACCTGGAAATGCAACTGTAAATTTTAGTTCCGAAATCTATTAATAACAACAAGAAAAGAATTAATAAATCCACCTTACATAACACGGTATTTGAACTGGATCCTAATATACCTAATATGACAGTCGTATAATGTAATTGCTTTCAGCCACATGTGAAAATTAATGTATAAAACATTTCTGGCCTACTTCAGAGCCTAAGGACTGATGTTTAATTATGTTGTTTTAAAAGACAAAAAATTTTTATAATTTAAGAGTAGAGACTGACAAATGAAATGATGGAACTCAAAACATAAGGAATATACTATAGAAAAATATTAAGAACAGTTGCAAAACGCTTTACAATATTGCAATAATATGCTTCCAAAAATAACAACCAGAAATGAGCATAGACAATAATTAACACACAATTTCACATTTTACTGCATGAATACCCTAGTTAACAAATTTTAATCAATAAGGAGATAGTATACTTCAGTGGCATTATTGATATCTTTTAAGATAAGTTGTATTTTCAAGTGTAAAAAGAGCTGAAGTCTCCGAGGAAGAACAGAACAGGCAAAGATGTGTCAGACAGAACTCTATGGGAAAGCCAAGATGACATTTTTATGGTTATTCTCACTTAGTGATGGTAATGGTCCATAGGTCAATGACAGTTATTGATTATATACATGGCACTGTGGGTAAAAAAAGAAGATATTCTATCAAGTAATACAAATAATTTTTTTCATTCTTTTTTTCATTCAACATAGTATCATAGTATTCATAGTATTCAACATAGACTGAATATATAATAGTAATCATAGTATTCAACATAGGTTGCTTTTTTAAGTCTGAGAGAAAAAATAAGGCAAGAAACATGAAATGAAAAATCTCAGAATTAATTCTGGATGATCAAAACACAACCATTTAATCTAAAAAGTACTGTAGAACAAGGAGAAAAATGAAAAATGAGAGTCAACAAATTTTAAAAGTTATTAAGTGCACAAGGTTGTCATGAGAAGGTGGCAATGCTAAGGCTGAAAAAAAAATAGGTATATAGGAACAAAACAATTTCTAGTAATAGCAAAGACCAAACAGTGAATAGAGTAGCAGGAAAAATACTTCTAAGGGAACTCAGAAATTTCAATAAATATTTCTCATCTATTTTTTGAAAGATACCAAATGGGTAAATACACACATCATATATTATATCTTCTGGACAAAAAGTAACTGAATATCTGCTAAGTAAAAAAAAGATTAGATAAGAGACAAATTGTGAGACTTTGCACCTCAGTAACCTTGAAAAAAGCATCAAGAAAGTCTTAATCTTGATCATGTTCAATTTTGCTATTCATTCCCTTTGGAATGCTACAAAAATTCAAGAGTGGTAATGTCATGAAAAAATTAAAACTAAGAATAGTAATACAATAAACAACTCTTTACTATATTACAGTAAAGCAGTCCTGTCAAACAAGCTTGACTTCACTTGATTCAGAGAAGACAAGGCAGTAAAGCTAAGAGTCTAAAAGCTAAATGAAGTCAACTGATTGAACATTAATTTAAAGAATCATGCTGAAATTAATGGGATTTGGGAGAAAATCTACATTCTTGATTTCATATAGCAACAGTGGGAAAAAATAAATACTTCATATGCTTTCTAAATTGCTATAGGAGTTAAAACTTCACAGAAGTGTGAAGTGAAATAAAGCGGTAAATGTAATGAGTTGCTTAGAATTGAACGTCAAGTGATTATTCCAAGTCATATCAATTTATAGTCATTATATTCCTTAGTAATAAATAAAATATGGTACAGTTCTAATGTAATTATGACTATCTATATAATACTAAAATTAAAAGTTTTTATTGTAAATTTCAATATTTTCTTTTGCTTCTGAAAATAGATGTGTGACACTTCAAAAAGAAATTGAAGATTGTAATAATTGTATATTTCTATGTCAAATTTCATACAGAACTGAGCTGTACTAAGCCTAATGATCTAAAATATGGAGCTGTAACAAAATCTAAGAGGTCTGTTTTTCCTGAGCAGGTAACCTGAAGTATGGAAAACTAAAGAAAATTAAGAACAGCCCAATTAACTTCCCAGCAGATTAGTTATTTCCAATAAAACTATATTAGCTTTACATAATAAACGTATATTAATCCTACACCTTTTTTCCAATGTGCAATAACCTGATGATTTAATATTGGTTAAAAAAATCAGTATATAAACAATTTATTAAAAGCAATATTGAAACAAAGCTAATTATGTACTTTCACGGTTTTAATATTCTGCAGTCACAATTGGAATGAAAAACAAGTCCTTAACAGAAGGTAGTCCAGCATCACAAGCAGTACTAAAAATCTTGCTGGTCACGCTGACAGCTTGTATTTCAATTTTGGAATTGCCATGTCTTTACAAGATGATCTTCTCATAGTATGTGTCTCAAAGATTTTTAGAACAGAGAAAGAACATGGTAAAGCATCCTGTACCAAAACACATTCTGTTGACTTAGGTGTGAAATTTTAATGCACCTGTGAAATATTTTCTATTTAAAATAAAATCTGCTGCCTTTATAAGACTCTTGCCAAATCCAACACTTCAATCATCAGGAGTTCCACAACCCAGAGTAAATTTTTAAAATCAAGTGTTTTAGAACTGGCATCAAACTATTATGGACTTCAACTTATCTATACACTTTATTAAGCTCAATTTTTTGACTGATCATTATGAGTTTGATGCGATCTTGTAGCTTTAGGTCTAGGATGTATCTTCTATAATCAACAAATATTCTAAAAGAAGCTTGCAGGTCTATGGACCTTAAACATCAGTGCACTTCAGTAGCTTTAGCACCAAAACCCATTCAAATAAGTTCAGCACACATGTACGAATGCCTGTGGTACTGGATCATGCCATCATCATGCCCATTGTCACTGTTCCTACTAAAAAATCACTTAAGATTATATACTTATAATATTATTAAATATATATAGTATATATATATACACACACTATACTATATATAATACTATATATATATTATTATATACTTATATATACACTTATATATAATAATACTTTTTATATATAAGAGAAAGAAATAAACCAGTGTACAAGAAATAAACATTGCTAAGAGCACAAAACATTTCTTTCGTTACAACATTTTCATAAAAATAATGCAAAGGCACATTAATAACTCATTGTATTGAAAGCAAGTTACAAAGGAGTTGTAACTGTGCCAGCCGCATGTTTCCTGTATCTATCTCCAGTTCGGTCAAAAGTCCTGCTTAAAAAGCAGACACTGCAGCACTTCACAATATGTTGCCATTGGGCAAATTTGTTCTGTCATGATATCAAGTAGCATTACACTGATGTCTGTTGGACACAAGCCATTCACCTCATATGCTTTCAAGTAATAACTAGAACAAGTTTTTGCCTCTAAAAAATGTGTGAGCAAACAGAAGTTCAATACATTAAAATATTATTTATTCTTGTCCAGATACTGATATTTAAAATGCTTTAGTTATCCTCAATTTTATTAAAAGAAAGAAAACTGGGGACATAATTTTTTGAGGTCAGTACCTCATTGAAAATACATTTTACTAGGTTAATAGTAATATGCTTGTCCAAAATACTAGGGAAAAGCAATCATCATTTGTAATGTACTGAACTCAGGAGAGAGAACCTCCAGTAAGAAATGTGGCTGCATAATTTTAAGGTAGTATGGGGCTTACTTTGCATATGTATAAAGAGGGCAACATTAAACAATAAGTTAAGAACACGTAACAAATGTATTGCTCGAAGAACCTCGAGCCTTCCAAGGTTCTAGAATCTGCTGTCCTCCAAAATTTACTTCTATGTTTACTCGCTCCCCTGAGCAGTAGTCGTCATTATATTTCAAAGTCCATGTCAGAAATACATTTCTTCTTTCTCTCAAAAAAAATTAAAATTGCACCATGAAAGACACACCACCTCAAGAATTAAAGCTGCATGATTAAATTATGGCTAACTAGCAGATTTCTCACACAAATAAGCATTGAAACTTTGAAGTTAACATCATCCATCTTCTAAGGGAAACTTGAGAAAGGCTAAAGCATCCCAACTTGAAATTCACTTAACTTTCCTAGGTCTTATAAGTTTCCTGTATTAGATTTGATATTCATACTTGACAACCACTTTTCATGCTCTCTATAACACTGGCAAAGAGTACTTTGACAAGTTCTGGATAAGATAGAGGGATGAAAAATATAATCATCTTATCTTACCAACAGAGGTCTCTGGTATCCAACAATAGGGTCTCAGCTCCCTTCTAACTTCCCTGTTTCCCACCTGCAGCTGTCAACTGCATGCAATAAAACGACAAGAAGTGGCAGGTGGCTTTAGCAGAGTCAGTGCCCCACAGGCAAGAAAGAAGAGAAGGAAAGTGCTTACACCTTACACTGCTGCAACGATAAGTCTCATAGTTCTAGAACACCTTCCCATTACACCCTGCCCACAAATCCTGTACTCTTCCCCTCTGTGAAGTAAATGAGGTCTGACCACATTTGCTCCAATTGCTCTGAGAAGGCCCAGGTGGGGCAGAAAACACCCTTACTGTAAGCTAAGATTCATTCATCGTATGAAATATCATGTTGAATATCTCTGTATTTTTCAGAAGCTGCCATATGTGAAATCATACAACATTAGGCAGCAAAGAATTTATTTCTAATTTTGCAAGGACAGAGGTAGCAGATTAAACATCAATGGTGATCAAAAACATTTATATCTATTTTAAGGGTTAAGGGAGAAGAAAAAGATTTACACATAGCCAGAAATATTTGCATTTTCTCTGAATACCATATGCTTCAAGTTATGTTAGCTGACGTACTTGACTTTACAGGAATAATGGTGATAAAACAGTTTATCATATATGTTCTTCAACATATCCAGATTATCATGATTAGAAATTAGACTGAAATATTGTAACAAAGTTGCAGTGTGGTGACATTTTTTCTACACTTAAACAAAACTTTCTAGAGGATGTAATCACAGGATGTGATCACAGAACCTGTGATTCACACAAGAACTCCCAATCTCACTGAAGGTGATCAGACTGCCCATACAAATAATGAACAATTCTGTGCTTCAGCATCAAAACTGTGACTAACAAAACTGTTGCTCTGTTTAATGCATCTCACCCACTTCAAGTTCTAGGAGACATTAGTTTGCTAGATGACACCTCAGTCAGATAGAGACACCTCAGAGATACTTTTGTACTTAGATATGTGAATAAGTAATACAGTAAGAACTCTGATATTATATTCATATTTCATTTATACCAAAATAGAGTAATTTTTAGGAATCATTAATTATAAAGCATTGGGGACAGTTAATACAGTAACTATTGCAATGGTGCAATACCATCACATTTATCCATCCACCCTTTAGTGGTTTTGGATAGCACATTAAAAACCACAGACATGAGCTACTCTCAGTCACAGCATTTTCTTCTATTAGGATTGCAACTGCAAGTTGTGGAAACCAAGAAAAAGTAATTTACTGCATCCTACACTGACATTTTAAGCATCTTACTACTGAATGCTAAGGAAGCTTACTTCTAGCTCAAAAAAACCCAAACAGAACACACCAAAAAAAAAAAAAAAAACCAAACAACCAATCCTTTTCTTGTAATGGTAAAAAGCTTCCAGGTAACATACCTAACTTGTTTTACATCTGATAGTGAAGGCGTGCTTGAAAGAGATTATACAGGAGTTAAGAAACCTACCTAGAGATTGAATCAATTTGCCACTTACTCATTAAATGCTACTAGACCACTTTGTTGACTCGATAAAAGCATCCACCTAAAGTAGTTGTAAATACAAAGGTGGTAAATAGGTATTAAGTATCGAGATTTTTCATGAGCATCAGGTAAAGCTTTCAGTCCAAGGTCACATTAATGGAGACAGCTATCAGAAAAGGAAGTCAAACAATCAAAGGCTTTCCACCAAACAGAACCGTAATTGGGGCTTTTCAAGCTTTTACCCAGCCACAAGAAAAAGTTAGCAGCTCCTATTCCCTCCACTCCAGCTCCAAATTTGTTTGAAGCAAACAGCAGCTCATTTATGCAGCAGACACGAGAAGCGCTTGTGAACATGAAAGCGCAGCTTTCAAGGGCTTTTTGTTCGCCGCACTCCGGGGCGTGGAGCGGCGACTCCGCGGCTGTCGCGACCCGCGGAGCCCAGCGCCACCAGCCCTCTGTGGCCGCGCGGTGCCCGCGTACCCACCAGCGGGGCAGCAGGAGCCGTCCCGGGGCGGCAGGGACCCAGCCGAACCCGCCTCCCCCGCACCCTGCGCTCCCCGCGGAGCTCATCCCCACCATCTCCCCCGCCGCCCGCGGGAAGGCAGCGCGACCCGGTGCCAGGCGGGGCTGCGGGCGCCCAGCAGCGCCGGGATGCCCCTGGGGCTGTCGGGGGAAGCTTCGCGCCGCCGCTTGCCCCCGTGCCCGCACCGCTCCGAGGCGGAGGGGGGCCAGGTCCGCGCGGATCTCCCACGCACCCACCTGCCACGCCGCGGGCCGCCCCGGCCGGCCGAGGAGCGCTCTCCTGGCTCTCCCCGCGCCCGCTCCCTCCGCCGCCGCCGCCGCCGCCGCCGCCGCTCCCGCCCCGTCGCCCCGGCAACGCCGCGCCGCTCCCGCCCCCGCCGCGGGGGCCGGGTCAGGTGACCGCGGGCAGCCAATCGCCTGCCCCCGGCCCACGTGCCGCGTGGCGAGGAGGCGCGCGCTCGCGGAGGCAGCCGCGGGAATTGCGGAGGGAGAGGAGAAAAAGGAGGAAAAAGGAGGGAGCTGTCCCGCAGGCGAGGGGGCGGCGGCGGCGGTCGCTGGGTGTCCGTGCTGGTGAGCGGGGGCGTGTGCCTTGTACCGGCTGTGCGAAGCCGGCGTGAATGACAAATGAGGCGCTGGTGCCCTTTCTATCCCACCAGGAGAATGGGTTAGCAGGGACTTGCTGCGCGCATCCCTGTGTGCTGAGGCTGCCGCGGCTTTGGAGGCTGCAGCCCTGGTGTTGCTGATCTCCTTCAGTGGGATCCAGGCTTATTACAGAATCACATAATATGCCGAGTTGGAAGAGCCCTACAAGGATCACTGAGTCCAACTCCTGGCCCTGCACAGGACCGTCCCCAAGATACACACCATGTGCCCAAGAGCATCTTCCAAACACTTCTTGAACTCTGTCAGGCTTGGTTCTGTGATCACTTCCCTGGTAAGCCTGTTCCAGTGCTCAACCACACTCTGGGTGAAGAACCTTTTTCTAATATCCAACCTAAGCTTCCCCTGACACAACCTCAAGCTGTTCCTTTAGGTGCTGTCGCTGGTCGCCACAGAGAAGAGGTCAGTGCCCGCCTCTCCTCTTTCCCTCATGAGGAAGTTGTAGACTGCAATGAGGTCTCCCCTCAGCCTCCAGGCTAAACAGACCAAGTGCCCTCAGCCACTCCTCATACGGCTTCCCCTCAAGGTCTTTCACCATCCTCATTGCACTCCCTTGGACGCTTTCTACTGGCTAATATCTGTCTTATATTGCAGAGACCAAAACTGCACACAATATTCAAGGTGAGGCCATCCCAGTGCAGAGCAGAGCGGGAATGGCTGCTTAGCCTCTGGCTGCTGGGCTGTTTTAAATGGCCCTTTACCATCATTCAGAAAGTGAATGTAGAATGAGTCCTCAAACTCAACGAAGCCCTTTCCACCTCTCCCACACAAAAGGCATGATGGAGGCTTTCTGACAATACACTGCAAATAAGCTCCTACAGACTCTCCTTTCTGCAAACTCTCCAACATACTTGAGTAGCTTTTTTCCCCTGCTAGCTCAAAATCTGAAATATTTTTCCATTCTGCAGGTAACAAGTTACCCAGCTGTAAGCATAGTGTCAATACCAAATGTGAGTATCCATGGAGAAACAGAGAAATCCAGCCCTTCATGGATAGCAAATAGTTCACAGTCACTAGAAAGGGTGTACTTTGCTTCTACTTACTGTGACACAAATCAGGAACTTTCCTGAAGTTAGAGAATCTCCAACATTGGTGAAACCAATCTTGGAGATCTTGGTGAAAGAATTGTTACTGCAGGGATTTCACATCATTAGTTTTACTTCTAATGAAAAGGTTAATGATCCACTTACAGTCTAGACAATTGTATGGACACAGAAGGAACTGAGTTAGGTTCTGAAGAGAATGAACAAATTCCTATACTTAGCGGTAAAGCATTTTCAAATAAACAGAATTTTTTGAGCTGCTCACAGGTAAAATTTTGAAGATTGACAGCCACATGGACTTCTATAAAAACAAGGAGTGCTTATTGAAGTACAACAAAAGGTATGCAAAGAGATAAATGATTGCTGCAAAATTAATAATTTCCAATTAAAAAAACCCAAACAACTGAAAACGTACTGGGGTTTTCATGTAATTATCTTATAAATGGCCTTCAAAGAGGACTTTTGCTTCAGGAACCTTGCCAGAAGGAGCTCTGCAAGAGGCTGGAATTTCAGTGAGGAATGGCATACTGTGGCACAACAGCAGCGCATCTGTTGTGAATGGCAGCTGCTGCACAGCACTGAGCATTATGCATGTCTTGCTGTTTACAGACAACTGTTTTGTATGTTATCTGTTTTCTGGAGCCACCAGTGAAACGTATTGCATGAGGATTTCTTAGTAGAACCATCATGTATGTTTCAGATAGTAGTTTAAAGTAGTATAGTTAAACAAGTGTATTAAAATATCCCAGAGTTTCTAAAGTGTTGGCTAAACACCAAAGATTACCATATAAAGAAACATTAGGACTTCCTCATCAGACAGTGAGTTACTATGCTGATGAACTAAGAGCAATGTGTAGTCTGTAATACTGAAAGTTAAATGTTTAAGTCCTTGTCATGGCATATAAAATCTTTCCTCTAAATGTAAAATGGATGAGTTAATTCCATTCACCATTGAAAGATTTTGAAAATTGCAGGGTTTATTTTGTTTTAAATCATGGTGCTTCTAAGGAAATTGAAGGAGTCAGCTGTTAGAGGAACTAGAATAGAGATTCTCACTACAACAGAGAAAGCAGAAAAGAAATACTTGGAAAGTAGTTTCAGCTGACCCCTTTGATAAGACTAAGTTGCGTGACATATCTGATGTGGAAGCAGAAATTGTACAGCAATAGGAAGTTGTTATCTCCATATCTCAAATGCTAACACAGTTCCCTCAGTCAACTGTGAGATAGATCTACTCTTGTTATGACAGCTGTTGGAAACTGATGTCAGTATAACTGTGCAATGTCTTTTGATAGTCTTAACTATTACAAACCTTAAAATATGTTTATGATGTTATCTAAGACACACTATTTGGAAATGGCTCTGTTTATAATCTGAAATTGCTCAAGTTATTTTAATAAATAAGTTATAAACTTGTGAGTTTCCTAGTCAGATTTGCTTGAAAAAGCATTGTGAACTTTTTGTTTCTGAAGACTTAAGCCTGAGGATTAATTAATGTTTATACAGCACTTTGTAAAAGCAAAGTCACAAGTGCCAAGAATTATTACTATTTAATCTTTAAAAATCAGATCAATGACAGACTAAACTGTCAGAGAACTGCTGTTAAAAACAACAAAAATGCTGCAAATCCTCTTCTCCCCCCATACTTAAATATGTTCAAATGTGCTTTCATTTCAGCCTCACTTACATAAAGACAAGCACAGATACTTTTCAGTTTAAATGGGTTAACGCCCATCTTTGTTTAAATATGTGGGGAGATTACCTAAAATCCTAGGGACATTTTACAAAATTAAAAATTTATTTGTTTCTGAAATGCATTTCTAGGGCCCAAATGTTGCAAATATTTTTATATGCAAATCCTACTCAGCAGTGTAATATATCTGATTAACCAGTGTTACTTCTGTGCACTTCACCTATTTGTGTGATGGGTCAGATCCTTGTAGTGATAGTTAATTTGTATTAGATTTGCATAGCTATTTTGACTTCTGAGGAAAAAGAATCCTTACGTTACATTTTTAAATTTGTTTTTCTTTCTACTTTACACCAAACAGAGGTAAGGTATAGAAACAATTTTCCTCAGAAAATAAATGTACATATTGGAAAACAAGCAATAAGCAAGAGAAGACTGGAAAAGCAGAGAAGCTCATCAGTGTAGTATAGAATTAATGGATAGAGTCTTCTTTTCAGGGTTACAGAAACATGTTTTAGTACATCATTATTATTTAGGGAGATATACTGCATTTTGCTTTGGCTATGCCTTAAATGATATTCTTCCTTGACAGCTATACACATATTATTCATGCACTGCTAATTACTTTCCTTATAATGTAATTGACTTGTTAAGTAAGAGTATGAATTAATTGGTGGCATAGAAAACTAAGTGGTACCAAGTCAGGCCTAGTTAATCTGTGTCTGGTTTATCATCTCTTGATATTCAGTAAATTTAAAATTCATATATACAGATTTATTTAGAAGAAACAGATTTTGCAGACTGGCTAATGAAAGCTGTCTACATTTATCTGGAAGTGTTGATAACTTGTTCTTACTCAGATGCAAGCAGACTGTTAAAATTTGGGTTTGCATGTTTACCATGGTACATACTGAAATATGAACATCTTGAGGGTCCTATGGACTGATAAACCTCTCAAAGAATAGTGTTCAAATAATGCTTAGCACCTACCAGTTATGCTGAATTTTAGTTGCAAGTTGTTGATAAACACATGTAGTTAAGATTTATGTACACTTAAATTTAGACTCAAGAATATATGTCAGTATTTCAGAAGATCTCACTAGCCACCATTAAGACTAGATCTTCAAAGAGCTCAGTGTCTGGAATGTTAAACTTCTTTGCAAGTCTGGTCCCAATTATGGGTTCTAAGTTCTTCTGAAAATATAAATTATATTTAAATACCTACAGAAGAAACTTGAGTCTTATTTTAACAGTCTGACTCCAGCTGCAGGCACAGAACACTGATAGATTTGGCCCAAACTCACACCCTTTGAAACTGCAAATATATAGTGAATAATCCTAAATCTTCTAATGATTGGTCCTTTATAATGAATTTCTGGAGTAGATATCTTAAAATCTCTTAAACACAGCACATTTTCATAAATATGAATTTGAGGAAGAGAATGCAAAACACCATGAGTAGAAATTGCATCACTAAAATGAAGCAAAACTTTTACAAAGTTCAGTAAAACCATGTGTTTTCTTTAGACAAACCCAAGATTTATTTTAATATATTTATTAAAATGCCTTAGAGGAAATTTCTATCAAGTTAAAATGTTGATTTTATTTTCAAGATTTCTTTTCATATGGTACAGTTGAACTATCATCTCTTCAATCAAAATAAAACTATTTCCTTTTGTGTATAAGGATGTTTATAAATTTATTTCTAGTAACTTGTGGAAGCTGAGACTTTTTTTTCATCTCAAGTATGAAACTATTTGGCTTAAAAGTGTTGCTTGAAGAAGTCACATTTTAATAAATTCACTGAGAGCAAACAAAGTATTACAGTGTGTAGGAAATATGGTTGGTCTTTCCTTAGAAAATAAATACACACCCCCGACATCTAATACTTGTATTCAAATATAAAATTACAAAACTATAGACACTAAGAATGAGCAGTGTACACCAAAATCTTATGTACCCCCAAAGCACTGAAAAGTTTTTTGGTTTTGCTTCAGTTTTCAGTTGTCTATGTATTCTAGATAGTCTGTTCTCAATATAGTTCTGCTTAAGAGTTGCAAATAAAATGCTACATAAATTATATAAAATCTTTTGACCTTTGTACACAAAATGATGTGTAGTATTATTGGTTGCGTGAGCTTTACACTTTTTTAAAATCCTGCAACACAAAACTGCAAAAAAATATAAAATCCAGTACCTGTTATCTGATGAAGTTTTCCAGTGCCAGACTTTCTGCAGCTTAATTTCACACTGCCAGAGCTTCTGTATTAAATGCTTTTACCTCCTTTAAAAAAAAAAAAAGTTTAAAAAAAAAAAAAGTATGTCAGCACAAGCCCAGACGAAACTCCAAATCCGGGAAAATAAAATTAACCATGCAGATCAAAGGCAGACGAGCACTGAGACCAAATGCCTGTAATCTGATCAGTGATCAGTTGCCGTACATCAAAGGCAGTGCTTTGGCGAAGAAAAAGAGCTGCTTTTCCAGCAGGTAGTTGCACTTTTAAATTCTGTCTGTCAGTACTCCGCACTAGCTCTTTCCTTGCTTGTGCTGGAAGAATGCACACGGTTCTGAAATGCTTGGGGTTGAGTGGCTAGATCTGTAGCTTTTGAGTTCCCAAGCTGTGTTGTGGATTGTGTGTTGGAAGCTTTCCCCAGTGCCAGCGGGTTCCGCTTTATCCCTTTCATCTCGCTGAGCTGCAGATCCCATGACATCATTCAATGCTGTGGGACTGGTTAGAGAGCTGTAATACAGCCTGTGGGGGAATGCAGCTAAAGAGCAGCAAGAGTTTGCATGATTTCTAATCAGGTTAGTCCATTGTAACAAACCCAAGGTTCACTTCGAAGTTTACATTACATTAAAGTTTCCTCCCAAGAAGGGAGAATAACATGGCTATAAGGTTTTCTTAAAAAGATGCTTTTTAATTTTGTCAGCAAAAGAAAGTTAAAATTTTCCATAATGTTCTGAAAGTCAGACATGCAGGTCGGTTTGCTAGGCATCTGTAAGACAGGACTTTTGTTTGTCTCTTTATTGAGGTTTGGAGCAGGGGAAATGGTGTATTTTGTGCACCGGAATCGGTTTTTTGCACTGGCAAAACCAAGCACAATAGAGCATGCTCTTAGTCCCTGGTTCATGTCCTCCCTGCTGCTTACTGTGTGGCCTTTTTTTTTGAGCCTGATTCATCTGTGGCTCATGATTCCTTTACGTAAATGAGCTGTAAAGCTGCCATAAGTAACTCACAGAAGTGTAAAGGCATTTTTTAGCTAGAGTAGATTTGAAGTGGCCACCATTGTACTGTCAGCAGAGTGAGGTTTTGGGGGGCATGAAAGTGTATTGACAGACATTTCTCTGTGCTGCTGCAGTTCATAGTACTTCATAGTCCCGAGGATTGCTGGAGGGTCCTCTGTGGCCCTGGAAAGCAGAGGAATCCTCAAGGCTGCCATAACTTGCTCTCTTGCAGTGCAGAAGAAAGGCAGAAGAAATGCACAACTGAATTTCATTTTCTGTGATCTGAGACGAAACTAGCTTTTGGCACAGAGATTAATTCAGCCCTCTGTACTTCAGCTGTTAATAAAACATACAAATATCAAGCAGGACGGCTTTTAGGATAATCAGCCATATTGAAGATGTCACTGAAGTTCTCATCAACATATACCCCATGCTTTGGGCACACCATATGTGGAGATGAAAGTGATACAAGCCTGTCAGCTGCTAGACTCCTGCAAATATTTGCACGCTGAGTAACCGAGAATGCATTTGAAAGGCAAAAGTAAAAAGAGGCACTATACTAGACACAGTTGCCTTAAGCATCAAAACAAAAGCAAACAATCAGCGGATAATGGTTACTGGATAATCGAGTGCGGGAGCGATAAAGTGTCCTGCAGAGATCCCTCGTTGTGTTCCCTGTGTGTGGGCTGTTGCCTCCTCCTCCCTCTCCGTGCTTGTGTCCCGCTCCTTGCCCTGTGCAGTCCGGGCGCTGCCCGCTGCCCCCGCCGCCGGCGCCGCTCGGGGATGATGCTCCCGCGGCTCTCGGTAGGTTAGGGAGCCTTCTGCTGGTGGAATGGCGCACTGTGGGCAGCACCAGGCCAGCAAGGAGCGCTGTGCTTCCCAGTGATAGTAATGAACATTTCCAGAAAGGTTTGAGAACCTTACAAAGGGTGCTATAGAACGTAATTTTGTTGCTAGCTGGGCACAGTGTAAATGTTGTTTTGAACCCCCTATCCAGGCAGGCCTCTGGAGGATGTTCTGGTAATTGAGATGGAGAAGAGGTGTTGCAGGTACAAAGGAGTGTGGGACAGATGATGAATCTGACTATCAGGTATACACTGCTGGAAAAAAATGTAAACAAATTATAGATTTCTCTCTTTCTCTGTTTTCCACTTTCATCTGTTATAAATAAAAGAATCCAGGCTGCATTTTAACATTAATTTGTGCTCTTCTGACATACAACCTCCCCCTATCACCAGAAAGTTTTTTCATAAAAGACTATTTGTAGCTTTCATGGTAAAACTGGAAATGCTGATACTGAAATAAAATTTATGGGTGAGCTGTACAGAACTAAAATAACACGTTTAATTTCAAAAGTGCTTTAAGAACAATACTTTCACAGAAAACACCTTTTACTTCTCTGGATTTTAAGCAAAAGCAAGTCCTGATAGTCTGTTAAAGGTGTTTGATCTTTTGTACATATGAAAAAGAGGAGTAAGGTTAATTATTGCCTATTTAATCTTCTAAAGTTTAAGCATTCCGTTTTGCTTTTATGACACTACTTTTCACAGTGGAACCTGTCAGGCTGAACTATCTGCTATTCCTATTCTGTGGCTTCCTCGAAATTTGGCCAGATGTATGTAATATTAGAACAGTTGTTGATATAGTTCAATATTTTTCCGAAGGCTGATAATGCTTTTTTTTTCTTACATAAAATGAGGATAATATTGTGATTTGTATAAGGCACAGGACAGACTAGTACCAGAGCAGTAACAGAACCAATCTAATATAACACTTCACTTTTACACCTTCTGATCATCAGCTCATGCTTCCTCTTGTAGTCACTGACCTGGCAAGGCTTGATTATAATCACTGAAATTAATGGAGTGGGATCTGATCTGAAACTGCTGAAACTGGGGATCCAGATTGTCACTGTCTAAGTATCTAAAAGCTCTTCTAGAAGAAACGCATGTAATTCCTGAGCGAAACCAGAGAGAGGTGTCTCTGAAGTCCTGCAGAGGGAGATGCTGTCTTCCTAATTAATTGCTTAAATTTTTCTAAACTTAGACATAATCTTCCTTGAGTAACATTTAGTAGGTTTACCATTCTCTTTTTACTAAGTGAGGACCTCAAGCTTTTAAGGAGGTCACTTCATTTTTCTCATAAAGGTTGGGCTAGAATTAGACAAAGCTACTAGGTTAGACAGAGATCCCACTTTAAGAATTTTTAGGGAAACAGAACAAAGTCTAGGGCTGCTAGTCATACTCAAAGTGCTTTATTGGGTCAAAGCCATAAAAAGCTGACAGACATGAGAACTTTCTGGAGATGTTTCTTAAATGTAACAAAATCTTGAGAAAAAATTCTTTGTGGAAGAAACAATCAAACCAAACAAAGGGGTTTGTACCCTTGCCCTCAGTTTAACATATATTCATGCTATGCCTCACATACTTGCATCATATGCATCAAATGATTTATCATGTTGCTGCACCACTCCACTGCACCTCTTCCCTTTGCTTTACTGTAGTATTATGTTAGGTTTGTGTAGCCAGGCTTTGGTAGCAGGGGACTACAGGGGTCGCTTCAGGAAGAAGCTTCTAGAAGCTTCTTCCATGTCCAGCAGAGCCAATGCCAGCTGATTCCTGGACAGACCCACCAGTGGCCAAGGCCGAACCAATCAGGACGATAGTAACACCACTGTGATAACATATTTAAGAAGGAAAAAGAGTTATTGTGCAGCTGAAATTGCGGCCAGAGAGGACCAGAGTGAGAGTTACAGCTATGTAAACACCAAGGCCAGTGGAGAAGTTAAGAGAGGAGGCGCTCTGGGCACTGGAGCTGAAGTTTCCCTGCAGCCCATGGTGAAGACCATGGTGAAGCAGGCATTGCCCTGCAGCCCATGGAGGACCACAGGGATGCGAGGATCCATCTGCAGCCTGTGGAGGATCCCATGCTGGAGTAGGTGGATGCCTGAGAGAGGGCTGTGAACCTGTGAGAAACCCATGCTGGATCAGGGTTCTGGCAGAGACCTACAGACCTGTGAAGAGTGGAGCCAACACCGAAGCAGGTTTCCTGGTAGGACTTGTGACTCTCTAGTAGAGTCTCTCTGTTGGAGAAGCCTGTGCCTGAAGAACTGGACCCTGTGGGTGAGTGACCACGTTGCAGCAGTTTGTGGAGAACTGTTGCCTGTGGAATGGATTCACATTGGAGAAATTAATGGAAGACTGTATTCCATGGGAGGTACCCCAAGTTGAAGCAGGGGAAAGATTTTTCCTTGAGCAGTGGCAGGAGAAACCTGTGATGAACTGACCATAACCCTCACTCCCTGTCTTCCTGCGCCACTTGTGGGGGAGGAGGTAGAGCTTGGGAGGGAGAAAAGGGTGGGGGTAAGGTGTTTTTCAGATTTATTTTACTTCTCATTATTCTGCTCTGATTTTTTTCTAATAATAAATTTAATTAATATCCTCAATTCAAATATGTTTTGCCTGTGACGATATTTGATGACTGTTCTCCCCTGGGCCTTATCTCAACCCATAAACTCTTAGTTATATTTCCTCTGCCCTTTCCAGTTGCAGAGGGGACTGATAGAGTGACTTTGGTGGGTGCCTGGTATCCAGCCAGGGTCAACCCATAAGTATGTAGGAGCTCCAACAATCGTTCAGAGAAAAGGTCAGGAATCATCACAGGAAAAGCTGTGCCATCCTTATAGCCCACTCACTGGCCATGCAATCACCATTTGTACTAACTGCAGCCTTTCTAAGTGAGGCATAAATGCTGGATTTCCTGATATAACACCAGCAGTGTGGGTGCAGTTGTAAGCTTTCATTATGCACATCTACTGGGGCAGATGTCTCCTGATGGTAAATGGTGAGCTGCTGATTTATGGAGGTGGAAGACCATTTTCAGAATCTTTTGTGGTAGGTTAGCACTGTCTCTGAAAGCATTGCTTGTCTATCTAGGTTACAGTTGATGGCAGAAATGCTGATCATCACTCTCCTGAAGTATTAGGGGTTATTGTTCCATGAAGCTAGTCAGTCCTGTGGTCAGGAGAACTGCTTTAGAATACCCAAATTCCACCTCCTGCATTATCTGCATTGCCATTCTGATAACAGCTAACAACCTGTTTCTGCCATATCACATGGGTGTTGTTAGTTCCAGGTATTGCTGATACCTACTCCCACGCCTTGCTACAGTGCTTGCAATCTGCTTGAGAGTCTTAAGGTTTGTTGAGAGCTTCAGATACAGCACCTTTAGGCAGAAAAATCAAGACCCTTTGGCATTTCCTGAAAGACTGGCTCACTGTTATCACAGAGTATGTTGTCAGACTAACTATAATATGCAACACTCTGCACAGTCATTGCAGAGCAGCTTGTTCCAGTTAACGCTACCTTTGAATGTAATTTCATTAGTTTTTTACTTTCAGGAAGAAAAGTCCTGTCTGCCGTTTGTATATTCTGCAGTGGCAGGTCTTTGACCTCATGACTTGGGAGGAGAAAACACCTTTGGTTTGCCTGTCTTTGGTCCTGAATTTTTATTGTTATTTGCCTGCATTTTTTTTCCCCCCATGGGTCTTCATAGGAGACAGCTTTGTCTGTTCCTTTATGAGTACCATAAGATCTAAGCAAAATGGAGATTTTTGGTTCTTGGCTCACTGAATGGATCACTCTAAGGGAAACCTCAAGGGCATTGCCGCATCTGGATAATGTGGAAGGTTGGGAACTTGCTTTGAGGTTATCCTCAAGGATAATGTAGATGCACCCTGTAGGAAGTAATAGCTAATTCACCTGTGATTGGGAGTCAGAAGTTGTGGTTTTATTCCTGGTTCTATTACATGGCTATGACTGGAGGCAAGTTACTTTTTCTCACTGTGTTTTAAATCAAAGGAGCAGTGTCAGTTTATGCTATATGGCCATCCAGTTCCCCCCAGTATATTTTCCTATCCCTTTTAAAATAATGTAAAGATAATTATTTGTAATACCATACCTGAGATAATGCAAAACAATTCTGCATGAATTCCAAACCAAAATTACATGGTTCTGAAACTTCAAAAGTGTCTGTATTTAAAGTGTTCTTGAAAATAAATAAGAATAACAAGCATCCCTGGGGCAACAGTGTGCTTCTCACTTATTGTGCCCTGAAGTTTCACAGCCCTTAGCTGTCCTTGCACACATCCAAGAAGTGAGTCAATAGTGTAAGTATTGTGTCTTTGTAATTGTTCTTTATTGCTTCTATGATGAAAACATAAAGTTTCTTCCCTCTTCTATGCAGAGTTTTCCACTTGAACTGAAATGGTCCGTTTGATTTTCCACCTGTTAGGGTGGGTGAAGCTGTGCACCAGCATGCAAGCTCTGTTAACCTAGCATTCTTTCCAGAGGTGATGATGGAGTTGTGTCAATGAACTGACTTACCCCAAGGATGTTGAAGCTTGATTAACAATATTGTTCATGTAGCTGGAACAGAAGATTCGGTAGACCCATGATTTTGTAATTTTGTAATTTTGTATTTCAGAAATCAATGGATGTTTTTGAGCCACTGTATTTTCATCCAACTTTAAATATCTAGCAGCACTCCCTCCTCTTCAAAGAGTTTTATTATTCAACTTTTAAAGTGTGCTAAGGTTTCATCCAAGTTATGCCACATTGTGCAAAAACACAGTATAAAAACCCCAACACTCCAAATCCAACTGTTCTATAGAAGATGCAAAGAAAGCAGACTAAGTGGGAAGAAAAGGCATGGAGAAACAAATCTGAGATGTGCAATTTACTGATCCACAGTAGAGGCCATAGCTGGCCAACTGCCTAGTTGTTATCAAAACACATGTTTAGAAGTATTCCCTTAGGGAAACCCCAGCAAAACAATTTCTAAAGAGATCATGAAATTAGTTGCAACTAAAAAGAATGTTCTTATTTTAGACAAAATGTTGTTTATTAATACATATGTGTGATGATACAGACACTGCAATCACATGATCACATTCTGTCTTCAATATTTGCTCAGTTTTGCCCTTTGTTTTTACTTTGTAGTTCAGAATTTTCCCAATTTAAATGAAATAGTCTGTTTCACAGATTTTATACCTCTTCTCCCTTCCTCTTCCTTTTGTCTGCCAACCTTAAGCAGAATTAAACCTGCTTCCCAATCTTTATTTTCCCCATAAGTAATCAAGAACAAACTAAGAACAAGTTTACTTACTTTTTTTTGCAAGTTCCTCATTTGAAATTGTCTTAAAAAATACTGTTTTATACCAGAGCTTTGATTCAGTGACCTACTTGGTTAAGGCATGAACCTGGAAAAATGTAGTAGTCAAGATGCTCAAATAATACTTGTAGTTTCCTGTGAATTATATCAGTACAGACCTTAATACAATTCTACTTTCCTCTATTTGTCATTACTTTGGCATCTGGGAGCTCACTTCAGTACTTCAAATGAAAAATCCAATACTGCCTGTATCAGATCCTGTATTTCAAAGTACACCTACTGCAAACACAAATCCAAGTTTCTGTGCTGAGCAATTTAAGTTCCTTATGACTGCAAACTGTACGCACTTACCCCCTCTGCAGTCAAGATCCTAAGATCACTCAAAAGTGATAATCATATTGAAAAATGCAAAAGGGGTAGAGAGTTGGTTTTTTTTTTTAATTCAATCCCTATAGCAAAGCACTTATATGTCCATATATTTAAGGAGGAGACAGTCAATAGGACTTAAATACGTGCGTATTTCTGATTTGGGGCCTAGTCTGTGTGTTATTTTGGGATATTCAGACACAAAAAACCTTTCCTCAGTAACTGACTTTTAGAGCAGTGTTAGTGTAGTTTTTGGATGACTTTCGTGTCCTAGAGAAAAGTAGGTTTATTTGAAGAAATTAAATACAAGAAGATATCCAGATTGTCACCACTCTTAAATAGGTAGCTTTGATAAATAGCACTATCATTACGAAGACATCTGAACATAATCAATGTCTCAGAAGAAATAGTAACGATATCTAATCATTAAACAATTGTCTACAGTCCCAGTTGCAATACATCATTTTTTTCTCCACATATTCTACTTTGAAAGAGTTGATAGATTTGTTTTTTTAAAATTTTGTTACCTGGTTATAGATGGTAAACTATAATTTTCCTGTATGAAGTATTCACAACTTTATCCTACTGTCCTTAAGAAATCTTTCATATTAGATATAGCCATAAAAATGCCAAAGGAATAAGGAAAAATATAAACAAAAGAGCATAAGTTATAAAAGGGAACAGGCTCAGCTGATACTTGCTGCCAACTTTTTTATAGCAGATGTTCTTCTTCTGACGTTCATCTGTTTTTAGTCTGGAGTTCTGTATCTAGTTTGACATATATTTCCTAGCACATGATTTTCAAAGCTTTCATATATTTTCCCTAGATACATTTTTGCACTTTTCCTCACCTTAAAACTCTTTATGCTTTTCTAAAAAAAAGCAATAAGCTATGAAAAAAGTAGTTGAAAACAATGGAAGAAACAAGATACTATGAAAACTGAGCAAAGATGACTCAGGAAAAGCAATCATGAGTTCTAATAATATCTTCAAAGTAATATTATAAGTGATGACAGGGCAGATTTAAGATTTGTTTGGAAAGGGTTATGAAAGTATAACAGATTTTTTTCAATCAGGAAAATACTGTGACAGCAGTTTATTTTAGGAAAGGTAATAATAAAAGTCAGTCAAGGTTGGTGATGGTCACCTAATGCATATTAATTCCTTGCTGAATTTTCACAGAAAAGTAATTTCTTAGAATTTCTGTTTATTCTGTGAAACATGCTCTTGAATTCAAAGTGTTGTGTTTCTTGATTTATTTTTGTGTTATATGCTTGGGTCTCTCAAAATATTGATCTATAGAAATGTGAGTCCATTATTTATATAATATATTCCAGCTTCAGACCTATTCTATTTACTCTGGTATTAAACACATACTTTTATCAAGGAGTGAACTGAATTTTATAGGATGGCCAAAACCATCAGCAACATGATAATGCCTATTGTTCTGCAACTTAACATCATGCTGTGTGAAGCAATTTCTCCTTTTGTTTATTCTGGCCCTTCTGACTTGTTTTATTTGATACCTACAAGTTCTTATAATGAAATAAACAGGGAGAATTTGTTCTATATGAATATTTGGGATTTTGCCTTAAGTTTTTAATAATATTTACTTTTTTCCCCTAGAAAAATACTATTATGAAACTACTATCTCATTTGGCACTTAGTATTAATACCTAGCAATTGAAGGGATCCACAGTCTATGAGATATTGGATCACTGGTCTGTTCTACAAGGTCACTGGTCTGTTCTACAAGATCACAGCATGTCTAGACTAAGCCCTATGCCCCATTGGGCTCCTACTGTAAGCAGGAACTGTGTGAAGATGCAGTTTACAAGAAGCTGCAGAATGGGAATAGATCTATAGGGTAATAATGGGTTATATACTGAGATCACCATCATCAGTAGCAAGTGTTTTCAGCAATTTCAAGTGCTGCTGCTATGACAGTGTAACAGTTTGCAGCAATCACAACACAGATCTTGCATTCTGTTCCTCCTGAACCTGCAGCATCTGGCCCTACACTGCCCCTTTCTCCTGCAGCCCAGAATAGACATTATTTGCACAGCCTCACTTCTCTAGCAGAAGAAGGAGCAGAGGCTTGAAACTCTCTGTGTTCTCACATCCTTTTCTCTGTCCTTTGAAACACCTACTTCTTCTCAGAGCAGACTGGAGTATTCAGCAGGGAATCTGTATGTCCTAGAAGGGAAGAGGATGACAAAACATGGTCCTGTGAGACAGCAGAGCCAAAGAAGGAGATCTCCCGCTTCTGAGAACCAGTCTGCTTTTTGGCATCCATTGTCAGAAGTTATTTCAGTCATAGAGTCAATCATAGAACAACAGGTTAGAGGGAACCTCAATGACCATCTGGTCCAACCTTTCTTGGCAAAAGCACGGCCTAGACAAGATGGCTCAGCACCCTGTCCAGCTAAATCATAAGTGTCCAACACCGGGGAATCTGCCCACTTCCCTGGAGATACTATTCCAGTGGCTCATTGTTCTCATCAAGAAAAATGTTCTTGTCCAATTGGAATCTCCCTAGAGTTAATTTGTACCCATTACCTCTCATCTTTTCCATGCAACTTCTTCTAAAAAGGAGTCTCTAGTTTTTTTGTAGCCACCCCTTAAATACTGGAACATGACGATAAGGTTTCCCCTAAGCGTTCTTTTCTCAAGGCTGAACAAACCCAGTTCTCTCATCCTTTCCTCATATGGCAGGTTTCCCAGTCCTTGGATCATATTTATGTCCCTTCTCCAGCCTGTCCACGTAATTTTTTGCATAGTGGGGACCAAAAGTGAACACAGTATTTCAGAAGAAGAGGTCCTGGATCCTCCATGATACAAAAGTGATTGCTCTGGAACGTCACTGACTATTTCTGAAAAAGATTTTAGTAAGACTGAGACACTTGTAACTTTGTGATACTTATTTGGTACTGGTATCACTGAAAGGTTCGAAAAGTACCATTCATCTCTATGACAGGAAAAATATGTATAAAGATATCTCTGAGAATGGTTTGCTCTTATTTTCTACTGATCTGTGCTGTATGTTTTTACTTAAAGTGAATTAAACTTGTTATTTCATCAGCTTCTATATGTCTGTCCCCAATATTTGTTCAGATAAGGCAAACAGAATAATTCAAACAAGCTGTAAGTATATGCTATGTACAGCTACACTGGACTCACCTTCTGGTAAACTGTAGCTACACTGACTTCTGCAACCCTGGTTAGGCACCAGGCTTCCTAGAGTGGTATCATTTGTGCCAAATAAAGTTGTGCCAGTATTCAAATTCCTTCACAGAGTATAATGCAAGAACCTGTTTGATCTTCCCTTTCACATACTGGAAAGTGTTTGTAACATGACAACAACTTAAATTCAGTAAAGCACATAAGGCTATGAGTAGTCTTACTTCACTCCATGACCTGAGTTACAGCCATTGCCCAGGAGCAGCGCTTTCTTGCAGTGCCTCCTTCTGCAGGAGGCAGAAGGGCCACCAGTGTCAAGAGCTTTGGCTTTCCCTCTGGAGGATTCAGTGAGGGGCTGATGGAAGAATATGCAGATTTGTGTATGAACTTGGCATTATACTGACACCAGGTGCTGCTTTTAATAGCTATGTAATCTTGTGTGCTAAACAGTAACTGGAAGCAGGTTTGCTGATACTGACTTGTCAGGCTGTGTGCAAGCTGCCATCATTTCTGTCCTGCTGAATAGGGCTGCCAAGCACTACCTGGAGATACTGCGGTTGAAGAAGGAAAATCTCTGTTGCTGGGCATTTGTGAGGCAATTATTCCTGTGATTTATTCAACCCACATGAGCAATGTCAATGAACAAACACCTGACTGGGATAAGGGAACAGTTAGAACAATCAATTTTATATCTGTGCTCTTTGTTTCCCTTCCTAGCTCTACTTAGTAAGTATACACAAATAATTAAAAAATAAAGAAAAGTATTTTTTCATTTTATACCTGCTCATCAACCACAAAGAAAAGAATAAAAAAGAACTGGTAAGGAGGCAATGATAAGACATCTGATATTTCTGAGACTCATATATCTGAGGGACAAGGGGGGATCTTACTACCTCCAAATAAACGTACAGGACAACTGTTCATTGTTAATTCAGAGAGCCCAGCCTATTTTCTAATGCCCTGCATCACAAAAGTTGTATGCTGTACCTGGTGGAAGATCTAATTACTCAAAGACTAGTGGCTTGATGGTGTTACAGTTTTGGCTATTGAAAACAAGAGGTTTTTGTTCTGTAAACCTATCTGAACAGTGAAGTGTCCAGTACTGTTCATGCTATTCATGCTGTCAGGAAAGAACTTTAGCCAGCAGTGGGTTCAGGATATACTTGATGACAGGTGTGGCTTCAAGAACCCTCAGAAGAACCACTACGGTCCGGAAGTATCAAATATTAGTCATTTGAGGGATTGTGGTATGATTTCAAATAAACTCATTTCCTAGACTCTTATGTTGATGGGAGTGTGCAGACACAGGCCAAAGAGCATTACATAAAGAGTTTAGTTTCATGAAAGCTATCCTTTCCTGATGATGACCCTCACGTTATTTTGAGAACAAAAGCCAGTGGAAGACACTAAATCTCTGGAGAAGATCTCTAGCACAGGGGAAGTCAGTGGGCAGAGTGGCAGGTGAACACAGTTGAAAATGTGTTGAAATGCCCACGAAGATGATGATAACCAGCAGTTAAGAGGTATGCTGTCGTATTTATGAAAATGCACAGAGATTTACAGATTAGTGCTACATTTTCATGCAAGATTTGTAGCAGAGACAACCTTGAAAAGTGTAAGTCCTTGCATAGTGTTCCAGTTACTCAGAGAATTACAAATAGCAAGTGCTATAATGAATACCCTATCTTTTGCAGCATAAAATGAAAGGTTCCGATATTTTAAGAACCTCTTAGGATCCTTAGTGCTGTAAATACCAGTGTATGTTATTGGTACTATGCTGGACTTAAGGCAACATTTTCACCCTGTGTTAAAAGCCTATCTTTCAGTCAGCTATGGACAAGTTAGTTAATTTTCAGCAGTTTGGGGCTGTACTAACATGTCATGTAGATTAGCTCTGCACACCTGTTGTTCCTTCAGCCCTGCTAGTTCTGCTCAGTCAAAGCTCACTGTTGCCTGGCCAAGATCACACCAGGGTTTTATGGGGGTGTTGGTTCCTTTGCTGAAAAACAGCTTGCCTGCATATTATGTGCTTCTTTGTTCTTTCTGCCTGATGTATAGGGAGCAACACGTTACACTGCTTTGAATTGGACTGAATCAGTATAAATAATTGTACTATTTACTGAATCTTTAATTCTTTTAAAATAATGTTAATGCTATATGTGTCTTGCCATTTTGATATTCAGAGTTTTCACGTGCCTCTTCCTCAGCATACACCCTTGAAAATAGTAATGTGTGCTGGAAGACTGTATGGAAGAAAGAAAGTATAAGCTTAATGTTTTGGGAACCAGTAATCTCTCTGGTTTAAAAGGCTTTGATAGCTACCTTTTAATTAAGGATCTGCCAACAGCAATTTTCATCCCTATTTCACAAGAAATATAGTTCTGTTCAAAGTTTTTTTAATGTCATGATATGGTTACCCCAACTACTTTTTAGAGCTAGACTCTTTCTCTTCATGCTGAAATCATACAGATACTTATGTTGAAATAGGAGGTATTGTGGATATGATTCACATTTGTCTGTCATTATGTCTATTTCATCTTCATCTTTTGTGAATAGTATTTTGTATTCCTAGTAAGTCATTTAACTTAACCACTGCCTTCCACAGAAGCTCAGAGTTAAACTCTAAATGTTATTTACTGTCCTTTAATTATAAAAATAAATCAGGTTAGTTTGTAATTAAAGATAATAATAATGTTGTTTGATACCTTGTGGGAAGAAGTTTAAATATTTCATGACCAAGGAGTTCTAGAAAGGAGGGCAAAAAAACCAGCTGAAGTTTTTTTCCTCCCTTTCTCTCCTGGAATGGAGAACAAAGATAATAACCCCCCAAAAATTTGGTATGTAAATAAAATGCAGGAAGATGGTAGCAGGTGTAGATCCACTGGATGCAAGAGAAGAGAGTTAGTACTGAAAAACACACACATGAGCTCACACAGATTTTGAGGCCCACCTTCAAGAAGCCACCACTCGTGCCTAACTGCTTGTGTTCACCCAATGGAAACAGCAGAAACAGGGCATCAGGGGCTTCTGTCCAGATCTATCTCCTAGGATCATTGAATCATAGAGTATCCTGAGTTGGAAGGGGCCCACAACAGTTGTTGAAGTCCAGCTCCTGGTCCTGCACAGAACAACCTGAAGAATCACACCGTGTGCCTGAGAGCATTGTCCAAGGAGTTCTTGAACTCAGACAGGCTTGGTGCTGTGACCATTTCCCTGGGGAGCCTGTTCCAGTGACCAAGCATCCTCTGGGTGAAGAACCTTTCTCCTAATATCGAGACTAAGCCTCTGCTGACACAACTTTATTCTATTGATTTAAGCTGCATATAAAAACAGATTATCAAAGTGCCAGACTTGGCACAAAAGTGGCAGAGACTTTGTTGTAGATTCCCTTTGTAGGAATCTCCTTTCAAAGAGGTGGAACAGACAGATGGAACTCCTAATTTTGTTAACCCACCAGGAAATATACATCAGCAATTTACACTAGAAGTGCTCTGTCAGCACTCTTAAGTAGAATGGGGTGCTGGTGAATGACATCTTTGCATCCTTATGATTGAAAACAATATCTACTACAGACAAATGTGTGCATGTGAAATAAATCGGAGTTTTGTCAAGCTTTAAAATCTTTTGAAAAGATTGTTTTATGTCTGATATTCAAGTATAATGAAATTTTCCTGTATCTTTGCTAATTGTGCCTTTACAGAAGGGAAGAAATAATGAGAATGAGGGCCACTCATTCACAACTAATTATCATTGCGTTGAAAATTCAATAGATCTTTCTACCATATAAGTAAAAAACGTACCTTGGACATTCCTGTTTTTTCAAACTGTGAACGCTCAGCAATGTAGCTAGCTTGATGTACCTCTGGCAGTTTTAAATTCCAACCCGAAACACACTGTGCACAAGGATTGCTTTCCTTCTCTGCCTAGTTAGAGGAGGATAAATCTGAACGGGTATTTTGTAGTTTGCTGCTATTTCATTTCTTTCCTGCTTCATACGTGTATGTATTAGTAATAATCTCATGTGGGAGTTAATCCATCTCAATGGAGTTCTTTTTACATATGAAGTATGCTGACATATGTGGAAGGCAACACAAGAATGAAAGAAAAGAAGGTTCTTAACATAGCTGTAAAGAATGGATGAAAATCAGTCTGTTCTGGCTGTGGGTTAAGTGTCATTTGCTGAACCTATGGGATAGACTGAAGATTGGATAACTTTTGTTGAGTGTGGAAGACTTTATTTATTTTGTAAAAATACTGTATTTTGTA
The DNA here is from genome assembly GCF_022539395.1 of Myiozetetes cayanensis. Lineage (NCBI taxonomy): Eukaryota > Metazoa > Chordata > Aves > Passeriformes > Tyrannidae > Myiozetetes > Myiozetetes cayanensis. The sequence goes on along the minus strand of NW_026087742.1, from coordinate 44,813,642 downwards.
AAAATTTTGTAAAATATGCTTTGTGATACATGGCAAATCTGATAAAACAACAGCATCGTATTATCTGCAGGTGTTACCTATTTCAGAAGGCAATAAAGTTAACAGCTGAGATCACATTTAAACTCATATTTGTAATATTGTCTGTCTTGCTTTTTAAATATTTTTGACAGATGTGCCTGGTCCCTTGTGAATGCTTTTAGGTAGGGAAAGTGGGGCCATTAGTCAGAACTGCCTACATTCCTTTAGTTTCCTGAATACAAGGAACAAGAAAAATACAATTGCATGCTGAGTCTAGAGAGATTGGAGAGGGCAAAGGAAATGAAAAGGTCAGAGCCTCTCCCTTGATGTGGGTTTGCCCCAGCAGAATCAGTTGGACGTGCTCGGATATTCCAATGAGGCTACGCCATAGCTCTGCCATCCTCAGTACAGGAAAACTTCACCTTAAGTAGTAACAGCCCATGGACAGTCCCTTTACAAAATAGAAAGATCTTTAATAATATAACACGGGAGGTTATGCGCAGGTTGCCATTGGGAGATGATTGCAGTATGTGCAGGCATCTTGGTACAACTTTCATTTAGCTAAAAGCCATATCAGTTAACCTTTAGCAGCATTGTCTTTACACCAACCTATATGAAGATACCTGAGTGCTTGGTTTTCTAGATTTTATTGAAGTGAGTGCTGCCACACCTTCACTGATGTTTCTCAAACTGGAGAGCTAAGCAGACTCTGCTTATCTAGGCTATAATTGCACCTTGCTCCTGTGGAAGCATAACTAACATTGCAAAAAGTAGTGGACTAAAGTTTTAAAATCGGGAATCGGGAGAAGTAAACAGACTTCATTCTTTGTGTAGCATAGCCATGAAAACACTTTTTAATGTTTGTGTTGGCCTTAGACAATGCTATTAAGCAGTGTTACCTAGCAGAGGACTGATGTACAGGCCCATCTCTTCTCTTTCTGGCAGCTGTGAAGAGCATTAAGTGTATCTCAGTGAACTTCCGTAATGGACAGAAATGCCCTGAAAAATCTGAAGGATACAGCTCAAAAAGGCTTTCTATATATGTCCAACTGAACCTTTTCAGCCCAGAAAGGAGACTGCTGCAAGCAGATATGCTGAGGGTAGGACCAGCTTTAATTGTCCTGAGGTCTCCTTTGTAAAGTTCTAGTATTTCTATTTAATGTTTGTGGTGTGTTCTCCAAATAATTACTAATAGTTTGGTAACTGTTAATCACATTAAATGCTGCTCATGCTGCAGTTTATATAACACTGGGAGCTGTAGTAACTGTAATGGGTTAAATCTATTTGAAACCAGTGGCTTGGACATTTCAATGTATTTTATTAACAGCTGAAACAGAATTATTTTCCCTGTGCATGCTGCTAGATTATAGCATTAATACATATTTTGACTTACATGAGCAGCTGCCACAATTATCTGGGACAGAGAACATCTCTCTCAGCCCCTAGTGCAAAAAGATCTTTCCTTCAAGGTAAACATAAGAGAGAAATAAACTTCTTTGGGTCAGCTGTCTGAAAGAATCAGAAGCATCTGTTTGAAGAACACTGGGGATGTACAGGGGGGTGTATGCTTTGATGACTGCTACAATAGAAATACTGAAGCAACTCAAAAATGAGTAGCGGTAAGACAGAGCAGAACAAAATCTGCTGTGGCTGAGTACTGCAGACAAAGGTAATAAAAAGACTTTTGTGTTAAGGGCTAACTGAAGAAGAATCTGTAGCTTTACTTTCTGTTGCTTGAATTATGAATTATATTGTGCCAGGGAACTGAGACCTTGCCCGTTTTTTGTATCAATGAAATACTCAGATCTACTTAATAAATTCTTTACCCCCCAAAAAAGTGGGCAACTGAAAAACAGCTACTAGATATAGCAATATATAAACATTTTATTTAGATAGTATTATGAAGTATATTCTTTTTTTGATATCTGGAAATGATTTGCAGTACAATAGGGAGAAGGGAAACAAAGGAGTCCTCTTGTATGATGATGATTTTGTTATTTTTACAAATAGCATAGAAGGTGGAGACATAGTTATATAAAGGATAATTAATTTAAAAAACTACTTCTTCAAGCTACCCTTCTGTCCTTTTTGGCCATTTTCCTTGGAAAAAAAATCTAGTATTTCAAACCTCCAAAACTTGCAAAAATAAATGCAAATTCTGCCTAGTCTGGACTTGCTTGATGTTCCTGGAGGACTTGTTTCCCTGCAAATTATACTATTCAGTCTCCCACTGTCCTCACAGCGATATGACTACTGAGTTTTCTGTGAAAAGTTCCTTCCTCTGACTTCTAACTATTCAGTGAATATAAACAGGTGGTAACTAGAACAAGCCCTCACCCCAAATTTTTCGTAATCTGACATTTCATCATCATCATCATCATCATCATCATGGCTGTGCTTCGCAAACAAAGATTTGAGAAGGGCTCTACCCACACTTGCTACAATCTGACATTTAAGTGGTCTTCATATGCCCTGATGTATACAAGGTCTTATGGAGGTGGCTCAGCCCAAAGCCTTCTGTGTGACATTAGCAGGTTTCAGATGTTTCAAAAAACTCATGAATTCCTGTAACAGATCACAGAGGAAAAAAACCTGGCACATAAAAATCCGCACAAAAATTCCTGAAAGTTACAAGATGACTTGTGCTTGACATCCTAACAGTTTCATAATCCATAGATAAAACAGTGAGTTCTGTCTAATATAAAATAAAATAAGTTTCATTAAATGAAGGAATTATGCCTGCGATTTCTTTTCTAAAAATGTGCTTGCTCAAACAAAAGGTCTGGTATGCTGTGAATTCTAACTTAATTTTGATCCCTCAGTTTAATTTTGTCTTTCCTTTCCCCCTCCCCAGAAAATGTCTTCAAAATAGAAATTCTTATTTAGATTAAAAGCTTCCCTTAATAAATGAGGGACATCATAGCCTGAAAACAAAACAAAATGAAGATGTTTATGCTTATTACTCAGGTGACAAAATGTTACTGCTGAACAAGAAACACAGATGATGAATAACAAAATACATAAATTTTAAATTTAATACTTACAACATTTAAAAGTATTTTATTTACAAAAGATGGAAAACATAGGGAATTGTTTATTTTTAATTTTTTTATTGCCATATATACTGGTTGAAATAAATAGAACTATTTACTTTAATAGAAATAAAGGTTTTATTTATCTGCTTTAAATTGAAGATTTCCTAATGTAAATTTTAACTTCAAAGTATTATGTATGCAGTGTGCTGAAGCAGGTTTTCACTTGTTTCCCAGTAAGTAGCTGCTTCTTTCAGTAGGAGGACAAGATAGAAGATACTGTGAACAGAATTAGAGGGCTCTTCAATTAGTATGAACAATCAGCCCTGTTCCCATATTTTAAGTCTTGTACTTCCTGAAGGATTTCGAAGTCTATTTTATTCTGCCCACCCATAGAGTAACTTGAACTCTTACTAGTTAGAATTTCTGAATATTAAAATTGGTTTGTGTGATTTATGTTCTCTAACTGCTACTGTTTCTAGCTGTCATTTTTGTGGCAGGAATCTGTAGCCACCTGTCATGGTGTAAATACAGTGTTCTATGGTTTTATGCTATGAAGCCTTATCTTAACTGAAGATGTGCCAGGGTTCTATACTTTATCATTATATTTTAATTTAGTATTCCAAGTCTCGTGCCAAAATAATTTCCTGAAGCTTGTGTCTATCTTGATGCAGACAATTGTAGTTCTCTCTTTTCCATGCAGCCTCCCTCTTTTGCATATATAATTTTGTAGAAGGTAGAAGTACATTAATCCTATGTAGTTGTTCCATGCATACACCCACATTTTAAGAATATTTTATATGCACACGCAGATGCCTAAGCTCAGAAGTCTTAAACTGGTTTTTCTGGGTTATCAAAATGCCCCAGGCTTCTCATTCCCATGGTAAAACTTAAGTGATGTATTTTTGGTTTGGAAATGTGTGTGAAAATCTCCTAAAAAAGGTCTGTTAAGGGATATAATACTTCTTTTACTGTTCTTTAAGCTCAGAGACTTTCTCTCAAGTTGGGCAGATGTCCATATCCTCTTTGGTTCACTGGAAATCATGTCAGTCCCTACCCTATTCATGTTTATTCTAGGGTCCAACCAAGTGTGGACCCTATGGTAAATGCAGAAATGTGCCAGCTGCTCAAGGATGAGAAGCAATCTGATTGCAGCCTTGTGCAGGGAGCAGAACAAATTATCCTGGATTGAGAGCTGTGCTGTCATCCAATGTTGCTACTGGGGTCCAAAGAAGTCATCAGTAAGCAAAATGGGTTATCTTTATTTCACGTGCCAGTCTGCAGTCCTGGTGGTCTGTGTCCCCTGAGATGTAAGGGCATCCCAGCTCTGTGCAAAGGACAACAACCTGCAGCTCTACTGCATCTTTCTGGGAGAAGGCTTCTTGGGCTGTGGAGGAAGCCCAGCATGCTCCCTTGGTCCTGACTCTTGCTGTGGCAGCCCTGCCTTCTACCACCTGTGACATGTTCTCCTGGGGGTACCTGAGAGAAGGGTTAGTGGCAAAGATGCCCTCAAATGTCTCTTTTCTAGAGGAGTCAGCAAATGATTTGGGAGTGGAGTGATGAGGGCCACATGTGAGGAGTTCCCTGAAGGCACTGAGGTGGGCCAATAGTTTAAGCATTGTAGAACATCATATTAATTTAATTAGACCTTGGCTAGTTTGACATTCATAGTGGTTTCATTTCTCTTGCCCTTTCCCACCCTACCAAGGAGTAGTGATTAAGAACTACTTTTTGGTTGATTGCTTTTTAATTCTACTTCTTTAAGTGGTGAAACTGGATAAGATATACAAAATGCGTTATACCACTTGTACTTTATGACTACTCAGCTCTCTAGAATTGCACTAAGGCAAAAAGGATCAGGACCAAAAATGATATCAGGCCTTTGAAACAAGCTTTGTTTAAAAGCTTCCACATATCTCATAGCCTGGGGTGAGGAAGTGATTCAGATGCAGTTCCCATGATAAGACTATAGCACATAGATGTCAGCAGTAATGTCCTGGCATGGGACAGCTGGATAATGTGGTTTCTGGCTACTGGAGGAGGTGAATAAGCAGAAGATGGGGAGACCCAACATCAGCAGGAAATGTAACATCAAGCTTTGTGCTCTGCTCTTCCCCAAATTACAAAAGGATAGATGAATTCCCATTGCGCTATTACCACCTTCATCCTCTGACATATCCCTGGAGCTTCCCATGCCCTTCAGATCTTTGCGGATATAGTATGTGTCATATGGCCTTTGATCCTCTGAATGCTTTAAATGCTTACAGGAAGATAGCCACCATGTGGGCATACCATTTAAATACTTTTAGATAAAGAATTTAAAAGCTATCTCATTGTATCTTATGCACTACCAAAACTTCTTCCTTTTGGTAATATTTTAATAATGCTACCTTTCACCGTTTTTCACTGCTCTAACGATTACACATAAACGATTATCATTTGATTCAATAGTTGACTGAAATACCAGGTTTGTTTAAAGGAAAATATTCCTGAGATATTATGTGTCTGCACAACTTCCTTAAAACTAATGTTTGTGACTCTGGTATGGTAAAATGTCACTGGCAAATGCACACGTGCACGTACAGACATGTGCATGCTTGCAGGAAAAGATACCATGTGGTAAAATTTTACTATCATATATTTCACTGCATACTTGTCACATTGTTCTGTTTATATATGTTTATGACAATTTCAGAAAGAAAAGAAGTTATGTCTGGGTTTTTTTAATATTATTAATCTGCCAAAGAGGCTTGGAAAAACATCAAGAAAGAGTCCGGAAATTAATGTTATGATAGGTGAACACACTGGGCGTGGAATCCAAGCAGTTATACAGAGAACAGCTAAAGTATATCCAAAGTAATGAAAGTGTTGACAAGTAAAATAATTATAGTAGAACAAGAGCACATATCTCTATTGATATAAAAATAGCAAAGAGAGCCAATTTGTTCTTACTGGTAGGAAAACAGCAAACAGGATTTCCCAATTAATACAAGATTAATTATGATAATAATGTTTTGAATTGGTGAACCTTTCTAGGTGAGGATTCTAAACTGTTTTCCAAAAGTAACATGTCATAATTATTATCATAAGAACAACAAAAGACGACAAAATCACCTCATATCAAAAACATCCATTAAAAATCTTTTGGCAGATATTAAAAACAAGACCAGATGTGTAGATGTAGAGGAATTGCTATATCCTTGCTGAGGCAGTAATTTATGGAGAGGATTTGTTGTGGAATTTACCCCTTGCTTCAGAATTGTTGTCTCCATTCCGAGGGTGTGCCCACACTTGTGAAGCTACTGGAATTTATTGAAGTAATTATTCCAAAATAATTTGGTAAATTTCCAGAGAAACTCCCATCCCTAGTTTTCAAATGTTGCTGGCCATGATGTTTGAGAAAGTATGTGGTTTTATTTGTATGGTTGTATGGAAATAGAATTGTCTTCCTGAGGTCACAGAGAAAGCCAGAAAAAATAATGTTGAGAAATGGGATCAGCCCTGTACCAGACTTGTTTAAACTTAAAAAGGCAAGTCCACAGCATAGTAAAGATGAAATGTAGACTGAAAGATGAAATAAAAATAATTCACTATCAGCACAGAAGTGGCATTATTAAATGTATGCCTCTTCTTCAGATTAAAACTTGAAAAGGCTTCAAAATTTGAAAAATGTGAAGGCTCTGTGAAGTTGTAGGTTTCTGGCAATTTTCACTTTTGTACTGCAAAATTTGGGACTTTCCTGAAAAAAATACACAAACACAGCTTTGTGCAGAGCACACAAAAACTCCAAAAGAAGCCACAATTATGCTTGAGGCGTCAGTAGGAAGATTATCTTATTGAGTAAAACTACACATGCTTTCAAACCCAAACTGCTATAAGAACTGTATAAGAACCTTATGCCATAGAAACACTCACATGTGAATAAGTCTTGGCAAAGGTGATGTACTCCTGCTAGGTCAGTTAGGTATGAGGAGAAAACCGACCAATTCAACAGAATGCCTGAGGGTGTGGAATTTATATTATATTGGCATCATATAGCTCCAGAAATATTAATAAATTCTCTTGTACTTCATTGAAGTAAATAGTTTGATTTTAAACATGTGCACATATGGGAGAAGTTATATAAAAAAAGTTTAGTGTACTAAGGTGAGTAGTAGTGATTTATAAGTAGAATCAGTTCTGATCTGTGGGTTGGAGAGTCTACCCTCTCTAAGAAGAGTATCCATATTCTCTATTTGCCAAGCTCAGCTGTTCTGGTTTGGGGTTTGCATTGGTTTATTTATTTATTTTTTAAAACTAAGAACTTTTGATCATCAGGAAAAGCAACTCTTTTGTACAACAGAGAATTATACTTTTCACTCATTTTAGATTTTTTAAAAACCTGTGAATGGAGCATTCCAGTTCTAGTTTTAAGGGACTGGTTCACAGACATTGAAGTCAGAGATAGTTCTTTTGCTGATTTCAGTAGACTTTGAGAATCTGGGTTAGTTTGTTTCAACTTCTTCCTGTCTAAAGAGTTTACAATTCATGGAAGTAGCAGAAAGTTACTGCTGAGGATATTTATGTTCTTGTTTCTAAATTTAAAATTGCTTTCATGTACAGATAGGAAAAAATATAATCTACAATATTCTACAGAGTACATTATGAACTGATGATATTTTTCAGTTCAAAAATCCATGATACACTAAAGACAGTTTTGATATATTTCAAATGTCAAGGTTTCTAGAACTTCTAAGGAGTTGTAGACAAATGTGATTTTTTTAAAACCCATGCTAATCTTTATAGATTAAGATAAAAGGAGATTAAACACCTGTAATGGGCTGAGACTATTAAAGCTCACTTTGTGTTCTTTTGGAGTAAGGAAGAACATTTAAAATAAAAAAATTATCTTTAAATACTGAAGCATAGATTTGAAATATTGGATATATTGGAATATGCTTGTCAAGATGATCTGTGTGAAAGATAATGTAATAAATTATTCTCAGTGCTCTTATATGAACTTTGTTCTGATATTGACATGCCTGTGGAAGAAATAAATTATGATAAGGGCAAATTGTAAATGTAGAATCATCTGTGTCTCAATATTTGAATAAGTACCTGCTATTAGTAATAACAACTTGATGCAACTAGTAGCAACACTTAAATCCATAAATGGTGTCCTCAGAGAGGTTTGCTGTGACCCTGCCTCAGTCCCCTACGTAGGAAATTTTTAAGAGGATTGTCATCAGAACATGATGCTTTGTTGAAAAAGACAATTTCCACCTTCAGATGTGAGAATGGTGGAATATAGAATTCAACCTGAAATATTGTCTCTGGATTCAGATGGTCATGGAATTTAGAGAAAAAAATTATAGTGCCAGGGTCTCATGTCTACGTGTCAAGAAGGTGAAGAGCTGTAGTAATGACCAGAGTCCTCAAAAGCTTGCCTCAGGGTGAGAACCAACTAATGCATAAGCACCTATATCAAAACCAGAAACTCACTGTGAAAAGGCTTTTTGAACTCTAAAACCAACTAGGCTTTAATAACATCCAGTTGGTGCAAGATGAAGCAGATAAATGTAAACTACAAATAAAACACACATTTTTAATAGAGATGTTAATTAAACTCTAGAACAGTTAATCATGGGTTGTGGTGGATTTACCATCACTGGAATAATTTAAATCAAGTTCATATGTGTTTCTAGAAGCCTCCTCCAGTTGAGAGGGGAGTTAATTCAAGGCAGTCCTTTGGCCAGCATTATTCAGAGTTAGATTAGGTGATGTCAGTCGTTTCTGCCCTGGTTAAATATTAAGATAACAAAACCCACTTTGTCTATTTAGAATGAGAAGAATTAGCTATAATCCGAAACAAATAATGTATCACAAACTATTTCAGACAAAAGGTAACCTCAGAGAGGGAGCATAAGCTGGACAGGTGGCTGGGGATCTTGGAAGACAAACAGTTAAAATTGTACAAGGCACCAGGGTAGTAAAAAAAGCCAATTAAATAGCATGAAAATGGAAACCAGTAAAAAACATTCATCTTCTGGAAAAAAACCCATCCTTTTTTACATACTTATATGAAATTCTTGGAAGGAAGAGGATAAACGGATACATAAAAATATCGTGGTCAGAGATTACTTATGATATGTGGCAATGGAGAATAAATTAGCATATTAATCTGAGTCACACTCCCTCTGTCTGAGTAAAGTGAAAATTAGTTGCACTACTGTTGAAACACATAAAGGACTAAATGATATACATTGGAGCAGCAGTGACCTTTTCTCAGCACAAGTCACTGATGTGTATAAACTATTGCAAATGGTGTTTACAGAGGACTAACAGATAACAGTAACATGCTTTTAAAAGCTGCTAAAATTCCTGAATGGTTTCTTATCTGATCAGCAAATATTTTTTAGCACATATGTACTTGGCTAGATTGTAAGATTATGCAAGCCTTGAATTATCTTGTGTGCCATCTATTTTATGATTCGTTTTCCTGGGAATGTATTTTAATACATTTTCTTGCATCCACATATATTTATAAGTTGTAAATCATAATGACCTTATTCTAATATGGCAGATTCCTTTCCAGTGATTGCCATTTATGTAACAGTTTTCAGTCACAATGATACACAGAGCTAGCACAGCAATGAAATCAGTCTGCCTAATCTGTTTTTAAAATGTCTGTAACCAAATGGACTGCCAAAAATATCCCAAAACAATACTCCAAAGTAGTGCAAAGGATCAAATTTTCTATACAATTGGCTAATTGTCCTATTCTGTAAAAGAGCTACTTAGGACTTTGGGCTTCAGACACTCATGGAGGAATGGGATTAGGCCATCTCACTGGCACCAGGCTTGTGTGTTGGAACTTATGGCGTATGCTGGCCCATGTCTTCAGAGGGAAGCAGATTCACTGTGGGAAACTAACTTTCAGCTTGTATCTTGGGACCTACCTGAGGTGTCCCAAGGTAAAGTGTGGAGGGGGGGATCCTATATTTGGAGGTTATAAAGAATATCCTACTCCAACCCAAATGTCTGTGAAAGAGAGTCACAGCAACACAGGTGCGGGACTTGGAAATTCTCTTTCTTAGATAATTGTTGGGTCTTAAAATTAATTTATAGGAAAGTTTTAAATGTAGCACCACTTAGAAAATCTTCAAAGTTTGAGTTTCAATCCAGACTGGGGATCAAAGGCAGTTTTGCTTTGCAAAGGAGATCAAATTATGTCTCTGCATGACAGGCTGCCCGACAGGTTGCACCCCGCTGCGGAAGGAAGCATAGCCCCAGGAGATGACCAGAATGCCTCTTAACTGAGGATAGATAGCTTTAATTTTTTGCCATGGGACTCCTATGCAGCAGCAGTGACTGAAACTCTGAGAGCCATCTGTGGCTCCTGCAGCTGCAGCACCTCTGCAGGGAGGTGGCAGCTGGAGAGGCTTGTGGCTAATTGTTGCTGCCACTTTCCTCTTCATGACCCAGCCCTGCTGTGCCTCAAAGCACCAAGTTTCTTTCTCCTAAAGAAATAAGATGGGAGCACTTGATGTACACCCAAATCAGGGTTAATTCCTCTGGTCTTTACTTCAGCCTTTGTATGTTAGTAGGCTGTGCATGGTACTCAAAAAGAGCTATCTGGTGACTGCCAAAGCATGAAGAAGTGTTAGCCCGCTGGGACAGGGATCCCAAGGACACAGAGCAGTCTGAGTGGCACCTGCCCTTGTGGTTTTGCTCTGACTCTGTGGAGTAAGGCTTGCTCACATGTGATACTGAGGATTAATATGGCCATCAAGAAGTCTGAGATAAAGAGTCTGGGAAAGTGACTGATACCTGTTTTCTACACTCATGTCTCTGCTGTATCAGATATGACCATTGTGCAGGCTAGTTTTATACACTTATACACACACACACTTGCCATCTCAAGTTTGTACTCCAGTGAATGTTATGGATACAACACTCGAAACCTTGGAGGGTTTTCGTTCATTTGTGCTATTTATTTATTTATTTATTTATTTATTTATTTATTTATCATAGTGCCAGTTGAGCCTGCAGATAATATCTCAGCAATTTATTTTCTCATAAAGATAGCATTTTTGGACACAGGAATGCCAGTGACTCAGTGGTCATAACTTTTCTCAGTTATCCTTCTGGGACAGCAGCATAGCTAGCAGCAAAACACATGCAAAATTAGAGCACAGAGCTTTCATTTGGTGGTCAGCTGAGGAGAAGAGAATGTGTTTATCCCAAAAGCTTAACCTGGGAGGAAAGTAGGACAAGTGCACAAGACGTGTTTCTTCCCTTTAAAAGTGTCGATTAAATTTGGCATGTTAAGTATCCTAGAGCTGATTAACTATTTCACTCTTGCAGCTGCTTGTCTTAAAGCTTGTCAGGGAAAAAAAAAAGAATAAATGTTCATTTAAAAACTTGTTTTCTTTATCCTTTGCTCTGTGCTAGTTTTCATGGCATAATGAAGATATCACTTAAAGTCTGAGGTTTTAAAATTAAGTAATTTAGAAATTATAAACGCAAAAAGTCAGACACTTTAAAACATGTGAAAACAGATGGCATTTTTATTTGCATCTTACTTAGTTTGATGTTTTTCCTCAGATGGGGCTGGGAAAATTGCTTAAAGACCTTTTCTGCATTCTGGCCAACAAACAAGGAAAAAAGAGGCTGTGTGGTGGTGGGTGCAGGGGAAAGGAGGGTTGAAAGAAACAAAGAACACTGGAAATCTGAAAGTGTAAACTTTGATTCAGCATATGTTGACACAGATGCCAAGTTTCTTCTAATTCAGGGCTTCAGGACTGAGTCTTTTATAGTTGCATTGCTAAGTTCTTAAGGAGGATTATTTTCTCCTATTGTACTGCAAAGATAAAGTTAACATTCATTATGCTTTTCATTACACCTTTTACTTTTCTCATTACACATCACAGATTCTTTATGATTTCCATCTTCCCTTATGTTACAAGTTTTTATACATGGTGACAGGACTTACATCTGCATTAATTCAGCAAGGCATATCAAATTTACCTTCTTCAGGCACTGACATTATATAAATCTAATCACCTAATACATAATTTGGATCAGTTTCCTGAGATGAAATAGTAGGAGACTTTAATCTAAGAAGAGATAACAGTAAGTTATGTACAAAAATAAAAACAAAAATTATGAAGAAATCTGGGAAATTCAAACTTGAAGTCTTTGTACCACTGTGGGCCAGATATGGTGCTCCTCTGGTATATGAAGGAGCCACCTCAGAGGCTGGAGCTTGTTTCTCCTGTTCCCTGCAGAAAGCCCCCTGCATGCCAAGAGGGAAGAGGGGAGCATGTAGAAATGGTCTGCGAAGCCTGGAGAACAGACATTGTCAAAAAAGCTGAAAACAGCATGCTTTATGCACCACTGCCTGGTGCAGATGACCTGTTTTCTGCAAAAAGAAATATGTGAGCATTTTAAAAATCATGTTTAGATTTCTCTTCAGAAACTAAGCAACACATGTTTCCTTGGAGAAATCTGTGTCAAGACCACAGTAGTTTATTCTTTCCTGGCCTGAGTTTTTATATTAATAATAGGTATGAAATCATCAAGAAATCTGTGGCATGTGTTTTGTTCCTATCAATAGTTAGCCTACATTTGGGTAAAGTAATTTATGCATTAATTTTGCACCACCTTCTAGCAAATTAACTTGTTTCCAGAGGTCAAAGAAGGCTATTTTTACACACTATTTTATGTGTCCTTAAAATGATCAAGATATTCATTTTTATTAAAATGTGTAACTACCATTCTGGGAAAATATTCAGCTCCCTTTCACCACCCTGTTAACAAGTTATAAATGGTTTTGAATGATAGCAGAACATGACAGGTTTGAGAGTGTCATATAACATAGAGAAATAGCCATGTATCTGAGGTGGAAATTCAGTTCTCAGGACTTTCTAATGCAGTTTCTATTCCAGTTCAAAACAGTGAAATAAGAGCCTAAGGTCTAAAATTAGTCTTAATAGTGTTTGTGCTTGGTACTGTTTATTTTCTGTGTCCTAAAGCCTGGGAGATGCTTTGTAGTCAGAACTACGTCTCATGTTAGAGTGGCACCCGAGTGTTCAAATGCATAAACTGTAGCTTTATTTTTGTATCCTTTCATCCCACTCTTGACTGGCACCTGGTGGTGTACAATAAAATGAGTAATATAGGAAAAAAGAAAAATATGGAGAAAACAAACAAGCAAACAGATGTTTCGGCATATGTTCTAGGTTTAGCATCTATTGCTTCTTGTGAAGCATGTATTGTCTCAATTTCAAACAGTTTTAAGGCACAATTTTACGGTCTGCAACATGTAAATCATGTGAAGATATCTGAGCTAGCTTTTGTAGCCATTACATTCAGTTTATAATTTATATTTTTTCCTACTCTAAAAGCAAAAGAGACATCCTTTCACCACTCCATCTGTGCTGACTGGTGAGATTGAAATTACTCCTACCTGTGCAGGTATTGACAAAGTGACCCTTGTAGGGATTCACCTGACTGCCTCCACTGCCTTCACATATCTGGATGAGTGGAGCAGCTGTATTTATTGAGAGCTCCTTAATATCCCTCCACTGAATAAAGACTGAGGAAAGGGCTAAGGCTCTTGCTTTTCAGCCACCCCACTACTACCCTCATCATTGCCAGCCCTGCCAATTGTAGAGGATCTCATGAGGGATGGTTGTTGTCTGGGAAGGGTGAGCCATCCTCCAGGCCTCCCTAAGCAGACTAAATTTAGGTAGATAATCAGAAAGCTGCAACTGGTTTCCCAAAGTCTCCTTCTCTGCTTCACTGATGGCAGGTGAAACAGAGTTTGGCCCAGTTCATCCATTCCAGCCTTAAGTCCTTTTGCTCAAAAGATGGGATAATCTAATCCAACATTCCCATGCTTATAATAACAATGTTTTTTTAATAAAAGGGCATCCCTATACAGTTTTGGTTGGAGCTGTCTGTGAGCAGATCCTGCAGCAGGTTGCTGTGCCCTCAGGCCTCCAGGATGACACTGGGACGTGCCTTTCTCTCCCCATTTTCTGCTGCTTCATATGCTTGGCTACACAGTCAGTGTGCTGTTCTGTAAAGATCCCATCTGTAGATGCTTCAGACTCCACCAGGTAGTGTGGACACTTGAATATCTGATTTTGCTTATGAATTTGATTTTTGCCCCAAGACCTAGATGTTCATGTGGCCTCACTTCACAGCAGTGCTCCAACTTTAACTCGTCTGTGGATTTTGACATTGATGGGTATGAAAATCACATAGTCACAGCAGGAGAGCTGAAGATCCTAAACATGATCCTGTAAATCCTATATTTTAAACAGTCCTGTATAGCTGAGCTAGTGTCCTTGCCAATATGTTTCAGTGAAGTCAATTATTAATATTGCTTTGTGTTACATTGGACAGAAGTTCTCACAATTGTGGGCTCCTTCTACCTCAAGAACAGGGGCTGTATTTATTAATCACATTAATAAAACCATAAACTAAGAAGCCTAATGCTTTCATTAGAACTATCATTTTTTAATTTTGTATTTTATTTTTAAAAGTAGTTGTATCTACAATTTTTAAAGCCTGAGGGTTGACTCACAATATAAAGTATCTAGTTTCATATATCAGATAAGTGCTTAGGATAGATTAAAATCAGTTATGCTATTGTAAAGTTTTAAGGTTCAGAGGGAGTGAGATCTGTAAAAAAATGTTAAGATGTAATCTTAAGGCAAAGAATTAGGCACTTATGGCTTCATTTAAAAATCTGCTCCACAATCACAAGCTGTTTCATTCCATCAGTCTTACCCTGAGACCCAGTACTGTAGTATATTAACATGGGATTTGACAAACTTCCTAAGTGCTGAATTTCAGGAACCACAATGTTGAACTGGCATTACAGCAAACACACTTTTTACTCACATTTAATTAGCTTAATCCATGAAGGGATTGAACTATTATATCATAAAAGCTCCTGATAACTGGTTTTTTTTGGTTGGTTGGTGGTGTTTTGTTTTTGTTTTGTTTTGTTTTACTGGTGGTTTTTGTTGGTGGTGTTTTGTTTTGTTTTGGTTTGGTTGTTTTTCTTTGTCTTGTAGGCCTCTGGACTTCTGCTCTCATGAGCACTGTTATTGAAATCCAAGGAACAGTGTGTCAGGAGCACATAGATTACAAATACTCCTGCAGCAATGTTAGAGGTACAGCATAGAGAGTTTAGGGGACAGCAGCCTGTGGTTTAGCATTTACACATGTAGACCTTCATGCCTTGCTGCCATGCAAAACTGCATAGCTGACATCACAGCAACACACACTCCAAAGTCACTGCTGAAGGCTGTAGCACCATGCAGCAACCTAAGCATTGGAGTTGAGACCCTTGTAGTAAGAGTTTGAGCTGCTTTGAACACAAAATCCTGCAGCCCCTTTTCCTATAACTATATGATCTTGGACAGGATGACATATACAGCCATCTCTGCCAGAGCCGAATTTCATCCATAAAGACCAGAGAAAGAAATAATGCTTTGCAGATTTATATCCCTATTCATCATGAGAGAATTTGGTTTAATGAAAAGAGCTAAGGCTTTGTCCTACAGCTAGTGATGTTAAATTCATTGGAAAAATAGTTCTGAGAGACTGGGAAGGAATGTATCTACATATATATGGAGAACAGAAAATACAGATCTTTGTGCTGTATCTTTTTGGGTAAGCATGGGCATCTGCATCTTTGAACTTGCCAGACAAAGGTCAGCTCAGGACTGACATCCATGCAAACATGTTAGTGTAGTATGAACTACTTAATACTGCTTCTCAGAAAAATTTATTGTCTTAAAATGTGGACTCTGTTAATACATGGTCCACCCAGCTTGGGAGATGGTTACGACAGATATGCAACCAGTGGTGCCAAAGTACACAGGTGTGCCTGCAAGCCTCTGTACAGCTGTAGGAAGAGGGGTGAACTTGTCTTTCGTTTGATTCTTATCATGGTTAATTTTGTTTTAAATGTTATTTCACCCCTTTTATTATTACACCTGTATTCCTAGACCAGGATGCTCCCAGCCCTGTGAGTGCTGGGAAGCGTGACACCAAGGGACAGAGAGAGCCTCGAGCAGCCAGAGAGCCGGGTTGCGTGCATGGTGTGAGAGAGCTCAGAGAGGTGCCTATGGCTGAGTAGAGCATGTGCTGCAAAGCCTTTTATCTTTCCTTCCCCAGAACCAGCTGGAGTAAAATTATAAAGAAAAGAGTTTGTCCTGGGAATAAAGGCAAAACTTAGATGGTAAACTTGTCAGGGCATACTCATATGTTGTTCCCTTTATGTGAGTACACTTTGCATGTGAGTACGCTTTGCTGCTTCTGTGTTTGCAAAGTAGCACTCAAGGGAGTTTATTATTAATAACAGTAAATTATTCTACATTTTCTTATCAGATAAAATGAGATTAGGTAGCTGTCAAAACATGTTGGGCAGATATACACAAAACCAATGATATCTAAAGATCCACAACAAAAAGGAAAAATTTGGAAGGTCTTCAGTCAGCTCCTAGCAGCTGCAAATTTTGGTTTGGATGCAATAATTAACCCATCTAAGGGTCTCTCTCTGAGAACGGTATTGTTGAGTGATTCTTGTCAGAAGTTGTATTTGGCTTTTTACCTTGATATGTTCCCAAAAAAGGAGTTGGAACAAACATCTAGAAATGAGTAGGGTGTAATAAATAAGTTTAAAAAAAGACCTTATATGCAGCTGATTTGCAAAAATAAGATGCTGCTGAAGTTGATTTGGTATTGCTCACCTAAATATCTCTGCTCATATTTACATTTAAATTTTACACTAGATGATATGATGTGCAAGATAAAACTCTGATCTAGAATCAGCGAATGCCCTTAAGGCCACGATACAAGTGCTTCTATTTGTATAGTATTTGATTAACTATTATATTGTTCTTGTTTCACAGTGTAGATTTCTGCAATGAAAATAAGTGGCTGTACTGGCAATTAAAGATACAGAAACTAGTGAGGGGAAAAAATGACTAGTATAGTTGCAAACACATTGAAACAGAGGCTGTCCTGATTTTGGCTGGGATAGAGTTGATTTTTTCTCTTTATTATTACTAGTAGTACAGAATAAAATTATTAGTACTAAATGTTTTCTATTTGTCATTTGGATTAATTCCTTTTTGTTTATTTGCATTTCTGTGCATGAACAGAATTGAGATTTTCTTCACAAATGCAAGTGCTTGAGGAAATACATATGTAATTACATAAATATGTATTTGCCTTAATTTTTTTCAGGCAATTGTGTTATCTTGCATGACAATGGCTTTTTAATTGAAAGTTCTAATCCTTTGTTGAAAAAATCACTTTGCAGTGATGTAGCAATTGTGATTACTTCTCCAGAGTTGTTGTAAGAATGTAATTTATTATACTTCTGGGCAAAACTGACAATAATTTGGCAGTGTATATATATATATATATTTACTTATTTTGCCAAACTTACTGGTTGATCGCATGTTCATCAGCCATAAAATAGGGACATCAGCGTAATATAGATGCTGCATCTATAGTATGAAGGAAACAGCTATGGGATGTTCACATAGTGAAGAATGAAAAATCGTCACACGCTTTCGTGCTTGGGTATGTATGCATGTGCACTTATGTGTGTGGTAACCTGGTACTCACTATTTGCATCTTCTGCTGTGTGTGCCTCATTGCTTCAGTTGTAATGAAGCCTTTCTGCATATGGAGCCAAATGAATCTAACTAGAGCAGCAGATAACATGTTTCCTGAAGTTGAAGATTCTAATGCTATATTTTTTGCACATTCAAAATCTTCATTTATCATCACGAAAGGATCTCATGCCTGTGTGCCCCTTACATACAGTATAAGTGATCAAGAAGGTCTCATCTGGCACTGGCCAGCACACAGTTCAGTTCTTGCTTGCTTGCTGAGAAAACAAACGACGTATTGAGTATATGTTACAAGAGCCACAAAGCTGGAAAATTTGCAGGTAGGAAAGACTTTAGATGGTCACAGAGTCCTTCCATTCACAGCATTAAAACCTACCATGTTCTGTCATTTTTCTTTCTAACTCAGGAAGTATCAAGCTTTGAAAACAATGTTAACATATTATCTGGGAGTATTCAAAAGGGTGATGAAATGTGTTGTCTAAATCCAGAAACATCAGTTAACATTGTGGAATGGATGCCAGGCAAAGATAATCAATAATTTAATTATCAGTAACCCATTTTGTTTACTTCTAATTGAAAGGGAATTTCTGCATTCTGGCATAAGTTATCATTTATTCAGCTTTTCACAGAGGCATTCAGATGATGCTTTTCCTGCCTTCAGGAGGAGATGAACTTAATCCAGTGTTATAAATGAAAAACAGGTGTCCAGATACACACTCTTCCTCACAGCTTGCGTTGCATTTATTTACCTAGAATAATTTCTAATAAAATTTGCTGCCCAAAGTTTAACTTACCTTCACTTAAAGTGAGTGTGGCCATGGATGCAATTGCTGCTGCAGCAGAAAATTACTATTAGCTGTGTCTTTTTAGAGTTGCAAGCCCTTGTGAGAAGGCCAATGTTCACATGTTGTAGCTATTATTATTACTCATTTTTATTGAGAAGGCAGCTGGCTGGAGCTCCAGAAATAGAACAGTTTTAAACTGAAGCAGGACTTCTCATTTGTCTCTAAAAATAGGTCATATTCCAGCATGGAATTTGAAACTGCAAGTTTTTATGCTTTTGAATTCCCAGAGTTATTCCTGTTGGATTTCTCTTCATAGAATTTTAATATGAACCCTTTGAAATTGGATGCTGGTTGAAGTGTTTCTTTGGCCTGAAAGTGTATGTTTCACTTGCAGTTGTTTTAGTTAAAAAAAGAAAAGCTGGATGAGAACAGGTGGTGCGACATGCTTTTTTTAAAAAGCATTCCAGATTCATGTGGTGTATGACGTCACCACAGTCGGGTTGTAGCAGAGAAGCATGCATTACATATCTTTGAAAGATCAAACTTACATTTAATCTGTCCTTTTGGTTTCTTACAGTATGATATACTCTATACAGATGCCCTAATATTTTGCAACTAATTATTTTGCTTGTATTAATTGTAATACTGGCCAGAGATCGAAACAGAAATCAGGATGTTCATGTCTTAACTTTCAACAAGGAGCCTGGGAGACCATTCTTACCCCAAACTGATGTCAAGCAACATGGACAACACTATGGTAGCATTACCTCCACTATGCAGATGAGAAACCTATGTGCAGGAAAATGTGCATTATTGTCCCAGAAGCATTAAGCCTATGTCTAGACACCATAACCTGGGAAACATATGAGTTTCTGACTCAGGATGTGCACACAGGCCATGTCTGGGTCACATTTTGGGGTGAAATCCATGTACATGCCAGCCATCCCACCTCAGATGCCTGGTTTCCATAGGAAGGACATCTGGGGATTTGAGCCAGGCTGAAGTCACAGCAAACTCCAAGAGATGCCAAGCCTGGTCAGTCAGGGGGCTGGATGCAGATGATGGAGTACCTTGGCAGTTAGGTGTGCTTCAGACAGATCCACAAATATTAAAATAAAACCCCCAACCTTTACAATGGTAACTCCAGTGCTTACCCTCAAATTTGTATTTTATGGGTCCAAACACTTAGCAGGGTTAAAATGTTTAAATAGCTCTAAGTGTGAGGGAGCAGTTTTAAATAGGGTGATGGGGAAATGGCTGGAATAGTTCCACTATTGTCCAGAGCCATTTGCTGGATCCTGGGAACAACACTTCTGTGCAGTCCCACTTTAAATGCACAGAGGAGCAGAGCAGATTCATTAGGCATTTTTGAATGTGTGATGACTATTTAAAAAAATAAAATGGCTGCTACATCATGGGTAGGTAACTAAGGAACTGCTAGATATTTTAAAACTTTTTGACTGTATTAAATAAGAAAATGAAGGGACACTTCAAACTGAAAATCCTGCCCATGAGCAATGTCTTCCTTGAATGCTGCAGTAGCAATGACCATTTAAGGACATAAGCAAGATGAAGTTTATGAATAGAGGTAATATGGTCTATATTATCCAAATATGGTCTTTATTACTTCTTCCTACAAACACTGTCTTTATGTACTTATTCTGATCTGCACTACTCTCAGCATAATGGTCTGTAGCTTTTCCTAAAAGTTTTTATGATAAAGCTACTGCCTAGTGTAGAATATTTTATCAAAAGTCTTGTCAGCAATTGAAGTCAAGGCTTTACTGTTATTTGCACCTCAGACTTCAGTAGAGCTGTAGGATTTATGCCTATACAACTAATAACATCTTCAGAGAGTACATTCCTTTAATTGAAAAATGCTCCTCAAAATGTGCAAATTCACAGATGTTAACAATTACGCACATGTTTTCCCTTATTGCTTCAAAGCCAGCAAAGGCCAAATGCAGCTGTAATTTGTACTGCAGTGATGAAATTTGGATCAATGAAATAGAAAACAATATTCAGGGACTCATTGTTTTTTGCAGATAATGGGGCATTTCTAGAAATGTCTATTTTAGAAATAAATCTCTTGCTTCAGATCATAAAGCAACAGGAAGGTTGCTCCCTAGTGTAAAGTCAAAGTTGTGCAGAAGGTGAAGAGAAAGAATAGAAGGCACCTCTGCACCCCATGGCAACAACTGGGTGTTGGAACCACTGTCTCCATGTAATGGGACAGAAGGAAAAACAAAGTGAAGATAAAGTGATGGGTGAAAAATACACTGATACCCAACAGCAGTGGTGATATTTACATACCACATGCACTGCTATAGAGGCTTTAGCCATGCCCTCTGTATCTATTCATGAGTTTTTGCTGATATATACATTTTAAATAACATGGTTTCCCCATTACTATAGTAATGCTGATACCAACCATCATGAAGTAAGACACTGAAACATGAAAAAATGTGAAAAAGCCCTTCTATACAAATATGTGTGATCATAAATTTTAATGACAGGAAGAAATATGTGCCCTTTGAAGAAACTTTTCATTTGCTTTTCTTTTTTCAAAGCTGATGCAAACATATGGGTTTGTTCAAGTACTTTCTACACAATTGCTAAGATTTTTAGAAGAGACTAGGCTTCAAACCTCCAATTTGTGGTTGTATATAAGCCCTCTGTTGCACTTTCCCTTCATGTTAGCAATATCCACCAGATACAACTTTCAAAACTTCAAATTAAGTGTTCAAGAACAAGCAGGCAGACTTGAGGCATCTGCTTCTGAAATTTGTGCTCTAATCTCTGTGCTCTCCAAAGGTCAGTTTCTATTTTCTATAAGTGGAATATAATGCCTGTAGGAATACCCTTGCACACAAATATTTTTCCTGTCTCTTTGATATCAAAACAAAAAGCAGGTGCTGTGGTTGAAGGCACCACTGTAAGGCATCAACTTGGCACTTAGTAAAGCTTTTAACCTACTGCATGACTGAGCTCCAGCACAAGTCCATGCAGCCAGTGTGCCAGTACCTTTTGGGAAGGGCACTCCTCACCCACTCCTCCGTGGTGACAGTTACATGAGGAACAGGACTCCTGGCTCACCACACAGGAGCTTTGCAGCGATGGCCACTGTCCAAATGCCTGATATACTTAGCATCAGAAAGTCATTCAAATTCTTTCAGTTCTTCTCTTTGGTCTGGAAATGTATTCCCCTCTTCAGTCACTCTTAAATGACAGGATAACATTTTTCGCTTCTAATCAGACACTTGAAAGGTTACTTCATTTCCCCTTGGGTCATCTAGTGCAAAAGCGTAAGCATTTATGACTAGTTGCATGCAAATACACGTACTCTGCTTTGTGTATAGCAGTACATCACTGAGTTATGTTACTGAGGCATCACAAATTCCTCTGCAGGCTAATTCACGAGTTTCACTTGGTAACAATACTTATAGTATATAACTTAAGTATATAACTTAAGTTATATACTTACTGAACTTTTTTTTTTAATCTGGGTATTAAGCAAGATTTTTAGGAATCTTAGGAAAACAAACATTTAAGTCTACTGGACTGTATTTTTACAGTGTCCTAATCAGAAGTCACTTACAGAATTTTGAGGCTGTAAGTAAACAGGGCATTTTGTAAAGACAAGACACTGCCTAAGTTTTATACAAGATAAAGCTCTTTCCCTGATGCAGCAATGACCTTGAATTACCAGGCTGAAGTTGTTTTGTCACAGTTTGAGACTCAGTTTGATGGGGGAAGAATGCAACAGGCACCTGGATTAATCTCTGGTTAGTGTAAACAGGTTTTAAGAGGCTATAGAGACTCTTCATGGCTTTGACATCTGCCTAAGTGGAACGCAGGGTAGGACTGGGCCCAAGATGACTGGCTTCTCATGTTAGGCATTATCACTGCAGGCAAAGGAAGCTGAGGAACCAGATTTTCAGATCCTACAAAGGGCACTATTGTGTGAACACTCTTGAAGGTATTGAAGGGAGAGGTCCAATCCTGTACAGCATTTTTTCAGGTGCATAGTTTCAAACATGAGAATAATCATACTGATGTCAACGAATTGCTTATGAACTTAAGATTAAATGCATGCTTTGTTGGATTAAGGCTAGGGCACAGTCTTACCAAATTTAGCCTCTGGTTCTTCCTAACTGTACAACTAGGCCAACCTGTTCCTTGCCCTTACCTTCTGCAATAGCCGTTAATTAGCAATGAGTTGGTCTCTCAGGATTTTAAATTTTTTAAAAAAAAGTAAGTGACAATCATTGAGATATAGCATTGACCAAACGTAACAGGATGGCTAATATGCTGCTGCCTGCACCTGCCTTTCACTTGATGAATATTGCAGAGATATGTGTTGCTTTCACTACCATGAATCATTATTCATATTCACAGTTCAGCTGGAACACACCCATCCCTGAAGTCATCTTGATGTCTAACAAAATGCAGCTCCAAAAACGGTTCAGTGAAAACATGTGACAAGTGCTGTGTGAAAAGGTTTAATGTGCATCCACATTAAACATTTTCTTGGGGACCTCACTGCCACCAAATTGTTTACACTTCCATTAAGATCTTAAAAGTAACTTTGGAGAGGAGTGAGGTTCAAATTCTAGTTTTGTTGGTGTTTTTTTTTAACTTACACTCTATCAGTGGAACAGCATACATAACTGTAGTCTTTGAAACACAGGAGGTATAACTGCAAAGATGAGAGTACAAGGCAGAAATTTGCAAATACCATTATTTTGAATGCCTTCTCATGTAAAAGAACCACAAACACAATTACACCTTTCAGTGGGCAGACAAGCTACGAGCAGACTCTGCTCTCTGCTGGATGTTACTATTTCTGTTCTTATTCCCAGTGGAAGCACATCCATTTAGGGGGGTGCAAAAAAAACCCAAACCCATAACAAATCAAATTTCATAGTTAGGTGCTTCATTTTAGGTATCCAAGTTGGACTAAGTGGCTTTCTCGTGGTGCCCCAGGCTGTTGTGACTGATGCCGTGCCAGGCTCCAGCCTCAGCCCAGGCAGCAGCCCCGGTGACGCGCAGAGGGCCCGGCTGGTGGGGCTGGGGGGACCTCTCGTGGTAGCAGTGGAGGGAACAACCCTAAGTCCTCTCCCCCCAGACACCTACAGCAAAGCTCTGTCTCATGAACGAAGCTGACTGGAAGTGAAAAAGTGAATCGAAGTACGAATTATCAAGAAGAAATTAAACAACGATGTGGCTGAAGGCATCGAGGAGCTGGAGTGTGTCCAGAGAAAAGCAGCAAAACTGGTGGAGTGTCTGGGACATAATTCCTATGAGGAGCAGCTGAAAAAGCTGGGATTCTTTAGCCCAGGTTAAAGAAGGCTTGGGGGGACTTCCTCATTCTCTACAACTACTTCGAAGGAGGTTGTAGCAAGGTGAGGATCAGTCTCTTCTCCCAGGTAGCAAGTGGCAGGCCGAGAGGAAATGGCCTCAAGTTGCACCAGGGGAGGTTGGATAGGGTACTAGGATATAAGGGTGGTCAAACATTGGAACAGGCTGCCCAGAGGTGTGGTGAAATCATCCTTCCTGGAAGTGTTCAAAAAATGTGTGGATGCGGCACTTAGGGATGTGTTTTTGAGGGGGACTTGACAGTGCTGGGTTAAAGGTTGGACTCGATGATGTTTTCCAACCTAATGATTCTATGATTATCATAGAATCACAGAATGGTTTGGCTTGGAAGGTGCCTTAATATTCATCTCATTCCAACCCATGCTGCCATGAGGAGGGACACCTTCCACTAGACCAGGCCGGTCAAAGCCCCATCTAACCTGGCCTTGAACTTTTCCAGTTGTAGGACAACCACAGCTTCTCTGCACAACCTCTTAGAATGCTTCACCACTGGAAGGATTTTTTCCTAACCCTAATCTACATTGTTACAGTTTAAAACCATTAACCCTTGTCCTACCACTATACTTCCTGATAAAGAGTCCCTCCCCATCTTTCCTGTGGGCCCTCTTTAGGTATTGGAAGGCTGCTCTAAGGTCTACACAGAGGCTTCTCTTCTCTAGACTGAACAACCTCAACTCTCTCAGCCTGTCTTCACAGGAGAGGTACTCCAGCCCTCTGATCAACTTCACGGTCCTCCTCTAACTCACTGCAACAAGTCAACATCTTTCTTATGCTGGGAGACCCAGACCTGGATGCAGCACTCCATGTGGGATCTTATGAGAGGGGAGTAGAGAGGCAGAATCACATCCCTTGAACTGCTGGTCACATTTCTTTTGATGCAGCCCAGGATACAGTTGGTTTTCTGTGACTATGATTCTATGTCTATGATTCTATGACTGTTACTCAAGGCCAGTTCTGGTATAAATGTGAGTACCTGCCTATATTTAAAAAATATTCTATGAAAATTCATAGTTTTATGAGCAATTGGTGACTATATTCATTGTGCGGAATTTTCAGTCCTTTCAGTGACACTCAGTCCCAATAGAAGAGATTTTCCATCCTAGTTTGAGGGACATGCCCTGTCATCCTTCCTCAGGCAGTAGTGCTGCAATTTTTTATTATTCCTGTAATACTAGTTTTCTGGAGTTAAAAAAAAAAAAGTAGGTTTATACTTACATAATTTAACATTTCTTGCGTTCTTAATGCATTCTGGATTGTTTTTCATTCAAAAATACCTAAAATATGAGTTTGAAGAACACTCGATTCTAGTTTCTTAAAAAGTTATGAATGATGCATTTGGTCTTGGAATAAAATTCTTTAGCCATGACCAGAACTATGTATGAGAAGTACAAATGAATTACATACAAATGTAAACTTACATATTACTTATAGAGGTCTTTTTATTGTCTTCTAGAATATTTCATGGAAGTGCACCTACAGGTGTGTCTTGAAGACAGATAGGCCAGATTCCCATCTAAGCTTCCTAATGGAGACATAAAAGGGCTCTCATCAATCTCTTTTTTACCTGTTTGTATATGTGAAAGTAAGATACAGGTGCAGTGGTTTGTTTGTTTCTTCATTTGGGTTTTTTTAACCAAGAACTACTCATAAGAAGTGATGAAGAAGCTTCTCCCCCTCAGCTTCCAAGGAAAGTTGTTTCAGCCATCTTGCTGAAGGGCAGCTGCAGTGCTGAGCTTTGATCTCAGGCAGATACAAGGGAAGATAAAAAAAGAGATGGCTCTGCATGTGTGGAAGGACAGAAGTGGAGCTGTTGCTATGATGTCTGCCCAGAATTTTAATGGACTGGAGGGATACATTTTCAAGAGGATTGCCATACAGGATTAGGGGATCACAGGGCTACAGTGTAATTGAAGCATGGGAGACCATAGGAGGCCTCTGATCCAACTTTCTCCACAGCAGAGTCAGCTCTGAGGTCAGGGCTTCATCCAGTTAGGGCTTGAAAACCACCGAAGACAGAGAGTACATCACTTCTCTTGGCAACCTGTGCCTCTGCTTGGATGTCCTCATAGGGGCAAAAGCTCTATCCAGTTGTTGTGGTTTAACTCCAGCCAGTAATTAAACATCACACACTGTCCCACAGTGGTATGGGGGAAAGAATCTGCAGGGTAAAAGTGAGAAAGAATGTATTGACATAAAACCAGTTTGATAATTAAAAAGTTGTTTGCTTTTTCTTTTCTTTTTTTTTTTTCAATTTTAAGGGGAAAAACCCTACAAAAACACCAAAGAGAGATGAAAGTAAAACACAAGAAAAAAAATAAGGTATGAAAATGAAAAAAAGTTACTCATCGCCAACTGATCAATACACAGCCAGTCCCTGAGCAGTGGCCTTCCTGTCAACCTCCATCTGCAGTTTTATTGCTGAGCATGGCACCATACGGTCTGGAAGTGTGTCAGAAGTGGTCTGACCCTTGGGGCCAGCAGTCTTGGGCTGTGGTCCTTCCCAGCTTCTTGTGCACCTCCAGACCACTCACTGGTGGGGTGACATGAGAGGCAGAAAAGGCCTCGGCCTTTGTGTTTTACTCAGCAGGGAGCAAAACATCAATCTGGTATTAACACTGTTTCCAGTACAAATCCAAAACACAGCCCCATACCAGCTGCTGTGAAGAAAATTGACTCCATCCCAGCCAAACCCAACACATCAGTTTTAACCTCTCTTCTTTCAAAATATACTTGCTGGTTCTCATCTTCCTGTTCTGCACTGTGGTGAAGAGCCTGGCTCCTCCTCAGTGACCTCCCTGTTGGCACCAGGAGCTGTTAGGTCCCCTGAAGCCATCTTTGCTCAGGCTGAACCAGCCCACTCCTCCAGCATCTCCTCACAGGGCCAGTGCTCCAGCCCCAACAAAGTGGTGGCCTCTGCTGAACTCAATCCAGTTATAGTCACTGCTTCTCCTAAATTCAGGGTCCTGAATTTGGATACAGTAACCTAGATGTGGTCCAGTAAGTGCTGAGTAGGGGGGAATAAGTGCTTCCTTTGGTCTCTGGCTCTGCTCCTGTTCATCCAGCCCACTGTCTGTTGGCCTTTGTTGGTGCCAGGGTCACTGCTGGCTCATGCTCAGCTTGCTGCTCACCAGCGCCCTCGGCCTTCTCCACAGACCAGCTGCCAGCCAGGCAGAATCAGCCTTCACTGGTGCCAGAGGCTCATCCTTTCCAGGAGCAAGTCCTTCAATTTCTCAAGGCTGGACCATTCCTCTAGCCATTCAAGGTCTCACTGAATTGCCTGTTCTCGAATGTATTCACTAACTCCCCCCAAACTGATGTCATCTGCAAAATTTAATTAGAAGTAGATCCGTGCGCGTAGGCAATTGATAGGGCTACATGGTTTTTTTGCAGATCAACACAAGCTCACTCTTTCACTGCTCCAAGTGTTTATGTGGCATCCAGCCTAAGCTAATATACTTTGCCTCTCAGCAGAGCTTAATGGCTTGGGATCAGGATTGTGCTAATCACAGCTAAATAGCTTTTGGTTCAGAGCACAGGAAAATTGAGCTGTGTCTGCTCAAAACGTCCTGTGTGAGTATGACATGTAAGTCCACCAATATGCCTGTTCCACTAGCTCTGGTGAAGCTACTGAATGAGGAACTGGCAAGCTTGAAAGATGCAGTGTTGTGATAAAGTGGATCTGAACCCAGTGATGGTGAGAAAACTGAAAGTGAGAGTATTTATTAATCTGAGGTCACTTACAGGACTGTTGAAAAGAAATCATTATCTCTACCAGCAAAACTGAGGACATTATTCTAGTTGTCTGATAGAGCAGCATCGCTGCTTGTAATTTCCAGCACAATTTCTGGCATACTGAATAATGTGCCTCCTTGCCACCTCGTGGCAATAACTCCCCTAACTTTTGGCGAGTTTTGGGTCCTGTCAGTGCTTATGGGCATTGACAGAGCTGTGCATGAAAGAGCTTCTGAGTGGGCTGGCATTACAGCTGATGGCAGCCTTGCTTCAGAAAGGACGATGCCAAGCATGTCAGGCTCCTGATACCAGCCTACGATAACTTGAACAGATGTTGGAAGTGCAGTGTGGGGAGTTAGATATTACACAGGGAGGAGAGAAGATGAGTCTTAGATGAATCAATACTCCCTAAAGTGATACCTGTTGGCTTTCAGAGGGCTCCAGTTAAACCCAGAAAAGTAGGGTGGCTAACAAAACGCACAGACGAAGAGAATCCATATATTCATAGGGATGACCAGGTTAGCAATATATATCCTGCTCATCCTTACCCTCCAACCACAGCAGTTTGGGCATTATCAAAAATCCATAGCTGATTTTTAAACAGCCAAAAATCTAGAAAAACAAAGCAAGCACCAGCCTTAAAGTTTCTTATTTGTATGAAGTAGTTAGAAACACAGTGCAATGCTTCTAGAGGAGACCTAGAAACCTCCCTTGTTCAAATCCATCAGGCATTTGCTACCTCTGAGGCACAGGAGGGAGAAGTAACTCTGAAGGAATGAAAATATCAGCACACCTATTAGTAGTGGTGCCCCATGAAATAATATTTTTCTTGTATACCCATCTCAGGTAACTAACACAAAGGAAGGTTTTGGGTCTGACTTTTTTGATGGGATGAGTCTGCTTGTCTCACTTTGGGTGAAATCACAGGCTGTTAGGAGATGTCATGAAGAAGCTGTAGAGTGCATCTGAGTGCTGGGCCTAAGGTCTGTGAGAGCAACAGAGTTAGGGCTGTCACTACGGTGTTTATTTTATTTGTTGTTTATTTATTATTTCATTTTATCATTGTATTATTTATTTATTTTCTTTGAGAACACTATCTAACATCTAGTCTCCTAAGACAGTCTACCCTTCCTCATAAATAAAAATATTCCATGGCAATGAAAAGGAGACAGATGGCATCACTATGAAATTATCATGGAAAACTGTGCCTGTGCATGTTTTGACATGCCATGCAGACAGTTCCCACCCATTTGCTGATGCAGAGGCATCTTGGGCAGCTCCATTTTGGGAGCAGTAATACCATAGCCAGGCTCTCTGTACTCCTGGCAGAGGTCAGCATGACTTCAGGGCTCTCTGTGGCCTGTAGCTAGTGTGGCCATTGGCCGTTCCTTTCTGTTTTGCCTTCTACACGTTCACATAGGTAGAAGAAGAGAAAAAGCAAGACCAGTTAGAATCAAAATCCTAAGAGAAATCCTTCTTAGAGCTGAGGCCTTTCTGGTCTTCATCCTCTTGGGAACAACCACCTGAAATGTTTGTTTTGAACCGTCTAACTGATTTCAGGGGAAAGGGGAAGGGAAGATGGAGGAGGAAAGGTAAGAGAAGAGCTCCGTTTATACTTAACTTGTATGAAATATGAGATGTCAGAAATAAAAGGGCACTGACCTGTTGGTAGAGCCTGAACACAATAACACATGAGAGAAACTACAAAATGACAGGGCGTAGCTCTTGAGCCAGACAAAGAGCACATACGGGAAGATTCTATGAATAAGATTTTCCCCATGAGTGAGTTGTCTGATAGTGAGGCAATTACACCAATACATGATGAAATGGTAGGTAAAGACAAAGCTGGTTACCAAGAAGTTTGTGAAAACTGATTTAGGAAAGTTTTTTGAGAGGAACATACTTTGTAACTTTTTACAGAAGGATCAGTTTTGCTAAAAAAATATGAAATGGGGAATATCCACACAAAAAAAGGAAAAAAATGCATTAAAAAAGAAAAAAGAGAAGAGCATTTGTGAACAAGAAATTAATACAGTCTAGTAGGTTAAAAACAGCTGCTTCCTGGCTATCCATGTCTATTGCTGATGATCAGTCATTTTTCTTTTCACCTTCCTTTGATAAACAAAGGTTTAACCTCTTTCAAGGTGAGCATTGTTTTTCTAACTTTATTGCTAGGGCTTCTCTGAATCTGCTTTCTGCATTTTTTTTGCATCCTCTTTGACTGGGACTAAATTAGAGTAACATAGAATCTTGAAAACAGCTCTCACTAATAACTTCCCATTTTCTGTCCCCTGTTGATCACTCTTTCCTTCTTCATGGCTCAACTACACCAGCAGATAATGGTTATCAACAACCTTTCTAATAATTATGATTTTCAAGATGAGTTGTAGTTTTTGGAAAGAAACATATTTATAAATAAATACAGAAAATTACATTATATTTATTTCTAAAAGAACACAGAATATAGAATATGTGCATTTTATATCATACATCTACTATGGTTTATTACAAAAATTAATAATATTTTCTCTGACTGTCAGATGGAGGCAGGGTGCACACTGTTGACACTGCAATGACTCATGCTCCCAGTCTGTCTTCAAAGCCCACTTTGACACCCCTCATTTCACACAGCCTGCTCTTCTGTCCTGTCATGATCCCTGGCAAGCAGGTACAAGACAGAAAGTTGAGAGATCTCTAGAATGTTGTGTAAGTCTGTATTTATATCTGTTGGGGTGTCTGGAAATTGTTACATATTTGTCTTTTCATCCTTCTCTCCTGTGTGAATATTTAAATTGTGAAAAATAATGTGTTAAGCATGACTCTGCCCTGAATGTTGATCACAGTGATTAATGCTAATTCATGCTTACCTTACACTCTGTGTGATATCATGTTTAAGAAGGTATCAGCTACTATTGCTTAGCTGAAACACCTTCTCATGTAGGAAAATATAATTTATAAATAAATAAACCAAGACTGGGAGTGACACAGCTCTGAGTTGATTACTGAGGAACAATGTACAAAATCACAAAACTAATTCTACACAGTTTTTCAAATAATTCCCATAAAGCTCTTCCATGGTAAACAAAGAAAATAAGCCCATAGTAGGAAAAGCTGTGTCAGTTATTTGCATCTATGTTCACCACAAAAGAGAGCAGGAAAATCTCCATGAAAAATCATCCTTCCAGACAGAAACTACACAGAGTTGCTGCCTTGGAGTGAAGTATTTGTAGAACAGTAGAGAAAATGAAGAGTAGCAAATTACCAGGACCTAGACATCCTTAAAAATCAGTTTGTTTAACAACTCTCAAATGAAATACCTGCATGACTATCCATGCTTGTAACATCAAACCCCTTTGGATCCCACAGGGCTGGAAAGAAACTGATGGTGTAATTTTTCAAAGTGGGTTCCAAATAGGGAGATGAGGATGGGACACTTCCACAAGACTTGTAATAAAGAATAAAATTAGAGGACACATGAATAACTATGACACTGTGAAAAACTCAACATGAATTTTGTAGGTCCAAAACACACATCCCACATGAATAGAAAGGAACAGCGAAATGGGGATACTGGAAATCCTGTCTACCTAGAGTTCCAAAGGCATTTGAGTTCACTGTCAAGGGCTTTTAAGAAATTTCAAGTGGTCACAGGATAACACTGCATGGATATATAGAGAGTTGATTAAAAAATAGAAAATTCAGAACTGCAGTAAATGGTCAATATGGATATATGAAGATATAGAGAGAACGTAGTGTGTGTGTGTATGTATATACATGTATGTGTATATGCGAATGCTACACAGTTCCTAAGAAGCAGTGTAAATGCAATTCTGTGTTGAACACTGATGGTCTGAGCACTACAGCCCAACCAGCTGCTGTGATGTGGCTTCAAACTCCTTTAAGTGTCTGCTTCTACAAAACTGCTTCTTCATGGCCTCGCCTCTCCTGGGAGCCTGAGCCAAGTCTCCACCAGTGAATTTTCCATGGCCTTTTTGCCCTTAATGTTGAATTTTGCCCCTCCATCAGTGTTGCCCAGATTAATCATAGAAAAAGCCCATCTTCTGAATTTGAACACTTGGTGTCAAAGCCAACTCTTCTCATCAGCTGTTTTTCACCTGCCTCAGAATTCAGGGCTGCACTGCACTGCAGTAGTTAATGCATCCACTGCCCTGGGCAAATGGGGTCAGTCAGGCTGCACGGCTCTGGCTGCATGCCATGGACTGACTGAGCTGGCATTTAAGTTTTAGTCAGAGGGGTGAACACATTTCACCATTGTTTTAATTTCCCTGCTCGGAATTCTTACTTGATAATCCAGTCTTTTTGTGACTCCTCCTACCCAGACAATATGTTAAATTTCCCATTATGACGGTAGCACAAATGCGCCAAAATATATTTTTCTTATGATTACATGAATATTTGAAATATACATATATCATATATGTATTTTGATTATGAAAAGTATAGTTAATGAAAAAGCAGCATGTCAAGATAATCTTAGCCTAAATTAATTATCAAAGGACTATAAAGTTCCATGCCATTGGTGGTGCTAACACTAATAGCCAGAGCTGGCAACATACTGATCACTCTGGCTCTAGAAGACCAGACTGGTATTTTAATCACACAAATGCTAATTGCCTGGCCCTGCTGGCATTATAATTGTTATGGCACTAATAGCCTGGGCAAGATGGTATTTTAATCATCCTGGATCACAGCCTAGAAATGTTAATTTATAACATTTCTGTCTTTTTATCAAGGTTAACAAGAGGTCTACCGCAGATATGATCAATTACTGTGAGTCTTAGAACTCACAGTACTGGAGACTTTTCAGTTAGATCATCTCTTTCCCATATTTCTTTAAAAAAAAAAAAAAAAAAAGCTTCTTTTCCCTGCAGCACCTTTAAACCACATGTGAGTCACTTGAGACAGCTGGAGCAGGATGTGCGGAAGAGTTTGCTGTTCTAAGTATTACAGCGATCTTACTACAATATCCAGCTAATGCAGTTTCATATATTTAACCTCATAGGATTAAAACCCTCTCACTATTGTTGATATTTTAAGAAATGAGTTAAGATTGTCTACAACTCAGCTTATCTTCAGATATTACTAATAAGTTATCTGTTGTACATTCAATGACTTCAAAGAGCCCACCTAATCTTTGCTGTTACATAATGCAGGTCACTAACAGATGGATTTTGTAGGAAGGTTTTATGGCTAAGCTTCATTTTTATCCCCTTTAATTGGAGACTGGGTGTGCTGGGTGCTGGGGAGACAAATTAAACAGGAAACTTCTGGTTTTCCTCCTACCGCCAAGGAGTGTGATCTTGAAATGCCTGGAAAAATCTAGTAAAATTGTGGAGGAAATAGAGCTCTCTCTCTAAAAATTAATTGTGGTTAAGATTTTGAATTTTGTTTTGTATTTCTCATAATGGTTGGGTCACCTCTTCTGAGATTTTCCACAAAGTTAAAGCAGTCAGAGCTCCCTTGTAACTTCTGGGTCTGTTACTTAGATGCAGAACGCTGCCACTTGAGGAAGATTTCAGCTCCCCTCATTATGGTGATGGTCGTGGGCTGCATCTGGATGATGAAACCATTTGTTCATCCCGGAGCATGATATTGGCCCCGTGTGTTGCAGGATGAGTAACAGCACGTGGTTTTGGCTGCCTCCAGCCCAGAGATGCCCACTGGGAACCCAGCTCTCCTCCCACACTGCCATGGCCACAGTCAGCAAGTGCCCAAGGGGCAGCAGGGGATGTTACTTTGTGCCTCTTCTCTACAGACATTTTGCAGAGGCTGCCAACACCAAGGGTGCTGCGTGACATGAGGTGTGCCTCAAAGTGAAGTTAAAGAGGTGGACAATTAAGAAGAATGGTTTTGGCTGAAGGAGGAGGCAGATGAACTTTATAAGGCATCAGCATTGAGGGCTACCCATTTGAGTAGCTGGGTGCACTTTACTCATGTCAGCATCAATAAAAGTCATACCAAACTCAGTAGCAACAATGCACCTTCTAATTTTACTTGATTTCCATGGCTGGGATGCTGAATGCATCAATCAAATTACTTATTTTTGCCTTTGTTTTAAAACGTCCCTGGAGAGGAAATTCGCTCTTCACCTGCTTCCCACATGGGAAGCCCAGCTGCTCTTTCAGGCTCAGTTTCCAAACACAGGGCTGCCCTCAGCTGACATTCTTCCATAAGAAGATTGCTAATAATGCTAGTAGTTCACAATCTATTTTCATTCTAGGAATGGAATTTCAAATGAGGGCTTTTTATGCCTGCTGCTTAAAAAGGATTTGAGCTCTTTGTGAGAGGATGCTTTAAAAGAATTCTCATTTCAGTGTCCTGTCCCCCATTGCCTCCTACCCTTGTGATGCTTCCTGTGTCATCTGTGGCTTCATGGCCAGCCCCCATGTGGATTTTTTTCTGCTTTCATTTAATCAGGGTTGATGCCACCCTACTGGCCTGTGTGGCCAGCATGGCCACAGGCAGTTGCAGCTGATCTGCTTGGACAGGTTGTTCTCAGTGTGCCACTGCATTGGAGCCAATGCTTTCAGCAGCTAAACTTAGGAGCAACATGACAGCTGTGTGAGATCATTGTGTTGCAGGAGCTTATCCAGCGGGGCAATGTTTTGGAGACTGGCACTGCATGTTTTCCTGGCTAAACAGTCTGCTCTGCCTGGTTACAATGTCCTTTTGTTTACTTCAACTCAGAGAGGATTTCTTACTGTGCCTGTGGTTAAAGCTGAGATGCGAAAAATATGTTTTCCTTGATCTCTGTGCGACAAAAGGAAATACTACAGGGCCAGTATTGTTGCTTACTTATGCTCAGCTGCTCTTGACCTTTCATGACTCTAAATACAAGGATGTTGGCCTCTTCTGGTAAATTGGTTGTGATAACACAAATAATTTCACTTACTATCAGATGTACTTTAACATGAAACAGGATTCTTCTGCTTGGAAGTTTAATATTTCCTTTTATACAATGCTGTAGAAGCATCTCAGTGTTTTAACCTTCAACATGAGAGAAGTCAGCCTCAGCTCCTTGGCAGGAAAACAGGTTTTTTTAACCAAAAGCAGCAGTCATAGTAAAGTCAAGGATTTCTCTAAGGAGTCCTCTGTCTTTACAAAGCTGAAATAGCACTATGTGTTTGCTTTCTCTGCCTCTGTAGAAATTTAAGATTTCCCAGAATATTCTGAGATGGAGGGGTCCAACAAGGATCATCAGATCCAACCCTGAAGTGAGTGTCCCATACAGAGATCGAATGGGGATTGATACCTTGGTATTATTAGCACCATGCTCTAGCCAACTGAGCTTATCTCAGGGTATCCTGTAGAGAAGCTGTTTCTAGTGCATTGCCAGTGCAGCCAAGGACTGCAGAAGGAAAAGAGAGCTCTAGACTTCCTAGAAATCCATAATCTCACCCTTTCAGCTAGTTCTGAAGCTCTTGTGAAGTGCTGTATTACTACAGCATTTTAAATGAAGACTGACAGATTGGAAGGAGGTATTTCTAGCTGTGAGCTGCTGTATAATGGGGAGGGACAGCACTCTGCACTGAGAAGTGAAATTCAAAGAAACACAACTGGCAACATTAGAAGGGTTCTCAAAGGAAAAGTACTTGGTTTTCTTGGAGGACAACCCGACTGGTTAAGACAGGTGTCTAATGTGAGAGAATGAAATATCTTAGAAATACCTGAAATTCTGAGGTCTGCTTTCCGCAGTACATCACATGAATAGGAATATGAATGTGAAGTACATAAGGAGCACATAAGTTTTAAAGTGTCTAAGTGCTAAAGATAAGTGTGTAAGCACTAAGAGCTACCTGTGTCAACTTGGAAAAGAAAAAACAAAATCAGATGCCACTGGTAGCACACAGATTTCTGAGTCCTGATGTAGTCAACACCAACAAAATTAATTTCAGGCTATCCTAAAGAGTGTGAGCATAACACATTGTTGATAAAGCAGAACAGTTAAGGTATTTACTAAAGCTGCTATACAGACACGAGTTTTCATGGGGGACTTCTCCAAATTGCAAACATTTAAAACGTAAACGTTCTTTGACACATCAGGATAGCTGAACCATGAAATAAATAGGTAGAAACCCTGTTATTCTATTGAATTAGCTGAAAAATGCAAAAAGTGAAGAAATAATGCAGCAAAATGTAAGGAAGTAAACTTGAATTAAACAGAGACAATCACAAAATTGGATCTATTACAGGAAATAATTCAAATACATGCTATGCCTTGAGTAGTATCTCTTAAAATTGTGTTATTTTGGTCTTCTGTCTCAGTATCCTTACCCCTCTGCTGACTACCCCATGCCTGCAGTTTGTATTGTGCTCCTGAAAAACTGAGGTTAGTCAGGACCATATCACTTTAAAAAAAAAACCACCACCCAACACACAGACAAAGAAAGAAAAAAACCAGGCTGGGAAGGGGGAGCTAAAGCCTCTGCTGCATTGGGCTGTTTGGATACATTGGCTGCAGCAGTGGTCACGCATCCCTCCGCAGTCTGCTGATTTCGCAAAAGAGGGGGGAAAGGGTTCGTTTTGCAGCCCAGATGCTGTCAAACACAAGCAATCAATGGAAGAAATGGCACAATGAACAGACAAGCATGTGGAAGCAGTTTATGAAGAAATAGTTAAATACCGAGCTTTGTCCTGGCCGACGCTGTAAGTACGAGCTCAACAGCAGATCCCGTGGTCACTGCAGTTGTTTGTGGGAGATGTTTTAGCACCCTGATGCTTTTAGCACTCACAGGTGGAGAAAGCAATGACTGTGACACGTTTCAGAGTGTATTTAGGCAAATAACTGTACTGTCTGTCTCTCTGCAGGATTTTTGAGTCGCTCACAAGCTGCAGTGCACTGGTAGGGTGGGTGAAGAATGAGTACATGAGCTTATTCTCCTTTCCTGATGGCTTGTCTGGGCTCCGCTTTATAGATATGCTAGCAGATTGCTGCAGTGCCACCCTCCTTGTGCAAAGGCTGAATTTCAACTCTGCCTTAATGCACTGCTGTACACAGTGCATTTTTTCACACTCCAGTGGGTGACTTAACTTAAAAAAAATCCTAGAATTATTTGTTATACAAACTTTCTTCATGCCAACTGCTCTATCTTAAATTTTTCTTATATATGCAATTGTAGAAAGCTTATGAAACTCCAGTAGCTTTGTGTGTTACCATCAGGAGATTAGTTCTTAACATAGCTCTGCCAAAAAGAGTGCCAAGTATGATTTATTACTCAAAGGAATGATCACTTTCCTATCTTTGGTCTGTTGCTAGCTGGGGTAATTGTATGTATTTTTAAATGTAAACATTTTTATTATGGAAATCCAATGTCTTGCTCTTTGGCAAATGATTTGCTGCTTTTTACTTTACATATGCCCTAATTATCTAGTACAGCTTTAAAAACAAGCAAAAAGGCAGAGCTAGAGCAAGTTTACTGCACTGTGTTCCTCAGTAAATTTTTTTGGAAATCAGACAAAATTTCTTTATTGTAGCTAAAACTATGCATGTCAGCAGAGTTAAAAAATGAAGTAGTAAGTATTTTTCTTGTTATTTTATGAGAATATTAATTTTGATTTCACCTAAGTACTGCATAAGTCCGTGGTGATTTGCACTAAACCAGAGAATGTCATCTATTTGATGTCCTCTACAGCTGTACCTTTGTACTTCATGCAGCTTCTGAGGAAACCACTGGGAGATCTCACTCCAGTGCCAGGGGAGTTAACAGCAGGGTAGTTGTGATGAGCAGCCTGTGCTGGGGTGTTAAGGAGGATAAATAGTTGTTGCAAGGGGGAGCCTTCTTTCCTACATCTCTTTTGGGACCTGGCAGAACTGCAGCTCCTGATAGCAAAGGCTGCAAGTACATACACACTTCTGCCCCCATCACGCTGTTCACCTCATTGGGGATGTAAGGCAGAACCTTCCTCACACTGTGGAATCCACAGGGAAGTTTTCCCTTCATTGTTTTGGGAGTTGCCCTCACCTTGCATTCCCAGAGGTATTAAACCTCCACCAGCTCTCTGTTCTATTTGCAAAACAGCTTTTTACTGCTTGTTACAAGAAATTGAATTATAAGAGACCAAATTTATCCCTTAATGAGTTTATGGCAAATTACTGTTACCTAGGGAGCACTCTGGCGGTGAATGTGAATGCTGAGGCTGTGGTATTGTCAATGTCCATTCTTGACCCTTCCTCTCCTGTATCAGGATTGTCACCCTTCCAACACCAAGTGGAATCTTTGGTTGGAAAAAGAGTTTCCAAAGATTAAGAAAGTAATCATTTGCATTGTCATGTGTTGTAAGAATACAAAAATAATAAAAAACCGCAGTCCAACATAACTTATTTCCATTCTCATACTGAAAATATGCAGAACTATAACATAATTTAATTAGATAAAATTGTTTTAAAGGCTGCTTGCTGTTATATAAAGACAGTGGGAAAAGTTCAGCTCCTGTGTACTTCCATTGTTTTCAGCAGAATTACACTGGGGTGAATTCAACATTTTCAGGGGCCAACTCAAAAATTTTTCTTTCTCTGTCTCTCTCTCTTGATTGTTTTCCTGTTTCTCAGATGTGATTTTGCTGTGACCTCCAAGGCAACAGGCACATATTTATAAAACATAATACAGCAGATCCAAGATGCCCTAGTTAGGACCACATTTGCCTGAGGCTCCTGGAAAGAAAATGGAAATATAGCAGCACTTCCAGAAAAGCTGATACACCAGATATCTAAAACTAGCCTGTGGCCATTGTACTTCACAATGTTTGGGTCTGCTTGGATTCTGCTCTCAAAAGTAGAGTTTCTAAAAGACCAGACGAGTTTTTATGTTAAAATATACAAAATTGTAGCATTTTCTTGAAAAGTTTAAACAGTGTCTAGCTGGCCAGTTTGTATGAACCCTTGGAATAACACACAGAATTGAAAAAATGCATGTCAGATTTTGAAGTATTTGAACTTTTGGAAGATCTAGTAGTTTTTGAAATAAGTGTCAATTCAGTCAGCAATAGTTTTTGTTATACATGCAATTATTTAGCAATTATTTCTGCCTCAGCTAAGAAATATAACAACTCACACATTACTTTGGTACAGTAGGGTCACATTTTTCTTCTAAGTGTGTATTTAATGTATATATTTGCATTTTATAAGTCTTAAGCTAAATCTTTAAATGGGGTGGTCTAGTTCATTAGCATTTTTCATCTTCCTTTTGATTAAATCAACAGAAGATGGTCATGGTTTTGCACTTTTTAGCAAGTATGTTTGTTGGTTGTGATGAAGATACACCAGAGCTGTGTGAGAAAGGAAGGTTTCACATTCCCTGAGGAGACCTACATGTGTTTATGCACAAAGAAATGTGCAGCCATGAAGGTCAGACTAGAAATAAATGAGGCTTAGTTATCTTCCCTGAAATTACCTGTAGAAACTTTCTCCACCCAGATCAAAGCAAAATAAGGTGTAATTTCTGATAGGTGATGATTACACTCACAACATGATGGGGCAAGTGTTTTGAGCTCCTCTGATGACCTCTCAGGAGGGCATGAATGTGCCTCAGGCTCCTCTCAGTGGTAAGGTTTAGTTTCTATTTTCTTACACGAGAATGATACAGCTGGTTGCATATACCAATCACCACCTATTTGAGATAAGACAGCTGGTAGAAAGTAGTAAAAGTCAGAGCTTTAACAATCTGGTCTCTCATAAGGAAGGAAATAACAGTGCTAGTATTTAAATCACCAGTTTGTCCCAGTTTTGTCTGGAATAGAGTTAATTTTCTTCCTAGTAGCTGGTACAGTGCTATGTTTTGGATTTAGTAGGAGAATAATGTTGATAACACATCGATGTTGTAGTTGTTGCTAAGTAGTGCTTAGCCTAAAAAAAGGACTTTTCAGTTTCTCATGCTCTGCCAACAATGAGGCGCACAAGGAAGCTGGGAGGCAGCATGGTAAGGACAGCTGAGCCAAACTAACCTAAGGGATATTTCATTCCATAGAATGTCATGGCCAGTATATAAACTGGGGAGAGGGGCCGATCACTGCCCAGGAATGGGCTGGCTGTTGGTCAGTGGGTGGTGAGCAATTGTGTCTTGCATCACTTGTTTTGCTTGGGCTTTATTTCTCTCTCTCTTTTTGTTGTGTTCCTTTGCATTACAATATTATTTTTATTACTCTTTTTATTATTATTATTATAATTTCAAAATTTAAGCTGTTCTTATCTCAACCCATGGGTTTTACTTTTTTTTCTGATTGTCCTCCCCATCCCACTGGGGGAGGATGGATGAGCAAGCACCTGAGTGGTACTTAATTGCTGGCTGGAGTTAAACTACAACAGAGTTTTAGTTAAAACTTCAGTGAAACAAAAGAAACAGCTTGTACTTTGCTCTTTTAGGACAGGTTAATTTACTTGTCCATCTCTTCATTGATTATATATGGTACATTGTGGAGCTCTGTAGCATTAACAGCAAAATTATTGTCAGATTTTAACTAATGTAAGCCGAGATCCTGGGGAATGTGATAGTAGATTCAGAGTGGTCTGATGTGCTTTACAAGCAGGCACCAGCTGTCACCAAATCTTGTTCTGTAAAGTTATTCACACTATTAAAGAATTGCTAATGTCAGATGTTTGGAGGCTTGTTAGGAGAGAAGGGGAATTGCAGGACCCTCAATCCTTGCTTATGCTACTTGCACTTTCTCCATAAAATGCTCCCTGTAAATCTTCTCCTTTCTCCTCTAATTTCTCCCTCCTTATTGGTCTTTGTCTCCATCCCAGGACAATTCCTACATGAATCATCACTTCTGATCAACTCTCATGAGATTTTTCATAGCAGTGCTGTCCCCAGCCTGCCCCAATCCTACAGCAGCATCTTGCATTTCTCCTACTTCCCAGGCCACAGATGCACTGCTAAATAGGAGAGCGAGTGAAGGAAAAAGTGCTCAGAGGTGCAGTCAAGCTCATGCCTGCATGTGCTGAGCCAGGTTCTCTGTTAGAACAGTCCATGGATGAGAGATGGAGCAAGTTGTGCACTGGAGGGCAATTTTTGCAATGTAGAGTGACATGGAGTCTCATTCCAAGTGCTAATAATTTTCAGCTCATTACCTTCATGTTCATACTGGACTGGCATTGGAAACGCTTGCCTGGGTCTTGACATTGGCTTGTGTTATCCCACCCTGTGCCAGGCAGGATCTCAGCATAACACTGTTGATCCACCACAGCAGGTTGGATTTGAGAGCTGAAGAACTTAAAGTGCTTTCTGGTTTGCTTTGGTTACTCCTGACAGTGCTAAAAACGTCTCTTTGAATCATACTGGTTGTTTGATGTTTATACAATGTATGTATATACACACAGAGACATCCCCCAAACAGCAATGGTGGTGAAAGCTCATCATTTTGGGACATACACAATCATATACAATACATTATTTGGTTACCTATGTTATCAAACTCTCTCCTACTGCAGAAAAATGGATCATTAGATCTGAAAAGGATTTTAAATTTCTTCTGTGAGAGATCCATTAAAATGGATTTATTGCAGTTTCTCATTAGCTGTGACAAGGATGATGTCACAGACAAGTTGTGCATGCACTGTCCTCTAAATAATAAATGAGAAGGACCCTGTCTCCTCTTTCTCTAATGGATTAATGTTATAGCTGGATGGAAAAGGCAGCAGCTTCCTTTATGGAACTTAATGGAGCACCAAAATTGTTTAGACTCTGTTGAGTGTATTTATCTCAGGGGCTCCTGCTTGTCCCTTTATCTTGATGTCTGAGCATCTCTCTTAATGTGTTGTAAAATTCTACTTTGATTAAATGGAATAACAATGAAGTCTTACAGATTTATTAAAAAACCCAAGAAATAACAAAAAAAAGTGCTTGTTTCTTTTCAGTCAACACAAATTCTGTAATCTAGAAATCTTTCAAATACCCTTTCAGCATGGCTTCATATATTAAGTATTATTGTAGCAACTCCAATACAAAAATGTGCTTCTCATTTCTTTCTTTCTATTGCAGTGCTTGCAAAGAGAGCTTTGTTGTTATAAGCTTCTCATTAATCGTAATTATCGTTAATAAGGTGCTGTTTAATCAAGAAGTTCAAAACACTCTGCAGACACTCATGAATGCAACTTTATTTATGCAACCCCTGTTGCTTAATACAGCTCTTTGTGAATATTGTTATTGCTGTTTCATATGTTGAAATGTTCATATTCAGTCCTTTGGTCATTTTCTTTCAGTGTCAGTCCACCTTTTTAGCATTTTGAATTGGGGGCAAAGAAATCCATTGAAACAGCTCTTAAGAAAGTAATACCTAGAATTGAGTATATTGTGAAGTAATACAAAAAAAAGGAAGAGATGTCAAATCATGGGCTTACCAAATCTTGGCAGAGTTCTAAGAATAGTTTTCAACAGCAGTTGCTGTTGTGAATGGCACCTGCTAAATAAACAGGTGATGTTTAAGTGCTTTCACTCTGGTTTGCAACATCTGCAAATGACTTAGGTATTCTCAGCTTTTAAAATATTTCCTCCCCACTGTCTTGGTATGCTGATTCAAGGCAAATCTCTGTGTTAATCTCCTTGCTTCTGCAACATTTGGCATTCCTAGATGAAAATTTTCAGCATAATATGTCCCAGTTTAGCTACAAGCACTCCCACTTAAAAAGAAGAAATCAATACAGATGAATTCCCTGCTTAAGAGCACACTGGTCATAGACAGAAAATGGCATAGCATTTGTCATCAATTCTGGCTTACAAATAGCACAGAGATAAAACTACTTCTGTTCATGTCTGTCAAACTCTATCCATACTTGTATAAGTATGCAGTGATCATAAAAGTCGTTTTTTACTAGGCTTGGAGAAATGAAGACAAAAAGAAAACATATTAATTTTTTATTAATATCAGTAAATGAAAAAAAAAAATTAACCATGCAACAAACACATCAGAAGTATTTGTCTCTTGGTCTTAATACCCTTTGACAGAAAGATGAAAAGCACTCATCAGAGGTCATTTCGCTCTTGAGTCTGACACAGCTCCCTATCCTTTGAAGGAAAATTTGGCTGGCTGCTATGTGGAATTGTTCTGGAGAAAGAGATGGCCTGCAAAATATTCCCCACTTCTTACTTATGGACCTGCCTCTCTCCTGGACCTGAGTCATGGAGGCACTCAGGATTAAGTTTGTGTCAGTAACTTTATGCTATACAAAAGTTTTATACAATCTAACTAACCATCAGTATTTAGGTCTTTTGACCTAAAATGAATCCTGTTTCCTCTAAGCTCCCACAAATCTCTCAAGAGCACTGTAAAGCCACAGGGGGCACAGAGGCCTGCGAGCAGGGTTACCTGGATGTGTGGCCAAGATCTAGCCTGATTCTGGTCTTGAGCACACACAAGTTGGTGTGCATCTGATATGCTGCATTCTGTACCTAGGCTGGCGTGATGCCAGGCACAAGAATAACTCTGAGAGGAGGGGCTGAAGAGCAACCCTGCAGAGAGGGATGGGGACGCTGGTCAGCAGTGAGCCCTGGCAGCCAGGAGGGCAAACCCCATCCCAGTGTACATCAAACAGCATCACCATCTGGGCAAAATAGGGGATTTGTTGTTTTTCAGGTTAACCTCTCAGAATTCTCTCCCACAGAAGTTTATAGGTTGACACATTCTGATTTGAATGAAGTGAGGATGATGAGGAGGCACTGTGCAGCCTGTGTCTGAACCCACATCACATAACATGACCATATGTCCCTACAAGCTGGTGTTCATGGGAAGGAAATTGTAGTCACTTTTATCTCCTCCCTCCCTTTCATTGCTGTCCTCTTGCAAAAATCTCTTAATGAACTCTACTTTCATAATGAAATACTGAACCCAGACAATCTTTCAGCTACTTAAGTGTTATGCTAACAGCATGTTCTGCTAACAGGTACTGCAAGTTCTATTTCTAGGACTGGTTCTGCAGCTGGTACTGGGGTGTTTTAACTGTTATTATTAGTGGAATGGGAACTGGTGCGAGGAGAATTTTCTGAGATACCAGGCAAGTCTCCACACTGAAAGCTATCAATTTTTTACTCAAGTACTCTAATAACTAAGCATATAGCTTCAATCACACATGCCAGACAAGCCCTAGATATAAGATATTGTAAATCGGATACTGCCTGGTTGACCCTGATGGCCACAATATTTGATGGTTTAGTCTCCGCAGATGAGATGGCTGGACTTGAGAGCTCTTCAGGGCTGGAATCTGGAACTAAAGAGGGCTTCTTCTGTCTTCCCCAAGTGCCACTGGGTATTGCTGGAGCTTATATACTTTTCCATAGGTCAGGATCAGTCTGGTCCAAAGTCATGCTTTCTCTTCTCTCCTCTCTTCACAAGTCTGGTCTCTTCATTCAGGTAGCTGTGACGTATCTGTAGGTTCTGAATTTTGTGAGTCCTTCTAATAGTTACCTTTATTCTAGATTTGATACTACAGTGCTACTATATCAAACAAACAGCTATTACAAAATATTTTGTTCCCCAGCCTAAATCAGACAGTCCTGTGGTATGTCTGGATGCAAGAGTAAAAATGATGTGTTTTGCTTTTTTACCTTAAGCTGGGTCATCTTATGGTATGTTCAGGTGCAACAAACAGGACAAAATCACAAACATAAACACTGAAATTCTCTGCCAGCTGACTGGACAACCATTAGCTTCTTTTTTAGGAGACCACATTGAAACAATTTTTGACTAAATGTATCCATTAATTTTTGTTTTGTACCCTTACACTTAGCAAATCTGAGTTGCATGAGTGCACTACTGATGATACACAAAGCATCTGTAGTTGCCCAGATCACTTTCTCACAGTATACAGTACTAACCTCTGTTTGATTTATTAAAAATATTTCCTACTAAACCTGAAATTTCATGGTCCAGAGTTCTTGGTCAGAGATAACCTGATTTCTTCCAATTAGAG
The DNA here is from genome assembly GCF_022539395.1 of Myiozetetes cayanensis. Taxonomy (NCBI): domain Eukaryota; kingdom Metazoa; phylum Chordata; class Aves; order Passeriformes; family Tyrannidae; genus Myiozetetes; species Myiozetetes cayanensis. The sequence goes on along the minus strand of NW_026087742.1, from coordinate 44,769,127 downwards.
TGAGTTAACTTCTAGCTCAATTAGGGAATTTCAGTTTCTGCACTTTTTTTTCTACTAGCCTTGTCATCTTGGTTCCCGTGCTGAATGCTAAAAATAAAAGAGAGTGCTACTTGCCTTTGTTACTTAGCCTCTGTAATAGGCTGTGAATGAGGCTTTTGAAGTACAGAAGTCATATCTCAAATGTGCCTGGAAATCATTTGAAAGCTGCTGCAGAGTAGGAGATGCATATTTTGGTGAAGTAGTACACTGCAAATAGTCTGCAGTCCATAACTGCTTTGAAAGTCTCTGACATGGTGAATCAGAGTTCAGTTTCATCAGCTGCAGTTATGTCAGCAATACACTCTTGTCTCACCTGGAGATCCCTCAAATCAGGGCTGTCTGTATATCTCATACCTCCTGAAGAACAGAATGACTTGGCAGGTTCATGATGTCATCAAGATTCCCTCATCATAAGCTTTCCATTAACTCAATGTGAAGAAAGGCTCTTTCTAAGAGTAATTAAGGACAGGATAAGTATTAGGAAAATGCTTAGCTTCATTAATGCTCCTTTGAGACTTGCTAATATCTTCCCCTCTATGAAAGTATTGGGAATATTCTGTAACTGTACACTTGAAATTTTCTGCTCAGGCTTTTGTCAGTCAAATGCAGATTTCTGAGTTGTAGTCTAAGAATCTCTATCTACCTCAGACCTTAAAGAATGAGATACTGCCAAACACATTCATACAGTCATTCAACTAATCACATTTATGTATAGCTAACACAGGTTAGTGTTTTGCGGCTATCAAGATTTCCTGAATTCAAATATCTGCAAACAAAAGGGGGAACCTCCATACAATAATAAATACTAATTTAATGAAAGAAAAAAATTATTTCAGCACTTGAAAAAGCTTTTTTTCTCAGGACTTTCAAATCACTATGATAATAAATTCTTTCCAATCCTCATTGCAATCATAAGAATAATGTTGAAAAAGAGCCCATACTGTCCTTGGAAGAGAGAAAGTCCTTCTAAGAACATAGCTACTCCTAGCAGCAGGCTAACATCCTTCCTTCCTGGCCATCTGTGCTGCAAGGTGAACAAAGGGGAAGATGCTAGGCCAGAGAAGGTAGCAAGGCCAGATACTACATTAATAGCATTCAGGGAATGGTAATGCCTAAACCAAACATAAATTCATTTTACTGATTGGAGAAAATTTTTTCTAAAGTTCTGAACCCATCTGCTCTTAACTGAAATGCTGAATTAAGATCAGTACCAAGATTTGAATATAGCTAATCCCTTCACTTGAAGGTAAAAACAACTACTTTAAATACAATGTGGGAAAGGATAACTTTTCATATATATGTATTAGTTATGATAATAATTTGGAGCTTGATTTACTTAATAAGTAGGAAAATTTCCTAAGTATATTTTTTCTTCTTTAAACATTTGAATATGAATGAAGAATTATTCTTGATCATCTAAAACAACTAACAAAGGTGTTCTGATTCAGTATACTTCAGGATACCTAAGCCTGAACTGCCTGTTAGTCTGCAGTGTAGGAGGAAATGTACAAAGAACTCAGATTCTAAGATTATGTATTCAGAATTTAGGGCATGACTGATCTCATAGTAAATGAATATTCTTCCTAAATTCATTTTTGGAATAAGTTCATTTACTGTTTTATCTTAAGTGCATGTCTGTAAAGTGCACTTCAGGTGCACTCCCAAGACTTTGTGTATCTGTTAAAATGGTTTTCTGTATACAGCACACTGTAGTCCCCTTATCTAACCGAGAAGGGTATTTGGTTTTCCTGGTATTTCAACCACTAGTCATGTTGCAAAACAATAATCAAGGTGTGAGTTTTCCAGGTTACTCTTGAAGAGAAGTGCTTGAGGGAGATATTTTTGTAGCTAAAAGAATGATTTTGGCAATCCAAACAAAATCTATTTAAAAGAAAAACAAGGGGAAGGAGATCCATAAAAGTACTCACTTCCCTCCCTGTGGAATCATATTTTCAGAGCATTAGACCAACTACTTTTCCTTCCAGCCCTGTATCACTTACAGAGACTGACTTCAACAAACCACTACCGGTATAATTATTCTGGAATTTTAGTATTTTCTGTATAAGGTCTCAGTTTCTATCTTGTCCTTCATCTGATTTCTCATCAGGGACTCAGGAGACTGACACCCCACTGCTAGATAATTCAAAAATTCTTGTATTGGCAAGTCTGGACAGAACAGTGTGTTGCTATGGTGGATGATCCAGACTGTTTCAGATACTAGAAATTAGTGTTCAGCTTGGACTTAGTGTACCCTGCTTTGGAGCAAGAAGAGCTTATCAATTAAGCTGTATATCTCTAAATTGTATCATATTGTGCAGTCAAGTCATAACTCATATTCCTGTTATTTTTTTTCTCAGCCTAACAGCCCTATTGTTTATATGTTTGTGTCTACAGAGCTCTTTAGGTTTCTGTATTATGATTCATAGACAGCGTCATTTTCCCATTTCATTGGAAAGCCTGTTAAATGGTTCAGAACTACCACTAAGCACAATGGTTCTCCTTCTGTTTGTCCTTTTGTGTGGTATACACTGCTTTCAGTTTCAGAGGAGAGGGCTTAAAATCTCCGTGTTTCTGGAGAACAGTGGTGAGGTTTTAACCACATGGTCCTTTCCCTCAGTTTTGTGGGGATTTTAAAGCCCTTTGCTCCAGCTGCCATGTATTGCTGCATGTAGTCATACTTCTTGAGTCACCTTTTCCATAAGTGAATTACTGCAGGTCTTGTGTTAAGCACATTTACTTGTTGAGAACTGTGTTTCCTTTGTTCCTCTGAGAAAGAAACAGATGAAGTTGGTACAAGACATCTTTTTTTTTTTTAATTTCATTTAACTTATTCTGAAGAATAAGTATTGCACTTTTTTATGCCCCTGAGACTAATTTCCTCAACTTCATGGCTTGAGATAACAGTCAGCTGATGTATCCATGCAGCACTGAGCTGAGGAGGCACTGGTTTCATCCTGAGAACAATAGGGCTGTCAGCTCTGCTTGCTGTGATACTGGGTTATTACTGTTCTGCTGCTTCTGGTTTCGGAGCTAGCAGTTGCTCTGTTTGCTCAGGTAGCTCTGAACTCTTTTCCAGGTGCATCCGTACCAAAACTACTACTTACCATTATGGCCTTACTTCACTATTTGTTGCTGGAGGCTGTCTTCTCTCTTTTAATAATAAAGAAGTTTTCACAATAAGTACATTTCAGTGAGTGTCAGATGACCACCATGCTGTGAGGCAAAGAACAGGAGAGGTGGTTCATTCAGCTTGAGGGAACTACAGAACCTTGCTGCAGATCATAGAGTCATGGAATGGTGTGGGTTGGAAGATTACCTAATTCCAACCCCCCTGCCACAGGAAATGACACCTTTCACTAGACCAGATTGCTCAGAGCCCCATCCAGCTTGGCCTTAAACACTTCCAGAGATGTAGCATACACAACTTTTTTTGGGCAATCTGTTCCAGTGCCTCACCACCCTCACAGTAAAGAATTTCTCCCTAATGTCTAATCTAAATCTACTCACTTTCAGTTTGAAGCTGTCCCCCTTGTCCTGTCACTGCATGGTCTTGTAAAAGTCCCTCTCCATATTTCTTGTACTGGAAGGCTGCAACAAGGTCTCCATGAAGCCTCCTCTTTTCCAGGCTGAAAAATCTCAATTCTCTCAGCCTTTCCTCATAGGAGAGGTGCTCCATCCCTCTAATCATCTTGGTGGCCTTTCTCTGAACTCACTACAACAGACTGATTGTCTAGTGGGGACCCCAGAGCCGGATGCAGCACTCCAGGAGGATCTCATGAGAGCAGAATAGAGGGACAAGATCACTTCCCTCATGAGAACAGAGGCCACTTTGCTTTTGATGCAGCCCAGAATAGGCTTTCTGGGCTGCAAGTGCACATTGCTGGCTCAAGTCCAGCCTCTCATCCACCAGCACTCCCAAGTCCTTCTTAGCTGAGCTGCTCTTGGTCTGTTCATCTTCCAGCCTGTATTGATACTGGGAGTTGCCGTGACGCAGGTTCAGCACCTTGCACTTGGTCCTGTTAAACCTCATGGGATTCACATGGGCCCAGCTCTCAAACTTGTCCAGGTCCCTATGGATGGCATCCTGTAATTCAAGCCTCCTGCTATGGGCCAAGGACATCTTCCACCCACTAGACCAGGTTGCTCAGAGCCCCATTCAACCTGGCCTTGGACACTTTCAGGGATGAGGCATCCACAACTTCTTTAGGCAACCTCTTCCAGTGCCTCACCATACTCAGTAAAGAATTGCTTCCTAATATCTAACCTAAACCCATCCTCCTTCAGTTTAAAGCCTTTCCCCCTTGCCCTATAAGTTCATGCCCCTGCAGAAAGTCTCTCTACAGCTTTCTTGTAGGTCTCCTTTAGGTAATGCAAGGCTGCTATAAGGTCTCTCTGGATAACAAACGTCAGCATTGTTTTGAGCTTGCCTGGAAACTCTAGTGTGTGTTCTGATGAGCAATACGTCTGTGCTCTCATCCACACTTATGGTGGTGCATTTTTTTTTCTTCTAAGTCTTGCGGTTTGATTAGGTGCTAAAACTGCCTAAATGTAAACCAGTTGCAATTAATTCCTATTTCCTTAATAAATCACTTTTCTCAAGTATCTGCTTGGGTGCCTGGTTCATGCAGTCAAGGTCAAATACAATGCCAGATTTGGGAATAGCTTGGTAGAGCCTCCTGAGCTTTTTTTTCTTCTCACTCCCCATGTGGCATGTAGTTATCAACTCAGGGTTAGTTGGGATTTTATTTTATTTGTCAAACTTACTGCTATTCTAGGAAACTGTGGCAATTATGGAGTTGCTGGTCAATGATTATACTAGTCTATGGGGATAAGGGGGATAACTGCTGCTCTTTCTGTTGCTGGTGTGACCTTGGAAAGGGTAGGTAAAAACTGACTTTCTTCAAAAACTGACTACAACATTTGACCTGATTTTCATGTGTTAAATATTTTTATCCTTTTACATATATTTCTGATGTTTCTTCAAAAAGAAATGATGTGCAAATGCATCAAAATCATCACACTCTAGAGAAAGAATCACTTTTGTACAGCTACAATCACTGCTTTATATAAAAATCAACGAGTGTAGCATTTTTATCCATTATAATATGAATAGCATTAACAATATAGTATTTGTATAATTAATACTATCAATAATATAAATATTATTAAAGTATTGGAATTTTTGAAAACTTTTAGTTTACTTTTAATATTTAAATTGTATGTGATAAAGCATGAAAACTGATGTAATGCATAACAGTATAAATACAGAGACATACATTTCGCTGGTACCAGTGATTTATATCTGTTGATGGCATGGACCACTTATATCAGTTGAATTTGCTACACAAAAACCGTCTAGACAGTGAACATATTAAGGATATTTTACTTCCATCATTTCTAGTTTGCTGGCACATTATTATATTGCACTCTATCAGGTCCATCTCAAATTTCTGCAGAATAGCTACCTCTGAGAAGCAGCTCTTTAAATTTGTGTGGTACCTGCAGATGTGGGATAGCCTTGAAATAATTGGATAGAAAGGCATTTTTAACTCAGCTAGTATACTTGTGTGTTGACAGGAATGATTTATATTTAAGAGATATCTTTCTTTTTAAAATTTTAACCCCTGGACAGTGTTTTTCTTCAAGGTTCAGCTGCTTTCTCTGGACTGTGTACCAGCCCTTGTTATATTTGTAGTGAGTCTGGTCTAGGCTCATTCAGACCTACTTCTGTTATTGCATGGAGTGGGATCCTAATTATGAGAAATAAACCTGTCATAAGCTCCTGCCTAATAAATCCAGGAGAAAGCTGAATTCAGTGAAACTGGGGAGCCATTCTATATTTGTAACCATATACAGGAGTTATCCCTGAGATGACTCCACACTATTTGAGATCAGAGATTAGACCTCAGGCACATTTTATTTTCAGGTTGTTGGAACTCTCTTGGCACTCATTTGTCAGCCTTTAGTTCTGCCAGATATCCTTGCTTTCTCCCTTTTAAAGGGATACTTCTGTCATGCTAACCAGTTTAGCAGAATGCAAGTTCTTATTTTGTGTCACAAGGCACATATCCCTGTACTTACTGGTAAAACCATTATTGGTAAAACCAAAATGATGTCATATGTATGAGATATGAGTTGTACATTCCCATTCAATTTACAGTTAACTAAGAAAGCAGTTTGGGAGGAGAATGAAATGTCCTATAGCAAAATACTTTCATCCCACCCCATTTACACATGGACTGTTTGTACCTACAGTACTGAAAGGAGCCGTGATTAGGGTGAGGTGGTTGTACCACAGCATATCCTTTAACTTTGAAGACAAATTGTAGGTTCAGTCAAGGCTACCCATGAGTACAGCAGGTGGATGGGGTATCTTTCGCTGTGCACATCCCACTAGTGGCCTACCCAGCTGTGCTGCAGCTCTGGTCAGCTCAGCTTGCTCTCATGCTGTGCTGTTCGCAACTGCTCTCCTGCTTGAAGATATACACACCTCCTGTTGTTGGGGTCTTGTTCATTCCAACAGAAGTTCCATAAGCAGTAATGGTTTTGTGATCAAATTGTGCTTTCAGACAGTATGAAACATCAATTGAGCATTAGCTACTGCTTAATTTGTAAACAAATTTTGTCCTCTAAACTGTGGATTGTATTCAATAATTCTGATGGCTCTTCTATGCTTCCCATGCTACTGGAAGGACTATTAACAGTTTTGATTTAGTTACTGTTGAGGAAAGAAACTAAATGTATATTTCATTTAGACTGATCCTAATATTAAAAGGGTGGATGAAGAGTGAACAGATAGATAATTAGACAACCAGTACTAGTTTTAGAACATAAATTTTTGGAGCAGTATTAGTATATATATGCATCTAACTGATTTGCAGGCAAAGTTAGGTATTTGTGTAGCTATACCTGTGGCTTCTACCTACAACTAATCACAGGCATCCACAGAATTGAAGATTGTTTTTACAGTTTGACTGCTAAACCTTCTCCACCAAATTTCAATTAAAGACAGGCATAAAATCCTGCAGCAAAGGTGTTTTCTTTTAAAAACTAATAAATCCCACAGTAGAAAATTGGTATAGGCAATGGTTGTAACTGGTTTTTTTTTTCCAGGAGAGATTTATGGTTGTCTATACTCATAAATTCAATGAAAGAATGTTCTCAGATGCTGCAGCTCAATATCATATAAAACCATAAGGTAACCTGTGTGACCACGCTCAGCTCAGGCACTGAAGATGTGTAAGGTCAGCAAGTTAAGTGGGCCAGGATAAATGTGTATCTGGTATCTGACAGCCAAGTTGGCTCTCTTTCTTACCATGGGAGACAACACAGACATGACTGTGTTGAAATCTTTCTAGGATTGTGATGTGATCTGGTAGCAAACAGACAACACCTTTTGGTCACATCTATGCTGGCAACACCAAGCACATTTGAGGACTTAGCCACTGTAGAGATGTCACTTCACACTGTGATGTAACTTGCTCTTCTACTAGGCAAACTGTTTATTGAAATAATGATTTTTAGGCTGTTTTTAGGTAATTTGGACCTATCCATTTTCTGAACAAGGTGTCATTGTCAAAAATCCTAGAAGATATTTTTCTTTTCCTGGGCTTGTCACTACCAAGAACAAGTAACATATCAAGGGGCAAGATAATACAGGACAACATTTGAGAGGCCAAATCTAGAAATAGAAAGGAGTCTGAGAAAGTGTGTCAGTCACTAATTATGGAGGGCTATCTCTTGAATCATAATTAGCTTTCTATTATAGCATATTTTTCCTTTATCCTTCCTCAAGGCAACTGAAGCTTCTCAAAAAACTTTAAATGTTATTCATCACATTTTTGATGTGATTTTCTAATGATGCTTTAGGGGAATCAGTATAAGCTGGCTGGTCTTCCAACTGTGACTGCACATGTAGTGCCCTTAAGCCTGGCTTCCCACTGCAGCCAAAATGCCTTTTCTTAGCACTCCCCTCCCAACTGCAGCTCATTATGCAGCTTTCTTTTCATAGAAAGCATGTTTTGCTTTCTCTGAAATCATTCACACCCGAGCAAATGGGTCTGGACTTGTAGGCCCTTTGCTTAAGTCTTTATTACTTAAGTATGACTTCATATGGACTTTTCTTTGGATTACAACCTAGATATACATCTCAGGATCCACAGAAAAAAAATTATATTGAAACCATTTAGTAACATATTATACTAAGTTAAATTCTTCATAATTCTTGCTACAGTAAACATGCATTCAGAATTCATATACTTCAACATTTCGTTTACTAACTAAATAAATTCATTTACTGACTTGAGGAAAACCTATAAGTATTAAAAAAAATAGTCAAGCCACAAATTCTACTTGCCTTTCTTTCATACCATTTGTATTTCAGTATCATGCTTACACAGTAAACTAATTCATCTTTTGCAATTTAGCCAGAGTGGTTTTCCTTTCTGGGTCAGGAAAGAATGTCTGTGCATTGCTGTTTGAGAAGGGACATACACAACTGCACACTATGAAAAGACTTGCCAGCACTGTCAGAGGCTCAGAGAAGGATTTACATTTGCACAAATGCAGAACAATAATGGAACACCACTGTTGTCCTCCTAGCTCTCTCAAACATATCTTCCTTAGGCACTAACTTAGCAAGTATATTGAGGTATACTCTTATCTGCAGCTTGACAGCTCATGCCTTGCCTCACTTATATACTGTTCTGGTGCTACAAAATCCGGTGTGGCAGCTTGAAGAAAATAGCTCCTAAAGGTATGTGCAGCATAGAGCAGATATTGATTTTTATATAGCTTAGGAGTGGGGATTAGCTGGGGAGAGTTTGAATCCTCCCAGCGGAAAGTCATGGCAAGCTAATTAATCTCTTCCCCTAGCTGAAAGCCATTAGAATAGAAGGGCAGAACTCTTCTCCATAAATATTCTGCTCAGCCTGTTATTTTCCTTGATGGCATAATTTTATGTCAAGACTGTAATATATATCATAGAGCAATATATATCCTAAAATAATTGCCCATTGTACTGGTTTTGGCTGAGATAGAGTTAGTTTTCTCCTTATTAACTAGTACAGCACTGTGTTTTTGAATTTAGTATGAAAATAATGTTGATAATACACTGATGTTGTAGTTTTTGCTCAGTAGTGCTTACTCTAAATCCAGGACTTCTTGCACAAGAAACTGTAAGGGAACAGAGCTGGGACAGCAGAGCCAAAGTGGACAAAAGGGTATTCCACATCATAGAACATCAGGCTCCCCATATAAACTGGGATGTATTGGCCATGAGGGGTGGATCGCTGCATGGGCTGGGCATTGGTCAGAGGGTGGTGAGCAATTGTTTTGTGCATCACTGGTTTTCTTGGGTTTAATTTCTGTCTCTCTTTTTCCTGGATTCCTTTGTATTACATTATTATTATTTTTATTATTATTTCAATTATTAAGCTGTTCTTATCTTAATCTATAGGTTTCACCTTTTTCCCTGATTCTTTCCCCTATCCCACCATGAGGGAGTGAATGAGTGGCTGCGTGGTGCTTCGTTGCCAGCTGGCATTAAACCATGACATCTGTTTAATCAGTGTATTTACAGCTATGTGTTTGTCATTGTACTGATTGTATATATTAAACTGGAGGAGAAGCAGGAAATCTCACTGCTCTTTCTCAGTTCTCCATGTGCTTAAAAGTAACACACAAGTAACAAAGTTTATAATTAGTATCATGACTCACTCAATACCACTAGCTGGTACTCTGCCCTCAAAGGAAATGACTTTTTCATACCGTTCTGTTCAATTCTGGTTTATATTAATAGCCCTCCCCTTTTCCCATGTGTCTCTTCTTCCAGAACTCCTGAGCTGATGTTAAGAAGTGTCTTCTAGCAGGTGTGAGTCAGACTTTTGGACCTTACCAATACCCTTCCAACTGTGCTTCCTTCCAGAAAAAAAAAGGAAGAAAAATCAGAAACAGCAGCTTCCAGAATTCCACTCCTTTTCTAGAAGATAAATATAAATCAATTGCACAAGAAGATAGCCTGAATTCAGTTTAAGAAACTAAACAGTATCTCCTTGCTTTCTGAGATCTGTCCTGCTACATCTGTTTCTAAGACAATGGACTTCTGTGAGCAATTAAGCAAGTGGCTTTAAAAGAAAACTGGAGAAGTGGCAGATGGTGAAGCACAGAGACATCTTGGATATATCAAGGATGAAGTGAACACTGAGTGGACTTTCACATGCTTGCGCTTTCTGCTGTCCACTGAAGACATGATGAGCAAAAAAGATTGAAAATAACTTTCTAATTTATAAATCCAAGGTCCACTTCATGTTCCTATCAGGAAGATATCAAAGAAAAAGAGACAATGGAGATCGAGGATAAGAACAGGTAAAAAAAATTAAGTCCTGAAAGAATTTACTGTTAGGCTGGCATATTGTTGCTCTCCCCCACATGGTCAGAATTTAAAGAATGATTCTGATACTTAACTAGTGTTTGTACAAAATTGCTACTTTTAAAGGTGAAATTGATTTCTTAAGTTACACAATAATACATAGGTGCCAGGTTCTGCAGCATTTACTTATGAATTGTCTCTGAGAAATGAATGAGAACTACTTGAAAAAACTAATCACTCTTTTGAGTAATGGATTCATAGTCTAACTTTCAATTTACATATATCGTCTCCACTGAAGCATTTTTTGAAGACAATTGAAAGTTTCCTTCCTGTATTTGCCTAACTCTGAATTCAACATACTGTTTTACTGGAATGAATGTATAATCTTGTCAACAGCTAAAAAGCAAAGCAAGTTCTTCACATGAACAGTGTCTAAACAAATCTTATGAGATAAATGTTTATTTGTTGTAAGTTACAACATGTTAAGTTGTAATTAGAAGTGTTCTTATTTGCTGTCACTGGGCCTGCAGGAAGGCAACAGCCTCCACCCTCAGCCCTGCAATCTGCAGAACCCCCACTGATGTGCAGCTCTGTAGCCCACAGCCTCTGCTTTTTTCTGTATGTTAAGAAGGTGGGCTTTGAACTGCGGTAGACAATTCTTAGTAACAGCTGACTACTCTTTCAGGATCTGTTCCACTGGCTTCCCAGGTAATTCTGTGAAAATTCATGGAAATTATGTATTTCCTCTGCCAGATGACTGTGGGATAGAAATTTGGGGGATTGAATCTCTCTCTTTTTCTTCTTGTTACTTAACTAGGCCCTTCTATTGCAAATTTTATATATATGGGAATCTCTGAGGTTTAGGCATTGCAGAGACTACCTGTGCAGCGAGGTCTTCTGTAATCCAGTGACGTATGAAGGCCTTTGTAAAGACCTAGACAGATGGTCAACATAGTTGGTAGCAAGGACTGAACTGGACCAGAAACAAAAGTACAGAACTGCCACGGACAAGAGCTGGAAAGTATGTAATGTCCTAGATTGAGTCACAGGGCCAATATTAAAGCTGGAGACTGTGCATTAGACAGAAGATAGACTTAAGAAATCATCAGAGCTCTTGCCAGCAAGAGACAAACAGGCTCGACACATGCTTGACTTCTATGTGTGAGTGGCTCAACCTATTCTGCTAAAAGCAGATTTCTTGCACTGAGAATTATTCATGTTGCAAACAATTAAAAATTCTATGTCAGTATTGACATTCTTGGATACTATTAAATCATCAAATCAGATGGGTTGGAAAGGACCTCTGAGATCATCAAGTCCAATCCTTGATCCACTACCACCACAATTACTAGACTATAGCACTAAGTGCCACATCTAGTCCCTTCTTAAATATCTCCAGGGATGGAGAATCCACCACCTCCCTGAGCAGCCCATTCCAGTGCCTGATTACCCTCTCTGTAAAAAATCTCTTCCTAACATCCAACCTAAACCTCCTCTGGTAGAGCTTGAGACCATGCCCTCTTGTCTTACTGATAGCTGCCTGGAAAAAGAGACCAACCCCCATCTGGGTACAACCTCCTTTCAGGTAGTTGTAAAGAGTGATGAGGTCTCCCCTGAGCCTCCTCTTCTCCAGGCTAAACAAACTCAGCTCCCTCAGCCTCTCCTCATAGGACTTGTGTTCAAGTCCCTTCACCAGCCTGGTTGCTCTTCTCTGGACCCGCTCCAGCACCTCAATATCCTTCCTGAACTGAGGGGCCCAGAACTGGACACAATACTCAAGGTGTGGCCTCACCAGTGCTGAGTACAAGGGAAGAATCATGGGGAATGATGGGCTTTGTTCCACCAAGATCATCAATAACAAATATCCTGTCGTGTCAGTTATGTAGTGATTTTTGCTCACGCAGTTTTATGGGGTTTTTTGCAAGTCTCAGTTAAACTGAGTTTCCATTAGACTATGTAGTGATATTTCAGAACCCTTCCACTGGATTTTTTTAAATTTCAGTATCATTCAACTACAAAAAACCAAACCAAAACAAAAAACAAAACAAAACAAAAAAACAAACAAAAAACAACACCTAAAATTTTTCTACAGTTTACCTAAGCTCTAATATCAATACAGTACCTAGCTCTTTTTAAAGGTAGTCAGATGTCAGTTTTCAAACTGGAGTGCCTCTCTAGGTGTTCTGTTCATTGTCTCACTGTCCTTTTAACTTTGCAGAAAACTCCCTTAACCTCTATATTTCCTATTTCTCTTGTGTGTAAATATGCAGAGATATGCCAAGGAACATAATGTGTCTCTTCTGTCACACTGACAGAAATATAAACAGCAATTATGGCATTTATGAAAGCCATTAGCCAGCTAATCTAATTTTGACCATGTATTTCACTAAAAGCAGTCAGGACATCTTCATGTCTTATCCTTACTGAAGCTACAGGCTAGCACACACTCCATTCTGAAGATATCACAACTGCCTTGTTCTTTGTGTTTCAGCTCCATCAAACTGAGCCAAATTAACTCAAACAATTCAAATAATAAGAATTTGTTAAATTTGGTGATAGCATCAGAACTGAGGTTGAGGGTGAGTGTGGAAGAAGTTTCCACCAGTAAATTGGAAAGAAGAGTGAAATGCAGTGAGGCTGTAGGAAGTCTGTAAGTACTTGATGTCTTACCCCGTGCTACTTTATGCAGGACAAGGACATGGAAACACAGCCTCTGGTTCCCAATGAACAATGCTGCAACTCCTGTGTATGAGGTAGTGTTTGGAGGAGTATTTACTTGTAGCTATTACAGCTGTCTGATGGGACTTGTCACGCAACCCGGGAATCCCTTTCACTTCCTGTGTTTTCCCAGAAGAGGATGCCCTGTGTTCTTTCTTCCCCTTTTCTTTGCTTCCTCTCACTAGGCCTTATATATGGCTCATGTTTCTTCTTCCGTGCCACCTGTTCTTTAAGGTTAAATTGTTGCTTGTATTTCTGCATGGAACTCTGTTGGGAGGGAGAGAGAACTGATATGGAGGTGGAAAAGAGCTAGGGTTGTCTGAGGTAGAGACACTTGCAGAGGAGCTTGAAGTATCTTTTCATAATTTAAGAAAACTATTTGTATTTCCTTCCGTTTGATATTCTAATTTTCTCTATATACATGGGGCTCTGTTCACTGATATCAAGAAAATATTATGAAACTTTGGAGAATGATTAGATGCAGTATTCAGAGGCAACAGGGATCAATAAATCCTTCTTAAAATATTTAATGCGTGGGTAATCTGGGGCCATTTTAGTTATTGAGTGGATCTTCCTCACTTATGTGGAAAGATAATAGCTTCATTAGGTAATCTGGAATTAAAATAAGAAAAATATCTTAAGGTAGTATGGGGAAAAAAACCCACCTTTGATAAGCTGATGACTGTGTGTCCTAAATGGAAGTAAAAAACATGGGCACCTAGATTAGGCACTGAAAGCAATTTGCAAATTTAGGTTTTGCTTCTTTGATGTTTCAAGGTTAAAGTGAGTGTTCTAAATCTAGCCCTTCTGTTGGTACCAAAGGATGAAATAAAATACCACCAGTAATTTAACATATTGCTTATTAAAAAATGTAAACCAACAGCAGCTCTTGCAACACTGTGGTCCCTCCAAATGCAATTCTCCAAAGAGCAATTGAGGAATTTATTTTTAACATTTGGTTTAATCTTTTGCATAATTTGAAATCCCAAGCATTTCATGCTGGTATTTTGTTATCTGTACCATCTGGAATAGAAAACTCTGTGATTCTTAGCAATTCAGATTCATGGAGTAATGGTTACTGTGTCATAGTTAAGAGTAAGGTTAGGCCTTCTCTTCAAGGTCTTAGCCTAAATTAGTCTTTTCCTAGAGGTGGATCTTAGATGAAATTTTATTTTAGCATTTGAGATTTTGAAATCCTATAATTTATTTGTACCTTCTTGCCCTGCTCTTTATTTGTAAAGAACAAACTGAAACAAATTTTATAGATCTTGTAAGTACTTTCCATTAGCATTTTTTTAGTGCCATCAAGAAACTCACTTGAACATTAAAGCAAATAACTGAGAGATCAAAATCATCAGATGAAAATAAATGTCTATTCCTGGCCTCTGTGTCCTTTAAACTTTTGCTTGTTTTTAGTAGTATTCAAAAGCATCCTGCTCTATTGATATTTGACATTTAGAAACACATCAGCTTGACAAAGGAATAAAATAATACATTCCTCCAGTTCTTCTAACTTTTAACTAAGCCATGATCTTAACAGATATTTTGCTTAGAAGCTGCCAATAAAGGTTTGACATGAGGAGTGCAGAGTAAAAATCTGCAGAATGCAGATTCAAACTCAATGCAACCATCTAAAATAAAACAGTTTCATCAAATTACTTAATTTGTGCAATAAATTTTAGAGAAGAACCCTAGAAACTTTGTTTGAATCAAACACTTCACAGGCCAGAGTTTTTTGTGGGTTTCTTTGTTTGCTGGTCTTTTTTTTTTTTCTTTTTTTCTTTTTTTCTTTTTTTTTGGTCATTTGTACTAGGTATTTCAGTGAAATAGGACCCTAGCTATTTCAGTGAATTTTTTAAAGAAAAAATTTACTTCTTTTCTGCTAATGGAGCTATTTGAATAAAACAGAAACTGTCTGGTAAGGGGTGGCTTAACAATGACTAGCACATGTGTCATCAACAAATGGTAGGTTTACTCTCCAACTTCTTGAAAAGGCATTAGTAAGCACGGACAGAGTAAGATGCTGGCAGTGACTACAGAAAAATGCGATCTGTGACTTTTGACTGCTGAGAAATATATACAACGTAATGGTTAAAGCATCTGTTATTAACACTTAAGGAATTGATTTAAGAATGAAGGCGAGTGCTTGCTGTGTCATGGAACATTTTGCTTTCATGTTTGGTGTGCACTGTCTCAAATCTAGATGTAGTTGTTGAGTCACTGCTACTTGCTGCCAGCACTGCAGAACGCTACTTGCTGTGCTGGAAGCCGCTCTGTTGCAGCGGGTTTCCTCTGGCACTACTGACCAAGGCATGTTTGTTTCTTATCACCCCACACCCCTTTTTGCAGGCTCCATTCCATCTTTCTAAGCACACCGACATGGAAGGAAGGGACTTGCATCCATTTTTTCTACCACTGCAGGCTTATTTTAAACAATTGGAAAGATGAAGTGACCCTGCAACACAGAATTTTCTGTTTTTAAGGAAATGTCACTATGAAAATGGCTTTTATTTCATTTTATAAAAGTACTCTAATACTGCAGAGACTCTTACAGTTTGTTTTTTTTATTCCATGCCCTTACTTTACAAGTTATATGACTTCATTCTGAATCAAACAGAACTTTTGTTTACAGCCTCAGGAGAATTTTCCATATATATTTTTAAATATAAATGCTGTTCTGCTTGGAAAAGTGGGTATAAAAATGTTACTATAGGAATTTCCATATATCATTAAAAGGTTATCAAATCAGTCCCAATCTTTATGTATTTAAAAGTTGGGAATTTTTTTCTAATTTCCATGCCTTCAAAATTCCTAATTGATAAGGTCAAATGAATTTTTTTTTTAGCTTTGCCACACAAATCATTATTTGCATACTTTGCATAAATCATTGTATGCATAGCAAATCTGTTATATGCATAACAAATACCTCTAAACTGCACTAAGATTACTCAGCTTCCATGTTTTCCAAATGGATAAGTGAGATTAAAAAAAAAAAAAACAACACATTGGTTTTGGTTTGGTTTGGTTTGATTTTTATGTTTGTTTTTATTGCAAGAATCTGCAAACTGGAACACGTACTCTTTTTTTGGTCAAACAGAATAACTTTTATATAGTCACCTTTCTAGTTTATTTTTATTTAGATATCAGGAAAAAAATAAGGTTTATAAAGATCGCTGTCGTAAGCTGAAAAAAGACAGACTTTGGTAATAGATAACAGGATATGTATAAATCACTCTGTAATAAGAAAGAGATCTATATCCTACTTTTCTTGACAGATGAATGGCCAGGATGATACTGATAGAAATCAACATTGTAATTAAGTATTGGCTTTAAATTCCAGTTAAGTTTCTGCAAACAGGTTTCTACTGGAACTGTACCTGGAATACTTCTACTCTCTTTTTTTGGTAGACTTTGAGAAGAGCTCATTTGCCCCCATTCTTTGGATCTGGTATCAGTATTGGTGTTTGCTTTCCTTATCTTTGTTACTGAAATCAACAAATGCTTTTGTTAGGAGACAATTCCATGAAATTGGTAATTTGAAATTCTGTCATCACTGAAACCAGTAGGAGTCTTGCTATCATCAACAGCAACATCTAGACAATAAATAAAATGGGATAGGACACCAGGGAAGGGACCAGAATTCTAAGGGTAAGGGGCATAGTGCATCTATAGGGACACAGCATGTCTAAAAGTCTTAACAATCTTTAGCCCTAAACCAAAATGTCCTTGTCTGTTCTGCTTGTGGAGAGTTGTCCCTGGTTTATGAGCCTTGCCTGACCATTTTCCTTAAGACTGATAGTGGTTACAGGTCAAAAGTGTGCCAAGGAGCATGACAACAATTAAACAGTGTAGATGGTCAAAGGGCAACTTCGGAACACATGTCCTAGTCATTCTTATTTTTTTAATACAGTGGTATTAAGAGGAGGAACATCTTGCTTCCATCTGGATGGACAGAAAAAATTACAGACCAAAGACAGAAATTAAAAAGTAAAAACAGAATAAAAAATATGCAATAAAGGAGAGACAAATGAAATACGTCTCACAGTAAATGGAAATGGGCATTCAATCCTGACAGTGTGAAACAGTCTCCCTTGTAACAAGGGGTCAGATTTATGAGCAGAACAGGTGTGGCTATTTTCCAATAGCTTGGGAGTACAACACCTTTGCCCAGAACCTTAAACCTCCAGTTCTGTATCACCAGTTCTTTTCAACCCTTTCCCCTCTACTGCAGAGATCACATCTTAGTTAGAATCTGCGGTACACAGATTTTTTCCTCCAGTATTAATACACAGATATTTTTCCTCCAGTATTAGTGTTAAGTCATCATAGGACATAATTTGTGAGTATTGTCTTATCATGTGATATAACATAGATTGGATAGCTTCAACCTCTCACTGATAGCAGGATTATCTGTGCCCATGAATGTGTCCCACCATTTGAGAAGTTTCTCATAGAGAGGTGGCTGTCAGTTGAGATAGCTCTGTTTCCCTCCTGGGTCCCATTCAAACCGTAGTTCATGCTTCATTAAATGATAAATCGCTCCTGCGATCCCATGCAGAGAAGAGGCCAGTGTGCCTTGGTGTTTCACAACTGGTCTGGAGACTATTTTAGTAGCTGATAGGGATGGAACTGCATTTGGTTTCAACTCCTTCCATCTTGCCCAGTCATCCACGTCTGTGCAACACCCTTCTGCAGGTATCAAGACATAAAAAGATAAACATTAAGAGATTAGAAGGCAGCCTTCTCATTCCTTTGGTATGAAAAATTCTGTGATAACAAACTGAAGGGGATGTAACAAAATGGAAACTTAAAACCATGAAATGATAGAAAAATGAACAAAGTCCTAAACAAAAGCAAAAATTTAAAACCCTCTTGTTTGTGTTAAATAGTTTTTGTGTTATTTCTGGTGAAAGCAGGATCAGGCCCACAAAATTTCTAACATTTTCATATAATACTGTAGAATTCGATATGCAAATATTGCTGATCAATGAAATCAGATGTTGCAGCATTGGAAGAACTGTAGACTTAGATAGTGTATTGGATCCTGATCCACCTGTCTTTTGTGGTTTTTTTAAGCTTCCTTCATTTTTTTTCTTAGCTTGATACACTTTCTGAAAACATGTTCATTCTGTCTTTCCCCCCTTCCACAGAAATTTTGCTACTTTTGGCTGCCAAGCAGCAGTTTTAACTCACTGTCACTTAGTAAAGTCATAAATGTTTTAGTTTAGTTAGGGACTGAAATTGAGGACCTGTTGGAATGAAATGGAACTGCTGGCTGTAGGTCTGTAGTCCATTTTTTTGCTCAAAGCAGGAGGATCACAAATATTATTTCAGGTCAGTCACGGCTAAGCCTTCAAGTATCCCATTGAAGAGTGCTTCTAGACAACTCATGCCAGTCCTGAGCTCCTCTTTAAGTGGCAGGATTTTTTCTGCTCTTTGTGAACCTCCCAAGCTACAGTTTGTTGCCATTGCCCTTTGTTAGTCTTGAGGTACTAAGAAGAATTTAGTTCCACTGCCTTTGTAACTGCCCTTCAGGCATATGAAGGATGTTACCATATGGTATTTTATTCTTCTCACTGGACTAAACCAGCCCAGCTTCCCCCATATCCTCCTTGTAGGTCACATGCTGGCCCCCTGACCATGTTAGTAGTCCTCTGTCTGGATTCTGGAACTGAGTAAGCCCAAACCACCACATTCTGGTCACAATATCCAAGATCCAGCCTCATCAGCACTAAGCAGAGGCTCACTTTCCTTGATCTGCAGGTCATTCTTCCAGAGGCAGCATACTGTTGCCTCGCACTCAGCCTGGTATCCCCCAGCTCCTTTGAAGCAGGGCTGCTGTTCAGCCCATCACTGATGCACAACCCATGATCTCAACCATGGAATTTTGTACACAGTGAACCGTGGTGTTTCTGCTGCCCCACTCTACAAGTTTCCCAAAGTGCTCCCTTAACTCATTGGGTTCACAGGCAGACTTAGGCTCAGTTTTTAGGAATGAGAGTTCGGTCCTTAAATCTTGAATGATATGACTTACCATACGCCCTGTGAGATTAGGGCAGGGCGTATGTCCTGTGACAGGCTCTCCGACAGAGAGCAGAAAAAGTATGTTTACTTCGGCGTTTTGCCTCCTTGATGAGGGTTATCAGCTGTAAATTCTTGTGCTCCATGCAGTGGTGCCAGAAAGCTGGGAATTACGTGAAACACCATCGTGCTTCCCTTCCGAAAGAGGGATGCGACTGCAGCAGCGCCCCATGCAAAACTGCAGCCTTTCATAGAATCATAGAATCACAGAATGAGACGGGTTGGAAAGGACCTCTGAGATCATCGAGTCCAACCCTCGAGCTTTTGTCGCCCGAGGGCCCTGGGGCGCACCGTGCCGCGGGGAGCTTCCCGCAGCGCCGCCGAGCCGGGAAACCCCTCCTGCAGGGCCTTCCGCACCTCCGCACCCACCCCCGGGGCTCTCGGGGCGGCACTTCCACCCGCTCCCGCCTCCCTCCACCCGCCTCCTCCGCGGCGCGGAGCTCCGGGCGGGTCCGTCCCTGCCTGTCGCCGCCGTGCGGGCCCCACCCCTTCCCCGTGCGGGGAGCGGCGGCGGGTAACGGTCCTTTGTGTGCGGCGGTGGCGGGATGTGAGTGCGGGATGTGAGTGCGGGCCGGGCCGGGCCGGGCGGGGAGGCTGTGGGAGCCGCTCCGCTGCTCCCTCCCGGAGCGCGGGGCGGGCACTCGCCAGCCCATCCCTGCACCCCGCGAGCTCCGGCGCCCGTCTCGGGCCTCCGGGGTACCCGAAGGGAAGGCAGGCGGGCGGGCGGCGCCAGGGGCCCCTTTCTCAGCTGGTGTGTGTCGTGTTGCCGCAGGCTGGCCCGGGTGACCATCCTCCATGACTGCCTGGGCTGCAGGACCTTCGAGCTGCCGCCGTCCGCGGCCGTGGGGGACGTGAAGCGGAGGATCGACGCGGAGGCCGGGCTGCCGCCCGCCGAGCAGCGGCTGTGGCACCGCGGCAGAGAGGTGAGCGCGGGGCGCGGCGGGGGCGGGCGGCACCAGCTCCGCGGCTGCGGCGCCTCTCGCACCGCCGTGCTGCGGGAAGTGCCCGCCCGGCTGCTGCCGGTGCCGTGCCGGGGCCTCTGGTGCGTGGGCAGAGCAGCCTGTGCGGGTCTCTTCGCGGGAAGCAAGGATGTCGACTGAAGAAGCGGCCGACCCTCTCACCGCTCTTGATGGTGCCGGCTTGCTTTTATGTCTTTTGTTTTTGTTTGTTTGTTTGTTTGTTGTTTTGTTGTTTGTTTTTGTTTTTTTCCTCTCTGACATTATCCACGTGTTTTATCCTAATTTCTTTGGGGGAAAGGAGCTGCTGTTAGGGAGAGCAGAAATTTCACCTGAGAGCGTGCTGATGTGCTTGTTCTGCTTTCCTGTCAGTGGGGCCAGTTTCAAGAGCAGAGCTGACATCACCGTGAGAGGAAACTGGCAAGTTAAATGTTGTGGTCTGGGTACAGGAAGGAGAGTCGAATGAATGAAGGAATGAACGGCCTTGTTCTGTTGAAGGCATCAGCCTGGTGTCAGTGTTTCAGTACTACTTCTAGCCATGCACTTGGGAAGTGGGAACTTGGAGATTTCAGTGGGATGGGATGAGTAGAGGCAAGAAAGGGAGATAGAGAAGGTTGGAAATTACTGCCAAATAGGGTAAGGAGACTTGCAGATTCATAAAGAAGAGAGGGTGGCCTTTCAGTATATAAAGGGCGCTTATAAGAAAGATGGAGAGAGGCTTTATACCAAAACCTGTAGTGACAGGACAGGGGGCAATGGTTTTCAATTGGAAGAGGGTAGGTTTAGATGGAGCATGAGGAAGAAATTTTGTAGGATTAGGGTGATGAAACACTGAATCAGGCTGCCTGGAGAAGCTGTGGATGCCTCATAATTGGAAATGTTCAAGATCAGGTTGGATGGAGCTTTGAGAGATCTGATATAGTTCCTGGTGGTGGGGGGTTGCAGTACTGGACTACATGATCTTCAAGGGTCCTGTTTCAACCTGAACCATTCTATGATACAAGGAAGGATAGAGGTGTTAGTTGTATTGCTCAGGAAGCTTTTAAGAACCTACATGGGGAACACAAGTAGTCTTTGAGGGCTCAGGTTTGAAATAAACTGCCTGTGTAGTTTATCTTTTGTTTTCTTGCCTGGTTTTGTTTGTCCTTGATTTTGTTCTCTCCAGACCTTCCTGTTTTTGGAGGAAGAACTCTGTATCAATTTCTAAAATTTGTCTGGAAGTGAAGATCTGACTGGCACAGAAAACTTATCTTTTACAGGGAACAGTCAGTAAGCAGACTGTAATAGCTATTCTGATTTTTTAAAAAATAATAAACTAGAATATATATGGGAATATGTGGTCTGTACAGTAGCAAATTCAAAAATCCTGTGTAAACTTTTTGACTCCTGTTTATTGGGATCAAATTATTTTTTAAACTTCTGAGTAGTAGAATAATCATCAGTAAATCTTTTTTTTGCATTGAAACTACTATGTGCAATTTGCAGATATTAAGTAAAATCCAGTATCTCTTTCTCTCATAGTTCCTTGCAGTATTAAACTATTAATTTTAATCTGTCCAATGTCCTAGTGTCTGCTGGTAATTTGGTACAAAAATTGTTCCCAAGAAGATTTTGTTACTCTATCCCTTTAATGCTTGGTGGTGGGTTACAGCATTCTGTGGGATTGTTTTTTATTTTAATGAGTCCTGAGTAGCTTGTATACCCAGTGTCAGCTATTTTATGTCTTGAGACAAGATTAGCACAAGTACAACATTTCTATAGAAACTTACAATAAACACACTGTTGTTGTAACCACTATTTAAAATCTGTGTAAATAAAAAAGAATAAAATTTCTTTTCTTGGTAGTCTTGTTAAATAATGATTACATACTGTGCACTAGGACTGTCTTCTGCTTATTAAATACATTTGGATTGTAAGCATCTACATCTGTGTAAACACCAACTGCTTTCTAGTTGTTTGCTTTTACCCATCGAAGTGAGGTGGTAGTCCTGAACTTTGCTATAAACTGAAACTAATATAATATAATTTCACATAATAAAATTTTTAATATAGTTTGTTATAAATGGAAACCAATAAGAATTGGTTCAATTTCTAATTTGCACAGTACAGCTTCTAATTGTGCATTTGTTGTTGTGGCATGCAGGGTCACATATGTCATATACAACTATTTTAGCAACACTTTGTATATGACTGGTACATACATGATACAAAACTAGAATTGCAACAAAACCATTATGTGCTATGATTACTAAGTAGTTTCCCCAGTGGCTGCTAAGGAATGTGTTGCTTAGTTTGCCTCAATTTCTTTGTGATGTTTCTGGTGAGTCTGTTTTGACGCTGGATGAGGTGACTTTCAGTGGTCCCTTCAAACCTTAACCATTCTGTGATAGGTCTGCACGTAGAGGTAATGGGGACATGGGGATGTCGAATTCTTCATGGGTGTTTCTGTGACATACTTTTGTCTCTAGACATCGTGTATTGCCAGGTGCTTTGAGCTGATACTGCTTAGTTTAAAACCCCTATGAAATTGCATAACCATATGTACTTCTGAAGTACCCAAACTATGTACTTCCTGTATCTGTTTATTTTCTTTATGGGCATGCACCTTAGAACAATAACTGCTTTAGTTATATGCTTCCAGAACTTCCCAGAACACAAAACTTTTCAAATGTAGAAACAGGAGGTGATGGCTTGCTCTTAGTATACTTCTGTAGGCATTTTTTCCCACTTAATTTGTTTTGGTCCTGTTACTAACAAACTGAAACTTCTGGTCAAGTTATGTCTTAATTTTTATTTCAGTTGTCTGATGGTATCAAGATTGTGGATCTTCAGAAGTCTCAAAATCAAATTTTTCTGAAGCTTCAGTCAAAAGGGTTGAAAGGAGGAGGTATGGAAAATATTTGTGTTTATAAACTGAAAGCTCAAAGCATTTTCTAACGCAATATGGAATTAATGGAAGTTTTTGTCTCCTTTAAATGGGAAGAGATTATTTTTCTGCTCCAAGAAAATTAAGCTTCTCTTTATAAGTGCATCAGTGTTTAATTTTTTTCTTTGTAATGTGTAGAATTTAGATAATTGCCATCCTTTGGAATCAATCAGATTTGCCTTTCAGTAGTGTACCAGCTGCCTTATATAACATAAACTGAATACTTGAAAGCAAAAGAGGTACTGAAAGTATATCTTTTCATTAACCACCATGTAAAAAAGCTCTTGATTTCTTCTGTAGTTTTAATTTTTTTCTTTTTGATTATATATTTTTCTTTTGATTCTGCATGTTTAGTTACACTTTTTTAAAAAACCTTGCTGGTGTATCTGTTTGTATGGTATCTTGTTACCTGATTATCTTCAGAAATCCTCTAATTAAAATCTGTCATGATTATTTAACTTGATTACTAGCATTACTATTCTTTTAACAATAACTTTATTGTAAGGCAATGCATTAAATGCTAATGGGATGGTAGGATGAAGAAGGAAACCCTTCTTTTCATGCAGGTATTTTACTTTGTGTCAGAAAATGTTGTATTTCTTAGCCTGTACAAGCCATGAATGTACTGGATTATGGTTTTCTAGTAGCAGAGGGAAGTTTGTATATTACCCAGAAGTTCATGTTTACATTCTTTGAGAAACTGAAGTGATTAGAAAACACCTATGACAATGGACTTCATGGTTCTATGACATCAAACATTTTTCTTTCTGTCATTCTCAACTGTTTGCTCTGAAAATGTTTTGCTGTGTGTAGGCTGTGATAGACTAAGAGTTTTATTTTCTGCTCAGAGCTGTTTTTTGCCATGCAAATATATGGAGAATATAGTTCAGTAGCCCTAAGAAATTTTTCATGGGAAAGAAAAATTGTTGCTGTTTTTTATGCCTATGAATGGAGTATTTGGCTGTGAGATTTTCTAAGTGGATAAGCAGTCTATGTCTAGATAAAGTGCTTAACTTTTTCTGGTCCTCAATTCTAATCTAAGTCAATTTAAGAGATCTGGAGGCTTTAGTATCAACCTTTTGTGTTTATTTTGGAGTCTTTCAGTTCAGAGATTTTTTCCTACAGCAGATGAATCAAGAAAGGCCCTAAATTTCTAACTTGGAAGTGCATGGTCAGTAGGGCCAAGTATCACGGGTGGGGTTCGGCCCCGTGATCGACCCTAGCGCACATCTTGCATAGGAAACGAGTCCCCAGATAGGTGACTCACAAAATGGCTCTTTATTAAAACAAGGTTTCAGTTTATATAGAGGGTACATAGAAGGGTCTCGAACAAGGGTGGGATTCTTGCCAGGGGCACGAATCCTGAGGGTCAGAGATAAGGGAAAATGTAGGGATTGGCTGCAGGGATATGTCCAGCCATATAGGGAGATTTGGGAGTTAGGGAAGGAGGGGAAGGAATGGTGAGGGGGGCACAGATAGGGGAATTCTGCAGGGGTCTGTGGAAGCGGCGTCTTATCGCTGGATCTCAGGCGCTTCCTGCAGTTGGAGCACCTCTAGATCGATTTCTTCCTCCGAGGTTTCTTCGTAGCCTTTCTGTATCTGTCTCCATTCTTTGTAGGCCTCTGCTGGTCCACTCCCGACAGCCAAGCACACTGGTTGCTGAAGTACTCTGAAGATCACCCATGTCCCCTTTGTGTTCATTCATCACTGTTGACTATCAAATAATACATAATCTTTTCATATGATGACAGAATAATTCATGTTGGAAGGGACATCAGGAGGTCTCTACTCCAGCCTTATGCTCAAAGCAGGATCTTCTCTGAGGTCAGACGGGGTTGCTTGAGAATTGATCTGGTTGAGTTTGGAAAGCCTCAAAGGATGGAGACAGCACAAATTCTCCAGGCTCCTGTTCCAGTGCTTGGCTGTCCTTATGGCAGAGAGAGTTTCTCATTCAAATTTGTGGAACTAGTTTTGTGTTAAATACAACTAGTTCTAATATTCAAGAAAAATCAATTCAGCCTTTGATTGCATGAAGTAAATCATGATCTCTAGCCAGAGTAATTGTTGTAAACATGCATAGAGCAACTCTGCTCTTAGACTCAACAGAGAATGAAGTCTATGTTCAGCCCTATCACTTGAAAATTACTTATCTGTTTGTGTGGTTCCCGTGGTGAAATGTGTTGTTTAAATGCTTCAAGCCTACCCAGCTTAGATTTAGAGAAGTTTCTTGATTTTAGATAATTTCTCCTAGGAAAAGAAACACTTGAACTTTCCTACTGTTTATCAGTTCACCTTATTTTGGAAGTTTGCATATTGCATGGTGCCTTCCATATAATTCTGTATACTGTAAAAATAGCAAAGGTTATAAAATACTTCACGCACTTTCATCTGTGAGTTGCAATTTCTTGCATTTTTTTTTTCAGTTGATGCTATTAAGGTACCTTAAAGAGTGACATAAGAAAATTTTAAAGACAAAATGTTTGATGTTTTTACTTGATGCTTTATCAACAGATAGAACTCTTTATCTGTCCCCTTTTCTCCACACTGCTTTTTTTTTTTCTTGGTGTTTTATTCCAGAATATATAATATGTGTGCGTTTGAATCTGTGTATCATAAACATATATATGCAGGAGGGAGGGAAAGAGAGAGAGAGAGAGAGAATGATTACTTGTTAATAACTTTAAAAAGAAGTATTAGATGGGGCATCATTACATGCTTTCTGTGTGGGGATTGCATCATTACTGTTTGTTTGAAGAAAATGTTTTAGAAGTTTGGTTTAGGGAGCTGCTCTTTAGTCTCAGGCTGGAGTTTGAATTGAAGACTATTGAACCTTTCGTTTTGTGATAGAGTCTTTCTCTTGGAGCAGATGTTCATTCTGCTTGAACTCTTATCCCTCCAGGCAACACCAAAGCTAGCATGAGGCCTATCCCCACAGAGTGTCGGAACAGAAAGTGTACACTAAACCCAAAACGTTCTGTGCCTGTATGTAGCTGTAATATCACTGGAGATAAGAAAGTTAGAGTCACTGCTGCCCTGGAATACTATTGTGTTATTTAAAGTAGTAGTCCTTTAGAAATTGCTACCTTTGAACATCAAGCTACCTTTGAACAAGTTGGTGTTGTGGTATAACTGTTGAAAAGGCTTGGCCCCCAAATTTATTTCATCTAGATATGAAACAGCATGTTGACCATCAGCATCAAGACTGCTATTTTAATTTTTTTAGTAGAAAGATTTATAATGTAGTATTTTCACAGTTGGTTTTGGAAAGGCAAGATTTTACAGCAACAGGCCTGGAGTTAATTTAAAGAAATTATTTTTAAGTTCCCAGTAATTGTTTAGAATTTTTTTTTAATCTGACATTAAGTATATAGTAGCATAATACACTTTTTTTTTTGTTATTTGTTTGTTTTAGGTCGTTTTGGACAAACAACTCCACCGCTTGTTGATTTTCTTAAGGATATATTAAGAAGATACCCAGAGGGAGGACAGATTCTTAAGGTATATAACAAGTGGTATTTTTAGCAGTCATGGCATAATATCATTAGTTTAACGCTTTCCAGCAAGTCTTGACCTTTCTGTATCTCATTACAGTTTAGGAGATACATTTTTCTAGTACAGGAGATACATGTTTTCATTTCTATGGGCAAGGCAAAGTGAGTTATGTGTTTTGTGTGTGGGCTTGTTTTTAGTTTTGGTTTTTTTTAAATGTTTCTGAATTTTCTTGTCACAGATGCCACTGTAATTTATTTTAAAAAAATGAGATAAAATGCAGATGTAATTAAATTGGAGACTTCATGATGTATTTCACATGAGCGAGCTTTCTTACACTGGAAATGACAACATTGATTTAAGCACTAAAAGCTGTGTCAGTAAAAAGAATGGTGAACTGGTAGAGGGGAGTTTACCTTGCTTTACTTTAGACATGGCTGGAGCAACTCTCCTGTGAAGAAGGGGTGAGGGAGGCAGGGTTGTTCAGCCTGGAGAAGAGAAGGCTCTGGAGAGACTTTGTTTTGGTCTTTCAACATACAAAGGACACTCACAAGAGAGACTTTATATCAAGGCCTGTAGTGACAAAGGACAATGGTTTTAAACTGAAAGAGGGTAGTTTTAACTTAATAAGCAAGACAATTTTTAGGATGAGGGTGATGAGGCACTGGATCAGGTTGCCCAGAGAATTTGTGAATGCCCCATCCCTGGAAGTGTTCAAGGCCCGATCTAGTGGGTGGCATCCTTGCCCATGGTGAGGGAGTTGAAACTAGATGGTTTCTTAGGTCCCTTCCAAAAAACAAGCCATTTTGTGATTCATTCTATGATTCTGTTATCTTCAAAGGTCCCTTCCAAACCAAACCATTTTATGATTCTATGGTCTCAAAAAATACAGATCATTCTAAATTCATTAAGTGACTCTATGGGAAGGTCTAGGACCTGTAGAAGATCATTCATGTGTGCTTTATCCTAGCTTCCTATGCTAAAGTCTGAAACTAGCAGTTTGATTTTTTGGCTTTTTTAAGGACATCTGGAGTGATTAGTTCATAGCTGGATGTTAGAACTTCTCATCCAGCATGCTTTATGACATCGGTGGTAGGAACTTTGTTTCCTTAGTGTATGGGAATATTAGGTTCTAACTAATGGGATTTAGTACAGATATATCTATTTATCTGTACGTACATACAAAACACACAAATACGAATGCTGATAGATCATGATAGTTCCTGATGTCTTGTCTTCTTTGCAACCATGGACCTGGAAGCTGATTATGTTTAGTGGGAATGCTGAAGATAAGTATATCTTCAATTTTGGCAGACTGCCTTCTGGATATGGTCTGAGCAGTGCCTGTACATAGGAGGGGTGCTTACATTTTTATTGTTTCCCAGTACTAGTTGCATCTGTAAGATGCATTTGAACTGTGAAGGGTTCAGACCTTCTCAACAATTTAGATCCAGATTTTCATTGCAACATGAAGAAATAAGATAATGTCTTTAGAAATCAGATGGCTAAATCTAGAAGTAGAAATTATCCTAGTTTTGAAATCAGATACTAGATAACAGTGAACTTATTTTACTCTCAACAGTCTGTTTGAATGCAATCTAATCTGAAACATCTGCTACAAGTTGATGCATTTTTTAAGTAAAGGTTCATCTTGCAATCAAGTCTTTTATTTTCTATGCATAACTAAATGAAATTTATGGTTCACAAATGCATTGTATGTGATATATCCACGTAGCTTTTCAATTCAGCTGAAATACTTCCTTATGCCAAGCTTGCATACACATGCATAAACATACACACAAGTGAGTGTTTGTGTGTTTATGTGTCTAGAGCCCTGAAACACTGTGATGATTCAGTGTAAGTTGTGTGAAGCTGTAATCCTGTAGGTATTTATAATCATGCTTATGTGTCTGCTATTGATGAAAATAGGACTGGATAGGCATATTTTATTAATAGTCGTGTTTACAGAAATAGTTTACTGGCATTTCAGTTTTCCATAGCTGTCACCCATATTAATACTATTTAACAAATACTCAATCTTAATATAAACCTCTTTCCAGTCTGTGGGTTTCATTTGACAGGTGAGCTGCTCTGTTGGCTCATGACTTAAGAGAGTTACTGCTCAGAACTGTTTTGCAGCCCTTTGCTGGAAGGGTTTTAGAAGCACTGTGGCTTTTCAGTGGTTGGTTCATATCGTGAAATGTTAACTTGAATGTAATTCATTTGATATAAAGAAGAGCGCTGTGCATTGCCTTCATATGACTTGTTGCCTTTCTGTTGTTGTGCAGATGTTTGTGTGGGCTTAACAGTAAACTCTGATAAATTAAAAAAAAAAAATCTTTTTCTGTTCTCACAAATGCATTGTTTTGAGACTTGTACAGCTTTGATTCAGGATAATATGGTAGTAATGGTTTAGTAGCTTCTCAATTTTGTAGCTGCTTCTGTGTAGTATTTGAGCTCCAAATTCAAATCACATTTAGAGTATTTGAATATTTGTTTTATGATGAAGCCTACTGTTGTTCAGATAAACTGAATAAAATTATTTTGGTTGAAAAGCATAAAAACAATTACACTTGAGGTAATAGCTTTTATTTTCTACTGTTTAAGTTTGAAAGCCATTGCTATAATAAGTACAGCATTACTGCATCATACTTTGGTTTTTTTTGGTTTTTTTTTTTTTTCCACCTCAGGAACTGATACAGAATGCAGAAGATGCTGGTGCCACAGAGGTTAGGTTTTTATATGATGAAACTCAGTATGGAACAGAAACTTTGTGGTCAAAGGACATGGCACAATATCAGGGTAAAAATAATTTTTATACAATTTGGCCATTATTCTTCAATATGCATGTAAGCTGGGGTCACCTGCCCGGGCTATGTCCTCTCTCAGCTCCTTATGCACCCCCAGCCTGCTTGCTGTTTGGGTCTCATGAGAAGCAGAAAGGGCTTTGGCTCAGTATAAGCCTTGCTCAGTGTTAACTAAAACAGCCCTGTGCTATCAATGCTGTTTCCAGCACAATAGCCTCTAGCTACTGTGAAGAATATTAATTCTATCCCAGCCCAAACCAGCACACCAGTTCTTAATGTAAAGATGACCCTAGCCTCACAGTTCATCATTGTCCAGGCAGATCTGCTTTCTTCCCCATCTGCTTTCTTCCCTATCTTCTTCCCTCGCCCCTATACCATTCTTTCCTCCATGTTACCTGTATACTGCAAATTCAATTTCTTGTAACTTTAAGGTTTTTATATTCTCTTATATACCTTTTTGTGGTAATCGTCAGTTATGTATTTAACAAACAAATTAGTTTGCATAATCATCCCAAAGGACTTTCAGTCATGATTTGAAGATTTCCGTGATGGATAATCCACTGCTACTTGCTTCTGGCTTTTTTTTCAGTTATTGATCAACCTTATTATGTCTTCTAATAAGAATTTGTCTGTCTTACTTTCTAGACAGACAGTTATATCTTGCCACGTATTCCCTTCAAGTGGAGGTATTAGTAGACTACAATTAGTACATGTTTCAGACATCTTTTTGATAAGACTGAACAGACTGAATTTAAACCTTGTACCACATGATGCTTCTTTCAGAAGTTTTGTTGTTTTCTGCTTTCTGTTCAGTTTTTCAGAATCATTCTTTTAAAATGTGGACACCAGAATTAAATACCACATCAGAATATAAATCTAAGTACCATATACAGAGGTATATCCATCTCCTTGGTTTTGCTTTTGCTGCTACTCTATACCTCCCTTTCATTACTAGGCATAATTCGGTGTCAGCTTAAGTCATAACTTCCCCAATTAATTTCCACATGCATACTTCAAAAAAATGCTTCCTCAGTTCTCTGAATTCATTTCCTAGAAATTTTAAACAGTAAATAGTTTTATTCTGTCATCTCTTTAACACTTGCCTATTTATTAAAGGGCCAGCATTTTATGCGTACAATGATGCAATTTTCACCCCTGAGGACTGGCATGGTATACAGGAAATAGCAAGAAGCAGAAAGAAAGATGATCCCCTCAAAGTTGGAAGATTTGGAATTGGCTTTAATTCAGTTTATCATATAACAGGTACTCTCAGTAATTATTTTAAAATGAAAATGTTCAAGTTTTAAATAGTTTAATTACCTTAGATATTCATCAAACATTTAATATTATCTCTATAGTGCATTTTAAAATTAGATCACTGACTAAATTCTCTTAAGAAGCATTCTTATTTTTTTTAAATCCTGTAAGGTATCGTTTTGATTTTGAAGGTTTCTGGAGGAGATTCTTTCTTCTAGTAACATCATTATGTACTTAGTCCCTTATATCGAAATGAACATTCCTTTACACTGGTATTTCAGTTATGCACTGCTGCTCATTTCGTAGAGGCCCATAATATGGAGTAGCTGTGTAAGTAGAAGTGTGAAATTTCTGCTTACTAGACTGAAATTTTTTTGTATAATAAGCAGTGGTTTTTATTTAGTGCTAGAAAGGATATTATGTAATAGAGGTATATACACTTTTACACTTGAAAGAGGTAGTACATACTGTTCCACAAGCTGGTAATATTCAGTCTTGAAACCTATTATTCTCCCAAAATGTTTTACTGTTGTACAGAAGCAGCATAAATAAGGCTTGCAATCTACATAGTTATAATAGTACAGGATAAGAGGCAATTTTTTTCTGAAATAACATTTTAAAGTTGCAAAGTGAGTTGGTAAGACACAGGACATTTTTTAACAATATTTTACCTAGCTGAGCATGAATAAAATTAATACATTCAGTGGTTTGATAATTCTGGGAATTTGTGCTTTTAAATGTACAGGATTACTGTTTGCCAGCCTTCAAGATGTGCAAGGTATGAATCCAATAGAATACGTATTTAGTAAACTAATTTGGTTTTCATTTTCCTTGAAAATACTGGAAACATAAAAGTACAGAGTTGAAAGAAATTGTACTTTCTGTTGCTCTCTGTCTGCTAGAGTTCAAATAGTTGAATGAGTATTTATATATTTAATTGCATAATAGGGGTGTGCTTGTTTCTTCCCTGTCAGTAAGCACTGAGTTATGTTATCAGAGTGATAGAATCATGTAGATTGGAAAAGACCTCTAAGACCATTGAGTCCAACTGTAAGCCTAATGGTACCAAGGCTGCGTCTACCCATCTTTTAAATATCTCCAGGGATGGTGACTCCACCACTTCCCTGAGCATTATACTCAGTTCATCACAGTTTCCTAACATTTTTGTCTTGCTCTTTTAAAATCTGTTGCTTAAGACTGTATTTTTAAAGGATGTTGTTTTAGGATTATTAATAATTGTTGATTTTATGTATACAGATGTCCCTAGCATTTTCAGTGGTGACCAGATTGGAATGCTTGATCCCCATCAAACCCTTTTCGGACCTCATGAGTCGGGCCAGTGTTGGAATCTAAAAGAAGATAGCAAGGAAATAAATGAACTTACAGACCAGTTTGCACCGTTCATTGGTGTGTTTGGCAGCACTAAGGAAACCTTTAAGAATGGGAACTTTCCTGGTACCTTTTTTCGTTTCCCACTTCGTCTGCAGCCTTCTCAACTGAGCAGCAATGTTTATGACAAACAGAAGGTTTTGGAGCTGTTTGAATCCTTCAGAGCAGACGCAGACACAGTATTGCTTTTCTTGAAGAGTGTTCAAGATGTTTCATTGCATGTTAGGGAAGCTGATGGAACAGAGAGGCTAGTTTTTAGAGTAACTGCCAGTGAGAACAAGGCCTTGAAGCACGAAAGACCCAATTCTATCAAAATCCTGGGAACTGCAATAAATCAATATTGTAAGAAAGTTCCAAGCAATAGTATAACTTGTGTGACATACCATGTAAATATAGTTGTAGAAGATGAGAGTGTTAAGGACGCACAGAAAACATCTTGGTTAGTATGTAATTGTGTAGGTGGTCGAGGAATGTGTACAGAACTGGATTGTTTAGCTGATGACTTGAAATTTGTTCCTACTATTGGAATAGCCATGTCTTTATCAACTAATGGGGAGGAAAATGGAGCTGTAGCAGACTTTTCAGGAAGAGCATTTTGTTTTTTGCCTTTGCCTCCAGGTGAGGAAAGCAAAACTGGACTCCCTGTTCACGTTAGTGGTTTCTTTGGTCTCACAGACAATAGGAGGAGTATCAAATGGCGAGAGCTGGATCAGTGGAGAGATCCAGCAGCTTTGTGGAATGATCTTCTTGTGGTAAATATAGTGCCAAAGGCATATACAACCCTTATTTTGGAAGCTATCAAACGAATGGAGACAGAGAAGAATTCAGATTTTCCATTGTCAGCTGAAAGAATTTATAGGTTATGGCCTGATGAGAACAAAATCAGGGTGCCCTGGAAACCAATTATAGTACCTCTCTTTAAAGAGCTGCTCCAGCATACAGTTATTTACTCAGTGAGTAATCAGTGGATAAAGGTGGAGCAGGTGCACTTTTCTGAAGTGGATGAGAGTTTGGAGTACTCACAGTCTGTTCTCAACTACCTCCAGAATTCAGGGAAGCAGATTGCCAAGGTACCAGCAAATATTGCTAGTGCAGTGCATCTTACTATTTCTACTGCTAAAGCTGTGAAAAAAGTGACTCCTGCTCTAGTACGGCAAGTGCTAAGGAAATCTGGACACAGTGGACCTGCTGAAGAAAAGCTTCATCTTTTAGAATTTGTGCTTTCTGATGGAGTCTACAGTGAACTGATTGGATTGGAGCTTTTGCCTTTACAGAATGGGAATTTTATTCCTTTTTCCTCATCTGTGTCAGAACAGGATGTAGTTTACATAACCTCAGAGGAATATCCCAGGTATGCTTAATATTTGTAATAGTGTGGGTTTTGGTTTTTTTTAATTTATATGTTAAAACAGCTTCAGACTGTTATTTGCTTATCAGCAAACAAGGTATGAAGCAGCCTGTATTGTAATGAAATAAGGCACAGATAGAACTCAATTTTCTGTATATATGTATATGCTTGTGTGCATAAGTCTCTTTTGAAAAGGTTGACAGCTATTTGCCATTATAACTTTATAAAAAAATTGTGTGATCTAGGCTTTAAGGGAATATGTCAGGATACATTTCAAATTTGCTTTCTTCTGGGAATTATAAATAGGAGATTAGAAACATGGATACTTGGAAGTACGTTAAATAAGGTAATGATAAGAGCTTTTATTAAACCTAAAGCTTGAGATTATTTCAGGCTTTTTTTTTTTTTTTATCACAACACTCTTAATTTCAGTGAAGGGCTGGTTTCAGGAATTAAGCAGATACTATGATGAAAAGAAGAGGGCTTGTCTTTTACATCTGCTCTCCTTTTGTTCCTTCCAGTCCCTCTCCAATTAGTTTTTTTTCTTACCTATTTCCCAGCTGCATTAGTGTTCCAATTAAGTTCTCATTTCATTAGACAAAAAAGTTGCACTGACACTGGGGATGGGATAGCAAAGAGCAGGCTAGCTGGAATAAATGAGCTAGGGGTCACTGGGGAGAAAGCATGACTACTGCTTTTTATTTTTGTACTGGATTATGCAGATATTAAATAGTTAAGTCTGGACCATTCTCCAAGTAGTGTCTAAAGATGTAGTACTTGAAGTCACTCAGACACACCAGAGGCCTTACTGTTCCTCCTTACAAAGTATTACCTATATGTGTGTTCACAACGATCCCTCCTTCTCCTTTACCTCAGAGTTCCACTAATTTCCAAATCCTCAGTTTGAGAGAATGTGACATTTGGTGTGTGTTTTGCTGCTTTTACTGCTCTGTGGACTATTTATTAGGAAGTAGAAGTGGGTTGGAGTGTGCCCAGATAGGTATTATTAAGGTAAAAAGTGCTCCAAGTGAGGTCCTTATGTAAATTGCAGTTTGAATATATATACAGACAGCAAATCTTCAAGAAAAGCAGTTGGATGCAGGCAACTGTGTTGCTTGAGAGCAATTTGATTATTTTCAGGTCTGCTTCTGCCCTTTTCCTGCTATATTCTAAACAGAATCACAAAGTGAGTAAGGTTGGAAGGGACCACAGTGGGTCATATGGTTCAGCCACCCTTCTCAAGCAGGGCCATCCTAGAGCACATTGCACAAGATTGTGTCGAGATGGTTCTTGAATATCTCCAGTGAGGGAGATTCCACAACCGCTCTGGGCAATCTGCTGCAGTGTGTGGTCACCTGCACAGTAAAGAAGTTCTTCCTCATGTTCAGGTGGTACTTCCTGGGCATCAGTTTCTGCCCGTTGCATCTTGTCCTAATGCCTGTATCCTTGGCACCACCAAAAAGAGCCTGGGTCCATCCTCTTGGCATCCTCCCTTCAGATACCTGTATACATTGATGAGGTCCCCTCTCAGTTGTCTCTTCTTAAGGCTGAACAGGCCAAGCTCCATCAGCCTTTCATCTTCAGAGAGATACTTCAGTCCCTTAATCATCTTTATTGCCATCTGCTGGACTTACTTCAGGAGCTCCATAATCTTAAACCCATAATTATAACTCCACAGTCTTTCTTGCTCAGAATAATTCAGATTATTTGTCAGGGGATTAAATCTACTCAGAGCCTGTGATTCTAGTGCCTTTAAAAAAAAAAAATCTCCAGCATCTGTTGTGAGATGATTTATCTTTTGGTGTTCTTTCACTTTGTTACTCCTTTCAGAAGTTAAGCTAGTATAATAATACAGAAAAGATACCCATGATGAGACTAACAATTTGGAGCCCTGCTTCAGACTAGTCATAAAATACTTTTTTTTTTTTTTAACTTAAATGATACCAGTATTTCTTATTCAGTTCATCTTATGTTGGTAGTGGACTTGGTCTGATTAGTAATGTAAAACTGATAAAAAAGCATGTTATACCAGGCATAAATATCCTTGCTAGCTGTGATAAAACAGAAATTTGAAATAGTAATGCTTATTTGCCTCTAATCTTGTGTATATTAACTACCTTTAATTCTAATATTTTAAGTATGATACATTACTTTTGTTTTAAAGCACTTTCAATTTAGGAGATTGGCTCTTTGCTTATTTAAATTTGGAGCCTGCTAAGAAGGTGAAATAAACTCTTATAAATTTCTTTCTGTTAACACTGTGGAAGAACAAGATTCTGTGTTGGTATGTGTCTAATGAACATATCTGCCACCAGAATTAAATTGGATATTTATTTTTGGCTTCAGGAATACCAAACCCCTAAAAAACTATTTATTTTTAAGTGTTAAAGTGATGGAAGAGCAGGATGAGACTGACTCTTGGTGCAATAATTTTAACTATTGACTGCAGATCTTTTGAAATCCACAGATCTGTGTGAAATCCTAGAATTATGTTTAGGTTTTTTTGTATATTTTCAAACAGATTTTTTAAGATATATAGAAGGGTAGGTGCTATTTTAGCTTTTTTGTTGATTGTTGTTGTTGTTGTTGTTAGAATACAAATGGGTGAAAATAGTTTTCTAATCCCAGTTTTTCTATGAAAAGAAAACTTGCTTAGACCTCTTTGGAAAGAAGAGTAGTTGGAAAGATTAGTTTTTTTCTGCTTCTAAATGTATGACTTTTTCATTTGTCAGAAAACACCCAGTGAAAGCCCTATTCTGCATATGTAAGTGATTGTTTTGCATGTTCCTGTTCTACCGTGGTGATTCCCGTGCTGGTCATGTCTATGCAGTGACATAAATAAATGATGCCTTGCTAAAGTATGGGGACCTTTTTTTTTTTTTTTTTTTTTTTTTTTTTTTTTTTTTTTTTTTTTTTTTTCATGATGTGCTAGGTCACTCTTTCCTGGCTTGGAGGGAAGGCTACTCTCTGATGACCTGAAGCCCGAAGTTCTCGCTGCTTTGAAAGAAGCTGCCAAAAGCCGGGGTAAGGTGTCTTTTGTATTCTGTTCTAGTCAAACAGATTTCTAATTATTGAACAGACTAACTCTACCCCCAAGTTTAAAGTAATGTCTCTTTTGAAATTGATTTCCCATGAATAAGTTTGTCATCTAAAAAAAAATGTAAGATACAAGAGACTATATTGTTTGAGTTGGAAATGACACAAATGAAAATTATAAATGAATAAAAGAGCAAAGGAAGAAGAATGAAAATTTACAATAAAATAATAGACACTCATTTAGTAAAGCATGCATTCAAGGATTACTAATTTTATTCAAATAGTGTTCTTCCACTTAGGACAGTCTTAATTCTATTTTGTATTTGTAGTATTTGCCTTTGCAATACCTAAGTGTTTCCTGAGTCTTAATTCATAGTTTATGGTTGTGTCAATGTGCAACTATTGAAATGCTTCCAATCATGATCAAAAGACTTGGTGAACCAGTTTGCTGCATCTGTAGATAAGATACCTCTCTGTTTAACTGCCCACATAGTTAAATTTTTTGGTCATCTATTCTACTCAGTTTGTCTGCATTTACCTTTTCACTCTTGTGATTCATTATGCATTTGATTGGTAAATTTGAAACCTGAGTCTCAGAAGTCCTTTCACGTAAACACAGTTTGCAAATCAAGTTACTCCTCAGCCTACTTTTAAATAGTATTAGTATATGGTGAGCTATTCTTCAGTGTCTAGAAAATGTGCTTTTCAGGAAAAGATTCTTGTTTCTCATGTTTTTTTGTTTTTTGTTTTTTTTTTTTTCATTGCTTGATTCTGGAGAATTATTTTTTAGACTGAAGACATTAGAACTAGACAAAGAATACTATAATTCATTGTCTTAATTTGCTTTTCGTGATATCTTTTATCATGGTCTTCAGTCATTCAGTCTCTATTTCTTCTGTCTGTGTTCTGACCTTTTTTCCCCTTCAATTCTTTATATGTTTTCTGTTTATAATTCTTCTTGTTCAGTTGTAAACCTCCTCCTTTTTCCATGTTTTGATCATTCCTTTGTTATCAAAAATAATACAAAAATAAGGTAATTCTGAGGCAAGACAATAAATTTTTAAAGTATGTCAAAGATTCTGTGAAAAACATTAAAGAGATTGAGAATTACTTGTTGCATAGACTGAAATGTGTAAATATTAAAAAAAATATAAAATGTATAGAAGAGCTGAAATTGCTGCTGGGACTTTCATTGAATATGAAGGACAACAAGTCTGAAAATATTAGAAAGTAAATGCTTTCTTTGAAAATCAGAATTGCTTGTATACATTGTAAACAGAAAAAGCAGAGGTGATAGAAATGAAAAACCCCTGTATGTTATTAAAACAATTCCTTACTGAGTTTTTTTAGGACATTCCTTCCACTTCCAGGCTTGATCTCAGAGTTGCAATGAAGTGTAGCTAGACTTTTCAGTTACTGGGAAGATTTTTGGTCACATTTAAGGTCTTGCTTTTGTCTCTCTTTTACTCTGGCAGATTCTTTGAATGACTTTTTTCTAATGACTTGTTTTTATGCCTGTCATTGATTAGAAAATCATATTTTGTAAATAAATATGACAGTTACTCTTCTAAATTTTCCAGAAGTTCTTAAATACTTTTAGTTAATCCTTTGCAAGATTTTAGTGACCTACTTTTCTCTTCATTCTATGTGCTCCTAAATTATTCTTCATTCTATTATTTTGCATAATTGTGACATACAACTGCACTACCATAGAAGTTGTCTGTTGCAAATAATAAGTATTAGAGGGGTTTTAGGCATGTTTTTTCCAGTATTTTAAGATCACATGTGTAGTTTTTAAAACATTATTTTAAACTTCTGTTCTCAAATAAAGGGTTTAGGTTTAGCTTTTAAGTAGATTCTAATTTTTAATCTCCTAAAATGTGTACTTTATTTTTCGAGTTAATAACTGTTTGTATATTTAGTGTGTTAATGTGTAGCTCACAGGATGTTTTCTAAAAATGGATTTGATTATATTCTAGCCCAACAGCTTCTCTGGGGATTTTCAGGTATGGTTATTAACTGAAGATGAACTGGTTTGGATTGAAGCTTGATATTTGTGTGAATTTGGTGATTAGCTATTCTCATTATCCCAGCTTTCTTGTAAACAAAACTTGTCAAATAGAGCTGCCAAGAGATAGCAATCAAAGATAATTATAAAAAGAGTTCTAAATACAGTGGAGGGGAAAATGCATATTGATGAAGAAAACCTTACAGTTATGTTACATGGAAATTACCAATGTTTTCATTTGTTTATTTACATATTTCTTTTAATAAATTCACATACAGGAAGATTTCCAGTATTTCAAGATCACATGTGTAGTTTATAAAACAGTATTTTAAACTCCTCAAATAAAAGGCATTTAGATTTAAAGTAGATTCTTATCTTCTTGGGCCGCTTCTGCAAGTTTTCCTCATTTTCACAGGGCTGATGTGTTGCCTGTACTTTCTGTTCAATAGAACTAACAGAATTTATAGCTTTGTGGGCATGAAGTAAAAGGAAAAAACTACTTTTCTGAAGGATGTCTATAATTGATCTTAATCTTTATTTGGACTGTTGCTTTTAAAGAAATGGCAGTGTTATCTAGATGGACGAAGTCTGAAATTCAAATAGATGTCTTGTGCCTATTTCTGATTTCTGATGTTGTCAGGAGGTAGTGGTATTTTTATATATTTATTTATTTATAGTAGTTTTTAAGTATAAGATATTCTAATGATGATTAAGGCAGGAATGTAAAGATGTATTTGTTTTAGTGAAGACTTTGATAATAGGAATAAAAGCTTATACATCTAAACTTAGTTTCAGCACTTCCTGCACAACTGAGTCTAGGTTCCTGTAAGTTTTAGTGTAAGATCAGCTGCACCTGAGCCAGTCTTTGCTATACCTAATAAATAATCTTTCAAATCTTATTCAAACATTTGCAATTATAGGCAAATAATGATTTTTTATTTACCAAACAAAAAAATGTTTGAAGCTTCAACTTCAGTACTAAATCTCTAGTTGCTGTGTATGCCTGAAAACTTTTGTGTTAAACTAACAAATGTAATAACATACTGATAATTTTCAATTTTTAAATATTTTTACGCTAATATGGAATGTATTTGCTTTTAATTAACTCCTGAAAGCAAAGGAAGGTGGTATTTGCAGTCCTATTTAACAAACAGGGTTTTTTCCACAAAAAGGTAGGGCACAAGTTAGTTTTCGTTTTGGTTTTGTTTTTTTTTAACTTATTTTCCTTTTTCTTCTTCCCCCTGAAGCACTTTGTTATTTAACTCTGCTCTGTGATTTTCACAGCTTTGCCCTTTTGCTATATTTTCAGGGAGACCATGCACCCAACTGCAGCTTCTGAACCCAGAGAGATTTGCCCGACTCATTAAAGAAGTTATGAACAGTGTGTGGCCTGGGAGAGATGTGGTGGTACAGTGGTATCCAGGTTTGGAAGAGAAAAAGCACCCATCAGTCTCCTGGCTTAAGATGGTCTGGAAGAATCTCTATATACATTTTTCTGATGACTTGAGTGTGTTTGATGAAATGCCGCTTATCCCCAAGACACTGCTGGAGGAAAATCAAACATCACTGGAACTGGTTAGATTTAGGAACCCCTCACCTATTGTTCTGGAAGACGAATCTGAGACTCAGCTCCCAGAATATATAGCTGATATTATTCAGAAAGTTGGTGGAGTTGTACTTAAGAAACTGGATATTTCTATTCAACATCCACTTATAAAAAAATATGTGCATCCACCATTGCCAAATGCTGTTTTACAAATAATGGAAAAAATGTCCTTACAGAAACTATGCAATCAGGTTGCGTCATTTCCACCAACACATAAAGATGCTCTTAGGGCATTCTTAGCTAGTTTAACGGATGCAAGTGAAAAAGAGAAAAGAATTATTCAGGAATTGCTAATATTTAAAAAAATTGAGAAATCGTCTGATGAAAGTGTCCCTGTTTTTACAGGACTGAAAGGTAGTAAGGTATTACACCACACTGCCAAAATTCCTCCTGGTCTAAGATTTTCCATTCCAGTAATTGACAGCAGTGATGAAGCAACTATTCGCTTAGCTAATCTGCTGAAAATAGAACAGCTAAAAAGCACAGATTGCTTGAAGTTTGTTATAGAAGACATAAGAAGTGATTTTTATTCACATGATGAAACAACACAGATAATGCAATGGGTTCTTGAAAATCTGACTTTTCTTAAAAATGAGAGCACAGATGTGATAGATTGGCTGACACCACTAAAGTTTATTAAGATTTCACCAGAAAAGATAATGTCAGCAAATGAACTTTTTGATCCTGAGGTAGAACTTCTGCAACATTTGTTTTATGCTGAGGAGGAAATTTGCTTCCCCCCTGTTATTTTTACATCATCAGATATTCTTCATTCACTGAGACAAATAGGCTTAAAAAATGAAGCCAATCTTGAGGAAAGTGATATATTGAGAGTGGCAAAAAAAATTGAAAATTTGCATGCTAACTCTAACACCAATCATGATTTACTGTTAAGAAAAGCTAAAACTCTCTTGATGATTTTGAACAAAAACCATATGCTGCTTCACTCATCTGAAACAAAAGCTGCAATGAAAAAGATAAAATGGATTCCTGCATGTAAGGAAAGGCCTCCAAATTATCCCGGATCCTTAGTTTGGAAAGGAGATCAGTGTAATCTCTGTTCACCACCAGAAATGTGTGATCTATCGCACGCAATTTTAGTTGGTTCCTCAGTTCCTCTTGTGGAAAATGTACTGTTGGATATAGAAAAAGCACTTGGCATCCCCACCAAGCCCAGCATAAAAGCAGTCTTGAAACATTTCAAGGTGGTTGTTGATTGGCATAGTTCTAAAACCTTCAGTGATGAGGACTATTATCAATTTCAGCATATCTTGCTTGAGATTTATGGATTTATGCATGATCATCTAGAAGAGGGCAAAGAAGCTTTTAAAGCCCTGAAATTTCCCTGGGTTTGGACAGGTAAAACCTTTTGTTCCCTCACGCAAGCAGTAATAAAGTCAGTGCCTGATCTTGATCTCCAACCTTATCTGCATTATGTGCCAAAAACTATGGCAAAGTTCCACCAGTTATTTAAATGTTGTGGTTCAATTGAGGAGTTAACACCAGACCACGTTTCTATGGTCATTCAGAAAATATATCTAAAGAGCGAGCAGTCTCTCTCAGAACAAGAGAGTAAACAAAGTCTTCACATTATGTTGAGCATCATAAGATGGCTGTACAGCAATCAGATTCCTGCAAGTCTGCACACACCCATGCCGCTATACAGTGGCAAACTTCCTTATAAACTTGCAATGAGGCCAATTCATGAGTGCTGTTACTGTGACATCAAAGTTGATGACTTAAATGATTTGCTTGAAGATTCTGTTGAACCAATAATTTTGGTGCATGAAGACATACCAATGAAAACTGCTGAGTGGTTAAATGTCCCATGCCTTAGCACAAGACTAATTAATCCAGAAAATATGGGATTTGAGCAATCTGGGCAAAGAGAGCCTCTGACTGTAAGAATTAAAAACATTTTGGAAGAATACCCTTCCATTTCAGATATCTTTAAAGAGCTTCTTCAAAATGCTGATGATGCTAGTGCAACGGAATGTAATTTCCTGATTGACATGAGGCGAAATATGGATATAAGAGAGAATCTTTTGGATCCAGGAATGGCAGCATGTCATGGTCCAGCTTTGTGGTCATTCAATAATTCTGAGTTTTCCGACTCTGATTTCCTAAATATAACTCGATTAGGAGAGTCTTTAAAAAGGAGTGAAGTTGACAAAGTAGGAAAATTTGGACTGGGATTCAATTCTGTTTATCATATCACTGATGTTCCTATTATTTTGAGCCGTGAGTTCATGATTATGTTTGACCCAAATGTCAACCATATAAGTAAGCACATCAGAGATAAATCTAACCCAGGGATCAAAATCAATTGGAGTAAACAACAGAAGAGACTGCGAAAATTTCCAAATCAGTTTAAGCCATTTATTGGGGTTTTTGGTTGCCAGCTACCACTGACAGTAGAATCTCCCTACAGCTACAAAGGAACACTTTTCAGGCTGTCCTTTAGGACTCAGCAGGAAGCTAAAGTGAGTGAAGTGAGCAGTACATCTTACAATACAGCAGACATTTACT
This sequence comes from Myiozetetes cayanensis, assembly GCF_022539395.1. Classification (NCBI taxonomy): domain Eukaryota; kingdom Metazoa; phylum Chordata; class Aves; order Passeriformes; family Tyrannidae; genus Myiozetetes; species Myiozetetes cayanensis. Next base: position 44,726,569 of record NW_026087742.1, on the reverse strand, counting down.
CTCTTGTGGATGAATTTAGCATTTGTGGTCACAGACTGATAATATTTGCTCAGAGTGTAAATTCAATGGTTTTGAAATACTTGAAAATCGAAGCAGATGATCCTGGTGTGGCACAAGATGTTGTCACTATCAGAAAAAATCTGTGTTCTTCTAAAGCCTTGACTGCACCAAATGTAAGTGTTTTAAAGGAAGCGGCTAAACTCATGAAGGTCTGCAGCAGCAGTAACAAGAAGCTTCCCACTGAAACACCAAAGTCATCATGTATCTTACAGATAGTAGTAGAAGAATTTCATCATGTATTTAGGCGAATTGCTGATTTACAGTCTCCACTTTTCAGAGGAACTGAAGAGGATCCAGCTTCTTTCTTTGAGATGGCTAAATCAGGACAGGTGAAAAGATCAGCTGATGAATTGCCACAGAAAACAGTAGATTCAACAACGTGGCTTATATGTTCTTGCATGGATGTTGGAGATGCTTTGAAATTTTCTTTACATGAAAGTGGGCGAAGACTAGGTCTAGTTCCCTGTGGTGGTGTAGGAGTGTTGCTGTCTGAAACCCAGGATCAAAAGTGGGTTGTGAAACCTAATTGCAACACCATAGGTGAAGTATTCTGCTATTTACCTCTGCGAATAAAAACAGGCTTACCTCTTCATATAAATGGCTGCTTTGCAGTTACTTCAAATCGGAAAGAGATCTGGAAAACAGACACGAAAGGGAGATGGAATACAGTATTCATGAGGCATGTTATAGTAAAAGCCTACATAGAAGCCCTTTGTGTTTTACGTGACATGGCGATCAATGGTGAGCTAGTTGACTACAGTTACTGTGCAGTGTGGCCAGATCCCGATTCAGTTCATGATGATTTTTCTGTTATTTGTCAAGGGTTTTATGAAGACATAGCTCATATGAAAAACAAAGAAGGAATCAAAGTGTTTTCTGATGGTTTGTCTTGGGTTTCCATGAAGAATGTAAGGTTTTTAGATGACTCTATTCTGAAGCGGCCAGATGTTGGGCCGTCAGCCTTTAAGATCTTTCTGAAGTACCTTAAAAAAACTGGTTCCAAAAATCTGTGTGCTGTAGATCTCCCATCCTGGGTAAAGACAGGATTTGAAGAAGCAGGATGCAAATATATATTATTGGAGAACACCTTCACTGAGAAACAGTTCTTTTCTGAGGTATTTTTCCCTAATGTTCAGGAGATTGATGCAGAGCTGCGTGATCCTTTGATGCGTTACGTTCTCAATGAAAAAGTTGAGGAATTCTCAGGAATTCTTCGTGCTACTCCATGTATTCCCTGTTCATTGAATGGACATTCATTAGTTACACCATCAAGACTGATCCATCCTGAAGGAAGAGTTGCTAAGTTGTATGATGCTGAAGATGGAAGATTTCCTTATGGTACTACTCAGGATTATCTAAACCCTGTTATTTTGGTTAAACTCGTTCAGTTGGGAATGGCTAAAGATGATATTTTGTGGGAAGATCTAATAGAACGTGCTGAGTCTGTAGCCGAAATTAACAAGACTGATCATGCTGCAGCTTGTCTCAGAAGCAGTATTATACTGAGTCTTATTGATGAAAAACTAAAATCTAGAGATCCTAGAGCTAAAGAATTTGCTGCAAAATGTCAAACCATCCCTTTCCTGCCTTTCCTTAGCAAACCAGCAGGCTTCTCACTGCACTGGAAAGGCAGTGATTTTCAGCCTGAAGCGATGTTTTCAGCAACTGATCTTTTCACTGCTGATCATCAGGATATAGTTTGCCTCACACAACCAATTCTTAATGAAAATTCCCACTCATTTAAAGGTTGTGGTGCTTTGTCATTAGCTGTCAAAGAATTTTTGGGTTTACTGAAGAAACCACCTGTTGATTTAGTCATAAATCAGTTAGAAGAAGTTGCAAAGTCATTTGATGGAATCACACTATATCAAGAAAATATCACTAATGCTTGTTACAAATATCTACATGAGGCAATGTTAGAGAGTGAATCAACAAAAGCCATGATAATTGAACAGCTGACAAACTGTAGTTTTATTTTGGTTGAGAATGTGTATGCTGATCCAAAAAAAGTGTCTTTTCATTTGAATTTTGAAGCAGCACCGTATCTCTATCAGTTGCCTAACAAATATAAAAATAGTTTCCGTGAGCTGTTTGAAGGTGTGGGTGTAAGACAGGCTTTTACAGTTGAAGATTTTGCTGCAGTGCTAGAATTAATAAATCAGGAAAGAGGGACCAAACAACTAACCGAAGACAACTTTCAGCTCTGTAGGAGAATAATTAGTGAAGGAATATGGGGCCTCATCAGAGAGAAGAAGCAGGAATTTTGTGAGAAAAAGTATGGTGATATTTTGTTGCCGGATACTCGTCTTGCACTTCTGCCTGCAAAATCTTTGTGTTACAATGACTGTCCATGGATTAAAGTTAAAGACACAACTGTTAAATATTGTCATGGCGATATTCCAAGAGAAGTTGCAGTGAAGCTTGGAGCAATACCAAAACGCCATAAAGCTTTAGAAAGATACGCATCAAATATCTGTTTTACTACCCTTGGAACAGAATTTGGTCAGAAAGAGAAATTGACAAGTAGAATTAAAAGCATTCTGAATGCATACCCTTCAGAAAAGGAAATGCTGAAAGAACTCCTTCAGAATGCAGATGATGCAAAAGCTACAGAGATCTGTTTTGTGTTTGATCCTAGACAGCATCCAGCTGATAGAATATTTGATGAGAAATGGGCACCACTTCAAGGACCAGCACTGTGTGTTTACAACAATCAGCCTTTTACAGAAGATGATATTCGGGGAATTCAGAACCTTGGAAAAGGTACAAAAGTAGGAAATCCCTGTAAAACTGGACAATATGGTATAGGTTTCAATTCTGTTTACCATATTACTGATTGCCCATCTTTCCTGTCTGGCAATGATATACTTTGTATTTTTGATCCTCATGCAAGATATGCACCAGGTTCAACATCAACAAGTCCTGGCCGCATGTTTAGAGATTTAGATGCAGATTTCAGAACACAGTTCTCAGATGTACTGGACCTCTACTTAGGAGATCACTTTAAACTGGATAATTGTACAATGTTTAGGTTTCCTCTTCGAAATGGAGAAATGGCGAAAGTATCAGAAATTTCCTCAGTTCCATGCTCAGATAGAATGGTCCAAAATCTTTTAGATAAGCTGCGTACAGATGGAGCGGAACTCTTAATGTTTTTGAACCATATGGAAAAAATTTCTATTTGTGAGATAGAAAAAGCGACCGGAGCACTGAATGTGCTTTATTCTGTACAAGGCAAAATCACTGATGGAGACAGACTGAAACGAAAGCAATTCCATGCCTCTGTGATTGACAGTGTAACTAAGAAAAAGCAGCTAAGTGAAATACCTGTGCAACAGATTACTTACACAATGGATACTGAAGACTCTGAAGGAAATCTTACAACTTGGTTAATTTGTAACCGGTCAGGCTTTTCTGCCATGGAAAAGGTATCCAAAAGTGTGGTTTCAGCCCACAAGAATGAGGATATTACACTTTTTCCTCGTGGTGGAGTAGCAGCTTGCATTACTCATAATTACAAAAAACCCCACAGAGCATTCTGTTTCTTACCCTTATCATTAGAAACTGGATTACCTTTTCATGTGAATGGACACTTTGCTCTGGATTCTGCAAGAAGAAACCTGTGGCGTGATGATAACGGTGTTGGAGTAAGAAGTGACTGGAATAGTAGTCTAATGACAGCGCTGATAGCACCGGCCTATGTTGAACTGGTGATTCAGCTGAAGAAACGATATTTTCCAGGTACTGATCCTACAGTATCAGTGCTGCAAAACACACCTATTCATGCTGTGAAAGACACTTTAAAAAAGTTTTTATCCTTTTTTCCAGTTAATAGACTTGATATTCAGCCAGATTGGTATTGTTTAGTGAAAGCAGTTTACAGTTGCATTTATGAAGATTTGAAGCGTCTTTTACCTGTTATGAGAGCTCCAAATGTTGATGGTTCTGATTTGCATTCTGCTGTTATCATCACGTGGGTTAACATGTCTACTGTGAACAAAGGCAGGCCATTCTTTGACAATTTGCTACAAGATGAATTGCAGAACCTCAAAAATACAGAATACAACATCACAACACGGAAGACAGTGGCTGAAAATGTTTACAGACTCAAGCATCTACTCTTAGAAATTGGATTTAATTTGGTATATAACTGTGATGAGACTGCAAATCTTTACCATTGTTTGGTAGATGCAGATATTCCTGTCACCTATGTGACACCTGCTGATGTCCGGTTATTTTTGATGACATTTTCTTTTCCAGACTCTAACTGCCACATTGGAAAGTTACCCTGTCGTCTTCAGCAGACAAATTTGAAACTCTTCCATAGTCTAAAACTCCTGGTTGACTACTGTTTTAAAGATACAGAAGAAAATGAAATCCAAATTGAGGGTTTGCCGCTCCTTCTTACTCTTGACAATGTTTTGCAAGTTTTTGATTCAAAGCGACCGAAGTTCTTGACAACATACCATGAACTGATTCCATCTCGCAAGGATCTCTTTATGAACACATTGTATTTGAGATACAACAATATTCTACTTAGCAGTGAAGTAGCAAAAGTCTTTGATATCAGAAGTTTTGCTGAATTGTTATCATCTGTGTTGCCTAGAGAATATAAAACTAGAAATTGTATGAAATGGAAGGAAAACTTTGCAAGTGAATCTTGGCTTAAAAGTGCCTGGCATTTTATCAGTGAGTCTATAAATGTTAAGGAAGAGCAAGAAGATATGCAAGCAAAATTTGATGGTGTTGTTGACACTCTGAAGGACTGGACTTTGCTCCCAGGTGTAAAGTTTACTGTCTCAGCCAATCACCTTGTTGTGCCAGAGTGCGATGTTTTACTGCCTCTCAGCATTATGCACATAGCTGTTTTTCCAAATGCTCAAAGTGATAAAGTCTTCCATGCTTTGATGAAAACAGGCTGTATTCAGCTGGCATTGAACAAAATTTGCTCTAAAGACAGTGCTTTAGTGCCTTTGTTGTCAGGACGTACAGCAAATATAGATAATCCTTCAAGCATTCTGAAAGCCATACAATATATGGTACAGACATCAACTTTTAAGACTGAAAAGTTAGCAGAAAGTGACTTTGAGGCTCTTTTAATGTACTTCAATTGCAACTTATGTCATTTGACATCTCAGGATGACATTAAAATTTTAAAGTCTCTTCCATGTTACAAATCCATTAGTGGCCGATACATCAGCATTTCAAAATATGGGACGTGTTACGTCCTCACAAAAAGCATCCCATCAGTAGAAGTAGACAGATGGACACAGTCAGCTTCATCAGCTTTTCTTGAAGAGAAGGTTCATTTGAAAGATTTGTATACTATGCTTGGCTGTGTCTCCGTGGATGATCTTGAAGTGTACCTGAAACATCTTTTGCCAAAAATTGAAAGTCTGTCTTATGATGCAAAATTAGAACATTTGATCTATTTAAAGAATAGGCTAACTAGCATTGAAGAAGCTTCAGAAATGAAAGAACAGCTGTTTGAAAAGCTTGAAAGCATTTTGATCATTCATGATGCAAGCAATAGGTTAAAGCCTGCAAAGTATTTTTACGACAGGACTGTGGAAGTCTTTGAAGTTATGCTTCCTGAAAAATTCTTCATACCTCAAGATTTTTTTAAGAAGCTAGAGCAACTTACAAAACCAAAAAATCAAGCTGGATTCCTTCCATCATGGGTAACTTTTCTACGATATATTGGATTGAAATTCGTCATTTCACAACAGCAGTTACTACAGTTTGCTAAGGAAATCAGCATGCGAGCAAATACAGAAAACTGGTCTAAAGAAACACTTCAGAATACTGTTGATGTCCTCCTTCATCACATATTCCAAGAAAGAACTGACCTTTTTTCAGGAAATTTTCTGAAAGAATTGTCATTAATTCCTTTTCTGTGCCCTGAACGAGCTCCAGCAGAATTTGTTAGATTTCATCCCCAGTATCAAGAAGTTAATGGGACACTTCCGCTTATACGATTCAATGGGGCACAGGTGAATCCTAAATTCAAACAGACTGATGTGTTGCAGTTGCTGTGGACGTCATGTCCCATTCTTCCTGAGAAAGCAACACCTTTAAGCATCAAAGAGCAAGAGGGAAGTAGTCTTGGTGCACAAGAACAACTTGAGCAAGTTTTAACCATGCTGAATGTTAATTTGGACCCTCCTCTGGACAAAGTTATCAATAACTGCAGGAACATATGCAATATAACAACTTTGGATGAGGACATGGTGAAAACTAGGGCCAAGGTCTTAAGAAGCATTTACGAATTTCTTAGTACAGAGAAGAGGGAATTCCGCTTTCAGCTTCGAGGAGTTTCTTTTGTAATGGTGGAAGAAGGTTGGAAGCTCCTTAAGCCTGAAGAGGTGGTAATAAACCTTGAGTATGAATCTGATTTTAAACCTTATCTTTACAAACTTCCTCTAGAGCTTGGTACTTTCCATCAGTTATTTAAACATTTGGGTACTGAAGATATTATTTCAACAAAGCAGTATGTTGAAGTTCTAGGACGCATATATAAGAGCTCAGAGGGAAAACAATTGGATCCTAATGAAATGCGCACAGTTAAAAGAGTAGTTTCAGGCCTATTCAAAAGCCTTCAGAATGATTCTGTAAAGGTCAGGAATGACCTTGAGAATATGAGGGATTTTGCCCTTTACCTTCCCAGTCAAGATGGTAGGTTGGTAAAGTCTAGTATCTTAGTTTTTGATGATGCACCCCACTACAAAAGCAGAATCCAAGGTAACATTGGTGTGCAGATGCTTGTTGATCTTAGCCAGTGTTACTTAGGCAAAGACCATGGTTTTCACACTAAATTGATAATGTTATTCCCTCAGAAATTGAGGCCCCGCTTACTTAGCAGTATTCTTGAAGAACACTTGGATGAGGAGTCTCCCAAAATTTGTCAGTTTGGAGCATTATGTTCTTTGCAAGGAAGGTTACAGTTACTGTTGTCTTCAGAACAGTTTATCACAGGACTTATTAGGATTATGAAGCATGAAAATGACAATGCTTTTCTAGCAAATGAAGAAAAAGCAGTAAGACTTTGCAAAGCTTTGCGAGAAGGTTTGAAAGTTTCCTGTTTTGAGAAGTTGCAAACAACGTTAAGAGTTAAAGGGTTTGCTCCTATTCCCCACAGCAAAAGTGAAACATTTGCTTTCTTGAAGAGATATGGAAATGCAGTGATATTGCTTTACATACAGCATTCTGACAGCAAAGACATAAATTTTCTCTTAGCGTTAGCCATGACCTTAAAATCTGCAACTGACAACTTGATTTCTGATACCTCATATTTAATTGCCATGCTGGGTTGTAATGACATTTATCGGATCAGTGAGAAGCTTGACAGTTTAGGAGTGAAGTATGACTCTTCTGAGCCATCAAAACTAGAACTACCAACACCTGGCACTCCTATACCAGCTGAAATTCACTATACACTTCTTATGGATCCAATGAATGTGTTTTATCCTGGTGAATATGTTGGTTACCTTGTTGATTCTGAAGGTGGTGATATATATGGATCATATCAGCCAACTTACACCTATGCAATCATTGTACAAGAAGTAGAAAGAGAAGATGATGAAAGTCCTAGTTTTCTAGGGAAGATTTACCAGATTGATATTGGATATAGTGAATATAAAATTGTGAGCTCTCTTGACTTGTACAAATTTTCCAGGCCTGAGGAAAGTTCTCAAGGCAGGGATAGTACACCTTCTACCCCAACCAGTCCTACAGAATTTCCAGCACATGGACCGAGGGCAATTCCACCTCTCTTCACCGGTAGAGAGACGCACAAAACAATGTCCTCAAAACATCACTCTCCAAAAAAGATGAAGTCAAATTCATTGCCAGAAATATTAAGAGAAGTGACATCTGTGATTGAACAGGCTTGGAAGCTTCCGGAATCTGAAAGAAAGAAGATTATTAGGAGGCTGTATCTGAAATGGCATCCAGATAAAAATGCAGAGAATCTTGATATAGCTAATGAAGTTTTCAAACATTTACAGAATGAGATTAACAGGATGGAAAAACAGGCCTTTATGGATCAAAATATGGATAGAGCCTCAAGAAGACCATTTTCATCCTCTGCTTCTCGATTTCAGTCAGACAAATTTTCATTTCAGAGATTTTACACTTCATGGAATCAGGAAGCAACGAGCCACAAATCTGAAAGGCAACAGTATAAAGAAAAGTCTCCTTCTTCCACGGGGCCATCTTACTCGCAACGCTTTTTTGTCCCACCTACGTTCAGGTCTGTTGGCAATCCTGTGGAGGCACGGCGGTGGCTTAGGCAGGCCCGAGCTAACTTTTCAGCTGCACGAAATGACCTTCATAAAAACGCCAATGAATGGGTATGCTTTAAATGCTACCTTTCTACTAAACTAGCATTGATTGCAGCTGACTACGCTGTGAAAGGCAAGTCAGACAAAGACGTAAAACCAGCAGCCCTCGCACAAAAAATAGAGGAGTACAGTCAGCAACTTGAAGGGCTTACAAATGATGTTCAGACATTGGAGGCTTATGGAGTAGATAGCTTAAAAACTAGGTATCCTGACTTGCTTCCTTTTCCACAGATTCCCAATGACAGGTTTACTTCAGAAGTTGCAATGAGAGTGATGGAATGTACTGCTTGTATCATAATAAAACTTGAAAACTTCATACAACAAAAAGTGTAAATTATTTGAAGAGGTTAGGTAACTGTTTTGTCAAGAGCTTAGGTGTTTCATGTGATGGGTTACAAATGCAATTGTACAGATTATGGATTGTCCAAGAAGTTACATGTTGCCAAGTGATTTATAAGCGTAGTGCAAAGAGGTGTATGGTACTGAAGTACCTTGAATTTAAATTTATTTAAATGGGATCTTTTTCTTAACTGAGCCGGCTGTTAAGCAAACTGTAAAACATGAATATTTTTCAGAATTTGCAAGGAAATCGAGCTGCAGAAATTTACTGTATATACAACATTGTGATTAATTGGCATATTATTGAACTGCACTTTATATAACCAAAGCTTAGCTTTCTGTTAGATGAAGCCTGTAATTGTAACTTCTTATTAGATTTATTTCATTTAATATACTGTTTCTGAAAGGCTAATGTCAGTTTTCAATGTATTAATCTTAAGACTGGACATACAATGAAATGGGAGATGGGATGGAAGTTAAAATAACTTTGGAGATATTGCTCCAAAGCATTTCTGTATTCTTTTGTGTTCTGTGGACATTCATGCCACTCACAGTAATACCCTTATCAGCTGGATCTGATTATAAATTTGCTGCAGCATCACATTGCAAACATTTAAAGGATAGTTTAGTACTGGTAAACTGGTACAGTTATTTTAATACTGAATAATGATACTTGATTTAATATGCAGTGTCATGTCATGCATTGATTGCATTTACCTTATTATAAAATAATGAAGTATTTAATTTACTTTTTTTTTTCTAGAGGTTGTCATCTTTTGTTTAATGAAAAATGCATGTGGATGATATAAAACCTGTGAAGATTATTATATGGTGTTTTATGATTTCTTTGTTTTTTGAACACCAAAATTCAGTTTTCAGATGTTTAATGCTTGAGTTTTTTTTTTTGCTCCCCATGTGTGTGCCTTTGTGTGTGTACATATATATATATTTTTCCACGAACAAACATTGATAACAGTACAACTCAGTAACCCATTTTTGGTGTACACAGAGCACTGTTTTTTGTTACATGTTTAAAGGTGCTGCAATGTAATGCTTTTTTTTTTTTATTATTATTCACTACAGCCATAGAGAAATCTGATTTTTAGTTCACACTCTTTCTTTTATAGTTTTTAATACTTCTGGTAATGTCATGCAATATGTTCAACATTAGGTTTTTGTAAAAAAAATTTAAAAAAATAAATAAATAATGGAAGGATAATGCTAAATGGAAGGATTTTTCTTTGCTGGATCAACCACGTTAAATGTAAATGTTACACATTTTCCAATGACATGCTATTACAGTTGTCTACTTGACAGCACAGTGAAACTGCAATTCAACTTAAAGAATACGAAGGAAAATAAACAACAACAAGCTTGCAGGGCTGATACAGCTGTGATAGTGTTTTAATCCAAAAATAAAAAATTGTGATGGAGACTCCTTTAGTTTTGAGTAAATTATAAGGGCTCGTTCTCGAACAAATATGATGTTTGGAAAATGATACTGCTTCTGATTGTGGAGCCCTATTGTTACTTCTGCTAATAAATATTAAGTGCCATAATTTTAATAAAGAAAAATGCAAACATATATTTCAGTCCGATGTGTTTTGGTTTTATAAAGTAGGCTAAATTTACCTATTATTTCAAACTTTCTTTTCTATAGGTAACTACACAATCTCTTTTCAATTAATTCTAAATAATTGTACAAATATTAAAATACTATTGAAAAGGAAGTGTGCTTTTTTCTTGCAATGACAAATGTTTGCAATTTTCTCAAATTGTGCATTCTGCTGATTTTTTGCAATAAACAGCATGTAAGTAAAACACAAATCCTGGTGTGCCATGAAACAAATCAGTTTAGTTATTTCCTTATGTTTTTTAAAATAGACTCCTTTGTGGTTCTTGCTTTGTGCAGTAGGTCAGATGAATAGCATCGAGGATAAGCAAAATACTTGAAAAGGAAACAGTTCTCATGTTTTTCATTTTAAATGGAGCTAAAACATAAGGTAGCATGGCAGCATGAAAAAGAGTAACAGGAGCACCATGAACACTTCCCTGTTTTTAGGTGAGCTTTTGAGTAAGAAAATCTTTTAAGTATGTAGCTGTGTTTTATAAGCAACTTATGTTGCCTTACCAGTATTATTTTTATGAACTGTTAAACTTGCTGTGAAGAACTACTAAACTATTTTGTTATCATTTTTGTTTATTTTGGGTATATTTTAAGTGCTGACACTATAAGAAGGAAAATGGTCCCAGTTCTTAGGAAGCTAATGGCCTGAAGCAATTTTAAATATTGAACCAAGATGAGGAAGAAAACCTGAATGACACAGAAAAATTGGTTTATTCTATTATTGAAGCTGGATAGAAACTAAAACTTACATACAGATGCAGACAGAAAGGCAAAAGTAGTGTCAGTTGAAAGTCGCTTAGTTTCTTTTCTTATTTGCTTAATTCACTGTAACAACTGCTCTAAATAAAGAGGTCTTGTGAGACCAGGAAACCATATTGTGATAGAAACTGATTTCATAAGTGCCATTTAATTCTTGATTAAAAGTAAAAATGCATAAATAAAATGCTTACTTGTTGCTTCCTTTTAGCTTAGCTGGGAGACTTGGCAACGTGCCTAAGTTGGGTGTGGAAGCTTTAGAACAGTTAGGATGTGATGATTCCTTAGTAAGGGCTTGTAGAAGTAAATATTAGCATGTAGGTTTCACAAAAATGTATTTGACAAGTAATTCTGCACATTACACAAGTTCACATTAGAGAAAATGTCTCTTTGTTCAGGAATATGCCCTGTCTTCCACAGGTACCAGCACTGTATCTAGGAAAAGGAGCTTCAGCAGTCTTGTCTCCCAGGATTATAGATAAGAAGTTCAGCAAAAAAATCAGTAGTACAGGCAACGGATTTAACTATACATTTAGTAGCTTAAATCTAAGGAACTGCAGTTGTAAGAAGCTTTGACAGGCTTGTTACTAGCTTCCTGTGGAAGCTTTAAGTTTTCTCTCAAACAATGGCATACACAGTTATTCTAAAAACACTGAACACTTGCCTCAGCAATTATAGACAAGAAAAATATCTTTTTTTTTTCTTGTTAAGGAAATAGATTTTTGTGTATCTGACTACCAAAAGAAAAATAAATGGTTTATTGTGTAAAAAATGCGGTTTTGCATGATTTCTACTTGTATCCTCATCAATAAAGTTACTGTGGTGATTTGGAAAATAGGATTTAAAAACTTGACCATAAGAATTGCATTCACTTGGTACATGGGTTGTTTTAAATAAGGTTGTATTAAATCTATTGCAATTGCTCCAATTAAAGTAGAGGAGCATAGTACTACCTTTGAGATTTTCTGTTTCTGAATCTGAACAGTTTGAGAAAGGTTGGATTGGCCTTATGGAACAAAGGCAGAAGTAATAGTTCAAAAATAATTAAACTTGACAGCCAAAGTAAATGTTTCCATTTGAAGAAGACATAAATTTTTGTCACATGAAGGGATTTGTCAATGAGTTTTTAATCAAAGCTGTTTATCTTTGTTTTCTGTATTAGTTCAGTACCACTTGAGTAATTTTTTGTTTACTTTTACCTACTACTGATTAAGACAAAGAATTCTAGATGTCCAGTGAAACCATGAAAAATGCTTGTAAAGCATTTTCTAAATTCTGCAAAGTACATTTTTAGTTTGGACCAAGATTTTTGTTCATATTTTTAAATACTGTACATTTCACATTCTTAGAGTCTTGGGAAGATAATTTTGTTTAAAAATGAAAACATTTTTTAAGCTGTGTTTCATTTGAACACAAAAGGAGAAGCAGACTTTTCAAAATATATAAAGTTTATTCAAGAATTCAGTTTTCAATTCTTGCAATTTCCTTCTGCATAAAGCTATATAAAGATAGACAAGTGTAAACACTAAAAGACTGTAAAATGGAAACAAAAAGGATCGAGTTTGGGCAACCACCAATGAAGTTTTACTATAATTTTTTCACTGTGTAACAATTGCAACCAGTTACAAGAATCTCTTTTTGAGGGAGTAAATATGCAAAAAATACAATTCACTATGCTAGTAGTGATTTTTTTCTCTTCTTCATTTGGATAATACTTTTACAAATAAATTAGAGATCTGCATACTCACACTGCTCTGTGCCATAATTTTCTGTTAATCTGTAACTATTTACTGAAGTTTGATTCAAATAGAAACAGTAATTTTTAAGTATTAAAGAGAAAGGGAAAGACATACATGTGGAGATATCAGAAATGATAATTTAGTGATATATGAACTATATTGAGATTAACAACCATTGAGATTGTAGCATTACCTGATTACAGTGTGGTAATTTTAGCATAAATTTTGTTTCTCCACTAACCACATCTGAAAGAAAAAAGATCCAAAAAATGTTCTTCAGTGATAGGATGTTTCCATCTGTGCTTTAAAAGATGTGCACAACTTCTATACTGTAACAATACTTCTGATGTCAACGTTGTAGCACAATGACAAGAAGAGTGAAATTTTAGCAATGAAAAGGGGCAAGTTGGTTATTTGGGTGGCGGCAGCACTGAGGGTACAGCAGACCTGTTTATTTTTCAGTACTACTCAAAATCCACCTGAGAACTAAGGCAAGTCCAGAAGGTTTATCTGTACAAGAAAGGCGGTAGTTATTGCAATGTCTAAATGAGGTGCCATTAGCAGTGTTTACCAGTCAGGGTAACACTACTGTCCTAGCTGTATACCTCAGTTCTGTAAAAATGTTAACTGAAACAGCACAACAGCAGTGTAAGAAGTTGCAACAGAAGTGGCAAACACCCAGAAGTTAGAGATTAGGTTATTCTTGTGATACGTGGAAAGCCTGAGTTCAATCCCTTGTTCTGTGTTAACTGGCAAATGACATTTGAAAATGTGCCTCCAAAACAAAAGCTTAAAATATAACTTAAGCATAACTTAGAAGTGCTGTGCTTCCATTGCTGGCAGAGTAGACAATCTGTACCTAATTTACAGTGATTAGGTCAATGATTAGTTTGATACCACATGGAAGTGGGCATATGTTCCGCAGTGTCAGAAATTTGGGAAGGGTGACAATTCAAATGCCTTCAAAACTAGACAGTGACTGAAATCTCTAAGCAATTCCCAGTTTTGCTATTAATACTACATCTATAAGAGACTCCTGAAATTACAGCCCTCCAAGCTACTTCTTGTAGCAGCAGTTTTTAGGAATACGGCACATACAAAGGTGTTTGCTGACCTTTATCTTAATACTCATACTTTCTATCCAATGAATAAGCTAAGTCTGCTCATAATTTGTTTTGTAAAAGCTTATGCACAGAGCTGGAACCACCTAAACTGAATAACGGAATACTGAAGACACGTTTCTGTTAAAGTGTGCCTCAGAAGAGGGCTTAGTTGGAGGGACAGACATAATCAAGAGATACTGTTGTGGAGATATATATTTCTCTCTTTATGGCCAACAGCCTCAGACCTGCTCCTGAAGGCAGGAGTATGTGAGTGAGTTTAAGCCCAGGAAAAGGAAATTTCAGATGTGGAAGAAGTGTAGCTTCCTACTTCTCATTCAGGGAATGTATTAGCAATTGGAGCAGTCTCCAAATAACATGTGAGACCTTGCTTCAATTGCTTAAACTCAGTTCAAGCATTTCCTACTTACCCTATTGAAGGTCTTCTAGGCTGTATTAATTGTGAGGGCTCCACCCTGGTGCTGAAGGGCAGTTTCAGCTTTGTACATTAGACTAGTTAGATAAATTGCAAAGGCAGCCCTTGAGGCAGAGACTGTCCAGGGCTTTACCACAATAATAGTGGATATTGTTAACAGGGGACTGTTTCTCAACTCAGGCTTTTGTGTGTACCAGACATCTTAACTGAGTGTTGGTTTTCTTCCCTTGTTCACCAGAGCTGAAGTAGCAAGTTTAAAAAAAGTAACCCTTTTGTTCAGATTGTCCTGTTTTAAGGATGATTATTATTTTTTCCAAAGGATGGATAACCTGTGCTTTACTAACAACTATGGGTTAAAATCCTTCTGTAAATAGGCACTAAGGCACTGTGTGATAGCAGCTCCTTCCTGGATCATAATACCATCAAGTGTACACAAAACAGCATCAAAGGAATTAAAAACTCATGAGGTTTAAACAACAGACTATTAAATACAAATCTTGCTACCCAGAGGTGTGCAAACAATTTATTTATGTTCAGTGCAACAGTGTACAGGGGAATGGATCTGCAGCTGTGTTTCTTTACAAGGTTAATAAACAGCATGTCAACTCTGGTGAGCACTTATTTTGTAATGCAAATCCTAATGTAAAAAATAATAAAGAGCAGTTGTATTCTCTCCATTTGTGATGGAGTCCCACTCTGTCAGGATCAGACATATCAGTCAACAGCTGCAGATGGAAATAAAATATTTCTGTTGATTGAAACCTGTGGGCTGCAAAAAAGAACTTTTTTCCCCACTGCTCAAACAGTTCCTTGTGTCAGACAATCTGAAGCCACACTTTTTTTCTTTTTAGTAGTCCAGCTGGCAGAACAAATTGCCTTGTTGAATTAGCATGTCCAAAAATAGAAAAGGATTTAAATGAATATGACAGTACAACCAGTAGAACAAACTATTGCTATTATAAAATTTAATAATATATTTCTCTGTCATATAGTGGACAGAATTGAGATGCACAAAGGTATTAATGACTTCTGGAGCTTTTACTATTAGTTATTTTTATATGAATCTCAGTAATAAGCAAATCAGCATATATGCTGCCAAATTAAAATAGAAAGCTTTAGCAAATTAACACCTTTTACAGAGAACTTATACAAATATCACATTTTTATATCGTGTTATTGCAAGAACAAAATTGCATAGACCATTTGCTGGCACTTTCTGCATTCTCCAAATAATGCTTTGTCTTAGCAAATAGTTCAAGTAGTTCCCTCAATCTAAATTTACCCACTAATACAGCAAGTGCTTACATCTAGTGAGAGAAAAAACCCACTGATCTCAAAAATATGAACAATGACAATCATCTGAACTGAATAATAGTTCAGCACGGAAACATTTTTATTTTTTTATGTTCTCCATAAGGCTGTTTTCAAAGTGTTACTGACAGAACATGTAATTTGATTCAAGTCATTCTTCTGAAGCTGAAATGTCATTTGTGCTCTTCTTCCCCTTACACCCTGTAGTCCAGAACTGTCAATACAAATTTGCTTCCTAAATTGAAGTACTTTTTTTTTTTTAAATTCTGAAAAATACTCTTTCAGCAATGCTTTTTAGCAGTAATATAAAACTGCGCAAGGAGGGTGTGTGGCCTTTTCTGGTGCCTCACTGGCAGACACGGCTGTATTCTTGGCAGGTGGAGCCCACGCCAGCCACTGACAAGTAGAGCTTTCCATCTGGACACACGCAGATTTCATAGAGCCCCTGAGAAATACCGGATCCACCCCTTGCACCCTCAGGCAGTTTGGGCAGTCGCACAGTTTCAGCATCGAGCAAAAGCTGCATGGGAAAAGGCAGGACAAATGGGCTTGTTAGAGATAATAAAGCAATAACATGCCATAAAACAAGCTGAATTTGTCTAGGCAGAGGTCTAAGAATGGCCTTCTACCCCAGCTTGTCATACACAAGCTGCTCTGAGAGCTAGGCTCTTCACAGACACTGGAACATTGTGGGGGTAAGCTAGTGCCCATTGTCTTCATTAGCAGAGACCTCATGAAGTTCAAGGTCCTCCACCTGGGCTGGGGCAATCCCAAACATGGATACAAGCTGAATGATGAATGGATTAAGAGTAGCCCTGAGGAGAAAGACGTGGGGGTATTGATGGATGAGAAATTGAGTATGAGCTAGTAATGTGCACTTGCAGCCCAGAAAGTCAATCACATTCTGGGCTGCATCAAAAGCATTGTGGCCAGCAAGTCGAGGGAGGGAATTCTGCCCTTTATTCTGCCCTTGTGAGACTCCAACTGATGTATTGTGTCTGGTTCTGGGATCCCCAGCATGAGAAAGGGATGGACTTGGTGAAGCGAGTCCAGAGGAGACCACAAAATTGTTCACATGGATGGAGCACATGCCCTATGAGGAAAGGCTGAGGGATTTGGGGTTGTTCAGCATGGGGAAGAGAAGGCTCATTCCAGTAATTAAAGGGGGCCTACACTAAAGCTGGGAAGGGACTCTTTTTTATTAGGCATACCAGTTTAAAAATGGAAAAGGTAGATTTAGATTAGATATAAAAAAGAATTTCTTCCAGAAGAGAGGCACTGGAACTGGTTTCACAGAGAAGTTGTAGATCACTGGACGTGAGTAAGGCAAGACTGGACGGGGCTCTGAGCAATCTTATCTAGCAGAAGGTATCCCTGCCCATGGCAGTGGGGTTGGAACTAGAAGGTCTTGAAGGTCTCTTCCAACACAATTCATTCAGTGATTCTAAGATAAGACAGGGGGTCCCTGCCCATACACTGAATAACAGGACATGAGCACTGCTGCTGGACCCAGGTCTGTCCTGGCCTGAATGCTGAAGCCTCACCACTGAGCCGGCTGGTTAAGGACGGACATGGGTTCATCTGTAGCTCTTTTGTGGAAGAACTGGTGCAGCCTCGTAGAGGGGATAAATAGGTTGCTGCATGTTGCGTGCTGTTGCTTACAGGGCAGTTTTTAATGATGTCTGAAGAGCTTCACTCCTTAATTTAGCCACTCTGGGGCCGAGTGTCTATTTCTGGGCCAGGATTCCCCACTGGGGTGCCTGGGGATCACTATGCTCATGGGGAGCTGAGTGCTATCCAAGTTTTATCAGAGAGCTTTTCTCTAAGCTAATACAACATTATGTCAATTGGTAGTATTATTTACATAAAGTCTTATTATTGGCACTATTAATTTTAATATCCTCTCTCCTAAAACCCGAGGAATTAAATTAAGCAGACTTGAAAAAAAGGCTTGAAGTTATTAGTCATATTCAGTCAGGAAGATCAACCATAGCTACAGAAATAGAAGGGCTTGTACTCACCACACCATCACTGCTGTGTAGTTTGATATCCATCTGGGAAAGAGCTTCAATATTCCCAGCTTGTGCTTTGATATTAATTCCTCGTGGTGCATCCATGCTCAAAGATCGAGTTGGTGATTCCAGCCTGAAAGCAGGAGCAGGAAATCGGACAGTAGCACAATCTCATATGTCCCTTACTTTTGAAAAGTAAGTAAACTTTGAACAAGCCCTTGCAGGCTCTTGCCTGAAGTCATATAAAAGACACATTTTCTTTTTTCTTCAGGCAGACTTGAAAGAGCAGGTAGCTATTTCAAAAACCACCAAAGCATCCAAATTGAAAAATATAGATTAATTCATGATACTAATGCAAGGTATTAGTTCAGACATAACTACAGATTATTTCAGTATAACAGTAATTTAGTCTTTAAAACTGAAACCCATTTTTACATTATTTAGTTTGAATTTATTTTCATTTTTGACATAATAAGACCTTGAAATTAATACAATTAGTGCAATCTGGAAGTTTGTTTTATTAAAGGGAGTTTTGACACTGCTACTAGTTGGACCAAGATTTCACTCAGCGTATTGTTTAACTAGAAGACATCTGAAACTTAAAAACCATTAACTTAATTTGAAATAAAAAGTACACTATATAACAGAGTTGCAAAACCTGCAGCGCCACAAGATGGCAGGAAGGTATTGCATTAGCTGAGTAATCACTTTGTCAGGTCAGCTGTGCAGGATTGACGATTCCTATTTTCCAAAGAGATAAGGCTTTGTTTCTTCAGAATTCTGGTATCATTTCCATGGTAAGTAGCAGGGATAGAAGTACTAACTAAAATCTATGAGAAGGAAAGAAAAAGCCCAAGCTTAGCTACAAGCTAGTGACTTTTGACTGTTACGCAGAACTGCTTCATCTGGAGACACAGGGAACACTGCAGGATCAGAATTGATACCCACTAGGTTTTGATCCTGAATATTTGCTCACACTTCCTACTGACACCAGTCCTAAGTTTATACTATCAGCCAATATTTAGCAGATGAATATGAAAGCTAAAGAAAATGAGTCAGCTGGTGGTCCCTGTTAACTTTACATCTGTGTTACCTTTCCTATTCAGTACCTTCCCTGGACACGTGAAATATTGTGGGTTTCATCCATAGTGCAGAATGCAGATGCGTGTCCCTGTTCCCAGGTCTGCATGTTCTTATCCACTGTGTGTGTGTGCACGCACAAGAGAGTGATCGCACACATATGTTCACATGATCCCAGCGGATGCTGTGTTGGCTCCAGAGTTGCCAATCCAGGTGATTGTGGAATGCTGTGCTCCAGCAGTCCTTTACTAGGTATGCACCAGGTACTGAATCCAGACCCTGACTGTTACAGGAATGAAATGGTTTTGCACACAATCCTGATGGAGCTGTCTGATAGGTTTAATTTACTGAGACTATTTTAATTGTTCCCTTTTTTCCTGTTACTTCATTAAAACTAGAATTTAAAAGAAGTCAGTTTGTGCTCGTGCAAAAGTTCAGTTGTATCTTCGAATTCTGAAGAAGCTAAATCCAGCTGATATCTTAAAACCTAAATCCATGACATCTGAGCACAGTCACTAAACTTCAGTTTTTTATCCCCAAATCTGTAAATAACTCAAGCAATATTGGCTTATCACTGCTCGCCAGCAGTAGCAGAAGATTCTATCTTCTCTGATCTTCAAAGGTCCCTTCCAACCCAACCCATTCTATGACTTTATGTTTCTATGATCTGCCTCTCCCTGACATCTCCTGGGTTAGTCACCTTCAGTTAGTTTAAGCTCCAGACTGACAATTTAAAATACTAACAATGGATAACTGTGTCATGGTTCCATAGTGGGACCATATCTGTGAAATAACCTTATGACTTATCCCATGAGTCTGAGATGGCACAAACTTCTGTCATGATAATGTATCGGTAATCTTTATTAAGCAGTGTTTGGGATTTAACAACTTTTGTATGACTTTTTGTTTTATACCCCTGGATTTATACTTCTATGAAATGGAAAATCAGTTTTTCCCTGAGTGATTTACATGGGAAGTCTGCTTCATCAGAATATTTTTCAATGCACATTTTTATGCATTATATAATGAAAAATTAAACAAAGTTTGTATTTTTAATCTTTAATATATTTTCATAAGTCAGTGTCAAGGTAGTTGAATATAACTTTGCCATAGTTTGTGTTATCAAAAAGCTATAAACATTGAAATAGCTCATGTTCTTTTGTAAAGTACTTCACCTGTGTAAGTAATCTATATGTAGGCATAAATTTTTTTTTTTTAAACTCTAATGAATATCACAAGATGGAAGACTGGGACAGATTTTTGAGAATATATCAGATCTGGAGGCTTAAAAGCAACCAAACACCAGAGAAATATTTCTTACCTTCTACCAAAATTAATGCTGGTAAGAAGCCTACAGACTTCAGAAGCACTTACAGATTTATATGACTTACATATTATTTAAATTACATGGCAGAATTACATTTGCTATATTAATCACAATCCTAAATTTCTACTGTTTATACAGGTCCTATTTCTATATTAACTAATGGTGGATTTGCCTAATAAAGCATGTCATTGGAGCTTTCTGGCAATAGAAACTGTAGTGAAACAGTGAAGTGGAACTATTATGTGTGAAATTTTAGCAAAGGCAACAGTCAATAACACTAATGATGTATTTGTTTTTACAGCATTCAAGGGTTCGGTGTCTGAAGTCCAGACGTACTAGAAGGGAAACAGCGCCTAGTGTGACTGAGCTGAACCTTGACTTTGAATGTCCCTTCTCAGTCCCCACACTGATGTGCATTCCTCAAAAGTCTTGGCAAAACAAGAATTTGGTTTGTTTGTAAATGCTGGAGGGTGCTTGGAGATTCACAGGGCAGAAATGGATTGTCTTAAGAGTTTTTGGTCATTTTACAGTGTTTGCTTGAATTCATGCATTAGAATGATGAAGGAATATATTGTTACCAGCCACTTTATTTTTTTTTTTTAAATTACAGACACATAAATTACATTTAACAGGATGGAGTGAATGGTTTTTATAATCTAGAGGAATTAATCTATGCAATGTACTGTCCTAAATGAGTTATCTGTTACAACCTGTATCTCATTTGGGAAGACTGATTCTGTATTTAGGAGTAGCTTCTAGGTACTGTGGTAGCTGCCAGGGGTCAATCAGCAAGCGGTGTGGTGCAAGAGAAATTGATTGGGACAGCACAACATTTGATGCCAAGGACCTGACACCCCGTTATATGTGTTCTGAGGAGTACCCTGGACTAGCTGTTGCCTGACCCTGCCAACTGGATGCCCAGAAAGGTTGGAGCACATTAGGCATTCTCCAAGAGATTCTAGCTTTCAAGTTAATTTAATCCAAATGTCACCCTGTTCATGGACTCTGAACAGTCCAAGAGAGAACCAAGATGTGGAGAGCTCAGGCAAATGGAAGATTTCCTTCAAAAGCAAGTTTCTGATTTGAATTAAGATACTCAAGTAGACATATCCACAGAATGTAAATCAATGCAAGCCATACTAGGCCCACTTGCGGAGTAGGTATTTTGCCTTGCTCTCCTTTGCTCTGATCCCTGCAGCCAGGAAAACTGCACAGTGTCAGCTAATGAAAGGCATGGAAGGGTGAGTGAATAGATGGTCCCTGTTAATATTTTCTCACTCTGTCACCTGCTGGATATTGGTCCTCAGTCTGTCTTCTTACTTCTTGGTAAGACAGCTCCAGGAGTTGACTATACTGTCTTTGCTGACTGCCAAGGAAGTTTGGTGCTGAGGTGTGCAGAATAATTCATGAAGGATTGTGTGAAAAGTCTTCTGAGGGAACCTCAGCAGCATCCAGGCTCTGGATCAGAAATGACTCCAACAACCTAAAGGCTTGGAGATTCCCCTTTTCCTATAAGCATGTTGCTAACTTGTGGAGATAAAAGATCACCAGAAATTGCTCAGTTGGTTGTTAGGGAGGATGTGAGGGCCTGATGCAGTTGTAGTAAAGAAGCAGTTGATACTGCCTGTGCATGCTGCAGCAATATTGATCTAGATTTTCATCCTGTTCTGGCAGGCATTAGAAGGATACCTTACTGATCTTGTAAATGCCACAAGGCACTAGAAAACTGGTTTTAGCACTGTAGAAAGAGTATCACAATTTTATGGACCCCAAGTTTCCTACTGCAGTTTGAGGTTGCTTGACTCAGAGCAAGAGAGAGGAACCAGCTTGCTCTTGTGAACCTGGAAAATTGTTTATTCCTTGCTTCTACTTTTTGACCTTTTCAGCTCGAGTCATCATCTCTCCTGAATTCACTGGGGAGAGAATTCCTTGGTATAACCTTAGCTGGAAGTTCCCCATCTGGATGCATTCTTCCCAGCACCTACCCGAGGAAGACCAGGGTTACTGTGATTGGACTGAACAGGCAGACAGCCTCTAAAATTGCGGTACACCCAACAACTGATGTGCCTCTGCTTACATACAATAACTCCTTTTTTGCCTCCTTACTCTTTGGTTAAAATGGCCTGATCAATTTTACCACACAGAGAAGATTTCATGAAACATATACCTGGCACAAAAGTGATAAAAGTAAGGTAAAGAGTTTAGCATTGTCTGGTGTATTAAGTATTTGAGTGAAATAAGTTCTTGTATGAGTCCATCAGAAATTTGATTTTTATATTTCATCAAATATACTAATCCATCACTTCCACTTCTCTAATATGCTCAGTCTTCCTTCCATAGTGTTTTAGAATGATTAAAATAAAAGGATACATGCAAAAGGGACAAATATATATATTAAGGTTTGATTTTTGAAGAAAGTAATATGAGCAGGCAGAAGACAGTGAAAGATCCCACTCCCCTTTTTTTCTGCCATTTAGTCTTTGTAGGACTGAAGATGCTGCTTCACACTTGTTCCTAGGCATTGATATGGGAACATGCATGGGAAATATGGTATTAGAGGAAAGATTGAAGAATATGAAGAAAAAAGAGGAGATACAGCATTGTACCTCAGGAGAGCTGGAGCTGGAATAATGGTACTTGTTCCACTTGTGTGTTTCCATATTGTTTCCTCTGAACTTCCTTGAAGATTTTAAACTCAAACCTGATGACCTTGTAAGACTGTCTCTTACTCTTCTTTTCCAAGTAGACAGTTATTTGACCCACCTCTCAGGAAAAAATCTCCATGACTTCTCATACTTAAACAACATTTTTAAGAAATAACGTGCTTTGACTGCGCTGCTCCAAGGCTAAATAAAGCCATGAGAGTGAGTTCAATAAGGTTGCCAGTTATGGCACTGAAGATCTGATCCTGCAAGCCTACGTTCCTGTCAAAGTAAACACTGTGCAACTCTGCCTGTGTATGTGTACTTAAAATATTAAGCTTATCTTTTTATAAGGGCATGTAGCTATAGAAAAAGGGGCAATGGTTTTAAACTGAAAGAAAGTAGGTTTATATTAGATATTATGAAGAAAATTTTTGCTATGAGGACGGTGACACATTGGGACAAGTTGCTCAGAGAAGTTGTGGATGCCCCAGCCCTGGAAGTGTTCAAGGCCATGTTGGATGGGGCCCTGAACAACCCAGTTTACTGGAAGGTATCCCTACCCAAGACAGGGGGGTTGGAACCAGATGATCTTTAAGGTCCCTTCCAACCCAAACCAATTTGTTATTCTATGACCAAAACATCTTTTTCACACTGTTAAGTAAAGAAGAAACCCTCATTTGCCTCTGGCATGCTATGAACACCTATCCCAGAGTTCAAATCTGACTTGGAAAGATGGAAGGGGAACAGAAATTAAATCAGCCAGTGACTGGAGGTCATGGAGCAGAGGAAGAATAGAAAAGGTAAGAAATGAAGGGAAAAAACCCCACATGAGATAAAAATGGGGGAAAAGGAAAATCTTTAACCTGTCAAGGAACTATTGTTTTGAAAGTCAAAAAAGCAACCTAGAGGATTTTGTGGGCTTAATTGGCCTTGGTTCTCTGTAGGTGTCTGCTTTCAGCCCTGCTTTTTGAATGCATGTTAACCTTTAAAAGGCAATAGGAGTATATTGACTTTTTGATTAGTCTGAAAGCAGTTTAATTCCCCAGCAATGCAGCTAGACATTGCAAGAGAGTAAACCCTAGACAGAGCATACACTAGTAACACAGGAAAAAGAGATTGTCAGCATTTATTTATGGTCCAGCATACACAATTTCAAAGCATATCCTCTCTTTATGAGGAAGCTGGATTCCTGTTGACATGAGCTGAGCAAAACTAAGCTGGAGTTCTAGAGGTGGAGAGTGAGCAGCAGGCACACACTGATGCCAACTGCCAATTCCCACCCATATTCACTTACGTCCCAGCAGCTTGCTGTTTTGAGGTCAGGCAAGTGTGTGTGGGGTGAGGTAGCAAGAAGAACACGATTGCCCAAAGCTGAGGATCTTGGAGTTCTGCCTTGCGGCTTTTGGTTGCTTGCCAGAAGGTCCAAAGGCAAAGAAGGACAAAACAACAGAACTGAGATCTCAGTCCTGGTATATGCCTCATTTCTGTTTTGTTTTGTAAGAGTATTTTCTTTGGAATGGCTCCTAATATTACATCTTATTGCAAAGAGAAACAGCATGTTCCAGCAACCGTGTATATCTTAAGGACGTGGAAGTGTCAGTATTTGACAGCAAACTGTGATAGCTCTTCCTGAATGTCAAAAAACCAAAAAATAGTAATGAATCATTAAATCTTCTTCCCTGATCAGTTTCTGCACATTAATGAAAATATAGCAGTTTTCAGCTATATTTTCTCAGTCAAGGCTTGGCACAAAAGTTTGATTTGACATAACTTCTATATATCTTTCAAATGCTGACTGATTTTTCTTTCTAAAACGTTCCATTTTGCATCACACATATTGAATTTCTTCATTTAAAGGTGGAATAATTGCTTTCTACCTGGATGACACTCTTCCATATTTTTTCATTCACTTTGATATTTTAAGTTTGAGCTTCACTGAGTTAAACCAAATGAAACAATGAAAAAAATTGACTGAAAAACTGCATCAATTTTTCCTTGTCAAGCCCATTAGTTGGTCAATGGTCATATTATATTATCCCAATTTTTGTAGCTTAGTTCAAAGAAATCATTTTCCAAGGGTTATTGCCTCTGGACTAGGACATATATGCATTAGGACATATATTTCCTTTCAGTAAGATTAATGTCAATATCTACAGTTCCCTTACAATGAATCCTAAGTCAATCTATTATTTAAGCCACAATAAAATGTAGTATGCATACCAGTATATTTTAAATTAAATTTAAATTAAAAAAAAGAACTTTCATTAATTTTCTCCCAAGTGAATCTGGCTCTTTCATTGCAGAAAAATTTACAGAAAATCTTATAGTAGCACAAGATACAGCTTAATATTAAAATTGTACTTTCAACTTAACTATGCTAAAGCTAGTAACTCTCCAAAACAAAGTTTTTGTGCTAGTGAGAAAAAAAGATCACCAGTCTCTTCTGAAAATATAGAAAAATGGTCTGATAACATCACAAGAAAAAAAATAGGGTACAATTGAATTCAGAGAAACATACTATGAGGACGTCTGTTTAGAGGCAAGTGTACATACACATGAACTCCATTAGAAAAATAGCTTGAATAAAACAGCTGTTCATAAAGCACCTCATTTTTCCAAGAATTCTGCAGCCTTTTATTCTACACCTAGATGTCAAAAAAAGTTAAATCAATTCAACTGCCCAAGCAGTTGTAAACCCCTGGGGCCATGCTTCAGATATATTAGTCTATGCAAATATATCTGTGTGGATGGTAAGTGGGAGGATCCCTTCCCACTTCAGTGAATGAATGAATGAATGAAAGAAAGAAAGAATGTTTTTGCTTGCAGAGAGAGGAGCACTCTAAATCTAGATGGGCATCTGAGATACATCTGCCTATTCTGGGCACACAGAGGTCCTCTAGGTTTGGACTTAGTTGTATGAATGCAGGCTATATATGGAAGAGCTGAATCTTAATCAGAAGTGTCTGCTGAATTATCAGCTAAATCACATGTATGAACAATGAAGAAATCTTTTAGGATCAGCAATGATCTGCAGATGAGGATTTTTTTGTATGTTTTCAGTTTTTAGCTCTACTCCATATGTATAGGAAGCATGATTGATTTTTAAATAGAGGAATCTATTGGGTTTTTTATTTTGTCTTATGCAAAAAATGATCAAGGATAATGATCAAGGGTAGAATCTTGAGGCACTCTATTCCTTTTGGTGCCATTCTTAAATGTTGGGAGTATCTGCTGCTCTTGAAGAGATCAGCTGCTATATTCTTCAGCATATTTTCCTTTCCTTTAAATTAAATTTTAAAAATGTTTTCATAGTTTTATTTCTTGAAATAGACTGTGCTCCAAGTTTGTTCCATATTTGTGTTGTAAATCTGAAAAGCATGGCAACAAAAGATTCCAGTACAGCTCAGTTATGAGATTCCAGATTCAAGGGAATTGATCAGCATAAGCACAGCAGGCACTAACACTGCTTATGGCTTAAGGGGGAGCTCTGTTCACAAGCACAATTACAAAGCCAGATTTGAATAACAGATGTTTCCAGCTCCCAAGGTTTTGGTTAACAGAATTTTTTTTTTACGTAAGCAACATAAAAGAAATGTTCAAAGTTCTAGGACAAATGCAGTTAGTTACATGTTCTCTGAAAAAGAGAATAAAACAGTTCCTGGTTTTAACAATACTTTGAAAAGACTATAAAAGCAATTTAAACCAACATTTATTCAAAAACATAGCAGATCTGATTATTACAGTGTGCTCATTTGTTTACTAGTTCACCATCCATCTTCAATATTGAGGTATTTTTGCCTGTTTGCCCACTGTCACTCTATGCAGAGTTGTTGAAGGAATGAGGACTAAAGATCAGACTGAGATACGATTAAAATAGAAGCTTCTCTCAAGACTGACAGTTGTGATGAAGAGTGGTAAGCAGAGCTAATTCAAAAGAGGTCTCTTTGATGACCTCAATTTTATGATGTCCTGACTCTCCAGGTAATTAAAAATGGCCAAGCCCTCACTGAATGTGATTGAATCTGGCACATCACAGATGTTTCCAGCATGGCTATCATTTTCAAATTACTTTAATACTATGATAAAATAATGTATTGTATTATAAAACTTTGATCTTGTATAATAACACTACTTGCATTACTGTTGTAAAAAATGTGTTTAGTATTTTCATTATGAGTGGTTTCATAAAATTATCTTCCAGGTTGAAATTTTCCATGCCTTTCTTTCATATATCTCAAGAAATTTTTTATTTAATATTTAGAAGCACAGAAGGATTTCAAGTAACTGGAGTTCTTTCTGTACCTGCTGTTTATAGCATCCACATGTTCTCCATGAAAAGAAAAGCTCAGTGAATAGGCTTTGCTGACGAACAGGTCATACCCTTCCCTCTTGTGATTCGTTAGTACAGTGTCTGAATGTGCCACACTGTCATCAGAGTCCTCACGACTGAATTTTCACAACTGCACACATTGACTGAGGGAGAGGGGAAAGAGTGAGTAGCAGTGGTGCACGTGTGCAATGTATCTTGAAAGAATTACTGTTATTACTTTTCTTTTTCCAGTGTTTGCCACACACACATTCTTATGGTGGGTGTCTCCTGTTTCCTGCCTCCTCCCCAGCTCCATTATTGTAAGTGCAGATAGGTATGTAGGTGAAAGATAATGTAAGGAATGATCGGCTCAACTCAACATTACATCTTAGATCAGTGACAGCACAATCACAGACGTCCCAACAGGGCTCCAGGTGGTCATCTGCAAGGTGTCTAGAACTGCGACAATCATTAATGAAGTTTTCACGGTGGCTTGCGCACTGGTGGAATATGCTGTAATCACTGCTGACAGTTCACTTTAGCAAACTTCCTGAGCAGCCTGACATCATCAGAGACCCAGTTCAACTGTGTAGGTGCAGAAATCATTACAACTTTGCTCTTTGCACTACTGACATAAGAAGCCATGGAAAATACTTAAATGACCATTTCATACAAGCCGCAGAAACAACTAATTGATTTTAATGCTTTAAGTGATAGCTCTGAAAAACTGAGGCTTTAGGAAGAACATCAACCACATGACTGGCATAAGTGAAAGTCATTTATAAGAGTGGGCAGAAGCCTGGCATGTGTTGTCAGGGAGATCTTACCTCACAAAAAGGCCACTAACATCAGCATATGGATTTCCTCTCCTCCCGTTACTGAGCTATGTATGTATGTATGTATGTATGTATGTATGTATGTATGTATGTATGTATCTGTCTGTCTGTCTGTCTGTCTATCTATCTATCTATCTATCTATCTATCAATCAATCATCTGGTTCCAGAGGCCAGGAGTCCTTCGAAGCAGGAAACATGTAACTGCTTAGGAGAGCAGCTCTGACTGCCAACACATCCATGTGGAAACAGACTCACTCAGAGACATGAACCTCTGTTTCCAGTGGTCACCAAAGGTGCCTCCTATCTCAGGAGATAAACATCTTCCATGACAGCAGGACAGAGCCCCTTTGCAGACTCAGAATTACAGAAGGCAGGATGATCTAATCAGCAGAGTAAATTTGTCTCTTTGGAGATATTTGTCCATACATAAAATGATAACTATGCCCTGCAAGTGAAGCACTATAGTTTGTAATCTAAATTGCAATGAACAAGACTTTGCAGGAATATGGGTGCAGACAAAATGCTAGGAGGATAAGACAGAGAAAACAGACTGTGCTTGGAAAATTCTTTTCACTTCAGGATTAGTATTTACAGGCAAAATCACTGCTTAAAAGACGACCAGATGTGATATAGTACACAAGCCTTAGCTAATAGAGTTTTTTCAGACATTCAAGTCAGAAATGCTTCTGAAAGGTGATAAACATGATGTCCTGTATCATCTGATCCTTCTAAACTATGCCTTTTTACACAGATGAATGGAAAGAAATTCTTTAAAGCTTCCAAAAGAAATACTTGATGGTGTTCTTACTTAACCTGAGTGCATTAAAATATATGAATGCAAATTTATATCTAGCAAATTAATGCCAGGACTCATAAAATTACATTGCAGTAGAAATATCTCACCAGTCAGGCAGCAGAGATGCCTTGCAAACACTGAATCATAACTGTAGTCTTACTTTCTGTTATTCATTCATTCTGTAATTCATTATCTCCTGAATGATTGGGCTTTTTATTTGCATAATGAATGCAAATAAAAATGACTGTACTTCAATTAGTTATATGGTATTTTTAGGCAATTAGCATGTAAGCATTAGTATTACAAATATGATTAAGCAATTATTTAGCAAATGCTTCTACCCTGGTTGGCTTCTATACATCTCTTTCTAGAGTTACTTCATAATTCTTACTCATACAGCAATAAAACTGCACAACTTCAGTTTTCATCTTTCTCTCTCTCTTATTACACGGTTTAACAGTAGCAAATACCTAAAGTGCAAAAAGAAATCACATCATCAATGGGGGATAAAAGGATAAAAGAAAGCCTCCAGAAAGAATTGGGGAAGTAGAAGCCAGAACTCCATAAGTGGAGTTATTGGATATCATAGAACAGAAGTAAAAACGACAATTAATTAAGAATATATAGATAGGGAGAGGTCTACCATCAGTACAATAATTTACCCTAAACAAATACCTAGAAGATGTATAATTCTCAAATTATCAACATTCTAAAACACGTTAGTCAGAAGCCCATGAAGACATATTTTTATGCTTTTAAGCACTGAACATAGGTATTTCACTTCAAAATGAAGCAATGCTTCTTAAATTACATATTTTAAGTTTTAGTTAATGCCAGTATTATACATTTGTTTAGAATGCATCTGTTTCCCAGGGGCAAATTGAAATATTTTCAGTAAATACCCATAAGACATTAAATATACCCATATTCTGGTAATATGTATATTTATAATCATACTCTGACAAAAGTTTTTTCTCTGGAACAGTGATATCATTCCTGCTATAGTGCTTTTCAAAATCAAGAATAGTGGAATGATGTAGATAATTTTGAACTTGGATGTAAACCCTCAGCTGAAGGACTAGCAGAGTACCACAAACTGACTGAACTAGAAGTGATTTCCCAAAAGGTTTGTGCTCAGAAGGCACAGTTGCTGGCTGTCAGACCACCATAAATGGAAAATATGAGAACAAAGAGAGTACTCAGTCATAAGCATTGTATTTAATATGCATTGTATACAGTTAGTTAATAAATGGAAAAATGTCATATTTGTCATATTTGTAAGCACAACTCCATAGGTTTAGGAAATGAGAATGCTCAGTTCAGAAGCACTGTTTTGCTATTTAAAGGGTTTTGCTCATCCACTGTTTTCCTTCAGAAAGCCACAAGCCATGTAGATCACAAGAAGTAAACAGAATCAAAATGACAAAACTATGCATGAGCTCCAGGTTATTCCAGGATACAAAATTTAGGAGGAAGAGAATAATAGGCTAAATAATATTCTTAAGTTATTATAAATTATCAGAAAGATATATTAGCATCAGACTGTAAAAATGTCTAAACTTAGACATCAGTTTTCACAGAGACTGTTATCTGACCATAAGGGATATAAAATGATATGTGTGCTGGCATGAAACTCTGGATAATATCAGAAAAGGCCACTTCCAGTACCTGACATGGAACCTGGGGAAAAGATGGCTTTTAGGAAATTGTTAGAAATTTCTCTGCCTACATCATCTAGTTCCATCACTTGCCGTTATAGATTTCCCATCTACATTGTGTCATAAGATACGTGTCTGAACATGAGCTTCTCTCATTCTATTTGAATTCAGTCTTTTGGAAGCAAGATACTTGTTTCCATTAAAACTTTGCTATGATCCAATTATAGGTGGCAGCTAAATAAACTCTAGGGAAGCCTCAGGAGACCTGATTGATGTAAGTTTTCAAAATGCCAAATCCACACCAAAGTACAAGGGCTGTGGCCACTTTTACGAAGAGCCATGGAAGAGGTAACACTTTTTATATAGTATTTTAAATAACATACAATAGATACATTATAATAGATATTATATGTATATAATGCTATATATTACATATTACATAAACCTATTGATTTAGCTATTCAGCAAGGAATTCTGAAACATTAGTTCAATTCCCTCTTCATCTTGAGGGGAATGAAACCTGTATCTTTTACCTCAATTTGCCAGACTACTACTAGCTTGCCAGGAATAAAAAGCTGGATTTCAGCAACCCCTGTGGTGAATATCAGTGTTCGCACAACCAAGTAATCGGGCAAGAAACAGAGCAACTACGCAGGGATAACCTCGTGGTCAGGACATTCATCTGGTTCTTTTGTCAGGATTATTTTTAAAATCATAACTGAAACTCCCTGGTCTCTTCCTATACCTCACTGAATGCCCTAAGCACAAGAATAACATGTGCTTCCTCTTGTTTGCTCTCCCGTGGTTCCACAATCCAACAGAAGGTCAGGTTCTGTCAAAGGGAGGAGATGCGACCCAGCAGATGGGTGCCTGTGTTCAAAGAAGCACTCCTGCATCTTGGAAGCTGTGTATACCAAGCAACTGAACCACAGATAGAAGTCCGGATCTGTTCCTGTTCTCACTAGTTACAGTGGGCTAGTTTCAATGAGGTACCACCTCAGTGGTGTTTGTCTGGGAAGGACATTTCCTGAATATATCCAAATCTCGCAGTTGACTATAGACGTGCCATTGAGATATTTGTTGGACACTTATTACATGCAAACCCCTGTTTTTAGGTCTTCACTAGGTCCTAAAGTCTTAAAAAATTTTGTAAATGAAAATGATGCATCTTATTTAGATAGAAGAAGTTCATTAAAGGAATTAAAAAGTAGGCAATGTTATTTTAAAATTAGGAAAGCTTCAATCTTGAAATGCAGATTTTGTTGTTAAAATTCTTCCTACCAGTTGGAAGTAAGTGCAAACATGTCTCCTTCCTTTTATCTCCTTTTCTTTACGAGTGAGTCATAAATTCAATCTATTAGACTGAAAAGGACTCTATACGTTTCCTTCAAATTACAAAAGGCAGTTACTGACCACAGTATAATTGCAATGCTCTGTCTCCACTACTTAGCTATAAAAAGATATGTTCTAACACACTTATCTCTTTGTTTCCAGAAAAGCAGTCTATCTTGAAATTCAGCATTTGGATAAGAAAACCAGTGGAATGTGTAATTCAGAGGCCATTTGTGTCAGCTTTGTTTGAAATCCTGCTCTAAATCTGAATGACAGAGAATGAATGTGGCCTCCCTTCATGTGACACGAGCTGAAAAGTTATGAGCATTAACAGCTTTACAGTCAGCTCCTTGAAACATGCAACTGCATTTTAGTAGGTTTTCTTGAAACAGTATTCCCTATATTTAGTGCTTCATATCATGGCACTTTACGCCACATTCATCCAGCACATCATATTCACATGGCACAGCACAACCACTGAAGGAAAAATAGAGGGAAAACAGCAGAAGAAAGTAAAAGTGTAGAGATAAGGCATGAGGTGAGAAAATATATTACCTACAACTTGGTATTCACTACCTTAATGGGGAAAGGAAGCATATTTAAATTTAAAATAGAAAAGTAATAACTAAAATCACATTGTAAATTTTCATATCGAAGTGCTTTTCAGTAGCTAGGTTCCTGTGTTTAACAGGGTAGAATGAAACAGAATATTTATGAAGCATTACAAAATAGCCATTCATTGGTAAACTTATCTGAGCTCCTTCACAACAGAATGCATGAATTTTGTTTACACTGACATTTAAGATTACCCTTGAAAGTAACCTTTTTCCAGTTTCAGCTTTACAAATTGGTCTGTTCTGCCCACATCTTAACTTAGCATCTGCACTGCAGACCAGTGCATTTGCTACTTAATCCTTCCCAGAAGCCCTCCATGAAGAAATGAAATCACTGTCATCTCTGCTTTCAGACTTGACCCCGATTATGACAGAAAAAAAAATAAATAAAAGGACTGAGGCATTTTGAACTTCTCTGGGTGAAGGGTTGCCAGGACAAGAGAGAGGAGAGGGACATTTTACAAGGGCAATTAGTGATAAAACAAGGAGGAAAGATTTAGATTAGACATTGGGAAGAAATTCTTTACTGTGAGGGTGGTGAGGCACTGGAACAGGTTGCTTAAAGTTGTTGGATGCCCCACCTCTGGAAGTGTTCAAGGCCAGGTTGGATGGGGCTTTAAGCAACCTGTCTAGTGGGACATGCCCACGGCAGGGGAGTTGGAATTAAGGTCCCTTCCATCCCAAACTATTCTATGATTCTATTACTCTGTGATGACACAAGTGAGTGGTGTATACACTGCACAGCTACATACCCTAATACTCAGTTTTCTTAGGATTAAGCTAGCTCAGTTTCTAGCACAAGTGTTTAGCAGCTCTGGATTCATGTTAAATGCCATTACAGTAATTAAAAACAAACTTCTGTCAATTCTGGAAGAATCTGTACTTCCCATTATTTTAAGTTAATTGAAGGTAGAATTGAATGGGATTTTAAGTATTACATTTGAGCTCTGCTAACACATAGCACAATTCTAGATTAAAGGGTGTTTATAGCTGACATGGTAAAAATCACTTAAGAGATAAGTCATGAGGTAAACCCATTCAAGAAGGAGAACTTTACGAACTTTATGAACACTTTGAATTAAGCTCATATTTTTAATTTAAATGTTATCCTATTTCAAAAACAGGTGGAAAAATTATAATAATAGTAACCTGAAACAATGTAACTTATTAAATGAAGTGCAGATAAGAACTTAAAATGTAACATAGCATAACAAATGTAGAATAAAACTATTAGTTTTAAGCCTATTAGAATGTTAATTGATGATGCATTTGAATAACCACAGAAAATAGTGGATATGTAGCCAATTAAAATTTAGGGAGACCCTCTTGACTTTGCAATAATAGAAGTCCATTTCCTACTTTACTAAAATTGAGGTAATGACAGAACATGACAAATCTACAACATAATGAATCTACTCTCTACAAAACCAGATAACATACACTTACAATGCAGAACCCTACACACTGATCAGAGTGTGACACACTGAAGTTCTACTGTAACAGAAGAAACACATTTTTGGAAGTGGACATCCACATGTAAAAAGAAAAATGTCTTAAGCTCATACTGTCTCCAAATGCAAGCACAAGGTATCTTACTGCAAGTAAATTTTAAATATAAAAGAGAAAATCAAAATAAGTATCTTAATAATTTCCCTCTCAGTTGCCATTCCCAATTTAAAAATTCAATCAGCAAGATACAGACAGGGTTTTTTGATAGCTTTAATCATCTTCCACTACTCTCCGCTAGTTATGCCTATTGGAGAAGAAAACTAAGAAGAGAAATTATGACAGAAAGTAACAAACTGCCAAGGTATGAAAGGACAGAAATATAATTCTAAAGGAAATCGTCTTTCATTTCAAATATTTCTTTGAACTGACTTATAAAATGACAGATAACATGTTCATGAAGAGAATATAATTTGAGTTTATTACCTCATCATAACCAGCATATTATAAACTAATTTGGGATACTCAAAATTACATAGAATAATGCACAAAGAAATGCTACCTCAGAGTTAAGGAGCTCTGAATCATATGAAGTACTTCATAGTGATTTTCTCTGCCCAAACTGCTCTTTAGTCATATAGAACTTTGCACATTTCCAAATTTTTCTTCTGAGTCTGCTTCCTCAGATTGATACTAGTTTCTAAAAATCTCAACTAATAACAAGTCAATGACCTGCTGCAGACAAGCAACTCGTAACATAGTAGAAAAACTTGTATTTCAGTGTTTCAAAAGTGAAAAACAGAAGTTTACAGAAAATCTTTCCACAATAGTTTTAAATATTCACCATCAGCAATAAATAATTCATAATTCAAATCACAGAGCAATATATAATTTCCTTCAAAACAGTAACTTGTCATACAAAACAGAAAAGAAATTATTAGTAATTCTGTGTAGAAAATCACATGTTCAAAAAATTTGACTATCTATAGCAAATAACATTTACTTATTAGATTTATGTTTTTATTATAAGTTCTTACCTAAGCTGTTTAAAAGCTTCTGCTTTTACAAGTGGTGTTTCTACAGAGTGTTCAAAAAGTGCTCCTTCAGGCCCTGTAAAAAAGAAAAAAAAGAAAGAAAAATACCATAATGTAATAGAATGAAAAAAGAAGTAACAGTTCTGATATGGTCACCTTGACATCAGAAATTCAGATAAGAAAACATATATTAAGAATTATAAGACAATAAAATCTAGCTACATTATTACCATTACAGTATTGATTGGAACAACACAATACAGAGCTAATGTAAATGTACATTAAATTCTTAAAATGAAATCTTTGAAGGTAGAGAAATTTTAAACTACTTGGGACAACAAAATAAGTAAATAAGATTTGTACAATGTACATCACAGTCAATAGAGATAATTTAAATCCCAAAAAACCTTTTCAAATATTACGGTCCTAAATTATCATATTTATTTTTAGACTATTCTATGTGTATCAAAAATTCTGGCATATAGCTTCATCAAAGATTTACCCCTATTTATAGGGAGACTTGCTGAATATAAAATGGCATTTATGCACGCAAAAAGGTAATGATACTGGGATCAGACAGTTTACCACTTGAAATAAGAGTGGTTTCATCCCAATAAGGAAGAAACGGTGGGCACCCAATCTCACCTGGACCTTCCCCATTTGATCTGAAAATCTTCCAAGAACATCCGTTTCTACTCTCCTGCTTATTAGCATTATTGCAGTATCACCAGCTCAGTGAACATCTTCCCACCTAAGCTTCTCTAGGATCAGGGAACTCACTGAAATAGTACAAAAGCCCCTCAGCAAAAGAGAGGGCTCAAACAAGCATTGTGAAGGTCCTCATCAAAAATTGGAGTGGCTTTCCTTAGGCTGAGTGATCTTCTCCGGCTTTGAGGATTCACATATCTGAGCACTTTTCAGCTGAATATATAGCAAGGCAATAACACATTTTAATAGTTAGGATATTATACAAGGTGGCTTGTCTGGCTGCTCTGTCTGTTAGAATAGGATGCTGTTACCCTCCAGAAAGAATTCTGGGCTGTAGAAACCCTAAGTTAGGGACTTAGACTCTTTCTAGATAGAGAATGACAATGAATGATTAGAAAGTACGGTGTAGATAGTATAGATGTGTTATTAGATTGTCTCTAATGTAGTAGAAAAAGAGAATTAAAAATGTTTGGGGGAACTACAGAGAACACAGCAAAAGGAAAAGAAGTGAAATCAAGAAAAACCATTAAAAATAAATACATTGCTGAGACAACTGAGAGGAAGACTGTCACTTCATGAGTGCTGGGGGAAAATTCTCAGGATGTCCTAAGGAAGCATGAGAGAATGAAATCTCCTTAGCTTGGATGGAAGAGATGTACACAAGTCATGAGAATTACCATATTAAATCACTCCACCACTTCGAGGAAGCATCAGCTGTTGATATCCTCCTCCTCAATTTAAATAGATTATTCTGCATCATAGAACCTAATGTCTTGATGGACATAGTCAATTATTCTCCTATTCTTGTATTTGTGCTGGTGGGTGTTACAATGTGGCAACCTTACATGTTGAAGAAGATGAAAAAACACCCTACACCTTAAGGAATTAAAAATGTTTATCAGAAAATGCTGATTTGGTACAACTGAGATATTTTGCAGGGGTATGTTGATCTGTTAAAAGTGTAAATGTGGCTCTTGGGGACACAACTTAGTGGTGGACTTGGCATTGCTGGTTAATGGTTAGACTTGATCTTAAAGGTCTTTTACAGCCTACATGATACTATGATTCTATGGTTCTATAAAGACAGGCAAGTGGTAATGGAGGTAGTATCACTTTCATGGAAATAGGGGATAATGGAAGAAAGTCAACAGGAAACATCCATGTTAATGCTCTGGGGGGAGACATCAGGTGGTGTAAGATGGAATGAAAAGGCTTACTTCCATATTCTAGAGCTATCACCTCTAAGCAAGAATGAACCCTTGCGTTTATGTGAAAAAAACTTCTTAAGTTTGAACAGTATGAGACTAACAAAAAAACCCTCAGGACAATATTATTATGGAATGCCCTAAATTGATTTCTTGTCTTCATTTCCTACTTTATCTTTTAAACTGTAAAGAAAGAACATTAATTATTATATGAATATTACGATATTTACTATTTTATAGGCTACTGCTTATTAATATAATGCAATTTAATCCTAAAATACACAAGAACAAGATATTAATTTTCTCAATGAGAGGATTGAAGCCAACAAGATTCATTAACTTCCCAAGCACCCTATCAAGCAAGAAAAATTTTCCTTCTCAAAGTCTAACAAAATGTTTATTCATACTCTCAGATTGTCTCCTACTTACCTTCTGAGCCGAAGTGTTAAAATCAAACACACATCCTCACATTGCACTTCAGCATTAGGTAGGCAAACAGAAAATCTTTGCATAGAACAGAGCACTAGAAAATCACAGACAACACTCAGACAATACTTTAGGAGATGTTTCTAAATGACAAAGAAGCAGAGGGTGATACAGTATGCTTCTCCTTAAAATACTGATCCCCTCTGCCCTGCCAGCTTTCCTTCAAGAAAAAAAAAAGTAGATGTGGGGACATGGTTTAGTGCTGAACACAGCAGTTGGTTGAACTTGATGATCTTAGAGGTCTTTTCTAACCTTAGCCATTCTGTTTCTATGAGTCTGCCATGACATCATTGCTAGTTATAAAGCAATCAGCTCTTTGCCAGTCAATAAACTGTTATGAAGTGGGTTTTACTGTCACCAATGCCAACTGGATATATAAAACCCTACCAGAACAAAATGCTGATGTTCAGTACCTCTGTAGCAACATAATAAATGTCTGCAAAACATGCAGGTGATTTCTGACATAATTTTAAAGAGGATGTAATTGGAGTACGTGCTCTTTCAGGTAGCAGTAGTTGTCATGAAGGGTTAAGCTGAGCTTTAGTTTCATACACTTACATTTAAGAATTTAGTTGCCTAATCATATTTACTTACTGTCATCTAAAATACTCTTGTACATCCTCCAGCTGCCACGATCAAAAGAAGCATCTCTTGTAGATACAGAGATATCATGTGGTGTCTCACACACGCTAAGATGTTTCACACACAGCTGGATGCTAATGTTTTAGCATGTGAACTCAGCCATTATCCATGGTATTTCATGGAGATGAGGGAGCTGTTAAGCTCACCCTAGCAGCAGACATTTGGTCGGCACAAGAGCTCTCCATGTGGCAGGTCTAGGTGTCTTCTTCATGCTCCAGAATGCATTGGCTGTGGACTGGAGGTTCAATTCAGCCATTTGAACTTGAGCATCCAAGACCAGTCAGTGACCCTGTGGGGTATCAGTGGCACTTTGCTGGTCATGGCTTTCCCCAGGCGTTTGCTCTTCTTAGAACAGAGAGAGTCTGTTGCTATTTTATTCTACCCCATGTGCCAGAAAATGTCTGGCTGAAATAGTGTGAAATACACCAAACTGTAGAAAAATGGCAATTCTTAGAGTGTTGGATTGGATTAGCTTATTCTTAGACTTTTTCCTTTGTCCTCAAATATCATAAATAATAGACAATTGCTCTCTGCTATATTATATTTTAGTTGAAAACTGTTAGGTTTTCTTATAAATTTTACTGCGTTTTCCCTAATTCACATAAGGAGAAATAAAATCAAATAGTTCACTATACTGTACATAAAAACCTGCAAAATATTCTTTGTGTGTTTTAAGCCCAGGGTCATCTGTTTCTTATGGTATGAACTTTTCAAAATTTATTTCACATTGATCTTGTTCTCTATCTAAAATGTTTTAAAACTATCTCAGTATGCAAAGTACTATTAATGTATCCTTCATGCTAATAGTACAATTTAAATCACAATAATTTATCCTTCATGCTAATAGTATCATTTAAATCACAATTTTAATAAATTAATTTGAAGGAAAGTAGGCATGAATCTCCTCTCACTTATAATAATTTTACACTGAAATAACCTCACTGACTTTATGTATTTGCTTTTGAATTGTACTACAGTGAAAAAAAGAAACAGGCAATGTGTCTTTCTTCAATATCTGCTGAAGTAAATAATTATCAATGCAGTGTAAAGATTTATGTTGGATGAGTCAGAATACATGCTCTAGCTCGTACATGAATGATTTTTACTTTGAGCAGATAGACCTTTTCCAAATCAGTTAACAATTATGCAGTTTTTCATATCTTTGTTAAACATGCTTTTCTATTAAAGTTTAGCATCCCTTGGGCAAACAATAATTATTTGATATGGTTTCCTGGTTAAACAAAGTTGTAATTTCAATTAGGTTAAAAAGTAGAAAAACCTAAGATAAGACCCTCAGGCGTAAACAAAATTTATTAACACAGTTATTATAACTTAACTTTGGCTTTGAAACACTAATCATGTAGTTACTACCATATTTATAGTTTTGCACAGTGAAATAATATGAATCTATTCATTAAAATTAAGACCTCAAGATTTCAGAGGAACAATAATTAGCAAAAGTCAAACATGATAGTTGCAATCTGATAAAAATATTAAAAATATATTTGAAAACAAGTTACAGAATAATTTTAATATTTCTTTTGATGGACTCTTCTGCTTAAAGAGAAATCACACCTTGATCTATTTTAATGCAACCTTACACCTAGAAAATGAAGGTTGAATTTATCAGGTCATATGAAAGGAAATAGCTTGTCATGTGATAACTCTGATGTATTACTTTGTAAATGAGTACTTTAGTGATTTGCAGAAACAGACTAAGAAAAACTTGTCTTTTCACAAATGACATTTAAAATATACTACAAATATTATCCTGTGAACTTAATCTGGCCTTTGAACTTAATCTGGCCACTTCTGTTAAGGACAACAAGAAGAGTTTTTATAAATACAACAATAGCAAAAGGAGGGGCAAGGAAAACCTCCATTCTTTGTTGGACACAGAGGGGAACATAGTTACCAAACACAAGAATAAGGCTTCTTTGTCTCCGTTTTCAACAAGAAGACAGGTTGTCCTCCTGGCTTCCTGAGCTGGTAGACAGTAGTGGGGAGCCAAATAGACCTCCTGTTCTCCAGGAGGAAGAAGTTAGTGATTTGCTGAGCCACTTGGATCCTCACAAGTCTATGGGACCAGATGGGATGCATCCCAGGGTGACAGAACTGGCAGAAGAGCTCTCCAAGCTGCTCTCTATCATTTACCAACAGTCCTGGCTCACCGGGGAGGTCCCAGATGATTGGA
Organism: Myiozetetes cayanensis; assembly: GCF_022539395.1. Classification (NCBI taxonomy): domain Eukaryota; kingdom Metazoa; phylum Chordata; class Aves; order Passeriformes; family Tyrannidae; genus Myiozetetes; species Myiozetetes cayanensis. Next base: position 44,686,534 of record NW_026087742.1, on the reverse strand, counting down.
AGCTGACTAATGTGACAGCCATCCACAAGAAGGGCTGCAAGGAAGACCTGCAAAATTACAGGCTTGTCAGCCTGACCTCAGTGCCTGGCAAGGTTATGGAGCAGATCCTCCTGAGTGCAATCACACAGCACCTACAGGATGAACAAGGGATCAGAGCCAGCCAGCACGGGTTTAGGAGGGGCAGGTCCTGTCTGACCAACCTGATCTCCTTTATGACCAGGTGACCTGCCCTGGTGGATGAGGGGAAGGTTGTGGATGTGTCTATGGGTTCTGTCTAAGGCTGTGGTCTTCAGCAAAGCCTTTGACACTGTCTCCCATAATATACTCCTGGAAAAGCTGCAACCCATGGCTTGGACAGGTGGCCTCTCTGCTGGATTAAGAGCTGGAGGGCCAGGCCCAGAGAGTGCTGGTGAACGGGGCTGCATCCAGCTGGCGGCCGGTCACTAGTGGTGTCCCCCAGGGATCAGTGTTGGAGCCAGTCCTGTTTAACATCTTTATTGATGATTTAGATGAGGGGATTGAGTCCATCATTAGCAAATTTGCAGACGATACCAAGTTGGGAGGGAGTGTCGACCTGCTGGAAGGCAGGAGGGCTCTGGAGAGAGACCTGGATAGGTTGGAGACTTGGGCTGACTCCAACAGGATGAGGTTCAACAAGGCCAAGTGCCGGGTCCTGCACTTTGGCCACAACAACCCCCTGCAGCACTACAGGCTGGGGACAGAGTGGCTGGAGAGCAGCCAGGCAGAAAGGGACCTGGGGGTGCTGATTGACAGGAAGCTGAACATGAGCCAGCAGTGTGCCCAGGTGGCCAAGAAGGCCAATGGCATCCTGGCCTGTATCAGGAACAGTGTGGCCAGCAGGAGCAGGGAAGTGATCCTTCCGCTGTGCTTGGCACTAGTTAGGCCACACCTTGAGTGTTGTGTCCAGCTCTGGGCCCCTCAGTTCAGGAAGGACACTGAGGTGCTGGAGAGTGCCCAGTGAAGAGCAACCAGGCTGGTGAAGGGACTGGAGCACAGGCTCTATGAGGAGTGGCTGAAGGAGCTGGGGTTGTTTAGCCTGGAGAAGAGGAGGCTCAGGGGAGACCTCATCACTCTCTACAACTACCTGAAAGGAGGTTGTAGCCAGGTGGGCGTTGGTCTCTTCTCCAAAGCAACCAGCAGTAGGACAAGAGGACACATTCTTAAGCTGTGCCAGGGGAGGTTTAGGTTAGACATTAGAAAGAAATTCTTTACACAGAGAGGCCCATTGGAATGGGTTGCCCATGAGAGGTGGTGGAGTCACTGTCCCTGGAGGTATTTAAGAAGAGACTGGATGTGGCACTAAGCATGGTCTAGTTGACAGGGTGGTGTTGGGTCATGGGTTGGGCTCTATAATCTCAGAGGTCTTTTCCAACCTGGATGATTCTGTGATATATGTTACACACAGAGCAGAAATACAGTGGCTTTCACTTTGCAAGATAAAACCATATAAAAATACCAGACAGATCCCAAAGTTTTCATAAATCTAACTCATTACAGCTCAGACTAGAATATCGAGAATTTTTCAGCCTCAAACAGTGTGCAATAGAAACATTAAATACTTCAGAAAAAGATGCATCAGTACAGTTCCAATCACTAATGGTTTTAAAATTAAATAAACACAGACATATTTACATATTTTTTAATATATATTATTTTGTTGTTAAAATTTCTTACTGATTATTAATTGGAAAAGGTCAGAATATCTTCATATTTCTATTTCTTAAAGAGGTAAAATTAGAACTTGTGTTCACACATAATGATGGATTTAAAAATGCCATTTCTATTGTGCTTTTCTTATGGGTATTATTTGAGCATTTCTTAAATGGTTACAAACCTGTGACTCGAAGCTTATCTGTGCCAATTACAACCTCATTTTCATCCACTGTAAAAAGTGGCTTTCCATCCTTTGAGTTGATCTGAAATTGCTGACCGTGGAATTCTACCATTTTAGGACCTGCAAAGCACAGTAGAATAATGGAATAATGACATCATCTTTCTTCAATTTTCTATATAAATTGTTAATAATTTTAATTGGTGTCTTAATAATTTAGTGACTCATTCCAGTACACTAAAGATCATGAAGCACCCAGATATTCTAAGTATAGTAGCCTTTTAAGTACTGAAATTGGATTAGTCTATTTACATGAGCTAACTTGTTGTTCAAACTGTGCCTGGAGTCATGCTTTATAGTTGGGTTTCCAGGGAATTTAGGAAATCCCTCACGAATTGATCAAGACAAACATTCATGTTCTTGGTGTTGAAACTGCTTTGATCAGTATGAGTCTAGCATATTTTTCTTTTTTCTGAAACATAAAAACAAATTATCAAAGTCTTTGCAGCATCATCCCTTTTGATTAGGGAGGTTCAAATGCTTTAAAATTACAAACATCTCATGTAAGAACAAGACCCTCAGCTCTTCAAAACAAATGTCAGTTTAGCTACACATATCTAGCAAAAGATACTTATTATGTTCTTAAAAGAGTTTCAAGAAACGATGAGAACATTTGCAATTGATTCTGGTACTCCAAGAGTTAAAATAATTGTGCACAAGAGAATCTGCATATTTCCAGATCCTAAATTCACTAAAAGATCATGTTTTACAGTGTTGGCTTGGTAAGTGGATAAAAATCAAACCCTTTATATTTCCTTTTCTTACAACCCTATCAATTCACACCACATAAGTTTGAATATCTATTTCATGGAGTTGTCATCTAAATCTATGTTCAGAATTAAAACTACAGAGAATGGTCAAAGCAGTTGAGACTCCTTTTTCAGCAACTTTTAATAATGGTATTTCACAGACTATCCATGTGACCAAGAAGCATTGAACTGCTTCCTTCCCATTAAGAACCTGTCTTACCATGTCTACTCCTCTAAGTGTTAAATATATTCCAGGCAGTAATTCTCAAAAAGCATGGGAATTTTTCTTTTTGTTAGACCTTATGTTAAATTAGCTCTGTTGTTTAGAACATGGTGCTAATAATGGAAGGTCATGGGTTTGATCCCCATATGGACCATTCACTTAGGAGTTGGACACGATGATCCTTGTGAGTCGCTTCCAACTCAGAATATTCTCTGATTCTGTGAAAATGGCATTAGGTGACAGATGATTGATAGTGCTAAGAAGAACATGCAGGTATTTCACAAAATCTGCATGGTAGCTGGTACAACAGATGCATACCATAAGGTTCCAAAAAATTCCTTATTGTTTCAGTAGATGCAAAGTAATTGCTTTCAGTAGCCCATCAAGCACAGAAACGGTTATAGAAACCAAAATGTCCTAAACCAGGGCAATAATTTTAAGGTGTAAACTCCAATATTGATTCTACTTGAAAATGGTCAGGATAGAGGGATGAACTCTGTGTTATGTTAAGCTCTGTTGCACATGTGCACCCAGGTACAGCCTTGCAGACCTCACTTTAGCTCTTCCCTGAAGTTACTATGAAGCACATGACTTAATTTCTGCAAAAAGTGATATCAGAAAATATCTTTGTTCAGTGAAAAGGTATTAAACAGTATTTTTTTTTTTACAGTAAAGAAGAAGTTCTGGGTAAGTGAGGCAATCTTGTCAATGCCTTCCTAGAAAATCTTGGTTAAGGTATTTTATTTAAGGTCCCTTCCAAGGCAGGCCATTCTATGATTTTATGATTGTTCCTGTTTGTGCCCAGCAACAGTAACAAAACCGTCTATTTATGTAGTGTAGCCAGATCTTTCTGTATTCAAACAGATCAAAGGCCTGAATAAACTGAATATTACCAACTTTACTGGTGTTGCAGGGGCTGGTTCCTCATCCTTCTCGTTCATCTAATCCCATGATTTTTAGAGCCAGATTTAATAAAGGAAAAACTCTGCAAGCACTGAGAGCACTCACTGAACATTACATACTTTCCAAAGGAGCCTTAACTTGTCTCTCTTTGAAACTACAACTCATGGCCTTGCCCGTGCTGGATTTCCATCCAGATTTCTCTCCCATTTGATCTCTGGACCTTGCACACTTCAATAAATTTTTAACAAGAATCTTCAGGTCCACAGTTTTCTCAACAAAAATGTCCCCGTAAAGTGGGACAATGACTGCCCTATAGACAATCTTCATTATCAGAGAATAGTATGGATAATAATTGATGTATTTTATATCTTTAGAGGGGGTAGTAGGGTAAACAAAATTCAAGTGTATGTTTTATTCATGCTAGAGATTAGACGTCTCAGTATATGTGGAACAAGTTTCAAAAAGGAATAATAGGCTTTTACACAAATGGGAATAAATTTATGTAATGAAAAGTAGCCATTAATTTCTCTTAGTTGTATTCCACAATACACATACACTAGTTATATTGCAATAAGACTAATAGTATTGTGATCCCAGTGAGGTTAATTTTCAACTCATAAACAGCAGCCAAATTCAGTATCTGAAACTTTAATCTCCTAATGCCTACATGTGTTTTGATTGCCATCCTAGTATATTAACTACATATAAGTCAACTAATACTATATAATCATATTTATTGATAAAATCCCACAATTAAAAATTCAACCTGACTGAAAGCAGGTTATAGAAGAGTATTAATTTTCCACTTACTGACAGATGGGTCTTGCAAAAACAACTGACATACTGCTAAATGGTCTTCCTTTCCATTTTTCCTCCTCACTCTTGACTCCTCTAAGGGTTTTCTAGGGAAGGAAGTTCTTTTATTTACTGAGTCCATTTCAGTTGAAAAGCATTTAAATAAACTGCCTTCTACTGCTACCCAACCTTTGAATTCCAAGCCAATACAAATATAGATGTACAAGACTGAAAAGGATCTTCTATAAAAAATGGGGCCTGCCATAAAATACATATTCACAAATGCTTAATAGCAATGAAATTTGGAGAGTCTGAGCTTTGAAGAGCCTGCCTACATGTTACCAGTAGGCAGACTCCTCAAATACAGTTAGTTCTGCCAAATACTACTTTAATATATAAATATAAGTATACTTCTAACGTGTCTTTAGAACTTTCAGAAGACAAGGCTTTCCAACACTGGATTTATTTGTTTGGGTCTTTTATTTTCTTATTCTCTCTTGTTACCCATCATTTCTGATAACCTATGGCTGTCAGCTATTTTGTATGCTTTGCTCTTCTCCTACAACCTAGAATCATTGAAGTGTTGAATCCTGAGGACCTTGGGGTATTCCTATACAATTTAATTTTTTAGCTAATTTTTATTAAAGCACCTTAAAATAAGATCTCATTAAAAGTTTATTAAAAATGTAACACTCCTACAGAGTCAGTTCTCATTCCACGAGTAATACAATACAATACTAATAAATGTAAAGTCATTAGTTTCAGAAAGATAAAATTAGTCATATTTTCATATGGAATGGTATGTGAATATTTCATTAGTATTGGTATTTCACTAGAACAAATGCATTATTACAGAAAATACGCAGCATGTTGCATGTATACATTTTATGTCCATATCATACGTCTCTCATTGCCTTGAATAACAACTGTAATACATCAATAGAACATTTGCTGCTCTTGTTCCCTCTTTTTCTCTCAGTTCTCCTTTTATGCAATGGATAAATGAAACAATGATGTCCCCTCAGAACAAAATAAGAATTCCTTACTGTCAGTGTTGCCTAAACTTTGTTGTTCTCTGTGATTGAACAGAAGTCTAGAGATCTTAAAAAATTGGTTCTCCATGATGGTTAGACACTGATCATGCAGACAGTAGCGATCCAGCTAGTGTTAGGTATGTAGGTGATAGCACTTTCCACTCTCAGAGTGATTTAGCTAATGCAATGTCTTTATCCATCTAGGTATTAGCCATATAGAATGTTCTTTTTAAATATAAAACCAAGAAACTCATGAAATATTTCACTGCAAAACGGGCATGTAGAAACGACAGTAGGAACAGGAGATCACGTTTCTCACACAATAACTTGACAAAAATGCTATGGTGTCACCTTTTTTCTCAGGCTTAATGAACACAGAATTTGTTGTATGATAGTAACTTCAACAAGAAAAGGTGAAACACACAGTCCTCAGACAGATAAGGTGAAAAGGAAAGTACTAAAGGAGGTGAGGCATGATAATTTGAAACCCTGTATGAAGAAAGAACAGCTAACATGAGTCCCTCATTCCTGAGCAAATACTTTAACGACTCTGTCATCAGTATAATGGATGTTCTTTTTCCTCCTTTTTTTTAAAAAAAAAAAAAAAAAGAAAGCCATGAGCTTATTTATCATAAGGTCAACTCCCGAACTGTGATTCAGGAGTATTCTAAGCATACGTATGGGATCTGGGCACAGGACAATGTGAGAGGATCAGTTAAACATGTGGGGCATGACTGAGTTGACAACATAACTCTCTGGTGCATTTACATACTTCTGCCTGGCCTTCAGCTTATTTTTGATGTCCTAGTGCATCTAGGACTTCTACATCAGACTAGAAAGTCTGATATGGGGTCTGTAGGCAACATGAGCCCTTTCAGAGCTGAAGGTTGGGCAAGATGGAACCACAGAAGAATGCAAGCCAGAGGTAACCTCTGGAAGTCACCTGGTCTCACCTACTAATCACATCAAGGTCAGCATGCTTGGAAGTTAGATAAAGGTTCTCAGGGTCTTATCCAGGTAAAATTTTCATACCTCTGAGGAAGGGAATTTAACAGCCTCCCTGGACTACCTATTCCCATGGTTATCCATTCCAAAAGTGGTACTTCCCCCCACCCATCTATCCAGTTGCATTTTGCCTCCCTGCAACCCATGACCATTATCACTTTTGCCCTTTTGCTGTGCACCCCAAGAAGAATCTGAATTCCTACTAGCAATAGAACAAGGGGAAATAGCCTCAAGTTGCACCAAGGGAGGTTCAGGTTTGATATTACAAAAAACGTCTTCACTAAAAGAGTGGTTAAGCGTTGGAACAGGCTACCCAGGAAAGTGGGTTCAAAAAAGTGTTCAAAAAATGAGTAGATGTGGCACTGTGTGATATGTTTCAGTTGGCATGGTGGTATTTGGTTGAAGTTTGGACTTGATTACGAAGGCCTTTTCCAACATTAATGATTTTATGATTCACTTTGTCTCTAGCCCTCCTTAGAAGCCCCCTTGAAGCTTTCTTTTCTTGAAGGTTAAACAAACACAACTTCTTCAGACTCTTAAACTTCATGTGCTTTCACTCCCTGACCATCTTAAGAGCACCCTGTGTGTGTCTCCTCAGTTGGCTCACAGCTCTACCATACCGGAGAGGGCTTAATAGTATTCCAGACCCGGTCTCCCAGGTGTGGAATGATGTAGCACAGTGTGCAATTAGTCTTCGCTGCCACAAGGGTACACTGCAGATACATGTTCAAACAGTCCACCAGGATGGGGGTGTCTTCTGCAGACCTGCTGCAAAAAGATAGGGATCTAGTTCCTTTTTTTGTCCACTAAATGCCATTGGAATTTGAAAGTAGTTACAGTTGAAATGACTAGGATTTTAGACGTACTTTATTATCCAAATTCTATCAAAGATTACAGGCACAATAAATGTCAGCTATTTTAACTTAGCCTTTACAAAACCATCTAGCATTAACCAGTGCCAATAATTCAATATTCTTATTACTTTAAAGGAAGAAAGTTGCAGGAACTATCTTCACCTTTAGAGATAGCTATTATCTCAAATTATCATCCAATTACTTATGCTAATGATTACTGTACCATAGGAACAAAGATATGTATGCAAATTTACTGAGACTATGGAAGTTGAGAAGGTTATAAAATATTTAATAATTTTCCATTTTTCCCTTATTTTGAACTATTTTCTCCCCTTGGAATAAAGGGAGAATTAAGCTACTCAGACAAGTAATTGCTCTCTGATAACAGACAGGTATCCACTAACTGGTTATTTTCTGAATAAAAAATGATTTCCCAAACATTAGCCTTTTTTTTCAGAGCCAAACTCTGCAGATTCATGTTCTTTTCTTATTGACTCAGTCAGAAGAGAAGTGACAGCATAGGATTCAAATCCCCTGGGCCAGGTTAAATTTCCCCTTAAATGTGATGCTGTCATACTTAAGCAAGTTGGTAGTACACATTATCAGAGAATCATTGAATGGTTTGGGTTGGAAGGGACATTAAAAAAGTCTAGTTCCAACTCCCCTGACATGGGCAGGGACACCTTTCACTGGGCCAGGTTGCACAAAGCCCCATCCAGTCTGGCCCTTGAGCACTCCCAGGGATGGGCATCCACAGCTTCTCTGGACAACCCGTTTCAATGCCTCACCACCCTCACAGTAACTATCTGTTTAACTCTTAGAAGATGTTTTAAGTCTGGCTTAAGTCAGCCTTTCTGACTGTGAACATTATCATACATTTCTTCATAAAGACTATCATATTTGGAGACAGGGTGTGCACATCTTGCTATGGGAAACACCCTACTATTCATGGTGCTTAGACATCAGTGGTACTTTTTTTCAGAAGAGAATACTTCTCATTGGAGTCTAAATATCAAACTGTAGATGTAACGTCCAAATCACTTTTTCACAAATAAGTTGTCATGGTGATATGCTTAGCTAGCTTTAACTGAATATTACTTAATTTTTTCTGCTATTAGTTTTAATTCTTTGCAATGTGATATACAAAATAGTCTCAAAAAAGACTAAAAGCATATGCATTTAATACAGAACAGGAACATGTCTGCCATGGATTCAAACAGTAAAACAGAAAAGAGGATAGATTAAAAAGTCTGCAGGATGTTTTAGTAGCCACCCATCATTCTCTAAATATTGCTTGACAAATAAATTTTACTTTTAAATAAAACTAGTATGTATGTCTTGATATGATCAGATTCATTGGCAGTTAAAATCTTGTACATTCTTGATCATAGGAAGACTGAATTACCTCAAAAATACTTCAATGAAGTTTCAAATTTATCTTTCCAATAATTGCTCCCATGTTGTATCTTTCCTTCTTATAACTGGACTTATAGCTGGACAGCAAATAAAGTTGTGCAAATAATAATCTTCCTGCAGACAAATATTTTCAAGAAATATGTTCTTTTTATCTTAAAGATAAAAAAGAACTTGGACAAAAATGGAGTTTTTCATTAAATACTTCATGGAAAAATGAAGAAAAAACGATTTCACAATGTCATTAAGTCAAGTTTGTGAAATAGGCTTCGGGGTTTTGCCTGTAAAAACAATATCAAACATCATGCTTCCTTAACACTGTTTGCTTCTTCCTATGCCTCTGGTGAAAAAATAGCATCACTTGAAATATTAAAATGCTGATAAGAAAACCAGAAATGATTTGACATTGGAAAGTAATAGTTTCTATACGGCAATTACTTCTAATAAAGAAATATATTAGGTACTGGCACTGATCTGTTTCCTTAGAATGTTGTTCCTGTTTGAAAAAAGCAGGGTGGGATAGCACAAATGCTCTCTTTGCAACAGCTGCTCAGATTAATGTTACAGACGTGAAAATGGTCTCAAGGCAGAACATTGACTGTAATTTTGTTTTCACACTGCATAAAACATTTTGACTTTCACCATATTCCCATGCTTTCTGAGTGGAGCTGATTTCATGCTTAACAATGCAGAACAGCTTCATAATCCAGTTATCTAAATAAATTCTGTCAAGCTTTAAATACGTTAAATGGAACCCCTAACCTGAAGCTACTGATGTTACTATTCCTTGGTGTAAGTGATAGAACTAGGAGGAGGGTCAGCAATCTACTCTATTGGAATCTGTTCTCACAGGTCTTGCATGACTTTGGAAACCTCTTTCTTTTGGTGTTTTTTGTTTGTTTGTTTTAATTTTTTCCAGGAAACATATATTACAAGTAGAATTTAGGGTCTTCTGTAGGTTGAAGCCTCCTTACATGACCCTTGAAAAATAGATATCTTTAAAAACTGGCCCTACTTTTCAGTAATGACAAAATGAAAATGTGCTGCTCTTCATTCATGTCCTTATTATCCAGCACTGGAACACCACTGCAAAAGCTGACTGTATTATATTCATCTCCTGGTAAGCTGTATATGGAAGCCTACGTTTATACAGGTGAAACATCATTTGCTGCTGGATACCAGTGTTGCTCTTAAATATTTGATAACTGACTATATAGTCCATATGTTTCTTTTATATATAATATATTTATTATCACTCATTATTGAAAAAGTTTGACAACTTTTTACATTAAGTTGCTTTATTCTGGCTCAGGTTATAAATCAAAGGTGCTACAGTGCTTCTTCATTCTAGAAATAAAAATGCTTTGAAGTAGTAAGAACAGGAATCTTGGAGATTACAATTAACAGCTTTCTTGGATTACCGAAGAAAGTTCTAGATATTACAGTTTAGAAGGCTGATAAGCAAGCTGTGATAATGAAACCTGGACCTTATTAACAATTTTAAAGACAGGAGCTATTATAATGAAAATAATTATAATCTGTTCTGTAGATATCCTTGCCTTGCCTATATACAACTCTCTCCACAGTTTTTTTAATTCCCTATGACTATCAATCCTATATCTTCCTATAATTATGCCTTCCTTAGATTCCTTCCTTGCTGTCTGTTGGGCAGCATCCTTTGAAGTCCCATTTCTCCCAGAAATGTTGCTAAAACAATCACTTCCCCCAATCCCTTAATTAAAGGTCCTATTTCCTTTTTTGTGTTTGTTTGTTTGTTTTGGTTTTTTGTTTGTTTGGGTTTTTTGGTCATATATGAGTTTTACATGATTATAAGGAGTAATTCCAACAAAATGGGTTGTTTTGTCATCCAGAGGGACATTGAAGTCAAAAAGGAGTAAAACATAGAGTTGGTATGGTTTTTTTAAAATTTAAGCTCCTTATTATTTTGACAGTATTCTTTTCTTGGCAAGCAGTTAAAAGTATTTGCACTCAGTGAGGCTTCTGAAAGCAGTGTATTTTGGAACACAGACCAAAACTCAACATCTACAGCAATTCTTTTTAAAGATCTCTAATGTCCAGATAGCTCCTGCAAGAGGTATGTCATGCAGGTGAACTGAGGAACATTTAGAAACTTTAAAACAGGAGTGGTCATGTTGGAGGTTGCTCATGTTTGATGTCCTTTTATTATATCTGTCATTCAGGAGGGAATACATAACATTGTGCCTTGTTATCCTCATATGAGGAATTTAACAAACTCCTTGAAGTAATGATTTGTTTCAGAACTCTCTTGTGAATTACTTCTATTGAAGACTGGGCATTTAAATTAATCTTAGTGACTTATTTTAACAGATCATTTGAATCACAGTTTCCATGAGTTAAAAGGTATTTTTGTTATAATGCTATGAGTATTATATTGTCATCTGTATTATATTGTCATCTTCAGAACAATCCCAAACTTATCTATACAGCTCCTTCACAACTGCAACTACTTGTATTTATAAGATGACTAGAGTTTTAAGATATAATTCCAGAATACTGGCAATTGTGGAAGACATTAACTCTTTAGCAAAGGCTTGTGCATATGAAGTAAATAAGCCACACATCTATTTTTCACACTCCTTATAAAGGAACAGCATTTTAAATACATGCATTTTATGAGTCACTAAGGATGGCTAAAAATATAAAGCTATGTATTTACTTTAACAGACTGTCACCCCAGCTGATGGTATTTGACCATATATTTAGGTATTAACAGAGTTCTTTAAAGTATTAAGTTTTTACTGCTCTTCCAACACTTATGTATCAGTCAAAAATTACTGTGATTTAATATTTGTAATATTTCATTTATGTATTTACAATGATACCAACTACACCAGACAGCATGTAAGACCAGCTCTTAATGATTCATGAATTTAATAAACAGAATTGCCAGTCAAGAGAGATTAGTGAAACATCAAATATTTCAAATAAAATGCAAATGCACTTTAGCACTTCTTTCGATGTAGTTTTTATTTCCCAGACTCAAATCACTATTTCACCCTCTGATCTAAGTAATTTTGTAGAGCAAGCCCGAGTGTCGTCAGAACTTTCCTGCTTCAGTGTTGAATTTGAATTGCCTTTGCACACTGAAGACTTTTAAAATACTTGAGATGCAGGTCTTCCAATCTACACTCTGCTCCTTTGTACGGGTTTCCTCACGTATTATCTAAGCCAGTTACAGCTTCTCTGCACAGCCAGATAACTTTTCAGCAGGACAACACTAAGTATTTGGCTTTTCCTGAGGAAAAGCTTAAAGAGCTACAAAACATCATAAGGTACAAAATACACTGAACTGCACATTACTGAAACAGAGCAGGGTCCTGAAGGAGTTAACTCAGAATACATGTTCTGAGTAAAAGAATTAAAAGAACCAAAATTCAAGGCAAGTGGAAGATAGCACCTGGCCAAAGAATGCTAACACACTTAACACAAAGAACATAAAGTAAGAACACAAGGAAATAAAGAACACCAAAAATGCTAACACACATACCTAAACAGACATAAGGAAGGGTTCCTTAAGGAATAAGTGGCAAAATAGGGGCATGAATCCAAAATCTTGCAAAATTCACCATCAGGAAGACAGCCAACTAAGAAAGTTGAAAAGTTCAAAGCGAGGAAGTCTTCTGGAATGGGACCCCTTGAAGATGAAGAAACAGGAATGACCCTCGAAACAGCACCCCAAAAGGACAACTCCGCCCAGACTCCACCCAAACTCTGCCTGCTATGAATATTATAATGAAATGTTGCAATAATATGAATATGCATGTAAAAAATGATGTAATCTCTCACAAAACTGTATAAATACCTGACTTTACACTGATAACTTTGGGCTAGTTTTGTCCAGCGTGAGTTAGCTAGCCCCCAGCGTTGCTCTCTAATAAATACCTTTTGCTGCTTAAAGACTCAAAACTGTCTCTGAGCAGTTTTCAATGTGCCTTTTCAGGTATCATTACAGGGATACAGCCAGAAAAAAACAGGTGAAAAAAAGCAGAGAAACAGAATTAAACTACCAATAAGAAGGGAAAATACTAAATATGGGTGATAGTAATGAGTCACTGATGAGACATTTCCCATCAGAACTCTCCTCCCCAAATACCTCAGTCCATATTCTACAACATGGATTTGTGTTGACCTTTCTCTGTCTATCATGTCTTCAGTTTATATGTTTTCTTCCATCTACATGTCTCTAGCCCAATAGAACAGATATTTTTAACTTCCTATTTACTTAGGGCAGCACATTCCATCTCACTTTCTGTATTTCTCCTTGTTAACACTCTCATAAGAACACTAAATAGGACTGAGAAGGGGTAGAAAAACCCAAACCAATGACTGGGATTTGTTGTTATTTTTGCCAGGTTTCATTTTCCTAAGGTAAGATCTATACACATGGGCTGGCACAACAAGTAAAATACTTCTTTCAGGAAAATGCACTCTTTACACTGTTTCCAGCACTGAAGTTTTGTTTGTTAACAGGAAAGATATACTATGGGTGAATATCTCAGGCTGCTCATTTATTGACCTCAGTTACATTACAGGTGCTGAAGTCTGAATAAGCAATTGATTTACACCACTGTTAAGTGCTGACATTTTTTTCCCCAACAAAGTTTAACTGTTCGTGCAGAAGCACTGCCTGATAAACAATACACCTTCCACTTGCCAAAGGTATCTCATGTTTCCAGCACGAAATACGGAGACACCTTATTTGCACCGGGACAAAGTTCCTGAAGTGTATTATGAGTACATTCAAATACAGCAACTGAATTGAGTTCAGCAGAAATCAGAGCAGTTTTTTTCACCTTCATGCAGAAGCACCTATTATAAGATGGAGCCACTCATATGACAACTGCCTAAACTAAATAGAGGATGAAATTTTTATGGATATCTTTATAGCAGACTTTCCTTCTCAACAGTTTATGTGATGCAGGCTGGACACTGGCAAACAATTCATCCTTTGAGCTACTGTCTGACATGATCTCACCTGTAACTTTCTCAGACTTCAGCAGGGATCTGGCTGGACAAATTAGTGTGGGGGTCAATGATCTGCTTTGTAGTCTGCCCTTCCCAATGGACCTCCTCATAACTTCTGGTCATTAGGCACAAGCGACATATGACTAGAATGTTGATACACACGTGGTCCCATGATAGGCAACCACAAACAGTATGCAGCAGACAGAAATTAATAGTAAATGTATTATGCCACAGAAATTTTGACCATGGACATCTTTGGTTTTGATCATATAGTCACTGAATTGTTAATTACTGCAAACTGATTTAATAACTTTACTAATAATATGAAAACGTACATTTCATATTCTTGATTATTAACAAAATGAGATATCATTGCTACTATCAGTTTTTGATAAATATTTAGGGGCATTTTCTTAAGAGAAATCATGCAGACCTTTATGATAGACTGAATCACAAAGAAAGGAATTTGGAAACATTTAAAGGCCAAATTGTGATTAATTGTATGATTATATATTTTAAGGGGAATAGCAGGCTCCTTTATACACTTTAAATTATTTTTTCTTGCATTTGAAAACAGTGAAGCTAGCAAAATGTTCAATGAATTGAAATGATGATTCTTCAAATAGGAATTTTCACATAAGGTACCTACTCCCAACAGCATGGAAACATTGCTCATCAGTGCTCATCTGGCTCCCAATCTAGTAAATTATTTAAAAATTATTTAAATATATGAGGTTAGTCTACAGTTAAATAACCAGGAATTTATGCTTTACTGCCTGAGAACCTTGTAAGGAATGAGTTAATAAATTGTTACATTTTTCTCCAAAGTCAAATAAAGCTTGAAAAATATTAACAAAGCTATGAAAAGTCCCCTTTTATCTGACACACATTGTTGCCATTCTTGCCTTAAAAATATGATTTAAGGAGTAAGGTCTGCTTATTCTTTCTGCCAAGGTCTCTCACTTACATCTGTCTAGATCTACTGATTTCACTCAGTAAACCAATATATTTTACTGTTATCACACATAATAAATGATGCACATTTCTGAGTTTTGAATTTGAATTTTTTTAAGGACATCTGCTTAAATGTTTTAGTCTCTGGAATACTAGGAAATGAAGAGAGACTCTAGTCATGTTTTCTTGTTGCGTTTTCTTAGAAAATGATTTGCAACTATCAATAGCTATTGACATAAGAAAAAAAAGTAACTTTTGCAGAGACCTTTGCATAACTATGCAATAAAGAAGTGCTTCAAATGTGTAAAAAACTAATGAGAAATCAAAAATATACTGCTGCCACTTACCGAGTTACAGCTGGACTATTCAAATATGGTCATAGCAGAAATAAATAATCATGTATTTAAGGCTTTATATTCTCAAAGCTCTTTACAAGTATTCATTACAGTGTTTCCAAAACAGTGAACAAGGAATAGTCACTCAGACTTACCCACATTTAATCTGCCTGTGACTTCTCCATTTGAATTGCGAGCATTCACAGTCACATTGTGAGTAGACTGGAGAAGCAGTGATGAGTCCTGAAATACGGAGAAAGCAAACACTACGTTAGGCAGAACAATTACAGTTGTTAACAATTTTCAAAATTTAGTCTAGTGTTGATATCGACTCAGTCACCAAAAGATCTTTGCAGCTACAAAACTATCCACAAATGTCATCAAATAATGTGGGTAGATATTTCTGATTACTTAACTGTATCAGATTTAAAATAAGAAAAAAATTTTAGGGAATAATTCAGGTGAACAAAATCTGTGTTACTGGACCAATGAACATGGCTGCTAACATTTTAACTTTCGGAAAAAATGCATAAGTACCGGATCTTCTACTATCTACAAGATAGCCATTTAATTGAGTGTGAGCATTCTACTTTGTGAATTCATACTGTTGTATTAATTCGGCAAGAAACATGCATGTGCCTTCTGCTTCCTCAGTGGTCCATGCAATCTCCAGGCTGTAGCTTAATTTTGGCACATGGCACTGACTCTCCTGGCAAGGAAGTTCCAACAGTGAGTGATGGAGAAAGTGGCAGAATGACTAGATCAATACTGACTTTAATAGATGACAGTACAAATAAGACTGTTAGTCTAAATTAAATTGTCTCCCAATCTGCCACTCTGAAGGATGACAGGAGTATATGAGTGCAATGAACAGCATCACCTTCTCGTCCACATCCCTGAATCATGACATGATCTGGGGCATTTGCTGAACAATCAGAGCCTCATGCCTACCCATCATTCTGTGCTACTGAAGGAAGCCAGGGCATGCCAAGCAGGTGTAATTGGCATCTTCATTCATGCCAACCACACTTCGCCACAATCCAGAAGAGCTATCGTAGGCAATTCAAAATTTCATGTCATTCTTAGACTGCAGCCAGAATGGAATTATTTCACCAGTGCCAAAACATCCCATTGTGTTAACTCATGGCTTGTTGTTCTGCTTGTTGAACTCTTCCCAGGTGATGTACCATTTCCATTACTTATTCCCAGACCTTACACTCTAACTCTCTGTACTTCAGGCCTGTTGGAGCCTCCCTAAGGTACTCCTTGTCTTGAACAGCAGTTGAACAACTGTTCTGAAAGACCTAGCTGCTCACTGTGCCCCACCAAATTAGATATACAGACAGTAATGAAACCAGTTCACAGCAAGAGACCTGGAAGGAGGCATTTAGAAGTATCCTAAAAATCTGTTAAGAAGGCACAGAGTGGGTTCTTCTTATGTTTTTTACTTGATTTACCACCCGAATTATCTTTAAATGCAGCTGATTTTCAGGGGGATCATAGTGGCCACTGTCTTTATCTGACATTAAGTATTTGAAAATCATCTGGGGAAAGAAGGTCTGATCATGCTCATGTGGATCAACAAATTGTAGATACACTGGTAGACTTCAAAAGATGCGAGGAAGTTTTTTGCAGCACAGGTGCTTTCACACTAAAGCACACTTTTTGTCTGAAGGACAAGAACTCAGTAACTGATAAAAATGCCTAAGCAGATCTCAGCTTCCGAATTACCAGGGAATACATGATATGAAGAGGGTATTAGCAAGCTGCCTGCTTGTGACCTCAGAGGAGATACTCGTTGCTAGATAAATGTGTTTGTAATTACTGGAATATTGTTAAAGATCAGTCTCTTTCACAGTTGTGGCTTCTGGTACTTTTCCTGGACAAGAGAGCCTATGCGGCACCTTGAAGGGCTAACCCTTGAAAATAACTCCCAAGTCATGTTCTCATTGTAATGTAATACTTCAGAGTATTAGATAACCTCAGAATTTTGAACACATTTTATATGATGAATTTTATTACAAACACTTATCTAATGACAGTGGTAGAAGCAATACAGAGTACAGAGTCAAACTTACACTTTTTTAAAAAACCAAAACCCCAGTATTTTACAAGTAGGAAGACAGACTCTCTCAAAAGAAGTCACTAAGTGAGCAGAAGAAATGAATCTCATTTTGTAAATTGTATCAGGAAAAAGTGAAAGCTAACAAAATCTAAAAAAAAGAATGTCTTAGGAAAAAATTAAGCAATGTGTTAAAATGAACATTAATGGTAACAAGTCAGTATGAAGTGGAAAAAGAAGTCAACAAAGATTGGGTGAATATAGCACCTTTAAGTAGATGTCTAAATGACACCCAAATCTGGGTATCTTTATTACATTTATTTGCTTGCCACTGGTTGATTTAAAAAACAAGTTAGTAATTTGTAATATCAAATGTAAATGCTAATACACTGTTTTCTAATCAGTAGCTGCCACATTAATTAAAATCTAGTAACATTAAAAAAACCCTCATCTTTTATCTTTCATTGAAAATGTATTAGCAAAGATGCAACGGTGTTGCCTACAACTCTGTGTTGAACTCATAATGAAGGCATAAACTTATAATAGGCTCCAGAGATGATACACAGCAAGTAGATTTTCTGCTACATATTGTCTCAGCACTTTGAAGACCTCATTAGGTGAGAAAAGCTGTTAGGAGACCTCAAGGAGAAAACTATTAAGGAAAGGGATAAAGCTCCTATGATAGCTGTGATGGGCCCAATTCTCTAAGACAAACTTAAAAACAGAAGGCATAACAAATAAGTAACTTTATGAGAATAAATATATAGATTGCACCCAGGAGATTAAGCTACAGGCAATTAAGCCTCTAGAGAGTTTAAATATTTGAAAAAGCAAGGAAACAAACAAACAGAAAACCTCTGATGAACTATCAGTGGGCCAAGACAAGCAGTAGCCTGAAGGCTCTAATTAATGCATACTACTAATGATCATGATGGGTCATTACCCAGCTAAGCTCATATTAGATGCTGCCACACCTCTTTCTTCCTACGTTCTACAAAATGTATTAAGAGCTGAAAGGAATATTAAGAGAGCACAAATGGTAGCTTAACGTTGCATAACGATGTTTGGGAATAGAGAAAGTTCTTAAGTATTAGCTATGCTGGTCTTACAAAGTTACATGTCTTACTGGATAAACAACCTCAAGGGAGCTTCATTTAAGCACATAAATAGTTTTCCCACTGCCTATCAAGCAGAAAAGAATATAGCATAAGAAATAGAATGGAAATACAGATTCAGTAAGGAAATTTCACTGTCTTAATTAAGAGCTGTTCCTGATACTGGAAATACTTGTTGCAGAAAGAGAGGAAAACAAAGGCTTAATATAAGTAAAATATTTTTGCATTACTTAAATTTTAGTAATCAAGTATTTTAACAACCTCATTCTGAAATGTTTATTTACATTTTCTCTTGCTGTAGCAATACAAACAGTTTTTCTGTAGGTTCAGAAGACTGGCTATTTCTTCTTGTTTGAAGATATGAAAGCACCATATTTGGCTTTTACTGCCCCTAAAATAGTATTTTATTAAATGAAATGTCCCACTGGTTACTGATAACATTCATAAAATAAGGCTTTATATTGTGAGAGTTTAGATTATGGTCAATAGATCTGAAAAATATTCATTTTACTGGACAAAAGTAGATAACCCTCTGAAAAAAAATTCACTGCAATAAGTTTCAGAGTCCCCCTGGATAATTAAAAAACAATTCAGATTCTCTTTTTGTTTTTTTAAACCTACTACTTACACACAAATCTTTAGTAACATTCCCATTCTTGGTGACATTTTAAGGTTAATCTGTTTGATCTATATTTTCTTTCATTATGCTATTCTTTTTTTTACCTCAATAACAACAACAACAACAAACTTTTCTGTCTATGTAAACAAGATTAAATCTTAAATCTTTCTATTTAGACTTGTAGATCTTATATACACAAAAATATAAAGATATCATACATTTGATAATGTTGTTCTAGAAGTGAGAAAATCTAAATTTATTAGGGAAATTGTATTTTTCCAATGGGGTCCATTAATTTTAGAGATACTGAAGCTATTCTGTAGTGGATGAATAAACAAAACAAACAATTTCATAGAGAAGCCTGTGTTTTAAAATAATCTCAGTTAAATGAAAATCTTTCCACACACTCTTAAAATTTTGGCATTACTTATATGACAACCTTTATAAATCCTTTTTGAGCTACTGCTTATGACATGTCTAAGAGATAAATGTTAATTCTGCCATAGCATCAGAGCACTGACCTCAAAGTATGCAGAAATATGTGTGTAAATAGCATTATTGAAAGATTATCTGCTTACCACTCTAGAATGGATTTCTTTGGCATAAAGAGGGAATAAGAATTCAGACTCCCCTTCCAGTCGAAGACCTTCTTTTGTAACACGCAGGTGTCCCATTCCAGTCTAAGGAGAAGAGGGAAGAATTATGGATATTTTGTTACTGTTACTGTATTTCTTTTCTGTTCTTTTCACAAACTAAAAATTCTTTTCACAAACTAAAAATTCTAGAGCTGCCTGCCTCCAGTCTACTGATAAAGATACAAATAGTAATGCGTTCAAAATTTTAAGAATTCCTTATTTCTTCCAGGAGTAATTTTCTTTGAGAAATTGTGTGTTTCAAAAAGTTATTAGACTTGGTGACCTTTTTTTTCCTTTTTTTTTTTTTTTCTTCTTGGAGGAGGGAGTGGGCAGTGGGCAGGGATACAGTATTACAGTCCTTACCTTAAAAAGAAGTACATTTGTACTGGCTGTGCTGAAATAGCTTTTGTACTCATCTTCTAAAAATGTCACGAACAATAAACTTCTACATAATAGTACTCACATAAAACAAACCTTATATTAACATGTCAAGGTTTATTCTATCAATAATGTATTTTACAAAGAATGTAGTACTTCTAAGCCTACTGAAGAGGCAAAGAGGGATTTATATTTGCTCCCCTTTTCAGAAATTACCTCCTTTTTAATTAATTTTTAATTCATTCGTTTAGGTATTTTCTCCTCTAATTGTAGGTCAAGTCTCTATCTCTCACAGTATCATGTACCTTTTTCTCTATCACCTCCTTCTTAATTTTTGTACCTTCATCATTCTCTCTTAGTCACTCCCTCCTCATTTCAGCCCAATTGTGCTTTCCAGCTGATACCTTCTGTCATTCTTTTTACTTTCTTTCATCATTATCATATTATTGATAATGTGAAAATGAGTGAGGAATTACTTCAGTAAGTACATCTGAGGACTTCCAGGCTTCTTCAGCTGCAAGGTATTTTACAGGTATTTAGCTCATTTGTAAAGCATTCACCCCTTTTCCTGCCATAAAAAGTGACAGAAAACATAACAAAAAAGTGCATCTTTATAGCTTGGCCATATGTGAAAATATTTCAAGATAACTGCCTCAAACTACAAGGAGTAAGTGGGAGGGCTCAATTAAAAAAAAAAAAAAAAAAAAAAAAAGTTTTCATACTGTTCTCCACATAAGCAGAATAGATACATAGCAAGCCACTGATGATATATCAATAACCTGTTCATCTAATGAAATATGCTTACCACTGATGGAATTTATAACTTAAAGAGACTGTAATTGTTTTAAAATATATGATCTGTCTTATTAGATTGTGTGTTATATATATATGTAATGCTAAATAACATGACAAGCCAGCCTTCAGTGAAAAACCAGAGCTATTTTTCTTTTTGAGCAGGCTTGAAAAGAGACACAGAGAAAAACAAGCTTTGCTTAAATTCCCTAAGGTAAGAAATATTCATTCACTCCCCTGGGAAGTACAACTGCAATTTTTCCTCAGCAAGGATTTGTTTCAGGAAATAGGCTTTTAGAATAGCTATTTATGGAATCTGTTTTTCAGGGTCAAATATTTTACTGCTTTGAAATATATAATGTACTGACTTTTCTCAGTGGAATTAAACACAACTTCTAAATTCTAGACCATTGTGAAGCTTTTAAAAAGTACCCACTATATACTGATATATTCCATGAAGCAAAATTAAAATAATACCCACGATGAGCCCCCTATGGTTTACATATTGACAATTTTAGCCAGCACTAACTGATTTAGAAATATGTTTTTCTATTGAAGACTATGGACAGTTTTTTCTAATCTGTAACACAAAACAGATACCACCTGAACGTCATAAAACCACAGTCTTTTTAGTTTTAAGACAGAAGTTTTAAGACAAACACTTTGGAAAAATATGACATGAAATATCAGGACATTCTAAAGACTTACGGCCAAAAAACATCTTTAATTAACCAAATTTAGGGTCTCATAATTTGGTCTGACCTCATGCTTTCTCCCATCAGGTAAAAGTAGATTATATTAGCTACTGGGTTTAAAGATAGATTGAATATTTTTATGGAATATAAAGAACCAAATAATATGTTATAGAGTAAGTACAAAAAAAGCTACATTGACAAATCTGAAATTTAAGAAGGCAGAGGAAGAAGTAGCAATTAAATCTTGCTCTGAAGCAGACTGGGGAAAATTAACAAACTCCTTGATGGCAACTCCTATTCTGCCTTTAGCAGGAAGAAATTTTTAGTAGAGACAAAAAAATTACATGGAAAGAGATTATGCAATTTACTCAGCACCCTCTTTCTAATGGATTCAGATTTCTCAACAATGATTATTCTACAAATGCTACATATGTCTTTGACATAAAGAATAATATGCTGTATGACAAAACTTAGCACTTTCAAGCTATCTGTAAGTTCAGATTTTTAAATAAATCTAGTCATATCACTCAGGATTACTTTGTAGAAGTATGCCCTCCAGTACGTCCCATTTTCTTCATCAGATATTTCATTTAAGCATGGACACAAAGCTCACATTCTCACATATTTGCATAAAAGCCTCATTATCAATTCTCACTGACCACTTGGGAAGCACAAAACCAGGGAAATTTAGACTTGGGTTATATACATAAATGACGATCTGTGATGACTAATATAAACTTTGCAATATAAATGCAAACAACAAAAAATGCGGATTTCATACAATGAAATTACCATTGTGATTGTAAACAATTATTATGTCCTCAGTACCATGATATTTGAGGATCTTAAGATTGTAAAAGTACTGAGTAATGCAGTACTGTGAGATGGGGAAATTCCATTATTCCCCTTTTAGATTTGGCAAATTGAAGTTACACTGAATATGAGAGAGGTATTTAGGATAAATGATCACCTAAATGCGCTGAGATTCAGTGCTAAGTTCCTTGAATACACAGAGCCCAATTGTTATACTTATGTTCTCTCAACAATCACTCTGTTTCTTATATTACTAGTTAGGAGAAGCCAATTATTATTTATTGTGACTTCCTCAGTGTTAAACAAACTTGTGCTTTCAGTTTCAAGGATTTGATTCTGTTCCTATTCTAATAATTGAATAAAAATATTTCTATTGACTTGAGGAAGGGGTCCAAACATCAGTGAGATGTGGACTTGGATGCACTTATAAAACAAGACATTGATTAGGGTGAGGGGAAAAAAAAAAGCTTCATTAAACATAGCAGATGTACAGCATATTTGGATTCCAGTTTTCCTGATGCTAGTGACTGTCACTGTGTGAGTGTGCTGGCCCTGAGCTGTAACACAGTGCTGTACCTACAGCTGCAACTCCCATTTCCTAATTACTCAAAGCCCCAAGTGAGGCAGGGACTCAGTTGTACAGAAGAGAAGGATGAAATGGCCTCTCTGTAAGACAGTAAGCAGATTTAGTTATTGCTGCAAGGAGTTGATTAGTGTGGAAACTGCTGGCAGCTGCCAAATTCTTATGCACCAAAGATGCAATTTAGCATTAGTGTTCACAAAGGTGTGACCAGTTTTCATTTCAGAACTGCTAGGCATATTCTAATTGAAGCAACAGGATGTCTTCAACCACAGTACAAGATTTTTTAATAATCTGAAAATGTTCCCTAGCAGGTAAATGCTTGTAGAAACAGAGACAAGGCCTTCTACAAAAAATTCAAGCTCTGAATGGATTCAAGCCTCATAAAAACTCATCAAAATCCTCCTTGATTGAGAAATCCTAGTCTAAAAGGCATTTGACAGCTATTCAGTGAACTACATACATAGGCATACTCCAAACCACCTGAAATAAATAGCCACCACTATAGAATTCAAGACACATTTTGTTATGGAACATCCGGATGGAAGGACTATCTTGGATGTGTTATCATTCTCTCAGACTCTAAACACAGACTCTAGACTACTAGGAGTGGAAAACAAGCAGATGTAGCTTTAGGGCTCTTGCAGTCACAGTGATTTACTCTCAGGTAGCTAAGCCTCTTGCTGTCTATGACATACGGAATTGCAAGAGCATCAGATGATTTATTTGGGATTTATCTCCCAATATGACAATGTAGGTCTGCTGCTGCAGGCATGTGGCCCTCAGAAATGAGCATGAGGCATGGGAGGCATTGATTCAGTTTACAATGAGTATTTCTAGTCACCTACATTTAATCAATAACTGTAAATTATATTTTTCTACCAACACAGAAACTGATACACACGTGGGCTCACTATATTTAGTCAATTGCTCTTCATATCATATGTCACATCATGTCATTTCATCATTTGGCACCTTCTCAGCATTAGACTCAAATGCAGTCCTCAGACTCCTCTAGACAACAGAAATTAAACTTCTGGTTCATGTATCAGCTAATAGCTGCACAGGAAGATATGTATTTTCTTCTTCTGGGAAGAGACCAAATACTGGAAAGACAGGCCAACACATGTGCTAGCATGGTTATAACAAAAAATTCTCAAAGTTGATTCAAATATTAGCTTTAACACGCATTCAATTCAAATCAAGTAGCTTCTGTCTCAGGAGTTAATAACATGTTTGATTTGCAGTATCTGCTCCCTGAATATTCAACTTTTCCAAATATTAAAAATCCTCACATGCTGTAGGGGCTGAATGGAACTGATAATGACATTAACTTCAGAGTACAGAGGATGCAGAGGATTTCCACTCAGTTAATACCTTTTCTTACTTATAGGATATTTACATCCTACTTCTAGGCCAGACCAGGGAAAGACCTTGGCAAGTTCAGACCAAGACATCAACTGTTGTGCCCCAAAGCTAGTTCAATTAATGGCTTTATAGATCCACCTTTCACTGCAGTACTTCTTGCAGCAATTGCTATTTAGAGAACTTGCTTTGCAAACAAGAGTGTACTGTTTCATTGAGATAATAGGACTGTGGGTAGAGATTGTTAAAGAGCAATCAGCAAAACAGGACTGGTAATGAATCTGATGAAACTCTCTGTTTGACTTACAATATCAATTTTGGAGCTAAGTACGTGCTTGGTATAATAATAGCCTCATCTCATTTTCTGCCGCAAGGACTCTACTTGCTGGGCTCAGACAGAGAAGGTTATCCAACTCATCTGCCTAGGTGACAGTGGAATCTTTGACAGAAAAGACAATGGT
Organism: Myiozetetes cayanensis; assembly: GCF_022539395.1. NCBI lineage: Eukaryota > Metazoa > Chordata > Aves > Passeriformes > Tyrannidae > Myiozetetes > Myiozetetes cayanensis. The sequence goes on along the minus strand of NW_026087742.1, from coordinate 44,661,835 downwards.
CAAATCGGAGCAACAGCAAGCACCCAAGGTATAGAACTTGTCTCACAAGTTTTAGGGCTGGATACAGACGTAAATACCCTTTGTAGATGAGACTAAAAAGTGGGTTGATAACATTTCATGATCTAGAAAAGTAGATGGCTACTGTGTACTCAACAATTTTGTAAGAAAACAGCTATGAATGATGCAAATTCACCATACAATTGATAGCTGCTTATCTTTTATAAGATTTCTGTCATGAAATAGGATTAATATTTAAGATGCATAATTTCAACATATTTTCAGGTCCTCTTTATTCTGATATACAGAATAACAAAGTTCCTTATATAAAGAAAGGTATTAATTAAAACAAGTGTTACTCAAGAAGAAAAAGTCTCTTCTCAAAGCAGGTTCAGTTCCACCTTAATTTCCTTGTTTAGGAAGGACCATATTCTGTCTTTGGTTCCGTACTGCACAAATATTTAAAAGCTGGATAATAATCAGATACTAAAAATGCTATTACATCTGGCATTACATCTCCTGTGTTAGAAAAATAGACTATTAAAAATAGACTGCTACTCCCACTGCTACATATATTTATTCAGGAATTAAGTTTTTGTAAATTGGCTAATTAATTTTATTATTTTAACATTTCTAATTATGCAACTTAGTTGAAGAAATGGAATTAATATTTTCCTTTGATTTGTAGAGGTTGTCAAAAGGATATTCCTAAATCAAGTTCTTAAACTTGCATGTACACCATAATCTCATTGTACTCAGACTTTTAATAACTCATTATCAGTATTATAAATTATTCCAAAAATACATTTTAAACAAGTGTTCTTCCACACTCTTACATGCACATAATTTGATTCATAATATAATTCAGATGAATCAAATGCTTTAATAAAATACATTTTATATATATGTAAATAGGTATCACTACTGAGAAGTCTTACTTTCTTTAGTAACAGATTTCCCTCAGTAAGTGTCTCAATATCTTTCCATCCAACTATTAGTCTTTGCATAAAATAGTTAAATATTTGCCATCTGATAGAGACAATGGGAAAGACGGTAGGCAAATTGTTTTTAATTTAATAGAAAAATAGCAAAATAGAGCTGTTCAGAATTATTTAGAGTAGAAACTATGGAATATTCATGTTCTGACATGATGAATTAGGATGAGAATTTATGAATAATTAAATAATTTATTTCATTTGAGCATTAAAATAATGCAACATTCTCAAAATGGCAACTAATTCCATGGAAAATCCAGTGTTAATCACCAAATGCATGAAAAAGCTGTACAAGTTCACTAATATATGTCTCTGTAGTGAAGGAGAACTCTTGCCTTGAATAACTGTTCTTTACTGTACATTTTCATTGCTGTCTGGTCTGATTTTAAATGTTCCAAACAATTGAACATCTCCAATGTAATAAAGCATGATATTACATAGTCTAGTAAGTCTCATTGTCAGAAAGTTTTACCTATTAAAATTTTACTTTCTTAATTAATCCCATTACTCGTTGTGTATTTTATATTTCCTTAAGCAATTCCCTTTGTCTTTGTTGCCTAAATTTGTCTAGTGTTTAAATAGTAGTTTACACGAGTTTTTGATTATAAAAGCAGTTATTTTATTTCAAAATACATGTAGTATTTGTAGATTTAGACCAGCATCATTATCAGCCAACTAATATGTATATGTAGTAAGATTATACCTTGTTTCCTTTTCAACAATTCTTATTAAATGAAATATCAACAAATTGTTATTGCCTTATAGAAAAACTTGGAAAATAATTTAAAAAAATTTTAATACTTTGTCTATATTCACTGTTAATTGCCCATGAGAGCCCAAAAGGATTAAAAGGCTGCTATGTCTGTAATAAAATTTCTGAGAACAGCTACACAGGTAGAGCACTCACTAATTACAAGGAAGCCACAAGAAGAAAATACCTGTGAATATTATTTGGAAAACCCTGTATCCTTTTGTCTAACTATAGCAATTTTCCTATTTACTCCAGCGCCAGAAATTTACGTGCATAAAAGTGAAGTCCACTCTCTAGCTTAAATGTGCAGAGACCCTCGCAATTCTTGTTGCCTGTGTCTCTGTGTCTCAATGAAGTGCAGGCACAAGATCAGGTTCAACATCTGTCCTGTTCTCAGGAAAAACCACGCTTAGAATATGCACTAATAGACTGGATATTGTGTACTTGGCCCTCCATATACGTAGTTAATTCTTGTCGTGATAACTTGTGGTTCTAATGCTTAGTATTGAGACTTGACTTTCTTCTTGTTAGTGACTCAAACTCAAGGAAGGTTTAACATGGATGGTAGGAGAACTTGGGATTGAGTGCAGATTCGAATCATGTTTGACTGACAGTGCATCTAAAACTATAAAACCCTGTTTACTTCCCTTACACTGTGCTTAAAGTTTTTGCCAGAGAAAAACCAGTGCTATGTGCCAAACTCCACGCTGAAGAAAGGCAACTAGTTATCCTGGGGAATACTCTAGTTGCACTACTAGCTGTCCTTATCAATATAAAAGAGCACAATCACCTTTCTTATTCCAGGAGACCATGATAGCTGGGACATCCACTAAAATCCATGGAAAACATAGGTTTCTCCATCAGAGGCTAAGACAAGTTAGGAATAATCTTTTTGACACACAACTGTTCTTGGTGTTATGATAACGTAGAAGAACCTAAATAATAGTTATTATATTTAATAATTGAATTAATCAGGGGTTTCTGAATAAAATTTGCTAGAGCATTAGAAATGATATTCGTCTGACCAGGTGCATTTTTCACACCTGAGTTTTAGAGCACTAGACAATCCTGGACTAGGACTAGCCTATCTCCAGCCTGTCTAAGCCCCTCTGAATGGCAGCCTGAGCCTTGAAAGTATTGAATGGTACCCCCAGATCGGTGTAACCTGCAAACTTAGTGAGCAAGCATTCTGCTACCTCTTCCAAGTAATTGATAAAGTGGTTGAAAAGGACCAGTGACAGGACAACTGCAATGCTTACTACTGGCCTCCATGTAGACTACAATACTTTAGTATCTACCTTCCAAGACTGACTATTCAGGCCATTTATCTTTAATACTTAGCTGTTTGTCCACTCTTCATGACTGTAATGTCCTAACTAGGGTTTAAGAATATTGTTGGGAGAGAGTCAAAAGCCTTGGTGAAATCAGGGTAAATGATATCTTGTGCCCTCCCTTATTTCAGACATTTTACCATAGAAGGTAATCACACTGGTCAGGCATCATTCACCCTTAGTAAATCCATGGCCTCCTTTTTGAACACAAGTGTAACACTAGCACTCCCCCAGTTATTGAGGATTTCCCCAGTCTCCAAAACCTGTCAAACATTGCAGGAGGTGACTGCCACGGAATCAGACAGTTCTCTCTGCACCTATGGATGCAGACCACCTTGTTGCCATTTGCTCTTTGTAATCTTGACTGAGGCTTGAGTTTTGGGTTTTCCTGGAGAGGAAGCCTGGCCCAGACCCAGACAATGTTTCTAGATTTCTTCTTTGTAGCCTGTCTTTGCTTCCAAGTCTTCTATACCCTGAGATCAGCTCAGCTGTTTAGGGCATGGTGTTAATAACATCAAGGTTGTGGGGTCAATCCCTGTACAGGCAAGACTCAACACTCAAGAGTTGAACTCTATGGTGCTTCCCTTCCAACTCAGAATATTCTGTAATATTGCTTTTTGCATTGAAGCTCCGTCACAAGTAACCTGCCTACATTTGGAGGATACTGTCCTTAAACTTCATCAAGCTTTTCTGTGTGCCACCTTTAACTGTCCTATCCAGAAGCTACTACTGACACCCTCTAGAAATCTTCACTGCTTCGATCCTGTCATGCTTGTCCTTTAAACAGACATAAGAGACATTAAAGTTCCCCTCTTTCAGACTTACTGGACCCTTCAGAATTGTCCATGGGACTTCTGACATCCTCGCCTTGTTGCAGCCCTAAATCCCTTATGATTCTTAGTTTCTAAACTTTTACAGCTAGCAGTCCCCTTTAGTTCTCAGAAAGCTTCATTATGTTAAGAATGGAATCTGGAATTTCCATTACATGCAAAATTTGATATGTTGTCCAGGGGAAAAAAACCGTAACCATTTTTCAAGCTGCTTTTCATGCAAAAATAATGCTAGTTTTAAAATTACTCTGTTTCACCTTATTCACCAAGCTCAAGGCATAATTATTTGATTCTTTTTTCTCTGAAACAACTGAATATAATGAATTCACAGGTTTCTTCTCTCATCTGCACAAAAAAACTTGAGACTCTATCCCTCTGAACTCCAAAAGAGAAAAGGAAAAAAAGAATGAGGCATATCTGATACCTTTGAATCAATGTGCACAATTTGGAGATGCTAATATGTAATTGGGGTAGTATGAGAAAAGGAATATATTCTCTTTTAGTCTAGATTTTATGAAATGAAATGAAATTCTCTTCAACTTATCTTCATTTAATGCTGAAGGCCTCTCAAACAATGGGGTTTAGAAAATTTTCTGTCTTTTATCATTCTTCCAAATTCCTACAACGAGATCAGAATCTATTCCTGTTGCAGCATATCTGTGTCTGGTTCATGATCTCCTTTATCAGCTTAGTTTCTTGGCTAGTATTTATCACACTGTCTGAGTTTTTGGGGCTTCAGACAGGACATGTGTGCATAGATTAATTCTAGGCCAGAGCTTGCTGAAGCTCTGTTTATAATTTCATCATTATTTTAATTTGGATCTCTGAATAGACATAGCATCTGATTTTTGTATACTGCAAGTTATTATTTAATGAAAGATTAAAGGATGCTTTACAGAAAAAGAGAACAATTTTCATACTATAAAAGAAACCTAAATGTCAAAATAACAAGTTGGTAAACTTTGAGTGGGGTCATGAAAAGGCTGTGCTATAGAACCAGGCTGATCAATCACTAAAGCACCAACACCCTTATGCACAATACTGAAAAATTCTTTTCCTAATAAAACTACCTACTACAGTCATGCTATGTTTAAAGTTTACTTTGAGCATAAACTCTCTCCAGAACTGTACTATAAAAATATCTTTTAAAATGTTTGCCATGTTTTTTCTAAATATGTTTATCAACTGTAGTGAGAATGCAACTTGTTTCTTGTATTATCTTACAGAGAAAAGAGTTGTTACCATCTTATTACCTATCAGAATATTGGTAAGAGGCATAACATTTTAATGTATTTTTTTAAAACTAGGAACAAATATTTTTAAAGTATTAACTAAAAATACAATATCTATTATGAATATTAAACAGTAAGTCCTGCAATCTCTACACAATATACTAGAACACATAATAAATATCAGAAGCGTTATCATGATCAACAGTCCGGTATTTGCTAAATAACTGATGATTACATAGGATAATAATTCACAATTACTTTTAGCTCTTGTCAATAATGGGAATGCTTAATTGGATAAGTGGGATATATATGAATCAACTGATTTCCTAAATAGCAAATATTTGTCAAGCTTGGAAGTCACAAATCATAAAAATCTAATTCTGACAACATATTGATACTTCTCTTTTTCAAAAAGGAACAAAAAACCTGGATGCATAAGGGCTTAATTCCACCAGATAATTTCTATGACTGTTACACTAATTCTCTACAAATGGTGTTTAGACACAGGACAGGTTTGTGATGTTTCAATTATACTTCTAGACTTTGAATATGCAGTTAACATTTACACTCTTTCTTAGACTTAGCAGCTAGCAGTGCTTCTCTATGATTGTCTGGGTACCTTTGGAGTTAATTCTTGTCTTGACAGACGTTATTGAAACAATACTCAGTAAAAAAAATTCTCAATGATGTTCATAATGGTGTCACAGGTACTTTTTCTGAGGATTGTGACATACATGTGTACTTTGCACAAATGTATTTATAGTTGATATTTAGCGGAAACTTAGTTATTTCCCTAGAATTGGTCTTCATTTAGTGACAGAGGTATAATAACAATAGATAATGAAAACTTTAGCTACTCTCTTCAGTAGCCAGGGCAGACTGTAGAAATATATTATTATTGTTTTTCTTGTAATAAGTCTATTCAAATCATCTGTGTATCACAACTGCATGTTAGGAACAAATTAGCTTAGCTTCAACATTCACTGATGCATATTATTGCATGATTAAAGTCATATCTTGCAGACTTCTAAAACTTACCCTTTAACCTAGTACATGCAAAGTTACATTATATGACAGTGGAGAGCTATGAAATTTACTTCTGAATTATATAGCTGCTTAGCTTCAAGTATGATGTAGTGATAATTACTTCTGAGTTGTAATTAACTGGGTAAATAAATTTTTAAATTTTAGATGCTGATAAATAAGAGAAGGAAGCTAAATAACCATAAACTGTCTGCAATATTTTAACACTAAGGAATTTGCTATGAGATAAAGTTACAGCAAACACGTTTATAAAATATCAACTAAACAGAAACACATTTATAAAATATCAACTGAGCACAGACTATGAGACAGTAGTAAAATACATTCTCATAGAATGGTTAGAATTCATCGCAATAGAAGGTATCAACAACCTCAGTATTTCAAAAATTATTCTCGGTACAGAAATTACATATAAGGAAATTTGTTCAAAGATAGATATTTCTGACATACTTTCAACCAAAGTACAAGTCACAGTTGAGAAGAAAGAAAAAAGAAACATCTATTACATACAGAGAAGCTGATGTACATGCAAAATAAGTGAATTGGTGAGGCAGGGAAAGAAAGAGAAGATGAAAAGAATGGAAAATTAAAAAAGACACTTACTGGGGAAAACCACATCACTTTAAGAATCCAAATTGTCAAAGAAAAATTCACAACTAGGATGATAAGCAGGAGGAGAACAAATAGGTAGAGGCAACGTTTTCTCCAGCCATAAATTCCAATTTTGTAGACATATTCATTCTTCGGCCTCTCTAGGCTAGTGCCTGGTGTCGTTGTAGTGTATTGTTCACGTACCATCTGCTATGTAAAGGAAAAAAAAGGACTGCTTAGTTTCTTGATTTAAATGAAAATATTTTATAATACTCTTAGGAAAATATGAAGATATAATTGTAATAGCAAATTACTAGAAATTAGAAACTTGTATGAAGTTTTACCCGGAAAGCATTTTCATCATGTCCCACTCAGCTTACATCTTGGTTTTTGGTACACACAACGTGATGTTTCAATATATGAACTGTATCAACTGCTGTTTTCAGGAGACTTAAATTTATTTCTTCCTATAAAGAATGGCAACATTTTCCTCCCATTTGTCATAATATTCTAATTCTTCCAGCACAAAATATTTCACAGGATTGTGTAATAATCTGCGGCTCACAGATCTGTAAAAATAGTTACAAGTTATAACAGTACCTTGGAAGCACAGGTTTCAAAAGACTTCTCTATACTCTATCCTTGACTCAGTAATAATATGCATTCTTTGTGTTGCCAGACTTAACTGTGTATCAGTTAGAATGCCAATATATATTAAGCTTCAGAATATGTATGTAAAGAAATGAAATGGTTCTCAATTCATCAGATATTTTTATTTAAAGATATATCAACAGTAAAAACATTACTTCACTTTATACTATAGTTCTTAAAGAGGCATTTTTTGAATTTAAAGGAATCTTAAAGGATTGCATTTCCTTAAAACTTGAGGATATTCACTAAGTTCCACCTTTACAGCACAGAAATCACCAATAATTCAAACCATTCATTAAAATTTACAGTTTCAGCCAAAAGAATAAAAACTCAGCAGCTGAAGCTGCTTATCAAGAAAAACAGTGGGTAATATCTGCTAATTCAGACTGATAGAAAGCAAAAAAAAGCCCAACACAATCATGGATGTCAAAAAGAAAATAGGTATTGTAAGATCAAGCCCTTCTCATGAGCCAGGTATATCCACAGGCATCTTATATCCAAAAACTGGTCCACTTTCCTACAATAAAATGCCCCCAAATGAAAGTGCCTTCAAAAAGGTTTTATACAAGGTCTCTCAATTCTGAATTTCCTCCTATCAATGAGATCACCATGCTCTGCTCACACAACTTCCAAAACATGATCGAATTACATCCTTGCTCAGCTGCTGAATTACTTTAAGTAAAGTTACAGAAGCTCTTTTCAAGTTTTCTGCAGAGCCATCCTGTATCTGTAACAAGCTTGTGGCTCTCAGTTCTAACCCTCATTTTAAAGGGATGTCACCTTTTGTTCCTGTAGCTTCCTAGCAAGACTGAGAATGCAATGTAAGTTTACAATTGAACAGAAGTTCATGTATTATCTCTTTATATATATATCTGCAACAGTCACCTTATTTCTGCACTTTCACTAAAAAAAAATAAAATTTGTGGTTTGTTTATATTAAAAAATTAGACCAAATCATAATGTAACTTTGCTAAATTCACATTATTTCTGCACTTCTGGGAAAAAAAAATTAATTTGTTGTTTGTATTAAAAAATTAGACTAAATCATAATGTAACTTTGCTACAGGCATTATGGTACAATAATGTACATGATATCATAATTAATTTTTTTCTGTTACCAGTCTCAGTTGATCATTGTTCTTATCTCAATCCATGACCTTTACCTTTTGTACCTCCAGTTCTCCTCTCCAGCCCGCTCCAGTGGAAGAGGGAGAGGGAGTGAGCAAGCAGTGCATGGTTTGGAGTGTATCAATGGAAACACTAAATCACAGGATACGTCTTCCTAAACCATGACAAATTACATATAGCCTAACAGAGGGTACACAGTTTCTTACTGTTTTCTTCATTACACATAATTGTTAAGTATCAGTTGAACAAAAAACAAGACAGTTGACAGCTACAGAAATTTCTGTAGTAACAGAAGCCCTCATCACAAGACAGACTGCTTTGCCTGTTCCTTGTGTTGCTGTTTCCTACATCTTCAAGGTAAATTTTGCAGTAGAAGCACCATTTGCCAAAGAATTTGCCAATTAATTTTCACATCTTCCAGTTTTATGCGGCCTCATCACAGTGGTCTCTGATTTTGGAATTCATTTCACAGTTCAGCATTGATTATCTGAGCCAGTCAACCTGGTCTCCCTTCATGGTCAATGGAGATAGATATCCCTGCTGGGAATTATTTGTCTGACTTATTTTAAAGGTGAATTTTAGACATGCAATGAACTGCACCTAAGATGGCTTTAACTTCTCTTCATCAAAAGAGAAAGAAAGCAAGCATGGGATGACTTTCTCATATATATGTACCTGCATGTTTTAAACATTCCAATCAGAATGATTTCCAGAAGCATCTAATTTAAAAGTAAGACAGGATTCCTGTTCTTCTCTGTTCCAGTTTTACCCTGTTGTAAAATGTTTATTTTGTGAGTTGAGGGTTTTAAACATAATGTATTATGTACTACTGTTTAATGAGGTGAGGTCAAAATCCATTACACATTTCATCAAAAAGCCTATGAGTTTTGCAATTGTTTTCAGCCCTTGAGAAATTCCACAGGGGACATCTCCCAGCACAGCATCGTTCCCTGCATGAATTATTTTTTCCTAACAGAAAACAGTTCTGCTGTTCCTGAGCATTATTAATACTGCCAAAAATTGCTTTGGTCCTAGTAAATGGGCAATGCTGGCCTAGACAACTGACCACTTTGAAAAGGATTAAGTTTTTCTCCTTAATATAATATTTCATGATTTTTAAGAGAATTAGTGGCCCAGTAACAAGTAATTACAGCAGAAATCCTTTATGAATTGATACCACTGGACTGCTTCTTTTGGGAGAATCAGCTTTCCACATTACTGACTTATATGTTCATGAGCCGAAATCACACAGGAAAATAATCTCAGACCTGTCTGGAGAAGTCAGAGATAAATAATTTTATATGTTTGGGATGTTTTACAAAGCTGGGCTGAAAGGAAAGCCTTAGATAGGCAGATCTCATAGTTGGCTTGTGAAGTCTACTAGGATTCAAGATAGACTCTCAGAAGAAAAATAATAGATTTTTAGCACTACAATGAAAAATGTGGTTTGTAAAAGGAATAACCATGAAACTGTAAGCTGGTTGTGCAGGAGCAAAGTAAACAGATGCCAAGAAGGAAGTGGCTACTTAGACACCTGGATGTACACAAGTTAGTAGAAGAAGCAAGAAATCTGCAGAATGAACAATGGCTTTGGTAACTAAAATAATCTTTAGATTATTTTACAAGGAAGCAGCCCACAGTGACTAAGAGTAAGAACAGTATGGAAAACTTACAGTGAAGATAAAATGACAATTTAGTTTCAGAATGAAAATTCTTACATCTTTCAAATGGGCCACGAAAACATCGTGCTTGCATCAGGTCAGCAGTACCACAGTAAACAAAAGTCTGCTACTTAATTGGAAGAGGAATTTCTTTGTGTTCCTATTCAAGGGTCCAAACAATCAGATGTCAAATAAGATTAAGGTCACTTGCTTGCATATGCCTTATGCATTTTTGTAGATCTGGCCATAATTCATGGAATTGAGGTCTATCATGATAGTTTGCTATTTAGAAGTATTTTCTAATTGTCATAATCTATTTAACTGGGATCCATTTAAATCCAATTACTTATTGCCTCTTTGTTGATTTAAACCAGATACTGAACACTAATTAGCTGTCAAAAGGTTTGTTAAAGACTTTAAATGATAGATAAAACTTGTGGATTAGTACACTGTAGATGTTGAGACCATGTGAGATTTCTCATGTGTTCAGGTATTACTTGTATGTATTGCATATAAGGCATGAAATTCATGTCTGTAATAATGCATATGAGCCACTGATAAAAGACCTGTATGTTCTTTACATTGTGCTATTAAAGCTGCCCTCTAAAAATATGTAGCCATGACAGTACATTTCCTCAGCTCTATTCCACCCTTTTCCATGCAAGACTTAGAAACTGGCCTGTGTCATTTGCATGATTTAGAGGTCCAAGAGATTTTTTTATTAATACCTGTCTGTTGAAAAACTGCCCATCAATATTGTTACTGTTGGACATAGGTTAGGTTGGGCATCAAGTTCAAAAAGCTATTCTGACAGCTCTGAAATATTCATTTAAGAGAACTTTGTTTTGAAAAAAGAAATTTGCAAACTTATCTATAAGCCTACTTGGGAAAGCAGGCCTGAGTAGAAGCTTGTTAATCATATTTTCAGGAATGACTGAATACTATTTAAATTAAATAAGCAATATAATTTTATTTCAACCATAAAAATATGTTTTCACCATTTTTGTTCATAAATTTTTATGTTATTTTCATGAACTTTAATAAAATTCTCCTTAATACACAGTTCAGAACTGTATTACTCAAGTACTTTGTCAAATTTTCATAAAGCAACTAAAAATACTAGATTAGAAAACATAATTTAAATATAAAACTGCTTATTTGGCTTATACTAATAACTAGCTGTAATACTATTAATAATTAAATAATTATTAGCATTTTATATCTTTGGACTGTTTCCAACTGTGTTGGGATTTTCAGCAAAGAGACACAAACCTTGGCACTCAATAGAACTTTTTCAAATCAGAATTAAGAAGAGCTGGTGAGATTTCATGGAGAAACTTGCACTATTGGTGCTCATACTACATATGTTCTTCTGAACAGTCATTCGTGTTTCTACTCGCCTCTCTTTACCTGAAATATATTTATTCACATGCAAGAAAATTCACAATGAAAAGAGGTGATAGAGCTAAACTAAAACAGATCAGTAGAAAGACCACTTTAAACACTAAAACTAAATTCTTGTGCCATTATAAACAAATTGTAAACTGAAATTAATCTGTCAACTCAGGTAAGTGAGAATTACTTTTACGATCTGCGTATGGTATCTTCATGGAACATTATGTTCATTAATGGTATTATTACACAGTATGAACATCAGAAGTACACTAAGACTTCCCAGTTCGGTGGCATTCAGGTATGCACACTTTTGTCTTTGGGGAATCAGTCAACTGATTAACCAACAGGAAAGAGGTGCAATTGGAGTATTTTCCTAACAGATGAAACACAGTTGGAGCAATCCCATTGTTCAAAGAAAAAGACGGAAAGTCTTTGGAATCCAAATGGAAAGCTTTCAAGACAAAAACAGAAAGGCAGGGAAAACTCAAACTCTCATGACTAGATGAAAATTTTCCAATTCCTTTCAACCCTCCCTCATTCCATCATATTGTACATCATCTTGCCCAACCTTGCTTTGCTGAAATGTTTGTATTATATAGAATATTGCAGTTTGAATTGTAAACTAGTGTCATCAGCTAAAAAGAGCTGGGTCCCTGAAGCACAATTTGTGGAAAACAGCAAAGAAATTCATATGACCTAGTTAACTGTTTGCATACCCTGCAGTGCACATTTGCATAATAACTATGACATAGTCACAATTAACAGCTTTGCACATTATAAATGCCACTGCAACAGCTGAAAGGTAGTCACTGACAGCATAGGATTAGGGTATATAATTATTATTATTATTATTATTAAACTATATAAACAAATCAAATTACAATTATATCAATATTATTATATTAATAATATTAATTTAATATGCTATATTGAAATTATTATTTGTCTAATATCTAATTTTGAATCTCATTTACAGTAAAAATGCTTTTACACTTTATTTTTTATCTTTCAACTTGATTTATTTTCCTCTTTAACATATTCCCAAAACATTAGTCAAATTGAAAAAAAAAAAAATTACTCCTACCAGAATCAAAAGACCAAGCAAAAATACTACGCAGATTTTTTTGCAAATTATTTTTAATTTTTGTGTACTTTACTAACATTTTGAGAATAAGCTAGTTGGTGGTATGAGAAATCCCACGTCATTTAAGTGTTTTCTTATTTACTGTTTTTCGTGTAATGAACTTCCATAGTTTCAGTGTGCAGAACACTGTCTTGTCCTGTTGACTGTCATTCATTGTTTTGCAACAGGGTATATTACTACAAAGACATTTTAAAATGTTAACCCTACAACAAATAATTAATCTCTTCTTAATTATGAAGTTTTTATTCTCCAACCCCTTTGAGCAGGGGCCTTGAGTAGGTGACAAAACTGCAATAGTGGTCAATTTGCTTTGATGAACCTAATTGTGAAATAAATTTTGCCCTCTGAAGTCCAATACATTTTTCCCCCATAGAAGTTGCTCTTCAATATGATTTATTTTTTCCTTGAAGGACTGCAAGTGCACCAGATACATAATGTACCACATTCAATATCAGAACAGAAATCATTGCAGGGCCTTCTGGCTCTAAAGTTTCTCTCTCCAAAACTGAAGTCAGAGTAAATTTATTCCACTAGACCCCTCTTTTTCTTTAATTGTGCATTTAACAAAGTGTTTATAATTAGGCTAGGTATCAATTAAATTACTCAAATTATGAGTCATTAAAGTCTTAGTTAAAGCTTTCAACTAAGATAAAGAGAAAAGTAGAAAGAGACTGCTTAATCTGCATTTTTGATCCTCTACATTGACAGAAGACAGGAGTTTGTTATGAAACGATGGTGTCCCTATGTTACTGCATTCAATTCTTCATGAGGTGGTGTGAGATAGTCTCTGATTCATCATATAACAATTTTCCCAGAACAGAATCACAGAATCAAAAAACATGAAAGTTGGAAGGCATCTCTGGAGATCATCTAGTCCTATTCCCTGTTCAAAGTGGGGTTAACTGGCATGAGAATTGGTTACTTATTTGAAATAAAGGTGCAACCATACTTTATTAGGAATAAATTTTCTTCAAAAACTCCTTAGCTCAGCATACAGCAATAGCTCAACTTAAAACGTGAATTCCAGTGAACTCCCAAACTTAGAATTGCTTTCAGGTTTTCCAGTCTACAGTAGTTACAAACAGTGAGTTCAGAAGTCATGTAAATACTGATAAAAGTGAGCACTTAGAGACTGACAATGCTGTAATTTTCAGCCTTCACTCCCTGACTTGGTGCATGTTCTCTCCTCCCTTACTGATAATGATGAACAAGTCCATAAGGAAAGAATTAAGATTTCTGCTGCAGAAGAAGGAAAGATGGTGAGAGAATGGTGTGACACAGTTAGCAGGGTAAGAGGAAAAGGCAACTCCTGTTGCTTATTCTGGGAAGGTATGCCTGAAATAAAGTGAAGGATTCCATTAGTCAGTACCTCAGGAATACCTTATCCTCAAATTGAGGCCTGAAAGTTAAATATAGTAATTCACATATATATAATTACTTTAGTTTATAAAAATTGTAACAGTTCTGCACCTCAGCAGTATCTTTCAAATATTAGAATGAATTATAGAGGGATGATTATCCATTTCTTTTACATTACTTTTTCTCATGTATAAGCAGAAATAAGAATGAGGAGAAATAAGAATGAAAGAGGAATGCAGAAAATGACACTGTTAAAAAAATTATCTTTGTTGGTAGTGCTAATAAGCCTGTTCTCTATAATTAAAACCTCAAATTTATTCACGAATCATAAACAATACATCATGCACTCCTACAAAAAGTCCCACAATAATAAATACCCTTTTTAATCAATAAACAATATATTTTGACATGGAAGTTACAAAATAAAACCAAAGCCTAGCAAAAAAATTGACATTTCAGACATTTAATGAAATTCAAAGTTTTACTCTTAATACCACATTTTTACACCCCAAGCTGCTGTACCTTCAAAAGCAAAACAATCAGACCTGGTAGGAAGTGCCAGAGAAAAAGTAAGGACATGTGAGTCTACTGTTCGTTTCCAGGACAGCTGTATGGAACAATTCCTGAATTCTCAATTATACATTAAACCCTATACTGTCCTCCAAAGAAAAACTCTTTCACTTGGATTTACAATATCGTTGGCAAGTCCAGAAAATTACAGTACTTGTGGCACAACTGCAGAAAATAACTATTTTTAAGACACTGCCTTTTTTCTTTAAGAAAAACTGTTTCATATTGCATTACAATGGAATAGGAAGATGTCCACAACACCTTTGGAAGCCTAACCTTATGGGAAAAGATTCTATTCATTGAGTGATCCAATACAGGAATTCTTAGATGTTACAAATGGCCACAAGACATGAGGGGCAGGTCCTCACTACATCTCATCATGAAGCAGGTCAAACATATTATTGGAACAGATAGGACATCTTTTATGAATACAGTAATAATACTCTGAAAAGAATCTGGAATTTGTGTTGGAAGGTAGCTGTTTCATCTAGGAGGACTGCTGAGAAAGAGCAAACTCAAAGCCCAGTTTATGTTCATCACTTTAGGCAGCAGCAAAGATGAAACTGAAATTAGCAACAGGGTACAAAAGGGAATAAAGAGGGACTAGGGTAGTGGACCTGTGTATGCTTGCTATTGTTTTCATTTGTTTCTAAAAATCCTTTAAAAACAGCAAAGAAACAGTGAAACCTTAATGAATAAGTTTTACTATAAACAGAAGGAGTGATAGTTCTATACAGATTTGTACGTTTTATTCTTCAAGTATTGACATCAGTGCAGTAATCTTGTTACTTATGCTCTAAGTTCTTTATATAAATTTCCTGAGCCAAATATAACACACATCAGTACTAGCTAGCTTGAATTGTGTGTTCTGACCCAGTAGATACTATTCATATGCCAACAGAATGTACTAGAACAGAGTTTTCCTTTAATGAGGGCATGATCTCATAAGAAACTTCTACTAAAATTGAAAAAAACTTCATTACCCTGAAAACCTCTATGCCTTTATTTAATCATAGTCATATTTGACTGCAAAGTCAAAAGATGGGGAGTGGAAACTCTTAGGTGAACAACAGTAAGTTGAATTCTGTCACTTTAACTTTTCAAAAAAAAGAAAATTCAAATAGAGTGAAATACCAATAGACAGCAACAATTTACAGAGTAAAATTTGACATAGCTTTTACAAAAAGATTTTATTTTAAAACATTTAAAAAAACCACATAGAAAACCATATTTTTCAAAAGACTGAAACATTTGATAAATAACAAGATCCAATATTCAATAATAATAGAAAACATAATGACTGATGTAGTCAGAATTATTTTTAAATTTTGTTTCAGTTGCTTTGTGTAACTATATCTTACTAGATCTGTCTATATAGATAGTTCTATATATATCTAGTAGGATATCTACTAGATATATCTATCCTACTAGATCCCACTTGATAACAACAAATTGACCTACACAAATAATCAAAGTACATTTTTTATGTTTATTCTCTTATATGTGAGTTTGAAACCATAATAGGAACTATACTGGAGCAGATCATTTAGCTGAATAGCCTCTCTTTGATGTTGACTAAAAGATGATAGTGATGAAATAATGGAAGCTTTCTTACAGATCTCCATCATACTGTTTTCTCTCTGATCCTGGTAATTTTTTTCCTAGGTTGTGTTGTCCAGCTTGCGTGAAAGCAGAGTTATTCATTCTGTTGCAGTTACTGCCTTCCTCTTAACCTAGTCAGTTCAGATATGGGGGAGGAACAAAAACAGCACACAGGACTCAAAAACCAGATTAAATTATGGAGTTGAACTCTACTGCTTCCCCATGAATTCTGAATGTTTCATTGTACGACAACTAGTGGGCACTGAACTGGTGTTGTCCATGCACAATCCATCATAACTCCAGGATCTCACCATTAAGTTGTAAATAGTTCAGATACGATCACTTTGCATTTGAAGGCTTTTTTTCCTGCATGTACAAAACTCTACATCTACCTAGCCTGAATCTGATCTTCCATTTTCACTTCCGATCACTCAGTCTTGAACCACCCTTCAGCAAAGCCAAAAACATGCAACCTGCATAGTCTACTGGTAGGTGAAGATCACTGGAGAGTTCCTTTATCAAGAGACAGCAGCACCCATCTGCTGACTCTGATGTCTTGGATGTTCTGTGATCAGATATAGGATATTGCAGAGACTTCTGAGACTTACCAAGCCCTTGCTGCTCATTAGAGGGCCAGCAATAGTGCTTTTATTGCTCAGCAAATGAAGAGTGATTAGAGATCTGAGAGAGTGGTAAAGGGTTTAAGGACCGGCTGGTTTTCCCCTCAATCCTTCCAGGGAAAGAGAAAAGGAATTGTTAAAGGAGTGGACATATCCTGCATCTTAATAGCCAATACTTAACTGGTGTCACAGGCAGGGTTTTCGCTTTTAAAACCACAGGAGCGTTTTTAAGGATTGAGAACTACTGAGAAGAGATGGGATCCATCTGATCAAGCTGGGCAAGAGCATCATTGCTAATTTAAAGAGAAAAGCATTAAATTAGGTACATCAGGAGAGGGTTGCTATAGCCTTAAGGGAAGTGAATCCATTGGGGGCAGCAGAAGCATCCAGCTGATTGTATGACGGAGAAAGATCTTTCCCTTTCCTTATAAAAACAGCATGACTGTGGCCCATCTGCAGTGTCTGTTCATGAATGAATACTGCACAGAAAACAGGAGCAATTAGAAGTTCATGCACAACTGCAGACCAATAATCCCACTGGAATTACAAAAATATATTGGATAGCCTGTATGACTGGAAAGCTGCAAGAGATGGATATGTGCACTGAGGAAAGAAAGGTTGGCAAGGTAAGTGGGAGGAGGGTTGTGTTGTGTGTATAAAGGGCTGAGTCGAATGCATACAGTTTTGCTTTGAAACAGAAATGAAGACATTCAGGAGGTTGTGAGAAAGAAAGGAGAAGTGATGTTCTGCTAAATCTCCTACACCTTCCTAATCAAGCATAGCAGAAGGAGGGACTAGATGATTTCCAGAGGCTCTTTTCAATCTAAATTAATCTAGGATTCTGCAGTCTTTAGAGCAGCCTTTTATTACCAACAGTATTTAATTTATTTTATTTTTATTTTGTTTTTCTTTTCCAGGTCTTTATTGAAGACCTTCTGATTTTGTATATTTCTATACACTTTATTTATACATCCCCTATAGATAATCCCCTTCTATAGGCCTTTTATTCTGGAATAGATCCTTTGATGAGTAATCATAAAGTGGAGTTATATGGCAGAAAGAGCTCCAGTTTCTTCCATAGTCAAACACAAATAAATTAATTTTTCATAGTCCTTATATCCTTCTCCAAACACTCTTTTTAGAGTCTTATTCATTTACCATACAAACTAGCTGGTAGGTTTTGGCCATTCTCATGTTTGAGGAAAGAGTTTTCATCATTCATGTTGTTCACTGTTCCTCAAACATTTTTCCCCAGTGTTATTGTTTTTAGATTTAACGTGCCTGAGCTCGTGATCTTTTCTGTTTTGCTAATTTGCACACAACTTCAAATTTAGGAAATTCTTTTACCTATTTCCCTTAATCTGCTGATTTGCCATGCTGGGTTACTTTTGCCTTCTCGAACTTTTTTTCATAGCGAGCATGTATCCTGATCTGTACTTCCAATATAATTCTCTTAAATATTTTTCTGGATGCTTTCAGTTTACTTTTTGGCCAACACCTTCATCCTTTATCTTTGAACCTAAGCACAATTTAAATGTGTATTTTTGACTTGAAACGTACACACTGAATACATTTTACATTGCTGACATGCATAATCAAATACCTTATTTTGTGCTGGAAAGAGAATGAACCAAGTTAAATGTTAGATTAAGTTTTACCAATATTAAATATTGGTAATTTTGTATTGCAATAACATCTTTTCTTGAAGAATAGGTAATCTGTATTAAAGGTGATTTCGCAAAAATTATTTTGCCTCTAAACTTCAGTTCACTTATTTTTTCAAATGACAAACAGAATCTGCGTTTTTGACTGCTATTTAAAGTGTTTCAAAGGAGTTAACCAGTTCTACTATGCACTACTGTAGCATTTCTAACAATAGTTAAAAACTCCTGTCTTCTCTAGATAAACATAGTAAAGTCACACTAATTTCAATTGAAAAACTATTCCTTCATAAAAGGAGAAATAAAAACAATGTCATAATTTTAAGAAATAGGAAATCTGGATGAATAGGTCAAGGAATAAATCAATACCCTTTTGCACAGTATACAGTTTTACTTTATTTTAGGAACATTTATTAAGCACACAGCTTATTTGGAAAGAACATATAAGAACTCCCTTTAAGTCATCACATTCAAACTTCTATTATGTCAAGTCATCAGTAATACTCCTAACCTGGGTGATTAAGCAGAATTCTGATTCCTTTAGAGTGGTTTGTTTGTCTCTGTGTGTCATGGACATTAAGAAGAGTTTATGTGAGTATTTGACAAAATGGATACATCTCATGTTTGTATTGCCATTTAAATTGCTGCTTTCAATTACTTTTTTTTTGTTTGTACTGTTACTGTATGACTTGGATGCTCTCCATTACTTTCCATTCCTCCTTTATTGTCAAGGTACAGTATTGTAAGAAAAGAAAGCACCAAAAATTTTATTTTAACACATGCTAAAGTTAAACTTTGCAGACAACAGGATCTCGTAGTTTGTCAGTTTGAGTTGCAGTAAAAACGAGGTTTTTGTGTACAAAATTTTATTTCTTAAGGGCCATTAATGCAAATAAGAATTGTTTTTGTGGACCTCAATTTTCCTTCACTGGAGACGACACCAGAAATCTCAAAACACCGGTAGGCATAAACTTTTTTAAAATTTTTTTGTCATTTGTCATGCTTTTTCTGGTTGTTTATATACTTAGAAGTTTGACACATAGGTCAGAATTGCAAAGCTAACTCAGGGAAGGAATGGAAAAATAATCTTCATTGGTGTTGCTGAACACATCAAAAGACTTGAAATTCTTTATAAAAGGGAAGAAAAAGCAATCCCTCTGATGGAGATAAACCATGAAAGAATCTCTGCTGTCATAATCTTGTGTGGATGTTTACCAGACAGAGAATAACTTTTGATACTTTAAAAAAAAAAGCTCAACTACATAATTTTCTGTTTAAAAACACTTTTTAAAAGAAAAAAGACATATTTTTATTTTCTGTGTGTGTGATAGAAGAGCTTTCCTATCATACAGCAATGATTACCCACAGCAGGGCCAAAATTTATCTTGTAGAAATACTGTTCCTAATGCAAGTCCTGCTCTGAGAGAGCTTTTTGCAGAAGTCCTTTAATATTATTCTCAGTGTTGTTCACAGCAAAAGTATTTCATGTTGCCAGTGCTGGGTAGAGGTACTCTCTGTGACAGCAAAAAGAAACAGCTCTATTTAAGTATATAAAGTCACATGCATTGGCATATTCTCTTTTTCCTTGTCTTGCTGCTTCTTTTATGAAAGTTTTACTTCCAGGTAGAATGCTGTTACGTCTTTAGAGGCATACTTCCAGTTCATACAGTAGACTTCAGCCCAATAACAAAACAGATAACTCCTATTTGCGGTGTTTTCCTATGTTGGTTGTGGACCTTGAAAATCTGCTTATTTAGCCTTGATAAATTATTTCACATAATAAATGGAATTATACTGCTATTCTGTGAAGCTTTTTTTTTCCTTTTTGAATACGGAAATAAAAATACACAAAAGAAATAAGGAATAGAACAACATGTAGAGGCTAGAGATGAAAATTAATCCTCATACCTTCTCTTCCTAATTCAAGTGATGAATCACATGTATGCTTTAAAAATACTATAATTTGACGTTGTATGTGGAAAGTAACAATTACACATTTTTTGACAAGTCACTTGGAAATAAAATAAGAATTCAAATTCACTTTCTTTTTTAGTAGAAGGGAAGCAAAATGCTTTCCTATGTATGCTGTGTCTCATTACATGCTTTAAACCTCTGCCCTTTTCTGATGAATTTCAAATGTCAGTGACTACAAATTGATGGGATTCTGTTGCACTGCAGTCCTGGTCATAACAACTTTATTACTCATTTTTACTTACATGAGGGAAAAGCCAGTTAATTTAAATGTGTATTAGACACATAAGGAAATCATCAAAAGACATGTACTACCAAAGCCTTTTTTGGTGATGTTGACTCCAATTGTTTAAGTAGCAACCGATTCTACGTTTCTTCAGCAACCGTGACAAAACAATAATGCAATGCAAGAAACAAAGAAGATGAGGAGCATGGAAAAAATCTATAAGTACTGTTTTTGATCAGTATAAGACTTCTCAGACTTAAACCTATAGGAAAGACATATCGGATCTTTCAGATAGCTGTAAAAACAAATGAAGTGCAAATAAAACCCGAAACATGTTAACTATGCAAGCATTCCAAGACAAATTAGAAGCAAAACCTCTTATTTGATACAACATATATACTCCCTGTATCTCAAAGTGGAATTTTTCATATAAAGTATTTAATCCAAAATGGAAATCAGGATATATTACTAAAATCCTTAACTTCCGATTAAAGTTGGTTTACGGATGTAAATCAAATAGTGTAATCTGAAATGTAGGATTTATTTTTAGCATATTTCTTCATTTTAAAGATTCTACTTTGAGTAACTGGAAAACAATTTCTATTTGGATCAAATAAGAAGCCCATTATCTTCTCCAGAAAGTATGTCTGTAGCTTCTAAAGTTATTCTTGAGGCATACACAGGAAAAGATATTCACAGAGCACAAGTATAACTTGCCTTTTTAAATTCCAATTAGACACTGTTCCTCAAATTTAGAGTAGTGCTTGACACATCAGTTTTTGTTGCCTGAGATGTTACCAGAGAAGCAACACAGAACATTAAAAAAAAAAAAAAAAAAAAAATCAGTATGCTGTTTGCTATCTATGCATCCACTGCAGTATTATTTGCAATTTTGACCATAAATAATGAGCAAGACACTAGCTCCAGAGCTTTGAAATTTTTAACCATGGTTTGTGAAAACAAATTAAAGTCATTAAAAAGCTGTTACTGACAGAATATCGATGAAATATACAATTCATAAAGAATGTGGGGTACTCAGATAAATACAGTGGTTTCATTGAATATAGCTTACAAATGGTTTCCTCTCTGTTATGACAATACATGAATAGTCTTATATAACTGTAAATATAGGAACTGCACTTCTGTTTTTGGAAGCATTATCTTCACACATGCATTGAATATAATTATTAAATGACCCATGAAATAATGCAGAACAAAATACACTACTTTGTAATGCAGTTCTGTGTTTAAGCAAGATAGTAGTTTTCAGAACCCTTCCTCAGTATTTTCATTAAATGGAAAATACCTACCATTACATAACAAAACTGAAAGTAGAATGTTACAGGGAAGAAAAGTGTTTGGGCTAAAAGAAAACTCCTTTATTACACCAACCAGTAGGGCTAAAAGTTAGATAAGTTTTTTGGTGTATAGGCCCTTCATCAGGTCTATTTGAGCGTTTGAGACAGAAAAAAAGTCTGAAAATAATGTGGGCAACATAGGACTACCATGTCCTACCGTGGTCTTGCTGCCTGTCTTACAAAAATTTAGGCTCTGCTTCCACAAAATTCTATGCCACATACTACAGAAAACTTGGCTCTGGGTACCCTCTGGGTGAACTTGCACCACTTTAGCCCTC
Organism: Myiozetetes cayanensis; assembly: GCF_022539395.1. Taxonomy (NCBI): domain Eukaryota; kingdom Metazoa; phylum Chordata; class Aves; order Passeriformes; family Tyrannidae; genus Myiozetetes; species Myiozetetes cayanensis. The sequence goes on along the minus strand of NW_026087742.1, from coordinate 44,639,440 downwards.
ATCAGAACCAGAATATATGCTAGAAGTCTTGAGGTGCAGTACAAAGGCACAATGCATATCAGGATACTATTACATGAGTGTGGAGAGAACCAAACTTGACAGTGTCTTCTTTGCCTCATCCATACGGACTTTTGGAATTGTTTCCCACACTCACTCTCTTGCTTGGCACTCACGCCAAACACAAATCAACCTCTTCCTCCTTCACATAGTGAAACCTGTCTTATAACTTTATTATCCCTACTGTGAAAACTCTCACTCAGGCAATCAATAACTACAGTCTTTTCTGCCGTTCTCCCAAATATCCTCCTGTGACTTTTCAGGTCATAGGGAATACTCGCTGTTACTTTTTTGGCTTTAAGCTCTGAATCTATCTTCTTCCTTGTATTTCCAAGTAAAATTCAAGTAAAATATTACAGTTAATTCTCACTGCTTTATGGGAACTCTGCGTGGCTAGAGAATACTGCTAGCTACCAATTTCCCGTATTTATTAAACTGTGATGCCCTCTTCCTCCATGAAATCTGAAACATTGCAGATTGGATCAGCTAGTAAGACAACCAGAGGACTAATCAAGTCCAGGAGGTAAATAATAATAATAGTACAGGGAATATTCCAGAACATCTGAACAAATTCTGAGAAACCTAGGAAAAAATTCAGGCTGCAATGGACCTCTGAAGAACATCTATTCCAGTTCAAATTTGACTGGAACATGCCTTTGGATGGAGCTAGCTGTGTTCGGCTTTGCTAATGTAGCCTGGTCTGTGGTCAGGGTCCCTTACCTTAGCTGTGCTCTGCTGACTCAGCTTCATTCCAGAGCATTTATTTTTTAAGAGACTCTTCCATTTTATTCTGCTTTCAGCACTCTGGAAGCACCAGAACGTGTTTTTTAATTTAATTATTACTGCCCCTCACTTCAAACTCCTTCTCCTCAAAACTGAGGAAATGCGGTGCAGGGAACTTTGCAGACATCTCTCCATCCATCAGCAGCCATCTCTGACTAAGGGTGCACGTCCTCACAGACAGGTCTAACAGCTTGGAAATTCAACATAGGACCTGCATGAAATCTTTACATGGAACAGAGGCTGTAGTACTCTACACAGTCAGCTTTTTCTGAAAGCCACTGGTATCTAGGACTAAGAAGGTAATGATGCAAGAAGTCAGGATAAAATTTAGTATCTGCCACTCGCACTGTGAGAAAAGGTAAGGTGAAGCAGAGGAAACTTCTGTTCCTCAGAGCACTGACAGCACAGCAAATAAACAAGGAGCAACTGAAGAGTTTTAACAGTCATTACTACAAATCATTTCACCTCTACATGCCATTATTGACAATACATATATATGTGACTCTTACAAACATTCCTTTAGGATACACATACACACACAAACAAATGAATATGTCTTATCAAAATCCCTGCCTTTTATGGCTAATACCAGCATTATCCAACACTCCAGCATATACCACACTCCATTTAAAAAAACATTTATATACTTTAGTTTGTATTTCTCTTCACAGTCTTATACAAACATAGTACTTCATCCACCACAGAAACATAACCAACCATGGCACGAAATGCAGCTGTTTAACAGCTTTTGGCAAATATACAGAAAGGCTTTATGAAAAGACTGGCCCAGGTAGCCAAAGTTAGGATGAATTACATAGTGAGAATATTATTACCTGAGCTCAAAATTTGATCAGGATATTGAATTAACCGATTATCCAAACTGCCATGATGCTTTTATCCTGGTTTAATAAATTAAAAAACAATCAAACCCTATGTCAACATCTAAATCATCTGTCTCCTATTCATTTCCTTCCCCCCAATTCAACAGCTTTTGAGTTTCTTGGCCAATTTCAACCAAATTCAACAGATAAGTGGAGATCTCAAATACTATTTTCCTACGAACTTTCTGAAAATGAGACAAAGGGGAAAATAACAAATGCCATTTATGTCTCGACTGAGAGACTGCAATGGGCAAGAAGACCTTATTAGATATCAGAAAGCCTGTACAAGAGAAAGACCTTGTTAATGTCTCTGTAACAAAAACCCTTCAGTCAGCGCTCGTTAAACATGTGCGACAATCAACTTTGAGAAGTAAGTCCGAAGGAAATCCAGCTTCCTTAATTCCAAGTCATGAAAATAATTAAAAACTGCAAGAAGTCAGGACCTGGGATTTGTATCTCATGTAAAAGGCATTACTTTCCACAGGAACAAATAAATCTCACAAGGCTATTCAGGCAAGAGGATCTTTGTACATCCAACTTTCTGTGCCTTTTGACAGAGGCTTGGGTTTGTATGATACACTATAGCCAGTTCTTTCTTTCAGCTGTTCCTCCAAAACTCTTTTCCCTTAGCTTAAAACATACATTTTGTGTGAGTATTCTCAACACTAAGTATAATCACATATCTGTATAATTACAAACTATTACAGTAAGTATAAATATTGTATCTTTACATTATTACTAAAGCCTTATGATTATGAATAAAACTCAAACCACTGAGTTTCCAACTGCATGCTATTAGCAAAAGTATAAAGGTTTAGAAAAGAGATTTTAATTGGTTCCCTCTAATGGTGGGCTTAATTTAGATCCTTTTATTTTATTTTAACTCCATATAGTGGTTCTTACCCTTTGGTGGTATCCTAGGACCACTTTTTTCTTCATTACATAATTGAAAGGAGGTCTGTAACTAATAGCAAATTTGTTTAGAAGGTAGACATTCATCTCAGCCTTAGTGGCATCATTTGTGACTGCATTACAACCAAAATCTCCAAAATCTTAGCTGACGACAAATTTTCAGAACTCTATGGCACAAAGTTAATACAGTTCACTCAAAGGGATTACTAATTTGGAAGTGGCTAGGCATGTCAGAAGTCATCTCTCCAAACACAGATAGCATCAGCCATACTTACCTATGTCCCCTCCACAGAAAATGGAGATAGACGGACACTTCTGGGACATGAATCACCTCCTCCTCAAGCACAAGGAGATTTAAGACAGAAATAGTAAAAACACCCATTCCTCTATAAAAGGAGCCCAGTGGACTGGTGTTGATGCAGTAAAATCACATTCCTACTCTTTTGCAATATCCTGTTTTAGGAACTTATGTTCTGATTCATAATTAAGTATGCAGTGCAAGCACCTGTTGGTGGCCAGACACCAAGTATCACCCAACAAATCATTTGATAATGAGTCAGTAATCCACTGATACCCAGTTAGTAATTCTCTTTCAAGTGGTGAAATTATCCAAGAGAAAATGTATTTGAATTCAAGGAGATTACAGAATTGTCAAAGGAGTTCTATATACACATAATTATATGCTCTATATTAATTCAAGTATGCTTCACAGAAGTTAGAACTGATTTTGGTCACATTTCATCAGGTGTTAGGTTAGGTTATTATCACACTATCAAGCCAAAAAGAAGTGTTCAGCAGAAGCATGGATCCATTCTTGAGTAAATTTAACTTTCAGTATGTGATAGATATACTGAGAAAAATTTATAGCCCCAAACATCAGAGGTTTACTACTACAAATGATATATTTATATAATTACAGTAATATGATATTGTAAAAGATTTAAAAAGTACTAAGAGTTAGCTTCTCAATATTGAAAAAATGCAGGTTTAAACTATGCAACTTAATGCTGCATTTAATTGTAAAAACAAGTATAATTAAACTATCAGAATTGAAAATAATTTTAATTAAAGATAAACACATAATTTAGGCTCTAAAATAAATCACATAAGCATCAAAAATGATCCTTATATAATGCCAAAATCCATCTGAAGTGTTGCACGGCAAATCAGATGGGGGAGAAGCTCAATACAAGCACGTAATAAGCAAAGAGCAAACAAACCCAAACTCAATTATTTACATGCTAATATTTTCATACAGATATAAAAATAAATATTAAAAAAATTGTTACGTACCGTAGGGATTTGAAACAATGTGGTCTTCTGAATAAACTACAATCAGTCTCTTTCCAAGAGAGAAACGTCTAACTTTTCCACTACTTTCAAATCTGGAGTGGAAGATATTTTAGGCCTGGCCAAATATCAGTGGAAGAAAATTCACTCACATGTTTGGCTGTGTTTTGCATTCCATCCTGTTGCTCTGGCACAAAGATGTAGCTAATTATAATCTGTGACATAAGCGGCTAATTCTACTGCTAAAATGGTTGTGTACTGATTCCAGAAATGAACTGCCCCACTGTAAGACATAACCAATCCACAGTGTGCACTGAAATGTCTCAACCTGTCACGTCATGCCAACTGCTTTATTAGAATCTGAGACTATGCAGCACTTCATAGAATCTGCAAGTAAAAACTATTATCAGAGTTTGCTGCTAACAACACATAATGTAAAATTAGAAACAAAAAAGGCTCTGCTTTCTTCTCTGAATCCCTATGTAACTTTCAACTGAATTTTAACAGTTGATTTTGAAAAATTTTCATTTTCTTGCTAACATAATTCTAGCTATAATCTAAACTGGGTGGCATATAAAAAGTCTCTTTAAAAGAAGAAAATACATATATTATAATATACCTATAATAGCACATATAAATTTTATACAGAACTACAGTAACAATTACGAATTTTTCCAAAAAGCTAAGCCTATCTTGGTATAAAAGACAGACGCACATAAATACTAAGAGCTATATATATATATAAAGTTGCATATATTTATATTATAGAAATTATGAGACATATTTTTTCAGTATTATTTAAGCTCTGAGTTCTCAAAAGTAGAAAAAAGAATTTCAGGCCAGCACTGCTTACATTAGACTGACTACACAACACTAGCCAACAGACTTTCTGTTCAACCTACAATATTTTAGAATCTGTTCTGGTAGCAGTCCACAATTTAAAAAGCATTAAAACATACATTTGTAAGATTTACAGAATAAAAATGTTGTGCTATGTAAAGCATTGCAATCATTGTCCATATGTCTGGACAATTTCATTTCTCAAAGCACATTTCCTTTTTTCCAGCCATGCCCTCACACTGTTATCATACTTCAGAAAATGAAGCTCCTATCAGACATTTAACAGCTGCAGATCATAAATTTAGGACTGACATAAATCCAACTGATCCCAGGCTTACAAGGTAGTTTTTTCCCTTTATGAATTTGGTGGCCATTACTCCTTTATCAGACTCTGTTTACATATACAAATGGAGTTCTTTTCTATACTAAGGAATTAATTCACTGGTATCTGACAAAAAAGACAAATATTTTTCATAATACAATATTTAACAATAGCTTTAAAACTGCTTTTGTCTTTAATCTTGGGGATTTAAAAAAGATAAAGGATGAGGAAAGCACTTGTATGTTGTGTTAACACCAAAGCTCTTATTTAATTGAAATTCCTTGTAAGTATTAGGGGAAGAAATCTATAAATGACAGATAGTCTTGAAAGGTTCATTCTTTAGGTGATTGGGATTCATGTCTAGGGACTTCCTGCAAACTCTTTTGCTCATTCTTGGAGAAAATAAGAGAATCAGATAAAACTGGATACATGACCCTCGAAAGAGCAACATTTTAAACAGCATTTTAATATGTCTCCTTTCTGGTATATTTGTAATTATTTGACTTCTGAACTTATAAAAAAGGATTGACTAACATAGTGCCCAGCTATAGAAAGATTAGATTGTATCACCCAGTAGCTCTCTTTATGGACAGAATTTTGTGTTATTTTCTGCATATGATTACTGCTCTTGGTCTAGATGCGTGATATCCTTTGTCTTGCTCTTCTACCCATCTAATTTCTGAAAAGTAAAAATTATAAAAATGAAAAGAACAAATAAATACCTCAGTTAGAATCTTCTGAAGTTCTCATGAAGTAGGACTGAAGCAAGAGCAACTGTCAGTGAGTTCTGTATCATCTGAAGGCAGCTGTCTTCCTATTTAAATGCAAAGAAGGGAAAGAGAAAGCAAAATTTTTCATGAGAATGGAGAAAGAATAAGATATATTTCTGAATTGCCCTTCTGACTACTTTAACTGACAACATCTTACAAGTGATACACCAAAATTCACTGAGCTTAAAATTGTGGAACACAAATGAAACACTAGACTCCCAACACCTGTTCAAACTGCATATATTCATGACAGCAGAGTTTACAAAAAATGAGAAATAAAAATTAGTCAAAAATCTATGTGCAAAATAATAAAGAATATTTCTGTTGCAACCATAAGATTAGAATACATTAGTATAATGAACAGTAACTTCAATTATGGAGTTACACTGCATTTGTACAAAAAAACTAAATCTTTCTCTCACTATTCAGAGTTCAAAAATGCAGATGTTCCATTCCTCAACAAAACCTGCCAGCTTCCTTTCCAATTGGATTTTGAAAGTCAATGACTGATGACGTAGTCCTGTAAAGGTAACTAAGCAAACATATTTATCTTCTGCATTGTCAGCACCCACTCACACCAGCACTTGACTGACCAGAAGTACTTGCAAACTTACAGCATGAAAAAACTATGGAAAAAGATAGGTAAATTGTGGTTTGAATATTCTGCCATTTTAATCCATTCTATTTTTTTTCCCCTCTAATTTTGTTGAAAAAAGTTCTGTGTACATCTACAAGATTTCAAGAATATCTGCTTATTCCTCAAAGTACAAGAATAAAATGGTGGAAAAGACAATGACTACCAGCTATGAGTTTAACTAATTCATCTAACCAAAAAGGGCATAGAAGCCATTTGGCCCTGTCAGATATTTTTAAGTCTCTGAGATGTTCAAAGACTGTGATAAGGATTTGGTAAGCAATGGGTATTTAAGGAACAAGAATATAGAGAGTATGGGAAACAGAATTTATCTGAAATACTGTAATTATGCAGTAAACAGTAAAAATAGCTAAAAATAGGTTGTACAGATGTGTAACTCTAGATGATATGAGAGGCCTTTTTCAACCTAAATGATTCTAAAACCAGAAGTTTTGCCATATGAAATACCAAAAGATCCCTTGCTAATGGTTCAGAAAGGCCAAGTAGTGTAGCAAAAGCAAATTTACATTAAAGAAAAAATGGCACATATTTTGGGAAAAAAGTATGAATGCAAAAATCAAAACTAACCAAATTCCCAACCAATTAAAATGGAGGATAATTTTATTAATGGTCAAAAAATATAAAAAGTAATAATTTACTGGACATCTACGGACAGGGGAAATGTCTGAGTCTCCTTGGTTCTTGTTCTTTTGCATTTTAGTTACTTATGAACTTGAAATGATGTAACAGAAAAATCACCTTTTCAAAAACTATTTTTTCCAGTTCTCCTGACTTTCCACTGCGATTAGAGGATCCAATATGATACAAAACAAGAACTGTTAGAATAAATTTTTTTTGTGTTTCCTTCCAAGAAGAATTTGAGTTGGCCATGTTTGATGTGCTTTTTAAATTTGTAAGGGATAAGACAACCAGCCATTTATTGACAGATCAAGACCTTGCCTCTTCCTAAGAATAGGGCTACAGTTAATATTTAGAAAAGGATGTAATCTAAATGTGAGCAAAACAGTGAGCCAAAAGAGCATTATATCTTTCCCATATAAATAGAAGTAAACATTTGAAAGTTGCTCTTGAACTTACTAAAGCTATAAAAATGTACTTGTTTTAAACAAAGTGGAAAATATTTCAATAGGAACCTTCTGAAATATAAACACATGACCCACAAATATAAGGCTTTAAGGGAGATCTGTTTAGACTGTTTCATTACGTGGTATCTATATGGAGGTTCAAAACAGCTTTGAAACTCAGAATATTTATGTTTTGTTTAAGGATGGACAAGAATAAACTAAAAGAGAAAAATCTGAAAATTACTATGCAAGACAATATGAAAATAAAAGAATTTATTCATAATTATCCAACTACTCTGTGTGTCAGTGCACAGCAGGTCCTTCTCTCTGGTTTCTAGAAGTTTTTTCCACTTTCTAGAAGTTTATGTGAGCATAAAAAGCTGGTTGTGGGTCTATTGTCTGATTCTCCTACCAGTATTTCAATCTCTGCTTCAGCTGTTATCTCTCTGTTCCTTGTTGCCACACCCATCTTCTCTATCCCTTTTTTACCACATTCAGTCACCTGGACTTTCCTCCCCAGTACACTCAGTGGTTCCAGAACAGGAATAATTTTCACTTACTGTTCACCAGCTCAAGTCAATCTCTTCTAAAATTAACATCGACACAAAATTAATTTATATTAAACCAATTCAAACTGTCACAGAGGGTTTTTTTTGGGGAGAGCATGTGCTAAATGGTATCTTCTGCTTGGATTGCGTCTTCACATAATCTGATTAAAAATTATTTAATTTCTGTGGGTTTAATTCTGTATGAACCTTTAAAGATTACAAGAATCTTTACGGTATGAAGCAACAAGTAAAAAGGTGCATGGGTACTCTGTGCAAAGATGAGCCTGACAGGTGCCTTGGAATAGAGGCGAGATGGGATAAATTTCTTTTCTAAGAGCAAACAAGCAAGCTCATTTTTGTAGATCCTTTCAAAGAGTCCAGCTGAGGGAGCAAATACTAATCTAGAGTCTGCAGCTTGCACAGACTGGAAGACACAGACCTTGTACTGAGCAGAAAATGTTGCCTGACTTAATATTAGCGAGGAAATAAAAACATCAAATATTAAATATCAAAGCAGGTTTGGAATGAATTTGTCTTATTGTATTGTTGGTATAATTTAAGCATTCTTCTAAGCACAAAATTTAAGTACTGTGGCTTGAGGAAGTTAATTGTTAGCTTTTTTCAGGAAGAAAACAAGAAATGTACGCTTTGGTTTATATGAAACTCTCTAATATACCAGACCGGAAAGTGGAGCAAAGCACTTTTTCGGAGATTCACTGTTTTGTGCATTCGGATTTTTATTTTAGGATATGATTCATTGTGCACCTACTCACAGCTCCATCTGCAAGCACTCTGTGACAGGCACAATAGTGTATTCACAGGTCTATTTCATACACCATGTCAAATCACTTCTACAACAGATGTCAAAAGCATTGACAATGAACAGAGAACGTTTCATGTTCTTTGGTGATAACATTTCCTCTTACATCATCTGACCTTTACTAAAAACAACAGCAAAACCCCAAACCCACAGTGAACATCCACAGTAGGATAGTCTAGCCTTCCACCTTGGGATATCTGAACTCTGGGGCCTTTAAGAGAAACACACAGCTGTCACCCAGCACAGATGGTTGTATAAGACAGAAAACTGATTGACTGTCCCTCCATGGTAGAATAGATGTAATAGGTCTTGGAAGCACTGCCTCTGTACTCATATGCTCATATTGCAAGAAGGTTTGTACAGATACAAACCCTAAAGAATACAATGAGTTTACCACTCTCTTTTGCTTTCTTCCTATTTCTTTTATCTTCTTTTATTTTTCTTGCTTCCTTCCCTATTCACTAACAGAGCAGAAATACCGGTGATCAAGAGATATAAAGGCCTGCAGTTTCATTTTATCATTAAATGTTATTTTTTGGTAACATAGCATATATTTAATTCTGAGATAATAAAGCAGGTGTATCTAACCTGCATTTGAAACAGAAGTGTATAAAAGCATCTCAAACTCAGTGTAAATCCAGTTATTCAGTGTCCCCTTCATTATTTAGTTTTTTTATTCAGTACCACCATGCACCTTCTCAGAAAAAAAAAAAAAAAAAAAGAAAGATTTAAGGCACACAAGAAAAAGGTTTCCTGTTTCAGAAGATTTAGAAGAATAGAAGTGGCACTACAACAGAACCCAGAGCTCATGCCCTGAGACACGCAATGCCCAGAATTTAGTGGATTGTAATTTTATATTTGGAGCAACTGACTATTAAGTTATTTCCATAATAGGAACCTGCATTAGTTTAATTTTCTTAAAACTTCAGTAATCAGTAACAGTGATAAAAAGATGGAACACTGGTTAAATATTTAGGAAAACAATACAGTATTAATATGGTGCTTCTTCACTGTTAAACAAGTGGAAAAACTTCCTGTGGGATTGCCAAACTACAGAACAGCATGTATGCTCAAAGAGAGAGAATGAGTTAAGACTGGTTGTTTAGCTAGTATAAATAAATGATTACATACTTAAGAATTTGTTATGAGACCTAAAGAGACCTTCTTTAGTTTATTTTGTAAGCTGAACCTGTGCAACAAAATATCAGAAGTACCTCCATAAAAAATGAACTAAAATTTAAAAGCTGAAAACCCCAAAGAAAATAAATAAAATTGAAGAAGAAGTTAACCCAAAAGTATGTTTTAGCTAAAATGTAAAGTCTGGTCATTTACCTAATTAAATCTTGATCCAAGTGAAATGAGGACTTGGTATAAATCAATGAGAGAGCAAAACAAGAAACTATATCCTAAATTTTATTTTGTAATCATCAAGTCAAAATGAAGCTGTAATTGTTTTCATTTTACATGAACGTATATCCTAAACTTTATTTAGTAATAATCCACACAAAAAGAAGTTGTAATTGTTTTCATTTTACATGATTGCTTCTGTTCACGTTTTGATAAATATTTAGTGTAAAAGGGAATTAGGTGTAATGAAGGCTTCAGCTGTATAAAAAATTTACGTGAGTTTACATGATTTATTTATAGATAATTCTCTTATATTTACACATATAAAACAAAACTTTAAAGTGGATCTGCTTAAACCTTTCCTTTACAGTGAGTAAACAACATATTATAGAATAGAATGTTTATTTTTTAAAATAGAGAACATGGGATCAGGGAGTTAAGACAGAATATAAATAGAAGAAAGTTTATGAACAGGTAATTTCCTGGCCATTTCTCTTTGCTCAAAGAACCCTCCCTTCCAGACCTGATGTCTGTCCCCTCAGTAATTTTATGAGTTGCAGAAAACTCTGAAGTTCCCTTCAGAATCAAGGAGGTTTCTATTTTATCACCTGTGAAACCTGAATTGCAGCTCTGCAGCCTTTGCAATTTCTTCTCTTAACTGTTCCTCTGGAGCTGCAGGCTCCCTCACTGTGTTTCTTTCTGCTTTTTTACACCTTGGTAAATTTGTGGTTTCTGAAATTGTCTTTTTTAGAGTATTTTTAAATGTTCCTAAGGAATGACGATCTTCTCTGCTTCCTTCTGAGGTCTTACCTGACACAGTCACTCTTATAAATGGAACACAGCAACTAAGAAGAACAAAAGCCCTCAGGTTAGGTCATACCCACCTATGTTTACATGAGCATCATATGCAGTATGATGAATTGGCTAATGGACAAAAGCATGCACTTTTCTTCAACACCTTTCACAGTATACACCACATTATTACCAAATTATGCATTTTCACTGTTATATATATTTCACTGATATATTTTCACTGTTATTGAATAAATTAATGATTGGCAGACAGTGTAGGAAAAGTTTTTATCCAGTACTGATTATCTCGTGGGTTTTTGTTTTTTGGTAGCCAGAAAAAGCCATGGTTCCAAAGCATTTTACTTCTCCTTTAAAACTATGCTATAAAACACTGGATGATTAATGATTTTTCCGTTTACAAGTTGCCATCGTAAAACTGTTCTGAAGTAGATTACTCTTAATTTTGTAATCAAAATCATACTACACCCTATGACTCACTAAAAGAATGTCAGGGAAAAAAAAGCCTTAGCATTTCAAAATGCCAGAAATGGGGTAGAGGGTGAGAAAAGGCACAATAAAAAGCATTTTTAGTGCTATAGAGTAAAGCAGCCTAAACTACAGCTACAGTAGCTATTATTCTGGAAACTAGAAGTATACAGCATTTTGCAGTGTTTCCATTTTTCACTCTGGAACTCTGAGTCCCAGTCTTTCACTTCTAAATTGCTAATAATCAGTTTAGACCTGTACCCAGCAAAACCCAGTTCACAGAAATAGTTCCTTACCTTGAAGGCCTGGGCACTCTTTGGTTAACAAAACACAGTTACATAAAAAATACAATTGAATTCATGATTTCCCATGATCACTTCATGAAGAACCTGTACTGAACCGTATTTAAAAATGCCAGGCTGAAGTACCTAATTCAGAGTAATTTTTCTGGATCAAGATGATTGTCCTTACCAGGCAGAAAATGGAAGCTCAGCATTTAGCTGAGATCTCAGGAGCTTTTACCTCTTCTGATGTTCTAGCAAGACAAAAAGGACAACGGAAAGGAAGCAGAAAAAGAACAAGCAATTTTTCTCACCAACCACCACAATAAAATAGCAATTTGTGTTCCTACTGTGGAAAAAAATCAAACAGCTTTTAAAGAGCAACAGTAGAAGTGTACAGAAAATAATTTTTAAGAATCTGGTTTGAAGTTCTGAACTTGTATTGAAACAGAGCCTTAGTACCAAAGGTTAAGTCACAGCTCTTGATCCATGAGATTTCTTTGAGCTACTATTCACAACAAAGACTGTAAAAATAACAATTATTAATGTTGTTAATATACACCAACAATCTGTTGGTCCTACTGAGATTTTAGCTTTGCCAAAATGCAAGCAGAAAAATTAGAAACATGAGAAGTGAATTTAATTAGGAACTTGCCATCTGGTACAAGCAAGGAAATTTTCAGTATAGCCCTCTTATATAGAAGAAACCATAATCAACCAGGGAACAGACCATAATCTTGTTTGATTGAAATGTGTAAATTAACTATGAGAATAGTGTAACTATGTAGTATTTTGAATGGTTATCCTTGAGGCTGAGAAATAGGCAACCTCATCAAGAAGAGTAAAAATATCGTAAGTGTGGACTTAAAATTAAAAGATATAAATGGATAAATTTTGGCAGCCTGTAAGGATGCGACAACCCACCTTATTAACCAAAGTTGGAATATACTTGCAAAATAGTTGAATGAGTTTAAACAAGAAATAAAAGCACACCTAACATTCTTTCTGGAATGCTATCTGGAGCAACGTTTATTATAACCCCATTCTGACAGGGCATTTTGAAAAAAAAAAAAAAAGAACAAAGAAAAGCCAAGTACAGAAATGGACAACAAAATGAAGCAGGCTCTACTCAGCTGCTCTCATTGCACAAAACAGGAGACAATTAGTTTGATCTTAGTAAGAAACATCAACAAATGCTCAAGTTTCTCCTTTAGCGAACTCGTGATTTGTAATAGTTTCATAATTACTAGTCACACTAATTGATTAGTCAAAGTAATTGACTAGTAGGCAACATGTTCCTTTTAACTATAACCAAGTATTATGGTTAAAATGTTTTTCCTTGTTATTTAGTCAAAACATTTTACTCTAAATCTTTACTCCTCACTTTGCTTCAGCTGAAGTGACAACAGCTGCATCCTAGTTGGTTTGATCATCTCATTTACTGTCTGGATAACTATACAACCTAAGAAGGCTGCCTCATTTTCAGTTGTGCAGTTCAAAAACCCAGTCCATCAACTGTTAGAAAATGGTTGCAGTGCTAAACACAAAGCCAAGGCACAGATCAGACCCTTCAATAGGAAAAAAAATCCAGAATTTCACTGACCATTTCCTAAGATAAAGGTGTCTGACAGCCTCTGATCTACGGTTAAAGTTTGTTAATCCAGCAGATTAATATTAGTCTAAAAGTGTGTTGGTCCAGTCCACTACTGTACAAAACAAAAAGGACACTTTAATTCAAAATATAATTACCTGCATAACCAGTTTAACCATGACTTACAGCTCTCTGTATCGTATATACCATTTTCTAAGGAAGTAACCTTGATATTTCCTGGAATATTGATTGGAAAAGGCCTTAAAGGACGACCAGCAACATACAGGCAGTCAGTGCGAAGCCTTTCAGATTTTCAGAATGTGCACGTATCTTTGGGGCTCTTTCTCTTTAACTGTGGTTGTTAGACTTCATAATTAAATGATTCTACCTGCCTCATAGGAACCTTAAAATTTGATTCTGGGCTTGATAAAACCATCAGTACCAGACCATTTAATTTTTATATTCTCAAACAAGCTCTAGTAGACAATGTACTTCTCTTTCCTGATTAACTGTGCCTGATGTGCTTGGATTGTAAACTTTTTCTAAAGTCAAGGACATATCAGTTTACTATCAATAGCTAGTAGCTCTTATTTCTTATACAATTTAATACTCCTTGGCTGTCTTCTACATAACAGCCCCAAAAAAAAAAATGAAGCTGCATTTTAAAAACAGATATATAGTCCAATACATACCTGAGTCCATGTGAAAATACATATAGATATCTTCTAAAATACCCCCACAAGTCTTCATTGCTTGCCAGAGGACTGAGCAAACAGAAAAGATGACATTTTTGTTTGCTACTAAAATAGTTCAGGAAGAAGAGTTCTGGTCAATACTATATTCAGATTTTCTCCTAAGAATGATACACGAAGAGAGGCAATATTTTTGGATAATTGTGTTCTCCTTAAATTTTTAAGTCTGAGTCAAGGAGGGATTGTCACTTTGCCACCTGAGACTAAAAGAGAAGATGCCTCCAGCCACGCTAATTTTCATTACAAGGTTCCTGAGTATGTTGTTAGGTGAAGACTGGGGAGTCAGGAAAGACAGAAACTGAGTGTTGCATTTGTGATATTCAGCATCCAACAGCCCATAGGAACACTCTTCCTGCAGTGATATGGATAGCCAAGTGACTGTGAAAAAGTGAAGACAATGACTCAACCTTCAGGTTACACATTCGGAGACTGCTTGGAAGGAGTTGAATGAAAACGTGCTAGGACTGCTGCTGGGGAATTTGTTCAATCCTTGGTGCAGATTGTAATGATGCTTCATGTGGAACTCATATATTGAGAGACCAGGACAAGAGCAGCTAATAAAGTACTGTAGGGAAGTCTGACCTTATTCTGAGATCAATTAATGGAGGAAATCTCACTGCCACAAGAGACAGACTCTGAACAAAGAAGGAGCATTTTGGTGCTTCTGGTTTAGTAGCCAATCTGCAATAGGCAGAAACCACTTCTGCTCTTGATGCTTAAAGTGGAAGTTAAAGGTTAAGGAGAATGGTCTTTAATTTGACTCACAGACTACCTCCCTGAGAAACAAATCTGTACACACCAAATATTTACCAGAAATATGTTCCCCAAGATGATACAGGAAATTAGTATACCCATTTAATCATACAGTGTAACCTCTATAGAAGAGGTCAATAGATAAAAAGAGATTCTTCTACGTTAAATTGTATCTCTTCGCTCAAGTAGCATTTTATATCTTCCTGTATTGCAAGGATCTTGTAGCCTTCCCTTGTCTTTCACTGCAAGAGAATAGATTTATATAGTTCTCATTGCCAGTCACTGCTTCTCTGGCAAATACCAGGTGCATTCTCTTAATGGAATTGGTGATGGTCATGGTATTTCTTCAGTCATGTTCAAATAATCTGAGATCACTATATGGGCAGTCTTGTGTACATACTCTGCTAATCTTCAAACCATGGCTTAGAATGGACAAATCATATAAGGATCTATATAGTACATCTATATATTTTACTCAGACAGACACAGATCAATATGAAATGATCTGCATTAGGCACTATATGTAGGTATTGTGATACAGAAAGATACATATTATGTATGAATTAAAGTTAAAAGTAATCCCCAACCTTATACTTTGTATTCCCAAAAGATCAAAAGGTTAACTGAAGTTTCCCAAATTGTAAATAGTGTATTATCTTCCACTATCTATATTTTACTATCCATGTTAAAATTCAATTTGGCAAGTAGCTATTGAACTCTATTTGAGATAAAATTGCCTCATATCATACTCACTTTTAAACTGCTTCAATTAATTTACAAAAATATGCAACAAGTGTAGCATAAACCCAAAATATTCACTATTTACCCTGCATCTGTCACTAAAGTAGATGATTTTACAGCCTTTTACCACAGGATTTAATTCAAGCCACAAAAATAAACACTCTTTTCATCAAGCTCCTGTCTGTGAAACTAATTCAGCACTACATATGGGAATTCTCCTATCAGCATTCATAAACACAGCACACTGGAGCTAGGCAGAGAAACTAAGCTTATCTCTAACATTTTTTTTACTGTCATCCAACACCTTCCACAGCTTCTCAACAAAAGGGCTGTTATATCACCAATCACCTATTTATCCTGATATTCTTGCTTAGTTGCCGTTTTGAAGCTCCTGTTCATGACTGCAGCTTTCAAAAACAAGGAGGGGAAATTCTCCTGACCAGTAATGGTGCTCCTGCCTCAGACAATTCACTTTTGTGATTTTTTTTAACATGGGCTTTTTAACAAATTATCCCAATCACAAAAGAACTAAGTTTTCCCTTGCAATGTCCAGAGGAGAATTGCTCCACTAACACTGCATGAGATACAACACACCCACTGCCATTTTTGTACTGCTGCCACCTTCAGTCAGTTCCTTAGATGCAGAGACATACAAAGAAAATACTTGCCTTTTCTATCTAACATATACATCGACTAGAAACCCCTTTCTTTGATGGGCTCACATAAGTATTCTGACAACAGCTGATGGCATGCACTACTCAACCACCAAGTAAACAGTGGTGCATTGAAAAGTTCCAGTACAACAGCACCTGTAGACTTTGAAAGTGGTGCAGTGCTACATTTATGACTTCACAGCAAGATGTCTGAGGTGAGATGTTAAAGAACACGGCTACTGAGGTCACTCAAGTACCAGAAAAATCATAGACTGGGTTGGTTTGAGTTGGAAATGATCTTAGAGATCATCTAGTTCCAACTCTCCTGTCATGAGCTGGTATCATATGATGATATATGTCAGAACAAGTTCCTACACTGAAACTAAAACAACAGAACCCACTTTCCACAGTGGAAATGAAGAGTTTGGGACACTTTTTGTAAGGCTTACACATGCAAGGCTTAAACATCCTTTTTGATGCTGAGTACGTAACAATACAGAGCTAGCTTAAGAAGCATAAGGCCAACAGAGAACAACAAGAGGTTAACCTCCTTAGATTAATTTTAATAGTATTCTGATGCAGTAAAGAAAGTATCAAGGAAAAATTCTGAGGGACTTTCTGTCCTATTTCTTATTTCTTTTCAAGTATCAGACTTTCAAGTCTGATACTGCACAGCCCTTTTTATAGGTCTTTTCTATGATAATATATGCCATGTGCATTGTGCAAAATCTGTGTTAACAGATATCAGCATAGACTGTTGCAGATCTCCAAAGATAATGTTTCTGAACTGCAAAAATTTAGTATATATTCCTACTGTCTGTTTTTTAAGTTTTATATACCTGTTCATTCTTTCAGTACCCTACTACTTGTGCCATGGCTGCTTAGTTTCTTAAATTTCTGGCTAGGGAATCTCTTGAAAGCTTTCTGAGTAACCTACAAATACCAAGATCATTTTTATTGATGTACTTTTCCATGTGCAGGGACACATAATGTCATACATCTAGAATGAAATTTAAACTGATCTAAAATTTGAAAGCAAAAATGTCTAACCATATTCCAAGTCAAAAGTATACAATAATTTTCTTTCCTGGTTCTTTTCATGCCTTCATGACACATACTGTGAAAACTTAAGAATTCATCTCATTTTTACTTCTTGGGGTACAATAACAACAAAATCAATGTCAAAAAGCTGCATCTAAAGCTTTCACAAGCATCAAAGGACCAAAATTACAAGCAACAATGCTAAAGACTGACAGAACGCAAAGAAGCTTTTAGTTTAGCATCCAATTTCCTGAGAATTAAAATACAACTATCAAAATGATAGCAGTATTAAAATGAAGGTTGAAAACTGTCAAATTTTGATAGGAAGATTACTTTTAAAGTGTTAGAAACTAATCAGATGTTTCTAAGTCAAATGAGAGGAACTTAGTTCATGTTTACATAGGACACTAAAAGAGAAAAGAGAAAAGTCTTTAAAAGGAAGCAGCTTGCAGTTCACAGAAAGGCACAAGACTGTGCTATACCAAACAAAGTTCCATAGAATTGAAATAATTTCTATTGTAATTAGATATTAATGTATGCATAATGACTTAAGCACAAGAAAAAAAAAGGGGGGAAAAAAAGGCAGTGATTGTCATTGTATTCTCAATTCCTTCTAAACCCATGTCTCCTACAAGAAGGAATCCTTTAGGAGAGGCAAAGAAAGACCATGAATATCTGTGAAAGCAATACATGCATGTAGAGGTGCTCTCTCCATTTCTTCCTTTTAGGTACCTTCTAGATGTACACTCACGATGTGAGCAAACTCACAAAGCTTTGCCCCACTCAGTAAGTGGAAGTAGATTTTAAAACTCTGAGGAAATCTGCTCTGTCAAACAAATGCAGCATCAGTCCTGCATGCCTCTCCAGTAATAAAATAGGTACTGAAAATTGTGAATGAAATTGACAATAGCCATTCTAGAAGTTTAGAAACTTTTTTATCAGTTCCGCTGATATTCTCAGTGTATTGGAATTAGTAACTATTCTTAACCAAGTTTCAGTCGGACAGGAGACTTCCGATAGGTGGAAAAATTTAAGTAGTTGTTTACAAAATTGTACCTATAGTATCACTCTGTTCACTCCTTTTCTGCTTTAGAAGGCTACTGTAGCTCATGAAAGAGGTCCTAAATGCGTGAGGTTGTAAACATAGGCATTACAGAAAAATATCAAACTAGACCTGCTATCCAGAAATCATGTAACTCAGCAAATAAAGCTCAAGTTTTGCAAAAACTGATATATTCTACTTCAAAAAATGATGGAGAAAGAACAGAGAGAAAATGATGCAACACAAAAAAGACATTAACAGCCTATCTTTGTTGCAGCCTGTGATAGTCTATCTCTTTATAGAACCTCACAGGCGGGAAGAGATTAAGCCCACCAGCACAGAATAGCCAAAGACGTACACTGATAAAATGTTCATACACAAATAGCTGGCCAAGGTGGGTTGATGATAAGTGGGTGCATTGGTTTTGCCTGGGATAGAAGTCATTTTCTTCACAGCAGCTCATATGGTGCTATGCTTTGGATCTGAGACCAAAACAGTGGTTTGGTAAGCATTTCAGCTCTTGCTGAACAGTGTCATGGCCTTCTCTGTTTTTCACACTAGCTCACCAGTGAATGGGCTGGTGGTGCACAAAAATTCAGACAGGACACCACCAGGGCAGCCGATACCAACTGGCCAAAGGAATATCACATACTGTATGATGCTGTGTTCAGGAATAAGTTTGGGGAAAGAAGGAGAAAACAGGGGGGGCACATGGAGTTATGGCATTTGTCGCCTCAAGCAACCATAATATGTGATGAAGTCCTGCTTTCCCAGAAATGACTAAACATCCACCTGCCAATGTGAAGTAGTGAATAATTCCTTATTTTGCTTTGCTTGCACACATAGCTTTTGCTTTACCTATTAAACTGTGTTCATCTCAACTTACAGGTTTTCCCACTTTCACCGTTCTGATTCTCTTCCCACTGCGGAATGGGACCAAGCAGCTGTAGGATGCTTAGCTGCCTACTGGGGATAATCCATAATGGTGGGAATAACAGTAACTCCTGGATAAGATGGCCATTCTGGACTATTTAGTGAGATACTGTTTTCATTTTAGTAATCACATCAGTACCTCCTGTCTTGTACACCTTCTGCCTTGTGGCTAGCAGATACTGGGGTAGTTAAGTCCACCATTTAATAGGTTATGGGATCATGTGTCTTCCTTCAGCTGTTTAAACTGTGTAAAAATATAAAGAATTTTTCATATGTCTTTTTATTTATTTTAATTACTTTTGTGATCCTTGGATGCAAGAATATATTACTTATCTTACATCACTAATTGCCTACTATACTACATCTGTTAATTATGCATTATCAAGCAAATGAGACAGTATTTTATACTCACAGATGTGAAGTCCTGAGCACTGCTACCTTTTTACATATTTACATAATATAAGAATATGCAAGAGAAAAGAATGAAGGGCAAGAGGGAAATGCATGTAATCTGGTGGAATGTCAGCCACAAAACCTCAAGAAACATCTACTAACAATTCTACACTCTGGGAACTTTCCCAGAGTCAGTCCCCTCGCCAGGCATGATCTGATCCAGGGACTGGTAAGTTCAGCAGTTCACTGACTGGTAAGTCAGCAGTTCACACTGCTGACACAACTGTTATTCTAGGACAGGGTGAAGGACTTTCCTGTTTAGCAAAGAGGAATAGCACTCTACTGCTGACCTCAAGGGCCTAATTTGTTTTCCATAAGACATCTAAAACAGCACAACTTTTTGATTTATTCACAGTAGGCTACAAAAACACAAACGGCTGTTAGACCAGGACCTCCTAGGCAGCAGACAGAAACCACTCTTTCCTTCTCTTTTCTTCCTTCACTGCAGAGTTTCAGAAAACAAAACAACAACAAAACCCCCACCCCTCCCTCACCCATCCTCCAACCACCTAAAACTGGCTTCTGCCATCACTCTCAGGAACGTAGATGGTCATTTACCATCATGTGGCATGCAGTCCTAGTCAAAGCAATGTCCAAGTTATCTTATTAATATAAGTGATCTGTGATGGAATGACTCCAGTCTAGATAGCCAGACTGAAAACTGCAGCATTGTTTTTTTTTGCTGTGTGTGCTTCAAGATGTCGAGTCTGGGAAACAAGAGTCCAGCTACTTGCGACTGAAACCTTTGATACCATTGCCTCCACTGACTGATCACATTTCAGACTCGGTAAGGAAGATACTTGGCAGATTACTTCAGACTGAATTACAGTTTAACTTCCAGGGGATGGTAGAAAATTTACTGACCCTAAGGAGGATGCTTTGACCAAATGCCAGGACCAAGGCAAGGAGGGAGAAAAAGACTGGGCCTGACATCCTTCACTGTTCACACAGGGACTTCCTGGAACACAAAACTACTGAAAAGGTACCATAGTACAGCATTATATCAGGGCAAAGAATAAGCAGATTAAATGCAATGATGCCTCTAGACAGTCCATATGCTAAAAATTTAACCAGATTGAAAAAGGAAGGTGGATAAATTCCTGGAAGACAAATCTGTCCAAAACTCACATACAAAGGCATGGCACCTGGCTCTTGAAATATGCAAAGGGTGTAGGAGAATATTCCAGAGAATATCACTAAAAGCCAGCTGTTACCTGACCTAGACACTTGCTGTAAGCCACTGTCAAAGACAGACTTCTGGGCAAGGTGGAGCTGTGGTATTTTGAAAATTTCTCTTAAATATAGCACTGGAGATACTGGTATCCCAAACACCTCTCTGAGTCCTCCTTTTTATATTGTGAGCAAAGTCATAATTAATTTCTGCCTATAAGAGTTCAGGCTGCACTGTTGTCCCTGTACGGACTTCTGTTATCAAAGAATAGCTGTCACCTCTAGAAGTGAGCAGGGCACGAGTGGCACGCATCACAGTGTAGACTGTCATTCTAAGACTAATACAGATGACGTCTCAGGAATGCCAAAGAATGTTATCCTGTCTATGAGAGAAGGTATGCACATCATCACAACAAGTGCTACCTATACAATGTACATTCAGCTGATAGAACCAGTCAAGGAATCCACAAATCTTCCTTGGCCGTCTACAAATCTCTTTGGAGAGCTATGTACTACAATTGCTGGTTATAAACATTATGCAGGGAAAGCCATACAAATAGACCTCACCTACTACTCCGAGACAAATGGGAACTCCCCTTGAACATATTCCTTGTAAGCTTCGTTATTTTCAATGTGGATTATTTGCAGAGTTACATTTTCTACAAGTGGTTATGAAAAGACTTAGATTTGATAAACTTAGGTTGAGGTCATTCTTCAGGTATGAGCTGAAACTTGGCACACTTTAAAGAGAAGTATCATTCTTCTATTCAATAGGAAACAGTGCCCAGAAAATGGAAGAGCAGATGTCAGATATCCTAGGCTCTAGACCCAATCCTGATCTCATCTCAATAGGATAAACAAGTTCAATTTTCTCAACCAATATCCTGTGCAGTGAGGACTAACACTCGATGAAAGCAAAACAGGTAAAGAGAATCATCCTTGGCAAGACAGTAGTTTCTCTCAAACCTTGCAGTACAACATCATCACAGATGCCAAATGACAACATTTCACATTAGCTAATGAAGTTGTTTTCCATAATACAGGATAACCCTAAATAAACACTCTAGGATCTCAGTTTCACCAGCGGTGAAGCAACATCACATCAAGACAATTACCACAAACCAATGGCTTGTATACACAGCACAAGGCATTCAAGAGGTAAGCAGTTCAAGAACATAAAACCCTATGTTGTGAACATTCGAAGTGTTCTGAGTAGTTGCTACATCATGGTACATTCCTGCTCATATGCAGCAGGGGTGCAACTTATCTTTCTGAAGAGTCTCAGACTTGGAAAAATGGACATGAGCCAGTCCCCACTGATCATCTCAGGGAACAAATATAGTCAGTGGGCATATTTCTGTCTGAAGTGTTTTTCTGATTATACTACAATGTCCCCTGTTATTATTCTCTGTCATGTATAAATCTATTATTCTTTGCTGCACAATGATCCAGCATGAACAGACTGGCTTGAGAGTGAGCCTATCTAATATTAATCTACAGTCTGGCTGCTAAGGCATTCTCTTATAAGATGAATTAGTATGTTTCCATAGCTAGTAACTTTCTGAATTTGGTTTCCCATTTTCCTATCCTTTTCTCTAGCCTATGATCAAAAAGATGGCCAGGTCATCTATATTTTTTCCAAGTTATATTAAATAAAATTCAGTATTCTCTTGTGTAAAAGAACTCTTTTGCTTCTGCTCTGGAGAAAGAATTCTGAACTTATAAAATGTATAGCCACTGCACTGTGTATGTCTATTATACATTTTCTGTATATACATTATACATGAAGTCATAAATTATTTTAAAGATCTGTTGCATCGTAGGTAATACTTAGTGCAGGTAAATGTCTCCCAAAATATTCCCAATAATAATTACCCTTGAGAAAAGGGATACCTTGCTAGTTGTTGTGAAAAGGTTAGCCTTCATTATGAAACTGCATTTGGTTTTGTGCATTTTATAAGTTTGTATACAAAAAGTTGATATGTTACAAACAATATTTCCTTTCTTATAATCTAAGAAGATTTAGATTATATTTAGCTTGTTTTTACTCAGTTTGCAGTAGGTAAATTGCAATTCTTTTTAAATCTTTCAAGAATTTTAAGAAACATAGCTCATATATACAACATAAAGTCTTAATAAAAAATCCTGAAAATGATCTGTCAAAACACATCAATATGAAGAAATTTACATTCATTTGGTTGTGACCCATAATTTTTCAAGATGACAGCTTGGACATATGATGTATTTGCAAAGATCACATATTCCCCTCTCAGAAGGACAACTTCCACAGCATTTTAACCTGTCCTTGACATCTGCTAATGTTTATGATGTTCATTATTACGTATATATGTATCCTATATTCACATTACTTTAAATAGGTGCTATATATTTTAATAGCAATATTTCAAACATCCAGTATTGACAATTACATGGGATTTGATATAATACTGTGACTTTCAATTAACTCCATAACAGAATTTGTCTTTGTACCTATGCAAAATACATGAGATACCTGCTTTTACAGTTTCTCGTAAAGAGTGCATTAGCAGTGCATGACTACAACCCACTTCATATTTAGCCTTCTCTCAGCATCCCTCTTTTCCAGAGAATTTTCAATGTCAGGTTTAACTAACTGGCCAGGATAAACCAACTATAACAGTACTAGCAGGCCAATCTACTTCTGGTACCTTATTTCTCAG
The DNA here is from genome assembly GCF_022539395.1 of Myiozetetes cayanensis. Classification (NCBI taxonomy): domain Eukaryota; kingdom Metazoa; phylum Chordata; class Aves; order Passeriformes; family Tyrannidae; genus Myiozetetes; species Myiozetetes cayanensis. Next base: position 44,615,764 of record NW_026087742.1, on the reverse strand, counting down.
GATCCTTGGGACTATACTGGACCAGCCCTTCTGGTCCACCTTTCTTGTGGTGGCACATTTTCAGTGGGCTGATTTTCAAAGGACCAAATAATCTACTTCCTGTCACAGTGGCAAATGCAATCTCATGTCAAAGAGATGTCATAAATCTTCAGAAAAAAACCAGTTTCTGGAAATAGACAGCCATCACAGAATGATCCACAGCCTTTTTCCTCTATTTTCCCACAAAGTTGTTTAGGAAGAGTTCAGGAGTAGGCCTAATCAATTGTTTTTGACAGTAGCAGCTCACTGCAAACTACTTAGAGTAGTACACAAGAAGTCTACAGAGAATACAGAGTAAGCCTAGCATTTCTAGAATTGAGAAAAAAAAGGGATCTTTTAAAAATTGCTTTTAGGATTTTATTCTCAGCTTTGAAGGAATATAAGGGGAAAGCTTAAGCTTGAGCATTTTGGTAAATCTTCTCCCCTTGTACATTTACTGTGGCCTTGTTTGGTGGTTGTAAAGGAAAACAAAGACATGGTGTTTTTTTGTTTGAACTGCCTGATAGGATTGCTTTTGATTAGTAATTACATGCAAGGTTAAGCTGCTTTGGCACCAAGTAGTTTGGATAAGGTGCTTCCATGGTTAAGCTACAAAAACACAGTGACAATGTTACTATCAAGTCAAGTTCGACATAAATGTGAAAAAGTGATTTGTGGATCCAGGAAATATTACACAACACGAATGTATCAGCAAACCTAGCTGAGAAGTAAATCTGTAAATGTAATGCAAAAAAGTGTGTGTGTATGGATTTAGACATATTTTATATATATACACATAAGAAAAAGGCGGTTGTTTCTTGAAGTTTCTGTTTCACTTTTCTACCTTAGGGAAGTGAAACAAGATAATAGGAAGGCCTTGTTATAAGACACAACGCCTTTTATTCCAGTTATAAAAATGTTCATTCTGCCATCTATCTGCTGAAGTCTGTGAACTCTTACTAAAATTTCCACATGGCTGGCCATAAAAAAAAAAAGGTAGGAAAAATTTAAAAAAGATAATTGGATTCTTACATGATTGCAATATAGTTTGACACTTCTAAACAATACCTTCTGCCAGTGAACAAAAGGTTACATGGCATGAGACATGTCTCCCATCACTAAATAAGCTATGAGATTTATCCACTTGGAAAGTTGGGCCCTATTTAGTCCATTACTTACAGAAGTTAGAACATTAAGATTTTATTATAAAATTAGACAAATACAACTTCTCATTAGCACATGTATTTACTTTAAATTACTGTATTTACATAAAATCTATATTAAATTTACTAACAAAATGTAGGGCAAATATTCTAAGACACTTCTAATGGCACAAAATGGTGTTATTACTCCACAGACAAAATTGAACTATTCAAGATCAGTAAGTCACCAGTACCACAGCTTTAATTATATTTGTTTAATTCTGGGAAGAAGCATTAGTAAGTAAAATGTTCTCTTGTCTGAATAGACACTTCTGTAATGGTAAAAGCCCAAAGAACTCTCAGTGAGACAGACAATCATTCACTTGTGACAGTTGTGATGAGAAAGACTATGTACTATCAGCTACACTGACAACACTACAGACTCCTCAGTAAGTGAAAGCACATGAAAACTCTTACAACAGTGTTTTACCTGCATTTTACTTCTAACTAATCCATGACGACCACCTGGAACTGCTTCCTGAAAAATCTTCCTCTAGGTTGATCAAAACTTCCTCTGCAGTTTCTCTTTCCAGTTATTGGAGCTCACTACAGGATTTTGCTATGAAATGAGGCCAGACAGCTTTTCACTGGACTTTCAAAATTCAGTTGGCTTATTCTCAGGTAATGAATGGAAAGGAAAAGTCATCTATACTAAAGAGAAGTGGCAAGATTGCTTTATAACAGGTAAGAGACATGAAGACATGGGAACAACATGTAAAAAAACACCAAGAAATAGAACAAGAAAATCAAACAAAAGGAGCACAGGGGTAAAGCACACTGGCAAGGAACAACAGCAAATAATTAAATAGGATAATACATGGATAAATAGGCAGCAATACAAAAGAAGGAAGATTAAACACCTAGGCGGAAAGGTACATTCCTAGACACAATCTGAAATTCAACTCAAAATTATTTAAGCGTTTGGTAGAATAGCTAGCTGTCAAAAAATTGAAAATTATGTTTCAATTTAGTAATAAAATACATGGTTGAGAGGACAACCTGACAATGCCATCAGCACCTCCAATTACTGAAGTTATATATGGCTGTGTTGCATAGGTAAGAATGATGACTGACTATAACTCCCATGAGTAGACAATATAATAACATTTACAGTTTTTATGAATCAAGCTTTAAAGTTAGCAAGAAAAGATGACACTAAAATAATAGAGAAGTCAAAGAAAATAACAGCCATTTTAGCATTACACGAGCAAAAGCTACTTCTTTTATCCCTGAACAGAGAGCAACAGGAGTATCCCATCACAAAGGAGTGTGATGTTCAGTATTCCATAGGGGTAGATGAAAAATACTTGCTACTACCAATTATTGTAAGCTTAGAGAAGTTTCCACTTTCCTTGAGAACTGAAGGGGTTTGGAACAGAGGATTGTTCATTTACATGATTTTATAATGAGTAGAGACAATTGCTGAAATTTCAACACTGCTTAGAAAAAGTTAATAGTACTACTTAAAAATTGTAAAGTAATAAAAATTGTCCTGCTCAGATAACAAGTCAGAACTACCACCTCAGTATTAACCTGCAGTATCACCAAAATTACTTCAGTTCTCAATGAACAGTGAATATGTAAGACTCAACTACTGTGAAACAGAAGTTATTATTTTGCTCAGTTTGTAGAGGTGAGCTGTCCTGCATCTACCTACAGAACCCTGTTATTCCCTGGACACAAAAGCATTTTAACTACTTTCACTTTAATATTTTCTGTTGGATCAGCATCTGAGCACTTTGTGATGTTTATAAGAATCATAGATGTAATTTTCATAGAGTCATCATCATTCAATAAACATTTGATCCTCATAGATTTTTTTGAAACATTACCTATAATGAAACACTGAACGTAATGCAGGAAAAAGAAATTTAAACTTTTCCATTTTTTGCAGCTCTACTAAGAGCTCAAACTCTTGTTTTAGGATCTAATATTAAACTTTTCATAATAATGCAAGCATATCTCAGTACAAGGCAGTTATTGAATACAGCTATCAGGATAGAGAATATATAACATGAAATATTAAAGTATATTGGCAAAAATGCATGTTCAGAAATATAGAATTTTGTACCAGTTGTTTAATTAGTCTCATGATTGTATAAACTGTTTCAAGATTGATCTTCAAATAATGCCACATTTATAAGTGTCCAGCTGTAGCACACTGAAACTATGTCAGAAACAGAAAGTAAAGACAGCACACACATCTTCCCAGAGCACTGTGCTTGCTGTGGCTAAGAGAACTATACTGGCAGCACAGTTACAGCAATTTCCACATTAGTTGCTGAAACTCAAATGCCTGTGTGTGTCTGCACATGTCTCTATGTAGATAGCTATCCCTAACTACTAATATGTTTATCTTCAATAATATAGAGACTACTGTACGACCCCTAACTCTTTTGGGATGTACTGCTGTCCAAGGCCAGGTTGGATGGGGCTTTGTGGTCTAGCAGAAGGTGTCCCTGCCCATGGCAGTGGGTTGAAACTAGATGATCTTTAAGGTCCCTTCCAATCCAAATCATTTTATGATTCTATTCCATTACATAAAAAGCCATTATATACAAAGCCATTCCTTCCATGTTACAAGAGACTTATTTCAGATACTGTAATAGTATCCCATTTCCCAGAACTGTTATCAGAAAATTATTATGATTTTAATACCCATTATAAGTAGATAAATGAAACTAAGCTGCTTTGAGTGTCTTTCAGACATTTTTACGTACCTGAGTTGTGCTCATGCTATTATCAACACCCAGTTTCAGTTTAAGATTCTCATTTGTTCCTGTCAACGGATTCTAGAGAATAATGATCTAGTGTAAGGCTGTTTTGCAGGGGAAAAAAAAGAGATAATATTTTCTTTCCATTCTAAATCACCCTATTTCCTTAATCTGCTGTGACTATTGATGATATCACCAGTTGTGCCTATTTCTCATGCAGTGCCAATAGCTTTCTTGTGACAAAAACCTGGAGCATCTCAATTTTATCTCATGGGGGTTTTTGCACTAAAGACCTAGATTGTGCAAAAACGTAATTCATGTACTTAATACTAAGTGAGTTTACATCTAAAACTAACTGGAAGAAAAGACATGCCAGCATCTCCTTTAGAATAATGTCTGCAATAATAAGCTATTCAAAAGGATGAACAGAGTTACTCAAAGTCAAGTATCTCCAAATCAGGAGATTTGTATCCAGATCGGGCAACTTTTATGTGATGTCTGTTGCAGTTGATTGCAGACAGCTTTTTACTACAACCAACTTCAGACAAGCCACTTATTGTTGGGTATGCATTTTCTTCTTTTTTCACAGTTGCAGATAAAGTAGTAAAAATATTCTCACTAATGGTTTTAGTTAACTTCATATAGTCATTGTATTTGGAGAGTATTGTAGAATTGAAGAGAATTAAGAAAGAAATGATTACCTATTGCCTATGCACATTGTTTTAATTGCCATACATACATATTTTCCATTTTTAGCACTACATTTTTATGCACTACAAAATGACAACCTGGTACTTTTGAATCAATGGGGTCAACTGGGGCACCATATGAATTTCATGCATTTCCAGAAACTGGGAGGATTTTATAAAGTAAAACCACTTTGAACCACTGCCTTTACTAATAAATTCCTGATGAATTCAGATTCCAAACTTACAAGATTACAGGTAAAAAGAGGGGAAGAATGCTGATATATAGAATATATTTGTGTTTATACACATAAATACCTTTTTACAATGTAGTCCCTTAAATCAGGGCTCTTATTTACAGTAGCTGTTATTCATCAAATTAATGTATACATGTATATTTTGCTGTTGAAAATGTTCAAGAGGTATCATTTTGGCTTGGGAAATCAGAGTCCCTTAGAGCATCTTAGGCATCTACATGAAGGCACCAAATGTGGGAGACCCCTGTGCTTTTACAGTAACAGCTACTGGCCAGATAGGAAACTATAGGGCTCAGATACCCATCTTTAGCCAAATGAATGTGCCCCAATTGTCTAGTTTTAAAGAAGTCTTGGAATTCTCTTCCTGAAATTTTTATCAACTGCAATCACAGGTAGAGTATTTAACAAATACGCCTACTGACAATTATGCTGTTCCTCTGATAAATAAGAAGAAGCTGACAGGAAGATTATTTCTCAGGAAGAACACTATTGCAGATCAAGCCCAAAGACAGTGTGTGTGTGTGTGTGTGTGTGTGTGTGTGTGATAATCTTTGAATCTTCCCAAAGGTCTCAACATGCTGTAATTGGATTTGAAGTTCCTTCAGCGTAAGTTAACTCATAGGAAGGATCGGGTGTGTTCAGACAGTTATACTAGCTAAGAAATACCTTGATACTTGCCAGGAAGTTTCAGGAGGATCTTTATCCCTATTAAAAATCTGCATATGGGAGAAACATCAAAAGTATTTGTACATTCCTAAGCCCCTTTAAATAATATTAGTTCAATTGCTGCTTACTCAAGGAAGAGATGGAAAAACCACAAAGTAGCTCAACCTGCCAAGACAAATTCAAATGCCAAGGAGCAATCTTCTGCTAACTACTAAATCTGTATTATTTTTTAGAATGTTTCACCACATGAATAAAAACATAGTTTCCAGGAAAAATAAACAAATTGTAGACATGGCTGTAAGGTAAGTTTGTAGTGAACTCATCCAAAACTGTATTCCTATAGCTCGACTAAATTTTACAAAACCTTATGAAGCTGCAATTTAAATGAAAACAGGATTTTACATGCAGCCATAGAAATTATTTTAGTCTAGTCACTTTTGCTGCTAATTAGGATTTTCTGCACAGTGTGCAAAATGACTCTTTGAGTCCATACTCATAATTTACACAGTGAGCTGGAAGCCACAATACTCATGGGAAAGAGACTGACCCTGATCAGAGATTATACCTGAAAATGACAGTACAATCAATAAACCCTAATGATGGATAGATGAGAAGCAGATTTCAAAGATGGCCTCAACTCTCAGATATTTGCATGAGGAGTTGATTTCTGGATAGGCATGGACCTTAAAGTAAGCCTGTCAGGCAAGAATGGATGCAGCAAATATGTGCTGCAAACATGAGCTGGAAAAATGAGAAAAATTTCCTGCACTTGTTCATCAGTTTTATGATAGGATTAAAGAAAACACATGAATCATCATGCATGTCCAAAAATAATTATCTGACAATGCAATGTCTTTAATCAGTTTTGCATTCATCATAGATAAAGGTCTGGCATGCTCAAAGACATGTGCAGACACAGATGCCAAGTATATAAGCAACCTGAGACAAGAATTTACTGGCACGTGTAGGCACACTTACATTTTTTGTTGGAATGGAGAACTGCATGGATTTGGTATTAGCATATTTCTGGGCTCAGCTGAGCAAACAGTAACAAGAGATGCTTCGTTTGGGTTACTGATTGAACTGGCTGCAAGTTAACCTATGATTCAGACATGAAAAAGAAATTCTGAATACAGATCGAGTTAAGAATTGCCAGAATTTACCCATAATTTCAAGATATTCCAAAGAATTTAGTAAGTGTTGGGTAAGAGACATTGTATAATGACAGTAAAAATCCCAGATAAAAGATACTCCTCTGTGTCTTAAATAGATTGCCACAAGACAATTCCAAAACTGAGAACAGTTTGGCAATCATCAGGTTTACAAAAGACAACAGAGATACACAGCACCATGCTTAAGGAAAGGGGGAGATATTTTCTTTTAGCACAGAAATTTCATTTGTCTTAGATTTAAGATTAATCTTCAGTTACGGGAATAAGAAAGCAACGATCTATACATACTTCCTGCTTTGCCGAAATGCTAGTGTTTAAAAAAATACAATCTATCCCTATTCCTATGATAAAGGTCTCTGAACAGGGATTAGGAATGCAAGGTGCAAGCTGGACAAAGAGCAGAATCAGACATATATCCTAATTATGCAGTATTAAGTGCCCAATAACCCATGTTGATGGGTTACTGCAGACACTTCAGAAGTAGTATAATGACTTGACCTAAAAAGGCAGGCCTGATGAGACTGATATATTGCTCTCAGCCATCAGTCAAATGTGCTGCTAAGACAAGAGCATATGGTTACAAAAGGGTTTTATTAGAGTAGATAAAAAATACCTTTTGTCATAAATGTATATGTTTTCCTGGAAGCCCTGTTATTTTCGATGGAGGATGGGCACAATTTTCACTGCTGATCTGAGTAAACTTGACTTTGCTTCTTTGCTTTTCCTTTGAGGGGTGAGAATTTGAGATTTCAGGAGCCTCAAGTTTGCTGTTATCCTAAACATGCAATGCTCAATAGTAAATATGAAACTAACTGTACTCCTTAAAATGCAGTATCTTTGATTGCATCTTTAATTTTTTAATGTATACTCTTGTATTAGAATCAATAAAGACCTGTAATATTGCCATAGCTTTCAAAGCTATGATCAGTTGCATCAAGAACTGAAGCATGTCTACAACGCTTAACCTGAAACAATCTTTTGGAACAGGGAAAGTCCTTAGTGACATCTTGGGTAAATTGTTGCAAAACTCGACTGATATGTCATGGTAATTCCACCCTTGAAAAAGAAACCATGAGAGAGCATACTTGTCCCCCAAAGCACAGGGGTATTTTTGGCCTTTTTTATTGGTATTTTAAATGAAGTAGTATCACAACACCAAGACTACTAAGTTCAAAGGTCTAACAAGGGATCCAGACCATCTAAATTTAAAGCTGTAACTTTCTCTACACAGACTGAACAAGAAGAAAGCACTGAATGTTCTTGAAACGTTCAATATTCTTAAAACAACATAATTGACAAGATAATTTTAATTAGACTGCTGTAGAAGGCTATCTGTGGTGTTGCAGCTCACAAAAACTATGTCAGTAACAGAAAGTAAAGACAGCACACACATTTTCCCAGAGCACTGTGCTTCCTGTGTCTAACAGAATTATACTGGCAGCACAGTCACAGCAATTTCCACATTAGTTGCTGAAATGCAAACATCTGCATATATTTGCACATACACCTATGCTCTCCCTAAGTACTAATATGATTATCCCTAATAATATATAGGTTATTATATGATCCCTACTCTTTTGGGATAATGGTAGTCAAGGCCAGGTTGGATGGGGCTTTGAACAATCTGGTCTAATGGAAGGCATCCTTGCCCATGGCAGTGGGGTGAAACTAGATGATCTTTAAGGTCCTTTCCAACCCAAACCATTCTCCAACTCTGTGACTTCTAGGAGGACCTTGCATTAGCCAGCCAGCGACCTAAGGGAAGAAGATGCCACTGCTGAAAGGTTGAGTGAGCTCATCACATTCCTTAAAAGATTCTGAGAAGACCTCTTGACTTCCTTCTAGGTCCATGAAGAACACAGGTCATCCAATGATGAACATCCCAAGAGAAGTAATAATATGACCTTGCACTTCAGGCAAAAAAATAACTCTGACCACTGCCAAGACACAGTAAATGGTTTATTAAGAACCTCTGTAAAACATATATATAAATATGTGTGTCTCCAAAGCTCCTAGCAAAAAACCTCACTGCCTGAAGAAGTGCTGTGTCTAAAGAAATCAAGCCAGGGAAACAGTACTGTGTTATGATTTTTCACATACAACATTTTTCTCTAATAATGTTACGCACTAATTTACGATTCCTCATTAAAAAATAAATATTTTGGGAAAACTGACAGATTGTTATGTAAAAAAATTCCTTGTTTTTGAAATCAAATAAAATGTTTGGTCTAGAAAAAACTTATGTATATGCCCTTTTGTAATTTTATAATTTAATAATGGGGTTTTCAGCACACATTGTACAATGAATCTTGAAACGTTTTCTCATAACTCCTATTCCAAAAGCTATCTGTTTTTCTTCAATATATGTTTTTACAGTATTTTTAATAATAATAGACAGTAATGTTGTTCAATATATAAAATCTAAATTCCATAGTTCAATTCTTAGAAAACAAATAGAAGTTGTCTCTCCAGGTTTATAGAGGCTTGATATTATGAAGTTTTCAGAATTGTTTAAAATAAATACTCAGAAATAGTGAATGCTTAACGCACAACCACAAATAAGGAAACTATTTGGATACTTGTGTATGACTAACATATGTTGCTGTTTCCAAAACTAATTCTTAAGTTTCAGAGGCTGATATGTGACTAAACCCCCACATATTAGTAGAAAACAGATAAGTTTAACATCAAAATTAACATAATGGCAATTTGTGAAAAGATTGTTAAGACTTTCAGGGCCATACACCCCTAACAGAGAATAAGTTTTTCTCTGCTGTCATCAAAAATGCATACAAATGTTAAACTTGCCTGACCTTTAGAAATTATCTGAAGCACAGTAGTTAAACAAACAGTCCAATAATTTGACATACTATTCCCCATTATTTACTGACTAAAGTCACTTACTATAGATAATTGTCAGAAACTAAGAAGTAAAACCAGCACTTATATTACCCTGTTAATTTTCAAAAGGTTTTTGTAAAGCATTTTATTTACAAATAGTATATATGATACAAGGTACACTGCCCAGGAGTATTTTGACCTGACATTCAGAAAAAGGTCTTTGTTTGCTCAGTGAAAAGCATTGCATTAAAAAGAACTTCTAAATTAGAAGGCTCAAGAGCACTTTCTTTCCTTTAAAGCTGTGATGAAATACATACTACTCCTGCTTTGAACATCATAGTTTACAAAAGACAATAATATCCATATTTATACACTCACATAGTACCTAGGGACTGAAACCCATTGTATTGGTTTAAATTAGGAAAATAGGTTACAGTACCATATTAAGAGACTCATTATTACCAATTCATTGACAAACTGAAAAGCTTTCTTAAAAGGGGCTGGTAAACATTGTTTATCACTTTATTAATAATTGAATAAAAACTATAAGAGTATAGTTACATCTGAGCATTACATTAGGCCCAGGAGATCTAGAAGCCAGAGCTAGAAATTTTGGTATACAGGAATAAAACTCACAACAGTCATATTAAACTGATAACATGATCCAGGAGAAAATTAAGATGGAATTAAAGAAGGTAAACAGTTTACCTAAGAATAATCAACAAAGAAAATAAAGAATGAGGGCAAATAACATGTAGCTCTTCTGGTATTTTGGTGGTGAAAGTTACCATGAGCTAAAAGTGATCAGCAATACAATACCTCAGCATAAAAGACAACATATTACCTTGAGCTGTAAGCTAATCTTTATGATTTACTTATTGGTAAAGTTACAGCTGTTTTTTTTATAGAGCACTCTCTATCTAAGGAATACAGAAGAAATTAAAGGAATTCAGCAGAAAATACTAACTACCAGAGGTCTAAAAAAAAGTGACAAAGAAAGCAAAAATTAAATAATGAGCAGTCTTTTAGTTGAGAGGAAACTGAGTGGAGATATAACAGATGACAGGGAAAAACATCCAGAATGAGCATGCAAAGTTAAAGCTCATTCTGCTTATTCTGCAGAAATACTACGTGTTTGTGGTGACCAGAAGGGATCCTTTCTCAAAAGCTATTCCTTCACTTTCTATAAATTTAGAGTATGTACTCCTCAGTGCCTGGGCACTGAATTTGTAAATAGGATGGAATTTTCTTTGGTCAGTATTCCATTTTGTATCAGTTTCTTGCTTCTGTAGATACACTACACACAGTTAACTAGCTTCACCATGATTTTATCTACTTCAATCACACCAGATGAGTTTAACAATGAAGAAACAAATTTTCTATCACGGATCAAGAGAAGCCTTTAAATACAGCAGTGCAAAGTCTGCAAACAGAACTGCAAGAAAAAAAACTGTATAGCAACTACAGTTCTCAGGTAAAAGCAGATACCTCAACTGTTTCTCTAGGTATACTTTTACCCAAAATGCCCAACCTGTACATTATCTTCAAAAGCTGGTGACTAACTTCCCACACTTCCACACCTTAATGCCACTTTATATGCCTCCCTTGCTCTTCACCTGGCCATTTTCATTGCTTAGGATTTCACACACTGTAAAAAGAACATTTGCTCAACACACAGTTAGATTTAAGCTCCTGACTTCTAACACAAGCTCAGCTTTTGATAGTAATAGCTACATACCATTTGGACATGTCATCAGAACATAAAGTTTATTAGCAAATAAAGCATTTTGCTTTAGTATATTCTAAGAAAGAGACATTCCATATTCCATCTCTGTTGTAGCACTGCTGCATCAATAGGACTTCTGTGAGTTTAAGTGAGAGCCCGATATGAATAAAATTAACTCAAATACCTCTTTACAGAACTGAGCACTATGTCCAGAGGCATGCAAATATTAAAACTATACCCAATATCTTAAATAAGACCCAACATCACTACATTAATTCATTCTTACCTTTTAGTTACATTCTAGCAGTGACTTTATAAGCAGTACATTCATTTTCATGAAAAAAAAAAGTTGAAAAGTTAACCAATGACAGTTCAGAATGGCATCTGCTTTTAAAGCACTACACATGCTTGCTACTATGCAAACCAAGTTTTAACTGTCATGCTGTCAAGAAAAATGATAGTTCCCTAGTCATATCTTATCTTTTTAGGAAAGTTAAGAACTACAGAAGACTTTACAATAGAAAATTGTTTCATATATTTAACAAAATCTGCCTTTTGCATGAAAACCCAGAGAGATGTTATATTTGAAGCTGACAATGGGGAAAAAAAAAAGGCGCAAAACCCCAACTAATGAACAAAACACACAAAAGTGGGAAGCATTTCAAGTTTTATATGTGCCTGTGCTTTTATTTCCTTAGCCTTCTCTCAGCTTAATACAATATAAAAGTCCATGAATAAAAACCTGACCATACATAAAGCAGTCTTAGAGCTGCACTGGGTCATTAACTGTGATAGACCTTCTTAAGGAATATAACTATGTGCTTATTAAGAAAAGTCCCAGCCTGAAAATCACCTTAAGTACAGTGCCTTTTCAATGTCCAACAATTATAGGCATTATCTGCAGTTATATTGCTAAATCTAGCCGACTTTTGAATGCTCCCCTAAATTTGGTACCAAATTTGTTGTATCATTAAACAAACAAAACAAAAAAACCCAAGAACAACACACTCCCAAACCAAAAAGCTATGCATACTTTTCTGATCTAATGAAATGAAGCTCATCATATTTAAGGTTTTTCTTTGGTTTTTTGCAACAAATATTGTGGGATTACCTTGGTATTTGAAAATCTGGAAGTAAAACAGAACTGTAGTTGATAGTTAAGGTAGAATATCTCTGATTAACCAAGGGAGTTAGTGGAGAACATTCTCTATAATGAAAAACTGCTTCATTTGAAATGGCTTAAATCTTTTCACTCTCAGGGCAGTTAGCAGTGTACACTTCTTTGTTCAGGTTGCTAAGGAAGGGGACTACTGAAGGTACATAATTTTTTATTAGTTGTTTTTCTTTAAGGTGGTTCAATGTTGTTTTTTTCACTCTGTAGCAAATGTACCTACAACCTCTGTGTGGCACTCTGTTCATTTTTTATTACTTAAATGATTTCAGAAGAACTAAGCAAACTATATGAATCTGACTTACTGTCCTTATGAGCAAAGGGGGAAGAAAATAATTGTGAAACATTTAAAGTGGGATTTAATCTCCAACAGCGTTAATGATAATCCACATATTTTATTAGAAGTTTATGCTTAATCCACAAATGTTCAGAAAAATAAAAAAGCCCAAACGAAGTATGATTCAAAAAGAATAGCAGTTGTATTTACAGTTAAGCCATCCAACAAAAAAAACATACTGAAATCTCAGGTGCACTGCTGTGCATCTCTTTCTGGACCTCTTTCAGGACCTCGTTGTTTGTTTTTCCTTAAGACACCTAAAATGACACAACGAAGTAAACAAATTTCACAGAAGAGTAAATGTAGCCATTAAAGATGCCGACATTACACCTCTAGTGATACTTAATCCTGCTTCTCTGTAACAAACAGCAACTACACACCCGAGTGACACAAGTTCAGCCAACTGCTGGCGGCACCGCTCCTGCACCGCGAGAGAAGGCGCGGCATCCACTGCCCACGGCACCGGCGAGAGGCTGCGCCTCCTTCCCCGCGCTCACCTCCCGCGGCGATCCTCTTCCCCTCCTTCCTGCCCCTCACCCCGCTGGAAACTTTCTGCCTGCCGCTGACACGGCTTCCGAGCCGCTGGGGCAGCGGGATGCCAGCGCCGCCTCCCAGCCCTCCCCGCCGCACCCCCGCCGGGAGCAGCGCAGCCTCAGGGACCCGGCTAAGGTGCCGGAGCACGAAGCGGTTCTCGCCGAGCAAACCGATGTTGCAACCCTACGCGGAGGGCTGCCTCCCGCCTTCCTCCTCCGGCCCTCGCCGCTCGGCCAGCAGCGGGAGGAAAACTTTCCAGAAGACGCTTGCCCTCTCCCGGCACTCGAGGCGTGTCGGGCCGGTCCAGGCAGGCGTGCGGGGCTGTTACCTGATGTCCCCGCTCGGCTGCAGGGCAGGGCAGAGTCCCCGCGGTCCCCTTCATGCCCGAGGGGCTGCCGAGCCCGCCCGGAGGCACACGCCGTCATCCAGCTGCCTCCCCGAGGGCTGCGCCTCCTTCCCTCGCCCTGGCGGGGCGGTAGGCGCGGGGCGGGCGCCGCTCTCGGGGCCTCGGCGGCGCGGCAGGGAGGGAAGGAGGAACGGAGGGAGGGAAGGAGGGACAGAGTGCAGGAGGGGGAGAAGGAGGAGGAGAAGAAGCTGAGCAGAGGGCGGGAGGAGAGCTGCGCCCTCCCATTCTCCGCCCCAGCCGCCGAGCGGACACACAGCGGACGGGGAGCAGCCGCGCCGCCCGCGCCGCTGCCCCGCCATGGGAAGTGCAGGGGGTCCCTGCGAGCGCCTCAGCGCCAAGGCTGAGCTCTGTCTGCCCGGCTTTTGGGTCGGGCAGGGCAGGGTAGGGCAGGACAGGGCGCAGCCGGAGCCTCTGGAGGGCGCCGCTATCCCGCTTGGTGCTTTCGGAGAGCGCGCCTGCGCTCGGTGCTGGGGATGGAGTTTGGGATCGTTGGCGGGGACCAGTGCGGGAGGTAAAGGGGGAAACTGGCCGTGACAGAGAAGAAAGATGACGTGCAGATCGGGAAGATGAATGATAAAGACCTTCTTTTTTTTTTTTTTTTTTTTTCTTTTTTTTTTTAATGACAAATTTTACAAGAAAGGTGTTCAGAAAGGCAGAAAGAAGAGTGAATACCAATGGGATATCTGAAGAGGAGAGAGGAGTAGGAAAGGGCTGTCGGGCAACAAAGAGGAAAATGTTTCCTGTGAGTGGTCAAGAGCAGGGTTTTGGAAAATGAGAAGATAAGGTGTGGGCAAGCCAAAAAATTTACTGTGCTTGGCAGGAAATACATGTGAAACCGAGATGATGGGTGTGGAGAAGTTTGACTGCCTTCTCCCAGAGTTTAGAAAAAGGAGCTATTGAGAAAGTGATTTTAACTTTAAAGAGATTTTATATAGGGTAAATAGTCATAAATTAAAGTATGGGAAAAGTAAGAAATAAGCACTGCAGGAATTGCTGGACAAGAAGGAACTCTGTGATAAAAGGAACAAGCCACAGCTTGAAAGAGCTAGTGCATCTGAACAGAACACATACAGTACTTGGCTGAAATGAGGTAGGGGTATTGGTTCTATATGGGATAGAAATTACACTGTCCAGAAACTTTTTCTGTAAGAACTGTGCAGTATATCTTGTCTTTTTCTGGCAAATCATGCCATCCCACATGGGTAGCGGAGAGTTGGATTCAAGCTCTCCATACTGAACTTGCCTTTACAGCCAGTGTAGCAAAGTGGACTCTGAACACCCAGGACTAGGTGTAAAAGCAATATTTCCTACAGAGTTGATATCATCCTAGTCCTTGGAGAACCGAACTGAGCTTTAATGTTTAGTCAACCCAATTTGAACCATATATGGTCATGTAGATTCAATGCTTTAAGTATTTACTCATGGGAAAGGATTAAGTTCATGCTGCTGAATCAAATTGCCCATGAATGTTTACTGTCCCTCAACCTGGAAGATGACAGAGATATGAGACAGGATACACACTGGGATATATGGAACTGGAGCAGAAATTACCTTGTTTATACTGAATTCTGTCATTGAAATATTTACAAATATTTACTGCATAAATGAGAGGAAAAAATGCTGAACATCAAATTCATCTCTTCATCCAGATGATTAGTTATGGGTCTAATAACTCTTCCTCTGTTGACTTCCTGCAAGTTTTAGCATGACACTTTAAAGGGCTTTGTTTTTAAAGTCAGAGACCCATTCTGTTCTGTTCTAACTCCTTGTATTTCAGCAACTGTGGGAGCAGCTGTAGTGAACTGTAGTAAACTTGCATCTGGCACAAGACTTCTGTTGTGTGGGTGATTTACAATAAGCAGAGGATAGCTGGGGTATAGGTTGGATTGATACAGAAAAAAAAAACCAAACAAGAAGAAAGAAGAAAAGCTAGCTTGCTTTAGTGTAGGACTATGTAATCCATATATTTTCCTTTTTTTCTCTCTTTATTTCTGCCCTTTACTGTGCAGAATCTTTCTTCTTAAAGCTTATCAATCCTACCACTGTACTTATGTCTAACAATAGTTCTACATATTTTGTATATATAGAAATTTTTATAGAAGTTGTTGCCAGAGACCTGGAGGACGATACTTCAGTAGCCATCTCTTGCATAAAAATGGTGTGCCAGTCTGGGCTTCTAGATGCTGTGGTAGTATTGGTGAAAATAATGATGGTTAATAGTAAATGTTTAGCTCTTTGTTTGTAGGAGTTGGAAGTTCTCTGGGAGTTGCCTTTGGAGCTGCTGCTAAGGACTGGTAAAAATTCTGCCTATATGAAAGAGGGTGAAATTAGCATTTTCAAGTTATTTCTGACCTTTATTGTCTCTGGTTTTTTTGGTGGCCATTATAAAGATCTGTAGCTAATCAAGAAATCTTTTGTGAAAGGCCTCTCTCAGAGGTGCTGTTTTCTATCAGTTTGTACTGTGTGTAACATATTTCCTTTGCTCCCTTGAATTGTTATGTATCTGAATTTAAGATAGTGTACTGCAGATTATTTTCCTCGATACAGTAGCAAGTTAAATCAAAATCAGTAGAAAATTCAGTTTCTTAAAACTATGTATTTGCTAAAATAGCACAATGTACGTAGATTTACAAATCCAAAATATTATTTTTAAGATTATTGGTACAAGTAAAATGCTCACAGTGTGTTTTAATCACTTGGGTAGCATTAGAATTTGATATGTTTATCACCTATATTCAAAGGTAGGAATAACTTGTGCATAAGAATCTATTCCATAACAAATGTAGTATTGCATTATTGATAGCAGCTATAAAATCCCTGGAGAAAACACATTTATTTTGAGTGGCTCTGTATTCACTTCTTTTTGAAGACAGATGGCTTGTACAATGAAATAAGCAATGAGTGAAACATAAACTTAAAGATGTTTGGTTTTGTAATTAACTGGCTAACATGTGAATGGGTTCAGTCTTGTGGCATCTATACCATCGTGTTCACCTTATCCTTCCTTACCTGTCCCCATGCCCCATCCACCCCTCATTGGGCATGTTGCTTATGTCTTTTTTTGGATTCCTACTCAGCTGTAAAAGAAGCTAAATGACTTTTCCAATAAAGAAACTCAAGGTCAGAGCTGGGAGTAGCTCATATCGACAGCATGGATCCACCTGTACTCAGCTGGCTTGTAGCAGCTTACCCATTCTTCTCTAAAGATGCAGCCTTTGGGTTATGGTATGACTTCTCATTGTGCTGTCATGTACCATGTAGCTTTTAATCTGCCAACATAGCCCTACCCTTCAGAAATTGTATACTGGCACGTGAAAGAGCTGTGTTGTTTCTGGAAAATCTCTCTGGCTCATGCTACATGTCCAATACAGTTGCAACCCCCCAAAAAAAACCAAATGAAAAAAACCCCAAAAGCAAACCCTAACAACAAAGCCAACAAAACCCCTAGACTTCCTAATGTTTTCAAGGATTATGCCTGAGTAATCAGCTTCCTTCTGAGAAAAAAATCTTGGGAGGTTTTATGAGGCCATCTCCCTGGACACCATCCAATCTGTGTAAGTTCAAGATCCAAAAATGCAAGGTGGTCTACCTCAGGACTAAAGGATGCAACAACTGTCCTGCAGCTATATACCATCATCTGCTTTTTCTGTGAGGACTTATATAAAATATAGAGCAAGCCCTTGACAGCATACTATCCCCTTCAAGAAAGACAGAGCTTTATCTGAGTTCCATGGTTAGGTATCAGTAATAGCTCTCCTCTTGAAATCTAAGGGTAGGATGACAGGGTGTTTTTTCACATTCAGACCATGTCCATGAAAAGGTCCCAGTTTAGGTATAAGCTCCAGAGGACTGTAGTCCACAGGCAACCTTTAGTGGCTTTTATAACCCTGAGATCCTGAAGCATGTGGAAATTCATCCATGCTCCTCTTCAGTTTTTCTGTTGCCCATTTTGTTTCTCATACAGTATCTGGAATCTATGATTGCCTCTCAAAGTTGTTTATACTCTTTGTATAGCCTACAAAAAGCTACGTGCATCCTGAGTGTTCTGGAGAATGCTTTTGAAGATTCCTGTCTGCTTCTGTTCATTCTACATGAACTTCAGCAATAATTTCAGGATTCATTTGTAAACTAAGATTTGCAGCTTTTTCTGGCACCCTCTCCACTGAAGGTCCCCAGTGTGTAGGAACTGGCTCAGTCCAAGGCTCCTTTCAGTGCAAACCTACTAGGTCCGACCAAGAGGAAGCCCAGCCAGGATATTCTCCTCGTTGTTTGTTCCTCATAGGCATATTCTTTACATGCCTTCCTTGTCTCCTTTTTTCCTTCATCCTTCTAGATGTTTTTTTCCTCCTATATTTGTATGTACACTTTAAAAGATTTCTTCCTTCAATGCGATTTTACTGTACTTGATGTAGTCTACACATTTTGCTTGTCTTGTTGTACCCTTTAGATCTGACCAATATCAATGCTCTGTTAGCAGAGTGAACCCAGTTCTCATTTCTAGTAGTTCTGTACCAATTTATATTGTATTATTTTCTTCTCGATTGTTATTTTATCTTTTTTTCCCCCTCTTTCTGTGGAGAAATGGTTAAACTAATTAGATATTAAATGCCATGTTGCAGTTCTACATAAGGATTTTTCATTAGAAATAACCTTTAATTACGACACATTTTATCACAAGATGCATATTGTAGGTCAGACATTGTAAGTTAAAATCTTTAACATTTAAAAAATTTTTTTAGGTTTTTTTTTTTTTAATTCTACTTGCTTAAACAAAATCAGTCAGGGATACAGTGTAGTCAGATAAGTATTTTGGTAGTGTCCTGATAAGGGTGGTTCATAAGCATGGAAGTGTTATTGTAAAGCAATTGTAGTAGGGTGACAATTGCTTGAAAAAGTAATTGCCTCACAATCATCTATGACTAAGACTTGTATTTTTTTTTTAATGGAATTATTTCCTGAACTTACTAGAGTCTTTATTTCTGTAGTCATACAAAGAAGATGGATCTCTGTTATAAGTATTGAAGCAGTGGTTGAAAACAAGCCCTTTAATATCTGTCTGAAAGCAGGATTTAGAGCATAGTTAACTAGGTTTTTTTGTTTTCCTTTGGGTTTGGTTTTATTTTTTCTATCTAAATTACACTATGTCTCTTGCCAAATTGCTATCAATATGTATGTGGCATAACAATTTTATTTTCAAGTTTTTACTGTCAGCCTTATAATGTCCTTCCATGACACTATATAGGGAAATGTGAATTCCTTGGAGGCTTTATAATAGCAATCAGTACTTTTGAAATTTCTTTTGTGCCATTATTCAGACTTTAGTAAGAACGTCATAAAGCCCTGAAGAGGAATCACTTTGTTGACTCACTAATGCCTGTGTCATCTAGATGAATGCATGCCCACTGTATGTCTTTTAAATGTACCAAGTAATGGTAATAACAAATCTAGTGCTTCAGCTATGTTACTACATTGAAATGTTATTTTACATAACTCCTTTTCTGTGCAGTAGTTTTGCTGGAATTACCTCAGCTATCATGTGTTTTATCTGCCACAAAATTTTACGTTTATATTATTTAGTTTATATTAATATTGGCATCTTTGTTTCACTTTTTACTTTTAAAAATATGGACAACATAGGTCCCAATAAGGAACACGGGAAAGTAAATAATAATAAATAAACAAAATATTGTTCATTGCAACAATCAAAATAGAGACAAATTAATACATAGTAGTACTAGCATAACCAGGCTATCAATTCTATCCTATTTGTAGGCTGTTAGGAATATATACAATTCACTTCAGCAGTTGGACTGAGTATACTCAGTTATATTTACATCATGGACCATTACTTTATGTACAGTAATCCACAGAAAAGTTCCTCGACAGTTTTATCCTAAAGATAAAGCCATTTAGAATAGTTCACAAGAATCATGTGTAGGGCTAGTCAAGTCTTATCACACAACCTCACATGTGGAATCTTCGTGCCATCTTCACTGTGCCATTGCTTCTGTCCTGACTAAAAGAAGAAAAATTTGGACTGTTACGAAATGCCCAAACTGCCTGGAGTCCTTCAGAATTGCTTGTACCTAATTAAAGAAACTTTCACCTTTCAATCTCAAGGCTACACTGATACTTGAAGTTATATTCTGCTATGAGAGGTGAGTGACACAGTACACCCCAAATTGTCCCTTATCTGCTCCTAGAAGAATTTCTATTGCATATTCTTACAGAAGTTCAGAAAGATTCTGAAGTTAGATTCCAATGTGGCAGTTCACTTACAACTTGCAAAAGAAATACAGGAGCTTCAGAGAGCCCTCATTCTTGCACTTCTGCTGTTCTGAAACACAATAAAGAGATAGCTATACTTTCCCACTGAAAAGGACAGAATTATAACAAATGGCAGCCAGAATAAAATAGCTGCTTTAGAGTTGCAGATACCTTTGCAAAACTGAAGCACAGTTCCAATAAAATACAAAAATTTTCAGTAACAGTAATAGAGATGAAATAGTCATGAGGAAAGCCACTATTAAATCATAGCATTCTTTACCATGTTTTCTCTGTTAAAAAAATAATATATATATATCAGCCTTTATTTTAGAATTAAACATATATTTTTTTCTCAGACAAAATACAGTTATGGCACTGAAAAGGACAATCAAATAGATTTTGCTTCTGTGTAACTAGTGCATGATATAAAATTTCTTTGCAAAATATAAATTCATTCAGGATAAATATAAAAAAGATGAGAGTTGATTATATTGACATACTGTAGAAAAAATATTTTAAAATTTCCTGTTTCCCAATCTTGGTTCAACTTTTCAACCTTCAGTGTTATTAAAGTCATAAATGTAGTTCCTGATTAACTTGTTATTTCTAGGATCTGTATTTCCACTGCTGAGTTTGCGAGCACATTGGTTTCATTCTTTAGAATTGGTGAACAGTGAAGGAAAGAAAGGTTAGATATTCTTCCATGGATAGTGTTTCTTAGCTTTCTGCTTATCCTCTGCTTTATTTTGGATTCCATTATGGGAATCCTATCTTTGATTATACTTTGTGTACACCTTATGGATCCTAAAACAAGTTCCTGTAGCTCATACTGAGAACGAGAGTCTCAATTACCTATAAGGATTAACTGAAATCCGATGCATTCTAGTGTGAGTGAAGTATGTGTATTTCTAAAGCCATATGCTTAAAATTACCTTCATACAGTAATTACTTCATTGATTATTTTTAATGATGTAATTAAATTAATTAATTTCTACTTCATAGAGTAGTTTTGAACTAAAAGGAGCTCTGGAGGTCATCTTTGTCCATTCCCTGCTCAAAGCATGTCTAATTAGGTCAGGTTGCTTTGGGCCATGTAAAGCCGAGCCTTGAACACCTCTGAGTCTCTGGACAACCTCTCTGGGCAACTTGTTCAAAAACTGGATAATGCTCAAGGTAATTTTTTCCCCCTAATATCTGCTCAGAATTTTCTGTGTTCCAATCTGTGTCTGTTTACTTTCCTCTCACCCCATTTCACCTCCAAGAAGACTCTGTCTCCATTTTTACTCTATCTACTGATCAATTCAATTTTATTTGCATAAACACATTAGTGGATATATTCCTAAGTGATGAGGGAGGCAGAAGTCCCATTTATTTCTATAGGATACTGGGAAAAACAGAACCATCACTTTTCCTCTGTGTCTTTAATAGAGAGAACTTGTATTTGTCTGGGCAGAACTTGCATGTGCGGTTCTTTGGGCTGCTTGACTTGTTTCACTTCAGGTGAGGTGGGATCTTGGCACTGAGCTGTGAAAGCCAAATTGTTCTGAGTACATGTAAGTTCAGAACTGTTGGTGTCTAGAGGGCTTTGTGTCAAATCAGGAAACCTGTAAGATTAAGTGCACCAGAGAGATTTCTTTAACCACAGTTTGGTTTTATATCCATGCAAAAGTTGTTCTGAGTCAAGTCAATTGGCCGTCTGTAGGGTCCAGTGCTCTTTGACATGCCCTAAGGGTATATTACCTGGCACCCAGCAGTGTGCAACTTCCCATATAGATTTCTTGGACAATGTAAGACAACTCAAATGACATTAGACACTTGTATGTGGATATATGCTTATCCCCACTGTTTGGCTTCTTGTTCCTTTTCTGAGGATGGGATTCAGTTTGAGATTAAGAAACCTTCATGCAACTGCCTATCTAACTGTAAACTAAAGATTTACCCTTCCACTATCATCAGTGGGGATTTGGGACTTGATTCATCTGCTTACACAACTAAGTGAGCATGGCATGCTCTAGCATATTGAAGACAGCTATGGGATCAAACAGATGTGAGATGGGACTTGTAGGAGACCACTGCCCTTCTGGGGCAGCAGCTGGAAGCCAGCTAAAACACCCTATAGCATCTGAAATTGCAGTAAACATTTCCTGGCTAGCTGAAAACTTGTTATAGGCTTATTTCTTTCTTCACTTCAGGATATATGTGGAAACTTTCACTGTGTGGTAGTATGTCACCCTGCTGTCACTGTTCAATTATCACTTAATTGGAAATTGGCTTGATTATGAATTACATGCTTATTAAAATCAATTTAAACATAAATTGCAGTTCAATGATATATTTTGATGTCATTCAATGTTATTAGCAAAGATGCTATGCTTTTTTTCCATACTTCATTGATACTTATTTCAAACCAATGAATGAATATTTTGTTAAATATTTTATAAAAATGTAATGAAAAGTACACCTTTTCCTTCCAAACAGTTTTTGAAGTACATGGAATGTACTTTGCAGACTTTTCCCCTAGTTTTTTAGGTGCAGTTGCTTTCAGTCATCTTTCTTTGAAGTTACAAATATGTATGTATAATGCATCTACTTCATATATAGCCATACACTTCTCTTTCACAGTGTATACAACAATAAATCATCTCATTAACAATAAATCATCTCGTTAAGTAATTTGAGGGGTACATAATGAGCAACTTTGGGATATAAACTTCATTGTATTTATGAGCTGAAGTCTTCATAACTATCCTTGAAAGTATTTCTTGACTAGTGGGATTAATTATATATCACACAGATGCCTGTCATGGACTCTGTTTACACTGTAGGGAACTGAAATAGGATAGTTAATTTTCTTTTATTCTGTTAAAATGCCAAGGTTTAATTAAACTGCTTCAGCTTAAGGGTTGCACAGCTACTTTCAGCTGTCATGAAGCATACTAGAAATTGATTTGTCATTGACTACATGCCCAAGAAGGCATTTAGCAGGCTTTGTAATTTCACTCAAAATTGTTTTTATTAATCATAGTTGCTCTCCAATTTCTAAAATTTGTAGGAGAAACAGTGTATTAAAATAATTTTCATCCATATGCTCAGGGAGTAAAAACAATACAGATGCCAAGTATCTGAAATTTACATTCAGTTTTGAGTTAACATCTGGGTTTTGCTTTTTATATAAGATTTTTATAACACTGAAATTTCATGCATTTTTGAACATTTTACATAATTATTTCAGTCATACAATAGCAATTAGATGGCATCATGAATTAGCAAGACAATTGCAAAGCAATAAAGCCATAATTTTACAGTTGGGAAAAATAAAACATAGTAACAGACAACTCAAAGTAGCCACTTGCTTGCAGCAATACATACTTACATATATTGTATAATAACCATGATATAGAGGATTTTCAAAAATGTTGGCAGAAGAGACATTAGGCTTGCTCACTTGCTCACTTCAAGCACTCCACACCCAACCTTTGCTGATGTGAGAAAAACAGCAACCATGAAAAACCACAAGAGGAGCCACTATTGAATCTGCATTTCCACTTTGAAAAGCACAAAGCCAAAAGCTGGATATGAAAGAAGGTCCTTAGTGCTGCCTTTAAACACTTGGGGAAAACTGGTGTTCTCAGCGTCCTTTTTCCTCTAGCACTCTCAGAGTTTCCAGTGAAAGCTCTGTCTGAAGTCTGTACACAGCCTGCTTCCAGCATGTACAAAACCGCCTACAGTTTGGCAGTATTAGGTATCAGCTTCTGCATTAATGAACATGTAAGGTTTCACATGAAATGTAATAATTTGCATGGGAATAATTGCATAATAGGAGACAAATAAAACTGGAACTGTCTGCATGGGGCTCACTCCCTAGGTTGGAAACCTGTATTAGCCTCCTTATTGGGATTTCATTTTTGATCCAACCTTCCAGTTTCCCATTCCTCAAGGGTAGTGAAACAATTTTTAGCTTCTGTGGCTGTAATTAACATGGTGTTATTTGGAAAGTTCTGTATCTCAGATTTCGAGGAAAGCATAACAATTCTGATGGTTTTATTCTAGGAACTGATGGCTCCTGATCCTAACCTGTATTTTAATTATGGATAAGGTGTTTTCTTTAGCGGTAGAGTGAAGATCAAATACCTAATTTAAATCAGAGAGTGGCTGAAGCCATTTCCTATCCAGTTCCCTTCAGCTCGGTTAGAGGCACCTAATTCTTTTTGAAAGGCTGGGCTTGACTTCTCTTCTATACTTTTAGTTTGTGATGCCTATCTTAGTTTGTTCTTTTGCTTATCATGCAAGCAGACCCTTCTTCTTGGCCCTTCCCTATCTGAGAATATAGCAACAATTTATTGATTGAGCATTGAGCTTTTAAGCACCTCTCATCAGGGGATTTGTGTGAGGTAAGAGTACATAACTCTGAAAGCAAACAAACAACTGCAAGTATAATAAAAATTACATTCTGACAGTCTTATCAAAACATGGTTCAGAACAAGTTAATTTTAGCAAACTGAATGTAGAGTTCTAGGAAATATTTGATTATATTAACTATTAAAGGAAAGTAAACCAAATCTTCGGCTCTACAGTAATAGATAATTTTATTATATTTTAGTAAGGTAAAAGGAAGTAATCTAATATATTCCCAGTGTGGCCTCCAGCAATTTTTTATATAGACATTGAGATATTTAAAACAATTACAATTGCATAGAAATTTTTGTATGATATTTTTATGTGTAGAACCAAATGGAATGAGCAGTTCTAAATATCCAATATGACTCTGGGGGGAGGAGCAGGAGGTAGATCATCATGTGGTGTGAACTGGCATGGATCCTTTCCTCTTACTGAAGGTGATACTGATAAGGATGTGGGCCACAGACTTCAGACACAGAGAGTTAAATCAGAAAGGAAAAAGTTTCTTTTCTTATATGCCTGTCGAGCACTTTAGTGATACTTCGTTTAAAATAAAAACCTTCAGCTGACATAACACACCTTAAGGTCTCTAAGTAAAATTCTTGTCATTGTTGCATAGTTTCTGGAACAGTAGAGAATCTTGCATTTTAATTTGCTAAGGTTTGTCTACCACACCTGGTTTATTTTAAAAGCACACACTGTGAAGCTGAAAATACTTTTTTGGGAAATTACCTTGACTTTTTCCTCTTGCTTCAACTGTCATCTGCCTCAGATACACTAAGTGACATTATTCATACTCATTCATGCAGGAATGCACTTAATAGGCTCACAGGAAAAGTGATCATTAGTTGATTGACTGTAACTTGATTGCTTGTGGATAAGGCTCACAGGTTTATTTCTTCATTTCAGCAAGGAGTAGGAGCTGCTGCACCTCAGTCTGCATAGTTATGAATACAGAGTTTTACTGACATGGGTAAACATTAATACAATAATAAAATGGCCAGTGCAAAACACTGAGCTCATGATGTCTTCAATTACACATGGTGGGGAAAGATGGCTGCAGGTAAAATTAGGGGAAACTGAGAAGATATATTCACACCCTAACAGAAGATATAAAGGTATGGGAATTGTAGGGTAAAACACAGCTGTTGCTCCCTGGATGGAATGTGGTTGGCATGCTCCGTGATGAGTCCCTGTACACCTAATATGCAATCATAAGCACTTGCTAAGGGGTATGGAACAGAGGGTGGAGTGGAGAGTGTGGCCAGGCTCTGTGGAGATCTTTGCAGGAAGAGGAACTCAATGATACTTTGCAGCTGATAACTCATATAGCACCTGTCAACCAAGGAAGAAAGGAGAAGATGTCTTGCTATCGAGCCAGCAATTGTGACGAAATTGCTCTCCTCAAACGAACTTAGTTCATTATAGCCTAATTATAATATTAACTCACACCTCCGTCCCAAAGTTACCCACCTCCAAGGTACAACCACCCCTCACTGCGCACATGCGCTACATTTTTTTGACCGAGAGTATCTTTAAGAGCGAAGCGAGAGAATTTTGCACCAAGCAGAGGCAAAGGTATGAATGACTGAAGTCACTCAAGCTCCACCATAAAGAAATAGTATAAAAGTAAGAGCAAATGAGGAGAAGTAAGGGAAGACTCCATCATAACTGCTGGGATCAGTCGATGGGCTGATCCTGTCTTCCTTCCCACAAGGACACCTATTGTGTAAGAACCATCCTCTGTGCATGCTGAATACTTTTACTGGAGTTTACAGTTTGTCTGTGCATCACTTTGAGTATATCTTTTGATGTCAGATACCATCACTGGTAATCCTTGAACCTTAACCTGTCACAATTTTATATTAATAAAGAGTGTTATTCCAAAAACTGTTAGTGTGAGTCCTTCATGGGTGCTGGCAGCTGCTGGCAGCAGGTAACACTCTTGAATAAAGTGGAAGACCTGCTGAGGGGTCAAAAAAGTGGGAAGACCCATTGAGGGGATCTTCCTTATGCTGTTGGTGTGTGTCCCTGAATAAGTCAGTTGAACACTGCAGTGTGACAAACTGCTCAGTGAAGGGTCCCCCAGTGGAATGCTGACAGACTGGCCAGGCAAGAGGGTCTCGGCTTTCCTGGGACACTGACAAATAAAGATTCTAAAAGAGTGAAAAAAGTCTTTTTATTTTGCTTTATGATCACTATTTTAAGAGCATAATCAAATAGAAGATGTTCATGTTTTTGTAAGAAGTGTCTGTCCAAAGTGCCTGATTTGGTTAAGAAGTAATACATACAAATGGTAACTTCTGGTGTTCACAAGATAAAAAATATCAATAACATTTGAAAAATAAAACAGCTAGATCTAGCAATAATTTTGGGGAGGCTGTTTTCTGAAGATATATTAGACAACTCGTTAATGGGATTTAGTAATATTTTAGAATTTTTTTTTCAGAATTCCTTGGGAAATTTCTAATCTTTGGGAGAGGAAGGAAGGCCTCAAAAATGCTTATTTTCAAAAAATGTTTTAAAAAAAACCTTGTTAAAAACCTTTATCCAAGTATAAATGATTATAGAATGAGTGGGTAGAGGGACACCACTTCTTCTTAATGTTGTGGCAAACTACCTTCTGTTTTCACTGTTATCAGCCCTGTATCACACACACACAACTATTCTTAACCTGTTTGTCTGCCTTTCATTGTACCTACATGTTCATGATGTTTCCATGCACTCAGGATTGGTAAGTATATTTGTAAAGAAGAGCAAATAGATTTAATTTCACATAGTAGATGTTGGCAGCTATGTATTCCCTCTGTCACTTCTTTATGAATCAGTCCTGGAAGTTTCCGGGTGCATATTTCAGTTAATCTTTAAATTTCAATGTAAATTTATTATTTCTTCCTGCTTTGCATAGATCTGTTCACAAGTTAAAGGGCTGGTTTTATCAGGTTGCTGATAGAATAATGGAAATTGAAATTAATTTGAGTTGAGAAGAAAGATAATATTTATGTTTCCTTTATGATTCAGGAGAAATAAAATAACAATAAAAGGGTTGAAAGCAGCATACAAGCGAGTCTGTAGATATGTGTAATGTAGCCAGGCATTTCAGGGCAAGTAGCAAACAGACATAATTCAGAAGTGTATTTTTAACAGTTTTTTACTGTGTTTTTAGTTTGAAATTTTGCTTTGAGCACAAGTGGAATTCAACAAAACAGCACATTTTTCTTAAATTGGCAGAACTGGTTACTGCTTTGTGAATTAATCTCTCTCTCTGTTGACAAGAGAGACAGCCTGGACTATATAGTGGTCTTTAATATGGCTAGATGAGTTTTGCCACCTGCCCCAGAAAGGAGGAGGGGGGTAACCCAGATTCTTATTAATAAATCCCTTGGGGTGGATTAGAGTGAAGTGACACTGAATAATAGGTTTTTGAAAACATATATGTGTAGGATTTATTTTAGAATAGTTTTGTTCAAAGGTAAACAGGTATGTTTCCATTTTTTGGTGTTACCATCTATATCTGTCATCTCTAGCAATTTGGTATAAAGATAACTTTTGGGGAAAAAGTGTAAGGGAGAGAAAGGAAAAGACAGGATAAGAGCAAGGGAGAGTAAGGGAAAGGAAAGATAAGAATGGAAAAATATATATAGTCACCACCCACGATGTCCAGCAATGGAACTTGGTAGTTGCACCTTCCATGTCTGTCAGTTGAAGTGATGGTCTTGATCCATTGGGGGTGGGGGAGGGAAGCCCACACTCTCAAAGAAGTTATGAGTTATTATATCCACGGATAGTCTCCCGGGCCATGCCATGAGTCTCCAATGCCTCCTGGGCCTGCGTAGAGTTCCTGTGAGGGGCATAGTAAAAGGGTTTTTCCACCTGTCAGGATTGGTAGGGTATGGGCTTTGATAGGCCAACTGCTGCCTCTTCCCAGCCTGCAAAAGTCCCCTGTCTATCCTAGAATGCATAAATCATTAACCATTTCAGTCTCTGACAGATGAGTAAATGGGGATAAAACAAGGAATCCTAAGCAACGTTTCAAGTTTTTTTCAGAAAGTGTTTCCACTGGCAATATTTGAAAAAGCAAGACCTTTCTGTGCTGCATGAAGTTTGCATGCATGTTAGCATATGCCTCCATAACATGTCCATGACATAGCCTCACTACATTTACTTGCAAAGGTGCTGCCAGTGAAACACTGATGATACAAGGACTACATAGGTGTCATAAAAATGTAAACCAAATTACAGTATTCTGTGATGTTTTGTCATACTCGTTCCCACCAAGACAAAGTCTGTGGGGAATAGGATTGCTAGCATTATCATGTTAGTGATACAAACAGTACTGCAGCATTACTAGCTCTAGGGACACGCTGCAACCCTACTAGTTTCATCTTCCCATGAGTGAACAGGAGACCTCTTGGGCAGATTTTTTCTGCCTTGCTTTGTCAGGCAATTTGGACATTCTGAATAATGGTTGAAGAGAACAGGGAGAGTACTCTGTTTCAGCTTGATACAGTTATCCTGAAGGAGGTATATCATGAGGATTATGCTGACAGATGCTGCATCCCATTAATTGTAACAATCTAATTAAATCATACAGTAAAAGCAGACTCACAGTCAGTTGGTCACATAGCAACTCTCTCATTTGTATAGTCTCTCTTTGGAGTTGACTCCAACTTAATTATGAGAATTATGAAGTGTTGGTGAGCAGTGCAATTGCCTCCTGTTTTCCCAGACCACATTGTCTTTCTCTTAGTGTTAGTTTCAGTCAGGTGGTATCACTAATGTGTCTCACCAAAGGTCATCATAGAAGCATGCTGCCACTGCTGTTGTTATAAAACTAGACTAATTTTAAGATGAACTTTAATTTATTATGAAAAGTAGTATTTGACTGATTACTGAGATTCAGGACCTCAGGGGACCCTTTTTATGCACAGCTCTTGTTTTCTAAGTTTATTAATGGAACATTGAAGACTTTTTTGCATCACAGTGCCTTCAGAGGTGTTAAAATGATGCTGATCACAGGTGATGATTTAGTTCCATTTCAATTTTTCTCTGATTAATGTATGTGTAATAATTATCTATGGCAGAGATCTCCATGAAACAGACTTTATTTGCTTCCCTAGACTTAATGAAAATCATGTGCATGGTATGTTTTGCTGATATCTTGTCCTTTATAATTTGGAATTTATACAGGTAATGGTGCATAATAGAGCAGAACAGATTGATGTATGGATCACAAAACTGTAATGGCCTATTCCCTGGAGAATATAGAGGTCATCTGCTCTTCCAATTTATATATCAAATAATTGAGAAAATAGATTGTTCTATATTGAGAAATTAGTATGTAGTGAATGGACAATATAAGATGAGATTAGTGGGTCATGTGAATTGAATACATTTTTTTGACGCTGAGCAGCGTGTCTTCATGCTTTTGTTGCACTCTTCAGCCTCTGGCCTGTAAAACTTGTGGTTTCAATCTTTGTTTTCACAGTGAAAGGGCCAGTTAGGAGAACAAATTCAGAACTGATAAGGTGGTTTTGACAATTTTAAATAAATGTAAGTAGGATTAATAGAACCTCATATTACTTGGAAAAGGGTCTAGTAGGTAATTCTGATGCACGGATCTGTCCTACTTTTTAAGATTTTTCTGAATTTATATGGGGTAACTGAGTACAAAGATCACAGATTGCAGCCATGAGACAGGGAGCTTGCTATCTGGCAGAGTTGTCTGTAGCCTCTGCTTCCCAAATGACAGGCACAATGATTAGGCAAAAGGAATAGGATGAATTTTGTAGGAAAGAAGGCACTGTAAGTTATGTAAAGAGCAACTGATTAATGTAAACTTATTTTAAATAAATGATTGATTAATAAGCATGACTAATACATGAATTAAGTAATATTTTTCAGTTGCAAACACTATGGTCTCACATTTTAAAACTGTATAATTACAGTGATTATTCATGCAAATCAGATAATGACACAAGTAGCCACTTAGATGCACAACTGGCCATTTGCATATAAAATTTGCATGCAATCACATTATAGACTCACTAAGTACAGAACTTTGATTAATTCTGTGGGCACTGTCATTCTTTGAATGAGGTAGATCCTCAGAGAAAACTGATATATGACCATACAGTTTAATAAGGTGCCTAGACATATGAAAACAAATTTAGAGTTATACAGGCAACCCTCAATGGTAACATTTTCTAATCTCTGCAATGGTTAATTTTGCAGACTTCATGTTTTTGAGTTTCTTTAACATTGCTTTTAAATAGTGTAATTAGCATTCAGATTGAGCCATATGAAGAGGACACTGAGGGGAGACCTCATTGCAGTCTACAACTTCCTCATGAGGGAAAGAGGAGGGGCAGGCACTGATCTCTTCTCTATGATGACCAGTGATGGGACCTGAGGGACTGACCTGAAGCTGTGTTAGGGAGGTTTAGGCTAGATGTTAGAAAAAGGTTCTTCAACCAGAGAGTGTTTGGGTACTGAAAGAGGCTCCCCAGGGAAGTGGTCACAGCACCAAGCCTGACAGAGTTCAAATGTCTAGACAATATTCTCAGACACATGGTGTGAATCTTGGGAATGGTCCTCTGCAGGACCAGGAGTTGGACTCGGTGATCCTTGTAGGTGCCTTCCAACTCAGCATATTCTGTGATTCTGTGATGTAAACATTAATTTTTATATCTAAACAGATTTTTAAGGTAAGATCACTGTCCTTGTGATTTTGAAATCTAATGTTCTTCAGGCTACTGTAACCAGACTGGGTTAATTAATTAATTAATTAATTAATTTTCAAAAAGGGTGGCCTTCTCAAAAAAAATTTGAAGCCTGTTCGATTTTCACAAGGTGACTTAGTAATTTAAAATCATAGTCCCATAGACTGTCACTGGAGTTAAGAATCTTCAATCACTTGCGCGGATCTGGATGTACTATCCAAACCTCTGTTCCAAAAATGTTTAAGGAGCATATTTTAATAGTTGAATAGTTACCTAAAATATTTCTGGGTGGTAAATGATAATTTAATATTATTTTCTTATTTGATGTATAAGTTGCTTATGGCTACCTCTGTCTCTATCTAAATGTCTTTGCAAATCTGGCCAAATCACTTCTGAGAAAATTGTGGTTTAATATTCCAATTAACTTGGGTACTTTACAATGTTGACTCAATATATTAACTCTCCAGATTTTAGTGTTTTTCATCAATCATCCATCAAAAAAATAAATAACAAATTAGTTTGAAATCTTGATCTTTAATCCTCACAGTAACCATCAAGACCTTTGGGGAAAGTCTGGAGAACCAAGAACTGAGTTTCTAATTGATTTTTCTTTAATCCATAAATATTCCCCATTGTCTTTGATTGCAAAGTGTTATTGTAGAATGTAAAGTGTTATTGAAGAAGAGCACTCCCTAGGTTCTCAAAGACACCTGCAACTCCCACAAATAATAATCTGTAGGTTAATCAAGTGCCACTTTCTCTTTTTAAGTACTTTTATGACAGATTTGATTTTCTCTCATGCTTGTAATAAAATTTTTTAGTCTACAGTAAAGTGAAAATCTGTGAGACTTCTACAGGTGCCTGCAGCTATTAGTTTTAGTGTCATGTCGGTTTAGATATCTGTGCCTCTGTTAACAATTAGAAGAGGCTACTGGATCAATAGTCTTTCAGGGTTCACAGCTGTGATATATAATGTCTGAAGCTCAGTGAACCCTAAACCCTCTTTGCCAGCTGTTGCTCTTAAAAAGCCTTCAAAAAGAACATCACATTTAAAATCTGAACAGGCAGCTTTGTTACCTTTTAACGGTAGAATAAGACTGAGAAGAATAGAACAAATTGTCTCTGTGAACTTTTTTCTTTAAGTATATCCCTGGTGAATGTCTCATCTTTTCACAAAGAAGAGCACTCACATCCCTTTGTTTTAGTCCATGAAATATTCAGACAGACCATATAGTTTGGTTTTCTTTCAGACTTGAAAGACTGATTGCCTTTGAAAGGAGGCTCAGTATTTGTAAATATCACTGAGTCACAGTACAGCTGAGGTTGCAAGGGACCTCTGGAGATCATCTAGCCCAACAGGGGTCATCTAGATCAGGTTGCTCAGGGCCATCTCCAGTCAGGCTTTGAGTATCTCCAAGGATGAAGACTCCAAAACCTTTCTCGGTAACCTGTGCCAGTACTTGGCCACATTCATAATAAAAAAATCTCTTCCATAAGTTTGAGTGGAATTAATTTGTGCCCATTGCCTCTTGTCTTGTCACTGTGCACCACTGAGAAGAATCTGACTCTGTCTTTTTTACTATCCCCCCATCAAGTCCATGTAAATGTGGACAAGATTCTCAATGAATACCCTCTTCTAGAATTTAAACATCCTTTCTCAGTCAGTTGACTGTTAGATGCTTCAATTTCTTAAATCCCTGCAATTGTCTTCATGGTCCTTCATTGGACTCACTCTAGTCTGGCCTTATCTTTTTTGTACTGGAGACCCCAGAGGTGGACACAGCAATCCAGAGGTGGCCTCACCAGTGCTCAGCTTGGCAACATTCTCCCTAATGGCAGCCAGGATGCCTCTTGTTTTCTCTGATGAAAAGATGCACCAATGGCCCATTTCTCCTGCCTGTTGAGGTCCCTCTGAATAGCAGCACAACCATCCGGTGTATCAGCATTTCCTTCCAGTTTTATATCTGAGCATGTACTCTGTCCTGCTGTCCAGTTCATTAATGAAGCTGTTAAACAACATTGACTCAGCACTGACCCTCAGGGTAGTCTGTTAGTGGC
Organism: Myiozetetes cayanensis; assembly: GCF_022539395.1. Lineage (NCBI taxonomy): Eukaryota > Metazoa > Chordata > Aves > Passeriformes > Tyrannidae > Myiozetetes > Myiozetetes cayanensis. Next base: position 44,582,589 of record NW_026087742.1, on the reverse strand, counting down.
TGGCATCCAGATGGATGAATAGATACAGTTTTGGAATTAAACATTATTGTTAGCAATGACTTTTAAGCTTATAAAAATTCATATTATCCCCATATGCAGTACAGGAAGAAAATACCTGAAGCTTTTAAAGGAGACATAGATGGTTATTTTACTTCTTATAGATATCAGCCCTTAACAGAAAACAAATGAGAATCATTTGAAATGCATTTCATATAAGGGTAAAATACATGTATAATAAAGAAGATCTCTTCTGTAATAAGCTCTTTGGAACAGGACTCTAAATATGTTTGAGGTCATACAAGACGTTGGATATTTTAATGGCAAAATAGAAACTAAAAATGTTGGCAGTAATTAACACTAAACATCCACGTTAATGCGTGAACTGAGGAAAATCTTGAAAGCTCCATAGTGATCTCCTCCAAGTCATTTCCTTGTGCTCCACATACATATGTACACGCAACCTACATTCAATATGTAAACTACACTTACATATATCTTTATGCTCAGTTCCAATGACTTATGAAACCTATTTTTCCCTTTCCTATGTGTACGGAACTCATACATTCCTGAAGTGTTCTAATAGTTCCTCAATTTATTTAAATGACAAGGTTTTATTTAAAGGTATCCATTGTATAATAAAGGCTAATTTGCATTAATATAATGAGGTATTTAGTCTGAATTATTCTAGTGAGAGTAGCTATGAAAATTGTTTTGAAGGATTTATTTTCCCCTTACAAGTTTCTTTCAAATGAGGATTACATACTCAGAGGAGAACAAGTAATTGATAAAAATAGCTTTTTGCCTTTCAATAATATTTTCACTTCCATTATCTTGTTCTAGAATAAGATGTTAAATCTTTACAATTTGAGACAATGAAATAATAACCATCCCTAAATCCTTACTCTACAGTCAAAGAGTTTTAAATTGTACTATAAAAGTCACCTAACCTAGTTGTTCAAGGTTTCAGAATTTTCTTTTCTGCTTTGTTCAATTGTATGGAAGCAGTTCCCTTTGATTACAGTATACAATGAAAACAAATCTCTGGATTTGCCACATGCTAGTGCCTTTGTTAATATTGTAATAAAGTAATGTACAACCCAGTGGTGGAGCTTGACTACTGATGAAGAGTCATAAATCTGAAGCAAACACAAAAAGCAGGTGTTTTCTGAATGTATGTAGTGCTCCTTGAGTGCCTCCATGTGCAGTTTCGCCCACATCAGAGCTGGAGTGCATACTCTACTTTTTCTGCCATCCACCCTGCAGGTACCACACAGGAAGAAAACTCTGGATGAGATTAGTGGTGCAGGTTAGAGAGGAGAAAAAATATTTTCATATTTTACCCCCCTCCCCCTTAACCATAAAATGTAACAGTATTTCTTTTGTCTTAGTATAAGTGAAGGTGAAACATAAATTGTTCACATCTGAAATTCAGAATAATGAAATTGGTTTAATGCTACATTGTATCTGGTGTTATGAGCTAATTAACATTAGCATTTAGAGAAATAATTTATTTTGGGTCAAGCTTTCTAAAATGAAGTGGCCAATTAAAGAGTGCAAATAGGAAAACTTCTTTGCCCAGATTGTGTTTTGCTTTAGTCTCCAATCAAAGAAACACTTTCTTTTTTTTCATTAATTGTCATCTATTTACGGGAAAAAAGCAATTAAATGCCATCAGCAGCAAGAATATATGAACTTGGAAAAAACTTTTTTTTATTATTATAATGATGTTTTTCGCGTAGTTTATGAGCTACCTGTGACTGTTTGGCCTTGGCGTACAATTTTGTCAGCTGGAATCACGCTTGGTTGGTACATGACCTAGGAACATATGTATCCATCATGGAAAATTTCTGTTTCCAAATAGGTCGATATTAATCACCCAGTAGGCAGTAGCCTTTTGTCTGAATTTAATGTGGAAGAAATCACTGTGATGTCCAGGTTTTCAACCTTCTAATTAGTAGAGAAGTAGAAGCTCAACTCTAGGTAAAAAATAAAGTTTTATATTATTCTGGCAAGAGTTCAGTTCTAAACAATCTAGAAACACATAAACTAACTTATAATATCTTCCTAAACTTTGCATTCCTACACTGAGTATGTAAAATACTGTTATGTTGATTTTTTCTTTTATTTAAACCAATGCTTCAAATTTGAATGTTTTCTAATGGGAAGCAAAGAAAGTTCCTCAGACTTCAAAACATATGCTTAGAAAGAGTACAGCTTTCCATTTAAAACTCAGAAGAGTTTAGCAAAAAATCTTCAACTTCTCAGGACCTTTTTAGATAACTTATATACATGCATATATAAAAATACTGTATATTTTTCAGGAAAACTGTTTGCAAAGAAGTATTTTATTATTGTGCATCTAAGTTGGATTAAATAGGCTATTTATTGTAATCCAGAAGTTTCTTGGGTATTTCAAATTTAACATTATTGCTAAGAATTCTTTTCTTGGTATCCTTGGAAAAACTGCAAAATTTTCTGTGGAATCTAGGTTATACTTCATCTCAGTTTTGTAGAAGGAACAACAGATACAGTTCTGGGAAGGGCTAAATAAAGTGAAGAGTTTTGAAGACAAATAGAATGTCCATTTTGGAGAAAGGGATTTCTGAACTTTGGATGAAATCCAAACATAAACCATTTATTAAGTGTCCTAGGGATATGTAACAGGAAATTACAAACTGCTTAGTTTATCGTCAGTTGTAAGAAAAATTGAATCTGACTCCATTACTCTAAATATGACTATTTTTATCTAACAACTAAAAAGATTAATATAGAGGATCTTCTTTAAATATAGTTTTATTGCCATCGAATGGCCAATATTGCACAAGGAAAACAGTCACAGCTTTTCCATTTAGAAGAAGATTTTATGTGGATAGAGTCCAAAACAGAAAAAAAAAAAAAAAGCTTTTTTCCTTCAGAAATGATTCTGTATAATCTTAATATTATGTTAGTATTTGAGTACAAAGTGTTAATTTTACCACGGAAAAGAAACAGAAATAGAGGCTGTAATAGTTTCTGACTGTTGTGTGAGCAGAGCTGTAGTGGGAATCTGGGGAAGATTTCTAGCTTTGTTGATGATACCTATCAGAGCCATGGTTCTGCTGCCAGGAGGTCAGACAGGGCCATCATCCAGATCTCTTCAGCATCATTGGTAAGCAATTCTCTTTCCCTCAATGGAACAGTTCCCAAGTCCGTACAAGGAACTGAATGAGGAAAAGTACTACTTCTTCCTTCGTGACCTTCTCTACATATGCTCGTCAGATTCTTCAGGGCCCAGATATTTCCAAATAACAAGAAAATTCTGTAAAACTATCAATCAGTAATGGTCTTAAAATATTCCTATTTTTTTATGTTTTATAATATTTCATTCAATCATTTTCTGATTATCTGACTGCCAGATTTATTCAAAGGCTTTGTCTGCAGTACTCGAGAATCATCAGAACAATGTCGTAGCTCTTCTTTTTTTCCTGAAAATTATTTTTTCTTAGTGGAATATACTGTAATTTTACATAATAACTTTACTGTAGTCTGTATAATTTAAAATGATAAAAAAGTCCTTTGTCCGAAAATATTCTTTGAAGAGAAAATTGACTTAATTGTGGAGCTTTGGGTCCATTGTGAGTCCAACTTCAAGAGAAACTTTTACATTGAATCATGTCTATGTAAGTGTGCTAGCTACACATCAAAACCAAAATGATTCATAGTAATAGGTCTGTTGCTTAGAGGCTTTAGGTATGATCATGTAGGTGACTAAAACTGGAGAGAAGATAATTGTGATATTATTATGTAATAAAACAGTTGTTAAATGTATGCATTTTTTTTTCCTCTGAGCATGTTTGAAAAGGTGGCTTGAGTGCCTGAGCTGTAGTCTTAAGTAGCAGAGGAGTAGTGTTTCACAGTACCATTATAAAACTACAGTGGGAGAGAGTGTTGCCAGTAGGGATACTCTGAGGACCTGACTGACAAAATTGGAAAGAGTCCTTGTTGTGAGTACATTGCTGAATTAGGAGCTGGGATACACCAACTAAATTGAGGTCAGTCCACTGGTGTTCCAGGCAATCGTCTTTCACAGTTCTACTCAGAAAACTTATCTAGACACGTCTATTTAGAAGCTTAAGTGTTGATTTTTTTTTAGCTAACGAGAGGTTCACTCCCACCAAAGCTTCCTCTAGTATAGTCCCAGTGCAGCTACTTTTACTCCCCTTTGTGGTCTAATTCATCAAATTACCAACACATTTCTGACAGAACTGGCTTTTTGCTTCTATGCTGTGTATCTGCAGGTCACCTAACATATGTGACTGTAGACAAATAATAGATTTTTGGGGGGATATTTTTGCTCCTTTTTATTAGACCCAGTGCATTTTTCTACACTGCTTGCATTAATTCTAAATCCTAACTAATCGATGTTAAAATATTTCTGGGTGAAAGTCACACTTTTGCCAAAGCAATCCTATTTTGAGTATTTTAACATTGTGTGTGGATTTTAGCTGGCCTTCAACAGAAAAGATCTCTGTATTTAGAAAGGGTGTTCTACACATAGATAAGTTACCAAAACACCCAATGTGTGAATATGTGGTCACCTAAAACCAGCTGGGTTTTGCAATTTCCATTGGGAATTCAAACTAAGTATCTGTAATTGAGTAGCGTGAGAGCTACTAATGTTCTGTGGGATTTAAACTTGAAGGTTATGAATGTGCTTGAAAAATTTGCTAAGAGTTCCATGAAATATGCTGTCACTAAATAGAATAAAGTAACTAATTATCAAGAGCATTTTTTTTCTGGAATATGAAGCATTGTATAATAAACTGCTAATCCAAGTGAAAACTGTAATTACTTAAAACTGTTAGCTTCCAAATTTCAAATGTCATCATAGCCCATCTTTGACCATATACTTGGTTATCTGGTATTTTTGCCACAGAATGATGGTCAAGGCTTATGAAAAGATGACTCATTTACCAAAGGGAAAATTAAATTAAAAAAGTAGGAATTCATACAGTCCCTTATACTTCAAAGATGAAGTGAAACTATTTCAGTGCTTTTAAATAGCTAAATTATTCTCACCTCAGTTTTTACTGATTCTTTATAATTTCATTTGTGAGGTTTACATTAATCATAGCTAGAGAGTTAAGTTCTGAGATGTAGCTATGCGTGGAAGCATAGAGTTCTGAGGCCAGTTCTTCAAACATTTAATTCTACCCTGAAATAGTTGACTAGCCTCTTTCTGTAGAGTTGAAATGCTGCAGTGGGAATCCATTTGACATATTTTAGGTAGCTGTTGGGGGTGGAATGTAAGGACTGGGACATGTAGTACCTGTCCCTTCCTACTGACCTGGAGAGAGTCCAGGAAGTTTGCTTATAATATAACTTACAGTTACTGCAGATTTAGCATGAAATAGTTATACAAAGTTATAATAATCCCTCACAATTTGAATAACATTCACCTTAGCATCTCCAAAGGGCCTTTGGCTATGCTTCTGCAGATGAAACATATTTTCTTACTTATATTTATCCCCTGTTCTGCTTATATATATATATATATATATATATATATATATATACACGGATAGCAGTATAACTTCAAGTCCACACAAAGAGATGTGGTATTTTTGTCTGCTAAAGGATCAGTAGAATACAAGAGAAGATTTCCCTGAACCTGGCTTGTCACCTCTCTTTCTCCCTGTTTTCTTGAGTCAAAGCCACACTTGAGTCATCATTCTGCTTACATAGGGGTTAGAAGGATAAATAGCTTTTGCTATTCCTTAAGAAACAGAGTGTGGATACAGACAGGATATATTAAACACTGCATGTCCTTGTTCTCAAGGAGAAAGTGATAACTCTTTTTGCAGGAAGGTGTGGCTTAGATTGCTTGATGTCATGAAATATGTAACCTGAGTCAGTACTGAATTCCACAGAATTGTGGAAAATAATGCTAATTCAGTACAAGTCTTTTCTTTAAAAGCTGGTGGGTTGCTCAGCGATAAGGAGAAGACTGCCTGCTGGACAAGGAAAATATTGCCAGAAATATCAAAGTATTTGTAAACAAAACAGAACTAATGAGTTATAGAAGATATAGAATTTAAAAGATACATTTACCCTGAATAGCTCATCTCTTTCTGTGAAGGTAACGAATAATATTTCACATTGACATGGAAAAGATTTTTTAAAAAAAGCAAGTAAGAAAGCATAGCATTTTCTCTACCTCTACAAGGGGAGATTTTTAAACTACTGCTCCTGTCCTGCTTAGTTTCTTTCTGGGCTTACAGAGATGAAGAATCTGTGTAAGTGAAAATTTTCTTGAATGGAAGAAAATGACCTGGATGTCAGAGTCCTCTGACCTATGACTCAGTGTTCTTTCTGTGACACTGACTGGAATTTGAAACAGATAATTATGATTTTTCTATGGTTTAAAAATTTTATAAACCTATGAGACTGCGCTCACATGATAACCTGCTGCAGTGTGGGTTTGTCATCCTGTATTTACAGTAGAGAGGTAGCACAGCTAGGTATTAAACATGAGTAGCCATAGGCAGTATGGTAATTTTTCCATCTATCCTGTGAAAATGCTGCTGTGAACAGCAGTTACACTATGTCAGGAACAGAGAAATTCTCCTGGACTTACTGTGTGTTAGAGGATCATGTTTTGTATATTGCGATCTATCTGCTAAACAAGATGCTTCCTATTTCTGCTATTTAGTTTTTCATGGACAGTATAGACAAATTTAGGAGGTGGGGAAAGGTCTGTGGAGTTATCTCTGCATGCATTTGCTTTGACGATTAGTCTGGCTGTTCAAGAGCTGTGAGCAGGCTGCTTGCTGCCTCTCCTGGTGACTGGATCAGTGACAAATCAGTCACTGCTTGACTTCACTGGACTGTTTAGTATAAAGTGTTTCTTGTGCTTCTTCAGTACTTCTGTACAAAAAAAGCAAAAAAAAAAAAAGCAGCAACTGAAATCTATAGACAATTTTTTTAAAAGATAAAGATGTGTCATCCTATTCGTAAGACACTAATGTATATCATAAAAAAGCAAATACAAACATAATAATGAATTATTAAAATGGAATATAGAGACAAATGGCTATTTTTAACCTATGCATACCATGTATTTCTCATTGCGTAGTGGGCAGCCTGAAAATCCTAGGCAAGGACTTCTGACTTCATGTCTGAGTTTGGTGCTTGTTTTCACATCTCTGCTTAGAAGGTATACAGTTGCTGTCTATGCCAGCAGCCAAGCTGTTAATTCATCCCAGTGGCTCTGCTCTATTAGCTGGAAATCTAGGAGGAAGGCAGAAATTTTGCTAGTAAGGAAATTCACACACCAGAAGACATCTGTACTGTCTTTTCCTGACGCATAGATGAACAGAGCTTTTCTCCTGCCTTCTCCAGGTTCTTTCTAGCCCCCACATGGTCGCCTTTCAGTTGATAGAGAAATCCAGAAATCCATGTGACCTAACAAACACTTTGGGGTCATCTTCTTGGTTGCAGACCAAGCAATCTTAACAGCAGCATCTGCACAGGTCTCCTACCAGAAACTATAGAGCACTATGCTGAAATCTCAAAAACAATAGAAATTTAGTTGCCAAAGGATGTGACTTGGAGTTTTAGATGTGACTAAGAGTTTTAAATGGATTTAAAACAAAGTAAAAGTGACAGAGCAGGACAGATTCATGTGATAAAATGCAGATGGCTTCAGCTGAGCTAGTCACAGAGGTCTTTTTTCACTGTCAGAAAAGAGATATGGACCTGGCTGATCTGGGGCGATCTAAAAGCCTTTAGTTCTTCCTCATGACTTTAAATTATCTGAAAACAAGTAGCTCAGAAGGAAGTGTGTATGTTTTAGTAATCTAAAGTTAGGCAATGTGAATGTCACACACTCTGTCCCACCTACAGTAAATTCTAGTCTGCTTACCACAAACTTGGGCATCTCAGACTTTCTGGGCTGATGGCTGTTGTGACAGAGGAGTCCCTCAAAATCATTCCCTTTTGTAGTTGCCATATGGAAACTAACAGTCTTCTCCTTTAAAATAATTTACTTATCAAAACAACATATGTCCGTCTGGATAAATGAGGCATTTTCTAATTAACAGGTTCTCCTTTTTTCTTTTTTTCTCCAAGAACTTTCATATGCAGTATAGTTTTGTCTCCTTCTTGACCTCTTCTACCTGTTCTCCTTCTTGACCTCTAGATATGGCTCTGTTACAAATTTGTTAGTTTTCTAATAAAAAACCCCATACGGATGGGTAATGCAACTTTAGTTTGAGAAAATTTTCCCACCTGGATCCACAAACCAGAAAAATATATTTCCTATTTTTGACTGAGTAGTCTATGGCATACTTAATTGTAAGCAATTTAAATTCCCAGTATACCATTGTAAATATATTTTGCTTTCTTGTCACCTTTCCAGTTATCTTTTTATACTTTAGCAATAAAGAAAAATTTTAGTGCCCCTGCATAACTGGTTCCCCTCACACATTTTCAACCACTGGGAGCAATTACCGATACTAAAATTATTAAGGAGTGGGTGCAATATGTGTTATAATTACTGCAACAGTTTTACTGCTTTTAAAATAAAAAAGCCAACATAATAAACTTGTTACATTTCCTTTTCTCTTATATCTGTTTGCAAACTATTACATGTAGTTGTTTTAAAATCTCTTTAGTCCTATATTTTTTGGCCTACTTGTCATCCACTGTTTTTAATACTATATCAGTTTATATGTCATTATCTCCATTTTTGAAAACAACTCTGGCAGCACTAAATGATAATTAGCAATTAGGAAAATCTTTCTCATAAGCTAGGACACAGAGGTTCCTTTTTAATATCTTTGCTGGATAAGAAAAGGACCAGAGTCTTAATTTGTTTTCTTTGGTGTCCATTTGTGTGGAATTTTTCTTTCTAAGTATTTCCATAAGCAGAAGTGATGTCTCAGTGCACATAGGTCTTGTCATCATCTTTCCTTTTTACAAGTTTTATTTAGAGCGGCTTGTTCAAGCTGGTGTTAGTGAAACTTGCTGGAATGCCTCTTCTCAGAATTATATATATATAAAAAAATGTATATCTGAGCTCCATCTTTCGAGAGACTGTGACTTAAACCCTGCTTCATTTTAGCAATTAACTCTGTGTTTTCTCCAAGTGCAGAAAGCAGTAGAAAACATGTGCCTCTGAAGATAATACTTCTAGAGAATGTAGTGATGGGAGAACAGAGAACCTGCCTTCCTCTCATGAGAGTTTCCTTTTTAGCTTGTGAAACGGGCAATTTGGAAAGAAGTTGTTCATTAAAATCATGAAAGAATTACTTGATATTGAGTATTTTTTTTAATCCTCTGTATTACTTTTATTTCTATAGCACTTAGTATCTGTATCCATAAACAGACACCTGCATATATGAAAACCTGCACAAACACAAATTAAAAAAAATTAAATGTCTCCTTCACCCACATATTTCTATATCAGAGTAGAAGGAAAGGCAGCAGATGACTGCAAACAAAGGTATAGTGCAGAAACAAAGTCTCTCTTGCTCAGCATCACAGACTTTAGCAGAGGTTGAAACACACTGGCAGTCTAATTAGTGTCAGGCACGTCTAATGTATAAAAATCCCAGTAAAGGAAGGATTCGTTGGAGAATAAGGAGGTGGTTTTGTGGCTTTTTACACGGAGCTCCTTCCAAGTATGGTGTGTAGAGTAGGAGAACGCAAGATGCTGTTTGACTTGCAAAAAGCTGCAGCCAGTTTAAGACGTTGATCAGCACAAGGCTATTGTGCCTGTCCTATGAAATATTTAAAGTATGTTCTAAGATGCATAAATAGTCACAGACTTTGCAAAAGCATGTGTAAATCAGATGGTTTATTGAGCATATTGAGTTTAACAGGAATTTTTCTGTCCTTGATTGGAAGGTCAAATCTGTTTAAAGGGAGATGTTGAACTGATCTGTCATTATTTAAGTACTGATAGGGAGAAAGATTGCAGTTGTTCTGATTCATCTGTTAACATATAAACCAAATGTTGTATTATTACTTCCAAAAAAGCATGTATATTTAACTGAACGTTTTAAAAGAAACCATTAAATACTTTGACCCCATTATGTTGTGCTGACCTGGTTTTTCTCCTTGCCTTGGTCCACTCTGGTGCAGTGGTACTGCTGTCTGCCATTTACTTCAGGTTCTTAGCACCCCAGTCCCAAAGCAGTACAGAGCTGCTGGGAGGCAGCAGCTCCCTTCTCTGGCAGCAGTGGGTGGCTGGCTAAAGTAGAAGCTTTCTCCATGATATCTCTGTTCTTCTTGTCATGTCCCTGCTGATGTGCCATGTTTTCTTTTGCACTGGGAAACCAAATGGACTTGTGAGGGAGACACGCTATTTGAATTGTGCTCTTGTGCTGTGCTCATGCCTCATTTCATTTGTACTGGTCATGCTGAGCAAGACAAAGTCTTAGGCACAGGGTAATTCTTCAGCAGGATTTTGAAAATAAATAGTGCTTTCTATGCCGCAAAGATATATTTATGGTCTCCTCTATAATGTTTCTTAAATAACACAGAATTTGGAGAAATTCACTCATGTCCCTGGACTATCTGAAGCTACTGATGAGGAAAGATAAAATGAATGTATTTGCATGTTTCAAAATGTCTCCATTAAAACAACTCTGCAAAGGTTTTCCTTCTGAGGAACACAACACTCCAACAGAACAATGGTTCCAGAGAGAAAAAAAAAATAGTTTTTCATATTTTGTCCTTGCTGATGTTTCAATTCTATTACAGTGGCAGTTGTTAATTGCTAAATAATACAAGTCACTTGTCAGGAGTTTCTATTAGCATGTTATTATCTCTGCAGAAAAAGGGAGATTAGCTTGGCACTTCAGCTACAGGACCTAGGCAGGATTTCATACAGAAAAACAACAATGTTCAGAGCACAAAGTTTTCTCATAAGGCCAGATAAGTATGGGAATTTTTGTTCTGAGTGGTAATATGAAACAGCATCATAATATAAATACAAAGTCTTCAGTGCCAGAACATTAGCTATAAAATTATCAAATTCACAAATTAGAGATCTTTATTTTCTTTTAAATAAACTTCAATAGAATATTTTGTTTACTCTTTTTAAAATGTTCGATCATGCAATGAAAGCTCTCCATTTTCTGATACTATCTGGTTACTAGATGAAATTAATGTTTGAATAAAATTTCTTGTCAGACACACAGTACCAACATTATGTTCAAAGCAACATGTAATTAGAGTGTGTCCCTTAATGGTAATGGAAGATTTCATGGATCATGAAGTCATAATAAAAGAACTGTTGTCTGTGCTATTTATTTGGCAGGTATGAAGTTTTCTGCTATTTTTCCACATTTTGTAAACATTCAATTACTCTGATTGAAAAAAAAAAAACCTGACTGCAACACTGGAAACACAAAGTCCTGCCCTGAAGACTTTATAGTCTCAAAGGTAGAACACTAGAAAGAAGATTAAAGCACACAGTTTTCTGTGTGAGTAATTATGGTTCATGTCTTTAATGATGGTGTCTTTTTTAGATTCCTATCCATCAGGTTTTCCTATTTTTTTCTGTGTATCCTCAGTCTTTTTTACTGCATCTCTCATCTACCTGTTCATTCTCTACTAAGACAGACTTAATCTCCGTGATGTATCCCCAGCTTTCCAATCCTTTAATCCCCAACTTCCCTACCTTGTCCTGCTTTTTGAATAAAACATAACCAAAACCAAAACATACCATTAGAGGGAGACCAATTTTGATTCTGAACATGAAAATGTTTTTTTTTTTTTACCTAATAATTCAAACGAATGTCTTTTCTTCACTTGATAGCTGTATGCAATGAAGATTTGTTTTGGGGCAAAAGCTATGGGAAGCAGAGAGGGGCTGTCCATAGTGAGTGAGACTGCTTGTTGACCCAAGGTTATGAGACTCATTTCCCAGAGACCAAAGAATCTGAAGTTTCTTCCTGGTATGCACTTCTGCAAAGGTGGACCACAGACTGGCCATCTGACAGTGACATTGCCACAATGGCATGATAAATGGCTTCTGTTCCCAAGTCTGAATGAGAGGCAGCCCTCAGAATAGCAAATCCATACAGAAATCATGAACTTCATATACAAGAGGTTTTACACTTTTTACTGTCACTTTGTCTGTCACTTTTGTCACTTTTATTCAATATCAAAAAACATACAAGGCTTTAATTTTTAAACTGCAGTCTCCTTTTTAAAATAAACTCACCAACTCAGCTGGAATAGATTTCCTAGATATTTCAGCAACCAGCAACTCTCATTCTCATGCTCACTGACAGTCAGAAGAGCTTAGCACTGAAGATAAGATCTCTTTAGTCATTGCAGCCAGTTCTCTGCCCTTGCAGGTAAACCAGATACACAGATTTCCTTCATAAAATTCTTTATTTCAATTCTAAGCATGTGAAAATATTTTGTTCATGTTACTCTTTCTGGAAAGTTGTTCCAAACAGGTTTGTGGATAGATTTATATTGGTAGCTTCAGTGTTAAAAGATACTTGTGTTCAGTTTATTAATCCCAGTTGTTCTTGTTCAAGCATTGTTCTTTAGCACAAACAGTTTTATTTGCTCTTAGCATTTAACCCAACATGTATTTATTAACAACCATAAATTTTCTTAGCCTGCATTTTGCCAAACCAAGCAAACAAAGCCTTTCACACTCTGGCTGATCCTGGTGGTGCTATTCTGCACCTTTTCCAAGTCAGAAGTCACTCTTCTTGAGCACTGGTGACAAGCATTATGTGTCATACTGAAGATGAGGTGCCATGAGCACCTTCTACAACAGCAGTGATGCTTCACTATCTTTACAGCAAACATTGCCTAGTGTTGTATTTTATTGTTTCATAAACAAAAAATGAGCTATTGTTACTTCTCCTCGTGATCATTTTCATTCATTACTTTTTAACTTACAGCACAAGTTCCTGTTACCTATTTTTCTTAGGGCTATGTGCTCCTTATGTAGTCCATAAAGAGATGTAATTGCTTCCAGCAAGGAACAGAGCAGGATCACCCTGTTAACATGCCTTTTTCTGTTCTCCTTTCATTGGCTTCTGGGTAACAGACCTCCTAAGTAGCAGAAGTGAGATGCCTGAATTAAAGGTGATACATACATATCTCCATATGTGGCACCTAATTCATTCCCTGAGATCCTTGTCACAGAATCACAGAATCAATTAGGTTTGAAAAGACCTCTGAGATCATCAAGTCCAAGCTATGACCAAACATCACCATGTCAATTAGACCATGCCACTAAGGGCCACGTCCAGTCTTTCCTTAAATGCCTCCAGGGATGGTGATTCCATCACATCCCCGGGCAGCCTGTTCCAGTATCTAAACACTGTATCTGTGACAAATTTCTTCCTGATGTCCAACCTAAACCTCCCCTGCGCAGTTTGAGGCTATCTCCTCTTGTCCCATTGCTAGTTGCCTTGGAGAAGAGACTGATACCCACCTGGCGACAATCTTGTTCCAATCCACTTAGATGCAGAGGGGAACCATTCCCATAAGCAAGATTAAGGCAAAAATGAGGCCAGATGCTGGATCCCAAAATGATAATTCAACTTTATTTTGTAATACAACAGAGCAGAGAGAAAGAAGGAAGATAGAAAAGTAGAGAAAGCTAAGCATAACTGTTAAAAGCACTGGAGTTACCACCATGAAGTGCTGCTGGCTTGCAAGCTGGTAGATCTCTACAAGGCTTCTTCCCTGGTCTCCTTGTAGCCTCCAAGGAGCGAACCGGCAGGCGGAGTAACAGAGTGGCAGCAGCTCCTCCAGTAGTCCTTCACGTCCCCTAGCAGTCCCCTCAGCAGTCACCCCATTCACCCTGGCCACTGCCTTAAATATCCTTGCTGTGGTAGATCCTGAGTGTCCATTGGCTGGTTCCCCAGTATCCAAGTAAGATCTGCCTGACATACCTTACGGAAGAGTAAGTCCTTGCGTTCCTGATTGTAACAACTCTTTATCTTTTGTACTAAGAATAGCTTGTCTCCCGACTTATAGTTTGCCAGGTACCTCCTGGGGCTTTTGCAAGTAGCTCAGCTCCTGCAGCAGCCTAGCTGGTGCATCAAGAGCTTTTAGCTCCATGCTCAAGGCACTGGCGAAGCAGACTCCACCTTTAATCAGTTCATTACAAACCTCCTTTCATGTAGGTAGAAAGGGAAAAGGTCCCACTCAGCCTCCTTTTCTCCAGGCTAAACAACCCTAGATCGCTCAGCCACTCCTCACAGGACGTGTGCTTCAGACCCTTCACCTGTTCCATTGCCCTTCTCCGGACACACTTCAGGACCTCAATGTCCTTTGTGTAGTGAGGGGTCCAAAACTGAACACAAGTACTATGAGGCGTGGCCTCACCAGTGCCAAGTACAGGGAGACTGTCATTGCCCTTGCCCTATTGCTGACTCAGGCCAGGATGCCATTGGCCTTCTTGGCCACCTGGGCATACTGCTGGCTCCTGTTCAGCCACTGCTGACTGACACGGCCAGGTCCTTTTCTGTTGGGCCACTTCCTAGTCACATTCCCCCAGGCTGTAGTGCTGCATGGGGTTGTCATGGCCAAAGTGTGGGAGCTGGAACTCGGTCTGGTTGAACCTCATGCCGTTGGTCTTGGCCCATCTATCCAGCCTGTCTAGATCCTCCTGCAAAGCCTTCCTGCCCTTCAGCAGGTTGACATTCCAGCCCAACTTGGTGTCCTCTGTGAATTTGCTACTGGTAGATTCAATGCCAACCTGCAGATCATCAATAAAGTTGTTAAACAGGACTAGACCCAACACTGATCCCTGGGGGACACCACTAGTGATCAGAAGCCAACTGGATGCAGCCCCGTTCACCACCACTCTCCAGGCCCGGCCATCCAGCTAGTTCCTAACCCAGCAGAGAGTGCCCCTGTCCAAGATGTGGGCTGCTAATTTTCCCAGGAGAATGCTGTGGAAACAGTGTCAAAGGCTTTGCTGAAGTCCAGGTAGATTACATCCACAGCCTTCCCTCATCCACCAGGCGAGTTACCTGGTCATAAAAGGAGATCAGATTGATCAGGCCCTTCCTAAACCATTGCTGACTGGAGTTGTCCTGTATGTGCCATGTGATTGCACTTTGAATGATCTGTTGCATAACCTTACCAGGCACCAAGGTCAGGTCTGACAGACCTGTAGTATCCTGGACACTTCTTCCAGTCCTTATGCAAGGCCATAACACTCGCCAACTTACAGTTGTCTGAGACCTCCCTACTTAGCCAGGATTGGTGATAAATGATGGAGAATGGCTTCATAAGCTCTTCCACCAGCTCCACCATCAACCTAGGATGGATCCCATCCTGGCCCCATAGATTTCTAGCATCTAAGTGGCTCAGCAGGTCACTAGCTACTTCCTCCTGGGTCCTGCTGTAAGTGGTGAAGAAACCCTTGGTATCAGCTGCACCCCTTCATTTTACATCATTCAGCATAAAATGTGCTGTTTAATTCATAGAAACAAAATTGATAAGGCTGAGATGTAATCAACAGCAGTGTCAAGGATTCTGTTTGCATATTCCCTTTCAACACTTTCCTGCTGCCACCTCCTCTTAACATGTGCCCTTGATATCATCCAGCTCTTCATCCCACAGTGACCCAGATTATGTTTTTCAGTCCTCTTAAGTATGGGTAGTACTTTTAGTACCCTCTAGACATGTGGGACACCACTCTCCAGACAATGGATATGAAACACTGGGTAACACTATCTAGTACTTTTAATTTTCAGAAGCAGCATGTAAGATGTTTATTTCAGAAGGACTTGCAGAACAGCTACTACACATGTGACCATGCCAACTGTACCATAGAAAGCATAGAATGATTTCTTATTACAACTCTAAGACCTGCAGTAAAAGATAAAAGTCAGTGTTTTTTAAGTGCAACAAAACAAATCAGAGGAAACAAACTACCAAAATCAGAGGAAACAAACTACTAAAGTCCTGGGTTTTCCTTTTTGTTCAACATGGTAAACATTTGTTAAACAAGGTATTAACAGCAAGCAATATAATGTTAGAAAACCTGACTTCAGAATCTGCAAGTTGATATGGCAGTTCTTACAAAGCTTTAGTCAAAATTCACCAATATCTTGGGGATTTGCTTCTGCTTAAGTTGAGATAATTTACATTCGCATTATCGGTCCTGCTTTGACCCCAAATTCAACATCATTAACTGTATTGACAAGTGAAGCAAGTGCTCATTTAGTTTTGAGGACCTTTCAAGATTGTCTTTAATCTTGACCTTCTCAACAAATTTCTTTTTCCTTGCTTTATTTTAATTAAAATGTTTGAGAAATGTTTGCTACTATGTCAAATAACCTTTGAAAGCTCTAGCAGAGCTTGACTGCTGTCCTCTTGAACTCTTGATATATGGCTGTTTATTCTAGCATTTCAGTGGGAGTTGAATGCTAACCTCTTCTGAAAATCTAGCTCCAGGAATGAGTTCCAAACTCATAAAAATTCTAGTCTGAATCCTTAAGTATTTTAAAAAGCATGCAAGAAATGAAGAAGGTTAATTACCGGTGACTTCATGTAAGTAATTTAGATACTTTTGAAATTCTTTTCAAGGGTGTAAAAAGTGTCAGTCACGTAATACAAATCTTTTGTAGTTGGCTCATTTTGTGAACAATGAAGAACAACTAATTTATAATTCTGTATTTTCTAGTGTGAAAAGAAGCAGGTTGCCACATTGTACTATGATCAGTATCAGTTCACTGCATAAGTTCCTTATTTACTATTTCACACTTTTGTTTTGTGTTAATACAAAAATTATGACATATCAGCTTGTAACATTTTCACTTGATGGTTTATTTAAAATTTGTTAACATTTGTTTATTACAAATTAGTAAAAATTATGATCTTTTAGAATCAAGAGCTGAAAAGATCAAAACTTCCTAATAAATCTTTTCAGAATTTGTGCTAACCATTATATTGTTCCATCAAACTATTTTGAGGCATTGTGTAAGGTAAGTTACTGTTTCATGATTCTATATTCTGGATTATTACTTGGAAACCAGCTGCAAATGCCCTGTCCCTTTCAATACAGACAGTATTTTTTACTTCTGTTTCATACATGAACTCTGGAGATTTAAAATGCTTTTTAAAAAGAAGTCTCTTGGTATTTGTCATAGAGTTTATACAATTAATGATTCTGACAGCTGGATAAACACTAAATAGACTCTTTCCTAAAATACAATAACCTTATAGAAATTAGAAAGTGAGAATCTGACATACTCTTAAGGTTATATAAAGACAAAGCAATTACCTACTGGGATTATACACGTAAAAGAAAGACTTCCTGGTCCTAGACACAACCTGCATATACTGGAATGAAGAGAACAGATGATTATTCTGCCACTACCAACACACATGCAGGAGATACAAATGATAAAGTATTACCCTTATGGCAGGAACAAATCATTACAGTTTGGGTCACTGATCCTCCACCCATTGACATAAAACAAGAGTGGCACAGAAGACAAGATGTTAGTTCAAGAGCTTCCATGTTGTCTGGGAGTCAAACTCAGGACTGTAATGGTTATTCTATGAAAAACTAACCATTTCTGCACAAGCAGAGAAAAGTTTCCTGTGCAGTTCTGTTTTTATTTGGCAGTATGTGACAATTATATTTGTCATCTATGACATATGAGAAAACTGCCCTGTGCTGCATTTGGGAGATGCCCTGTCATTCCCAAGCCATGGGATATGTTTTTTGTGTGTTTATACTCCTGACACCTCAGTCTGCTTGGTGAAGATACAGCATGCTAGTCTGGCACATGACAGGAGTGGCTGTCCCTGCTTTGGCTGTCCTGTAGTTCTTGTGCCATGACTATACTGATTCCTTTTAACATACTCTACCCTGTGAAATCGTGAGATCTGATTATTTATCCAGGTTGAAAATTTAATTGTGATACCTACAGTTAGCCCCATGAACACCACTGAATTCAAGTAGTGTCCTTCTGTTTCCTATGTCCACACAGGAACTTGAAGTTTGGTAGCAGTATAATTATTGGTTTTATTCTTTATTTTATGTAAAATTCTAGGCACTTCATGCAATTCAAACAAGTGTTATTGTCTTGGTTATCCAATACCACAGAAGTTCCTTCTAATATTCTCGTGTTAATAATTTAAAATTTTTTAGGGATGCAAAAAGCTTTCAATTTTACCGCTTTTTATACTCTTTAAGAATGTGGCTAACAAATTTGTGCTATGAAATAACCACGAAAAGAAAGAAAACCAGCAATGGAATAAGTGTTTCATTCCTTCTGGTATTTTACTCCGAAAAAATAATATGAACCACTGGAAAATGTTATAGTGTCTAACCTCACTGAATAGTAATTTACAATGCAAATATATGTAATTTTCCTTAAGCATAGTAGACTCGGGGAAAAAAAAAGGTATACAGTCCTGCTCTGTAAAAACATGAAGAAAACTGCCCCTGAAGCTGCTATTCCAGTCTTGGTTTTCTTTATCAACTCTATTTTCATTAAGTTTTTATTACATTGTTGGTTTTTAATGACTGTTCTGGCATTCTAAACAGTCACAAACACTAACAACTCTTAAAGTAGATCTCGAAAAGCAGAAAATAATTGCTTCCTTTCAACAGACCTTTCAGTCTCGGTTCCAAAGGAATAGGCTTATATTGTCTCCCGTGTTTTAAGCCCTGGTGAGGAACATACGCGCAGATAGTTGAAGGTCTCAATGTCTATCCCAGCAGAATGACAGCTCTAGGCTCTTTTGTGTGTTTGCTATGAAGTGGTAGAAGGAAGGACGAAGGATGAGAGGAGAAGTGGTTAGGTCCGTGTTTGTGCTTCCCTGATATCATGTGAAAGAAACATGGCTGTAGGAGTAAACTGTGAAATATATTTTTTTACCAGCCTCCTTTCCCTGCACATGGAGCATTCCTCATCTCTAGCTGGCTGTATGGAAGAAATTGGGAAGCATTTCAGCAAAAATATTGCAGTCTCTGAAATTTTTCTTGGTGATCGGGTTAATTTTTCCCTTTCACCGTTCACTCATCATTAGTGCTAGCATATATCTTGACTGTGGCATCTCTCAGACTTTAGAGATTTACAGAGTGATGTGAAACCTAGTATTGGCACACTGAGTAATAACCCAATAAAGCTTCTCTTTGTTCTTTTCAAACCTAAGGCAGATACTACCAGTGGCCTTCGTCCCATTCAAAGCCTGTGGCTTCATCTCCGTTAGGGCTTTGGGTTGCAACAACAATGTGAACTTGAAGGAAAGTCCTGAGTGTCCTCATTCCCCTTGTGTTAGAACCTGTAAAGCAGTTCTGGGAGTTGGAAGTGAATTTCTTTTGGAGGAAACTCAATGGGAAGCTCCCCTCCTGAGTGCATTGCATGCACTGCAGTCACAAAGGCACACAGGTATAGGAAGCAGACTGGCTCTTCAAACAGCTTCAAGCTGTGTGTTTGATGACCAGATTAGATACAGGATATCAGACTATATCTAAGCAGATTATATCCATGAGCCACAGGTTATGTGGGGTTAGGGGGCCCAGTATTACCTCTTTTGGTCTACTAATCCACACATTTAGTGTAAAATTAGGTGCTTGCATAGATATACCCTGAGTTTTTACAGCTAGATTCCCCTCTTCTTAGAGGAGCCATCATTTATATATATGTATACATATATATATGTATACAAAAAAATACCGAGTGTAAGCACAGGGACTATCAACAAAATTAAAATAAAATATTTTTCTACTTCCTAAAAATACTTTAGTTTTATCAATGGAAATACAATGCTTACAGAGTGTGATTTTCAGTGAGAATGTTATTCACTGTTTTCCAGAGGAACTGATTGATGGTGAGTGGGTGGCAATCAAGTCCCTTGCCATGGGCACACATTGAGTCATTGCTTTTCCTAAGACTGCGGCCCAGCATCTTGCTGACTAGCAGTCCTGCTTAGTAGAAGCATACTCCACCTGTTAAAAATTACTAGAAATGACCATATAACTTCCAGCCACTGAAGGAAAATGTAACAGAATTACCTGGTCCTCACATTAATGAATCTAGTTTTCAGGTGAATACTACACAAAGGCAAAACCAGTTCTGTCAGCTGGGTTACTGAAGGGCATTTTCTTCTGTGATGATCACAGACACGTTATTTTGTTGGCCAATTCAACGTGCCCAATGCATATTTAGGGTACATTCTAAAATACTTTTAAAAAATATTAATAAGTATCGAAAATTGAAAACATAACCTTGTGCTTTTTTTAGTCCTGACCTGCTTTGGAAAAGAAGAAGATTTAAGTTGCCCTTTGTACATTATAATATATAGAAGAGCAACTGTCTTTAATCATTGCTTTTTGTCATGAAATTGTTTCTTAATGCTGCCTCATCTCCTGCTGTTCAGGTATGCTCTTTTGCTCCATATGAAATCTATATGTGAAGAAAATTATATTCTTTGCCATTCAGACCAGAGTAACTGAAGTGTTTTTCTTTTCAGTCAGAATTACGGGAAATATTTCACGCCACTTAAGTCTTCCTTGTGTTCAGAATCATGAACTAAGTGGATGAGAAAAGGGTGGAAGCCTGTAAACATGTTAAGAGAAAATAATTATGAAATGCTTGATTATGTCACTCAGTGGCAGTGCAAGCATACTTCGAAGGTAAGTATCAGCCTAAGGTTCCAAAATCAGGGAGGATGCATAAAAAAATGAAATGATCTCTTTCAAAGGTAGAAGAAAACCATGAAAATAAAAAGTACTTGACACAGCTTATAATTGTTAAATAGTTTAGATTAAAAAAAATGTTGACAGAAAAAGCTTTCCCATGTTAAAAAAACTTAGTTCAAGCATAGAATAAAGTAGCCACTTAAAGTGTTAAAAATATTAGTATTACTTTTACCTACATGATATACATTTTTTGTTTACTAATTAAAACCAATGTTTTCAAATGCAAATATGCATGTAAGCAATGTATCTCTCAATTAAATTAACAAAATATGGTGTTCAGTCAATGATCTTTGGAAATGCTAACTGTAAAACATCCATTTGCCTGATACTCAAATCACTGCACTGTGTAGTCACAGCGAGGTGAGTTGACTCTGGCTGGACACCAGGAGTCCACCAGAGCCAATATGTCACTGCCCTCGTCAGATGGACAGATGAGAGAAAATATAACAAAAGGCTTATGGGTCAAGATAAAGGCAGAAGGAGATCACTCTCCAATAACCATATTGGGCCGAACTGGGGAAAATTTATTTAGTTTATTACCGATCAAGTCAGAGTAGGATAATGAGAAATAAAACCACATCTTAAAAACCCTTTCCTCTACCCCTCCCATTTTCACAGACTCCTGAATTCTCTACCTCCTCCCCATGAGTGGTGCAGGGGGACAGAGAATGGGGACTGCAGTAAGTTCATCACATGTTGTCTCTGCTGCTCCTTCCTCATCAGCAGAGGACCCCTCACACTCCTTCCCTGCTCCAGCCTGGGGTCCCTGTCACATGGAGACAGTTCTCCATGAACTTCTCCTCCATGAGTCCTTCCCACAGGCTTCAGATCTTCACTAACTGCTCCAAGCATGGATCTTTTCCACGGGACAAACAATTCCAGTGTGAGTCCCTCATGGGGTCACAAGTTCTGCTAGGAAATCTGCTCCAGCATGGGCCCCTCCCTTCATGGGGCAACAGGCCAGTCAGGAGCCTTCTCCATTGAGGGCTTCCCACGTTGTCACAGCTTCCTTCAGGCATCCAATTGCTCCAGCTTGGGATCCTCCATGGGCTGCAGGTGGATCTCTGCACTCCTATAGACCTCCATGGCTTCAGGGGCACAGCTGCCTCACCATGGTCTGCACTACGGGCTGCAGGGGAATGTCTGCTCAGGCACCTGGAGCGCCTCCTGCCCCTCCTTCCTCACTGACACTGGTGTCTGCAGAGCTGTTTCTCTCACATATTCTCCCAGCTTCTCCAGCTCTCTCCAGCTTCTGGTGCTTCTTTCCCCTGTCCTTTCTTTTGTCTGTTATCCCAGACGGCTGGGCTGGGGCTTGGCCATCAGGGCATCCACCTTGGACCCAGCTGGCATTGGCTCTGTTGAACATGGAGGAAGCTTCTGGCAGCTTCTCACAGAAGTCACCCCTGTAGCCTCCCCGCTACCCAAACACACATAAAAAAATCATTCACAAAGGAACAGGTTGTGCTTGACTGGTTTTGAACATCTACCTGATAAGTAAATCCCTACTAATAAGCATCTCTTTTCTCAGTGTTCTATTTTAAATTCAAATTACTGAGAGATATTTTCTCAGAACAAGTGTTCTAAGTAACTAATATCTCTCCTGTTCCCAACCAAGAACAAAGTATTTTCTCATTACTCCAAGAGATCTCTAGCACATCTTTGAAACAGATGATTTAATGTTAGCTATTATGCAGACTCTTCTTTTGCATCACTCCTGAAATTTACTTTGCTTATTCCTAAGGAGAATTCTTATGCATTGAACAGTTTTCACAATTCAAGACACGCTCTGTAAGTAACATCGTCACTTTAGAAATGCCACCAAAAACCAACCAAAATTTAGAAGAATATGGTAATGCAAGCAGTGCAGGAAAACCTACACAAGTTTCAGACTAGCTTCATCCAAGGGATCTTTCAGACACTACAATGGAGTGTTCCTAAACAGCTGTGAATGTATGCAGTTTTATCAGTTTCAGCTAAAGCTAATCATCTGAGAGACTATCCTCTTAGGAAGATGAAAACATAAAACCAGACTTCCCCCCCCCACAAACCTCTCTCTCTTGGGCTGCCTATCCGTACAGGAACTACAGAGATGTCTCTAGCTCCACAGTCAAGAGAAGGATCAATATAGCTGCTTTACCAGGAAATCTTTGTACCTGCTGTGAAGAGCCATGCATTTTCCTCATCATTCACACCAGTGCTTCACCTACTGAAAGTCTGGGGTGCTTTCAACTCATAGCAAATGTGTTGCTGTATTCAGAACTGCTTTGTGTGGACAAAGAGCAGACTCAGATGCATCAGAGAAAAGCAAAAGTGAGGAGGCCAAGAATTTTCAGTACTGTTTGGGAATATTCTGCTAGTCATCTGTAGTCTAACCAATCCAAAAAACAGTGTACCTAGTGTGCCAAAGCATTGTGTGCTTTGCTGCAGCCAGGTACCTAAATCTGTAACAGGATGCTTTACAGTTTTTACTGGAGCCTTTGTTTCTTTTCCCACAAATAGATAAACTAAAACCCGTTCCTATTAGCAAGTACAGATAATTTATTCATTACTGTAGCTAATAAATATGAATAAGTTCATGTAAAGAGTTAGCAATGAGAACCTCACCCCCAAAGAATATTTCAGTAGAGCAAAAGTAGCCTGTCGTGTGTGAATTAAATAATCTCCCAAAACCAAGCATATCAAAACAGCTAGTGAGAAGCAAGAAGTTTGGTTTAAGTGATACTTTTCACTGAAGATCTGTGATATAATCTTGCATCATGCCTAAAAGACTAGTAGTCTCATAAATCTGAGGCAAATAATATCATTTACCAAACACATAGTTATTAGGTACAGCCTAATGGGATGCTCTGAAGAACACCTGAAAATGCATTATTGTTAATGTAGATAATGTTGAAAAATAGTTTAAATGAACCAAGTTGCTTGAAAAAGATATATTCAGATTCTGAAAACTTTCCAGAGCTTTGTTCGTTCGAAGACAATAGTTGGCAGGCTGCCTAAGAAAGGGAATGTGATAAAGAGAAAACTATTATATCTGGCACTTCTGCAGGAAACTGTAACTCCTATGTCTCATTTTTCTGCTCTGCTTGATAATGTAATAATTCTCATGAAGGGAATGCACAGAAATATAATGAAAAATGATATTATTGCTCGGTGAAAGATAAAGCAATTCGAATGGTTGTTTCAAACTACTGCACAGTGCTTTAGCTTGTCCATTGAAATCAACACAACTCATTTGCCTCTAAGTATTCACACTACCTTGAATATTGAGTTGAGTTCGTTTGAGTCTTAGTCTCTGTCTACCTGGACATATCTCTAGGTCAGTCATTTCTGCCTCTGTGCATGCATGGAGCAAGTGCCATGGAACTGCATCTAAATTTTACTTTTAATTGCAGGCAAGGCCCATTGTGTGTGATGCTCCATGCTCAACTCCTCTTTCCTTTACCTCAATAAATTTGTGCCACATCTGATTCTCTTTTTAAAAAAAGAAATATGAACATATACAAAATATTTTAAATAATATAAAAATACAATCTGCAAATGATATTGGGCTATTGTCACTAATGCTGTTGTCATTAATCAATCAATCAACTATAGGCAAACTGCTCATTTACTTGTAGTTATTTCTGGGGAATAATTCATTCAAAACTTAATCCAGATTGTACTAAGATCACCAGCAGGTTTTTTTTTTATTCACTACAGCAGCCAGCTTTTAAACAAACCCTTGACATGTCCCATTAGGTGAGTACACTGAGAATTTGATCTACCTGATTTCTTAAAAGAACCGCTGAGCAATTTATTCTGACACTGTATCAGCAAGTAGCATTCAAATCTGGAAAATATCATCACATGTCATGATATCTCTATCTCTCAAAACACAGAAGCATTTGGAAACACTTGAAAGCCTCTATACTAATGAGGACAGAGTGCTCTTTGCAGGCAAAGTGTCACTGTGGGGGAACTGAGCCTCCTGCGTGCTCCACAGTGGGATGTGCTGCCCAGTCTCCTCCTGTGGGTAAATAAAATTCTCCCACTGGTTTGCAGGGCTGTGTGATGAGTGAGGTGCTGCAGAGTCAGAGATAAACAGAAGGAAGTCTGAGAGCTGCATTGTACTCCTGCCATAACAGAGCACAGGACCTATGTTCAAGTGTCAAAGATTGATTTCATTTAGACACATCTTCGTAGTACTCAGAATACAGAGCAGCCTCAGGGTAAAGCCCTTCAAAACAAGTGCTATCTGCCACTGCACCCAAACAATGCTCTTCAGGAGATAAACCAAGTGTCTGTATTGTTGTGTCATTATAGCTACTAGATTCATTTTAAGCTATTATGGAAAGTTCTGAAAACAATAACAAGGAGAAAAGATCAAAGTCATTTAAAGGCATTCCTGAATCCATAAATAACAGTACAGATAGATGGCACTTAGGACCTAAGTTAAAAAGATCAAATCAGCATCACTAATATATGACCCCAGGGAGTAACAACTCAAGAACTTATCCTTGCGGGACTGGTTCAAGGCTATAAGCAGCTTCAGATCACCCATCTTCAAAAAACAGTTGCTTTATGAGGACCTGATTAATAACACTTCAGCCAGGCTAAGGCCTGTTCTTATACATGCTTATCCTATTGCTGTCAGCTGAGCATCATAAAGCAATCAAATAAAGAAATATGTTTCTCTGTGAACATCTGTTATCTTAGGATGAAAAACGTCAGTCAGAAGGAGCGGCAAAGATAATGCAATGTGGAGATGTAAGTCAAAATGTTGGAACATTAGAATCACATTGGTATTTGTATTAGCAGTACAGTAAGTTATAGTATGGAAGCACTTTACAACTGCCAGTAGAAAAGAGAGAGAGAGATCATTGCAACAGAAACAACAGCCTGACCTGGGACAGCACATCCATCAGCATCAGCTGGACAAGTAAATAGGACAACTGGGAAACTACAGTTATATGAATAACTTTATTTTAAAGCTTAAGGTTAAAGAAATTTGTGTTTTTTGTAGAGGTAGAGATTTAGAAAAAACACCTCAGTTCAGAGGAAAGGTAAAGACACAGTATGTAATGACTAGGAGTTACAAAAAAATCTCACTGAATAAGGAACTCTTAGTCATAAAATGAGTGAGAGTTGTGGAATCCAGCTTCATGTAAAGCAGTGGAATCATCTTAAAAATTATAATTCACAATTTCATCGTAACTATAATGAAATGTGAGCTTGCAGATCAAACAAACTCCTCATTAAAAGCCATGAATCAAAGAAGCAATAAAGCAAAGATATATTTGATAATCTGTTGGAGATACAGAAATTGGTATTGGGCTAATTAAAATGTTCACTGTAATACAGAACATTTCAGATATAGAAATGTTATCATAAGCTACCAAAAAGAAAGATTTAAAAAACTGATAAAGCAGTTCCATAAATGACTCAAATCTCCCACAGTATCCTTGTAGGGTTTTGGGGTTTACTTCAAACTCTGCATACTGTTTAGAACAGAATAAGAAGCTGCTTGAAAGAAGATGTTTATTACAGATATTGGTTTCAATAAATCATAAAGTGGTACAGTTGGAAGGGATCTCTTGAGATTGCCTAGACGGGAGCAGAGTCAGATAGATTAGGTTGCCCAGGATTGTGTCCAGTAGAGTTTTGAATATCTCTACAGATGGAGAAGGCACAACCTCTCTGGCAACCTGTTCCAGTGCTTAATCATCCTTACAGTAAACAAAGAAGTTTTCTTGTGTTTGGATGGAATTTAATGTTGTAATTTGTGTACTCTTTTCCTGTCACTGGGCACTACTGAGTAAATTCCAACTCCCTTATCTTAATTCCCTCCCAACAGTTATTAATACGCATTGGTAGGATCACTCTCTGTTCTCTGGGTTTCCTTTTAAGCTGAGAAGAAGAAAATTTTTTTTTTTTTTTTTTTTTTTTAAATTCATCAGGACACTGGGTAAATCACAAAAAACTTTGTGACCCCACTGCCCTGCCCCCGCCCCCCCCCATTGTTGATCCACATGGGATTCCCAGAGTTTGTTCCATCCCAGATTTTATAGGGCATTTTGAGAAATCTCTGAGAAACTTTCTGCTCTTGGCTCTTTAAATGAAATAAATTCTAGTGAAAAACTGTGAGCATCGTTAAATTCAAAAGGGTTGGTTTCCTTTGCTGAAGAGAAGATCCCAAATAATGTCTCTTTTTAGTGATGTGTCTGTCAGCAGAGCAACATTCTACTCTGAAATACTGGGACAGATCTAAAAACATAAGTCTATAAATAAATGAGGTTATAAGCTAATTTACCAGAGAGGCGATAACTTGGCCTTTGATTATACTCCCACAAAAAAAATCTAGTATCAATCATTTGAAGGAAAAAGTGGATACTGCTGTGTATAATATGAAGGAGCAATTTATCTTTTGTTCTGTAGTTCAGAGATTGGGAGTTGTACCACATTTAAATTCCAACATTTATGTCCTCAAATAACTGCTTGAAAAGTGATACGTGCAATTAATTTCAAGGCTTGCAAACGTTTTGGACCCATGCGGCCATTTCCCAAGTGCAGCCATGAGCTGAATGAGCTCCTAGTTCACAGGAGAACTGAAAGGGGAAGGCTGTCCACAGGGATCTGGGTGGTCTCCAGACGGTCTTGTATCCCGAGGATCTCCCTTGCAGCTGACCCTACTCAAAGTATATAGTCAAGTGTCTTCTACTGCAAAATGTTGTGTGGGAGTCATGTTCAGAAAGGTAACACAATGCCCCAGAACCCTTATATAATTTTGGAGATACCTTGGACACCCATTCAGAGTCCTCTTAATAAGTAGTACTTAATTGTCACTTGAAATTATCTTGATTTGAAAACTGAAGAATTCTAGGAAAAAAAGAAGTATAGTAGCCTTCTTCAGTGATTAGAAAGCAATTAATATTCTGCAGATCTCAGCACTGAATATATGCTGTGTTTTCTCTGTTTTCATAAGAAATTTAAAAAAGTGAACATCCTGATGAAAAGATGAAGCAGTGTGTGCTGGAAATACCCTTTTGTTGGAGAATTTACCTAACAGTTTATTCAGCTGCTTTCTTGGCAGGCAGAATACAATGATGATATTTCAAGGTGGCTGAAAAACAGTCAGAGCAATATTGCATAGCTGAGTATTCAGAACGAGAAAACAGAAATCTTGACATTTAAATCTGTGAGCATATTGATTGTTTTTATTTTTGACTGCATTATTATACGTAAAGCGGCCAAAGCTAATAATTGTAAGAAACAAAGAAGATCTGTTTTGGACAAAATTAAAGACTTAGGAACACTGAATACATTCTTCTGTATGCCTACACACCTGTGTAGGCAGCAAACAGTTTAATAATTATTAGGAATAGTACATGGTCACTTAGTACATTAACTACAATGTCTACTCAGTGTGAATATAGTTTGCATCAACTGCAGACATACCAGGGAAGATTACCCAGGGAATAGAAATCACATTAATTAAATGTGAAGATGATACCAATCTCAGAGCTGTTCTTAATATTAGAGAAGAAAGCAAAAATGACATGAAAATACAGAAGTATTAATATATTCAGTAAATGAGAATTCCTAATTCCTATTAGAGAAAGGCAAGCTAACAGATCTGCTTGAAAATCATCTGTGATAATCAATATGAGAGAAACGTGAAAAGCAGAGGAAATAGTGGGCATCAAATGATATGTTAATTTGTAACACGATACAACAAGAAAATAGATTAAAACTGCCTGTGCAGTTGCCTTAAGCCTGCAGTAAGCTGGTGATAGTTTCATGCTACACAGCTCTATCAGAGATGTTTCTGAAATATTATCTTTATTTTAGAGACTATCTTTAAAAGAATAAAGTAAACAAAACAAAAAAAGAGTTCAGAAACAACTGCGAGGAAAGACTGTTCCAACAAGAGCTACTGAAAGACATCCCTACACTCCTTCTGGACAGGTGGTTACTGAAACAGGGTCTGCAGTGTTGTGTTAGGTCATGGCTTGGCAGAGTAAAACCATGCATGGTCATTGTAAGATGAGGGTGTGTCTGTGTGTGTGGTTTTATAAGTGCTACAGACGGCTATATACGGTAAAAGCACCTTTTGGTTCTTGCGCAACATTGATTTCTTTTCCTTTTTCCATATACCCGACATGGATAGACAAGCTGGAAAGTTGAATGCAGTACATGGTGTTGTAGAGGGCAGGATTCAGCACCTCTCCAACTAGGGACAGCATAAGGAAGGCATCAAAGACTGTATGAGTTTTAATTGTTCTGCCAAGAACTGAGGGATGCCTTGCTACAAACTGCTTACCCTGGTAAGACGAGCTCTCATCTGATAAAGGGCACAACTCTTGCTTTGATTTACAAAAACTTAGATGGGGTTGAGGAATAATCTGAGGTTTTCTGCCCTGGTAAACCCTTAACAACTCTCTGAGCTCTGGGAAGCACTTTGAGCTCTCTAAGGAAGGCAAAGGTTTTTCAAAAGGACATGTGAAAAAAAAAAGACAAGTAATAAATATGAAAGGGAAAATACATTTTGGGAAGTAAAACATGGATCTACTATACTGTAGATGGGACTAAAATCGATAGTTTGAGATTTCCAAACCATCTGGAGAGATCAGATGCAATACTGCAAATGGAATGCTGTTGATAATCACTGATGTCAATACCTAGTCTTTGTAAATTGAATATTTTGTATCATCATTGTTACCATTATTGCTGGTATTGGTATGACAAAATTCTGATGCAACATGATTTTTAAACAGACAGGAGACAGTGAACCTAAAGTCCAATCTTCCTCAAAGTACTCAAAGTACCTACGTATGTATCAGTAAAGTCAATGTCATGTTTTATAGTCAAGTACTTTGGACTTTACGTATTGGGTCTGACTGAGATGAACCTAATTTTCCCCACAGCAGCCCTCATAATGTGGTGCTAGAAGTGCACCCGGTGCACAGTGCATCAGTAACTAGAAAACTGTTGATAGCACTCCTGTTTTGGCTACTGCTGAGCAATGCTAGCACAGCATCAGTACTGTCTCTCCACTGTTTCCTCCTCACTAGCAGATTAGGGATGGACAAGACCTTCGGAGGAGACCTAGCCAGGGCAGCTGACCCAAACTGACCAAAGGGATAGTATGTACCATATAAGATTTGCCTAGCATTAAAATCTAAGAAAAAGGAGGAAGGGGGGGCCAAGAGGAAAGCATTTCTTACAATGCTTATTTTCCAGAGGAAGGTAGATTAAAATTGTTTAATTTCTTTTTGCATAAATTTCTAAATAAGCATCAAATTGAAGAGACAAGAATATGTGTTACAAGGGATTGATTCTGTAGTAACTTTTCAAAAGGCTGGTTCTAAAAAATCTGTTGAAAGAAAATGTGGACAGTTTCTCTACTAGGCTGCCCCTTGGTAACCATGGAAACTGCAGACTTGCCCAGGACATAAAAGAGAACTATATGGCATTGGACACATTTATTTGTTTAGATTTGAAGTTTTACAGCAATGAAAGTCGTATAACATTGCACAGTGGCTCTGTCAGGACCATGACCTCCACGCTGCAGAAATACTCCTTGGAAATAAGGAACTCTCTAAATCTCTGGTGATCTGGTACAACAACTGCTGTTACTGCTGTCAGGTCTGTGTTCCTGTGAAGCAGAAAATCATTACAGATCAATAAATCAGACTTCTAAGGAAATATTGGAAGATGATGGTATCACCTCTCTCTCTTCCACCCTTGTAGTGAAGAGAGATACAGTCAACACAGGAGCTCTCCCAACAGCATCTTGTCCCCCCAGAGATGCACGAGAGAAGTAGACCTCAAGCACTTGCGCCCTCTTTATCAAAATGATATGTTTCATTCAAGAATTATTAGCTCATAAAAACAGCCCACATCCCCACTGTCTGGAAACACAGAGTCACATCTATGCTGTAGGTACTACTATGATACACAACGATTTTGCTTTGCTTCAGTGTAAAGATGATAGAAAGTGCAGAATAGTGAAAACCTGACCAGCTGAAATTCAACATGTTAAGAAAGCTGTTCCTACTGAGGGGAAGGAAAGTTAAAAATTAATTTTAATACAATTTTTTCTGTGAATTCTTCACTGCAGAGTTCAGTGATGAGGCAGCTGCACAATTTTTTTTTCCCAAATAACCTCATAGCAAGAAGGAATACTATTTTAATTACCAATTTTGAGCAATGTCATTTGGAAAAAATACTTAAAAGAAGGTCTTACAAGAATTTTTGGTTAAGTGTAATTTATACATGTACACCCCACTATTAGATTGCTAGCTAATTGCTAGCATTCACCCAAAAATCCTGAATGTATTGAGGATTATTGAAATGGAGGGTTAAATTTAATATTTCTTCTTATTTTAACTTAAATAATTTTTTAATGTGCTCTAGGGAGAATAATATTTATTCTCTGGGAAATAAATTGGACTGAATGCTTCTGTGCAGGCTTTTTATCAAATATGTGCCCTATGCACATATCAAACCAAAGTTTTTCTGAATTGGAGATGCTGCTGAGTTTAGTTTCAAACATTCTCTACTGCTTTAGGCAACATGTGACCAAAGCTATGTAGACAACTGAATTTTCAACTCTGTGACCAAACAAAACAAAGGAACAATAGACAACCCCCAAAAAAACCCAAACAAACAAAACCACAACAAAAATCAACAAAGAAAATAAAATAGTTTAGAAATCGAAGTAAAACTTTTAGCCTAAAATCCTTATCTTTAAAGACTATTTCTAAGTCAGGTTGATTTCAAAACTGTACACTTCATACAAAACAAAATAAGAGAGCTAAGATTTTTAAAGTATCTGTTTTACCTTTTCATGTATCTGAATGTTATAAAAATCCTACTATTTGTAGCATGAGCAGTTTTGGGTATGCTTTGTATATTTGTATGGAATTGTTAGTTGTGTACTTCATACTTCATGTTTTGCTGAGATCTGTTGAGGACTTGGTAATATCAAAAAAGTCTTTACACAGAGCACAGGGCTGTAAGGTATTAGTTTCAAAGCAGCAGATTTGTTTCCTTGGTGTGATTCTACACTGAAAGTTTTTTTTGTGATTTCTTTTATTTTTTTTTCATTAAAAATAATGAGTATTAATTTGGAAAATAAATGCTATCCCTTCTTCATCATCAAAGTTACTTTTCTTTTAAATTCCAGCTTTTCAGAATACAATGTTCCAAAGGGGTGCAGGGAACACCTTTCCACATAGTTTTGTGACTTCATTTTCCTTTTCAATTATTTAAACGGATTTTCATTTTTTTCATATTTTAAGTGAAAATATATTTCATAATATTATTTATAAAATACGTACATAAACAGAGAATATTGGTGCTGGAAACTTATTTATGTCTTGAAGAGTTTTGATGTAATATTTAAAATCTTATTCCAGCAATCCTTTCTTAGCTTAAATGTGAGTTTGGCTTCAATACGAATTTGGGCAAAGGTCCAAGGAGGAGGAAAGAAAGAGTGAACTTTCTGCTGTTATGGAGCGTTAGAAAGAAAATTAATAAAATTATCTGGAAAGCTGCCAGTGTTTGAGAGGTGTATTTATTAATCTTGAATAACTTTGAAAGAAAACAAAATAAATACAAAATAAATAACAAGATTGTCAAAGAGCAAACTCACACAGAATCTCACTGTGAAAAATAAATTAAAACTATATTTAAATTTCAGATATGACAAATAAATGGAATCTTTGATCACACTGGACAAACAGAATTCTTTTGGTATTTAGGGTCTTTCAGGTAATTTGAGAAAAATAATAAATGCATGTTCTAAAAAGCTAAGACAAAAGAGAAATATTTTGTGAAGATTGTAAAAAGTAATTAAATTCCAACTCCCTTGGCAATTAGCAATATGAAAACTCTGTAAACATGCTCTTAGGATTATAGGATTAATATAATTTACTAGCTCAATGCATTCCTTTGTCTTTTACATGCAGGAAAAGCATTTGACAAGGTTGAGTGGTCAGTTTCTAATCAAGTAAATATTTTTAAAGTATTTCAAGGATACAGAAGAGCAAAATGCTTTTTAAAAAACAGTGGCCTTGACAAGTTTAGAAAGAAATTTACTTTCAAAGAGAAAGTAAAATTTTTCAGAATTTCACAGCTGTTTTGAGAGTTATATTTCATTGAATTTCCTGTATCTTCTACTGTCCTCCAAAGTAATCATAGCAAAAATAAAGCATTCCATTACAAAATTCTTGATGTCTACAAGGCCCATTTACATTGTGAATTCTATTACTTTGAGGATATACATTATATAAGGTAATTTAAATTGTGATATATGAGCTGAAACCCTATTAAAACTACCAAACATATGGACTGTACTTGTCAGAGGACAGGAACATACCTGTAACAGAGCTGCTAGAGAGCTGAGCATCAGCAAGTGCCACCATGCCAGGCAATCAAGTCTTTGCTGGGATGAGCTGTAGGATGGGAACTGTGATGATTCTGACCTTCACTCAGAGTGTAACTTGTTGAATTATTGGTATTAGGGGAAAGTGGGAAAAATCCTGATTGAATAATCAATCCTGTTCTCATCAGGCATTAGGAAACAAAGAAACATTGAATTAAATTCTCTGCTGCTTCTCATGAGAGGGAGAGCACAGGATGCACAGCTTGGGTTTGGGGGGTGTTTAACAAAAGGGATGTTTAAGGAAACCCTCTAGTGCAGATTAAGTGAATTATGTGGGAACACAATGCTGCACACCTGATGCTGCCCAAATGTTGAAAGGACTTCTACCTACCCTATTGGCAAACCTAACACAAGGATAGGACTGTGTAAAGGGTTGGATTAGGAAACAGTATCTGGCCTATTTATTCTAACTATGGACTTTACTCCTCTTTATTTTTTAGTTTTTCAAGGAAATTTGTTGTTGTAAGAATTCAGTATAGTTTTATTTTAAAAGCTTCATTGAGTTCCATTATAACTGAGAATACTGGAAGAGAAAAAGAATAGTAAGTCCTATGTTATTATTATTATGCATTTATTGTTCACTTATTTAAATTTTTGCAGAGCTTGTTATAGATTAAAATAATTTATTTCCACTAAACTGGAAGCTGAAGTAGTGTGTGATTCCTCTGAGATTTGGGATTGCCGTTGGTTTGGATATGTCATTCTCTTTGTGAGTGAATGAGAACATCACATTGTGCTGCTCATAAATATGCCATTGTGATATACAGTAAACTTTAAGTCTCTGAATGCAGCAACACATCCACGTCTTTTTCTTAATCATGAGCTGAAATTAAACTTGTTCAGCTCATCTCTTAGCATAATAGAGGCATCCTCCCCTCTAATTGCAGCAAAGGTTTCAAAGCATCTCCTTTGCTTAAAAGACTTTATTAGGCTTTTCAAGGTGTATTAAATGGAATGAGGGTTATGTCAAGTGATTTTTCACTCTCAGCAAGCCGGCACGGGAGGAATAGTAGATTTATTCAGTGTATTTTTCCAGTCAATGTATTTACACCCTCCACATTTTCTTGAGATAAAGCTAAGCCAATTTCTAAAGGCTTTTTGGGGTTTTTTTAGATGATTTACAGCAGAGACCTCCTACATATTTTCATATTTTCTTTCTTCATGTCTTTGTCTCTACGTCTTCTTATAATTGAAAAGTCATCCCCAGGTGGGTGGAACGGGTTCCTCTGAGAACATCTCCTGTTTTTTTGTGCACTTTAGAGGACAAAGGTGCTATGTTTGGGGCAGCAAATTAAGATGCATTGGGCTTGCATTTGCCTTTTGTCTCTTATTCCAGCACAGCCATATTGCCAGGACAGTAGGTATGTTTTTATCTTTATATGAAGAGTGGTTGGGTGAGTTTTCTTCTGCTGCCGCAGCTGACCATTTCCACACAGCTGTGTATGTTCAGAAATGCCAGCTGATGGGAGGTAGTATGAAAGTCTGTGACTGCACAGTGTAGTGGCTTGAGTACAAATGAGGTCAAATGCCATCTGATATGAGAGGCTGTTGGTAGACTTGGGTCATGCCTATAATGCTGGAAAAACAGTGGTGGTGATTCAGATACATTGGTTATAAAATGCAAAGGATGGGGAGTAATGAGCAGAGAAGTACATGTGCTGCTCCATCTACTACTTTGATTTAAGGCTTTACTATTTTTCTCTCAATACCAAATGAGAGTATTTGGTTGATAGTGACTTCCAAAAAGAAAAAGAAAAGAAAAAGGAAAAAAAAAGAAAAAATGGCTATTATCTTGTAACTAGCCTTATTACTCTGCTATTTTCTGCTTTTTGCTATTAACTTTCATTACTATTCCAAGTTACAGTATATAACAGGTTTCCATTATATCTCTTTTCAGTGAGGCTTACGTACACCACAAAATTATCATTGCAGTGATAGACCCATTGCATACTTTCAGAGTGGATTTTGCCTCCATGGACAAGTTTGCAGAGAAAGCACTGGCTCAGGTTGAACATCAAAAGTGTCATGGGGGAGAAATTAGATTATCTACAGAGTACATCTACCAGCATTGTTTAAATTTTTGGGGGGCGAGGGGGTTTCCCTGAATGGGAACAACAGGGCAGGTTGGTATGCATCCATAGGCAGTCCAGTCATTCCTCTTTGCCTGTATATCTTTTTCTTTTGCATGGGAGAGGTTCAGAATGGACACAAGGAGAAGCTTCTTCCCCATGAGGACAATTGCACCTAGACATAGGTTTCCTAGAGAAGTTGTACACTCTACATCTTCAGGGCATTTTCCAGATCTGTTTCTTCCAGCCTAGATTGTTCTGTTATCCTGCAAAAAGGGAGAAAGTGCTTCTTCCCTGTCAGAATACTGGAGGAGCTTTAAGTGAAGATTATTCTCCTTGTATACATGGACACACAGGTAATATAAACACCATTCCTCAAGGAATTGCTTTATAGTGTAAACACTGATTCAGCTTACAATAAAAATCAAATACTGGATGTATTTATGGTGAACTAGTAACACAGCTAAGATTACTCAAAGAAACAGCTTTTCCAGTATTTTCCTTTCACAGCACAATAGGCTGGTATTACCATGTAATTTCACAGTAAATCTAAGTGATAGTCTTGCTAGCTGGCAGCTGAAGGTCCTGAAAATTTGAGGCTCTGGGTGATGTGTATGTTTCTATATTCACAGTCATAATACTGTAAAATTCACATTTACGCTGAGATAAATGAGCAGCCAAAGTTGCCAGCTTTTGTGCAGCAGAAAGATATAAAGCTGAGGGTGACTGTAGTGAAATACAAAAGACCCATTAGGTAATGTGGTCTCGTCTTGGTATAGCACCACTACTTAGAGTAGTAGACCAGGTGGCTAAGAAAGAATAGAAAGATGGTATGGCCTTGAGACAAGTCCTTCTTTAAAATTTTCTCAGAGGGTTCCAAGTCCAGGGCACTCATACCAGAAAAAGTCACAGCTGTCCATATTCCTAAACCTTAAGGATAAGAACATACTTAGATATTCTGCTGGATCAGGACTGAATTACCTGTAACATGTTCAGTCTGATCCCACTGGAATCTGAATGAACGTTGTCTCCATCATTTCAAAATTTTTCCTTATCAGCCCATTGTGAGTCTCTACCAACATGGCTATACCAGGTTATAAAGCATATTATGCTCAATAAACTGAAAACCCACAAGGAACTTCTTCATCACAGACCTTGAAATGCTGGGCCCATTAAAGCTCACAAGAACAATACATTTTCATTATGTGAACACTTTATGTTCTGTTTCACATGAACTGTACAAAATCTTTCTGAAATCTAGCTCAATTCCAATGTGTTCTTCGTCAGGTTTTCTTTTTGTCTGGAAATGTTGCAATAACATGGACTGAAAAGGCTGGACATTAGTCTCACAATGCCTGTGGAGAATAGTGGCACTGCTCTGTTACAAGAGAAGCATTACCCATTGTTCTGCATATAATCCTACTGAAACACTTCGGACACTTGATTATGAAAAGATTGCATTTTGGACATGTTCCTCCAGCTCTCTTCTGGGAAAATGAAATGATCAGTGGAGTTTTTTCATCTTATATTTGCTCAAGGCAAGACATAAAGAGAAAAAAAAAGTATTTGCATACATGTATGTATCTGATAAGAATTAAACCTCTATTAATAATTGCTCCTGCACATTGCATTTCCAAGCCAAATATTAAACCCCTTTCAGTTTAATTTATGTCTAGGGTAGTCCCATTTTACCTATTTGCATACCAGTCAGAGTACCACAGATCCTGATTGTGAGAGCTGTGAATGTCCTATAAGAGTCCTATTGAAGTCAGTGGTAATTGAGAACCCTCAGCATAATAGAGAATCAGGCTGCATAGAGGGTACATTATAATGTAACTCCTCTATACTTATTTCTTTGTTGTTCTGCTAATAGAAAGCTTTATTTCATCATTTCTTATTAGTTATTTGCTGGATCCAGTTCTGTCTCTCTAGACTGTGAGCAAAATTCTTTGCTGATGCAGATGGGTACCTCTGCTTTCATTGATGTTGTGCTTGTCTGCACCAGCAAATCATTGACCCCAACCTCAAGAATAATAGTAATTGCAATGAATGAATAGGCTGTATTATATTTCCCCCAAATATGTGAATAAGGAACTGAGAAACACCTGCATTGTTTCTGTGACTTGTGGCACACTGTTTCTCTTCCTGCTGAAGTGGTTGCTGTGGTGTTACGCAGAAGAGGCTGCTAAAAGGAGAAAGCAGGATGGGTGAAACAATGACCCTGCTATGGGGCAGGCAACCAAGTGCAGCCAGGTACAGACTTGGCACAGGAAAACCCCAAGCCAGGTGACAGTGGCACACTGAAAAGAAGTAGATGTGAACTGAAAGACCGGAGTTTCCTTACAGCCCTAGGAAATGCTATTGGGCCACTTTTACCCCAGGAGATCATGTTGTGGGCAGCTACAGACTCTGTTCTGCCAGGTACGGCTACATGAATGGCAAAAATAAGAAGAAATTCAGATTTGTTTCTGTGCAGATTGTTTGCTGTCTTGAGAGTCCAACATGTAAGACACCTTGCAACCACAAGACAAACAAAAATATTAACTTGTGAGCTTGTGAGTAGATGCCTGGTCACACATGGTGAGAAGGGGAGCACCTGGCTGTCCTGCATCACTCTCTCAACACAGCAACACTAGGGGACAATTCTTTTTCCTTTATTTTGGCCATGCCAAGTGAAATTCAACTAGTCAGATAGACCTCAGAAACTCAGATAAGGACAGGGAATAGTAACCGAAGTTTAGCAACAGCAAAATGATTCCTCTGTAGCACACTTAATTGTTTTGCTCCCAGTATTCCTCCTGAAAGTGCTGACAAACCCATGCTATTCAATGTCCTGCTTTCATTTTTAAATACTGGGATTATAGCTTGTGGTAAACCACTTGGAATAATACCTGATATCTCTACTTCTTGCTAACATCTGAAAGATAATATTTGTCTAATAATGTGTTAATATATTTGAAGAATCCATTTTTAAAAAATAAAATTCATATTTCAAGTTTTACATAATCTTTCTTTTCTTGGAAATTTAAGAGATGAATTAAAGTACTTTCAATTCACTATTGCTGTAAAGTGGTTGATTTGATAATGTCAGATAGTATTTAAATCCTCTTTTCTATTCAATCAGTGTCAGTTTTATTTTAAGCAGCCCAATGGCATCCTTTGCTTTTTCTGGAATAATTATGGAGAGACTGTAAATGCAAAAAATGTCCTTGATAAAACACCATTATTATTATCTCTGTTCACTGAACAAAAGTTATTTCTGTTTGGTCTGTCAGTCTGCAGGTTTCTAATAACCCTTCAATGTGATCTCGTCTTTGCTGATCCTCAACGATTCTGGTTCAGTCATGGTCTCTGCACTCTGGAAGTGTGATTTAAATCAGTTTAGAGAACTTCCAGACCAATCAATTGATTTGCATGAACCCTGTCTTTTACAATCCAACAATAGCAAGACCAGAAGAGATAGCTGTGTATAAGGTTGATCACACTAAAATCTCCTAACCCAAAGTAGGTCTCCTTGTCTTTGGACAGAGAGATTAATTAAATGACCTTTTCAAGTAGTCTTTCAGGCTTTTCCCAGTAGCCTGAGGAGTCCAAAATGGTAGGTTCTCATAATAAGTTATTCACTTTTTCCCCCCAGTATAATATCATCACAACAATTTACAGACTAAGTTTTACTTTGGATAGCTTAAAATGCTCTTAGAAAGCAAATGCTTTTCTGGATTTTTACCAGGGTGTGTTTTGAATCCTCCCTTGAGGTTTCCTTGGTTAGCCTATTGCTCAACAACAGTGAAAACATCAAGTGGTAAGATGATAGTTACTGGTAGTGGAAGTAGAGAGGAGGAAACAAGGATGATCAAAGTTATGAAGAAGTTTCTATAGAGGAAACAATACAGACAAAGACTCTTCAGCTTGGAAAAAGGTCAGCCAAGGAAAAATATAATACAGTTCTATAAAATTGTAAGTGTCAAAGATGAGATAAATAGAAAAAAATATTTGTTGTGCTTTTGAAGAAAAATAAAATGAAGTCCGAAGGTGAATTTTTCAAGATAGATAGAATGGCAAAGCTGTGAGACCCCTCTGTCCAAGAGAGAGTGGAACACAACTGGCAGAGGTTTACACTGAGTAAAAAAAAAAAAAAGGTAAGACAAATGCACAGCAGAAGAAGTTACACAGGACTATTAAATAAAAACAACAATAAAATATGTCAAACCTTTGGCTCTGGAAATCTCCAATCCATTACTTTTGGATGTGAGAAGAATATGTACAAGAGCTATCACTATTTGTTTGTCCTCTTTTTTTCTCTTTCTTAAG
This sequence comes from Myiozetetes cayanensis, assembly GCF_022539395.1. Lineage (NCBI taxonomy): Eukaryota > Metazoa > Chordata > Aves > Passeriformes > Tyrannidae > Myiozetetes > Myiozetetes cayanensis. The sequence continues at coordinate 44,543,084 of NW_026087742.1, read as the reverse complement.
CATTCACCATTAGTCATTGCCAGGGACAAGAAACTGGGCTAGAGGAATATTTAGTCTTACTCAGTAGAGCTTCTTTTTGTGTTACTCCTTTACAAGTTTCACTTTGATTTAGCAAGTTTTCTATTTCTAGAATTTTCTTATTTCTTAGAGGAATGATGTATAGAATTTTCTTCATAAAAAGCTACAAAAGTAGCATATTGTAAATAACCCTTACCAGTTGGTTTTGTACATAAAATAAGAGATAGTTCCCTAGTTGTGTTAAGCTTTAGAGTCAATAACTTGCAAATTTAATTTCCTTTTTCAGAAAATGCTTTGTATGCCTCAGGGTTTTTTTAATGGTTTCTGTCATCATATGCTGTTTCCCTCTAGTATGAGTGACTTCTCAATATACTGTTTTGCATCAGTATTCTTGTGAACCACCTCGACATTTTATCTTTTGTCCTAGTTTTAACTTTTCTTCAGCTCTGTTTATCAGCTGACTGTCAAAGACTGTTTTATGACATGCTTTAGAAGATCTTTCTCTTCTCTTCTTTCTCTTCTTATTACAATTCATTTGAAAGCAATGACCTCTAGTTTTGTATGTGAATCGAATCTCAGTTTTGGAGAAGACTGAGTTTCTTAAACATGTGATCTCACTTCCACTGCAATGTGATCCAACCATGCTAAAATAGCAGAATCTTTACCACTTCATTAATGAATTCAGTTAGTTTGGTATAAATGTGTAATGTGATTAAATTACACAGTTTTATAGGAGAAACAATTGATTAAGCTGTGAAAATAAAAAGGCTAAATACGTCATTATCTATATATTTTAATTTCCTGTCTTTTTATAATAAAATAATATATAACTGAAGATCTTCTATAGACGTAATTTTTTTTTCCCAGAGTATTGCAACAATTCAAGGAAACACCCAGTATAAGAGTTTCTTTTTGATTTGAAATATACTTTATTGTCACTAATAACTAAAAAATGTCCCTATTAATATGACCAATTACATCTTCTATTTCTTAAACATATATTTGCTTTCAAAAATATAAATTTGGCAGTGTTTTTATTTTTTTTCTAAAGCAATAAATGTCTGCTAAAAAAAGCTGTCTTCCACCCCCCTGGAAAAATGGTAAAATATTTTAAGTAAGGATATTTTAGTGTTTCCAGTGTGTTCTTCCATTTAATAGTGCTAATTAGAAGCTGTTCATTCAAAGTGATACATTCAATAATTTATCAAAAAGACGGAAAGTCTTTGGAATTTTGATAGGATTAGGCCTTATTGGCAAAGGATTTGTTTAGTTTTTGGCAGATTGGGGTTTTTTTCTGTTTGTTTGGTTTTTTGTTTGTTTCTGTGTGTGTGTGTATGGATCTATGGAATATGCCTGAATATGGCTTGGTTTTAAACTTGAAATAAAAAAAATTTATCCCAACCCCTGCATCTCTGCAGCCACTTCAAGTTAGAAATGAAAAAAAAAAAAAAAATCTAAAGAATCTCTAAATGGCTGAAGACTGCTGAACTATACCTTTTAGCCAATATGCCTGGATGTGAGAACTCTCTCTTTTGCAGTATAGAAGAGGTACATTTCCCACCTATGGTGTTGCCTGTGTTAGGGACAAATTACCTCCAGGTTGTGCTGAGCCCTTTGTCCCCTCTTTGCTCTTATACCAGAGGGCACTATGGTTCTTTCTTTCTTTCTAGCCTATATTTACTCTGTTTTAACACACAGAGACTTGTTTAAACAAGCTGCAAGCTTGTATAAAGTCACAATTAGTATGCAATCAGTAGAGTTTGACTGTCACTCCAAACCTGCAAGATTTTGGGCAGAAAAAACACAGTTATTGCAGCACTACCATTCCACTATTAAATCAAAATTCCTACAGGTTTCTTCACAGCTTTACTCTAATTTTGATTCAAGTGTTTGACATGTGACATGACATTGATCATGCCGATCTCTCTCTGTCTAGACTCTGGGTGTTTAATATAAGCGGGCTGTCTCAGTCCTCTTCATAGGAGATATCTCCTCAGGATGATTCATCCCAAGTGTGTTACTGTATTGGATCTGGCTGAGATTGAGTTCCTTTCCCCACAGTAGCCCTCACAGTGCTGTGCTTTGCATTGGTAGCTAGTAGGGTGTTGAAAACACACTGGTGTTTTGGCTACTGCTGAGCACAGCATCAGCACTGTAACATTTCTTCCTCAGTCGAGGGCAAGATCCTGGGAGGGGACCCAAGTAGGCCAGCTGATCCAAACTGACCAAAGGGATATTCCATACCATATGAAGTCAGCACAGATATAAAAGCTAAGGAAAGCAGCAGGAAGGCAAGCGTTCATTGTCTCCAATGGCTGTCTGCTGAGAAACCGTAACACATGCTGAAGCCCTGCTTCTTGGAAGTGGTTGGACATTGTTGTTGACGGGAAGTAGAGACTAAACCATGTTATCTGTCACTTCTCTTTGCCTTATCCCAACCCACAAGTTATTTTCCACTTTACTCTCTCCCCTGTCTGGCTGGAAAGGGGAGTGATAGAGTGGCTGGGTGGGCACCTGACATCCAGCCAAGGTCAACCCGCCACAGTTATATATTATCTTAAAAGAGTGTGAATTTCTTCTGTCAAGTCTCTGTCCTTTGAAACAGAGAAACACCTGAGAAAACTACAGATGACAAAACAAGTCTTTATATTGCCCCATATTAGTGACCCTGACCAGAAGACTGTTGCACATGAAGAAGTTAGAGATGCACACAGCAGTTAATCTTTGCAGCCACATACAGCATAGCTTTCAGCCCTATGCTGAGGTGTCAGATCCCTAGGCTGTGGAATGAACTCAAGCAGCTTACTGTGACAGAGCGTCCTGCAGGCAGCTCACACCTCCTACCTGCAATTATGCCACCTGCTTGACCTTGCCTTGATCTAAAAGTTAGCAAGAAGTTCTCAGCTGAACATCGTTTGTCCGTAGAAAAGATAGAGTTGTTTACTTTTAAGAAAATCCAACAAATAGCTTGAATGACAGGGAGAGAGAATCTCTGCTATGGGGAGGATCTGTGTGGGGTGTCACACAGGGGTTAGAGCGCTCTTAGATGCTACATCACTGGGGTCCCCAGGTGGGTCCCTATCTAAAGTGGTGTAGATGATCTATAATGTTCACTTCTTATGGTGCTATCTCTAATAAATAATAGCATTGTTATGCCTTACAGAGCCTTAGTGCCCTTCTTAAAGTTATCAAAAGGGACAGAACTTCCTGGTGTGAAACACCTGTGATAGACTATATTAATACAGGAGGGCAATAGCTGCTTCTACTGCAGTGTAAAGAACACTAATACTATTTTTCAGACTGTTGTTGTGTATGTAGACCAAAGCTGTTAGGATTTTGGTGCTTACACTTCTATTCTTCCTTTTAATAGAGAATTCTACACAAATGTAACAGGATTAGGTCCATGGTTAAAGAGAGTTGTGTACATGCGTGTGAGGATGCTATCTTTTAATTACTGAAGTACAAATATAGCATCTGAAAGTTCTTAAAACCTGGAAGAGATTTTTGTTTTCTTTTTCTCATCTATCGCAATCAGTCAAATGATGTTGACTGATACTTCCAAACCCATTATTTGGCCAAGAAAAAAAATATGAGAAACTTCAGCCTAAATATACTTTGATTCAGGAAGGAACTTTTACTTTGAAATAGAAAGACATTTCCAGAAGCTCAAGGCCGCCCTGTGGTAGATGAGATCAGGAAATTAATTCAACCATGAAAAATTATTGCACAGATTGACCAAAGGCATTTACCAAAATGGACCACATGGGATTTTTTTTGAACCACTGAAGATCTACTCTTGCCCTTAAACACAGTGAACAGAACACTGATATGGCAGGAAACAGATACCCTAATTTCCTAGTAGTGAATCCTTTACATTGTAATTTAAGAACTCTGAGTTCTAGAATAACAGAAGAGATTGGTCCACTAGTCCCTAAGTTCTATCTTTTATAATATAGTATGTATTAAATTTAGCAGGGTTTGTCCTCAGGGCCAGCTACTTCTCCAGAATGAAATCTGAGAAAGGTACAGATGGCTAGGCTAGTCCTGTTGAAATTATTAAAAATTTAACTCTTGCCAAACTGAAGAGGGAAGTAATTAGTTTTATATTTCTAAAACATCATGTTATATAGTGCAGAATAAAATCAGACTAAGTCTCAATAGTGCTGAATACTGCAGCAAGATGATCACATTATCTATTACACAGGTTTTTCCTAGACACACAATGACAAATCTGTGAGATGACTGTAGGTGTTCAGCCACCATGACACCAAAAGGCAGTGTTCCTGTACACTTAGGCACCTCTGAGTGGCATGTTTTTTTAGGCAATCATGTTAAATTTTGAAAGCTGCCTGGAACAGGTATTGGCCTTAGAAAGACAGATGGTTTTACTCCAGCATGCCTTTGAAGTGAGCTTTGGCTTTGAACCAAGCTCATATCACCACAATCTGGAAACATCTGTGGTAACCGCTAACCAAGCTGAGTTGCTCAGTTTTAGTACAGTAATTGAAAATGAGTATGAAATAAATAAAGATATGCTAGCACTAATATGAAATGTGTGCCTGACCTACCTTGATCTTTGTTAAGATTTTTTTCCTGTAATTTAAATTTGCTTTACCTGCAGTCCCTCAAGAATTTTCAGGTGAGACTCTGAAGTCAGGAAAGCAAAACTGTCAAAAGCAAAACTCAGTAGGAGAGAGGAGTTGACTTTGAAGCCTTCTGATGTCATACTGACACAGTTGAAAAATGCCCTTTCAACTTTTAAAATGAAAATTTCAATACATTTCCAAATTTTATCTAATACTTTCTTGAAGATTTGAAGGCCTTTTTTAGTAAAGGGAAAATGAAAAAGAATTTTTCAGATATATTAAGACAGACTTTTCTGTAGCTGAGCTTTATTGTTCTTTCAATATAAAGTCTTGTAAAGTGTCAACATTTCAACTTTTTGTTTGATTTAGTTAGAGAAAAAATTTCCGAAACCTTAGAAGATCTCACAAAATAGAAAGACCAACCTGCTAGACTCAGGCCTAGTTTTGAAGATATTTTGCATAGATTTACTTTGAACAAATTTGATCAACCTGTTCTGGAACTCCTGGTCTTCTTACTTTGGAAATAAATGTTAGAAACATTCAGAAAAACAAGGTCTCTGGTGGCAATTAGAACTTGATTAGATGCAGAAGCTAGGGTTAACCTAAGCAAGAAATAGACACTTCTGAGGCATGGGACACTTCATCCTTAAATAGATACTTAAAATAGGTCAGATAAAGGCTACCCTGAAAGCGCCTGTTTATTTTAGCTGGCTATAAAAAAGGTGACTGGACTGACTCCAGACAGCTACTCTTTAGACACAGAGATGAGACAAATCCCACTCAGAGAGACTAAAGTGAATTAAAATAGCTAGTATCATCTACTTTGTCACAAAGTGCCATCTGAAATGTCTGAAATTTTGTTATTGTCCATTCACGACAATTGGTGTGGGAGATGGAATAAAAATACACTAGTAGACTATTCACTAGTAGAATGGTCAGAGAAGTTTGAGAAATGTATGGGGAAATGAAACCAGAGATATTGACTGATTTATGGGTAACATTTTAATAAATGGAGAAACAATGGTGAGGTTTAAATTTTAACAAATAGAGAACAATGGGGAGGCTTAAGTTTAATAAAATCATAGAATCATTTAGAGAAGGTTTCAGGATGACCTAATTGCAACCTTCCAGTATCTGAAGGGAGTCTACAAGAAAGATGGAGAAGGGCATTTAGAAGGGCATATAATGACAGGACAAGGGAGAATGGCCTCAAACTGGGAGTAGGTTTAGATTAGATGTTTGGAAGAAATTCTTTACTGTGAGGGTGGTTAGGCACTGGTACAGGTTGCTGAGAGAAGCTGTGGATGCCCCATCCCTGGAAGTGTTCAAGGCCAGGTTGGATGGAGCTCTGAGCAATCTGGTCTAGTGAAAGGTGTCCTGGCCCACAGCAGGGGAGTTGGAACTAGATGATCTTTGAGGTCCCTTCAAACCAAGCTATTCTATGATTCAAGATCATCTAGTCTCCATCCGTTCTCCCCTCCCCCCTGCTATGGACAGGGACATCTTCAACTGGAAAAGGTTGCTCAAATGTCTGTCCAACCTGACCTTGAACACTTCAAATGATGGACATCCAGAAGCTCTTTTTCAGCAGTTTTGATTTTAAAAAGATGTTTATCCTTTCCAAAAAAGGTAGAGGAGAGGCAGAGAGAGGTGGCACCACTTTTATAAGCTTTTATGGAGCAGTGATCTGATTTGGCATTTCTCTTTAAAATATTTAGAACAAAGTTCACATAAGAAAATGCCCAGATGTATTTAGCCAGTCATTTAGATAAGGTAACACCACATTTTTTTAAAAAAGGGTTAAGTTACTCCATTTCAGCTTTGGAGAATTTATTGTGCATTCACTTTTTTGTATCTGCAGTTCAACACCCTCAGTGTAGATGGTTTCCTCCATGGACAGTACTCTAGACACTAAAGCAACAATTGTTTTCCTTGCAATGTAGTGCACTGAGCATAATTAGAGTGCTTGAAACATATCTAAAAATAATTTGTAGGACAACAGTGTCTAATTAGGATGGACGCAGAAGTCTGGCAAGTAGCACTAGCTACTGTCAATTGTAGCATTGAAAAAATTCTAAATGAAAAAGAAATGTAATTTAAATGGCAACATCAGGATGATAAAACCAGTTTATATAACTGAAGGAAAACAGGAACTAATTAAAAAAATTGTGGACTGTCCCTCTATAAATTAACATAAAAGTTAATTTTCACACTTGTTGTGGCTATTGACGTGTTTTGGCTTTTTGAAACAAGACTGATTAGTTCATGTGAATTTCTGTGCTTAGATAAAAATTACTGTTCTCTGTGGTCCTTTGGTTTCCCAGCACAATGTGTTTCATAGGACTAATCTTTTCTACTGTCTGTCACATAATTAGTGCTGATGCATGTCTGCATTGACATTTTGAGAAACTGGTGTATAATTTTATCTGGAAACATTTACTGGGACAAAGAAGTTATACAGTGATTGCTTGCTGGATTTTTTTTTTGCTGTATTTCCCATTTGCAAAATTCTTAATGAGCCCTGAGAAGATGCTCCCCCTCCCCCAACCAGAGATTCCCTGTATTTCCAAATTACTTTGAGAAAGCACTCTCCTAAGAACAAGAACAGGTGGCTGCTTGGGGCAGCCAGCTTCTAGGGGCAACAGAATTCACTGGTACTGTTTCCACAAGCTAGCAAGGTTGACTGGGCATTCAGTAACAGACTGGTTGGGATGGGCAGTTTGCCTAGGGCAGCAGACTCCTCTGGAGCTTACTCTGTTTGATTTGACCAGGCAAATAAGGACTAATGCTCATTGAACATATGGCTGTACTGCTTAATGTGTAGGCCCTCCTCTGATAGGAAGTAATTTTGAGCAGCTGTGTAGTCATGGATTTAGTAAGTGGTTGATTTCTTTCTTAGACAAGAAAAATGAGTCGGTACTGAATAAATAAATTATCCCAATTAAGCTTTATTTTTAGCATAATATTGGGTAAACATGGATGTTAAGACCAAATTTCAAGTATAAACTCAAGATTATACAGGAATGTTCAGTAGGGTACAGTCAAAAAAACCACTCTGCCTCTGTGGAGTAGACAAAAGGCCACCTTGTAGTTTCTTCAGCTACATATTAAGTGTGGGATCCTGATGGTTGCCCAGGTCCTGTCATTTGTCAAGAAAGTCAGTTTATCAAATTAGTGTAGGAATCTCCCTTCCCACCCAAGGATTTTTGGCTCATAGTCTTTATGATTATGAAGAAAAATTCATCGACCCCACTCTTTCCTCTTTCGTAGGAGGGATTGATGACTTGTTCATGTCATAAATTATTGTGAGCTAAGACACCGGGGAATTTTTAACAATGCAAAAACTACTATATTATTATTTTACTTACTCACCAGACAGGGTATATTGCTCACAAATAGAATAAATTATCAGGGTTGGTTTCATTTTTTTGATTAGGTGGTTTTTTGATTTGGTTTGGTTTTTTGTTTGTTTGTTTTTTGTTTGTTTTGGTGTTTTGTGTTTTGTGGTGTTGTTGTTGTTTGGTTGGTTTTTTGTTGTTGTTGGTTTTGGTTTTAGTTTTGGTTTGGTTTGGTCTGGTTTGTTGTTTTTTTTTTCTGGTGGAAGGTAAGACAGAACTCAGCGTTGCTCTGTACAACAGGTATATCCTCCAGGGAAAGAAGAGTGAAAATTCATGACAAGACTGAAATAGCAATTTAACTGGATGATTGGTTCCCACAAAGAATGGAGATAAAAGAGGAATATCAGGCCAATTACCTGGTGTTGAGGTAACAATGCTTGTTATCTGAAATACTGTGTTTAGCATAGCCTTAGTGGCAGGTGGAAAGGTCTGCAACCTCTGACTGGTAGACAATGCTAAACTGATAATTTTACAGCACTGAAATGAGCAGGAATGTCAACAATATTTAGACAGTTTGGCTGTTGAGGTAGACAAGATAAAACAGAAGGAAATTTTGATATTAAGAAATTAAGACTGCAAGTGACAAAACCAGAGGAATGAGCTGCTTCAGCATAGTGTTAAGAAACAAGGGGAATGTGAAAAAAAGTCAGAAGTGGAATTTTCCCTGGTGGTATTAGGATTTACTGAGCTTGAAAAAATCTGTAGAGAGAAGATTTGTTCAAATGCAAACAAGATAGAAATGTCTTAGTGATGATATTTTCAGTAACACCTCTGTGGATTTAAATATAGAACATTTATAGAAGCAAAAGAACTACAGTTGCTTATACAGCGCATGGGTTGAACACTTTGCCAGATATAAATACTAGGCATCACTAAATTATCAGTAACTGGTTCTCAAGAGTAAATGTCTTGATTGTAAACTGAATGTCAGGAGTAAAAGTATGGTGGACATGAGAAGATGTAAAAAGATCACAGTTCTTCAGAAGAACATCAGGTAAGAGAAGGTCAAGAAGCCTCATACAAATAGCTTTGTATGAAACCACCACTGTCCAAGAAACAGCTTCTCTGTTTTTCTACTTCTGCTGAAAAAGAAATTCTGCAAAATGGTGTCATCATACGAAAATGCTCTGTGCAAGAATCATCATCTTGGAGACTTGTCACAGGGCAGAAAAGGAAATCCCAACTCCTAAAAACACCTTATAGTTAGAGGAAAGGAGAAAGATAATACTGAAATTCTCAAAAGCCTTATATTTCATATTTTTAACTACTACCTTCTCTTTTCACTGTATCTTTAAGGAAAAACTCTAAAGGTTTATTGACATATATTAGGCAGGTATTAAGAAAGAGAAGAATTTTTTTTGAGACTTCAAATATGGTTTGAAAATGTATGATACAGAGAGGAAGGCACATATCGTATCCATGGCTCTCATTTGCTCTCATTTATTCTCATTTATTATTTAGCATAACCTATTAAATATATTGCTGTAGAAATTGCCTAACTGATGCCAACGTATGTTAATTAAAAATCAAAGCAACAAGAACTTTCCTCTTTTCTTTCCAGTAATATTATGGAACTAAGAAAAAAAAATCTTTTAGAAGGGCTTTCATTGAAGAAATGTCATTAGCTACAAAACCTCTACTAGTAAGTCACAACTTATTTTAGAAAAATGTCTATCATAAAAAAGTGCTTTTATTAGACTTCAGTTAGATTCTGGAATTTCATAGTTATACTCACAGGAAATTTTCAGATAACTTCAAGGTGAGCTTTTGTATCTTGGATTGTAACTTCAAAAAACCATAAAGTGAATGATTGTGCATTTTATTTCCACAAAGTTAGGCAGCTGGGAACTTAATGTTATATTTTGTTGGGTCTTGAGTAGATGTCAAGGGATCTGTAAACAGGGTAAAATAAACCACTACTGAGGTAGTATAAATTAGGAACCAGGACTGTTGACAGTGCAAGTACTTTTAATATGTTTTTAACAGAAGGACTGTTTAGCTAATGAGGTACAATCTTAATAGTGTATTTTACAGTACTAACTTATAATGCTCATGTATTTGTTAAACAATATTAACAGGGGGACTGTTTAAGTAATGAGGTACAACGTCAATAGTGTATTTTAAAGTATTAATATATAATGCTCACATATTTGTTAAACCATAATATCCAATGAACATTCTCTTGCTATTTAATTAGGCATTTAGCTGGGTTACAGTAAACAGGCTATTTAATCTCGCAGTTTATATTTAATCAAATAGCTACATTCTTGTAAACATTTGCCATCAACATTAAAATAATATAATTACTGTCTTGTAAATACCAAGTTAGGTGCCTCATAAAAGTACAAATGGATAAGGTCACAGCCCTATGCTTCTATAAATTTTCCTCCTTTTTTAGTGACTTAAAGCCAAATGCAGGATGTGTGGCTGTTTGGTCTGGAGCAGGAGGCACCTATCCAGTGCTCTGTGTGAGAAAGGTCAGTGTCCTCTAACAACAGTGAGTCACCGCCTGACCAGCAGCTAAACACAGATCTGCTGGTCAAAAGATTCCTGGCTGGAGCAGCTGTGTCCCCAGGTGGAGAAGCCTTCAATAGTTCCATGTCCCACCATGCTCTACTGTGGCTCCAGTCCCTTGGTGCTGGCACTACCAGTGGCTCCCTGTGAGTGCAGATGCTTCATGGGGTTGGGGAACACCGCAGTAACCCTTCACAACCTGCCTGAGGCAGCTGGGAGGGCTCACTGTGCTTCTCCACTTCCCACTTTCATAACAGTTTTGGGAAATTATGTGCATTCTCTGAATGAATTCCAGGGACTAGACTGTCTTTTATCATACAGCTCCTGATCCCTTCTTCAGACATTCCAGATTAGATTGAAAAAGATGTTGTTGTGGTTTACAACCATCTGGCAACCAAGGCCCACATAGCCACGCACTTACTAACCCCTGGGTGGGATGAGGGAGAGAACTGGAAGGGTAAAAGGGAGAAAATTCAATGCTAATGTATAACTAATGCTTCTTAAATTACTTGGAAGCATAGTTTCAAAGTGAAATTAAAAAATGAAACATATAGTTGCAAAATTACATATTACCTATCAAAATGTGATAGACCACAGCAAAAAAGATAAAAAATAATTTACTTCTTCAATTTAGCATGGAAAATATTTGCGAAAGAATGCAGTAAAGATTGGATTACTTCTTAACCTAGCCTTTTCTCCTCATCTGCTGACTTCTTTGTAATTTCCCCTACTTACTTTCTTTTGACTAATTTAAAAGGAAATAATTTTTACTGCAGATAATTTTACTTAACCTTTTATTGAAGTCACTAGTTTAAAACAATATAAAGATTACCTCTGGATATTTCATAAAATTTAACATGTATAAAAGTCTTCTAAACACAAAAAGTATTTTCAGTATATTTTATATTTATTTTTTCTATGCTATCAATTGTTTTCAGATTTGCATTTAGGAACAAAACTCTGGGTACAATTTGAAAAAAAAGAAGTGAGCATTTCACATGGTGCTTCCCTGGTCTACCTTTTATCCTTCAAGCTACAGCTTGTTCTCCAAAAATATTTCTTCCTAAAAACTGTTGATAGAAAACCCTATCTCAAACTTTATGAAAGTTTAATGTAATTTTTTAATTATCTGATGCAGTTTAAGAATCACAATGGATAATTTCATTGCATGTTCTGTTTTTCCTCTCTTTGCAAAAATTGCCAGTGACAGCCATAGTAATTCCACAAACAAAATAAATGCCCTATTTAACAGATGCCTTCTGAGACAGACTGTGTCTTGAAGGGAAAGAGGGGATCATCTAGGTGCTCTCTTTGTTTAGGTTGCAATTATATCTGGACATATATGGCCTAGAAATTACCTAGAATATTAATTTTGAATTTCAAAATTTCTTTTGGTTCAGTCCTTGATCATATTGTATTTGTTTCTGTAAAAAACAAATTTATACCTTGTGCCCAGTTGAAAAGCTTTTATTCTGATTTACAGCAGCAGACACTGAATGTTTTGCAAACGAGACACACAAATGATTAATTGGAGATTTTGGGACTTTTATTAGAAAACAATATAATTTTATCAAATGCAATTTTTTGGGGAAGTTATTTGCAGAAAACAAGATATTTTACCAAATATGTGATTTTCTATCAATTATTCACCTGGTGTTAACTCTTAGAAAAAAAGGAAGTACAGGCTTTTGCCTTGTTTGTACATTATGTTCCCTCTGCAAGGTCAGGCACTGCCAGAGCTCAGATGAAACTTTCAGAACAAGTAATATGATCAATATGAGAACTAAGGATGCCTGGTTCCCCACAGATTTCTTTTGAGGTTGGTTGACTTTGATGTCTAAGCAGGCAAGATCTATGAATGAAGCTTTTCACTTCTTGACAATATTAATAATGGCTCACTCCACGTGGATCCTCTGATGTCTAATCAAGGTTAAACCTCCACTTTCATCAGTGGAGGCCCTGAACAGGCTGCCTCAGCTGCCTTGTTTTTTTTTGCTTGACACTTGCAAGAAGCAGATTGCATTAGGAACCAGAAAACTTCTACCAGTTTGGATCACTGGCCAGTGTTTTTTGGAGAGGTAGGTTATTTGGAAGGCAAGGCAGACGAGCAGAACTAGAATAGGATCACCTACGTTTTCCCTGGTAAACAAAGTAAAAACCACGGTGCTTAGGCAGTGGTACTGAAGCTGAGGCCCCCCTTTTCAATCTTAGTTAAATCTAAGGCTTCTTACTGTTACAAGGAGGGAAAATGTCCCTGTGTGTCTCATGACAGGCAAGCCTAAGCGCTCACTTTTGATAACTTGCTTTGCTCGTGTAAGAGGAACTATTACGGATTTCCCATTCAAAGCAGAGGAGTCTCTGCCCACGATTAACCTACGTGGTTTCCTACACAGGACACTGGCATCCAGTAATGATTAGCCATTTTGTAGCAGATGACTGAGTCTTTTTCAGCAGGATGTAGGTAGAGTCACTAATAGAAAGACTTGAAAACACAATTACAGGAACATTCCCAATGTCAGTCCGTATTTCCAAAGGTAGTGGCATCCTTGCAGAGTCAGAAAGTGAACAAACACAGAGTGTTAATACAGCTTATGAAAACTCAGGTTACTGCTAGCACAAGATGGAACTATCCTTATCAGGCATGAGCAGGAGCTAAGAAACCGCTCCCATTTATGACAGCCCTTATCGATATACTGAATAGATCAAGCTCTGGCATCCTTCTGATTTTTGCTGAAAAACTTCTGAACTGCTCACTTAAAATCATGGGTTTTTTCAACTTCAGACAGGTGAACTCTTTTTTATAAAAATATATCAATATTTCAGTGATAAAAATAAACTTCCTTTTGTGCTGCAAAATTTAACTGAGAGGTTAAAAGAAGCTGTTTCTTTATTTTTATTTCATTTTCGTGGTCTTGAAAATTTGTCATTTCTCTCTTACTTTTCAAGATCGAGCAACCTTCATAGGGAGCAAAAGTTGCTGTTGGAGCTTTACTTTGTTTTGGCTTGCAGAGTAGAACCATGAGATCCTGGTGTCATCCAAAGTAAGCTGAAGACCATTAGCATCTTTCCACTGACTTCAGGGAGCACTAGATCAAGCTTTAAATTCTTATGGCCAAGGGATATGATGCTATATTCAGATCTAATACTCCAGGTTGCAAAAGATCTAAATTCTTTTTAAGGTCTCTGGAAATTAGGCTTTCTGCATATGTAGAATCCAGTCTTGGTGTAAGCTACCTTTTCAGCTGTTCAAGTGGAAACAGATCCTGTGCTTCAGAAGCTGAAATAGGTATTGACTTAAGATGTTGCTGCTGTTTTTTGTATTCCAGAGAGCGAAAAGGCAACAAGGACATTAATTTGTATCAGTGATGACAGGAGTGAGAAAAACACAAGACACAAGAATGTCTAAATTCTTCCTGCTAATTGGAAAATTAGATAACCATACCTTCCAATCTCTAACAATACCAAGTGATTGTTCACTGTTTATCAAATGAGTCAGTTTTAAACAAATGAACTAGCTAAGTGGAAAATGAGAGAAAAGTTTCAAAAAAGTTTCTCTGACTTGTTAACAAAGGGAAAAGGACATTACACAGACTCGTGATTTTGCTGTAGTCAGCAACATCTAAAAGAAGAAAGCTGTTTGGCTAAAAAAGAGAGCTTGTTATATTTATACAGCTGCATGTGGGGCAGTGTATTTTATTTGACTTTCAATTGCAGCTGTTGCAATTGGTCTCTGTAATCCTATAGGCAGGTATAAAAATAGTACTTGACTTTAATTTGCAGTTTGCTCGTGCACTGAGGAAAATCCACCAGAGCTCTATTTCTTCTATTTTAAAGTGTAGTAACTCACCTGCACATTTTCAACAGAGAAAGTCTTTATAAGGCATCTGCTAGTTGTCATGGAATCACACACTACCTTTTTAAATAGTATATTGCTCCTGGGCACAAGCAGCAATGATCATAAATTACATATAGGCTAGAAGAAATGACACTGTGATTGATAAGAAAAGTATGATCTAAATTTTTAGGATTATATGCTCTTCCTGCTCAGATTGAAGAATTTGAGTCTTTGCTTTGCTTGTTCTCTTATAAAGAAAAGAAAGAGGTACTCTCGGAACAAATTTCTTCTTTCTTCCTCACAGAAAAAATAAAAGCAGAAGGCATTCTTTATGGGTGTGAATTTCCACTTGTTGACATCATAAACATCTTTCAGTATAACATACATTTATAAATATCATTTATAACCCACAAAATCCCAGCAAACATGAAACATCTTTTAAGCTTCCCACATGAAAAATCTTTAAAAATGAACGTGTGGGAAGTGGTAGCCAAATGTTTAGGTCCTAAAAACTGGAAACATGGTGTAAAAGAACCAGCCTTAAGAGTATTTCAGAATACTCAGCTGAGTATCTCAGTGATGTAGTAGAATGAATGAAATGCCATAACAGGTTTAAGGAAAAATAGGTTATTTCAAAATTCTACAGTGCTACTAGTAAACTAGCAATAGATTAAAGTCTTGTATATAGGTTTAAGGAATAACGTCATCCATACTGTTGCATCTCCCTTACTCTATCTGAGAAACTAAACTATCTAAGGCAAGAGTGTGCAAGCAAATTGAGAGGTATATTTTTGGTGTATTGAGCATGAGAAGTGAATATATCTTGCAAAATTAAAGACTTTTTTTGTTGCATACATGTGACAAACATTGAAGGTGGATAGGGAAGGGGGCCCCAGGAAAGGGGCTTTTCATTTTACCCCTTGCTCCGGAGGGGAGCAGTGCTCCCTCCTTTCCCCCTACCCACGTGGAGCCCAGTGGCCCCCAGAGAGACCACAGAACACCAGCAGCTAGCAGGGAGAGCAGGCAGAGAGAGACTTCATTGTTCTTCAAATAGCTCTTGGGGGGATTACAAAGTGACCACTGGGAGTTCAGGAGGTCTTACAAACAACCAATGATAACAAAGGGTTAATAACCAATAGGTAAGCTTTCCGTTACCTCTTAGACACTCCAATGGTATAGATAAGACTGAGGAACCTTGGGAAGAAGAAGGATGAGTTTACACAAAGAGTTACAAAGCCATTTTGGAAGCATGTTCACTTTAACAACATTAAAACTTCTGCATTCTTTTATATACTGCAACACATACATATAACATATAATAGATGCAGTGTTTAAACATATATTTTTAATTCTAAAAAAATGTAACCAATGCCAAAGAGTAAATCATCAGAAGCACCTCTCAAAACTAAAATGTTCCAAACTAAATTAGGTATTTTACTTCTTACGTAATAGTTCCTCACAGATAAAGATAGGCAGGAAACTTCCATAGAAATATTTTAATATTCAAGAGAGCAACCCTTAATACTTGGTAGCATAAGATGTCATTATTATCTATACTCAGAGCCATCCATATTTGGCAAAACTTTAAAATAGACAGTAGAGGAGATAAGGAATCTTCCACCTGGAAGACTCAGAAATTCATTATGCAGTTTTTCAAACCAACAACCTTTAAAGTCCAATACTTGTTTCCTTCAGGTCTTGATAGCTAGCAGAAGCAGTATCTGCATTCTCAAAGAAAAGAACAAAATATTATTCAGTTCACTGGACCTATTTGAAATTAAAAGATGTGTTACTAACAGTGTATTGAAATTACTGAGACCTGATTCTGATGTAAATCAGCATCATCAGGACTTGCCTTTATTTACAATGACCTCTTTGTTTTAAAACTGAGTGATGACATTTACTCTAGTAGTGTTATTCATTATTCACAACGAAGTAGCTTAGAGCAGAAATACACCTTACTGAGATTCCCCATTTTAGCCATCCATTCTTTGCCAACTTTATTTCTAAAAAATGTAGTAGGTAGAAAATAAAATCTTCCATCTGGTACTTTGATTTGACCAAAGGGGAAAACAATTGCTTCTTTCTGCTCATTCCTTTTGCAGGTGCCATGAAGAGATACCTTTGGTCAGCTGAAGCAGTATTATTTGTCTCACAGTACTGACTCACAGTGTCTTTGTTAGCTGAAAAACAAAGGGAACCTGTGTGATAACCCTGAGACTAGCTCAGCTGGTTAGAGCATGGTGTTAATAACACCAAGGTTGTGGGTTTAATCCCCATATGTGCCATTTGCATAAGAGTTGGACTGGATGATTCTTGTGGGTCCCTTCCAACTCAGAATATTCTGTAAAAAGTGAACAACTATAGAAATAGGCTGTGAAATGGAGGAATCTTAAGAAAACAGTATTACTCAGAAATGGTTTAAGTCTTGATTCCTTACAGGGCTGCTCATTTTTGTTACTGCTTTTCAGATCTTTCTGTTAAGTGTAGCTGCCCAGTCTTAAAGCAAGAATGAAACATCTCCACTCTGTTCCTGGATGGCTGGGCGGCCCACAAAAAATTGTAAGAAAATGGGGGTCAAATGAAAGGGACTCCTGCTGGATGTAAAATATGTTCAGCTTTGTTACCTGAGAGACATTTCAGTTAAAGGAAACATAAAAGAAGTGTAGAAAAGTTTCTTACTGCAATAGTGTAAGGAAATTCACATCAGCTACCTTTGCTTAAATGAATCTGCCATAGGTTATCACAGACAAAAGCACTTGGGTCCAAAAACTATAGCCTGCGAGTAAAACCAAGGGTCATCTGTCATCTTTAAAGCAGGTGAAGCTGTTTAAGTGTCTTCTTTATGCAAGCCATGCACAAGTCCTCAGTGATATAAGCATGCTTGCCAAGCACTGAAATCACAAGAACAGTCAATACAGGAGCAGGATGTACCAAAAAAAAGGCTCACAGGACCAAAGCAGGGAGAAACAAGCCTTGCTACGTGACAGGCAGCGGCAGTCCCAAGGTGGCCTTTGGGATCGCAGGGCTGAGGCAACTTTGTCTGTGAGAATAAGGCATGACTATGCAATTCTTACAGCTCTGCCTTGGGCAATGATTAATGGAATGAAATTTAAGAAGTCCAAATGCCAGATTCTGCACATAGGATGGAGTAACACAAGGCACAAGTTTAAATTTTGAGAGGAGTGGCTGGAGAGCAGCCCTGCAGAGAGGGATCTGGAGGGGCTGGTGGGCAGCAGCTCAGTGTGAGTTAGGCAGCAGTGTGAGCTAGCCTGGAGGGCAAACCCTATCCCAGGGTGCATCAAACAGCATCACCAGTTGGGTAAAAGAGGGGATTGTCCTGCTGTATTCAGCATTGCATTGGTATGGCCTCGCCTTGACCAATTCATGCAGTTCTGGGCCTTTGAATGCATCCAGAGGAGGGAAACAAAGCTGGTGAAATGGCTGGAAGAGATGCCCTGAGAGGAGTAACTCAGGACTTTGAGCTTTTCTGGTTTGGAGAAAAGTAGGGTGAATGTTGATCTTGTTGTTCTCTGCAGCTTCCCGAGGTGGGGAAATGGAGAGAGAAGTACTGAACACTTCTCCTGGGACACAGTGACAGAACATGTGGGAACGCCTTAAACTTGAAGCAGGGTGGTTTCAGCCTGGACATTAAGAAGCATTTCTTTACTGCGAAGGAGGTCAAGCACTGGAACGAGAGTTCTAGAGAGGTGACAGATGCCCCAAGCCTGATAGTGTTTAAGAGGCATTTGGACGAAGCACTTAACAATATGCTTTAATTTTTGGTCAGCCCTGAAGTGGTCTAGAAGGTCCCTTCCGAGTGAAATTATGCTATTCTGTTCTATTCTATTCTATTCTATATTCTATATTCTATATTCTATATTCTATATTCTATATTCTATATTCTATATTCTATATTCTATTCTATTTATTCTATTCTATCTTAAAAATTAACTATTAAGCTTGCCCTGTTTTTATAACTTACTTTTCATGCATAAAATACTATTTGTAAAGCCAGTTGATTCCCATTTGGAAAAGAGAAAAATTATTTTATTTAGTTTAATTTATACAGCATTACACAGAGTTTACCCCTCAGTTTACTCTAATCTGACCCTGACTTCGCTGATGCCAGTCACATCCTGGAAGAAAATTTACATGTATATATATTTTACTTTACCACTACTGGTCTTAGAAGAGTAGCCTAATCAAGTGATTAATTATGTTTAGGAAAACCAAACCAAGTGATGTTCACGTTAAATTAGAGTGTTTCTAAAAAGAACTCAAAACAGGTTGCCATTTAAGTAGCATGGGTGAGATTTCATGGTCAAAAGCACTCATCAAAATAAGACTTCCTGTACTGAGTAGGAATATAGTCTCTGAGATACACTTCTTTGTTCTTACTCTAGAAACACACATCCTACCTGGCAATAAAGAGGCAGTGCCATGGTCAGCAACATGCAAACTCAGGCTGATGTTGGGCAAAGGGTAAAATATCCTCCCTTCCTTGCAAACAGTTGCTCTCCCTTCTGTTATCTTTGGAACTGAGGGTAAGGAGCCGCTCTGCCCCAGGACAGCAATGTGAGCTTTCCATCAGTTACCACCTCTGGCTCTTCTAGCCTCCTCATAGCCTCTCTCCTGGGAAGTATCTCAGCTTCTCTTCTCTGTGCTGCTGCTTCTACGATTCAGTCTTTTCTTGCTTAATCCAGGGTTATCAGGAAGTTGATTTGAGACAGCATTAGGAAAGTCTTCACCAAGGTCACACTTTGGAAAACTGTCCTGTACTTTTATCTTCTTTTAGTAAAGTTTTAGTCATCAGGGGTCTGATATGCAGAAATTATTAAAATTGTCTTAATTTTCATGCTATGCATTCCATGAAATGCTTAAGGTATCATTTGTTTCAGAATATCTGACAATTATAATAATGATTATCAGTTTAACTATATTATGGTGCACACAGGGAACAATGAAGGAAGATTCTGTTAGGTGTGCTGAAGCCTGTCAGAAAAAGACATCCTGTATCAGTCTGGCTAACTCAAGGTTCCAAACCTTGAGTATGTCCTTTCATCACCACCTAAAGTTATGACATTAAAAAAAAAAAAAAGGACAATATTTTTATTGCATGATTCTGAATTTTTAATTTTAGATTAAGAGATTTCAAGTTTTTCTTTGACATGTCTTCTGACGAGTAAATGCTATTCTTGACAGACCACATATTAGTGAATGAGGAGTTTCATGGGTTTCTACTTTCATTGAAATTTAAATTGGCAATTTTGTCCTGTGTCTGAAAACGTTTTCTGTGCTTTAAACCACTGCAGGATTCCCATTCCTGCTGCACCCTGAATCCCACTGGGATCCCATGCTGTTCACAGAATGGTTAAAATTGGAAAGGACCTTTGAGGGTCATCTTGTCTTGTCATCTTGAAGATCTTAAACAGGACTGAACCCAGTACTGACCCCTAGGATGCACTGCTAGTTACTGACCTCCAACAAGACTTTATGCCACAGGTCACCAACACCTGGGTGTCTCCATTCAGCCAGTTTTCAATCCAACTGTCATCTCAACCAGCCTATACTTTGTCAGCTTCTCCATGAGGATCTTAGAGTAGTCAATATCCATTATCTGGACTTCAGTTTTTACTGGCTTGTTTTCAGTAAAGTCCTGATAGACAACATCCACTGCTCTCTCCACGTGTTCCAAGACAGTCATTTCATGAGGGAAGGTTGTCAGTTTGTTTGGGCATGACTTCCCCTCTGTTCATGCCAGTCTGTTGCTGGTTGTTACTGGACTGTCTCAGCTGTGCTGAAGCTGACTGGAGGGAGATAACAGCAAGCTGTTGCAATCCCTGTCATCTGCTCATTCTGGTCAAGGACCATCCGAAGCTTGCACAGGTCGCTTTGCCCTCTGACCATCTGCTTTAATTCCCGTACAAGTGACACCCAAGGTGATGCAGCCAGTGGTACATGCTGGTGCAGGTGAGCTTTTACTCAGTGTGGAGCAGGTATACGAACCGATGAACACAGACCTGGAAAATCAGAAATCTGAATAATCTGAATAGCTCCTTTGAAGAAAGGGAATGTGTGTGTTTTCAGAGGTTAATCCAAAAAGGCCAAAATGGCCTGAAAAGAAACCTCTTTCTGTAATGAGCAACTGAAGAGGTGCAATAGTGCATTACAATTTACAAATTTCAGATGACACATTTGTGACAATTTCTTTTGCTCACACAGTATTTTTGAGTAACTGCATTTTTAGTAACTTACATTGGAAAAAAAAATTCATCTGAAACAGAGAATTCATCTGAAACATTTAGAGGGAGAAAGAAATAACTAGTCTTTCCCATGCTTTCTTTTCTCATCTTCTTGTGGTTTTAGTGACCATAGAAGAGGAGACAGATGAGGGGGTAAGAAAGCTTTTCATTTGCACACCTGTTTTTAGGAATCAGGAAGAATACATTTACTATGTGATGAGAACAAAAGATGTTCATGTGGTGTGATTAATATATGGCCAACAGTACAAGTAGGACAAGGGTTTTTTTGTTCTAAAAAAGAAAATAAAGTCCCTAAACCAAAGTATTTTCAATGAGGAAATAAAATGATGGATGATTTGGTGTGTACCAAGGAAAAGTTTCGGACTAACATAGTACTACATGAAAAAAAAACCTCTCTCAGCAAAATCAGGACAAGAAATGATGTCTCTAGTCCAAAGCCACACAATCATTATGGAGATAGACTTCTGGTACTCTTACAGTCTACAGGAGTAGTCACATCTGAGAGATGTGCATATTGATGATGCAAAACCATGAAAAAGAGGTTGCAAAACGCAGTCTCAGGCTACCTAGACTGCAACATGTTGCAGTAAATGTATTGCTTTGAAATAGAGCAGATGTATTCTTTTGAGGTAAGTCTTACAAAAAGGAAACGAATGAAACAAATCCATCTAAACCAATGCTTCTAATTTTCAATAAATGTGAAAAAGAAAGAACATGTGAAGTGTAGCTGTTTGTCATGAGAATGATATTCATTCAAGAAAGCATGCATGATGCTAGATACAGTTGAAATCATCTTTGGGAAAGCCCAGTGGTCTAATCATTGCTCTGGTTCTGGTTTGGTTGAAACTGAGTCACACTTTTGCTGCACTAACCAAAAACATGCCTTGGAGATGACTCTGTGCAGTTTTCATAAATTAGGAGCATTTGATTGTGGTTTTGATTTTCTTCCTACCACGAAAGTATAACAGTCCAGGGAATTTCCCAGGTCAAACTGAGGCAGATGGTCAGTGTTGTCACAGTGACTAGTCAGTGCTTTGCAGAAATGGACCTTCAAAGCACTCATTTTAATGGAGGCTTCACTTGTGGTCAAATCTATCGAGAGCCATTTTTATTTACAAAATGTTGAATGATTGGGTCATTGCCCTGAAAAATGATTGCATTTCTGTAATACTTCCATCAAAGAAAGCAAATAAACTCTTACGAATCACAGCTTTAACGACAGTCGTGCAATTCATACATTTTAAATAAAGTCCCTAATTGGTTACCTGTGAAGTAGAAAGAGAACTGGTGCAGTGAATGGCTTAAATGCAGCAATTACAATATTTCTTATTCTTTGCCAATCTAAAACTAATGAAAACCTTTCTTGCTGTGACCTTGACAAATGGTGGTGTAACCTTTCTCAGTTCTCAGAGGGTGCTGAATTATACCCTGTGAGAAAGTGATGTGAAGGAATTGCAGCTGAACATTTATAATTAGTAAACTGAAACTCTGTGACAGTGAAGAAAGCTAAAAGGTGCTGATTGGATTTAATATACATTAGACACCGTCCCCAAGGAAGAGAATTTCAAGATAGCTCTGAAGATTTTAATTTTTGCATACCTGATTATCTCTGGGCACCACTGAATCGTATATTATTGAAATGTCTGCAGAATTCATGCAAACCTGTTAGTTTTCACTCAAGGTTAAGTCTGATCCTGTAAAATGTTGTGTATGTTCAATTCCTACAGCTTTGAAGAGGTGATTAACTCATCAGCGAATAGGATGCAGAGTGCAACTTCCCAATTAAAGGTCTAAGA
Organism: Myiozetetes cayanensis; assembly: GCF_022539395.1. Lineage (NCBI taxonomy): Eukaryota > Metazoa > Chordata > Aves > Passeriformes > Tyrannidae > Myiozetetes > Myiozetetes cayanensis. Next base: position 44,520,671 of record NW_026087742.1, on the reverse strand, counting down.
TTTGCACTTGAGACATTTCACCTATTACTGTCACATTTCACCTATTAGGGGTTTTGACATGGAAGTACAGTCTTTAAACACTTTTACACTTCTAAGGTGGTATGAGGGAATCTTCACACTTAAATCTAGTATATTTAAGTATCATTTTCATGTAGATGTTCAATAGTGCTGGATTAGTAAAAGTGATTTTTTGATTTGACACCACTAATATTCCTAGAAGACATAAAAAGCCCAAGAATATTCTTTTCTTTTCCTGGCTAGGTCACAGCTCTGATACATAATTATTCAAGTTATGTTGTGTTTCATCAGCTCTATTATTATTCCTCCTAAGAGGCAAAGAATCTTTGGCTGATAGATAAAGGAGTATGAGTTTTTGCTCTGTCACACTTACTTGAACAAAAGGATATTTCTGACCTCCACCGTGCTAGAGTGATCTGAAGAAAAAGTGAAGTATATTTATTTTACATATAGCATTAGGTTTCAGAAATTCCAGGATATTCCATGGGCTGGATCATGTAGTTCCTTCTGCTAATGGTAAGCCATGCATCACAGTGCCCATGGGCACAATCCATTACTAGTGGGAAGTAAAGGTTCATAACAAGAGTAGTCTTGAAGAGCACTAACTGTGGCCCTTAAGATCAAAGGAAATAGCATCTAAAAAAAATTACTTTTTGCATTCTGCTTTTCCTGACATTTATGGTGGGCGCAGAACAGAATAACACTGCTAAAGTCATTGGGCCGTAAGAACAAGAGAATAAAAACACAAACCTTCCCCTTCATATTTTTTTGTGTTGCTAAATCCTATTTTCAAGCACCAGACTGTCTAAAATCTCTAGGGTGTGTTACAAATGCTGGTATGATTTTTTGGACAGTTCAGAAAAATTATTAATACTTTCTGAGAAGCTAAACATCTCATGTTTTATTTAGCAATTCATATCCTGACAATGCTTCCTTATTATGAGTCCCACCTCCCTGACTCCTTTCTGCTAAGCAAACCAAGTGCAAATGTAGGTCAGGAGAACTAATACCCAAATTCCCTTCCTGTCCTGAATGGAGCATATTAAAATTTTCAGTGTAATTAAAGAGACTCTGCAAGGTTAGTGGAGCAGGTCTTTCTGACATTAATTTTTATTATGTGCTAACTATTTTGGAAGTTCACCTAATTTTTTAATTTTAAATTCAAAATAGGCACTTTTTCTTCCTAACAGCAACTAGCCATGTTGATCATTAGTTCTGTCACCAAAAATCAGCTCTATGACAACAAATGGTCATGTTTGTGTGAGAAAGAATAGAGGTTGAAAATAAATAGGAAAATTTAAGTGCTTTTTGAGAAGTTATCAGTGAAAATATATATATCAAATGGAATTATCTGTATTGTAACATATTCTTCAAAATTTATTCAGGTGACTTCTTTTCTTCTATATTTTCCTTAATTCTCAATTGAAGGATTGATTTTATTTGTCTAATTCAAATAGAAGTGATTTCAGACAGGGCTTTTAATTATGTTAACAATCCTTCACTGCAAGTGAAAATGACAGAAGTGGCTTGTGGTTCAATTTTATTTCCTTCAATCTTTGTTTTCTCTCTCATGTCCCCTTCCTTCACCCCTCCAATTTTGCTTAGTTTTGGTAATGTCTGATTTTTTGAGTGATGTAACACCAGTTTGTGCAATAATTACAAGTATGTGATTTGAAAATTATTTGTCCATGAAAAATGATATTCAAAATAATTGCATCTAGAAGTAGAAACATAAGAAAAATAATCATTCTGCTATTTGAAAACATTTTAACCTGTGTGGAATGAATTTTCCTATTGAGTATCTTTAATATTAATTGAGAAAACTTAAGAAAATGTCAGTTCAAAGTGTAAAATGAATAGAGACTAAATTATTGAATTGTAGTAACTGCAATTCTATATTATGTTAAAACTGATGAAGACATCTTTCAGATTACAGTTTAATATACATATTTACCTTCCAATATTGCATAGAAATCCAATTAAGTGTCAGTGTTACTACAACAAGATTATATAAAAGGGGCAAGTGGACAAGTTATTGTTCTTGTGTTCTTGTGTTTTTTATCATTAACTTCATTCTATAGGGCACTGAGTAACTGAAGCATTTCTACAGTTTTTGTAGAAGTATTTCATAATGTTTATTGAAATAGCTAGAGTAGTGAAACTGAGATAGAAACAAGGTCCATGAAGATCAAGCTGTTCTGTAGTCTCTGTTGTGCTACCTTCAGTATTCTTTGCTAGGATCTTGTTTCTGATCATTCAGCTTTTTTTTTTTTCCTTTCTTTTTTCTTGTTTTTAAACTGTTCCAACGTTTCCTATGCATAAATACATTCAATTGTACCAAGGAGTGCTCTCAGATAACTTCCTGTGAGATTATGTTCCCCAAAGCAATTGCTTGGTATTAATTTCATTGTGGTTAAACTGGTGACCTAGGAGTCAGATATAATTGACTCAAGGCCAGTTTGCTTTGTCTCCTTTTAAAAATGGAAAATTAGTTAAAGTTTCCATTCATATCACTTACCTTGTCATTGATATAGGTGGTGAATTTAAAGGTTTCAGAATCACAGAATAGAAATCTTCAACTGTGATTGATAGAAACTTGTTTGAACTAAAGTCTGAAGTGGTCATGAGGCACTGCTTTTAAAACTAGTGCTGGTGCCACTGCCAGCACTTCAAGCCAGCTTTGAATCCTAGCTAAGATCCTTCAACTTCCCTGCAGTTTTGATGGCAGTAAAATAATTCTATTATGTGGTACCAGCTGCTCATTCACAGATGTTTTTCACGTGCAAATTATTCATCATTTATTGATAATAATATTGATATTCATCATTATTATTTATGAATGTTGACATTCAGAAGGCAAAAAAGACGTTTTAAATTCATAAATTGAAACATAGGCCTTATTTTAAGTTAGTACAAAGTTGTACAAAAACTTTATGAAAAATTCAGCATTTAGCACAAAAAAACTTAACATAGTACTGGAATCAGGTCTTTGTTCTCAATTACAGCTTCCTGAGAAGAGGAAGGGGAAAGGGTGGTGTTGAGCTCTTCTCCTTGGTATCCAGTGACAGCATGTGTGGGTATGTTTCAAAGTGACACCTAGGGAGGTTCAGACTGGATATTAGGAAGCATTTATTTACCAAGAGGATGGTCAAACACTGGAACAGGCTTCCTAGAGAGGTGGTGGATGCCCCAAGCCTGTCAGTATTTAAGAGGCATCTGGATGATGCACTTAATGACATTCTTTAGCTTTTAGTCAGGTCTGGAGTGATCAGGAAGTTGGACCAGATGACTGCTGTAGGTCTATTCTATTCTATTCTATTCTATTCTATTCTATTCTATTCTATTCTATTCTATTCTATTGGGAAAATCTAGAAAAGTTCCACTGATGTGGGTTGTTTACTTTGTGTGTATTACAGAGATTAGGAGTTGGAGCCAACTCTCCACTTCTGCTGTCTCTTTCTTAGAAGTGGGATGCTGTGTCCAGGAAGGGACTGGGTAAAATTCATTGCTCCTTCTTGCATCTAAAATCTTAGGGAAATTATCAGACATTTCTAAAGCTCAGTAGTCTTAAGCCCCATGGAATGGTAAGTAATGCCACTTACTCTTTCCATAGTAAAATGAGTTTTTCCACTTCATTTCTCCACTGAAACTGTTTATATAATGCTGTGTTCTTTTATGCCTTGTACAAAAAACCAGTGCCATACTAAATTTGCATGGGCTTAGGGAGAAGACTAAAATAGGAAAAAACAATAAATTCATATGCCAATCATTTATCTTATTTTTAACCATCTCATGCATTATAAACTTCATAGGAGTTTTGAACTAATAATTTCTAACAACTGAAGAATGCCTATTTCCTCATGAACTTTCAATATACTTCCATTTAACATTTAGTGGCCCAATTTTCTTTGCATAGGTCAAGAGGATTTTTTCACATCTTGGTGCAGGGAAAAGGGTACTTGAGTGGAAAAGGTGCACTCTCTATTATTATCACAGAATTTCAAGTAGCTGAGCATATTCATTAGAAGCTGGAAGACTTTAGCACAGATACGAGATACTAGAACAAAACTTGCACGCTCTTATTCTAATAAGAATTGGTTATAGTTGAGCTGATATAAAGGGCAAAACTCACATGCCAAGTATGTCTGAGTTTTAGTTGAGCTTTGCATATCCCGTTTTATAGTATTTGCTAGTCTTTTAGGCAATTAACTGACTTGCCTTTAAGAAACAAAAATATGTCACAAAAATCCCAGTTACACTAATGTATTCCAGCTCTAGGCATATGTTACTGTGTAATGTCATGAATTAGCTCGTTCTTGTTGTCAGTGTAAAACCATTCAGGCCTCCGTCCTTGAATTTTAGAGTGCTGGGGAGAAATCTAGGGATGAAAGTAAGACAGAAAGCTGAGTCAAAAGGTAAATGAGCAAGATACCTGAAATAAATGTTGTAGAAGGTAAAGTTCCTTCCTTGAATTCTGGATCATTTGAGTAGTTTCAGAAGTAGCCGAAATAGTTTCTTTCAAAACTCCAAGTAAAACTCAGAGGTTTTGCCATCCACCTAATAGTTTTAATGCATTTTAGTATATTAAATAATTGATTTTAATGAAATTCAAATCCTACAGCCCGTAGAGATATTTTTTTTCCTTAAGTTTTGTCTAAGTTCGGCTTGAACAATTAAATTTCTCATTAGTTTTCCAAAGGATAGTTGACATTTAGGAATTAGTTAGAAATTACAGTTTTATTGCTCATGTTATTGCAATGTAATGTTCATTTGGAGAGAAGCACAATGTCCTATTTAAGCAGACTGCATTTAAATTATCCATTTTGTTTTATTCTGAAAAGTATTTGCATGATGATAAATGAATAAAGAATAATGATTTCCAAGGAGATGTTCTCTATCCTTTAGTTAGAGAAATGAAGGCCAAAGCTGGAACAAATGATCTGGAAAGATGCCATTTCTACAGTAAAAGAAAACACTGTTATCTGAAGGATGTCTCTTTAGATAACAAATCACTGTCTGAGAAGGGATGAAGAACAACATGACTTTAAAGGACTAAAATTCTAACCCAAATAAGTTTTTGGTTTTTTTTCCTGAACCTGAATTATTACAGATGCCACCACTTTCCTATTTGATCACTTAAGTCTTCATACATACTACTGACATTTTAATTTTCCATATTTTATCTTCATTTTCTTGTGCCAATTGAAGCAAGATAGAAAATACCTTTTAAAACTTCAGACACCGTACTGCTCAGTGGACAATACAGCTAAAGAGACTCAACACTGAATGTATTTAGCTGGAATTCAGCAAGAAAGACACCTACAGAAGTACCATTCCCTTCATCATTATGGTATGTGTACATCTATCCACATGCACAGGTTTTTCCAGCAATCCTAAGAGACAACTCTTCCACCATAATCACACCACCTTTTGATTTGAGCTCTCTAGAAGGGATCACTACCAACCAAATATAGATGAGGCCAGAAGCAAAAAACTTTCTTTGGAAAGGAAACCACTTTTCTTGAGAAGAAACACTGGGAAATTTAATATTTTTCATATTTTAATGTCTAGATTATAGTAAAATATCCAGAACACTGCTACCTGGGAAAATATAAATTTGGAGAAGGAAAGAATTAAGATGATAAATGTCACCTGACTGAAAGGAAGTCACTATTGGACTTTCTCAGGGATTAATCTTTGGACAAATATTTTGAATGTTGTCATTCATAATCTTGACTTAAAACCAAGAAGTGCGTGCATAAAATTTGCAGTAACATAAACACAAAAGGAAGAGTGAGATATCAAATGACTTAAGGTGTAGACAACTCCTGTGATTGAAAGAATACCAGAAGGGGGATCCAAGAAAAATGGACTTCAAGGACAGGTGTCTGAGGATTAATAACAAGAAAGTTGACAATTAGGTCATTGGAAGCGACTGAGGAAGATAAAAAACCTAGTATACTGTTTGCAAACCATCATCTGGAGAGTAAAATTAATCTGTGGAATCTCTCAATGCTGTTGGTGAGACTACACCTAGACTACTGGGTAAATTCTTCTCAGGTCCCTCCCTGAAGACTGAATTCACGTTTGAATGAGTATAGAAAAGGTACGCTGTGACACAGGCTGGAGTGGAAAATTTCAGGGTACAAAGGGAGAGAAAGAGCATGGATTAAGCAGAATGGCAAACTGGAATATAGTCTTCAAATACATTGGGAAATACATACAGAAAAGAAGAGTCCCCTAAATTTAAAAGAACAGGACTGGCATAAAAACTAGCTGGCATTTGACTAACCTGAGTGAGGCCAATTTGAGAGATATCTGGATGCTGTTCATTTCTGGGTCCTCCAACATAAGAAGGACATGCACCTGTTGAAATAAGTCCAGAGGAGGGCCATGGAGATGACCAGAGGGCTGGGACACTTCTGCTATGAGGAAAAGTTGAGAGAGTTGGGGCTGTTCAGCATGGAGAGAAGGCTTTGGGGTCACCATAGAGCAACCTTCCAGTACTTGAAGGGGGCCTAAAAAAAGCTGCAGAGGGACATTTTACAATGGCACGGAGTGATAGACAAGGGGAAATGGCTTTAAACTGAAGGAGGGCAGGTTTAGACTAGATATTAGGAAGAAATTCTTCACTCTGAGGGTAATGAGGCCCTGGGAGATGTTTCCCTGAGAAGCTGTGGATGCTCCATTCCTGGAAGTGTTCAAGGCCAGGTTGGATGGTGCTTTGAGCAAGCTGGTCTAGTGGAAGGTGTCTCTGCCCATGGCAGGGGAATTGGAGTTAGACCACCTTTAAGGTCCCTTTCAACCCTAATCTTTTTATGATTCTATGATTTTATGATAACTGGGATTGCACAACAAGATCCTTTTGAGTCCTATCCTCCTCATCACTGTATAGTTTTACAAAGGGACAAGTCTTTTAAATCATAAATCATGAAAAGTGCCTTCTTCAGTGGATTTACATTTTAAAGGGAAAAAAACCCCAAAAAACTGGCGAATCTGTTCCCAAAACAGGTTCACCTTCTACGTTTTCAGCTGTTTGCCTTTTTCTGTTATTGACATTCTTTAAAGAGAGACGATACACAAGAATACAGATGTGGTACATCAGACTACTAGAGTTATCTGAGGCTAAAGAATCAGAAATATAATAAAAATAACAGTGGATATTTGTATTTATTATGGCTTTCTATGTTATTTCCTTCAATTGCATATCTGTCTAATGATAGATAACGCTCCAAAGCAATTTTAGATTTGCTTTAATTTAGATTTTAGTATGGACACTTATCTGAATTATCCAAGGTACTTGGATATGCATTACTGGACTGGAAAATTCATGTAAACATAATCTAATAAGATTTCAGATGCTTTTTGTTTCCAGGAACAAGAGATTCTATGTAGTGCGTCTGGGAGCAAGGGTGACCAGAGATAGATAGAAGAGTGGTGAGACAAACAAGTGACTGCTGTTCCCTGAAGTCATAGGAAGCTTCGTAAAGGTTGAAATTCTCATTGTTTATCTAACAAACTTCTTAGGTGACTAAAGTCACAATGTGTTTTAAAATGGAGGTACATCAACCTTGTCACCCATTCCTTTAGCTAACAGAATGTCTAGGCTTTTTAACACAGATGGTACTTTGCTCTTAGCATCTTTAATCAAAAGGCAATGTCAGACAATTACCTCTTTCCAAAGGGATGCTGCCCAGTGAAGGGAAGTCAGGACCACTTACCTGGAAATGAAGCTTCAGACTTCAAATATATAGATTCCTACACCTCAGTGAGAGACTGTGAGCTCCTTATACTTTCAGTACAGAGAAACAGGCACTTATTCAGACACCTACTTAATGAAGAGAGAGGCATCACTTCAAAAGTGAGAATTACCCTGCACTGTGGACAGATGAATTTCTATGCTGTGAATGACAGTTCACCCAAGAGTACAGTGGTGAGCTGTGTTTCATGCCCTCAGGCCTCAGAGGTACAGCTGGTCAGATGTTAGGAACTGAGGAGTGACTGCTTTAAGCAAAGTACAATAAACAGTTTTTATTGCACTGCACTCTTTAACATTTGTGAAGCACTTGATGCAATGGGAAAAGCCCTTCAGAATTAAAATTAGAATAAATAAATGTAGTGTTCAGATTAATTTTAATAAATATGTCTTTCCCATTCTGTAAGAGTCTCCTAAAATTTCTGGCATGAAAAGGTAAGGAAATGAAAAAGGTAAGGAACATGAGAGTTCCAGATTTCCAGAAACTTTTATTAAGCCTGTGTCTCAAGGTTGGTGCCTTGCTAATGTGGTCATGGACTAAAATTACATTAAGAGCTTCTCAAACTATTTGCTTAACATGTGATTTTAACAGCCTTTACAATGTTGTATTCTAAATTAATGTATCTTTTCCAACTTGGTGGTCTTTTCTACTTACAACAAAAGATGAAATTCATTAAAAAATCCCAAGGAGTGAGAGATAGATGGAGTTCAGACACAGAGTCCACAGGGAAAAGAAATAGAAATATCTTTTTGTAGGATTTAATAATTGTTTCTCTAGATATTAGTTAATTATTAATTAATTAATAAAGGATTTATCTGGCTAAATACAGATTTGTCCTAGATAACAGAGCCAGGAAATAACATGAACTTAAGAGCGAACCATAATCCACCGCGGATGGAGAAAGAGTGATAACAAACTGCTGTAAGTAGCCCTGGGGAGAAGATTGAAAGGAAAAGAGAGCAGTTAAGACACAGGACTGGCTTGCTAATGACTGAGAAACTGTAAATCATAAAAGAGTTAGTTCTGTGAAGTGATGCTAAGAATTTGCTTGAACTCTCAGTAAAAGTTACTGTGACACATGCTGAAACAAAAAAGAAGGACTAGGGACAAGATTTAGAGAGGACCTGATTAGGTATTTTTTATTTTTCCCTTTTGTAGCTTTGATTACAGTTTTGGGATTAAGCACTAACCCTCAGTTTTTCTACAAAAAACTTCATTTATTGTTTTCTACAACCCCATCCATTTATATATAGCACCAAGTTGAAAGGAGAGCACTGAGTACACTATCCTCAAGGAATGGCAAAATTAGGAGCATTTTTTTGATGCTTCATTCCTGTGAAGGGTTTTGGGGTTTCACAGAAGCTGGGGTGTATTGTTTCTACTGAGCTGAAAGGATCGGAAAAGCTGAAAGTTTAGGAACTGTTGGTCCCATAAGTTAGGTTGGTGGAATAGGCTCCCCCACATCACAAGCACATCAATGAGTTTTGTGGTAGGCAAACAGCTTGTGACTTCAGAGACTGCAGACAAGGCATCAGCTTATTCCTACTTTTTAGACACAGTAGGATGATGCACCAGGTTAATGGGCTCCTCTGAATTTGTGGTTTCAATCAGAAGCAATGACTGTAGCACTGTAGACCTGTATGGTTCCTTTGTGGTACCTGATATGTGAAACTGTGCTAAGACTTCTGCTTTGCATCTAAGATGGAAGCTTCTATAAAATTCCTCCTCTGAGCAATATGTTAGTTTGGCAGAACATTACATGGAACCGATTTTGTACTGAATCTTTCTATACTAAGATCTACGTTTCTTAGTGATTAAATATTTGTCATTTTAATGATTGAATATGAACAGATGTGTTTAACTTTCATGGTTAATGATCTCTTTGTTTCTGCTTTTAATCCCTGCCTATTACACTAATGGACTCAAATTACTACAGTGTTGAAGAGGCCATTAAACTCTTTCCTAGGACATCAAATGCTAATGGAAATTTGGTATGAAAATTCAAGCATTTTGCACTTTTACTGAAACTGTAGTCTTCACTTCTGAATCAAAAAAAAAAAAGTTTCTGTTTTAGAAAAGTTCATAGACTAAATGATACCTTTTAAAAATTGTCACTCAGCATATTCTGTCATGTCTGCAAGTATTGATTTATGAAATGTTCTCCTCTGCATGTTTTCTGGACCACAATACTAACCTTTAAGTGGAAATTAGAAACTCTGGGCGTCTTGCCTAAAGAACCCTAACAATTCCCTCGGACCTGCGCAACATTATTGCTATCATAAATAATCACTGTAGGTAAAACCAATCCTAAACAGGAAAGGTAAAATCTGACAATAAATATAATAAACCTTACTGAGCTGTCAAGTGTTAAACAACTTGCAAACTATTTTAATGAAACTCAAGATGATGAAGGATCACATCTCTTAACTAGTAGCTCTATGTCCACTAGTCCTTTGGTTATCCATTTGGTGTCAGCCTGTTTAATACTTGGAAAGGTTATCAGTATTTCTTTACAATTATCTAGGGTGAATTTATATATATGTTTACCAGCAGATGGTCTCACAATAATTACTAGAGTTGCCAAGCCATTTATGCATAACTCCTTTCCTAAGCCACTGACCAGAAAAGACATTTTTTAGGTTTTACCTTGTATGTTTTAGTCAGAAGATGAAAAAAGAGAGTTATAAAATTAAAGAAAAACCCACAAAAAAGAAAATCTGGATAAAATTAAATAATTAAATAAAAGCCCAAACTAATGGCAGTATACAGCCATTGTTGAAATTCAAGAAGGAGAGAAGAACGAGACCCTTTCTGGGCAAGTGAAGATTCATGAAATATCTGGTCCCCATAGGAGATGATAGGTTCTTTCTGGTCCTGCATCATATATGCTACATTTACCCAGATTTCATGGGTCCTAAGACCCATAAATGATAAAAGAAAAAATGGGTTTGGATTTGGGTCAATACAATAAAAACACATGGAAAGGTTTCTATAGGAGAACAGTAAATACAGTTCAGCTTAGAAGTCTATAAAAGCTTTTACGTTATGAAAAAGGAGAATAGGTAATGTTTATTCATCACAGCAGAGGAACTCAGTGACAGGTAGTGACATTATGAGACCCAAACCAAAAGCTTTTTCATAGAACATCTTGCTAAATTATGGAGATTATTGTCAAAGAACAGTGGTGATTTATGGAGAATGTGTCTGTCAGTGGGCATTAAACACAACCAGTTGGAGGAAATCATTGCCTGTAGCACTGTCTGGATCTCTGATTGACAAAAACTATGAAGGTTTCTAATGGTGAGCTTTGTCCTCGACAGATCTATTAGAGATATCTTTTCTCTAAGCTAGACATTCTCAGATTTTCTCATAGAGGTGGTAGCTTGAAACGAAAGGCAATAGCTTGAAACGAAAGGCAGTGCTTGCTAAGGGGAGCTAAGAAGCAGACCTAGCACCTAACACATAATGATGAATCAAAATGGTTCTAAAGAGGAACCAGTAAAAAAAAGAAACAGATTGAAAGAGCGTATTAAAAATGAGGAAACTGTGAAAGAGTTATTTAGCGCTCATGTTACTTAGAGACAAAAGACTAGTGGAATGACTTTGAACATGTCTGAGGGGATATGAATCAATATTTCTGAACCCCTGAAGGAGAGCAGAGAGAAGTGAGGAAGAGGAAAGATGTAATCGCAACCTTATATGAGGCCTGGACAAACCTGATAGCAGTAGAAGGACCTGAGAAGAGGTCCAATGCCCCACAAAGGCTAATGCGTGGCATGGCTCAAGCTGACTGGGCTTTCTGTGTCATGGAACAGAGACTGAAGAAATATCTCAGAGAAGGGCTGAGGCCAGAAATGTGTTATACAAGAGTTAGCCATGATTCATCCCTTCAAACATCTTCTGCTGGTTCAGGGGCAGCAGATGTTTCCTAACCCACCAGGTGGAAAAGTCTCCAGGTCTGAAAGCAGTTGGTGACACTGTGGGCAAAGAGCAGAACTCAGCTCACCAGGGCTGGTAACATTTGCCCTAGTGGGAGGATCTTTATTGTGCGCTTATGATTTTTGCTAAGAAGAGACAATGAGTGGCACTTCCTCAAACTATGCATATTTGTCTCCTCAGGCAGCTGTAGAAGCCACCCACCCATGGGAGAACCTGGCCTGCGTGAGACCATGTGAGTTCAGGAGGCCACCAAGTATGGCTAAACTCCACTGCTGGGGCTGGACTGGAAACAGGTTGGCAGGTGCCCTATGGGTCCCTTCTGAGAATTCACCCAAGTTAGAGGGAACTCCAGCTGAACCTGCCCTCTAGCTCCCGCCTGTCAAAGCCTATCCACAGGACCCAGCAGAACTGGACAGATTTAGGAGACAAGAGATGCCCAAACACCATGGACCCCATAGGTAGGGGCCTGAAGACTTTATAAAGTGACTAGTGATTTTAGTTTCACAGCTCACTGAAGGTGATGTATAGTTGGACACAGGTTTTGCAGGCCCTATGGCCACTCCAGAGACCTTTGTCCATTCAAATACTTCTAGTATTTGCAGGGGAAGACATCACCATCAGAAGTCTCTTTTTCAAATCTTTTGCTGTAAGCATCCCTTCTCACTTAGTGACACTGGCAGAGATGCAATTTTTTGGACTAAGGGGCTGGATCTGTGGAATCCTCCAAGCGCAAAGTGAACTGACTCCCTCTTTTACCTTCGGCAGTGAAATAATCAAGTTCCTTTCTAGTTTAGGGAGGCTGGCAAGTACAGCCTGCAGCCTGTACTCACCACTGAGAGGACAGACCTGTCTTTGCTACATTGGTTGTTGCTCTAGCCCACTAGTTTAACATTTTTCTTAAAGTTTACAAGATAAAGCAGTGAAATGAGGTAAAATCAAGATTATTGGCAGCACTAGTCCTTGTCCTGTAAATCAGGGCATATAACATCATTCCCCAGCAAAGATACAGGAACTTGGATGGACAATAGGCACATATCTTCCTTAAGTATATACGAAGGATATTGGTCTTCATGTTCCCAAGGAAACCTAAGGAAACTCTTCGGTAGTGGCATTGTTGAGAAACTATTATTTCTCCCTAACATATGTGTCTGCCTAAGCTCCTGCTTTCAGCCAGGATATGAGAATTTGACACCAAGAACATCTTCTAATGCCTAAAAATATACTTTGCTTAAAAAATAAGCATTTTTTCCATGGATGTTTCATGATTTATTTTAGGCTTGTAAATATGTGTTATATTCCAATGAATTCAACATGGGAAACTTTCATATTTGAAGATGTTCAAACAGTTGTGTATTGGGTTTTTGTGGCAAAGTTTTGGTTGTGAGAGACTGCAGGGTGGATTCTGTGAGAAGCTTCCTCTGTGTCAGGTAGAGCCAATGCAGTCATCTCCAAGACAGACCCACTGCTAGTCAAGACTGAGCCAATCAGTGATGCTGGTGGTACCACTGGAATAACAGGTTTAAGAGCAGGGGGGGAAAATTGGTGTGACCCTTCCCATGTTCCAGCCACTGGGGACATCTTTTGCAGTCACTGGGGACTGATATGTTCATAAACAGGTAATCCAAGGAGATGTAATACCAAAGGACATAAATTCAGTCAATACCTTAAATGAATGTACTCTAAATTAATCTATAGAATTCTTCAATCAGAATTCTCAGATCTGGGCTAAACTTCTAGATGCTGTAGCACCATTTGCATAAAAGTTTTAAAGTAAAATGAAGTGCACTCTCTCTCTCTATATATATGCTGATACTTTTTCAACAGACTAAAAACTGCTGGTAAGACAACTAAAGAGATGATAAAAACTAATAGGGTACTACTGAGAATGGATAATCTGAGCTATGCCAGGTAAAGGCTCATTTCCCCAGTAGGTTTTTGGGGTTGTATTTACTGCTTCAGTGCATTACCTGCTGTGTTCTGTGACTAGGGCAATAACAGATCCTGCACGACTCTACTATAAACACTTCCAATCAATCAACACAGGCATCTTACTGTAGCTTTGCCATTAAAAAGCAGAGTCATTCATGTAATTAAATAATACTAAAAATTTGTAATGAGCAGAATTTAAGGCAAGTTACTTAAAAGCTTATTTTCCTTCAAAAGTTTGGGATAATGGGATGCTACTAATTGATACATTTTTATGCCTTCCAGGTTCATTTGCAGAAGTGGCCTTCTTTAATGTTGTGTGTTACCAATATGTTGGCAATGCATACAAGGCAGAAAAACACATGCATTAAATGGATTCTTTTTGCTTCACATCAGTGAGTTCATCTGTGCAGGAAAAAAATATTCTGAACATCATTAGTGGTGCATATTAGGGACTGGAGATAACTACTGTAAAAAGCAACTTGTTCAAAATATGACATCACCTTCACTAAAAGAACACAGTCTCAAGTTCAGAAACTGGTGTGACAGACTATATCAGGCACAAAATGTTTATAGAAGATTGCCTTTGAAAGACACAAATAAACCTAAGAATACCCATGTTTTTATTTTTATTTATTTATTTATTTTTAAACTGCAAGAATTTGTGCTGGTTCTCTAACAGTCATGATTTTGTAGAAAAAAAGTGTTTTTATGTGACCAGTCTGATCAATCTTGAAACAAGCAGTGCTGCTGACGTGTATCTGTGTAATTACATAGATTATATTTGCAAAACGTGAACTACTGAAGGATTCCACAGTCAGCTTGTGCTTTTGAATGTGCTGCAAGAGGTGAATTACTATAATGATATACTCTGAGTTATCTGCTTGGTTACAAATTCTAATCTGAGTTGCATGTTCCTTTTGCTTTACATTTTGCCATAAGTACAGTGTCATGGGTTTGCTCTGGGTCAATTTTTTCTCACCCCTCACACAATTACTACAAGTTGAGAGAAGGTTTATGCAGACAAAAGAGACTTGATTGGGGAGAATAATATTAGGATTTACTACTAGCAAGATAAAAACTGAAGAACTATATCTATAACAATTCTAATTAGGTAAAAGTATTATGTATTTACAAAAATACCCCTCCCACCTTTGTATTGGTTCAGGAGGAGAAGTAGTCTCTTTCTCTCCTTCAGGAGCTCCAGGTCTTTCAAATAATTTTGCAGCACTCTAAAGTCCTTCTTCTGTTATCTCTAGGACGACAACTTCGATTCGTTGCAGCTGGAACTGTTTCTCTATCTCTCTCTCTTTTATGTCAGGTCTGGGCATACTCCCCTCCTGGGCTAAGACCGGAGGCTGAGGGGTTTGCCCAGGCCCTGAAGGTCTTCCATGGACTGCAAGGGGACACTTGCCCAGCATGGATCTTCACCACAGAGTCACAGGGGATAATGGCTTTTGAGTCCACCCCTGTTTCCCGTGGGGTCCCTTCCCATGGGAGAACAGTCCTTGACAGACCTCTCCAAAATGGGTCTAACGTGGATCTCTCACTTGGATCCCAAGCCTACTCGGGCCATCTTGCTTCAGCGTAGGTCTCTCAGAGTCACAAATTTCCAGCAGGCCTCCGCCTCACCTCAGGTCTCTCATAAAGTTTCAGCCTCCTCGTACATCAACCTACTCCAGTGTAGGCTCCTCCACGAGCTGCATGGAGGTCTCCTCACCCCAACAAACTTCCACAGGTGGCAGGGATTTATTTTTCAGTCTTTTCCCTGCTGAAGGGAGAGAGAGTGAGAGGGGGGAGAAGCA
This sequence comes from Myiozetetes cayanensis, assembly GCF_022539395.1. Taxonomy (NCBI): domain Eukaryota; kingdom Metazoa; phylum Chordata; class Aves; order Passeriformes; family Tyrannidae; genus Myiozetetes; species Myiozetetes cayanensis. The sequence goes on along the minus strand of NW_026087742.1, from coordinate 44,505,226 downwards.
GCCCCCCCCTTTGAATTTCTCTTCTTTCTCCTGATGCTGCTAGCTTTGACTTTGGATACTTCGTTATCTCTCTGCCGAGAATTCCTTCTGCAGTGTTTCTTGTCCAAACAGTCAGTCCTTTTCTAAGTTATTTTTTTCTCTACTCTCTTACAGGAGAGAAGAGGGGCTTCAGTGCCACACCTGCCCCCGGCCTTTTTTTGGCTTTTTCTCCGGAAATCCACCTGAACAAAACCACCCTCAGCTCCAGGGCTGGCTGGTGGGCAAACCCATGACAGTACATTTAAAATGTACAGAACAGATACATTTCTCTTGCACTTCTGGATGAATTATCTGAATATTTGCAACTGATTGCTAGATGACTCAATGCTGAAGTTTCTCATGTTGATAGACTTGAAATTTTTCTATGTACTTTCTATGTAATTTTCTTTAGAAAGAAACTCATAGCAGGAAGGAGATGGCATAATAACAGAGTGAATTCCAAATAAGGGAGTGAGCACTACAAAGTGTTTTTTGAAGGTGTCCCTGCCCATGCCAGGAGAACTGGAACTGGATGAAAGTCTCTTCCAACCCAAACCATTCTAATTCTATGATTTTCTTCATCTATCTTCAGTAAATACTACTGCAAATGAGAAGTGTGAGTGTGGTAACGAAGACAATTTACCAGAATTAGCAACTCATCTAAAGCAATTTGAGCTGTCTTTCCCAACCTATACCTGTACCTTCTGTATCTATAAAACTCTGAATCCGTGAATGCAGGTCGATAAATATGTTATTAGTCTTCTTTAGATACTTATATTACATGTATAGAGACACTCTTCACTACAGCTCAGCAGGCTTAATAGTTGCCTTTGAAAATTTTTCTGTGTGAATTTAAATGCCTTAAAAGGAAAACGTGAAGATCTGAGCGACAGTGATTATCGAGAACATATGACTCACCTAGTAAGTATACTCAGCAATTTAATCAAAACAATAATTTCGGCCCTTTCTAGTTGGTCAGTCAACATACATTGCCTGAGAAGATGTGCACCCAGGTTAGCCTTACTGACAACTGGCTTTCTTTTTTTTAACCTATATTTTGCATACCTTTCAGAAGTAATCCATGGTTCCCAACACTATGTGGTTTACAGATTGAAAATCCTTCATAAAATCCATTTCTTCAGACTCAGTGAACAAATGTAACTTTTTTTCTTCAGTAACAGAATGGCAAACATTGATAAAACATTGTGAAATAATTGACTAGTTTTTTGTCTGTTTTTTGTGTGGTTTTTTGTGTTTGGGTTTTTTGATTGTTGTTGTTGGGTTTTTTTTTTTTAGGATAGGCTTTTTCTAGAAGGGGCTGCTGCTATCTGTTGATTAGGTTGCGTGAAATCACTCTGATTGGAAAAGCTAATTGAACGTGACTAAATGATGAGTCAGACCCAATACGAATCAATGGTAAGATACACTTGTCAGAAAAGAAAATCACATTCTGGGAAGTATTAATGACAGTGTCATATGTGAGACATTGGAGGTAATTATTCTGCTCTGTTTGGTTTAGGTGAGGATGCAGGCGATGGTGGCCTGCCTGGTTTGGTCACCTTATGTAGTGAATGGTAACAAATTGAAGGATCTGGAAGAAACAGACAAGAGCAATAAAAGGTTTAAGAAGTATTATCTCAGACTGAAAAAAGGAAGGGAAAAGGGAAAAACATAATTTCATGAAAAACATAATTTTTAATAAAGGTTTGAATTTTATACTTGAATTTAAAAATTATTGACAACAATGGAGTTTCAGTTATGAAGTTAAACTTTAGGGATTAAAACTCTTTCAAATAATTTATGCTAAAACTTACATACTGTCCTCTCACCCCCTAGACCTTTATCTCAGGTTAGATACCTTTAATACTTACTTTTTTCTTGTAATAAAATATTCTGGGCTATTGAGTTACAATTGTAACTGTTATGGCAAGTTGGGAAGGTTGAATTGGTCTGGAAAATAATGATGAATGTGGGGAAGTTTACAGTTCTCCATGTGAACAAATGATGTAATAAAAGCAACACATCAAAGAAATAAATACATCTGAAGAGAGAAAAAAGTAGTTAGCCAAGGACCAAAGTCTTACACAGTACAAAATGGCATCAGTTGTCTCACTTTGTTGAGGTAACTACAATTTATACTTGATGAGATTACTAAGCGCTACTGAAAACATGGAAAGAAAGGAGATCAGAGACTCTTCCATCAAAACCTGATATTTAATACTCACTTTTTTCTTACAGAAAATTTACAGGGGAAAAACATATAGACAGTATTTTACATGATGATAAAGGTAATTAAAATATCTCTTAAAATATTCTAACCTCTTCTTGAAAGTGTAAATATTGTTCATGAATTTCATTTTCTGCAGACTTTCATAGCAATTTTTCACTTACAGTGAAGTCTTCTTGAATCAGTAAGTTTTAAAGTAATAAAGCTGTGTAGGAACAGATTTAATGTACACAGTACACTGCAAATAAAGATGCTTCACTATATTAAAATTACTATTCTACTAACTTAGTCATATCTAATAAAAAACTTTTCCCTTAACCCATCAAACCATCTTTTCTTAAGCAAATTGACTCCAAGTGAATACACAGCTTAATGAAAGATATGGCTATACTTTTTTAGTCCTTATATAAGTTTTTAAGTGAAGCATTTATTTTTTCTCTTAACAACTTCAGTTTTCCCTTAGTCAATTCTCACAGCCTGAATAAGGTACTAATTTCTACTGGGAGTAAGAAGAAAGCGCAGATATAGCTTTCAATAACCAAATATGAGCCATATACATTGTCTTCTAGAGAACAATTGATTTTTCCTGTTTGTTTCTATACCTAGCTTTCTCTATTATACATGTTGCCTTTAGGAGTATGACATCTAATGATATTTCAATAAAATTTCAAAGATGAGTTTCAGAAAGCAGGTGTAAAAGAGAAGACACTTTCCAGAACACATTTTGTTTTCCCAGTGTTCCTTTCTTAGCAACAGTACTCAGGTCACTCTGCTAATTCACATTCTAGTTGCTTTGGAATCAGATTTGTATTTCTGTATGAATACAAACTGAACAGATTTGTTTCCTGAAATCTCTGAGAGTGATAGAGGGGACATAGTTGCATATTTACTGTCAACTCTAATAGCTCTTGAAGCTTGATAAGAAAAGAATGAAGTTTTCCCTGATATTTCTCGGGCTGTTCAGGTCAGATACTGTAGATTAGTTGTATGGAAAATATTCTTTGTGAAAATCCATGGAGAGGCAGTAGTTTTGCAACCACTTGAAAAAAACTTGTCTCTAGAGACATTAGATTTTTTAAATCCTTGTCAGTACCAAGGGGATCTTTTGAATCTTAAATGGGAGCAAGAAGAAATTATATGGAATGAAAATGGTTTCAAAGGAAAATAAAAAGCATGCCTAGTTCAGTGTCTTTCCCAGTGGATATCACAAAATACATGACAGAGACAAATCAAGTTAAAAAACTCCTCTATTTCACCTTGCAATACATTGCTAGGAGATATTTCAGGTTTTATGCTTTTAATAAAGTAGTTTCTTCTTTCCCTCTAAATGTTTGCAAAATGTAGAGGGTACCCAGACTTTTAAACTATATGTGCCAACAATTAATGATTATGGTCTCTGTTCTTACAGTTTAAATCTTTGAATTTTGCTTGTGCAGACTGTTGCCCATAAACTGTGGCTGAAACGGATACAACAATTCCATGGAAAGATTAGGGCCTGTCCAGTTGTAGTGCCTCATCCACAGAGGAAAGCTGTTCCTGTGAGCTAATGTGTTTACTTTTAGGTCTAGTATTGGAGACCTGCTTGTAATGTAGACCATTCTATATTGAGATCTTACTGAAAATCCAGATAAGACATTGCAGTTTCCCCATTTTATACTGCCTAGAGAATAGATCAAGTCTAGAGAATATATACAGATAAATACTCCCTTTTCAGTGATTTACTTAACTTCATTTACTGTTTCCACATTCTGTCTTCCTTGCTCTTTAAGCAATTGCTGTCTTCCTTGCTCTTTAAGCAATTGCTGACCAACAGAAGTTCAGTGAGTAGCATGTAATTTAGAACCTCTCAAAGTTGTCCTGGCCTCCAAAGAGCCAACCTGGTCTGGGACCTCGGATTAGACAGTACTACTTTTTGGCAGAAGAGGCTAGCCTGGAGATATGAAAGGAGTATTGCCCAGGTAAAAGCCTGACTTCAAGGACTATCTATAAACCAAACTTCTGAAAAGATTTCTTAGTTTAGGGAAATACTGATTTAGCTCTGTAGTTTAAAGAAGTATTTTTTATCATTTGTATACTTATAATACTTATCTATGATTTCTCTAAGCATTTACTAAAATTGCTATGTGTCCTAAGCATAATGTAGTTTTGCCTCTATTTTCTTTATTCTTTGACTTTAGTGGTTGTACTTTTTTGTTTACGTTTGTCTGGTTTGTGGGGGGTTTTGCCTGTTAATTTTGGATAATTGATTTTTGTTCAGCGCAGTACACATGTTTGATACACTGTGGGATCATTCATATTTGCTATAATCATTTTTACCAGAAGAAGGAGTCCAAGGCATCTAATGAACAGTTATACATGATACAACCATCATTACAATACCTTCATTAACCCTTCCCCTGGTCCCTTAAAAAAAAATAAAAAACCTATTTGGGAAAGGCAGAAAACTGAAAATATTATACAATGGATATTTAAATAATGAAAAAGCCTGTTAAAAGGCTTTCAGCAGGTCTGTGACATCAACATGTCCCTACCATCCTGATCTTTGTCTCCAGATTTTGACCCTCAATTGGATTTCGGGTTTTTTTGTAGCTGAAAGTCCATTTGCAGTCCAAAAAATGTGTTTCCACTTTCAGCTACTAATTATCAACAGTCTGGCTGAGCCAGTCTTTCCTTTAATTGTATCATCACAGTTTGCAAGGTTATAATTTCCATTTTCAGGTCACTCACTTTTATTTTGAAGATACTTGCAATGTAATTAGCTATTTCCCTTGCACCACTAACAGAATGTAATAATGAAAGTTGCCACTGGTTCATTTTCATCACGTCTAAGCTTCTAAACTGCTTATGGTTTGCACAGTTAGCTAATACACTTTGCCAGCATACTGAGTCCCATAATTGCTTTGTGGGCAAAAGAATTCAGCAATAACTGCTACTGAGTTATGGTGAAGCTTTTGTACAGCATGTTTTGGTTGCTAGTCCTCCACACTTCAGCCATCTAGTAGTTTTGCCGAAGTTAACTGTGGTGGTTTTCTGTGGTAGGTTGGCCCCAGCTAGCAACCTGGTTTATCTATGCAAATAACAATTCACAGGTTTCTTCAGGGAGAAGTTTCCCTGTCCTGTAGTACCTTCACTGGCTGGTGAAGACTTGCACATCTCATCGCATAGCAAGGCCTAGATCAAGTTGGTCAGCTAGTTTGTTCTTCTTCCTTCGGTTACATCTCATCTTTCTGACTATGCCTTGTAGCAGTCCTTACGCTGCCAGGTCTCCCTTACCCCTGCTTGCACCACTGGCTGTTCTAGCAACTTCTGTCCCTCCCACTCTTGGTAAGTGTGTGCAGCATGGCACACTGAACTGGTAGCTTTATTGCTTACCACATTTATTATGAGTTTATTTGAAATTCATAACACATAGAGCCTTCTACTCCTCTTTCTCTTGTCTTTGCACTATGAAGTTGGGGCATGTTTACATAGAGATAGTTTGCATATCTTTCCATCTGCTGTTTTCATTACAAACTTTCTCCTGATTTATGATATAGCTTCCTTTGTCAGCAATGCCATGAAAATGTGGAAGCATACCACAAGCTAAATAACCGCGTTCATATATGAACATGGGCTAAACAAGCATGATTCAGATGTGTTCATTTATTTTCCTTTCTCTCTGCCAGAAGGGACCTGAGCTCACCTGAGTTACAGGCTCCTCTTTTCTCTGGAGGTCTTGGAGAAGAAAGGATGGATAGGGATTTTTCCCTTCTCTGTCTATCTGGGTCACATAAGGGTATATGAAATGAAACCCATATATTAGGGCCTGAAAATCAGTTTATAATCAGTACCTTGCTACAGAGCAAATGCACTGTGAGTTCTGTGAGCCAGGAATTGACTTCTTTCTGCTCCAGAGAAGGCACCAAACTGCAGAGCACAGCCACACACAGAGCACTTGATGCTACACTTTTCTCTCCTGGTGAATGCTGAGTATGATCAGAAAATCTCCCACAGTGATTAAAGAAAAGTCTCCCACAGCTTGCACACCATTTGAAAATGATTCCACTTTTGTTGTTTGGCAAAATAATTCTGGCTAAGGTAGCACTGTCTTGTAAGACTTGGAATCAGCTGGAAAAACTAAATGTTAATTGGTTACAGCTGGAATTTGAATTCACAGTGGGAGAGAAAGTTGACCTTTAAGTTTTGTTACCCTTGGGTAGCTCTAAGCCTTGAAAAAATGTACCACTGTCAAAACGTTACTGTATTCTTAGAAGTTGTGAATTAAAAAGAACTGTTCAAAATGAGGCTAAAAGTATGCTATAATCATGGAGTAGCCTTATCACAGGCTGAATGAATAAAAGATCAGATACAGTCATGGTGTAGTTTAAAGAATATTAGGTGATCTTTGTAGAGAGTGAGATAATTACTCTAAGTGGTCAGATAGCAACCTCTGCTACTCAAATACTGTGCTTGTCTCGTTGAAACTTCATCTGGAAGAATCATGATACTCACTTTTTCATGATTTAAGGAAGGTACCATTTGACTTTCTATTGCATGGTCCATTAGTTGAGTCTCTCTGTTATCAGTAGTACCTCTGCTATATAAAATACATTACACCTAAAACCAATTCCCCAGAACTTTAAAGCACTATATTTATGTCTCTCATGCTGCTGTAACTGCAAGGCTTTATCTAGCACGTATATACATTTCCACATGACACAATAAAGATATTGATTTTAGGTTTATTCTAAACTGTCAAGTAAATAAGCTTGATCACAGCAAAGCACAGATCCTATTGACTTTGCTGGGGAGAGGGAAATAAAGCTCCTAAGTTTTACTTGGCCCAAAATAACCTTTCATAGTTCTAATCTGTAGTTAGAAGAAAAAAACTACACTGAATTCACACTGAATTTCACTTTAAATTTGCATTGAGGTTTTAGGTGTGGGGATTTTTTGTTTTGTTTTGTTTTTTCCCCAGTGATATCAATCAGCTACAAAGAGGGAAAGCTATCTACAAGGACAGTGGAAAACAAGGACACCTCTTTGGTCTATCTTGCTTTGCACCTTACCTTTCAGCAGTACCACCTCAGTTTCCCTGCTGTCCCACTCAATAATCATGACTGCAGGTCAAGAGGCTATTTAAAATGGGTAAGAGAGGCAGAACCTGGCCAAATGGCAAAAGTGATGCCCAGGCATTGTGAGCCTGATCCAATGACACCACCAAAAAAAGTGCTACTGCTACTGTGGCCCTTCCCCTCTGCAGCATCTTCTGATTATTCACACACCTGCTATGTATGTTTTGCAGCTGAATGATGGCCCATGTTTTATGCATCACCCAACGAATTGGGTCTAAATCCTGCCTACTGCCTAAGGCTAAAAGCACAGGAATAGAAGAAAATTGAAGGCAGAAACCTGGAGCAAACTGAACAGGAATAGCCATATACTAAACAAGCTGGCTGCACACTGCAAGACAGGTGTTTGAAACCTTGACAAATGCAGCCAGCCCTGCCTCACCTAAGGGTAAATTTGTCACCTTTGAGCTGGGCCTCAATAATTTTTAAACCTAGAGGAATGAGTCTGAAACTTTTTAATGACCAGACTCTTTCCTTGCCAAAAATTAACCCCTTGATATAAAAAATAGCAGCCAGCTGGAGATGCAGTCATTCATAGTTCTTATAATTGGATTTAAAACATATGATTGCTTTGTGTAAGATCTATTTCTTTAGCCTTTTTTTCATGCTCTTTATGCATCCTTCCTTATACATGCTTCCATCAAGTCCATAGGATCAGGAAGAGGTTGAAAGAGTTAAAAAAGGGGTGTTAGCCGATCTCTGCCTCAGAAAATTAAGATGTGGAACTGAAAAGCATTAAAATGAAGGTTTGCTTGAAGAGGTCTGGGATTACAGACTCAGTGAACAATCTCTGCTGACACGACATCTGTGTATGTGCTGGGCAGGAGCTGGGCAAGGACACAACTTGGAAGACTCTAGTGTGTCAGCATTTAGGGAAGGAAAAAGAGCCACTGTTGGTTGCATAAGGAAAACTTCACATTTATGTAACACTGTGATAACTTCTTCAGAAGTCCTTCAGAAGTGACATTTTTTTCATGATATGGCTGATGCATGGAGAGTGTCAGGCTAGTGCCAGCATCAATGGCTAAATTGTTAATTCTCTGGATCTGAGGACTTCTAATAGGCAAGGAGCCTGGACTATCACTTGAGTGTGTTAGAAGGAAGTTACTCATTCTACTTTAGTTCTTTGGGGAAGAAATTAAGAACTAAAAATGCATGTTCTGTCTTCCAGAAGGAAGTAATCATGAGTGTTCAGAAAGCACAGCAAGCTGCAGCAGTGACTCTGCACAACAAAGCCTGAGGATTTCCTCTTCCAGATGAAGTGGGTTGGAGGCTGGGAGGAGGAGCAGGCTGCCCTTCCCTGTCTATGATTCCAGGAGCAAAGACTGCCTAGGAATTGTTATTCTGCTGCTTTGCCTTTCACTGAGTGATAGGCATTGTCTCCTGCTGGTATGGTAACAGGTTTGCCCTCTGAAGGGGATGGATCACATGATTTAACAACTCTTTTTCTTTGACTACTTATATGAATCTGTACAATGAGTGTTTCAGAAGACAACCCACCACAAGTAAACAAAAAGTAAAAAACACCTAAAAATGCCCAAAACCAGGGAAAAAAAACACCTCTGAAAGAAAAGCGCTTTTTTTGTTATTATTTTTATCAATCCCTTAAATACACTTGTCATCTAGATAAAGTAGTAGAAAGCCTTTGATTCCAATTTCTTTGTCTGGTACCTGTATTTAATTTCAAATCTATTTCCTGCTCAGGGAGCTCACATGAACTGTGTTTGAATTGCGGATTTCTTGTAAGGTGAAAAGAACCCCTGAGGCTCTACATAGGTGCAATCCTCAACATAGTTTAAGAGGCATCTGTAATGCCTTGCTCAAAGGCTCATGATGCAGTCTGAGAGGTAAAATTCAGACTTCGCTGTCCTGCAGGAGAGAAGACAAGGTATCCTCATTCCTATTCTATGCCCTCCCTTCTCTGGTGGCTGAGGGAGACCCCAGGGAAACTCGGGCAGCCCAAGGCCCTAACTGACTATAGCACAGGCTGCTCAGACCTGATTCCAGGCAGAAACACTGTCAAGAATTATATTGATAGTGTACAAAACAAACTGAGGGGTATGTGGCAAACAAAACAATAGGAAAGTTGCAAATTTACATTAGGCACTCTGCTTTAACAGCATTAGGGAACATGCTGATAGAAACAAATAATCCAATTCAGTTTATCTCAGATTTTCTCAAAAGTCTATGAAGTTGAAATAAAGAGAGATTTTATTGCAGTAAAATGTGATTGTTCTTTCACAAATATACATCCTTCTAGAGGATGTATATAGCTAAAAGGTGCTGTCCAAACAACAGAAATTAATTAAATCATGACAGAAACCATAGGCAACCAAATATTAATAACATATTTCAGCTGGAATTAAGAACCTTTTTTTCTGGTTTAATAACAAGTTATAAAAATCAACACATGCAGAAAGAAGTACTTCAGAAGATTAATTAATTACAAATCCATTTGCCTTACTATCCACAGGATAGGTTGAATTCAAGTACCCAGTGTGTTTCTGTGGAATATTCTAGAGTGCATTGAAATTGCCAAAAATGTAAAGTTCACTGAAAGGAGAGTCTCAAGACAGAAGCAGCATGTGGGTTATTCTTACTTCCAAGATCTATCTACTGTGTTATGACAGCTTTCTTTAGACCTGCAAGAGACTTCCAAGACTGATGATTGAAACATACTTGTTCAGCTTTATTATACTTAGTCCAAATTTTTTGAATCTTTATAGTTTTTAATAGATAAACGGCTACAAACACATCTGTTCTTCAACAGCAAGGTGACAGAGAAGACAAGTTTGGAGCCCTGACATCCAGAAAATATTCAGATGTAAAAAATTCTGGAACTGTGGCCACAGGTGTCATACACTTAGCCAACCAATAGGATTGGAAAATAATATACAAATTCCAGGCAGAAAAAATGTTACCTAATTTTTTCCAGCTGCATCTGTTGCTCAGAGAAAAGGTATTGCCTATCCATACAAATTTTGCTGCATATGTTTCCCTTGTCATTTTTTTTGACTGAAATTATTGCCCAAATTCAATGTTATTTTAGAAAAACTCCTAGACCTCCCAAGTACTGATGGTTGTAAAATCAGTTTTCCTACTCCCCTTCGGCACAAAGCTCTTCCTTACCTCCTGTAATCATTCTCTACAACCTGAAAGATAATGTTCAGACTAGTTTTCAGATGAGACACTACCCAGTGCTCAGCCTTGTCACTGAAGACAAAAAAAGGGTGACCTGTGAGTTATTGCCAGCTTTAGGTGGCCAACTGTTTACTCCCCTTTAGACCATTAGACCTCTGCATCACCAGGCCAGCTTTGCATCTGTACTCATTCCTCATGCAGAGAACATCTCCAAAGTACATCTTGGAGAGGATTTCTGCACTGCAAAGACCCCTGAATAATAATGGAATGTTCCTGTGTCCTTGTGGTTGAAGAATCAACTCCCAGGTCTTGGCTGGTGACCTGTACATCCTCACAGCAACTTGGTGCACCACAGCTCCACATGTTATGGTATATGATTTACTATGAGATTTTAATCCTCAGACTCTAACCCTTCTTCTTAATTTCAATTCCATTTTTTCACAGGACCCTATGGTTTGTAGGCATTCCTGTTTCATGTTATGGAGGGTTGAGACATGCCCATTGGGTAAAATTTCCAGTTTGTTCATGAGCTCTGCTTTTATGTGCCTTTTGTCAAACATCAACACTCTACAATTTTATTTAATTTATGATTTATACTTTTTGTTTCTAGAAGATTGGATTTAGTGGAGAGAATGAAGAAGCAGCTTCAGCTTTTTTTCTGAAATGTTCACTATAATCCCAGAGATTATGTGGATTTTGCAGAGATGATCAGGATCTGTTTGAGAGGAGGTTGTGTTGCGAGGAGACACTAATAACAACGTACTATGAAAAATATGTGTTCTTTTTAAGTTGCACCTGGGCTAGGAAATGAATGAATAAAAAGTAGATTAATGAATGAGGGTATCAAAGACCATCAAACATTGCAAGAATATCTAATTTGTATAGTGGAAAGCCAGTGTCAAGTGTAAAACAACGCAGTTCCAACTAAAATGTGTCAAAAAGAGCAGAACAGGCACTGTGAATCATTAACAGCTTGATTAGAGGTACACAGATAGCCTGAGTGAAGAACATACAGGAAACAAGAGCAGAAAAAAAGACTGTGTAACTGCATGGTTGTTTCAACTTGCTGGTGTTAAACCAAGGTCAACAATATATACCTTGTGTATCTTTATCCAGTTAATTGATTAAGCTTATTATAAGAACTTACTCTCTTCTTCCCTATAGAATCAAAGAAAGTTCAACCAGAAAGGCCATGAAAAGGCATCTAATCCAAAGAGGACAGTTAAACATCAACCATCCCTGGCAGATATTTAATCAGGCCATTCCAAACCCCTCTAATAATAGAGGTTCCTCCTCCTCAGGCAATCTGATCCATTGCATCCCTTTTCCTGTTATTAGTAAGCTTTTCTTAATGTTTAACCTAAATCTCTCTTGTAGAATCATTTATGTTACAAAAGACCTTTAAGATAATAGAGTCCAACCATTAACCCAGCAGTGCTAGGTCCACCACTAAACCATGTCTCCAAGTGCCATATATATACATATGGAACAGTTATCATATGTCTTCTTAGTCTTTTTTCTCTAGACTAAATAATTCAAATTTTTTCAAAGTGCCTGTATCCATCATATTTTCAAAGCTCTGATCCCTTTTGGTATTTGCACTAGAAACTGTTAAATGCAAAGGTATTTTGTGTAAAGATTGGAAAACTTCTCCTGGACTTTGGAAATAAGTGAATGAGAAAGAGCACAGGTTTATTAATCCACAGCCAAGGAGACTTACTCAGAAAAACAGTGCATATTTTGTCAGCACAACCTTACATTTTTTTGGTCTGCAGTAAGTATTCAGTCTCACTCATCTGTGATTGCCCATCACAAAAAAAAAAAAAAAAAAAGCCTGAAAATGTCAAACAGAAAATAAGAGATACCTGAAAATGTCAAATGGTTTCTCACATGCCAAAAACTCCAGAGAAAACCAGTCTTTTTTCTAGAAATAACTAGGGTGGTAAATGGTGGTAAACATCTTTCCATTTTTCTATGTTCTCAGTTTTGCTGAGGATCTATACCTGTAAAAGTTTTGTAAATTAATTTCTATCCTGGTTGTGTTGTCATGTCTGGAAAATGGTGATATTACAGTTTTAAGAGTTTAATTAAATAAGATGCAGATTCATAATATCGCAGTACAGGTTCATATATTTTATGCTTAATGATACCACATCAGCAGCTCTACAGATGTGATACTGTGGCTGAAAGGGCCTCTGATACAATGGTGCGACAAGAGTACAGACCTATCTTCCTCATTTTCTTTTAAATTTTCTCATTAAATATGAAGTCAATTAAGAAAGAGAAAAATGATGGTCAAATAACATCAAGTGACTAAGAAAGCCACAAAATTAAATTCAGAGTTCAAGCTGAAGCACAGCAGGAATGAACCAGTTATGACTGTGTAATATCAGAGTGTTTGTCCAGAGGGAAAGCTGAATTGTATTCATGGATGGCAGTGTGTGATGGCCCTGCAAATCCACAGGTGTCCAATGATTCACAGCTCAGAATCTAGATTTCTATCTGCTGTCCCATTCCATGAATATTGAATTACAGTTTAAGTGGCAGTTTTACTTCAGAAGTTATTTCCCAATTCATGTTAGTAGCAAAGGCAGGCTTTATAGTATCTAAACATGTCTCAACTCCCAGTATTTTAACTTCTTCTTATTTCCACAGTGATGAATTCTTCAGTATCCAGACTGGCTAGAGCATTAGGAAGTGGTACATGACTTTAATGGCTTCCGTTTTATAATGCAGGATGTGGTTGAAAAAGTTTAAAAATTATTCAGGACAGGCAGATTTCTAGCAAACCCAGTTAAAAACAAAACTCGAAAATGACCTTGTTCTTTTGCTCTAAGTTGAAAATCTGCACTCTTTTTTTCCAAAGAATCAGTTTCCATTTAAATTTAATTTCTTTATAATCAGTGTATATTCCTCCATGTTGAGTATCACAGAGTTCTGGGAACTATAATAGAAACCATGCAGTAGCTTACCTGTAAGTGTCCTTAGATACTGCCTCAAGAAGCCCTTGCATTTTAAGAAGTACCCTCAGACCCACCACTCAGACACATTTCATACACTCCTGTTCTCACATTGCAGAACTAGCATGCCTGGAGAGCTGTGAATAATCCTTCTCATGTCCAAGTATTATATTATTATGTCAGGAACAACAACAACAAAAAAACCACACAAAACAAAACAGCAAAAGCCAATCAACCAAACAAAAAACCACCACCAAAAATTAGAAGTGTATTTGAGTATTAGGAGGCTGTCATCTGTGAGCCTGAAAAGACCTCAGCCTTTATAACCTCACAAATGAGTTGCTGGCCCAGGAGCAGGGTGGTTTTGGAACTGGCAGCACTCCCAGAGGCAGGACCTTGACCAGAGCAGATATTTCTGTGTAAGTCTTTAACATAGGCTAAAACCTGGCTCACACATCTGGACTGCAAGGAGGACAAGAGATGATGTGTCATCTTTGCTCAGCAGCAATGTCAGATTTTATTGGCTGGCCCATGACAGTATGTTGTGTTCGCATGGAAAGGTTTTAGTATTGGGGAGCTCTAGGGAGAAGCTACCAGAATCTTCTCCCATGTCCAATAGAGCCAATGCCAGACAGTTCCAAGACAGATCCTCCGCTGCCAAGGCCAAGCCCATCAGCGATGGTGGTAGCACTCCTGGGATAACAGATTTAAGAAGGACTGCTGTGAATTCTGGTTTAGGCTGACTACACCAATTTGGCCTAGATGAGTGTTTAGGTGACTTAAATAAATCACCAGCAAATGTATCAGTAAGAGCAGGTTTAATATAAATTCGAAGAAGCGCAATAAAGTTTAATGTCAAGGTTCAATTTGCTACTTACTACATGGATGAAACATATTAAGAAAAATCAAATTAGAATCAATTTAGAATTATTTTCAGAGGTAAGGGTGCAAGTGGGTTTAGCAGCACTTAATCATAAAGTAAGAAGTGCTTCAATAGGATTTACTACAATTATAACAGTCTCTTAATTATAGATTTGAGTTAGTAACACTCATAGTACACTTGCTAGAGGGTATGTGAATCCATTCACATACACACACAGACACAAAGAAGTATGTACAAAGGTGCTTGTTAAAAATTCCCCTTGAATGTCAGTGAAACATTCGTGTATTGGATACAGGTTGAGTCTCAAGAGCTGTGGGTATCAGCCCAGGTCCTATGTTTCTGTGATGATCCTCTGAGTCCTGCAAACCTGAGAGTTTGCGAGCTCTGAGAGGCATCCTTCTCAGAGGGATATGTTGGTGCAGTCCACTGCAGTTCTGGACAGCTCAAAGGCCATCACTTAGGATTGCTCTTACGACTGCAAGATGATCGGCTTCAGTTATCTGTAAAATTTCTATCCTAAGGTCAGTAATTAATGGAGTTTAAAAAACAATTGGAAATTGTTTCCAATGCAATTGGATATTGTTTTCAAAACTCCAGCAACAAAACTCCAGCAACAAAGAATGGTACCATTCTCCTCTGGCTGTGGTTTTGGTAGGGAATGTTCCAAGGCTTTATCAGACTATAGCTGCTCTCTGCTTGGCACTTTGTCACTTTAATGCTGTACTGCTAATAAAGCACAAAATATTTCACAACTTAACAACACTGATAACTTTCTACACAATATTAGATTTTTTTTTAATAGGAATACTCTATTGCTTTTTTACTTTTGACATGGAACTCCTGAACTTGGACATGAATGGTAATTTTATGACCACTCTTCACTGCACAGGAGTCCTTGATATTTTGCAAGAGTACCAATGCATTAAAATACAAGTAGAATGAATTAAAATCTAAGTATACTAATAATTCCTGTAAAAGGACTTACACCATACTTTCTTTTAGCTATAGTCCTAATGTGGATGTATCAAATCATATGTTGAACAAGACTTTAACCTGCATTTATAATGCTTTATGTTTTCTTTTCTCCATGATGTAGTTCCAAGTACAAGTGTTGGAACCCCATAATAAATTTTTTCTCCTCTACTCTCACATAATCACAACATTGTGTTTCTGCAAATTGTTTTCCTTAGCCTCACTCCCACATCACGTATGTTTCAAATAGTTATATGGTAGTATGAAAAACTGATTAAGGGTGTAACTTGCCTTTATGATTTCATTCACCATTATATAATGCAAAAAGATACAGCTTCATCTTATCAGTGTGTTAAAGTGATTTGCCTTGTAACCCAAAAAAAAGCATCTCAACCCATTTCTTTGGGTTCTTCCTGTCTTTGAAAATTGAATTTAAAATGCAGTTACAATAATTATTTTCTGCAGTAATTATCTCACAGTTAGGAGCAAGGGGAGTGAGTACATGACATTCTTTAGCTTTTTCTTCTGTCCAAATTTTAAAACTTATTAAATAGAAGGTGTATCCTCTCTGGTTTATGTCACCTGCAGTTTCACTGATTCATAGCTGGCTGGAGCCAGTGTGTGTCTGCCAGCACCACCTGCAGTTAAAACACGGATTAGACACTAACACCAGAAATAAGCAGCAGAGGCCAAAGTTCCTGTCAGGGATATGATATAATCCATAAAGTCGATGTTAAAGCTCTAGACACTCTTTGAAGCAATGAAAGTGTAATTATTGTTGTTCACTTTCCTTCTCCCGTGAAAGTAAAAGAATAGTGTGGCATAAGAAACAACTTTCCCTAAGCTGTTTTTGTAAAGGCAGCATTTAATTATTAAAATTCCAAGAGTGATCTTTCTAGATTAATCTCTAAACATAAAGGCTGACTCTCCAGTGGAGTACTGAGGTTAAATGAAGAGGGAAGAGCAGCCAGCAGGAAGCTGATTGCAGATCCTTGATATCTAACAGGTAGCCCCTAGAGTATGTTAAAAAGTCATAAGGGCTATCTTTAAATGTTAAACTACAGGTGTAAGCCCAGCATGATGCCACAGTGCAGCTCTGCCTTCCCTTGTATCAGATACCAGAAATGTGTCTGGAGAGCCAGCAAAGCTGAGGTGTGGCCATGAAGGACAGTCTGTTCACCACAAGAGGATGGGAGATGTCTGCTTCTCTCCCCCAATTAATTGCCTTGGCATCAGGGAACTGTTCCACCTATATGTATCTACCAGTTCAACTCTTAAAAGTTTTCTGTAACCACTTAACTACTTTTCACCTGAGTGTCAGAAGCTATTTAGCAGTCATATGTGCTTACACAAGCATAGTTATGAAGATAGAAATAAATCAGTCTGATCTTATTAATGATGTTAGTTACTAACCCTAATCAGGGCAGGGAAGCAGAAAGACTTACTCAGTTCACATAGTAAATGATGGGAAAGAGGCAGGACCTTCACACCTAGCAGAAGAAACAGAGCTAGAAATCATCACTTGCTCCCTATCCCTGGGCGATTTTCATGAGCTGTGCAGAGAGTTCACACAACCGGCAAATGAATCCATTTTGACATGGCTGCTCTGAATCTGGGATGCCACAGCTAATAATACAGGTCTAGATGGGAATGAAGTAAGGTAACTGGGACCCCTGTCTTGAGATGTGGTCAATGATCTCGGATTGGAAAGAGGCAGCAAACTCTCAAGTGTGGGTATTTCAAAGACCTGAAAGGACATTGTTGGGCTTTTGGGATAGCTACTGTAGAGAGAGAGGAAATTAGACAGTTGAACACTTTACCTGGTCTCTTAAAGGACCCTTCTGCTGTGGGACTGCTGAGGGTTCAAGAACAATGGGTATCGATGGCCACAGCAAGAGTGAACTGTTGGCAATTGATGCCCGAAAAGGCGCCTTGAAAACTGCTCAGAGATAGTTTTGAGTCTTTAAGCAGCAAAAGGTATTTATTTTAGGCAACGTTGGGGGCTAGCTAACTCACGCTGGACAAAACTAGCCCAAAGTTATCAGTGTAAAGTCAGGTATTTTTACAGTTTTTAGTGAGACATTACATAATTTTTCATGCATATTCATATTATTGCAACATTTCATTATAATATTCATAGCAGGCGGAGCCTGGGCGGAGTCTGGGCGGAGTTGTCCTTTTGGGGTGCTGTTTTGGGGGTCGTTCCTGTGTCTTCATCCTCAGGGGGTCTCATTCCAGAAGTCTTCCTCACTTTGAAATTTTCAACTTTCTTAGTTGGCTGTCTTCCTGATAGTGAATTTTGCAAGATTTTGGATTGGTGCCCCTATTTTGCCACTTAGTCCATAAGGAGCCCTTCCTTATGTCTATTTAAGTATGTGTGTTAGCATTTTTGGTGTTCTTTATTTCCCTGTGTTCTTACTTTATGTTCTTTGTGCTAGTGTGTTAGCATTCTTTGGCCAGGTGTTATCTTTCACTAGCTTTGAATTCTGGTTTCTTTAGTTCTTTACCCAAAGTATGCATTCTGAGTTAACTCCTTCGGGTCTTGCTCTGTTTCACAACAACGCACTGACCGAGACTCTGTGATTCCCATACAAAAGATGATTCATGAACTGGAGACCCATGGGTGGTCAACAAGGCAAGCTCACCCTTTATAGCCCCATATGACCAGTGCGTAAATCCAGTGGAGAGTGGAGACTGACAGAAGATTACTATGGCCTGAATGAAGTCACACCACCCCTGAGTGCTGCTGTGCTGGACATGCTGGAGCTTCAGTATGAGCTGGAGTGGAAGGCAGCCAAGTGATATGCCACCACTGACATTGCCAATGCCTTCTCCTCCATTCCTTTGGCAGCAGAGTGCAGGACACAATTTGCTTTCACCTGGAGGGGTGTGCAGTAAACCTCAAATCGACTACCCCAGGGGTGGAAGCACAGCCCCACCATTTGCCACAGACTGATCCAGGCTGCACTGGAAAAAGGTGAGGCTCCAGAATATATACAGTACATTGATGACATCACTGTATGATGCAACATAGCAGGGATAATCCAGATTCTCCTGAAAACCGGTTTTGCCATTAAACAAAGTAAGGTCAAGGGACCTGCTCAGGAAATCCAGTCCCTGCGAGTAAATTGGCAAGATGGAAGTCGCGAGATTCCAACAGAAGTGATTAATAAAATAGCAGCTATGTTAAATAAAAATGGGTCTATGAATTTATTAGGATTCTGATGCATAGGGACTTCTTAATTGATTTTAAACCAATTTCATTACTTTTTATACTATTTACTTCATAAGCGGAGATTGAAACTTACAGCAGCAAG
Source organism: Myiozetetes cayanensis (assembly GCF_022539395.1). Lineage (NCBI taxonomy): Eukaryota > Metazoa > Chordata > Aves > Passeriformes > Tyrannidae > Myiozetetes > Myiozetetes cayanensis. The sequence goes on along the minus strand of NW_026087742.1, from coordinate 44,486,597 downwards.
GTTTCTTGTCCAATACTTCAGCAGCCTTATAGTCAAAGATTTCTCTGAGTTCAAAAGGATTGAGAGACAGAAAGAGAACACAAGTTATCTCCCAGGTTTTTTTGTGTGCAACAGCTCAGGTTTGTGGAAGTATGGTCAAGATGGCACTATATACTGGTCAACTCAGTACTAGGTATTTATATGGAAAATTTTGTCATTGAGAAAGAAAAGGAATAGCAAGAGAAACTACTAGGTTTCAAGAAACTAAGATACACAAAATGGTTAAAACTTTGTTTTATCTTCAGATATAAAGAGACTTTGTAGTTTCTTATGTAGAAAGAGAAACCTCCTGAGCCACTTGACAGAAGTTTTCTTTATTTCAATATATATATGAGTTTGTTGAAATTTACATTCCTTCGCTGTGTTATATGGACTAGTAGGAACCTAGAAATTAGGGATAATGAAGGATTCTGGAATAATGCTGGATACAAATGATGACAAGGATTTCAGTTTGAAGGAGGGTATATGCTTGAGGAGGAAGGGAAAATGCAGCCCTCCTTAGAGACTCATAGGGAAAACAAACTATGTATTTCAGGAGACAAGAGGGAAAGTTGCTTTTCTTAATTTTATATCATTCAAGTCTTGATCATATCAAACATAACAGGCACTTTACCAGAGCTAGCAACTGAAACAAGTTAAAGAAAGATTCACATAAAATATCTTCCTGACTTTCAGTAAGTTAATGCAGATTTGTTATCATCTGTGAATACTCGTCACAAATAGGACAAGGGAGAAGACACTCCTGCTGTGAAAGGATTATTGAAATAGGCTGCTCAAAGAGAGGAAGAAAATATCCAACTAAGCACACTCCAAAGAGAAGAAAGATCCCGCAGGTCAACAACTGGCATCAACAACAGCTGCTGTCGACAGCAGGAATTCATTTTTTATGACCATGGGAGGCTCCTTGAGGACTGAGGAATGGTTGGAATAGACTGGATACACCTGAAAAAGTGCAGCAAAAGCATCTTTGCTGACACAGCTTTAAACTGAGGGATTGCTGGGAGACTGGAATCAAGTGAAAAAGAGGTGCATAGGGCAAGCTGAGTGATGGGGACAACAGAGTCCTGGTCATCAGCTGTCCAGGTTGAAGGGGGACCATCTCAGGAGTATGCATATAAATAAGAAAAGGTTGAAAGAACAGCATGATGAGTGCAGATCTCACCCACTTTCTATGAAATCAACCTTAGGGGGTTAAACTCTGAAGTGTCTGTGAGCTAAAACATGCAGCATAGGGGGTTGACAAGAGGAGTTAGTGATGTGTTAGTGTGTGCAGTTGCAGGGTGATGGTTTTGTTGCGATCACAGCAATGAGGTGGGATAACCCACACAGCTCAAGTGTAGCAATGAATGGATATAGGCTCCTTAGGAACAGCAGGTGAGGACGACAGTGTGGAGAGTCAGCCTTTATGTGAGAGAGAATTTATGAGGGAATGCATGAAGCTTGGCAGTACAACGGGTGATGAGCCAGCTGAGAGTTTATAGGTCAGGATTAGAAGGTAAATTAACAGGAGTGATGCAATTCATTATGGTTTGCTATCTATCTGAATTGATGTATAAGAACATGTAGATTGTGAAGAAAATATAAAAAAGATGCTGTGTTTCTTTCCTGGCCTGAGGATCTGCTGCAGTTATGTTACTGGTTGCGTCACTCATGGTGAAAGCAGTGTGGAAAGTAGGAAGAAATGAGGAACATGGTCTTGCTTATAAAATTATAAAATTATCTCACTGAGATCAATACTCAGAACTGGGAGCTAAAAACACAAGTCAGCTGGGAGGCTTATGAAAAGCTTGAAAAGATCTTCAAACTTATTCAGCAACTTAGGTCTCACTAGACATCTGTATTAATATAAAAACTGCAAATTAAAGAATACCATTTTCCAGTTGCTGTTGCCACTCAGCAGCAACATGTCAGTGGAAGTTTAGTTTTACAGTACAATAAAGCAAGTCAGCTTTATTAGCTTTACAGTACAAATTGCAAGTTAGCAATTAGACAAAGGGGTAATTGCATTGTCTGTCTGGTGCTGCCCCACATAACTGAAGCAAAGTGCAAAATATCTATCTCTGTAGAACTAGATCCATGCAAGGAAAAAATACACGTTTTGTGAGCAATGGCCAAAGCTGTGTGGAAGTGAACAGGGGGATGGTGAGTGGTGCCATAGTGCTCTCTGGTGGAGGAAGCACACCGGGTAAACTACTAGGCAAAATGGATTCTGTGTTTATGTGAAGTGTTTTCATCTGCAATGACGTAAAAATGGGAGGGCAGGGGAGGGTGAGGAGATTTAGTAAAATTCCTTTCAGGAAAAAGAAAACTTTTACACTACCCTTCCCCAAAATCTATGCTGGGAGCATGGCAGGAAAATTATAGGGCAAGTGCTTAAGATGGGAAGCATACCACAAAATGGTAACTGATGATTCTGCTGCCAGAGTGCCACTGTTTGGGTCAACATTTGCTGTACAAGTTAACGTTGGCTGAGCATTAACATGAAATAAATCCATCTTGCACTGATATTTGCCTATATGTAACAGGGAGTTCATACAAACATTTCTCCCTTGACCTTTCATTAACTGTTTCGAGGACCTGTGTCCCTGAATAGACAAGACTCAGGAAAATGAAAACTGAGGCATGTCTTCTTCATTTTCTTGGAATTGAGGAAGAAAACAATAAGCCAACACGAAGCAGAAATGTTACCCCTTTCTTTCAGAGTACACTGAAAGCCCAGAGGAAGTTTGCTGGTGCAACAAAGCCCATCTGTACTTAGAGGACAAAACCAGACTTAGCATTTCTAAATATAACTGGAGTAATTAAGGTCCAGGTTATTTTTTTTATATGATTTCTAAAAATTATCTCTAAAGGTAAATCATCTTTATGGAGTCAATGCAATATCACTGAAGAAGTGTGAACTTTGAGAAGAAAGAAAATAGTTCCAAAATTCCGGTTATCTTTGTGATGTTATTTCTAACTAGACATTCTGACAAATTCCCTCCTGTTGTGTCTAGATGAATTTTATTGCCTGTGTGTTCGGTGGTACTGATGTCTTGGAGAACCAGGTCATGCACAATCACTGCAGGATGAACCAGTACCTCTTCACCTTTTAACTCTTGCAAGACCCTTATCTACTTTCTTTCCCAGATTTCCAGTTGTTGAACATTAAAGATGACTATGTCACTGGAAATAGGGGAAAAAAAAATAAAAATTATCATTTATATCCTTAACATCACTACTTGCGTTCATCCAAAGAAATTTAGAACATGGAATTTTCAATATATGCAAATAAAATTAACGAAGAAGTTGTTTCCTGGATCTGAAGGAACTGCTTCTTGAAGGCCCGTCTGTTACTCCTGAGAGATATATAACAGCTCTCCATTAAACTATACTGTCATTCAGATTCAAACAGATGTTTTCTATATCTTTTCAATGTCATAATTTTCTGTCTATTAATTAATGTACAGATATTGGCTTTTTCTCGTTAATCATCAGTAGTTTTGGAAGCTAAATGGGAAGTACTTTTTTCCCCTAAAAGAGTTGCCTTCCAGGCAGACAGACGAAATTCTATTGCAATGGTAATTCCTGTGCTGTGACTCAGGTTCTGCAATGTAAATTACCTATTTTTTTATTAATTTAATTCTGTAAATGAAGAAATTGTTCAAGAAATATCCTTGAGCAAATGAATGTGTGCACTTCTGCAAGTCATTTGCAGAAAAATTAGATGCAAAGTAAAAAATCTGTTTAACTTTTCCCTATGTTACCACATGGTGGCCACATAACCCCAACAATGTGGGCTGCTGCTGCTGGAACACCAAGAAACGCTTGATAATAACAGTACCTGTTTTCCTTGCACCCCACACGAAAAGATTTAATCTACACTTATGTCTTCTGTGCAAGTCCTACAAACTCACTAACCTCTCCTGAAAACTCAGGCAGTATAATTCCACAAATTATGCGGTCTGATTATTGGACTGGTAACCTAGACAGAAACTAGATATAACCAAAATACCAGAAGTACAATCATCAGTGAATGAGAATTGAAAAAAAAAGTTGTAGAAATGGTCATATTCCATTTTTTCAATTTCTTCTGAAAATGAATGGATTTTCTGCAGGAAACTACCATCTTTTAGCAGTACGTACATTTCTCTTTTAATGAAGACAACACATAATGTGAAATTCATAAACATATTAACAATGCATTCATTACATGAGTTTCTCTATTAAAATTGGTTTACTTTAAGAAAAATACCATATTTGATCTGTGAAAATATTTCTACAAAAAACTAAGCTCAACTCTAATGCAGGATTAGAGAGGACAAACTTTTATCATTCCCACAGTGTTTCCCTGGTTCAGTCCTCAGTATAACATGCAATGTCTCCCTGGCAGCTGGGGTTGCTATTCAGGTGAATTTGTGTGCCATATTCCTGAAGTTTAGATTTGACTGCCTTTTCAAGGCAATAGACTTTTAGCAAGAACATTCCATTGGATTCTGTTGGGACATGCACTGGACCAGAATAACATGAGATATGGTAGAAAAAACGAGATAAAAGACTCAAGACTCTTGGAGGGGCTCCATTAGGGCAGTTCTGAGGGTGGTACCAGGGCAAAAGGGGTTTTAGGGTTGGATGTCCCCATTAGATATGATAATCAGCAAAAGATATAAAAGTGTAAGAGTTCTGTATGTGGGCCTTTGTACTCCGTGAGCCAGAAGGCCTTCATTAAAAAAGCTGCTCTCTATCTTATCTGTACTAATATTACCTGGAGAATTTTTTCTCCCAGTTTTTAGGCAACAGGGTACTCCAAACACTTCTCACAAGAATGGGACCAAAAGGGTTTGATACACATCACCTGCTCCCCTGGGATGCCTGGGAAATGCTCAAGAACCTGACCTCAATGAGTTGTCAAAACACATGTCAAAATTCATAAAGGATTACATATACAGGCCAAACACATAGAAAATAGGGGAAGTCCACCTGTCAGACTTTTAACTAGAACTGATTGGAGATTGTTTCTATTTCCCCCAGGAATTTTTTGGCATTCTTGGAAAAAAAATCAAATTCTGAACTTTCCAGTGAACACACCAAATACATTGCCAGGGAACCTTGTAAGAACTGTGACTATAATGCCACATACACCAACCATCAGCTGTGAGCAGGGTGTCCAGCAAAGTGGGGCTTTAGCTGAGAGAAAAGAGTTTGCTAGTAGTCATCCTCCCTGCATTGTGAAAGGTGTCCTTTGGTCAGGACCCTGTCCCTTAAACTGTGTGGAGACATGAGGCAACAGAACCACAGCTCTCATGAGGCACTGTGGCATGATCTCCAAAAAAAATTTTGTATTTTTTGCAAAAAACTCAGAATCTTTTCAGGTTTAGACCTTTTCCTTTTTGGGTTTAATTAAGTAATAAAATTTTCAATGTAAAGCAAATACTTCTCTCAAAGTACTTTCTGTCTCAGTCTGAGCCATCATCTGATAAAACTGGAAAATGTGCCATTTTAAAGCGATTTTATTTAAACTTATTAAAACCCTTTAGACTCTAACACTGTATGTCATAAAAAACATCTGTAGAAATAGCTTTCAAAAGGGCTGTCCAGCTTTGTCTTAACTTGGGAAACCTGTTGAGATGATCCTGCTTTTACAGAAATGCCTCTTACAGATTCCCAAATCAAGCCATACATAGACAAATCAGTGCATACCCTGAACTTCACAGTTCATAGAATGATAAAATCATAGAATCATTAAGGTTGGAAAAGATGCCCAAGATCATCGAGTCCAATCTTTGACCAATCACCATCTTGTCAACTGAACCATAGCACCAAATGCTATGTTCAGTCATTTCTTGAACACTTCCAGGGATGGTTATTCCACCGTATTCTTGGGCAGTCTGTTCCAGTGCTTAGCCACCCTTTCGGTGAAAAAATTCTTCCTGGTGTCCAGTTTGAACTCCCACTGGCACAGCATAAAGTTATGTCCTCTTATCCTGTCTCTAGTTGCCTGGGAGAAGAGACTGACCCCCATCTTGCTATATAAACTCCTTTCAGGGAGCTGTAGAGAGCAATAAGATTCCCTCTGAGCCTCCTTTTCTCCAGGCTAAACATCCCCAGTTCTTTCAGCTGCTTCTCATATGACTTACTCTCTAGACTCTTCAACAGCTCCGTTGCCCTTCTCTGGATGTGCTCCAGTGCCTTAATATCTTTGTGATATTAAGTGAGATTAAGTGAGAGGACCAAAACCGAACACAGGATTTGAGGTGTGGACTTACCAAGGCCAAGTACAGGGGGACATCACTGCCCTGGTCCTGCCACCCACACTATTGCTGATACAGGCCAGGATGCCATTTGTATTCTTGGCCCCCTGGGCACACTGATGGCTCATATTCAGGCATAGCTGACTAACACCCCCAGGTCCTTTTCTGCTGGGCTGCTCTCCAGCCACTCTTTCCCCAGCCTGTAGTGCTACATGGGGTTGTTGTGACCCAAGTGAAGGACCCAGCACTTGACCTTGTTGAACCTCATGCAGTTGGCCTTTGCCCATCAATCCAGCAAGTCCAGATCCTGCTGCAGAGCCTTCCTGCCCTCCAACAGATCAACACTCCTGCCTAATTCAATGTTTCAACCGATCTGCAAACTGGCTAAGAAGGCACTTTATCCCCTCGTCCAGATCAACATTAAAGATATGAAATGGCCCAAATACTGAGTCCTGGGGAACACCACTGGTAACTGGCCATCAGCTGGGTGTAACTCCATTCACCATCAGCCTCTGGGCCCAGCTGTCTGGCCAGTTTTCAACCCAGGGAAGAGCCATGGGCTGCAACCTTTTCCAGCAGTATGCTATGGGAGATGGTGTCAAAGGCTTTACTAAAGTCCAGCCTTTCGCTCATCTACTAGGTAGGTCACCTGCTCATAAAAGAAGATTAGGTTGGTCAAGCAGGACCTGCCTTTTCCAAATCCATGCTGGCTGGGCCCAATCCCCTGGTTGTCCTATGTGTGCTGTAATGGCACTCAAGATGATCTGTTCCAAAACCTTCCCCAGTAATAAGAAAGTTGTGGGAGCAGGATGTAGACTTGACAAGCCAAGTCTTCTCCATGGCAAAGTCTCATCCCAACTGATCCATAACACATTGCATGGTACAAGTCTGCTGACAAGGAACTGCCATTTTGTGCTACAGTTCCTCCTGGGTGATTGCAGTTTTTGGAGGAGAATACAATCAACACTGACACGGTAAAATCTCTTTCCTCATTGCAAAGAGGACAAATTCCTGACTAGCCTAAAGTGGAACGTGGGATCAGCCCAAGTCCCTAAGTGAGTGAGCTAACCCAAAATTCAAATACCTAGAGAACCAGCTGGTAGGGACACACTAAATTCTCTGAATGTATTTTTCTGTGGAGAAGCCCAGAACTAAAATACCATGTTTAAAAATCTGCTGGTAGCTGCCCAGGGAAAAGAGATCATGCACAGAACAAATTCCCTGATGGATGTCATTATTCAACCAAGGGAATGAAGACAGGGAGCATACAGTCAGGATGGGGACACTGTGGACAATTTCTGCCATGTCACAGAGCCAAATCCATGATGCCAGACAACATCACTGAGGAACTATCATTCCACGGCTTCTCATACCTTTTCCCCAGGATTTTTGCAGGAGGTCATAAAGTCATGGGATTTAGAGTAATGAGAAATTAAAGTCCTTTCTGAAATGTCTTTGTAATAGCAGACATTGTCTCAGAAAACTGGAATCATGTCTTGCATATTCCTAAGAAAATGCCTTCATTGAGAAGAGATGCATTTCAGGGAAATACCATTATTGTTGCCCCTTTGTGTGTTCTGTAAATCTTCAAAGTGGTTGTGACTATAATTCATCTGGGCCGTGGGCAGAAGGAGACATTTCTTCCAAGAGGGGGACAGAGTACATGTGTGTGTGGTCCAAGGGAAAGCAGCTTTAATCATGTGCTGAGAGTAATAGGCATTGTACTGTGACTAAATTTACTGTGCTTTCTGGCAGACTCTTTCTGCAGGGAGAAGTGGCGCATTTCAAACTCTAATCTTTGTTTTGTCTGTAGATTTTCACTCTTTCTATACTAACTTGATACTAAGGGTCTGATCTTCACAAAATGGGGCCCAAAGTCAGCATCTACTTTTGCAAACTCAAGTACCTAGCACATGTGCGTCTCAGTGCAACTCAGAAGTGACTCACAAAGAGCTCTGGACACGTAGCTCCACATAGTCCCTTTTTGCTTTCGTGCATGCTAAAGATTTTACACAACTGTAGTTACATTTCTGAGAATAAGATACTGGCTGTTAGTTCAGAGATACATTTTATTCTCGTATCATTGCCAAAGGCAACTGAAGTATTGAAATACAAGCACGGTGCCAACTGTGTGGTTGAATTGAAGTCACCAGCTCAGCTTTTTTGCAGACTTAGTTGGCAAGACTGCAGTCTTTTCAGATCTTTTCAGATTTGGTCATCCTCTTTGTATAAAATTAAGAGAATTAAGGCCAAATCCAAGCATAAAATAACACATAAGACCCTCATTGTCCTTGTGAAATGGACAAACATGACGTGTTTTCTTTGAGTTTGATTTACACCACCAGCATTTGGAAGCTCAGTCATTGTTTAGCCAAACCTGCCAAATGTTTTCTGTTTAATTACACAATGCAACCACAGAGTCTCATAGGAAAATATTTCTTGTTTATTTATTTACTTAAGTTAATGAGATACTACCAGATGACTAGACATAATTCTCAGGGAAAAAAATATTGAAGAAGCAGCATTTATAAACAATGTAAGAAAAAAGCACTTGTATGGTTTCTCTGTTTTGTTTTGTTTAAATTTATCTGAGAACAAGAAAGAAGGAAGCTCAAAAACAGGACTGAGACTTTATTGATTTATTCATCGTAAGTAAAAAAATCTACAGAAGAAAAGGGATATTACAGTCATTTTATGCTGTGGAGAGCAAGGGGTGTGTTACACACTTCCTCAGTCTTTCTTCTCTCCATCTGTCCTGCCCTGCTCACTGTCTGTCACAGCCAGTCCATTCTGTCAATCTGGAGTTTGGCTTTACTTAGTTACAAAGAGAAGGTGCCTCATTGTCACGAGATGCAACTAGAGTGAGTAGATCCAATTATTTCAAAGGTAGATTGTACTTTTATGAATAAAAATATCATCTAAAGTTGCATTATCTTGAGTCATAAGTAAATCCTTTAGGGCATAAACTGATCACCAACAGGCTTGACAAAGGAATGTCTTCAGGCAGTGTATTATTGTTAGTGATGAGTGATAAGTTATGTTATTTTCTATACAGAAGTACTGACTTGCAGTCAAAATGATCTTTGAATTTATTAGAGCACAACAAGGAAGAAAAAAATGCAATGTTTTTCCAAGGAAGACAGGTTCTTGTATACGAAGAATCCACTCAGCGCGGACAAGGCAATGGGCACACTGCTGGAGTGACTTTTCGGACAGCAGACAGTTTTCAGATTTAAAGGAACATTAAGAAGTAACCTTAAATTTATCACTAAAAAAAGCAAACCTGCTGATAGGAAAAATGAACTCTTTCCTCCTTCAGAAATACTTCCTTTGAACTCTCTAGCTCATACCTTCTGAAGGTATGGGGTGTATTTCCTTTTGCTTTCCACTGCTTTTGTGGTGAGAAAAGCAGCTTGACTCTATTAATTCCTTCTCTCACACTTTGTTTTTCATGGGTTTTGAGGATTTTGGGGTGAGCAATTCTGCTCCTCACCATCACTCATCCATATTGCCTCTTGTCAAACAAAACATTTCTCAGGGGACAGAGGGTGCTTGTCTCCCCTTGAAACTCCTGACAAGAATAAAATGGACTAACCCGTTGGCAACTGGAGGCTACTGAGTACCCACACTCACTCTGGGACAGCTGGGTAAAAAGAGAAAACGTATTTTCAAAGCAAAAATAATGGGCTGTAATACACTGTAGCATGGCTACTATCCCAGAGGGATAGGCTGCTGGACATCACCAGGGAGAGGGTAGCTAGTCCTCAGTGACTGGAGTGATGCACCACTGGAGGTAGTGGTGGTGAGGAGAGACCTTGTGCCCTCAGCCCCCAGGAACTCTCCCCACTCGTAATGGTGAGAGTACACATAGGTGTGTCCTCCAACAGCAAAGAGGGGATAAAGTCCCCACTGCAGTTGGAGAACTGAGGGTTGACAGAGGAGTTTTTTAGGCATCCCAACAAACAATATGTGTGGGGTATGCTCAAAGCCTGCAGGGAGAGCTCACCAAGACCCCAAAACACAGACTCATGTGTTCAAATTTCCCCAATTTCTCTCCTTCGTGTGCAATTTCCTGAAAATGGGTGTATCATCCAAAGTGTTTTTAAATAGCTTATATATCCCTCGTCGTTATTTTAATTTTAAAATGTTCTGCAGAACTAATTATTTTTAATGTGGTTGAAAAAAAAAAAAAGGTGTGGTAGAATAATATTTTTAACTCTAGCAATTTAAATTCAGAACTGTTATAAAATTACCCACTGTCTTTCGAATTGCAGTTCAGAAAGAGATATTTCCTTTTATGACACTCACTCCCTTCTTTATATAATATTTAACCCATGGTGCTGTAAAGGTTATACGAGCTGCATACTTTGGAAGGCTGATTCCTCATCCCACTGTTATGACACACAAATAAGTGACCAAGTAAGTAAGTAAAACTAAATAAATGAAGCTGGAGAAACACAAGCCAAAGTGAAGCATTGCTTATTCTTAATCCTGACCCTCTTGGGGCACTTCTTTGTGAGAATCCTGAAGTAGCTGAAGATCCCTTCAAAGAAAAGCTAGTTATAGAAAACTTATCCCCAGCGCTCATGTGATCAGGTAATGTACTCGATTCACACAAACAGGTAATCCACAGGGCCACACTCCAGACAGTTAAGTGGCTGTAACGTAAACTCCTATTGCAGAGGGCTGGAAAGCAGATAAAAGCTTCATTTGTCTTCTGAACCCTCAACGAAAATCTGCCCATTATACAATGCAGACCTGTATGAAGGCTCCTGGTGCCTTTTTGATGTGGGGGTCGCTGTGCTTTCAGTGAGGAGTCAATGCCTGGCACGCTGCTGGCTTAACTCACCCACTCCCCATGTCAGGATCAGACCGTGGGCAGGGGCTTTGCTCCACTGTGGAGTGTCAGCCAGGCCAAAGGCATCACCATGGGAGGACACATCCCTTGGTTCACAGATAGGGAGGGCAACAAAGGTTTACTTATGGCTCCTGTGAAAAATAGTTTTTTTGTGTAAGATTATTTATCATGCACTCATGTCATCATTCCTGGGTTTCTGGTGACAGTTGTGGCATGGATAGCGTACAAAGTCTTTTATCTGTGACTGTTAACATTTCTTTGAAGACTAAGCATGAAATATATTACAACAAGTTTACTGATAGAAGAGCTGGAATGACTTCATAAGAGGAGAGGATCACAGAAACAGACACATAACTGTTTGTGACCTCCGTTTAGAAAATAAAGCAATGTTCAAAAGCACAAAACTAAACAAATTTTGCATTTGTTTCAGAGGTCTGAAGTTGGGATACAATCCTCCCCTCAGAGAAGCCAGCAGGAATCTTCCCATTGCCTTCAATAAGCTTTTCATCCAGCCTCGACTTGGTTTTAAGTTATTTGTGATTAAACTCCTTTCCTTCTTTCCTGATGATGCAGACAGGTTTCGATGAAGCTGACATGCAATACATGGCCATCTTGAGACATGAGCTTCTAGAAGGGATGCAGGTACCCAGAGCCACTTCTCTGGGAGCAAGGACAGCTGTCCTTCCTCACAGAACATTGCAAAGTGGTAGGATACTGTCAGCCTCTGCATCTACTCTGCCTTCCTGCTGCTTCTCATGCTCTTATGGTTCATGGGAAATTTTATTTCAAAGCTTGAATTTCTGCAAGTCTTGTTGATATTTTCTCTTTTCTTGGAATGCCAGATGTTCTAGGATTAAGTAAGTAAAACATCAGATTGGAACACCCCACCACTAGTCTTGAACTCAGCATTTTGGGTGTGTCTTTTAAGCTGTGTGCCATAAACCAATTAGTGAGTAACAAATGCCCATGTCATCTATCTGAACTGAATATGGCAGTGTGATGTTAATATCTAAATACTAGTGATAAAAAAAATATTTCCTTTCCACCAGGGCTACTTGTTAAAGTTTGAGGCAATATGTGCTGTTGCTGATGCCATTAAAATACTGAAAATATGTTTCTAAATGAAGTTAGTTCATTACTTTGCAATTCTGAGCTCCTGGAAGCAAACACCCATGTGGACTGCATGTCAGTGAGATATGCTACCCCAGTGCTGCAGTCCTCAAACCCCCCATAATCTTTTGTTTGTTGATAGCGGCAGCCCACCCAGCATAAAAAGGCATGCAAATGATTTTAGCAGACAAGTATTGTGTTGACCAAGATTTCTAGTGTTAAACTATCCAGAAAGATTTAGACAAATTTTTCCCCATGGTAAAATGCATGTGTTAGTTTAAAGATGAAGTAAAATGAAATGTGTTATTTATAGCCTGAAATATCCTTAATATTACACACATGTGTATTTCACTTAATCGTTGTTTTGATAAATGCCCACACTGCTAAACACCTAATGTACAACAGGATGTGGTTCCCTCTTAAATTAGCAGATGCTGTAGTTTCTGATTGTTAATGATGGACCTGTTTGCCAATAAAAACAACTGATGGATCAGCATGTGTGAGCTACTGAACCTCAGCAAAAGCCCAAACTAATAAGAGAGAAAAATGCTTCAGGTCACAGTCAGCAGATGGGAAATGGCCAGATGTCTGTCTAGGGCAGGGAAAGTGCGGCATGTATTTAAATATATATCTGTGTTTTTATATGGCAGCAGCTACTGGGAAGTTCAAATACTTGGACTAACCAAAGCAATGGGTTTGAAGTTTACTTTTGCAGTTGAGGGACAAAAATAAACTAAAAGGACAGACACATCTCTAAACCTGAAACTTCAGCTATCAGATGGCACAGAAATGCTTATTACATGCAATTTGGAACTCAAGAAATAAACTCAGGATTTTGCAAGCAGATGAAAGCTACATTACGTGATTTTGGCAATACAAGATGCCATCTGTGAGCTACTGAAAATGAAATTGTATTTTAATTTTCTCTTATATTATCAAGCAAGGCATGCTATAAAATATAACATCTAAACAACATGTTTTGCAAAACTGTGAAACATGTCAACAAATGGAGAATATTAGTTAAAAAAAAAAAAAAAGATTAAATCATGCCATGTCTAGTAAAGAACCAAGTTATATGTTTACATAATAAAAGCTAAGCTAACTAATTTCCTAAACATGCAGGCAGTATTTTTTTAAATTATATACTACTGCAAAATTGCACGTCATCTGTCTCTAAGTAAAATAAACAAATCCTGCTTATTTTTCACTGAAAAACCTTGCCCTTCTGCACAGATTAAGTAGCCTGGTAACATTGTCTCTGAGAGAATTACTCATCAGCTAAAAGATACACAGGTGCTTAAGAGCCTGGCTGGACTGAGGCCTAAGAGGTAAAATTAATTATAAGTAGAAATGCAATTTGTTCCTGAATTGAAGCAATGTGAGATTTTCATTTAACTCCTTTATAAATGGAATTTCCCTGTATGCAGTTCACAGCAAGAATATTTTTCCACAGGGATCTGATCCAGACCTCACCGTAGTCAATGAACATCTTTCCACTTGCTTTGGTGGGTTCTGGATTGGTCTCAAGACACCTGAGAGCTGGGTACGTCTGCCTGCCAGCATCAGCCCCTTGCTTCCTCCTAGGTCAGGATGTTCTCAACTGGAGTGCTTCACAGTTATGTTGGGGCCTATAGCACTCGAAAAGGAAGTTGCCATGAAGAAAATAGTAGTGTTGTGCTTTTTGATATCTAAACTTAGCAGGAAATACAGGAATTTTCCTTTGGAGGAGATCCTCTAACACCTTAGGACATTTGGGTGCATAAAGGCCCTAGCAAGGGCAAGATGCAGCAGGGGACGAATGGTGGCGTTTTTGCCAAAACCTAGATTTCTGCTGTTGTACCTGGACAATGGGCTCAAATATGTCATAGCAGTGGTAAGAAAGTGTCAATGGGAAGTAGCGACAGTTCACGAGGGCAAGGAAAAGGAGGAAAATGGGAGATATCTGTCTGCAAATATCTTCCTTGGCCGGTACAAACAACATTGGATGCAACACGAATATACTCTCAGTGTGGGAAGATTGTTGTCAGACAAACACCCACTTCTGTGGGTTTTCTCCTGCCTTCACACCTTCTTTAACAATGTAATATCCTTTTTAATCAGAATCTACAGCTAAGACATCTCATCTGTAGGACAGGAGTCTGTATATTGACCTTCAAAAAATTTCAAAAAAACCCACCCCATGAATACTGTAGTGTCTGTCACGGTGTGTATGCTTTGTGTCATGCACAATATTCTGTCTAAAACATGCAGCTCACTCATTAAAGTGTCGGAAAGAAAGGTAGAGGTTATTCTAGCACAAGAGAGCTCCTGTTCGATGGTTTGACTGAACAACAATAGAAATCTGCACCTGCACAAGTTTCTGCCAAAACTGATCTCACACAACTGTTGATCTTGATTAAATTCATTAGGCTGGGAGAGATGGATTTCTATACATCTTATTATGCATGTTTTATGGGTTATGCTCCTGGGTGGAATATAAGGTGGTTTTTGTTCAGGAGACAGTAGGAAAATCATGCTGAGACCCAGGCCTGCTTTAGAATTCAACATATTCAGCAAAAAACTTTGGCCAGGACTTATTTTGGACTTCAGTAAAATTCTATTATAGGAGTTTCCGTAAGTTTAAAGGAGCTGTCTGAGAGTTTGTATATATTATAAATCCTATTCTGTACAGATTTTGCCTGCAGTAGCAAAGCAGCAACATTTTTCAACGATTCTGGTTTAAGTTATAAAGCTCTATCCTGGAGCGATGAAATTAGAAAAATATTTTACAAAATCAGAGCACAGGTCACATATTTGCAATATCTTTCTTTAGCATTAACCCTCTTTGAAAGAAGTTTTATGTCACAGCTGCACAGCACACATTGAGTGGTTTCATCCAAAATATGGAAAATAAATCACAGGTTTGTCTACACATTTGATAACATAAGGAAAACCAACAGGCTTTCCTCACTGATACTTATTCCTCCCTTCTGCCTGTGCTGTGGAGTTGTGTCTTTGTGTATGGATATACAGACATACAGAAACATACAGATCTAATTTCTGCCTTTCCTCTTTCCTTTGATTTACTGTTGTGCAAACAAAAGGCTTGAGAACTGATTATAATCTTACTTAGTTAATCAGGCTGTTTATGTCAGTAATTAATCAATGCTGCCTGTAAAGCCTCACAACGTGCCCCAAGGTACATAATTTACCCTTGTCTTTCACTTTGCATCATCATTTGCATCAGTACAAAGAGAGTGCAGACACATGTGCTGCCGTATTCTTTACGCACCCTTCACTCATTTTCCGCAGAGCTACATGATAAGGGAAATCAGTGTCAGTAAAATCATGAAACTGAAACAATATAGCAGCATAAGGAATTTGGCGTTGTCTGCTGTGGAATGGGAGAGCGGCTTTGCCCATGTTCTGGTGAGCAGAATCCACATCCTACCAAGCTCCTCTGTCAGAGGAGCACCAGGCAATGCTCCTGTCAGCATGAGTTCCCCTCTTATCCCTGTGGCTCATACGGCTGTGTACTGTCAGATATAACAGTCTACAGTGGCACACCTTTTGGGGAGCCCTGTCATATTGCAACTATGTTGAAGTGCATCTACAGAAAAACAAAACAGCTCTCCAGGGCTGATGTTCTGGCACTGAGATTCACAGACATGTTTCATAAATGTGTGTGCCGAAGTGTGCCAATGTTTGTGTACACACTGGTGTAAGCTTACAGACCTAGAAACAAGATGTCACAACAGCAGATTAACAGAGTACATTGCTGAATATATAACTTAGAGCTGCTGAGCTCAATGCAAACTGTTTATAAAGAAATTATTTTAATGTAAGGCAACCCTCTCTGAGATAGAACACGGGTATTGTTTGAGAGTAAGCAATATTATTCAACACTCCATACCAAAACAGTACCCTCCCTGCTATAACAATGTCTTTTAAAGCTGGATTAATATGTTCATTCAAACTGAAATTTGGACAGAGTGGGTCAAGTGGGAAGGAATAAGATCTGTAGTGAACCTATATTTCTTTAAATGATGGGGCATCAGTATTAGCCTACACAAGGTTACTGCATTCCTGGGTTTTGCAAAATCTGAGAAATTGGTGAATATATGTTTTAAAAGAACTGTTTCCTGCTAATGTTTTTATATGAGAATCAGGTAGGGAGAACAAAATTAAAGCACTATTTGCAAGTGTGAATTATTAAACAGCTTCTCAAACTCTGCTTTGCTATGGCCTTTTCTAAGGCAGGATCTGAAGTAATTTCCTAACTGAATAATTGTATGAACAGATGAAAATTTCTTTGCTACATTCTGTTATTCCTAGCTAAAGGTGGGATGACTAACCCTGAGATGGGGCTTATATCTCCTCACTCAATGCAGGGAGGGTTATACAAATGATCTATGCAAGGTGCTTAACTTTCAGACTGCAAAAGTGGTGTGAGATAATTCCTATATTGTTATGCAGTGAATTGCATTTCCTGGGCTGTACCTGCTCAAGCATTCAAGAAAGGCTTCACCCCAAATCTTAATGTACTTGCTGGGAAATGTGAAGAGGTTGTGGACAAGACAAATGACAGCATTATTTTGAGGTCTTTCCAGCTAGATGAGGAGGACTCTCCCCTGGAGACATCTGACCTGAGAAGAGACCCACAGGACTGTGCGCAACCCCCTTGGTCAGAGGAATCAGAGGCAGCTCAGAGCAGCCCATGAAAACATCCTCTCATTTTACTCAGAGACAAAACTTCCACCGACTCCAGTGGTGCAGTTTTATGCATTTGCAAGAGACCATCCAGCAGTGACAGCCACACTGTGGTTATGATGGGGGTATGGAAAATCAACATATTCTCAAGGCAATTTCCATATTCTTAGCATATGGTCCATGCACTGAGCCCTTATTTGGGTCAATGAGAGTTTCTCATGCAGAACAAGCACAGAAAACACGTACAGACTGTGCTTGAGAGGGGGCATATGCCTGCAAAAGCTAAATATTTTAACGGGAGAAACACACTTGAACAACGGAGCTAACTGCAAAAGCCTAAGCAAATTTCATTGAGAGCATTAATTTACACAAGCTGTATGATTGTGTTCTCATGAAATGTGCCATACATAATTACTAACAATGTTAATAAACAGCCAGCAAATCAGAACAGCTGGTTATGATGATATCCAGCTTTTCTAAGAAAAAACAGGCTTTAACCTCACCACCAACCTCACCATTAATGCTGTGAAACATACTCTGGCCAGTGCATGTGATGGGATATCCTAAATAGATGAATATCTATTGCACTCCCTGTCCTGGATAGTGCAAAAAGGCCTAAGGTTGGCATTTTCTTTGATGTGGACCTTCCAACATAATTGCTTCTAGTTGAAAAAATAAAACCCAAAGCAAATCCCTATAAATGATGCAAAGGCAGGAAGGGTTTATGTTTTCCTTTGAAGTCATGTGAGATGTTCAGATACGGAGATTGATGCTGCTTGAGAATGTGGCCAGTATGTAGCTGCAGTCAGTTTTCACCACTTCTTTGATAAGAGTGATCTGTTGAGCCAGTATTAAAACCACAGTTGGGCACACAGAAGCTATTCTTTTTTCCATACATGATATCAAATTGTGTTCATGACTTATTTAGCTAAAAGCCATCTCTCTTCCATTCACCTTTTGCCAGTTCCAGCTAACAGTTTTGGAATTCAGTCCAGCAAAATGTTTGTATTGCAAAGACCAGCATACCCACTATCTGCATTCCTTGTTTTATTAATTACTGATGTATTTATTCTGAATTTCCTCCCATCCAATGACATTTCTGCAGAGTTCTCTGTGAACCTGCTTAGCACACTAATGAAGTGAGGCTGCTTATATGCTGCTCAGGAAGTTGTGCTTGTCAATGTATATTATGTGTCAGAAACCTGCTAGTTTGGAGCAGAACCAAAACTGGGGATAACGTATTTTTATGGCTGGTTGGCAGCTTGGCACCTGGCAAGGACTTAAATTTCCTCAGCAAATAAGCGCTGACATTAAATTCAGAGGCTAACATTCACATAAGTATCCCACAGAGCTCTTCTTCTGACAGGTTGTCTTTCCCAATAGCTGCATTCCACTCTCAGCCCACAAATCCAAAAGCTTACACTTCCCTTAATGCTGTTGATGGTATGCTGTTAATTTCCTCTACACATAAAAATAGGTCTGATGAATTGTCTGTTAAGTGTTTATTCCTCTCTACTGGTTAATACAGAAACATTAGCTCTGATACAGATGCCCATGTAGTATAAGAAAACGCCCATCTCCTTAGACCAGTGGAAAATTACACTGACATGGCAAAACACACCCAGCAGGACCATTTATTGTGTCCCTCCCAGATCCAGGTGAGAGACTGACCTGCTTCAGCCAGCTGCAGATGTGGTGTTGGGTGTCCCAAAGGCAGGAGAAAGCTCTACCTGTGGTACACTCTTTACCCTGGCAAGCTCTCCCTGCTGTCCTCTATTACTATTCAGCCCTGAGGAAATACCACTAAGGACACCAGAAGGGAGTCCACAACCCCTTATCTTCCTAATTCTCCCACGCTGTAGCCTTTCTTTAAGGTTTCCTCTATTCTATGAAGTACTTGATTGCCCAGCCTACCTCAACTCTTGAGAGAGTGCCCATTGCTCCAGACCCCTTGCAGACACTTACCTCACCCTCTTCCTCTCACTGACAATATCTTCAGCTTTGTCATGGTCAGAACAGAGCTGATGATTTTGGTGGCAGCTGCCACTCCAAGGAATGAAAAGCCCCAGTCCCATCACGCATGCCATCTGCTGTCCCACACCACCACCAGTAGTCCTGGCCCCTGGACAATGGCCTGTGACAGCAGCTGCCCTACAGCTGGCCTCTGGGGAGTACTGACATCATCTGGAATAAAACCCAGTCCCCAAATCTCAGGTATGACAGATTGCAGCAATTAACTGTGAAAGTATCCAGCCTCCTTTGTCACTGACAGCCACAGCATCAGGTTTGGAGTAAACAGCAGGCTCCTTTGATAAAAGTCCCTTCCAAATGTCAGCCTGTCACTTCCTGGTGGGAGATGAACTAAAGGCATTTCAAGGGAAGGAAAGTGGCAGTGGGCACATTGCATACTTCAGGAAGCTTATTGTAAGATGCTGCTTTTATAGTGTAGCGTTTTATTGTTTGTGTTTATATATACAACCTGAAAGGTAAAAACCTGCATTGTAGTATTTGACTTTAAAAGCACAATTTTCTCTTTTCCTGTAGCAGTTCAGTTTGCGCCCAATGATCTACTGAAAAAGCCACAGGAACAGTTCATACTTGAAACAGAACTTCACAATTTTCCCTGGATGATAATCAGAATTAAGAATCAAGTCCCTTTGACTTAGAATTAGATAGGTTAAGTTACAAATACATAGATCGGTCTTTTCCACCAATTGGCTAGTGCTTTCCCTTTTTGTCTCAGTTCCCTAGGTTTTTCAATACTCAGACTATGAATATTTTAAATATGCTCTTCAATATATTGCAGCATTCCAGCACTGCAGATGCAGTCACCTGTAAACAGTTAATCAAATGTAAAATCCTGACTTCATATAAATCTTATCTGCAAAAATAAAACATATTTTGTATGTTCTGTTTTGTCTCACTTTTTCATTTTTTAATGGCTCCAAAATATTTTCTAATGTCAGAGTCTGCATTACATTTTTCATTTTAAAATCTGGAGAGAAACTATGAAAAATAAAATACATTTGTGACCATCTTCCCACCTGCAATACTGCTTAAAACTTTCCAAATGTTGAACAACAAGACAGGCAGTGTCTTTTTTTCTTCTTAAATCTGTGCTGACTGCTGAGAATTTTATCAAGGATGGATGTGAAGAATGATTGGACTGAAAAGTTTCATGGTTTCCACCCATGGACTGCAAAGAAATAAAGTAAAGGGGCTCATTATTTCTCTTCCCACATCCATCATAGTGATTACTGTACTCTGAAAATTGGACAGCCATGCCAAGTTATGAAGTTTCTTTTTTTTTAAACCCTCTCCATATTATATATAATTTTATGTCGTGCCAGAACAGGACTAAACAAAACCAATACAAATAAATTGTTCGTTATAAAGACTATGAGATAAAATTTTACTGTGATATCAGTAATTATTTTTTTATTTTACAAAGCAGTGGGCAGATAGAATATCAAAGGACATAGAATGCAATGTGGAAAACCATGGGGAAGCTCAGAACAAAATGCTAAAGGGAAGTAATTTGATTTGAAAGCAAAAAACACAAAATGAAGTATGGAACTTGGAATAAAAAGACACTTTGTAAAAAAATAAACCTCAGGATTTGATCTGGATCCAATAGTGACAACTTTTAGTGGAACTAGAATAATTTTATGCTTTTCTTGATACTGACAAGTTCAAATTATTAGTTTTTAAAATGTCAGTGTTTTGTGGCCATTCCATTGCTGTGTCCTTATCTCCAGACCTGGAAGCACACCCACCTTCACTACTGCGGGTGTGCTTTCCTTCTTCACCTCCCATGGGGCAGGCTTTCCTGCACTATCTTAAAGTAAATATTGGTTAAGTTTATGAGGCTGTTTATTTCATGGTAACTTGTGAATGATTAGTCAATGAAAAATCACTGCCTAGAGAACAGATGACTGTTGAACGAGTTGAAAAACTGTGTCCAGGAAAGTCTAATACTTCTAAAAGTCAAGAGAGTAACAATCAAAACCCAGTATCCTGCATAGTCTTGCAATTTTCCCCATGTCCTGCCTCCCAGACACCCTGCCCTGCTTTTATGCAGGCACATGAGCATACAGATTTTTCTTGCTGAGATGTGGATTCTGGTATTTTCTGCCTTGCATTAGATAAATCTAGAAATCCTAATCTTCCCTGTCTTCTCTGGTAAGACTATGTTACTTAAAACACTAGCTCCATACACTGTCTCTCATAAATCTAGTGCCAGAAATAGCTGGAGAAATTTCATGTATAACAATCTGAATAAATAAAGTCAGCTCTAAATTTGAAAAATTACTTAGAATGGACTTTCTGACATTATATTAAAAATGCAGAGCTATTAAAAAAAAAAAAAAAAAGCCATGGAAGACCAGTATGTAAATGTGATTCAGTTTTAAAATACTTTTTTAAAGAATATCATACTTCATGAGCTAGAATAGCGCCAGGTGAACAAAGACCAGAAGCAGCCCTGCTGAAACTTCTGTACTTAGCAAGTTAGAAGTTTGCAGCTACTGGACAATAATTTGACAGTTACTGTTGCTGCCATGAGATATTTGAAAAGCAAAACTTGAAAAAGATGGTAACTCAGTCAGCTCCAGTTTCTACTTATGATGATTATACCACTCCTCGTTTTGAGTCCATTTCATCACATGCTTTACACACTAATTAGCTACATGTCCCTAAGTAGTGTTTCCAAATGAATCAAATATAACCATTCCATAGATATAGATACCAAGGAACACATGTAAGACTAACATTTACAAACACAGGTACTGGAGCAGTACCATTGTACAAACTTTTTTTCTTTCACTTTTGTAAATGGAAGGAAAAGTCTAGTCCACTCATTTGTCTGACAGTTTGTCGTGTGCCAATCAAGGCTATTTGTATTCTGAATAAGGGATTTAATGCTTTAAATATTTTCCGCGAGATAAAGTCATCTGTCTTCTGCACTAAGAACCTCTTCTCTCATGGAGGCAATGGATATTGTTTGTGTGTACCTCAAAAGAGCCCAGATACATGGTGTGAAGTTTACCTCCAGAGAGAGTGAAACAAGAAAAGACATGGCTAGTGGTGGGCTCATGGCAAAGCAGTGGGGTAACCTTGTAGCACCACAGCTTCCCTGTGGACTTGTTTATCTGTCCCTGGAGCCAGGGAATTTTCTGACGTTATGGTCGTGTAGGGGAGTTCCAAGAAGAAATCAATCTCTACTGTCCTACACACAAGAAAGAAAAATGTAGTTTTCTCACTGCAGAGTGAGATAGCTTTTCATCTAAATAGGACTGTTTGCTCTGGTAGGCCATGAGTTACTGTCTTACCAAGTCCCTTTTTTGGTGTTCACATGTGCCTTTGGCACAGTTTTGTTCTCTGGGATCCCCCTACTGAGAAGAGTCTGTTGAAAAAAATGGAGGCACCCTAAGATTTTGGATGTAAATTTTCCTCTTTCTAGCAAGTGAACTGTAAATTACTCCTTTGCCATGTGGTGGAGCTGGTAGACAGCGGTTCCTGAATTTCATTTTTTTCACTGTGGAGGTTGTTGCTACATTTGGAATCTTTCTTTTTTAAGTTTTCACAATTATGTTTAGTCTGGTAAACTACCTATAAAACTTAATCTTCGCTTTTGTATTTATATCATAAGCCCTCAACATTAAGGAAAACTTCAAAGCTTGATTTTTGGAATGAGAACTGCCAAGTCTGACAGCAACTTTCCACACCAAAGTGTAATGACAACTCATCTATTATTCCCTGAAGAGCAATGTTTCTTTGCTAGATCTCATTTTTCAATTTCTAGACGACAGAGGAACTTCTAGACCACTGCCGAGGATAGTCATCTGGATTAATGCACACAGATAGAACTGGATACACATACCAGAAATAAAATATAGTATAGTGGTTTTGTCTCAGCAAAATTCCTACTTTTCAGCACATGAGAGGGTTTCGTGGATACCGAGTGGATCTAGAGTGTATAAATTGAATGTTGTGTTCTTAAACTAGACAGTATCTCAGTGATGTGCTGGTGTAGAAACAAGTTCTGGGGTTCTTCAGTTCTGTTTGGCTTTGCAAGGCTCAGATCCAGATGCTGTCACAGTGACTTAGGATTCAAACTGCTCCTGAAACTGCACAGAGTTTTATAGTCCTTATAGGTTTCTTCCTGCAACTTTTCATATAAGTCTTTTCAAATCTGGTCCTAAATGCATAAGAAGTATGTCAGAGAGAAAAAGGTATTATGATTAAAATAATACAGTATAATACAGAATTACTAGTTATATTTTCTGCATTCCTAATTACCATCTGAGTTGCCTAAAGAAAGTGGTGCAAATTTGCTATGGCTTAGTTTACTCTGTTACACTGGCATAATATTTGTCTCTATTATAGCACTACATGTATAAAAGTTAAATTGAAATTCTCAGATAAAAAGTACTTTGAAAGTATATTGTAAGAATATTGAAAGTATATAGTAGTATGGCCATTATTACTTTCAGTCTTCCCCTCACATTATTTTCTAGACTGTTTATTATTTTACACTTCTCTCACCTCTCAGTACAGTAGTCAACTGTTTCATTCCTGAGAAACTGCATTTTAGGGACGTTAATAGAGGTGTTGGTGGCATATGGTCAAATTCCAGTATGACCAGTTTGCCAACTGAAACTCTCCCTATAGTTTTAAGAGGATTAAGTATTTCTCTCTTCTTCTAATGTGTTCAGAAAGGCTATCCACCATGAAATACCCCTTGGATTTCATTCCCATGTAGCTGTGCAGTAATGAACCAAGTTTATGTTTCTGACTGTTTTGACTACAAAGTAGTTTGAATTATTTGGGGAAATGCAAGACAAAATTAATAATACTGACACTGTGTATAAAATACCAGTGTTTGAAACCACATTTGTGAATAACTGTTTTATTTCAAGTTTCTTATGGGCTGGTCCTTGCACATTAAAAGAAGACTTATAACCTTTCCAACCTCATGTGTGCATTTTAAATTATGGAATGAAACAGAAAATCACCTATTTCTTTTTGTTTCCTGCATTTCCACTGCCTGAAAACAGTCCTATTTGTTAAAAAGACATTATGAAGAGTTTATAATGTGGATTGACTCAAACAATGAGAATCTGCTGGATGCTAGGTTTGTTTGGGCTATTACTGAATGCTCTTTCAAAGCTCATTAAGAAAACTACACTCAGCTATGTTAACTTGTAATGGGTCACTTACATTTTTGTGTCTGGAGAAAAACAGGGTACTTACTTGCATTTAAAATCCCCAGACAAAACCATACCACAAAACCCAGCAATGCTCTATGTCTACTTGTGGTCAGTTGTAAGATAAATGATGACAGCAAAATTCAGATTTAAAACTGAAGTCTGAGTTTGAACTATCTAAGAGTTCATTTGGGTCTGGAAGTACTAGCTGATCTCATGTTTATACAAACTGCAATGACAAAGTATATCTGTGGATTAAAGAATCGGGGCCAGATTTTCAACTAGTGCAAATTGCGGTAGGTCCAGTGAACCCAACAGAAATAAACTGATTTATGCCTCTTATAACAAAGAAATTATCTGCATTATTTTTTTAGAGAAAAAAAATTAAACTCTTCACACATACCTTTGCATGGATTCAATTGTAACACTAAGGATTAAGAAATACGGATAGCAGCTTCAAGGTCACCTTTGAAAATACGTTTATTGTATATGAATCAACGTATAAAAAGAGGACATATTCTTACTGTATAAGAACAAATTGCAGTAAGCTGCATATTTCTATACTCCTTTGATATATATTTAAATGGCTTTATCCCAGTATGACCTTGAAAGGTTAATTTAAAACAAGACTCGATTTTTTCCCCCCTTATTGCTTTAAAAAAGGGTTTATGTAGAACATGTTGTTCACTTGATGTTAAATTTCATCTTACAAGGGTGTTTTGGAATGTGTTGGAATAAATCTCAACAGTCATATTCCCTGAATAATAGCTAAATGTTTGTGAGAGCAATAGGAGGTATAGCTCAAAATATTTCACGACTAGAAAAAGCAGAGTTATTTAAAGACTCAGATACTTAGTGCTTTCCTGTTTTTTCTCAGCATTGTATCAGTAGGTGCATTCTTTATAAGCAATCGCGTCTTGGTTTCTTTAATCTGCAGAAACCCCATCTGTGTATGCTTCTGATAGAAACCAGATTCTGCATGGTGGAATCCACTGGAGCAATGTCTCTGCAGCTCGTTTGTGCATATTCTCCACCTCATTTACATATAAATTACATAACGTATGGCATAGGGACCGCATCATCCCCTCAGTGAAGAGGTCATCCTGGGAAAAGGGGGTGCAGTGATGAAAGCTGCCTCTGGCCTGTGCTCTCCCTGGGGAGGCACATGGTGCAAATGAGCCCCGAAAAGTGGGCAAGGTCTGAAGAGGCAGGCTTGGCACCAGCTCGGTGGGCCACATTTTCCCTTGGATGTATGTGCTGGCAGCTTGTGCAGGACATGGACAGAGCTGCAGCCTGGTTGGGAAGGCAGCAGCCACTGCCTGCTGTTGTTCAGGCATGAATTCCTCAGCTGGTACGGTTGCCCTAGAGCCCTTTATATCTGTTTGATCCCCATCTCTCTTCTTTGCTTTAAAAGTACTTCCTTGAGTGGTGTAATCATGGGGCAATTTTCCTCTCATGCCAAGTTTAGATATTGTATATACTACTTACATATTGACTTGGGTGACATTGTTTCCCAGTTCCCAGTGAGATAGGGATCAGACCACCTCTGTGCAGCTCAAAGACCAAAGCGTTGCACCAGACAGCATGGGATTTCTTCAGAACATTTTGGAAGTGGAAATTGAAGTCATTTGAGGATTAGCATTTTGTTAGATGGGGAGATGAACCCCGAAACACAACATCCTGAAATTGCTCGGATGCTGTTCATTGCTGAAGGTTTGAAGGCAGAGATTGCAATCTGTTCCTGTTCTATCTGCCTGCTGCTCAGTTAGCAGAACAACAAGCAAGACAGGTCAGCACTGGCCCCCCTTTTCTCTCTCTGTGTAACCTGGTATTAAGGAAAGAAAGCAAAAAGGTTTGAAATCCTACTTGAAGCGGATACTGGTTACTTAAGTCAGCATTATGTTCAGCAACAACAGACACAGCTGTCTTGACCACACACAGACCATTTTAGCAATTGCCAAAGTGCAACGCTCGTTATGCAGCCAAGTCTTAAATTATGGTAAGCAATGAAATAACCAAAGATGTTTTAAGAGAAAGCACATTAGTTCCATTAATATGAAATTTACCTTTCAGATAATTCTTGATTTGTAACAAATGTACATTTGCCAGTTTTGTGAGCTGCAGGACTAGGGAAAGTAAAAATTACTTCATAAAAATAAGCTAGCCAGGATTTTATGTGAACAGGAATTAATGACTATGTAATTAAACTTTTTAAGTGCATATAATTATTAAAAAAAGAAACAGACACTCAGTCTTCTGCTTTCTGTTGCTTTTCATAGCCTTTTTTTTTTTTTTTTAATCAGATTGACAATGCAATTGTGTAACAATCACAAAGCACAAATTCAGGCTTCAGTTCAGCAGAGAGGGAACTTGAGCATGTGCATATAACTGAGCATAGATTTAAGCTCTTTGATGAGTTTGAATCCTGAGAAAGATACACAGACGTTTTCAGGAAATTTTGGCATTTTCAAATATTTTGACCTGGGCAGGGAAAAGATGAATTTGGATTTACCCAAACTGCTTTAGTTGCATGGAGTTTTTCCAGACAAGCTTTGTGGGTGGGGGCAAGTTATTCTCCAGGTTCCTTCTACACAAGCTGATTAAACTTAAAACTGTAATAACAATTTCTTGTTTGTCTTTGAAATTCAATCAGTCCTGGGGATAAAACCGAGAATAAAACGTTGCACAACATCACATCACTACCAGAGAAATCAATAATGGAGAGAATTACAATTCAATGATTTCATAGATGCATGTGAAATCTGTGTGGTGTTTGATCTTGTCCAAGCTCCTGGAAGTACACAAGACCCTAACTGGTTTTTTAAGTGGCTTTCCTGATTTTCCTTTCCCTGCAGCCCTTACAATTCGCTCCTTCAAGGTAAATCCAGAAGCTACAGAGCATCAAAGGACAGCACTGTATCTCTGTCTGCATAAGAAGGATATTGTAACTGCTTCACTTCTGCACCGTCAACAGAAAGTCCATCCCCCGTTTTCATCTGCATGCCTGCACTAGTCTTATCTGCCAGTGTTAAGCTCAAAGCCCAGTCTAACAGCCCACAGGGGAAGTAAACTTCACCAAGGTGGGCTGAGTTTGCATTCTGCCTGTGGCCACTGGATGGAATGAAAGTGAAGCAAAATAATAACTCATCTTTTGTGGTCAATAATTTTCTTCTTCTCATGGTGGACTTCCCATAGGTAGCAGCACAATGGCAGGAACGAAGAAGATGGCAAATCCTGGCAGACTTCAGCTGCATCTCAGCTGCTGCCTTGATTTGGGATTATTTGTGAAAAAGGAATTTCTTTTGCGGTGGCATGAACTGGATGATGGATGAATCTCTTCTTTTTGCCCACAGCAATGAGCTGTACTTGCATTGTGCACGGTGGACAGTTGTTACCAGCATTGCTGAAGACCAACAAAATCATGGTTGCTGTTGAAAGGAATAATGATAAGATAATCTTGTTTCAAACCCCTGCCATGGGCAGAGGCATCTTCCACTAGACGAGATTGCTCAAAGTCACATCCAGCCTCACCTTGAACCCTTCCAGGAATGGGGCATCCACAGCTCCTCTGGGCAACATGTTTCAGTGCCTCACAACCCTCATAGTAAAGAATTTCTTCCTAATATCTAATCTAAACCTACCCTTTTTTAATTTAAAGCTGTTTCCCCTTGTTCTAAGTCCAAAGTCCCTCTCCAGCTCTCTTTAGGTAAACAGAAGGCTCCTATGAAGTATCCCCAGAGCCTTCCCCTCTCCAGGCTGAACAATTCCAGCTCTCTCAACCTGTCTTCATAGGAGAGATTTATTAAGCTACTCTGTAGTCCTGCTCACCTTAAAGAGGGACAGTCACTCCACACTGCTATCTCCCTCTTTCATTACCCTTAAAAGTCTCTATAATTAATTTCCATTATTATTCCCCCCAAGTGATTAATTTCTTTTCTAAATAAAATTTTCATTAATGAAAGGCAGAACCACAAATGCGGTATCCTATCAATACTGAAAAACAAAGTATTAGCTTCTTTATATACTGCTAACAACTATTGCAAAACTGCAAAGGAAAAAAATATGTGTCATCATGATGTGTCTGTACCTGCAAGAAGTACAGCTTGTTTAAAAATGTTCACTATTATGTATTGTGATAGTTGCTATAGTAATAATTCTTTTTCCCCTTGTATACAAATGTAATTGGTTATGAAAACCTATGGAAATTTTTATTAGGTGGGGCCTTGCTGGCATTTTGAGCTTCAGGTTTTGTTTTTCCCAAGGTATGCATATTTACTGCACAAAGTATGGTCAGTCCTGAGCAATCTGAGAGGTGATTTGAGAGGAGATGTGGGGAGGTCCAGGAAACAGCACACTCAAGAGACAAACACAGCCTTTTATTTTTCCATATTTTCCATGGAGAAGTGTTCATGGAGCAGATCCTGTGTCATGTAGGACAATGAATCTCAGCAAAGGTTTTCAACTTGAAGATGTCTGGGAAAAGGTGTCCAGAGTTCTGTGCTTGTGGCCTTCTGGCAGAGTTTTCTCAAATGCCTTTCTACCCTCAGTAGTGTATAAAACCTAGAGCAAAATTGACCCAGAAGCAAATTATTTCAGAATATTATTTTACTAGTGCAGTGGGAACTTACACTATGGCTTTTCTATGATAACTGGACCTGAATGCATAAATAAGCTTCGGAGGAAACTTCTAAAGGCATGTGGTCTGTACAGTTGCACCATCCAAGCACATATATTTGAGGTCCTATGTGCTGGTCACTGTGCTTGGAACTTTCATTTGTCCCTGAAGGCTGCAGTAGCATCTCTGCTGAGAGGCTGTCTGGGATGCTTCCTGGGCACAGGCTGTTTGCTCTCCACTGGTGGCCCTGAGACCCTGTGGTATGGCAGCCCCAGGTCACTGCACTGGTGCTGAGCCCAAGAACGCTGCTGTACCTCCATTACACTTTCTTCCCAGCTCCAGTTATGTGGTCCTGTAGGTCTGCAGCTTGGTTTTTCAAGGATGTTTGTCAGTGGAAATACGACAAGAGTAAGATTATGATTTTCTGTAAGCAATAACTCATGGCTTCATTTATTATAGCAAATTCTCAACTGTAGACAAAATTGTATGTTTAGGCGCATTTCACTGCCTCATGTCTGGCAGTCTTAGAGGCCCCTGCATTGCCCAAGATCCTTCATCTCTCCCCACCTTTTGCATGCTTCCTCTTTCTCCAGAGCACGGGAGTCTGTTTCTGTGTCTCTTTTCTTCAATTCACTCCCTAAAGGAGCCAATTAAGGACCTCGTCAAAAAATAAACAAATATGTTCTACTCTCATTTGTCAGGCAACCTTCTGTTTCACCTCAACGTGCAACGAAATCCAGATGATCTGTCGAATACTACCTTCCCTGGTTTGGTTCAGACTTGAAAAGTTAAGTTTGCCCTGAACTCCAGCCAACTGTGAGTCCATTAGTAGCTTTCATGTGAAGTGCCTAGAATCAAACAGAACTCACAAATTACATGTAGCTTTCCCCGTAATTAAAGTTCTTCACTCTTCCTCTTAAGTGTCTGGAAAAATATGAGGAAACTTTCTTAATTTTTCCTTGATCTTGAAGAGTTGATAAAATATGGAGCACTCACATTAAAAACATGGAAAATACTTA
Organism: Myiozetetes cayanensis; assembly: GCF_022539395.1. NCBI lineage: Eukaryota > Metazoa > Chordata > Aves > Passeriformes > Tyrannidae > Myiozetetes > Myiozetetes cayanensis. The sequence goes on along the minus strand of NW_026087742.1, from coordinate 44,456,829 downwards.
GTTTTTGTTGAGTTGAAAGATACAGTGGGCCACACAGTAGCACCAAAAAGGGACAGGATGGTTGAGACACTAACACAGAGCAGGTGAACCACTGTTGTCGGCAGGAAGAAGTGGAAGAAAACTTATCAGGTTGCTGTGAGGAACAGATGGGTGTAAACGCACTGGTGCCTAAGAAAGAAAAGAGGGCCCTCCATCGTGGAGGAGGACAGTGCAGAGCCCATGGGCAGGGACTGAGGAGAGGCATTGGCAGGAGTGAGAGCAGACTGGGAGCAGCCCACAATCGTTAGAGCACCAGGCCAGGATGATATGGCTGTGCCTCACCTGCCAGCCTCTGAAAGTAAAATTGTTACTTACTCACCCCTCAAATTACCCCTTATACTGTATTTTTCACCCTGCCATTTTAAATTAGAGTATGTTAATGTTGCAGGCATAGTGTAAAGTTTTCAGTGGCATACAGAGGTGACTCTTTGACACATACATGTATAAAATCACTCCAAGGGATTGGTAATATGGCAGGATTTAATCTCAACATGAGTCAAATGCCCAGCTGGTGTAGATAGACACAGTCACACCCACTGCAGCAGGATTTGGTATATTTATATGAGTGGGGAATTTCCTTTTATGTAGTGAGCTTTTAAACTAAAGAATAGACAAGAAAAAAATTACAATTTTTTCTCTTTTTATCTGTTTCTAAACATAAACTAATTTCCTCTTATGCTGTAGTATTTTAAAACCAAGAACAAAGAGCCAGTGAGAGTAAGCACAGCTATGTGCTAATTTATAACTACTCAGAGTAAAAAGCAGCTCCAGCTGACAGTAGCTTCAAAAAAATTGTGCCTCCTGTAAATTAGGGTAAGGGAACTGATCACTAAAGGTAAACAGGTGATGAAATACTTCATTAGTACCTCATTTGTAATTTATGTCTGCTGAAGTAGTTGACAAAGAATCAAAACGTAAGTGGTAGATTTCTCAGAAGTGCAGCCTTTGAGGTCACTGAAGTGGATTAATTATAACCCAGTGTAAAGCACAGCCTGTCTCTGTGTCAATTACCAGTATTTGATAACTGAAATTATGTCAAGCTCTGTTCTTCTTCAAGATGCAGCCACACATTTTAAAATCATTATGACTGTAAGCATGAGCTTCACATAGCTAATGAGTTCAGCTCATTTATTAAAGTTCATTTTGGCTTAGCAGATAGTAGTTGAGATTCCAAGGGGAGTGGGTGACAAGAGATCCAGTTCTGCAAAAATAAATGCCTTTCCTTATCCCCCATCTCCCAGACCTATGCAGGAGAAACAAAGCTGATTCACTTGCCAAAGAATCATTTAAATGTACTGTAGGAGAAAGAGTTGAGGGAGTCAACTACTATTAAATATGACCTGCTTCTAATGGCTATCAGACCTCCAATTGTTCAGTGAAAAGCCTGGGCTTAATGGACTACCTGCTGTTCATATTCATCGTAGCAGAATGACTGATAATGTACCTCTACTACATCCTGGGATTTTCTTTCCCCTTTTTCTCCCTTTTGACACTCTTCTCTGGAACTGCACAAGCATTGGGTAGGGCTTGATAGCATCTGTTCACATGTTATCAAAACCTACCATAGGCTCTTTGGTGGGTAACTCTATCTCACTGTGGCTGTGCAATCTGCTGCCAGGGCAGTGGACAGACAGCATACACTCCTGCACCCTGACACCCAGGAGCACTGCCTGCACATAGTAAGGAAATTTTGAAAGCAATAGCTTTGGCTTTGGTTTGGCTTTCTGATGCAAAAGCCACTAATGCACTGTATTGGTGTCACTAAACTCATCACCAGGACACCAGCTTTGCCACATGTTTCATACATAATTTATGTTTAGTGTAGCTGCCATGCCAGGAACCACGAGCAGTCGTAGCTGGTACTGTGGATTCTCACCTCTGGGGGAAATGATTCCAGATCTCTGCTATGCTGCCAAACAGAATGGCTCCAACTTCAGCTGAGTTCAGACCTTGACCAGAGGCTTACAAACAGCATTTGGTCTAGTGAGTTATTCTCTCACCCTGTGTTCACCTGAAGAATCTCAGTTGTAACTGTCTCTCACTGGAGTAAGTAGTAACATATGATCCTGCTGCATACCTAATTCCTTTTTAATTTTGCTCTCTTTGCTGTCTAGGGTCAGACAGTGCTTTCGGTAGAATATCGCATTTATCGCAGCTGTACCTTTATATGAAGCCATATTCCAATATTCATTAACAATCTTTTAAAAAGGTAACAAGATGATACTTTGAGGCGTACATAGCATAGTCAGAAGATTTGCTGCTAAAGAATAAATTTCTTTTTAAGATTAACAACATGTGGTGCTAATGTTTAAAATACAAATTTTATTTTGTCAGCGCAACTCATCATTCCTTATTACATATTGTGAAATCGTTTTAAGATTCTTTGTGCTTTTTTTAAGCCAAAAGAATCTCTGACAACCACCCAAGACCTTTAGTGCAGAGCCCAGAGAAAGTATACAGCTGTGAGCTAAACCATAGATATCTAATCTGAACTTCATGAAAATAATTGAGAAAAAGATTTATTTGTGTCTTTGGTTTAATAATACACCATTCTCCGATGAAATAAAACATTCCAACTTGCATCAGATTGCTGTTCACATATTTAGTACCAAGATAATACTGTTGCTAACTTCAGAAGCACCTAAATAGATTAGATATGTAGAGAGAGAACCTGAGCAGAATATTCACCACAGGGTGGCTTTGTGGCCCTATTCAAACCAGGAGAAGTTATAGCATCTACGTCAACACATATGGGATTTCAAATCTCATATTTTAACCTCCACTGTTTCATGGAAAATATTTTATTGGATAAACAGCCAGAATGTTGAAGCAATCCCTCCCTAAATATTTTGCAGCAATAATGACACTGATTTCTCCATGGCATCAATCAAACTGGAACACTTAAAATTACTGATTTCAATATAAGTAAGTAAAAATGTGCTACAGATTGGAAATGAGGGAACAGAACTGGTATGAAGGGTATTATAAGCTATGTCTAGACTTACCTGCTAGGAAAAATGATGGCTTGTGTCCAGTCCACACCTTCAGTTTTCTTAACTGTGAAAACCAGATTGTGGGAAGATAGGAGGGAAGAAGAATGGACAGCTGGTGCATGCCTGGGTTTTGTCCCAGTAGGGAGCAGGAATGTGAGAATACGCAACTGTAAAGTGGAAAATTCTCCCCAAGTCCCTCATCTAGATACAACTAACAGCCCATGGTGACCAAGGAAATGGCTTTTTCATAGGAATTCAAAAGTGTTTTTATTTTTTCCAATCACTTGGTTAAATATAGTTTTGTAGACTGAGACTTTCCAAAAAGCTGGGGAGTAGATGGGTTTATTTCCCTGTGTGCCACCAACTTAATGGTACGGCATTGCAGTTACGTTTAATAACTCTTAAGACTCAAAGCCAGGCTCTTACGAAGGTACAGGAACAGATTTGAAAACTTGTGTTCCCAGATGAGCTCCTACACAGCACCAGAGTAACATTGCAAAACCAATTACTACTGTCTCCCAGTACCAATTCCACCACTTGGGCTGAGTTTCAATAAAATGCCAGTGCTGGAACTGATGAGGACTTGCAAAAAAGCTTTCATGGTGAAACCTCAACTAGACACTGATTAAGAAATGTACACAGAACAAACTGATTTTTTTTTTAGGCTGTTGCTCCTGCTTTCTGTCCCTTTTAGTAGATATTTATTCATGACTAATAGGAATTTGTACCTCCAGACAAGGTGTGTGGCTGCACCAGCTTGAAAAAGGGGTGAGACAGCTGGCCCCATGGGATGGAACAGGCAGAAACAGATGGCCCTGACCGGCCGGGCTGGCGTGGGGACAGATGGCAACATGGGACAGCTCAGAAAGGGGGACATATGGCAACATGGGATTGGCAGGAGCACAAGTTCTTATGCTGGGCCAAATTAGAGGCCTGGTGAGTCTGAATTTGCTTGGGAGAAAGTAAAAGGGTTTTTACATCTTCCAGTCCATCCTCAGACACTGGTAGGGATCCCATGGACTGGAGGATGTGGCAATGGCTTGTGTGCTGTAATGTCTGAACAGGGATGTCAGCCACTGCAGGCTGCTGAATCTTTCTGAATGTTTTTTCTGCTCTAATTTCAACATTTAACAAGTTTTCACCATTCTTACACACACTTACATGTTCTGATTTTCATCAGCACATGGTTCATCAGAGGTAGAAAAGGATAAAAGGCAACATGTGCACCACTGAGACTTAATGGGCTGATTCATCATGCTGTTATGTCCTTTGAGACATAGATGACAAATGAATTTGCCTGCTCATCATCTAAGAAAACTGACACATAAGTATCAAAAATACTTAACAGACACAAAAGCATAACACTGTAATCTATCCATTGAATATTCCCCCTCCCAACTTCCTTATTTTAGGGATGATAAAGATGCTAATCTAGACATTTTTTTAGAAATAAATATTTTTTTCACCACTAACCACTAACTACCATATTACACATGTAGAGCATAATTAAGAAGAAGAACAAATTAGGATCTGGGTATCTTCCCACGTCATTTTCATTATGGGAAGCAAAATGAAAAAGCTTTACATGCTGAACATTATGGAGTGTGCTTATATACATGAGACATATTTTTCGGCATTCCTCCTGTACTTCTTTGTCTTAATACAAGCTGTCTACCCTGAAATGACATCATTTGGGCACATTTTAAATAGATGCAGGGGAAGTAATTTAGTTTGGTCACATTAAAGTGCAGAGGGCCTCCATAGATCAAGCATACAGCACAGCCTGCTTCCCTGGTGAGAACAGGATCAGGTTTTTTATAGATAATATTAAATGTATTAGTTGCATCCACCATATTACAGTGTACCTTTTATAACTACTGCCATGGCATTTTTTCACTTTTCCAGCATACTTCCTCATGCCTTGAATCACCTCTTTTATTTAATACACAGAATTAACAGAGCAACATCTATTACAGAGGTATATAAATTAGTTAATCAGCACCAAGTGATCGGGAATCTGAATATAACAGATTTGGTGGTCATATCACTGAGACCAATTTCCTGTTCATAGACATTAGTATGCAATCACAGATTACTATAGGTGCAAGCTCTTGTTAATAGGATTAATTTCCTCTTTGGGGAGGAGAGGCAAAAGGTGGTGATAAAGTAAAAAATTATATTTAATGTTTGTAAGAGTTTTAATTTATTCTAAAAGAGATACCTAATCTGTGAAATCCATGCACAGATATGCAACTGGATTGCTCAAAAAATGCAATAGTGTTCAGAAGCGATTCTATCTTAGCTAGATAAAAAGTTAATGTTAAGATGGTGATTTGCACTTTGTAATTCCCCTGAGCCAGGTTTACTGCTGCCTGCTATTTACTTTTACATTTTGTGAAAGAGGATTTTCACAGTTACAATAAGGGAATTGATTTTAGTCATTCAAGAAATACAAAAGGTTTTATAATGTTGTTTTTGTAAGTTTTATATATTTGCATGTTGACATCTTCAAAGGGCTAAAAGATAGTCTTGCTGTATGTGCTTTGCTGTGTTTATTGCCAGTTTCCTGGCAATAAATTACATGAAGAACCTTCTGTATCTATCCATCAAAAACATGATTTTGTCTGAAACTGTATATTACCTTTTAGATGATACATATCTGTTTGAATACTTCATTATCTTTCTTTATCAGTTGGTATCCAACCACTGAAAGGTCAGAGTCACTGATGCATATTGGGATAGTGACACTCAAACAGACTGAGCTATGATGATTGATAACCACTGAAGATTTAAGTTTGACAATTATTTTCTCTAATAAAATTTCCTTAAAAGTCAGATTTCTTTAAAAGGGTCCATTGTTATTGCCTGTATTTTCCATAGGTTTTAATTAAGGTCTCACCAAACTCAAAATATGATTTATTTCTTTTTTTTGCTTTCTATACAGGAATGTTTTCCTATAGTTTGGGAACTTTATCCTTGTATTCCATAGCTGTGAAACATCTCTTAGTATCACTATCCTACTTGTTACAAATGTATGTATTCTGCTCCATTCGAGTGACCTTTGGATGATACCAAGATGTTATAGAGTTTATAAGGTAGAAATCCCTCAGTAGAAACATCCTGAATCATTTTCCTGTGGGAAGAGGGCTTCCCCACCTGCAGTTTTGATAGGATGTTTGTTGCCTCAGGAGAATGGCAAAGAAGATCCACAATATATTTTGATAGTTTGAGGCAACATTCTGTCCACTGCATTCAAAAGGTTCAAAGTCCACAAAATATAAGAATGAAAATAAGTGTTTTTATAAGCAAAGTACTATGGTTAGTCATGATGCTTCCAATTTGTGACATCCCAGAAAGATGAATGATCTTGCTTATATTTGTTATTTTAGTTTTTCCGAGGGATGTATGATGAATGAGATTTTCCAAATGTATTCATGAATAATAATGTCACTTTAATGATATTGCATATTAGCATACAGCAGATTATTATAAAGAATACCAATAGGGACTGATAACCATGTCCTCTAATTGAAATCATGTCTAAAAGAAATACTACAGTGCGGCTTTGCGCGTTTCAGGACTACCAAGAAACCAATATCTCTCCTGAAAATGGTAGACTGCCTACAGCTATCATTCCAGCTATTTCTGAGTAATGGTAATAGCTCTGGAATGACATCTGACTTGAAGCAGTCAGGTATTAAAATACCAGACAAGCACAGCTGCCCATACCTGACTGTACTACAGGAGCAGTGATCTGTGGCAAACTGCCATGGTGTTATGTCCCTTTAAGATGCAACCCCTCCAAAAGGCAAAAGTTCAAGTAGGCTTAATATCCAGCTTGTACAGAGAATTCTACATTTCACAAGTAATGATGAATACTGGAAACTGGAATGCAAGAAATAATACACAAATTCTATTTAGAGCACATCTGAAGTAAATATGAACATCCCCAAAAGCTAATGTCGTGTGTTTCTTACATTAGAAGAGTAGATTAGGCTGAAAGCCTGACTTTTTGGAAGGTAATGGTAAAAATCCCATTGACATTTCATTAATTCAGTTCTATCTTCTTGGTTCTAGCATAACTACCAAGCTTCTTTACATGTCTATGGGATTTTTTTAGAAATAATGGAAATAATTTAGATGAAATTAAGTCCTCATTTTCTTGGGCATAATCCACAAGCCTCAGGAATAGCTGATGAAATATCCTTGTATTTTTAACCAATTGAGCTAATCCAGTCAACACCATAATTGCACTCAGAATCCCTTAGGCCTAATTTGAGTGTAAGGAAAAGCTACTGTGCTATTGTTAAACTACTTGGGTTTAATTTTTTTACCAGCCAATAATTAAAAAACACAGGAAATGACATGGTGACTGATGGAACTATTTTGAAGTGCAAATTTATGAAACAGCTGCATCAAATAAAGTGGTAATTTAATTATGCTTATGTCCTAAAGCTGAGGTGTAGTGAAGAACATTTCTGAGATACAAGCTAATGCAAATCTGGAATAGTAATCCCACATTTAGTAATTTCAGTACTACAGCTCACTTAATTACAGCATATTAGCAAAATAATGAGATAATTAATCTTCAAATGCAGTTCTTGTCTACATGCATATTACAGAAGAATTTGACTTATCCTTTCTTTGTATGTTTTTCCAAGAACAAGTTATGACTAATTTAACCTAGAGAAACCCTTGCTCACCAAAATACCTAGATTCTTTTCTTTTACAAACTTATCATATTTCGGACAACTCATTTTTTGTTTAAATAAGAAAATACTTTCACAATAGAATCTGTGAGAAGAATCTCAGAAGGCATTAAATTACTTTTATTCGTCAATTAAATATTATTGTATCTATTGCTTTTGCTTTTTTAAAGTAGAATATATGGACTATTCTCATGCTATTTAATCCAGTTTTATTTGTAGTACAGCAGTTTCTATCTGCATTTTGAAACCACAAGTTTTTACAAGAAGATAGGTGTTGGCACACTGCAAATTGTGTATTTTATACACTAAGAACAATACCAGTAACTAATACCTTTTCAGAAATGTTAATAGTCATAACTTCAGATGATTTCTCAGTGAATTATTAATTTAATATTTTATAAATATTCATATAAATATTCAATTTACATTTTGAGCTGTCTGTTTTTTCCCACAGAAAACTTAGCATCACCTGGAATATATACATATACATACATTTATTCTTGCTTATATGTATACTCAGCTATAAAAGGTGTCATATGATAGGTGTGCTTCAATATTTTCACAGCACTTCCAAAATTCTCTGCATTTTTTTATAACTTATCTAATGTGAAATTGCATCTCCCATTTGCTACATCACTTCTCTTCAAGTTTTTATCAGTTTGCTTTAACTGATGACTGCAACAGACTATTCTGCACTTTCAATATTTAACACTTTTGATTACTTTTATCACTGGATATAACTGAACCAGCTTTTCACATCCTGTCCTTATTTCCATGGGCAGTTTCTCTGGGCCTATAACCTATGAGCCTCAGGAATAGCTGATGAAATATCCTTGCATTTTTAAGCAATTGTACTAATCCAGTCAACACCATAATTGCACTTGGAATCCCTTAGGCCTAAATTGAATTTAAGGAAATGATGGGTTTTTTATGCTGGGCAGATAGTCACAAATATCACATTTAAATGCATTATTTTTACTGTCATGAAATCTAATGTGTTAAGTAACTGCATAAGACCAGATTTTATCCCCCATGGCAGGTGAGAAAATATGTAATGCTGGCAAAACAAAGGAAGGAAAAGACCTTCTGTTAAAGAGTAAGATTTTGTATCTTTTGTTCCATCTTCCACATTTGTTTAACTCCTCTTTGAGGAAGATGTGTATCTTTGATGAGATATACTGGTCCTAAAAATATGGTTGCTCAAATTCAACGGACTTGAAACTGTGTGCTTCCTCTCTAATAATAGGCAATGGCAATGGAAGCATGTTGCTTTAAAGCATTTTACTTAAATGAGAGTCGCATAGTGTTTGTCTCATGTAATTGTTGGCTTTATAAAGTCAATTGGAGAACTACTATCTGTAGGAAAAAACTAGTCCCAACAACACAGATGTTTGTATTCAAATTATACTTCAATGGAAATCTTGGAAGGTAATAAAGCTCCCTGTAGGCCTCTTAAAAATTCCTGTTTAACAACATAGAAAGACATGAATGAATATATACATATATTTTAAGATTAGGGAGAACATGGTAAAATAAGAATATTCTGTTGTATTTTCACTGTAGCCTTCTGGCCCATGTCACAGCAGGCCTCAATGAATCAAATGCTCTGCAGCTGCCACCGTGTTTGTACTTCCCTCTTTGCTGAACAAGCTACACAGGTTTAGACTCAGGGCATGACTCAACATTCAGAAGCTGTAGCTTTCCAGTGCAGTGAAGAGATCAGGAGACTTCATTCCACCACATGTTGTGCTCTCCTCCAATGCAGGAGGAAAGACCAAAACAAAACAACAGAGGTCAGCTAACCACATAACTTTACAGATATTTGAAGTGTTTTGTTTTATTTTAGTTGAGGTTTTTGTTTGGCGCTTTTTTTTTTTTCTTCTGAGCTCCTATATAATTATTTTCCTAAGCTTCACCTTTAAATTGGAGGGAATTGAATTCTCAGGTTTGTATTTAACTGTGACCATGTTTCATGATAAACAGAAGAATGTCTCCTATTTTTTTTTCTGTTGATGGCAATTTTTGCTCTGAAGCACTGAGAGATTGGAACCACAGTAACAGTCAGAAGTCCAGAGAAAGAGAAGTTGTCATCACCTATTTAGACAAAGAAAGTATCATATGTCAGGAACAACACCTATAAAATAATTCCCTAAAAAAAAATTGTTACTTAACTAAATTGCATAGTAATAGATCAATTGCAAAGAATCAGGTCCTCCCACAGTGCCCTTTTTCTGCCCTGTATCACCTGCTGGGGATGGGCAGAGGGAGTGCAGGACTGCCTCAACAGGCCTGCTACTCTTCAGGAGGATCAGCTATAAAACATGGTAGCCTTCATGTGGTAAGAAGCTTTCTCCATGAAGCTTTTTCATTGAAGGTAAAAATGGGAAATTGGAGCAGAAATTTCAACCTTCCACTGTCTTAAAATCCTATCTCCTTCTCATCCTTGCCTTGCCCAATCAGACCTATAGATCTGATGGGGAAAGGCAGCCTTTTGAGGACTGCTTCCCTTAGTTTATAATTTAGAAATAGCAGTGTGGGTTGTGCAAAGAGCCATCTGAGATCTCATGTCATTGTGGTAGGCTGAGGCAGTGTATGAGCACACCTAATTTATCACTTGTCTAAAGCTTAGTGGTTTATCTTGGTAAAGTGAAACCATTTAAGTTCAGTAGTGGACTATTTTAGCCCAAAGCCTAAAATTACTTCTCAAGAGAAAGCAATATTTTGTTTTCCTTTTACTTAAATGCTATGGAATTTAAAAATTTTTTTCTGTTATTTTGTTGAACCCAGAGATTGTCAGTAGATGCCACCGAGGTTATTTGCCCATGGGATGGCACTGACACAGGGTATTAGCTGAGGGATTTGTACAAACCCTTCCTCCTTGCAGCACCTTTCCCCTCAAAGTCAGAAGACATCTGAATCTCCTTCTCCCTTCCAGTAAAAGGGACACCATGTAGTAGAAACATTTAATATGTTTTTTCTCCAAATGTGTGCTGGTTAGATAGGTAATATTTGGTAACTAAGACCATAGTGACCAGGCAGGTGTCAAACTGTTGTAACTGACTTACAGGCACATGCTGTTTCTGAGCAAAAATTACTAGATCTTACAACACCACATACTCTTCTAATACTGGAACTACTTTTTCATTATAATTCCACTATTATGCACAGTGATTTTAATAATGGGAAACACTTAATGTAATTTTTCTTCAGTGCAGAGTATCATCTTCATTTTTGACTTTGCCTTAGAGATATTTAGTGCAATACTGCAATGTTCAAACTTTTCTGCTTTCCATTTCAAAAATGAGGAGTGTCTTTGATCTGGTTTACACCAACTGTCCAGGACTCTTGCTCTTGGTCACTGAGGCAGCCAAAGAGCAACATTAATGAAGAAAACTGTCTTATTGGAAAAGTGTTTACAAGAACTGTAACTTTGTGTCACTTAAATACATCCTTCCTCTCCAGAAGGTACTTCTCAAAATGCCATAATCCTTTTTGTTTTGTAAGTCTTTAAACTCTGGAATAATTTTCAATTCTTCCTTCTCATTGCAGCACACACCCAGTTCTCTGACCATTTCTCTTTTCTTTTTTTTCTTTTTTTTTTTTTTTTTACTTCATTGAACTTTCTACCTGATCTTAGTCACTCTCTTGAAGCTGCTGGCCCACAGGCAAAAGTTGTGACTTCAAGAAGAGAAACAAGATTCAATTTTGTGACTGAAAAAATGTTCAGTTATGCCATAGACTTGCTTTTATGATCACACTTGACATTTGTTTTGGAAGGACGCTTTGCAATCGTTGCCATTAAGTGGAAGAATACCTTTCATGGATTTCTGTGTTTCCCCACAGATACTTGAATGGAGTATAGCAGCTGAAATGATTCAGTCCCTCATGGTGTCCCCAGCCATTGTGTGCTCTCCAGGATGACTGGCCTTCATCAGAAGAAAGAAAAGATTTTGCACACAAAATCCAGGTGGTAGTATGATGGCAAAGACATAGAACGTTTATCCTGAAGTGGTGCATTTCCTTGGCAAAATGCATAACCAGCTGAAGCTAATGACATCTCATAGTGTTTTCCAGGATTTCTGAAGAAATACAGTGTGCTTCAATGCTAGACCTGGTTTCAAGATTACTGCTTCTGTCTCCCACCTTCATCTACCAGCCATGGCTCTAAGTCACACTACTTTCAGCTCTCTGTACCACCATTTCTCCACTAGCAAACATTAGGCAATGATTCATTTCCCTTTTAAAAACCATCTAAGAACTCTTGTTGCTGTTAATAATTGTAGTCAATGCACACAACAGCACACATAAGGAGACAAAAGGTACAGAATTCCTCCAGAAACCCCTCCCATAAATCATCCAGGAACACAAACCAAGACAAGCAATCAGATATAGAGGTATATTTTAAGGCTTTGTCTGCCTCATGATGTAGTTGAATTTTATCTTCTTAGAAACAACCTTTATTCAGAAATTAAAACATTTTTGGTCACATTTGGAGTAGGGATTAATTTTCATTCTGTAAATTGATTTTTCAGGGAGGCTGGGAATGGAAATCTGATACCAATGAGATTACAGTGAGCTATTTTTTTTCTCTGGGGTGAGGCAGCAATTCAGCAAAGTATTTAAGTATGTAGCTGAATTTAAGCCTTTAAAAAATCCTAAATCAATTTCCTTCAGAACCCCTCTTGAACACAAAGCTGTGGAGACCAAATATTATCAAACCATGCCATCCAACTCTGTTTTCCTTTCTTTTCTTTTTTTTTCTTTGCTTTTTTTCTCTTTTCTTTTTAACATTCAGCAACAGCTTTTTACTTTTATCTGTGCACAGTTAATTTTAAGTTGTCATACTAGCAGACAGGTTCAGCAGGAGATCATGATCAGTCCTAAAGCAATTATAGTTCACGTGAGACTGGGCATCATTTAACAGAGACAAAAAGATTCCTGAAAACTTCTTTCAAGTATGCCAGCAAAAAGGATGCTAAATTATATAGGAAACTACATTTTGCAGCAGCATTGTATTACTTCCAGCACAGGACTTTCTGTAAGTATGACCAGGAAAAATCCTGTGTCTATTTTCTCCAAGCAAGAGAAGACTTTGACAAGACTTGTGTGATAAGGAAAAAAAAAAAAAAAAGGCTACTGCGTTTTTTTAAATCTTTTATCTTTTCCCAAAAGATACAAGGTCCCAGTACCTCAAGTCACTCCCTCTTTTTTGTCTAATGCTACATTGGTTCTTTTCCCATCTCACCCCTAGAATTTAAATGTGTGACACTAGCAGGAATTGAGCAAGGGTACGTCATGATACATCTTACATTAAGTCCTCATGGGTCTATGTGCCCCTGAGTGGATTTTCCAGCACAGCCATTACTCTGTTAGTATAAGAGTCTGTATACCAAACCCTACTGCATGATTTAGAAATGGCTTAGGAGAGTTTACACATGAAATAACAAGTGCTATAAGCACCAAAAATGCCTGGACGGCAGCTGTGTAATGTGTCTTAAACCCTGATCCAGTCAATAACCACAATATTCTCATTAAAGTTTTGTTTATGCTGTTCATGTAGAAATCTGCTCACTTAAACAGAGAAGAAAATTCTCTACTGAAAGGGAATTAGAGTGTGAAAATGTACTATGCACGAGATTGGAGAATTTGGTTTCTATGTTCTTGCCCTTAAATAGTCAAATATGTTAATATATGGACTGTTTCTAACCATGTTTCCACATGCACTCCCTATTGTGTACCCTGAGCTGCTTCACTAAGACACATTACAACCTGACAGAGTCCCATAGAGGACAGGCAATGACAAAATGTCCCACATGGGCAAAAAAATTGAAACACATCCCTTAAAATGAGGGTCCAGCCCTGGGACAGGTTTTGGAGCAGCGATGAAGGCTCTACTCCTCAGCAATGCAGCACAAAACTGCAATACCTCAGCCAAAGAAATATCTCATTACATGGCAAGTGCAGAAGGCTGCTCTCCTCTGTCTGGACCAAACCACAGAGAAGATCTGATGCATGCTAAGACCGTGGCAAGAGCATACACTGAAAGAGAACATCCTGAAAGGCTTTGTTTATTAATATTTAAATGGAAGATTTTCTTTGATATTCAAAGTCTCCAAACTTGTGGAGTATTGCAGTCTGAGAGTCAGTAGAAAGGTGAAAAGTAATTTGTCAGGTAAATGAGCACATCAGTGTATAAAGAAAGCTGATTGGAGTTGGAAAGGGGCCTTTGGATTTGGTTTTACTTTCAATGATACAATAAGGTTTGGGCTTGTGCTGAAGTTGGCTGCCTTGCCAAAGGCTATTTTTACAGGGATTTACTGTGGAAAGAAGCCAACTAGACATAAAAGAATATTTAAAAGTGAAAAAAAATGCTTTCAATGGATACATGGAAAGGGTTCTCTTGGGAAAACAAAGCACATGCCTAATCATTTGAGCCATATTCTTCCCTCAGGTACCCAAGTGTAAAACCAGATTATTTCCAGTGACTTTGAACCAATTACTCTGCTTTTAATAGGGGAAGAATCAGGCCTATTTTGCTCATTGGATCTATTTAAAAATATTAAGAACATGAGCTTTTTTGTCAAACATGAGTCTGTGCTGGACCACCTCTATGTTGGCTTCATTTATGTAGACAGCAAAAACTATAATCTTTTTCTCTGTCTTGTTTTTTTTTTCTTTTTAATTAAAACATGAAAACCATAGGTATACAAAATCTGGTCATGAGTATGTGGTGGTGACTTTCTGTACATGTAAGGAATTGAATTTTCTTCTGTCTTTACAGTGTAATTGCTGCTGTCTTCACTGTTAATCATGTTCACTTTTGCTGTATTTGGAGCTGCATTTATTTAATCAAAAGTTTACACTTGGAAAAGATTTTGATTTTCAGCGCATAGTGGGACACATTTGATGTGGATTGCTTGCATGTTTGTGTGAGTATGTGAATACACACACAACACACATTAACAAGTAATAAAAGATATCTCTCTGGTTCATTTACGCAGTGGAGATCAGATTATGAAAGGTTAAACCATTAAACAAATGCTAATGCACTCTGATGCCTGGACCTTGTCCAATAGTACCTGCAGCAGCTGTCATCCTAATTAAGCCAGATGTGTGTTAAGTGTAAACGGACCTCCCAAGAGGAACAATAACAGATTTTAGGTCCTTAGGGGAATGAGGGCACCAATGCATATAGTGTTTCTGAAGGAAACATCACCCCTACCTTGTGAGTTTTCTGCTCATTAGTACCATCCTGATTGTACTCCTCGGGGACTGGGCTTGGGGGAGGAGAAATCTCTTTTCATCCCAGCTAGGGATAGTAAGAATGCTCATTTTCCATTGATTCTGGCAGTCATGACATTTACTCAACACTCTAATCTCTATTTTTTTAACCTCCACTTTACTCTGTAACATATTTTAAAAGTGACGTTTACCCTATGCCAAGTTTGTCAACTATTTAAGTATATGTGGAGACCATAAGCTGATAGGAGGATATTAATAAGCCTTTTAGTATTAACAATCAAGAGGAATCTATAGAGCATGGAAATATTAAGTAATTATGAGCGTGGAGTGTGCAATAATGTGTTACAATAAAAAAGAAAATCCTGTTACAGTGTGAAAATATTATGGGAAATTAACAAAAAATCCACTTAGCAATGTTTAAAATCTGCTGAAACTTGCGGCTGAATTGTTTCTTATGTTCTGTGAACTGCAATATGTCCATGAAAAAGAGGCTAGAGAAGTAGACCTGCAGACCTTCACACCTGGTCAAGGAAAGAAAAGTATCTAAGACTTTCCTTACATACTGAACTTAACACCTGCTTTCTCACTCACTTCACAGCCAAGTTATGGCAGTTCTTTCCAAAGAAACAGGACAAACTGATAAAGCAGCAGAAAAGAACAAATTTGAGTGTGGTATCACAGGGGCAGATCAGGTGTGATGATCCTTCACTGATTTCCTGGGAGGTCTGTCCACCTACACTCCCTTTGGATCTAGCTCTAAGTTCTCCTCAAGTCACCAGTGATGATCTGATAAAGATGTATGCTGCCATGTCCTCTTAAACAAATGGTGAAAATGTGCAATTGTGCAATAATTTTGTTTTTCCAGGCACTCAGCCCTCACTATCTATTGGGGCATTAAATGTAGTTAAGAGCTGTACTAAAATAAATTATCATGTACTGGCTAGGACCCTAAGATTATGAATATATTTTAATATCATACCCATAACAGATTACTTCCCTAACAAGCTGTCCTGTAAGATCTTCTGTGGGACCAAAATGTGTTATAACTGAGCACACTGATGGGCTGCTGGAGTATGAATTGTTGAGACAGTCTTCCTATTCAGTGCTGCAAAAGACAAAAGGGCATAGCAAATCTCTGAAGACGGCAGGTTTCTCCAGTTCCATCATCGCTGAATAGTGTTAAATGCACTGTATATTTGTGTCCTTAATACCGCATTTCCTTGGCTTACTGATAATAGGGTGGCTAAATGAGTATGTTATTTTTCCTAATGCTGGAGGGTAATTTTTTACGGTCCATTGAATTTCCACATTATTCTTATTGTTCTCAATACCCCCGGTTCCAGTACAAGGACACAGGATTTAGGACCCAAGCTCAGTCCATGTGCTGCAGGTGTTGTTGGCTGGGGCCCAGGATTCATGCTCCAGTGAGTGCCAAGCTGCAGAGTCAGGATCTTGCTTACACCTCTTCTGGATCAGAGCTCTTGCTGTCTTTGCAGCACAGGAAGGTTGAGAGACTCCTGCCAGCAGCTTCCCCGAGGGATCCCTTCTGGGAAAGGGAAAAGTGACCCCACCTCTCATGCTCTCCTTTCTCTCTTAGACATGATTTGTGATGATAGGAAAAGAGGCTGAGAACAGACCTTTGTCCAAAGGATTGGGTGGATTTTGTAAGGTAATTCATCCTTTCTGTGTACTGGATACATTTTGAGATTTTCTGCTGTGCAGGGCCTTGTAGAGGATTTACATAGTGCAGAATACATTGCATTATTATGATATATATATATATATATATATATACACTTAATACACTGCAGAACACATCAATCTCTGAGGCACTACCAAGATGGGCATTAGTATAATTGGATATGTGTGGTCAAGGACACAAGGTCATTCTGCTGAACTGACATGTCTGTGCTGCAGAGCCCTACACCACTCCAGTGTGCTTAACTTCCATGGCAATGTCTATTACAACATCACACTGTGCCATGTGAAAGGGGGAACACCTATTTCAGGATTCATCTGAATATTACAGTGCAGATATCTAAATTGGAAAGAGTCTTCCTAGACATCCTGTGCCATAACTGGCATGACTGCAACACCTTATATCCTAATGCAGATAGCTAAATTAGATCAGAGGGGAGTCCCTCTAAAAATGCCTGCTTCTCCCCATCAGCTGCAGGGGTAGCCTAGTTTAACTGCTCAGCCCTTCTGCACAGCAGTGTCAGTGTAAGGTCACTTGAGAGGAGTTTCACTTGCATTTTCTGGAAGGAAATCATTTTGGTAGGTGTGAGGTAGATGGCAAAGGCATTCAGCCCTGTCAGAAATAGGTCAGTTCCTTTAATGCCCAGAACAACAGCTCTAAGCAATTAAAGAGCTGCAAGGGCAAATCCTTTGGTGCCTTCGGTGTCTAGTGAATACCAGGATGGGTAGTAGCAGAACACAACAGGTTGGACTGCAGATTTGAACCTAGTTTGCCAAATCTCTTTAGGCACTTAAATCCTTTATTTAATGAGGATCCCAAGCCTTTAGAAACTGATGGTGAAATGTCTAATGAAGCTGCACATAATTGCAGTGTGCATGTAACAGAGTTTGGTCTCCTGAGCAGTGTATTTCCAGTTTTAATGTCAAGTAATTTTTTTTGTACAGTGACATGGAAAAACGTTACACAACACTGTGATACAATGAAGATAAGTTTCCTCACTCTGAAAAGATAAATTGCAGTCTGAGAAAAGGAATGACATTTATTTCAAGCACGTTTAATCTAGAAGAAGTAGGCTGGTGTATTATGCTTTCCAGTAACCCCATTTCTCTCCTGTGAACAGAAGACTAATATCAGTGGAAATGCTGAGTGTATTTGGAAGGCTTTGAAACCAATTAATCACCTTCAGAATTTTTTATAAAACCTGATTTCATTTGGGACAAAGTAGGAGCTGAAGTAATTTAAGGATGTCAGATTAAAAAAGTTTTCACAGGTAAACAGGCAGTTCTATGAGTATCAGAATTAATGACTCCTGCTTTGCAATGAATTTATTTCTTGTGTCTATGAAGTGGCACACTGAATTAAGCTTTCCCTGCTTTTGGGGCTAGGGCTCCTCAACACAGGGATTTAGGAAAGAATCTGGGCTTGCAGACTGGATGAGAAGTACAGTACAGTGCAATATTCTAACTGCTCTGGACAACAGAAGCTGGGGGGTGAACCATGGGAATGGTATCTGCCTTACAGTTTAAAAGTGCAAATGAACTCTATCAGATTATGGCCATTTTTAATGCTTCTCAAATGTGTGGTTTGAAATTTTTAACTGAAATTTTTAAATTTTTAACTGAAATATTTTAATTCACGCCAATATAAATTTTCCTAGGCTAATACTTCAAAAGGAATAAAAGGGAGAGGATATAAAAACCAGCAAAGGACTTTCTGCAGTCATCTGACTTAAGTGGCCTTAATATAAGGTAGGAAAAAATTAGTATCCTTGAATTTGCAGGTTTGGAACTGGTTTAATCTTTCAACCAGAAGAAAGATAAACAGATTTGTTCGGTTTATCGTCTGGATTTTTTCTCATAAGACCACAATAACTTAAATACTTCCTATTTTGTAGGGATTTAATTTAGCCCATGATGTGTTTTCTAAGAATGAACTTCAGAGAGGTACAGGTACCAAGATAAATGCGTTGTCATTGGACATATTTTCTTCTTCCACTTCTGTCCTGCACCCTGCGAAACAGCTCTGGGCAGCAGCCCACTGCTCCAAAACCCACTGCAGTTCTCTGTGCTCCTTCATATGATGTTTGCAAAATGAATGGGGATGAAAAGCACCACCATAAATGCACACAATATTATTGAATGTCCTGCATTTGCTGTTATAAAAAAAACTCAGAACAACTAATTTATTTACATGGTTTCCTCAGTGAGGACTTAATCTTTAGGATTGTATGTCAGAAATACTGCCATTTTAGTGATAGAATACATTAGTATTCTTAGAATGCCTTGCACCTCTGGGCAAGTGACAGAAGGAATGAATAAACACATCTAAAGAACTTTGCTGACTCCTTTGCTAAAATATTTTCAGATTTTACATTCCTATACACAAGACCATAAATTTTAAGCTCTTGAAAAAATAGTTCAACCTTTGAACTTTTGATTCATATTTATCTCTATCCACTGCTTCTTTTCATTCCCTAGCTGATCTTTTTTGTAAGGGTTTTATTTTTCAGTGATGCATACATTAGGGGAGAGGGAAGTGGGCAAACTGGTTAAATTGACTCAGAAAGACAATGCCTAGCCTCTTAAAACCTGTTCTTTCCCTCTTTGATTAAGCAAAGGAAAAATATGAAGACCAACGAAGCTATTAACAACTTAGTTTACAACTCCACTGATTTCATCGATGTGGTACCAGTCATATAACTGGATCACATGTGCAGGGAAAATATTTTTTTCTAAGTGTCAAATGCAAGGATTAGGTTACAACTGCAGACCAGTTGTTGCTTTATGAAATGCAGCTGTTTTCTGTTATTTGATAGCTAAAGCCAATCATGGAATTAAATACTGAAGAGTATTTTTTTGTTACTTTTTGCTTTTAATCTCATATTGGCATTGCTGCTGCACTTATCTGAGTGAGACCCTTCCTCATATACATTATTTCTCTCAGTCATTTGATTCCCTTCTTCTAGCACTATCTTCTTCCTACCTTCCTTTTCTAATGCTTTCCCATCCTTTTGCCTTCCCTCTCTCTTCCCACGGTTTCTTTGATCACCTGTTTCCTACCTATCATCTCTTCTCTCTCCTTTTTGTCCAGGATCATATTTTCTTCTCACTCCATTTCTGCATTTATTTTTATTCCAGTAATCAATCACCCACCCCTGATCGAGTTTGCAAACTCATCCTCTTACCTCTTCTTCCCTCTCCTCTGCCAGCTCTCCTTTTGGCCACCATGCCAAACTCATGCTGACCCCAGAATTGCTCTTTGTTCCCCACATTCACCTTCTCTCTCCTGTTTTCTTCACTTTGGTACTAGGATCTCCAAGTAGGACATGTGTGGGAGCATCAAGCCCAGCACCATAAGGACGGTAGGATGCTTAGTTATAACCCACCTTGCAGTAGTCACTGTGGGGATTTCACTGGTGCTACCAAGCTCACTGAGTCATCTATGGGGCAACCTGGGCTGACCTAGAGGAAATGGTATATAGGAGAAAGGTATGAGGCTCTTTAAAATGTACTGGCAATATTTTTCTTTTTATCAACATAAAAATATCTAATATTCCTGTTAGTATCTTGATAATGAATAACTGATACTATTCTTATTTTGTATTACACCATTTGGTTAAGCTTCCAGTTTTATATGTATGCGCACATGTACCTCTAGTACAAAATCTTTTGTTAAGACCTCACCAATTAATCTTCAGAGCTGCCACTGCTCATGTGAAAGCTTATTAAAGTTTCAATCACCTGCATTATAACTGGCATTCCCATTCCAAAACCTGCTGATCCTATATGAAAGGACTTCTAAAAATCTGAATGCAAAAATAAACACACAGATACCTCAGAAAATGCTAATGGATTCACTTCTGTCCTTGATCGCTTGAGTCACATTTCCCACTGAGCTGCCTTCGTGGGACCAAGGGCAGAGCTGATCTCAGTGAGTTTATATTAGAATAGCACTTAGATAAATAAACCAAACGTGGGAGCTGTAGGTAATCAAAACTGAACACAGCACTATAGGAAAATGGAGACTCAGATGTCCCTTAACACTGAAGACAGACATGGCCTGCTCTTCTGGTATGTAATCTAATATCCTCTTCTAAAGCTGGACAATAACGATATGTTTATTTAACCGTTTCACCAAGGCCTCTGCTTCCTCATTGAGAGAGATGTCCTGACATTGGCCTACTGAAAGAATTTTGAGGAATTAGAGTGATCATCTTTAAAGTCACTGTAAAAAAAACATATGTACTTTCATCATTGTTCACATAAGATACTGAACTTATATTTGGTCGCATACCTCTCAAGTTTGCCTTATTTTGAAGGATATCAGTCACTTTTATACAACGCCTCATCAGTATTTCAGGCGTGTTCTATGTCTCTTCATTTCCACTAAAGCAAAGGCATTGGTCTAAAGGAAACAATTAAAAATTATGTATTTTCATTTTATGAGAAACAAATACTTTATGGGAACAATTGCACCCCTGAAACTTGCCACTGCCTTAGTAAAGCTGTAATCAATGCACTCTGCAATAGGTACAATTTTCTCTCTGTTTAAATGGCTTAAACCTGAAATATCTTCATCTGAGGGGAAAATACAGTTTGGACATTTGCTCGAGTTGCACAGTGGACAAATCCCTTTGTAATTACAGCACACACTTGTATTTCCCCCTATGAACAAGGGAATGAAAAAATAATTACAGTAATTTACCAAATAGGTTTACAAAGCTTTTGAAAATAGGTTCTGAGAAAATAAGGCTTGTGTTTGAAGATAAATTCTTTGGATTTCACTCTGTCAACATATAATAACGAACTAGTATCTTATCAAAGAACTAAGACGGTAAGCAAACCACATCCCACTCCAGAAACTTTTCCTTACAAAATAACATATTGTTCCTTTATATTGTAAGTCAGAGTGCTGAATTCAGACAGTACTTCTAAAAGCCTAGTATGAGACTGTAATCAACTAGGACTTTGAAGAAGCTTTCTGTAAAACAAAATTGGGCTAAAATATTTTTAAGGGCGAGCTCAGAAAGCAAAATGGTTTTGTGCTGATAGCTGCTTGCAATACATAAGATGACTAATAATACTTGTTGGTTTGTTTTTTTCCTGAGCACAGTGTCCTAACTCAAAAACCTCATGGCTGTGCACTAAGGCAGGACAATCATAGCCCAGCCTACTCTTTGATGTCTACGCTGGTTCTGTGCAAGGGCTGTCACTGGGAACTGCAGCTCAGCACTGTGCTCAAAGATGGGCACTGCAGACAACACCTAGAAAACACACTGGAACAAGAGTCCATTTTTTGATCTTTCCTTTTCTTCCTTTTGACTTTTCAATGCCTAACAAACTTGTATTGCTACTGGAAAAGACTTATCATAAATTTATCCTTGAGATGGTATGGCTCACAGACACATTACTAGCCCTTTAGCCAAGTAAAACTACCAAGCTTGAAAGTAACACACAAACTTGTAATTATGCCTTTAAAGGATTTTACACAAAGAGATCATGGTATAATGTTGCCACTGTACATTATATAGAGGTTGTTATCTACTATGGTTATTCTCATTGATGCAACACAGACTTTAATGCAATACGAAATTGGTCACTGTTGTCATTCCAGCATTTTGAATGAAAACAATAAAAGCATTTTTCATATCATTGTTCATAAGTATGCACAAAAACATTCATCAAAAATTTTGGAAATAAAGGGCTTATGCTGGATCTGTGCTTGTTGTTCCAAGCTGACACTTGACCTGAAGGAATAGCAATGTCGCTGCAGAACCTGGTAAAATTTGCATTATAAAAAAAAAAAAAAAAAAAAAGAGTCTGAAAACTGAATTCCAATTAACTTATTCTTTAACTGACGTGAAAACTTTCTATCTCACAGTATCTAGGGCAGAGCACAGAATGCCAATGTAAATTAAGGCAATTCTCCTAGAAGACAGAAAAGGAGCCAACTCCCCCAAAGTGTTAAACTAAGGGGCACACATGCAAACCAAGCCACATCATACATGGTGGAAGTGTCAGACCTGAAGCACAGGGTGATGTGAGGCATTGAGGAAAGTCTCCTAGGTCTTACTTCCCAGTCATCTAGGACAAAGCCTGAGCTTCCTTCATCTAACAGCCATCACTACAGGGAGAAAGTGGTTCACCAACACTGCACAGAAAGCTCACTCAAGAAAGGTCTAACTGCAGGCAGCCTATCCACTTTTTTATGTCATGGTTCCATGTCAGAAAGTCTGTGTATCTCCTACCCTTAATCAAGCTAATCAGCATTACAGGATCCATAAAGGACAACAAGGGGTATCATGCTTTTCTGTCCCACGACATCTAAAAACCTCTAATTGGGATTTGCATGTAATTTTATGAGAAAGACACTTCTGGAGAGATAGCCACTGTTTTAAACACCATCCAGCTGATGATATGAAACTACATGTCTGAAAGCAAAGAACCAGCCTCTCTGTTGCACCCTTGCAGAGCTGATGCTGGTGGCTTAACTAGAGAAATGCCATCAGCAGTGTGTCAAATATGACTGCCAATTTTATTTCTTTTGTCACACCTCTTTAGCTGATCTGGCTTGGTATGGTTCTGGTCTCACCTAACCAGTAAGGGTGCTGGTGGGCATGCATGTATGTTTTACTGCTTATGTAAAATTTTTCATTTGAGGAGTTCCAGAGTATGTATCATATGTTAGACCAAACCTGAAACTCCTCTTCATATCTTAAAGCACTTCTTTGCCTCAGTGTGGTCTTGAGCTTGGGAGTTGTTTTGCATTGAATGTAAAAAATGTCCAGTGACATTAGTAAGATCCATGTTATTCATATCTCCTACTATGTTAAAAGAAAATAAGGCATCAAAGGCAAACCTTTCAAGAACATTGATACTTGCTATGAGAATTTTACACAGCAAGAAAGAATTCATTTAGGTTAGTTTTGCATCAGCAGCTAAACATTCAGTGAGCTTCTGAGTTTGATGACAGACGAGTTGCTTACTGCCTTTTCAGGATGTAAAACACATGAAATGCCTCACTGAGTAACAAACAGAGAGTATCTAACAGAGAGCGTGGACCCTAAGGATAACCACACCACAGCAGGACACAACTCATTGCAGAGCTTCCAAAGAAACCACTGTGTTGCTGCAGCTGCCAGAATAGGTGTCTGGGAAAAAAAAAAAAAATTAAAGGAAATCTCATGCTAACTGAAATGCTGTTCTTGTATGGATTAAATTTCTGTGCTGTCTCATGTATGTTACGAAACATGCAG
The DNA here is from genome assembly GCF_022539395.1 of Myiozetetes cayanensis. Lineage (NCBI taxonomy): Eukaryota > Metazoa > Chordata > Aves > Passeriformes > Tyrannidae > Myiozetetes > Myiozetetes cayanensis. Next base: position 44,432,892 of record NW_026087742.1, on the reverse strand, counting down.
AAGTATCTTCATTGTTACACTTGATTCCTACTACTTGACTCCCTCCCTTCTTATGCCATCTCTTTTTTTTAACGTAAGGACTCAAGAAATCCTCAAGAAGGGCACATGATCTGCATAACAGCAGGCTTGGCATGCTTGAATCCAGCTTACCTGAAATATGCTGGAAAAATTCTGTACCTAGAGATGCCCTGATTGGCAACTCATTTAAAAAGTTGCAAGAGATCATTTCTGTCCCATCAGTTTTAACCCTGCACTGCCTGTGCCCCTTCTCAGTTTCACCTATATGGACAACAGCCATTGCACAGGGGGACTGCAGCTGGGTCAGCAGACTGCAGAAGAAGGCAGAGGAATCAGGCAGGCAGTGGAAAGATTTACGATTTCTCAATATGCACCTGAGACACATCAAATATTTGCACATTTTAGGAACACAGCTGTGTAGCTGAGATTTATTCAGGCCCTGAAATATTTTATCTGAACCAAAACCACTGCCTAATAGGCTGAATAACAGAGATAGGAAAGGGGTGATTGATCTAACTGGAATAAATTATGCCACTGTCTTTCCAAATTTTTCATTGAAGTAAAACAGAAGCTCGCTTTTCTTCATTTTACTCATGGTCATGATTAATAACAACAACAATAACAATGTTATTCTTCAAGGTTCCTTCACATCTGGTGAACCATTTGCCACACTGTAAGTTAAAATGAAATTTGAAAATATTACAAAAATAAAGGAAAATATGCAACATTGTAAAGGCCTCAACGATTGCTGACAAAAGCCATTTGTAATAGAAAGTTTAAATTTTTTTATCAAACAAATCAATATCATAATCACTGGGGGATCAAAAAAGAGAATTCTGTATACTTGGTACTGTAAAGGTACTGTAAATACAGAAGTGGAACATTTGCCATCCACAGACCAACCTTTTCAGCCAGAGAAGGAGCAATGTTATGTTGTGGAATTTTTAAAAGCAAGAAAGCCTATAGAGTCTGGTATAAATGCAGTCAGCTTGACTGCTAGGATTTGGGTAGAAATCCCAGGGTCCTTCCATCCTCCCAGCTCTCGTGTCAGAGACGTGTGACATACCTGATATGCTTTACAACACCAGCTTTACCATTCTGCTTTATTATTCTTATTACTCTACTTGCAATGAATTGGTCACAGAGAGCCCTATGTGCCAGCTCCTGCTCAAAAGACAAAGAAGCAAAATGGGCAAACAGGGGGATGGAGTGTCTTGCCAGCTGCATGCAAGGTGGTAGTGGTAGAGCCAAGCCCTGCTTCCTTCCCCAGAACCGTTCTCTGAACTGGGGGTCCTGCAGTAACAACACCAACAGAAAAGTTGCTTTTGTACTTTCAGTCTGTTTATTTGAAATAATGACTGAAAATCAAGTGGTGCTTGTTCCTTTAAAACAAAGTCTCTGAAATAAAATGTTACAGCTGTTTCAAGTCTTCAGGCTCTGCTTCTATTGATTTTGAATGCAACCAGTGATTTCTGCTCTTGCTTTTCTGTCCCCTTTCAACCACCTACACCTTTCGCCTTCATACTTTTTCCAGTCTCTGAGAAAACACAAATAATTACCTCTCAGCCTCCGGAGTTGTGGAATCTCTCATCTTGTGAAAGTCACTTCCAAACAACTGTTCTTGGACTTTGTTTCTGTGAGACACATTCTCAATTCCCCACCATTTACTCCTCTGATTTATTTTAAGAATGTGAACAGTCCAGGTGCATTAAGGGAAAATAGGTGTATCTTTAATTTTGAACTTACAAGTAATGCTGTTTTCAACTGAAATTAAGTAAGCTTCAAGGTTTTGAAGGAACTGGGCCTTTAAAAAAATGGATAAGATTTGAAAGAGAAAAAAAGAAGGTGGTCAGTGGTGTGAGTGAGTATATGTCTGGTTGCACTGAAACACCAGCAACACACACCCAAGGAATAGAGATGTTGGAGTTGTCACATTTTGTAAGTGATGAAAACCAATCAAGCCCAAGGATTAGGCCATGAACTGAGACTTGGGAGATGGAGATGCCATTCCCAGACACATCACTCAGCTATGTGCCACTGAGAAAACCAACTAATCTTTCCGGGTTTCTGTTGCCTTCACAGTTTTCTTTGGCTCTTCATAGAGTCTGCAAGGCATTCAGGTAGGTCTCATCAACATGGGTCTATTTCATGCACAACATTTGGTAGTGTTTTACTACCAAAACATGTTTTCCAACTGATAAGACCATTTTTAAGGTATTAAAGACAAATATTTCAGAGCTATGAAGAATGGTGTCCTGTACTAATTGGTCTCTTTGTGTTCATACATTTTGACACAGTCTTTAATTAAATAACCCATTTGGGTGTTACCCTGTGGTGGAACTGATTTGCACAGTGCGTGGGACACAGCACCCACACTACGTCTTCCCTGCTGCTGTCAGGGAGCTTGGTGAGAAGAGAGTTGGGGTACATTCCTCACTTTGGGGTCCTTCCATACAGCTGCACCTTAAGTGACAACATACCATCACTACCTGGACTTCAAGGCCAGCAGCGGACTGCTTCCTAAACAAAAAAGAGCCTGACAGAGCTCTTTAACTGGTGACCAACCTCAATTCCTTCTTGTTTGTGTTGCTTCCCATCTTTTTAAATAGTATAGGAAACTCCAAAACTGTTTTTCAACATGTTTTTTGGGTGTTTTTTTCTGGTGCTACCTGCTTAATCTTTGCTCCTGTATCCTGATTTCTACCTCTTGACCTTTCATCTGCCCCATGGATCTGGGTGAAATCACAGATGTCTTGGCTCCTTTATCTTTGGCCATGCCCCTTCGAAGGCTGCATCTCTTATTTTAACTGGTACCTAACTTTACCTCTCCTGGTCATTTCTTCCGAAAAATGTTGAAGATGCCCTGCGGTTGCCCCGTGCCAGTTCCCCCCTCTCTAGCTTAGTCAGATGTAGCAGCTCCAGGAAAAGAAGCCATCTTGAAGTACACCTGACTGTGAGGGAAGACTGTAGACTTTCTTCTTGGGAACTGGGCTAGCATTTCCCAGGTATTCATAGCAACCACAAGTTCAAATGCACTCAGACTCTACAGGCTGTGCAGAGAGTCCTATTCCCAACATCTATGTCTGTTCTGGGCAGGTGCAAATGTTCCAGTGACTTATGGCCCAGGAAAATGAGGGTAGGTTGCACTACAGATTAGACGTCACCTTGCCAAAAGTTATTTTCTTCTAAGCACAGGTTTGGAAAAAATCGCAAATAATCAAATGAGAAAACTGTAAGAAAATACCTCAGAATCACTTAGTGCTGAAAATGTATGTCTGTCTTAGCCTTATTTTCAGAAAGGGCCTATTAGAATTCAAACGCTGTCCCAATTTTCAGCTTGATGCAGATACCCAGTACAAACAGATATCAATGGTAAAGTTTTGAATAACTGAAGCTTGTATTGCACAATGACATAATAGAGTCTGAAAAGCCTGTTGTCTTGCATCTGTTTTTTGGTTCAATGGGTCTAACATCTGGAACATTAAACTGCCATTCTGATTTTTTTGTTAAATTTTTGTAAAATTAGATTTCTTGTGTTTAAGGTCTTTTTGTTTAAGATCTCTGAGGGAACATTCACAGTCTTGGCAGCTTGTGCTATCTCAGCTCTAATAATGCCCATATTTTGAGAGACAAAATGTACATTGATCATGCCATGGATTCCTGTTTCACCAGATGCATTGTTTCAGGCCTTTGTAATTTCATACTGGATTTCATCTCTTCTGAAAAGGAAAGAGAGACATGCAAGAGAGATTCAGGAACATTTTTCCCATGAATATGTTTGTCTAAAATATGACTAAAAGGGCCTGCTAGGGAGAAAATACAGTATTTTTCATTAAAAAATTAATATGTGGTTACAGCTAGGTCAAAATGGATTTTTTTTACATGCCCAATTTATTACATGTTTCTAAGGATTTTATTTTTGTGCTCATTGCAGTAGCAGAGCAAAGGGATTCTGGCTTAATTGCGCTTGCAAAGAGATTTGGAATAAGAGCCTTAAAAAGTTTCCTAATGATCCTGAACTGATTTTTTTCTCTCCAGACTAAAGGCTGTGGAGATCAAAGATGAATGAAAATGTTGGGGTGAGCAGAAAGCGACTGTAATGTTTCCTTTTTGCATCCAGAAAAGTCAGATATTTGGACTGTTTTCACAGAAATGAGGGAGGAAAATTATAATGTCTCTCTATTCACCCAGAACCAATAGAAATTTGTCTTGTGACTCCTCTCATATAGAAAATAACCAGTCTGTCAACAAAGCCCTACTTAATGAAATCCTCATTTTGTGCTCCATGTTGGCTTTTATATAAAAGTGTTGACTGACAAGCTTATTTGGTGGTGGTTTAGGGGTTTCCTGGAAGGAAATAAGTTGCCTTAATCACTTCTAAAAATTAACAAAATACCAACCAACAACATCAGTGGCAGGACTGGGTTAGCAGCATTGCTCTGGGTTGCACAGGTGTAGCCATTACACTGAACCTTCCAGAACTCTCAGCAAGAGGACAGAGAGAAGAGGAAGGAAGACAGTAGGAGCAGAAAACCATAAATGTTACACATTAAAAAATGTTCTCTCTCCCCCTTCTTTTCCCTTCCTTTCTATTCCTCACATGTACTTTCCTCACACGTACTTTAGTATTTATCTACCATGACAAGTCTCATTTCTCCTTTTAAAAGAATGCATAAATGAGCTATGAATATTTGATCCTTTTTTAAACAAATATTTTGGCTTGACAAGTCATAGCAGATAAGACTACCCAAGATGGTAGCCAGCTGCTCAGAGGAGGGAGCGTAGGTAGAACAGGGGCCAGTGTTAAAGGCATCACCTTTCCCAGGCAATGAACGAAGGCTGCTGTGTGAGGCAGGATGTCAGCCTTTCCCGCTGCAAATCTTCTGGTCTTGCACAGACTGCTTCAAAGTTGATGGTGATTCTGCAGATTGGTGAATTCTGCCACAAATTCTGGGCTCCACTTCAGCACACACATGAGTGGTCTAACTGACTTTGGTGGAAATAGTCGCAGTTTATAGTCAAACATCTCTGTGTGTCCTTTCAGGACCATGGTTTAGACAGCACGTAATTCTCTCTGTTAGGGTTTTTAGGAGGTTTTCCTCTCTGTACCTGGGCACTTCAGCTGACTTTAGACAATTCAGATTAGCTGTTTTATAAAGAATTTAACCTCCCACCATAGTGAAATTTAATAAATGAAATTATTAAAGGGTTTTTCGGGTACACATGTATGGGTTTGTTCACATTATATTTCAGGCTTTACTGCAGAGATACTGTAATCTGCAGAAATTATTCCCAGGAATCCTACTGTGCAGATACTTTGAGCCAGTGACAAATACACAGATTTTCAAAAAATGCCCACTTATATCTGTTTTGCACCAAAGCTATGAGCATCTGAGTGTTGTATGTGAATGCTGGCACGTGACCTTCACCTTAAAGTCACAGAATCGCAGAATATTTGAGTTGAAAGGGACCCACAAGGATCATTGAGTCCAACTCTTAAATTAATGGCTCATATGGGGGATCAACCCCCAATCTTGGTTTTATTAGCACCATGCTCTACCCAACTGAGCTAATGTCAGAGTCTTACTCTTATTAAAAGCTATTTTAGGTATATTTTTAATGGGATATGTGACTTTTGGGCATTTTTTTAGTTTGTCATTGGATTTCAGTTTTAAATTGTATATTTTGGGGAAATATTTGGATGAAAAAATTGAGAAAATAAAACTCTTTTTACTTGCTTTTTTTACTATTTCTACAATTGTCACTATGGAAAATTTATAAAAAAACAGTGCTCATTTTCTCTTAGTTTCTGCATTATTCACCTTTTCTCCAAAGATAAAGGGTCAGCTTTGCTTTCTTGGTGAGAAAAAAAGCCACACCAAAACCTTAAAGTGTTACATTAGATTAAATTACATTTTCAAAAATTCAAGACAGAATTTTTTACTTAGTTGTAAATTTACATCATGGAGAGATAATAATGTGAGATTAACTGGAGTCAGAACAGGGTGCCCTTGACTTCAGAAGTCTTTCCATTTGTCTCAGGAGGAAAAAAGTTATTGACTGTGGAAGTCTTTTTACTGAGGTAACTCTTCTCTTTGTATATTTTTAAAAAATATATATAATTATAGCAACTTTTTGAAGATTAGGCAAGGCTGAAAGCTACTGATAAGCACAGGCACAGAGAGCAATTTAATCCCTGCATTAAAAATCTTGTCTTGGAAATTTCTGGATTTCCAAATCAGACATCAATGAAAGACTCATATCATTTTAGTTTCCAAATATTATGACCTCCTTGTACTTTTCAGCCATTAAGATACTCCCTTAGCAGGACAACCCTGAGGCTGCAGGGGCAAGCAGGGCCCTATCTGGATGTCAACTTACTACTGCTGTGACATAGAGACACATTCCTGCATCAGCTGAGGGGCAGTATGGTCAATGATGCTGAAGGCCTCTATGGTCACTAGTGCTGCTAATTCATCATAGCAACTTCACAGGAATCTTACACAGCGTTTTTACTTTAGATACACATCCTCAGCAGTTGGACCCTGGACAAAACATACTGAAGGGGCAAAGTCCTCTGAAATATTGCAGAACTCATTTCACTTCGTGTATAGAGAACATCAGGACTAGGTCTTAACAATTTTCCAGTGGAAAACAAACAAACAAACAAACAAACCAACAAGAACAAAAAACCCTTGTAGCCCATAAATAGTACAAATGTCACAGAAGTATGCTTTCCCTCTCTGCATTGTTTGGGGAGCATTTGCAGAAAGAAGGTGGGATTGGTGGGAGAATGTGCTTTTTTGAATATATGTATACATTCTTTTGTATTAAGCTTCCACAGATGAAAGTGCTCATGTTAATGTGCCCTTGTGACATTCTGTTTGAAAATATTACTCTTTCTTCAAAGAAGAGAAAGGGAGAAGCTGTAGCTTTAAGTTGTATGAGCATGGGAAAATCAGACATGGTAATAAAAGTGGATGTTTGAGTGCGTCAGATAAAATTTATTAGATAGGGGTCTCCAGCTCAGTACATTCCTATGCAAAATTCTTGGTAAGCTGCCAGAAAGTGAACTCTGAGCGTTAGCACAGTAGAAAATATTTATATTAGTGTAAGGCTGTTGGCTGTGATATGCTTCTGCTCTTTTAAAATAGCTTGCCACAAATTCAGAGACATCAATAGAGGTCAAACTGTAGGGAACTATACAATTTAATGAATCAATTATGGCCTTCCAGACAATCAGTAATACCATTGTGGAAAAAAATGAATTATTAACATGTGAAAATAATTTGTAAGTTGCAACAACACATACAGTAGCAATCATGGTTATGTTTCTAAAAATGTCCAGTCAGTCTAAGTGCTTTCCCAGTAAATTTGGCACAACAGATTTCTTTTGTTTAGCTTTTTTCTTTTTTTTTTTTTTATTATATTTTGAGCATTATCTTCAATATGAATGACTATGTGAAACCATTCTTCAGCACACCTTAGCATTGGCTTCACTCAGGTGCTCATATTTCATCAAAATTGAGCTCATGAGAAGGAATGTTGAATAATTTCCAAATATATTCCATTACTTTTAGTTCATTAAGATACACAATTTGTATCAGTGATAAGTTCTGTTTGAAATGAGGGGGGGCTACCTTGAGGTAATTTTCTTTTTCATCTGAACTTTGGTCCAAATTCTGATTGTACCTTTTCAAGATATTTCTAAAACCTCAATTTGAAGGAGGCACATTTTTCTACACACTCAACTTTGGCACAAAGAACTGACTTGAGCAACATTTCCCTAAGGCAGTTATTCTCTACTTTCTATGATTTGCTTGTGGATATTTCACTTGAAATCTAAGGGAAAAAATGCGTGGCCTAATTCAACCTCCTGCCCAAGGCTGCTTTGCTATGCCAGTGGGGCCAATATGTCTTTAGTCTCAGTGTAGTCACATGGGATGGGTACAAACAGATGCAGAAGTACAAATAGTCGACAACTGAACTGTTATTTCTCTATTTCTTCTCAAGGTCATAGGAATTCTGACACAAAGTAGAAGGCTGACCCTAAGCCTACTGAATCTTAAAAAATTTTAGTCTCAAAAAATGAAATTAAAATCACATATTAATCAAATCATATATACTGAGGCTTCAACTGCTGTTTCCTAATATGTATTTTTTGAACTATGAACCTTTAGGCAAAATGGTGAAATAAGTCCTTGTTTATTTGGGCTTTTGACAGCACTTGATCCTTGAAAGTTTGTCTTTTAATGACAGAAAAAAAATTATGAGATCAATATAAGTTCTTGATTACCCTACCATCTTTAGAGCAAAATGCTATTTCATTTCTAGACCTGGTTTCCTGAGAACTCCTACTTCTTTTGGGTTACAGAGTTGCTCACCTCAAATATCCTTTTATTTTATATTAAGCAGAACACAAAAATTTTCCCAGCATCAATCCAAGCTTCCACAGAGTATTTATATCAGTCAGACTAACAGCTGTTTGGTGAATTTAGACTAATCACAATTTCTTATTAATTCAGATTCTTTAAGTTAAGAAAATATGCAGCAAACTCTCAATTAAAACTAACACGCTCATTTCATAATTTTAGAAATACACAGGTGAAACACAAACTAAGGGGCCATGTTTCACATCTGTTTCTCAAGTTTTAGAAGGAAGATGTAAGTTTCCACAGAGGTTGAAAGGATCTGGAGGTATGTATAAACAGAGAAACTGGGCTGAATGCTAAATCAGCTACTCTCCTTATGCACCTTAGTAAGTCAATATTAATACTTCAAATGAAAAATGAATCTATAATAGAATCATAGAAAAGTTTGCGTTGGAAGGCATCTCCAAATATCATTGTGAAAATTAATGTCACTGATTGGCATAGAATTCACATCTAATGCCACCAGAATTTGCTAGACTATTAAGTCTTAAAGAGATATTTTCTTCATGCATTTTAGCAGTAGCACATTTTAGTTAATCAAATATGCATGATTCCTCAAGCTGTTTCTTGGGTCTATCGGGAACAAACAAATACGGAAGTTGCCCATGTGCATGTCGACCATGCTGCTGTAGCTGGTGCACAGAATTCCTGGTAAACAGAGAGTAAAATGTGTTAAACCTCTATCACTGAATTGTAAGCTAATATGTCTTATCTTGCAGTTTTATCAAGAACACAGAATTCATTAGATCATTAACACTAATTCTCTCCCTTCTGTGGCAATCCACAAAATGTATTTCTGCCATGACTTAAACACACCAAGTGAAAAATCAAGAAGAAATCATACTCCTGTCCTGAGGACTGCCATACCTGTCTGCCTTATTTTTTCCTCTCCTGATTTGCAAAGCCACAGGTAGCCCCTTATCTCCTCGTAAGAAGAAACATTGCTCTCATCAGACAGACAGTTTAGACATGGAAAGTTCAAAACAATGTGCTCAGGATGATCACAGATGTGCACGGTGATCTGGAAAGCTTAGCTGCCTTTCTGTAGAGTGTATAAATCTATGAAGTAGTAAAAATCACTTTCTTATAGGGAAATTTTCCTCCTAAGGTGTAAGCAAAAATATTGTGTAAATGGTTCTGTGGAATTCTATGATCTCATGAGATTGGATTTTATTTGTAAAGACACAGTGAATATATATGGAAGGAAACATATTTTTATTTTTACTTGCAATAAACAAGATTTCTTATATTGCTTCTAAATGTACTCATTTCACATCTGCTGCAAAGTGTATAAATGGAACCAGCAGGTTTCAGTTGAGTTTTTGATGTCCCAACATAATTTTTTCTAGGTCTCATGAGACACAGAGATGTATGGAAACCTAATAGAAGTTGCAACTACACAGGACTTTGTGTCACAAAAGGATCAGCTGGAATCAGAGTAAATATCTACTCTAAAGTCAGAGGTACATTTCTGCTAGGCTGAATTACTGGCACATCTCCATAAACATGACTCTCTGTACTAGGAAATAGTTAATCTTTTATTATACTGGATAGCCTTGTGGGATTGCTTTAGTGATTCATTATGGAAATCAAAGTAAATTCTAAAGTATTGTGCAGTTTGGCTCATCCACTTGGAAAAACCCTAATGATCAAAAAAGCATGTGTTCTTACTCAGATATGTTTTATGACATGACTGTAAAATGTACCTACCACAGTTTTTCATTGTTTCACAGACAATAAGCACAGTCATTTTCAGGTTTCTATTGTTCTGCAGCTGAAGCCATGAGTGTCCCTTTGCTCATTGACATGAGTAACAATTACATTTACATCTACCGAAGAGTCATGATTAATTACTATGTTTCATCAATAAAGTTTATTCTTTAAACCTACAGAAATTATAGCATTGCATTTGAGACATGATTCTGAAGAGTATGTCAGCTTTTCAACCATAAACAATGTCTGAGAATTTATAACTTGGCAAAAAGGCTTTTTTGAACTAAATCTGAACATATATGCTAGTAGCCCAGAAGTAATCTATTTTCTGAGATCTGCCAGCCTTACTCAGACAAGGTTATGCTTCAAATATACAAGGAGTTCCATTTATTTCAGTGGGCATAAACAGATAGGAAACAGATTCTGGATGATTTTAAAAGTTGATTTCAACAATTTAAATCCCTATGAGGAGTGGCTGAAGTCACTTGGTTTGTTCAACCTGGAGAAGAGGAAACTGAGGGGAAACCTCATTGTCTTCAACATTTTCGCTAGAGGAAGCAAAAGGGCAGGTACCAATCTCTTCTCTCTAGTGGCCAGTGACAGGACTTGAGGAAATGGCATGTAGCGGAGTCAGGGGAGGTTTAGGCTGGATATCAGGAAATGCTTTCCCCTAGAGAGCATTGGGATGGGTTCCTCAGGGAAGTGGTCACAGCACCAAGCCTGACAGATTTCAATAAGTGTTTGGCAATGCTCTCAGGCACATGGTGTGGTTCTCAGGGTGTCCTGTGCAGAGATAGGATTGGACTCGATGATCTTGATAGAACTCTTCCAACTCAGCATATTCTATGATTCTATGATTTTATGATTTCTCAGAAAACAAACCTGGAACAAAAATGGCATGCATTTCTTTTAGCAAATATTTTTAAAGGAGTCTTACTGAAGAAGTAACAAACAGTGAAATTTTAATCCTACTGAAATTCCAAGAAGTTTTCATATTGAATCCCATTTATTCAGACCTGGATTTGAAAGTATGAAGTTACCTTTTGGTAGGTGCTTTGCATTAATGAGGTGCATTTTTTGTATGAATTTTTTATAATCGCATTTGAGCAGTGCTCTAATAATAATGAAAAAGTTCATTCCTATTATGCCTTAGAGAACAGAGGTTTTATAGAACCCAGTGGAATTGCAGATGTTATTTCTCACAGGAATGACTGTTTGCAGGAAGGGAGAGAATCTAAAGTTTGGATGGCTTGTCTTAAATTCCCAGGTCTTTAAGTGCCAGTAGTTCAATTCCAAAAATCCTGAATTTTCATAGCCAATGGCTATCATGGGGTCAAGAGAACTGTCCATCTTTTATTACAGCAGAAAAATCCAGATCACTCTGGACACCATCTGCTTCTTGTGTTTTTTTTTTTTTTGAATTTCCTTATATTCCTCCTATCTGTGGACATTTCCAAACCATATTTTCCCAGTCAATCCCCAGACTATGCACTAAACTCATGTTAAATTTTGAGCTGCCCTTTGACATTCTAATTGAACAGCAAGCCTTAACATATGCTTTGAATGTTGCTACAGTCTCTCAGTTGTCAAATAACTGCCATGATGTTCCAGCCTCTTTAGAGAAGATTATTCACTGTGTTAAATGTTTCAGTTAGAGAGAAACTGTTCAAAAACATTTACTGCAGTTATAACACTAAGTGATAAATACCTGAAAAGATTTGAATCACCAGTTTCCGAGTGCCAGTAATGCTCCACTGCTAGTGTGCCTGAACTCTGTGCCAAAGAAGGGAAGAGGGTATATTATAAATATTTTATTTATTAATATATATAAGAGATTACAGAAAACAGAGGTGTGGCTTCTTGGCAGGTAATCTTCCATTTACAATCATAGAAGTTTGTATAGAACTAAAAGTGAACCAGAGTATAAAATGCTATAGAGAAATAATGAAAGAGAAGGTTTTGCGATCTGTTGAGACCAAAGGCCATCTAAAATGTTACTCAGCCAGTGAGTTGTAAGAAACTTCGGTCATATACAAGCTCTCATCACACCCTGCAGTAGGGATCAGGTCATGGCCTTTGACCCATTTGTGTGGACCTGCTCACATCTAATCTGTTCAGGGCCAGTGTCCCCAGGATCAGCCACCCCAGACAGACTGCCAGCCATGGATTCATGCACTGCACATGTCACTGCACTCTTTTTGCACACAGGTTACCATTCTCCATTTTTTTGCCATCACCTTTTGTCCAAGCAGTGTGCATTTTCCAGAACTTCTTGCTATTGTAAAGTAACAGAGGGTTGCCATATGTTTTTAAGGGCTGTTCTATGACACCATGTGAAAATTAATACAGTCTAGTAGGCTTAGCTAAAACTGAAATGCCCAACTCTTTTCTTTTGGTTGCTGCTTCACAGTGGTCTGGGATAGGATTGGGTTACCTCAGTGCCTTTTTTAAAAATCTTTTTATGTATCCTTGTCCTGATTTTTATGATTAAAACTGTACTCCTCTCAGTAACAACTACTAATACAAAAGATAAAAGCTACAGTGCAGGCACAATAATTATCTTTCCCAGTTCAGGTTTTGATCCTGTAGTTTGATCTATATGAGTGGTGAAACTTGCTTGTGCTGAGCCATTTGCAAAAAGGGAAGCTTAGAAGCAGGGCATGTCATTGGTTAACAGCCCACTATAAAATTAGTGCCCTGTGTTGCTTTTTCTTTCAGTTTGCTTGATTTTAAGTAGGTGATGAACATGTAGTAAATGCACAAACTAACATATACACAATGATGTCTCATTGTATGACTTTCCAAGCTGGGAGACTGCAAAATCTAGGGCTTTCCACAATGGAAACAATGCAGGAGTCTGCAGTGCCCATGTCTCTCATGCTTAATGGTGAATTAACTCCAGAACCTCAAGATGGTTTGGAACACATTTTCTTTTCCACTATAATGTTTCATGAAGTGTTGCGAATTTTTTTTTCTGCAGATGTTGCTGGCAGTGCTACACCACATCTTCTTATTGATATGGTAGAGGTGATGGAAAAGAAACGTGGAACTGAAGTGGGTCGCTGTTCTCTCTTTTTACAGAAAGTTTACAAGAGAAGTATTGTAGACCCACTTTGAACAGTTACAGAACCAGTACTCTTGGGAACTCTGCTCCAATAATTCTTTTAAAGCCTGTGTCTCTGAAAAGGACATACATACACAACTCAAGAAGAGTAGTGTGAGTGGAGTACCATATTACAATTTTTTATCATATCTTGATTACACATATATGGCATACAACAATTCCTGTGATTTGGTATGGATTACAGCTCAGTATCCACTCTCACTTGCTCTGTTGCACACCAGAATGAGTGGCAGCAAGCATCACCACCCTATCCCTAATGCTGTGGTTGCAAGCAGGACTCCAGTCATGGCAAGGAAAAGAGAAAAACAAGGCAAGAGAAACCAGCTGATTGTTATTAGCTAATCCTGAATTTTGAGAAGGCAGTTCATCTCACACAATTTTAGAAATGGGATTCAGCTCTAGTTTAAAACACATTTTGGTGTCTACATTTGAGCTAAGTTCCCATAACAGGCTGTGGACATCTATTCAGAGAAGCCTGTAGCCCGACAAGCAGCAGGGAGCAGGATTCATTTGCCTTATCATCAGCATCTATTGTCATCCCAGGTGCCCTCAGGGATCTTGTCTGGCATTCATCTACTGATTTTGAAGCAATGTGTCTCCTACAGCTGCTGGGTCTGTATGTATCAGCTGTGAGGAGACCTAACAGGACTGTACCCCTTGAGTACTGAAAATGGTCTTAGGAACTTACATTAAAGTGGACACTGTTGACATTCACATGCCTGAGCTACCTGTTGAGATTCCTGTGACAGAAAAAGAGAAGAAATCAGCATTTCTTGGGGATATTACTCCAAAGCTATTCTAGTCTGTATCTTGAAAAAATGCCATAAAGGAGTCTGAAGGGATTTATGTACCTGATTCCACATCAAATGCCATGGGGTATCCAGGACATCTGTATGAGGATGGTAGATAAGACACAGGGCCCACAGGAGACATGGAGTCTTTTCCCAGTTGGCAGAGGCCAGGTAGACTGTTCTTGAGCATCTCACTCAGCTATAGATGCCTCTGTCTTGACACTGAATCTTTATTTCTGCACTGACCAGCTGAGATATAGCTCCTCACTGTACAAATAGATGCAGATGGGTGGGATGAATCTTGATTCAGTGGCTGTTTCCACCACCCAGAGACAGGGGCTATAATTAGCACATGAATCATCCTTTTCTATTCCTGCCACCACATTTGTTCATGGAGACTCCCAAGGCCGTTCAGCTGGCGTGACATGCACAAATCACGGAAGCAAGCACTTAGTTTTGCCGAGAGTCATGCCTGTGGTGCACCTCTGCCTTCTTTCACACCACTTCTTTCCATGTATGCCATTGCTCAAGAAGCAATCTTCCAGAGAGCACACCCCAGCTGGCAGCTTCTGCTAGTTTTCTAGACAGCAAGGCATAAAGCAGGAGAAACTGAGAGTAGAAACCCAGACCTATTACAACTTTTCTCTGGAGAAAATCATGTTGGAAAGAGTTTAGTTGGATGTTAAGAGATGGACTGAAAAGTAGACTTAAATGACAGTGATATTTTATTCTTAACTACAATGCAGCTAATCTCAGGAAAAATGGGAAGGAAACTAATTTAGATCATAATATCTATATAATATATGGTTATCTATATATAATCTATAGATACATTTTTTCTATACAGAAATTGGTAATAAACTCCAGCTGTTGTAGCAGAATTAAAAGAAATAAGGAAGCAATGAAATAAGACTGCAAGTCTAGTGATAATAGAAAAACAAAGGATTTTTTTTTTTAAGTGGAAATATAATAATTTAAAGTGGAAGAAAAGAAAATATTGAGAGTGAAAACAGATAGGAAAAGGTAATAGAAAAATACATATGATTTTTTGGAGGATTGGATGAAATTATGCTATTACATTAAAAATGGAATTAAGTTTCAGTCCTACCAAGGGATATTGATTATATTCCTACTCTAATTAAGTTTAAAAAGTCCTGCTGTCTTAAATATCCTTGTTCACTAGCTTCATGCTAATTACGTGGATTTTTATGATTTTTATGATCATATTTGTTTGTTAGAAACCAGAGTGACACCATAAAGGTCCCAGCCCCATGTACTACTATAGCAATTGGAAATGCAGAGCTCAGTTTATGGAGAAGAATTTTAAAGGTCATGACTTTGCTGACCTCTAAAAGCAACTAACATAGCACATGATGATAGTGTTCTACAACTACTGCTGAACTTGTCTAAATTTTAGGGAGTGAGCTAGATGTGAAAGAACTCAGTCACTGGCAGATCAAACTGACTGAACAATATTATCTCTTTTTCTTCTGCTTCTCCTCTGCGGTCTCGTATCTATTATCTCTTTTTCTACACTTTGGATGAAACACCAGGTTTAATTCTCTAGTTAGGTACTTCAGCAATGTATCATAGAAATGCCGGTCCCTGACACTGGGTGGGCAAAAAGAAAGGGGGAATAATTCCTTCAGCCTAAAATAATCGAAGTTTCCTGAAGCTTGAGAGAGACTTCCAATACCTTTCAAAGCCTGCAGAAGTTTCAGCCAGCCAGACTTTAGGACTTCTCTTCATGACTGCATGAGAAATTCAGGCCTATTCAGAAGATGAGCAGTCCATGAAGTTATGTTTCTATCTTTTTGGCTGAAAGCCTAGGGACCTTATGGGAGTTGGATTTAATGGAGCAAATCCAGTCAATGACTAAAAAATTCATTAAGGGATTGGTAGCATCTTTCAAAGGAAGAGAATGTGAGAGCTGGAACTTTCCAGTCTTAAGAAGAGAAGACTCAGGTGGGTTTTATTAATATATATAAGTACTTGAAAGGAGGGAATGAAGATGAGGGAGCCAGTGGTACTCAGTGACCAGATAAGGGGCTAAAGCTACAAACCTAAACACAGGAGATTCTGTGTCAACATCAGGAAACACTTTTTTCCTGTAAGGGTGATCAAACAATAGGATAGGTTGCCCAAAGAGAATGTGGAGTCTCTATCCTAGGAGATATTTCAAATCTGGACATAGTCCTGGGCAACTGGCTCTAGTTGATCCTGCTTGAGCAGTTAAGGTGGATTAGATGATCTTACAAGTTCCCTTCTGACCTCTCCCATTCTTTAATTTTGTGATCTCTTGCATGTCTACTGATCTCACTTGCCCCACGAGATATGGAATATATGAACTGTAAACACAGCAACCACGGCTGACATGAAAGCAGGGTAGTTAGAACATTGCCCCAGGTCTGAACCCACCTCCCCAACATCCCTAAGCATGTCTGCCTAGTATATCTCTCCAGTCTTGCATTTTGAAACCAGATCAACTTGCAAACAAGAAGAATGCTCAGGTCATTCAGATGGATAAGGCAGAACACAGCTTTTCCTTCTACTCTCCAGTTTCTTTGGTTTTATGATTTTTGATATATACAGGTACATTCAAGGCAGCAGTTCCTGGACCCCCTGGTTGTGTCACAGAACCATGGCTTGGGTTGGAAGGGACCTCAGAGATCATCTACTTCCAACTCCCCTGCTGCAGGCAGGGACACCTTTCACTAGACCAAGTTTTTCAAAGTCCCATACAACCTGGCCTTGAACACCTCCAGGCATGGGGCCTCCACAGCTTCTCTGGACAACCTGTTCCAGTGCCTCACCACCCTCACAATAAAGAATTTCTTTCTAATATCCAATCTAAACCTACTCTCAATTTGAAGCCATTCCCCCTTGTCCTGTCTTTATATGCTCTTGTAAGAAGTTGCTCTCCAGCTTTCTTGTAGGCTCCCTTCAGGGACTGGAAGGCAATGATTAGGTCACCCCAAAGCCTTCTCTTCTCTGGTGTGAATAAAACCAACTGTCTCAGTCTTTTCTCATACAAGAGGTACTCCATCCTTCCAGCCATCCTCTGGACTTGCTCCAGCAGGTCTATGTCCTTCCAGTGCTGGGGACTCCAGAGCTGGATGCTGCATTCCAGGTGGGGTCTCACCAGAGCAGAGTAGAGGGGCAGAATCCCCTCCCTCAACCAGCTGGACACACCGCTTTTGATGCAGCCCAGGATACAGTCAGCCTTCTGGGCTGCAACCGCACACTGCCAGCTCGTGTCCAGCCTCTCATCCATCAGCACTCCACAGTGTTTTTTCTAGCGTTCATATCCTATCACTCGTATCAGGTTTTCACTTCTTGCTTCTTATATGTATTGGCTCACAGCAAGTTCAGGAGTGAACACCTTCTTCAGTTATGGGTTCCATGGTCTGGTTGCTGGTTTGGGCCCTTGGTAGAAGCGCAAGTCCCAGAACTTCTGAGAAAAGCAGGTCCTGCTGTCCCACACTGTCCAGACAGGGAAGACAGAGGTCAGTCTTACCTGGTTAGCTACTGGTTAGAAAGCTCCTTTCCAGCTAAAAACCTGCACACTCCCTAGGGCAAAGAGAACAGCTTCATTCTGTATTTGAACCAAGTCTTCTACCATGTGTCCTGCCTGGTTCAGGGCAAACACTTCCTTGTGCTGTCAGTAAAATGCAAATAACAAGCTGGGTCCAAAAGCAAAGCAGTGACAGAAAAACAGAGAGAAGGAAGCCAAGCAACCCTCTACAACTCTTAATTTGCTACTGATTTTTTGAGCTAGAAGCTGACAGTGGTGTCAGTCAGCAATGAGAAAGGTTCAAGCACTGTATTAGGGATGATATAGACATATTTTTAAGGATTGAAAGGCTCTGTCCCAAAAGGAAAGCAATTTTTTTTACATTATACAACACTGTAAATCAAGGTAAGTTTTGGGGACATCCCATAAATAATCCAGTTCTTTTCTGACTCAGTCTTTCCTAGCTTTCCTAAAAGCTCTGGATTGAGTCAGACAGTCTAAATCCTATTAAAGTCAGTAAATTCATGTAAAAAGGAATGTTCCTTGGACTACAATAAGGTTTCCTACCAATTTTCCTTTGATTATATTACAGATGACAGTTTATAATAGAACTGCAGACTATGGTAACACGGAAAAATCCATAAAATTTACCATTTATATTTTTCCAACTCCTTGTCAGACATCAGAGGGATTTAAAAAATTTAGTGAGGAATTTACAGCTTGACACAATCACATGTGCAGCAATAATAATATAAATATCAAATGTAATCTCCCTCATTCCATTCTAACCCCACCCTTGAAAAGAAGCAAATTGGTGAAGTATTAAAAAATAAGTTGAACTCCCAAGGTGAAGCTGATAATAAATAGAAAAAGTCACAGGGAAACATTTTTTCTCACTGTGTGAGAAGGCTCAGTCCATGCATTTTCTATATGTCATCGGAATAACTCTTTCTGAAAAATCTGTGCATAATGCATCTACCACCTTCTTTTTTTTCCTATAGGTAATTCTATATATGAGCCAAAGAGCTTTTAGAAGAATTTGGGTTCCCTCAAAGAGCAGCAAAATGTTTAAACCTCATATTTCTGCTGGGAATATTTCTATGAATAGCTTATTAAAAACTGCAGGTGTAATCATCCAGGTATTTTTGCGAGGGAACATCTTTAGGCAGGGGAGTTATACAAGGAGCTTTCCTGAGAAGATTCACCTGAGTAAAATTATTCTTTTTCAAACCAGTGTGAAGGACTGGGCCCACTAACCAAATCACCGTATTTTCCATGGCATATTCAGTGGCACAGGTGGTATCATTGCATAGAGGATATGAATATTTCTTTGGTGGTGGTTCCTTCACATATTAGCTTTACACATTCAACACACAGGCCCTTTTGATAAAGGATGTTGCACTGTTTTGCTATCCATAATTTTTTCTTTTTGACTGTTCAAAACTCAAGCAAAGGCATTCAAAACTGTCTCTGAGGACATTTTTTTAAAATATTATTAGTATATATTGAGAACATATACATCTGAAAGGAAAAAAACCAGCTTGACTCATGGTATAATAATAGACACCGTGTAAAAATACATACAGAATAAGAAGATAGTTTGTAATCAGTAGTTAAAAGCATGAGCAAATTCTCAAGATTAGGACTGTAATGTATTGGTAAACATTAAGCTCAGATAAATATGGAATTGAAGTGTCTTATCAGATTCCCTGTAAAATTAATTTTTAAAACTAATAGAATTACCACAGAAATACAGTTTGACTGTAGTAAAAAAGGTCTTTTCCTCTGTTGAATCCCTTTTTATGTTCTGACCGCAATGCAAATGGAATGGGTCTGCAATACTCTTAGGTTTATAGAGACACATTTTATTCAGCATTCTCCAGCTAATTTTGTGCTGTGTCTTCAAACATTAGGTTAGGAAAAGTTTACCCCATTCAAGACTAGTCTCCTCATTAAAATCTTGTAAATGTTTCCTGCCCCTGGAGAATTTTTGGATGTAAGTATGAAGCTGAGATTTGAAAAATAAAAAGAGAAAAAAAATACAGTCTCATGCAACTTACAATCAAGACAACAAGGAGCCTGAGGATGATATAGTGAATGCTATAGTGAATGATATAGTAGACAGGGAATTCTCATTGCTTCATGCAAAAAATCTCCACAGGTATGAGAGCAGCTTTAGATTTCAACATACGAGATATCTGAAAACAGTTGGAAATATTAAGCAATAGGGTTACGTGACTTCAGCTGATGTCCTGCCTCCTGCCAGGGAAGAAAATTCCTGTTTCTTGTACCTAGAGGGTATAACTGAGGTTCCCCAAATTCCTCAGTAGTAAAAACAAATCAAGAAAACTTAGGGGAAAATTTGAATTTGCTACCAAACCCCAGGGTGTGAAATCCTGTAGGGGCTGAATCGATGGAGGGAGTGTGGAAAAGCACCGTAGAACTGCAAGATTAGAGGGCAAGTGTCTGTGCAAGAGGGGGTACAGTGAAAGGAAATGGAAGTATTGCAGAAAAAGCAGAATGAGACTCTGACTCATTAAGCACTTTCTCAAGATTTGGCTGGATGATGGTTCCCACATCCACCAATGTAATAAAGCCAAAAACCAGGACTGAATTTAATTGTTTGTCAGTGGTGCAAGGGTGCTGTGCCTTTCAATGCCACATTACTTACCACCCACTATGCTTGTCTGGTGTCACCTTAATGGGACAAGCAAAAGGTCCCTCTGTCCTGCATGACAGTGGGAGTGTCAGAGCTGTTGTGGTACATCCTGGTGGTAGGAGCCATGCAGGCCCTTTTTCGTTGGGGTTGGGCAAGGACACCAATAGAAATATATAAGGTTGGGAAGACCTTCAAAAATGTGTAAGCAGTATCTTCTTAGCCTGATAGCAATGCTGATCCTGTGGACCAGGCAGAGGTTCAAGAGGAACAGAAGACAGAGAGTCCATGCTCTCCTCAGTCAAAAGATGGGAGGGTTCAGGTAAGGCTGGTTGTCTTGTCTGTGACACTGAACGCAAAGAGAACATCATGAATAGATGGTGTTCAGACTATTGCTTGGTCAGAAGAGCTCTCTTTCTGTCCACTGCCAATGCAAATGTTGTCAGAACAGCCCATTCAGTGCTAAGAGGATTGCACAACCCAAGTAAGCAAAAATCCTCTTGCTCTAACTGCTCTTGTGGTTTTTCTTTTTGCCAAAGGGCAGTGAAAAGAAGACCTGGAAAAATTGTGAGTGAATTTCCTGATGATTTGAGAATCAAGCACCTAATAGGCCACACCATCTCATCCTGCACTGAAGAGCATGTGTGACACTGTAAAAAAGATATTCAGATATCCATTTCTAAATCTGTGTACCGAAGCTGACCTGTCTTCCAAAAAACTTAAATCATGTTTGAACATTTGTATCCATTGATGGTTAATCTGGAATGTTTGGTGATTTTTCTTGCTTACTTTTAGGAGGAATAATATTTGTGTTAGCAAACATATGGATATAACAAATCCAAAAGTCTAGATCATTTAAAACTAAACACAGAAAAAACTTATTACTTTCTTAGGCTGGTTAATAAATGTCTACCAGATTCTGAAATTAGTTCAGTTTCTGACATTGTAACTCCAAAGTTTTTTCTCTCTTGATTTATTTCCAGAAAGACAACCAGTCACATTGTGCAACTAATATTTCCAATTCCCCATAGAAGCCAACGTTTTGGATGTTATTTAGAAATATTGTCATGAAAGAGCAAGTACAATGCTCCTAAAAATGTTTTGATAACACCTTTCCTCTTACCAAATTTTCAATGATTATGACTGTCGAAATTTATTAGCATAGCTAACCTAATGTTTTATCATGGTCAGTGAAATCCTTTACAGAGTAGAATCACACTAGCTGGATACCAACCCTGTGACTGCAATGTATCATCAAGGTCATAATTTTTTAATACTGTAATAATTATTCTTTAATTATAATTACAATACTTATAAAAACAGAAATCTCCCTAATGTTTATATTAATGTATAATAATAAATTAATAAATGATGGTCCAGGAAACACACAATAAATGCTTGGTTAACTTTACTATTCACTATAATTTATGCACCTAGAGTTTGTCTAATGGCACTGGGATATTGTTATTATATCTTATTAACTTGACTTTACTATAAAGAAAAAATTTGTGAATTACACTCTGTGCTGACTTCATGTTGAGTCATACATCTCATAGTTACTATAATCTTTTTTTGCTTATGAAATCATTATAATCCATAAAAAGTTAATCTAATGTTGAAATAAGGTTACCAAAGTAATCAATCTTTGTACTTTTTTCAAACCTTCAAACACTTTCAAAGTTAGTTTTCTAAGGAAAAATATGCTGCAAGATAAAGAACTAGAGGAACCACAAGTAAATGTCAAAAAGATCCATGAGGACGGTGAACCATCCATTGAGCAGTCCCCTGCTCAATTATTCTGCCATTATGAACTGAGTGTGAACTGATGGTAATTGAAGTGAGAAAGGCATTAAAACTTTTTCCAAAGCAACATCTGCAATGAATCAGAGGAATGAAGATAAAATGACAAGGACATTTAATGACAGGATTGTGCCCCTGCCCGCCTTTCTGCCTAAAAAGGTCTGGCTGAATTCCAGTTAGAAATGATCCCAGCACAATGAGTATACCATTTCTGTGTCACATGTAGCTGGGTTTCACAGAGATATTTGAAGAATGCAGTTAAGCATCTCTTTGAAATCTGGACTGTTCCCAACCTTTCCGATGTTTGTGATGCTCTCTTCTTCTTTCTTCTAATATTTTTTCCACCCTCAGAAAAGATCTGTATTATTTGTGAGAGAGTGCCACTGTAATGAATGCACATTGTGGTGTTAGACCTTACAAGGAAATCAAATGTGTGCAGGATCAGCCCAGGCATTCCTCCTCCTTCTCATAGCCCTCACTATTCAGTCCACACCTAGTCATACACTCCCATAACACACCACAGGCCCTCATCTGCATTCTCCAAGCTCAGGAGCAATGCATCCCAGCAAAGAGGAGGTCAGGCAAAAATGCCAGGAGGCCTGCATGGATGAACAAGGAGCTCCTGGACAAATGCAAATACAAAAAGAAAACCTACAGAAGGTGGAAGTAAGGCCTAGGAGGAATACAGAGAAATTGTCTGAGCAGACAGGGATCAGGTTAGGAAAGCTAAAGCCCTGGTAGAATTAAATCTGGCCAGGGACACTAAGGGTAACAAGAGAAGCTTCTATAGGTATGTTGTTGATAAAGGGAAAACTAGGAAAATACAGAGTTTCTCCAAAAGGAGACAGGAGACCTGATTGCCTGGAATATAGGGATAGTTAAAGTACTTAGCAATTTTTTTGCCTTGGTCTTCACTGACAGATGCTCCAGCCACACCACCTGAGTCACAGAAGACAAAGGCTGGGACTGGGAGACTGAAGAACTACCCAGAGTAGGAGAAGATCAGGTTCCAGAATATCTAAAGAACTTTAAGGTGAACAAGTCCATGGGGCCTGATGAGATGCACCCATGGGTTCTGAAGAAACTGGCAGATTAAGTAACTAAACCACTATCCATCATATTTGAAAAATTGTGGCAGTTCAGTTAAATTCCCATGGACTGGAAAATGGGAAACACAACCCCCATTTTTAAAAAGAGAAAAAAGGAAGATCCAGGGAACTACAGGCCATCAATCTCACCCGAGTGCCTAGAAAGATCATGAAGCAGATCCTCCTGGAAACTGTGAAAAGGCAAATGGAAAATAAGGAGATCACTAGTGACAGCCAGCATGGCTTTACTAAGGGAAAAACGTGCTTGACAAATTTGGTGGCCTTTTACTACAGAGTGACAGAGTTGATGGACAAGGGAAGAGCAACTGGTGTCATATACCTGTACTTGTGTAAAGCATTTAACACTGTCCTGCATGACATCCTTGTGTGTAAACAGGAGGCAAGAACTGAATGGACTGAGCACTCAGTGGACGATGAATTGGTGCGCTCAAAGAGTTGTGGCTACATGTCCAAGTAGAGACAAGTGTTTTTCCTCAGGGTCAGTATTGGGACCAGTGCTGTTTAACTTCTTTGGAGAAATAAGCAAACAAAATTATTTCAAATCATGGGAGGATGGAGTCTATAGGGTAAGACCAGACTGCACAAGATTATAGAATCACAGAATATGCTGAGTTGGAAGGGACCTGTTAAAGAGATGAAGTGTTTGATGTGCAGTTACCACATTGCATGGATGTTCCTGCATAAAAGGTTTTGGCTTCCTATAAAAGCTGAAAATATTTATGGGTTTGCAACTCAGTTTTTCCAACAACAGTCTAAGATACTTATGCCCCCATAGATATATTTTATGAGAAAAATATTTTGTTTGAACTACCTTCCTCCCTCCCCAATTGCCTGTTCACAACAGTTACAAAACAAATTTTTTACCCTCTATTTTCTGAGTTACATCTGAATTAATATATACAATTGTTGGAATCATATGAAATGAATCACTCTTTATGAAATGGAGAACATAGAATTATATTTTTACAGCAATTCACGTTTTTACTGTTAATTGAAAGATGCAAATCATGTCTCAACCTTCTTGATTTTTTTTTTTTGAGTAGGAAATAGATCCAAAATCAAGACAATTCACTTGTCTAAGAAATACTTCAATTAAATATACTGAAAATATGTTGTACAACACAAGACACAAAATCTGAATCATATTGGAATCAATTCGACCTCTGTTAGTCTTTTCAGTGGTAAGACCCACAGCAAAAGGAAAGAAATATCCAAGGCCTTAGTTCAGAGCCCTCTGAAGACACTAGGAGATTTACCAGGCTAAATTGAGAAGAGATTAGATTTTTAAACTATTCCAGTACTTTAGGAAAGTGAAGTACACTTTAAAAAGACACCTGTCATGCCATGCATAATCAGTGTGAAGGGTGAGATTAGCATGTTTTTTCCCACAGTAAATACAGCAATTACTGGCTATTGGGAAGACCAAAAGTATTTCCAAATTTTAAGCAAATTCAACAACAAGTCTGAATGAGAAGAGATAAGAGAAATGTTTGGATTAAGTTAAAACATTTTGTTTCAGTACTTTTAAATTATCTGAGGATTTTTTTCAAAACAGAGAAATGAAATTTTTTTGGTTTTATCAATTACAGAAAAAGAGGATTTGCTATAACAGGAGAGGAATGTAATGAAAGTAAAGAGGAATGTGTAAGGCAGCTGCAAATGACAAGGGAGAAGAAAAAATGTTTGAACAAGCAAGAAAGCACTCTCCAGTTCAGGAAAAGAGCACTGAGTTTTAGCCTGTGTAGGTGAGCAGAGCCTGGGGATCCTCCTGCCCTCTTCTCCCCATTGCCCTGCCCACGCCATTTGGCAGGACCTCTTTCCATGTACTCTATGGAAATATCAGGGATAAGGAGTGGTGATGCAGAACAGCGACAGGCACATATTTAGCTCTGCTCCATGCCACTAAGTGGGGAAAAAAATCCCCTAAAATTACAGCAGGCAAAAGTTATGTAAGAAATAAGAACATTTTTCCATATTCACATTCTGTGTTTCTGCACCTGAAATTATCTCGTGTATTGATAAATGAATTTATGCACTTGATTTCACAAAGGCAGTCTGTATATTGCTATGCTCTGTGCACCAAAACTTTTAAAAAGTACAATATCAGAAAAAAAATGGTATTATAAACATTCAAATAATGTGAGTGGGTATTTCAGACTCTCAAACTTTTTTTAACATATTAGGTTCCCATTAGAATTTGGTGTAGGGTAAGCAGGGTGAATTTCTAAACCTTAAAAGATCAGGCAAAAGAAAAAATGATATCAAGTAAATCCCCATAAAAGCAATATCACATCCAGAAAAAACGTATCATTTTGGGTCTTCCAAATACTTTGAAAAGAATAAAATGTGGTTTGGAAAGAACTGCGGTATGCCTTGAAATTCCAGCTGAAAATCCAAGGAAGACCTATTTGTTTTCTTTTGTCTTTTCATACAGCCCTTCCGGATTTATTTTTTTTTTAGTATCTGTAAAGCATTTTCAGACCATTTTGTATGACAGGTTGAATCTGCCTGGTTATTTTCGTTGCTAGGACAAATGAGATAATTGTAAATGTTTTGTCTACCACAAGGAAACAGCTATCAATTTCATATGGGGTATGCAATAAAGCCATGGGCAAGCATGTGGTATTGCAGGGTGAGGATTAACTGCTTTTGGTGGTGATTGACAGAAAAAACAAAATGGAAATGTTTGTGGAGGAAATCAGTTCCTTACAGATTTCACTTTGTTTCAGTGGAGACCCGTTGCTACAGATATCTGAACGTGACAGGCAGGTGGTAAATCACTGTCACACTTAGTTGTCAGTGGGTTTGTGCTTTTAAGTTACCAATGGCTCTGAAATTTCAGCGATAATACTGACTTAGGGATGATCTGCAGCACTAGAAGTGAGGGAGGAGACACCTTCATCCCCCTGACATCTGGACCGTGATAAGACCGAAGGAATCCCTGAGGTCAAACTTGGCCCAAAGAATCTCTTCAAGCACCTGCATCTTGAAAGGAATTTTCCATCCTTTCAGCTCCCACTTTTCTGCCAGGGAAGTACAATAAATGTAGGCACATAATTCAATACAATCTTTCCTTGAAGCTATGCATATCTTTCTGTCTCTCTAGTCTTTCCCAGAGTTCAAAAAATGAAAAAGTAACAGACACAGAGCAAGTACATGGTGATCCTTCCCAGCTTCTGGATGCTGATGGTCAGGGGCTTCCTGCATTAAGGTTGCATTCATACAATTACAGTTAATAACTATCAGTAGATTTGTTTCTGATTAATTTGCAGAATTGTTTTTGAATCCATGTGTTTATTTTTCATTGACACCTTGAGAGCAACAGATCCTGTGTTGATTCTGAGCTGTTTAAAAATGTGTTTGTTTATTTAAAACTTTCCTTCAAGTGAGTGGAGTTACCGTCCCTGGAAATGTTTAAGAAAAGACTGGACATGGCACTTAATTTCATGGTCTTATTGACATGGTGGTGTTCAGTCACAGCTTGGACTTCACGATCTCAGAGGTCTCTTCTAACCTAATTGATTCTATGATTTTCTGATTCAAATTTAACTGAATGTCTCTAAAGCTCATGTGAAAAAAATGTGAATATTTTCCTTTTTTCCCAAGTCTTCCACATAAGTTATGATTTCATATTTCTCTCTTGTACCCTCTTGTTCTTTCCTTTTCCAAGTGAAGAAGCATGTTCTCTGTTTCCCCCAGTTTTTCATTGCCTGGAAATAACTCCATAGATATTGGCATGCTTATGACATTTTCCTTTATCTTTTTCTGTTGTCCTATACCCTTTTCTGCAGTGATGAGAGTGAGAGGGTGTCACAGATCAACACAATAGCATAATATTTCTTTCTATTTATTGGTTCCTTTTTTAATAATCTCTAACACTCTGATCTACATTTTTTTCCCCCACCATCACTGACTCTCACAACAGGGAGTTCAAGATTTTTTTCCTAGGTAGACATAATTTCTGCCCCATCACTGCATATTTATCATTAAACGCATTCTGGCCTATGAGCCTTAGCTTGCATGCGCTGACCTTTAGTCCAACTTCCATTTTATCACATAATCTGGTAAATTCTGATGCAACTTCTGAAATTAACTTTAGATTTGATCATATAGAATAATTTTGTCAGAAGTCTTTGCTAACTCATTATTCACATACTTTTATACTTTAATTATGAATATGTTGAAGATATTTTATGGGTTTTTAACCCTCCACTGTGGAAATCAATTTCTTATTTCTACCTTTAATTTCCTGTATCTTAGAAAAAGAGACCCTAAGGTATTTTCTGACCAAAAATCACACAAAATGTGCATCTAGCACAGGAAAAAAATGCTCAGCTCATAGGGTTTATACTAAATCAGAATCAAAGTGCTTTATTTCTTTATAAATTATGCATAATTAAGTGGCAATGAGTGAAATACACCTTCAGGACCAATATCAGTGATACAACAGACAAACTGCAAGGCTAAACACTTGCAAAACATCAGCAAACACCTACAAATTTCTAAACACCCTTGCACAGAGAATCCAGGACAGTTTTGGTTGTGCACATACACACTTTTATGTGCACATCCACTGTTTGAATTCCAAGTTCGCTCCATAAAACATGACAATGCACACACCAGTGAGGATGGTCCCTGGGCTCACATGTACATCTCCCAGATGTGGGTACCCCTTTGCAGCTTCCCGTGCTATCACTGTGCTGCCTGCATGGTTTTCAAAAGTAGAGGCAATGTGGATATCCCTACACAAACCTTTTATTGTCTTGCTGTGGCCTTTTCCTGAGTCACAATGTACCACTAAGATGCAGTCATGCACCTACTGACATGCAGAAATATGGATTTATATATATTTAAAAAAAGAGAAGTGTTTCAACAATGACACTTTTTCATGAACTGGTTTATTCCTCACAGAAGCTTCAAACCAGAATTTTTTACTAGGGAATTCCTATCAGAAATCTTGGAAAACTTGTAAAAATTCCTTAGACTTCAGATGTCTGTTTTAGTAATTGTCATAGTCTTTCACCACTAACAGTCCCATTAAATAGCAAAGAGAGCAGAAAGATAGCTTTATGGGCTTGAAAAACTATTTATTCTGTTTGCTTTATATTTGACTTATATTAAAAAATAGAAATAATACATTAAAAATGAATTAAAAATAAAGCCTTTGCAAGTATAGGTTGCACGTGATGTGGAGTTATCCTTACCACTCCCAGTGAACCAGGGTTGCACTGAAGCAGGGTGCAGAGCATGGTCTGATGTGTTTGCAGAGTACATGGCCAGTCCAACATTTTCTGCTTTCAATGGAAGCCAGAAGAGTTCAGCAGAGCCTTTAAAATGTTTTAAGGCATAGAAATATGAAACAGTAATTCTAAATGATTGACTTCTTTGGCTTAGTGGTAGCTGGAATTAGTGGTAGCTTGAATTACTAACTCACAGAATATCCTTCACTTCTGGTGATGCTGGTGATGTGGCACATCCTGAGCAACACCCTACTCTGCAGGCAGCTGCCTCATTGTCTCTGCCCCACAGAGGTCTTTTGGGGGTTTTGTTGCTTTTGGTTTTTTGTTTCTTTGTTTGTTTTGGTAGACTATTTAAAAGTAATTTTGGAGGGTTGATTTCTCACAGGCACATAGTGAGGACTATTCATACCCTTTTCTAGAGCACTTGACAAGAGGTCTGACACTAGGAGGCCATAGCACAGAGACTGCAGAGCTTTTCCAGTGGGAAAAGCCTCTGCTTACCCACAGTAGGAGTCCTGATGTGAAACCATGGACATAGCTAGGGGTTTGACAGGGAACAAGACAGTTACTGGTGACCAAAAGGCCCTGTAATAGTCTAGGTTAGGCAAGAAGTTTTGGAGAGGAATTTCCCAATCTCTTTATTCATTATTTATTTTTAAAAGAGGATAAACAGTTGAAGATAATGGTTTAATATTTATGGCAGTTGCACTGGTATAAACTGGTGGGAAGTAATGAAGTTAACCCAGCATGTCAGGGCAAGTGAGACTGGGCTCAGGCAAAGGAAAGAGAGAAGGACCCAGATTCCCTCTGTATCCTTGTTTCAACTGTGCTTCATTTTAGCAACTGTGTTTTCTTCCTCCATATCATAAATATTTCATATTCTTTCAGCCATTGAGTTCATCATTTAAACAGGAAGGCATTTATCAGTGCTGTTCTCATTCAGTTTAAAGATGTACTTCAAGCACAAGATTAATTCCTCAACTGATGTAAAATAGTGCAGCCCCACTGGGTCTGGGGAAGCTGCTTCCCCAAGCGCCAGCGGCATTTCTGCTTCCATTACTTCCAGAAGAAGCCCCAGGTCCTCCTGGGAGCTCCCCTTGCCACACTGCCTCCTCCCAGGTGAGCTTGAGGCTGCTCGGGGTCGTCACGCAATGGGGTTGTGCTGATCGCAGCTTGACGCTTTGCTCCTGCAGCCCCAGGCAGTCCCTGCTACTGATATTGCAGTGTGCAAGCACCAAGCTGAACCACAGAGGAGAGCTGAAAACGGGCACCACGAAGGCAGTCATGGCAGCATATTCCTTCTGAGACTGAAAGTATCTCACCCTGCCACTCACAGATTGCACATCCTCACCAAGGCAGCGGGAACAACACTGAAGTCAAAATTACCCACAGCATCCCTGTCAACTTAGCAAGCAAGCACAGGCTGTAATTCAGTAGGAACTTCACCTTATGACTGTTATGGCAATGTACAGCAGTCACAAGTCCACAGCACCTGTGACCTAAAGAAACATAAAGTGCATTTCACTTGTGCATTCAGTTTCAGTTGGTCCAGAGTTTTCCTCAGGAAAGCTGGGGAAAAACACATGCAACCACATGTGTTTTACCTGGGTTACACTGGCTCATGTAAACCATCTAGCAGAAGTTTCCCTTTGGTATTACTTGAATTGGTGGCCAGCCACATACAAAACATAATAAAGAGTTGCATGGGGTATTCACCTCAAATGCAACAAATGATTACCATAAGAAGAGAAATTGTACTCTACAGGGATGTTTACCATTTCCTTTTCCTCTTGTTTTCTCTGCCTGACAAAGCTAGGAAAGCAGGGCTGCCAAGTCATATCCATGTGATAATTCCAGATATTCAAGCACTTGATAAGTGTACAATTGGATATGAATAGCAAAACGTACCTTACAACCTACTCCCATATTAAAATATTTTCAGTCTTCCAAATCTTTTGAGATATCTCAACAACTCCTGTAAAGTGTAGTCACAACCAAGATAGATAGTTTTTAGACAGTCAACTCTAGGCAAATTGCAGCATAGCCAGGCAAGGGGAGAATTCACTAATTCTTCATTTAGTCCATGGTGAGCTTCAAGTGTCTGGGCACATTTTACCTCAGGTCTGGAATGATGAGTTCTAACGAGCATTGGGAAAGCAGTCCTTGCCCTAGAATTGTCAGCCAAACTGACCAGCCATCAGCCATGCAGCTCAACAAAGAACACAATCTAGCACTTTCTGGATTCAGAGAGAAAAGAAACAAGAAATATCCCTGACTGCATCCTTGCTAAAACAATCCACTCTCTCAAGCCAGTAGGGAACTGGATGAACACCATAACCCTACAACATCCTCTTCTCTCTAGTATGTCTGCATTTCATGTCCAGCAAAATATTTGCTAGAAAGCCAGGGAAAGTCAAGCTTAGATTACATTTTGCCACACTATCAATTCACTCTGAACTGGAAGCCATTCAGGGAAGATGAAAATAAGACCAGAAATATAAATCACTTACAATCATGTAAGCATGTCACAGACAATCTTACGTGAGAGAAGAAGGGAGAAGAACTATTTTCAGAATTGGATACAGAAAAAGGCAATAAATGAAGAAAAAATATTAGGTTTTGTTCTATAAAGTGGATTTACAAAAAGGGAAAAAGAATACTTTTAACTTACTACATCTGAAAAATGAAAACAGACCACAGAATATGAAAAGCTTGAAAAATCTCACTTTACACCAGGCTATAGGCGTTTTGAGTTTTGAGATTTTTTTTTTCCACTGTTTTCCTTTCCATTTTTTTTTTTCTGCTTTGTATATTGATCCCAACCTCACAAACTCGAGAAATTTAAAGAGTATTTGAGTTCAAAGGAGTATGCACGTGAATATGTGTGGGTTGACAAGAGCTCAAAGAAGGGGGGAAGAAGGCAGAATAGGTTGCAAACCTCTGAGGTCAGAAATTTACCTTCTGGTCTATCTATATAGACTACCTTATCATAGGAGATTGCAAAAATAACTTTAGATAGTTTGAAGGATTTCAAATGTAAAAAGATTTCAAATGTAAAAATGTGTCATTTGCCTCAGAGTGAGGCTTACACTCAGGGGAACTGGGTAGCAATCTGTAAATGTGCAAAGTGAATAGACCCCAAGGACAGAATACAATTACTTAGGAGGTAATGAGATGAGATTAAGAAGGGAATATTTAGACAGAATGCCAGGAAAAGCTTGAGCTACTTTGAAGTGTTGAATAGCCTTGTAAGGGAAACCTGAAAGCACAATTACTTGAGACATTTAAAACTGTGAGTATGCTCACATTTGCTGCAGGGAACATATATCCCTTTGCAGTTAGATAGACTGAATAATGCAACCATGTTTCTACCCTTACTTTTTTTCCCCCCATGATCCAGAGCACAGTGCAAATCACATGCACACACATTGTAATAACAAGTAACACAAAGGACACTGCAGTGGCAAGCAACATGAGGCAGGTGGTGCATAGGTTGCAACAAGCATTCAAGAATTTTTGCCTACTGTATCACACAGCTGCAGAGACTGGTGAGTTGTCTTAGTCCATATTCTATGTTATCTGTGTACATATACATCACCTTCTTGAACACTTACGGCTATCAGCAGTAGCATCAACTAGCACTGGGAGGTGACATCTCTATGCTTCACATCTTAGCAGCAGCTAAGGTGTCCCAGGAGAAAAAAAAATAAAAAAAAGAAAAAAAGGTAATTCTATGGCTCGGCACTGCTCTTTGTTCCCAGGTGGAGTTCCTATGAGCTTGCAGTAGTTCAAAAGAAGGCAAAGTGAGCTGATTATTTGGAATCTTTTCCAGTCTAAAGAGTAGATCTCAATCCAGTCTGCAATCAATCCAATTCAGTCTGCTAGTATCAGCAGCCACCAGCCTTTCTGCTGCCATGAAGCCAAAAGAAATTTAGGAAATGGATCTGTGGTGTACCTTGTTAACTGAACAACGTACTCCAGGAGGGCACCTGATGAAAATCCAGGTGCTAGTGAACATTCCATCACTGGGACCAGATTAGAGCTAGTACAAAGTAGCTCCATGAAATACAGGGAGTGTAAATACTGCCTCTGCAGCCCATCTGCTTTTGTCTGAAGTTTCTTTCCTGCTGCACAACACTGTTTGCTAAACGTAAAAACTGCTGGAGTGCGCTGGAGTGCGCTGGCTTTGCCTTCCTGCCTCTCCAGCTTTTTTTCTCCAAGAAAAAAAGTTATACGTATAGATGGAGCCAACGAGGTTAATGTGGCTGTGGAACTCACTTAGCCTGATGTAGATATGGCCACGGGAGTCACTCAAGTGAAAATTGCCTTACAAATAAAGTGCCACTTGGTATGGAAACAAGGAGACAGAATTTGACCATCAGTATTTTTTCTGACCTACAATGCTGTGGTTCTTCCAAATGTGCCTGTAATTTTATATAGTTTTATGCACACTATTCACTGTCCTTAGGCAAAATGTGTCAGAAAAAGACTAGAGTGAACTTCGGATCATGGCCTTGTACCCTGCAGAATATGTTGACTCCAAGCCAGGCAGACATTACAACACACACCTGTTAGGGCTTTCCAGGTTTTTCTCAATACCATCTTAAACAATATCAAGGCCTCAGAGAAATGTGAGAATGACTTTGAAAAAAAATTGTTTTACTGTAACAGTACCAAGGTAGTTATATGGCTTTATATGGCCCTATTAGGAAACACTGAATTTCTCTCCCTCTCTCCTCACACTTCAATCTGCAACATGCAGTTGCAAGACAATCCAGCAGAAACAGTTCAGCTATTTCAATGCAGTACAGCAACTGTTTCATTTCATATGGTTTATGACTCTAGGTTAAGGAGAGCTGTTTCAAAGCAGTATTTAACTTAGAAGCTTTGTAAAAAAGGATGGGATTTCAGTAAATCGGTGTGTGTGTGTTGTGTCTGGGGCAAAGGCTGAAATCAAGCCAGGTTATTCTTTTCAGCTTTAGTATGCTCTTTTATCATGGGCCTAATTCTGCAAGATCTTTTCAAGTTGAACTGTATAGTTTCCATTCAGGGAGCTTCCACTAAGGTCCCCAGGGCACTCACTGGGATAAAATATTTCTCATGAGGAGCAGAAATTTCAAAAGGTTGTCATCTGTAAGCAACAAGTTATAATTGGTTTAATGCTTGTCAGATAAGAAAAGATTGCCAATGAAGAGCCCTTGAGAAGTACAGAACAATTCTGTGACACAGATAGGGACTCCAAATTCTCTCTGAGTAGCCAAAGGCTCATTTACCCTGCTGGAAAGACATACTGACACCATTACACTGCTTCTTCTGCTGTTTTCTGAACATGTTCTGTTCAGCATCTCACCTAGAGCCTCACCTTATACTGCAGATAGTCCCAGAGGGGGTATCTGAATCAGACTCTGAGGAAAAGAAATGCCAGCAGGTTTCTGAGGAGCTCTTTCCTTTGCTCCATCTCTCTCTCTCCTATTCTCCCTCTCACTCTTCTCAGCACATGAGTTTCAGAGATCCCTCCCCAGCTCCTCTCATATTCCCTCCAAGAAAGAGTAAGTTTGCGTGGTGACAGGCTGAGATATACAAATTCAGGTTCTCCAGCCAAAATTATATGGGTGTGTGGCTGGTGACTTTAAGGATGTTCTGCATCTGCTGCATGCCAG
This sequence comes from Myiozetetes cayanensis, assembly GCF_022539395.1. Classification (NCBI taxonomy): domain Eukaryota; kingdom Metazoa; phylum Chordata; class Aves; order Passeriformes; family Tyrannidae; genus Myiozetetes; species Myiozetetes cayanensis. The sequence goes on along the minus strand of NW_026087742.1, from coordinate 44,398,835 downwards.
AAATTGCCAAATTCTACCCTCCTTTCCCACAAAGACACCACTAATCTGAAGCTCTCTTCTCAAACCAGATGATAATTTCCATGAAACTCTTAGAAATCAAGCACATTAGACACTTCTCTGTTTGTCCAAGCAGGACCAAAATCAGCCTATGAGTTTAAACCGGCTTATACAGGCAGGGTCTCAGATCACCAATAGACAGGCAACCAACATAACTACCTGCTAAATCTTATTTCCTTTTGAAATCAAGCTGAAACATGTTTTTGGAAGGGCTGGTATGTTTTGCTTTTTTTATATAAATTGAAGGATTTGGTTTAGAAGAAAGATGTGGAATAGCTTCTGCACACAAATAACTGAGAAGGATATGACTTTTCAACGAGAAAAACAGTTGACTTTAGGAGGGATGAGATAAACACCTACCCATTCATACTTGGTTACCCTGTTATTGTTAGCTGAACCTATCTTCACTCATAGTACAATGCCTTCTAATTATTGTTCAATAAATTCAAAATCTCCAAGGAATTTTTAAAAGGTGCCAATGAGCCAAACACTTCTAGTCCAGGGTAAAACAAAAACAAAAACAAAAGGAGAAAATGGAAAACACTCCCAGCCTTGAAGTTAACCAGTTAGCAGTTATCTACATCCCCCCCTCCCTGTTTTTCTTCTGGCATTGTAGTGCTGCCAAATCCCAGGTTTCACTTCTCCCAGACCAGTGACTTACCAAAGAAAGAAAAGAATCAGAAAGAATAAGGGAAATGGCAGAATATCTAGGCCATACAAAATACAGATGAAAAGAACTCCATTGCACAGGAGAAAGAGGTAGAAATGTTCCTGGTTCCATGAGGTCAGTGGTATCAGAGGTTGTAGAAAACAGGGAAATGGGGAGAACAGTACAAAAAAACCCATGGAGAACCTGCAATGGAAGAAAGGAGAAGAAAGAAGAGCAGAAAAAATAGCTCAGGTGTGTAGGATGAGAATAAGCTTTGCAAGAAATTCATAAATACCTCAGGACTATACAGCACCAGAACAGGAAAATGAACCTGGAGGAAACCTATGATGTGTGCTGAGTCTGGAAAGCCCCAAAGTGTTTATTTATCACAAAATTTATTTACCTTCTAAAGCCCAGACCAAACAAGCTACCTGCACACTCTCTGCCTGCCATCTGCACACTGCTTCTAGCACTGACAGCCCTGGCAGAAAGTCAAAACAGTCTCAGAAGAATTTTGTCCTTCCTGGAAATTCCTCCTGGGGCTCTGGGTGAGAGTGATTTGTGATTCTCTGGGCAGGAACATATTGATCTTTCCTCTCTGACTACTGGGAACTCCCATAATTTGAAATAGAATTCTCTAGGAGTGATTTGACCTCTCTAAGGAACCAGCCAATGTTGATCTTCTTAACATGAGTGTGATCTGTACTGTAGTGGAGCAAACAAGTCTCCCTCCCTGCCCAGCATTTCCCCTGCAGGCACGTTCATGAGCACCCCCTCTACCTTCGAGCATGCCCTTGTTGAATATCCAGGGCACAGTTTGTATTAGGTTCACAAATTTTCCTGCTTCTGTCACACAAGTATGGATAGCTGTGGAGCAATTTTTAGCCATTTTGCAACCTTAACTGTCCAAGCAAATTGTAAGAGACTTAATTAATTTACAGCATGATTTACTTCACATTTCAGTGAGTCTTACAGACATATCACATCTGACTGGGAGCTGCTGAGAGGTTTGTGAGATAAGTTAAGGCAAATCCAGTAAATGCTTAGACCTGAGACCTCTGAGGGATGTTTGGATATGACTGGAAGTGGTACTGGTAACCCAAACACAGAATAGTTTTTTCCTAGTGAGAGAGTGCTCAAGCTCACAATTACACAGTGCAGTGCCTTCATTTCGGAGACAGAAGTCAGTATCCTTACACTTCACCAATGTAACTGTGTGAAAGAAAGGTGTTAATTCTACTTTACCAGTCCTCTGTTGTGTTTCTGCCTGCTGCAGCCATTTGTGACTGGCAGGAGTCAACCTCAGTAAAACTGAAAAAATTATGTGTTAAAAGTCACTTTTCATGTTTTCTGAAAGGTGAGGGACTGACAAACTTCTCTGAAGTTTTAATCACTTGAGCTCAGTCAACTAAAACAATGACATCCCCCAGTACCACGGCCATCTTTGTTTTATGGTCTGCAAACTTCACGGAGTGCATGGACTACTTTTAAGGCAAAGGAAACAAAGGAAAAGCATCTTTGCCTTTAAAAACTTGTTTATGGCCACTGGAAATTTTTTGTGTGACTGTGAGTGCAAGTGGAAAAAGGGTTGAAAAACAACTCAAACCCAAAGTCTTCCCAACCACAGAACAAAACAGAAACTGTATCTCCATGACTCAACGCTGAGTCATTATAATACAGATAATATCAATGAAGGTACTTGTAATTTTTCAGATATTTGCTACCCCATTGTAGGATTTCTTTACAAATATTATCATTTCTAGAAGAAACACAAGGCAGCAAGCTTAACAGAACAGCTTATTTTATATCATGATAAATCGTTTTCTCTAAGTCTAGATTTAAAAGAAAACTAAGTTTTTCATTTTTGGAAGGACAGTAGGGGCAATGGGCTGTTCAATATGAGACTAGACAAGACCACATCATAGGAGCTATTTTAATGAAACTATTTTACTGCTTACTGTATGCAGATTTCAGTCTCCCCTGTGCCCAGAGTGTTTGTGTGTGTGTGTGTGCACAAACCTGTGGAGAGCAGCTAGCACAGACCAACTCTAGCTGTGAGGATTTTAGTCTTCAACCTCTTGTGACTACAGTAATAGGAATAGTCAGTCAAAAACCAAACAATAGACCAAAAGTAAGAGAGATTGAAACCCATGACTTTTTTCTTTTATTTCATAGTCACTGCCTGAGCCACTCATCACTTAGCCATATTAGTTACGTGATGTTTTTCAGATCCCTTGATTGAATCAGGGCTTGAAATATTGGAGTTAAGGTAGGACAGTGTTCAGGGACATCAATTTTCATGAGGCTGTTCCTCAGCCAGGGAACACCATGGGCATGAGGCAGGGACAACGTATGTTTACTATTATGCATAATACTTCAATTTATTCAGGCTGCAACAGACTGGAAAACAAACCTGATATTTTCCATATGCAGACAAAGATATAGTCTCTGTTCCTGAGAGCTTATGGCCTAGGAGAAGACTTACTGAAAGGAGAGTAGCAAGTCATGGTTAACTTAAGTGGAAACTGCAGTCAGAACCCCTCCATGACAGACTTTCACCTTCCTCCTGGACCAAGGGTGCCATTGCACTCCATCACTTTCCCCTACTCCCAGACCCTGTGTGCCAAAGCTCGCTGTGGTTGAGATATGGCCTTCAAATACCATGTGGCAGCTTTGAAGTGTGCCTCTGGGGAGGACTTGGCTTCTCCTGTTCACCTTTGTGATGCTGCGTGCCTTCTCTACTTCTGCATGAGCTGGTGCTCCGGGTGTGCCCAATGCTGGGACTGATGGCTGCATCTCATGTCCGAGCAGAGGAAATTTCCAAAGTGTGTCAACTGAAGCTTTACCTTGCATTTTTCTAAAATGAGGAAGCTCTGACTGTACCAAATAATAATAATTGCAAAATAAATAATTAATGGTATTTTTTCTCTACACTCAATTGTTGAAATTTTTTTTCACTTTTTTTTTTTTTCGTGTGATCAACTCAGTTTAGGAAAACCTTTTCTTAGTTCTTCAGCTACTCAACTCCCAATCCCTTGCAAATTTTCCCTTCTGGAACCCATAGTCTAGCAATTCCATACTGTTATTTTGCATGTGTCAATTAGACCTGATGTTGCAATGAAAAGAACAGAAGAAACAGATGCGTTTATTTTAATTTTTCAGAACCAAATACATAGGAGAGGCAGCTCCCTTTTTTCCGTATCAGGACACCAAGTCTCACCACTCTGACTCAGAAACCCTTTGAGCAGGGGAAGTTTGAAGAGCCTTTAGGATGGGAGCCCTCCCACACTGCTTGCACAGATACACATCTGATCTTATCTTTCATCTGAAAAGATCTCCAAGGCAAAAGGAAACAGAAATATGGTTTTGTAGCTAAAGCAGTAATGCATCACATGCTGAAATGCAGTCTCATCCCACTAGAGGGTGGTCTGGTCACCCTCATGCTACAGCTGAGGTGTACAGACAAAGCTCTTTCAGAAAGCCTGTGCCCACTTTATTTAAGACTCAGCAACATCAAAGTATTCCTATTCTGAGATTTTCTGAGTGCCTTGTGCTCCATCATCAACACTGAAACTACCGTGTCGTTTAAACTAATAAACATGTTGTGCCTCTCACTGAAGATCTGACAATCTACAAATATCAGCATGCTCTGAAGTGTTCTACCAACGTTGTAACTGTGGATGTATGAAAGAGCAAAGTGAGGCTCACTGTTAAGGAGCGCTAAAGTGCTTGGCTTGATACCATTTTGAAACCTTTAAAATCTGTTTATGTGGTTTATACTTTCTTCATGTCATTTTCACAGAAATCTGGATTATTACAGATTATTACAGATTATTACAAGGCAAAGTTTTTCTTGTGAGCTACTTTGTGCTTTGACTGTCTGTTACAGTGAACCAGAAAGGGCTTTACAATAAGAGATGAACTGGAGGCTCTTCCATCAGGCTGGGGAGAGCTGGCAGTTAATCTCACAGCCAGTTCTCACACCAGCTGCATGAGATTCATCAAAAACACCTTCCTCTGCCAAGCCATTCCTTTCCCTTGTGAGCCATGTCACCTCTGCTCCCCTTCCCAGGACAGCCTGCTCGTCTCCCTTTCTCCTCCTTCATCTGCTCAGACTCAAAAGCCCACATCCCCACTTCCATGCTCCGTAGCCCAACTTTCAAAAGTCCTTGTTTTGTTTCTCCTTCTGAGATTCATGTTGTGATCACCAAGAAAAGGTAACTTCAACCTTCTTTCTGGTTCCTGTCCCTTCTGATGATTAGAAATCATTTAAGACCTTTGCAAAGAAAATAAGGGTATATAGCCTTACGTTAATGGAACTCAAGCTGCATCAAGCATCAACAAAAACAATACAATATTTAGTCAGAATTTCAAAGATATTTCAGAGAATTTCATCCAACATCTTGGCTCCCACCTCAGTGTCTACATACATGGGAATCCTCCCTTTCACTCTCATGACAGTGGGAGCAAAGATATAACAACACATGGAAAAACTGTGGAGACTGTGAGTAAACCAGAGCACCATTCACCATTACATTAAATATATATATATTCATATTTTGAATGGTACAGGAACAAATGTAAAGTGATTGGGGGAAAACAGGCTTAAGCTGCATGAGTTCACTTTCTCATCCAATTTAAGAGACATTATTTGCCTATTTGGTTTTGTCTGTTTCACATAGTTCAGACAGCAAAAATGTTAAATGATTAAAGAATTCATTATTAACCTCATAGCATTTGAATCATGTCAACAGATATGATACAGCTGCCAATGATAATCAAGACTACCTTCAGCTGTGAGTTTGGATGCAAATGACAACAAAACAGGATGATCTGATGCAATATAATGAATTGCTACATCATTCATCTGTTCTGTTTAAACACAGCATGGCAAATAAAGTATTTTCTCTTCATAAGTTCTTTACACTTCAATATTTTGAGAGTTAGATAGGATGTGGCAGATTTTGCTCTTGCAGTGGGGAAGGAAGTGGTAGGGATGGGAAGTGTGACACACAGGTCTTACAAAAGGATTCTGTGTACTTCTTTTTGGTAGCAGCAAAGTTTTGCATGGGTGGTGTTGTCTCTAACAAATAAGTATTCTATACTTAACTATTAGGATACATGAGTAGAGCTGTCCTCCAGATTGGTTCCAACGTCTGGAAACCACTTTTATTAGGTTTGGGAAGAACATTTGGTCCTCATTTAAAAGACTGCAAACACTGTCATGATGTAGACTGTGAAATCATAAGGAAGACTACTACTGTTTCGATTGTACTCTGAGATAAAAATAAAAGCAAACAGATCTCTAAATGACGTAAAAATGCAAGAACACCAGCACCCTTTAACAGGCATCTCTGCAGCAGGTAAAGCAGCAAGTTTTGCTTTATAACAGAACTTATCCAAGCACGGAACTGTTGTGTTTGTTTTCTGCTCACCATGTGAAAAGTGGAGGGGAGGGGAAGGGGAAGGGGAAGGGGAAGGGGAAGGGGAAGGGGAAGCGGAAGGGGAAGGGGAAGTGGAAGCGATCACAAACAAATTCCAAATGTAGCTAAAATTAGCAAGGCTGTCCTTTCAATGCTGCTTTTCAGAATCAAGTGCTCTGCATTGCCATTTTTTCTGTAATCCGAATTAATTAGGTATTGACTTGTTTTTTCATTCAATTAAAGTATAATTAAATGGCAATGGTCTGCCTCTGAAAAGCAGATGAAAAGGTTCTAGTAAGAATCTCTAGGTTAATCCAGCTGCTTAAAATGTGTGTTGTATTTGACCATTTGCCAAGAGACTCTGTGAATACATGAGCCAGCTGGCACAAGGAGGGCTGGTGGGAACCTGTCAGCTGTTTAGGACAATGGCTGGAGCTTTTTTAACCAAATCAGGTTTTTAAAATACCTAAAAATGAGACACCCCACCTTTACAGCTCCAGAATTATGGCAGAAATTAAATCCTAAGAATTTTTTTACTTTTAAAGTATGAGTTTTGACTCATATTCTGTGAACCTCTGAACCAAGTCATTTATTTAGATTACTGCTGAATGTCTGGCAAAAAGACACAATACATCAAAGCCTTATTTTTGCAATGATGGAGCCCAAGTTTGCTGTTCTAACAAATATGGCTATTCAGAAGGAAAAAGCTGTGCTAATGGGCTGAATGGAGTTGCATCACCAGCTGCTCTTTGAACTGGGCAAGACCCCAGTCTTGGGTCCTACTTTCAGGGTATCACCCCTCACTCCACAGGACCTCAGAAGGATGTGTGGGTGCTCATTTAGCCAAACTGTGAGCCACAAGCACATCCTGGTGAGCAGCTGCTCCCACACATCCTGCTGTTGGCTCTGGCTTTGCATGGGAATAATTGCTGATCAGTCGAAGTCAGAGTTTCATGAGCAAACCTTTAATGCACTGTTTCCCACTAAGTATTTTAGACAGAAAAATTAGCCAATGACCCTGGCATTTAGAAAACCTCTTGTGCTCCCTGTGTTTTCACTGTTGAATGAAATTAAATGATTACAGACAGGAGTGATTTCTGGAGCACAGAGGCAATGGCGAGGAGCCGAATAGCTCTCGAAAAGCTGGGCTGGGTGTGTGTGTGGAGACTGGGGTGTCTGCACTCCAGGTGTCAATATGAAACTTGCCATGCTAACAAGGGCCTTGCAACAAGCTGTTACTTTGATTTTTTCCACCTGGTGCTTGGTGCAACAATATGTCTGCCTTACCATGTGAGTTATCTGAGAAGCTGTCAAAAGGCAGAGAAGGTATGAGAAGTTTTGAAAAACCTGGCTGGGCCTGCCTTCTCAACAGTAACACTTTATGACACTTTTATTTTCATCCCAAACTTCAGATGCTTGGTTCTCCAGACCTGAGAGATGCTCCGGCTGTGTGCTCTGTGGAGTGTCCCAGTGCTCTGTCCAGGGATATTCCTCAGCTTCCAGGCTCCTGCACTCAAGTACAGAATGACCTTGCTGTTTGTGCAGAAAAAGAAAAATTTTAAGTGCAAATATCTCCATAAGCATTTGCAAAATGAGAAAAAACTTATACTTTTACGAAAGTTTCAGGTATGTATCTGAATCTCTCCATACCCACCACATCTGAGCTGTGGCCTTTGGTGTTCCCAGTAAACAGGAAAATGTGAAGTGCAAATACTAGGTAGAGATTTAACATGAAGGAGACAAGCCTGAAGCCACAAAGGAAAGGAAAGGAAAAGAAAGCTGTCAGGAACCAGACATTGTATTTCAGCATCTTTTGCACTTGCAGAAGGACTCACATGCCAGAAAGCTCATCAAAACTGGACAAGTGTGTGCAGGAAAAGGTTTTCCGCAACTGTGCCAATCTCATTTTCTTTGTTTCCACTGAGCATCAGAGCTTTACAGCATTACTACTGTGTGTCAGAGACTGCTCCCACTGATGTAGACACCGGGTTGCTCTTCTTTTCTTAATAGACAGAATTGGTTTTTTCCTATCAGTGGATTTCATACCTAAAATGCAATTTCCTTTTTCAGGAGAGGCTGGAAGATAGTCTGTGAAGCAGATAAATATTTTTTTCCCTATTATCCAAGTCCACAGCATTTTTTATATGCCATATTCTGATTGTAAAGCTACTTGATGGTTTCAATGATCCTCAGCAAAAGTAATTTGCGAGCCCCAGATATATTGGTGACATCTCGTTTTTTTTCCTAGCAACACTGTCAGCTATCAGTGAGAGTACCTCTCACAGACACAATTCCAAGGAGCCAGGCTCAGCTGGAGTCATATGGGCACCTGGTGGCCTCTGAAGTTGGCCTCAGCTCAGTTCAGCTCCTTTAATATCGGCACATCTCTCTGCTCTCACATCCAGGAGCACAGGACTGTGCAGCTCCTGGCTCCTCTCACTATCCCGCACCACTCAGGGTGCAAGACATGTGGACGTGATGGGAAAATGGGGGTATCCCTCTCCATTTGGCAAACATCTTCAAGTCTCTAAGTCACAACATGATGAAGGGCTTCCACACCTAGATCCATCCATGAAGCTTTGGGACTCTAGAAATTCATGACTCTCCTTTGTGGACTTGGAAATCTGCACTCAGGTCTTCCAGCCTCATCTCCTGCCTCTATGGAAGGAATCGGGGCTTTTACTGGAGTTAGGGTCCAGGAGCTCTGGCTCAGGAGAGCTGCAAAAGAATAGAACAGAGGCAAAGAGAGAGAATACAGAAGAAGAAGTGGGGTCAGTCCCAGTTTCAACTGGAATTTTTTTTTTTTTAATTAATTTTCCTGTAAGCCAGAAAGATGCTTTTTTGCAGCACAGCTTTCTGTACACCAAATTTATTAGTTCAGCGGATATAATGATATAAGAAACAACTTAAAATATATTAATACTGTGGAAAACATAATGCTGTCAGTTATTCTCCCAAATAACATTTATGTTAGTGATTTATCATTCATGAAAGACATCAAATCAATTACGTTCCACTTGTATTATTTTTTAAATAATTTTTATGACAGCATTGTCAAGCCCAAATGAAAAAAACAAGTCAAAAAGCAGGGATCAAAAATCACCCCTGCTCCAAAGAGTTGGAATAATAACCTAAGACAGAGGAAAGAGTTCCAATATCTGATGAAACATTGGAGGATGTAAAAAGGTTAGTGGCAATAGTAGTATGGGGTGGTATAGATAAGGTGGGAGTAAAACCATAACAGATTTATTCCCTCTGTGTCTCTGGTGCTGTGTTTGTTACAGAGTGTCCCAGGAAGATTAGCCGCTCCTCTTGGTGCTTTCTGTTCCTGGGGGCTGGAATTTGGCTGTTGAGCTTGATATTGAGGGGATTCAGGGGCTGGTTTATGGGCATTTTTCTTACCGAGACCTCCTTCCCAAGACCACTGATTCACTTCAGACCAGCCACCACCATGAAAATTATTTACGGTGTGGTTACAGGAGGACATTCCTTTTAGCTTTGAGTCTCAGAAGCTGAGTGAAACCCACAAAACTTGAATAGTCAGGGGCTGACCCTACAGAGAGTCAAAAGAGGAAAATACTCGAAGTCAGTGCAGTAATGAATGGACGGCCATTAATTTAAAACAAACCACATTGTTTCTTTTACTTAATGTAGGTAATGAAATAATGAAAGGAACCCACAAGCTTTCAAAACAGTGGCATTAGCTGGATTTCCACTGTCACAAGATCAAAGCAAGAGGCTTTAATAGTTGTCGCCAGACAGTGTCAGACAAGGAAAGCCTCCACCAGCCTAGCAGAACTGAGTTAGTGGCTCAACCCACACTGCCTCCTGCAGCACACTCGGGCACAGACACACTTGCACACAGGGACTGTATTTATATCCTCTATTTATATCCCATTTCTTTCTTGATCCATCATCTCATCCATTAGAGGGAGTAAACTCTGCAGCACCCCTTTTTATTTCCAGGAATAAACACTTTTCCTTCCATATTTGATCAATGTAGAAGGAAGCTGCAGTGAATTTTCTTGTTATCTCTGCACCCCACACTTCACGATTCATTCAGGCACAATCTGAAACCTGTGTTTCTGGAGGCACTTGTAATGTATGTTGCACTGTTTCTATCTTCAGCTCAAATTTACACCTGATGGTCAACATTCTTCCATAGTAGGCCATTAAAAAAACAATATTTGGAAAAATTCAGAGCCTGCTTTCTTACAGTCAAGATCCTTGGGAATTTTCCTCTGAAACACACATAAAATGGGTGATACCCAATTAATGAATTATTTTCAATTTTGACAGTCAGGATCTGCCATACTATTGATTTCCCACATACAAGTGACCCTAAGCTGCAACTCTCAAAGTGCTTCTTGCTTTCAGGTTTCAAGCAGAAAAGCGAAAGTGCTGGGTTTAGACTACTTATGAAAACAGACGATTTGCACTGGACTTGTGTCTGCCCAAGGCTCCTCTTAGTTTCAGTGTTATGTAGCCACTTCAGTTTTCTTCTTCTCTTCTACCTTCATCTCTTCAGATTAGCTTCCTTTCTGATGTTTTCTGCTCTTTTATCTTTGAAGCCCCATCCCATTTATCTGTCCATATTCCATAAACAAACCTGTGGCATATGACTTCATGTGTTGAGGTAGAGGAGAGACACAGCGTGTATCTCAGAAAGTTTGTATGTCACAATGTCCCCATAATGCGGTCACAGGATGTTGGGATTCATAATTAGCACCTGAAATATAACATTAAGCCTGGGGGACATCAGCTTCACAAGGCTGCAAGAGACAAAATCCTTTACTTCCCAGGAACCTGAAGCACAGTATCAGAAAAGTGGAAGGGAACACTTGTCAGTTTTACAATTATTATGAACATTACATGTTGTCCTCAAAAGTGTAGAAAAAAATTCAAAGAAACATACATTTTAAGTAAATGTTAAGCCAAGAAGTTTAATGCATGCTTTTATCATCATTTTACAGCTTCATACTGAAGCCCTTAGGTTCAATCCATCTTAATTTTTCCCACAGTGGACGAACACAAACTGCATATTCTGAGTCAGTGCGAGTCTGAGCCCCACTGGTGCAACGGGCCAGAGCCCAGCAGGTGAAATGAAACAACACCTTGTCAAGTGCTCAGTAGGAATCCTTCCAGGAGACCACCTGGTAAATGCAGTGAAAACTAAACCAGGCAGCCAGAAAAGATGCAAATTTGCAGTCAAATGTCACTGCTGAGGTGGAACTTACAAAGGCAAGAAGACATTAAAGATTTATGATCCATTTCACATGGGTATGGAGGACAGTCTGAAAAGTGGTAGTTTTCAGACTCCAAAGAGCTAGCAAATATTTATCTGGCAAATAAGATACAAAGAGAGGACAGGAAAGCACAGGTGTCCAGAAACTGTCCATATTGCTGCAGCATTTTGGTTTATTATGAACATTTGGTATGAAAACCTGAAATGACAGTGTTAAAGATACTGAGATTACTGTTACATCACAACACATTGCCAACTTAAGCCAAAAGAAACTATAAACATTAAGTTTTTGTTTAAAATACACCTTGGCCTAGTGTTTTAGTTTCCTGAAAAATTAAATTGGAGAATAATGTACTTATATGGGGTTAATTAATATACTGCTGCTTTTGAACCTGGGAACTGAAGAATACTGAGTGGGAACCGCAAACCAGTGGAAGGCAGGTGTTGCATTACATGTTTGTTTCTTTGGTTATTTTTGTGGTGTTCCTTTTCATTAACAGGGCTCTCTGTGAAAATGCTAACATGTATTGTCTGGGAAGGTGCTGCCAATTCCCAGAATGAATTTAAAATTACTGTTAGAAAATGTAACATCTGCCACACATGGATCCATTAAGCCAGTCCCTTCAAAACCAGTGCTGCCAGATGAATGCATTTTATGATTATAAAGTGGAAGAGCAAACTATTTTATTTGGCCACTAATTGTCAGTGGTTTCCTTATGTTTCCCAGACATTCTCAAAGATAATTGGAAATGGTTTCTTCATATAGGGATGTCTGAATTTTTCATTCACAATTCCTTTCACTCTGGGAAGAACAATCATGATCTCGAAAAACTTCATGAACTGGAACTTTGTAAAGACTACTCAAAGAAACTTTATAAACTATTTCTAGGTTTTTGTATTTTCTTCAGTTATTTCACAATATTTCAATTTTCTTTTAGACCATAGCATAGCTATCCCTATAGGTACCATTTTGAAATAAAAGACTGTTTCAAACATGAGAATGGATTATTTTCATTTAAATGTCAAAATTAAACCTTTAGATCATGAAAAGAAATTTTAAAAAATTTTCTGTGCTATAGAACACCATAGTTGTTTTCCATACATTGTTTCTGTATTATGAATTGGTATTTTCAGGTAAAGAATGTCTAGCTTCAGGATTTCCAGTCATTCATAACCTAAATATATCATATCATTGCACCACTGCCAGGACAATAGTTGAAGGTGCACAGCTGTGAGCATCATTCAGTCCCAAGGTGCAACATAAGGACAACTAATTTTTTCTTATTCTCCACCTTGCAAATTTTTTTATAAATTCATTGACATTTCTGCAGCAGAAGAGATCTCTTGGAACTTCCAAGAACCATGTAGACGGCTTCAAGTTAAAGGTAGAAAAAGCAAACAGCAAGCACTGAATCAGATTTGCTTGTTTCTTGCAAATAGCTTGTTTTAAAGGACATTACGTCACTGCATTACAGAGGCAGAGGCTGTGAAAAGGTGCAAAGAGGTCAAACAAGGTCATTATCTTCTGCTACACCTCCAATATCACCATGAAGTGGGTGAGCTGCTGTACAGCTATATCACTATAGAAACATCCAAAGCCTACCTTTTGAAATCTCTGCCAAATACTAGACCTGCAAAAAACCCTTTCCAGAGTGCAGCAGTTCCCAGGGGTCTCTCATGATCTCTCCTCTTTGCCTCCTTCCCTCTGCCTGGAGAGGAGAACTAAAACCACAGCATCCACAGCTTCTGAGTAAGAGAGGCTGCACAGCTGTTGCAATGGGGTAAGCCAGAGCCATGAGACAGGAAGCCTGGAAAGGCCTGATGGGCTGAAGTTTGAATGTTGAACTAAAGTCTCTCACTTTGATCCTCCTGCCATGCTTTGGCCGTGGGGTTGAGTGTGTCATTGCACCAGAGTCACAAGGCTGCTGTGTCAGTCTGGCTGCTGAAATTCATCCTCTGCAGGTTCTGTCAAATGTGACTGAGGCCATGATGTTTACTGACAAGAAAGGCATGAAACTCTGGTGAGCTTTGATTTGAAACTCTGTGAGAAGCAGGAGGGCTGAGCTGACATGCTGGTGCCAGACAGGATTGCCCAGAGGAGGTGTGCCTGGACTTGCCTAAGCATCAGTATCTTCCTGACTGCTGTCACAGCCCATCAAAGAAGGTATGAAGGTCTGAAATCTCAACACTCAACAAGTTGGGATGAGGTCTTCCCACAAAACAGAGATTTAAACAGTATTAGTGCTGCATTGAAAAAGCTTAACACCTGAAAGGAAACCCAAGTTACTTCATTTTTGTAGACAGAAACGGAAATGTGTTTTCACCAAGCCTGTTGTAAGTTTTTCTTTCCCCTTCAGCCTAATTTCTGTGCTGCTTCAGTCTCAGGCAATTGTAGCCCATTTGTCACTAGCTGATTTCCCCTGCACTAACTGGCAAAGTCTGCATCATCTTGGTAGTAACAGAGAAATGCAGAAGAGTGACCAGGATGGATCTTCAGCTCACTGCTTCAGCCCACATTGTCTGCTCAGCTCATCTCATGACTGCCTGCAGATGTTGAGCAGGTTACAAGGGGTAGAAGTGATGGTGTTCCCTGTCACTACACACTGTATATGCTCTGCTCTTGTGCACCAAGAGAACTGAACTGAAACAGCAGTACTTCATGCTCAGCCACCTCCTCACCTTCCTCCCTGCCTGCAGCCAGATAGCCCTCCTGCCCCCTTCCTTTGCTGCTTCCAGGCTCATCCTCCCTCACACAGCCTTGTACACTTCCTGGGTCAGTAGCCTGTCACATTTCCTTCTCCTGCCTGTAAAACCATGTCCTTCTACCCCTTACTCAGCTAAGCCATTGCTGCGCCAAAGCCTGGAGTCAGTAAAATGTAATTTTTTTTCTTTTTGTTAATGTTTATATTATATACAACCTGCACAAACATAACCTCTTCTTAGCGAGGCTAACAAAATAAAACATGTCCAATATTTGTGGGTGTAACACTCTGGTCCCAGAGCTGCAAGCTCATGGACTCAGCCAGGAGTGTTACTTTAAAATATATGGAGAGAGTTTCATAATACCTCATGACAGTGTTAAGAGAGTAAGCCACAGATTTGTTCCCAAGAGCTATTTTTATTGATAATTAAGGGCCAAAAATAAGGGAACTTGGCAAAAGTTCAAAAGGGCATCACACAAGCTATATAAAATGTTCCACCATAGTATTGACCCAGCACATACTAATCCACAACACTTAAGTCAAAATGCAGCCTCTCCAGCTCCAAGCCACCCAAAGCATCAAGAAAGGAGCAGAGAAAGAGAAGCAGAGGGAGCAAAAAGAGAGAATGAGAAAGAGGGAGAGACAGATCATGTAGCTACATTGGAACCTTGTGGAAGACCAGCTCTCATATGTCCAGATGGCAGGGCTGCAACACATGGCAAACATATGCCTTTGGTTTTATGTGCTCAATCCCTTTGTCCAACCCCCTCCAGGAGGGGCCTCTGACCCACTGGCCACTCTGGGGTTCCAGGCTAAGGTGAAGGGCAGCATTCTCACTGTCCCTGTCAGTCTGAGGCTGGGTTAGGGACTCCAGGAGGTGTGCTGTGTTACAGTTTTCCTGGGCTGTTTATGACAGACAGCTACTCCGGGGCTTTCCCATGTGGGTTCCAGGAGCCTGTCCCATGGGATATGACACCATGTCACCTCCATGAGGTTTGACTCATCCCTTCCTCTTCCACACATACACACACCCTCCACCTCCCACACCCACTACAAGGTGATTTGGACCAAACAATTACTGATCTGGTGTCTAACAAACCAAAAAAAGTTAAGAAAGCATTCCAGAAGTGAATGGTAGAATATTTTGACACATCATGCATTCTGCTCCAATAGATCAGGCATCCAAGGGGAAAAACTCTGCAACAGTGTAAGGCAAAGCAGACAAAACTTCAGACGATGTGGCTTATTGGGGTGATTGTTTCAGGCATAGAGATGAAAGCGGCGATCCAACCTAGAAGCCAGGTTCAAGTCCAACTGTGGAGCAGCTACTGCTATTTCATAAAACTGCATGTTTTGGCAACAGAAGCTATCGGAGGAGGGGGACTAAATGGATCTCCACATGAAGTAACTAAAAAATAACATGTGTTTTTATTTTCAAAGAACAGCTGATATTGGGTCAGGTGGCTGGGATAAAAGAGGCTTCGCTGTTTCTGAGCTCATACACAGGGAAGGATTATTGGGTGCTCCAAAAGTCAGTGCAAAAGCAATCCCAAAATAACTTAGGAATTCTAAGTTCCTTTGGTAATTGTTGTAATAATATTTGTTACTGTAAATTTATTTGGTATAAAATATAAATGTTAGCTACCATGCTTTCTTTAGTATTCAGCATTGTAAAATTAATGTGCTGGGGGGTTTTTTGCACTGTAAACTGCACTGCTTTTGAGCAATGACAACACCATAAAACAGAATGATTAAGAGCTCGCTGGGGGCACATCAAGTTTTGTACCATCATAGATATATCTTCAAGCTACCATGACTATATTAATATATTATAGCATGGGAGGGCTGTAAGAATGAGCTCAGAAGGAACCAAACCCACCCTTACCAGACTGTTCAGATGCTAATTTGAAACCCAAACCTCAGGAGCTTGTAGTTCTTTGTAATAATGTGTAGGTTGTGTTCTAGTGTGATAGCCACTCTGAGGGGAAAAAAATTGCTTTCTTGACCTGAGGTAGATCTGCTTTATTACCCCATAGTTGCCCCTTTAAATTGTATCCTACATTCTCTCGTTTCTCTCTCTCTTTCATTTTTTTCCCTCCATTATTGTCCTCTTTTACATACTAAACTCCGAAACAATAACCCACTTTTCAAAAACTAGACTACTTTCTAGTAGTCTAGAAATCACAGCTGTGTTCTGGGATGTAAACTGAATGTATGCAGGTACTGCCACTTAAAAATTTCAGGAATTTCTGCTCTGGTGCAACTTTCCAAAAAGACTGCCTACTTGGGCTTTCTAGTCCTCAGGAGAACCTCCATTGTCACTGGCACCACATAAGACCATGCAACTTGATTTCATGCCGCATCTTCCAAGAATTGCTTGCTCTTTTATTATATTAGAAGATAACAGAGCAACTCTTTTCAGAGGGGCCTTTGCCTTTGCCTCAGCTTTCCACCATCTCTGAGGTGGAATCTTTCCTGTTCCAGTGGGTAAACCAGCAGATTGAAAGTGTTTCTCTGCAGTACAGGATCTTTCTTAGACATGCAACTTTTGTTGTTTTAAACACCCAATCCATAAGGAGGGCAGCTCTCAGGCATTTCTTCAGGACTTATCTTTAGACATTGCCATGAATCTTAACAGCTCTTTGCTTCTCAGAATCCCTGTCTTTCTGTTTCCCCTCCATGCCTGCCAGGTTTCAGTGATTCTCCACCAAGGTGCAAAGGGCACTGAGCACCCCAAAGGCTCTGACTATAAAGACTGACCTCTGAAAAAGGCCTACTAAAATCCTAAAGTAAACAAAACCAGAGCAAACAGCTACACACGTGCATTACTTTCAGAGACAGAGGCTTTGCCTTTTATTCAGAGGCTTTTATTCTAATGGTCTTATAACGCAAAAGGGTTTAATTATATGTTATATCACTTTCGCAAAACATCCTTTTACATTAGAAGATGCTGGGCCTCCCCACTGAGTTTTCAAGAGCCGGTTGCCACCTGTTTTATTGTAGGTGATTTGTGCTTTATTTTCACTGAGATGGAAATGCCTCATTTGCTTTTTATTCCTTGTAAACTATCTTTTCTTAATGAGTACAGGATTGTCAGGGAGGTGATACCAAAGCACAAAAGACAGTCTTAAAGCAGGTCAAGAGAATAAGCAAATGAGCTGTGGTGATGGAACTTTTTGACAGTGGGATTCTGATTTTGAAAAAGACACCTTAAAGTTTGAAATGATGGGAGTCTGATCCTGCATGAAGCATCCTTCATCTGCATGATTAGGTCCATGAAAGACTTAGTCTAATGCAACATACCAGTGGATGAGAACCAAAAATCTAAAAGCACCAGAGAAAATAGAGGTGAATTTTTAAACCCAGTGCAAACTAAAAAGCTCAGAAAATGTAATTGTATGCCATCTTAATAAATTGCTCAATTGTGAAACTAGAAATGAGACTCCATTCATCCAGAAGCATTAATTTTCAAACAACAGAAAAGGAAAAAAGAATTAGAAGTAATAATCTTTGTTGCTTTATCGGTGAAACCCGGGTGAAAAACTCACTGTTTGTAGTAGCTAAATATTTGGATTTTACATGAGCTACAGGAAATGAAACAAGTCACCTGAAAAGATTAACTATCCATTTTCTAGGGTTGATGAGTTGACAGCTCCACAGTGTTTCCCAGATCAGGTTAGAGGCAGCACAATAGTACCTTATTGAGGAGGAAGTACCACCAGCTAATGACAGAAAATTGAAAAGTTGCTATAGTGTGTCACAAAGGAGGATTCTGTTAGACATTTCTCTTAATACAAACAAATGCACCTGCAACCTGCCCAGGAACTTAAGCAGAACTTTCCCCCCTCCTCCATTTTCTTCTCAGTAAATAGAATGGGCTGAAAAGGTGTGTTTACAGGAATTGGAAAATGAGGATTATTTGTAATTTAAGTAACAGTTTGATTTTTAAAAGAAAAAAATATCAATTAATGTATGAGACAAGTAAAATGCGACCTAGAGTAGTTTCTTAAAATGCTATCCTAAAAAGGTATGTTTTTCTAGAAATAAAAACAAAAGCCTTACAATTTCAGTAGTACCCAGGAATGTAAACTGATCTACTGTTGTTTGTTTTGAGCCACCCTTAAGTTATGGAGTAGTGCAGAGTGAGAATCAGTTTAGTGGGCTTTAGTGGGTAGAAAGGTACAGTAAAGGTACCCAGAAATGCCACTCTGAATTCTCAGAAAGGTGAGGACCATAAGTAAGCCTTAGTCTACGAAATTATATTTGAAGACTTATTTTGGTCTCTATGCATTTATTTGTCAGGAGATAAGGAAAAACAGTGGTTTCCAAGATCACGGTGGTTGCATTTGTAATTTGTACACTTGTACTTTCCTTGTTTACGATGTTGACACTGTAGCTGATGATAAGCAGGCAGTCCCAGAGGTCAGGTGGTGATTTAATGCACAATCAGGAGCATTCACAGAATCAGTTAGAGCCTTTCCTAAGGCTTTTTTCTTCCTTATTTGTCAACAGAGGAGCAGCAAGAAACAACAAAACTGTGCTTGTTTTTTTAGGCATTCATAGCTCTGAACTTGGAAGATATAAAAAAATTTTCAAGTGCTTCATCTCAAGGGAAGAAATCAGCAAGAGGAAGAAAGCTGGAGTCTCCCTTCCTCTAGAAATTTTCTACCAACAGCTACTTCTTGATCCAATATGGTGTTCAGTTTGGAGGAAATTTGCCTAAACCTAGACTAATTCATAGTGCTACTAACTTTCCAAACCTTTCTCATTTTGCAAATAGCTTCTCATTTTGGGTCCCAGCACAGCTGTGATCAGCAGCTGAGCAGGTCTTCAGTATTACATAGAGCTTCTGCGACAAGGAGGGCCTCACAACAGAAATTAGGCTGTAAATGAAAGCTGTGAGTGGATTAAAACAATGGCAATCAGAGTACTTGCATGCAGAATATCTTCCTGCAGGCAACCTCACAGGTAAAACTGACTACACAAAATCGAAGGCAATAATAAAATAGCAGAGTGATGTCCCATTGATTGAGGGCTGGCAGGCTAATCCCCTTGGTCAGCACTTGCTATTCATTGTATAGGAAATGTGCCACGTAAGTAGCTTTGAATCCAATGGGACATGCAGAATCTAGCATGAGTGTGAGTGAAGGTTCTTCCCTGTCTCTTTCCAGTCATAGTGAAAACTGCACTAATTTACACTACCCAGCAAGGACTGCCCACGATGTGTGAGAAACTCCAACCTTTATTTGGGGAAGAAAAGTATGAACACTGCATCTTCGGCCACAGGGATATAGCTGAATGCAGACCTCTGAAATAATTCCTCTGTTGGCCATTTGCCTTCTTTGATATCCATCCCCCATATCAGGTGGGGAATCCAGTGAATGTTGGCATGACATCCTCAGTGCACGGCTACAGTGCAGTGATAACTGGCCATTTTAATGATTTATCTCTGATTGTATTTCTGAGACATGTGCGACATGTCACAGCAAATTACTTTGGTGTGAAGGAGGCTTCAAAACATAGCTCCTTAAATGCCATGGCAGTAGTCCAATTTTACTTCATTAAGTTACTGCAGTGTAAAACAGAAGTACAGCAGTTCTTCTGGGGACTATAATTGCTCCACAGTTGAACAGTGATCTACCAGCTACAGTGCAGAGACCATTAAAAAGATCCTTCACAGTTTCAGGTGCAACCTTTCTTTTTTGTTTCAAATTCAATGCTGTTAAATGTAAAGGAGAGTTTCTTTTTAGAGCTATGGAAGTATGTACAGTCTGGTTCAAAGAAATGGAAGGATTAAAATTAAATGTTGTCATTTCAAGAGCAAGCTCTCCTACAGTTCATATTAACACACCTTTTTTAACAGAGCAAAAAAAGTTTTAAATGGCAGTAATTGACATAACAGATTAAAAATGTAATTTTTGAATGCACATAGTAATAGATTTACTGCTAAAGTTAAGGTCTGCTAGTTATGTTTACTATAGAAATTTGAATATATTTTTCTTCAGCCTCTGACCATGAAGTCAAAGTCAGCTGCCAAAATCCAGGGACATCTTTCACAAAGGCCTTGATATGCCCTGCAGGTTTGTGCCTCTAACTCTTTGCACTCTCCCTTTCTAGTACTGAAGTATTTGTACATTCAAAATTCAGAGTCAGAAATGTCATTTTTATGCAGTGTGGCACTGATTCAGCAAAACATGCCCATGCATGCCCAGTAAACCTCAGTGGGTTTAATGCCTGAAAACCAGACTAACTATTCTCACTGACCCTGGCCACCAGAGCATCTACCATAGGTCATTACCATGCTTTTCTATTTTTCAGATTATGGTGCAGATATTTTCTGTGAACACCCCTGGATAACTCATGAATGGTGTCCAGTGGATGCAGAGTGGAATATTAATAGGAAAGGGATCTGGTCCATCAGCAGGCACCTAGATTTTCTGAGCTTAATGAAGCAGCCTTCCTGATTTTGGAGCTTTCACCTATTTCAGTTGTAATGCACCCAAAAGCTTAAGGGCTAAAAGAGCTGAAAACATTTGGAAGCTGCCTCTGAAAATTTGGCTCTAAACCTATATCCCCTTGTGATTTATCCACCAGGAAGCATAAGAACATTTATGCTCAATACTTTAGGGCAGAACCGCTGTGGTGATAAATCAGATACTGATCTGGGGGTATGAGGTAAGCCCAATGACAACAGCAATGGAGCTGCCTCCCACTGGTGGCTTTAGATCAACATTTTGGTCTAATCACCTTTGCTGGATAAGCACTCTTAAATCAAGAGCTGCTTGGAAGTTGTCTGTTTTTCTCTTCAAGTAGATGAGATGCTCAGAGAAACCCCTCTGCTCTTCAGAATAGCCTTCTACTGCAGAGTGGGAAGTGCTGTGGGGAAAGCAGCAACCAGGGACTTCTCACAGACAAAAAGCACAAGTTAACAGCTGTAACAATACTTTAAAAAGAAGAACATGTAAAACAGTATTGCTTCTCATGTAACTGCAGCTGGATTCCAAAACCAGGGCTTCTCCCTTACCCTTCCCTCCCAGGCCAGTGAAAGGGTATCTCCCTGCAGACAGAGAGAAGAAGAGGGGAAGAACTCATCCTGTTGAAAAATCCTTCATGTCCACGATGGTTCTTTACAAGCAGATTAGTGCAGTCCAATCAACTACCAACAGCTGTCAACTCTGCTCTTCTCTAGATTCCCCATTACAGCAGTGGTGGCCCTGAAACTGCAGTGGGGAGAGGGTAAGCCCAGCTGCTGGTGGTCCCTGCAGAGATGCTAGGGACAGTTAGAGAAGATGCCTTGAATCAAGAATCATTTCGCTCCTTTGTCATCAGTAACAATCGACAGGAAAAAAAGGAAAAAGATTCAATTTGCTCCAAGAGTGGTTTGGATTGGTTATCAGGGAAAATTTTTTCACAGAAGGAGTTGTCATTGGAACAGGTTGCCCAGGGAAGTGACGGACTCACC
Organism: Myiozetetes cayanensis; assembly: GCF_022539395.1. Classification (NCBI taxonomy): domain Eukaryota; kingdom Metazoa; phylum Chordata; class Aves; order Passeriformes; family Tyrannidae; genus Myiozetetes; species Myiozetetes cayanensis. The sequence goes on along the minus strand of NW_026087742.1, from coordinate 44,377,297 downwards.
ACCCCTGGTGGTATTGAAAAGACATGTAGATGTGGCACTTAAGGACATGGTTTAGTGGTGGGCTTAACACTGTTAGGTCTATGGTTGAACTCAGTGATCTTTAAGACCTTTTCCAACCTAAATGATTCTATGATTCCATGATTCTCTCCCCTGCCCTGGGGGCACACTTTATCAGCTCTTGTAAGAGGAACAAGAAACACAAAAAGCAATTGTACTGCTTTTTACAAGGATTAGGTTTCTTTCCAGGCATATGTGAACATAGTTTACTATAAACGGAAGGCATACTAAGCAAGTTTGCAAACGACACAAAATCCAGAGGAGTTGTTGCCTCCCTCAAAAACAGGGAGGCCCTGCAGGGTGACCTTGACAAGTTAAAGGACTGGGCAATCACCAACCGTATGAAGTTCAACAAGGGGAAGCGCCAGATTCTGTGGCTGGGATGGGGCAACCCCCAAATGTTCGTACAGATTGGAAAATGAGACGCTGGAAAGCAGTGCCGTGGAAAGGGACCTGAGGATCCTGGTTGATGGCAAGTTCAATATGAATCAGAAGTGCCCGGTCAGCCAGGAGGGCCAACCATGTCGGGGGGGCATCAAGCAAAACATCACCAGCCAGCTGCAGGAGGTTATTGTCTCTGCACCTTGAATATTGTGTGCAGTTTTGGGAGTCACAATATAGGAAAGATGTTAAGCCATTAGAGAATGTCCAAAAGAGGAAAACATAGATGGTGAAGGGCCTTGAGGGGAAGCCGTATGAGGAGTGGCTGAGGTCACTTGGGCTGTTCAGCCTGGAGAAGAGGAGATTGAGGGGAAATATGGCAGTCCACAACTTCCTTGTGAAGGGATGCAGAGGGACACGCACTGATCTCTGTGGTGACCAGTTACAGGACCCAAGGGAATGGCCTGAAGTTGTGTCAGGGGAGGCTTAGACTGGATATTAGAGAAAGGTTCTTCACCCAGAGGGTAGTTGGGCCCTGGAACAGGCTCCCCAGGGAAGTGGTCACAGCACCAAACCTGCCAAAATTCAAGAAGCGTTTGGATGATACTGTTAGGCACAAAATGTGATTCTTAGCGATAGTTCTGTTCAGAGCCAAGTGTTGGACTTGATGATCCTTGTGGGTCCCTTCCAACTCCGTATATTCTATGATTCTGTGAATTCTGTGATTTGGTTATATAGAGGTTAAAAATAGCCAGAATGTATGGGAAGTAGTATAACCTGGTATACTCATATTTTAAAACCCATAGGGTGATACTATTTGAAGCAGTGTATAACAGAGAGGGCAACAGAGATACAGAGCAGTTTTCAGAGAGCAAGCATTTTCTGTTTCATTAAGGGAAACTGCAGATCTCTGATCTCTAAAATGAGAGATCAGCCTTAAGAGTCTTAGCAAGGGATAGTCATTTACTATTTTTAACTGTGCAGGAACTGGGACACCTGGTGAAATTACCAAGAACCAGGTACAAAACAGACAAAAGAGAGTTCTTTCTAACACGGAGCATAATTCAGCCTAAGGGTTCATTGCCATCGGATACTACAGAGGCCAAAAGTATAAGTGGGTTCAAAAACAGATTAGTCAAATTTATGACAGATAGGTCCATTGGTGGCTATTAAAAACAGTGGTCCAGATGCAATGTCTGGTATTAGGAAGTCCCTAAACATTTGACAGCTAGGATCAGGGGATTATAGGAGGGGAAGGAATGCTTCATACACACGATATTTCCTTTCTTTTCCAAAGCATGTGCCACTGGTCACTGCTGAAGACAGGATATTGGACTAAACAGATGTATGTTCACTGCTCACAGCAGTTCCCATATTTCTCCCAGAACTGGGAACCAGAGTTGCCTCATTTCAAGCTTCTATTTGCTTTCAAATAAGCTCTTAAGCCACACACAACTCACGAGTATCTGACTACCTGCCAGTCAAGCATTAAGCAACAAAATTAACATATGTCACTAATACTTGGACTTTCTTTGGTGAAATGTTCTGGAATGCTTTCAGATTTTTTTTCTTGTTAACCCCAGAGATTATTTTTCCTGCTCTAGATATCAGCTGTCCCCTTGTCTCTGGCAGAAAGCTTTTTCTACCATATTTTCGTACTCTCCTGCAAACTGCAGTTTCCTCACTTACACTTTGTCTGTTGTCAGAGCTGCACTGATTTTCAGTCATGAGTGAAAAAAGCTGCTCGAAACTTCTGGTGCTCTGAGTTCACTTTAAAATTAAAATTATTTTGAACTTCTCTTAGCTTGACTTCTTCAAAGCTTAAAAAACCCCACACTGTGTCTGAGCTGGTACAACTTGGAAACGCAAATGGACCTTTGAGCTGATAGGGAGACTTCCCAAGGGTTACCTACTTCAATGCATGAAGCAGAACTGTGCTGGGTGGTGGCTAAAACTACTTATGTGCATGTGGGGAATTAATATGGCTGGGGACATGAAGCCAGGCAACAACTGATTTTTGTGACTTCTGCCTGTGCTTTACAGGTGTGGGCTATGGCCACAGCATCCAGGGCAGCAGAAAGCAGCTCCTGAGCCTTACACTTGGAGCATGAGATCTGATGACTCTGCAAGGAGGCTGAGCGTAACCTCTGTCAAAGTCATGTAAAGGTTTTTTTAATAGTAAAGCAAAATAACTGCTTGAGATTCAGCTCCATTCAGCTCCTGTGTCCAGGAGCACAGCTGATTATGTGCTGTGCTCCTTGCATTCCAGTCCATGAAAATCTGGCTTAGATCTGCCATATCACTGTAGGTCACTTAGGGCATGTCCCACAGACAGATCCGCTAAGGGCGTCTGTACAAGAGTTTGCAGTTTACACTGGGATAAAGGCATCAAGATCCATTCAGCTCAGTCCATGGGAAGCTCTGTTCTTCCAAAGATACCGTCCATTTGCCTCAGCAGTCAAGGCATGGAGTACATAATTTACTAAATTCACCAAATGAAAAGAAACATGCCAATGAAGGGCTCCACCATCCTATTTGAGGATGATTTTGTGGCTATTACAGTTAGAAAATGAAGAGAGAAACCTCTTCATGAAACTTTGAGCCCTGGAGTAAAAGCTGCTTGGAAACAATAGTCTTCGAGCCTGAGAGCAATACTGATGCTAAGAGGAATGATGATAAGAACTGGCTGTTTCAAGGCTAATTAGGTCAGGCACTAAAGATAGCTCCAGAGTTAAATCATCCACCCAGTGTTCAGGTATTGCTTCCCAGTGCTTCTCTGCTTGAGCAAGGCTAGTGTTGTTCTGCTGTGGGCTTTGAAAATGCTGCCCCAGCTCTTGCAAAAACTGACCATGTTCAAAACACCACTGTGGGATACTCATAGCTCAAGACACTTTTATATAAAAAAGAGTTGTAACATAAACAATTTTGAAAGCAGAATGACACAATCAGCAAAGGAGGCAAATTCAACACACACTTCCCAGGCACCTTAGGATGGACCAACGGCCCCTCAGGAGGTTACAGCTTCTCTCCACTGACGTGCAGAGCCTGTGGGTGAGGTTAGAAATCTAACACACGGATGACTACAGCTGCTGAAACAGACGTAATCCTAAAAGCTTAACCCCATTCTCAGTGATGTTAACTGGAGTTACTCTGTTGTTCTCAGTAAAATCCAGATTGGCCATGTGCCTATTATTTAGTTTATCTCCTACTAAATCCGCCAACCTTTCTTTTCTCCCCCAAGAAATGAAATCAAGTTAATATAACAATATTACCCATTGTTCGCAGAGTACTAACAACGTGCCCTGCTTGGCTACCGTACAGAATGAGGCTAAGCCTAGCACTTTCCCAAGAAATTGTGCTGGCAGCACTTATGCTGTTTATATAAAAATAAATAAATAATTTGAATACCCCCAATGGTAAGCTGAAAAAACAACTATCTCTGCCAAGCAAAAGAAAGATGAAGTTGGTGTAGGAAAATAAGTCAGGGACATTTAAGAAAACAAGTAACAAAAATACATAAATGAAAAAATAACTAAAACCATATGATAGGAGAAAGACTATGTCATGTGTGTAACGAGGGGGGTGTTTAATTATTATTTATTGTGTACATATTACAGATACACATAAGTTCTAAGTGTTCATCACTTGCTGCTGGACAAGATTTGCAGTTATTGCATCAACTCATGTTCAACAAACTGCAAGTGACAGAGATGGGAGTTTTGAATAATCTGTTTTCATACCTCAGACATTTCTTCTGGTTTTCCCTGTTAGTACTTTTCTATTTCTACAGAAGGTTCAGTCTGTCATAACACACAGTAGTACTTCTGACACCCTCACTGAGAGACTTGTGACGACCCACAAATATCTTTCAAAGGAAGTCTATTGCAATTGCTGTTAGATGAGTATTTGTTCTTTTGAAGAACCTGGTGTACTTTGGTCAGAGGCAAAGGAGGGAAACAGCAGATCCAGATTACACCCACACTAACACTACAGGACATTGGAATTTTAATTCAGATCAGAAGTGTGTCTTTAAAGCAGATCTTGCATTTTGACCTGCCTGGTGAAACCCAGTTGCTCCTGTGTCTGAGGGATCACTGTAACTATTCTAAAGTAAGTTACCTTAAAAGATGTATACAGTAGTCTCAACACCAGCTCTTTAACTCTATGGAGGCAATCCCATAGCATTAGTTACTAACGTAAACACAACCTTTCTACACTGAGAACTGGGGGGAAAAATGGGTTTGTATTGTATTTCTGTTTAGCTTCAGGGAAATGACACCTAATCTCTGTCCTAAGATATAAACAAATACCTGTTCCAGGAAGAAATCCTGGACAGGTAAGTGTGGCTTGATCTTACCTGAACAAAATTAGGTGTGTTGCAAGAGAGTCATTACACAACTGTTGTAATCTGGAGCTTTCCTGAGCACTGCCTCTCAATCTTATTTTTCCCTTATGATGGTATTTAGTGAACTGCACCTTATGGTGTATTGTTTTCCATTTTCAGTTACTGGAAAATACACGTGTGCTTCAGACCTAGACTGCTGTAATGCCATGATACCATGTAATATAGTGATTTTTTCAGCATCTTCCCCTCCTGAACAACAGCTGGAAAAGAGCAACATTGGTTGTTCTGGTGTAGTGGTGTTTGCAGGCAGGTAGAGGTAGCAAGGTTAGCTCTCAACTGTGCACCTTGGGGAGCTGGTAATCACTGCATGGAGTGTTGTAAGGTGCTTTGGACGCAGGCAGTTTTAACCTGGCCTCACATACTTCTGAACCCATGGAAAGAGACAGATTCTGGGGCAATGAAGGCTTTCCTCTTCTTTTAGAGCAGGCATGATTTACCCGCTTTTTTCACTACTGGCAGCATCCTGCCATGCTATAATTTTTCTTGGCAGAGGACAAGCACAACATGGGTGTGCTCAGTGCAGCAGCACAGCCTCCTCTGCTGTCAAAAAAAGTCCCCCCTTGGCAGAGCACGCCCTACTCCACACCATGGCATGGCTTTTGTTCTGGCATTTTGGCTTCTACAAAGGCATGTCTGATGCTTTCCTTCTGCCAAACAAACAGTAAGTCTTGAACCTTTTCTGGAAGCAATTAAAAGAATAGATAAATGGGAGCTGATGGCAATAATTTACCTGGTCTTGTGAATGTCTTGATTATGCTACAAGTCAAGGCATAGCCCAGAGTGGAAGACCTGCACGCGTGTATGGTAAATTTCTGGGAAATAACTGGAGGAGCTACTGACGTAAAATTAGCAGATTTGGCTCTACCCTCACTGGAATGAAGTGTCCCTTTTCACTAGTGCTCCCTTTGCCTAGTTTGCAGGATCAGCCCTTCATTCTCAGGTCTGATAGTGATGCTACGTAATGGCTGCTCTTCCATGCTAGGAGTAAGATGTTATGTTTCTGTAGCTTGTGAATTCTTATATTTGTTTTGCCAACAAGTGAAGAAGGAAAACAAAAGATATTTTGATTAACAGGTAAATTTGTTTTCATTAAGCAAGAACATATAACTTCTTATATCAGTGTCTTATCAAACAAGTTCCTGTCATTGCAGGTATGTACTAAAGGAAAAAAATTGTGTTCAGACAAATCTGCATCGAAAGGTTAACAAGATATAAATGATCTTAGGAGAGGTATTCTTCCCCACTGCTACAGAAGGCTGGCATGAAGTAAAACAGTTCCTCCCTTTGAAGCACTGCCAGCATAAATACCTCAGAGTAAGAATTTTGGTTTTCATAACAAATGGTGAAATGCAAGAGAACTATGCATTGATAAATATACTGTATGGTTCAGTGGGACTAGACAACTGAGGTAGAGTTTAGCTACAGTATAAACAAAATACCTTCCAAATCAATTTTTTTGTGTGTAAAAGGTGTCAATTATGTAAAATGATTCCATGATAATAACAATAGAATTCAAAGACATATGTGCGTCTTTCAAACCCATCCAGTTTTTAGACTTCCTCAGCTTTAGAAGGCAAAGATCTCACCTGCAAAAACAATGGTGGAGCACAGGAGCCCAGCTTCTTTCAGCAACGATCTGCACAGATTATTCACTCTCCTGTTTGCTCTGATCTATTTCTGATTTCCACCTGAGTACATTTGAAACTATTTTTCTCATTTCTTTTCTTATTGGAGAGAATGAAGAGAAATAAATCAGGTAACTGTTTGACTTTGCTTGCCTCCCAGAAGATCCCAAACACTAATATGAGAGAATTTATACAAATTTCCAGAGAGAAAAATAAGTCTACTTTTAATTTTGGCCCAGATGTGGGCTGGAACGTACTGGAGACAATCCTTTGGCTTTTAATTTTTTTGCTTGACTGAAAGATGTCTTATAGTTGTCATGAGAAGGACCTGAGTGCAAATTTGTTCCACCTAACTCAATCTGCCTAAATGGAAGGTATTTTTTCTCAATTTGTGCTAGTTTTTTCCTGAAGTTAATAGAAAATGATGGGAACCTTCAAAGGAGGATTCACCTGATGTATTCCTGTCTTAGGATGAATTACACAATGAAGACATATATCTGTGTTCATTGACTGCAGCAGAGACCCCAGATTATATGACCAGAGTACCAATTAGTAGGTGACTTACTTTTTGATGGTTTAAGGAATCCAGTCTAGTGACCTGGGCACCCTGAAATGCTCTGTGCTCTTCCTTTTTCCTCACCTTCTATCTTAACCAAGCACAATGATGGAGAGATGAATGCTGTGCCAGATCTGCTTCAACACCTGCTGTATATTAGAGAGCAGCTCCTTCTGCTGTGTGACTGGTGTTCGTGACTCTAGTCAGAGCACATCAGCAAGGCAGCTTTGTGCTACTGTGATCATATGATTAATATACATATTTGCTCACTTATAGGCAGATACAGAGACATGCAGGTCTGCATCACCTCTGAGGGCCTGCTCCACATGAAAATGAGTGCAGTGCACCTGACTCCAGTAGGGCTGGGCTGCAGGGATGCTAAGAAATGTTTCATAGATGTCACCTCTGGGGGTGCTCATGCAACAGGGAAGTGTCCAAAGATTTTTCATTTTTCATCCTTTTCTTCCACACAATGACCAGTCAAATGGTACACAACTTTAGTCATGCTCTTCAGAGTTCTCTTCCTTTGCAAAAGGCATAGGAGATCATGGCGCTATGTGGAGAATGGGACACCCCCCTGTCACAGCCCAGCACAAGGTCCTGGTACATGTGAGAATGACTCTGTCCAGATCCAGGGAACAAGGCAGTTGTATTTGGATTTCCTCCAGGGCACATCTCCTAGACTTCAAGATGATTTAGCAAGAACATCTCCTATCCAAAGATTACAGACCAAACTAAATAAAGTCCCTGTGTGGGTGTGCAAAGCCCAAAACACTACAGAAGCAAGAGGTTTCTGTTGCATTTCTCTGTATGGGTGTACGTGTTGTGTGAGTCTGCAAGGCCTAGAGCTACAGGAAAGGGCATATATATAGAACAAAACTTCAGAGTGTTCACATAAGGAGTTGCATTGCATATCACAGCCCCACAGGCTGTGCCTGGAGAAAGATGGATATATGTGTATGTTGTCTTGCAGGCAGAGAAAGACAACGGTTGGGTCCCAGGGGAAAAGGTTATGGACAACACACACTCCTGAGCACCAGCTCCTCAACATCTGCGCAAACTCCTCCCTGATGACATTTGCAGTCCTGGCTCTTTGCAGTGCTCAAAATCAGACAATTGATTCCTGGTAGGTGCAGTATGTCCATGTATTCTATCTAACTGCAATGCAATGCCCTAGTCAATGCCACTTTAAGTGCCCTAAAAACACTCTCCTTTCCCTTTCAGGTTTCTTAAAATTATCCGTTAGAGCTAATAGAACTAGGCTGGTGATGAAAAGACTCCAGTAGCATACAGTGCATAGGACAATAACACAGGTGACTGTTTAAAGGGTGCAGTAAGATTCTTATTGTTTATAGATGCAGCAGCATATATAAACAGAAGGCATCATGGTGCCCCATTCACTCACTTACTTGACTTTCCTGACTCACATGCTTGCACAACTGCAGCCAAACAGGCAAGTAAAATGTTTGCAGGTTCAGCCCCATCTAATTAAACAGGTGCCTAAATATCTATTAAAAGGCTGAACTGGAAATAAATAAATTCTGCTGCCAAACACAAATAGCAATGAAAAAAAAATCTTGAAAATAGAAGGAACAAGTTTCTTCATGTACTTGTTTTCCTAGGAGTGCACCATTTGTGAATTCATATTTCTTGATGACCACTTTGCTGACAGCTTCTTCAGAATGGTAAACAGATCATCCTACTCCAGAACAGGGGAAAAAAAAAAATCCATCTTTACATTTACTCATTCTTGTTTGCAAAATTTTCTGCTGCTTACTCAGGTCTGAAGTATTTGTAGAGCCAGATGAAAAGGAGATTGATGGAACACATTTGCGCTACACAAAGTTCTTGCTCTGTATTTTAATCACTGCTTTGATGGGCATATCAGAGGAGGTCAGCAGAAGTGAAATGAGCTATGACTTGGGTGGTCTCTCTCAACTGAACCTCAAACATACATTCCCTCTTATCTCCATTGAAGTGGGGCAAGAAAGATTTACAAGGCATCCAGGATTTGAGTGAGCTGAAGCCTGGAGATTCTGACTGTTGCAAAATGCTCCCTATACCTCACTGTTAAAGTTTAACAGTAGGTCTTGCTGTGTGCTTTACATTCTCCCGGGGAAAACACATGAACAGGTGATGCACTGCCCAAAAAACCTCAGCACCTTTCCAAGTTAAGTACCTACAGAAAGGGACCAGGTAGACAGCTGGTGTGAATCAGGGAGAGCATCTCTGTCTTCAGCAGAGCTCTGCAGATTAGTGCACTACTGAAAACATTGCCTAATGCAACTCTATTTAGAATGTACTTATTTCAAGTTTAATTCCAAATAGTAAAACAGACAACAAAACCCCACAACTCACATCCAAGCTGTCTTTTTTATCAGAAGAAACAGTAACTTAGGAGAGTGCAAGCATGACCTTTAATGAGGTTTAGCAGATCTGCTTAGGATTTGGAAATCACTTGGAGAACCTAGCACATAGACCACTTTTCTGAGCCTGTTTCTCTGCTCTCGTTGTAAACTCACTGAGTTGAATCACTCCCACTGTTATTGTGGTACTGGGGCAAAAATATTTGGCAGGCATTTCAAAGTAAATGCTTCAGATGGAATGACGGCAGCTGAGGAGCAGAATGCCAAGATTAAGGAAAGAGTATGCTGTGCTATGCAGGGAAGCTTTTTTGGAGGAAACACTAAAAAGAAGTTTAGTCAAATCCTAACATAATTATTATTAGGTTTCACTGAAAGTTAGACAGCAAAACAGTCAATACTTGATGTGCAGTATTAAAGGGATTATTCAGAACATTGTGTAAACAAGAATAAAAATTTCCCATCTGAAGAAAAAAGGGGGGGTTAATTCATCAATACTATAAAGAATACACATTCCACTGGGGAATTCTACTCTAATAATATAAATTCCTCACAAGAAGATGTGGTGAGGCTCAGTGCATAGAAAAAACAGATAGGTTGTGTTATTATAGTGGCACATTTAAATCACCACAGCTTGGGCAACTGCAGTTTTTCCATTAGAAGTTGCTGTTTGCAAGGATTTTTTATAGCTTGGACATCAGAATTGGCTTTTAGCTTGGACTTGGTCAATAAAAGCTCTGCCTGAGACCCACTTATAATGCCAAAGTTTAAAAAAATATTAATTTGGACACCTTTGGTTATAGCAAGAAAATAAACCTTTTCTGGTCTTGTAGCATTTAAAAATGCCTTTGGTCTACAAAGGCAATTTGTTAGGCATTTAGTCCAATTGCTCTAATTCCCTTCAGGGTATTAAAAAGGGAATGGTTGAGACACTCTACTTGAAAATTACTTTGCCATATGCAGTGAATACTTTTCACTAAAATTCTTAATCCAATCTTTTAATCTGTTTTGCACATACATTTAAGAGTTGGATTTGATGATCTTTATGGGTCCCTTCCAACTCAGAATATTCTGTCGTTCTGTGATACAGTGGAACTCTTCACCTGCCTGTGCCAGTAAGAGTGTGTTTGACTTGTGGTGCAGACTGAAATGTGCTCCCTGCACCTCCAGGACTCTGCAAAGTGGTTGGAGTCTCTCCAGTGGGCACTCTGCAGTTTTGCATGCAATAGTGTGTTTTCCATGGCTCCCAGTGCATCCCTCAGCAGTGTCCTGGGAAGCCTACTGCTTGCACGTACGCCACAGGGAATAAATGCAAACAAACCACAAGTAAAATTCTCCAAAGATCACCAACAAATACCAGTGTGCTAAAATGTCCCACACTGTAATCTATCAGTATATTGAGCTAAGAAATTGCAATTTTTCCTATAGCTTTTGCTTTTCACTCTATGTTCACCTGAACTTCTGATAGACCTGTCATTCCCACAGAATATCACTGAAGCCTTTCCTTCCCCTTGGCCCTAAAATTACTGAGTTCTTCCAAGGAGACCCCATCCCAGTGCTGAGCATTGCAGTTACCGTAGTTAACTGTGCTACACCCACCAAACTGCCATTTATTGCAACCTTTTTCTTCTGATTCACCCAGCACGTTACTCCTTCATTAATTTTCCACTGCCTTGAACATTTCTTTATTGCTCCCATAGTTCAGGCCAGGTGTTCTCACACAAAGATATGGACACATGCACTGTATTGTGTAGGCACTTTAAATCCAAGGGGAGCAGCAGAAAATGCTTCCCCTTTTGGTCTGTAGATACTCGTTAAGTTCAGCGTCTCTGGACAAGTCCAACTGGCTGTACATGTGCAAATCTGCACTGCAGAGTATGTGCTGTAGATCTAGTTCTTTTTGGAATCACTGCAAATATTATGGAAGTGCTGTGTCATTGATACATGCATGTACCATAAGTCCATCCAGCTTTTTCTGGAAAGTGCACAGCTCTAATGAATGTCTTACAACCACATGGTAGAATTTCTCTGTGCATGCACATCAGAGGGATCTGAGGTTTCTGGGTATGAAGAAACAGCTATGTTTCATTTGTAATACATGAAGAAACTTCTAAAAAACACAAAATATTCTCAAAATCTGGCAACACACAAAAGCTGAGTGGAAAAGAAACATTTGAGACCCAGCATACAGAGTAGCCCTCAATCTCTAAAGCCCTGTATATCTCCAGTCTTCAGATCTGATTTCTTTTCATCATCCAGGTGCTGCTAACTGTTCTGGAATATTGTCATCCTTAAACCTCTGCATTTATTTGCACCAAGGCCCCAAGTTGATCAGGACTTGAAGGCAGAATTGCCCTTCTGTTTCTGGAAGGGTAGTGCACCAGAGAGATCCAAAAAGATTTCCAGCTTCTAAAGCAATATTTTATTAGAATACAAATTCTTAAACTAAGACACACTATCTCTTTAAATTGAGTTAGCTCAGACTCCTGGATGAGGCAGACTGAGTGAAATTATTCAAATATGAATCTCCTTGCTCCCTATTTCACCCTTTCTCTAGTCCTGCAATTCTTAGTGACTTCCTGGATTCGAAGAATCACTGCCACCTCCTCCATCCCTCAGATAAAACCTCCATCTTTTCAAAGCCTTACAGGCTGCCTTACAGGCATCTGAATATCCCAAGATTTGTTTTGATTCCAGAGCAAAATCCAGAGTCTGAACTTCCTTTTTCTTCTCCAAAATGCACTGCATTATTCAATCTTATGCTCCCCAGTTATCCTGAAGAAATGTCCCTTCCTTTCATGTGTGAGCTAGGTGATCCATTGCATCTGGAGGAAGGCAAAAAGTGGATCTAGAGAATGTTGAAATACAGCACATTTTGTATGTTTTCCAGTCTGAAAAAGACTCACTTCAATGGTAATAGTCATGATACCTGTTTTGGTCTCAGCCAAGAAGTATGTTAAATGCATTGGGCAGCTGATAAAAAGTCAGGTTTATGGATGTCTGTTAAAACTGTTCATCTGGTAAAGTTGCTACAGTTTTAAGTATTGGCCCTCGCTTCAATAAAATAACTACTCAATTAAGATTAATCATATTTGAAGGGTTTGAAAATCCTTGGAGATTTTCTTTATGAAATATCACTACCAATCTTTTACTGTATCTGCAAATACAGGTGTAATGAAAGAAGTGGACACACAGGAAAACTGTCAGGTTACAAGATAAGACAGAAAAGTCTGAAAGAGCAAAGAAAACTCCTTCCACATTTTGACTGTAGGTTGTTCTAAGAGCTCCTCATCAGGAAAAAATACTGCACCCTTACTGGTCCCTGCCCAAAGATGGGGGTCCTCCTTAGTGTCAGACATGCCATTTTCTGCTGCCTGACTATTTGTCATTTTCTCCTTACTCTGAAGAATGTGCCAACTCACAGCCTAGGAGCAGTTTGTCAGTCTGGGTAAATGATTCCAAGCACTGTGAGCACCACCAGCAAAGTCCTTTTCTGGGATCAAGCCAGTGCTTAAGCCACTGCCATCATTTGTCCTCCTTACTTAAAGCCACTGTCAAAGTTTCCATCTCTTTTCACTGAGTTGTGGCTAGCTTATTGGAAAGGGAAGGGCAGAGGCAGTACAAGTTCGTCATAGCCCTTTGCTTCTTCATGCCTCTAAAAAGATCTCCAGAAATGTTAAGACTTTATAAACCCAGAAGAGAAAAGGACTAGGAGGAAAGCCAAGTGGGCAAGCTGGTACGACTTCAGTGGGTGACTTACTAACATTGATAGGATGTGTCAGAGGGCTTACAGCATGGATGTTATCCATAATGTTATCACAAGCCATTCTGTTACATAGCAAGTACAAAAAAGCCAAATACAGAGGAATGACAAACACCTGAAATCACATTTGATGTCACAGGAACCTAGAGATATTCTGAACTCCCACAGTCTGGTGCAAGCAACTATGTCCTTCAGAAACAGAGAGTTTCCTCTAAACACTTAGTTCCAGGAGAATCAGAAGCAACCAGCTTTGCTCAGGGTTGTTGGCTGACAGGAAGTAGCCAGAGTTATGTGGGATGCATCTGACCCTGACACACTTTTTCCCAGAGCCCCAATGTGTGTGGTGATTCTTACTACTTGAATTCATCAGAGAAAATTAAGATCATAATTTTACAATAAGCTCAAGTAAATTAATTCCTCTGCCTACAAACCTCATCGGGCTTCCCCAGGGATTCCTAGGATTGATTTCTGAAGGTTTTTACCATATTTGGCCTCCTGTCTCTGTGCCACAGCCTTCTGATACAGAGATCCTCTTTATTTGTAAGCTTCCTGTCTTTCCTGTTATATCCTTAGCACTATCTCTTTGACGCTGGTTTAGTGTAGTGTTGGTTTTAGTGTTATAAATATAAAATGTTGGGTTGGGTCTAGAGAAAAACCACAGAGATGGTCAGAGGGCTCCTGAAGGGGAGAGGGCACAGAGCACATCTCATGTGTAAACAGGCTGACAGAGCTGGGGTTGTTCAGCCTGGAGAAGGCTCCAGGTAGACCTTACTGCAGTCTTTCAGTATCTAAAGGGCTACAAGAAAGATGGGAACAGACTTTTTAGCAGTGACTGTTGTGACAGGACAACAGATAACAGTTTTAAACAAGAAGAGTATGCATTTAGATTAGATACGAGGAAGAAGGTTTTTATAATGAGGGTGGCAAAACACTGGAACAGGTTGTCTGGAGAGGTAATGGATGCTCCATCCTTGCAAACATCCAAAGTCAAGTTGGAAGGGGCTCTGAGCAACCTGATGTAACTGAAGATGTCCCAGCTCACTGCAGGGAGTTGGACTAGATGGCATTTAAAGGTTCTTTCCAACTCAAACTATTCTATGATTTTATGAAACGGGAACAGTATTAAAAGCTGTATCTGTCATTCACTAAAGTGAGTAGAACTGAAATTTGTTGCACTGACCTGGAATTTTTTTCTTCTTGAAAAGTAACATTTTCATTAAAGAAGTATTAGAGCTCAACTAATCCCAGCAATAAAATTGTTGCTGTTGAATTCCATGGTAGCTTTTCAAACAAGAAGATGTCTTTCTGTGTTCACTGTCGAGTTTAAAAAGTTGTTGGCTCTGCTTAACATTTTGTATGCACAGTATAGAATGTTTTATCCATTTATTCTGCCTGACTTGTCTCCTTCATGTGTCTTATATAATAATTTCCAAAGTCAGAAACCAAGAAAAATTTTAAAAGGCATCAGCTAGGATAAAATGACACAAGTTTAAAAACTCTTAGCAGCCACAGGACCTGGTGACAAAGAACAAAGAGGTTTAAAAATCACTATATTTTATAACATTAGAATGCCACACATTACATATAGATTTTGCTGCTGATTATATTGTTACGCATTCCATTGTTCCCATGCCATTGGCCTTCAGGACTTTATTACTTATGTAATTCTAAGATCTGACACAGCTAGAGTGAAATGCATCTGATGTCAATGAAAGGCATCAGATGAAAAAAAGTGGATTTTAGGAGAAAAAAATCCTATTTTAATTTTACTGTGAGTCCGTTGATTCGTGACAGATGTTACCATTCCCATTTAATTAGTCTTGATTCATTTGCCAAATAAAAATAAAGATAGATGTCAAAGTATTTGAAGTCATCCAGATAAAAAGTTCAATCAAACAAGTTGTCTTTTTTTTTACTTTCTTTTTTTTTCCCCCCCCAGATTTTCCATATTAAGGGAAACCTGTTTCAGAGTGTCATTTACAGTCCTAACTGTATACATTAAAGGTCTCAAACAATGCAACATATAATTACTAATCAAGGATTAGGAAAATGTTGCTGTGAGAAGAGAAGGGGGTAAAAAGTATCCTATAGTGAGTGGTGTCTCAAAACTCCAGCATGGTGTTGTGTCAACAGAAGTACCTCAAACTGATGTTTCATGACCACCATGTATTCAGAGCTATAGATAAGAACATACTTAATAGGCACCATTTAAAAGAAAAACATATCTAAATCCCAAGGAACTGGCTATATAAACTAAATATGTAAAAGCTGAACAATTTTTTTACTCACCCTGGAGTATCAGCACATATCTTATATCTTTTAGGTAAAGTGCTGATAAAGAACAGAATACATCTCTCACTTGCTCAGCCTACCTGGGCCACTCAAGAGAAACCTCTGCCCTACAAGTATCCAGATAATAAGCTGTAATGTTTTGGAGAAAAAAAAATATTAAAAAAAAAAGTTTGCTATTTGTCCTCTTTATTTTAAAATACTAGCATTAGTGTTTTTTAATTTCAAAATCTAATACTTAATTTTCTCGATATTCCTATATGTTATTTTTACAGGAAATCTGTTTTACCATACTTTTCATTATAAAGGAGTACAACTGTGATCAAAAAGGAAGGTTTCTTTTGTTTACTCTATGAAAGTGTAGCAACATATGTATTTGAATATTAGAGATTCACTGCTTTGGACGTGTGATACACAGATAAGAAAAATCTTATTTCAAAGAGACTATAAGTAGATAACTTTTTTCACATGATTCAGATGATGTTTAATTAATTTAAAATAATAAAATGCTTTAAATAAGGAAGTTAATTCCTCCTGATCCCTGGAGACCCAACAACATTTTACTGTGGTCCACAGGCATCTGGCATGTCTCAGGCATTTGAGGCAGTCTTTCAGAGCTTGGAAGGAGATAGGTAAATATAGGTGCTCAACACAGGTGTGTAGATGGTCAACCTGAAAATGATCTTCTCTCAACATTAACCTTTCTATGGACAGCTTTCTATGTCCCTTACTATAACTGATTTCTAGTTTATTTACTCCTTTATTTGTGCTTACCGCTAAAATGGAAATTTCACTGATGTGTGTGGTTGGATTTAAGAACAAAATTACTACTATGGCAGAGTACAGCTTTCCAAGAGCCAGTGGCTGCAGCAGAGACCCACACAGGCTGTATGGGGCCTCTCTGCAGGGCAGGAAGAGCCTAGGTGACACCCTAGCTCCAAGGCTCCTGATCTGGAACAAGTCTGCTGCAGAGAATGAGGAAACTGCTGTACAGCCAGGCATACCTCAGCCTTTGCAGCAACAACCCAAATGGAAAATAGGAGCCCTCAAAACAAATCGCACAAGCACATGAATGTTATATTAACTACTACTCTGTTTCAACACTTTCTGATGGCTTTTCACATTTTGTTGGTGAGTCCTGTTAGCTCTGAGCTCTTCCAGCTGTTTCTCCTTGGAGTAACGTGTGCAAGGAGTGAGTGGCCTGGCAGTGTTTCAAGGCATGCCAACTTTGGACCCATAAAGACTGCAAAGAAACTATGCAATTCCATGGTTGGTGCTTATCAAGTATAATATTTTACTCTGTATGGTCTTGCTGCCCACCTGAAGACCATCTAGCAAGGTGCACTGAAATTTCTCAAAATGGGGCCTCAGATCCCAGTTATGCTCCTGTTCTAAATAACTTCTTCAAGCTGTTCTATAGATTTTGTGTTACTGGGTTTCCTTTGATGTGGTACACTGTAATTTGTAGTACACTGCCTGTCCTTTTAAATATGATGCTTAATCATGTTTCATTCTCAGAGTCTTGATGTTGTTATGGGTCAACAAATTGGGTGCAGACTTTTTTTGTGGGTTGGCTTCTAAAGATGTCTGCATATATTGCAGCAGGTGAACTTTGTATCATTACATAAAATATTTCTATGTACAAATAAAACTGTGTTTGGTGAAGACATTTCTCTTTGGAGCAGTCTCTACAGAAATGCATTCCTTCATTCTGCTAAAACACCAACAAATGAGGAGCATAAAACATTACTTGACATTCTTAAACTTGACTTTGTACTGCACAACGTATTTCTCTTGCTGAAAGATAGAGTTTTATGCCTCCAAAACCCCTATTATTGTAATTAATGAAGTCAGCCTTCTCAATAGGTTCCCATGTTGTTGTGCTGAAGAGAATGCAACTACATTAACCATTCAGTTTTAATGCAAACAAAACATGGAAGGGAAAAAAAAGGGACTGAAAGTAGTTGCACATCTCTAGATTCTGGAGACAGCTGGGTTGACATAGCATGAAAAAAGATATGTCTCTGCTATCTGACT
This sequence comes from Myiozetetes cayanensis, assembly GCF_022539395.1. NCBI lineage: Eukaryota > Metazoa > Chordata > Aves > Passeriformes > Tyrannidae > Myiozetetes > Myiozetetes cayanensis. The sequence continues at coordinate 44,359,821 of NW_026087742.1, read as the reverse complement.
ATAGCACACACCAGATGAAGCCCAGAACTGCTCTGGGAAGATGCCTCTTGGGTACTAGCTAAGCTTATTCCTAAGCTCTCCTCAGGGAATTCTTCCTATAGCTCTTCAGGGATAAGTGCTCATTTTTACTTGTGACAGGGCACAACCTCTCTCCTGTGCAGATGTACGGTATGGAAGGAGAGGGAGCCTCTGTTCCACCTCTCGCCATCCACTGCTGGCCTGCACTGCAGGAGCACAAGAAAGTGATTAAGTGCCCCTGCATAAGTGTGTTACTACCTGAGCATTTTTCTGGCCCGGTAAATAGCTGTTTCTCAGTTCTTGTTGGTGCACATGCACTGCACAAGAAATAGTGTGCTCCTGCACTATCTTGCAGATGAGCCAATTATTTCCCTCCAAAACAAAATCTGTGCCCAGCTCTGGGGACAATTCAGTCCATCAGCTGCTCTAGAAGCAGTATGGTTGACACTGCCCTAACTTCGGTCCTCTACCTTTTACAGTCCTTCAGCACTATGTCAGCAGGCTTTCCATCTTCAGACACCTTCTCATTCCCTTCTGTCATGTCCCAGAACATGAAACACTTCCCCTCAAGTTTCAGGTGTGAAAAAAATCTCTGAATTACAACACAACCTTTATATAACTGCAGGCATGATGAGTTAAATAATTATATTCTAGGATTAAGGACATCATACTGGCCACAAAGGAGACCTAGGGGAATATTCTATGTAGTAGGGATATAGCATGAGACCAATTTTCATTAAATAATTTCTTCATGAAATAATTTCTGTGTTACTTGCATTGTACCTGCTGAGCTGAACATCTAAACACTCATCTAATTGAAGCCAAATGGAACGTACACGCTGTCCAAAGCATCCAGCTCCTCTGATCAGCCTTACCCAGCAGCCTTGCTCAAAGCATACCTAGCCATCACCTCAAAGCAATAAATTCAGTGCAAGACATATCAGCCAGTCCCAGACCATCATAGCATTGCTGTGGTCTTTGCATCATAGCTAATGGCTAGAGCAATCATGCAGGACGAGAGAGATTGAGATCAAAATTCCTCTTGGCCCGGGGGTTCAAAGCTAGTCTTCCAAAAAGAGTGACATAAATTATAGAATAGGGTACCTTCCACCCTCCCACCAGCCATTCCTCTTATTAAGTAGCAACTGGATAAAAAAGAGAAGAATTATCCTCAACGCAGACCCTAGGCTTGCCTGTCTGCCTGAATGCCTACTGCATTACAGTATCATGCTCCTTCATAATTGTTCTTCTAGCTTTATGAATATTGAGAGTGCTTAGGCATCAATCTTAGGACTTCTTGTTTGACAAAGTAGCATGAATTTCCAGGGATAAGTAGGAGAGTGAAGTCAGGACTGATGTTTCAGACTCAGGTACCTGACAGCCACCAATTTTGAATTTTAGGCTCTTAAAAGCTTTTTGAAATCTCACTTTGTACATACATAGGGAAGTAAGGAGGGCAAAGTCTCTGTATTTCCTTCCCTGAATGTATGAATTGCATTTATGCATGTCTCTAGCGTGAAATACTGCAGGAGAAGGAAAGAGAGGAGCATATCTGTGACCCTGGCTGCTATTTCAGTATTCCCTGGTGCCAAAGCATAGCTTGGCCTCATATTAATGCATGGGTGAGTTGTTTTTTTCTTACAAGAAAAATTGCATTCAAGAATGTCTTTTCCTGTAGGTGCAAAGGAACACCAAATTCAGTTCTGGTGTTTGGTTGCACATTTTTCCTGGTGTCATTCTAAGAAAAGCAAAGATAGTCTGTGAGATGGATGGTGATTCAGTTATTAAAGATGAGCAAGAACTGCTCACTAATGGATATAACACTTGAATTCACAGGCATCCTCAGTTGCTAATGGAATCTGAAAGTTGTCAGGAAGATGTTGCAGTTCCATTTGGCTTGACACACACCGTCCTCGTGCTGACAGCTCTGCAAAGTTACATTTTTTAAAACATATTTTCTTAATGCATTTTTTGGCTAACCGAGTTGTCCCCATTACCTCTGAAACACTTTAGTCTAATTCACATTAACCAGCTTACTGAGATACCAACAACATTCTTTTTTCCAGGATCAATTGAACAGACTTAAAAAAATGCTGGTATTTAAAGAAAGTTCAAGCCCTTTCCTGACTGCTGTAGGGCTCTGAATTTCTCATTTATCTTGCTCATTCTGTCATCTGTGCACACAGTAAGCAAATGGCTTTAATATTTCCCCAAATGACCGATTCTCTTTTCTCCTGTTAGAGTTGATGGTACTAATAGAGTAAGGAGCAGTGGTACCTAAGCTGCAAACCAAGGGAACATAGGCAGTGCTAAGCATTTTGCAAAATTCTTTTCCATGGTGTGAACTTTTCAAACAAATAGACCACAAAAGTTTAAGTTAAATATACTTGACACTGAAGAGCTGACTGCCTTATAGCAGATCACCAGTGATTCACTCTATTTTTATCAGTCATTGTTGCAGACTCAACCAAAAGATGATTTTTGGGGTTTCACAAACTTTGTGGCAAATCTGGGGAGAGTATTTCTGAGCAAAGATATCCACAAAGCCACAGATTAATGTAAAATTACAGGGATATAAAAGAAAATCCATACAGGTTTCATGGTGATGGATTCCTGAAATGAGATCTGTGAGAAATGGTTTATGTACACGGCCCGTTTACAATGTGGAAAAGGTTTCTTTTACAACTTTCTTGAGAAATTTTGACAGAGCTATCAGAATGTTTCGTCACAATATCCAGCACTGCCAGAACCAAATATCTGTGTGCTTTATTTTCCTGTAATCTAGTTTAATATCTTCTATTTTCCTAAGAATTTCTAATAGAAAATTCCTAATGATGTTGAAGCTGCATTTTAAATACAATGTTATATTTCATTGGTTTTAGTTGCTTTATGTCATGATCAAGACATTTTATTAAGAAAATACTAAAAGAGGATTAACTACATGAAGAATTATCATTATTTTCCACAAAATGAATAATAAATCAAAATCTGATATTTCTAATTCCTCTGTAAAAAGGCATCCCTGGCCTCTGCAAATCTCTCCGTTCTGTGCAGCTGTCTGTCATGCAGAGTAGTAAGATGAATGATCTAGCAATGGAAAGACACTGCAAAATCAATCCATCTGTGATTACATTCAACCAGTATCTCCAACAGAACACAGCATTATTATTTTGTGGTAATCTTGTCACCACAAAATAAACTCAAGTTATGCATGTTGTCATGGTAGTGGATTTTGCAATTGAGTTGACTAAAATGATGGGTTGAATTTTTCTCAGGGAACTCCTTTCATGTTTCTCTGAAAGACCCTAGCACAAGGCTCTCCAAATATACTTTTTTCTGGCTTAATGTATAATACATTTGTGCTAATGTAGATCTATGGACTGCAGTGGAGATGCATCATCTTGAATTTTGTGCATTATCTTGAGATTAAAGCAAATCATGCTTCTTTATTCCCAGTAAACCAGTATATAGTGTCTATAACCAAACTGTTGTATCAGATTGACATAGACAACTGCTAAATTCCCTCACACGGAAGCCAAATGCCAACAAAGTGAAAGGTGCCATTCTGGATGGAGGGAAAGCTCTTTCTGGTCAGACTGACTATGTAGCTTAAACAGAATAGCTCAAGAGGGAAGACACAGTCTTCCTGTTTCTGGTTTGATACCTTGAAATGAAGATACCGATATCAGATCTCAAGACCAGGTTGGATGGGGCCCTGGGCAACTTGATCTTATGGGTGGTGTCCCTACCCTTGGCAGGTGGGTTGGAACCTGATGGTCTTGAAGCTCCATTGCAACACAAAGCATTCTATGATTCTGTGATTGTATGATGAATGAGCAAAAGAAGAATAAAGAAGTTTATCATATTTGCGTTTCGTCTCTACAAGTATAATTTGATTTCTGAGGTTCAAGGTTCAATATAATTTTTATATTTCTATAATGACTATGTGACTGTTCTGGGGTAAAAAATCCACACCCTAAATGAAAAATTTTTCTTTGCTGTAAAGATATACACTGCCATGGAGATCTTAATGGCTGTGGAAATCTCTCATTCCTCATCATACCATCTCAGCGATGTAAGGGAGCAGGAGCTCCTCTCCTCAACTGGCTTCATTTAGCTTTATGCTGCCAGTTTTGACTGGAGTTACAGTTACATGAATTCAAATCAAGGAAGTGTCCCAGTCTTCTTATGTCTTAGGCAGTATTTTGTTCTAGTATTCAGCCACTAACGCTAATGTTTTACATTTGTATTTCATGGAATTTTAACTCTTGTTGCCAACCTCTAAATTAGTCCTTGTTCACAGCAGGAAAGAACAATTGGTGCTGATGGTGGCAGTCACACTTATCCCATGTGGACTTTGTCTTAATAGGAATGGTGAGAAGACACTTTGCTGCCAGCCTAGTAGCACAGTATGTCTGCTCCTGTAGTAGGTCCTGAGCAGACCATCCCTCATTTCCCCTGATTTAGCAGCACAAACCCCTAACTGCACAGGAGGATGTTCAGTACATGGCCCATAGAACTGTCTCCTCCAGCAAAGGGTGGTAACCAAGATCATTTTTTAAAAAAGTAATTGAACATAGAAAACATCTGTGCCTCTCTTCTGTCCAGGTTTATTTTTCCAATATTTCACATACCACAAATAGTTCAGTATGATTCCTCCATTAGAACAGAAGAAAAGAAAAATAAAAACATGTAATATTTAATTTAAAAGAATATTGTTATTGACCTGACAACTCTGATCAAACAGTCTGTATCCCCCTCACCCCTATCCACTTTCTGCACCTCATCTTTCTGTTTCCCTTTTTCTAAAAAAAGGCGTTTTGCTATCCTTTAGGGCTGCTGAGCCTGACAGCCTCTTACTGCTTCTGGGATGTTTGGCTGCCCTTGGACCATCATATGACTTCAGTTAGCTTGGGGGGCTCCAGCTGTACTCTTAAATGTCATGGACAGAGGTAACAAAAGGGGAGAGGGTTAAGAGAATCAAATATGTTATTAGACATTTCTTTTAAATCCTCTTGCAGAAGATGTAAATCACATGCTTGGCACGCAGATTTGGGGATGTCACATGCGGGTTTGTTTGGTTTTTCGTTGATTATATCCCCAAACATTTGCTATTTCTTACATTTTTTTCCTTTGTATGTCTTACTCATTCCTCATTTATTTCTATTTAGGTCCAAGGGGTCAGAACCTAGGAAAAAATTTTGACAGTTCCTGCAGCTGACAGAGCTTTCTCATCCAAGCTATTTGGGAACTTACTTGGGATTTCTCACCATTAAAATATATCCTGGCCCTTTTCTCTGTTGGCCCAGCTCCTTGCCCCTGATTGACAGAAAACACCACTCAGGGCAAATTGACAGTCTACAAAGCACCTTAGCAAGCAATTATCCTGAAATGCATTCAGATACCCAACAGAACTTAAAGTCAAAGTACCTAAATTAACCTGAAATCAAGGTCATTAATTGGCCTATAAGCAAGGACATCAAGGCATTTTCTCCTAATGACATTCCTCACTTGTTTACCTGGAACAGTGAAATGGCAATCCACCATTTAGTAAGTTAAAGAGCACTTACAAACTACCTGTTTGTGCCAGGCTAATAGTCATTGTGTCTGCAGGGTTCTGCTATCCTGTACCCCACAGATGACACAGACATCCTATGTTGTGTTGTGGAAAAAATTGATTTTCATACACTAGACACCCTTGAAAAAAATTTAATCAACTCGGTGAGCAAAAGTTGAAATAATTGTAACCAAAGTTCTCTTTCTTTCTTTTAGAAACTGTGAAGTTCTTAAAAAATGAAAAGCTAACATGGAGCTGAAGAAAAGTTTTCATGAGGATTTTCTTTGACAAATTTGCCATTAAAAGAAGTGGAATTTGCCATCTGGCTCCAATTATGCTTCTATCAGGTTGTGCTGGAATGGTAAAGAAAGATATGGGGGAAAATTGCTAAACTAACTTTTTACAAGTTTATGGATAGATGAAAAAAAACATTTGGGCTTTCATCAAGAAGTTAATACATTGCAATGCTGATGGAAAATTTCACAGCACCTTTGTGTGTGATTGCTGAAGATTTTGGTTAATAATTTTGTTATTAATTAAATATGAGCTAATTTCAATGGTTCGGGCTGTAGTCCATTATGGAGTACACCATAGCAGAGTCAACTGCAGTCAGTAGTTATGCATGGTTTGTCTCACCTTCTAAAATTAGGTTCCTGAGTTCTACTCAGGCCTTTCTGGACATGATTTTGCTACAGTAACTGTGTAAACTGGATATTCATATTAGATTTTACAATATGTTTGAATTTAATTTAATATCTGTGGGTAAGTAAGTGTGGTTTGGAGAATGAGAGTGAAAAGACAGAGGATCATGTATGTACATACAGAATCCTGGGATCATCCAATCCATTTTTTTTAATACAAACAACCAGGTTCTGATCTCACTGCAGCTGTTTATCATTGACTTTAAAACAGTAGGATAGGAAACTTCACATACAGCAGTTCCCAAATCACTGATGCCATTCTCCCTCTACATCAATGGCTCAAGGAGCCCTGCTGAAAACTTCCTATTTTTGCAAGTAGATTCTCCAGTTTTCAGCAATCTCGCAGAGAGCTATTCCACACCACGAAAGGGAACATGTTAGCTGTCACTATTGTATTATCTTTATTAATAAATATCGATATATATGTAATGAAATTAGAAAGACAGCACATGTGTTTACCACCTGAGCAGATGAAAACATCATTTTGAATGGGTAAGATGTTAAAATATGTTCCTCCACGGTTCCAAGGTGCAGTCATGCATCTGATAAATATTTACTTTTGTAAAACTAACTTTGGAGTCATTTGAGTTTCTGGGACCAGAAAAGTGTCTCTATGAGGAGAAGATTGCAAAACGGATGAGTTTGTCTAGGAAAACAAGATTTGAAATCTTGGGAAAAAAACTACACTCCTTTTAGCAAGTGTTTTTGAAATTGAGCTGATTTCATAAGCTCAAGGGAGCCTTGTTGAAGTGCATAAAGAGAAATTTGAAAAACAAGAAAGAATTTAATGCAACATCTGAAATATTCAAGGCTATGTTACTTAAGTGTTTGCTGTCTCTTTCTCACCCTGCACTTCTGTGTCTCTTTTCATAGTAGTTTCCTGTCATAAGATGGAACCAAAGAGGAGAGAATAATAAATCATAGAAACAAAAGTACATTAATTTCTTAGTTTCCTTCTCATGTGACCTCCAAAAGGAATTTTTTTCTCCTCTGTCTCTCCAGCATCAGAGAGAACAAACCAAAACTTGCATCTGAAAATGCTTGATGACTCAGGAAAGGGAAACTGGATAGAAGGCTTGCTGGGGTATGTTCCCAGGCCCAACAACATGGCTATACCAGTTAGGGACAATTGTCATGACTCTTCAATGCCAGAAGAGTTATGGCACCAGCAGAGCATTTGGCCAAACATATTCAAGCCTGTTAATACAGCTGGTTTCATGCAAACTCACTGGCATTGGTGCAAACAAGTGACTTATACTAGTGAATTTGTGCCCTTACACATAAAAAGCTCATCTCCGCACACACAAATAAGCAGGGAAGGGTGGCAGGAAGGGTAGCCCAAATAACCCTTTCAGGGACATGAGCTACAAGCCAGCTGCTCCCAGGGATGTCCTGGGGGACCTTCAGCCCCACTGGACAGGGTATACTACAGAGTGGATCTCTTGAGCATGTTTTGGACTGAGGAGGGTCACTGCTTGAGGTTTATTGTGGGATGCAGGCAAAAGCACTTTTGGACTCTTTTGGACTTTGCTGGTCAATAAGCTTGCCTGGCCATACCCTGTGCCTGAGCAGACCAGTTTGTACTATCTTATTAAATTCCTTTCTACATTCTTCCTGTGTGAGGAACTGTGTCTTCTGTGTGCATGTGTGTTTATGGGGATCTGAGTGCAGCCACAGGGCTGGGACCAGAGGTCAGAGACCCCTGTGTTCATGGTACAGCACCTGGTGCAACTGCAGGTATGCACATAAGCGCCCCATAAATGCCAGTGAAGATCAAGTGGTATGAGCTGTCGAGTAGGTGAGGTAACCTGGGAGCCAGAGAGCTGTGTGTCTGGGAGTGAGGAACTTCAAGGAGGTGGCTGCTGGTGGGTCCCAGAAGTCCCAGACATCTGCTGAACCAACTATGGGATCTGGTGGTTTTTTAGGTGTGTGGGGGAGAGAGTGTGTTGGTGTGTACAAGGAGGTCTTTACCAGCAAGTGGAGTGGAACTGTGCCTCCAGGGACTCATGTGTCGAGTCAGCTTCCAGGAAGCCTGGGATGCAGGGGCAGCTACTGGGAAGACTTTGTGTCTGAACCCAGCTGCTGGAGGGATCTGCACTGTGCATACGTATGTATAAATATTCCCCCTAATGGACTTCCATCCTGCTCAGTCAGAGAGAGGAACAAGATGAGGCCAGTGGTACTGCTTGTGTTCATGTAAGTCCTCTGTGTGTCTGTTTGTGATCTGTGGGGCCAGTCCTGCACATATGTGTGCATGTGGTGTATACTTGTGCTCTGTGTGCATGTGCTTACTGCTAATACAGGCTCACCCAGATAACAGGGCATGGAGCTGTAGTGGCCTCACCTGTATCAGGCTACAGATTTTTAACATCTTTGCAGCAGCATTTAGTTTAAAAAGCAGACTAAAATGAATTATTGCATAATGATTTAAATTGGTGCTACTCACTTACTTGGGATGATTTCAAGGAATGGCCATCCCTCACTGGAAACCTTCACTGTAGGCAAGATCAGACATGTATGTGCTTGTGAAAGTCTCTTACTTTTTCCTTGTCCTGGAAAACGAAACTGAGAAAATCCTCTATCATACAAAATTGCCCCAGACATAGTTAATATGTTCAGAGGGATTTAAAGTCTTCAGCTGAAAGGGGATAAATAAATGCAAAGTCCACCAGTTTCCAATACAGTGTGGCTGTATGACAGGCAAAAGAAGTGAGGCTTTCCCTGCAAGACATAGATACTTGCAGAAGAAGGGATCAATTTGTTTTATGTATACTGGACAATACACTATCTGGTGTGAAAATGTGAGCCATGTTTGCATTATGCTTTTCCTTTGCCTGAAGTTAGTTTCATGTATAACTGCAAAGAAGTTCACTCAGAGTAATTTTAGAGGTTATCCTTGTGGTCTCTCCAACCCTCTTGCTGCCAGAGGAATGATGAAAGAAACACTGCAACGGCCCTGAGGTACCAAAACCAGGCATCAGCCTCCCCTTCTTTCAGTGCTGCTAAGAGCCATGGAGGATCTCATACAGACATATTGTCGTGCTAAAAAGAGGTGTAACTTCATGCTGCTAGTATCACTCATTGCAAAATTTTGTTGATCCCTTCTGTTCCCTCTGTGAACAATGTATGGAGGATCAGTGTAAGTTTTTGCTGAACAGCAAACTATATGAAGTCTGGCATTTGCAGGAAAGCGTGTTTTGTAAAAATATAGTGTGTTACATTCTTTTTGTGAGCACAGGTCTTTGATGGACACAGAATGCAGAAATAATATCTTTTAAACATTTATCAGTGTTCTATGGTGTGTTAAGAAACAAGCAGGTAGATACAACCAACCTTTAACATACTGGTGTTCAAGGTATACAGTAGGAGTACCACACACATTTTGCAAATCAGCTGTCCTGAACTATTTCCTGTCAGGAGGAATACTTTACAGTTAGTCATAGAATCATAGAATCAATAAGGTTGGAAAAGACCTCTAAGATCATAGAGTGAAATATTTAACTCAGCACTTTGAAGGCAAGCACTAAACCAGGTCCCCAAGTGCCATATCGGCACATTTTTTGAACAATTCCAATGACTCCACCACTTCCCTGGGCAGTTTGTTCCAATGCCTGACCACCCCTTCCATGAAGAATTTTTTCCATAGTATCCAGTCTAAAACTTCCCTGGCACAACTTGAGGCCATTTCCTCTTGTCCTATCACTTGTAACTTGGGAGAAGAGACTGACCCTCCACCTTGCTCCTATCTTCCTACAACTCTTTCTGGTAGCTATAGAGAGTGATAAGGGCCCACCTGAACTCCCTTTTCTCCGGGTTAAATGATCCCAGCTGCCTTAGCTGCTGCTCACAAGATTTGTGCTCCAAACCTTCACCAGCTCCACTACCCTTCTCTGGACACACTCCAGCACCTCAATGTCCTTCTTGTAGTGAGGGGCCCAAAACTGAACACGGGATTCAAGGCTCAGCCTCACCAGTGCCAAGTACAGGGGGACAATCACCGCCCTGGTCCTGCCAGCCACACTATTGCTGATACAAGACAGGACGCCATTGGTATTCTTGGCTACCTGGGCACACTGCTTGCTCATGTTCAGCCACTCATGTTGAACCAGCACCCGCAGGTCGTTTTCCACAAGGCTGCTTTCCAGCCACATTTCCCCAGCCTGTAGCACTTACCTGGGGTTGTTGTGACCCAAGTGCAGGACCTGGCACTTGGTCTTGCTGAAGGTCATAGAACTGGCCTTGGCCCACTGATCCAGCCTGTTCAGATTCCTCTGCAGAGCCTTCCTGCCCTCCAACTGGTCAACATTCCTGCCCAACTTGGTGTCATCTGCCAGATGACTGAGGCTGTACTCAAACCCCTTGTGTAGATCAATGGTGAAGATGTTAAACAGCACTGGCCCAAATGCTGAGCCCTGGGGAGCACCACTAGTGACTGGCTGCCAGCTGGGTTTAAATCCATGCACCACCGCTCTCTGGGCCTGACCATCCAAACAGTCTTTTACTGAGCAAAAATACACCCATCCAAGCCATGAGTGGCCAGTTTCTTCAGGAGAATGCTGTGGGAAACAGTGTCAAAGGCTTTAATTAAGTCCAGGTAGACAACATCCATGACCTTTCCCTCATCCACTAAGTGGATCACCTTGTCACAGAAGGAGATCAGGTTGGTTAAGCAGGACCTGCCTTGCACAGACCCATGTTGGCTTGCACTTGTCCTGCACATACCACATGATGGCATTCAAGATGATCTGCTCCATGACCTTCCCTGGCACTGAACTCAGGTTGATAGGCCTGTAGTTCCCTGGATCCTCCTTCCAGTCCTTCCTGTAGAGGAGCAACAAATTTGCTGACCTCCAGTCAGGACCTCCCTGTTTGCCAGGGCTGCTGCTGAATGTCTGAAAGTGGCTTGGCCAGCTCTTTCTCCAGCTCCTTCAGTACCTTGGATGGATCCCATCTCATCCCATAGACTCACAGTCCCTGAGATGAAGACTGCTGCCACTAGTCAGACATGTTAAGAGCCATACCTATCCCGTGCCCTTCTGCAGTCACCAAGAATAGCTCTATGAAAGGCCACCAGCCCTTCACTCCCACCCATCCCCAGCTCTGGCTGTCAAATTTTCTGTAGACTGGGGCAAGTGAAAAATCACACTTCTGAAGTGTGTGGAATAAGTATCAGACCTTTCGCATAGAAACCACTAGGGCTAGGCAATTAAACAGGGCAAAGAGGCAAACATATAAAAAGTCACATTTCTAAGAATATATGAGACTCAAGCAAGATACCTGCAGAAGAGGAAGGCATGGGAATCTATAATCTTCAAATCCCCCTATGTCTTCTGCATTGAACTAGATTTCCAAAATTGCCTGGCACTATCGTGCTCATCAGAAGAAATAGACATGTGCAGGACTGAACGTGAATTTTTGAGACTGTCTGCCTTGACTGTAGACATCTCCAGCGGTGGTGTGTTACAGACTTAACTCTCATTCCACCCATTTTTTTGAGTTTATGAAGACAAAGAAAGATCCTCACTTTTTCTACTCATATTACCAATGCTCATAGCATTTTGCTGAGTGAATGTTAAAAACCTGTGGATTAAAGCAGTTTCACCGATAAAATCAACAGAATTTTTGTAAACGCATTCCAAATAACTCTACAAAGAGCATACATTTTTGAAAACTAGATTATTTATTATTGTTTTTAAATTATTTTAACTTGCTGCTCCAAGTAACAGCACTTCAGATATGAAGAAAAGAGCTTTGTTGTCCTTGGGGGGCAATCTAATTTGCTATTTAAAACACAGTTTAAATTTCTGCTGAAGAAAATTGCCAGCAGGCAAAGGTCACTTGGCTTGTCCAGAATCATATTTAACACATATTTTACCTTGACAATAACCACACTTGTAGCTTTTCAGTGGCCCTCTTCCTGTCTTCCTTGTTTTTAGAAGATCTGTTAAGTAGATTATTTTCTAGGAAAAAGTTACATTTTCAGAAGTACATATCTCCATGTTCTGTGTCTGAACATCTCCTGGCTTTGTTTATGATACTATGTTTGTTTGAATGAATAACTGCTGGAAAGTCAGAGTTATGAACCCAGTTAGGAGTTTATGAACTTCATGTTAATACCATCATGCAAATCTTCTCCTCCCTGATCCCTGCCTAGATTTGAGTCCTCTTTTTTATGACTCTTTTTTGCTATTGCAGCTGTATCTTCTCCGGTATTTCCTACATACCAGAGATCTCAAATGTACTACACCATCCTAATTCTGTGATCCAACAGCAAGTTTCTCCAGCAGGGAACCCTGGGTCATTCCTTAGCCTAAGGGAGACTAAATTCTTCCTCAAATGCCACGGGATGCAGCAGAAGTACTCCCACTACTCTTTTAAATTATAAAATTATACTGATCTCTGGGTAAGAGCTTTGCCTGTGGCTGTTCTGTGATCCCAAGAACACCTGTGGGACGTACGTCTAATGGAAAGATCAGGGGTAATTCCTCCAAGAAGACAGCAATAGAAAGAGGTGCACAGATTAGTAGTTAACAAATTATTCATCAAAATGCATCAGATGGCCTGTATTTATGTACAGGCAAGAGCCACGGATCATCCTGATAAAAATCATTCCTGTTACACAGGGGAATCAGAGTATCCCTGCAATAATGTGCCACCCAGATCCACCTAGAATATGGATTCTCTCAGGTTCTCCTCGCAGCGCTTTTTGTGGATGGGTGTCACATTAGCCAACTTCCAATCATCTGGAACCTCCCCAGTGAGCCAGGACTGTTGATAAAGGATAGAGAGCAGCTTGGTGAGCTCTTCTGCCAGCTCCCTCATCACCCTAGGATGGATCCCATCTGGTCCCATAGACTTATGAGCATCCAAGTAGCTCAGCAGGTCTCTAATTGTTTCCTCCTGGATTACAGGGGGGCTATTTGGCTTCCTGCCTCTGTCTACCAGTTCCAGAAGCCAGCTGTCCTGAGGACAACCTGTCTTACTGTTGAAAACTGAGGCAAAGAAGGTGTTAAGTGCCTCAGCCTTTTCCTCATCTTTGGTGACTTTGTTCTCCTCCATGTCCAAAAAAGAATGGACGTTTTCCTTGCCCCTCCTTTTGCTGTCGATGTATTTGTAGAGGCACTTGTTGTCCCTAACAGAAGCGGCTCAACTGAATTCAAATTGTGCCTTTGTCTCTCTAATTTTCTTTCTACATGGCCTAACAATATTCCTAAACTCTTCATGAGTAGCCAGCTCATTTTTCCATAGTCAGTAAGCTCTCTTTTTTTCCCTAATTTTCTTTAAAATCTCCCTGTTTAGCCAGGTTAGCCATCTTCCCCACTGCTCACCTTTCAGCAGATTGGGACAGCCTGCTCCTGTGCATTCAAGACTTGCTTCTTGAAGCATGTCCATCCCTCCTGTACCCCTTTGTTTTCAAGGGCTATTTCCCAGGGTACCCTCTGAAGCAGTCTTCTGAGTAGGCCAAAATCTGCCCTGCCAAAGTCCAGGGTAGAAGTCTTATTGATGGCCCTCTTTGCATCCTTGAGTATTGAAACCTCTATTACTTCATGGTCACTGTGCCCCAGATGGCCTCCAACCACCACATCACCCTTCTGTCATGCACTTCTGGAAGTCAATCTCCACTGCCCCATCCATAGACTCATACCCCACTGAGATGAAGGCCAGAAGGAGTCATTAAATATCATACACTGCATTATTTCAGATGCACTTGCAGAAAGTCCAACAGCTATGAAGGTCTGCAGCTCCACTTGAAAACATCAGGGGAGGGAGAATTTACCATTTACCTTGATAACATGACCCTTTATTTAATCTTCTTCTCCCTTAAAATATTGCATGTCTCACTTTTGGTTTAAATCAAATAACTTCAGCACTCCACCTGTCCATGTTATCCTCTCTGCACTGCGTGAAAGAGCCCTGTAGCACTCTGCATTTGGGTCATCACAGTTTTCACCCGGGAAAGATCTGTTCTAGTCAGCTGTCAAGGTCACTTCACCTGAGTGGAGCTTCCACAAGGTTGTTTGTTTCCGTCACCATCAAAATTTAAGTACTTAAATGACAGATTCTGTATTTCTTTACTTTTTTTTTTTTTTCTAATTAATCTCTGACACTACCATTCACCTCTTCAGTGGGTCTGAAACACAGCAGGTCAGTGTATGTATACCATTTAATACTAAGTGAAGAACTGGCCCCCTGATTCTCACCCTCCTCATCTCTCATGCAGTAGTACCTGCATTCACAAGCGGCTGAATTCACCTATGAGACCTTTGAGTATCACCTTGCATAATTCATCTGACTAAAAATATTGCCTTTTACATCCTTTAACTCTTAAGCATTACCCCACGTCCCTTCTTTGAAGGGTGCTCTGAAGAGTGGCAGCAAGAAAACAAACAACATATGTTTTTCCTCTGCCAACACAAATGGAAATTGATTTATGGCTCAGATGTACAGCTGAGACACCTTGAAGTTCCCCTGATGTCTACAGTGGACTAAAATCCTGATCTGAGTTGAGCTGCATATGTTCAGCTGGAGGGTTAGGCTGTGCAGCTCGCTCAGATCCTCATGCTGGATTCCTTCCAAACCCAGTCGACCTCTCCTTCTAGGGTTGGGCTGCAGCTGCAAACAGATTGTACAGAGCCCTCTCTGAAAATAGTCATCTTTGTTCTGACTAAGATATTTAGATCTTTTTTCAGCAGCATCCTTATTTGAGTGACTGATGTGCCTGGAAGTTATTTCTGAATCTGGGTTATTTCTATTTCTGATGTAAGATTATAGATGTTGTGTAATTGTTAAGCCCACTCTTTTTTCTTTTTTTTTTTTTTTTTTCTGATAATATTTTTTAATCTAAACTTGGGACCAAACTTTTGTGGTGTAAAGTCTGTATTTGTGTCAGAAATACTGATGGTCACCACCAGACTAAGGGCGTCTTCCTCATGTATTAAATTACATTGCTTAGAAGCATAACAAGTCAACAACACCATGCCCTCCTGCACTGTCACTTGGAGATCTTTTTTAGGTCACTTCTTCCTTTCCTGTTAGAAAAACATAAGGCTCTTCATTAACTTTTCCCATCTCAGTCTCACAAAAGGAAGAAGGGATGATATAAGTTTACCTATTGTTATACATCGATGACTTGATCAGCTCTGCTAAAATTGGTCAAACATTTTGCATTCTGATTAGCAGGATTCAAGAGTGAAATCTAAATTTGACTACAAAGGCTTGCAAAAATCAGTGTGTATCAGTAAATACATGACATTTCAACAATAATTAATGGAAATTCCTGAGGAAACCTTGATAATTAAATGTTAACAATGTGCTATCAGAGAGTTCCTGAAACCATGGAAGACTGCATATGGATCTGTGTGCATGTGCATGGGTGCCCCCATTCATGAAACTTTGAAATAGTTGTAAAGGCAGCTTAAAAGGGCCTGCTTAAACTGGAAAAGAAAAGCTGGAAGGACCAGACTAAAAAATTACCCTCAACCACATGAGCTGACTAATCAAAATAATGTACTGCATGAGCCTGAAAGTTGGAAAAAAAAGAAAACAAACCTCTGGGTTTATACGTAACTCTTTTTGGCACTCAAAACACATCTCTGAGAAGCTACCTTTCACTCAAACACAGGTGCTGTGTTAATAATTACTGTGCTTTCACACAGATCATTTGGAACTAAGAGCCATTCAACTTTTAAGGAGTAGTTTGTGTTCTCCATGTGAGAGCTTTACAGTATATGACGGTTTTTATATTCTCTCTATATTCTTGCAAGGATTAGCAAACATCCATCTAAAATAAAGATAAACATTTCAGTTTGTGTACACTTGGTTTATGCTGGAGTCGTACTTTTCTCTGTTGCTACAGAAACAGATGCTAAGATGTGGTAAATTTGTGCTTTGAAAAATGAGTCTTCCTTTACACACATGCAGTTAGGAGTTTAGAGCTGGATATGTAAAGCCTCCAAAGCTCTCATCTGTGCTAGGCACATTCCAGCCACATGAACTAAGTTAGGCACTTGCTGTAATGCTTCTTCATGCTGACAGTAGCCTTTATGTCACCACATGCTTGCCCTGAGACCCCAAAGCCAGGGCCAAATACAGCGGCTGGAGCAGAGAGAATTCCGTAAGCTACAGTAATTAGAACGATCAGTGTAAGTATTTTTTTATATTAAATAAACCATCGCCTTTTTTGACTGTTTATTTTCAAATAATTTTTAAGAGGTTAGTTCTGGAAGATGTATTAAAGGTAGTTTTGAACTGCAGTAGTTCTTTTTATTTTAATTAACAACAGTGCACAAAAATTCTTTGTGTTAGACTTTCAGCAATGCTCACCTGTTCCCATGAAGAGCAGTGTCTTTGTGAGGCACACTGTTCAAATTTTTCATAATTTCCTCACAATATCTTGCAGTGTAACAAGATTAAAACAGGAGCAGAATATGGAAGGAAAGCCATTAGAGTAAAAATACATATACATACAGTTAGTTCCTCCTCTTACCCTCAAAAATCACACAGAAAACTGCACAGAAGAAAAAAAGACTTGAATAGGCAGAAATTTCTTTTTCAGTTGTAAACAAATAAAAAGCTCTTGGCAATGCTAGAGAAGCTACTAGATCTTTGCCTAACTTGTGTCTGTTTCTCAAAACATAAAGGTATATCCACTGTATCCAGCAACATCTCAAACAAAATAAGTTGACTTATTTCTTTTGGGCAAGGCAATGAGGTATGAAACATGCAGTAAAAGACTATACAAGGTTTCATTCATGAAGCAGCAGCTAACTCTTTAAGGCTAAGGTACCTCTCTTCAATTAAGGAAAATTAGACTTCTTAATATGAACTACATCACAAGCTCCACTACAGTGCATAATAGATCAACATGGCACAGAGTAATTAGAACCTTGTCTAAATGATGACAAGAGGTTATAGGATCTATTTCAGTCTCCAGTCCCATAGAGGAAATAATTACACGATATTCTTTTGCTCTTACTTTTCTGAAAGCATTTTTTTCCAGCAGTATTAGATGTTTATGTTACCAATTTTTTGTGGTCTTACTTCACCAATTTTCATACCATTTAATGATCAAACAGAATACTCACTTTTATCAACTTATAAATTTAAACATATCCCAAATAAAATGCAGACAAGCAACACCAGCATAGTAATTATCTTAAAAAAAATAAAATTCCTTGCACCCTGCTAGGAACAAAAATAGCTTTCATACAAATCTGTGAGTTAAGTAATAAAATCTGATGGAGAGAGGGTTGGGACCTTGCTCTGAAGTGAGACAGACTACTGAATTGGAACATGGTGAAAAACATACTCATCAAGAGCAAAGGAGATTAGAAGCATCTTTCACATTGACCAAGCCTGCCTACCTCCAGCCGTAATAAATGTTTCAGTAGCAGAGGCTGACCATAATAGTATTTTTGGAGGCTTAATGCCAAACCTGAAACAGGGCTCTGTAGGACTTTGTCCAATTACATAATTTAAAAAAAAAAAAAAAAAAACAAAAAAAAAACAACCAAAAAAACACAGTATTCATTTAAAAATATATTTTTAGCTGTAGCGGTACAGCTTTGTTGAACTGAACTGTTTTTTCTAACTTTCCTAAATGCTTGATAAACCTCCAGGTTTATTAAAACAATTTTACAGAAGCTTGAGGTGAACTGTAAATCTCCCTCCAGCTCCTTGCTAGAGGTGGCTTTAGTGTAGGTATTCTACTTTGTGAAGTTCTACTTGAAGAAGTTGTTTGTTGGTTAAAAATGTAAGGACTGACCATGGCCATTAATCTTTCATCAGAGCTCCCTCTCTTCTGCTTCAGGGCAAAACAAGGAGACTCTGACAGCACTATGGCCCCATAGTATGGACCAACCATTTCCTTCCCACTCCCTCTCCTTGCTTCCACTCTGAGCCCCTTGAGGAGAGGATAGGGCAGCTGAGCTTGTTCGGCCTGGAGCAGAGGTGGCTTCAGCAGACCTAACATCAGCTCCCCAGTGCCTGCAGGGAGTTTGTCAGGGTAATGTAGACAGGTTCTCCACAGAAGTTCATGGTGGGAAAAAGAGACGACATATACAGGAATTGAAACAGGAGAGTTTCAGCTGGGATATAAGGAGAAAATTTTTCTTTGTGAGGTCAGGCAGAGGCACATGTTTCCAAGGGAGGTGGTGGAGTCTCGATCCTTGCTAGCTGTTATGTCAACACAAAATTTATCTGCCCTTATATAAGGGCTGGTAAAGCTGAGTGCTATGCAAAGGATTGCAAACGCTGCTGGACAAGGGGATTTAGGACAAAATGCATTCAAGACTATGGCTTCTCCTGAAAGCTATCTCAGGGAAAAAAAAAAAAAAAGGTATGAGAATGAAGGATGCTTAAGAGAGAATGAATAAATACAACTATAAAGTGGAATTTCTGCGTTTCCCATTACAGATGAATTTGCATGTGGTACTGAACTGGAGAAGCTGGCTCATTGTCACTTTTTCCCCAGTCTGTCTGTGGCTAGCAAAGCACCAGGCACAGAGTCAAATCAGTTTTTCTTCAGTCATGCTGAGACAAAAATTGAGGAGCAGGCCCATGGCATGCAGAATACTTTGGACTTCTCTGGATCTCCACTCTGACTAAATGGGAAGTACCTGCTTTCTGTTAAGAAGGCCAGTTTGTCACCATTTGCATTATATTCACTCTCTTAAATATTATCTCAGATTCTACTTTATACCACATTACCTGATCATCCTCACAAGCAAGAGATATTTCATGAGCATTGACTTTGAGAGATTCATGGTCTTTCCAAGTACTCACTTGCACCCTATTCAGCTCAGGAAATTTAAAGAAGACATATTTTGTTTTATTCTTTTTAATGCTGATAATCTGTAGGTTTATGACTGAGATATTGTCTTTCCAGATAGACATCAGATTTACTTTAAGTTTTTGTGATTAGGTTTCCCTTACAGTTAGAAAGATATGTTACTCAGTAGTAAAAAATATGGTTTACAATGAATACATAATTTTCAGTCTTTTAAAGGGGTAGTATTATATTTTAAAGTGCAAATATGCATCGCTGAGAACTCTAAGGACAATTTTTGTCCAATAATAACTAAAGTGGGAATGGATATTATTGACTCATTCTGTAGAAAAGTCTCCAGGAAATACTGAAAAATCTCAGTTAGAGAAGGCCTCTCTGAGTTTTACTTGTGGATCTGTTGCCTGAGGCAGATGCCTTAGGCACCAAACATGCTCCTTTGGCTACATGGAGTATTTAGACTTCTAGTGAGTTGTTCATCAGGGATCTAAAATAAAGGACTAATTAAGTAGTCAACATCACCTCAATAAATTTCCATTTCTGCAGTGGTTACTGTGATATCATTATGTACTTTGGGGGGTCTAGCTGCCTTGCATCACTCTGCTGATGCAGCCTAGGCTGAATGAGGGTGTCATTGAGCTCCCTCAGCCAAACCTTGTCAGGAACTGCTAAACACCATTACATTGAGAAGCAGTGAACCAGTCCACACTGGTAGAGATGTCACCATGCTAGAGTGAGCAGCCTCTGGCACCTGGGGGCCACGACAGCATCATTAAGAGGAATTTAAGCTGCCATGTAACCATCATTTGCTACCAAGGGCCTCAGACAAAGCAGCCAGGACACACAGGTGAACCTGGACCCACTGTCAGAAGTAGCGAATAACTTCTCTAAAGCTGCATTTTCCATTACTCTCCTGTGTTTCTCTGAGCAGTAGAAATCATTCATATTAAGGCTGATGTCTTACACATAAAACCAAAAGTTCATATGAAAACGTGCTAAATCAATAGCCCTCTCCATCTCAGTTTATGGGAGTGCTCTGTTCAGGGAAGAGGCCACTGGTGACACCTACCAGCACCTATATACCAATCCCCGACTTTTCTGAGGACTCCCTTTTCTGGTGCTTTCTGGCTAGTAACAGCATCATTTACTGTTGTACACTACAAATTGCTTTAAAAAGAGCAATGGTTAAGTAACATCTTAACAAGAGTGTTGCTGTTTCTCTATGTGGCTAGAAATGACTGTACAGTATGCCTTTCAGGGGCTAAGAAGTATGCCAGTGCTTGCTTTTCCAAGTACTGAGTCTGTTTGTAGCAAATCTGGTAGAGTTGGGGTAAGAAAACCAAGACAGAACACAGTTCTTAGCCGAGTAATGACATATAAATAATTCTCAGGGTGGCTCAATGTAAGCTTTGTTAGAAGGATGCACAGCAAAGACAGTAAGCACAGGAACAGAATGAAGACTTCAGAAACAAAGATCCCGCTCTCATCCTGATGTTCCTAATCATGAATGCCCAAAATAAAACAAAAATACTTCATGTGCCTTAGACCATGGGGCTTTTTTGGAAATTTTCTTTAAGGAGTCAGGTTGTCTTCTTCAGTTTTTACTGTAATAAAAGGTGACCTTTTACATAATACTGCAATAGCATCTGAAACTACTTTGTTCCATTACTTCAATGTTTGCATGTACTTACATTTATAAAGAGCTAAAATATTATTTGAACCCAGTGAAAAAGTATTAAAAAGGAGCAATTCTCATGACAGAAAAACTGATACTTTCATGTTATCCAACCACACTGGTATCGTGTAATCTCAGTGTATTGTCTTCACAAATGTTTTTCGGGTGTCTTAAGCGTTAAAGCAGCACGTAATGTATCAGCGTGGAACTATTCATTTTATGCTTCACACAAATACTATATTATCTTTTAAAAGACTAAAATAAGCTGCATGCAACCACTGAAATAAAAAGTGCATTTATTTTTCTCCAAAATGAGCATAAACAGGTTTGTCTTTCCAGAAGTTCTGTGAGAGAAAGAGGGTAGAATACGAGATGTTATTTGTTGATATCAATGATCAGTTATTATTTCTACTGGCATACTCAGGCTTGTCTCTACTGCGGAGCAAAGCTGAAATGCAGCTGACTGAAGACAC
The DNA here is from genome assembly GCF_022539395.1 of Myiozetetes cayanensis. Lineage (NCBI taxonomy): Eukaryota > Metazoa > Chordata > Aves > Passeriformes > Tyrannidae > Myiozetetes > Myiozetetes cayanensis. The sequence goes on along the minus strand of NW_026087742.1, from coordinate 44,338,613 downwards.
AAACATAGCCCAGGTGTCTAGCATATCAGTTCTGTGATTTGGTTTTCTATATTGCATATCCCTTTTCATTTATAGGGTTAGTTGCAATGCGAGGATCCAGATGTCCCTGCTCCCTTCAGCGACACTCGGTGCACAGCTCCCCAGGATATGGCTATTCATAGCTCTCCATGCTATTCACTGCAGTCCTAACGATGATGCATTGATTGCCATGAGGAAAACTGGCAATTTAAAACAAAACCACAGACGGAGACAGACGCATAGACACATGTGGGTGGCGGTGACATGGACAGAAACAGACTTCTCAAGATTCAAAGCTGGTGACAGACTTCAAAGGCTCAGTCTCTCACTGAATCATCAATAACACTGCACATACTGAAGCCTTTATTTAGCTGTTTTGGTGAAAGAATTAGCTCTTGCTTGATAACCGTCTAAGATGCTAAACCTGTCCTATGTAGCATTTTTGTATTCTAAAGAAATTTAAGTGTGTTTATTTGCAAGTGTTTCTCTCGAAATAACTCTTTGGCTGCTGAACACTGTCTACTGGTTCTTAACTGTGGTTTTGAAAGTCCTGTTAGGGTTCCCACTAAGACACTATTCCCAGAGGTGGATTCCTCAGGGATGTTCCCAGAGACCGTAGAAAACATATATGTGTCTACAGCCTTGGGGAATCCATTATAACTTCCCATGACCCCAGACATCTCCAGCAGCAGACTGCAGGAAGCAGCTAGGTCCATTTCATGCCACTTGTTGTAACGTGGACTGCCTCAAAGAGCAAGGACAGAATCTGTAGCTGTGTCCTGCTGTTGCTTGCAGGGCCTGTCCCTGGGTATGCACATATGTGCTGCAAACAACAGCAACTCTACCGAGGTCTCAAATACAGAATTTGGAAATATTTAACTTGTGGCACTGCAAGTATCCCTTTTCTATCTGTGAAACTTTAATGATTCAGAGAGGTTTTCTTTATTTGCATGTTTTCTTTGAGAGATTTTATAACTTCTTTCATTGACTAATCAAGTTAAATGCCATGTTGCTATTGTGGAAACCTCTCTCTCTCTTTCCAAAACCATCATCCCAGTTTTTACAACTTCCAAAAATTGCAACCTCCACCACAACCATCACTTGACACTTTTATCCTCTTGGAATTGAGATGAGTTTTCTTTTGAACGTGGGGAAAAAAAAAAAAAAGGCAAAATATACTATTTAGGACTTTCTTACAATAAACTTTTTCACTTGGTGGTTTATGGCCAATGCTAGTGTGTAAGGCTAAATGGTGACCTGTGACACACGGGTGTGCAGAGCAGCAGGTGTCATCTGGCCTCTCTCTGCCTTCGGGTCAGATAAGCAGGACCTAGATAATGTGTCCTGATGTGTACTATCGTGGTGTCACCAGACTACAGTGAATGGGCACAACGTTGCTACTTCTCACTGCACTGACTAAAAGCACATACTGATGGAGTGGGCTGACAACAATTTATTTCCCTCACTACTTTGAAAATAGGTAAAAACCAAATGACTAATTTTTTCTTAGAAATGTGTCATCACATGAATACAGAAAAATCTGTTCAGCTATTCACTTACTCAGTTCAGTAAAAGTGTTTTTAACATGATTGACTGAAATTGGCATCACCTTATATCTGGAATACTACTTTCTAAACAGTGTTCATATTCCTCAGAAAAAGTAATATGGAGATGAAAATTACTAGGAAGAAAGAGAAGGAAGGAAGAGAAGAAAGAGATGAAAGGGAAGAAAGAGGAGGGAGGAAGGAAGGGAGAGAGGGAGGGACAAAGGGAGGGAGGGAGGCTGACTTTGTCCCGAGAACATGCATGAAACAAATGATTCTAAAGGAATAATGCATAGAAAATTAAAAACAAACTGTAACAATGAAATGTAGTAAATTTCCATTCCTAACTTTAAATATACGTAACCAAGTCCTAAAGTGCTAGAGTTTACACAGACTAGTATTTAGAAGCAAAATTATCGTAGCTCAGTCAAGCAGCTACAAGGCAATTCTCCCTCCCTCTGGGTCACCTGTGGTTCCAATGTATACCCCCATTCTATTAGACAGGACAAGATCATAAGCCATAGTTGTATCATGATTTAGGAAACTAAAACATGAAAGCAGAAGTTTGAAACAGTGTGAATTTCACTATAAATAGATCCAAGTTTTCCTAAAGCAAATTTTCAGCTAGGGATATGTAAGGTGTTCTGAGTGCGAATGGTGTGCTAGCTTTCTGATTGCTCAGAGCAATCAGTTCTGGTAACAGCTGAATTTAGAGTAGACTACGCTGAGGAAATTAGAAAATAATCTTGAGGTGGAACAACTGAAAACGAATGATAACATAATCAGGGATCTACATCCTACAAGATGTATTATATCTTCCTCTTCATTAATTTAAGAGAAGTCAGAAGTACAGTGCATTCCCTTTAGCCAAAATTTTTAGCCCAAGGGTTACTGAAAATACCTTGTGAACTTGCAGAAATTCTTGTTTGAGCAATTTCATTCCATTTTTACACGTATTTTCCCTAATGCTGCTGTCGAGACTGGCTACAAGGGAAGAGTACAGTCCCATTTGTGTTATAGGGGTTTCCCCATTGCTTTATTTGCCTTTGTACATTTCAGTGCAGAATAGCAATCGCCACAGTCCTCTCATCTCATTCCTTCTTATTTCTCTCTGGCTGCTGTGGTTTAACACTCCCTTTACAGTTAATTAAATGTAGTTTACAACGTCCATTTGTAATTTTTAACATTTGGGGGGTTTTTTTAGCCTTTCTTCTTTTCAGTCTTCTTCCCTCTACTTTTCCATTTAGTGTTCGTTTCTAATCTTACCCACCATGCTAGCTCTAATGACTTCAACCATCTGCGCATTACCAAGGGGGTCTCAGTTACTCACCCTTACATGCCATATTTGCTACTCTTTCTTTGTTTACCAAGAAAACCTGTAACTTGATCCCTCTGCATGGCTGTTGTACTCAGCCTGGCTTCAAAGCTCTCTATGTTTAGCTTCTTGGTGTCATCTTTGACTTCTTAGTTTTCTTCACAAATTGCTATCTCAAAATTAACCCCAGCTCTGCTACAATCTTCATACATGACTACCCTCTTGCCTGTTCTCTGTGTCTTCCAGAAACTCTCTTCTGGATCGTTGCCCAAAAAGTCCTCTTGCTGTTGCTGTCAGGACTTCCTTCACTGACTATCCAGCCCTCAGGACCTGCCTTCTCTGCCTGAGTGATGCTGTATTTCAAGCTATCTCTCATTTGAATGAATATGTATCCTGGATAGGTTCTATCACCTCTAATTAATACAGAGAAATAAATGGCCAGATAAAATAAATAAATAATAATAAATGGCCAGTCTTCACGAGTGAAGATCCGGGGAAGGTCTTTATACCTTCCAGCCTGCGCATTGGATTTTTTAGGTGAGACACAGTGTGCGCGGAACTGAGCCCACCCTTTAATCCTAAGGTTCATCTGCCGGGGCCAAGCGAGCTTGGACGGTGGCAGCGAGGTCCTTAGGACGTAGGTGGGTTGCCTTTAAGGGCTAACGAGCTCCACCTGCCCAGGAGTGGCCCTGACCGGGAATCGAACCCGGGTCTCCGCGGTGATAGCGCCGCGCCCTTACCACTAGACCACCAGGGGCTCCTACATATGTCATTTTGGTCAAAGCAGAAAGTATTTCTTGTATCTTGTTGAAAAAGCAGTCCAAGGCTCTAACACAAGTTTATGCAATTACTTCCTTCCCTCAATAGTTCTTGAGGAGCAGTTTTCCAGTTTCAAGCAGAAAATGTGAGAAGTATGGTCTGTATATACACCTAAGTATACCTAATTCAAGGCCTCTGGGAAAGGCAGTCGAAAACCAAATCAGACCACCTCTATGGCTTTTTCCTAGAACTATTGCACAGTTCAGTGTTTAGGGCTATGACAGATTTTTATTAAGTATAGTCCTGAAGACTATAAACAAGATATGGAAACCGAAGATAAAAAGCTCAGCTTGGAGAACTTGTGGATCCAACTTATAGAAAAAAAATTAAAATGGAGATTTTACCTCAGTGCACAAAGTATAAGGAAGAATAAGATAAGCATTTCCTCAAATTATCAGAAATGTTGAAAGGCTTTTCATGGTCAAAAAATTAGGAGAAATAATGCTTAATATCTTGAGAGACCACACAGGTAGCTCTGTATATTAATCTACCTCTTTATCAGAAACAATCAGTAGTGACAAAGGAACACAATGGCTATATGCTGAAAATGTTGAATAAATATGCTTAAATAAAACCCCTATCTTATTGAAAGCAAATGGGAATTTTGTCTGTGGAGCTATTGGCAAAATATGTAGCCACATGTAGTCACATACTGAGGAAATTCTAACTTTTTCTGGCTATGTACTGTTCTAGCTCTTATTTGCCCTCTGGCCAGAATGTGTTATGCTAACGAAGTGTGACAAAAGTTCATGTTTCATGTAGGGAAATTAAAGGAAAGCTTGGTCATATCAAGGATCAACCCCTGAAGAACTTTTACAAAAGGCTGGATGAGATTCTGAGCAACCTGATCTAATTGAAGATGTCTGCTCATTGCCAGGGTTGAGGGAGGGGGGGCATTGAGCAGTTGGATTGGATGATCTTTGAAGGTCCTTTCCAACCCAGACTATTCTATGATTCTATGAAAGTTTTCCTGGAACTGCAAGAAATACTGGTTCAAGTTGGGTTTAATTTTCTGAATGAGTCAAACTTGTAAGACCAGTGTGATTCTTTGTAACAAACAATAATGCCCAAAGTTACAGTCTCTACTTTTATTGCCCTCTTCCCCATACCCTCTATACCCCTGATATCACCAGTGTGACCAGAGAGCCTTTCACCTACCTGTGAAAAAAGCATACAAGATCAGATCTGTGAAATGGAGCTCAGTACAAAGGAGCTCTAACAATTATTACATATGTCATTTTTAAATGCATACATCTCATATATTTGAAGTTTATGTGCCATGAGGGTTACAGTGTAATGTAGTCATGTGAAAGATGCCCCCGATTGGTTCATCTGAACTGGTATTACTCCAGATAAGGATTAATTTCCAGCTTTAGTAAAAAATAGGTGATTATTTGGACAATATCTGTACAACTTAGGAGTTTTGGTTGCTATTATAAAGACACTGTGTCTTTTAACAGTGCTATATGAGGTCCACTCTTTGCTGAATGTGCTTGTTACATGGGTCCACCAGGTCAGGTAAAAAAAAATTATTACTTTGACAATTCCATTCTTAGTCAAAAAGACAATGATGATGAAGGAATACTTTTGTGTCATTCACAGGAAAGGGGGGGGGAATCCAAAGCAAAGCAAAAAAAAATAAGTCTCAGATTGCCACGAACAGCACTTTGGAAGGGAAAGGGATGCATATTTCAATATAAAGGTAGGACTAATTCAGCCCACATGACTAAAATCTTGGAAGGGTTCATGCCTAAGTTGTTTAGAGCTAGCTGAAATTAAGGGAAGATCAGATATCACTTCTCCTATTGACCTGGGACAGCTGATTTGTACGACCCATAGCTGGGAAGGAGGAGCAGACAAGGAGCTGGAGTCCAAAAAGAGTAGCAAGAGGTCAAGGGAGTAAAGAACATAGCTGTGCACTGAGATAAAAATGTTAAAGACCACAGAGACTCAGTGTATTGGGATTGATTGTTTCAGATGGGTAGGTATTTAGCAAGAAAGAGCTCCACCAGACATGTGGTGGCATGGCTTTAAATTTCAATCAACATAACTTAAGTGTGTGCCTAACTACTTTCCCAAACAGGATTTAAGAAATTATTTCTGAAATAAATGGTGAATTTACTAAATGCACCCTCTCATCTAAAAAGTACACTCCACGTTTCAATATTTTATCTTGACAAGAAAAATATCTCAGGGGTTTAAAGAAAAGACTGGTCAACATCTGTGTATGTTCACTTTGTGTATTACTATGCATCAGTCAGATCAATGTTGCAGTGCTGTGCTAATGTCTGGAATTCACATTAAAGTGGTGTCAGGAAGCCTGGAGTTGGAACAGTATTGATGGTAAATGGATATAGGTCATTTGGACCAGAAGACTAAGATTTGCCACGCTAGTAAAGAAAATGAAAATCAATAAAGGAGCAATCATTAAAAAAAAAATAAAAATAAAAATAAAAATAAAATAAAAATTAAAAAAAAAAAAAAACCAACAACACTAGAAAAAGGAAGAAGGGTGTATAGTGATGCATGGATACTAAAAGTAAGCTTCATTTTTCTTACCACCACATTTAGCAACTTCGATTTTTTTTTTTTCAAGGTTTCACAGAAAGGAAAGTATTTACAAATGTCTGTTTGATCTCAGTCTAGGACTGACTACGGTGGATTTCAGCCTGGTTGGAAAACAAGCTACACAATAAAATTCCCATTCCATCTCAGCACTCATTCCCTTCATCCTCCTGATCGTTTCACTCCCTTAGAAATGCCTACCAATATGTACACTGTTTTGATAAAATCTGCTCATAGAGGATGCGGCAGCACAGGAGGTCTGATAAAGGGACACAGCACCTACCTAGCTGATACAATAGTACTGTACGTGTTTTAAAAACATGGGTACTGAGCAGCGAGGTGGAGTGAGGCGGAGTGTAGAAAAAAACCCCAGGAAATAAAAATATAAATGTCAAAAGACAGTGGTATGTGTTAAGTGAGATACACTCAGAGACTGACTTAAACTAAATCTCATTGTTCCCTATTCTTAATGGGCTCTTCACTCCTCTTTCAGATTCCACAGAGCCCTTTCAAATACAAAGCATTGCTGTTTATCATTAATAAAGACCTTTTTATAGAATTTTTATCATAGTACAATTTTTTTCTGATAGAAAGTCTGACAGAGGTCTTATCAAAGTGACCATCAAATACAGCTTCACTCTCTCATAATTTTGTTTTTACTGGAAAAGGAAAGCATTTATCTTGACTCATAAGATGTTTGTGTGGGGTTTTTTGCATCTATTTTGCTCATCATATTTGTTGTTGCTCTTCTCAAGAGACTGACTGAGACCTTCATGTTCTTCAGTTGACTGGAAACCTTGCATCATTAGAGGCTATGTATGGAGTAATTTAAATTACATTAGCCATCTTAGAGTGAAGGCTTTTTGCCTAGACTGGTTGCCTATACTCATCCAATAGCTAGAGTATGACTGGTTCCATGCCCTTAGAAGTGTATCCTGGAACCAGTATCCAGTTCTCTATAAAAGGCCTACAGCACCTTTGAGTAGAGGTGGCAGTTTTACATAGTTAAACTTAAGTAAACCTGTCCCACGGTGAAAAGCCTAAGATAAGACAGTATAACACTGCTTAATTTGATATATGAAGTAGTATGTATATTGTTGTATATGTAGAATAGATGGGCTTAGTACTCTACTATTGCTGTAGCATAGTTGTAAGACTGAACTGAACACGGTATGGACTTTACTTATTTAGTTCGAAGTAAAATTGACAACTGCAACAGCACATAATGAGAACTAGCACTATCTACAGCAAACCGGAATCCAGGCAACATAGAAATAGTCACTGAAATTGCTCCAGATTTGCAGAGTATCCTCAACTGCTGTGCCATGGAGCCTGAGTAGAGCCATGCCATGACAGCTACATTGAGACCACAGCTACTCTGTGCAGCCTCCCAAGTGGAGCTCTTAGAGCACATTTTTGCACAGTGACCTTCTTGACTGTCAAACTCACAGAAGGACATTTAGGAGATGTCTACATTAGCAGGTCATGAGAAACAGTAAGAGAGGATCCATAGAGTAAAACAGTTGTTGAGAACATAGCAGCTCCATCATAGTACCTTTACTTCAGATCACTTCTGGTCCGTTTCCATGAAGTAAAGACCTAAATGCTCCTGAAAGAGCTTTGGAGGACAGAGTCTGGTTTAGTTTCAGCCAAAACAAGTCAAGACTGTTCAGCAACATGACAAAAATATGTTGTGAGAGGGAATAAGTAGAACAGTTAATGAGAACAGTCAGAAAGGTGAATTCGACACCTCACTTCTGGTTTGAACAGAAATGTTAATATAGATGCATACCTGTGCACAGTAAAGCATTAATGCATAGCAATAAGTTCAATGAGCAAAATTTCTTTTTCTTTGGGTAAATCCTCCTAAAGCTACAAGGAATGGAACTGTAGGTGAGGGACAGAGGCAGGGCCGCTCAAGCAAAGCAGCCAAAAGAGTGAAAGTTGCACCCACAGCTAAAGCCAAATCCATTATTTTTACAGACATCTTCCTCTGACTTCATTTCTCCGGTCTTTTTTTATTATTTACATTAACTTATAATAAGTATCACACAACCACAATGCCCAAAGATTTTGGTTGGAACAAAGACTGCTAGATATGGTCTCTACAGCTCTTGACAGTGGCTGAGCATAAGAAATCTAACTATTTGAGATGGAGGAAGAGACAAGTCTCTTTAAATCAGTAAATAGTATCAATTTAACTGGCTGAGAAGTTGCTTGCTTCCATCATTTCAACTCATTCTTACAGGATTTGAGACAGAGATGAAAGATAGATGTGATAGAACAGAAACATCCTACAGCAAGCAAGCAATGCTGTTAACATAAATGCAAGCTCTATTATGGAATACAAAGATCTACCACAATTGCCAAAGTTACTTGAGAAGCTGCATATGCTCCAATGCACCAGTTAGGGCTTAAATTATTCATAGGAGGGCCAAAAGAGCTCGAGACCAGAGGGTTTTCTTAGTTGACACCTAGAAGTTATTTTCCATCCAACACATAGACACATCTGGGCAGCCTTTTGTAGCAGTCTTAATAAAAGATACTTTATGATTGAGCACACACCAAAAGCAATTCGTTCAGTTGCCTGCATATACCAGCAGAGGCAAAGCCAAATGCAGAAACACTTCACTATATAAAAGGCAAGACATCACTGGTATTACTGAAGAAAGCATCTGCCAGACATGAATCAGGACCTTCAGAAACAGGCTGTGTTTAACATCTCACAACCTAATATGGGTCATATAACAGTCAATATACCTTCAAGGATTCTAAAACAAATAAATATACAGCTTACCTGCAGAAGACTTTCCTCTGATTTTATTATCACTTACAATGGACCCAATGTTTCAGGAGCAGAGAAAGATCACTAATTCTCATAAGTCATGTTCTGCATACTGTCTTAACCTGCCACTGCAGACACTTCCTTGAGAATGAAGCTAATGTTATTATTTAGTACTAATATTATTAAACTTCTTGGCAGAGGCTTGCACAATCTGCTCTTGTTTCAGTCACTCAAGAAAGGCCTATAAAAAAAATGCAGGAGGAAGTAATTTACCCATTCACAGATTAAAACTGAATGTGCCAACTTAACGTATTTTGACATATGCCAGCCAAGAAAGTTTGGTGGAGCATCAGATTGTCCCTGACTTTACATAGGTTCTTAAGCAGAGGAAAAGACACATGTCCCAGCCCACAGGCACAGAATGTGGACCACCCACACTATCACTAACAAATTTTGCTGACCAGTATTAAGAAAAAGGGCATTGTTAGTAGCAATAGAATCAACCTTTCCCTAGGTTGGTTCATCTCTCCCATAAGGAGTTAAAAAGGTTTCTGGTTATTTCCCAGAGCACACTGGGCATAGTAAAGGTGAGATTCAGGTGAGCAAAGGCAAATATGAGCTAGCATTTCTCTGTGGGTGGATCTATGATACCCACACATAGTTGCAGACCTACCGCAGCCCTCTGGGTGACTACAGAAAAGTCACTTAGTATGGTATTCATCTTATCCAAATCTAGACTCCTGCAGTGTAAACATCTACATAGGAGCAAGTCACCCTGTGCTCCTTTTGTAGTCAACAGAGAGAAACAGATACTTCTAGTGTGCAATTAATCTCATCCTAAAGAAGACATCTTCCAAATGATTTATGTCTTAAAAGTACCTGTTTTTCCCTCACTAGAAAGGGAGTCTGAGGTGATTTTTGCCATATGGACACCTCAGACATGAACAAATAATATATCTAGCAGAGCCGTAAAGCCATTGATATTCCACACAGCCTGCAGTTAGTATAAATGTTTGGTCAATAATAACTCGAGTTGAACTCAGACAGTTGACCTAGAGGTGAATGGCTCTGTATTCCATTACTAAGTCTCTGAATCATCCAGTGTCTCTTTTCTTTTTAAGTAAAGTCTCTCCCTGGGTTTTAGATGTCACTTAATGGAATGTGGATATTAAATGTATGTAAAGCCATAGCATTTTTGGATAGAGCTGCATTCCACCATGTCCCATTATAAACACGATCCCACCCTCCTCTTTGGAGCTGTCAATCTGTCAAGCTAAGGAGCCTGTGGACTCCCAAGGCAAATCTTTGTACTTTCAAGGGACTGTTGCCAAAAAGAAAGTTACCAATGAAAATAGTCCTTGTGTGGAGGCTATCAGACATGTTTTTTATATCCTGGGATGATAGGAATTCCTTTAGCAAAAGTAGTGCAGCTTGTTTTTTTCCCAAGTTGTTAATTTCCATTTTATTCTTATTCCTGTCATCAGAAGCCTCATTTTGTTTCACAGAAATATCTTCTATCATCTTCACTTTTGCTTCCCATTATTTTTCTGCACATTTTTGTACACCTTCCGTTGGAATTTCCATTTCAGTTATAAAATATTATCCTTTTTTTGCAAAACAATTCTTGTTGCACTTTTGCCTTCAATCTAGCAGTAAACTGTCAGGGCAGATTATTGTTATTATTAATTCCTTTTTAAAGAGATTAATGCACCTGTATGTTCACTTGAACTCCAAACGCCAGGCATTGTTACTTCACAGATGTCATTTAGTGGAATGTGGATAATAAACTCTGGTATATTATCTGGTTTATTTATTTACTCAGTTTACATGCAGTACCTGGGTGCTGAACTACTTTGCACTTTAAACATTCTTCCTACCACAGTACACAACATGTGTTCGTGTGACATGAGCTAGACAATCATCTTTACCAGTATCTGACAAACAGAAGACACTTCTCAAGCGCAATTTTTTTAAAGAAGATACACAACAGATTGCACTTTCTGAAGCCATCTCTGCACTTCCACAGAGAAGATTGTGTAGCCTAGACTGTGTCTAGAACACGATGTTCCTCTTCTTCTGAGAGTCAGATTTTATCTGAAACATTATCCAAAGAAATACTTTAATCTCCTGTACATACTGTAAATTCCTGTATAAATCTTAGCAGACTAAATATGATCACAGACAGCCATTCTCCAAAGGCAGCTAAACCCCATCTTCAGGTTTTTCAGCAATTGCCTGAATTACACAGAAATGAGCACCTCAAGCAGGTGACTCTTGCAAAACTGAAATAAGACTACAGTGGAGACAGGAAAAATGGTGCTTTGAAGGTGCCCGTCTCCAGGCACCTCACTGAAGTGCAGAATTTTCCTAGAGAATTACTTCAGATTAGACAATTATTTTCTACATACCTGAAGTTATCTGAGAAGAACTGTCACTGTATGGCTAAAATGCACCTCTAGATCTATTCATAACAGATAGACTAATTCTTAGTTTTTCTCCACTTGTTTCCTTGGAAGATACAGATGCATTCAGGACTACATCAAGTTTGAAATTCATTCTCCATTTTTCCAGTGTGGCACTGACATTAATGCAATGCAAATCTTGGAGACCATGAGGAATTTTTTTCCTTGCATTTGTATTTTCAGCATATTGCCATTGCTGAGTGGATCGTTTATGTATTCAGTTCAGAGAAGCTTAAGATCTGAGCTTTGAACAGAAGTCTTCAGACACAGCCCCACCTGGCAAACTTGTTATTCTGTCTCTCTGTCAGGGATGCCTAAAGTAGTTTTACACAGGTGTTCTCTTTCAGTCAAATTTGAGAGACAATGCATAACTATTAAATCCTTTCACACTCCACACACGTAGAGGTTCCAGGCAGAGGAAAGAGACTTATTGCCTTTACGGGAGGAAAGGCTGTAGTAAAAATACCTACCTTATTACACATCAAGGTCTTTAGACAAGTTTCTACATATATACTCAGATCCTCTTGCTGTGCAAGCTTGGGTACTGATGCTTACCCATCCAGTTATGGGACTTGCTGGAGTATACCTCTCACCCAACTCACATGTTCTGGCTCACTTTCTGGGAAAGCTGTGGAGCAATTGGCTGGTCCACGCTGCATGTCACCAGGATGTGGGAGTAGGAGTAACACCGTGCTGTGTAGCTCAGCCCATAAACACAGCAGCCTTTGCACATCGAGCAGGATGGCTGCTGGCTGTCTGACATAAAACCATAGGAAATCAGGTTGTCTTGGCTCCTTAGCTCTCTGCTCATAGAACTACTTGCTTTCTTCAACTTACAGGCATATAGAGTTAAATCCAGTCTGTAGTTAAATCCAAATACAAAGATCAGTTATTTGGGTTATTGTAATTACCCTAGTAGCCAAAAAAATGCAAGATCTTTTCAAGGCATAAATTACATTTTTGAGACTGGGTAATTGTTCAACTGATCTAGGATACAAACGTAAGAGTGAACCAATTTTTTTTCATGTACCACATGTCCAAAGCTTGATGTGCCTGTCTATGTGCTAAAACAGATAAAAAATATGAAAAAAAAATTATGAAAATACATATGTACCTGCATGATGGGGGTACATAAGTATATCCACATGTATATAAATGCAACTGTTCATGTCTAGGAGTCACTAAAGAAGTTTTTGCATTTGGCTTTTACAAGCAAAGGTTAACTTCACTATTCCTGTTGGCCTAGGTTTTTTCAACTCACATCTCCCCAGTCAAAAGCACTTCAATGGACTTCAGTAAAGATGCTTATCTGGATCAATGTTTTCTAGCATATATGTCAGCTATTACCAGGGAATGTTTGTAGGAAACAGAAAAAGTAGTCTCTATTGCATAGAAATCTCCCACACTTATTCTCCCAAAATCTAGTTTCTAGATTTCAAGACACAGAACAGAGAAAAATACAAAGTGGCCTCTGGACTTTTTTTTTTTTAACAGAAGAGGTCTTCAAACATTTTATTTTACTCTTGTGTACTGATCTTGAATTGACACATCATGGAGCCGAAACATCTTCATCTAATTTATTACGGTCACTTTAAATTCTGACCATGTCCTTCAAACTGCTTGCAATGTCCAACAAATGATGTATCAAGTTCTTTTTTACACTGAAAGCCAAGATGTTAGGAAAAAATGCTCTCCACCTCCCTACTCCAGTAAGGCTACACTTGCAGCCGCATCTAACCAGCAAACTGCTGAAGCCTTTGAAAGCCTCTGAAGTTTTTGAAAGCACCATTTCAAAAAGCTGTTTCAATCAGTTTAGGTTGACAATTCTAGGCTTATTTCCTCAGCTTTGCAGGAGACCTGTGTGGAATAAGTCTGTCTAAAGTAGAGAGACATCCCATAGACTTCTTTTCTCCTACTCTCTAAATCAAATGCTCTAAGACAATTAATTGAGCTTTATTTGACACAGTGTATTCTTGGCATGTTTGACTATTTTAACTCTTTAGGACTCTCCTGCAAGTTATTTGTTGTTTATTTAATAAATAAATTCAGAAAATTTCCAAGAGCTGCTATGAGACATTGATTGTAGCTTCCTGATTTTTTCAGAAGAAACGTGCTTGCATCCTGTCATGTTACTGCAAAGACTCACCAACTGGTTCTGAGATTATACAGGATTGTTTAGCAGGCCCTGGCAGTTTGAATATATCTTCTCTTTAATGTGTTCTCTTCCTTTATTTTACCTGAGTTCTGTCTCCTCAACAAAATTAGGGAGAAGAAAACATTAAATATTTTAGACTTCTTTACACCATGTCTGTCTTGCTCTTCTTTCCTGTTACATGGGATCTGTACTATTCTTTGTCCTCTGGACTATTTCTAGAAACTGTTCTTGATTTTTTTTTTCCCATAAGCATGCTGAAATTCATTTTTGCATGTTGGACTTCCTGCTTTTATGTCCACACACCTCAGCTTTTCTTTCTTCTGATTCTAAATCATGTGCCTCCTTTTCCTATCCACAGAAGTATAGTTCTGTGGTTTTGCCACTAATTTATTATTGCTACTCACCCTGCAAGCACACAGTGTGACTTCTACATAACAGCATGATGCATAAGAGTACCCTATATCCAGGGTATTGCTAGGAGTAGAGTGCCCAGGAACAAGATCTGGTCATATTTGGAGGCTTTAGGCAGGTGATCGGAGAATGCTGCTCTTGACCACTGCTTGCTCAAAAGCTGGGTGTCTCCTTCTCCTTCCTGGAGGCCCTGAGGCCCCTGCTCCATCATTAGAGATAGGGAGTTTCAGAGTTCCTGTCTCAAGAACTCCTTTAACAGCATTGCTGTTATTTAAATTATTTTGATCATGACTTTTTCTTTATTTAATATTAAACAAAAAATATAGCATTGACTAACACTTCTTGTTTCATTTATAAAATGTTGCAAAAACGAATCCATTCCCAGCTGCCCTGCCCTTTCTCACACTTGACATATAATTTCACTCTGGATAAGAAATTTTTTTGATTGGCCATAAGAGGGAGGAAAAATTCGATCCCATCAAGAAAAAAAGATGTCAGTACAAGAAGGACCTGCCAACATGAAAACTTCTTTATGTTGGGACTTTTCACAGCCCTTTAGCATTTACTATTTGAACTAAACCACCTAGAAAACATTACTCCAAGCAGAATTGTAAGAAGATTTACTAGTGTCGATGGAAGTTTTTCTCATTTGATTACCCTGCAAATACTCAGTACAAGTCTTTACCAAACATTTTACCTGTGGTGCAGCTGCAAGAACAATTCTGAGAAGTGGCAGAATGTGGCCTTTGGCTGTGGCAGCATCAGATCTGTGAGCCTGTTTTGAACTGAGGCATTTCTGAACCTGCCAGCAAAGTGAGTGATTTGCCACCAGATCAAGGAAGAGCAGCTTGGCATTTGACAGCACTTTTTAGTCGATGCTTCTGAATAATTTCTCCAGGGATTGAAGAGTTTTGAAGAACACTGAAAAGGGATTTTTCATTTTAGCTTCTATTATTTACTGCAAGAGATAAGGGGAGACACAACTGTGCTGAGGAGGACCTCTGCGATATGTGTGCCCTGTTCCCAAGGCATACATCAAAACATCAGTTGTTTAACCAAGACTTTTATACACTTCCAATTAGTAGGAATTTTTAGCTGTTGTAGTTTCCTTTTGTCCACACTCCTTTCATCTCATTTTTGTTTCTTATTATATTTCACAGGCCTAATCAAATCAGTGCCTCAGTTCCTCTGCATAAGGAATGAGCCCATATCCACCTCACTGGAGGAGTCTGCAGGTCACTGCAGTGCTCTGTCCATGCTGGCACAGAGCTGCTCCCCACATCTGGGGGTGCCTTGCTACATCTCACCCTTACCTCAGAGGGCAGGTATCCCCACCCATATACTCCCAGAGCATCTCCTCCCAGGACTTACTTTGTGAACAACCTCCACATCTGCCCCAGGTCCTCCCTTGCTCCCACTGGCAAGCCCTACCAAGCAGTGCCTGGAAAAGGAACCTTTATCCTCACACAGAACAGGCATGGCGCCTGGGGCTGGCACATGGCATTCCCATAGTACCATGCCCTCCCTGCCAGCGAGCAGCTGTGGTGAGGCCCATTGCCAGTTGTGGGAAGGTACCTCACGTTTTTCAGAGGAGAAATAAAGTACTTCTGGCAGCAGGTCCCCCTGTGACAACTGGCCCCATCACCCTCCTGTGTAGCGGGCAGATGGTGGTCATGCAGGCATCCAGCCAGCACCACTAGGGCCCCACAGCCCCAGCCCCATGTGCCCCGCTCAACTGCTGTCACCACTTGTCAGACCAGGAATAATTTTTCAAGTACCACTAGCATGGGTGAAGCAAATGCATCAAAGGGCAAACTGTGTTTTTCAGCATTAGTGGCTACCAGATCCAGAAGCTCCTGAAGCACAGGAGGTGGGTGAGTTTGACTCACTGCCCGGTAAAACACTGGCATAACTAAGAAGCAACACTGCCAGCGTCATGGCTTTCTGCACAGCTAAATCATCCAACAGAGATGTACTAGGAGAAAAAGGATTTGAGGTTTTCTTTAAGTGCAAATCACCTTAACAATAAGTTTTCCTACAAATCTCCAAAATTCAAATCCTGTAACTTTATGCTAAAATGTGAGAAGAAAACACTTTGGCAGTTCATAATACAGCTCGACACCTGTGCCTTCACTGCTGTCACTGCTAAAGCCTGGAGTTACACAGTGCTGAGATCTGGAATGGGACAAGGGCACTTTTATAGTACTGTGGTGATTCAGGCACAAAGGGTACTCAAAAGAAGGTAAAGTGGGCAAGTAAGTCTCTACCCACTAACAGCCTAAAGCCAAAATAAAGACAGTGAGGCAAAGACCACCTTGAAGGCTACTTAAATCCCCACAGCAACACCAGCATTATGCCGGAGCCCCGGGGGAAAAGGTTGTCAGCCTGAGAAAACAGCTTGCCTCTTTTCTCCCTCATGTTTGCAAGAAAACAGGCATCACACTGTGGCCTCATCTTGTGGGACTGATCACAGGTGACTTCTCAGGTAGACAGAGGCACTGCTAGGTAAGCATCTTTGGCTCACTCATGGCATGCCTGCTAGGATGGAGCAAAAGCCATCACCACTGTCTGGGAATGTGGGAACACAGTTCATGATTGCAAGGTCTGAACATGAGCTGGAGCAGGTCAGAGGTGAGCAGCAAGCAGAGGATGTCAAGGCACAACAAGACTGGCAGATTTGGATCGTATAGGCTGCAGGATGCAAACGCATGCACAGAGGTTGGAGTTACAGGGAAAATATTGTTATAGAATTCTTTAGAAAAGGCCTCTTTTGGGACTGCTGGACTCTAAGTAAAAAGTGTAAAGAGCAATTTTTAAATTTTAAATTTTTGAACAATGTTATGTTTGGAGACAACTGTTCTGGAAATGAAAAAGAATTTTCAGGAGCCATCTCACCAGTTCTGCTAACCTGATCCAGGGCAAGGCAGACACAGTGGAGGCAAGACATTTTCCTTCCATTGACTCAGATGTGTTTTCCCAGTGCAAAGCACTGCTGCTGTACAGCAAAGGCTGCTGTAACATTATTCAGGCATAACCTTCCCTCTTACCCTGAATGCCCCTTGTCAAAATGAGGCCACGTTGGTCCTCAGGATTCAGGATCACATAAAATAATGACAGAAAAGGGAGCTGTGACTTTTGCACACATTCATTTCACTATTTTTAGCATTCAGAATTTTAAAGTATGGCTACAAGAATCACCATTTTTTCTTCAGTCATTTATCCACCTTTTGTGACCTAGGGATTCCTAAAACTTGTCCATAATGGTATTATTTTCACCTGAAGTTAGGCTAGCTACATTTAATTCAATTTTGGCATAGATAGGATAATAGAGTTTTGATAATGTAGCTCCTCTTAAAAAAGGACTAATTTTAAAGTTTCAGGAAAGTATTTACATGCTATGATCAACAGATCAGTTGGTTAGAGCTTGGTGCTGATAATGCCAAGGTCATGTGTTTGATTCCTGTACAGGCCTTTCACTGAAGAGATGGACTTAATGATCCTTGTGGGTCCCTTTCAAATCAGAGTATTCTGTGATTTTCTCTCAAGGCTGTAGTACAAAGCAAGATACAATAGTTATGTGTAATCCTAGGTGTAGAATTCACTTCTCAAGCCTTCAAGAGATGTGAATCAGATGAGTTTCCTTTTCTAACTATGAAAAACGGTTTTCATAGATCATTGGCTTTACAGTAAAGATTTAAGCCACAAGGTAGATCAACAGTGATACTTGACCTACCTTATTCACCTCTGAGTTTTTCTGGACTTTGCTAGGGCACTGCGTATATGTTGATGCTCTCTGCTAGACATTCTGATACCATTCTCAGAGGAGTTCTTGCTTGGCACATCAAACCAGCTAATGTGATTACATATTCTTTTGAATCAAAGTGGTTTTCCAGTCAAAGGAGGAGAAACCTGTAGCCAAGATCATGGGTTCTATATTTCATCTACTGTATAAATTAGTTGGTAACCTCAGCACATGTTTATAAAAATATATAGATCATTACCTATTGCACTTAAAATATCTGTGAAAGTGTTCTGAAACTTCATGGATGATAAGTAAGACCTGTCTTTTCTGCTTAGGCACGTGAGGTACGTTTTCTGTACATATGCATTCATTCTAGATAGAAAGAAAAATCTATTTTCAGTTCAAAGAACTTTCTATGTTCTCTTACATGGCTACAGACTTTCTTCTGAGATGTTTTTTGGTTTTTGGCAGAACCAAAACAGAAGTTATTTTAAACTGAGTCACTTTGGTGGAAAAGGATGGTTTAGGTCTGGCAAAATATAGCAACCACAAAACCAGATCTGAGCCTCCTGAACAGAATCTTGTTTTATTGGTATGTGAAAACTCCTTCATTCCGGAAATCTGGAAGATGAAAGATTTTACTTCCTAATATCCCTGGGATGCAAAGACATTGCATCAAATAAATAGTTTTAAGCTTAATAACATTATGAAGACTCTTAAAAGCCATTTAAACACCTTTTTTTTTTTTTTTTTTACCTCTGTATGTTCATTGAGTAATTTTGTGTGTTCAGGTATAACTCACAAAGAAGGGACAAAAAGATTATTCCTGCTCATTGAAGTGTGCAATCAGGAAACAGAAATACTATACCATTAAGCTGACCAACCATGTGGCATAAGCAGTAATCAACACACAGTGAATAGCCATTTTTCCAGTAGCCCACAGGCCAAAAAAAAAATGCTACTGCACTACCTAGAGATCTGGAAAAGTCAGTTACTTTACAGACAATTTAGAAACAGGAAGAAGGAGCATGATGTCTAAATTTATCAACTAAATTGTTAACTTCAAACATTGTCACCTAGCCATTTGTTCAGCCTGTCATGCCTTTGAAGTAAAGACTATTGGTAACATGGCCCTTCCTGGGTCCCTGTTTTCAGACTAAAGCATGCTGAGGACACCTGAGATCACAAAATAGCCACTGTTCTGTCTGTCTGTAAGTGACACGATCTGTTACTGCTCAGAGTCCTCCTGGATTCCTGCCTCACCAAAGCAGCTTGAAATCAAACAATGCTCTTTAGATTTGAAGAACTTGATCCTCGAGCACATGGTGCGGCACCTACCCCACCAGAACAGCCTCTGTCTGTATACATTGCCATTCATGTGGCCAACAATGTTCATCTTGCTTAAGAATGCTTGTGTGAGGTTTACAAAGTGGCTTGAGAACACTGGATGGAAGAGGCTGTGCAAGTATAATAGACTGTCTTTCAAATCGTTGCTTGAGGGTGTCATAATAACACAGAATTCCACAGAACACTGGAATTCCACAGAATACTGCAATAGATTTTTATCTGCAAATTCTGGAATACAAGAGAGAATCAATTTGAATACGAAGAAGGAGAGTGACTGATGCTTTACTGTGGTAGCATCTGAGTAAATTCTGTTTAATGGAGATGTATTTGACCTTTAGTAATTTATAAAGTGACATTTAGGTATTAAAACAGAGGTGAAGTTTTAAACTTCAGTGTATAAAAAGGGATTTCACTAATTAAAGGTTTAAAGATATGAATGTAATTTTAATTTAAAAGCTATTTTTTTTAGGCTGGATTTAGATACATTTACAAATTTGTTTTGCTTTTAATAAAACATCCTTTTTGATCAGAAATTCCTGGAGAATTCAAGATGATTGCCTGTTTACATGGATGTCAGATGTAACTCTGAATCTTCTAAACACTTAGGCATGTGCTTAACTTGACATCAGCAAGACCACCCTTGTGCATGAAATTAATCATGTGCAAAGATATTTGTAGGACTGGTATCTAGCATTCTCGTAAACTCCTGTCTTGTCCTTGGGAAAGGTTTTCAGTTCAAGTGGGAAGAAGGAGTTGAAGGTGGAAAACACTGATGTGAAAGGACAACATAACATTACTGTTTCATAGTTTGAAGCAAACACAAACAGACTGATTTCTATTTTTTCTCTTTAAATCTGCAAAGTAGATATCAACTGTTATTCTGAGGGCTGCTTTGGGGTCGTCTCATGACCTTGGCCCATAGGCAGAGTTTTGTGATGATCTAAGCCACTAAGGATTTGAGTCATCTTTCCAAACTAGCTAAGGAAGGATTCACACTGAAATTAACAGCATTTAAAGAACAAATAGCAAAGCCAGGAAAAAAATACATCCACACATCCCAGAGTGCAGCCACTTGCAGGTACAAGTAAGGAACAGAGCTGTGGTGTGCCATGTGGCATGCTCAGTAACACCCAGAAACTGAAATCTTCTCTGTGGAGAATGAACTGGCAATGGTTTGCAGAGCTTTTCCCTTAAAAAGGTGTTCATAACAAGCATATTTATCATCTGAGAGCTCTTCACAACTGTAAAGTGAAATGACTGTTAGACAGGTCATGTACTGCCCCCATAGATCTCCTTAACACAATAATCGATTTCCCCTTTACCATTCCTTTTAAGTTTTGGGTACTTCTTTTCTCATTCAGGGCCCTGCTGAACTTCGCTGATCTGTTAGCATGTTCCCATTCTCCCCACTTGTTCTGTCAAAGATGTAAGCCTATGGGCAGCCTAATTTCCTCCCCAAACACTCAGTGTATTCCAGGCTGTTCCTTACACACACAGAGCAACTTCATAATCTTGGTGCCTCAGGAAGTCAGACCTTCCTGCTCAGCACAGAAAGCTGTCTCCCATCGCCTCCACTATATGCAGGATAAACCTAACAACTTGCACAGCTACTCTTTATCTATATTTAGAGGCACAGTGTCATCCCAGTTTTTCCAAAACCTGACTTTCCATTTTACAGCAGTATCATTATCAAACATAAGAATGACACTTACAGAGTAAAGCCGAATACATTCCTACACACACATATGCACAGAGCAGACATGTTAAGTAATTTTTTAGGCTAATTATTTCAACCTTAGGTACCACCAGTTGTCTTCATATCCCCTGAATTTTCATATTTTTCCAAAGATGTACACTGTCACTAGTCAAAGTACATGCACACTCCAGTGAAAGGAGTGTCTTTTTGTAATGTTCAGAGTGTGCAGAGCACATATGTGTATCAGCATACCCCCTTACCATTTCATCCTCAATTTTACCCTTGAATATTGATATCGAAAAGGGGCATAAACAAACTTGACACCAATTTGTAGGTGTTAAAAAGGGCAGTCTTTATGCAGCATTGGGTGCTTGGAGGATAGGTCCTCTAATCAAACATACCAAACAAGAGTTAGACAAGGCTTTTTATTACACATACTGCTTACATATTCATTAGATGTTTTTGCTTACTTAATACATATTCATTAGTTTTCTTTACATAGTCACACACCTATTGGAAGTCCTTTTTTTGGTCCTTCCCAGTCTTCTTTGTTGTCTTGACCTCAGTTCTTGAGCAGGCACACTGTCATAGTGTTTCACCACCAGGAACTTCAGTGTTTGTTTTTTATGTTATTTGAGTACACAGACCTTAGTTTACATCCTATCAATATACACGGTCTTGCACAGAAACTAACAACACAGACTTACTCACCAAGGCCACACCAGGGTGACCTTATCTTTTCACAGTGATTGTCTCCTGTTCCCTCCTAGCCTTTTCTTGGACTACTAATGCTAAATTCCAGCAGGTACCACCTGGACAATTTTTCCCAGAGACACTTATGAATTCCAGACATTCAATAACACCATCAGACTTCTCAGGGTACAGGAAATCTGCTACACGTAAGCAGAGTGGTTATCAGAATAGCACTTACCAAGGTGTAACTTCACTTAGGGAGGGTTCTGTCACACCATTCTCAATAACAGATAACGGAGAACTAATATACCTGTCATTGGCACAGGCCACTTCTTATACAGAGCCAGTTATCTCTTTTTTTTTTTGCAAAAACAACAGGACAAGCAGGTATTGAGGTTGTATTAAAAGAAAAACATGAGAGATTTGGAAAACCTCTGTGATTCATAAAGAAAAGAGAAGCTGAAATAAGTAGAAAAAATACTAGGAGAACTTTCAGAGAAAGAGCAACCATGATTTGAAAGAAAAATTTTGGAAAAGTTTTACCAAGACCAATGACCATCTGATTCGGGAAAGAATATCTCCATTTAAACTATTGTGATAAACCATTTACTCTGAAGAAAAACTGTTAATGATTGGCAGTAGATAGATAGGAGATACAACTGAGTCTATTTTGCAAACAAAAGTCCCAAATGGATTTGCAGTTACACTGGATTTAGCTACCTAAATAATCTTATTGTGTTTCTTGGACCAGGCTATATATAAGCACCTTGTTTTCTTAGAACTCATGTAAGAAAACATGCCTCATAACTTAGATGTGGCTTAAAATATAAAACCAAATACTAAATAAGAATTTTGCTATAACAATAAGGTATAAAATCTTGTTTCTTGTATTTGCATTTGTCAAACACTAGTATGAAGAGCCAAATTAAGAATTTGACCTCTATCACCATGTTCAGTTTATGCTGAGTTTAAATAATTTAGTTCAGATATCTTGAAGTAGTACGTAGCAATTGGTAGGCCTTATGAGTGACTGTTGATATTTTCATTGTGGGGAGTTGTTGTTAGTTTGTTCGTTCTGTTCCTATTGCCACCTCCAATGTATTTTGTTTGTTCAGTGTTCAGAAAGAGTGCATCTTTGGAAATTACATCTTTTGATTTTTAAGCACCACTTAAAGAATTCAGCAGCTAGTATAATTTCAAAATGACCAAAAAATAAAGTTCAAAATAAATACAAAGATGGTTCATACATTAGTCCAGTCCCAGAGGAATGCCCCCACATGCAGCTTCACCTTCGGGCTGCACAGGTCTAGATTCAAACTAGAAAACACTTCATCTGAATTTGGAAGGTAAGAACTGCTAAAAAGCCCAAATTATTAATGCTAATGATAGTCACCACTGAAAGAAAGAACATAAAAAACTGCATCACTGGGGCACGAACACAACCCTCAGCTATACAGCCAGGTCCTCATTTTATGTCAACTGGAAAAGTTGCAGTGCAGCTAAGCTGAAGATCTCCTGCTCTGGTGCTTTGGGCTACCATGGTGAGTTACAGCTACATGCTTATACATGTAATAGGATTTGTTCTACACAAGAGTTATTGACTGACATTTCACTAACATAAGAAAGAAAGCTATGTTGATGTATTGAATGTAACCTGTAAAATCTGGCTCAGAGAAGCTACTGAAATTCCTGGGGAGGAGGGGAGGGTGTTGTGCTTCATATTTGCTCTACTTAATGGTTGATACTTACTCTTGCAGAGGAAAAGAGTCCAGTCTTGCCATAACATTACCTTCCTTAGCACACAAGTCAGGAAGGAGACCTTGAACTCCTACAGAGCCTCTTGCCAGAGTTGCTGTATATAGTAATCCTTCTCAAGAACTGTTTTCTTGCTGAAAGTGAATCACACTGCTCATGCCCTGACTGTTCAGATTAGCTTGGCACACAAAGATTTGAGTGGGAGTTTTGCAGGTATAGATGCTCAGGAAAATTCACTTGAGTAACTGGAAGATGATTTGTGCAACAGAGACATACAGATGAGTGTTGGACTTATGAGCCTGTGAAATGCAAACCACTCAAGTCTGAAATGCTGTTTCCAAAAAGGAAGAAAAAAATTTCAGGTTCCCTTTTTGCTTTCTGTGAAGAGGAAAAACCCTTCTTAGCAGCTGCTTGCCTGTCAATGGATCTGGTGAATCTCAAGGAACATCTCTGCCTACATGAGCCCAGGGCTTAACAGAAGGCTAGGAGATACTGCTGCCACCACTGTGGGACAGCACATCTCCCCCACCACTCTGATGGTGTCTAAAAAAATTTGAGGCACCGGTGACCTTTAGATGGCACAGGTGATGATGATCATCTCTGCTTTTCAGACATTTCTGTAAATCTAAGAGGGAACCTCTGAGGATAAACATCAATGACCAAAAGGAGTGAGCTTCAGTTATTCACAGCAAAGCATTCTATACCCCTCCAAATCAAGTGCATGCCAGAACGTTCAGACATTCTCCCTGGCTGTCCCCCCCACCATGCTAAGCTGTTCAGCCACACTGATGGTGTGCAGTTGTTCATCAGGTGGTGCATTAGAGCTATTACTTCCTGGAGCCTTTCTATCATTTGTTCTATCATTTCTATCTATCTGTTCTATCATTTGTACTGTCCCAGTACAGTCCTCCAGCCTTTCCTTCAGTAGACATGGCTAGATTGTCTCTTGCTCCAAGAGTTAACTGTGACATTCTAGATACAGTCCAAATAGAGCCAACCTTAGCAGCATTTGCAAATGCAAGTGGGCCTGCATTTGCATTTCATGTAAACAAATATGGCATCAAAACAATTCACAAACTCATAGGTAAAGAGGGACTAAACTGCAGCTCTCTCCAGCCTACAAAGAAATTGATAGAGCAACTCAACGCCAGAAATACGTATAACCATGCCTGCATGACTGGTGGCAGCTTACAGGGTCAGTGAGGTTGGTTTTGCATTGGAGAGAGTGAATAAGGCAGATATGGATACATGAGTCTGTGGATTACAGATGTCTGAAAATGCAGAAAACGGTATTCAGTGCAGATATTTATGATTTGTATCAATTAATTATTGCCAGACTTTTAATAATAAATTGGATAATACTTAAAGCTTTTTTTTTTTTTTTCTTTTTTTTTGGGGGGGGGTGGATGTGTTAATGAACAAAATGCAGAGAATGAATATGCATACAGATTTTTAAAAAGAGTTGAAGTGGGACTACAGGGTGAGTGAAGATGGCAATGCAAGATTTGGTAAGGGAAGATTCTCTTCAATGAGTTCAGTCCAAACACTATAGCACTGTAAACCTGCTTGAGCTCTCCAGCATGAGGTGAGGCTCATTGTTTAAGGTGGACACAGAGGAGTAGATAAGCTGAATCTTAACTACGGTGAAGTGAAAAGGCAATTTTTATTACCAGTCCCTCTGAGTAACCTCCAGTGACAGAAATACAGATAAAAAGATTACGGAAATAAGTACAATTTTTATCCAGAAAAACCTTTATATCCAATGTAAAAACTAATAAGAATTAGTCTAGAATCACTATTAAAATCTTTGTGCAAAATGTACTGTATCTCATTGTTCTGCATTAATAATATTCTTGGACAGCATAACAAATTCCCTGTACACCAGTCTTTCCTGACTTTCTTAGGTTCATTTGATTACATTCAAGAAATTCATCGAGGGGTTTCAACTGACATGTCTGTTATTGCTAACAGTGTTTACAAGATGATCAGGTTCTGTCAGGGCAAGATCTGAAAGTTTCTGTGAGACCTTCATAACACAGTCCTCAGGAAGAAAAAGGAAAATACCGTTTAAGTCCTTATTCATGACAATATCATGAATGTTTGTTAGTTAATCACCAAGAGTGCTAAAACAAATAATATCAGCTTCCTGGCTAGATAGCAACATCCCCTTGTTCTTGAAACTCCCTCCCTAGGGCAGCTATGCCAGCCATTCATATATCTTGATTGTGTACCTTTAGTTGTTTACATTATTTGTAGAGATTTCTCTGATATGACTCAGTATTTGCAGGCTGACTTTCTGAAGAGAATGTTTTCAGCAGGGAATGTGGAAGACATCTTCACTGTAGTTCAGCCATTTGTCAAGGAACAGAGTTCTTGACCATCTAGTATAAACGTTTGATTAGGTAGTATAACACAGTCTACTACATAGTATATCAGCAGAACTCAAAACTTGTGTTTACTCTAGTGAACTGCCCAAGGAGACAAAATAAGGGTCTCACACTCGCCCACTGAGCCAGGATGCCCAGCTGCCCACTTGTCCTGAACAACACCCCACTGTTAGACCGATCGTTTACCTTGGAAAGGAAATGCAATCTGGATGATGTAAGGTATTGTAAAAGCTCCACCAGATTATTTTTTAGAGTTTTGTTTTCTGGTAAACAGTTATGTTTGGAGTTGGCAGCTCCCCCCAGGAAGAGCCAGGGGGAGCACATGCAGTCTTTCCTCTGTCCCCGTCCCTCATCCCATGGGTGACATGGTATCCACAAAGCTGCATTATACTGCTTGGATGGTACAACCTAATTGACACGTGTATCTACTAAGCGTATAAAACAAAGATATTTCATGTACTGAAATACCAATAATAAATTCAAATGGGTGTGGGAGAAAGATGTTTAAAGTTTGTGGCTATTAGAAAGTGGTTTTATGCTAATTCAGCTAGTCTAGGATCTTCCTCTGAGTTCAGCTGCTAGTACACTTGGGTGCAAGAGGAGCCTGTAGCCCTGTGCCTGGGTGCTGTGTCCTGAAGCTCTCCAAGTGCATCACAGTATTGTGAAATCTGGTGCCAAGCAAACTCCCTCCCTCCCTCATTCTTCTGAGATTAGCAGATCTCTTGGGAATGAAGGGAATTTGGAATATCCCAGTAGCACCTTCTATGGTATAAACGTGAGAATGCCTTCTGCATTTGAAAGCTAAGGTATTTGTGAGGATACATTATTGAGC
Source organism: Myiozetetes cayanensis (assembly GCF_022539395.1). Lineage (NCBI taxonomy): Eukaryota > Metazoa > Chordata > Aves > Passeriformes > Tyrannidae > Myiozetetes > Myiozetetes cayanensis. The sequence continues at coordinate 44,312,087 of NW_026087742.1, read as the reverse complement.
CTTGCTATGTCAGAGAAAAATGCTTTGATCAAAAAGGTTTTCTTTGCTGGTTGGTTTTTTTTTTTTTTTCATTTAAAATACCACAGTACATAAAAAAGGTAAAAAGATATGCTGGATCTGGTCTTTTTGTTAAACTTAGATCTAGAAACCACCATGAGGTAGGGAAAAGTACATGAGCAGAGGTGGCTCACTGGGGTACAGATAGAAATGCAGAGATAGTTGCTTTCAGTCTCCTTTTCCAGAACTGCTCATCCTTCCCAGGGCTGTACAGAATACATCACTGGGGATTTCAGGTGCAATTTTTTTAAAATCTTTGAAATCACCAGTGTCACATGCAGACAGCCCATACATGTCACTTCAGAAAATACACATATTCTCTGCTTCCTGGAAAAAGGCGTAATGAAGAAGGTGCCCTTGGTTGGGACTCAGCAGAGGGACCAATTTCAAGCAGAGTCAGAGACATTTTGCTTGATTTGAGACTAAACGGTTCATAACCCTCCTCTCCAATTTACCCATTTAGTTAATGATGGACACCAAATGCTTCCCCAGCCATGGGTACTGCAAGAGTAATTTTGTTTTTACTTCTGATCTACTCAGAGATTTATGATGATGGGACCATATAAGTACAGAGAGAACAGCTGGGATAGACATATGCTACAGCATGTGATTCAAAACTGTCTCATATGTAAAGATTTGAAACCACAAAAACATCTTCCAAGAGAGTGCAAATAGGAATTCCACATCCTTCAAGAAAAACCCAAACACTGTGAAAAACAGAGATGGTTCTAGTTTCAGGCTGTGAATTTACTGTTCCTCAGCACTCATTTAAGATAAATATGTAATACAAATATTTTTGAGATATTATGTCTTTTCCTTCCCACTTCCTTAAGGTGACAAATTAAACAATTCCAGTTACTTATTGAAAGAGATTTATTTTCCTTCCTGTCCTCATGATACTAAAGTTTCTTCCACACTAAAGAAGGATAAAAAATGTAAAATAAAAATATTACCCATTTCTTTAAGTCTTCATCATGGTGGTGTTAGGTACACTGTGAGGAATTTATTATTCACCCTATGAAATTTATACTAGCATTTACTTATGCAAACTCTGGCACTTATGCTCCATGAATATTGTGGCATTTGTTTTTCATGCACCAGGTGATATCTTTGATATTTGCACATTCAAATTATCTGTGTTTGTGTGTGTGTGTGTGTGTGTGTGTGTGTGATTTTCAGGTATTTGCTACCTTATTGCAAGTAAAAGCTAAAAACATGTCTATTTATTATTCAAAAAGTTATGATGGAAGTTTAGGGTAATCTTGAGTCTTCAGCATGGAGGTGTGGATGAGAACATCTGCATGAGCCTTGCTCATGAAGCAATGGGTCAGACAAAACCACAATATTGGCAGGAGTCAAGAGGTATGGTATATGCCAATATGACATAATATTTGTTTTACAATACTATGTAGTACTGACTGTTAAGAGACTTATGACTCTCACTGGAACCAAAGAATCATGAAGCGTTTAACAGTTTAAACTGTTGAGCAAACTTCTTGAGAGCCCTTAACATACCCACATTGGGCTGAAAGCAAACAGCAAGGAAACAACAGTAGCAAAACTTCATGAAGAAGAAAAGACCAGAAGTCACTCTGTTATGAAAGAGACAATAATTTCACATTTATCATTGTTACAACAATGATATTATAACAATATTCCTTCACTCTGTTGGAAAAACCATATCCATTATTACTGGAATAAAATTGATTCTACCTTCAATGACTTTACCTATTGTGACAGAATTCAGACTGTGGTTATTTTTTGGCTTTTCTAAGATAACATATATATTTCCCACTTTGCCAATTAATTTTGATGAAAAACAAACAAACAAAAAAACAGCAAAAAGCAAAGAGGTCAGGGAATAAGCCCATTTTGAATATAAAGGAACGTGTTATAATCTCATCTACTTTCAGTCTACCTCATGAGTCACTACCTAAAACAGCATGACACCAACACACAGCAGGTATACCAGATGTTTCCAGAAGGGCAAGACTGGATGTAACATGAAAAGGTGGCTAAAGCAGTCTTTATTTCAGTTTTGGGAGTATCCGCTTAGCTAAAATTAGAGGTGCCAACTGCTAACAAAAACCAGTTTAGCACAAAATTTCTCCATGGAAACAAAGAAGAGTTGCAAAGAGAGTGTCAAAAAAGGGAGAGATTTTCCTGAGTTTGAGAGCAATAACTACCTTAACAGGAACTCCTCCTTACAATTGAAAAAAATCATAAGATATAAAAGCCAGCTTTGACTGTCAACCAGGCAACAACACTATTTGAAAACTGCTCTTACCACAGAAGTTTGCATTTCTGAGTCCTCATTTCTGTTAACAGTATAGATATCACTGAAGAAAGAGGGACATTCATAGGGAATTATTATTTTCCAAATCTGGAGAATGCAGGATTCTTTTCAATTTCTACCTTCTGATGAATTTCTGAATTTCTACCAGGAAATGTGAGACTGGGAAATCTTGCTCCTAATGAGGTTCAGACATCCAAGGGCAGGAGTCTGTCTCAGCACCTGTGTCACCAACATTTGGATGAGACAAAACACTGGTTTTCCTCTCCCTTTTCCTTAGTTACATTTTTTTTAACCTTTTTCTCCTTCTCCAAATTATTTCTTTCCTCTACTGCTAGCCTTTTTTTAACCTGTCTTTACCTTCTTCCCATAAAAGTTAATGGCAGTTGCATGATAAGCCTTTGCCACACGGATGTCTTATCATTTGAGCTAGGACATCAAAATTTTACACAGAAAATCTGAAGGTACAGATTGTGTCCACATATCTTTCCCTGGCACACTCCATATTCAGGTGCCTGATGGTGCTGTGACTTTGTTTCAGAGTTTTTAAAATCTTGCTGAAAAAGAAAAATTTCCAGAAAACACCGTAGCATGACACCTGGAAGTGAAGAGGTGCTGTTGAGCTGATGATACGTGGAACTTGGGTTTCATTTGATTTGAGCGACAGTATAGCAGAATTTTCAACTCTGGCTTGTGTCTAGGTTTACTCTCCCTCAGAAGTGAATGCCTGTTTTTCAGAAACTAATATGACAACTTATTAACACTTCAGTCTTTGATGAAAGCTCAACTTAAGAGTTTCTGAGACAGCCATTCTTTACCAGTTTAACTAAACAGTTTCTTCTAAGACTGGTAATTTCATGCTCTTTACAGGTCCTTCCACACCAGCATACGCAGTATGTTAAATTCCACTTCATTCCTCCTGGTACACTGGTCACAGTGGTTTATGAAAGGCTTGAAGCTGAAGGGTTTTCTTTGACAGGGAATCAAACCAGGTCAAGCCTAATAACACTAAATCCTAGTCCGCAGACCATCAGGAGAGGTGTATTTGTAATAGCAGATTTGGTAATAACCAGATGCAATTACTGGAGTACTGAGAAGAAAGAAAAGGGTATAAATCTCCCTGATGAAACAGTAGGCTTACAATAGGCGCTACATGCTTTGATCAAATTAAAATTTTTATTGTACTTTAATTAAGACCAGCAATTTATGACTGGCATGCAAAACCGTTGACATTTCCTCTTTGTTCAGTCCCACAGTAGTAGTACAACCTGCACTTTTAAGTTTAATTTGACATTTTTTCACAGAGTACCAGTCATTCAGTAAATCTCATGATTATGCTTTCCTGGAAGGAGATAAAACTAGCCGTCTTTAGACTTATTTCAGAAGTGTAAATGTCAGACTCCATGAGCCAAGACAATGTAATGGATGTGTTAAAAAGGTTTTTATCGGATCCTACCATCATTACAGCACAGTTCTGTGCCTTCCATCTCTGACAGTACAGAAATGACCTATTTCATGAAGTAAGTCAATGCTGTGTAACTCATAGAACTGGAAACATGCCAGAAAATAAATAATATATTTAGTCACTGTTGATAAGTTATTTCAAGTGGTTTATGTGTTTCTGAAAAAAAATAACTCAAAAAAGAGAGTTGTAAGAAACCATTAAGTGGAGTGAACTAATTAGAAACAGATCACATGATGATAAATGAGGTAATTTGATCTGTTGACTGGTCTGCTAGCCTATAAGTATGTAGAGTGACCCTGCAGATAATTGTATCACTACCTGTGCTAATAAGGGTTTATGGAGATCAAAGCTGTGCAATATTCCCAGATCCTCAAGCAACTGAATTGTATTAAGATTAGATTAGTAAATACATATCAACTAATTTAAAGCAGTGTTAATACAATGTTGCAGTTATGAAATAAAGAGAAGGCTTTGAAATGTGGCAGCCAACCTTAACTCTGACCTGGTCCTGCTGCTCTGATTCCACAGAACATGATGGACAGTGAGACAGGAGGAAAGGGGCAGTCCAGCATCAGTTTTGGTGTTGCTGTGTGGAAGTGACTTTCCAAACCTTACAGAAAGATACTCCAGGCTAGTTCAAAAATCATGCCACAGTGATGTCTGTGAATGACCTTGGATAGAAACTAAAATCTAGAACATCTGTTGTTCAGTCCTGTTAACTCTCTTTCTATCTGTTTCACAGAGCGACCCCACTTCCCTTTGCTGAGAGCAAAGGTTTTAGGTGACATTTCTGTTCTCAGATCTCCCGGACATCTTTCAAAACTGTACTTGCTTTCAGTGCCTTTCTTTCTGGTGGGAGTTTCGTAGTAATTTTGTAATACTTCTGCCATGATACACTTATGCTCCATACACTTGAAAATACCTCTGAAAACTGCAGCAGCTGACAAAGACAAAATTGCTCTAAAGCAAATGCAGATAAAGTTATTTCTTCTTGGTTTACTGGTATTGATTTGAATATCCTATTATTTGAGATGATAATACAATGTCCAGTGTTGCTTTTATCTTTCTTTTCATTTTAGAGATATGTTGCATTTAAACTTCTTCATTTGTTGATCAGGAGTTGAAAAACATAGCTTGCTCAGTTTCCCTTTTTTTTAGTCCCTCAAAATTTCCACTTTTGAAAACAAATAACACTGTCAAGGCATTTTATTTCACAGAATTACAGAATCATTTAGGTTGGAAAAGACCTCTGAGTTCATCAAGTCCAACCTTTGACTGATCACCACCCTGTCAACTAGACCATGGCACGTCCCTAGCCACCTCCAGGGGGACTCCACCACCTCCCTCGGCAATCCATTCCAATGTTTAACAAATCTTTCCATGAAGAAAATCCTCTTGATGTCCAGCCTGAACTTCACTGGTACAGCTTGAAGCTATGTTGTCTTGTCCTGTCACTAGTTTTCAGTGAGAAGAGACCAACACCCACCTTGATACAACAACGTAGTTGTACAGAGCAATAAGGTCCTTTCAGGACCTTTCAGGTCCTTTCAGGTAGTCGTACACAGCAATAAGGTCACCGCTGAGCATCCTTTTCTCCAGGCTAAACAACTCCAACTCCCTCAGCTGCTCATCATAGGACTTAGCCTCCAGACCCTTCACCAGTTTTGTTGCCCTTCTCTGGACACCCTCCAGCACTTCAATATCTTTCTTGGAGTGAGGGGCCCAGAAATGGACACAGTTCACAACACACTCCAGGTTCCTACATTATCACCAACAAATACCTACTGTCATCTCTGATATATAAAATTGTCTGTTTTCTTGATCTATCTTCCAAGCATCATGCAGCAGTGCAGAATTTTGTTGGGAAAATATCTGTAAAGTGAAGATCTCCAGTCATCTGGACTAAGTGGTAGGGAGAGACCTTTCATCAGACCAGTTAGTTTCTCAAATCACACACTCATCTGCTCAAACTCATCTCTGATGCACACAGATGGACAGATTCCCTCAATGACAGATTCACTGCTCATGCATTGGTCAATATGGAGAAATACCCTGGAAAAGTCCTATTTGAGGTCTGGCTGTCATTGCATAAGCTATTCACAGAAACTGCTTTGACCAGCTTTTCCATGGGGATTCCTATGACTTTCGTGAAAATCAAACTGGAAGCCATATCAGTTGTTCTGGTATCCTACTCCCAGACGTGTTTTTGCTTAGCTGCTCCCCAATTTTGAGCTATGCTGCATGCTGGACAAAATCCCAGGTGACACTCAGAAAGACAGTAGTCAGAGACATGGGTTTGATCTCATCAAAGCAATAGAGGCAACCCAAAATTGCTTTTAGGGAGATTCCTGGGAAACATAACCACCAGAAAAGGCTCTTGATGAGGTGATTTGTTCTAGGAGACCACACATGGCTCCATGGATCATAACTTGATTCCCGTTATTCTGAAGGATGCAACATCACATCACATCACAATTCAGACTATTCAAATTCACAATTCAAATATCTTCGGCCTTCATTTGGATGGAGAGCCTCGTTCTACCTGGTCTGAATACTCCTTGAAATGTTACATCTGCAGTACTGTGAGACCACCTAATCTGACAGGTTTTTCTAGGCATTTCTGGAGCTCCATCAAATAGGGAATAGCTGCATGGAAGCTATTACATTTTGCAGAGACTCAATGTGCTGAACACTAATGCAGGCTTTCTTCCAGAAAATATTTGAAAACTGGTGATTTGAAAAATTCCCTTCCTGATTTTTAAAAAAAATATTTTATTGAAAGTTAAAAAGTGCATGTCAGTTATGCAAAGCCACACAGAGGGCATCAAAACAGATGCCAGTTCTCAAAGGGATCCAGACAACTACAGCAGGCATCACTGGAAACAATAACCGTACACAGAGTTGTCTTATGATTTAGTTAATAATAACATTATAAAGGAAAATAAGATTCAGAAATCCCACAAAGCATTCATTCTAAAAGATGAAAGGATCTATTTCCAGTATTCCCAACCTCTAGCATAAACCAGTCCACATCTGCAAGATAATCCAAGAGCTCATAACAAAAGAAATCTAACAGAGGATGAATAAAGTATCTTTTCTTTTATCACAGAATCATTTTGTGCATCAACTACTGCTGAAGTATGAAGTGTCCATGTTCAAATGACTGCATGACATCTCTCAGTGCCAGTTTCAGATCTTAAGTCTCCTCCTATTAAAAACGACGCTATGTTTACAGCTGGAATTTTTTTTCTATCTTTAGCAACCAGCCACTGTGTCTTGGTAAGAGAAGGAAAAATAAAAAAAAAAAGGTGTCAGCAATTTAGAATACTATATTCTAAATCAAGTTTTTTTATTGTGATGGACTGAGTCACTGGCTCAAGGACCACAAAAGTACGTTGCAAGGACTGATTATTCAAAGGGAAAATTATGTTAACCTTTGGGTCTCCCTGCATTTTGAGAAATTACTGTTCATGTAAGTATAAAATGGACATGGAGACCAAGTCACAACAAAGTCCTGAAACTTGCCCTACAGGCATAATATTAATTTGTCCATGATGGGAACAAAGGCTAACCTTTCTACCCACTGTCTCTATGGGAGGCAAAGCCCTGCCCTTAGCTCTGGTAACCACATTCTTCACAGATATAATAATGAGTTTTAACACGTCTGTTATAATGTTGGTATATAAATATGCACAATGGTCAGTTGTTATACTGATGCACTGAAAGAGGGTATCACATTTGTCTCCTCTGCTCCCTATTCTACCAGCACAAGTGCTGGCATTGACAGCCAGGACTTTCTTAGACTGTAAGTGCTCTCACTTTCTCCATGTTGGTGGCACCTATAGCCCCTCTCTGTCCTGATTGATACCTGGAAGTATAGTCTTATCTTCAGGGGACCCAGGCTGGGTTTACACCATATGCCTAATCCTGGTGAGGAATTATACCCAGCACACCAAAGTGCAGAATTAAGCCCATAATGTCTTCTGCAGGACAGTCCTGCAGTTGGAAATCCTGCTAGCCATCAGGATGGCTGTACCTGCACACAGCCTCAAAACAGCTCTTCATATCGTCATGCAGTAATTAACTATTTGCTGCATCTTCTTCAGAAGATATCTTGCATAAACTGGAAAGTACAAAGGATTTGTTTTCAAAAAAAAAAAAAAAAAAAAGGCAGATATTCTACTTGTCTATGGATATTGAGTATGACATTTCCAAAGAAAACAACCAGAGCACTAGAAGCATACCATTGACAACACCTGCACCAGAGAGTTTAAAATCATATCATATGCCACTATAGTGAACATAGTTTGTTTTCCATTATTGCTTAAATATGATGATAACCAATTTAGGGATTGACATAAACCCCATATTGCATTATTCTGAGGCTTTGTTAAGAGCAAAGAATGTGTGACCAAATCAAAGGCTTTACTAAAGCTAATAAACACAGCTTCAGTCATATATGTGGCCTTTATCCACAGCTTGATTAATATCACATTTAACCTAGAATAAGGCTGAGGTTATGGAGAGCTTTAAACAGAAACCAGATTTGAAATAGGGTAGGGTGAGGGGAGTAATGCATTTAGATTAATAAAGCCATTGATCTTTCCACACACCAAACATTTGGAAATGTTAGCTAATAGCATTAAGGCAGCTGAAAACCTATGATTACATAAATCCAAGAAAACACCACCTTTCTGGTACACGAAAAGTCTTCCAAATTGTTCAGAGATTCAGCAAGCACTGAGACATGCTGAAGGAATCATGAAAGAAAACGACTGCATATTTGAACTGTAAAAGGGGGATTTCATCCACCCATCTCTTCAAAGGGTAATTAATTGTTTTCAGTACTTCATTAAAATGTATAGTTTCAAAAGAGGAAAAGTTGAGTATTTATTTTAAAAAAACCCAAACAATACAACAAAATAGATTAACGTGACTTCTCAAAGGTCAGAAGGTTTCTAAATCTGTTAACGGGCCAGGTGATGATTATTTAATGCCCTAACTATTTGTTATGTCTGTTACAATTTAACCCAAATCTTTAATTCATTAAAATGAGTTGTTCTAGCTCTGTTTAAAAGTCCTTTCATTTCTTTCCAAATGTTCTCATATTCCGCGGCCCATTTTAACATGATAATCTAAATAAAATGCAGTTTTTGCTCTTCTTAACTCATCTTTATTTCCATTTCAAAGTTGAGTATAGTACCTGGATCACCAACATATCTGTTATGTTTATTATTTTTGCCATTTCTTATCTCCCTACTGAGATACTTCAACCTGTCATGGGTCATTTGAGGATAACAGTTCCCTACTTTAACCTGACTAGTTCCTGAAAATCTGAACTGACTAGAGATGATCATCATCCAGAAGTTAAGCAGTTGCCTCCCTAGTGAGTAGCTATTATTATGCCAAATAGTCCAAGAGCTCTAGGCCATAGGGTGGATGCGTAAGAGTTTTCCCTCTAAAACAGCAACTCCCAGAATTGCCATAAGAAAAGTTGCTTCCGTTAGAAAATTTCTGTCATTCAGGTAGAGGTGAAATTATCTTAAAGGTTTTAAAATAAGTCAATCAAAGGATATTGTAATAGACAGCCAGGGGTGAATGGCATTTGCCAAAAACCTTGAATACAATACTGCAGAACCAGTAAGGAAAAATGAACTGCTTGGAGACAGCATTGGCCAAAAGGAGATCCTGAAGATACACAGACAAGATAGGAATAACCTGGTGGTGGTGATGGGGACACCTATGGCTTTTCGAAGGTCAAAACAGATCTATTTATCCCCAGCTACCCTTTTCATTTGCAGGTGCCTGCACCCAGCCACTCACATACTTCTGTATAACCTAAGTGGTTTCTTTACGACAGGCATTTGTAAAGCCCACTGACTAGGTTTGTGAAAAGTTGTTTAAAATCATAACTTAGAGGCAATTAAGTGCGTATAAACAGTCAAAGCATTCATGTAGGACCTAAATATACAGTATAACATCCATTCAAATGTGGTGACCTGACTGAATGTATAGTTTGGGGAATTTTTTTTTTTCTAGTGTCCTGCCACTAACCCCTCACCCATTTGATACACGAGAAAAGAGTAGCTGAAGAAAGGCAAAATCTATGTTTTCAGTCAAATCCAAATCTCACTGGACAGATTTCATTGCTAATGGGAGCCAGCATACATAGTGCTATGATAAAATATTAAAAAATTTATTAAAAGTATCTCCTCAGAGATGAAAGCAGAAACTACTTAATCAGTCCTGACAATCAAAGGATGATCTAGTGGAAACATACACAAGATTCATTACAGCAAAGAAAAGATGGGTGGGCGAGTCTTCTTAACTTGCCCTGATTTATTTCATATGTTTTTCTACATGCACAGCTCCATTCACAGGTCTCTTATTGTACCTGTTGACACACTGGTACACAGATCATCCCAAATGATTTTTTAATTCTTCTCTTTGAGAGGTTCTGATTAAAAAAGCAAACCCAGAAAATTCTGTTCAAATGAAGATACCAATATTTCACATGTACTTGTGTCCAAGATTTGGATGAAAAAATGAAATAGCACAGTTTTGAGCAAGTGGGAAGGGAAATGAAAACAAACAATAAAAGTAGGTATGAAAATGTTGGAATACTTCATTTGAACATTTCAATGTAAATTACTCTTCCACATTTCCAATACTGTCACACTAAGTGAGAGTACTTTTAGGAATTTCCCAGGGCTTTGCAGATCCCACATCATCCTGTACTTCGTATGTTATACCCAGTAGGTTACCATACATTCAAAATGATGAAGGAAGCACCAAAGAAGCCAGGTGTGAGTTTGTCCAAGCCTTTGCCAGACATCTGAAAAGTACTTCTCTGATCATCTAATGCTTTACCCAGTACCCAGCTGTGTTCACATATTTTCTTTCAGGTGGTCTTCTCTTCTTTTTTTACTATTGTCTCCTAATCAGCTTTTCCTATCCTTCCCATTCTTATTCCACCCAAACAGGTGAACCTATAGCAAGCTCACAAACTCTGTGTTTGAAGACCAAAATAAATGGCAATGGTGGAATGATCTGGATCTACAGGACATTATGGAGATTTACACCAAGTCCTTCCTTACTGTGCACTTGTAAAGTTGCACAAGGGGGCTCTGATCACATCAGTTCCCACTGGCATTTATGCTCTAGCCATCCCATACAGAGACTGGCAGTTTAACGCCTTTTTTCTAGGGCCTTCAGTTCACCCATGGTCCACCAAACACTATCATCCTCAAATTCCTTGGCGAGAACACTGGTCATCAAGCCCTATCAAACTGAGATGAACTGCATTTGATGCCTCTGCACACATATTCATAAATTGCAGTATTAGCCTGGCTACTGCTGAACAGCTATAGTACAGGAAATTGTCCCATCTAGGATTTTTATTCCCAAATATATTTAAGTCACTTTAAGTTCCATTGATGTTAAAATATTAAATATTGATAACACATATCATAAACCAAAAATTGTTATTTAAAAATATGTAATGTATATGCACGGATTTTCAATGGATCTTGGAAATTAGCTGTGCTAATCTCCTTGACTTTCCAAGACAGTTTGGTTCCCGAGAATATAATACCAAATCATTAACCTCAAATACATTTTTGCTATGAACTTCAACAGGATTATGTCTTAAAGAGACTTACAGCTTTAAGGTGCAGCTATAAAAATCTACACTGGGGCATGTGAATGTTCATGTGTCTCTAAAAAAAAAAAATCAAATTAATTATATATTCAGAGGAAACAAAATGTAATGATGAAAAAGTTCTGTAAATGGGAATAACTGTGGTCACAGGAAAACTGGAGGGTATTCTTTGAGAAATAATATGTTAATGGGTTATTAAAGACCCATTGAAGACATGATACATCAAATAACATACTAAAGGTTTTATGTTCAATCACCATACCTCAACTTTTTCATTCCCTGGCTTACAAATTACTAAATAGACAAGCTTGATGCCTTATAGGTTGCTCTAATGCTATTTTCAAAGAGTATCTCTAATAATCAAATTTCAAACAGTATCTCTAATAGACCTGACACTCTCTAATTGTTGCCATGCAACAATTTACTCCTGTTGTGTGCTGGCCTGTTTACTGAGATGTTTTGTGTATGACTACACTGGCCTAACACACCAAGCCTCAGCCTGGAAAAAACCTCAATACTTAAAAATCTTAAGAGGTTTAGCCAAAACTGATAGCTTTGATGATGGTTCTACCTCTGGCTCTATCTGAGAGCAATCAAGGACCTGCAGCCAACCAAGGACAGAAGAACAAAGGATGCTAACAACATTTCATAGGAGTGCTTCCAGAGACAGCAAGCTGTTGCTTGGGAGAAACAACGGATGAGCAGAAACTCTTTGGCAACCTCAGGGTGAGCCTGATGGCCTAAGAAGCATGGTGAGACTGAGAGCCTCTAGCTAAGATAAACAGGTAGAAAATCCACTGTTTCATTTTAATTCCTTTTGGCTAATATCTTTATGTCTACTAGTAAACAACTAAACAGTGGAGTTTTGTCTTAAATAAAGCATTCCTACACCTGTGGTTCCAGCCTGCTTCTGTGGCACGTGGGATGGTGGAGCAGGTTGCCATCCTGCGACACAATTTTGTGACCCAGAACCTGTTTAAAGAAGAGTGAATACAATTAATGTGATTCTTGTAAAAGCAAAGAATCACATAAACACTGAGTGGGTTATAAAGTAGCTGCTGTACATTTTATTTTCTCCTGCTTCTGACTCAGGCTCTCTCTTAGTGAAATAAGGCTGTGCACTTGTGAAAGAGCAAGTTCTAGTCAGAAAATCTGCGTCTGCACTTCATTGCTGAAACCTGAGCATGTTTGCCTCTCTGGCTACCTCGGTGGGAATATAACTCACAGAGCAGAAGAAGCATATGTTGAGATTCGTATATATAACTCCTTTTTAAGCCCACAAAAATGTGGGCATATATTTGGCAGGTGTAAATTGCCAAACTCTAAAAATTGTGGGCCTTTTTATCTATCAGTTTCCATGCCATGCATGGGCTGGATGGGAGCTGGCTCCTGCCCAGCCCACTTGCAGCTCAGCTGAAGTGTGTCACATCTTTTGTCTCCCCTCAGCACAGGATTGCAACACCTTAACAGAAAGCTGCAGCTGACCTTTTTGAAAACAGACCTCCCAGACACAATTCTGTTTTCAGAAAATGTCTTCCTTTTTCCCCCTCCTCTTGCGTACAGAAAGCTATAGGTAAGTAATGAAAGAGGTTTGGCAGGACACACAGATAATTAAATATTTCATCATTCTTCTGATTTCAAAGCTCAAAACAAGAAGAGGTTACAGAGGGTTTTATGTAAAATGCTTCAGATGGAGTCTAGCTATATAAGAAAATACTGGGATGGATCCAGATACAGATGTGCTATCTACCCAGAAAGTATTTGGCAAGTCAGTGAACTGTGATATTGTAAGAAAGTCTGGGCTTCAGGACAAGTTTTCAAAAAAGTGCCTGTTGGCTGAGCTATCACAGTAAAGTTGTTTATTGGCAGAGAAGTTATATGGTAAGCTGAAATGAAGACCCTGCTTCTTTTCCCACTGTGATTTTTTTTCTCACCACAATTAATTTATTATAGGTAGTTCAGTCCAGACCTTCTGCATAGTGGTTAAGGGACAAAGTCTAGACATAATTTATTGGCCAGTGCCTGTTGAAAACAGAATTGCAGAATGCACATATTCCCTCTGTTTCTCTTTTTTCTCCTGCCAGACAAATCAAGTACGCCGTATGCTAAGTATCTGGTATGTGAGACCAAACTGACTGAGGAAGGTTTTCCTTTTCTAGAGCTGTCCTCTATCATATTGTGATATTTTCCCATCATGTTAAACAATAAATATCAAACTAAACAATAACAGCAGTAAAACTTTGATTACTTGGTATGCTTTTTCTGCCTTTCATGTCAGCCCATAAAAACAAGTAGCAGTGTTCATCAGGTCCCTCCATTTCACAATTCCTGTTAGCTGGCTAGATGCTCTTTATAACCACTGTATACATTGACAAAGTGCAGAGCAGTTTAATTACATGATCACAAGATATCAATGGCAAATTCAAGAATAGAAACCCAAAAACCTATCTATGTTGTAAAGGTGAGTATTGTGGTGCTGCAGAGAAATATCAGAGTAGTAAAACTTGTGGTATGGAGACAGGCCAGGAACAGCAGAAGTTTGGGACCTGGAGGGCCCACTTGCCATCTTCAGAACACTTTACAAATATTAATTTGACAATTCACTAAATAATCTTTAAAAGAAGGTCTAGTACAGGCTTCTGCTTAGTGTGAAGACAGCTGGGATTGCGAGTCTGCTCTGAGTGTGCCAGTCAAATCAGCAGCAGAGATGAAATTAGAATTAGACCTTTCTGCATCCCAGGGCCACAAGACAGATGATTAGATAACCCCACTTGCTGTGGGGACAGAAAGGCCCTCTTTTTCCTTGCAGCCATGCAGCTGGGACTGGGAAGTCTTATCCTCCCACTGCTGCCAGCATAGAGATCCATGGCAGGGCCTCGCTCAGTCCAGGCTCTGGAGTTACAGCAGAAACCAAGGGGATGGGTCCCACAGCCTAACTTCAGTCTGGAAGTGAATTCAGATTCATTTCCCAGAATGCATTTGCCTGGTTAGTCCAAAGACAACACAGCTCTGAGACAGAGCAGTGATCTCTGTTGCTTTTATCCACAGCCCAAGCAGTCGCTGAAGCTGTCACTGCATATGTGCAGAGAGAACAGGTGTTATTCTGATGTCCCACTGGTGGTGATGGTGCCTGGGGGAGGAAGGGCCCCATCTGACCTCCAGGCTGTGGCAGGTTTGCATGACTGTCAGTCAGGGAAAGCCTGACCTGTTCCTTTACAAAACGGCTGTGTGTGGTGCATAAGCTACTGCAAAGTGTTAAAAGGTTGCTGTGATAAGGCTGGTTCGTGGTACGGGCAAACAATTTCACTTTAAATAAGGAGTGCTTATGCTGCTCTTAGTTCATAAAAAGAACACTTTCAAAGTCTCCCAAAAAACACTGCTGCTGTCAGGTCAGTTTGCACCCAGGACTGATACTGCCATGGTGTCCCTCTGTCCCACCTGTCTGCTGCACCTGCTCCAAGCTCCTCTCATCTGTTCAGCAGCCCCACCAATGGGTCCAAGCTCATCTTCATTACCTCCTTCCCAGCCACTGGCAGGAAGCCATCCTTCTCTGCTTTTTAGGTCCTTATTCTCATCTCTAGTGGAATTACTGCATTGGAAAAGAAAATACTATGGGGCCATTTTCAGCTGTTCCTAATTCTCACCCAGGCAGAAACTCAGTATTAATTTGGTGTAAGAATCACTTAAGCAATACCTTGCGGGGCAGTAATCTAGATGTTTTCATGTGGTTCTTTGACAAAGCTGATGCTGAGATGTCGTTAGCATGGTTATGAATAAAAACCACATAAATTAAAAAAAAAAAAACACAACAGTATAACTCTGGGAGTAGAATAATAGAGACCATTATACAAACATGCACCTAAGTCTGAATGGTGATACTGAAAACATTAAAAGTAGCTATTATAAAAAAACACACACAAAACCCACAAAAAACAAACAAACAAAAAGCCAACCAACCAAACAAACAAAAAAAGAGCAAATAATTTCTCCTAGAAACCTTTCATAAGGATATATATAATAATTCTAGCATATAGTGGCTGTAGTAAAAGACAGCCTGAAGGAAATAAGACTGAAGAATTGTAAATTGAAAGCACAGATGATACTCCCCAAATATCCAGGAGCTCATTTACATTATTAGGCTTTTTGCAACTGCTTGAGCACCTTAAGCCTAACTCTTTCATGCAGGATTCAGAGGGAAAGTGGACTGCAAAAACCATGAAAAGAAAAACCCTAGCATTAAGGTGATTCAGTAGTTAAGCAGTGAATTTATCAGAAGAAAGTTCAGCAAGTTTACTAAATTATTCAGAATAATTGCTGTGGATAATTGGGAAAGTATCTGATTCAACAAGAAACAAGTGGCAGGTGAAATTCAATGTAGACACTATTTAGAGTCTTTTTTATAATCTAAAAGGTAATAATTATTACCATGAAAAGAGGGGACTTACGGTTATCATGGATGGCTCATGAAAACATCAGATTAGTTCTCATTATCAGTCAAAAACCCCAGAATTTTAGGAGAGAAACACCAAAATGGAGAACAACATCTTCTTTTGTAAAAGTTCCTTATCTGCCTAAATTCACGAATACTAAGTGCAGTCCTTGTTCCCTTGACCCACTATGGCTGTAAGTAAAATAGAGAGATTCAGAGAGGGACAAGAATTATGATCAAAGCTGTAGATAGTACAAGGAGTGGCTGAGGGGACCAGGAACCTCAGTTCAAGATAACTTAGGGAGAATATGATTGGAACTTATAAAACCATGAATGATATGAAGAGGATAGGGACTGAGCTTTGTTGTTTTCTTCAGTACAATAACGAGAGTCTCCAAGAGAGCTAGAAGAAACCATACTGAAAATGAAAAATTTAAAGCGTACATGTTCTTCACACAGAGGACAGCAGACCTCCAGTGACCCTGTGGTTCCCAGTAGTTTATATCAGTTGAAAAGGAGAACAGACAAACATATGAAAAAGCAACACACTAAGGGTTAATAATACAAACCCACACCCAGTTTAGAAATCTTCCTGAGCTGGACATAGTCAGATGTTGAGAAAATATTCATACATGGTTGTCCAGATGTTGAAGGTAAGATACTGAGCTAGACAGACCTTTAGGTTGACAAAGTTTTTGTGTGGTTACGATAAATCAGGATACACAAGCACATCTCACAAGACTTTAGAAGTTTTTGGGGAAATGAAAAGGACAAATTTTCACAGTAATGAAAATATTTAACCCTATTAAAACAAATTCTGATTCTAAACATTCAAAACCATAATCTATATTTTGCCTCTTGAAAAATTCAATCTGGACTCAGAACAAGTGATAAGACCCAGTATAAAACAGTGACCCACAACGCAAGTGAAAGCAAATATTATACATCCTAAATGAGTGCTGAGATTTTTTGTTAACTGTGAGATATACTATGTATTATCTCACATAGTACATATATCTCATATGTATTCCTATAAACTGTTTCTACTGAAAGGTGAAATATTTTAGCACAAATAGAGAAATATCTCTGTTCTGTTGAAAGGCCTTGTTCATGTCATGCCCTCAGGACAAATATCCACCCAGACAATCACAGCATCAAACACAAGAAGTCAAATCTCATACTTCCATGAACATACAAATATGTGATTTATCTGAAAACAGCATATAGGTGGATGCTCAAATGGTGACCTTCCAATAGCAGAAGCCAAGGCACAATATTCTATCTGTAAATTAATATCTGACTGTATTTTACTGTTTTATTCTTTGCTTGTACTAGAAGCAATGATTTGGATAGCTTGACCTGGACAGTAATGTCCTTACCAGGGTTATCATTTACTTAATCACATCCTCTTTGCTCTGCAAGTGACACAGGAGCTTCACAATGATCCTCTACCTACCTGTATCCTTGGCTTTCTAGCTGATTTCATGCTAATCAGCCCAGCATCATAGCATAAACCTATGTAATTCAGGGGGCTTCTCTGCTCGTATGCTACCTGAAGTTCCAAGCTGAGCTCCAGAATTATGAAAATCCTGTCCAATTTCCTCCAAGTTTAACCAACCCATTCCAACAAATCTATTCTGTGTATCTTTGTTTTCTATTTCAGCCACTAAATCTCTGAAAGCTGAAAATGATTTAGATTTTTGGACAGGATTTCAGATCTATTTATTTCTTCACTCTATCCACCACAGTCACATGTACTTCACATCTCTATGAAGTACATACTGAAGAAATGAAGTGTTATCATTAGTAATAGTTTCTTACTATTGTTATAACTGTTGTCAGGAAACATAAAGTTACTTGCAGTTTCCCATTTCTAGTTTTCATATCTTCTTCACTGCTACCAAACACCAAAAACTGACTTAAAATTGATAAGAAGCCATGAGTATCTACCTTTTCTAGTCACTCATACATTCTGTTGGGTGATGAAGTGTTATTTGCAATTTCAGACTTCTACATTCAGTGAAAAACACCTTCCCAGTCTCCAGGTTCAGAATACACTGTGATTTATGAAATTTTATCCTTATGACTTGATTTCAAGTGATCTAACATGTCACCAAATACTTTCATACTGCTCATTAGAAATAATGGAGACATATTTAACTGGAGATTTTCTTGGCAAGTTCCATTATGAGCCTTTGTGTTTAGGAAAGCCTGGTCTTGCCCAGCCTTAGGGAAACCTAAGAGCTGCATTCTTGTGTTTTCAGTTCTATTGAGAGCTGTCCTCAATATCCAAATGGCCCTTCTGTGATCCAAAAGGGGAACCATCTGATTATGATGAGCAATTGTAAATAAGGCACCATGAGAAATTTTACCAAAGAGTTTTGGAAAAGAAGGCTTTGGCAATTTGCCACACACATACTAAAGGGACTTCATTACATGATTTTACAATTAAGGAGAAAACATCAAAACATATTGTCACATTCAAGTTAAAAACAATGGCTTGTACTGAAAAGCATCTGTTTCAAGTTAAATACAGATGTGAACTGTTAATACAAACCATGAATATTATCATTGGTGTTTTTGTTTTACCTAACTTTGTATCGCAGAAAACTTAACTGATTCAGGCATCTTTTAATTAAGTTGATCTTAATCCAATTAGGCAGGAAAATTCTGATATGTTAAAGAAATAGAGTTTGGATCCCTCTCAAGTACAAGATTTTCCTAGTGCCTTTTGAAATATACTTGTTTTTGTCTGTACAGTATATGAGTTATATGACCACTGTGGACACTTCAGGTTGATTCAGCTCTAACAAACACCTATTCTATGTCTTTCTTACTTTTGGAGTTATTTCACATGCAAACCAGCATGAGAACTTTAGCTGAGCTTTTGATATTCCAAGAAAAAGCGGGAGAACACTATTCCTTAGCTAATGCCACAGTGCACAGTCACTGGGAAGAAGAGAGAAAACTCACGCAAGGCATTGGTCACAAATGAGAATATGGACAAGTTTATGAGTGCACAGAGAATGTAGCAAAAGGGCAAAATGCAGTTGATCGACAGTTCTAGGAGGCTGGGGCAAATCTGTAAAGTAGCTCAAGAGAATTTAAAGAGAAAACATGTTTTATTGGATCAACAGAACTTCATGCAGAAGTATGTGTGTGTGTAAAAGTGTTGACCTGGGGCACTGGGTTTTCTCATGCGTGGTGTGTCTAAAACAGTCCTGTTTTTGCATACTCCAAAGTCCCAGGAAAATGATCTCAGAAGAATTAAAGAACATTAAAAGGCATTCATTGCAAGTAAGCATCACATATCTGCAAGGTAGGTTTTCTCCTGACGAATACAAATCTCTAGTCAATAGGTTAAAAGAAAAAACAAACAGACCAGGCAAGTATCTGCAAAAGCTTTTAATTAATTCTTAAAATGAGGTGAACAGGAAATAATAGTATATTTGACTAACATTATTAGTGAGCATTTAATTAAAGGAAGATGTTCCCAGTGTGATTGTTTCCCTAACTCACATTGAATTCAAGTGGGTTTTTTTCCTTTCTTTCTAACAGATCAGTATGTGTTCATATTTTTGAAACAAGTCAATATTTTTAAAATAGTATCTATAGGGTGACGTGTTTAGTGTGTCGGTATTGCTGAGTTATTTCACTTCTGCTGAAGGCAGCATAGAAAATGATAGGCAAAAGATAACCTAATTACTTCTGTCACAACCACTGTGTATTAACATAGCTATTAACTGAAACATTTTTAACACTTGGTAAGCAGCAATTTCCTACTAATTTATTCCAGGTTGAGGTGGCAGCCTGTAAAATGCTCAAATGTAGGCAACATCTTAAAAGCTTTCATAAACTGTAAGGCTTTGTATATTGGGAAGGTGGACTGCATGGTTCATCATTGACAGAGTAGAAGTATTTTCCCTGTACATTTTCAATAGCAGGACTAGGATCCAAGAAAAAATGCGGTTCATTTGAAGCTTTCAAAATCTTACTGTGAGAATTTCTCTAAGTGTTAATACAGTGAAATAATTTCTGCTGATCTCTGCATTTTTAAACTTCATATCATCACATTGTTTGTCTGCAGCCAATATACAATCCCAGACATAATGAGATGTGTTTCTCAAGGACTGTGTTAAAAATTTACACTTTTTAAGCAAACAAGTTTTTTTCCACATATGAAAATGCTTAAACAAAAATTTAATGACTGAATCCAGAAAGTTCCCTTTAGGCCATAGAAAATTACTTTAATCAGTGAATATGATTTGCTTCCATCAGAAGACAAAATTCCTCAGTCAACAGTATAGTTAGCTTTAAATGTGGCTTTATATTTGTTCTGCTTTAAAAGTGCTTGTCTCTGTCCTGAAAGCAAAAATTAATGCCTCTCTCCGCTTAAAGAGGTGGTGACTGAACAAAGGTGTTTATTGGTAGAACAATCATTTATTTAATGACACGTTCAACCAGCCACACTATATCTCTGATGAAAGGTTAGTCTTAAAATAGCACTTTGTAAAAGCACAAATTTAACTCTGTTTTACCATTGTGATCTGAAATGCTTCCCAGAGATAGTTGTGGAAGTGCAGATTCAAAGGATTTAAAAATCAAGAGTTTAATAATCCTGTTTAACAGTACTGTACAGTGTGAAAAGTTCCCATGATGAATGCAAAGGCAATCAAGGCCAAATGTCTTTCAGGGATGTAGTGATAAGTACAAACTCAACCAGCTTGATGCTCCAGGATAGAAATAAAGAAACCCAATGTATCCAGTTAGCCTTGTTATTTAAAACAATACCACAGATATTCTTAAGGGTTTCAAAATGTGGCCCAAATAACTTGCCATTAATATACCTTGTTAAAAATACGCATTGACCAAAGCAGAAGGCAGAGTGATCTCTTTAACTTACCAGACTTGTTCCAAACACTTATTTTATTAATTTTTTTGGTCAGTATAACAAATATATGTTATTTTGTATAACAAATATACGTAATATTTGGTCAGCTAACAAATATATGTTTAGGTAGCACTGCAGCTTTAAAACTTCCTACTGTCACATAATAAGACTATAGGTTTGTTAATTTCATAAACATAATCAGAAGCCAAAAAAAAAAACACCTCAAAAGGGAAATTATGATTGTTCCCACCCTTTTCCTCAACATGTGGAGTTTCCACCCCCTCAGCCCCTCAGTTGTGCCAAATGCTGAACCATATGATAGCGTTGCTGAGGAAGGGGCTGGGGAGGAAAGTGTGGCTTTGAAGAAGGAGTGATAATATCCTGGAGTGGAGATGAAGAAGCATTTGACCACAGATGTTCCCACAAAGCGGTCTCTACCTCGCAGGAAAGTTCAAGGACTGGATGGTAACAGCATGCAGGGTTTCAGCTGAGATGTTTATTTATCAGAAAAAATATGAGGATAAAAGAATAGGAGGAAAACCAATTTCCTTGAACCTTCTTTTCATGTTAATAATCACTTTAATTTGAGGTGTTTATGCTGATTGATTACATTAAGCAAGCAGTACTCATCTCGGTTTTGTCCATTAAATGGAGATTACAATAGAAGACAAACCTCTCTCCAATGGAGAGGCCTTCATGCAGGTAAAATTTGACAGTAGTGAACTGCCCTGCCCTTTAGATGGTCCTACTCAGGAAAGTATATGAATCCATGACCCAAGTTAAGCTAATGCTAATGTACCTTCCCAAACTAATATAGAAATACTCAGTACTAACCACCACAGTTTTTGTCCTAGTGACAAAGGAACTTCAAAGCAGTGACGTGAACACCTAGAAGTTCACACACACTAAATAAAGTGCACCAAGTGGGACCTTTGACACTAAAAATCTCATCTAAGGTCACTTGTCTCTCACAGGTTATGAAAAGTGGTCTTACATGACAGGATAATCCAGAAAACTGCTAAGTCTTCACATGTGTAAAACCTCTTAGTCTCAATATGTGTTCCTGCAGAAGAGTTATACTTCAGCAAAGACAGCAGCATCGAGCCTAACACCTTGGTCAGAATATAGAAAGGAAAAGGAAAGCTTTTTCCACTTACAGTTTCTATCAGCTGCACTGGCAGTAAATTCTTCACTACGAAGGGGATCCTATAATCCTATATAATAAATCTTTTTACAGAGTTTAATCTCCATCACGAAAACCATTCATATGCATTGACCTTCTGCCAGTCTTAAAAGAAATAAAAGTTATGTACTGTAAAATCAAGCTACCTCAAGCTAAAACTAGCATTAATTCTCTAGTTCTTACCTTTTCCTTCTGAAAGCATGATTGTTGTGGAATGAATCCTTTTGGCATTGTCAAATTAGTTTTCTCATTCCTCTAGAAGCCTTTACAGTGAATGAGAGAAAAACAACATGTTGAAGAGGTTTATTTTTCTGTGGTTTGACTTTTTCTCAGCAATTACATGCTTACTTCATTTGCAGTATAGCTCTGATGATGAAAATGCAAGGTTTTCCTAATGCAGAAATGAGAGATTCCTATATTAAAATGGTTAGGGGGCTAAAACATGGATCCTATAAGTTCTCCTCTCAGTTTAAAAGCTCTAAGTTTGGCATAAGGCTGCTCCAATGCAACTATCAGAAGAGTTAGAAAACAACAAAAGCTGGAAATATAGCCACCGCCTTTCCCATTTTCTTATTCCTTTTAAGATTGCAGAAAGAGTTGAAACCCTTATGTTCTTCAACATGCCTCCTCTGAGAATGCCATGACAGAAAACCACTGGAATACATTAATTTGTTTTCTTCTCTTTGTTTGTGCTTCCCAATATAGTCATTTAATGTGTGTTTTGATCTTCAAAGTACTACCTTCCCAGTAAGGGACTGAGAGCCATTTTATAGCACCACCATTACAACGTGGGACTTGCAGGAGGAAATCGTTGGTAGACATTTTACCTCATTAAATCTAGCATTCTACCTTTACATAAATCTTGATTCCTTTTTGATAACAAAGTATTGATTCAAGAAAGTCAAACACCTTGTATGAATGTCAGTACCCAACTGATGGCTTTTAGTTACTTCCTTTGAATTTAAATATATTTCACCTATGACCTAAAATTATTTCAGTTTCCAAAGAGTCAGTCACATGGCTGAGCATTAATCAAGCACCTCTTCAGTGATTCCTAAAATGTTAGGTCACCATCCAACTGTCACCTGCCAAATGCTTTGTGGTGACTTTCCATCCCAATCACTGAAATTTGAATTATGGATCATAGGTGCCTCAGAAGGCCATTTCCTCACAGGCAGTGAGGAAATTTAGAGTGCAAAGACTACGGAAGCAGAGGCTGGAGAAAAATGCTGTGGAAAGGGACCTGGGGGTCCTGGTCAGTGACAAGTTGAATATGAGTCAGCAGTGCCCAGGCAGCCAGGAGGGCCAACTGTGTCCATGGGGAGATGTGCATCAGGCAAAGCTGGAAGAAGAATGTGATTGTTCCACTCTACTCTGCTCTGGTGCAGCCTCACCTGGAGTACTGTGGTGCAGTTTTGGACACCACAATATAAAAAAGACATTACGCTGTTAGAGAGCAAGGGCCACAGGGATGGTGAAGCATCTGGAGGGAAAGCCTTATCAGGAGTGGCTGAGGTCACTTGGTTTGTTCAGCCTGGAGAAGAGAAGACTGAGGGGAGACCTCATTGTGGTCTTCAACATCCTCATGAGGGGAAGCAGAGGGGCAGGTACCAATCTCTTCACTCTCATGACCAGTGATAGGACCCAAGGAGGTCAAGGGAGGTTTAGGTTGGATATCAGGAGAAATTTTTTCCCCCAGAAGGAGGTGGAGCACTGGAACTGGATCCCCAAGAAAGTGGTCACAGCACCAAGCCTGTCTGAGTTCAAGAAGCATTTTAAGACCCCAAGTCTTGGACATAATTTCTCCCTTTAACTGCAATTTGCAGTTATCCCCAAACAAAAGTAAACCCCTCGCTTCTCAAAGGTATCCTGCCAACTACACCAGAGAATGTAAGACCCCAAGTGCCAGAGCTATGCACTCACCAAGGGAGTTTTACTTTAAAAATATACAAGGTTCCAACAGTATCCACCTTCCAGATTATTAGAAGAGACTTCGGTTCTTTTAACACCATAGTAGAGAGGGCATAGGAGAAAAGCCACACACATTTTCTCAGAGGGTACTTTATTGGTAAACTTTAGAAAAAATAAGAGTACTTGGCAAAAGTTTAAAGGGTAACATATAACCAAAATAAAGCCTTATAAAAAACATTGACTTAGCACATGCTAACACATACAACCCAGCAATCCAGCAAAAACCAACCCATCCGGTATCCAGCTACACAAAACATTAAGATTAGAAGAAGTAAAGAAAAAGAGATAAAAGGAGAAATATAGCTACCATTCCTAGATCCAGCGTAGCTCCAGCTACAGGGGTCCAGGAGATGGAGGGTTTAAACACGCAGACAGCATATGTCTTTGGTTTTATCTGCTCTGATCCCTCCCAGGTAGGACTTCCAGTCTACTGGCCACCCTGGAGCTCCAGGGAGGGTTGAGGGGTGGTGCTCTCACTTTGCTAACCAGTCTGAGTTTGGGTTAGGGGCTCTGGGGTGTGGTATAGGTCATGGTCCCGGGGCTACCTTTGACTGACAACCACTTCAGGGTTGCCTGGTGAGGCTGGAAGGGGCTGGGATAGGCTTTACATCATCTTTGTGAAATTCGACCTGTCCCTTCCCTTGCCCTCCCCTTACTTGAGTTGGTCTGAGCCAATAATTAATATAATAATCCAGTATCTCACAGGGACATAGTGTGATACTTGGGGTGTCCTGTGTAGGGGCCAGGAGTTGGACTTGGTGATCCTGGTGGGTCCCTTCCAACTCAGGAGATTCTTTGATTCTGTGAAAAACTTCATGATCATACTACTTCTCTCTTCCAGATTAGGTCCATTCTCCCACCTGTGAAGCCTCCTAATAAATGGTGATTATCCAATGCCTCCATAAATATTAAGTATAAAAAATATATTTTTTAAAAAATCAAAATAACACTAGATACTTCCTAAGTACTCATCACTTCCTTGTCACACTCTTATTTCTATAGTCATCACATTAAGACATGCTTGAAAGATGTCAGCTTTGGGACCTCAGTGCTTGAAGTACTGAAGTGTTTCTAAGTACTCTCTTTTTTAAATACCTCATCTTTAATGAACCAGCAGCTCAGTTGTATCTATGAGCAAATAAGCACCTTCAGAAGCACATCCGTTAGCCTGGAGTGGAACTATTTATACTGGTCTTTACATTGCACTTTTTTTCTAATATTAATACTATAAGGTAATTTACTATGCAGTGCATAGGCAATTTACTTTGCAGTGCAAACATGTGGTAGTCTATTACTCCAGAACTATTGCTTACAACATCACAGGTCACTCCTAATGTGAGAATGCAGAACACTAAGCGATACAGAAAGAAGCAAAGATAGACACAATGTGGTCAAGTCTACTTTGAATGAATGATGAAGTGTCTAGCAGAGGTCCTAGCAACTGATATATACACCACAGTATGACTGACTTGTGAATTTGAGCGTTTCCACATGTGCTGGGCAGCTGGCACATGTGTCACTCCGCCTGCTCAGAATTACTGGACTGAGGAAATTTACCCTGTGAGAAGGGAGCAGAACATAAGCAGAATTCTCTCAACAAATGTAACCATCATTGATTAAACTTAAAGTTACTAGGAAACCATAATAAGATAACATTAAATAGTCATTGACTCATTTTCCAAGGAGCAATGAAAATTGAAAAGATTACCATATGCCATTAATTTAAATGATATCAGAGGGGCCTCATAAGAATGAAAAATTACTACCGTGGGTAATTTGTACATATGTTAAGTCAGATTAATTTTGAGTCTCAAGAGTTCTGCAAACAAGCAGACAAAATAATCTAGAAATTCTCTTTTGTTACTAAAATATTATTTTCTTGAATCGAACCCTAAGAGCAGAGGAGACATCATTTGTGTCACTTCAGATAGGTAATTACCTGGTTGAGACCATGAACATCAATATGTCAGTAACTAAGAGAACCAGCATTGGCTTTGATTCACATATATGTGGACCAGATTCTTGGCTGGCATAATAATCAACGTATCTCTATCCAAGTCAGTGCTATCAAGCTGCATTGATTTACAGCCATTGGAGGCAGAGACAATGTAGACAATAGCTATTTTTAGAAAGTATTCTTTGGAAGAAACTGTTATGAGAGGCCAAATTCTACACCCCTTGCTAAGATGCAGAGTCCCAGTAGGTCTGAGAATAAGAAGAGAAAAACAGCCCATCTTCTGCAGGTTATGTCTGAGAGTTGAACATAAATTCTGATTCAGCTTAATAGTAATCACATTTGAATTAAATACATACACATTTAAAACACGAAGGAGATAGAGTAAATTGTAAAATCAGTGGGGCTTGAAACACAAGCATGCCTGGACTGAAAAGATAAGAAACCAATCCCAGGCATAGATGCTAACATTGTTCTCCCTCTCTTACTCGACAGCTGCTTGTCTGAGGATCTGTCATATGGAAAATATGTGAATACGATGAAACATCTGTTAATGTATCTCTGCTCCCACCCAGCTCCTTAAAAGCAAAAACTGTAGACTTGTTTCTATTTTCAATAGTTCCCAGACACTTGTCCTGTGCATCATAGTACAGAGATGATTCTGTCTTGGGGCTCCCTGCCTGCCTGGGGCCAAAATGGCACTGCATTGTGGTCATCTCAAGCATGTGGGGAAGTACAAAGACAAGGCCTTAAAGTAGCATGTAATCCTAAAAAGTGACATTCTAGAGGATTTCCATTTAGGAATACTTAGCATGAGGAGAACTAATTGCAACAGCAGCTAGTTTAGTTTGCAGTGTGCTCTATCTTCCTAGATAATTACTAGCACAGCTGATTCTGTTACCTCTTTTCATCTTAGTAGACAGCCTGATCTCTTGTATATTGATGACACATGGCTGGAGACACTGACAAATTATTCTTGTCATTTATTACTATTACTTTGTTTCTTTACTAAAGAAACTGGGAGAGTGTCAGTAAAATAAGTGCAATTAAGATAAAAGCAGGGAGACTTCTTTTCCACACAGAAAAATGCAATTAAATATTCCAAATGATTGTTTCTGTTGGCTTTGGCAATAGTCACACAGCTTCACAAACTTAATAAAATATGCACCATTCTCCTTAATGCCTATAATATATATATATTCCTGTTCAGAAACAGCTATCTCCCACCAGACTGAGAATGCAATGAAAAGGATATACGAATTCAACCAAGCATTATTTTTCTACTGACAGACAAGGAACTTTGTGTTATTTCAAAATCTAATAGTCAGTATATTCTCATTTTGCTGTTTGTTTGGGTTTTTTTCCTGTCTGTAAATGTAGCAGTAGGCAAGTTTAACCACATTAGGAAATTTTAATTTTCAACCTGATGATGAGACAACAATCTGCCTCAGCTGCTATCATGATATTCTGTCTCAGTCTGACATGTTTATTCTTGGCCATTTACACCGTGGTTGAGAACGCCATGAAGAAGCCGAGTGAAAAATGCTGGTTTTGATTGAATATGACACTGCAAATAACCATGCCAATACACTCTATAAGTTTGTCATCCTCTTTCATCATCTCAGCGCTGCAGCTGATAACCCTGGGCACCTGCTACCAGCCAGTCCATAGAACAGAATCAGATTCTATAAGCTTCAGACAGGTATATATGAAAATGGCCTATGAATACCAGCTAATAAGAACTCAGATAATAAGAATTCAGATAATAGAATCATAGCACCATGAAAACCAGTGTAAAGACTCTGGAAGAAAAAAGAACAGTTGATGTTCCCTGCGAAATTCTCTGATACCCAAAGGTCATATCCTTGTTTAAAGAAGAAACCACAGAGCAATAGGGAGAGAGAATCACACAAAATGTGCATAATTATCCTCATATTGGCTAGTGAAAGATTCCTTTTGGAGAGCAGTATTCATTGTGCTACTCCCACTGTAAAATGGGTGTAGAGGCAAATCTCATATGATGACGAAGGTGGAAAAATCATAGTAAATCTCCATTTCAGTACCTTTTGTTTTTACTGCTTTGGATGTGCATTTTGCAGAGCCATAAAGGCATGGAAAAACCTACCAAACAAGCAAATGGTCTTCTTTAACCCTTTGGCACTGGGCAAGGAGTGTCTGGAAATCTTGAATTTTAACGTCAAAGGTATCAAAACAAGACAAACAAAAAACCAGCTCACAACTCTTAAAGTCTGGCAAGAGAAGTGGAGAACATAAAAGCTGTGAAAATGAGGCTAACTAGGCAAAAATACAGACAAGGATTTGGCACTAGAAAATATTAGTTCTCTGACTTATTTTTTAACAAATACAAAGAAAGTTGTTGGGTTTTTTTTAAAAGGATGCACTCTTTCTGCTTTGAAAAGTGGTGTTTAAGGCAGAAATTGAAGAATTCATCTGAATACTAAGTAAATAGCAGTAAACTAATCTATATAAACTATTTTCTTACTGTCATTTCCCCCCATTCTAGTCAAAGAAAGAGTTCCAAATAAAGTGATGTAACAAAGTGTTTCTGAGTATTATAACATCACTTTCCAAGCTTGAAAATCCAGGCTTGATATAGCTTAACCATTATATTTTCAGAATAAGAAAAGATAGAAGCAATTTTTATTTTGATATTAAGTTACGAAAGAAGGAACATTAAAGATAATATAGTTCCAAAATCCATGTCATGGGCAGAGGCACTTTCCATCCAGTCTGGCCTTGAACACTTCCAAGGACTGAACAGCCAAAACGTCTCTTGTTCTTTCCCCTATATTTTCCTGGTCCCTGTGATTCTCATTCTAGGAATTTTTCTCCTCATTTGCCATAGGTTGATGGGGGTTAATTCAAGGTTATCAGGGTTGCTGGACATGTAGCACTTGAAACAGCAAGTGCTCAGTGCTTGAGCTGTTTGGCTTCCACCTCCAGGTTTGGCTGTGTCTCTAACTTGATGGCTCTGACTATGCACACAGTACTTTTGGGAGCACCAGTGCTCGTGTGAGTACTACTGCCCCCTTTCATTTGGAGCACTCAAGTACAAAATACAGCAAAAGGGACTGACTTTACTAAATCACCCAGAAGGAAGCTGTTTGCTAGAAAAAAGAAATTGAAACAGTTCAGGCACCCTGCTGCTGCACTGCTACCCTCATATCTGAGCTAGTACACACCTTGCACTAGCCTTGTCCTCAGTCCAGCTGCCACCCTGAGTGAAAGGGGACGTAACTGCTAGTGTTCAAAGCAACTTCAACCCTTTCTGAGTGCCTCTGGTGTGGTCAGAAAAACTCCGGGGGATGTGGTCCCTTGGCTGTGTCTGGGACCTCTTGGTCTGTCCCTGCACTGTTGATAGAAGCAGTGGGTAGTGAAGGGAGCAAGGGACAGCACCCATGGGTCTTATCAGGGATCTTTGTGGAGCAGAGGGCATTGGGTGGCTCCCAAAGGCAGGTAGGCTACTGAGGCTTCCCCAGTCAAGGAAGAGGTCACAACACCAAGCCTGAGAGAGTTCAAGAAGTGTTTGGACAATACTCTAAAGGGGCTAAGAATTGGACTTGATGATCCTTGTCGGTTTCTTCCAACTCATCATATGCTGTGGTTCTGTAATTGTGTCTACATCCACTTTCAGCATTAAATCAAGCAGTTCAAAATAATGACTGCAGTTCACTGCTTGTGAAACAGGATAGCAAATGTATAATTGTTTGAAAGAGTTGCTATGAGGGGTTTAACATGTAAAAGTTTGAGAGGAGCTCAGACGTGAGGACAAATAACCCTAAACAGGGACTATTTTTTTAAGAGTGCTGAAGCACAATTTCTAGTGCTCATGGCAATTATAATCTTCCAGATCATTCTTCTTTCAATGCTTTTCCTGCACAGTGGGGGGAAAAAACTTTGGCCATACTTCTGGATATAGAGCTTCTTCCTTTTTCTGAGACTCAAGAGTAGGAATGTTTAATTCTGGGTTTTACATATGGGCACTAAAACCAGAAGAAAATAGGTTACAGAAACTATGACAAGAAGATCTGCAGGTGTTTGTCCCGTGATCAGAGGCAGAGTAGATGAGAGGTCAGGAAATTGCTGGTTTCAACTTTGAAGAGGCTATATAATAATTTCAAGGTCCCCTGGGAAAAAAAAAGTCAAAAGCATTTGTTAAACCTGCACATCAACAGATTTTATATTTTAACTGGATTGATTTTGAGCTATGTGACTCCTCCTTCATTTACATTAAAAGACATACAGTTACCATGTAATTTTTTATTATTTTGCCTTTCTGTCTTGATGACTACTGCAATTACTGTAGATACCAAAAGACTAAATAAGAAGCACAATTCTCTTTAAAGGAGCTATGCAAATTTCAGATACAACTCTAATAAAAATATTTCTAATCCAGGAAGTAAACTAAGAACTCAATAGTGTCAGGAAAGCCAAACCTCAAGTTGCAGTTGAGACTTGTAACGGTTGTCAAGGGTTTTTTTAAAAAACATGGTTGAATGGTTGGGTGCAGTGTGCAGTGACTAGTGGATTGTACTCAACTTGGAGACCAGTAGAAGTGAAGTAATGCAGAGAACTGTCCTGGGACTTGTACCAACTACTTCATCAATAACCTGGCAGAGGCATCAGAATGTTTGAACATCATGTTTACAACCTAGTCATGTACATGAACATGAACACTGATCCTTCTCTTTGAACAAGATGACATTTATTTTCAATGCACCTGAACTGGAGACAGCAGTCCTTCCTTGTTTCAAGCTCTTTGTCTTGTGCCTCATATCACCATCTTCCCAGCCTGCCCCTACCCTTATCCGCTCCTCAACCTGTCCCGTTTCTCCTTGTTCTCCATGTCATCTTTACTGCTTTTACCTTCTTTTTCCCTGGTCCCAACCCACCTCTTGTCACTATTCCCTTTCCTCACTGTTTCTCCCCTTCCAGCTAGGCTGTCCTTGAAACACATATTTTCTCCTTCTGTCTCCAAGTTTTCAAGCTACAACCAGGAGAGTGTTGAGAGGACAAGACAGGGCAGGTTTACCCTTTTGTCCCCTGGAAGGCAAAATAATTTGTACAAGGGACAGACCAACACAGATGCTGCAACTTCAGCCTGGCTCACAATTGATGACATGTAGTCTTCAGAGATACTGGTGCTGACCTCTGACAAACAGATGGAAATAGGGTTCCTTGGAGACTCTAAAAATGGGATGAAGGTTTTGCTGGTATTCACAAGGATAGCAGTAGTCACCCATTTTGAATCTCACTTTCAATTCTTCCCAGATAAAACAAAACTTGTGGCCAAAACTTAGATCACAGTAGAGGTGCTTAATGAAAAGTCTGTATAACATTTTATCTTCATTAGGAAAACATTAAGACATCCCTGAAGAAGTCATTTTTTGAGCAAATTTAACTTGAAAGAGGAAAAGAAATTTAAAGTAACATCCAAGGTGGAAATTGATCTATTTGATCAATTTGCAGATGCTGGCAACTGAGGAGGATGGCAACAATGGAAAACGGAAAGAAAACTTAACTTTGGTTATCATTTCCACTTCTTCCTAAACCAAAGATATAACTAGCTCAGCCACTTCTGTACATAGTGCTTCTCTTACAGAAAGTACATGTGGACCACTTCCTCTTCCCTAGTACAGGATAATACAGAGTAATGCAGTAACGAAGGACAAAGACAATTGATAATTCTTAAAAATAAATTAAGCAGGTGATCCTAGTCATCAGTGGCACAGCCAAGAGATTTCCAGAACCAAGGGAGAAATAAGTTCTTTCTCTACATGTTAAATGACAAAGTAATGAAAAACGGAGGTTTTCTCAAATCTAGACACTCTTTATATATCCATTCACCTTAATCCAAGAATCTATTATGCTCATTAATGATATCTAGTGATTTAACCATATTTTACCAATTGTAAGGGGAGGCTTTTAAGAGAACTCCAATAAAAAAGTTGAATATTTATCAAGATTTGAGATTTGTTCATTTACTATTAATGAAACATGAAATATGCCAGCTGTCAAACTTGCCAGTCTAGGCAGATTTCCCAATTAGAATGCTTTACTACTCTCTCTTCTTTAGTGGTGACACGAAATAAAAATAACATTGGGGATTTTGTTTTGCTTTCCTTATTTTTTTCTGAGTATATGGGCAGGCTTTGTTTCTAATGTTCTTGCTTAATATCATGTTCTCCAGAAGACTCAGAAGTAACACAGCCAAAGATAGCTCCAATTATCCAATATACAGTATGCAGAAAAACACAGTATTATGAATCTCTTTTTCTTCTTTCTATATTTTGCATCTGTAATCAAACTCACTGTGCAAATAATGACACTTAAAATCCTATTACTTGTTTGTGCCTTTAATTCAGGAAGTAAGATAAATAAGTGGTATCAGCTGGGCCAGCAATTAACTAAGCATTGAATTGCAGTTTCAAAAATAGAGCCTAAGCTGACTCTCTTCAAAAGGCTGGTCCCAGAATATCACCATAACTTGTGCATTCCTATATGTATTGTTAAAATATATGCAACCACTGCACATTTCCTAATATGCATAGGATATTATGGAGTGGACATCTACTGCTTATAATGAAAGCACATTCCAAAAAGGCAGGAATGGACTCAGGAACTTGCAACATGAGTGATACCTTCAGGTCTCTGGTCATGTCTACATGACAGCCTGCTGTGCTATGCATGGACACACGAGGTTGATGAGCACCAAAAGGAGCATTGCTATAATGCCAGTGTTCCTCAGTGGCAGTGTACAGTGTAGAGAACCCTCAGCCCTCAGATCCCTGGGCTGGATCACGTAGAACTAAATGGGGCAAGTAAGCCAGGAAGTGCCTTTCAATATCAGAATTTACAAAGTGAAGGCAACCACAATCCTTTGCATTTCACTCCAGTCAAACTGCTTTAGAAAGACCAAAACCTATTCCAGTTCTAGACAGGAAAATACATGCACATATATACTTTAGTTGACCCTGCTCTGAGCAAAGACAATTTCCAGAGGTGTCTTCACACCTCAGATATTCTACAATACCTGACATGGGGTAAATGTCAGTGCTGTTCATCTCCTCATTAAAATGCCAAGACATCACTAGTTCAGAAAACTTCTGACTGAGTAAATGAAGGATGAGCAGGGCAAAGGGTAGATGCAAGTGAAATGTCTGAATAGACAGATCTACAAACAAGCAAAAAAAAGGAATTTAAAATTGAAGAGCAGGATGGTGGTACAGGCAGCTGGTCTAGAAGAAAGCTAGATCCTTTTTTAGCAGTCATGTTTTCTCTGAGAGAACAAGAAAAAAATAGTCTTTGTGAATATAATATATGAAGGCATCAGCTGTTTTTTTCTGTTAGCAAATTATTGGCAAGCATGTCCTTAATTTTGAGAATTTGTCATATTTAATTGTCCCATAATTTATGCAAATCTATTTCCATCATGCACACAGAATACTAGCTATTAGTTATTTATGAGTTGTAGTCAGCTAGCTAGGGGTCGTGACTGAAACTGTTCAAGTAGGAGAAAACAAACAATTTAGGAATAATGAGCAATAGATATCCTTTTTTTCCATATAGTACTATACTTTTTTCTAGGTGAATACATACTGAAAGTCGTCATTCACTGACCTGATATTAACAAAAATCCATTTAAAAATCACATGTAAATAGCAAAGAGGAAAGGTTTTTATGTAGCAAAGAAGAATTGTAGCATATTCTGAGTAAGATATTCTAGACTGGTGTAAAATCAACATCAGTCTAGTGATAACAATGGGGTCACTGAAGTTTCATTGATTTATACTAGACACAAGTCTGGACTTTATTTCTTCTTTTTTTTTATTCCAGTTGTTCAACCTACTTCACTACAGAAGATGATTAGAAAGAAATACTTAAGAACACAATAACAAGACATTGAAGAGAAGAGATCCAAATTCATAAAGGAATGAACAACTTATTGCAGAGGCAGAGGAAAGAGAAGCCAGATTATGGCAATGTTTCTGTGGTTATGACATGAACTTTGAGATGATGGAGACAAAGGGCAGAAAAGAAAGTCTGGAGTTAGGAATTCCTCCAGTTCTGCAATAATTTGATGCTAAACTTCAAGAGCTGAAAAAATTCATAACAAAACTGCTAGCAAATTTAAGTCAGGAAAAGGTTAGAGAAACAGAAAGACTCATCAAAATATTTTACCCAGAGCACATTTAGAACAGGTTTTCTTCACCAGCTTTACTGTGGTGTTTATTTTGGCTATTTTTTAATATTTTTTTTATTTATTTTTTTATCATGAATTAGGACTGGCTTTATCACCATGATAAAAAAACCGTATTTTTCTAAAAGTATTGGCTATCCTAAATTTTCCAAGATCAGAGAAACCATGCAATGAGAAGAAGTGAACATAACTAAATTTGAAAAAAAAAGGATACTGTCTTACTTACATGTACCAGTGACAGACCCAAAGGACCACAACACATGCTTCACCCACCATCTCTGCTATAATCCTGCCTTACCTACAGGCATGCACCAGCATGTACATACACACATGGTTTTTCTTCACCATCAGAGAAGTCTGAAACAAAGAAAGAGGCTAGGTTTGATTGGTAAAATGCTTTAAACCACAAAACTGCAGAAAACACATGGGAAACAAGAAAAGCAGAAAATTTTGAAGAATAACCACTTCAAACCCAATTGCTTATGTAAAAAAAAAAAAGAAAAGGAAAAGAAAAAAAAAACATGCTCAGGAACCCACTGTTTAATAAATTGATACTAGATATACATAAAAGTGTACTGTCTCAACTAAATACAACATACAGCAATACTAGTGGGAAGTAATTGACATTGACAGCTTTTCAAAACATCTAGTTTCCCTTGATTTAAAATAAAATTTTTAAGAATACACCACAGCTGTTTTTAAACCTACACTGGAAGTTCCTGGAGGGGAAAAAGAAATAGGAAGAGCAGATAAAAATGACTGTAGAAAAGGAAAGCCAGTTCTTTTTCTTCAGTTTCTCCTTTGACTAGA
Source organism: Myiozetetes cayanensis (assembly GCF_022539395.1). NCBI lineage: Eukaryota > Metazoa > Chordata > Aves > Passeriformes > Tyrannidae > Myiozetetes > Myiozetetes cayanensis. The sequence goes on along the minus strand of NW_026087742.1, from coordinate 44,277,153 downwards.
TACTCCATGGTAAAGGAATGGAGAAGGACACAAGGCTGAAATCTGGTTCCACAGATCATGAGAACTGCTGGAGCTTGTGCATGGTTTGGTCTTTACTGGACAATAAGAATAAACACAGAGTAAGAGAAAATCAGAATAGAGCAAGTAAACCACTCAGAAATCAAAGCCGTAGCCAGTGCAGCATGGAACAGAGAAGAAATACAAAAAAATTCTCCCTCTGCATGGCCCAAAGAAGAAAAACTAGGATATACTTCAAATAAACCAGTCACAAATACATCCCTCATAGAGCCTGTAGCCTGATAGAATTGGTTCTGCTCACAAGGGCAGTAAGATCTTGATCTCCTCTCATTGCACTCTCACAGTTCCTCACGACTTAATGGCAATTCAATTGCATGATAAACCTCCTTGCAAAGATATAGGGCTAAAGGCCAGCCAAGACCCATGGAGGAGTGTGTCACTCCTCCCCTAATTAATTCAGGCAGAAGGAACCGGATCAAAGAAGTGCTGACATTCTGTCAAAAGTCAGACAATATGCTCATGGGTAATAAGCACCGTCACATTGTCAGGATGTGCCAAGAATTCCACTGAAGTACATACTGGAAAAGGGGTAGGAAGGCCAGAAAGGCAATTGCAACATATGTGACAGAGGCTCAATAAAAGTAAATAGCTACCCAGCCAGAAAATAACCCTCCCTGATTCCCGTATGCACTGCAGAAAAAAACACTGTGCGCGCTAAAACTGTTTCATCTCATGTAATAGCTGAATGCAGGAGACTCATCTGGGTGCAAAACCTAGAGGTGCCATAGTCACCCACGAGCTGCATGTCAAAAACCTTGCCCAACACAGATGAAAACAACTCAGTATGTGAATTAAGCACACCAGCCGTTTAAAGGACAAGGAAAAAGCTGGCAAAAAATTGACCCTTTTGGAAAATGAATACACAACAGCAAAGTCATCTTTCCTATCTGCCAGTCCAAGCCACTGAAAACTGCCTTACCTCATTGGGGTGGAGCAGGGACACTCTCCAGGTCTTCACCGTCCTGAGTTGGTCCTGCTTTTTAGGTAGCAAGGTCAAAAATCTTCCTTGACAACAGGATTACAAAACTTTATCCCTGATGTTCTCCCCAAATCACTGTAGCACCCAGGTTCAGACATGAAGGAAAAGCTTATAGAATATTATGGCAAAATTACTGAGACTGTCTTTCCCTGGAGCTAGGGTTTCTAAGGAAAAAAGTCAAGACCTGAACATGCCTAGCCCTGTTCAAATCTGCTCATTACCAGTGCTAAACAATGTATGTGCCATGTATCACCAGTAGAAATATTAAATATTTATTTCTTTATACTAATGCTATATTTTCCTCAAGCAAAATCATTACTGTCTCCTATAAATGCCAGTCTTCATAAATTAAAACTCTTACTTTAACCATTCCTTCCCATAATTTAATTTTGCTCATCAGCTGAACATCTCTCATGGCATGAACGTTCATGGTATGACAACTACAATATGGTAAATACTAAATACCATTACCTTTCTCCTATACTTTTCTTTTTCACAAAAACAAAAATAGTTTAAAATGTCTTCAAGAATATATCATGTTTCGTGGAGACTAGTTCCCATAGACCTTTAAAGAGATGATGTTATTTACATTTAAAAATATTCTCTTATGAAGACATCTTTGGTCATGAACACCTCAATCAGGCTGAAAAAGTCATAAAGAAAAAAGATCTATAAAAGCTGAAAAATTCTTACTAGAAATCAAGTGTGCGATAGTCAACAATAGTATAATGTGCCTAGGGTTGTGACAGTCTCCTATTTGGTGTCTATTAAATAAAACCTCCTGCTTAGACACTAGGTGCATGAACCCGACAGAGAAATGTCTGGTTTCTGTGGTCTGAGATGACCAGGAGGGGGGGTCTCTTCCTGTCTGAAACATTTTTGAAGCACATGAAGTGCTGACAGTGGAAAGGCTATGCTAAAGAGCAAATATATTATGAGCTTACTCACTGGAAAGATACTTGGAATGTCACCTCCATGCCTGTGCAAGTCATTTTAAGCATTTTCTTACAGAAAGATGGTTGTTGCCTGGCTCTGCCTAATCAATTATAACTACAACTGAGGCAGAATTTGGTGTCACCAGCTCTCCACCACAGTGACAAGAATAAGAGAAAAGAAGCTATCAGAGCAGATGCATAAGACAAGGAGCCTGATGGGGAAAGTCTGTGAGTTTCTGCCTCATTTCCAGACAAGGAAAGCATGTGACTTTTTTATAAAGTATATTCAAATAACATTGGGTTTTTTATCAGTGCAGATCCTTATTTTAAGCTTTTCCATCTCTCTATCTGGCAAAATAATCAATGTTGCACTTTCAGTACCTGCAGCTCAAAGTACAAGTCAAAATACAAGTCATTGCTTGTAATTTTTTACAATCTTGTATTATTTTTCCACTTTCAGACGGCGGTACATTATGCAGCACATACAGTGTATTATTTTCCACAAGACCATTTAAATGCATCTCTAATTTTTAAGCTGATGTTAACAGCTAAGGTCATCTCCATGATAGCAAAGTAATTTGGATACGCTATGGATGTAAAAGGTCCACATTTTCAAGTACTCAAACACTTCTGAAGTTGGAGAAACTATGTTCTGTTCATGTTCTATTCATCTCTTCAACACAGATTAACAGGAGCTGTGGACATTCAGCAAGTCTTAAAATAAAGAAACCTAAAGTTGATGTTGTCTTTTCACAAATGTGCCTGCAGCAAATTATGGATTCTGGCATTTCAGCAAAGAGAAAAGTAAGAAGAAAATGTGTTTGGAACCGATATATCTAATGAGAAGTGTTTGAGTTTTGTTATGGAAACTTCTTAATGTTTCAAAAGCATTCTTCAATGGAAGGAAATAATATTAGAGAGACATCCATTCAATCAATTAAAAATGAAAATATTCAGGGCACTATTCACCCCACTTATGTCTGGAAATTTTCATTTACGTACCTAAGCCTGAGTAAGTCACTGTTGGTTCTTTGAAATCAATAGTGAGAAAGAAATCACTCCTGATGTGATACTGGTTTTGTTCTTTATTGTTGTTGTTGTTACTCTTAGTTTGCCTTTAAAATAAGAGAATTGTCTTTTGAAAGTACTTGGTGCTCTGGGACAGCACAGTGTAAGAGCCTTATACTGTAAATGCAGTGTGGGGAAGGAGGGGAGATTGGCTTCTCTGCAGTCAGAAGAGGGAAAGCATCTCTGGAGATCCCCTAGTTCAACCCCTGTTCAAAGCAGGGTCACCTACAGGAGGTTGCTCTAATAAATCTATGAACCTTTTGGGACACTAATACCAGGCATCAGGCAAGGAGACCAATGCCTTACCAGCACTGTTGTGCTTCGCATGTGACAAGAGACCAACAGCAGCAGTGAAGGGTATCAGGAAATTCAAAGTGGCGGAACAGATTCCTTGAACAGAAACACAAATATTCAAAAACAATGAAAAAAAAACATAAAAAATAAAAAGGGGTGGGGTGGGGTGGGTGGGAAAGAAACAGGAAAAGATTCAAAAAAGCCATGTCTTCCTATGTAATGACTTAGTAGGAAAATGTTTTCACACTTCAGCCCACTGAAACTAGACTGAAGCTCCACCCTGAGTAATGTCTGTATTTTAGCTGTAGATAATTGAAAAGGAGCACCCCAGCCTTTACTTACCCTGCCTAATGAATGTTATCATGTGGAAAAGGTAAATCAATAACAGCTGTGATCAAACATACCAATCTCCTTTTCAGGGTACAATGCTCTCATTTATATAAATCTTTACAACCCAACTGCCCTTCTCATTTAAAGGCATGAGTGAAACATTGCCCAGTACAAAAGACCTTCTCTATTAAGAATTCTCCATGCTGTTTGAAAGGGTAGCCCAAATGAATTGCTGGAATGACCATTGAAAGGGCTACTCGTTAGCTATGACTGTCCCTGGGAATTAGCCAGATGTGAGGTAACAAGACCACAAAGTGCTGTTGGTATTGGCAGGAAAGGCAAGGTTCATCATAGTACCTCTTGTCTAGACTAGGGATGTAAAAGGAAATAGAAAACAATTCTTTGACTATATGCACTTGATGTTCCATCCCCTTTTTCTATAGAAAAATGTAAGACATTTGGAATTTTTCGTTTTTATTTGGGAAAGAAAAATTTGGAAACCAGAGTGACTCATGCTGGAAAATGTCTGACTGGCATGTGATATCCAGCTCGCTCCAGAAAGTAAAGGCCATAGGAAGAGTTTGAAAAAGGCATATGAATTCAGACTAGAATGTGATTTAACTCTTAGTATCCTTATAATTAATTTTGCTTTATTCGCTATGTAAATAACAAGTCCCTTACATGGACAGTGTATCTGTTTATAAACTGACATAGACCAGGAGGTTCACATACCCTGGGAATAAGAGTTTCAGTTTTAGGAATTTGTTACAAGCTCATTCCCAAATGCATTGCACAAATCTTCTTTCAGGTAAGAAAGATGATCATCATGCCTAGGCTTCACAAACGAAGATTTGAGAAGGGCTCTACAGGTATCTGCAACACAGGTACCCTGGAGAGAAAGTTCAGATCAGACCCCTATTTCTGACTCATTTGGACAGCTGCAAAACAAAAAAACAAATGCTTCACTCTGCAGAGCACCCTGGCACTGTAGTATCCCTGTCTGAATTGAGATCCACACGCTCTTTACACAAAATTCCTTCTCAGTTCCAGCTGCTGCACTTTGTTCCCTAGCCCTCTCAGGTTTTGTTACAGCAGGGCTGGCTGACCCAAAACTATAGCTTTAAAATTTATAGTGTTTTCTCAGGATTTTCCTCAGAAGCTGAATCACACAAGTCTGGGGGTTTTGTTGTGGTTTTTTTTTTTTTTTTCCATGCAATTGCAGCTACTGTAAGCTTAACAGCAGCTCTCACTCTTCTTTGCCTCCTTTCCTTCATCCGGGTACTGACATCCTTGCTTGCAGCCACTCTCATTTCTTTTTGGAAGGGTAGGTACCAAGTTTCTTCAGTCGCCACATCTATCCTACCTCTCAGCCACCAGCATTTACCCATTGACTCATTTCCTAATAATAAATCAAGAGGAAAAAATTCACCATCTCTGCTACCAAAGTTTTTAGTGTCCCTACTAATTCAGGGTATTGAGAGGGTAAGGGGGCATTACGATGCCCTTTATCACCACCTGCTTATAGACACCTTGTTTTCTGTTTCCAAAACAATGCCTTGTTCCCCACTTTATCTTCCAGTGTGTGGTGCCCATGTATCCTTTATTATTATACTGAAAAGGGCAGAAGCAGATCTTTCCATATCTGTTTATCATTCCAAATAAAACTTGATGTTCTTGCAGACCGGCATGGTTTTAGCAGCATGACTGATAGCACTCACAGTACTTTCACCTAAACCTACCTACCAGTGTGGTTTCTCACATGACACTGTAGTGCAGTGTTGACTGTTTGCCACATATACTCCACATATACACAGCCCCCTAAAAGGCTTTTTCATTATTTTTTAGTCAATTCTCACATTCCCCTACTTCAGTCCCCAAGTACTACTATTCAGGCACAGAGGGAAGGCTTTCTATGCCAAACACTTACAGTGTTGGAGTCCTACCAAAGTAGGCCAGTGTATTGTCTTCTGCCCAATTCTTGGACCTCTCTGCTTTTCTAAACTTTGGTTGTTACCTCCTCACTGAAGTGGCATCCTCATGTCCCATCCATGCCAGTGCCTCAAAGCTGGGGCAATGCTTTATATTTAAAGACATACAGAGTAGACACATAGACTCCAAGGAGTACCAGATACCAAACACTCCTTACATAGAGAAACAACCTTATAGATGTGAGCAAGATGGACATCTGCACTCACTTCCTACCTCCTTCTCACTCTTCTATTACTCTGTCAGCTGACATGGCATTTCTTAAGGGATCAAAGGACTTTTCAAGATCACCCTGCTCTGCTAGCTTGCTTTCTAAGTAACTTTCCAACCATAAAACTTCTTGTCAACTCATTGCCCTCCCATATCCTTGTTCAAACTTCTCTTTATCAGCTCTTTGCCATCTTCCAGACCTGCTTGTCATGTAAGTGATGATCTCATAAGGTGCTCTATAAGACTGTCCATTACTGAATTGCTCCCCCAGATTCAAACTTGGGCTGGATCATAATGAGTTCTTTGCATATGTGCACATAAAAACATCCAGACATAACAATGTCTTGAAACCCTCCTTGAGATTTCAATCTGACAAAAAGATTAGGAATAAAAGAGAAAGTGCATATAAAGATTAGTGTTTGACAAGGATATGCACATCTTCTATGTGAAGCAGAATTGACAAGTCATCGAGATCATCACAAAACCTTGAAAAGCAGGAGCTCTTCCTCACAAAACTGTCTCATGAAAAGAGATGGCAGAACAGACAGGGAAAACTCTTGGTAAGGACAAGACAAGGGCTGGAATAAAGGCAAGAACAGAGAAGATGAAGGACAACCTATGTAGCTGCAGCAATGAAATCCTAGTCTGGCTCCCAAATTGCAGGTTAACAACTGCAGTGCCAGACATTTTAATGTTTCACAATTGTTTGGTTTTCACTTAGGGCACTGACATGATTAAATCTATTGAGAAACTATGTCTTGGACTTATATTTCTAGATATATTTAATTCCTTTTACGTATATATTACACATGCTACTCAGGGCCAGGTGTTGTATTCGATATGCAACTTTCACGTAGGAAGCATTCCCTTTGGTGCACCCAAGAAAGAAATGCAATCCCCATCTGGTATCCTGATCATCCATACATGGAAAATTCATCCATCTTTTAATCTGCTCTGAAACTAGTCTTCATCTGATACTTTGGAGTATTCGGGACAATTTTTTCTCTTGTGTGTCTTATTTCTCATTCTTTCTGGATCAGAGCCAGAAGTCTTACAGTAAACTATCTCTACATGAGAATAAAAGCCTATTTTAAAAGGTTGAAATAGTCTGGGTCAGATGTATGATCTAAAGCCAAAGCCTCTACCAAGCAGCCTTCTCTTTATTTACACTTGATCACATGTCAAGTCCATGACTCAGATCTACATAACTAACTTTCGTTCTCTCTATTACTTACAGAAATGACAGTAAAATATCTCACTCATCCAGGATTGTTAAGTGACTGTTCTCAGGTGAGTTGAAGACAAAAAAAAGGTATAGCTTGCTGATATTTTATAATGTTTTCCAATCACTTCTATTTTCTCTGTTTAAGCAGGTTATCACTTGGAAAGCAGCAGAGGTACTGCTCACATCCTGAACCCTGTGGTGCTAAGTTCTGTGTGCAAATACAAACATCAAGTCTTTTCTAAATTAATATGTACTTCCAAGTATTTTTAATTTGCTATCACAAACAGGGATCTAGATTTCAGTGAAAGCAAAGTTTACAAAACAAATACATACCTGCAGAACTGAGATGGGAAACCAGTTGTTGTGGAAAAAAGTGTTGACTGTTAAAATTAAAACAACCTTGTAATGCAGTGATCAGCTAACTCCTGTAAGACAGCTGGTCTATGCTTCTCCTTACCAAATATTATTTCAGTTTTCTAAGACAGAGTAACTAATCAGAAGCATTTTCTCAGAACTGAAATAAGAGTGGGCATACACTATATCTTGTGTAAATGACATTATCACTATGATTATTATAAAAGGCTGCTTTTGTAAGCTGATATATCTAGAAATGGGCTTAGTATAGCTCTGTTCAGTATTAGTTATTTGCCACAAGTCTTAATTTCTTTCTGCGTTCCACAAGTGGCTTCTCCATCTTAATTCCACACTAACTAATCTGTGTAGCACTGCACAATCAGAGAATGTTACATCACAAAATAATTAAGATTGAAAGATACACGAGAGGTCATCTAATCCAACTCTTTCTCTAACTAGGGTGAAATAGATCAGATTGCAGATATGTCTAATTGAGCCCTGAACATTGTCAAAGACAGAGGGTTCACAGCCTGTGAAATCTGTGTGACCACCCTCATGGTGCTATTATTTTCCTAACATCCAGCTGGAATTCCTCTGTGTTACAACTCGTGTCTGTTGTACCTCATTCTCTCACTGTGCAACTCCAAGAAAATCCCTGCTACGTGTCCATGTGTAGTTGAAGATAGCAGTGAGGTTCCCCTTTTGTCTTTTCTTCTGAAGGCTGAACAAGCAGTTTTTCATCAGCCACAAACCTTATGTCCTTTCTCCAACTCTCTCCCATCTAGATGATATCCAATGGACTCAATACTTTTAGCTGAAATCTTTCTTGTCCTGAAGAACTCAGAGACAACACTCCAGATGAGGTCTCAAAAGTCCAAACAGAGCCGAACAATACTTTTCTCAACTTGTTGGCTACTGTCTTATTTATGCTGCCCAGGTGTTGTTGGCTTTCTATGCTGCAAGGGCACATAGCTGGCTCATGTTGAATTTACTGTCCACCAGGGCCCCCAAGTCCTTTTCTGCAAAGCTAGGCAGTTGGTCCCCAGCCTGAACTGTTATATGAGCTTAATCCCTCCCAGATACAAAGCATTTTTTTTTAACTCATGGTGTTCATGTCCTCTCTATTTCTCCAATACGTCAAGATCCCTGTGAAGAGCAGCCCAACGACTCCCCAGTTTGGTATTGTTTGTGAACTGGTTGAGAGTGCACTCAGTCACATCATCCACATTACAGATGACAAAAGAACCATCCAACAGTACGCATTATACTTATGTATAGAGAGAATTACAATATAGGTATGTAAATTGCTTAACATACTTGCCCTGGCCAATTATCAGCAGAACAAGGGTTAAAATGTGACTCTGTTAGAAGAAGGATTCACACATATAGCTGCCATCATTACTAGCATTTCTGGAGGACTCAGACAAAGGAAAATTTTGCTGAATTCAGTTCAGGAAAAGAAAATTATTCTGTCAGGATTGGAGAAGCTAAAATGCCAGTCAATATAAACCATTTTTTGCCTTGTTGTTTTCTCTGAATTTTAGCCTGACCATGCACATAAGTTTATTTTAATCTATCATACACATGAGAAATGCTATTTTTATCCACCACAGTGGATAGAAAAAAATTGCTTTTTATAAGGACTTCGTAACTTGTTTTGGGAAATCTTTAGATGCCATGTGCTTAAATCTCAAGTATGAGTACTCTTACTCCTTTCATTGCAAAAGATAGCTTAAGATAATTGGGAGGAAGCACAACTTGCAAACACTCTAGCTCTTCATGCTATTCTTTCACTGTTGTAGGTGGTCCATAAGCCAATAAATGCATCATGCAAATTGACTCTTTCTTTCAGGAGAAAATGTACCATATATTGAGTCTTGGAAAGAAGACATTTCTTCCTCAAAACAGGAAGGAGTACTACAACATTGAGGTTGACAATGGACATCCAAAATAAACGTATTTTGTGCTTGATCATTCAGGCAGGCTGAATGTTTCTTCTTTTAGTCCATGTCCATGCTGTACATTCCCTCCATCACATTCTGCAGTGATAAAATGCATTTCTGTCACCTTGCAAATCCTCTTTGAAAGGCCTGCATCCCATTTTCTGATGACTGTAGTTTGTGCTGCGTGGTCACTCAGCTACAGGTGGTCAGGCTGGGTTCTACCATGCTCTCTCTCCAACAATCTGAGCACCTCTGATGTTCCAAGTCCAAATCATGGCTGGCTGTCAGCATGGGACACTAAGGCCAGAGCCATATGAATGACATGTCTTGTTTCCTTATCCCCAAGTCCAAATGAAACCTCTTCCTGAGACACATGTGCTAACAACTGGTCACAGCAACTTCTCCAGTAACACAAACAAAAGGGCTACAAGTGTAACAGGACTGAATCATGATTTGGGTTTCACAGCATTGGCAGGAAGCTGGCTGTGTTTTAGTGTTTACTTACACAATTACTCTGCTTGCTGTGTCACTCAAGGTCTAGGAGTGAATGGGTTTTCATGCCTGTTGTCTCACTCTGAATTATAGTTGTGTCAGTAATGCTTTGTTGGCTGTGACAGGTTACACTGAGACCAAAATGTCCTTTGCAACCACATAGCCAGAAAATCTGTCCTGAGAACTACAGTTTAGTTGAAGAAGTCACTGAATTGCTCTGTTCCTTGTTTTCATTCCTGTGCAGTAGATTAATTTGAAAAGTGGTAGTGATGCTTTGATGGCAATAATTGTTTATTATTATGATTCATTTATGCATGTACCTCGAAACAATAGAATGTAAACAAACAAGTGATGTCAGCATGTGTAGCAGAGAAAAAAATAGTCTATGAGAACATACCCTTTCTTGCATATAATGACATGTTTTTGCTGTAGAAAGTCCCTAAGGCTCATTTCTTACTTGCAGCTTCAAAACATCATCATTAGTAAGACACTGGGGAATAAAACTGTTCCATGAATCCATTTATGTCTTTACTGAAAACCATACTTTTCTACGTGAACAACAACAATAGTCACTTGCAGTTTTTCCCTCACAGCTTTTGATGTGGGATAGAAAACCATTTCAGGTAATATGTGTAACATATTCTGCTAACCTGTGTTGGCTTACTAGCCACAAAGGAGGGAGTCAAATGTAAAATCCATTGTTAACCTCATGACTGGTCATATGTTATTTTTACTACTGTAAGGTTTTTTCTTTAAATTTGACTTTGGTTGCAGTCATAAATATTTGGAGCGTATACTGAATTAGAAGACACATATTTATGAAATAATTCAATGGTGAGGTAGGAAGATAACTTGGTAAGATTGTTTCCCACCCTCAGGCTTATAAATTCCAGATTTATTTTTTTTTTTGCCACACCTATTTGGCACATATTTCTTTTTTTTCCTTTTGTCTCTCTCTCTTCTTTTTTTTTTCTTTTTTTTAATGAAGAGCAGGAATAACAACCAACCCTAAAAGACATAAAAACCTGAACCTCCTTTAATGGGGGCCCAATCCTAACCTCCTGAACCTTTTTACTCAGTTCAGCTAGTTCTGGACCAGGCCTATACACTGGTTTGCTCCTGTTCCTCAGCTGGTTTCAGCTGACAGCCCGGACTGCACAAGAATGCTTGAGAGAACCCTCTGTCCTTGGCATAAACTGGCTGAGCTGTTAATCATTTCTCACTGACTGACATTTTTTTTGCCTTCTGACTTTCCAGATCATCTGTTTCTCTCTTTCTGATGCTCTCAGACATACCCCATTCTGGTTGCTTTGGGGACTTCAGCCACTCTCCACAGTGTTTCATGTCTAGCAGCCTCCTGGTAGCAGGTACCTCCCTGGTAAACAGGGCTCTAACAGATTTTGACTAGCTCCAGTTTGTGCAGCTGCACTGCACTAGAAGAAGCAAAGAATCTATTTCATTTAAAAGTGAAAGAAAGGTTAGTTCAGTAATGTGATCTGTTGCAAAACTGCTCTCTCCTCTGAGGGCAGTCAGGTAAAATACATTACACAAAGAATTTCTAGGATTCTTTTTTCTAAAGTTGTCAGTAACAATGCAGACCATTGTTTACATTTTAATTAACTTCTGTTTCACTGATTTTTAAAGCAGATTAATTAACCTATTGCTTTCAGCTGAATTATTGCAAGTCGAACCTATTCAAGACGTACCTGAAATCTTCAAAGGCAAACACAGCTGGCTTATACAGAACTCTAATTAGCAATGACTATATAGCAATTTAGTGGCTCATAAACAATGTAATGATGAGAAATATTTCTTGGAGAATCTCTCCTCAGTAGCCTTTAGTCTTACAGGAATTTTCTTCTTTACCTCTGTAGTATGTACAACTATTGCAGCTACCTAGAAGGTACCATAAGGAAATGGAGGTTACTTGTGTAGTACAGTAAAAAGTCAACATCAAAAACTCCAGAACTGTACCCCTGCTTGTGCCAAAACCAAAGAGCACACCTGGTCTTGGCATCACTCAAATGAAAATAAAAGCAGAGAAAACACTTTGAGTGCCACTGTCCTGTACTTATTACCCTCTCATCTGCACTTTCTCTGCCAAAATCTTAACTCCCATTAAGAATCTTATTGCTTTTACACTATGCTTTTAAAATACAGTTTTCAATAGAGTTACTAGCAAATACATACCAAATGTGTACAGAATTGGAAGCAAGCTGTGTAACTGTCTGTCTGGGAACAACATTGCACACCTAAAAGGAAGTGAATGATTAACTCATTTATATATAATAATAATAATATAATGGCCAGTCTTCGCGAGCGAAGATCCGGGGAAGGTCTTTCCACCTTCCAGCCTGCGCATTGGATTTTTTAGGTGAGACACAGTGTGCGCGGAACTGAGCCCACCCTTTAATCCTAAGGTTCATCTGCCGGGGCCAAGCGAGCTTGGACGGTGGCAGTGAGGTCCTTAGGACGTAGGTGGGTTGCCTTTAAGGGCTAACGAGCCCCACCTGCCCGGGAGTGGCCCTGACCGGGAATCGAACCCGGGTCTCCGCGGTGATAGCGCGGCGCCTTTACCCCCTAGACCACCAGGGGCTCCAACTCATTTATAGGGAACATATATGTGTATATACATATATATGTAATATGTCTGCCTTCATGAATCCCTGACATGAATCAAAATGGTTTCTTGATGGTATACATGTAGCCCCCTAGATCTTTGGCTGGTACTACAAAGCATATTACACAACACAGGAAACGTGAAAAGGGAGTTTCAGGCCAAATTTGCAATGTGCCACTCCCAAACTAGTGACGTGCTGATCTGATCTTCCAACATCAGTTGTTTGCTTTAAATTATCCCTCCTGTCAGTAGCACAAAAGTGCTGTGACAGCAGCTAGAAATTGTCAGGAAGAAATGAAGTTCCCAGCTGTGCCACCTTTTTTCTAGACACAGTCCCTACATGTACATTACCTTTTTGCCTGGCTTCCTATCTTCTCCAGATCCTCAGGCCCTTCCTGTCTCTTTCAATTTTTAGTCTTATTTTTGGCATATATTTTTCTTAACTGTATCTTCAGGCTGTGTGCATAATCCCTCAGGAGAAGAACTAATGCAACCAAGGGTTGATCAACCTTTGCTCTATTGCCCAGAGAAAAACATTCCCTTTGTAACAGGATTTGTTGCTCAGCCCTGCAGGCTTTTAACAATTTTCATGCACTCACAGGGAAATCTGAAGAATATTTTGACATTCATTCCCACATAGCAGTGATGAGTTCACACAGGTAGTTACTAGACTGAACATTGAAGACATAAGAAATTCTTTCCAACTCTGATGAAATTTGAAGTCTTATGTCCATTTTACCCAGGAGATGAACTACTGAAATATATTCATGTTGCAAAAAGTTTAATTTTTCATCATACCCTTAGAGAATAAGACAGACAACCACCAGATTAAGAAGCCATAATGATCTGGTGACCTCAGACAGTATTGCCTTGTCTCCTTGCACTCTTCTCTTTCACAAATCAAAAGCATCCCCGCAGTTCACCCATGCATTTTGACAAATAAGTAATTAGATAAAGTTAGATAGGATTGCATGTGGCAGAAAAAAAATCTTGAATCTACTTGACAGTTGCATAAGGAATAAAGGAAACCTTTTACTTAACTGTCATCACATCACAAAACCATCTCAATGCACCAACTAGTCACATGGACATCATAAATTTCAGTCTTTGTTCTTCTTTTCTTTGGTTTGTTAAGAATGGGTGAATTAGAGACGACTTCTCTAATCATAATAACAATAATAAAAAGTCTAAGCAGTTCCAGACCACTTTATCCAACAAGATACTCTAGAACTTAAAATGCAATAGCTCGATCAGTGAAAGCCAAAAAGTCTTAGAAAATACTGAAGTCACTATGCCAAGTAGAACAACATGTGCTTTTACTCATGAATAAACAGGAAAGCCCATTTGCTTGGAGATATTATGGTCACAAAATGCCTCTGTTGTCATCCAGCCTGATTTTCTCCTTAACAGATGGCATATGCCTTCCTATTTTTGTGACTAACTTCATTTTCAAATTGTTGTATTGGAGTTAGACTCTATTGTTTAAAAGAGGTCATTACATGAGTACCAGAATGGATGGAACAGGTTTTCTGTGACTCTGAGCCTTCAGGCTGATTAACTGATTAGTGAGGTATCTTTAACATATTGGAATTCTTATTAGAGTTTCTCTTTTAAGAACACAGTCTATTTAGGGCGATAATCACACCAGCAATCAAGTGTTAGAAACTGAAACAAAGTACATTCACTCCAGACTTCCCATTTACAGGTTTAACAGTGAGATAAACTAATTAACATGTGGATTTTTTGTGGGGTAAAAATATGTGAACATACTACCACGTCATGGCACAAAACTTTCAGGCTACCTTTTTTTCCGAATCATTCATAGGAAAGACTGTTGTCTGTGAGAAGGCTTCCTTCCCATGAAACAGATGGAAATTAGCCAATAGGCTTAAAACTGGGCAGGGGACATCCTGGCAAACAAACAATTAGCATGGTCACCTAAATATAATTTCAAGATATTTCAAAATTTCTAATTTCATTTTCTGTAGTTTAAAATTTTTGTCAGTCATTAAAACAAAGGATTAACATCTACATGTAACTGTCTCCTGTTTTATTCACTATATAATAGAAACGTTGAATTTATTTTTTGCCTTTTTACTAACATCTCTGATATTTTTTATCTGTAAATAAATGTAGCTATTGTGGTTTTCCCTTTATGAAAGGCTTTCCTAGTTAGAAATATGTGAAATCTTCAATTCATGGTTTTTCTTATGTCCTTTTTCTTCCTTTCCTAATTTTTTCAAACTCTTTCATTTTAATTTATATCCTTTCTCCTTCATTATTAAGGTTTCTGTATAAATGAATTAGTACACTACTTCAGACAGGCACCTTAAAAATTTAAACAATCTACCTAGTCTTCAGCAATACAGTGTAATGCAGAAGATCTTCCCAAACATCCCATTCCTAACTCCCAATCATCCAATCTTTGACTATTAGATACTGCAGCAAAGTCCTGTAGCTTGTGTATCTGCTACTGTACAGGGTACTTTGCTATTAAGATTCAGAATGGTGAACAGTTTCTTCTTTCCTAGGGAAAAAAATGTGGGTTTAGCATGTCCTGGATCTAACTGCCCTTTAATTTCCAAAAATGTCAAACTGCATACAGACATCCTTAGACCTCTTAAATTTTCTCATTGAGTTACAAGATGGCAATTATCTCATAATACTGCACACTACATTTTTGAGGTTCAGAAAACAGTCCTCCCATTTTTGATCTCTGCACAAGGCTACTTACCATCCACCTGAGCACAGCACCACTGTCACGGCTGTA
This sequence comes from Myiozetetes cayanensis, assembly GCF_022539395.1. Taxonomy (NCBI): domain Eukaryota; kingdom Metazoa; phylum Chordata; class Aves; order Passeriformes; family Tyrannidae; genus Myiozetetes; species Myiozetetes cayanensis. The sequence continues at coordinate 44,261,869 of NW_026087742.1, read as the reverse complement.
GAAGCTACAGGCTTGAAACCACTTTTTGCACAACAGCAAAGCAAGTCAACATCTCTTCGTGAAGTAGGTACATTGCTGTTAGTACACTTCAACTTATCTGTAGTTATGAAAACAGAAAAGTGCCAAAAATTCAGAAATTATTGTGGTCTGAACCAAAGCTGCTATGAAAAGAAAATTTTGTAGCAGCAAAAAAATTTCAAAAATTTTTGTTCAAACTGACCAATTTTTTATTTCTTTGTTATGGTTTGCTCACTTCACTGAAAATTTAAAAATTGTATGTTCACCTAGCTCAGCATCTGAGCTGAGACACATCCAAAAGAAACAGAAAGAACCACCAGCCTGGCCCAGCTCTTCTCTCCTATCTTCTTCATATTTTTGTATCTTGATGAAGCAGAAAAGAAAGCATAAGAGCTACTTGGTAGAAATCAAGATAATAAACACCTGGGCCAGAGGAATTAACTTTTAAGAAAACTTTAAGAGTTGACTGAATGGTGAATTGGAGGTGAAACAAAATCTTTGAATACAAATATATGAAGTGAATGATCTTAAAGAACAAATGATATAATTTAAAGCACCCTAATCTACTGCAGGGGAAAAACCCCAGCCAAACCCAATAAAAGAGAACAAGCATACTAAGGTACACATTAGCTCAAAACATCCATTGGGTGAAGGAAGCAGGGAAAAGTAGTACTTATTTTCACGTTGGTTCTGGTGAATTATTGTGAGGTTAGTTATTTTCTAATGAATTACTGGCATGGAAAATGTATAGTAATTAGCCATCGCCATACAGAGATCCAGGAGGGCAGCAGACATCACTTCCTAACTAGTTTTAAAGAAACACTTAATAAGTTTATGAGGAGAATGTATGACATAGAATCATGCCTGTTAACCATGTACATAACCCAAAGTAAGTTGAATGCCTTTAGGAGTTCCATAGCTCATTGATGAGGACTCAGTGATTCTTCTCTGCCTTTTGGTGCTGCTTTGCCACCACTCAAGACATCTCATAACTTTAGCCATGATAAAGAGAGTTACATAGTGGTAGAAATGTAAACATGGAAAATAAGTTAGTATTTCTAATTTTTTTTATACCAGTTCTCTGGAAATGTTGCTGATTAAAAAAATAAACTCAGCTGAACCAAAATAATAACAGATGTACTGTAAGTGTTCCCAGACCTAAACACCTTGGAAAGTCTGAGGTCATATTTATTAAAACTGATCCCTATCTTAAGCAGTTTTGACACATATTCTTGGCCTTGGTGGTAAGCAAATCAATAAGTCCTTTGAAGCATTACAAAGCAGGCAAACAAGTATCTGCCATATAGGGTTCTTTTGACCGTATATATTTGCACAAATTTCTCCAGCTTAGTTAAACTCATGAAGATTTTTGAAGTGATGCTTCATGGAAATGACTTTTTAAAGCAACAACCTGTCTGCCTGGGCATGTGTGTGTGTAAAATGAAAGACAGCACTTACATATTCAAAACTCAAGTGAAGTGATACAATTGGAAGTAAACTGGAGGTGACATATCATCAAATAACCATAAAAGTATTTTCTAGTGACTATACTCGAATATATTTTCAACAGAGTTATAGTTCCTTACATTTTCTTCATTTTCCTGATTATTACTAAACCAGTTAATGAGTAAACAATCTTTTCTAATTTAGTATATTGTTTTAATTTGGCATAGGCAGGCATACCCACTACTGCAGTATAACATGGTGAACATGATGAAAGCCATCTGCTTCCAAAGGTTATGGTTCAGAATTTCACTGAAAATGTTGTGCAATGGTTCCAATTACAAATGCTGACATTCATGTGCCAGTGGCATTAAAGAGCATGAAAAGTCAGTCTCACCAGATCTGTCCAGAAACAGGTTCATCATAATTTCCCAGATATTCACAGACAACCCCAAAAACACAGTTGGACACATCTTAGGCCACCCAAGATATTTCCACACCACCAGCTGGTATTTATATGTTCCAAGGCATTGATTTTTAACTGTGGCTTTACAGTTCTGTTAACCTACATGAAGCTTTAGGAAAAAAAAAATTGTTGAGAGTAAATCCTAAGGATCAAAAGAAAACAATACAGATGGAATAACTAAATATATGTAAGGCAATAGTAACAGTAAGGTGGTACTTTGTTTAATAAATTCAGAAACAATTAAAAGTTTGTGTATTAAATAACTGTGGATTTTTTTTTTATAATCCAAAGGTTTCTACTGATAGGTTTCTAGCTTTTTCTTTAAAAGTCAAAGGTTGCTGGTGAGATGAAGACAAATCTTAGTCTAAGGCCTGCTTTTGGTATGTACGGAAGAACAGTAATGGACAGTAAAACAGTTACATACCAAAATATACAGAAAGGCAGAATCCTAATTCACAACTAAATTTAAGCACTTAAATTAGGCAGACAGGGTCGCACTTCAGAGGTGCTCACATCATTTATCTCTCTCCATCAGCTGAGCGAGGAAAACTGGACTCTCATCTGTGCAGAGCTGTCTTACTAAGGGCCTACAATCTGATCAGGTTAAGCACCTTACTTATGAAGACTGGACCCCTTCCAAAATCACTCCTGTTAGTCAGGAATAGACAGCTCTAAATTAGCTGGAAATACCGCCAATAAATGTGAAGTAAAATACATCAGAGGATATAAAATGAAATTAATCTTACAAGGCATTAGAGTCTGTATAATGGTTGGTTCAGCAGGGAACTGTAGGTACCATTGCAGACAGCACACTAAGAGCATGCTCGTAGTCCCAAAAAATCTAACAGTATTCAAATGCTGTAGAAGCATAGAGGAGAGGATGGAAACAGCACAGACAGCATCGCAATGCCTTTACATATTAAAGTGATAGAGAGTACTTGAGATACTTCTCGTAGCACCAGACGCTATGTCCCATAAAATAATGCAGTAGACTTGCTGAGAGTTCACACAAAAATTACAGAAATGGAAATGTGGTCTTATGAAGAGGAATTGGAAAGACAGAGGATTTTCCCCTCATACAAGAATGAATGAGAGGCAAAATGAAAATATTTTACAGATTAGTGTTATCATATAAAACAGCAGGGAAAGCAGATCAGGGGCTTCCACTCTGACTCTGGAAGGAAAAACAACAAGGCATCCACAGAAATTAAAAGGTGGGCAAGTCAAAACTTATAAAAGGAAATACCTTTTTATATTACGTGTAATTAAATTGTGGAACTCATTGCCAAAGGAAGTTGTTGAGACCAAAAGCTCAACCAGATTCATCAAGAGGTGGGATAATATATCGATATCATGGATATCCAGAGTTATCATAATTAAAGAAAATAAAACTTTTGGAAGAGATATTAAACCTAGTGCTTCGGGGCTTAAGCTAATTTCTCACAATTAGTGAGTAGGATCAGGAGATCTTTGTGGAGGCAGATTATTCTACCGCTGCCTCCTGCAGGGTTCTTCTGTCATTCTTTATAGCATCTGGTTCCAGTTATATCAGATAGAGTAACAGACAAAATGGTTCTCCAGTCTGACTTAGTCAAGGATTCCTCTATACTTCCACTCCTCTGTAATGAAGCTCTGCCCAGAAGTGGGTGTGAGTACATCTTAAACCCTTGTGTGAAAGCACAGGACGGGGCCACAATTTGATCCTTAGTCACATGTGAAGGATATGTAAACACATGCTCACATGCTTGCAGGGATTGATTGTTTTCCAGATTTTAGTGTGAGGTTTTCCTAGCATTTCAGGATTTCTTATTCCACACAGAGGTGCAAAACAGTCTTGAGAGAGAGGTAAAAGAGTTAAGACAATCCAGATAATATATCATGTTTGTTGTCCCAAAATAACAAAGCCCATGAAAAGTATAAATAAATAGACAGGACACTCCAAGAAGAATTTTTTGAAGGAGGTAATTAAAAAGATGCCTCTTTTCCCTATTTCTTCTCACCTTGTTTTAGTTTTGCTAAGTCTCAACAGAAAGTCTCATTCCCATCCTGGCATGCGGGTCTTGAAGCCTGAGCGTTCATATAGACCAACCATGAAATAAGCAACCCATAGACTTTCCTCTCCGAACTGATATCCTGTCCACTGTATGCAGCTTAAACTTAAAAATCAGCAGCAGTGAACTTCTCTAAACTAGGGCTGGCAAGAGAGAGGTACCATTATCGTGGTTTGAGAAGATATCCGAGAGTGAACTGTCAGTCACTGAGAAAATACATCTTTTGTATTGTTTGCATAGCACAAAATGGGGAAGACAAAAGTTTTTGGAGTTAATCCAAACATAATTTTTACCTCTTTTTGAACCAACAATAATTGACCTAGTTTTACTCCAAACAATAGCTGACCATGACAAACATAAGAGGTCTTTAAAAGCTGACTTTTAATCCCACCCACCCACCAAAGCACTTTCTTTCTTTCTTTGGAGAATTAAATTGCCTCAGTATAAAGAAGTCATACTAGCTTTAGTTCTAGAAATCTGATCCTACATTTTTTTCCCATGAAGAATAATTCCTTGATCTGCTATCTTTGGCACTTTTCCTAATCCTTACAAGCATTCATTATCTATTTTGTTTGGTTGGGTTTTGAGCTACATTTGGAGATATTATTGGCAAGTACTTGCAAATATACAGTAGCCTGGGTAACCCCTTCTTTTGTGTTTACCTTCACACACAGGGTTAATTTAAGCTACCTCTGTCAGTGTGGGTGGAATTTAATCAAGTTCATAACTAGAATTTTGCTTCATTTGACCATCCTTGAAAGTAATTTCTTTAAAAAGTAGTAACTGCAGATATAAATTAAAAGCATTATAGACAAAGATTTTTACCTTTTTAGTTGTTATTTTTGCCCTTGTCTGGGTGAATTTAAAGATATAATACTTCCGCCAGCTCAGGCTCTTATCCTCAAGTGTAATTTTTTTTCAATATTTCATTTTGAAAGCATTTTGGCAATGACAGCTAGTTAGAAAATGTCTTCTACCCCTTGTAAAATATGGACTTTAAAATAATTGATTAAAAAAGTCAGGTTTCATACAGTAGTGTTGTGACTAAAATGTATTTCAAACTCCTATTTTCTTAGTTTTAACTTTCAATGTCTTATTTAAGTTTATGTAAACAACAACAATTCAGATTTCTATTTTTTACTCTACTATCTTATAATTTTTTTCCTTTTTAATCATCTTGTTTCAACCTCCTCCACCCCTATACACCCTACTGAAACAAGGGCAGAGGAGGTAAACACTGTGTGAAAGCTGTGGAAGGAAACGAATTCTGCACTTATTTATGTCTCCCAAATGGAGGAATTCAAAATAATATGAATGAAAAAATTATTTTTGGGGTGATAAATAATAGCAACAGTTATAGTAATGCAGATCTACAGTTGAATAAATATATGAATATGTAGTTGTCCAAGTAGTTTTATTTTGAATAAAAATTAATTTATACAGACTTCTCTGCAAGCCTCAAGCCTGCTTGCTCTGACCCAAGAGTTACTGTCAAAAATGCAAAACTTTATCCTGGAGTGATTTTTTTATAAGTGACTCATAACCCAGCGAATATAGGGAGGAATGCTGACACAGTCCCATCTATTCTAGCTCAGACAGTGCTACCCAGTTTCCTGTACATAAAACTCATTTAAATGCAGTGATGACAAGAGCCTGTGTTTTCACAAGCCCTATAAACTTCAGTTCAAACAAATACCTGTTATCAGGCTATTCAAGAAAAGGAATGTGGGAGGGGGGTTGTTTTAATGTTTTACTTAGTTTTGAAGTGGTTGAATGGTTCATCAACCCACTGAGTAGTTTCCTTAATCATTTTCTTTTTAATTAATAGACTTGTGAACAACCACAACTGCCTTGTGGAAACACTAAACAGATGACTAACTTGCAGTGAGCAATCTACTCAATACAGTCTGCCTTAATTTGAGCCATACATGCTGAAAAATAAAAGCATGGTAACTATGCAGGTTATTGTATAGTTTTGTGTCTGCTTTAAGTTAAAACAAGTCCCTGGTGAGCAGAAAGCAACTATCATAAAACTGAGAGGAACATTTTAGATTTATTGCCACCTGTTAGCGTGATTTTTAGCCGTGCAAAGGACATGCATTATCAGCCAGGTTTGTGTCACAGTGCTGGTGCTGGTGGCAACTATGGCTGCAGAAAGGAATGGTCAAGTGTCAGCTCTGTGGACTAGAGCAGACGTTAGCGCCTGATTACAGGAAAGATAGCACGCATTATCGCTGTGCTTCTTCTGTCCTGTTTCTGGATAGGAACCATCTACTGGGGGTTCATTAGAAACCAGCCTCGAGGCAAGTCAGCTCTGTAAACTACAGCTGTCTAATTGGTTTTGCTTGTGTGCGCTGTCTTTGCTTTTATAATGGGGAAAAGCAACACAGCCTTTCTAATTAGATTGTTAAACATAATAGCTGAATGGCACAGCAGTAAAGAATTTGCCCTACTCTTTGTAATTCCAGAATAAGGCACAGCAAAGATCCAGGATTTTTCCAGCCCATTTCCCCCATCATCATACCCAATGGTAATGAGACTGGGTGGGTTTTTTTTTCCTTAAAATAATGCAAACGATTGTAGGCCTTGCTAAAATCCAAAATAAATGTCAAAACAGAATTCCAGGAGCAAACACATCTCTTCCTTTATTCTGTTGTCTCTGCTTTCATTTGCTTCAAATGCTGGGGCTATGCACTAATTGGTGTCTTTGTTGGCAGTGAACACAAGGGGAAAAAAATGTACAGGCTTGGAAGATGAACTCTCCTCTCTGCCTGGAGGTGGTCCCCCTCAGCCAAGGCTGAAATGCATCTGGTACAGTGGGGAAAGCTCAAAAATCACAATTTGCTGCACCTGTTTTGTATATTAAGAAAGGAATTTGGTCTGTCAGTTCAGCACCTTTCATAGGCTCTAAATTGATTCAGAAGGAATAAGAAAGCTCCACAAAGCCAGTTTTCTTCTCAGTGCCTTAGACTCAAAGTTCTTGATTCTTTTATAGGTCCTCGCTGGTTTTCACATAAAGATTTTGTTAGCATGTTGAGCATATGCTGAAGGATGCACAGAGGCCTCTGTTTCCATTTGCTTTCTATAGAGTAATTCAACACATATCCTTACACACATGATGTGGGTATTTGGAAGGATTCCTAATACAATTTTTCCCTTTTTTAACAATTATATTCTCTTTTCCTTTGACAAGTCTATCCTGGTGCAGAGTCTCCATTGGATCCATAGAAGAAACAGAGTACTGATCAAGTAATCAAGCATCAAATAAGTGCATAATTTGTATTGATTCCAAGTCACTCTTGACAACATGCTAGCATGTTTTACCAAAGTCCTCAAATCATTCTGTCACTTTTTGTCAGATACCCTTTTCTGATTCCCGAGTTAGAAAATAGGGAAATGGAGAATGATTTGATAGAACATGAACTTCCTCATAAATGTTGTTTGAAAACGTAAATTCTTCAGTACTCGTGCAAAATAGTCATTTTTCTAGATTAGCACAGAAACTGATGTTTGAGATGTATGAAGATGTCACAGGAAATAGCAAACTATTCAATGTGCAACTGCAGTAAATAACAGCAAGAGGAACCAGCTGGGCAACTTTTATGTGGGTGTCTCAAAGGAAACAGAAAATTAATAACAAAAGATAAGAGCACTGAACCTTTAGCACATATTGCTCTCTACTGCCTTAAGGCTTCTGAGTCAAAATGAATTTGATTTCTGAACAGCGACACTTGCTTATCTCTCAGGGTTGCACTTTGTTCTGCAGAACATCAGAACTGAAGTCTGAAAGGAATTGGTTGAACCTCATCTTGCACAGTTTCCTTCTATTATGTCATGGTCACACAGCCCTGTATTATCAGAAACACACATAGCAAATAAAACTCATTTTGTTTTCAAAATTGGAGACTTTTCCCTTTTCTTTTATCTATAAAACATTAGCCTGTATCATACAACTCTTTTAATTCTTGAGAAATTGTTGTTTAGGTAATAACTGTAAATAGCAAATACTGAAAAATTTTAGATTGTAACACTAGAGGATCCCAAAAAGCAAGTTATTTTCTGTAAGAGATTATCTCTGAATATGAAGATGACAACTAGGTAATTTTAAGAAATTTGCATTCATGTCTTATCTACCTTTCACCTGACTCATCCAATTATGATATAAACATCATTTTAATAAGTAGATACAAGTCTATCACCATTTATTCACCATTCAAGATCTTACCAGAATGATAACCCCTGATACAAAAAATTAAGTTTCTAAGGTCTCCATTAAAGACCTTCATCATAAAATGGGTCTGAAAAGACCTTGAAAAGTTATTTGATGCTTTCTATTGTTACATGAGACTGCTCATGACTTTTTAATGTAAGAATTTGATAATCTCCAGGGATGGAGTTTTCACAACATCTCCGGGCAATTTGCACTGATGTTAGACAACCCTCGTGGTGACATTTATTTCCTGATATCCAGTAAAGATTTTCTCATTTTGCTTTTTGTGTGTATTCCTTCTCATTCTTTTGCTGTGCATCCCCAAGAGAAGACGCCAATAAGATCTGGCTTTACCTTCTGTCCTCCAGTCTGAGCAAATCAAGGTTTCTCAGATGCTTCTTGTACATCAAGTACTTAGCAGCTAATCACCTCAGTAAGTCTAGGTGATAGACTGGACTCGTTCTGGTACCTTGGAGTTAGTCTTGTCTTGAGGAGTCCGAAACTGGACATAGGTCTTCAGATGTAGCCTCAGAAGTATGGAACAAAGAATATTCTATTGCCTCAGTCTGGAGAATCTATTCTCACTAATTCGAGTCATCCACCAGGACTGTTATCTCTTCAAAGTTGCCTTCTCCCCAGCCTGTCCTGTTGCATGAGATCACTCTCTAACACATTGGAAGAATTTACATCTGCCTTTCTGTAAGCCCACTTCTCCAGTGTACTGAAGTATGAAGTGTGTTTCTTCCTTATTCTTGCCACTGCTTGTAAGAGAGAAACTTGCCCTCCCACTATTCGTTACCACGGCTTCTGGGGAAAACCCCCTATTAAAAATAAGTGAAGAGTTTTGTCTTTAGAACCAGTTAGTAACTTTCATGGAAGTTCAGTAAAACTTTTGTGCAGGAGAGTCCCACCTATCTGAAGCACAAACACATAGGAAAGAATGAGGTAGGAGTCAGGAGGAGTTGTGTTGCCTATACGATGCGTTTGCTCTGTATGACCTGGGAGGAATATGTCTGCCACCAGCCTCAATGCAGACAGGGAGGGCAGGAAAATGAGAACTCTTCCCAAAGTGGCCAAACTTAGAGAGCTACACCCTGGAAGCTGTACAAACATGCATGAGCTATTAGGCACTACTAGATAGGAGTAGAGAAGGTTTTGCTCACTTTCACCTGTTTGTATAGATATTCATCAAATGGAAGGAAAGTATGTTTGAAACCATTAGCTGCTACTGAAGAATTCTTGTTGGTTGCCAAAGACTATCACAATTTAGTAGTGAGACCTTTTTTACTGCAGCGTATAAAGCAGTCAGACTGGAATCTTTCTTCTTGAAAATGAAATTGATATGATAAATTAATGAACAAATGCATTCTGCTCATTTACATTAGAGTTAATCACAAAATTTTAGTGAAATGTAAAAAAGGAAAAGAGAGAAAGCGAATTGACTGCTGGCCAGAACCTTCCAACATCATGCTTTTTCATTAGAAAGTACCAGTTCTCAAAACATAGTAATTTTGTGGCACTTGATCTGTTTTAACAAGACTCTGTGAAGAGATTTTCTGTATTTAATGAGACAACAGGTGAGAGGTAACCTAATAATGTTAGCAAATATTTTTCCATGAGTAAGAGGCCTATCCAGAAGATAATACTCAGCCGTGATTCAGGTTCTTTCTTCTTGATCCAATGATATGAAGTGAAACAGGCCCAAAAGCAGACACAAACCTATTTGTTAGGGCACTCACCTACATTAAGTAGCCTTGGTTTCTCGCTGTGAATCAAGCCAGACAAGAGCTTGGCTTTTCCCCAGACACTCTTCAGCAAATGCTTTAGGCAGAAACCTACTGTTCTGGGTAAGATTCTCACAAATTCCAGAATTTCAAAGAGTGTTTCTACTTTACTTGTAAGTAAAATGTAACCATTGTTCTCTGGCCAGACCCAGGCAGAGATTCTGCCAAATTTATAGAAGACAACAAGGCTGGAATTCATCTTATTTAACCCCAAGCATGCCCTTATCCATGGAAAGAATTAAAATTTTCTGGGGTGCAATACGTCTGGTCTTTCTTAGATACCTTAGGTGAGGCTTCTCTTACCAGATGTTCATATGTCCAAGCTGGTCTCCCAAGTCAGTGGACCAAAGAAAGGCAACTTTACAGTATGACTTGCTTCATTCTAAGGTAAACGTCTAAAATTCTCTACAACTGTTAGTTTCTTTCCATTGACTATAAACAGAACAAAGAAGGACAACTCAGCGAAAAACATCTTTCTCATAAACATTTGACACTGGATGCAATGAATTCGATCCTAAGAGGAAAAGTTTGTGCCCATTTGTATTTGGAATTATGGCCCATATCCATCTTTAATAAAGAGAGGGCAAAAACAGGGATTTAAGAGAAGTGTGGGGGTGTTTTCTTGGGTATGCTATTTGCTTTTGTAGGCTTTGGAAGAAAACTTACACTGTGTTCTTTCTTAGGCTATGTGCTGAAACATGTTTCTATGCTGTAAAGATTAAATAATTAGTAGAACATGGTCAAGATCAAAAGGCTGTTCTATGTCATAGCTAATTTGAGAGTTACCACAAGTATGATAACTAGTGATTCCTGCTGGTCTGATACCTGCTGCAGCTAACTATGTGAATTTAGAGTGAAATGTAATACACTCACATTGTGTTTTAATTCAAGTTGTCATAAGGTGTTAATTTAAGAACTGAATATATTTTTACTACTCCTCATCTCCCAGTTATTATTAACATAAAAGTGAATAATGGGCTTCTATTCTAAGCAAGAATAGTTAAACACCTGGCCAGTGACCTCTCAGACACCAGTTTTGAAAAAATGTATGCAATAAAAAGCTTTATGCTGATTCTATGCACAGCTTTATCACAAAGTAGTCTCACAATGCTGTTACTGCATATTGGGGGAGGAAGTTATTATTTTCTTTCTTTCTTTCTTTTCTTTCTTTCTTTCTTTCTTTCTTTCTTTCTTTCTTTCTTTCTCTTCTCTCTTTCTCTCTTTCTTTCTCTCTTTGTTTCTTTCTTTCTCTCTCTCTCTGTCTCTTTCATATTTGGCATATTGAGGACGTCCATCTATGTATTGTGTAAGAATCAGTATCTTCGTTATGCAGCAAACACAAAAAATGACTGATTTAAAGAAGAATAATTTAATTTCGCATTATTCATAGATGTGAAAAGCAGTAAGCAAGAATGTTCTATTACTCTGATGCAAAAAATTAGTCATTCTATGCCAGTGACTCATGCATCAATGCTTTGATATGCATAAGCTGAAACATTCACCCTTAAATTAGCCTTTGCATCTTGCTGTGATCTATCCACCTCTATCTTAACCACAGGCATTATTTGTGTGGAATACTGTTCCTACGCACTTCCCTGTAAACACATTTGAATACATATTGTATGAAATATAGTCTTTGACTTCTAAAAGACCTCTGATTTGGTTGTTTCAGTTTCAGAGGGAGAACTGCCATAGCCTCATGGCCAGAAGTGAGAAGAACTGCTAATTGCTACAGCTTTTGTTAATCATCCGAACAGCAGAAATCGTGAGTTCTACTACAAGGTACATCTAGCTACATATGACTGTTCAAGGTGAGAACTTAGTTTTTTGAAGGCTGTCATATATCTCATCTCTATGTGTAAAACTAAAGTGTATCAGAGAAGTAGCAGGCTCTCATATCACCTAGAAACAGTTGTTTACAGCTTTTCCTTCCTCTTTTTTCTTCCATTTCAAAGCTATAGGTCTTTTCTTTCTCCTATGTTAATATATTTCTTTTTAATAATCCACCTTTTTTTTCTACTAGAAGGGTCTTATAACGCCTTAAACTTCTATTTTCTTCCATATTTTTCTTAGATACTATACTTTCTATTACGTTATCTGGACACTCACTTCAAGAGCTTCCAATAGACTCTTTTTAACTTTGTTCCAGTAATGATTTCAGTTAAAATTCTCTTTAGGAATTTTTCATTAAATATGTTTTAGCCTTCAATAGATATAACAAATCTTAAACTTTTCATCATTATGTTCCAGTAGTGATTGAATGTAGCAGAGTCAGGGTTCCATGACATAAGACATTGTCTTTTTTTAGTTGAACTGGGGAAAATAACAGATTTGGTTTAAACTTTGAAGAACACTAAAGGTGAAATAAGGCAACTTGCTTAAGTATCTTGTTTTATTCTACAGTGAAATTCAAAATACCTTACATTTGTTAATAATTTGCCATGCCGCTCAAATTTGACAGTATGCCAGTACATACAGACAAAAGAAGAAAGCCATCTGAAGACCAAGAATTAATTTCTGGTCAAAATAAGAGATAGAATAATCCACATACCAACTAAGACAACTTAGTGCTTAGGGCACTTGCTTGCAGGGCTGGAGACCTTGATCAAATCCCAGACTGACTTTTTCTCCCCCTGATTTACCAAGAAAAAGATCAAAGACCTTATTTCTGTTTGACCCTGGGACTGAGCCATTTGGAAACTTCAGTAAAGCACTTCTCAAAGGAGGAACCCTTTTAAACTCTTACATCTCTTTTGCTATTTTTTTTCATTTACATTTGAAAACTCTGCATGCATATTAATTTTGTAAATTATGTCCTATTTGTCATATAAGTAAGACATTCAACTTTCAGCACTGATAATGACAGCTAAACTTATTCTGCCTTCTCAGATGAGCTCTGGTCACGTTCCTGTTTTCTCTAGCATAAGTGCAATGGGTATTCAGAGCTTTTGGATTTCACTTTTACCTAGATATCCTTTAGCTATCTTCCTTCAGTACATGGCTGATTTTTCACTGAGATGCAAAGTCCATTGGTTACTTTACTGTGTTGTGTTTTTTGGTTTTTGCTTGATTATATTTTTTGTAAAGCCATGTATCACAGAGGGTACAGAGGAAGCTTCTCCAGAAATATTCCTTTTTTACTCTTTCATATGCCTAGATTCACATCTCATTTGTATATGATGGTGTAATGCCAGTGGAGACAATGAAAGTAAAATTAAATTAGCTCTCAGTGAAGAGGATGCAGTATTGCCAGAGATACTACTGTAAAGGGCATCTGAACCATGATTAGTCTTGGAGAGCAGGGTTGAAGATGCTGACCCAGATAACAGAGCAAGAAAACTATGCATATGTCATGGCCTTCTGCAGATTTCAAATTTCTGACAATTTGAAAAACCATGAACTTTATTTTGAAATCATAAGAGAGATCTATATTTTTAGAATGATCTCAGCTCTTCTTTCTCTTATTCTAAGCATGTGAGATTTCTGTGAAGGGAAAAACTAACAACATGACAACTGTTCTAGAGTACATGTAGTGGCTTATATGTGTCAGAATGTATACAGATATTCCTTCTCCATTCTTGCAAGTAACTCAATTTCATTAACTTTATCATGCAGTCATGGTCTTTATTGAGTCTAGAGAAAGACTTTTGTGGGGTTTAACTTAGACATGGGTGAATGATGGTAAAAAATGAATGATGGTCAAAAGCAATAGATTCTGTTCTTAATTCTTTAATATCTGCTTGACTGAGGTCAGAATATTTGGCCCCACCAACATTCACAGGACAAGGCTCAGAGCACGGAAGTTTGTAAAAGGACTGAGAGAATAGGCTCATTCTGTCCTGAAGTTCCCAGCACAGCTACGTGGTGCAGAGGGAGGAGGATGATATGGCAGTGGTGTCTCCCACCATGGAAGCTTCCCAGGCTGTGCAGCAAAGCCCTCCCAGGCAGCCAGCGGGAGGACCAAGCTAGAGCATGGACATGCTCCGCTCCTCACATGAACTCCAGGAACAGGGCAAGGGGGCTGCATGCCTGCTGAAGAGAAGCCTCTTTCTGTGTGTACCTTGTCAATTTAAAGGGTGGAAGATGTAACGGACTCTGCTTGTAGTCACACCTGCCCTGCCAGAGAATGCAGGAAGAGCCAATGGGACTGGAGGGGCACCCCAGAGCCAGGGAAAGGCCTCAGGGTGTGAAGCTGAAGAACAAGCCTTTTCCTAGGGAGATAAGGGGCACTGCCCACAGAAAAAGGCTGTAGAGAAATCTTGGAGTGGCCTAGACCTCCATGGCAGCCCCCTAAGACTCAGTCCCTGTCCCACTGGTGCTGGCTCAGCTCCCCACAGCACTGCCCTGCCTGACTGTGGGACCCTCCGAGCCAGATGACAGGATAGGTGGCCCAACCTGTTCTTGACTCACCCCAGAGAGGTGTCTGGATGCCTGGGGCTTACCAGCTACCCTGCTGCCCTGCCTTCCTAACATAGGGAAGCCCACAGCCTCTGGAAACTGGACCACCCATCCCTGCAGCATCATACCCATCTCCCAGGCTTCACCTCTCCTCCTCCAGAGCCTTTCTGCATGCCCTGAGGTGCTCTTGGTACAATGTTTGATATGCCGTGGAGAGCAGGAATGGAATATCCTCCACCACTATCTCTGCCCCTGCTTAAACTTCGGTGCCAACCTCACATTCCCTACTGCAAGAAGGTAATCAGTGCCTTGGGAACCGGAAGCATCAGGACCAGAGGGAAACCAATGCTTCACACCTTGGATTCTGTGCCTGAGAGCTCCTTTGCCTATTGCCAAAGAGAGAGATGAGGGGAACAGAAGCAGACAATCGTGCTGACCCATAGCATATCCTCTGACCTGCTCCTTGGGATTGGCATGTCCAGGCCAGGGCTTAGCTTGGAGTAGACAGTGCAAACCAGCACTCTGCAGTGATTTCTCATCACCTCTGTTATTTTAGAGAAAAATGTGTAAATACTCATGTATAGGCTTCACTATTGAGGTATCATTTAGTAATCTATTCTCATACAAGTTTTCTTCCTCATGTGTAAGCTATTAAGCATGATTGTTTAAGGAAGTTAGCTGGAGTCACTAAATATTCCTGTCACATGATTTTGGGGAGACTTGTTTTCCCTAGGCCTGTAACCACATATCAGAATTAACAGCGTATACTACATATACTCTTGGCAAATAGGAATATGGGGAAGAAATTACACTGCAATAAATAATTTCTGTTTTCCCTCTTGCTTTAGTGATACAAATTACAAGGGAAATATGACTTCAAGTAAGCATTTATGTGGTTAGAAATTCTACTAAAACACTTTCAGGTCACCTTTGGGAATGTATTTCCCCAAGGCTTTTATTTTGGTGGCTATATGTGAGTGTGTATTTTTGGTGGCTATATGTGTATTTGTGCATTTGTGCACAAAAGTGTTTCTGTGTGGCAGTGGAAAGTCCATGGGGATGTGTTCGAGTGCATTATGATGACATTTATCACAGCAAAAGCTTGCTAAGGAGACTTAGTCTTTTGTAATTGAAACAACGCACTTGGTTTTATTTCATCAACTTTCATAATGCCTGCTTATAGGTAAACAGATAAATGAGAGGAAAAGTTGTTTCTATTGCAAAACATTTAGAAAAAATTTTAGAAGTGAAACTAGTATCTTTAATTTCTCTCTAGACTCTGCTGCTTACTTTTTAGCATATAGCTCAGTATTCTCTAACAAAAAATACTTTATCCATAGTCTCTCATTAGAAAGTCCAACTCATCCTCACATTTTGTGTGTTTGTTTGCATGCGTATTTACTGTCTATCTCACACCTCAGTAACATGTGTTTCTCTGTTTCCTGAAGGTAACTACTCATTTCCTAGCTTAGAACTTGGGTTTTGAACAATACTTCTTTTCCCTAAACACAGATACATCTCTTTTCATATTATCCTCAGTTTTAGTAATATCCATCAAAGCTAAATCAGAAGGCTACACTGCTGCTGCAGTTTGCACTGCTATTCAACGCTACACAGGTCACTGGATACAGGGACATGCAGTCCAGCAAACATCTGCTAGAGTGATTAGAATTACATCAACACTGGTGGAGAAACGTTTGTTAAAACCCTTTGAAGATGAAAAGTCATACACACAGGATAATTATATGCAAAATTATAACAAAATTACACACAGATTCCTTCTTCATACCTTTTCTTTGCTGCCAAATACCTTATCAAAATCCCCAACCCCTTGCTTAGAACATGAGTCTAAATGTGTTTGTTTTGCAAAGACAGATGAATACAACTGAGTGAAATTGTGAAGGTGGTCATTTCAGTTTACTGAGCTTGATTCAAATGACAAGAGGATAGATTCATACAGCTACATGCCTATGGTCATGTGTTGCCACATTACTCTCTGTGTGTATTTGGATCCCACAGAATACCACAGTGTGCGTCTGGGGACTTTCAAGGCACATAAAATGCAAACAGCTCTTTGGAGGTCACATGATATGCTTTCTGTAGCTAATGTTATGTAACTGTATAGCTAGACTGGGAAAAGACCCTGTACCTAAACTTTGCGAGCCTCCAAAATGCAACTCAGAGTCCTTGTGTACTGGCAGACATGAAGCATGACCACCCAGGCACTGAGGAATGAAGCACGGAGAGGAGCTACAAATACAGGCTCCAGTTGGAGAACCAGATAAGCTTCCATCACAGAAGGAACTGTTCTGAGAACAGTTGAAGGGATGAAGTTCAGAGACAGCAGTTATCAACAGCTGCCCAAAAAAGCAGAATAACCTTTTTGTGTCCCAGGAAGTTCAGACAATGTGCTTCCAGCCTCCATTCCTTGTGTGTGTGTGTGTGTGTGTGTGTGTGTGCGCGCGCGTGCGTGTGCACACACATTGCATTAGTTCATTTAATGACTGAGAGTGAGGGTGCCTGAAATTATGCTTTATTACCCTCTTGTAAATAAATAAATAAATAAATATTGAAAAAACAACAACAACAGCATAAAACACAGAGAAGGAAAAGAGGAAAAAAAAAGTCTGTGTTGCTCTGACCAATGTTTATTGATCCCTGACATGTGACCTTCCTAATATGAAATACAGGTTCTTAACTATGGCCCTGCATATGATAGTGTTATTGTAGAACCAATCCACTGTGAGCTCAGTAATAGACTAGAATTTTTCCAGCTGCCATTTCTATTATCAGATAAACAAGGCCTAGTATCAACAGAGCACAAAACCTTAAGTTTCCTTGTGCAATACCCTACACAAAATCTCCAATCTTTCTTTATTTTTCGCACTGGAAAACATTTATTAAATTTAGCCTTCCCTCACGTGGACCAGCCTTCATCTCAAGCTGGGAATTTATGCTTTACAGACAATTATGAATCTTCAGGAATTCTACAGTACAGTTTGAAAGAAAAACCTGTGGTCTTCCTAACTTATAATATTCTCTTCTACCTAAATCTTTGTCTATTTCAGTTACTCATCAGACTTCAGTACTTGTTTAGTCACAGATTTAGTCATCAGAAATGCAAGTGTTTAGTCTAAGTTAGTTGTCTTGGATGGGGAAATGCTGGCATTTCCAGAAGATAACCCTTTCTGCCTACTGAAACAATGTCCCTTTAAGTGTCATGAACATTTGATTAAGGTGCTTGCAAAAGTCTTGATTAAGGATCTTGCAAAGATCTTGATTAAGACCTTTGTCCTTCAGTTATAAAAGAGATTTAGAGAACTAGTAGTGCCTAACATCAGGTGAGAAGCATGTTACTTTTCCAAACTTACGGCCAGGTTGTAAGGAAACTGCCATACCTTCTAAGATTACACTGGCCAAGTAATTCCTCAGACAACACTTCTTTTGCCTATTCCATTCCACCTACATCTGAATTATTCCCTGTGTTGCACTTCATAAACATTTACAGTTAATACGTTCTGAAGGGAACAAATAACAGTTTGCCTGCTATGAATGTGGGCTTGTTCACCAACTCCACTACCCTCTTCACTTTTGCCTTCAGGATACTGACTGGAAATATGTTATAGTTGTGGGAAGAATATTTTTCTGCTGAAAAGTAGCATTCAGTGCATAAACAATTCATTTTGTGGAGGAACCTGAAGCTAAAAAAGATGTTGCTTTAGGAAAAACATTTATAATAAACTATACAATAATCATAGTTATTTTTTCCTCTAAATTTGTGTTGTCATTAAAAAATCCTTTAGATATCTTTTATATTAGAAATTATTTTGTCAGGGCAAAAAAACCAGAAATTGAAAACTATAAAAATAAAATATCTTAATAAGGAGGAAACTTGTGGAATTATGAAATGGTTAAAAAATGTTTAAATTTCGGGTTAAATATTGGTAGAGAGGAAAATCTGTATCAAAATTTCGTACAAAAAATTGTTCAAGATCCTTTGAAATGCTTTGAAAGTTGATGAAAAATGCAAAACAGATTTGTGCACTTAGGATGACTGATGTTTTTTGGATTGAAACATCTGGTTTTTCCTCAGTATCACAGCATTGACATCTGGAATTATTAGTCCATAGGATCCCTTCACAGTTTTGACAAATGTAAGAGCAGGCTCCCAAGTCAGAAAGCATCAATGTGCCTTTGCAGCCAATTGGGACAACCTCAGTGAACACTCTGATCCCTCAGGATATCATTCTGTGTGCCCTAGTTAATACTGAGGAAGAGATAAGCATCCTTGTGCCTGTAGTACAAGACTGTAGCCTGGGAACTGGCAGGTACCACACAGCAGCCAACACTTAAGGTTTTTCTAAGGCATGGTGGGAGATTTTCTTTTTTCCCAGTAGGCAAAGCTGAATTTTAAATCTCCATAAAATGGAATAAAGGCATATTCAGCATGTGTAAAACTTATCAACTCAGTGTACAATTTGAATTTCTGGTTTCACATTTATCATGTCAGAGATGGTAGTGAGGACCACTATTAAGATCAAACTCAGACTCCTCTGTCTGAGTTTTAATTATTGCAGCATAAAAGGATCTTCAAGTCTCCTGAAAACTATCCTTTAACAAGCAGAACACATCATATATCACTATCATTACAAGTAGTACAGGTATAAAGCCCTTCCCAAGTCAGTGGAAGGAACATCTTTGTTTTCTCCACTTCAGTCAAGCGCTGCTTGCACCTGCAGAGCCAGGTAGCTGCCCTTGCTTCCCATGAAGGAATGTTTCCTTGTGATATTCTAAGTGGGATCCCTCCAATGGGGTTGCAAAAGGAGTTTTAATAATGTCCTTCTTCTAAGACAATGGAGATAAGCAACACACAGCAAGGATAGTATTAGTAATACTCTGTTTCAGTCTACACTTTGAAGTTGTCACTGACCTCCTTTCACTTCTTTTTGAGCCTTTGTGTTGAGACAGAAATAGTGTGGTAAAGCAGCACAGGTCAACATACAGAGCTACACATAACAGGATGGCAGCACTACTTGAAATAGCATCTTTTTCAAGAGCAAAGACACAAGAAAAACCTTTTTCTTTGATGTTTTTATGGTCATAGACTTGGCCTGGGAGTCGAGCAGGTGGATATGCCAGTCCTGCAAGACAAGAGCACCTATTCCAGCTTTCTAACACAGCCAATACAAGTTTTGTTCCATACTGCAACATCTAGTGCTTCCTATGCTCTAGCTAAGTCATTGGAAGCAAACTGTGGAAACCTTGATGAAATGCTGCATACACAGCACAGATGCCATGCCTGCACTCTCTGATGATGCAAACACCAGCTTCTTGCTTGGAGATGGATGTTTGCACTACTCCCAAAGCACTAAAGCAGTACGAAGGATCTGGCATCTACTGTTGAGAGATACCAGCAGCTGTGTTTTCTCCAACACTGAACTGTCCCAGCGATGAGGCTGCTTGACAATTTGCTTTGAAACTGTGTTTTAAACTAAATACATTTTTTTCTGAGAACAAGGAGGTTCTAAAAAAAAACTCAAACAAACAAGCAAAAAAACCAACCAAACAAAAAAAAATCTTAAAATTGAAATTAAATTTCACAAAAATCTCCAAATAAAATAATCTTCACCTTGTGCTGTGAATTTAGAAGTAGCAAATTATATGCTTACTACCCGACCTCTCTGGAAAATGAGCTACCAGGAAGAAAAAGCTACTTATGAGCCACAAAGTCCCTGCTTAAACAATCTTCGGGAGTTTGGACAGAACAAGGCCTTAAGGGTTTGGCTTTGGAACATAGGCACCTCCAGTAAGAAAGAAAAACCATCAGGAAAGAGCACATGAGTTTAATGTAAATAACTATGTTCAGTCTCCCATGTTTGAACATTTATTCTAATGTGAAAGACTTTTTTTAAGCAGAAAGTGACTCCCTGGTGTGTCTTGGATCCTAACCCAAGGGAATGCAACCCCTCCCATCACACAGTGAAATCACATCCCTGCTGTTAATGGTTCCCTGCACAAAGACTAAGAGCCTCTTGCACAGTCTTCTGTTGCACTGCAGGGAGAATTTGGGACTTGTACTTAAAAGCATATGAATTCTCTTCCAGGATCATGATCCTTTTTCAGCTGGCTGCTGCACTGATATAGTCACATTTGCTTTGTAACCAAAGTGTGCTGGAAAGCTTCCCCAGTTTGATTATCCCTTCCAGAGCTGGTGAAAACAGTGCTTTTTTTTAACCAAGTTATCTTGTTTAATCAGGACTAAGTAAACATATTACACACTAATAATAAAATCACTAGAAGTTCTCTACTTAATCTCTCTGATTTTCTTTAAAGGACTCAAACAAAGACCAGCAGGATCTCTAATCTTACAATCAACAAAGTTACATCACCAGCAGCCTTCATTTTATCTGTTTACAGATCGGGCTGATGTTGTTAGAGGGTGGTGACATTAACTGTTACTGTATCAGTAGATAGTGCAATTGCATTAGACAGGTCGAACTTTGCTGTCACTTCTGGTTCAAATTGCTGAGAGGAAACTACAGAGATTATTTTTAATACCAAAGGACATGACTGTGGCCAAGTTTGGAGCAGTAGACCACAGGTGCCACCGAAGATGCCACAGGAGCCTTTGCTGAAGCCTCCAGTCATGCAGGAAAAGCACCCCCGCTGCAATGCCTTTTGCCAGTGCAAGACCTTCATTAGGGCCAGGCAACCCCAGCTAACTGGATGTGGAGTGAGGAACATGGGGCAATAAATTCAGTCTGCTCCCCATTCCTTGGGCATGATGTCCCTCCAGCTAAAACTCGTCCTCCTCTCTCACACTCTGCCTCGTTCCAGCAGGATCCTTGGTGCAGGTGCATAAGGGTGCAGTTGGCAGCGCAGGAAGTCAACCACCAGCCCAACAAGAAGGCACTCTGAGATGGGGGCTGCCTGCCATCTCAGCTTCTGCATGGCTGCTGCATCACCTTCCCTGCCCCCTCCGCAGGCTGTGTCCTGGAAAGAGCCGTAGCTGATTATCATCACGCCTTCCGCATAAGAGGGATGTGCTGGAAGAGGCATTACTCCAGCAAGCCTCCCACAGCTCCTTGCTTGAAGTTAAAAGCCTGATCTAACCCTTAACAAACACGAATAAAAGTGCTAGGGAAGGAATTTTAATTGGCTAACACTAAATGCTTTGAAGATGCTGTGTCATTATTGACTGACTTTCAGCACACCTGAGCCAGCCAGAGGGCAGTGATGTTAGTTTTGAACCCAGGATATTACTGTTACTGTGTCTTAGTACCGCACTGTTAAACTGCATCATCTCTTTCCATTTAATAGATTTGTTGTGCCTCAGAGTATCAATAAAACCTTGCCTTGCTTCTGCACTGAGTTTGCAGGGAGGGTTAATGCTCGTTTCTTCTCACACCTCTGCCTGGCACTGTTCCATCACCAGCACATGGCTCACCCACATGTAATTTTGAGCACCCGCAGAGTGCAGCAGCATAGATAACCACCTCTTCTATCCCACTTCTTGCCAGAAGTCCCCTCCCTACCCTGAGCTGAGCAACACAGTGTGTGTTGTTTCTCCCCCATGCAGCTGCCAATGCAAAAAAGAGAGGTTAACAAGGACAAAGACAAGACAAGGAAGGAGAGTTCATCTCAACTGACATGAAATCAGAAGTCATCCAAATAGGAACCTGAAAGGATGCATACTGAGCCCAACAAAATGTTCCATATGGCATTATGGCATTCAGGTGCTAAGTGTTTGTCAGACAAGACAAAGCAGTTAAATTCATAAAGAGCCTTGTCACGATGCTTTTCAGCAGACAGAAGAACTGTTTTTGTGTCCTCTGCTGAAGGAAGTCAGAAACTCTATATTTCAATCTTTTCAAGTGACATAACCATAAGATGCAGGGAGCTTTGTCTCTTTTTCCTTTAGAAAAGGTCCTTTTAATTAAAAGTAAATGGCATATGATATTTACATGTCTGATGCCCTTTGTCTCCTATGTGATCACACCAAAGTATTAGGAATATTTCCACTATTAAATACAATATATGATGAAGCCCAGAGGAAAAAGCCTCAGTGACTATTTTTTCCTTACGTAAGGATATACAGGACTAAATCTGAAGCTTATGCACAAAAATAAATGAGATGTTATTTATGGAAATTCTGCTCACACTGATAACTAAAAACACCACTATTTTACTTTTCTGATTTGCACATTATATTTTTCATTTGATGGACCATTTTAAAGGCCCCTTTTAAACATCCAGGAGACAACAGAGAGCTTTTATTACTCTTAAACAGTTCCTTTAACAGTTCCTTTCAGCCTCCAACTAGAAATTTCTTCTCTGCTTTTAAATCACTAGTTACAAACTGTTGAGAATCCTTTTTACTTCCTCCATCTATCCTACCATGTGGAGCATGAGTGCTCAGTACACGTACCAGGAACAACCAGGGCTAGAGGCAACTGCAATGGGAACAAGGGACTGACATGGCAGAGGGACAGACATCTCCTCCATGGATGAGGGAAGGTTCCGGCACCCTTGGCCCCACCAGTAGTCTGTGCCTGAGAACAGCCCAGTTCACATGATAGCAACAGTTAAAAACCAGCACAAAAATAGTTCTACCATTACAAGAAAGTCTATTCATTTGAATATCCACATTTCAGTAATGGCTTTAGAAACATTAAGCCTATTCCTTCAAAGGTCAGTAGGTGGTATATGTGCTACCCTGAGACGCTGAAATGCCTGAGTAAAAATAGACTGTTGAATGAGGGACCTTCTACAAATGAATTTTCTAATAGCTTTGATATTGTTGTCAGCACAGATTTCATGGATGAGCTGAAACTAGTCTGAACTTGCTGTGCCACACAAGTTCATCAAAAACTGCAGGAAGCGCTTGGATGGGGAGGGGAGAAAGGCCCTAAAGGTGATTCCCATCACCTTTAAACCTAGACCAGTTGTCTAGAACAGCCTCCATGGTCTCTTTGTGGTTCACCATCATCTGGAAGAAATCCCCTGAACCATCACAGTTCCCAGATGAGACCATGTAAAATAGGTTATAGACAAGTATACAGAATCCAGTAAGATCAGCCTGAGAAAGTTCAGGTTGGATGTTTCTTTCAGACAAGCACTTCACATACATCATGACCTTCAGAGACTGTAAACTCTTATCCTGTTGAGGTTATTTTAAATCAAAGGCCAATGTGCCAGCAGCTGCACGAGTGAGGAATGCCTAAGAAAATAAATACTAGTTAGAGTGCTATTTAATGCTGCTAACTGCAGTGGGTGGAGGCTGGAGGGCAGTAGCTTTTAACAGGTTTTATTTGAAAGACTCAGTGTGGTTGTCACGACAGTTGTCTTTGTGACTGAAGTTGTATTGCTAACAGATGGAAATCTGGCAGCTTTTTCTAATTTATGCAGATGCTTTGCAGAAGGAATTACCATCCTAAGTGATTCTAACATTAACCTTACACAAACCTTTCTCCACTGTGTTAATAAACAGAACATTCTGCTCAAAACAGTTAGAAATGTTCAACTGTGCCTCCCTTTCAATCTCTTCATTTACTCTTGCAACTTAGCATGAAAATTTTTTTGCATAAAATCTCTTACTGAACTGAGAGTTGGATATGCAGCAAAAGTCAGCCTATTGCTCAAAATACCTGTTTTAATTATAAAATTACCTACCAGGTTGTGTCTTCATTAATGAGCTAAGCTTGTGGACTGTCTTGTTCTTGAAAACTGGCATTCAGTACAATAGCTAACAAGAATGATTTAACAAGAGAAGTATCTAAATTGGCAATCATTTAAAAGGACTGAATAATATTCTTAATAGCTGTGTAATGTTTCTTCTTTTTTGCTTTGATTGGCACTTTTTTAATTGTTAACACTCTTTTCAAACTGGCAACACATTGCCTCATTCTAATCTGCAGTGAGCGCTACCATATTACACACTATTGCAAGTGCTAAACATGCTCAGGAACAACACACCACTGAGATGTTTTGAGGCATTATGTGTATTCTGTGGATCTCTGTCTGTTCTTTTAGCAGATTTTAGGAAATCAGGAGACCATATACTTTTGTTTTGCCCTTTGAGGATTTGAAAACATGGGTGCTGGCTGTAGAACTTACTGGTTAAAATATATTTGTATCATTAATGCCCTGATCAGCTGAGTGAAAAGGATACTTGCTATTACAGCTATATCTCTTTGAGATGATTGATCATGTGCAGCCACACTGTAGGTGACTTAAACAAAAGAGTAAAACTTTTGAAACTCTTCACTGTTTCCATACATAAGACTTTGACCCTCACTAGCTGAAGGCAGTAGTCATACAACTCTGTAAGGAGCAGGGAAGAAAACATGTAATGTAGAGACAGACCATTGAAGGATTTCAGAGAAGGACTAAATAGTAGTTTTGACTATTTAAACGTTATCTGCTTGACTCATGAGCTGTCTTTTGGGTCTGAGCAATCTAACTTGAATGAAGATGCCTTCCGTAAGTAACACACCCACTCTAGAAAATAAATAGAGGAGCTGGATCCTAAGCTTAGATGTCATATTCAGGCAGATCAGACCTTTCCATGGAGGCTTTCAAATGCCCTTTCTCTTTGGCCACTGTCTTTACAGGAAATACAGGCACTTCCTTTTGGAGGCCTTTTCTATCACTAATTTAGAAGTTAGGCACAAGTCAGTTTTGTCAAGAGGATGACTATCTTTTTTTTTACCCTGTTTACAAGAAGCCTGAGTTGCCTGCAACCCAAAATTGTCTGCCTTTCGAGAGTGCACTCTGAGAGGTGGCAGATTCAACAGAGAAGTCTCCTCAGCAGTCCCAAAGCACAGAGACACTATGGTCAGAGAAAGGAAATGAGTGTTGGCTGCAGTATAGGAAGCAATTTTCCAGGCATATGACTTGGGCTTCAGTGAAATGGCTCTCTGTTTTCTGCTCAGAAAGCTCAGGCAGCTGGTTCAAAGAGAAGAGTAGGTGCCTCACTGGGGCAGGTATACTTGCCTTCTGCTGCTTTATAGCCCAAAGGATGATCTTGGTTGCATATTAGTCTCTCTTCTTCCTTAGCAATCCAGTGAGAAGAGATCTCAGGTTGTGGTGAGCAAACATATCCTGGAACTACTTTCAAGTAAAAAATTTACAGCTCCCTCCTGGGGGACCCATATAATTTTTCTGGATTATATTGTTGAAATGACCAGATAACTTGCTATTTCTACTTCATTTATGCAGGCTTCTATGTCAGGATATTTCATCTGTAGAACACCAAGAAAGTAACAAACTTTTCCTTTAACTTACTCAAAGTTTAACATCCAGTGTCGCTGGCAACTTTTACTAGAGCTCTATAAAAGGGATACAGACATTCAAGTGGCAGAACAAGAGTCGTGTTCTGAGAAGGATGAAACAATGGCTGGGAAGGATGCAACAAATGAGGACTGTAGGAATACCTCCCAGTTCCTCTGACTGTGAAATGGTAACTCAGCAAAGGAAACAATCTCTATTTGTATTTCTAGTATTGGGGCTGAGAGATTGCAGGCTTCCTAGAATGGTCTAGCAGTGCTCCAACTTTGATTGAATAGACATGGGAGAGTAAGCGGCCACTTCTGAAACTCAAAGCATTTTGAAACAGAAAGGTTTTTCAGTTGCTTGACAAATGTTATGAGAGTCCAGAGGGTTAGACAATATGTCAGGTGGGAAGTACCATTAGTCCCAAACAGTTTTACAAGAAGACTAAACCATAAAAACACAAATTCTGTGCATAAGTAAAACTACACAATTGAGTCTAGTAAGAATTTACAGCACTTTGTGCCTTGGGTGTCTTGTGAACTAAAAAAGATCAAAGGCTGAGTGCCCTCAGCACTCAGTCAGACCTTCAAGAAGGGGTCCAGTGTCCCTCCTGGTTGATGACTGCCTCACAGGAAACACTGAGCAACATGAAGAATAGGGCCCTAAATGCATATTTGACACCCAGTTAAATTCTAGAGTAAATAGTATTTTTTTAATCAGCATTTGTTACGCCCCAGTATAAACCACAGCTAAAAGAAATCTCATGCACCTGGTCTAAATCTTGGTTATTAATTAATTAGTCTGTCACTAACAAGATGTCTTTAGAAGAAGGGTTAGCCTATTTTGGTTAACCAGTTACTGGTATTGTTCATGTTTCTTCTCTTTTTCCTTGAATAGGCTCTTTATTGTACACTTAACTTACAAGATTTCATTACTTACATAGATAGTAACAATGCATAAGTATATCTCCAGCTGTTTTCAACCTTTTTGACCTATGTAAACACCAAGCTTTGAAATAGCTTATGCTAACTTCTTTTGAGAATAAGTTAGTTCCTAGGCTGACTGATTCTGAGTATATTAAAGGCTGTAAGTACGTGGTCTCAAGTGAGCTTTATTGTATTTCATCTCAAAACAAAGCTAAAACATTCACATGTCTAGTTAGAAAGCCATAAATCAGTACCATCTCCTTATAGTATTTGTACTGTCACAGGTTTTATACCCATATTAAAAAGGAATCTCTAACATTTTTCAGTACATTAAGTGACTCACACTGCAAATTTCCCCAGGTAACAAACCTGAGGCAGAATTATGAATAAAATGCTATTCTTTGTATTATTCAAACCACTTGACAAAGGTCCATATTCTGATTTGTTCTTCTCCATATTCTGACTACTTGTGTTTATGTAGGATGCATTCATTTTAAAAATGACATTTTCTATGTAAGATTCACCCAAACTGGAGTAGCCATTTTAGATCTTTGCAAACAAGCAACACAACCAGCAATTCTTCCTACAAACCAGTTTGAAACTGATGCAAGTCCCTGTGCTGATTCACATACAGAGGACAAAACTGCACATAAATATTTCAGGGAAGCCTTACTTTCTTAATGGGCAGAATCTACCCTTCCAAAATGCAGCCGTGAAAGAACCTATAGGTAGAATCATAGAATGGTTAGAGTTGGAAGGGACCTACACAATCATCTAGCTCAAACTCCCCTACTACAGGCAGGGACACCTTCCACTAGACTAGGTTGCTTAGAGCCCCATCCAACCTGGCCTTGAACACCTCCAGAAATGGGGAGTCCACAGCCTCTCTGGGCAACCTGGTTCAGTGCCTCACCACCCTCATAGTAAAGAATTTCGTCGTAATATCTGGTCTAAACCTAGTCTCATTCAGCTTAAGGCTGGAAAGCACACAGAAAGTTGCTATGCAAGGTACATAATGTACATCACGGGAAGTGGCGGGGGAGACTCTCTTTCACCTTCCCAGATGCTTGAGTGACGGATCAGTGAATGGTAGAAGGAGGACTGGAACTTTACTCAAGACATATGCACTACCTACAAAATGTTTTCAGTGACAGTTGTTTACAAGACAAAACAAAAATCAGCCTCGAAATACAGATTTCCAAGACTTGTTTTGGTTTTGCTCCTTTGAATATAGGCCTTAATAAGATAGCTGCAGAAGTGTAAGAAAAGAATTTAGTGACAAGATTACACATTGTCAACAAATACTTCTAGAAGATTAATTTCAGCAAGAATTTTCCAAAGTTATTTCTTTGCCCATCTGAAATTGTTATTTTATTTATTTGAGCTAATTGACATTCAGTGTTCCAAGTGCCAGCCACAATGACATTCAGTGTCATGAGCTAACATTTTACAATTAGGACAAAAATTAGTGATGGACAAGATTTTTCACACTAAACCACAGCAAAGAAGCATAGTACATGATACCACACTGTCAATTCTGATTAAAAAACTGAATTTGGTCTTCTTTGGCCATGTAATCTCAAGTCAGTAAACAGAACTAGGCGGACTATAAACTGAGGTTGAAAGGAAAGAAGGGAATGGTAATGCCAGCATAAAGTTTAATGGATCTGTGGAACATATCAGTGTTACAACTGCTATTCAGAAATGTAAGAATTGACAGCACAATCAATTTCTTTTAAAGTTGTTATTGTAAAGGGAGTAACATCACCACTTAGAGTCTCACTTTGTGATCTTCAAAGAAATCTTTTTCTTAAAGACACTTATAGGGACATAAGGCAGGACAATGCATCTGAAGAAACTGCAAACTAAAATGTGGATCATTCATCTCCTTTCTAGCTCAGCCTGAGACATACCTGGAAGAAGTTATGACAGATCTCATGTCAATCCTTCCAGGAGGATATAAACCAAGGATTTTTTGTAGAATTTTTTCTTCCATATCACCTTGAACATTTTCACAGTTTAGAAAAGACACTAATACACTCTTTTTCTTACTAGAAGAATTAGTGACTGATCAATTTCTTTTTCTCTGTATACCTAACTGCACAACTAATCAGTTTACCAGTCAGGTCTTCGATCAGTTAATAAGACAGTTAATAACATTAAAGACCATTAACTCTCACCAATGTTAATTTCCAGTGTGTCAGTTTAAAGGTCAGGAGTATTTTCCACTAGCTTTTTTTTTTTGTGCATTTGTACATGAGGGTACAGACCTACCTAGTCTTTAGTTCTGCACTTTTGAATAAAGCACTTATATTCTTTCATTATTTGATCCAACACTGTGTAAAACTAAGCAAATGCAAAACAAAGTCTTGACAGAATCAGGGTCATGTGTCTCAGACATGGAAAATCACTTCAGTAGTCTTCAATGAGGTTTTTCTTGCTCCTCCCCAATCCATTTATGACAAATACATATATTATATATAATACATACATATAATATATATGTATGTTTATTTTTTTACTATCATTTTGTGGTTGTTGATTAAGAAAAGCAGAAAGTCAGGGTTACCTGGTAATTGAAAAACTTTCATTTAGCCATGGCATCATCAACTGAATCAGCCGCCCTTGAGAGTCCTGTAAATTTGTTGTGATGGTGGATCCTAATACATCAAGCAGTTACATCTGCTGCTGCTCATGCAATCTAGGAGAATGCCTTGCTAAATTTAGCACACTATTTATCCTTACTGTGCCTATATGTTCTGATTAACCTGGCTGTCCTTCATCAGTTCCAGAAATCAGCTAAAGTGACTGACATTTCTAGTGTGATACTAACTAAAAGACTCTTCCAGCAGTTGTCAGTTGAAATACTTCATAAAATCAATAGATGTTTCCAATCCAGTTTAGTAATCTGTGAATCACTTAACTTGTAATTAATTTTCTTCATTAGAAGTGTCTGTTCATCCAGTTTCCTCATTTATTTATCTAAAGGCCCTAGTATTTGAATGTGTGTGTCTTCTGCATAAAATAATGACATTCTTGAAGGAAAGTAAAGAATTAAGTAATTTTTATTCATACACAGAATGACAGTAACTTAAGCACCAAGGTCTGAGGTTAGTCTGTTTCTGAGAACATCCTAACTTCCGACTCAGCATAGTCAAAGGCATTTTAGCCTTTGGAATGTATTCATTATCACTTTTTCCTACTAAGAATATCAACTAGAACATCATTTGCTCAGTACAAAGCAAGTTTAACAAACTCATGTAAATTAAGGTAGTTTCTTTCTGAGAAGTAGTGTGAAAAAATTTTCCACTGACTTCCATAAATGTTGGATCACACATAGAAAGCATCAGACAGATGAAATAAATGTGCTGGTTGGAAGGATGTAATAACAACAAGAAGAAAGGGAAAACCAAAAGCCAGTGCTCATTACTGGCATGAGTAGTCCTAACCAAAAGTTGCGAGTATTATGAGCATTCAACAGGAGACAGAGCAACAGTACTGTCCGAGTTTTTCACTGAAGATCTTCAGTGCCTTCTGAGTTGAACCAGTGACATAAAGTCACAGGAACCACATCACACTGCAAGTTTGTGAGTCATTTGGACTCCTGTGTTTTTAGCACTCCTGAATGATCTCATTTAGCTTGATATAGAGCCATCAGCAAGTGCTCCAAACCTACACATTAAAAATATTTTATAGTCAGTAACTCTTGTGAATCAAGATTCAAAGGAATAGGGTTATTCCACTAATTAAAATAATTCAAGTAATTATTGTGAAGGTTTAGAGAAGTGATGTTAACTGTGCTGACCTCTACGAAAGAATTATCTACTTGCAAGGACTAAGGAACTAATCCACATGTTGTGTATCACCACAATTGCAAATTTATCCTCCATATATTATATCTGCTTCTCCTGTATAATAACGCCTTAAACATCTTGGCACATTTAATTGAGGCTCTGACTACAGGTCCTTGCTAGAAAGGATTGTAAACATAAAACAGTCCCCTGACAAACAAAATCGTGTCAGAAGAGATTTTTATTTGTAAAAATTACTTGGCTGATATGCAAAGAATATGGTATTGTCATGTGGTGTTCTTTGTAAAGAGTTGAAGAGGAGGTGCTGTCAGGTAACGGCAGAAGGAAAGAATCCCTCAGCATGGAGGAGCTTGGCACAATTGCCAAAGAAGGTCTGGCAAATGCAGAGGTTCAGGGCAGAGGAGGTTGAGGTCAGAGCAATGGGAAAGGATTTTGTCAGCTGCACACTGGATTGACTGGGAGTTGTTGGAGACCAGTAGGAGGGAGCAGGAAGGAGAGTATATATATCAGGAGAGGAGGCTGTAGTTAGAAATGAGAGGGAGATGAACTTGGATGTGTGAAAAAAGAGCTACTAAAGTGGACCAGGGGCCTGGATGTGAAGGGAGAAGGAAAGTAAAATCTAAGCACACTGCCAAAAGTAATCATGTTATGCATAGAAGATTATAATAGTGATGCTGAGAGAGGACAAAATTGTTCTTTGTTCATTCTCCCACAGAGGCCAGTGGAAATCCTTGATCCTCTGTGTATAGGCAAGTGCCAAGAGAAAAGTAATCTGCAAATGGCATAATCATTTGCTCGTCTCCAGGGGAAAGAAGCAGCTGAATTTTGGGTGGGGCTACAAATGTCTTCTAATACGGTAGAAATAACCAGGAGCATGAGTAGATGCTGCTTGATGTTGCAATAGTCAGTTTTGAAGGAACGTCTCTATAACTCTTGTGAGAGCTGTGTGATCACTGCAGGTCTGCACTGCAGTGGAAAGCTGACATCTCTCACAGCAAATGCCATTGAAAAATGTGTGGTGCTAATACAGCTGCTCATAAAACTTGGTAGGGTGCTGTTGGGAACATGAAAACTGAAGTAGCAGCTGATGCTGTCAAATTGGTGACTTACCACTATTAAAATGATACAGGTCTTTTCTTATTGGAAGTTTTCATTCTGAACTTTAACATTTATTTTAACAAAGTTGTGGTTAAAAGAAACATCACAGTAATAATCTTTCTAAGGCTCACCATGGGATGGAAATGGTTCATCAAGCCATGTTTTGGAACAATTACATTAATAATGCCTTCACAAAATACTTTCCAAACCTTTGTGTGTGAAGTGCTATATTCAAATAGACCCAGGAACAAGGAGTTAGCCTTTTAAGCCAAATTTCCACCTCCATGTAAAGCTAATGTTGAAAATAGGACCTACGTTGAATGACAGTCTGTTTTATGTAGCATTCTTTTCTCTGAAATGCTGAGTAGAATTTGAAAACTACAAATTTTAAATCTGCTAATTTACATAAGGATTCATTTTTATTTGTTATAGTTCAGAAATGGTGATGTATATTATTGAAGTGAGTGCTAAGAGGAATGTGTAAGGTGTGTGTTTCTGATGTCCTGCTTATTACAGAATTATTTCTTTTATTTTTCAGCTTATAAATGAGCAAACATGAAAAATTCCCATTCAAAGTATCTTGGGTTACCTTTTGGAGGAAAAAAACCAACAAACAACCTTGGATGATTCTTTCCAGCCTCCTCTTGAAACTTTTCCAGTCTCTCATTTTGCACCTCCTGGGCTGTGTGAAGATGCAATTAATAAAATCCTGTCATCAGGAGCTTCCTATTAAATTAAATCATTTCACAGAGTTTTCTCTCCCTTTAATTCTGTTTAGCTGAATGTTTACTGATGAGTCAATTAGTCACTGCTCTGTTTGTTCAACTTAATGTCATCACATCACCATGAGATCACCCCAGAAAACATTCATCAACAACAGCATTGTCATGTCTGGCTGGTTGCTACAGGGCAGCCTCAGGCTGTCCACACGCAGGGGTCCGGCTGGTCAGTGACCTTCGTCTGGCTGCAAGTATCCAGGGCAACTCTCATGGTGCACAAGGGTTAGAAATTACTTTGTAATCGTTGGTGAGGATCATCCCTCCTTACGGTGCAACTCCTCAAGCATGACATAAGGAGATAGACCAGTTTGCACAGGCAGCCATGACAACAAAACAAGGCCAAATGAGTTGATGTCTGCAGCTGGAACAGACTTCTTTATGTGGTGACAGTTGCTGCAAGAAGTTACATTTTTAAAGTACTGGCAGTTATTAGGGAGCAAGGTAGTAGAAATATCAATGGATATCAATATACCAACCCAGAAAGTTCCAAATATATTGACATAACATGGTCAAGCACAAGTGGGCATCAGATTGTTTTTTGTGAATTGAGTGTTGCTAGCATAGACTCCAATATTCTGGAGCTGGTGGTAAATTCATGTTAGTGTCACTCAAACCTAGTGGCTGAATTACTTCTTTAAGTACAGTACATATCTACCAGGTTATGTCTTCAGAGGTTGTTTTCCCAAATACCTGTAAATAGACACAGTTACATTTAGGTATATCAGGGTATATTTCAGAAGGGTTATTTTTGTTCAGTGTACATAAGATCCTCTCACAGAGATGCTGAAAATTTAAATCCTTCTCGAGGAGTGTCTGTTGCCTTTCATAGTTTAAACAAGACAAGGGGGCTCTTAACAAAGAAACTTCATCAAGGGGGGCTGGATGTGACTAGAGCATACACTTGCAGTCCCTTTAAAGAAAGAGTGCTATTTTCCTCCTCTTTGCAAGCCTTTTAAAACCTAGCAATTAATCCCTAGTTTCTAGCAAGGGCATAAGTAGACAAATAAGCTGTTTCAAGGGGAATAAAAGTTGGATAACCAATCACAAAGGATATCAAAGCCAACAAGGACAGGTCAGTCCACAGATCCTGTGATTTAGGCAAGTGAGGAGGAGAACCAAGCACTTGCAAAGCACTCACTACATAGTCTGTGTCCTCCATGTAGCACAGGCTCTAGGTCCTAATAATATTCTGGCAGTGATGCATATTAACAGTGCAATTTCAATAATCAGCATATTTTGTCAAATGATTGCTAGGCTGATGATTATAAGAGGTGACACTGCCAATATCTCATAAAGGCTGAAAGAAATATTTCCCATTTCCACGCTGCATAAACAAAGCATGCCAGACAACCTCAGGAATGCTAATGATCTCCAGTACTTTAGTATATTAAGTATTCATCAATTGAGCACAGACCACAACAATGTTTTGAGAGTCCTTAAACACATGAGAAACACATGAGAAATGATGTAAAGTTTATATGAGCTCATATAATCTTGGTTGGTTATGCAGCCGAGTATAAGATCATAGAAATAAGGTCATGTGTACTATACCTTTCCTACTAGAAGGTTGTGCCCTACATTATATTTTCTGGTGCCGCATCCAGCCCAGTTTTAATTGACTCAAGCAATGAGTCATCCACTTCTTCCCCTACAGCATTATTCCCCAGTCTAATAGATTACATTGCTGGGATTTCTTTTTTTCCTTGATAATCAGTCTTTACTGTCCTTAATTTCATCCCATTATATAA
This sequence comes from Myiozetetes cayanensis, assembly GCF_022539395.1. Lineage (NCBI taxonomy): Eukaryota > Metazoa > Chordata > Aves > Passeriformes > Tyrannidae > Myiozetetes > Myiozetetes cayanensis. The sequence goes on along the minus strand of NW_026087742.1, from coordinate 44,227,862 downwards.
TACCTCATACTTATGCTGCAACTGCCATCCTGAAGCTTTGCAAGTGTTAATTGAGTTTCATAATAGCCCCCCATGAAATAAATAAGTTCTGAGTCAGAGATGCAAAAACTGAGTTACTTGCTGCAGGCCACATACGGGACCATATCGAGCACAGCTGGGTCTGCCTCATTGACTGAGAGCTGTTTGCCTGCAGTTTATGCAATAATCAAGACATAAGAACTCTTTTCTAGGATGCAGCCCTATGGTCTCCTACCAGTGTCTATCTGCACTACAAAACCCAGTTTACTCCTTCATTAATATTTGTGTCTTTCAAGTGTTCATATGTATATCTTTCCCTAGTCATTATTTTTATACTGTTGATATTTGCTCCATCTATAAATAAACCAAGCCCTTTATTATGTGGCTCTTTTCTCTCTGATCTCAGACATGTCTTTGCAGATTATGTGCCCAGAATGATACTCTGTGGACTTTATGGAGATAAGTCATGCCCTGACTGTTAGCCTACCAGGCTGTGACATGATACGAGAGGAATAATCCAGCTGGCTGCTCCAGGCTTTGTCAGCTGAGACACAGTAGCTCACTATGCGTGTGCTGTTACCCCATTGTGAAGCAAAGTAACACGGGTTCATGTGAGTCACCATCGACTGACCTTGTGTTTCCACGCAGAGCAGCAATGTATCTGTTCAGTTACCTCATCTGAAAAGAAGGACCCTGACTAACAGCTGGGGGACAAGAACCTCTACAGGCCAGCACAGCCCTCCTGTCCGACAAACCCTTAATTTTCTTTAATTAATGCATTTGCTTTCTAATTGAAGCAACTCAGGCAATATTCTAGATTATAATACAAATGCAGGAAAGGGCTAGAAAACCTCTGGCTGCTTCGAAAACTAATGCATTTGGTTTCAATATCTCTTGCTGAACATAATTTCTTTCAAAGTATTTATCTGCAGTTTGCTTACTAGATTTTGAGTGATATTTAACTCACAACTGATTTTCTAAATCAGATTTAACCTTATTGCTTGTTTATGTTTTTACAATACCTTCCTCTAGGATCATTTTTGATCATCTTTCTGGTGTCCTCCCTACTTTTGCTACTCTTTCTTAATGAACTGAAAGGTAGAGTGGATGATGGAGATTCCTGCCATAGGAAATTCACGATGCTTTAGCAAGGCAGAAGTGCATAGTTGCAAAAATAACTACAGTGGTGAAGGACTCAATATTTTTTTTGTATGTGTTCTGCTATGTACAACATCATAATATATGCAAAAGCTTTTTTCTCTACAAGGAAGTTTTGGTACAGTATCTTCCCTGAAAAAATCTTTATGCAGTACCCATCCCTTCACCCTTCCAACAAAAGCAAACCCACGTAAGGAGAACTAGCAGTCCTCCCATGCCTGAGTAAAACAGCCCTGGAATATGCGAAAGATCTTTCTTTCCAGAGAAAAACAATCAAAGAGAGTTCAGGGTATGAACTAATGGTTGTCTCACCTTCATAAAACAATGGGTGTTTCTGAGCTTTTTACCTAACTTTGAAATTGCTTTCAAAAAGGTTCACAAAAACTGAGGCTAACATCTTCCATTAGCCAGCCCTGCAGCTCACAGAGCTCACCAAAAAAAATCTGCTACTTGTGCATAATTAAAGGATCTGCAAACTACCAGTCAAGATAAAAAGATCAAGGGCTATCATAAATCATGCTGCCTCATGGGATGAGCTCACCAGCAGCAGAAAAAGATGTATGTTTTCTTTCTGTGAGGATTAGTTGCTCTGGTATGATATAGGAGTTTGACTCTCCAGTAGTTCTACTTAAGGACACAACAGAATCTTTTTTCTAGGACAGCTCCTGTGTCCAAAAATGCTGTCAAATTATTTGCCTATCTGGTCTGGCATTTAGCCTGGGACCACACTGAGCAGAGCTAATGTGGAATTTTATTTATTTACTTCATGAGAAAGTGCTTATGGAGCAACACTGACATGTTTTCATGGAAATGTGTCAACTCAGATAAAGCTTTTGCCAGGAAAGTTTCCTACTGTAAAGAACCCAAGCTAGAAAGACCTAGGGAAGGGCAGAGGTCTCAAGTGATGGAAGCAGAGAATTCAGTATCTGTCTTCTCCCTTTATTTTGACCCTGACAATAGTTGTAATTAGCAGGCTCCAGCTACATCACTTGCACGAATTTTGTCATTTTTTAAGATGTCAAAAGAAATTAACTTTTTCCCTTTGTTTCCTATTTTCTTTCCATATGAAGGTTTTGGGTTGAGCACAGCGTGGAACACTGACAAACAGTGAAGCCTGCAAAACAGTTCTTGCTTTCAATTTGTTCCTAATACTATATTTGTAATCAAGAACAACTTCTTCTTAGGACCCTGTGTAGTCTCAGGGGATCTAGAAGTAAAACAAAATGTTGATTAAAAGTCTTGAGTTCAAGTTCTATCCCAGCCTGATCATTTATGAAATGTTTTCATGTCAATAAATAATTTTCCTAACTTGTTTACAGAGAAAGCAAGCAAGTCTTCCTCCAACCCCTCACGGCCCCTGCCCCCCATGAGTGCTATCCTTTTTAAACTGGAAACTTTGTTCTAGTAAATATACAAAACCTTGAAAACTCTTTCAGGACAGTTAGTCTCATACATCAGCAGTGGGAAAATTCAGCAGTGGGAAATCTAGGAAATTTCCACGTCCTACATTTATAGCCAGTTACCAGTTTCACTTCTCTGTCTTTTTTTTTTTTTTTTTTTTTTTTTGGTCTGTTAGACTGCATAAAATATCACTTTTACAGGCAGATAGGGAGCAGGAAAGGTAAATAAGGTAGATGGGATGCTTTGGCTCATTCCACCTATGCAGGGTAATTATCCTGCGACTGAAGCAACCTTTCATCCATTTCTCTTGAGTTCATGCCTTTCCCCACCACAGAAGGGGCTTAAAACAGACTCCATGCAGCAGCCAACCAAGAGCACCTCGGGATTATCCCTCCTTCCAACACTGGAGGGAATGAAATTGCTGCAGCTATTTATGACTGCTCATAGGTAATCTCTAGCAACACTCCTCTGGAAAATCTTAGTTTCTCCCTAAGACCCAAATCTGGATATATTAAAAAGTAAAATGAATGCAAAAGTCAAAGCTGAGAAGGGCCAGGTGGATGACATGAATGTGAATGACAGTGCTTATCGTGTCTAAGTCAGCTGGATCGTGCAGCCTTCAGCTACTGTGAACTCATACAGAAGCACTAAATTGCCTCAACATAGGCTTCTCATGCCATTTCAGGTGGTGTAGAGTATCTAGTATGACCTTCAGCTGTGGATTTAGAAGGGTGTGGGTCTCCCATGAATCTCTAAATCCCTTCTACCAGCTCTGTGGGGGTGACTTAGCTACTTTAGAGCATCCAAAATGTTCTGATCGAACTATGTTTTGGCAATGGGCCACTTCTTCCTGTGTTGCAAGCTATGGAAAACATGTTTTTGCACTTCCATGAGAATCTCTAAGTGTGAGAAGATCAGAATGAGGCAAAATCTCACCAGAGTCAGGTTTGCTTCTGCAGCCATGACAGAGTTTGGTGCACTGTATTTCAGGGAAGCCATCCTTTGTTGTACATAGCCTGGGTTGGCCATAACTGCAGCAGGGTAAAGGCCTTCCAGGAAATTGCTTATTGTCCAGGGATGTCTTCACATCCACAGTTAGACTCTTTGGGAGCTACTCTATGAAGCAAAAACACCCTCTGTGCCTACTGTGGCCTGGAAGTGCAACATAGCAGAGCCATTCCTTGGGAGCAAATGCACAAACATGCCCCAGCTGGGACTGTGGAGTGGCACAGTACATTGGGCTGCAGGGGACTCTTCTAGAGAGAAGAAGATGCCATGACCACTGCACACCAGCCCCTGTCTTCCCTGCAGCACCCATGCTGGCCCTCCCACCAAACAGAAAAGGAGAAAATCCAGCTCCTCACCAAGCCAATCTGCTCTTCAGGACAACAGCGGGCTGACTTTCAGTGGATATCACAGGGAGCCCAGGCTGACCACAACCCTGGAAGTGAAGCTATGGGAGCACAGGGGAGAATTCTCTCCTAGCAGGCTTCAAAACAAAGGTGCAATTCCAGTATCTTTATTATCAAAGTGGGAATGGATATAATATAAAGTTGTTCAGCTTAAAAAAAAAAACAACCCTCATTCACCATTTTTCCCCCACATTTTCATCTGGTGGAAAATCTGATTCAAAAGGGAGTTGTGTGCTTTGGAAAATCTGGCTAGTGTGTCAGTTCAGTTTAAAAAAGTGTGGAGAATAAAAAAGCCAAGCTCCCATGCTCATGATGACCCCTAAGGGAGCTTAATTAAAGGTGATGGTGAAAGAAAGGTAAGCAGTTAAGACTCTACACCAGACAGGATATAATGAGCCAGACTACTCAGTACCTGTTAAGACAATGTTTGTCCCTTGCTCCCATCAATCTTTCCTTCCTCAGTCCCTGCTCTCTGATGAAAGTGAGGGATAGAGTAGGGGAGGAGGTAAATGGCAGGCAGTGATGCCATTTCTCAAGTCCAGTTTCCTAGTTAATTTCTCTTCCAAAATTTTTATTTCATTCTGCTCCTTTTTTCTCTCATACCAGAAATCTGACCCAAAACTTGCCTACCACTTACCAAAAATTAATAGAAAAGGAAAGAAATAAAGAAATCCTGTGCAGACAGGGTCGTGTTCCAGTGAACTCATTCTAAACATAACTTTTTCATTTCAGCAATCCTGCTCTGGCAGTATCTGAATTCCCCTGCTCACCTGGTGACTAAGGCTTAATACCTGTATTCCCATCAATCTCCAGCCCTATAAAGGAAAACCTCTATACCATACAGGAATAAGATAACAGTCTCCATGGGGCTGAGTCACAGTACTTTTCATCTCGGACTGAACAATCGACTTGCCATCATTCTGCTTTGCCTCCTGCCATTCCTTTACTCTCTGCTACAGAAATTTGCATTTGTTCTCCATTTCACACTGTGCCATTAAAATCTGTCTCAGGCCACCATCTCCTACAGCTGCCATGGTTCTCCATACCCTTTCACCTGAGGGACCAAGGTACAACCATCCCTGTTTGCTCAAAGAGGAGCTGCAGCAACCCAAAGATGGGGAAACACAGCAAGACAATAGCCTTAAAGAACTTTAAAACTTAGCTTTCCTATGCTTTAACTAGTGCTTAGTTTGTGGAACTGCAAAACAGCATGATATGGCTGCAAACTCATTATAGCTGGTGGAGATGAAACTATATGCATCTGAGAAAGAGGGAAGTGGGGGGATGTGGCCCATTTCTCTTTTAGAAACTCTGGGCTTTTTTGCTTTTCCTTATCCATAAAGGAGTTACCTTAATTTTGGTTTTACAAATCATTAACACACAGGGCAGGAAGATGTGACTATTCCTGATACAGGATTTTTGCATGACCTTGATAAATTGCCCTAGTGGGATCATGACGGTGCTCAGCAACTCTGAAAATGAGGCCACGGAGTTGCCTAAATATGGATGAGATGCCCACATGTCAAATGCTGTCAAATGCTTTGCCCTTCTATTTCTCTACTTGCAAGAAATCAAGCTAATAACATTTTATCAGGTTTAATACTTTTTTGAGGAAAGAAACTGCAGTCACTTGTATAAATTTCTAGCAGAAGTGTCTTAATTCATTTTTAAAGGCCATTCAGGATGGCAAGGTGGAGTTGCTATATAATTGCAAAATACCTCACAAAATTTTTCTTCTCTCTCCAGATGTAGAGTTCATACTTGCAAATGTGTGTATCAGATCTCTGTCTTACTAAATATAGAGTCAAGAAAGTGTTTCAAAGCAAATGGATTAATATTATCTTATTTTACTGTCACAAAAATAATAATATCTGCAATACAGATAAAAAATGAGAAACAAATAGGTGTTACAGAGAGCAACTTCCATTTGGAAGATGTGCTCAAAGTCTCAAACTAATGAAATGTCATAGGCTTTCTAAATATTGTAGATCATAAGTTTCTGACATAGAAGGTTACTTTGCTTTGAACTTCATATGATGGATAAAGATGAATTAATCACTGGAGTAGAAGTTGGTCGTTGCCTAGGAACCAACGATCATGACCTCATTGCATTCAATATACCCAAACAAAGGATAGCCCCAAAGAATACAATATATGTGATGCTTCAGAATGTCTACTTCCAAAAATCTAAAGGAAACTATGCATTACATTAACTGAAAGAGAAATATTTTTAAAGAAACTATGCTTATACAACTTTCTATTGAGCTACAGTAATACTTGTGCCAGTGGTGCTAATTGTTAATGAACCTGCTGAAGATAATAATGTTTCAAAGGATTGGAAGGTACTCAGTTTGAAAAAAGAAAAAAATTAAAAACACAAGCAGAAATCTGGATAACTAGAGTTTGACTAGTTTAACATTATAACCAGTCAAAATAATGGAAAAGGTAGTATGTGCTTCAGAATTAACCCATGTCAATGAAGCATCTGCTATAAAACAAACAAAAACTTAAATAGGTCATAGTCTTTCAGACTACAAATTCAAATGGTAAAGGCTATTTACACATGTTATTTGGGAATGTTAGTAATTTAAAACAATAAAACATAATATTAGTAATAAAAATAGCATGTTCATCTCTAGAACAGTTATTTAACAGATCTAACAAATAGCCAAATGACAGGTCTTGAGTATTGATAGGAAAAACAAACTGAAAGACTGTGTTCCTAGTGGGATTATTTAAGGACTGTTATTATGCCTTACATTGCTCAGTATTATTTTATTAATCAGGAGCAAATGGTGTTCATTTAGAGAGTAGTGAAACAATATAACATGATGGGAACCACACATTTAATTAGAGTAATTCATTTGTTCAATAAACTGGGATATATGGAAAGAAAATATATCATGATACAGGGCAGAAAAATATACCTCCAAACTGCTACTAAAACACGTTGCTATGATGCTCAACCTTGCTGCAAGTTGCTATTGGTTGGAAAGTTATTACAGAGAAGGGATCAGATTTTAGTTTTCCTGTCTTTGTCCTCTGCCCCTAAGTCTCTCTGGTAAGAGAGCAGGCATTAGACTGGCTGAGATTTCCGTTTGTCCAAGCACAGATGTTCTTACATTTTAAATGGAAAATCATTCGTCTAGGTTCAAGGAACAGATATGGTTCAAGCAATGGCTAACTGATTCAAATACACAGGAGAACAGACTGGATTTCTAGTTGTTTCTTCTAGTCTTAAACCCCATAAAACACAAGCAGCCTAATGCATAAAACGTTCGAGAAGGTGGTATCTAAGAATTTTGCTTCAGTGTGTATGTTGCATAAAAAAAAGCAGTGTCTTCACCTCAAAGCCTGGCACAAGGGATCATTCTGCCCCTGCACATGCCAGCATTTGCCAGTTGTCTTGCATTTTTTAGATTCCTTTGAAATTCCCATACTTTTGTTTTTCTTTTCATCAACAAATGATAAAACTAGTTGAACATTTGAATCTTAAAGGAAACATATTTAGTACTTGAAATTAGGAATTTAGATGCAAAAAAGAGGAAAGATTTCATCCTCTTGAGATGGCACATCTGCTCAGTAAACTTGCACTAGACTTTACTGGCTTTGTTCTTTTTTCTCCCAACACCTGCCCCAACACCTGTGCAGACAAGTCAGACAGAGCAGCATTAAATGGACACTGACAATGTGTACTGCCAATTCTCAAATCCAGTTTGTGTCAGGAAAGAACAGAACGGAAGGTCTGAAAAGCAAGACTGACCATGAAAAAAATAGCCAAAATGGGCCAAGCCAGCATATGTGAGAGATCTACCTCACAGAATATGTAGTGGCAACACTGAAATTTTTAAAATAGTCAAAACAGGAAAAAGAGTTCAACTTAAGTGTAATCATGCCACAAGAGTTGTCCGAATAGTTCTTGGATCATTTCTCGTGATACTACTTAGAGTAATGTCAGAGCTTACTGGTCATCTTCCAGAGAATCGACCAGCTGCCTGCTATCAACTATCACAGCACTTGTACACTCATCTTTTCCTCTTCATTACAAATTCAACCGTTATTACTTTAAAAGCTCTCTCCCCCTTAAGCAGCAGATATCCTGGGTTTTTTGCAGTTATGTTAAGAACAACCATTTCATTAACAAGTACTTAACCTGTTGCACACACTTACAACTATATGAATTATTAAGTATTTAAAATAAACTGTTCTTAATTACCACACTTTCACTATGTTAGTTAAAAAAAAAAAAAGGTAACTATGATTTTCATATTCTTATTACTGTATAATAGTACTTGGAAATAACATTTATATGAAAAGCATATTCTCTGTGGAAATCTAACATTCATTTTAAACTCTTTAAAATCATGTCACCTGCTACAGCACACTGAGAAGCTGGTATTGAAAGAGGATAAAATGAAGATGTGACTAGATGCAATAAAACACAGGAGAGAAAAATGATGACAAGGGAGGGGATGGCAGGACCTCAAGAAATCTACTTAGACACTCTGTGTCTCTCTGTTGCTCACCTTGTGCTTTCAGAAGTCATTGGAAAGTTGAGCACCAAGACTGCAAAGAGAAAGGCATACCTGCCCAGCTGATGTCTTACTGCACACAGCTCATCTGCACTTGGAGTCACTGAGCAGTGACAGTGTGAAAGGCGTCATGTCATTTCAGGACTGACATATGTATAAGGCTAAAGAATTTAAAAAATGCTATAGCACCATGACAAGAAACTCACTGTAAAAAAATGCCAGTGATTTTTGCAGATTGTTTCTCAAATCAGTCACTGTCTTAAAAGATAAAAACAGAACTGGAAATCTGGATAACTCAAAGACAATACTTCTGACAATTACTGCCAGTGGGTAAATTCATACACTGTGGATGAAGTCCTTTCTTCACCAACTGTGACAGCAGGTCTTTTAACTGAGCTCTTTCAGGATCCTAAATAGCTAGACAGTGCAGATAAATGAGCCATAGATAACTACAGGAGTTCAGAAAGAAATTGAAAGCTGAAACAGAGAAAAATCAGCAGAAAAGACACAAAAATTACTGTAGTTTACTTGGATTTTTTACGAAGCAATGTCTTCAGCCATTGCCCTCTACAATGTCCAAGGAAAAAAGTAAGTAGGAAATATTTTTCAGTGTACTTGCATTCTTAAATATTTATTTTATTCAATTGCCTTTCAATCACCCTGTGACCCACTGTAGAACTCTAGTACATCAACACACATTTATCTGTCTGAATTGAGGAGTTTTCATACAAGAAAATGTTTTGCACTCATGGAGCACAGAGAGGCATGGATTCAAAGGAGTGGTGTGTACAGCAGCAGCATCTCTCCACAGCACCCCTCACCCCGTCAGCAGCACCTGCTGCTGGTCTGGTACCACACCATACTCATGGCCTCATTACACCATCATCCCCTCAGTCTGAGCAGGGCAATGTACCCGTAGATCCTGCCTGAAACGAGGTGCTGCAGCATCTCTTCACTGACACCCAACAAGACTAAGAAAAGATACACAGGTGCTAAGTAATAAATGCAGTTGTTTCATTCTAGCAAGGGGTGTTTCTCTACCTGAAATACTCTTGGACCTCCCAATGTTCAGCTGGTACATTTTATACTTTTCTCACATAAAATCAGCTTTTCACTTAAGTTTATCAAGAAAGCAAGGGTGAGGTGACCTTCCACAGCCATGGCTTACAAACAATACCTAAAAGAACTCAGTGGAGCTGTAAGTACAATCTGAAACTAAAAATATTTTATGGGGTTATTACATAACAAAATAATTTGTTCACAGTATTTTATGAAGTACTCACACCAGTGTCTATGAAAACAGGATGCTGTATTTATGAGGCAATCCTTGTGAGAGGTAGTATGTTTTTAGTGCCTTAAACTATGCTAAAAATACAGACTATTGTCCTGTTGTCATCAGGGAAAAGTTATAGTGAAAAGGAAAAAAAAAGCAAGATCACAACCTTAAAGACACATAGTTCTGAGCAGCTGAGAGCAAGGAGTTACAGCAAATTATTCTCTAGTGGTCTGTGGTATACAGCTAAAAAGCTACACTGGTTGCCCAGCCTGTTGCCTGTTCACCCAGCCCAGTCCACACAAGCTACCTTCTCTCCCATGCCTCACTCCTGCCAGGCTCCTGACTTTTGAAACTCTGAAGCAGCTACAGGCATCGTGTCAGGAAGCAAGGGACACGTGTCAAGCTCAATGAGTCCCTGCAAAACCCCTGGAGTCACAATTTTACCTGGTTTTCTCACTGGACTGCAAATGTAATGGGCAGAGGTCCAAGGGAAGCGCCTGCTGCACGCCAGCAGCGAGGTGATGCATTCCCCTGTGTCACATTTTTGGAACACAGCAGTAGCAGCTGAAAACAGTCAGAAGGCTTTAAGTATGTGCATGATCATCAGAAAGCAAGGGTGAGAGCCTCCACTAATGAGAGAGAAGGTAAATAGAGCCTGAGAAACTGGAAACATTCTTTGGTTTGGCTTACAGCAGGAAAAAAAAATAACTTAAAAAGCATTGTGCAGAGTGGGAAGAGAGGTCATTAATCACAGGAAATGCACTTCCTCAAGTACAGTGGGGACATGTGAGAGCCTGTCGTTATTCAGACCATTACTCAAAAGCTTTCCAGAATTTTAGAAAATGCTGCACAATCCCCAAGACTCTAGGTGACATGTCATGGCAGCAGAGTGACTGACATAGCAACGTGACTGGCTCGACAAGGGTGGCAAAGAGCGTCATTATCCTCGAGAAAGACATAATTCCTAGGTTTTGGAAGCCCACCACAAATTTGACAGAGGTGCCCCACCTGCCTTGGCAACAACAGCCCTTCCCAAATATCCTGCTGGCCACATACATGAGATAAGTGACCTGGGTACTTGCTGAATTGTAAAAGTGTGTCCATTATTGGCACTTTCCAAATGACCCATCAGATCCTGGAACTGATATACTCTGCTTTGGCAATTGTTTAAAAAATTATAGAAATATTTAAATATTTCAGTGGGTAAATTGTCATACCTTTTTCATGCCTTCTATTCATCTGAAAAGAGTAATTTATTTAAACTTGAATAATATCTCTATATTAAGTGGTCCTTAGAACCTAAAAACCCTGAGCCAGGTGCAGTATTTGCATTGTACAACCATCACTGGGCTGTAAACTGGGAATTTTAGATGTCTGTGGGAGCTGGAAAAAATAAACTCTGTTGACAATCGTATATTAAGGATTGACAGGTTTTAAAAGTAACAATTTCATATAAAGCATGTTGGTTTAGTAATAATACTAGGCCCTTATTTGTCAGTTCACCACATTTGCTAATATACTCCATGCAAAGGCCTGTGCACAAAATCAGTCTTCATAAAATCCCATCAAATTGAGGTAAATTCACTCTAAACCAAAAATCCTTCACAAATCCCCAACAAGGTGGGGGAAAAAATAAACCTCCAACAAACATCAGAGTAGTTTTTTCTGCTCTGTGTATTTGCCTCTAATTATGGGTAGCAATCATATTTTTCCCTGTACTTTTGGATGATATTTCTCTGTTAAAAGTGCAACAGACCTCTTCTGCTGGAGAAACAGGAGGAGGGAAAGTGTTTCCAAAAAGCTGTACCCATTAAAAAGAGCCAACTGCACACTGCCTGAAGAAATGCTAGCAGGAGCTGGGATTTTTGTTTGTGACACCAGCCATCGGTGTGGCTCACTGCTGCCTTCTGTAACCCTATGGATCTGTCCACACTTTGGCATTGGCTGCAGTTGCTGCCTCCCCACCAGCACAGCTTTCTGTGGCTGCTCAATTGTCTAAACGAAGAGGAGGGAAATTACAGGGGAGAGCCATCAGCTCTGTATGAAACCCAAAAATGCTTTTCCATGTTTATAGCACTAACACCTTCATAAAATCCCAGGTACAGAGTGGATGGTGAAAACTCAGATTTTAAATGAGCAGGCAGAGTTAAGGAAAGTGCCTTTTTAACTGCTGCCACAAACATTATTGACAGCTAAGTGACACTAGAAATCCAAAAGGAGGGAGGGCACAGTGGAGCCCATCAGTTTAACTCTTCATCAGAGCACATTTAATGGGACTTTCTGTTCAGCCATGTGAACTTTGAAATACCTAAGTTCAAATTTCACCTTCAGACTTCCCATCTGTTCTTATTTCATCCTCAGACTTTCCATCTGCTCCCATCTAGGCCTTCATAATTCCATGCCCAGTCAGACGGTATGGTTTTACCAGGTGCTTCTGTCTTGAAAATTTTATGGCATATAAGAAACAATAAAAATTTATGTTGTACATGTTACTTGTGCTAATTAATTCCATTGCACAACAATGTTTTTTAAATGATATTGTCCAGAAAGTCTGTTAAAATCTACTGTAGACAAGTATGGCAGTATTTTATAGCTCCTAATGCCAGATGGGTTTGGAGTTCAGACATTTGCGCTAATGCATTTTGCACTTAGGTGCTGTGCTGGGAAAAATCGACTCCCAGTGACAAAGAGGCAACATTAAAATATTGGTGTTAGCTAGGGGCAGTGAATCAAGGTGGCAGTGTGTTTTTCTGTACTAATTTTTTGCTGGAAATGAGTATATAATAAGCTGTTAGTATGCCATTTTACTAAATTTTACAAGAAGTGAAAGATGTTATTTCCTATTACTAGTATGTAAATATTTTCACGTCTGGAAGAGCAAGAATGTGCTGGCTAACGACCAAAGATGTGCTGGATAAAATCGCCTCCACCTGTTCAGAGGGCCATTGTGCTAGAAAAGAAAGATTGTGAAATAAGCAACATTAAGTTCCATATCATAGCAAGGTTAGAACGAATAATCAGTGCATTAAAGAAAGAGTCACTATCCAAGGGCATTCCTATAACTTCTTGCTTCACATCACTGAATTCCAAGCCAAGAGATATTCTGAACTCTGAGTGCAAACAGTGGGTTACACAGTGGGGCTTGTTTTGGACAGGGTTTTTTGTTTGCCCATTTGTTCCACAAGACTGGGTAAATAAGGCTTTATGCCAAGAAAGAGTTTCCTTCCTTTGATTTTGCTCCCTCCCCAAACACTCTAGTGGATGTGCCTCCTATACATGAGGAATCCAGAATGAGCCCAGGGACTTCACATTTGAACCCAAATGCTGTTAGATATCAGACAGCAAGGGCTTTCCACCCAACAGCAGATTCAAAAGCAACCTTCTGCAAAAGGCTCTGTCATCTCCATCACCACAGGAAGCTCCCTGATGGCCACACAGAATTTGTTTTTAAGTGGCAGCTCTATCAACATCACATCATGAGGGTTAAAAGGTGCAGAGTTGATGGGGGAATGGCTCTCAGCAACAAAAATGGAAAGAGCAGCTTGTCTTATTTTCCTCAATAAAAGAGATGCTCTGGACGGAGGATAGGGAGAGGACAGGGGGTGCATACTGCAGTATCTAATCAAGTGAACATAAAGCTCGGATATTATCTTGTCTAACAATTTTTGGAAGCTGACAAGCAGTTACAATTAATGCTCAGAGATTCAAACAGGAAATTGTATCATTGTGAGAAAGGGCATTTACAATAACACTGTGATTCAAGAATACTTTTGTGAATAGAAGAAATAAGCAGAGTTTCCTGCTATTTATGCTTTTATAATATGTCATGCTTATAAAACCCCATGCAGCTGGGTATTTGTCATGATAATCATGAATCTTCATACTTTACTCAAATTTTAGTGCATGAGATTTGTTCCTGTAAATGATGCCAACACTGAAATAATCCCTATACTTTTTTCCATATTATTTTGTTTTCAAAACCACAATCTCATTTCAAGGGAAAAGAGTTGATACCTATGTGGATTATTGACTAATTGTGATGCACACATAAAACCTATACAGATATAATAACCATCTTACAAGCAACCCACAGACTAAAATCTGTTTTCATAAACTATTCAATGAATATTTATGGATGTAAAATATATTCATGGACAGGAAAAAAAAAAAAAAAGGCTAAATTTGCAATTAATATTTGTGGTGAATAATTTTGATTTCTGAATGGGGACATTTTGTTCAAGTTTGCTAATTATCAGTTGGTTTGTGTGACTGTGAAATAGATTATTCTAATGCAAATTGGGAAAACACGTTGATACCAATGCTTCCCACAAGTTTCGAAGCTTTTCCTCTGTTTGGGTTTTTTTAACTTCTAAAGCTTTTTAGGTAACACCTGATCACCTAGTTACAAGTGAGCGTCTTTCTGAAACTGACACATTAACAGGTATTAATATGTTCATGATCCATTACTACCTTACTCATTGTTTCAATAATGATGAGGCCGAAGGACTTTGAAAGTTAGTTGTTGGATATGGACTCTGTATTTTTTTGACACATCCCAGATCCACAGTAGCCAAAAGTGCTACTGTCTGTTGGCCAACCAAAAAGTTGCAGTGTGTGAAAATGAGTTTGTGGTCAAATGCAGGCATTTCTCACACACTGCAAATAAACATATAGCCAACTTGTCACAAGCGTGTTATGGAATTACTCCCAGCCAAGGTGGTGAAAACTCCATCAGGTTAAGTGTACCATTGAAGTACCCATTCACAAAAGCAAGTGACAATGTGTTCCCAGGAGTAAAGGGTTTCCATACCAACAGCAAAGGGTTGGAGAAACCTTTTGTCTCCATTTCGTGATTCTGCTGCTGGTTAGCAGCAGATTAATCTTAATGGGAACCTAATACTGAGGCTACTGGTTTGGTTTTTTTGTTTTGTTTTGTTTTGTGTGTGTGTGTTTGTTTTTTTTTATTTAGGGGGGGGAAAAAAAAACCTGCATGCATTTTCTCACCATGGGGGTTTCCTTCAGCTTTGCTAGGGACTACTTCTCTTTTCCTCTAACCAATGCAGGTCTCCTCTCTCCAACTCTGTGGCAAGCAGCTCACACATCTCTGTGCCCTCCTTCATCCTTAAACAAACAAGATTAATATTTGCACTCACATGTCATAAAATCTTAAATTTTCAGACAGGAAATCAAAGTCTTGGAAAGTACAGTCACAGAGTGACACTGTGTCATTCTGTATCTTTGTGTCTTCTAGATTCCCTGGTCTGAGCTTGGAAAAAACAGATTTTTCAATGCAGGTGGGCACATGAGGGAAATGAGGCATCTGGTGTGTTTGAGTAGGAAAGAAGGCTGCCATGGTCACTTTGGAGGTACCTGACAGAAATCCCACAGGTGGCAGACCTCTGATGAAGCTCCCCAGCCATCAACAGTTCAGGTCCATGCCAAGAAAAGTATGTTCATGAGAAACAGTTCACCAGTCAAAACAACAAAAAACACTCCCCAAAAATAAGCACAGATTCAATTACACTCTCTCAGAGCCAGGAGAAAATTTGTCTTCAAATTCAAAGAAGATTCCTCCTGATCAAGCATCACTGAAAATGGTGAAAGCAGAACAAGACTGGCAACACAGTAAGAGCCTAGGCTGATCAGGCTGATTGTGTGCTTGTGCTTGTACTACCCTGGACCTTTCTTCTCCTTTATGTCATGGAAGCATTAAGAAGTGTGCACCTTTCTGCAATGTGACACAAAAAGCAGTTCCATCCTATACAATTACCTTGAACTGAATTTCTTTTTCCAGCCATACCTTAGGATCATGGAATCTTTTAAAATATTTTAAAAGATTCCTCAATTACTCAGGCAAGTCCTTTTGCTTGTTCTTCTCTAAGTTCTATAAAGCATAACAAATATAGTTTTTATATGTTTTTAATCCTTGACACCTTCAGTCTTTTCTTCTTTCCTCTAAGTTGTAATTATTCCCTGGGAAACACTTTCAGTTTAGAGAACATCTTAATCACTAACACGACGTCAATATATTACAGTACTTGATTCAAAATTAATCTAGCAGGAGATATATCAACTCCAATTAGCATTTACTGCATTTTTAATTCAGTACAAAAACTTTCCTGGAATCAAACACATCATTATAATTTTAATAATTCACAGTGGCTCTCTGAGACTGAGAAGTGAAGTGAAAAACACAGCAACATTGTCCTTTGTTATTGCTGTTTGTTGTATAAGAATGATGGACAGGATCCGGATGATGATAATTGTTTTATAACAAAATTTTTTCTTTTTTTTTTTTTTTTGGTGGTGGTGGTGGTTTTGTTCATGCTTTCCTTTTTATAAATATAAGTATTTCAATTCATTCTTTCTACTGAAGGATATTTGCAACTGTGGCTCCCTGAGGGTCCTGCACTCTGAGCATTTTTCAGCACTGACCACTTCCAATTTGTCAGATAAAGTCATCATGTACCTGTAGATCATCATGGACTTGTTGATCTGTGTTAGGGATTAGCTGGGAACTAATTACTTCAGTTTCATCAGCTCCTGTAAGAATTACTTTCTCCTTCATATTCTGTTCTCTGGTTTTAAACTTCAAATGTCTGTTATGAATAAGTCATGATTATAGGATTGTGCAGGGTAAATTACTAGTTGGGGGAGGATGTTAATTTGACTGATAAAGAGAGGGGGAAAAAAACTTAGATTCACTCAAAATAACCTACAACAAATAATGCTTTCTTCTTGGGAAAAAAAAATAACCAAACCAAACCAAACTAAACAAACCACCAAAAAACACCACCAAAACCAAACAAACCCTGACTTATTCTACTCCATATAATAAATTAAGTTTAGAACACTTATTTTCATGTTTCTGAGGAGAGTTTTGCTTTTGCCTATTGGCCTCCCTAAGAGTTTAGATGAAAGTCCTGATGAACTTTCAGGTCTTCCTGGGAAGCTTTAGACTGACATTGTCTATTAGAGGACAATTTTCCAGACCATTTTGTAGGAAGAGGCTCCTCTGACACCTCCTTACTTAGATATTAAGTGAGTTGAAGTCCACAAGGGACTTCACCCCAGTATGGAAGAATAAGACATATAGATCCCATAACTGATACCAGTGAGTATTTAAATATAATTACAGAAAAGACTGAATGAGTGGGTCAATCCCTCCAGACCCACTGGCAACAGCACAAGCACAGAAAAGATAAAGGGTACTTCCCATGTTGCAGCTGCCACCTCAACTCCTGAGCAGTCCCTCCAGCAGCTCTTTTATCTCCGAAGGAATCGCTTCTTCTGCTGTAGAATAAGTTTACAGCCAATAACAAGTTTTTCAGTGCTGTTTCACCTCTTGATTCTAGAAATTATGTGAGGTCAGTGGGAATAGCTCACATTCTGCACAGGCAAGCTCTAGTTGGCATGTCTGGCAGATTGAGAAGTCAAATTGCTATAAAACGACAATGTGAAATTAAGCCTAAAATGAATTAACATGATTTTTTTAGATTAACATGGTTTTGTAGAAAAGTTGACGTGGCAGCTGCTGTAATCACACAAATGGGAAAGAAAAACACTAGACACAAAAGGATTCGGATGGCTTCTTCAATTACTGTGATTTGGAACTCTGAGACGCCACACTGTGTCTCCTGCAAGAGGCCAACAGGGGCAGGTAAAGTTTCTTCACTTTGGAAAACCAATGTCCAGGAAAAATTTACTGTCTTTTGTACCTGTATGGATGACCCAAACAGAATAAAATACACACAGATGAGGGGCATCCACCCACTTGATATTAACCACTTCCTGCTTTGCTACATAAGGTCTATCCTTGAATATTCCTCATGAAAGGGAGCACAAACAAGCAGCAAGAACTTCTCACTCATGTGAGCGACCAAATTTCATACAACCAACAAACTAACCATTTCTATGAAGCAATGGAGTCAGGAATGAGGTACCACTGGCATGGTAGTCAGAAGCCAAATTATCCTGTGTTTTGTGATGTTAACACTAATAGTTCGTTCTAACACGGCAGCACTACTGGTCTTTCAAGAGAGTATATGAATGACACTTGTCCAAGAAATGTAACATTACAACACAGTCCAAGTGCATGTTTAAGGCTACAAAGGCCAGGAATGTATTGCTATTTATCCCAGAATGAATACGAACTTACACCAGAGTGTAAGTAGAAACTCCTTGCTCCTGCTCCTGGTTCTGCATACCTTTCTCTTTCCCATTGGCAAATGAATAACACAGTTCCCAGACTCTTACACTGGCTCCTACTCCTACCTCCACCAGTAT
Source organism: Myiozetetes cayanensis (assembly GCF_022539395.1). Classification (NCBI taxonomy): domain Eukaryota; kingdom Metazoa; phylum Chordata; class Aves; order Passeriformes; family Tyrannidae; genus Myiozetetes; species Myiozetetes cayanensis. Next base: position 44,209,779 of record NW_026087742.1, on the reverse strand, counting down.
TTTGGCAGGATTATGTCCACAGAGTTATGTATTCAAAGGCCATGTATCGTAAGTCATAATTTTTTTATGCCATTACATCTGTTAGTTTTGCTCTATCCATGAACCCTGCATATATTCACTAACTGTGTCCTCATAGCCCTGTGAATTTTCAAACCTTTCCATGAACCCCAGAAGTCAGCCTCTGCGCTGGCCAAATGGCAAACCTCTTTCCACAGAAGCATTTTAGACTGCCATCTCTTGATCTTAGAAATATCCTGAGTTTTCAAAACAATTTTTTCTCCCTCAGGACTCAGGAACTGCCTCCTGAAGTTTTCTCTAATGCATGGAAATGGGCAACCTTACTGAACCCAGATATCAAGTTCTAAACCTTAGAGATCCTATCAATCCCTTTGTACCTGAATAATAAATTCTTAGATAGACAAAAGGATTTGGTGGAGGCATGTGTTGCATCCAGAGTCTCACATCAGAATCTTAATTAAACTTCAGGGATGAGGGAAAATCCTGTTTCCAGAAAAGAGTGACAAATCTGGAGGAGAAATTTGCAGGATTATTGTAGAAAATCCAACCTTCATGACAACACTTAAACTCAGTCTAAGTGCACTGGTACTTCTCAAATTAATTTTCACTAACTGCTGAAGCCTTTCTTAACTCCCTGTCTCTGTTCCACTCCTGCCTCAAAACCACACTTCCTGGTGCCAACTTGACCTCTCAAATCAGTCCCTGTTTTGGGTACTCCTCCAGTCACAGGACTAACTTTTTCTAGCCTGAGATATAATGTCACTGAACCCCTCAGAGAACCTAAATTCTCATATATGTTCAGAAGTCCTTGTCCTGACAAGATAGGTGGAATAAGACATTCCTGATATTTCAGATGTGAACAAGGAAATCCCACATAAGTCTCCGAAGGAGACTGATTTCTTAGTCTGCTCTTGATGCATTAAGATAGCACCAAAATCAACATAAAAAAAGGGGTAATGGATTTACACATCTTCTGGTCAATAAGTTCAAGTATTCTTTCAGGCGGTGAATGTGCTGAAATCCACAGCCTGAACCCACATCACATTCTCCCTTCCCTTCATCTGAAAGAAAGTCACAGAACAGAAAAGCAACCACAATTCATGACTGAGAAGAAAGGATGAAATAAAAAGTGAAGCAGAGAAGGTTAATAATTTTCAAAATCAAAACTGGATTCATAACCTTTCTTTGAATTTCTGAAGCCAAGAAAACCAATCAATAGTTTATCTCTCTGGTGCTCATGAAGCTGATTTCCATTTATGTTCATGTCCTTTATGTCGTCCATTAACAGTTCATTTAAAACTCTCTAAAGTCCCTTTACATTTCTAAAGCAGTGCAAAGGAGCCATATTGTAAGTTAGTGTAGGCTGAAAACATTTCCCCGACTGTTATTTATTCAGCTTTGTGTAGATTTCTTTGGTATGGAAACTATACGAAGCTTTAATTGAATGTGTCCCCACAAGTCTTAAAGCATTACTACTATAAATTACGGTTTCCAAGAACTGCTCTCTAGAATTATTCATGCTTCAGTCTTGCTAAGGACATGTAGATTTTACAAGTGAATGTGAATTATCATAGAGCATGTTCGGGCTTTTGCCAGGACTTCCATGAAACGAAAGCATTTACGCAAAAGACATGCCTGACTTTTCTCCTGTCTTTCTTGTATACTTGGAAACTTTTGCCAAAATGTTGCATCATGGACTGCTTCATACTTCTGTCTAGAGCATACAGTGTGCAGTTCACTTTACTCCACAGAACTAGCGAAGTGTATTTTTCCCAATGGGCCTTTGGGGACCAAGGGACTCCAGTCAGTGTGCCTTTTGCACAGGAATGAATGCAACAAGGGTGACTGCCAACTCTGCATCTTGCTAAGGTCTTTTTAGACCAAGAATAACCCAATCCAACTCCAATAACCAAAGTCTGTTCTAAAGTGGAGTGCTGTAGTGGTGGTTTTATATTTCCCATTATCTGAGGAAAGTTTGCGTGGCAATCACCATAGAAGAGCTTTACTGGTAAGCGCTGTAAAGTGTTTCAATTAGTTGTATCAAAGCAAGCTGCTCTTTCTAAATTTTTGTCTTGAATGTAAACGATTTGAGCCACTGTAAATAATAACACCTAAGGGATAAAATAACAATTGTTTTAAAAGGAAAATGTAGTATTTGCCTTCATGTAAAAACAATTCATCTATAAAATCTCTTTATCTCCTTCATTTTTCCTCCACTGGGCATATCCTGCAGCTCCAGGTACTGAAGTGTAGTCCACAGCAGGAAGGCAAGCTATCAACTGTGCTTAGAGGTTTTTCAAAAGCAAAACTGTCAAAGGAGGCCATCAATTTTAGTAGTTGGAAGGGATCTCTGGAGCAGTAGTCCAGCCTTCTGCTAGGAACAGGGTCAGCATCGACATCAGATGAGATCAGTCAGAGCCTTGTCTATTCACTTCTGAATAGGTCCAAGGGTACAGACTCAGCAATGCTCTGATTTCACTTTTTTTCCAGAGGTGAAGTAGATGGTTGCTACTATTGCGTAGCAATATCTTGTGACCAGCGAGTTTCAGGGCAAGCACACCAGCAGAGAAAAACCACATCATGAACATTTTCATACTAGTGAAGGATACACTTTTTTACCAGAGTGAATGCAAAACTTTGGCTAGATGTGTATATAGGTGGATAAACATGTACAAAGCCACAGTGCACTGCTGAACATTGCAAAGATATACTGCATCTAGGATCACACCCAGTGTTTTGAAGATGTTTGCACTTACACAGATTTGCATGGACTGTGATCATGCACATTCCTTTTGGACCTCCACGTTATTGCCATATCTTCAGGATAAATCACTGCTTGTTTACTTAAGTAAGATTTGCTGCATGTGAGTGTGATTTGTTATTCTCTATCAGAAGCACTCCCCAAGACATGAATGCCATTATATGAATTAAGTGAAAATACAAAGGGTAAGCTTTTCAGTTTTTTCAAGGATACAGACAATGTAAGAATATAAAAAGATCTCAAAATGTAAATATCAGGACCTATGTATTCCAACAGAATTAATTTTCCTCTTCTTATATTCAATTTTTTATTCCTTAAAAAATATAGAAAATCAACTACCACTTCAATAATCTGCCCAAGCGTCTAAGGGTCATTGTTTTAGACATATTGCTGGGGAAAAAAATAATTCTATTTCCAGGGTCACAGTTGCTTTTGTAAAAGCTTACAGGCAGTAAATATTTCTTGTCAACTTGCAGCAATTTTTTCTGTTTCTTTTCCTAAAAGCTGCCCATGCTGTCTCTTTTACAAATTACTCTGAAATTTCAAAAGACCACACACTTGGCTTTTCCACTATTTTTTTTTCCAGAAGCCCCTAAAAGGGTGTGAAGCCTTGTTAGAATAATTTCTTTCCAGAATAGATTTTGAACTGGAATTCCACTGGTGAAATGTTATTTTTTTCTGGCCAGAATCCATAAGTTCCATCTTCATATTAGAAGTTTATCGTCCTGCTTAAGCTGGAACTGTGTCCAGCTGGGGAGTCGCCATTCACCTCCCTTCATCATCTTACTAAATATTCAGAGAATGAATTCTAACAGCTAAAAATGAGTGGCTCATAATACGCAGCTTGAATTTATAGTAACACTCTCTGCACGCTAATAAGGAATTTGCAAGCTATAAAGATGATTATCTTTGTCCTTAAAGATGAACGTCCTTAGACAGGCCAGTTTCATTTCAGCAGTGATATGTGAAGCAGTCACTTATTTTAGAATTGCCAGTATTTTCCCCACCCTCTTTTTTTTTTTCAGCAAATGCACAGAGCTCAGAAATTTGGAGTAAAACTGAGATTAAAATAGAAGGTGACATAATAACTATTATGTCCATAAATAATAACAAATATTTAGTCCATAAATTAAAAAAAAAAAAAAAAAAAAAACAGATGTAAGCTTGTTATCCCACTAAACTAGTTGAAAGTCCTGAATAACCTTACTGCTATTGCCTGAAAATGGATTAAAAAAAAAAAACTTCAGGAAATTATTCTTTTGATCTTAATAATATGTAAATTTTCATCTGATCTCTGCTGACAGTCCACAGTTCTCCGTAGTCTAATCCATTCCTCAGCTCAAACTCCTGCATTTCTGTATAAAAAAGGACATTTTTCTGTACAGATTTCCTCATGTAAATGTTGATGAAGGAATATTACAGTCATCTTTCAGAGACTATTTACAAGTGAAGTCCTTTGGGGCCAGTCACTTCACTTTCAGTAGCAGAGTTGGGTTAATACTTTTGACCTGATCCTCCAATAAAAAATTGCAAGCTACTTAATCAGGTTTCACTTTTAAATTCAAATTTTAATTGCTAATTAGTCATCCTGTGTGTTTGAGGTTAATTAGATCTGCCATGCATTTGAAGGATTCAAAATTTCAAAATGTGCTGGAGAACAGGGAAACTAAGGTATAGAATTCAAGTCACAGATTTCTTTTTTTACTGGTTGAATGTGACTGGTTAATCTGGGAACATGCCAGGAAGGCTTCCACCAGCCCACACAGTGTCAGTGGTTTTGGGACAGCAGTGGTGGCCTTCAATATTCCAAGAGCCATTACCCTTCTCCCCAGTGCTCTGCTCAAATTCTCCACAGCCTTCAAGCAATAAGCATGAAATGTGGAATTCTCACACTTTTAGAGGAGATGACTCTGTCATTCCTGACCATCTATTTCTCTCATCATGAACCTTTGTGTGCTTGTACCTGCATCGCCTTCATATCTGAGACTCTAGCAGTCAGCACCACAGCACACTGTGGTTCCTTCCAAACCAGTCAAAGACTGTTTATCACTGTACTTGCCCAGGACAGTATGTTTTATTTTATAGACCAAAGGTAGATTCAATCTGGCAATACATTTTCTTTAAAAGTCAACCCCTTTGGTGCAGTAAAATACATTAGATTTTATGTTCTTGGCTAAAGAAAACTTGTCTTTTGCCAAGGTTGTATTGTCTGAAGTCTCAAAGTAGGAGTTATCATGTTCTTTGAGATGAAGGGCAGAGTAATTTGTGGTGCTTTGGGCATGACACATGTAATTTTACACTTTATCTGTAGGTGTGATACTGGATTCTGCCAGAGCAGGCACCTGGTATCAATGTTCATTCTGGCATTAGTTCAGCAAAACTCACAACTGCTGATAAAAACCACAGGTTTCTGTATAGTAAGAGAGCCTATAGTGTACAGAGGTAGGATAACACTAGAAATGCATGACTAACCCAGCACTTTGTGGGTGACAGCAAAATGGCGGGAGGTATTCCTCTAGGTCTTTTTGTTTTTGGAGTGGTGTGGAAAAAGTGACTGCTATGTATCTCTGTCTGTGTCTTAAGAATTGTTTGGAGACATTTTCTCATACTTAGGTTTTAATGCAGTGTTTATCCTAGGGCACATTAAATAAAACTTCATTTTGCTCTTGGAAGGCACTTTTACTGTTATCTGCCTGCCATAGCTATTTGCTCCTGGTAAAGAGATCCTTGAAGAGAAGAAAGTCTTTCACCACAATTTTAGTGGACTGAGAATTGCAACAGTCTCCAAACAGCTGGTGTTTCTGCAGGCAGGTTAAGCACTGAGCATCAGGGGAGATCATTACTTAAAATCAGTGGTGAGAAGACCATTTCTATTGTCAATACTAGGTTGAGTCATTTAAAATCATTCCTGAAGCTGCTGTAGAACAAGATTATCAGATTCATATCCTTGATCCAGATTATGAGCATGGAAGTGCATGCTCCTCACAGAGGGAGCATTTGCAGAGTCCAGTCCACTTTTCAAGCTGTATTTTCAGAACTAAAATAATCCATTGTAGGAATAGCCACGAGTTTAATGCAGGACCAGCGACTTAAAATTGCCAGACAACCTCATATTTCCATTACTACCTCACTTTTCCACTGCAGGTTAATAACCTTATTGTTCACATTCCAGTATTTTTCAAACTGCAGCCTTTGTATAAAACCAGAAGTGTTATGTTGCATATAAATGGAGGTGACTGATTTTACAGTAGGTCTCTATGTACAAACAACTATAAAAGATAGACAACACAGGATTTATCAAGCCATGGTCAGAGCACTAACCACAGCAGCGTTGTTTCACATCTCTGTATTTAGAGACATAGACCAGAGTAATGAGAGAATCAGTGATTCATTTTACCGCCTAAATAAAAGAAGTATGTTCCAGCTGTCATAAGTTGCCATTAACGAAAGCACCTGTGCTTTGAACTAGATAATCAATAACACTCTCAATTTTGAAACTGGTTTTTATGCATTTTATGTACAGGAGGGTTTTTTTCTAACTTTATAGTTTCATTTCTTGTTCTTCACCAAATCAGGAAGAAGCAGTTAATGATTGAAACAGTGAATCAGAATCTACCTCAGTTTTTCCACTGCCATAAATGTCACTTTTGAGTTCAAAGCCAGCATCTCAGCAACTGAAGTTTGAGTGTTATTTGGTATACTAAAGAAAAGTCAAGAATTTTCCTTTAAGTAGTATCTCTAAGGCTGTGTATTGAGAAAGCATTCAGTAATCCTCTCTGAAAATACTCCAAATAGAGCCCTAATAAACCATATTTATGTCCTGTCACATCTTCCTTCAGCTGTTGCAACTGTAGCAACCTCTATTGCAAAAGATGCTATAAGAGGACTCAACATCCCATTTGACAAATCAGAAGGAAGCAACACAATTTGGCTGAATAGTTTTGAATCCCTGGAGAAAATTTGCAACATGAATTGAAAAATTCCACAACTGCAAAATGTCACTGGGTAGTATTTGAGTTTTAAACAAATCTCAAAAAGTTATGCATGTACACTTGTATTAAGATAGGCAGAGAGAGGAAGAGACAGAAAAAACATGCTGTAATTGTTTGCAAATTCCTACAGATGTTTATTCATTTTCTCTGGTTGAAACTCTATTTGGTACGTGATCAAAACCAACTATGTAAAGGAGTTTGCCTTCTTGTAAGAGCATTCTTTCCATTAGCAATAGTATTAGAAGGCAGGCCAAAGAGAGGATTTCTGAATGGAAGTCTTGTTGACAGTTGTGGTAATCCAGACTCTGGTTGGCTATTTTTCCATGTGGTTGTTGGGCAGGGATTTTTGTTTATGGTTCTGGTGGATCACATTTTCATGTTCTCTGCAGTTTTTGACAGACAACTTCAAAACAGAGAAGCACAGCTGTAGTCCAAAAATATATTCATATCCTCAGTTACCACAACCTTCATCTGCTTTCAGGAACTATTATGCTTTGCAGTTTACAAATTATATAAAAAAACTCCATAATAGCTATTATCAAATTCAGTGGCAAACTTCCTATAAGCTCTTCTCAACTAAGTATCTGGAAAGCCAGATTTTGGCTTTGTAGAGCAGCGCAATAATGCAAGAGTTCCTCAGAGAAGACCTCGTACCATAAAAATGTATGACATTACGGTTAATTATGCTTATGTGGAAGTACCCTAACTCACATGACTTATCCCCATCTCGGAGATGCAGAGGGTAGATTGAAAATATTAGATGATCTAGTTTACCTCTTTAATTCAAACTGTAGAATCTCATGCAGGTACTCCTGCATAGTAATCAGATGCTTAGGTTGTTAAGAAAAGTCTTCTGAAAAGATAGTGAGTCCTGATTTGTGAAGAAGTAGTAATTCTTTCCAGTTGTCATTTACCTATAGCTTTGTGCACACACAGGGATGCAGAGCTTTGAATTACTGAAGATTTTACAATGCCACCTGTGACAGTCAGTCATGCTTGTAGCAGCCTTGCAGAAAAAATCAGATACACACACACACTCGTGAACTGTATTTATGGTGGATGAATCTGCCCTGCTGCTTCTATACAGGCAGATCTTGTAGGTGATGTAGGTAACAGGTGTTCAGTTCAAGACTGAATTTTACCTAAGCCCTTCACTTATTTTTTTAAACAATTCCGACAACAAGTCTTGGCCCTTATCAACAAACTTGACATATGTGAATGAAAGCCATTTCTTCAACTCCTCATTAAATAAACAATCTATCTCAAATTATTTCCTTGTCCAATTTTGCAGCTTTAGGGATGTATTTACTCTAAATCAGGCATGAAATTTTCTTTCTCATCTTTCTTGTTCAGACTTTCCCTTTCTTACAATTCTTGGAAGTGGAATGTGTAAGTTACATAAAGCCCTTCTCTCGATGCCTGCCAAGAAAAGACAGATCAAGTCATCAGTAACACACACAAAGATCCAGTGATGATTCTAGAATAAAACACATATCTTTATTGGTTAATGACTTCTTGGAAATTTACTGACACAGACCTTTAGAATAATCAATATTTCACAGAACAGCCAACAATGAAATAAGCCACAGCTGTAACAGCCAGTCCCAGAAGTTCATATGTATTGCAGCCAAAGATCAGCAGAGAAGAGGGAGTTTTGCCCCTCCATTTTATACCTGACACCTAAGGCTGCATCTGTCCTTGACATTCAGTAGTTTTCTTTTGTTTTGGTTCCTTTCAGCGGTAGAATTCTATTTTCCTCACCATGTAATATCAAAATAATTTCTTCTAGGGATTTTTTTTCCCCTGGAAAATCCCTTTCCATGAAGATCACCAAGCTAAAGTAAAATCTAAAAGGCAAGTAATAATCTCACATCAGCAATAGCTGTGTAAATAGGAGATGACTCTCTTCTCTTTACAAGTCTTGGGATGAGTAAAGGTAGATGGATACTGTCTATGCTTTCTCTTTCTTCAAATTCCAGACTTGGGTCATTAGTAAACCAGGTGATACTGCACCTCTGCTACAGTGGGTAAAATGTTTAAAAATTAATGTCTAGATATATGGACTTGATTTACATTTCTTAAAAGGCATGGGATCTGCATTGAAGAGTGCAGATGTTGATGATAATAGAAATCAAGAAGAGTTTTCCTGGAAAGGATGAAAAGTTTTGTCTGCAGTAGTCCAACGTTCTAGATAGCTTTGTTGATTTACTCTTCATGCCATTCATCTAGCTAATTGATAGTTTTAAGTATACTTGCAAGCTTTTTGTATTTCACAGAAATATTCCTCAAGGGTACTTACTGACAAAGAATAAGTTAAGCTGCTCACTAAAAACGGAGTGAGGACACAGTATCTGTGAATGGGCATAACACATTTGGTGAAAATATGTTACAGCTAGAAATGTCAGTAGTCCATTCTACACTTTATTTTATTTTAAATGCAGTACAGAATGAATATATACATGTATCAGTGACCTATCTACCTGTAGGTATAACATCAAGGACAAAGTAAAGTAAAAACTGGCATTTGATATTAAAAGTATTATAAACTGTTGTGATCTTTTACATTAGGGATTTAAAAAAAAGGGGAGTTGGGAGTGGGAAGAATTCCCTTGTATTCTGGAGTCACTTATTCTGCTAACCCAGAACCTGAACCCTGATGGAGAAATCTCTGAAAGGCAATGGGACTGTCAAGTCTCCAGACAGAACGCTCCACTGCTGTGGCTTTGATACAGGCTTTACCAAAGGGTGTGCAACAAAGTAGATCCCACTTGTAGTGACAAAAGGCTTCACAGGGTCATCCTTCTCAGAAAAAACTTGCCAGAAACACCTGCAATTTGCTTTGCATGCTAGTCTTTTATTGAGTGTGCTCATAGGTTGTCATCTTCTTCAGTCTAGGATTTTTCACTGAAGTCCTAAATTACAGAAAGCAGCCTGGCAAACCTAATGTTGTGAAACTACCTTCATAGAACAAAACTCCAAGGTTAGTCTTTAAATCTGATTTAATTGTTACGTGGTATAGTATGATTGGACCAGAATTTCAGGTGGTACGAATTATAGCATGATTTAAACCAAATGGAAAGGCAACTCCCCATGACTGGAAGCAATAAAGCCCAGAGTGTTCTTGTCTAAGCTCGAACAAACCAGACCTGATATGGTGCTGTCTTCTCCCACACTGCTACTATGACAACTACAACACAGAGTCAAAAGCATTTCTCCAGAGTTGCCAAAATTATTCAGTTATTCTACATTTGGGGGATGAGAGGGCCTAACAAGTTGTCATTAGTGTCCATAGTACCTGTCAGTTATGGAGGAACCAACAGCTGAAGGACACCTTGCTCAGTCTGGAAAACCATGAATTTGGGAATGGACACCACAGCACTCACTGATAACTACTACCACCTCAGAGTATGTGTACGTGTCACGTTGATGAAGATGATGAAGATCCAATGTCCTTGCAAATTAAATTTCTGCATGTTTGATCCCCTCACCCCAACATATTATAAGATCAAATGGAACAGCATGGTAGAATAGGTTTGGGAAATGCTAGGGAAAATCTTAGATTCACAGCAGAAGGGGTGAAGACAAAATGTGTTTAGTGCTTAGGAAGTTGTTAGCTGTTTGGGTTGGGTGACAGGATTCTTTTGGCACTTTCCATTCTCTGCATGTAAGAGCTGATTCAACCCCAGGCAGCATGTTTAATGCTATTTCAAATGAGAGACAAATACAAATTTGTGAGCTTATGAAAAATGAATAAGAGAGGAAGATGAAGGGATGGAAAGCAAAGTGAGTAGGAGGCAAAAGAAAATGGCAAATCTGGTAGATTTTTTGAAAGTTTGCCATGGAGAGAAAAAAGCTCCGTGAATGCTCACTTGCCAAATGACCTGTTGTAAGAGGACATCAGAAGTTAGACTTCAGTGATCCTTATGGGTCCCTTCTAATGCAGGATATTCTACGAACCTCAAATCTATAACCTATGATAGCTTTTCTGGATCATCAACGTATTTGGCTGCCATACGGCCCACTAGCACCAATAGATTAGGTTTCATTTTCCAGGGCTACTCCCAGGGAAATAAAATGCCCTGATCCATCTTACACCTCAGGTTGGTCTAACCTGGGGTGCTGGGGTTGGCTGTCATGGCCTATGAAGCAATCTAATCTGCATAGAATTTCTAGGGGTGTGGTGAAAATAAAAAAAATCCTATCTCTAATGCTTCTATTTTGCCTTAAGGCAAATTGTTTGCAAAAACTTTCCTTTTGATTTCTGTTATCCAAATAATTCCAGCTTAAATTGGAACTCAGCTATTAATCTGATAATAACATGGCTGAGACAAATTCTCTGACAATTGATCTCAAATGACTTAGAAGGCTTTACTTTACCTCATTGTCTGCATTCCTTTCCAGCCAGGAGTTCTGTCAGTACTTAACACACACACAAAACCCTCTCAAATATAAGTATTAAGATGATTACTATGTACCTGGAAATATCCTTTAATTTTAATTTTGTTTTATTTTATTTTTAGCTTCAAAGCTTTCCCAGGAATGAACACCTGTCTTTCACAGCATTACAAGAAATAGTTGGGTACCTCAGATGCTTTGTTGTGTCAAGTCCTCTAATAGGGACACTGTGAGTTTAAGTCACATTTTAATTAATGATCAAAGCAAAGGACACCTGTAAATTTTGGTTCAGTTTCTTCAGTTCTTTGATATCAGGTTTATCCATTAGAAAAGGACTCCTTTGATGCATATCCTGCTGACATAAGGTATCTTTCATGCCCAGATGCCATGGTGACTGGAGCCTTACAAATACTGAATTGAACAAGATGAAGAGAATACTATGTTTTTACCCCATCACACGTATCAGTTAAAATCCTATCTCTAAAAGCAGCAAACTCACCATACTGTACAGTTTTCTTTTATTCCCATGACTCTAATTTCCATTGAAGACTTTAGAAGGTGTCATTAGGTGGTCTTGTTTGGGTCTGGCCCTGAGAGATAGTGACAGATTTGTGTAAGCCTTCCAACCTGTTCACCTCCCAAACAAACACAAAGAAGCTGCTGCGGAAGGAAGCAACAAGACACTGCCAGCCCCTGAGACTGCCTCCCCACTTCCACTGCAAAAAAAAAATAGTGACACTCCTCAGCTTAAATCTCCATTCATTTCCAGGGGAGCCGAGAAGAGGGGTAATGAGTAGCCCATCCACCTTCATTAGCCAGTGTAAGCAGTGCACCTGGTATGGCAGGGACAAACTCTGAATTGCAGCTCTGGACATGGCAACACATCTTCTGAGCTAGGGTCGACACAGAACCCACTTTCAGGCTTTGCAAGTATTGAGGGGAGGAGGCAAAAGGTGACTGGTCCTGGTTAAATAAACTCATAGCAACAGAAATATCACCTAAAAGATGAGTTTGAATGTTACTGACAATTTATCATGGGGCTTTCTTACCCAAAAAGGTGGCATATGGCAGAGAGATCAGCACGAAATGCAGTAGTTGAGGCCAGATCACACCAGCAGCACAGTTACCCATATAAAGCCTGAGTCAAATCTCTTCCCCAGAAAATACCTAAGTCCTGTATGTAAGAAGTCCTACAATTCCAAAAATGCCCAGCATTTTAGGTGCCTCACTTTTGGAAAGCCTATTTTAGTCTACATCTAAACACTCAGAGAAGGTCGTACAATGATTTAAAATGTATACATATTGATGGCAACTATATGGATTCTTTGCCCAATTTTGCCTATTCAAAAACTCGGTAACTAGCCTAAATAAGTTATTCAGGTTTCCTCTATAGTCAAATGTGAGCAACAGATATCTTCAGAGTACAATTCCCTCTGTCATGGGAAATGATTCACACTCCAGAGGTGCCTGACTTTATACAGCTGGATATATTTTGCCTCCATTTAGCTCTCATCTATTTCTTTAAACTGAGTTTCAAAGGAAGCTGCACTCCAGAAATTGTTGAGTAAAATGTTTATCTTCCAGAAATGAGTGATTTTTGTTTGCTTTCCTACATGAAAACAAATGTGTAATTTTTAGTAGAGAAAATCTTTGACTAATGTGATAGCAAATCCATCAACATAGCTTCACACAAATTGAGTCCTGAAAAGAACAAAGGTTGCCAGAAATACTCCCGCCCACACCATGCAGATTTTATAGAGTGTTTCAAAGGGTCTAGAAGGTCACAGTGAAATACTAAATTTTAAGAAACAGAACTATGAAATCAAACATAAAACTTCTGAATATTTCAGTGTCAGAAAACAGTCAAATCAGACCTGAAGTGATACAGGAACATCATATGCTTTAGGTCTGTCTCTGCCTGCAAGGGAAGGAAGGAATGTACTTAAAAAGGAATAGAGAAGAGAAAAAAATTATAAATATCTCTCTACATGCCACATTTGGGAGAGGGGAAAATAACCTTACAATTTGTCTTTAGAAAATATTTTCTGCATTCTCTTTCCTTTACTGGAAGATACAGAATTGAACATTTCCATGTCTAGACCACCCCTCCTGCAGTATCTCAATGTTTGCAGTCATGAATAAATTTACCTTCCCTGCATCCCTGTTTATACAGGAAATTAAAATTAAGCTTCTTTTATGATGGAGAACTGTGGCACAGGAAAGATTTAAGTATCTTCCCTGAAGTCAAAAAAAGTCCGAAGTTAAGCCAAGAGTTGAGCAGTGGTCCATTGCATCACAAGCCAGTAACCTACTCATTAGACCATCATTTCTATTCATCTTGACTTAACCTGAGTCATATAGCCAGTAAATTGTGCCTGTTCTTTTGCCAGGGACTCCAGGAATGCTTTGCATTGTTATTGTCACTGGTCCAACAGACTGCAGACAACGCTTTGTAGATATTACTTCGCTTGTTGGTAAAGCTGCACCTCTGACCAGAGTGGGCTTAATACATAATATAAAGCAGTTCAGGAATTTTTCCATGAATCTTTGGGAAAAAATTATTTGTTATAACCAAAAGTTTCCTTACTATCTTGCCACGTTCAGCACAAGTTTTCTGCAGAAGAGTTTGGAACCTTAAGAAGAAATCGTTTTTCAGAGACATTGCTCAATTCACAGCCTGCTAGTTAGGGCACCCTCTCAGGGTGCTATAGACTTGGTTTATGTCTCTGCCCTGCCTCATATACAGAAAGTACATTTTGCAGCCCACATGAGCTACTGGTAGTTTTGGCATGAGGGTCTCTTGTTTCTGAGTAAAAATTCTGAGTTGCAGGCTCATCAAAGGGAAATAAGGAAATGTTTCTAAATATTAGAAACTAATTAGAGAGTGGAGAAAGTGGTGGCTAACAGAGCTTCCTTATATCTGCCTCCACAATGAGACATGTTTAATCTTGGTCTGTGGGGCATTTAATCCAATGGGTTTAAATAGTTCCTCTTCTGGGAGAGTAAGAGAGTTGGTAAAGACATATATACTGTCAATTAGATTTATTCTTTGTTTTGCTGAAAAGCCCTGATCTTTCCATTGTCTGCACTGCGTATATGACGGTCTGCTCCCAGGCTCCAATTTGTAGTAACTAACTAGTTCTTTTGGCCGGGAAAACCCCAGCAGGGAAGAGCAATTACTTTGCTGTAGGGTTGCTCACTACCAGCAGTACAGATACTGCAGTGTCAAGCTTCTCTCTCCCTGCACAGTGCAGAAGGAGCCAGTCCTTCAACAGCATCCCAGCGGTCCTCATCTTGCCCTTGGAGGTCACTGCTTTAGCAGCCTACTGTAAAATCAGAGCTCTCCCACTGTTCAGCTACCTAGCTTATTGGCTCTAATCCAATTAAAAAAAAAAATATCCCCAAAAGTTAAGATTTCTCAGAGCACAGAAAGGGAACAAGATCCCAGAGAAGACTCAGCCATTTTCTTGTGTAGACCACAAAGGAGTATAAATAAACCCAGTAACAGTATTTCTCTCTGGAGGCATAGGAGTAACACTCAGAGGCAAGGGCTCAGCTCCCTGCTGTGTTGCAGACAGCATGCATGACCTCTCCTCATCTGTAACATGTACACAAACATTATTCCTCCCAGACTGACAGTAGCCTCTGTACAGCTTCAAGCAGTGTGTTTGCACAGATGAGGGTCAACCCTTGGAGGGTGCCTCCAGCTGTTGCTGTTGCCCCAAACTATGAGAAGCAAGAATGAATTCATAACCTGGGTCTGCAAATGAATGGATAGTCTGAACTATTCTCAGACCAAAAAAAAATTAGCTTTTGGGGGCAGAGCTGAGAAGCATTGCAGTTAACCCAGTGAAAGCAGAGGTAGTGATGTAAATGTGTACGTTGCACCATAGCAATGGGTCAACATACACAAATGCACTAAAAATATAATGCAGCAATGAAAGTGGAGGTGTTAAAAAGGTAGTTTAAATTTCTACCCTACATCGTCTTCAACAGTCAAAATCTATTATATTTTACTACAAGATTATTCACTGGTTCCTATCCAACATGAAAAGTAAACACTGGTGTGTATGTACCATCTCAAACCATGAGGTGCCCTCTCTGCCTTTGTGTCAGCATCTTAAAGGGAAATGGACAGAACTCATACTCACACTGTTGATTCAACAATTCAAAACAAGCTGATCTTGCTCCTGCAGGGGCAAAGAACATGCACAGAACTGCAGTGGCTGGGAGACCAACAACATTCCATGTTTTCCAACCCTTTAACCCCTGATTTCTGCCAGGACACCCTCCCTTATACGAGATTCTGCATGGCTGAATCTTTCATCAGGTTTGCTAGAAACACCTTAACAGCCATAGGAAAGTTCTGTATTCCCCTTGTTTTTACTTGAAAAATCAGTGACATATCTTTTAGAGGCAGTGAGAGTCCAGAAGTCCAGAAGCTCAAGTCTTCCATTATATGTTTCAATGGACTAACAAGAATAGGTCTTCAAATGTCCACCATCCATCTCTGACCTTCTGAATTTTAATGTTATTTATAAGTATCCATGTCATTCCTACTAGAAGGATAAAATTTCAGTTAACTTACACTACAAATAAACAGAAACTTCAGTCTTAAAAAAAAAAAAAAGTACATTCCCAGATATCTGACATATAAGAGATTCCTGAGATTCTCTCAGAAAGGCATGTCACAGAATCCAGGAGTGTTATACTATCCAGAAGGACTGATATTCAGCCTACATTCCGTGTCAAAGTTGTCTGCCAAAGCCATTTCTGAAAATGGTTCTGCCACAGCCATTACACAATGGGCAACTGCGATCCTGCAGCTCAGTCAAAGTGAATCAACTGGACAGCAGCCCTTGGTACCATACAGATACCTTTTGCATTCTTTGTGGGGTGCTGCTTTTGCACACAGCTCCCTTCTTTGGGAGAAAGTGAAAATCACCTGTGACATGGGATGAAAAACTGTATTTTTTTTCCATGCCATGCTAATCCTTTCCAGAGGGCTGGGACTCATGTGTCACCGTATTGATGAAGAAAATCTTTTTAACTCTCTCCTTAGTAAAACACTGGGAGTAACTCCATATTAGCCTTTTTTGGTTTTCTCATTTTCAATCCTCTTCATTTATATAAAAATTCCAGTTTTTCAACAGTAAAGCTGAGTATAGCTACTAAGGCATAGATCCAGGAGAAAGGACTTTACAGAACTGCAGTTGAAATATAGTTCAGACTCTGATCTGAAACTGTAAAGGTCAGTCTTTAAATAACCAGGTCTTTTGGGATCTGACCTATCCAAGAGCATTTTAGCTTTGACTGGACTTTCTTGTCCAAATTCAGCTCCCTGGAAATAGTGCTGTGCCCAAGAGTACATCAGCAGGGCAGGTCTATTCTTAGAAAAATGAGTCAAAATCCGCTTGTCTCAGTACTCCTCACATTGTCACCAAAACCAAGGACTGCAGCTGTGGATGTTGCTCCCATTGTGCAGTACTGCAGCACAGCTGGCGTTTCACTCTCTACACCCTATGATTTAATCTAACCACATTCAAGACAGAAGGAAGTAATACAAAGCCTTCCCACTCTGAAAACACACGAGTTGTCATCCTGCATCAAACACTTGAAACTCTGAAGCAGGTAGTGGACCATCAATTTTTCTCTTGCCCATAGAAATAGTTTCTTATTAACCCTCACTTGGATCCTTTGAGGTCCTGCAAAATCTGTGAGTGGAAAGAACCTATATCTGACATGTATGTGCAGAGGGTGAGAAGACAAAGAAGGTAGAGAAATGGTATGATGAAATGTTCAGGGTTCTCAAGTCACTGGAAGTAGTGGATGCAGCAAGCGAGCAGCTTTAGGGATCCCAGGTCACTCATAAAGAACTGCGGGGAACAGTATGGTTTTCTGAAACTCACATTAGGACAGCAACACATAGAAGAGGCCACAGGGTTGCAGAGTTTTGTTCTGGGAAAAGGGAGGAGAAGTTTAAGTCCAGCCCGTTTCCTCTCACAACATCACAGGTGTGCCTAAGGAGTGGTGTTGACAAGGTAAATGCAGCACAGCAAATGGATGAGCTATAATTATTCCTAGGCAGATTGCAGACTTAATTGACCAGAAAATCAACCAAAAACTCTCTGGATTGTTCACATCTTAAGTTCTGATTCTGAGGCCCTTTTGTAGCTTCAACCTGAGAGTCATGCATGAAGTCAGCTAATCATATTGAAGATGAGAAGGCTCTGAATTCCACATTTGTATCCTATTCCACTCCACAGCCTCTAGAGCTCCATACAGAAGGAAACAAAAAGACTGTATCATTACAAAGAAGAATGCTTTAGTTTGTCATTATTCTAACGCTTTTCCCATAGATTTTTGAAAGTTTGTTATTGTTCTGGATGGACTCAGAGCTAAGACACCTGCAAAACACATTCTCATTTGCCGAGAGAGTCACTTTAGTCACTTGGCTGACCCATCTGAAAAATACATCAGTTTTTTTGCAAGGATAGTTTTCTGGTAGTTTGTTTAACATGCATCCTTTGTAAAGAATTGCTAGTTTTTTCATAAATATACAGCAAATAAAACATACATAGTCTCGCTGAACAATCTAGAACCCATTTAAGTCAATGGGAAAACTCCTATTGAGTTTCACAAGCTTTATTCCAGTGAGACTTTCCAAGGCTTTGAGCTTCCAGTGTTGTCACCATGGTCCAGTCATTACCAGAGAGAAATTAAGATAACCCCAGAAGAATTGCTATTATTTTGTTACCACAACATCAGGAAGAAAATAAAAATAGAAAAAGAAACACACCAGAAATACATTTTGCAAAATTGCAGGTCTAGTTCACACAGAAAGTTTTCAGAGTAATGAGTACTTTCTTGCCTTTCATTCAATACTAAGACTTACTCAGCAGTTCTCATTGTGACTAAACCCACAAAATCTAAAGCTTTGCATCATTTAAAAATAAATTCATCAAAAACCTAGTATTTTTAAAATCACAAAAATAGTCACAATTGTTGTCATGGTTTACTTGGGTGTTCAAGTGAAAAGATAACCACTGATATAGCTACATTGATTACAGCAGAAAACAAGGAACAATGAAAGAGATAACTTACTCAAGACTGTAGGTAAAGGTGAGAACTATCCTGATGTGCCTTGACATTCAGGTAATGTGCTAACCACCAAACCTCATTTTTTCACAAAACTATAGCTTTAAATTCCCTATGGGCTTTAGAAGTACACAAAACCTCTATAAGGATAAAGCAAATGCCGAGGTTTCAAGAAAAATACCTCAAAGCATCTTTATTATCTCAGAGGGGAAGTATTCATGATGACAAACCAGTGAACTTTCTGTTGGCAGTAAATTTATGTTTGATCATATCTGAAATAGAAGGTTCTTGCTGTGGTTACAAATCTGAAAGTATTTCCAATGGCTTTCAGTAAACTGCAAATGATCCCTCAGTTCTCCAGGCTAACACTGCAGTATGACATTGACAAATCTTAAACCAAAGCAGGGGTTAAATACTATGCTTTATAAAACAGCCCTCAAATCTTCTACCAGTGGCATTTCAATAATAAACACAGCACAAGGTGGCAACACAAAGAGGAGTGGGGGGTATTATGGCAAGCCTGATCTTGTCCCTTGGTGACAGCATGAAATTCTCCTGCTCTTCCTCCTGTCCATTCAGGATTTATCAGCCACAGCAACAAACTACTTGCTTATCTGTGTGCCAGGACTGTGCAGCTGCAAAAGCAAGTGGAAAGCTCAGCCAAGAAGCTCTTCACAGGGTATTGAGACAACTTTTAGACTCATGAGTGTGGTCTTTCAGATCAGACAAAACCTGAAGAGCTAGCCTTTGCATACTGTGGCCAGCAGCACACTCAAAAGGCTTCCTGGTATAAGAGATGATGAAAAGTAAAGCACTGTAAATGTCATCAACACATCAAGACTTTCTGATCACCATAGTTTATATTTGTAAATGTTACGTATGAATGATAACTGAGACCTGAAAAAGATCAGAGCTACATTATTCCCTGTTATTCAGTCAGACACATGCAAATGAAAGAAAAGGAGTTAAAATCCTACATGTTTTTTCCATGTCTATAACTGTCAGTCTGAGAAAGATCCTGTTTTAGTTACATACTCAGGAAGCAGTATTATGGTGGAATTTCCAGAGTTTATGAATGGGACTGTGGTTGTTCACTGTACCCAGCAAGTCAGAAGGACCTTTCCAGTTCCACAGTCCCTTTGCCCAAGTCAGTTCAGCATAGTCATCATCCCCATTCCTCTCCTCCTCCACCTTCACAAGATATCTGGTCTCTTTAAGAACTTTCTGATTCCCTTTCTGATTCTTGTTGTTCCTTGAACTCATAGTGAATTACCCTCACATACACTTTTCCACTTATTTTAAGCTATCACAGGCACCAGTTATACTTCTGCAAAAGAAATACAATTCTCAACAAACAATCTGTAGTGATGGTTTACTGCAAGTGATGTAGTACCAGAAGTCATATACTGTACTATAGAAAGCAGTTTGTCTCCTTATGATAACCATCTTAACATTTGCTTACACTCATGAATAGACTGGGCTTGAGTGAGGAAGACAAAGCTGGAATGAAAGAGGGCATAATGAAGATTTCTGGACCTTGTAAACCTAGTAAGGATTTTCACTAACCCCAGTTTGTTCTTCTAATGTTAGTGAAACATAATTGAGTGTGAGAACTTAAACATGATCTATCTCCTTTCCTATAATCACCTGTAATCAGAACACTTAACTGTACATGATGCAGTGTGGACTGAGGCCAATATCTCTAAATAAGGCTTTCTGTTAAGTTCCCTAAATCCTATTCTAAGCAGTTTAATAAACTAGCCCTTTCTTGACATGCCAATTCCTGCATATTAGATGATAATAAACAATCAGTTGTCTATGAGAGAGAGAATTTTAAACTCCATATGTATGTTGACTTTATCTTCCCTAATAAAGTTAGCATCAAAACAGTCTTTCTCATAGAAACACTGCTGAATCACTGACTTCAGAGAACATTTAAGTCTTTTGGCAGGAACATAACATGGTTGACAAGAATTATTTGGTTAAAACAAATCAAGTGATAATACACATCACAAAATTTCCAATTCTTGTTAGTCATCATCTTTTCAGGGTTTTTTCCCCATTAGATAGCCAAAGGTAAAGAAAGCCAAGATATTATTTCAATTATATAAGTGAATCTATCAGATCAGATGCCAGAATATCCTGCTATGAACAAAATGCCCATTGCACACACTAAAAATAAGTATATTGATATGTGTTTCAAGTCAAGGACCTATTGAAAACCTGTCAGGTTGTTTTTTCAAAGTCTGAGCATCTTGTATGCTCAGGGTACTGAACTCCTTGCAGGTATCCTATGGGATTGTCTAACTTTCTCAAAAACAAAACTTCTGCATCTTGATTCTGCACCACTTCTCACAGTGAGTTATACTTTGCTTTGCAAGCTCAGTGTGACTGAATGACAGAATTGAAGCAGTGGAGTGTGTATTTTGAAACCTTTCCCAATGAGGCTAACAAACGTTTTAAAATGAACAAGTGACATCATCTAACTTTCAGGAACCTTTTTCTCTTTCTGTTGGCTTCTGTAGCAACTAGTCTTTGTCTTTTTTCTCTTCAGATTCAGGATGTGGAGAATACTTAGGGAATATGTATAGCTCCTGCTGCCACACATAGATCTGATGCTTCATGCATAAATATGATGCTTATGAGCACATGGAAAGCCATCTACACCTCTATTTTTCAACATTATCATCTTCATGTATTCAAGTAAAGTTTATTGCTGAATTCTCTAATGTGAGACAGGAATCATTCAGAGTGCTCAAAACTGTATATAATTTCTTCCATTTTATTAGAGAAGAAATAATATTGAAATTTTTTGTTTCACAATTCGAAACCTACAAAATCAGGCACCCTGCTGCATGCTCCAGTTTTATATGGTGATATCTCAATTTCGTATGACTTTACAAGTATAAGTTATACATATATCAGTACACATACATTAGTGTGTGTATATGTAAAAAAAAATAGACCTATACAACACCAGATAATTCAAGGTTGTTTCTACACAGAAAAGCCTTAAAGGATAACTCAGCTTTTACCAGAAGCATCTCAATTTGCCCTTTACTTTGTCTTGCTTATAGCCTATACATATGTATGTGGTTAAGATATATTTTACATAAATATTAGGATATGTATATACATACATATAAAATATATGGATTAATCTTACACATTATACATGCTTTTTAAATCCTCAACATGTGACAGATGTAGCTGTGTGATGGCATGAGCAAAGGCTTCATTACAAACCATTTAAACTTTGTCCTTTCTTCTAGAAAACAGAAGAGTTCACGTAAACCAGGCAAACAAAGAGGGTCACTAGCACAATCTGTTAACATGATGTCACACTTATACGATGTCACCATCCATCTACTTCTGTGTTTAATCTGTCAGGTCTCCAGGATGGAGAATGTCTGGATGTCCTGTGGCAAGTGCTGTGTGCAGTAAGCCCCTGCACCATCCTGCTGTTGGCAGGTGCTGTGATACACAATAGCACTGTCTTCATTTTCTGCTAAGCGCCTACGTGGGAGACATGTGATGGCATTCACTCCTGTCCTGTTGTTCCCTAGACACAGTCTTAAATTGTTAACACACCCAAAAGATTAAGTTTCACATCACAGTTTTCCTTTACTAGGATAGGTTGCTGTCATACATCTCTCAGTGGAATATGAGGTTAGCTTGCATTGTCGCTTCTCAGTCAGCTACTCATTGCATTTGGCAAATCTCATTTATTATCATTGTACGTTGCTCCAGGTAGCCCAAGCCCTGGTAATCACACTGAGAGGAGAGTAGAGAATGTTCTTCATTTGTAAAGAGAAGACATCTTCATTTGTTGAAGAGAAGAGGTACTATCCAAAAGAGAGGTAACGTTTTTGAATCAGCAACCTGATGACCGCTCTGAACACACTATCATTTATTTTACTGCCTAATGTCAGTGCAGGCTTTCCCAAGTGGGCAAATGACAGCACTTTTTTCTGATCCTTGCTATTACACAGCATAACTCCCAGATATTCTCCACACCCCCTCCCCCCTGGCAAAAAAACCTTAATTATATATTCAAACGCTGAATGCAATAAACTGAAGTGTCATGATATCTTCAGTTCAGTTTATCTATGTAACCCATGCTGAAAATATTTCTTCTTCCTTTTATTATATTTTACAGGTTCAACATTTTTTTAAACATATTCCTTCATTCAAAATAATAGATACTAGGGTTGGTGATTGTAAAAGCTGTTTATTCCCAATTCTCTATAAAATATTAGGTAGAATAAATATTTGTGCCCCCCTATCTAAGAGCAGCTTTGTATATGTTTCCCACTGCACTGGTATATGCCATGCTGAGAGATAGTCATTGTCACCAAGGTCAGCTTCATTTCATTGCAGGCTTTCCTGCATTTCTCATTAGGTTTAAAACAGCTTGCAGTACCACACACCATGATTTTTGTCAGAAATACTGACCTGTGGCCTCTGTACAAAGTATTTTTTTCCAGGGTTGGGTGAATATTACTGGTTCCCCTTAAAAAAATGTAACTGGTGTCACTACTACAGAAAATGTTTAAGAGCATGAAGAAAATTTAAATGGAAGAAGAGAGGAAAGGAAAA
Organism: Myiozetetes cayanensis; assembly: GCF_022539395.1. Classification (NCBI taxonomy): domain Eukaryota; kingdom Metazoa; phylum Chordata; class Aves; order Passeriformes; family Tyrannidae; genus Myiozetetes; species Myiozetetes cayanensis. The sequence continues at coordinate 44,186,916 of NW_026087742.1, read as the reverse complement.
GAAGAAGGAAAGAATACAGGTATTTCTGACACAACTTGCTCATAGGCCTCAGCTGAGGATTAAGGCTGTCTCTGAGCTGCACCGTGGGATGTGAAGCACTCCAGCCCTGTTTGCACAGCAGGAGCCCATCTTGTTCTACTGCTGACACCCGGTACCCTGAGCGGAGGCAGAAAAACTCGTGCTGCACTGACCCAGCCATGACTCTGATCTTTCCACTTCAAAGGAGGAGGACTCTGCAGAAGGCAGGCTGAGATTCCTAAGCTGTTTTTCGCACAACAGATGAGCAGTGTTTGATAAAGCAGAACATATAGTATAATTAGACCTCAAACAGCATATACCAATTACAAGCACAGAATTATGCACATTCCTAATGAGGGTGCTGGAGAGGGGCATAGAGAGAGGAACTCCAGCAAGCACAGGCAATCCCCAACAGCCCCAGCCACTGTGCAGAGTAGCTGTGCCTGGAGACATTGGTACCACAGCGGAAAGGATGCTGAGGAGGAGCAGGACAGTTGAAAGGTTTATAATAAAATTTTACAGTGTTTAGGCATTGCTGCTACCAGTAATAGGCAAGGTGGAAGGTTAGACAGAGCATGAAGCAGCCCAGGTAGTGGAGGATCCAGATCTTTCCAACAACCTCCAATTTCATCTGCAGGAGACAGCAGGAGGGTTTACACTTGAGGACACGGGCAAGGCACCTTCAATGCAGCCTCTGTCAACAGATAATGTGGTCTGCTGAGGCCAGCTGTGGGTTTGCAAGGCACACCATAGAACCTGCTTGTCCCTGGGAATCAAAGTTTGGGTCTCGTGAAGTCCAACACACACAAGAAAGGTGTATTCTGGGTTGTTCATACCTAACAGTTCTTGTACCAGCCACAGTGTGATGGCTTTCACTGTGACTCTAACGCACCTAATGAATAGCACTGAATATCAGCTCTTGCAGGGGCTCTCTGCTGGATTCCAGAGTGGGACAGGGACCCTCAAAAACACCCCAACATACCCACTGTAGAACAAAAATAGGTGAAGACCAGTAAAATTGGGCCTGAACACATTCTCCAGAATCCCTGTGAATAGTGTTACTCCATCCAGATCAAGTTGCTCAAAGGGACCTACCTGCTTTCAGGAAACCCTAAAGGTCTCACAACCAATTGTCCAGCATGAGATATCACTGTCACCCCTTTGCCACACTTGCCCCTTGTACTAGGAGCAGGAGTTGCTACCAGAAGGCCTCTTTCCCCAACCCTTCATCACTTTCAGATACAGAAATAAAACTGGTATTTCAGTTTGTGCACAGCCTTACTCTCTTCCTTCCTTACCCATTAACCTGCTTTTCTGAAAGTCTATTTGCAACCTGTCCCAAGGTCAGCAAGTCACATCTTGCTCTAGTGGTAGCATAAATACTATGTGTGCATGTGTGAAGGCTACTTTCTCTTATAACCCTCAGAAGTGAGTTTACCCTCACAATGTGCAGAATGAAACACAGAAACACCCACTGAGAAGATGGAGATCGAAATCAGCGGTAGGATTACCAAATTTTACGATGACTGTCCTGCTGGAATAAACAGGGAAATTAATAACGTGTATGTTTTAACAGAGGACACAAAATGTGAGACTGTAGTACAGGAAATCACATATTACATTTCATGTCTGGCAACCATAACGCTATTCTAGGAAAAGCAAATTTTGTGTTTGAGTGTACCGCTGACTTCTTCTGTGATGCTGAGTAAGCCGCTCTGAGCAGATTTTCCCTCATCCTGTGTTCCTCGATTTTGCATCCTTCCCATTCCCCTCAGATTGCCTCTATCTTTTCATTGCTAAGGCAGCAGAAGGAAGAACAGCAGGAGCAGAGGATATTAGGCCTTGCTATTAGATGCTGTGCCATAGCCATACATGGTAACAGGAGGAGAAATTACAGAGAAAGTAGTGTTCGTCTCCTGTAGCCTTGGGACAGAGGATACCCAGTGCAGATGGTATCCTCTGAAACCTAAATGCCAATTTCTGCCAGGTCACTGCTGAGAAAATAAGAACTACAGTTTCAAGAAACACATAACTCAGCCAAATCTGGGCAGCTCTTTACAGATAGGAAGAAAAATTCACACCATTTGTGATGAAATTTCCGAAAGACCTGAGGCTGAAGTTCCTTCCCTCCTATGGAAAACGTAAGTGTGCTCAGGCCATTTGACATAAGTAACTGAAAAATGGAGTCCTGTAATGGACAACCTTAAACAAAAGAGACTTTTATTTACCTTGCTCATAATAATTATATTAAAATAGAGGCCTTATACAGTGCTTATTATTTGTACTTATGGTTGTGTTCAATTTTTAAGTACCATTAGACTAAATTTAGTGGGAAGGAAAAAAGCTTTTGTATGAAGTAGTGAACTAACTTACACAAGGTTAATGTGAGGTTGATGACAAAACTAGACACGGAAACGATAAGTGGAATCCTGCACTAAGGAAATAAGAGGAAATTCTGCCACTGGTTTCCACAGAATCAACCTTTTTATGCATGGTGACATATTAATAGGCTGGATTTGGTTTGCCCATCCTCATAACAGAGTTAACTCTCACATGAAATGCAAAGGCTTTTTTATTAGTATTGTTCAGTTTAAGATTATGTCATGGTTTTGCCCACCAGCCCATCCCTGGGGCTGAGGATGGTTTTGTCCAGGTGATTTCCGGACAAAAAACCAATCAAAAAGTTCAGTGATGCCTTTGCTAATTACATCTTTAAGAAAACGGAAGAGAAGATTGTGGCACAGTTGAAATTAGGAACAGCAGCCATGTAGAAGAGTAGCGGGCCCGAGGAGGGCCAAGGCTCTCTCCTCCCCGGCTTGGGCCGGGGGGGCAGGTGCAGCACTGAAACCTCCCTTCTCTCTTGTGAGAGAGTGAAGAAAAAAAGGTTTAAAAGACGAACTGCTTAGATGAGAAACCGCTGCAGAAGAATTCCAGCCATGAGATAACAGGATTTTCAAGGTCAAAGCTGCAGTCGCAGGAGAGAGAAGAAAAGTTCGAAGGGGGAGAGCTGCTTTTTCTCTCCTTTCGCTCTCCCTCCCTTCAGCAGGGTAAAGATTGAAAAATAAAACCCTGCCACCTGTAGAAGTTTGTTGGGGTGAAGAGACCTCCATGCGGCTCACAGAGGAGCTTGTGGATGCAACTCAGAGATTTGTGACTTTAACAGAGAGAAAGCCTTATGCTGGAGTAAAAGCGGCTCAGATGAGGCAGAGTCCTGTTAAAGACTTTGTGACCCTCGAAGGGATCGATGCTTATGCTGGAGCGAGACGGCTCAGATAAGCTTGGGATCTCAGCGAGAGATCCATGCTGCTGCTGTTGAAGATTTATGACCCTGACGGGTATTAGAACCTACGCTGGAACACAAAACGGTTCAGGTAGGGATGTTGGGATCCATGTGTGGGATCCGTGCTGCTGGTGCTAGAGAGAACCTACGCTGGAGCAGAAAATGGCTCAGGTGGGATATTGGGATCCGAGTAAGGGATCCAGACTAGACCCATGCCGAGAAGTCAATCAAGGACTGTTCTCCCATGGGGAGGGACCTCCATAGGGAAACAGGGGTGAACTCTTAAACCATTATCCCCTGTAACCCTGTGGAAGAAGATCCATAGTAAGCAAGTGTCCCCTTGCAAACCTATGGAAGGAGACCCTTCAGGACCTGGGTAACCCTCAGCCTTCGGTTTTAACCCAGGAGGGGGGTAGGCCCAGCCCTGGAGGCCAACACAGAATGAGAGAGAGATAAAGAAGTTCCAACTGCGATGAAAGTGCTGCAGAGTTACTGGAGAGAGAGAGCTGAAATTCTGAGAACAGAAAAAGACTGCTTCTCCTCCTTGGACTGATATAAAGGGAAGTGGGGGGAGAAGTATCTTCTGTAAATACATAATATCTTTTACTTAAGTAGAATTGTTGTAAATATAATCCTTTAGTTTTAATTTGTTAATAATAAATACTCATACCTTTTTTAATTCAGTCTCTTTTTGTCTGCATAAACCTTCTCTCAACTAATAGTAATTGTATGTGGGGGTATAAAAGTAAATTGACCCAGGGCAAAACCACGACAGATTAGTTGGGATAAATAATGTTTTTGTTAAATTGAAATGTCAAAGGATATTTTATTTAAGCATGTGTAATTATTCAAATTGAAATTTGGCCAGGTCACTGCAGTTAGTGTCCCACTTTCTTTATGCAAAGACATTTCTCCACTGGGTCTGACAACTCCAAATCAGAGGAAATAACTGAACTATTAAGGAAGTATAAAGCAAAATCTTAAAATCTAGATTTTCCCAATTTTATCTGTATAAAAGGGAGCCTGCTACATTTTCAACACCTTCAAATGTTTTTCTTGCATTTAAAGGGATAACATTCTTTTTATTAATGGAATTTGTGACAGGTTCTAAAATAAATGTTCAATGCATGGGAAGTCCATATGGTACTATTATTTTGGCAGGGAACCAGAAGGTCTTTCTGGTTTGATCTTTAACTACTCTTGAGCCTGTTAAGTACCAGTTAAGCTCTATTTCTAGATAGGTAAAGTCCTGTATTTGGTCAGAAGGTCTTTCTCACAATAAAGACCAAAAAAAGTTATAATAATACCTTGTGATGAGCAAGTAGTGAAATACCTCTTTCTTCTACTCTTAGAACCCATGGCTACCTTCAAAATACTTAGTAAATGCCTTGTAAACAAATTTGTCTAAGATCTCTGTGTTCACTTACATATGTGATGCACATGTAAAGCAAAACATTAAACAATATAGCCAAGACTGCTGCAAGGTGCCCTCTCTAGACCACACAGACCTTTTTGATTTCTCCTTCTGCTGCCACAGAGCCAGAAATCTGAATTTGGCCTGCCCTGTGTGAGAAGGCAGAGGGCTCAGTATAGAGCACTTGGAAACACCGTACTGAAATACCTGGTTGTCTGCAATCTCCTCCCAGTGCCAGGGACATGAGAGGGTAGTTGGCACAAAGATGTGTTCCAGCAACATGGCTCCAGCGTAAAAAAACGCAGAAAAGATCTGCTAGTGGGGAATCATTGGGGCGGTCCCAAAGACAGGGCTGTCCTGAGCCACCTCCCATCCAAATTTACAGTCCATGTTGCATGCAGCAGTATCCTATGGCCTTAATCACCCAGGAAGTCTTGCAGCCACCATAAATGACTTCTGAGGAGCCATATTAGCATATTAGATAGGAAGGCTAAGTGAAGCAAATGCTAACTCTCATGAGTCTAAGTTGTTTACATAAGCTTGCAAAAAATCCATTTTTAGAGTCATTAAAGTGAAATCTGATGCATCTTCTCCATTTTAATATCTAGATGTATGTCTGAAAATACAGTAAATGCTTTTACTTGTAACCCTCAAAGAGAAGCCTGAAGTATTCTTTGATGTTACATGTGAGGAAAATTAGAGGTCTAGATTAGAACTATGAGGGTTAAAGAAGAGATCATAGTTTGAAAAGAAAACATTAGAAGTGTCAGATTTACAGAATTTGTCTCCCCTCTAATTACTTCTTGATGTTGCTGCAGATTATATGTAAACAAATAAAAATCCTGGTACAGCATCAAGGCTCAATTATTGTGTACTCAAAAATGACAAAATCAAGGGAATATTTTTTTCTCTTCTAGTTCAAGGTCTTCTTAAAATGAAAGAAACAGTGTTCAGAAGAAAAGATTTCAGGGGGCAATGGCTTCTTCTCTGAGATTAATATATCAGGAAGTAAAACCTGTTTCTGCCTTGGCACAAAGTGTTCATCTCCATCTTTGTTGAAGAACCAAATTTGAATTTTCATGGCCTAGAATAAAAACTTCTTGCAGTTTGTGCTCTTCCAAGGAAATTCACTCTATCATCTCACACTACTAAGCTAACCTGCACTCTCTACGTAACAAAGCCCATTGTGGATGAAGATAATCTCCCTGAGTGATTTTATTACAAACAGAACATTCATTCAGGAAACACATAATTGTCATACAATGATCAAACATTATGAAGGTATTTGCAGGGAAAAAAAAAAACCCCTCTGCATAGGGGGACTATTGGAAGATTATGTAAATAATTTATTCTAAGATGACTCAGCTAATGTTATGGCTAAGATCAATGAGGAAAATACAATTCTAAAAGAGCAAGATGACTAGAGGGAAGAAGGAAATATGATATTCTTTTTTATACATATAATAAGTGGTAAAGTTTAGTCACAATTTATCTAATCATGATAATAATATAGCAGATTTGACAAAGAGCATATCATGTTTTGTAACGTTAAAGAGGTCAGGCTACACTGCTCTTTGTTATCCAAAGAAGAAAATAGATCTGTTTGGGTTGAGGGAGAACTGAGGTCTTTAGTCCAACCTTCCATTCAAAGCAGGGTCAACACTGAATTCAGATCAGGCTACTCCAGGCTTTGTCAGCCACTTGTAAACCTCCAAGGATAAGGTGATATATCTCCCAGCCCTTGCCTCTACCCTTCGCCCCCTCCACCTTTCAACTCAGTTTCAGTTCCAGACATCCCTTCTTTCTCCTCTGTGCACCACTGTGAAGAGCTCAGTGTTGCACCCTCAGTGACCTTCCCATAGGCTACTGTCTATCCTCCAGGTTGAACATGTTCAGCTGCCCCAGCCTCTTTTCATGCGATAAGTGCCCCAAGATCCAAACAGGTAAAAAAGAACAGCATCCCAGGTGCAATCCTGAGTGCCTTTTCTTCTTCGCCTCTGTCTTGAGTATCAAGAACTACATCTGTTCAGAACAAATAGCTTACACGGCTCTGTGTACATATGTAGACCGGAGGCTTCTAATTTTCCTAAATTCATAAAATATTTTAAGTTACTTAATCACATAGTCCCTATCAAAAATAACTGCTTTGTTATCAGTACTTCGCCTGCCTTCCTGTCTTCATAACCATGTTGATCAACACAATGTCAGTGTTACACTGGCTACAAAATCCCAAAAGACCCATGAGGTTTCTCTTACTTACTTTCAACTACAATATGTTATGTGCATGTAGATGAACCTTAACTTTAACTGATGGAAAGCAATCTCTCTGTGTGACCCTGTTGCTCTCCCATTTCAGTCAAACTGCCTCCTGCAGACAGTAAGATGTATAGTTATCAAACTTATTCAAAATATGAGTGAAGAAATTAAGCAGTAGAAAAGTTTTTCTTACCATTACAAGAGGTCATAGGGGCATTTACTGCATTCCATTAGGCTCTTTACATCCAAATAGTCCTGGTCAGTCTGTTTCCACTTTCACTAGCAGTAATTACTTCTGTTTCTTTGGATGCAGATGGTCCATGCAATTCACTGTGGAAGAAATGAGAGTGACTCACTTTCTCTTTTCATATCAAGCATTAATTGAATTTTTCCATTCAACCTTCTGGTCAAAGGGAAAGTTTTCCTCACGTTCAGAAGTTTCCAACCATATGGAAGGGCCATCTCCACAGAAGTTCAGCATCAGTTTCTCACAAATCTTGCTCAGTTTGTGATAGGTTATCAAAAGCAAGAGATAAGCTAACATCCCCACTGAATTTCTCTGAAAAAAAAAAGGTCAGAAATTCTGACTACAGCTGCCATATCTCATTGAAGTATTCAAAAATAAGTATTGGAAGCTTTCTCAGTGTACAATGAGGAGACTAAATCCAAGTAGTTTCTTTTCCTATAAAATATTTTTTAAAAAAGAATAAGAAATGTCTCTTTAGATTTTTTTTTCTCCAGTCAATTTGGCTTGCTGTAAAGGGCTGACTCCATATAGACCAACATTATGTCATTGTCGTGTCTGATGGCCAAGTCTGCACTGTATACAAGGTGTTTTGGACACAAATTTTCTTCTCATCCTTTCTCACAGTGAAATCTCATTATAGTTTATGATCTGTGATTTACAAGTTTGAAATGAGCTAAGATCAATCTCAGCATATCATTTCTGATCCAGACTAGGTACTCTGGTTCATGTAAATCTCCACTGTAATGAGGCCAAGGTATGCAATCACTCATTACCTATGCCATTGCCCCACTGATGGATTACTATGAAAGAAGTTAGCTCCCAGGATCCTGAGGAGACTCCTGTGTTAGGGCACCAGGAGGGCAGGGGACTCCCTCCCTGAAGGTTGTGAGAGATGGGACTCCCCAGGGTGGAGGCAGAGCCTGTCCCACCATCCCAGTCAGGAGAAGGGCAGATGGGGGCAGCCAGGGGGCTGACATAGGATCCTGCATTGTGGGCAGGTGGGGGAAGCTGTGAGGGTGCCTGGGTAGGACTGACAAAGCTGATGGGGCCCTCCAGACTGTAACACTCTGATACCAACAGAAAAGCTTGTCTACAGTTCAGCTACTTGTTTTTTCTCTTTTAATGAACATCTCTTAGGAGCACAGAAATTACAGAAGTCTCACTGCCGTGTGCAAAACTGTAACTGATAAAAGGTCATGGTGTTTGACACTGGAGCTGTACACAGCTTTCAGATGGCACATGCTGATTTCATAAACTTTACCTACTGTTCTTGGCTGCTTTAGTTCCCAAACTACATCTTCTGTGGCTGGCACTGGATTTGCTTTATTGACTCATAAAAAAAAGCTGCTTGCATAGACCTGACTTGGACATTTCCATCCCCATATCACACCTATAAGGATATATAATTCACTTCCTTCCTATCTAGAAAAAAGGAAATGCTAAATACAGGTTTTGTACTCTCCAGAGAAATGGACTGCAGAATCTGTCCTGTGCTGAAGATGCCTATGCCATGATGCCTCAGAGCTGATAGAGCAGATCTAACATGCCCTCAACCATCCTGCTGACAGGAGACTCTTCAGAGGTGTCACCAGGTTGCTTCCATTTACACCAACCCATGGACCTATTGAAGTATCAGTGTACATTGACAATGTCCATCTCTTCTTTCTTAAACCACTCCCACAATATAACCTTTCCTTATCTGTACTATACTAAAAATCAGTTCTAAAGGCTGAGTACTATCACCTGTATGACTACACTGCAACCCACAGTAGATATCTATCTGAATCTAGAGAGATGTGAATGGCATTTCTCATCCATTCAATTATCTCGATTTAAAGCAAACTCAGAAGGAGTGGAGAGGAATGATTTCTGATCTAGTTCTTAAGCCAGAGGTCAAGTCAAAAGACTCATAGATTCACCAAGAAAATTACTTTTTCACAGAGCAGAGCTGCTGTGCACCTACAGTTAAGATGTTAAAAGGACAAATAGGCTAAGTTAATACAAACAGAATGAAAGGAAGTAAATATTCCAACAACAATTAACTTTGCTGTCCATATTGACTGGATACATGCTTCTGAGTGACCATAAGACACAATCACTAATCCTTGGAAAAAACATGAGAACATGACACAACATCAAAGCAAAGGAAGCAGAATGCAATGTCCTATGGAAAAATGTAGTAAAAATGCTCCCAAACATCAGAGTAAAAAATACTGGGCCTGCTTACATACACTGATGTGAAGTGGGAATAGGTTGGTCAGGACAGTGGTAATTATTAATAGGTTGATATACATGTGTTTTGAGTGACTAGAAATGGGCTGTTATTAGGTTTGCAGAGTTCACCTATCCCTTAGTATTAGAAACATAGGACAATGTAATAGGAACCAGCAAGGACTGCTGTTGCATCAGCTAGAAATGAATGGGAAGAAGATAAGGTTTGAACTTTAAGAAGTTATACTGTCCCTATTAAACTTTTTATGAGAAATGGTAATTTTGGTCTGGCAAGTTCCTCAATTGAGCATTAAATACTCAAAACTGCAGATGGTTTTATCTATGTCCCAATTTACACAAATCCTCCATTTCAGGGAAATTTGATATGTATAACTTTGTCTTTTGGTTTTATTTTGATGTAATCTGCAGCACTTTAACCCACGTATATGCAATAGTTCTGAAAGAGTGACCTTTCAAATTAAAGAAGTTTCTGGTCTCCATGCATCTACACTCCACAATTTCATCATAGAACTCCCACTGATGTCCAGGTTCCCACAGTGACCTCTAGTTGAAATTCAAGTCAGTCAGTTTTTAGATTGAAAAACATCTTCACCAACCAGATGTACAAAAGCCCTATATATTTGCAGAATTTCAGGGCCTGGGATTTAAATAATACTCCATGGAAAGTTCCCCTTTGTTCTTGCTTCCATGGAAACTTAGCTTCCTCTCAGCATCCCTGGGATGAAATCTTGCAGCATGGATTAGGTCAATATTCTTATAATAGTGCTAGTGATTCTGCTGCTTTCATGTAATAAACTGAGTAAGAAGACTATTAAATCCTCTAAACATCTTACATTTCATTTGGTCTTTCACCAGTTACCTGTCTGTTGAGATAGATGTCTTTATTAATGTTCATCTTTCAGAAAAACAGCCAGTTTTAAACTCCCTTAGTTTGGTTTTGTTCAGTCTCCAGCTGAGAGTCCTTCTCTTCTCTCCATCCAAAAGGAAACAGTATTTCCCCTTTTTGAAGGTGTTAGCATGTTGACGCTGGGGTGTCTCATAATGACTATCTTGGCAAATGCTTTGGCTTCCAGTGTCTCACCAGGAGGTCCTTTTCCCTATCACTCTTTGCTCCAGCCTCTGCAGTCTCACCTTTTTGAATGCAGATATGTCAACATAGTATACACTGTGCAATTAGCAGCAGCTAATTATCTAGCATGTAGAGAAGAAAATTCATCTTCTCTTTCTTACTCAATCATCACTTCACTATTCATATGGGGAAAACTCACACTATGCCATGCTAGATCTCATTTTGAGCTTCTTCATGGATTTGGCCCAGAAATCTTAGCCAGGGTGGCAGTCTGTGAAGGGATAGTTTTTTTCCCACAGGTATCACTTGACCTGTTTATTCCCCTGCTCTCAACCGTACCAAAACACTTCCTCTGACTGAATTTACTAGTGGATTAAAGTCACTTTATGTGACTACAATCTGCAATAATTAAGAATCCTGTATCTTTGTGTCATTTGTAAAATTTAGCAGGATTTCAGAGCCCTGACTAATGTCCATTGTAAGGTAACAGATTTTAATGCAATAAGATGACCATTGTAATCATTTAATGGAATGCTCTTTGGCTTACATTTTGTTAGGCTCCAAACAGTATTGGAAAACTATTTTGAAAAAACATCTATCTTCATCTCTGAGTTGCTTGACATTGTAAATCTATGTTCATGATGCAATCTCACATTTCATTTTAGAAATATATTGAAATTCTTCATCAGTGATGACCATATTGAAGACCATAAGTGAACACAAATGAGAGAGAGAAGATATAGTGCACTGTAAAATGTTTATTGTTGATGGAAACATCACTGAAGGAAAAACAATTTTCATTCATGTATGTACTTAGTATTATATAAAACCATAAGGCTAGACAAAAGCCATTTTTTTGTCTCACATTTAGACCAAAGCTCTGTAGCTCATTTTGCATTGAACAGGATGCTTCTTTATAACAGTAAGATAAAAATTATTTCCTTTTTTTTTTTTAAGCTGTAAATGATGGTACATGTTTTTTAGGGTATTTTTAAATTAAAAAGTCTGAGATCTGGAGATACAAGTGCATGTTTCTTAATTTAGTTCTTCAGTGTCAAGCCAAAGAAGCTGTCAGTATATTGTGGAAATACTCCCGCACAACAAAATGAATGGAAACTGAGTTCTATTTACATGCATGGAAAATCAGATGCTTTGTGTAAAATCAAGACAGTGGTTGCTATCCCAGAACAACGTGGAAAAGAAAGATCTGAAATTAGAGGCTGGCAACCTAACCATTCTGGCACTTTGACATCAATATATCAACTAGAAAGGTTATACCAGCTTATTGAAAAAAAAAAGCAGCAGCTAAAGCCCTGATGCAAGAAACATTAATTCAAATTCATTATTTAACCACATGCTTAGTTTGAAACATAGGCCAGAAGCTCTGTAGGCTCTGATAGGATTTAACCAGATACTTAAGGACCACTTAAACCCCAGGTTGGAATAAAGTTATGACTCAGAATAAACATTAAAAAGAAAAGTCTTTGCTCCAAAAATAGTTTAAGAGTCACACTGCCTTGATCATGGCAATCAGAAAGGTAATGGGAGATTACAAATTATTAGCTTCAAGATAGAAATGTTTAGCTAAACAACAGGCTACAATAAATATGGACTGAAACATGAGACAGATGTCATAAAAAAGAAAGCTTTGAAAAGATTTCACAGACATGTTCCCCATTAGACTCAAAACAGTCGTTTTCTCCACCTGTACTTATCTTGTCAGTCTCCCCACGTATACAAACAAGCAGGATTCTTGGAAAGAGAGTATATAGAATATTTCTAGGCTTTGGTCTCTTGCTCCATTGCTAAAAGAGAGAAGTTATTTACAGAAGTAGGTTTTATCCCATGGAAAAGGGAGGTGCAGAGCTGAAGCACTGGCAGCTCAGGGGGTCAGGCTAGAGGGTGTGTGGACACAGCCTGTAGGATTTTTGGACCCAGGAGGTAGAGGTAACAGAAGGAACTGCCTTGAGATGCAGCAGCAAGCAGAGTTTTGGAGGTGTGGTTTATAACAGCAAGAGAAGGTACTGGTTCTGATTTTAACTGTTAACTATCGCAATCCTTCCAACACTGCACATCTTCTGTCAAAACAGATGTATTCTCTTTATTATGTCTCAAGACATACCTCTGTTCTAAGGCTTGACACCCAATTACATGGATGCATTTACTTTTGTAACACTCAAGCCATGAAGCAAGGCATTAAAAAGGGTATTAAATTACAGGGTTACAGACACTACCAGAAGATCCCTCTTACACTGCTGCTGTGGTTTAGGAATGGTCCCCAATTCAGCACCACCACTGAGACTCTCTCAAAGTGCTCATTTGCTCCCCACTTCCCCTTCTCACTCTGGGGATGGATTTGAGAATCAGAAACACAAAAGGCAAAGATCATGGGTTGAGATAAGAACAATTTACTGGAAACAGCCATGATGTAAGAAAACTAACAGTAATAGCAACTATATTGATAATAAAAGGTATAAGACAAAGAAAAGATTTAGATGAAAAGCCTGCAACAAATACCCACCAGCCTTTCCCAACCAGGCTTCCCCCTACTGGAAGGAATGCCTTTCTTCTCAGAAGTGAGAGAGAGTCCCTTTGCCCCATCCCAGCAATGACATGAGGTGGTATTGAATAATACCAGGTTCTTTGCCATGCCCTTTCATGCTGATCAGGGCTGAAACCAGAAGAAGTGCAAATCTCTGTTAAAGACTTTACTACAAACACTAGTCAGGCTCGTATTTTGAGGAAACAGGATTGACCTGGTAAAATTTATAGTTATTATAGTCAACCAATTTCAAATCACTACAGTATAGCTACATGCCATTACTATACCATCTATGTAGTCTGTCTTTCATCCTATTCTTAAATAAAGTGTTAGATACATATCCTTCCCCTCCTATGAAACTTTCCATTCAAGAATGGAGACAAAGTTGAACCTCCTATTAGAATCAAGGTTAAGATTCAATTTCCTCTGGAGCATTTTAGATGACTTCATTGTAGAGGAATACTTTGATCTTGCAATTGGATGAGACCATAATTTCAGGGAAACAAAGGAAAAAAATTGGCATCAGAAATTCATGAGTGATCTTATGATCTTTACAGCTGTGCTTTGCAGCATGGTACTACGTAATAATCATTGAAATGAAATATGTACATGTCACTTAATATTTCTTGCTTTTATCCATTAAAATAGTAAATTTTATTTTATTTTGCAAAATGTATTGATACAAAATATTTCTACGGGTCAGCTTTCAATTATTAGGTGTTTTGATTTAATCCCAGCCAGAAGCCAAGCACCACACTGCCACTTGCTTGCTCCCGCTCCCCACAGTGAAAATGAGAATCAGGAAAAAAAAACAAACAAACAAACAAAAAAAAAAAAAACGAAACAAAAAAAAAACCACCCACAAAAAAACAAAAAACCACATCAAAATTTAATAATTTCAACAAGAATAGCAATAAAATACAGCAGCAGTAACAATTATAATGAAAAGGAGAGAGGAATAAAACCCAAGAAAGACAAGTAATGCTCAACACAACTTCTTGCCACCCACTGACCAATCCCCAGGCTCTCCCTGAGCAGCAATCGGCTCCTCCAGTTCAATTCACCTCATTTTATATATTGAACATGCTGTACTATGGTATGGAACAGCCCTTCGACCAGTTTGGGTCAGCTACCCTAAACATGCTCCTTCACAGTTTCTTGTGCACCCGCTTTCTGGCAGAGGACAAGAGACTGAAAAAAAATTTGATTTAGAGTAAGCACTACTTAGCAACAACTACAATATCAGTGTGTTATCAACATGATTCTCACACTAAATCCAAAACCCAGCACTGTTACAGCTACTAAGAAGAAATTTAACTCTATCCTAGATGGAAACCAGGACACTAGGTCATGCAGTTCATTTTAAAATAATACACAAAGATTCGTCTGAGTTTCCTTTTTAGAAACATGATGTATTTTCCCCCATTGCCTTGCATTTCTAAATATTCATCTTCCACCATTATGATTAAATGTTACTGTTACTGTACGTATCTGGAAATTTTCACCATTTCATTGTTTCAGGCCTTCAACAATTGTGTGCAACCCACTCTGTAGCTAAACCATCTTCACTTTGTCTCTACTGTACGCTGGTCTCACAAAGGCTCCTATACTGCCTTGCACCTGTAGTGCATCTGTTCACTTCCTAATGATATGTTAGTCAAAGCAAATTAATACCCTTGCATATGGTTTGTCCTCTTTGTCTTCCCAAGAAGAAATTTTCTGGTGGAAGAAGTCTCTTGCTGTCATGATGCTCTGCTCAATTTTTTGTTTGATGGCTTGGCTTTTCATCTTCTAAGGTGAATGCTATTTTGGGTGGGATTCACGCTACCTAAATTCAGGCTTATAACATAGGTATCTAGGTGAGAGATAGTAAGCCAAGGTTCCTTTAGTAGGCTGCCAGAAAAGCATGTATTTTAGGGACACAAATAATCCTACCTGTATCTATACATTATTTTACCTAAAGATTTCACTGACCATTGTCTCTATCGACTAGAAGTGACCAATTCAGTGGTAGACACTTATAGATATCTGTACTTCCTAAGAATCCACTCTTTGGTATATATGGAGAAGACAAGGTTAGAAAATGTACCCGATGCAGGAACAAGAATGTAATTTGCCATATCAATTCCCTAATATCAAAGATGGTTCTATTGACAACATTCAGCAGTTTCCTGAGGGACATGTTTTTCTCTCCTGCCTAGAAAAGGGTTTGTGTGATGAATGTATTTCTCATTGTGTCACAGGGATGAAGTTTTTGATTCCAATCTTTACCTTTCACCAGCTGAATTTTGGATGAGCTGGACTAAGTCTACAGAGCCTGTTGAAGGTACAACCAAGTCCCTCACTCTAACATGTTGTTCCCTAAAAATTATATGTATAGGGCAGGAAAGGGATTCGTGTGCTCACAGAGTCTCATGCTGGAGAAGAAAAATACTTTTGCTTTGCAAGGTTCCCTGTGGGCTGATGGATTTTTAAAAACATGTGAACATCTATTTGTAGCTCACATTCCTCACTTGTTAGTTTAGGGTTTGATTTGGTGTAATTGCTAGTTTGCATTATTAGTAGTTATCTCAGTTTTCCCTACAGGGATCTGGTTATTTTGCTGCCTCTCATCGTGTGCTTTTTCTATACTACAGAAATATTCTGTAAAGATGGCAGGGCCAAACTTTTTCCTTCTGCTGCACTCCCTGTGGGGGATTGCCACTACATCAACTTGTTGCCAACTTTAAGAAATTCTTCTAACATGCATGAGATGCTCTGAATGTCCAATCTATTTCAGTGGGAAAAAAATAGAGGGAGGAAGGATAAGAGGAAGAATGATAACAAAATTTGACAGTATTTAATGGGCCATGGTAGCTGTTCTTGAATGTGAATATAAGAACTGTCTGCTGTAGCAGGAGTCAAACAGGGGTAAATACAGCATTTTATATAAATGACATTCAGCAATCTCCAGGAAATATTTGTTTGTTTCTAAAAAAAGTAACACATTAGGTGACACATGCACTTTTGGAAAATACTTCTGACGTGAAAAGCACAGAGTAGCAATTTAACAGGCTTGAATTAAGGCTTTCAGAGTTGGTGCAATTTTCTGATCTCTTGATCTGGACAAAAGAAAAAAAAAAAAAAGGGGGTTATTGATGTTCAGTAACCAACAGTTACCACTCAGAGTACCATGTCTGAAGCTTATTCAGCACCCAAGCTAAGCTGCACCCAAAAGTAAAGATGACCAGTTACCTTTATGGCCATTAAAAAAGTCTGAGAAATAACCTCAAATTTCTTCTTGTCCTGCAAAGGGCTGTATTCTTTGTGATCCTTAGACTGTGCTGGCAAAACTGCAAACTACTGGGTGACTAAGCCTGGCTTCAGCTGGAAATTTCACAAGAACCAGCTTCTTTCCTCTTGAGGATACTACTGTATGGCCAGAAGAATAGAAAGTATGATCTTTCCAGTGGCATTTTGGCACTACTGCATGTAGTCTCATCTGCAAGTCACAAGAGGACTAGCAAACGGAAATGAAAATTAAAAAACAAAACAAATGCGCAAAGATATAGAAGCTTTCTCAAACCTCAGGAAAGGATTTGGTTAAAGTTAAACCATTGTTTTGGTAATTTTTTATCTTGTCTATTCTCTGTTCTCTGCTTCTTATATCTTTGCATGGAGTGGACCCATGGCTGTGGCTGGAAAGTCCTTTTGCTGAAGTTTCTTTCTTTCTTTCTCCAAAACAAACTGCTTTGCTGAGGCTGACAGGCTTCACAGAAAAGTGACCATGTTGACTTGAGGGAGAGAAGGAGGTTTCTAAGATTGGAGGAAAAGAGAAAGAGAGAGAGCAGACAGAAATTTGGTCTTTTTTTTATCCAAAAATGTATTTTTCCATTTAAATACAATCTGAAAAAGTGCTCAGAAGGTTGTGTTTTCATTCCAATATAGAGAAAATATCAACTTTGCAACGTTCAAAGTTATCATGAAGCAAAACAGCTTTTCTCCATCCAGCTCTAAATGCATCATTAATGGCCTTAGTTTTGATCTCACTGCACAGGTGCAAAGTTGGCAAGACTCCACTGTCATTAGCAAGTTACCCCAGGCTAACACCTGGCTGAAATGAGAATAAAGCCCACTGCCCTTAGACTTTCTCCAATGCATGGCATGTGTTAGAGCATACAGGGCCTCCCTCTTGTTTGCAAAGCAGAAACCAAATATATACCATATACTGCACCTCCTAACCTGTACCTAAAATTTAGGTGTATAAGTAACTTGTGTCCTGAAAGAGAGTGTCAAATTTCCCATATAGTGGGTGGAGAAAAGTATGTGTTTGTGAATGCTTCCAGAGGGCAAATATGTCTGCCTCTGCCTGGAAATATTGCAGGCTTTCAGACTGTTTCCATTGACCCGTGAGAGAATTCAGACAGTAAACTTCAGAATAACTACTTCACTTGGGTGCCTAAAATTTCTTCAGAATCAATTCCTGCTTTCAGTAAAGTGGACTACATCTTCTAAGAATCTGAGGAAAGCAGTACCTTCACATGATACATCTATTACTAACACTGCCACTAAAAGTATCACTGAAGTAAATAGCAAAAAAGCCATGTAAAATGATCCAATTACAAAGCCTGCTTAACTGTAGAAATTCGTTTAAGCGCCGGACCTGTTTCAAAGCTTCTGTAACTCCTGATATCATGCCAGTGTTCATACCTCTGCCTAGGGTGGATTTATGTCATTATAAGAGGACACTGAGTTTAGCATAATGCTAGAAAGGTCTCTGTATCTTGCAAATGTGTCTCCTTGATATTGGCTGGTGAAAAATTAAATCTTCCACAACACGAATAAAGAAAAGAAAATTAATAAAGCCAGAGGAGCAGCAGCTCCATGTCCTTTGTTTTTTGAGCCAAGGGAGCTCCAGTCTCAGAAGGTCCAGTAGACCAAATAATCAATAGCCATCTCTAAAAGCACATTGTTTCTTGAAGAAATGATTATTTACACAGTGAAGGAAAAAAAAAGAAAAAAAAGAAACTGCTATAAAAGGGATGTTTTCATATAGAAAAATGTGGAAAATCCTTTTATTTCACATCTACCTGTAATCCTAGTCCACCTGATGCACTGTAACTGCATATTTCTTTCTGTCTTCCAGTAGCCTGGACTAATGAGTAATGACCTATAGTGCACCATCTGGTTGGCCTGACAGGTGGTGCTTGCAAGAGATATCCTGTATCAGTCAATACTGGTAACTTCTCCGTTACTGTTTCGTCACCATTCATTATAAAAAAGTTTTCCTCTTTTACCAATACCATATAACTTCATCCAACCTCTTCCATCAGAACCACCGTATCTATAAATAAAGATGCACAGAGTCTGCACAGTCTCTGAATATTATTTGCCAGATGATTTTTTTTTCCCCCTCATCGTCCAGGTTTTGGTCAGAATTGTATTTAGGCTGATAAAAATACTTTAAACCAAAGCTAATTTTAAAAATTTATGTGTAACACTGTCAACTTAGATTGCACAAACACCTAACTGCATGTTGAAACACACTGAAATAAGAAGACAAGCAATAATATTACCTAAGGACTTGCTCCTTAATACCATCTTTAGTCCTACTGGCAATTCAAGCTATTATAAAATTTTACAAAGCATACCAGAAAGGGAATAAATTAATCTCCATCAGCAGTCTTCATTTCTGTGGTTTGTGAATTCTGAATGTTTGATTTTGCAACATTCACAGATTTATCTGACAGTTTGGGTTTTTAAAATTTTTTTACAGTACAATAACCTCTTCAGTTTCCCATTTACAATGCACAACAGCAACCTGAGACTGCAGCTCCACCACCCCTTTGACCCCTGATGTGGAGCTAACGTGAACAGTTTCGAGAACCTGTTCTCTTCTGTGGCAGGTTGCAGGTTTGCTTGCCAGGGCAGATGGTTAAGTCCTGCTACTCAAAGCATCTGCACAGGCACTAGTTTTAAGTGTGCCATGGTTCTAAACCAGCCTTTCCGCCTCTCACAGGTTCTCTCTGCTTGCTGTTCTTCCCTTCTCCCTTTGCTTCCCCTCACGTGCCCACAATAGCTGCCACTTCTCTTCCTGGGGAGCTTCACTGCACAATTCCAGCAGTAGTAGACAGGTGGATTCTTGGGCCAGGAATTTTGCCTTATGCTTTCTGCTTTTGATATTCTTGTTGCTACTGAAAACAGAAGCATGTAAATATGTAAGGTCACACATGCACCAAGGGTGCACAGGAAATAATTTTGCTACTTGATATTCTGCTGTGGAGGAATTAGAAGTGTGGTCCTACCAGGTTCTGTAATGTTTAGTCTATCTGATATTTTTGTTAATGATTCGGATAATGGAAAGGAGAGAAAATGTGTAGAATTTGCAGACAATGTCAAGCTGGAGGGAGCTGAAAGCTTTTAAGAGGCCAGGATAAGAACTGAAATTGACTTTGATAAATTGGAGGCATTGTCTAAAATTAACCAAATAAAATTCATTGAAGACAAATATATTGCATTATATTTACAACAAAGAAATGAAGTGCTAGTAAAGCTAGAAGAAAAGGAACAGGAAGCAACTCTGAGAGAGAGGTTAGAGTGCAGGACAAATTACATATGCATATATGAATTGATACTGATACCAAAAAAAAAGAAATAAGGTAATTTAATTCTGTGTGATATTATAAGGAGTGTTATATATGAAGCAGGAGGGATAATCATCCTGTGTTACTGCTATTGTAGATACATTGGAAAGCAGCCAGAGTGGGCTAGAATTAGAATGATAAGAGGTTTAGAAAACTGGAACTATGAGAAAAGGCTGAAGGAATGGGATTTGTTTAGTCTAGAAATGAGAAGAGTGAGCAGGAACATGATAATGGTCTTCCAATACATAGAATGTTCATTCTGAAGAGGACAGTAATCGGTTGTTCTTTATGTCCACTCTCTATTGTACAAGAATTTAGTTCACTTTACAGCAAGGTAGATTTTAGCCAGATATTAGGAAAATCCCTTTGCTTTAACAAGAGTTAAATACTAGGACAGTCTACTTTCAGAGGCTGCAGAATAGAAGCAGAGGTTTTTAACTGAAGGTTAAGCAAACATCTGTGACCTTGTGATTTGCAGGGATTCCAAAGTGAGCCAAATTTGAAGACAGTTTCTCAGGGATAGTACGAGGCACACCCCTGGCAGCAGTGTCTGTTTCCTGACAAAGCCCTGATCTCTGGTGCAAAGCAGGCATATTGTCAGCGAAACCATTCAACTCTTTTCATGCAAACTATTTTCACATAAGCTTTTTCCCCTAGACTTGTTCTAAGAAGCAGTGAAACATTTAAGATGAAACTTTACTCAGAAAAATATTCCACCCATTCCATGCAAACACCTGAGTAATTTCAGTTTAAATAGTTAATATGGCAAATTATATGCATCCAAAACCAGGATCTTAAAATACAGAGGGCTAGGAAACCTTAATTATAAGTGGTATTACCAAGCTCCACACATAATTTTTATTACAGTATCAACCGTAAGATCTGGCCAAGGTCACCATCCTGAGAATGCGGTGAAGGACTGAGATGAAGGATATTAAAATAGTTACATAAGCCAATAACAGTTAATAAAATCACAAATTTTTGTCTTTAGCCTGGTTAGATTATTCTGTCTCTTGACATGACCAGTCCTTTCTTCTGGAAATTGGCTTAGTTCCTAAGCTTAGTTCAAAAGTCTTATTTTTTTTATTAATTTTCTTATGTGCTTTCCTTTGCCTCTTGATCCTGCTGGATCAAAATGAAATTTTAAACATTCTCTTTGTAAATTTAGGATCCAGAAATATCCCTTTAAAATTATTTTTAAAAAAAGGAGCGTGGGGAGGAAAAGCAGAAAAATAATGAAAGCTGAGACCTTCACCCAAGCACCTGCCCTAAGGAGTTAAGACTTCAAGCAAAATACTGTGAGACTCATAATAATAGTGTGAGAGCTGGCAATCCTACTTTAAGGTATAATTTCTATTTATTCTAAACCCTCATTTTTACTAGCGAAGTGGTCACACTGTAAAGAAGACTAGACCCCTAATATTAGGAATAGTCCGTATGTAGAGTCACAGTTGAAGCTCCATTCCCAAGCAAAAGAGTGGTTACAGTCATTGAAAAAATTACATAGGATCTTTCTGAAGATATTGGGGGGCTGTAATTAAGGGAAACATATCTTTGCACACTAGAGAAAGGAAAAATGTATAACTGTTCAACACTCTAAATTAAAAGGGTGAAATAAGACAAGGGAGTATTTGAAAGATGTTGATTAAAGAGCAGGAAGAGCTTGAATACATGGGGTATGCTTCATTTTGTATGTTTGAACTCTGGTCATTAAAAGCTAGTTAGAGTTGGAGGCGTGTTAGAGCTTGTACTGCACCAAGGCACTAAACAAGAGTAAGTGGATTTCCATGTGGAGAGATTGGCCACAATGCAGCAGGTGCACACCTGAGCAGGGAACTGCACCCTTCCAGCACGGAGTTGGGCATGGCAGCAAGGTCCCTGCAACAGACTAACACCTGTCACTGACTTCTGCAGCCTTTTGTTTAGGTCCTAGCAAAGTTGTTTGCTTAAGTCGGGCTACTTTGTAAGGGAAGTGTTGTCAGGCAAAATATGGCCTTTGCTTTTTGTGTATGTATGTTCTGCCCAACATAAAGGAGCAGAGTGCCAGGCAGCATACAAAGTATTTCACCGCAAAAGCTTCTGTTCAAACATCATGCCAAAATTTTGCTCTAAGCATTGCAGAGGCGGTTGCTCTGCCAAGCCACTCCCTTCATCTTATATTCCTTTGTTATCAAGTCATCTCCTGAATGAAGGTGTGAAACGAACTTAAATGTGTTTTCTTGCCATGTTTGCAAAATACCCCTTGAAGATTTAGAGCATTTGTTTTCACTTAAAGTTATGCTTAGCATGCTTAGAGGTACAATCTGTCATCAAAACTCACAGCCAGCCACGTGTCTCTGTAGTTACAAAGTAGGATGAGTTCAAGGAAACCCAGCCTCCATCTGAACAATACTTCTACAGCCAACAGTCTTGAAGCGGAAGGTAACTGCCCTGCCACACAACCTATCCCAAGGGAACCAAAGGGCATGAAATCAAGTCATTTTGGAGTTTGATTCACCCTGGACTCCAAGGCAATTTATGCAACCTGTTTCTAGAACTCCAGTATCTAATAAGGCAATGCAGAAGAATCAGGCACGTATATGATATTTTTGATCTCAGTATGAGTAGGACAGTCAGTTCTTCAAATATGAGCAAAGGAGTTTGCTTCATCTAGAAAGCTTTGCCTCTCCCACAGAGCCAGGTTTTGGGGTGGGATGAGGCCCCATATCTATCCTATATCTAAGTAGAGTGCCCCAAATGGGATTCTACATAAATCAACCAAATTGCTGCTAAAATTTTCAACATAATGGTTATCTTTTCTTGGTAAGTAATTTTTTATTTTTATTCATAAGCAGAGGCTTGGAAGTTTGCGGGATTTCATATTAGTCCTCTGGAATTCTCTCTTAAGTCAGGGTTGTGCCTCATCTTCGTATTGATGCTGTGGGATTTGATACATTTACATGGGAAACTGTATCTAATTCCTGATGGTGTGCAGCTGTATTTTACTTTTAAGGCCCTATGTCTTTAGTTCTACATTAATGTTGTCTAAGATTCATCAGCTCTTTGCATCATAGCAAATTACTTTTTGTTAGGAAAGGAAATTTTTTGGAAGCACCTGTTCCTCCTATTGCAACACACCATGTTTTCATGCTAGCAACAAAACTCACCTCGTAACCCACTCTTGCACTTGCATGTCAGTTGTGCAAGACTTTAGCTTAGGACATCTTGTATTGGACGTTCTGTTCTGTACGTAATTCAGTACAACTCCCTAAGCATTTTGTAACTATGAATCTTTTCTTATGTAAAATAGCATCATGTCAAGACTATATTGCAGAAGCAAACTATTTCCAAGCTATCCCTGCAGGGTTGGTAAAATCTGTTGATGTGCATTGAGATTCTTAGCGCATGGAGGTCACATCCGTCTTCTCTCTCAATAAGCCACTTTATAGATTAAAAGTTGTGTTTAGAATATGACCTTCAGTAATGCAGAAGAAATCTACTGTGAAACCATGGGCACCTTTTGTGTTAAGAAAATTTTCTGGATTTGGTCCTGAAAAAGTAGAGTGCCTTTTTCACCCTCTTTTTGAGCAAAATTTCCTTCCTTGTTCTCCAGCTCAAAGACAGGAATCTAAATTATAAGAAGCACCTTCCAAATTCCTGTAGAATATCTATATACAGCAAGACTTATATTTGGAAAAAAAGTATATAAGGGAAATCAAATGCCAGAAATTTGCATATATTGGTCATTCAGTATTCTCAGAAACATCAAATGCTTAACCACCAGAAGCAAAAAATCAGAGCTTTGCCATGAGTTCACAGATTCATACAAATTGGTGTAGATTAACTGAACAGGGCTAACGCCACCTCTAGACCACGAGGTTCTAGCTTTTGCCTTCACTCCTTGAATTCTTTAGATGGTGTATGTCCTGTAACTCTGCTGTTAACTTGTGATGAGATCCTTCTCAGCCTATTTAAAACATAGAAAAAAGAATTTGGAACACTGGAAGAGCCTCCCTGAGCAGACACCATGGGAAAAGGAACATGGTTGCTTCCTGTTGGCTCCTTCAGAAGCCCTCAGACAGAGATCAGAGGATAGGGTTAGTGACAGGAGAATGTACCTGTTGAAGGAAGAGAAGATGTGTAGCACCCATCTCAGAAAGTAGCTTCAGAGCCCAAGCTGCCTAGTGACACATCCAGGCCATCTGGGTTTCCTTTCATCTAACATGCAGTTTCCATGACCTGGAGCAGCCCAAGATCTCAGAGGATTACAATACCTTCATTTAGCCAAGTATATAACTGCTGTGCAAGTCTTGGACCTACAGCATAAGCATCTTGCTTTTCTGGGTAAAAAAATGCAATATAGCAGCATATGAGAATTGAACAAGTTTAGCTGATGAGCTGTATATAAAATTAACAGTGGATGTGAAAAGAAGTTTCTTTATTTCACAAACTCATGCCTTAAAAGCTCTCTCTAGTTTTTTTCTAGTGTGGGACTAGGACTTAAAATTACTTTACTAATTAATAATGGGAATTAGCAACAACTGTGACCAAAAAAGACGTGATGCTGTACGACATACCTGGGTGAAGTGTTTCCTACCTCATCCCTACAGCAAACGTAAGACATGTAGAAAGGATGAGGTAATGCAGTAAGCTTTTTAAATTCCTCCCCTCTCAGTACAACATCCTGGGAAAGCATTATGTAATAATACTATATAATATTATTATATAGCTATATAATAACATTATATTATTACATATAGATCTACCAAAGCTGTGAATATTCCCTCCTCTACCAAGCTTCTGGGAAATTTCTCTAACTAGAAAAAAAACCCCAGCTAACCCCTCCCCCAAAAAAATCCTGTTAACGTGCTACAGTATTTCCCAGTGGTATTGCTGAGAAAGTATCAAGCCTTCCTTCTGCCTCCTCAAGGACTGGCTCTTCCTGCTCTCTCTCCTTGTATTCTGCATTAATGAATGTGCCCTTCTGTTTGACTCCCTCGTTACAACCTTTCAACTCATCCGTCTGTCACTTGGCAGTAGCTTCGGGAGGGCTCTTCCCAGGGACATTTCGTGTTTATTCAAGTGTTGCTGTGCTGTGAGACTAAAGAAGCAGATCTGTTGCTACCAGCTAGGTCTGTTTATTTCTCAACCCACAGATCCACATATTCCCACAAAAGAGGCAGAAAGGCAGATACCAAATTGAAAACAAGTCAGAGGACTGTTTTCCTTTCTCATATTCCCTTTGATTGCATGTGGACTTTCTATTCAGGTAACGAATTCAAACAGGGTTTGCAGAACCCTTGTGAAAACAGCTTCTCTTTTTCTCCATGCACTTGTGATTCATTTGCTTTTACCACAAGACTTGGATGAGCTTAAATGTATAGCAAGAAAGTACAAATGCATGGAGGGAGGCCAGCCCTTAGCCTTTTAATGGAGCCTTTAGAGACCTGGTAGATCCACCGACCTCTGTTTGTAATGAGTTGGACATGGTCCTCACCAATACTCAGCTGAGGTCCAGATGGAGTAGGAGGAGCTGCATGTGCATGGTGTGGGTGCCATGGGGTTATCTTGGGATAGAACAGCTCTTTCGCCCATGTTAAATGTAGGTGGTGGTTACTGCAGCACCATCTGAAGTAGGACACAGGCTTTTTGTTCCTCAGCCTGGCTTGTCCTATTTCCCTTGTGCTTGAAATGAAGCCTGGGTTAGAAGCCACTTTGAAGTCAGGTGTTATTCCTTTCCTGGCCAGGCAGGAGATAAAATAAGCAGATAGCTTAAGAAACTGCTTTGGAGTTCTCACTTTTTCAGGAGGTTCTGCAGGGGAGAGTACCCAACCCACCACTGGCTAAGCAGCAGCTGTGCTAGGGGGCATGCAAAGGCTGCTTTTGGCTACAGAGGGTAAACACTCTTGACTTACTTTCTGTACTTCACAACGTAGGCACCCGTGCAGAAACACCTACTGAAGCGTAGTTCACGTGCTGTGGCATGCTGAAACAGCAGTTCCTGCTCTCTCTGAGCCCACCAAAAAAAGCTCTATGTGGAATAGCTCCTGTTGGCAAATACAGGAAATTAAGATAATGCTTGACATTCAAAGCAACCTACAAGAATAGCAAAAGGTTATAGGTCTCTACACACATACAGTCCTAGGTTAACATGGTGTGCATACAACAGGATAACAACAGAACTACGATTGAGAAAAGTGGTAAAACCTTCAATAAAAAATTTACTTCTATTAAAATCAATCTTTAAAATCTTAGTGCACATGCTAAAAGATGCCAGAAACCATTTCACTAGCTTTACAAGAAAACCCACGAGTTAAAATAGGTGAAATTCAAAGCTTGCAATAGTGAGCTACTCTGCATTGTTGGAATACATGAATTAAAGATTTATGTAAATATATTAGAAAAGACAGACCAAAAGGAAAACTGCAAGAAGAAGAAATAGCCCTTGTTCCCTACAGTGCACAGTGAACAAGGTTATGGGCTGATTGCAAAGAGAATTAAACTCTGAAGCAGTCCTTGGAATGGAGAGCTTCATCCAGCACCAAGAACCAGCAACCTGCTAGGGCTGTCCTGCCAGCGACCCAGTGGCAATGGGATGCACAAAAACTTTGAGAATTTACATGAACCGAAGAATCTCTAGATAGGAAGTACCAACACAGTAGTCTCAAAAACTGCTCCAGAATAGATCTAGGTCTAGACCAGTAAAGACTGGGGATCAGAATACAAAGTTTGAGATCCAAAAAGGCAAATGCCAGCATTCTGTTTTTGAATGCTGGATTCATATAAATGAATCAAAATACTGGAGTGGTAGAGAGAATGTCAGCCACCTGTGAATGGTTTATCATCAGCTCTAGCTGAAAGGACTGGAAAAACGTTTTTTCCTGTGTCTCAAAAACATGAAAACCAACTTTCAGCATGGAAATCTACAAAAGGAATAAAAGCCCAAAAGATCTACTGATTGCAGGCATGGTCCCTCAGGTTTCTGACACAGAGGTAAATGGTACACCTCGGGATCAGATTAAGAAAAACCTGTTTGCAAACAAAACATGTATCATGGTTTGCAGAACCACCACTGACACCACAGTAAATTGTCGGACAATTAGTACAGGGCAACCCACAAGGTACACTTCCTAACCCATTATCAGCTAAAGAAGGAACTCTGACTATTAGATGTAACATTGTGTACAGGGTAGAGGATAGCAAATTCCCCAGAATAACACTATAACACCCTTACACACAATTATTCAAATATTAGAAAACAACTGAGGATGCTTTATATTGGCCCAAGTGAACAGTGGCACAGGAAAACTAGCATATTGCAAATGTTGAAACTATAACCAAGTCAAAGAAAATGAAGAAGCTTAGTGGTTGGTTGAAGTATCATCCAACTAAATAAAATTGCTAATAGTATGATTAGCTACAGTAGCCTGTCTTGAAGCAAGCACCAGGGAAACTTAATTCTTAACACTGGCAAATAATCTGGATGAACCCAGGTGGCTCTGTGGGGTTTTTTTGTGACTTTCTTTTTGCTTACAAGAATAGGCAGTGTATTATCAGAGAAAATGAAGGTCTGCAAGTGAGTCAAATGAATAATTACTCTACCAGTTAGACAGGGTAAAAATGTTGCTCGTTCCCACTCTTGTCTTTCCCAGAATGGCTATCATATTGTATTCTTTGTATTCTGCAACTGTCCTGCTGCCTGGAATCCACTATGGGCTACTGAGAACTTCTCAGAATTGAATGAGAGAGCTGCTTTTTGCCATCTTTACTGGCAGGATGATAAAGTTCAAACATGTAACTACACATAACAGGTCAGTCCAGCATATTGCTCAGTTCCAGGAACTGATGCATAGGGAAGACTACGAGAACAAGGCGAGCCTGGAGTAAGACTTAATACTCCCTAGACCTCAACAACATGTTGGTTGGAAATGTATCTATCCCTTTAACAGCTCATGGTAGACCTTTTTCTCCAATTCATGTGCTCAGTTGTGTTTGAACCCATGTTAACCTTTAACAGCCGTGGTATTTTTCAAGGCATTCCACAACTTAACTCCGTTTCTCAATGAAACCTTCTCCTATTGTTTGTTTTGAAACTGGCCCGACTAATTTCATTTAATGATTCCTTGTCCTTATGTTGTAAAAGAAAGCAAAAACTTGCTACCTATAGAATCCGTTTTGGTTTATCATATAACCCATCCACTGATTAATATTTTTTATATCAATCAATAGCTTAGTATAAGTATCCTCATTACTAAAAGATCCATAAGCAATTGAAAACAAAAAATAACTCTAACTAGTGCAGAAAAGCTCAGTAAGAGAATATTTGGTATCAGAACTAAATTTGCTTCCATTCAATTCCCCCACAATTGAAGGAGAAGCAATAACTCTTACCATGTCCTTAGAGGGCTCAGTTGCTGCTGAACTCAGTATCTTTCAAACTAAACTTTGAGAGGAAGAATTGTCTTCTCCATTGGGTTTCACCAGGCTCAATATCTACCAGGTACAGTTTGGCCTGACCATGGGCACTAGATCCTGGGCCATCAAACAGTAACGGTCAGGGGTTTCTGATCTGCAGGGAAAAATGTTTTCCAATATCTTTTGCTGTATTGGTAGTCAGGATATCTATGAGTCCTCTAATAGATACCTTCATGCGTCATCTGATTTGCAATGAAAATAAGTAAATTAAGAGAAAAAAATCTTACATGAAAAATACTTCTGTTATCTGAAAATAATATTACACAAGTTTCTCTTTTTGGAAATTATCCATTCATTTTCTTCATAAACATTTACTAAGGAGAAAAGTATTTTATGAACATATGGCACTTGTCTCTTTCTTGGATGTAAAAACGTCTGGTATTTTGCTGACTTCATTTCATTGTGAGTCACTGTGTAGGTTTGTATAAACACCAGGGTATTTTCATCAATTAGAAATAACTGAGATTTTCAACATAACATTCCCATATTTACTTGTGCTTGAATAGTTCTGTTAATACCCTAGACAATACATATATAGATGTATTTACTGCACACACAGGATCCCTGTTCCTAAAAAATTCCAGTCAAAGACTGAGGACCCATTAATCTGCGCTAAAACCCCATTTGCAAAAACCCTACAAAGTTTCCCTGTAAGTGGATCTTCTTCATCAGTTAGGATACTGTGGTCAGGAAAATTAAAGTTTTTGAAAATCACATTCTAATGGAAAAAATACTATTATCAAGTGAGTGGGCTATTTCTCAAGAAAATTAGAGCATATACAGAATCTCATCTGATTGTTTCAGATCATTCTTTCATTAAAATATATTCCTGTATGTTGTTGGTTACTGGATACCCAGAGTGAGCAAATCAATTGCTTTATCAATACTGCAAGAAGTAGATTGATCCTGTCTGGTTTTGGAGTACTGCAGGAGAAAGAGGACAACAGAAGTCCTGCCTGCCTCAGGAAACTTGTAAAAAGACTCACTTTGGTCATGATACAAACTGATGCACAGTGCACAACCAAGAATAGCAATCTAAGTCACTGTGGTGACATCTCTAGAAGTGACATAAAATGCGATCACGTATGGTGGGACAAGAGATAGATTAGAAACAGAAAGTGCTTATCCTGTTACTGAGGGCACTTGCATGGGAAATAAATGATGTGGGTTCAAATCCTTACAGAAGAAAAGAGTGTCTCTAGACCAAGGCTCCTGGATAACTGCTCTAGCCTTTGAGCTAAGGGGTAAAATAGAGATAAGAGTTGTGTGAAGCTAGCCTGTCCCATGGCTGAAATCACACTTTCTGGTAAATTTGCTTTGAAGGGCAAAAGGGAAGCAACTTCCCTGACTTCATAAGAGTGAAAACAGGCACAACCTTTGCTATTTGTCCTCCTACAAGGTGACACTAGATGGCAGCAATTGAAGTGGCAGCAGGAGCTGGAGATCTTGCTGGTCTAGAAGGCATTCTGGCAACCACATAGTCAAAAATACAGGAACCATTTAATAGTCACTGCTTCTCTCCAACCTGTTGCTGTGGAGGTTGCTACATTACTCAGGAAACTCTTGAGATGGGGTACAGATATGAAAATGAAGTCACCTGTGCCTTCACTTTCCTGCTTATTGTACCTGATCTAGTTGAAGATGTTCCTGCTCATTGCAGGTTGGTTGGACTAATTGAGTCTCAAAGGTCCCTTCCAACCCAAACTATTCTGTGATTCTATGATTCTAAACCATACTTTTCTCTACACTGACTTATCCATATCTGGTTGGTCTGGTTTGTGTCTGAGGTCTCTTTGTCTGCATTAAAATGACAACTTTTCCCAAAGTATTATGATAGAAGGTATTAACCAGTCTATTGTTATGATTGCTTTGTTGGAATTAAATGGGTTAGGTTTTGCATAGCATTTTAGAAAGACTCACAAAAATTACTTTGTTAGTAATAAGAGCAGAATCAATAAGCATGGAAATAGATTGATAATGTTATAACTGCTGTTCTGACAAGTAACTTCTGAAAGAAACTGATGGAGGGAAAAGCTCACTCCCTAACACATGAACAGTGCCAGTATAGCTTTATGTTCCTCTTGTTTTAGTAAGACAAGACTTCACTGCCAACAAAATCACAGGCTATTCAAAGTTTAACAAAGATATATCAAAAGACAGTGACCAGCAACAGCTTTAGTATTGCCTTTGGAATATTCATGTGCCTCCTGTTGTCCACATGACCATTTTGTTCAATTCTGCCACAGTTAAAGCTGCCTCTCTTCTTTGTTGCACCTGCCAAGTTCTGAAAATGTGTTCAGGGTTTAAATCTGGATTTCAAGCCATTAGCATGGGAAAATAGCATGCTTTACATAGCAATTCATTCTGACTTTGAGCTAGGAAAGACAAAATCTAGTGCTTAGTCACATTGCGAACTGCAATCATTTTACTCAAGACCTCAAAACTCAATTACTGGCTGCAACTTCTGCTGCTGCAGTGTGGGGTAGTCACCTAAAGATAAATGCCTTATATGACAGCCAAACCATTTACATCTTTGTTTGACCAATTCTGGCACTGGCTATGCTATCTGCCTGCCAAGTGGTGGGGAAGGAGAAGGGAGGGGTGGAGACATAAATTGTCATTGTGCATAAATATACACAAGGTGGAAGCAGTGGCAGGTAACTCAGGATTACAGAGGCACTGTCTGGATATGCAGGAATAGCCTTTCAGAAAGGTTTCTACAGGTATATGAGCAGCTAAAGAAAGACTAGGGAAAATGTGGTCCTGCTCTTAAAGGGGGCAGGAGACCTGGAGACAAAGTAACTGGAAGTTCTCAATGACTTCTTCACATTGATCTTTACTGATCAGAACAGCCTTCAGCGATCCCATGCCCTGAGACCAGAAGGAAAGTCTGGAGCAAGGAAGATTTACCCTCAGTAGAGAAGGATCAGGTTAGGGAACACTTAAGCTAATTGGATATAAACAAGGCCATGAAACTTGATAGGACAAACACACAAATGCTGAGGGAGCTGGCCAATGTCACTTCACGATCAATCTCAATTGTCTTTGAAAGGTCGTGGCAAACAGTGGAAGTTCTGACAACTGAAGAGAGTTCTTGTCACTCCTATCTTCAAGGGCAGGGAGATCTGTGATACTACAGCCCTGCCAGCCTCACCTCAGTCCCTGGGAAGGTGAAGCATTTAATCCTTCTGAAAGCCATTTACAAACATGATGGACAAGAAGGTGATTAGAAGAAGTCGGTGTGGATTTACAAACTGGAAAACATGCCTGACCAACCTGATAGCCTTGTATGATGAAATGACAGGCTTGGTGAATAAGGGGAAAGCAGTAGATGGTTTTTATCTTGATTTTATCAAGGATTTCAACATTGTCTCACATAACATCCTCTTTGACAAACTGCAGTACTGGCTAAATAAGGTGGATAGTGAGATGGGCAGAAAACTGGCTGAACTGCCATGCTCAAACGTTAGTGATCAGGGGCATGAAGTTCAGATGGAGGCTAGTCACTAGTGGAGTACAACAGGGGTTGGTAATGAAACCAATACCATTTAATGTCTTCATTTATGACCTGGATAATGGGACAGGATGCACATTCAGTAGGTTTTCAGACAATACCAAACTGGGAGGAGTGGCTGATGCACCAGATGAGCTTGGCGTGTGTTGCCATTCAGAGGGTCCTTGCAGGGTGGAGAAATGCATCAACAGGAGTATCACGAAGTGAAACAAAGACAAATCCCAAGTCCTGTCCCTGGAAAAGAATAACCCCAGGACCCAGTACAAGTGGGGTCTGACTACCTGGAAAGTAGCTTTGTGGAAAAAAAAATGGGCATCCTAGTAGCACCAAGTTGAACATCAGCCAGCACTGTGTCCTTGAAGCCAGTGGCATCTTGCACTGCATTAGGGAAATATTGTGAGCAGACTGAGGTAGGTGACCCTTCCCCTTCCCTCAGCATGGGTGAGACTCAGCTGGAATGCTGGATACAGGCCTGAGCTCCCAGTACAAGAGAGTCCCTTACATACTGGAGCGACTCCAAGGAAGGACCACAGAGATGATTAAGGCACAGGAGCATCTGTCATACAAGGAGAGGATGGGAGAGCTGGGACTGTTTAGCCTAGAAGAGAAGGTTCAGGGGAGCTTGTCAGTGGGAGGTGAGGTGAAGAAGATGGAGCCAGGCTCTTCTCAGCAGTATCCATCAAAAGGACAGAAGCAACGGACACAAACTGAAATACAAGAAATTTCACTTTAAAATGAGAAGCGGATTTTTTATTGTAAGACTGATCAAACATTTGTGCAGAGTGGTTTACAAAAAGTTATGGAGTCTCCATACTTGGAAATATTCAAAATCCAACTAGACACAGTCCTGGGCAGCCTCCTATAAGTGACCCTGCTCTGACAGAGGAGTTGGACTAGGTGATCTCCAGAGATCCCACCCAACATCAACAATCCTGTGGCAGTGCAAATCTGATTTTGTGTACAAAGCAGATGTCCCTTATTGCCTTCTGCACTGCAGAGGCCCCCCAAACTCTGTGAGACAAGCACTGACAAGCTAAAGTTATTCCTGAGATGCTGCCTGCACAAATCACATGATTGTCTTCCTCTTATTGTGCATGTCAGATTTCTTCATGTTGTGATCATTGCACCAAATAGACAAGGCCCAACAATAAGTTTGTGCAGAGATATAATTTTTTTAACAGGAGCAGGAAATGAAAAATCATCTTCACCGACCGAGGATAAAGCATCTTTTCTGGCAACTCCCCGGGAGCTGGTTTTGGCTCACTGTCTCATTTCCTCAGCAGTATAAGACACGGTAGGATCAAGAAAATTACAGGAAAAGATTAGCAGGCACCTTCTGGACTCCTATCTTAGGATATCTTGTGCTCTGTTGGTGCTGTACATTATGACTTTTTTAAAGGAATAATTGTGGTTCTGAGAAAACGATTACTCAAAACTTGCTAAAAATGAAAGAAAATTGAGATTAGTCTGGATTTGGAGCTCTCTGCCAGTAAAACATGTTTCAGCATGAATAAACATTTGCTAAACTGACAGAACCTATGGGCAAAACTAATTATCACCTGCACTCTGTTACTAATGACAGAGAGTATCTTGGTGTTGACACTGTGCTACTTGAGACTGACGGGGCCCAGTTATGCCAACTGACACACTTTCATCAGAAATAGTGCAATATTCGGTGTTATCCCTCAAAGCTACCATCACTCCTAAAATACTGAGAGTGTTGTGAATGCAGGAAAACCTCACTGAAAGCATACAAACCTCGCAACTACTGACAGAAGCTTGAAAACTTTTCTGAAAGTTCAAAAGTCAAAGTGGCAACAATAGTCTGGGTTATTGATGATTTCAGAGAGCCCAATTCATACCATTTATACATGAGAACCAACAGTGTTCCTTACAGCTCCCCCTCTCAGGCATAGAAGAGAAATCACCCATCTTTGCCACTGTAGAGTTCAATCATCTGAGCATGGCCATTGTCTTCTTTTTTTTTTTTTTTTTTTTTTTTTGACAGTCCGGTAAGGGGTGTTATTTTCCAACAGAGAGACAAAATTTTATAGTGCCCATGAAATGAGGAGGGCCAAGGTGCTGAGAAACCTTTTCTTACTGTATCTCAAAGTTATTTTATCCTTAGAAAAGTGTCTGTTGTCACACACTGTCTAGATTTATAAACTTATTATCATTTTTACTAATAAATACCCAGAAGATTTAGTAGTAAATTCAATGGCTCCATGTGTTACAACTTGAAAGATTTTTAGCTTTTTGTAAACTCTTAACTCATGGTACCTTGTTCAACTTCTTAAGGTTTTAATAAATATCGGTCTGTGCTAAAAATATTATTTGTGAGATGACATTTTTTAAAAATGTTTTGGATAGAGCTCTCAAACCTTATTGAAGTGTTTTGAGAATATTTTTGACTGCTGATGCACTATGAACAGCAGGAGACCTTGCTGACCTCACCAGAGATTAATGGGTCAGAATCTGTGTCTTTCTGAGGAATGGAAGACGTCAGCACTAAAAGCTCCCTTACCCCACAGATAGCTGGTCCCAGTCTTGTTGTTTTTTCCAGTCTTCAGAAAAATCCTTGGCAAGAACTGTCATTTTTCCAGTCATCAAATTTCCAAGAATCTTCTCTTCACATCTCTCTCTTTTTCTTTGATGGACTCTCTCATCGTAGTAAATGCAGACCTCTTGCAGGAATGTGGGCCAGACGTACATGTAAGCCAAATGGCTTATGCCTGGAACAACAGCAAATGAACAATGAAATCCAGCAATGAGATGAAAAAAAAAAAGATATTATTCATATAGATATTTTTCTCACTTTTTAATTGATTTGACTCAATTGTACAATTAATTTTGGCTCACTGGATGGCCATCTGATCCTGTGGGAACACTATGTCCAGTGCCACCTTATACACACTTGAAATTAAATTGTCAAAACTGGCAGCACTGTAAAAAATTTTTCACAATTTAACCTAAGACAAAGGAGACAGGAATTTTTTCTCTTTTTTTCTCAATACAGCTATATAAGCTATACAGCTTATTTCTTTGAAATGACCACCTGACTTCCTGTGACTGAGTGAGAATATTGTTGCCCTTTGCTGCCTGACCTATATACGATAACATGGACCTATTAATAGGTTCTTTCAATAGCATCGGTCCTATTAAAATGACAGAGTTGAGGGTTTTTAGCTGTTCTGTAGATGACAGGCTCTGAGTTATAAAATTATATTGACATTTTTAGTTTGTAAGTCCATCAAAATGCCATAAAAATGGTTAATTTTGAATGAGCTGCACTGTACAAACTCTTACATTTGAAAACATATTTAATGTTTTTATAGTTAGTGACTTCACTTAGGGAGTACAGATTTAAGCAACTCTATTCTGATTTTCAGATATGAATTTTGACCTACATTATTATTTTCAATTTTTTTTCCACTCCTGTGGTGCTATCTTGTCTCTGGTAAGTAAAGAAATGAAAAACCATCTGTCCTCTACATAAAGTTGTATCCAAACACCCAAAAATTAGAAGTGCCAGTTTTTAGTGTATGTGGATAACTCTTAAGGAATAGTTGACAGATCCCTTAAGTTCTACTCCTCATAAGGGCCACTCCCGGGCAGGTGGGGCTCGTTAGCCCTTAAAGGCAGCCCACCTACGTCCTAAGGACCTCGCTGCCACCGTCCAAGCTCGCTTGGCCCCGGCAGATGAACCTTAGGATTAAAGGGTGGGCTCAGTTCCGTGCACACTGTGTCTCACCTAAAAAATCCAATGCGCAGGCTGGAAGGAGTAAAGACCTTCCCCGGATCTTCGCTCGCGAAGACTGGCCATTATATATTATACTCCTCATATTTACATCTTAGCATCTTAGTCCAGACTACTACAAATTAAGGATTCCCATATACGAAGAATATTATAGTCAGGCAAAAATAACTTCAAAAAATCACTGAGGTAGGATACTACAGCATAGTCAGCATCACCTTACTTCCTCTAAAGATTATGGAGAAATCCTCACAGGAGACATTGTAGGGGGGGAGAGGAAGGTGACTGTGAGCAACCAGCATAGATTTACCAATGACAAACTGTGCCTGGCCAACCCAGTTGCCCTCTACAATAGGAGGTTTTGTGGAGAAACGAAGCAGTGCATGTCATTTCCCTCAGCGTTAGCAGGGCTGCTGACAGAGACTCATATACCATCACCTCTGGAGATAAATGGAGAGACATGGACCGTGGTCAAATTTCAAGGTGGGTAAAAGACTTGCTAGGTCGGTGGGCTTAGAGAGTAACAATCAACACTTTGATGAAGTGAGATTGAAGAGTAATGTTCCTCAGAGATTTATACTGGATCTGATACTGTCTATCAGCTTGGGTGACCTGATGGAGTGCACCCTCAGCAGGCTAACATCAATTTGGATGGTGAACAGTTGATGCACAGGAGACCAGGGCAGCTGTTAGATGGTACTCAGCAGGTTGGAGGAGGTTTTTACAAGAACTTCTCAAAATGTGATAGATAAGGGCAAAGTGTTGTACCTGGGAAGAATAAACCTGATGCAGGAGAACAGACTGAAGACAGCAGCTCTGTTCTACAAGAAAGTGCTGGGCTGGTCTTGGACAACAAGTTAAATAAGAACAATCAATGCACCCTTCAAAGACTTACCACTCATTGGTTGCATTAATAAGGTGGTAGCACAAAGACTGAAGTAAGAGGTTGCCCACTCTATTTGGCACTTATGTGGCTCCATCTGGAGTACTGAGTCCATCTGGGAACTCCCTGATATGAGAGAGGTTTTGTCCACCTAGGAGTATCTCCAGTAGAGGTGTGGAGGTTGAAGCAGTTGATACTTGAGGAGAGACTGAAGGAGGTGAGTCTTTCAATTTCTTCAAGGAGAAGACTAAGGAGGAGTGTAATTGCTGTCTTGAACTACAGAGGTGGTGGGTTTAGAGAAAACAGACTCACAGTCTTCTCAGAGGAACACAGGAAGGTACAAGAAGCAACAGTAACAGGCTGCAACAAGGGGAAATCTGACCGGATCTGGTAACAGTGATGCAAAACTGGAACCGAGGCTGAGAAAGCTGGTGGTTTCTCCATCCCTTCAGGCATTCAAAATGCATATGGACTCCTGTCAATCAGACTTGACTTGGCTGTTAGAATCACAAAATCATAGAATTCCTAAAGTTGGAAGGGACCCATAAGGATGATCAAATTCAACTCCCTCCTTCTCACAGACCTACGTAAAAGTAAAGCATGTGATTAAGAGCACTGTCCAGGCACTCTGCACTCCAACAGGCTTGGTGCTGTGACTACTTCCCTGGGGAGCCTGTTCCAGTGCCCGACCACCCTCTGTGTGAAGAACCTTTTCCTAATACTTGAACTGAACTTACCCCGACAGTTTCATTCCATTTCCTCATGTCCTTGTTAGCCTTGACTTGAGCAGAAGTTTTGTCTGGATGACCTCCAAGGTCCCTTGCAGCTTCAGTTATCCTGTGTCCATATATCTAAGAATATATTAGGTCCTGTTGCTCATAGTGCACTGTGGAGCAGCAGTTGTCACAGCCAGTACCCCAAAGACTATTAATACATGGGACCTAACATCTTTCCTATCTACAGAAATGTCTCTCTAGTCATATTTGAAAATACAGCTCCTTTACTGCTCTTGGACAAAACCCAAAATCCACTTTAACAGACAAACTGGGAAGGACTGGAAGAGAGAATTCATCAGGGTAGGAGAAAGGAGCCTGGGATGTCACAAAGCCAGTAAAATTACCTTTTTCTCTTCCCTGGTCTCTCATGGAAGAGGATGTAAGTGTGGTGAGTGTGGAAGGGATGGGCTGCCCCTGGACCCAAGGGCTAGCACACCAATCAGGCCACAAACAGGCTCCTTCTGCAAAGCCACCCGATGTCACACCACCCACAGACATGAGCAGGTGATTTAGGTCAACCCAGCCCCTTTCCACCATCACTATGCTTGCTCCCAATGCAATAAATAGAAAGGCTATTTTGTCAAGCCCAGCTGTTTTTATTCAAGAAGTTCTCAGAGGAAGCCTGAGTGCGTAAACAGGAAAGCAGGGGCTGTTTTTACTTCACCCATCTATAGCCAGTACATGCAGGTTGACATCACCAGCACTGACACCAGCTGCTCCGAGTGCACCCAACAATTTGCTCCCCAGGCAGCAGTAGCAGTACCAGGGCTGGCACAGCTGGAGGTAAATGCAGACAAACTCAATGCCCCTCCGGAGCCACTGCTGGCCCAATATCCCTGTGCTC
Organism: Myiozetetes cayanensis; assembly: GCF_022539395.1. Taxonomy (NCBI): domain Eukaryota; kingdom Metazoa; phylum Chordata; class Aves; order Passeriformes; family Tyrannidae; genus Myiozetetes; species Myiozetetes cayanensis. Next base: position 44,149,010 of record NW_026087742.1, on the reverse strand, counting down.
ACCTTGGCTCCCCCTTAGGCCCTTGTCCATGCTGGGGGAAGCAGGGAGGCAAAGGGGTGCCTGGAGGATCACCCTCACTCCTGACGTTCACAAACAAAATATTTTTTTCCTGCAAGTGTCAGCCTCTTAGTGCAACTTGCTGATCATGGGGGACCTCACCTCAGTCCCCCAGCACCCCTGTGTTGTGTGATGTGAAGTGCTGCAACTGGGGAGTGCTGGGTATCTATTTTTATCTTCTGTGGACTGGAATTGCAGGCTGCACTGCGGATCTCCCTACAGAAACACTGGTGGGAAGGAAAAGCGGCACCACACTGTAATTTTGTCTCTAGTGATGGGGTTTTCTTTCTAAATCCTGAGTGTCAGTTTCATTCACTACTCTAGGCTACAAGAAATACACTTCACCTACAGCTACGTCTTCCCTCCTGCCTATATGTCACCGTATAATAAAATGTGCAGCAGTTTTATAGTCACTGTAGAGTTATTATATGACATACATGTACAAATCACTCTGGCTTATGTGACCACCCAAGCTATTAATAAAACTGGTTGTCTGCTAGAAGTGATCTTTAACTAAAATTGGTCTGAAACAAAATTGGTCTGGAAACGTTGAGAATAATTTGGAGTTATTGCTTAAATCACAGAGACACGAAGTCTGCAGGAGGTGGATCTTCATGCAGCTTTCATCATTAGTGTTTTTTCTCTCCATGGTCTCAACACCTTTAAATAGAACATCCTAACAAATAATATTTATGTTAATTTGTTTATTTGCTACCATAGGAAAAAAACAACTGCAACAACAGTGCTAAGGGAAGAAGTGTGAATGCTAGTGGAGAAGTGCCTTTGTTATGAGTAATTTCTGTCTCTATTTTAAACATAGAGAGCAAATTCTGCTCAGTTACACCAGCCTAAATTGGAGAAAGGTGAATTCTCTGAGAACTGAGGACAAAATTTAGCCCACAAGTTCAAATTACCACTTCAGAAAGTAACAAAATCAAGGTATTAATTTTATTAATCACTCTCAGCTTATTTTACACTTTCCTTGTAAAATTTTTCTTGCATGTAACTTAATTACACATGTAAACTGAACATAAATTAATTTCCTTGTGTGTTTTACTAGCTGTTAATAACTTGAAAGCCACAATAGTAGTGATCTTAACTTATATCATAGCGTAAAACAACCATTAGCTCTGCAACAGATAGGATAGGAGGTGTAGAAACAGTAAGTCTGCTCTATCAGGTCAGAACCACCCTATGCTTAGTTTTTATCATACAAATCAGGTTGTGGTGTGGACCACCTGAAAGAAAGACCTCAGACAAACAGATTAACTCCATGGTTTTCTGAATCTTCAGTTCACTATAAATAGAACTGCCCTAAGGCTTTCTGGGAGACATTATTTGTTCTGCATTTATTCTATCATTAAGTGGGCTTACTCATTTTCTACCCTGTCTTTAAACCGGAAAAGATAAAAATTAAGAAAACAGTAAGTTTAGGCTAGATACTTCTCTGCTGTTGACCAGCTGAGTTCATGTCATACTGTCTCCCAGTTAATGCCCAGATGCTTTTTCTAAAGTCTCATTCTGCTTCAATTCCATACAGTCCACCTCCCAGATAGAAATTGCATACAATGTCTACAGAGTCCCTGGATAGACTTCAGCATTTACTAACTTAATTTAAACTCATCAAGATCACTATAAAGAGTTCTACACAACTAACATAAGTCTTGGGTATTTGATTCAGGATTACAGTTCCCAGCAAACACAGAGGTTTTTGGGGTTACATATACAGCAAAAAGGCAGAAATTTCTGACAATGCAAATTGAATAGGTGACAATAGACATTGACTATTCCAGATGAATTTGAATTTGCTGATTTTATATCATATTGCATCATTTTATATCAAAGAAATAAGCACCCTAACACACCTTCTCCTAGAAGTTCCAATGGTGTAGATCAAGTATAAACCATAAAAAGTCAGTGGAGTTACTTTGATGGAAATGAGAGCAGAGCCAGACTCTGCATGTCTCACAGGCAGTGCAGCAGTGTTGTTCAACATTCCAGCAGTATGTAAAGGAGATGGCTCTGTCCATTCATACCGACACCCACTGAGCCTCTAATAGGTGCTTCTCAGGTAAGTGCTACTTCATGGTACTCTGAAGTCAGGACAGAGTGAGTTTACAGATTTTCTATTTAGCCTTGTGCATGTGTCAGAGTGCAGGTGAAGAAAGCGAACAAGTCCATGCCTGCCTGTGTTGCAGCATCCTTTCCAGCTTCCCACATCAGCCTTTCAGGAGTGCAGTTATGGAGCCTTTTCTCTTCCCAGCACAGGGAGATGTACTGCAGCAACCAAACTCTCATTTTCCTGTCTTTCAAGACAATATGATATAATAAAATTTCAAGAGTGTCTGCCTTTCTCTCCCCCTGACCTCCAAAAGCCTAAGCCATCTCATGCCTCTTTTCTTTAAATATAGAAGGGAGACAGACAATGCTATTCTACTGTGAAATGTCAATATTTCATTTTAAAAAGAAAAACACTAAGGCAGATCTGTAGATCTTGCCTAGTGCACATTTATGGAGGCAATCAGTTTGTTTAGGAGAAGAGGTTGGGAGGTTGAGCAGTGAAACCACAGACTAAGAAAGGGGACCCCAGGATGGAGCCTTTTCTTCTGTCAGTATGTAAATGTTAAGATTTCATAAAATCCTGCCCCTCCAGAAAAATCAGCTCATACACAGGTAAATAAGAGCACAGCAGCACATGGCAGGAGACAGAATCAGCTCCTCCTATTCATGCAGACTGAAATTTGGAGCAGTTCAATTCCCAGTTCAGTTGCACTAGGGAATGAGAGTCATGTGGCTTTTCTGGGTTGGGGAATAAGAGAGTCGCCAGTGTGAAAGCAAAGGAAGACATGGTAAAAAGCTAGGAACTACTCAGAGAGTTCTAAGCTACCTGTTTTCAGAAAACAATCAATTCTGGGATGCAAGGAAAGAATTAAAAAGCTCCCTGGAGCTCCACTGAAGTATTCAGTACTGTTCCTCATGTTACCCAGTACAAATAAAATGTGACCTCAATAGGCCTATGTAAAGTATATTCAAACTCCCTTTTTCCTTTCCTGTTAGCTTTCTCTTTCATGTCTTTTTTTCTTTGATTTCTGAATGAAATTTCTGCCTTGCCTTTGTGGTCAACCATGACAGTCATCTGAATGTCTCTTGAGAAAGAGACTCTTTTCAAGAGTTAGTAATCATGTGCAAAGAATTTTGGTCATAAATACTTCAGGGATGTTGTCAAGAATAAAATACAACAGAAATAGGCAATTTAAAAAAATAAATTGGAGTAGTGCAAGAGAGCCAGCTGCACTTTCTTCTGTCACACAGTCCTTCATGTATCCTTCTGCACAGGACAATTCAGAGGATCACAGTAATTTCTTCTGTGTGAGTAAGATGCTGTTCATATCCTCAAGCAATTAAAATCTTTCCATGTTAAAGGACATGATGACAAAATTGACATTTTAAAGACACGTATAACCCATCTTTCATGAAGCATCATCAGTGCCACAAATTAAGTAGTTAGTTAGCAAGTAGTTAGCAAGCACCACTGACTTAAGCCTACACTTGAAGTTTTGAAACTAATATATGCTGCTTCACCAACAGGTGTGGCCCTGCCTGGGGAAAACACAGTATGGTCAGTAAGAAGGATCTTTGTGGGAATTCGGTCAGCATCACCACAATCTGGAACAGTTACTGACAGAGGCCAAAACCATAGAGACGTTACATCTTGTTTAATACTTGTCACCTATGAAAGAGCACTTTTTCACAGCAGATGTTCCTCATGAAAGTGAAGCCAGATTGTAAGACCCTCTAAGCACTCTTTTTTCAGCACTCTGTTCTACAGTGCAGGTTTCTTTTTCTAAACAAATATTATTTTATTTCTGAAATCTGTTAGATTTCTGGTTTGTATTAGTTTACAGGGACTCCCAGAGCATCCCTAGGTGATTTTGGAGTGGTGAGTTTATATTAAGTTCTCTTTCTAGCAGTGGTTCTGCCTGTCACTAACAAATGAAGCAGAGAGATTTTTCCATCAGTTGTTTCATTGCACCCTAAGTTATGGCTAAATAATTTACCTAAATAAAGCAGTCCTTTACCATTTTTCCCCCTTTTATCTATTGTTATTATGCAGCAGAAGTTCATTACTCCTGTCAAAGCTCCAGTCGGTACATCATGACTGAAGTCATATGGGAGAGAGACTACATGTTTACTATTAGGCAGCACCTGTGCTCAAAAGTGGATTCTGTACCAGACCTTGGCTGTGGCAAAGCAGGCAGTCACTACCATAACTGGTGTCTCTAGGGCAAAGACTTCCTTTTCAGCAACCAGGGCTATCAGGTGAACTGAGTTCCCCCTAAGTGTCAAAAAAAATAGCTATATTTAATGATCCAAATATCCTTGCAAGCAATCTGGGAAAGCAAATGAAGTCAAAATCCAGAAGACAAATTTACAACATCCCATGTGTTTCCAGTGAATCTGGTTCATACATCAAAATCTGAAAGCAGAGCAAAGTACTCAGCAACTACTGAGCTGCTCAAACTAACAAATGACTTTTCTCAAGGTTTGGGCAAATAAATAGATGCTCTTACTACATGTTTATATGAATCACTTGATATGATTTATTGGTTTGTTTTGTCATTAAAACTACAGGCTCTGAGAATATCTCAACTCCTGTATGTGTTAAATTTTATCAGTCACATGCATTTTAATTTGGCTCTATGGGTGGCTCCAGCTTCTTGAGTTTGAAGAGACCACAGGGAATAGTGATAGGATCTATTTTAAGTCTACAGGCATTTTCTGTTTTGGCAAAGAAATAACTGACAGTAAATAAATATTTAGATACATGTGGATTTTTCTGGATGATTTACAGAGCCCAACAAAATAGGAAGGAAAAGAAATCAACAGTCAATATAAAGAATGTAAAAAGATGAACATAATACCATTAAACTGCTAGTAAATGGAAGTATGGCTGTATAAAGCTAATTTGAATGAACTATTTGATCATACCTTTTCATACTTGAAAACAAATTTGTTACTGCTAGATTCACTCCAGATCCAGGGTCTGCTTCTTGAAAAAAAAATTCATGATATTTTATTCACAAAACAGAAATTTGGCCATTTCTGTATTTTTTAAACATACTTTAGTTACTAACGTTTCAAGTATACGAGGACGCATTTGTAAATATGTCTTTGTGCATCACAGTACACCCTTCTCTTTGACCTATCCTTCTAGTCTAGAGACGCACAGTGTCCCCATCTCCTCTCTGATAGGAAAGAACAGCCATCTGATAAAACCTTCTGCTGCTCATCTTCTGTGCTGTCTCATCAGACCTTAAAAGCAGCCACAGTCACTAAGGCCTCCAGCAGTGCCCAGGAGTGAACACCTAAGGAAAATAATCTAAGAACCAAGGCTAGAGTGGAACCTCCAGAAATTGTTCTCTTGAATGTGGGAACCACCACGACCTTCAAGATTTGCCTCATCTGCTGGCAAAGCAAAAATAATTACAAAATGAAAGTCTTACCTCTTTCCAGGCCTCTTTAATGACCCACCAGCAGAGAAATAACTGGTTTAAAGATACACTCTTCTGAGGGTGGAGGTATGAAGCAGCATTAGATGGGAGGTGGGGAATGGATTTGTTCTTTTTGCCCAGTTTTTAATTCACCCATTTCCCATTTTGTCCTTATCACCACCAAAATTACCTAAGTCTTTCTGTTGCTAGGAATTGGGTTTACTTTAACTGGTAGTGCTCTAATTACTGTTATCTTTATCTCTAGAATTGCTAGAATTTCTTAGAAATCCTGTGTGGGATGATATTAGCTTATTTGGCCAATACTTTTAGAATATTTGTTTGTTTTTCTCAAAAATATTTAAGCCACTCCACTGTCTATTTCATGAGTGCTGAACTCACCGCCTTCATTCCAGAAGACATCAGGAATGACAAAGTGCTACCCATAGGACAAACCATCTCCTCCTGAGCTGTGCCGGTGACCTGCCCAGCACAGACATCACTGCTGTCATTGACGGTGCCATGCGGCTCCTGTCCCACAACACAGTAAACTGCAGAGATACCTGAGAAAACAAAGTTTAGCTCTCAGTTACGAGATTGTCTGATGATAAATGCAGAAGCCACTTAGACTCTTCCTCTTGGGCTCAGTTCTCACCTACATCTTCTTTGCTCTATTTCTCTACTTAGAGATATTTCACTGAATCCATGGCTATGCCATACCACAGAGAAAATCAGAGTGTTTAGCAGTAGCCCTAAGAGCTGAAGTTCTTGAATACAAATCACGAGTTAAACCTGCAGTACGTACAAACTGGTACATCTCCATTGATTCCTTTGGATCTATGGCACTACTCTGGTTTTCATCATCACATCTAGTGGGGAAATTTTCAGATGGGTTGTTTTTTAATATGAAGATATAGCAAAATAGTTCAGTCATAGATCTCTTCCATGGAATAGTCTTCAGTTTGAAACACAGGTTGTCAGCTTACTTTTTAAAAAAACAATATAACAGCCTTTAAGTTCAATCACAGGTTACCATTTTCTTTCCTGTGAGGTTTTGGATCATTAGTTTGTTTTTTCATTTGTGGGATTTTTTTTTTAGAAAGTTCATAATTCATATATATCCACACCTTTCAAAAATCACTCTGTTGTTCTAAAGGAACTTGCTTTCAAAATAGAGAACTCATCCACATGCCCTCTCCTTGTGCTGGAGCTGCTGGAGTGGAAATTAGAGCTCCAGCCGGTATATTTTAAAGCTTTTTCACTTAACAGACCACTTAGTTTACACAAATTGCATACTTGCTGGTTTCACCTGTCCAAATTGCAAGAACAAACATCCACAAAAGAGCCAAAGTAAAATCCAAGCACGCATTCAGAAGATGAATGGCACCAAAATGTAGCTGTTTGTGGAGGGAGAGCATTTAACTTGCATTCAGTGGAGAGTTATCAGTGTGACAGCTTCCTTTTGTTACTGCTATGCATTGGCTTTGATTACAAACCACCGCAGAGCTGAGCACTAAGAAAAACTTCCACATTTCCCAAATTATTTCTGGAACACATGAAGGTCAAAAGGTCAGATTCTACTCCACACCACACCCACCAGCCTGACACCAGTGAAGCAGCTCTCTTGTAAGAGAGCAGGCTGGCCAGTGCCAAATTCACTGACAGATTTTAAAGGAAGCAGTTTGATAGTGAGGTTACACCACCTCACCTAACATGCTACAGGGAAAAGGAAAAACAAAACAAAACTCAAATTCTACTTATGCTGGATAAAATCTCCCAGTTCAACAGTCATGGGCTTGAGTGCTATAGGAGATCTTTTTAATAACAGGAGTGTTTTTCTCCATTAGCTATACTTCCTACATCTCTGCTCTCGTGAAGCTGCATCTCCTCCCTAGTCTCAAAGGACCACGAGTTCTTTCTCTTCAGCCTCCAACCACCTCATTTCAGATATTCCTCTCCTGCTGTAACTGTGGCTATCAAAGCAACTCTGCAGCAGACATGCAATCAGCACCCAGGGGAACATCACAGCTCTGGAATCACTCCCAATACTGCATATGCAGTTTCCTCAATCCAACTGCACTGATTTTTTTATTTTTCTCCTCCCTACCTCTCTCCAGGTCCTCTCCCTTCATATTTATTGCAAAACAGCAGATTTTCTACAATAAAGCAGGAAGAAAACTGAGTTCATCACCAAACGTAAGCACTGGCTTTATTCCTTCTGCCACTGGACCCCATATGTGCTTTACATTTCACGCTTTCATGTAATGGAGGGTTCAGGTGTTTCTGATGTTGCTGCCAGGCACTAAAAGCAGAGTGATACAAATGTGAGGTAAAAAGGATCCTTCGATCCTTAACTGCAATCGCAGATAAAGCTGGGATTTCTCCAACACACACCAAGCAGCTGCTGCTGTGAACAGGCTCCAGGGATGTACTTTGGTGCATTCTTGGCCTGACTTAGTGCCTCATGCTAACTCAGTTTTCAACCACAGTCATCCTTGTGCTGGCTCATTATTACAGCACTATAAAAATAAAATGTTTGGATAGAACTGAAACTTCCTCCTAGCTGCCATTCTCATTTGCATAGCAGGCTATTATCCTCTATAAAGGGTGGCAGTTGTTTCCATCCTACAGTTTCTCTGATTTTCTGTCAGATTATGTTTCCATCTAATGCCCTTTGTGTACCTCTAGTACAATTAACAGGGTGGTTACTTGATCTCTGAATAGCAAAAGTCATATTCAGCTCAGCAGGAGTCAAGTAAAAGAAGCATAAGGTCTTCTGGACTTGATCTGATTAATTGGCTTGCTAACTGAGACAACATTGAATTTTAAGCCTTTTCCTTTTATTTTTATGTTTCTTGAAAAAAATCATATTGTAACAGGAAAATATATGTTTTCGTGTGACTAAAAAATTTTTAGGTATTTATGCACTTAAAGGGAATGAATTTGATATGTATTTTATTTGAAGTATTAACAGGCTTTTCAGCATTTAATGGAGTAAGTTGCATCTGTTCTTGGTACATATATCTTTATGGAGTGTCACACATTTTCCATTTTCTTTCAATTTCTAAATAAATGGATGGGAAAAGAAACAACTACGAGCAAGGCAGTACAACTATAAAACTCTCTAGCTTGTGAAAATGCTCAGAAAATATGGATTCTCATTCCAGATTTTGCTCAGCTACACCTTTCCAAAATATATTTATTCTTGTTAAAGCCACTGATTCTAGACAATCCAGTGAAGGCCTTCTGACCAAAATAATAAGGAAAACTTATTCCTTCCTCTTCGTTCAGTGTTTGCATTACAGCTGTGGGCCTTAATGGCACTTTTGAGGTAGCTGATACTTTCAAAAATCATCTTTAAAGCAAAAAACAACCAAAAGGCTTCTGCAGACAGAAACAAAAATACAGAGCTAGATGAGAGCCTGTGTGGGAACCGTGAACGTCTTCTGAACAGTCCTCAGTGTTTCCTAGACTGTACAAGCCAGACTGCCTGGATGTTCAGTTTCCATAAAGAGGGCACCTGGGTGTGTATATTGGAAGACATTTCCACCATTCTACTCTGACCAGACCTGGACAACTGAGATCTAGGCCTCAGGTCAGCTTATCCATTCTTGATTAGGATTTCAGGCAATGTCCTCCATAGAATCATGACATCAATCCTCCAAAGATACTGCTGTACAGTAACATTTTCATTTTTCCATTCTCATTGGTCCAGAACAAAAGATTTTTTATATATTACCCATATTGTCTTGGGCAGTCCATATCAATAAATAAATACAGCAATGAAGGTGTTTACAAACACTGTATTGAAAAATTTCATAGCTAGTTGGTTTTCACAGTAAGCAGACCATAATGGAATTAAATGCATTTAAAAAGAGAAACACCGGTGAGAGCTCAAGTGAGAAAGGACCTGAGCTTTTTGACCTGGACTGCTTTTGTTTTCAAATAATTGTGTTTGCCTCTCAGAGCAGGTGAGGAATAGGAATGTGGAGAAGGGTGATCGAATTTCATCAAAAAAAGTACTGAGGAGTAAAAGCAGCCATTACATTAATCCTCATCTACAGACAAATTCTACTTCATGTCAGCATTTGGTAAAGGGAGTGGGCAAAAGGTGACAACAGGGTAATCTGCCCTTTCCATGTCCCTAAGCCTCATGAAAAATCCACTATCCTTGTCTCTGCCAAGTTTTAGACTTTTAACCCTTCAGCTAATATACAACAATTATATTCTTTTCAAATGAGAAAACCATGTTTCCCCATCTGGAAGCTGCCTTGGCTCCCTGTTAACATCCTGACAACCATTTGTATCAAAGATTGCACTCATCCACATTTTTTGACATGCAGGTAAAACTTCTGAGTGTCTGGCCCAGAATGAATTCTCTTTTATCTTGGTGAGAAGATTTCTTTCAGTTATCTAAAAGTTAGGCACCTCATCCAAACAGGTGGCCCAGGCATATATGACAGGGTTCATCCCACCCCAACCTAAATGACTAAGCTGGCTTAATTCCAGAGGGGCCTCTCTCTCTGCACTGGTTATAGAGCAGGCTAGACCACTAGCTTAAACCAGACTTGCAGCTTTTTGACAGCTAATGCTAGATTAAATGAATCCTACCTCCCTGACTTGTGTGGTCTTTAGACAGCCTCCAGCTGCTCCAGTTTCATTTCCTCGAGTGTCTTGACCACTCTATATTGGCCAGAGCAGACTGTACCCACATTTTTTGAGAGGATACCATGGCACTATAGACCAGTGTGGCAACAGTAGCATTTGGCTATTGAACCATGCAAATCCATGTTCCCTTTTTTTTGGTTATTATTATACAAAATTTGCACCAGAGTAACTCTAACACCTTCATTAATATTATCTGAGGTGCTGAGGTTACTCCTGACCTTTAGTAAAAGGAGCATAAAGACAACAAATTTTTGAAAGAGAAGCTCAGCTGAGCCTGTTTTCATACAAGTTGTATCTACAAAATCTCTACTAAAAACAGAGCACTCACTGACTTGAAACCCATCTGATTCTTAAATAAATCCCAATCCAAACAGACTGATCTTTAAATTGGACCTTGCAATTCCTCTTGCAAATTCAGCCCTACCGTTGAATTACATCTGGAGAGCATGAAGTGAGATTATTTTTTCTGTACATGAGTATCCCAGTAAGTGTGCAGATGAACTCTGGTGCAATTTAAAAGTTGTAAACTGAATCACTCTTTTCAGTCCTTGCCAAACTCCATTTCACTTCAAGATTAACACATACATGGCATTCGAGTTGTTGGACATTTCTAAAAGGACAACTCACCGTAGTCCTTAAACCACAGTAATGCCATAACACACCTTCCAGTCACCCCTAAACTTACCCACAGTTAAGCACAAGTAAACAAAGATTGGAGAGGGAATGGGCTAGGGACCTAGTTGCTAGACCCTCCCCAGAGACAATAGAGAGAGACAAGCACCGCTCCAGGGTAACTGATCTTGAATGGAACAGGATGGAATGGGAAGAATCACCTTCTAAAAGTGCCTATTCACAGTTCCCTGTGCAGGGATTGATGACAACTATTTCAGAATAGACCTCTGACTTTTAGATGGTTAAAGTCTGTCAAGATGAAACCCATCCATCCCTGGACAGGAGAAGCACACATTCCTGTTTTTTCAGCCAGATTGTTTGTCTTTGCCCTGAAATGAACTCCCATTAATCTCAGAGTAAGTTGTGGCTGAGGAGAAGTTTGTGAATCTGTTTTTTATCTTTACCACCTTTCAGCTCTCATTGACTGGCTATCAGATCAGCCTGGGTGCCATGACCATGTGTGTAAGCATGTTACCAAGCATGCTAGGACTCTTCTCAATACAGGGAGTTGAGCTACCGAGCTGTGTAGACACAGCCTTTGGCATCTCACTAAAGAAAGGACAAGAGAAACGTTATATTCCTGGAATAGCCTTGCTTTCTTATATCTCAAGTGGTACATATTTTCTTGGGCTTTTTCTTCCTGGAAGACTTCTCACTCTGGTTTTATTCACTCATGAGAAAGGGAAGAGAAACAAATGCTGTAGGATAGGACATGAAGAAGTGTATATAATTTGGCAAAGGCTGTTTGAGTGCTGAAAACAAGTACTACTGGAGCCAGAACATTTACTAAACTTTATATTCAGGGCAATACCCCAAGCTCTATTTTTTTCTGTATTATGTCCATCCTGGCTATTAATAGCCTATATGACACCCATCTGACTAAACAAATCTGGCCACTGTGGAGGACCCCATGGAAGTGGTGGATTGTGCTGTGTGTGGGCTGAGTTTATGAGCAGGTTTCAAGGAAGCTGTTCGAGGGTTTCACGACCCTCTAGGGAGCGTCTTGCACAGCAGTGTTCAGGGTAGAAGGGAGAGGAGGGAAGCAAGACCCCCTCTGTGGTGGCAATACTTGTGGCTGCTGCCAGCCCCAGGCCAGAGTGGGTGCAGGACCTTTGCAGTACAGACCTGGTGTTTAAAAAAGCTGGCCAGGGGGAGCAGTCTCTACCTCTGAGAGAGATTTTAATTCTTTGTTTGCAATTCTGTTTCATTCCATTTTGAAACAGTGAAAGAGTAAGACAAGCTGGCAAATAAAATCTGGAGTTGCTTATTGAGTTTTACTACTTTTCATTTTGTCTCCTAAAACCTAAGGGCAAGTTAGTCTGCTAAGACCAAGGGCTTAGATCAAAAGGTTTTTACAGTTTTTTTCTCAGCAGTAGTGTAGATGGAAAAGTATTAATAATATTCCTTGCTAAGGTTCAAAGAAATAATTTTTTTCTGCAGTTAAGAAAGGCGCTTTTTTTAAAAATCATTTTACCTACAAAATTAATTATTGAATAAAAAAAATGGTCTGTTCTTTGCCTTCCCCCAGGAGACCTTGGCTAAGTACTAACTACTTCAGATAGTGGCAAAACATACAAGTAAGTTGCTAAAGGGACTATCCCAACACTGAATTTACTGCAGAACAAACAAAAGTGACATAAGCAAATAGGTGAACTCCTGAAAAGGGGCCAGGCAGGGCAAAGACTCAAGGTTTTTTTCATTGGTTCCTCTGGTTCAAAAAGCTTAATTTCTCAGCAAAAAGCTAGCAGTGCATGGCCAGGCAGTAGCAACTAGGCATGTTAACAAAATAAGCAATTTTAAACCGTTCAATCAAGCTAGTTAAGGGAGTAGATGAAAAAGGCATTTTTAAAAGCTATTCTGTGCACTTGAAGTGTCTTTTTTCATTCCTCTGGTCTCCATATTCCATTCAGGACACGTCTTTGCATGTCACCATAATCTAGATGAAATCTCAAAGACTGAAATACTCTGCTGGGGGCTTACAAGGAATTTGAGTGGTCATAAACCTTGAATGGGCTGCTACACCAGAGGAATTTCATTCACAGTGTTCCTTTGCCATTTTATTAAGTATCTTTTATTTACATTTTGTAACTATATCTTCTCCCTGCACTATGAAACCTCTTAGCAGCTTTTCAACAATGAATCTTCTGTATAATGTGTTTTTTAAAGCTTCCTGAAATGAACTCTTCACACTGTATATATTAGATAACTAATATTGTACTAAAACTCTCTTGACTGCATGTTTTTTGAAGGGGCAGAGGAGTTCATTCTTCCTATGCATCTCATTGGAATGTATCTCAGAATTATCCATCATGTGCAGATCAACAAGGCTGTCATGAATGAAGAAATAAGAGTTTTAAATTGCAGTCCTACCACCTGAGAAATACCCTGGCTTTAAGACTTAGCAGGATGTTTGCATTCCTGTCTTGAAACCTTGAACATCCATTTAAGGTTAAGGTTCTGTCTGAAATACGGCATTGTGTGGGATTAGCTATATGGATCATAGCATGGCTGATGTATAGGTGAAGTGGCATTTTCTATGCACCTTTTATGTTAGAAGAACACTTTGACTCTGGAATTTTACCATCCAAAGCACATTTTGCTGACACTTCAGATGAGCAGTCCCATAAGAAGCAAGTTGAATTGTCAGTAGATAAAGGCACAAGTGTGTGCCATGATGTGGTTTTAAGCAGATAGGCTTCTGGAAATTCCCAAGAAATAGGGTTCCCTCTCTGTATTAATTTTTCTTTGTATTCTGGAGTAGGTTTCTAAAGGCTACCACAACCAGCAGGCTCAGCAGCAGCCATAGTTAAGCTCCTCGAGTAGAGGATTATGTTCAAATAGGTTTAGGTGCATTCTGCCCATCTCTGTTCTTGGCATCTCATGTCCTGAGAGATGTTAATACTTGTCCTTTTCGAGGTTTCCTCTTCATTCTTCTTTTAATGACTTTTAATGTCCTTGTAACTGCTGGCCTTTTCCATATGCAAGACAAAGCATCTCTTGAATTTGGCAGAATAGAATGCGGTAGTTGGTTTTAGTTCAGAGTGTTTTTTTGAGCTCTAGCAAGGATCAGGCAGTATAAAACCATTCTGTTTCAAACTTAGTGTCTCTTTTCTTTCTCATAAGTATGTACTTATTCCTGCCATCACACAAGACCCAATATGAAAGTAGATACCACTAAAAATCAACACCTCTAAACACTACTTCCATACAGTGACTGAGACACAATTTGTACCAGCAGAAGACTTCAGATATTGTGTGTAGTATAATAACTGATGGTAAATATTTACAAAAACAATCCTAAATACATGACATATCTGTAATATTTCTTGCTCTTTCCTTTATCTGTACTCTCCCACTGTCTCAAACACCTCCATTCACTCCTCATGGATTTCAGGATCCTGTTATAACCTGCTTCCTTTGCACTTTTCGAAGAGGGTTGAATTTCACCCATTTTATGTAGTATGCTTTGACACTTGATTGCTACAATAGAAGATGGAAAGCAGGCAATGTATATTCACAGCTCCCGACACAAAAGAAAGTAGTAAAAGACATTAGAATTGCAAAATGTGGCAAGAAAAAAACCACATTTTTCCCCAAGGGAAAGGATGTACTATTTCTATCTTTGTGTGGAAGAATGTGATGCTGCAGTCACCTAACACATTGGTAAGATTAAAGGTTGATGATACTACTCTTAGGCAGCCTTGCAAAGGTGAAAAAGGCACCTGTCAGGCACACCAGGAATACAGAATGGTGGCAATAGAAACATCTGCATAGCTGCCACCCTATCTTGAAAGCCTACTGGCAAAATCCAGAAAATTTTTTATCCTAGGCTGCTCTTCAGCTGTACTCTGCTCTGTTACACCTCCTTAAGTCCTCTTGCTGAGATAGCCGCTAATTGTTTGCACTCCTGAAAGCCAGACTAGAACCCACAAATGTGTATTCACAGTATTACCTAAACAAGAACCAGTACAGTCACCCAAAAATAGCAAAGAAGCCAAAAGCCATTGTTCTATTGGGGGGATGACCGGTTTTGCAAATATTCTTAAAATTTTGTTCTGATTTTTGTGACAGATCACAGAAAAACAAAGAAATTATAAAAATATATTAAGTAAAAGTGATTATATTGCAAGTGAGAATAGCCAAAAACATGTCAGTAAAATACTGTTTTGATTATGTTACATTTTTAATATCTAAAAATAAAGCCTTGTTTATTCAGATTTGATGATAACATTGACTCACCTACCACGCAGCAAACCGAAGATTTCTCTAATGTGTTTGTTTTGCAGAAGTAGCTTGCAAAACAAGAAGTCCTTTTAGTGGCAATAACATTTTATAATCGCAGAAGGGCTGTCATTTTTCGGACTGGGAACACAAAATAGCACTTCATGTTTACCATGTTCACAGTCATCAATCTAAGTACCCTGGAGTGGAAGACTTGAAAGGCTTTACATATAAGCTGCCTCATATGGCATCGCATGTGTTTCCTCATTTGATAAAAATAACTTTTACTTTCCACTGAGTTGTTCTTTCCTCTATTCAGCTTCACCTCTTCTGAGGTCAGGTTGTATTGTGCTGTTCTCTGCGTGATGAGGGAGGTCAGCCATGGCCATTTGGAGGTGCATAGGCCTGGTCAGTGCATGAATCACACTATAAAAAAGAAGAAGACAGTCTGTCCCTCAGCTTTTATTAAAAATTCTCACTAACTTCAGTGAAGTTTCTTGTTAACAGCAGGCACTTTGGAAAAATGCAACTGGACTAACCTTGTTGCTTCTATTTGAGAGTGCATCTTCTTATGAGAGCAAGATATGTCCCTGAAGTGCCTGGTGTTATGCTTTAGCTGTATAACCCTGCACCTTCAAATGTTTCTGAGTAATAATATAGTAGGTTTTTAATTTCTTCTAATTTCTTGTGAGAACACATGCAGAAGTGAATAAAATGAGCTAATAGAAGGAAGATCATTAGACTCCTTTAGCCCTTCCTAGACCAAACTAAAATGGTCAGTCATAAATAAGAGTTGCATGACTGTAACTGTACAGCGTTTGTCCCATGATGTGGGATGATGTGTGGGAAAGGCCAAGTACACTGAAAGCAGAAAAAAAGTTTGGAGATATGCTTAGCCTGAGACCAGAAGAGATGGATTCAGTTCCTGACTTTGCCACAGGCATCTTCCTGACATTAGATAAATCACGCGATTTCCCTGTGCTCCAGTGCCTAGATGTGACATCAGGATAATGCATGAGGAGATTAACACAGGGAAGGGGAGAGCACAAGACGGTCTCCCATTAGCATCTTGTCGCCCTGCAGCTCACACACAACAAATAACACTGCACTTGAGTAAAGCTCTAGTTTTTTTCTCTTCTGCACTCTGCTTGTTTTGTTCACTCAGCAGAAGACCCACCTGTGCAATGATCAGCACTTTCTACATGCAGTGCCAAGGTAAAGTCTTACAGGCACCATATTTGAGTGTAGTGATATACCAAATCAATGGGCAAGTGCCTATGCCGAGGGTGTCTATAAGTGTCCGCTACACACAGTGAAATAGGTTATTCAGGTTTGTCTCATGTCAGTACACGAGCACCACTGCATCACTGTCAGTTGTTAGCACCAGGCAGGCAGCTCCCTTCTCCTGGCTCAATGTGACAGCTCACAAAATAGGTGTGGGGGTGTGAAATGGGCATTTGAATCATAAAGAAGTGAGAGCAGCTACCCCAAACCTGCAGGTTTGAAGAGGCATTGGCCGAAACACCTTCCTTAGGAAAACTGCAGCCCTGAGTGCTCGGAAGTGGAGGGTGCACATACCCCACCCGCTCATGGGTTGGGGCTTGCCTTGCAGCCTACGCAGTGCTGGAAAATACGTGGGAGTGAAATTCAATTGTTGAACGCCACAATCATCTGATTCAGTCGGAAAACCAGCCTTCAGACTAATCCTCCTCAGAGACTAGTTACAAGGAAAGTTTCAGCTTGTAATGTTGTCATTTTGGTTACACACATGAAGACAAGAAAAGGAGCAGCTTGAAGTGTTCAGCACCTGCATCTCCTGTTGACTTCACTGGGATTTCTGATTGCTTGACACTTCTGAAAATGAGACTAATCATTTCACAGCAGCAAAAGATTCCTTTTTCTTCATTGTAACCATACCTTGCATATAAATCATACATAAACTGGGGTAGGGTGGGAAGTTTTAGGGCTGAAATTAGGTGGATAATTTTCAGCCCAAAAGTACAGTTATGAGTACACATATGAGATACAGATAACCCACTTACGGTGCAATGTGTTGTTCCATTGCAGTACAAAAAAAGAAATGATACCACTATGATTATTACTATAAGAAGCTATTGTAGCTGCGGTAAGTGATTACAACAGTTAGAAGATTATTAAAGACTCATTTTAACTTCATCTTCTCACTAGTCTTCCTGGAATTTTTTCCTTTGTTATTCTTTCAAGTAAGTACAAACTGGTTTTTTGCCTTTTACAGACCCTAATGTTCAACTCCATTTTTGTTTCCCTTAAAAACAGCTACTTCTGATTTAAATGGCTCTAAGCAGGCATTTATAATTGAATTCCACTACAATTTTTGAATAAAACCACAGATAGGTTGTTTGTTTTTTCAAGCTAAAATTAGTTATAGCCACCAATACAAATGGTCTTCATACATGCAGGCTTGTGTAGTGGGCTGCCCACAGCACCCACATGGTGCCAGATACAAACTTAACCTAGTAATTTGGAAGGATTTCAACATCAGCCTTCCTGATTTCCCTGTCTAGGGGCTTTCTGAGCAAATAAAGATTGCCTAGTTCTTGCTGGAGACCACCAGTGCACTAGCTAGTATCAACACTGAGCTTTGGAAAAGTGTGACTACCTGTATTTAGTGCCCATATTCCATAAGTTGTGAAAGAGTGACAGGGATCATGGTAGGCAAGAAGCAGTTACCAGTAGCAGGTGCCACCAGCAAGGCTTTGCAACTGCTTCAGGGGATGATCTCAAGCAAACTGGGAAAGTGCCAGAGGAAGCTATCGGGAGATGTTTGAAAGTTATGTTGGAAATGCTACCCCTGAAAGCAGCTTTCAAATTTCAAAATTAAAGTCCTAAAAGAAGGTCTGGTACTGCTTCATATTATATTGAGAGATGTGGGCAAATCAGTACAATGTGTACTTGAGTCTTCAGATGATCTCAAACACACATTGAGATGGAGATACACAGATTGAGATTGGATGTGGCATTTAATGCCATGGTCTATTAACTACAGCGGTGTTGGATCAAGGGTTGGACTTGATGATCTCAGAGGTCTTTTCCAACCCGGTTGCTTCTATGATTCCATGATTCTATGATTCAAACTGACAGCGGCTGCATGTCTGTTACAGGATAAGCATTAAAAATACCTTAAATAATTGGGGAAAAAGCAGTCTTGAAAGAATAGGATGCAGTTCCAGAAAGCACAAAATTATAGAATTAGGGACCAATAGCAAAACCCTAGTGAATAAGAGCCTGATGGGTAATGGCAGTTTAGCCAAAAGTTCCTCAGAAGAATATCTGCAGCCTACAGTAGATCACAAGGTGAATAGTAGCATGCTGATGTAAAAAAGAAATACACTGAAACACGCTGCTAAATTATGTGTGAAACCTTAATTAATTTTATGCAGTCCTCAGAAAAACACTAAACAGGAATGTTCTGTATAGTTCTCAGACAGTAAAATCAAGGTAAATACAGAGCAGTAGAAAGACATCAAGAGAGGGCAACAAGAATTCCCAGAGGCACATGGACTCTGAGGGACAGCAGAAGGAAATCATGCTGTTTAGGTAGAAGTCTGGAAGGAGTTCTAATAAAGATCTTCAAAAACAAAAATGTAATTAGGAAGAAGAAAGCAGATTGATTTCCTTTTACTAACATGGAAAAATTAGAAAGAAAAGCCAATGAATGTCTCATAAAAGTCTGGGAAGATCTTTCTTGTGAGAAAGTTGCTTAAGTCAAGAGCAGACTCTCCTGAACACAGGTGTGGGGTCTCCACAAATGGCTGAGAGGAGATTGGACAGATGTTTTCTGACTAGATGGATTCTGTCCTTCAGTGAAGAATAGCTCTCCATTTTGATCTCTATGGTTTCTGTAGATGCCCAAGGCATTCCCAAAAAACTGTCAATGCACAGGTAGGAATTAGAAACACAGCTTCCAATGACTTTTAGTTGTATGTTAACCCTCTAAAACCCGACAGTAACCCTATACTCTACTGCAAGTCTACGAACTGCTTAATATTTCACTCCCTCTAGTGTGGATATCTTCACTCATAGTGACTTCTCAATGCAGCTGAGATCCAAATGTCTCTGAAAAACACATTCGTGTTTGACTCTGAAGATCCTCAATAAAATAAACCCATATTTTTTCAAGGATTCATGGAGCAAGCCTTGGGCTCTTCCTTACCATTAGATAACTTTATCAATATGACTTTATTTTGTCTAATTTTTAACATGATAATTGAAAGCAGAGTTTCTTGGACAGATGGATGCATGGTTACCCTAACAAACTGTTCATTACTGCTTATAAAAAATTTAGGTGGGAAAGAAGTTCTTCCAGGAACTCAGATGCCTTTAGACTGAAGTAAAACAATAATAGCATCACAAGAGCAAGCGCAAAAGCTGGAAAATTAACTGCACAGGGAGAAGATAACTCAGACCTACTTCACTGCTTCTGCTGTGAGAGAAACTAAGCATAGACTGGCATAAAAATCCTTTTGCATCAAGGACACTGGGGTAACCAGAGGGAAAGAGGAAAGTAAAGAGAGTCAGTATTGCCAGTGGGAAGACAGGAGCACATGAAAATGGAAATTAGGCCAGTACCATTTATTATTCACATGTTTTCTTTTTAAAAAATACCACGTTCTTATGTGGTAAGAGCCTGAGAGTGAACAATAGTGTTTGTGGCCTGAGAGCTGGGAGGAAAAAAAAGTGAGGAATAGAACAGAGCTGGGGAGGTGAGACAAAGTCCTCAACAGGGATGTGGGTGAGAGGGAGTCACAGCTGGGATTGGTTTGAGGCACACACACCTCTGAGGGGGTGATGGCAGTGTCCAGCCTCCACCACTGTCACTATGTAGCCTGATCAGGGCTGGAAAGGTGAAACTGAAAAATAAAATGAATTCATCAACCTAATTTTCTCTTAGCAGCTGATTCAGTGCTCACTAGGAGAGAGTGGTGCCTAAGATACTTACATAAGCATTTATACAGACTGTTATCTAAATTATTACAAATTTTACAATTTTGTTTCCAGGCAGGAAAGGGCAGATGACTGTTAAACTGAGAAACTATGAGCAAGTTTTCATGACAATACCCTCATACAAGTTGAGCAATGTTTGCAAGATACACACCACACCTATTAGCAGGTGGTGGTCCTGCTGGGGAGGGGCCTGATTCTGTGATCAGTAAAAATGGTCATTTCTTATCCTAAACTGATATAAAGATGAGATCATGAGAGCATGGGTTTTAAAAAATCCCATGCTGACATGCATGTTTCTTTCTTTGAATTTCTTGTGAGAGCACAGCTAAATTCCTATAGAGGTATAAGCTCTTACCCATTTGGACTTCTGCAGTAAAGAAGGATGTGCTAACATGACATGCACCTCCTGCTCAGGGCAGTGAAGGGAATACACCTATTTCTATTTCAGTTCATTGGTGGCTCTCAGCACAACAAGCCATTTCCTATCATCTCTGACTCATTTTTGGGAAGGAGTTTTGGCAACACTTTCTTACAGACCTCTCAGACGGCATTAGGTAGCGTAACCTCCAGCAGGTTCATCTCACAGGCACCACTCAGTGCTCAGTCTGCAGAGGCACAACCCAGGGACAGCAGGTACAGTCACAGAGTGAGTGGGAGCAGTGGGAGTCTTACACCCTGGTGCACTGTTTCCCAGTAGGGAAGAGCAAACCCTTTGAGGGCCTCATGATTTCCCTACCTCAACCTCCTTAGCAAAAGCACTTTTGGTAGCACTTTTCCCCTTCAGTTGCTCATCTTGGCCATTCAGCTACCTCACAACAACCTGGCAAGTCACAGTGTAGGAAGGCAGCTGCAGGGTTTCCAGGTGAGACTTTTTTTACTTGGGGCACCTCAGTCACGCCCCAAAAGGGTGCTTGAGGGCCACCTTGGTGGACTGGCCACCAAGGACATGAGCTATATTTCAGTCCTCAGTTACGTTTTGTCAGCTGCAGGGCAAGAGCTCATTTTTTAGCTCTGGAGGTGCCTATAAGCATTGTACACCAGAAGAGACAAACCCCTGCACTGTAGGTGTTACTCTGCTGTAGGTGTTACTACGTTACTCTGTTCTGGCTAATGAGAGAAAAGCCCGCACAGCTTCTTTTAAAAACCATAGGACTCTCTAAAATTCCATGTAAAAGACCTTCTTCAGTACTTCATATTAATATAAAGGAATATTCTCAGTAGTTCCATTAATGAGACCAATATCATGCTATTTTGTTGATTGCCTCAGAAAGACTTTCTCAAATAATGCAAAAATACGCTGAAATCATTATGAAGATCATCATGTTTACTTATCTCTTTCTGTAAATCCATAATATTAATTGTCCACAACTACTCAAGTTCTTCTGGTGGTTTTCATGACTTCCATGAGCGCCATGCTGTGCAAGATGCATGAGATGTTCAGCTATAAGACATGTTTTGAGAGAGTGCCACTCATCGTGCTGCAGTATAAAATGTTCCCATTGTCTTCCCTGGCTGCAGAAGAGAGTCAGTTGATATGGATAATCAATACTCAGCTGTTCAATGTTGGATACATTAGTGCCAGATAACAAATAATGTCTGAACAGTCTATTAACACAAGCCATTAATAACTAATTGGAAAACAGAATCTGTTCGTAAATGATTCTTAGGTAGAACTAAGTTTTACTTGAAGTTGCTAACATTTACAAAAGATAATGTGAGTTCCTTTCACAACCACTTTCCAGACTCTGGATTTCCACCAGGTAATAGCTCAATGTCTTTTGTTTTTAGGTTTTTGTAAGAACCACAAGAAAAGGGTGTTTATGTGAGATAAGGCACCAAAAAGTTAAAATCTAAATGGTTGTCTACACTGTAGTGAACACTAAGTGGAGGCTAATTTTCAAAGGCTATAAACAAAATATTCCATATAGCGTGAATCACTCTGCAAATACAATTTATGCAAAAAAAAAAAAAATTTCTACTGCTGCTAGACCAGTTTTTTACAGCATCCTGCTGTTGCCCTTCCCTCCCCATTTAGACACAATGCATGTAATTCCTGAAAGCTAAGACACCAAGAGACATTACCCTTTGGCAAACTCCCAAAGTGTAACATGGGGAAAGTATTTATGCCTGGATATACAAACCTGGCAAACCTGAGAGCAGATTCTGAACTCTAACTCAGGGAAATCCCATAGTGTACTAATTTCATGTCATGGGATAATACAGACATTTAAGGAGCTTCTGCTGGGAACCCACATTTAATCCTGGGTTGAGTAGATGGCCTGTTCTGCCATGTGTCTAACCCAGCAGCAACAGCCTGGAGAGAGGCAGTACCAAATACACCAGAGTCAGGTACAATTAATCTTACTATGAGTAGGTATGAAACAAAATGCCAAAGAGAACATTCCTTCCTAGCCCTAAACATAATTGTAAAACTTTAAATACTTTAAAACACCTGAAATCCAGAAACTATAGTAATAGGGAAATATTGCTGGTATGACAGTTTTTAAGTATTTAATATTATGCAAAGATGACAACATTCTGGAATTATTTTTACAAGTATGTGGAGGTGACTACTACTCACTAGAGCCTACAGGGTTTTTCCACAATGGGATCTTTGGCTGAGAAAATCAATTCCAAAGTCCAAAGTTCGTAACAAGTGATTAAACAAACCAGTGCAATGTCACTGTGTGACTGTTGGCATTAGGATCATCACTGATAAATTCAGCTTTAACATGCTGAAAACCTCTTAAAGAAAGCAGTTCAAGGATTATTTTTCAAATATTTGTATAAAAATTAGTATTTCTATGGAGAAAATGGTTTTTTAGTTTATAATTTATTCCAACTTGTAAAATCCCTTAGGTATTAAAATATAAATATTTACCTAGCCAAGAGTGCTTTTACTAAATTTCTCTTCAGAAAAAAAAAATAAAAAAAACCAAAACAGCTATTGTTTCTTATATAAAAATAGGAAGCACACTGGAATATTCAACAAACTGGTTTCAGTTACTCCTGTGCAGCCCAGTAGGTTTAGCATAAAAACTTTAGTCAGTAGCTGGCAGGAGATATTTCATTGCGTTTGTGTGACATTCTTTAACCGGTTTTCATACATTCCAGCTTCATGTAAATATATCCATGTAGAGCTAATGCTGTGGTACAAGTAAATGTTTGAGACTTTACAAAGATTAAAGGGATACCGTTAACCTCACTCTTGCCTTCAGCTAGAATATTTCCTGAATTTTTTGAAGCTTTCATGTATTTTTTCTATAATTTAAGAGCAAAAATAATTTAAATGGTTCTTTTTGTGGCAATTCCTTGCCATTTGAATGCTAGAAGCCACAAATATATTATAGGAACTGAGTAGCCATGACATTGTGATACTGAGAGTCTTAAAATAAAGAAGAAAGGAATAAAATTACCCCTTGAACCTCATTTCAATTCAAAAGAGAAAAAAAAAAAAATCCCAGGCTTGTTAACATAAATACTATGTGTAAATATGCATAAGACAACAGCCCCTTGGTAACATTTTTCCCACAGGAGGGAATTCCTGCAAAATTGTAGGCTATGTGTAGATACTTTATTTTCTAAACAAAAATTACATTATGCCAAAAGACATATACATTTCAACTACTATTAGAGTGTAATTAAATTATGTTAGTTATCTTTGTTTGCAATACAAGGAACAAGATTTCTGTTGAAAGCACAAGGCGCTCCTAAGTTAATATCCTTTCATCTCACTAAGTGTCACACTGTAGGTGGTCTGCAGTGGTTTCTTTATACAGAACTTTTCACAGGATTTGCTTAATTCAATGCTACTTTTTAGCTTTTGGGTCAAGTGAAAAAAATAGCAGGAAAGCCACAAGAGGACAAATTCGCCTTTCACTTACCCCGTGTAAATCCTGTTGAATGGGGAAAGCAGGACAAAAGCTGAATACTTGCCTTTGACATAAGCAGAAATACAAATATTTCATGAACAGGGCAACAAATGTCTTTGAAAGTTGCAACAAAGTAAAAATTTCAGTAAAACTGCAGAGCCCATTATTTCCTATTCATTGAAAACATATGTTGATGCTGTTGCACATCAGAAACAAGCAGAAGTCATTTGATTTCTTCTTTCACAGACTAAAACAGTCTCTTACTTTTCAATACACAACCAGTCATTACAAAACATCTGGTGAGGCTGTACCTTTCATAGTTTATAGACAAATTCTTTCTTTAAAGGCAAATTGGAAAATTTTACACTTTCTTTTCTCTATAAATGTAGTATTTTCTCAGCCCCTGTAGAACTCCTTTGCCTTGCTTACTCACTGTTTGCATGCTGCTGGTGTACAGGGATATCGTATATAAGTCTTTAAAAAGAAAAAAATAATAGATTTTCTAGGACAAACTCTTCCTCTCCCACTCTTCACTTCCCACCTCCCCGTTTTTCTTGCACCTCTCTGTGTTACATTTTGCTGCCTCAGCTCGTTGCGGAGGATTCCACGCAGCAGCATCGACAGCTTGCACTGTATGACTATTAACCAAAGTCTCCTGTGCATAAAGAAGAAAACTAATGCCATGCAAAATGCTTCCAGTATAAAATGTGAGACTACTTTTATTTAAGAAGGGGCCACTAAATTTTATATACTCAGAGGTCATAAATGATAAGAAATGTTATTGAGGTCTCTCTTACTGTATTAAATCTTAGAAAGGTTTCTGAAATATTGCATTTGCCTCATAAATCTCATTCTAGAGCCAAGGATTCTCATATCAGATGACCCTAATGTGATTTCAAAACTCACCTGATGACTCTCTGACATACAGAATTTGAGTTTCCCAGAGGTTTACGTAATGCACTGAGGCCAGACGTGCTGAAGTAACAGCCTCCAAACATGCAGAGCAACCTTTTTCACTGCTAATGATGCCACAAATTAGATCATCAAGGAATGATGATCAGCCAGAATGCCCAGCCAAGTCTCCACAATGGCCAAGGCCGAAACAGCCAGCAGGTCCAAAATGTCAGGTCTCTCCTGATGAGAGGAGCTGCCATTGCAGGTTACTGGGACACCTCATTAGAAAGCAGCACACAGGGAGCAAGGGAGAGTCCACACACTGTATGTCATCAACCTGACAGAAAACCCAGAAGAGAGCAGAGGAAAGCAAATCCATGAAGAGATTCCAAGAGAAAAGTATGGGCTCAAGCAGCAGAAAGAAAAAAAATTCTGAAGAAAGATGTTCAAAATTATTCCTAAGCAGGAAAGTGCAAGTGGCACCAAATCCATGTTTAGCTGTAATATGAGCAACAACTAGAGGATGTGGTTTTAGTTAAGACAGACGTTACGTAGAAGGATGAAGCAATGATTATCTAAATACGGCAGAAGAACTTACGGTTCCCAAAGGCCCAACATACACCAAGTTGCACCATAGCCCAAAGCTTCAGCAATCAGCTCAGAGATGAAAGAGCTCTATTATTGACAACTTGCTTTTGGAACCACCTGAAACAGGTATACATCAAGTAACAGTAATTACAGGTGAGAGAAAGTAGCAATGCAATCTAGAATTCATGGGCATCTCACAGCTTATAATAAGGGAAGATTTGTGATTTGCAGTAATATGTGTTTGATAGTTCTGAATGTGAAAACAAGCAAAATGAAAAAAAAAAATATTATAGGAACCTGAATGTAAGAGGAAGACCTTGGAAGAGGTGGGTCATCAGAGAAGGAAAGCATTTAACAGATGATGCCAAGAAGGACCACGTGTTTCATGCACTTTTGCTTTTTGTTGTCACTAAAATGGCAACCAAGGAACTACAACAACAAAAGTAAAACAAAAACAAACAAATAAACAAAATCAAAACAAAACAAAAAATCAGTGAGGTCCATGAAAGTCAACAAGTTGTGTCTGGAAAACTGGCTCATACAAATTCTGAAGAATTATCAGTTACCTTTGGAAGGATGTAGAGGACTGATGCCATTCCAGGTGATTGGAAAAGGGCAAGTGTAATACTTCTTTTTCAAACAGATGTATAAGGTCAGCTTGGAAATAATAGTCCAGTTCAGCTTTTAAGTCCCCTTACAGTAATGAAACTAATAATTTCCTAAAAATACACCAAAGAATATTAAAAAAAAAAAAAAAAGACAGAGAAAAAGTGGTAGCAGATTTGTAAACTTTCCTGCAACAATTGGCAAACCTGTTTTGTGGATAGAGAAGGACCATGGGGAAAAAAGACAAATACTAAATGTCATACAGCTTAATGTTAGCTAACATGTAGTTTGACAGTAGTAAAACTTTTGACACTGCCTAATATGACATTCTCACAAGTAAATTTGAAAGTGTTGTAAATGCTATAGTTCACGAGCAAATGCAGAACCAGGAACAGAGCAATTTTCAGTGGCTCATTGTCAAAAAAGGTATACTGAATATGGTCCAGTATTATCAAATATCTTCCTGAGTTACCTGTGTGATGAAGTAAACATACATTGCTATATACATATACACACACATCAGAAAGATACATTGATATATTCATATGCATCGTGTGTATCTGAACTAACTGAAGGTGACAACAGTTCCCAAGAGCTGGAAGCTCAATTATGGATGGAACTGAAGTCCAGAATTATTTTTTCAGAAACTCAATACAGATTGCAAAAGATCAGCATGTGATTAAATGAGGACAATTACAAAATGTCTTAGGTAAGAAGAAATAATCAATTACATAAGAACAAATAGAGAATGAAAGGAAAGAATGGTTACAGGAAAACAAAAGCAGACCGTGAGTCATCACACTGAACTTCTACCAAAACCCAACCTTGTTCAGGACATACTGGCTGAAGGGGCCACTCCAAGGCATCTGAAGTCATTCTCCCCCCTTTTTTGGCACTGAAAAGGCATCAAGAGGAGTTTGAGATTATGTCCACTTTGGGGCATCACTTTTTCAAGGAATGCATGAGTTTTTAGTTAGATTATAATTGGAATTCTGTCCACAAAAGTGGAAGAATTTGTGCTATTTTATCTGAGAGAGGACATGAGGCGTCATAAATTTCCACAGATGAAATTCTGAAAAAAATTCTTATGTTGTGGACTGTTAATAGCTATATTAGATTACTTTGAAAGGTTGCACTATTCTATCACTGGATTTACTCAGCTTGTGGGAGAAGTATCTGCAAGAAAAAATTAAGTGAACTGGTTCTGAATTTGAGCAAGGGAATGGACTAACTGACTTGCTGACATCTATTACAACCTCACTGCCAGGGATTTTGTATCAGGGTTTGACCATAGCTATTTATTTATATTTACGTCTTCTGCTTTATCTGTGAGTGAGAGTCTGACCTTATCTGACTGTTGAATTAGCCCTTTTCCTGGCATTTTTTTCTCTGGTACATCCCTGTACCATGTAGAAAACTTTATGGACTCCCTTGTTCACAGAAGAGTAACATTTTTTTCCTACTTTTCCAACCCTTCCCAAACGAAGCGTGAAAAACAAACTATATAATCCAAAGTATCCCCTTCAGGGCCTGTGAGCAACTCTCTGGTCCCCAGCCATCACAAAGGAAGGCAAACAGTTGTCTGATGAGAGTCGTTGATGGCTCCATGGTCAGCACTCACTGCTTTCCCATTTCCCTCTCACTTCCTTACCTGCATTTTTCCAGCAGCTCCATTCCTGTCCAACATGCAACGAGTTCTCCGGGGTGAAGCTGCCTTTTCTTCTCTTTGTTTACAGAGTTGCTAGCAGGATGGCTCCTGAGAGAAATCCCTAGGTGCTACAATTAATTCATTATTGTTGGCGATAGTGGCATTAACATTTTCTGTTTACAATGACTCACACGTAGTAATTACATGCATTCTTATTTTCCTTCTCTTCAAAATATACATTGGGAGAGAGAGAGGCCATGATTAATCTTTTCTATTAACCTATTTGCAAGATTATTTCAGATTTTCAGATATGAAATATTGTGTTCCATCTACATGAAGTAAAACATTCATTTGGGGAAGGCAGATATAAAGGAGAGAACAAGGTTTATGTCATTTGTTGTTGTTCTTAAGTCTTCAGTGAACTCTTCTAGGGAAATGTTACTCTACTTGTTATTCTTATAGCAGACAGATATTAATTCCTATCTTGCATCCACCTGCTTATCTACCACATTACAGAGGGGTCCTGCCCACGTTTAATCTACTGGTTAAATGCCAGTTTAATTCTTCTATGCTGTAGGCCACAAGAAAAGTGTTCAAAGGACAGCCCCTCATATACACACCACAGTATAAACATTTTAACGAAAGACAATTTTTTTGTAGGAGGGAAAAAAGTTTCTTTGCTTTGAAAATAATGAATAAGCTCTCATTGAAATGAACCTTTTATGTATATCTTTATGTTTCTGATCTGGCAGCTTTGAAGAGCTGATATCATCAGTTTTAGAACCTGGAGTCTGGCCACTATTCTCTGATACGTGCTTTACAATAGAAAAGACCATTTGAAAGCAAGTAAAACAATACAGAGTGGGGTGGGGGGAAACATTCAGGTAGTTTTCAAAGGCTGCAAACTTTTTATTCCTTCACAACCTTTCTTCCTAACTTATAAACTATTTTGTCTCTTATTTACCCATACCACTGCCCTGCTACTCTTCCACTGTATTAGGATACTAGAGCTACCAGAGGCAGAGTTTAACTGCAATTTTACTTTTCCATTGAAAATTGTTTGCGTAATTCCCACTGCATGATGTTGTGCAGTTGTTCTTGACAGAGCTTACACTGCATCTGCCCAAGTAAGTACATATTCCTTCAGTTCCTCTCATATGTAAAAGTAAAAGCACACTGGTATAAGTTTGAGTGCAGTGAAATAAAAACCAAACTCACATGAGGGGTTCAACAGAGATGGGAAACTTGCTCTAATAGTGCTCATCATGCACACAGCACATCTCTCATGAGTTATCCCAGTTCATAAATTTAACTCTTTTTCTATGGGCAGAGGAACAGAGGTAGAGGCGATAGGGCTCAGCAAGCCTCAAAGGTGTACCACTGACCTCAACGGGAGCAAAGACAGAGTTTTTAAATCCTTTCCTCCCTTGACCCATGCAGTTTACTTACCCAAATCTGCAGTGAGAATCAGAGCTGAAGTCAGGATTGAGGTACACAATGTTTTTGCACACAAACTGAAAGCCATTAGTTAGTACATGGACCCAGAGGGCAGCTTTGCAGATTTTGAACCACAGCACTCTCCAGCCGACCACTTGCACAGATAGACCCTGCTGGTTCCTTGGCTGGGTTGAAGAGAGTCAGACTGACCCTTCCCCTTCAGACCCCCAGCACTCTTTCTCCTGTGGGAGCTCACCCTCCTACAGCCACAGGGCTCCAAAGTACCCACCATTCCAAGACTGCTCCAGATGAAACTGGAGTCCCTAGACAAGGTTTAAACCATTCAAAAATTCACCACAAACTGAGTTGCCACACCAGTTTAAACCATCCAAGTGTTAATAGGATATTTCCTTTAATGAAAAATTCATAATCCATTTCCTTCTCTTTTTATAATCATTTCACAGGTATCCAAAAGAGTAGTTCTGAAAGATGCATATCCTTTTCTGTACATACTGCTCAGATACATGACAGAAGACAGATAGAAGCTCTCAAAAGTAGTCTTTAAATCTTTGTGGAGCAAACAGGAGGCAAAAGCTGGATAGATGTCTGAAAACAAAATTACAGGAGGCTGAGGAAAGACTCGTGCAGTAATCCAAGGAGACACTACTGACTCCAGCAAATCACATTCTTCAGTGAATCTCAAAGGCTCTGAGACACAGACTGTCCGCCTCTGATGACAAACTGAATTCAAGAGTACTGAGGGACTCTCCTACTTTCCACAATTAGGCTTATGCTACTGGAGCTTGTACAAGTGGAGGGTCAGGCAGTGTGAAGCACAGCTCTTCTGAGCTCATACTCTGATTATCCCACTCTCAGCACATGCCTTCCTCCCACTTACACCAAGGGGGAGGGATCAGCGAGCAGAGAAGGTGGCTCCATAAATTCAGTAGATCAGAGTCACCATGAATATTCTCTTGATTTATAATTACAAGCAGCATCTAGCCTTGGGATTACAAGACTGAGTCTCAAATTTCAGAATTTTGTTGTGTTCACATAAATACTTAGCATAATGGACACTGGATTATTTTATGCACAATCAATTTTAATGACTACCCTTTAATCCTTAGAGCATATGAAGGGATCACACACAGCAGACTTCAATACATATAGCACTGTTCTCTTTTACCTAAGGTTGTTTTATGTAACCAAGCTCAACTCTGAGGCATGAGGATTCTGGTCTTGCCCACTAGTTTGGATGATCCAAGGATCTCCACATGGTTTTTTTTGCTCCACATCCCCACAGCAGTTCTGAAGTTTGGAAAACTATCACATAGTCTGTAAGAAATGAAAGGGGACCGGCACGTCTGGATGCCTGTCATGGTGCTGGTCTTTCCATCTCAGCCAGTCCTGCCTTCCATAGTCATGAGAGAAGCACAGGCTCTCTCTGCCAGAGAGCTATTCCTCTCATACATGGCATCTGAAACTGTCCAGAATTGTCTCTCTCCCACCCAGATAGAGAATTGAGACTCAGATGTAGATAATATTTAGCCCCATGAACCCCACACACTTGTCTCTCAGCCCTGACTCCCTGAAAGACCCCTATTTCCCTTCTCCCCTTTGCTCCCCCTTCACTCACAGCTCCTTCAGCCTACAGAAGCAACAGGCCTACAAACAAACACTGCAGCATGAAAAACACAGATGAACATGTAACTCCCACTGCTTACAACTACTTGGTGATATTTTCTTCCACCTCCCATGGATAACTCACAGCAGGGCCACTTTGTGCTCTCTTCACCTCCCGCACGCAGTCCATGTTGCTCCTTTGTGGGAGAGGATTATGGTCTTTGGTGGTTGCTTGTTTGCTACATGCAACTCTACGTAGGGTGGCTGACAGGATCCAAGCAAGAAATAAAATGGCTTGTGATGCATCAAAGTCTGCTGTACAGCCTCCAGTGTTTTACTTCAGCCAGAATTCAGTGTTACTAGTTCATTTATCTGAAGATTCCCTCCACATGATCATGTGAGACCAAATTATCCTCTCAGCTGAAGTAATGTAAATTATGGCAGTAATAGATACACAGCGGAAAAGATGATGAGGGCTACGGTCCTTGTTGTAACAGCAATCCTGTTGGCCAACCTCAGACTACCTGCGTGTCTGGTCCATGCAAACAAGCAAGGCAGAGCAGCCCAAAAGGCTACCCAAAAAGGTAGGAGTTAGATGGGTGCAGTCCTTCTTGCAAGCATGGTCTAAGGAAACATGGTCAGTCACTCCAGTGGAAAAGACATATATTGAAAAACTGGAAGGATCTGCACAAAATCCCATGACATGCTGAGCTGCATCAAAATATTTTCTGTGATTTTCCAAAAAATTAAGTTTAAAAAGTCCATTATGATTCTGGTCAGTTATTGTGGTTTTGATTCCATTGTTCCATTGGCTTCACTCAAATACTTTCTTGTCCTAGATCTCAACTAAAACTGCTCAACTATTTAATAATACTTCCCTTCTTTATTTTCAAAACAAAAGTCTACTGGTTTTACACTTGATTTACAAGGCAAATTTGCTATACAATTCAGTTGCATGTCCTGATATCAGCTTATTGAAGGCAGGTACACACTCTCATACATATGGGCACAGAGGCCCCCTTCTAGACCATAAAGCAAAACCGGGTGTGTCCTCATGTGCAATACCTCTATTTTTTTTTATTCATAAACCTAAAACTATGAGCTGTTCTTTTGCTTATACACATTACAAGTGAGTGTGAACAGGCAGAGATGGTGTTAAAATGGCTCCATTTACATTTTTTTCTAGCATATTGTCTTTATGTGACAGTAATATGAAAAGGAAATGTTGCTGTGATGTTGCACTTTCATTTCTAACAAGACAGAGTCATGCTAAAAAATATTACAGGACAAAGTAGCTTCAGCTAGCCTAACTGCCATCATTTTATTTAATCTAGAAAGAGGTAATCCAGCATGCTGTCAAACAAAAATCCTTCACTTACTATTTAGAATTCTTATTGCATTAATAATATAAAATAGACAGTAATGGAGAAAAATTGTTCTGTCTGTAATGAAATAAAAATGGTCCACATGAAGCCATCCTGAGAGATCTGTTGTATGGTGGGGTTTTTATTTTGATACATCTACATGCAAAATTAGATGACCTGTGGAAGTTAGAAGAACATTTTTTACTTTAAAAAAACAAACAAACAAACAAAACAAATATTAAATGGTTTATATAATTTCATTCCCATTTTCTTGTATTCATTCAAACCTTTCCAAAGGTCAAATCTATGCAGGCTGTAACCCCACATCTAGCTGGCATTGTGGCTGTGCCCTGAGCCATCTCCTGGTCACCTGGACCTGCTGGACAATGGAGCTCTTTGTCTCTGAGGTATTTGTTACGTTCTTGTCTGTGAAAAAAACAATATGCAAGGATAATGGAATGAAGAGCTTGCTTCATTGTGGGATCAGGGCGAAGCTGGAAATGAGAAGTGCTCCAAGCTCAGATATGTCTGAAGATATTCAGCAACATATTTCTCACTGATTCATGGGACATCTAAATACTTTTGTAAGCCTGCAAGGACCTCTACACACCTCTACAATGAAGCAGGCCAGAGGCATGTCCTTGGGCACCACAATTCAGTTGTCCAATCTGCTAAACTGTTAGCAAGGTCTCTGGTATGGATCTAGCCTGTGCCACCTTGCTGTCCCCAAAAATACCCAAAGTTTAGGAGAGAATGTGATTCAGGGACCATATTCAGGAAAGAGCAAGAAAGTAGTTCTCGAGGTATGGAGCAGAAGAGACCAGAACCACATCTGCACCTGCCCTTCAGTGAGAGGTATCCTCAAGCCAAGAGGGTGGCTCTGAGCACAGTTACAGCCTGAGGGATTCAGTAGGATGTGTTCAAAAGTCTTTTTGATACATACTATTGGGGGGGGGCGTGGGTCTTTGTTTGTTTGTTTTTTTTTTACTGAGTATGTGTTTGAGAGCTTGGAGATGTGACTGACCAATAAGCCCCTGCAGTGGAATAAAGTTCACAGGAGATGGGCAGAAAGTGTGCCCACGAAGTGCAGAGAATAATGCAAAGCAGTTGACTCTGTCTCAACACAAAGTGGGCTTGAGGGGATCTTTGTCTTCAATAAATAGCTATCAACAGTTGAGTGGATCAACTAGAGGTGTAAATGTCTCCCTGAGTTATTCAGATCAGTATGGCGTGAGTGAGACCAATACAGAGTATAAAAACGAAACAACTTACAAAGGAATTTTGAAGAGAACAATGGCTTGAAGTAGCTTCAACACACTCATTTCTTCTTAGAATCTGGGAATGCCCAGAGTCATGACAGTGAGTCATAGAATCAAATAATCGTAGAATATCTCATATTGAAAGGGACCCATAAAGATCATCAAGCCCAATTCCCTACTTCTCGCAGAACTGCCTAAAACTAAACCATGTGATTAAGAGTACTGTCCAGATGCTCCTTAAACTCTGTTCCAGGGACTTTCCACTATCTCTATGGTCACCTCCTATCCAGCCTGAACTTCCCCTAACACATCTAGTACAGTGAGCCTAATGCAGAGACCAGTGATAGGAATTACATTGGTATTGTGACTGAATTGTATATTGCAGTTGCTTTAATTAAAAGTATGATATACACTAGTATTGTGTTTTCAGTGTATTTTGTATCATTCTACTAAATCAGAAATCCTGTGTGATATAAAAATAACTAATTTGATATTAAACACTACTCCCTACATGTGTGAAAAATCTAAAACAAGCTGGTCAGAGAGTATTGGACCCTACGAGGCAGATCATACCTTTTCTTTGAGCATAGCAAGGATTGCAGCACCATGGAGCACCCTCTCTGAATTTGGGCTTAATTGTATCAGCTGCCAAGACACGTGCACTCTTTAATCCCTTAAGTCATACTAAACAGGGGCATGGGCTTCTAAATCCCATATGTACAAATGTGGCCTCACCAGTGACAAGGTACAGAAGAATAATAACTGACCTGGCCCTGATGGCCACACTATTCTTGATACAGGCCAAGATGCCATTGGCCTTCTTGGCCACCTGGGCACACTGCTATCTCAGAACAATCTACTTATCTAGAAAACAAATGGAAAAGAGTGCTGCTGTACCACAGTAAAACATGAGGAGGGTAGACATAAGGCATCAACTCACTTCCCTACCACATCACTTCTGTGCTTACAACTTCTTGCCTGCTGTACAACTCATACAACAACAACATACAATATTAGACTTTTATGACAAATCCTTGATAATATTAACTGCCAAATAACGAACTTCTTAAGAGAGCTATGCAGTTCAACTTTCGTTCTTCCATTGAAAGTTGCAGCTTTCCTGCTTATGCAGATAATACACACAGTGAAAGTCACAAAATTTCATCTCCTGCTTCATTACTATCTATCCAAATAGTCCAATGGGAATGTTTGACTCAAAAATCTTTTATACCTATCTTTATTTTTTTTGTCTTCTTTTCCTGCATCAGTGTTTTCCCCTGGTAAGAGAACAGGTATGTGTAAACAATTTCTTAGCTGCTCTGGTGTTAAAAAGTGCTATTGTTCTTCCAGATTTATAAGTATAACAAAAGAAATAGCAAAGACATAAAAATTAAAAATGTTTGGTTTTTTATCTATCTGAGGCTGACCAAATCAAGATTGGAAAACCTGTTACTGTGTACATGCATAACTCATGAGACAGAAAAAGTTGCATCCTTAATTTCTCACCACTGATACAAAGTGCAGGAAATATTTTGTAGGCAACACTACCTTGTTGATATCTTGGCTCCTTAGCCATGTTAAAAACTTGTCCTCTAAAATCCTGTGAATTCTCTACTTTAAATTTTATGCTACATGGGAAAATGCATTAAAGTACAGGCCTAGTCCAAGAAATTACTGTAAAATCATTGCCTTTTCACTCTTTATCTTCCCCATGCATGAATTCAGAGACACTTCTTCTTCCATTACAGTAATGGTAGATTTTTGTCTA
Source organism: Myiozetetes cayanensis (assembly GCF_022539395.1). NCBI lineage: Eukaryota > Metazoa > Chordata > Aves > Passeriformes > Tyrannidae > Myiozetetes > Myiozetetes cayanensis. The sequence goes on along the minus strand of NW_026087742.1, from coordinate 44,113,861 downwards.
TGTTTTATTCCTTTTATCACTGAGGTCATACTGGTAAGATAGTTATACATCATTAACAGCATTACAAAGCCAAGCATAAGCTCCCACATAGAGTAAGAAAATAGAGTAAGAAGATAGAAGTACAAACTGGAGACAATGGGTGACATAACTGAAGTATCTGAAATGAGAGTTTTGCCTGAACAACATTTGTCCTGGAGCTGAGGAAGGTCAAGACAACAGAACTAGTTTAGCTTTCACTCTCCTTGTTGATTTTATAGTTCTGAATGTCAGAGAGAGCAGAGAGAGCTTCTCTCTTCACAAATTGGGAAGATTTTGAATTAGAAATATGTGAGTACAGTAATACAAAATGCCAAGAAATGCCTTTAATCATTTTCTGATGAAAGCTGAACACTCCAAAGTTAGACCTGAGACTGTCCTTGTAATCACAGTTCTCTCTTCTTCCAGAAATGATCCCATTTCTGAGCCGAGCAGAAGTGTCAGGCAATTTCATGGGCAGCTGACCCAGTGTAACATCCCACTTCCACTAAAAAAAAGATATTCTTCACTTTTCCTCTCTGTTCAAAGTCCTCTCCCTTCCCTATTTTCTACCAGGGTGCCTGGTTAAGTCAGGTGGCAGAAGTGCCTGATGAGCCAGCACAAAGTAAACAGCAAGAAGGTGACCAGGAGTGATACAGGAGGGTGGAGGAAGGAAGGACCTTACTCTTTCTGCAACAATAAGATGTTATAACATTTGCTACCTCTCAGGAAACCACAGCCCAAATTAGATGGAAGAACTGGGCAGTACCTATCTTTTTCCACTGGTTCTAGGCAGATCCTGGATCACTGACTCAGATCCAGCTTTTAGACAGCCACCCTTAGGTGAGATCAATCCCCATTAGCAGTACTCAATCTGCCAAGGTAGAGTGGACTTGCTTCAGTTTCATAGAATCATAGAATCAACTAAGTTGGAAAAGACCTCTGAGATCATCAAGTCCCATCCTTGATCCAACACCACTGTGGTTACTAGACCATGGCACTAAGTGCCACATCCAGTCTCATCTTAAAAACCTCCAGGGACAGTGAATCCACCACCTCCCTGGGTAGCCCATTCCAATGGCTGATTACTCTCTCTGTAAAAAATTTCTTCATAATATCCAACCTAAACTTCCCCTGGCAAAGCTTAAGATCGTACCCTCTTGTCCTACTGCTGGTTCCTGGGAGAAGAGACTGACCCCCACTTGGCTAAGACCTCCTTTCAGGGAGTTGTAGAGAGTGATGAGGTCTCCCCTGAGCCTCCTCTTCTCCAGGCTAAACAACCCCAGCTCCCTCAGCCTCTCCTCACAGGACTTGTGCTCAAGTCCCTTCACCAGCCTGGTTGCTCTTCTCTGGACCTGCTCCTGCACCTCAATGTCTTTCCTGAACTGAAGGGCCCAGAGCTGGACACAGCAATCCAGGTGTGGCCTCACCAGTGCAGAGTACAGGGGAAGGATCACTTCCCTGCTCCTGCTGGCCACACTGTTCCTGATGCAGGCCAGGATGCCATTGGCCTTCTTGGCCACCTGGGTACACTGCTGGGTCATGTTCAGCTTCCTGTCGATCCAAACTCTGAGGTCCCTTTTGTCCTGGTTGCTCTGCAGCTGCTCTGTGCCCAGCCTGCAGCGCTGCAGGGGGTTGTTGTGGCCAAAGTGCAGGACCCGGCACTTGGCCTTCCATCATCCTGTTGGAATCAGCCCAGCTCTCCAGTTTGTCCAGGTCCCTCTAAAGAGCCCTCCTGCCTTCCAGCAGATCAACACGCCCCCCAGCTTGATGTAAATCCACAAATTTGCTAATGGTACACTCGATCCCCTCATCCAGATCATCAGTAAAGATATTAAGCAGAGTTAAGTATTAACAACACTGATCCCTGGGGGACAGCACTAGTGACCGGACACTAAGTGGATGCAGCACTATTCCCCACCACTCTCTGGGCCTGGCCCTTCAGCCAGTTTTTAAACCAGCAGAGAGGGCCCCTGTCCAAGTTGTGGGTTGCCAGCTTTTCCAGGAGTATGCTATGGGAGCCAGTGTTAAAGGTTTTGCTAGGCTACATCCACAGACTTCCCATCATCCACCAGGCAGGTCACCCAATCATAAAAGGAGATCAGGTTAGTCAGACAGGACCTGCCCTTCCTAAACCCGTGTTGGCTGGCTCTGATCCCCTGTGCATCCTATAGGTGTTGTGTGATTTCATTGTGTTTTGACCAGGGACACGTCTTTGGTCCTTTCCAATTTGCAGTCAGTAGCACTGCAGTGATGAGGTAAAGCATAAAATGTAAGCAAATATTTACAAAGGATCTTGGGATTTTAGCCTAATTTTGAAGCACTCTGAGTGCAATGCAGGCATTCTCAGTAGGGCACATAGGGACCTGACTGTGAAGTCAAATCTAGTTTTACTTATTTCTATTTTCATTTATATTTTTATGGGAAAATCAAGTCGATACATTCAACAGAGTTGAAAAAGATCAGAGGAACAAGTCCACTGTTTCAAAGGAGGACAAGGCTAGTGTCAGGAACGAAGGTGTGCTGACTGGCAGACTGTGTGGTAAGGTCAGATGTTCAATAATATTTACACATGGAAAGTAGGTCAGATAATCTGCAAGAGATGAAAAATTGTCCTTTTGACTGCTCCCTTCAAGACCACTAGTCTGCATTCACTGGTCTGATTCAAGTGAGATTTCTATGAAAGTACTGATGGAAAATAAGGCAATGAAACACAGCACCTTCTGTAAGTACACATTTGCATTATAGACTTGGATTTTCTGAAAAGGGAAGAAGAAAAAAGAACTACATGTCAAACATGCACCTCTTGAAGCTGTATCAGCATAACTGTCTCTAACTTGCTGAGCATCTTGGGACCTTGGACTCATAAAAAGATGTTCGAGGCATTTTTATGCTAACATAACAGTAGATCTACAAAAAGACCAGTGTGCCATGCATGTGAAATTAAAAATACTGAGTTCAAATATGAAAGCAGGTGAGAAGAACCAGGAGAAAAACTAGGGTCAGGAAATGCAACAAATACATTTTGGAGAAATCAGTCTTCTTTTCTCTGTGATCCAAGTTAGGCTGATGTTTTGAGGAGGTTGCCAGATACTACATTGGATTGTCCTGGAAAGCCTTGTGTGGTATTTTCTGTGACTCTTATACAAAAGATACTTGCAAAACACTGACTGAAAATCTCCTGTGCTGTGGAAGATAGTACTAGTGTTCCATAATTCTGGTTTTATGTGCAAATATTTGTGTAATTACCTGAATCAAAGGGAACCATTATTTATTTTAACTATTTCATTTGTTGATAATAAGCCACTGATTTTGTTGAACACTGCAAATATCTTTACTTTTTAAGCACGAGTTTTTAAAGGAACAGTTCAAAACGTGCCTTGGTATGGGAGATTTTTCTTGAGTTTTCTCCAACCATTCTCACTTTCTGAGTTCTTCCATCCATTGCCTTAGGAATAGGCAACATGCTTTAATCTAGAAGGTGGTTTTCTGTCCCTTCATTATCTGGTTCTTCAGCAAATCTTTCTATGTTAAGTTTTGTTTTTATTACTAACTGACTACATTAGGACTTAAAAATTTTGAACAGCCCAAGTAGGTGTGGTACTATTTATAAATCAAGGGCAAGTTATGCAGTTTTCATAAGGTGGTTTATATTGCATATTTGAAATCTGGAGGTGTTTCAGGAATGTATCATAAAACCACCTTCCATAAACTGTCTCTCAGGAAACAGTAATGATAACAGAGGCAGACAGATCTCACTTTAAACAAGTTACCTTGTACCCTTGATATACTAAATTTCTGGAATTTTTTTTTTACCAGATTGAAAATCTTTCCAGCTTTTTGAAGTCTTATCAGCTTAGTTTTCAGAAGATTCACTTTACTGCTAAGATTTCCAAACACTCAACAATGTAAGGCTATACAGCCATATAAATCTTGCCTCATAAGTTTTACAGATTTACGAAAATCATAATTGTTCACCATGTACTGGATGAAAGTAAAAATAATTCCATATATAAAATAATAAAAGTACACATATTAATTAAGCTGCCAAAATGGTGAACTTAAAATTGCCAGAAAAAGCTTTTACATCTGTGCTTTTACTAAATATGAGCTGTAACTTTTCTGGATTTTACCTCACTTATTATTTTCACAGAAAAAATGTGTGCAAAGCTTCATGTCTGACAATGTGGGTGTCAGAAGCCTGAAAAGGGTGAAACAAATTGGAAAAGTAGAATGAAAATATATAAAAACCTGTAAAATTACTATGTTCCCTGACCGTAGGCAAGAGCTATATTTAGATCTGCTAACCATAATGGGATACTGGTCAGAAGATGAAGGACAAATTTCAATACATGTTCATTAACTTAAAGAAATTGCAACTTGGAGTAAGCCTTTTATATTGAAAAAGTTCAGTAGTTAAAAAAAAAAAAAAACACACAACAAAAAAACTTTTGTGCAGAAAGTAGGTTATTTAGCCTATATCCTTTAGTGTTCATTTTGCTGTTGTTGAATGTAACTGTGTAAATAAGGAATGCTTTTCACAGCTGAGATTCTCCATTTTTTCCATCCTTCAGTGAAGACAGTTCACAGCATCATGACTGGTTCATACGCAAAGAAGCCCTGGGAAAGTTCTATTTTAATTTAACAGTACTGAAATATTTTTCTTGCATGTTCAATACCCAAGGTCTAATGAAACCTATTTACCATCTAACATTTATCTCACTTGGGTTTTTTTTCTGGAGGGAGACCTTTACTGCCCAGAGGAACGGCTAGGATACCACAGATCAAACACAGATATTGATTTTTCACAAAGGAGTGTTTCTTCCAACTGTTTCCTAAGTATTTGAGTTTAATGTATGTTAATTGAAACACAGCATGCATATAAAGTACAAACTAATTTTATTCCTTTACACAGTTCCCTCTTTTTACACCAGTATCTATTGGAAACCATCTGGATTTGAAACACTAAATACAAACAAAAACCCATAAATCAGAAAATCTGAAGTAATAAAAGTAAACTTTTCCATATTCTTTTGCAATGGACAGGAACTACTCCTTTGAGGAACTCTTTGTGTAACTGTTAAGAAAAATTACATCATGGGCTTTAGAATGTAGTGTACATATCGGTACAGCTTGAAATTATTATGTTATGAAAGAAGCCATGTCATAGCTGCTTAAAAACACAAGTAATGAGACAGAAACATTTAAAAAATAGAGCCTCACTGGGACTGAATCTGATTCAACAGATTCAGTTTCCATCATGATGCACTTAACGCAGAGACAGAACTAATAGTAAAATGTCCAAAAGGAGGTGGTTTATCTCCCCATCTCTCTCCCCCATCTCAGCCTGTCTCCCATAGTCCAGCTCGGAGGGTTGGTTCAGTGAATTGATATGGAGGGGTCTGACAGGAGACAAGAGCCAGCTCAAGGTAAAAGTCAGGAGTGGATGGCAAAGAGTGAGGTGGCATCGAGGAACTTCAGTTCCTTTTGGGAAGGGCAGCCGTCCTCCCCTGTGATATCCATCCTCCCCTGGGAAGCAATACCATCAACTCACTGACACAGTAATGCTGCTTATGCACTACTACACTAGCCCTGGGTCTTTGGAGCTTGGTTCCAAAGTAAAATCACAACAACTTCTGAATGCATAACTTCATGAAATTAAAATGCATTTTGGTCTCAATGTGCCTTACAAAGACTTTGGTAACCTTGTACTTCCTTAGAGACCGGGAAAATAAGACACAAAAAAGTCACTAGGGGAGAGCAGGGACCAGACCTCATGTCACCCAAGAACTACTTCTGACCTCTGACTGCCAGGCCAGAGGGAGGTTTAGACTGGATATTAAGAAAAATTTCTTCGCTGAAAGGGTTGTCAAGAATTGGAACAGGATATCCAGGGAACACCATCCCTGGAGGTGTTTAAAAGACACATAGATGTGGCATTTAGGGATAAGGTGTAGTGGTGGACTTGACAGTGCTGGGCTAATAGTTGGTCACACAGGGACCAGGGTGTGACATAAGGTAGCTCTGTTTCTACTGTAAAGAGAGAGAATGGCAGAAGTGTGTTATGAAGTAGAAGTCAGGAGTATGTCAGCCTTCAGGTGTAGACCGAATAACAAATATTGCCATTACCTGAAGTACTCAAACCTTCTCAAGTGAACAGTGGAGGGATTTCTTCACCAAAGATTCATCCCACCAGCCGCAGTTGATGGAATGAAGGTCTACAGAAAAGCTTTTCACAGAAATTAGCTTGGAAAGCAGAAGGAATGCTGGGTTTGAGCCTAAAGGACTAGTGAGGCCCTGAGTATACCATCCACCAGGCTTCACGTTTTGGTGGGACTGAAGGATGAATAGGACCCCAGGGACAGAGATAACAAAAGGCAGGAATGCTAAATGCCAGCCTGAGTCTATGAGGGGCTGCTGATGGTGATTGATGAGTCAATCTCTCTGATGGAGATTGTGAGTCATCAGGAAGATTTTGAGGAACCAGGTTTGGGATACTAACTACACCAAAGGGGAGAGTGGGTGCATAGTCATCACAGCTATTTTGATTATTTATAAATGAAGGAGTAAAGGGGAATATTCTCCATAAATCATATCCAAGAAAAAAATAATTATAAAAAAATTAATTAACACTGAGAAGGATACTAAGAGCAAGAGTGAAAAGGAGGTACTGAAACACAAAAGCTCTCAGAATAACAAGGAGATTGTCAAAGTGCAAGTTGAGTTTGACCTGGCAAAGAGAATGAAAGCAAATGGTCAAAAAATTTTATTTCTGTAGTAAACAAGAGAGAATGAAGTAGTTGGCTATGCATGAACTGGACAGACCCTAAATCGCTCAATAGTCTACATATTTCCCAGATCTATGTGAGTATCTTCTCTTTGTCTCAGTGCAGTTGACAGTGTAGATCTGCTCCATGATGAAATGGGGAAAGGTGTGTGGTCATCAAAGTGGTTACCTCTAAAAAGGACATGGTTCTGAGCACTGACAACACCCCTTGTTATTCACTTAGGAGTAGGCAGGGTGGAGAACCTGAAAATCTATCTTTTGCTAGTATTTTCATCATGCTGAGAAAACTGGAACGTAAGAATGCACACATAGCATGGGATTCCAGTAAATCCATCATACTAAAATGTCCAAGAAAGTAGAAAGCCTAGCTCTTAATATGATGGGGAAAGGATCTAGACACTTGGAAACCTGATTGTTTAAATTCAAAACCATGCACAACTTGAAAACAAAATGTATGAAGGGAATAATTAAAGACATGGAGATAAACGGAAGACGGGATAAAGGTTACCTAAAGTATCATAGTAGATTCAAAAAGCCTCTTGTTCTCAGAGATTAAATTAAAAAATAAATTTATGTGGGAGATGTAATCTTTCTTTTAAAAATTATGTGGAATAAGTGGAGATTATTACAAGAATTGTAAGGTGCACCAGGAACAAACTAAAGACAACCAGTAAGCGGGGAAGTACCTTGCCACAAAAATGCTGGATTGCTAAAGAAATTTTCTGATAACAGCAATTTGGAAAGCATTCTTATTAGGGAGGAGAATCCTAATAAATAGGAAGAACTAGATGACCTCAAGGAGTGAAGCAACTGAAATGGAATAATATTTAATGGTATCAAATGGCATACGCTGTACCTAAAGATATATAAACCAGATTTTTGCAATAAACTAGGAGCACATTCATTGTAAATGTGAGGAGCACACCCTGAATGTGCTAACTATCCACAGGAACTGTTGCCAGCATAATGCAACTACAGTGCAAACCTAAAATCTACTAAGGGCCATTCCTAATACAGTTAGAAAAGTATTGGTGCTCTTGCAAAAATCCTGAGAGGTCACGTGTGGGCTATTGTATACTGTCACAAGGCAAGTTTCCTCCACCCTAGATTAGACATCTAAAATTTAAGTATTTTAATATGAACAAGTCATCCATGACTTCTTTATATATGGTGAAGAGAAATCCAGAAAGCCATTAATCTCAGTCTACAATAGTGTCTAATACAAGACTAAAACAGTAGCTTCTGGAGGTTTCTCTCATCTTTGAGTATAAGGTGTGAGCACCTCAGATATGTGAAAATAGATGAGGTAAATCCAGGTCAGGAACAGAGACTAATGAGCACTGTTTGACCCTTTTCACCAAGAACAAAATATACAAATTGACTTGATAAAAAATTAAAATAAAAAGATGCTTTATCACAGCCATGGTGAAAAAGATCTAGCAGGTTTTAAATTGAAGGTCAGTGACAAAGCAAACTAGCAAAGAAAGAAACGACATTGAATTACTTCATTTTGTCCCATGGTGTTACATTTAAACCTTGCTAGTTATTCACTTGTTTAATCACATTTATGTTTTGCCAGCTATTTAGAGATAGCTATTCAATAGTATAGACAACTTCATGACTTCACAGTACTTGCAGCATATTTATAGCGTACTCCTTTCTAAAGTAAAACACTGTGTATACAAAATTGTCCTAGACTAGCCTGTTCATATTTGTCAGCAGCTGGCAAACCACAGTGTTTGTCAGTTTGCTAAAGTCGTCTTTGTTTTGCCATTATCTTTCTTTGTCTCTTCTCTAGACACAACTTGGCTAAGATTCTGGATAAAGTTAAGTATCGTTACTAAATTGCTGTGAAAAATATTGCTTAACACACTCTAAACAGGCATATTGACCATGACAATAAACATAAATCTTCGAAAACATCCTGCAGAGTAAATGACAGAACTTCAAATAAAACTGTTCTGCTTGGTGTAAGGTTATTCCATTACTATGAATTGTGTATCAGCACATATGTTTCTCAAATACTCTATGTTTCTGCATTATTTTGCAGTCCTGTGACCTAGTCTAGCATTAAATCATAAAAAGTTTAGCATCTGAGTTTTATCCTTGCCTGTAGAGCACACATACCGTTATTGCTTCAAAAATAGGAATAAAACATTTAAACCCCCATGCTATGTATCTACATAGCCATTTATGATATCTAACATGTGACATTAAGAAGCATTAGAATCATGTAGCCTTTCAACATCTCATGATTTTCAGAAAGAATAAAAGGAGTCACTAGAAGACTTGTTTATGATCACACCCTTCCCCAGCTCTAACCACAGAATTGTTCCTTCTTTGGCTAAACAACTGGGACTGAATCACTTACCTCTTGTATTTCTATCTTGTTAATGCAAGTTGAGATATAAAACCAAGAACAAAGTCTTCTTTCTAGCTATACATCAGAGCCCTTATGAAGACCCCAGTGGGATGGAGAATTCCCAGAAAACAGACAATGTATTTGCTTTGGTAGCTTCAATATTCTGCCTGAGGGTTCCCATGTGCCATCATGCCTCCCTGGAATGGCTGACCCATAAAATGTGCACCAAACAGTTACAACTGGTGGATAGTGGAGCTATTGCTTGACCTCAGCAGTAACAAACTGTAAGGTGTTTATTCTGGATTTTTTTTAGAAAATTAAGCATATGTGTTTGCAGTGTCAGGCTACCCTGATAACTCCTGAAGCCACTGGCAAACTTCAGCCAAACCTGGAAGAGCTTCAAAAACAAGTTCAGTTCCTGCAAGTCTGTGAGGGAGTGGTGGTGAGATAAAGCAGGGAGAGCCTTAAGGTTGTCCCTATGGAAGGGGAAGGGCAGGATGGCACTGCAAGGGAGCTGCAGTATTTGGTACCATTTGCCAGGGAGCAGCAACCTCTAGATGGGTATTCCGGCATGCAAATTCCAGCACCATCTTTTACTCTGGGAAGCCAAATTCACATTTTATCTGAAAAGATACACAAGACCCAGCCAGCCAGTGGAATGATCTGCTTAACTAAAATCCCCTATAGAAAGCTTTAGCCCAAGTACAGCAGGCACAAGCACCTCCAGTGTGGCCTGTTTCTCCTCCTCAGCAGCAGTGGCAGAAGAGCAGAGAGTGACCTCCCTGTGTTAGCATCATTTTCTGGTGTGGCCACCAAACTGAATCACAGCAGGACAAATAACCAGATAATATGAATACTACTTTCCTTTTCTTTAAAAGAAACAGAATTCATATCCTGGTGATGTGTCCCCTCAATAAATAACTCTCAGGCACTATGAAGACTGTAGTTTTTTCCAAAACTGACTTCAAATGCTACAACATATATCTGTGATATCATTTTGGTAATGGCAATTGTGGAAGACTTCTGTGGAGTTCTCTAACAAAAAAATAGGCAAAATCATTGCAAGTCATCAAGGTCTAAATTCCAGTATAAATAAATTAATATAGAAGGGTAATCTTTCTGTACTTCTGTTTTTCATGAACCTTCACTCATCTTTCCTCTTTTGTGAAATGCCATGAGACAGCTAAAACGGAAAAGTTGAGCATCAGTTTTCAGAGGATGGGGTACAAGATTTTTGCTTGTTCAAGGCAATTCTGTCTTACAGTATCATCTGTAAAACGAGCAGATTCCAAGGAATGTTTGAAAGAAGGATTCTTAATTTTGTCTCCAGTTTAACGTGACCAGCTCTTGGATGCTTACAAGTGTGCTTAAATGAAGCAGAGTTCTCCAGACCTGCAGAAAAGGGAACACTTCTGTGTCAGCTGGATTCTCATACGATCACATTCTCCATGGAAGGGGGAAAGGGTTTTATTGTTTCATGCAAATATTTCTTTTTGTGGAAACTAAACATAAATGGCTTAGCAGACTGAAATTGCTGTGAACACTTCCAGTTCAGAGTGGACTCCTGAAATTTATTACAAATACCAAAGGCTGATAGGAGATGAGCTGCACTTCAGAGGTGGAAGGAAAGAATCTCCCAAGTACAAGTCACAATTAACATGTCATCTAGGCAAATTAATATCCCTACTCCCAGACAGAGAATTTTTTTTAAAGGGAGGGAGAAGGGGTGCTATTTTGATTTATAGGAATACTTCAGAATTAGTAATGCTTAATTGCACTTTAGCCATGCAAGTTTGTTTAAGATATCACTTCTTTCAAATATTTCAGACCTTCCTTCCTTGAAAGTTCACATATTCTTAACGACATCTAGTAATGCTTCATAAAGTACGTGAGAACCAACTGAGATAGAAGTCCAGACTGCAAACACTGACATTAAGATCATTAACACAAAAAAAAAAAATCCATAAAGCAGGTTCCTCTCCCAAACAAAACACTGATACGTCTTACTTCCTGATTCGTTAATCAAAGATAACTAGAGGAAAATAATCACCAGTGTTTATACCTCCACACTGGATGCTGCCCTCGGAGCAAAGGCCTGGCACCTTCCCTCAGGTGTCAATTTCCTGGACGCATGTCAGACACTTGAAGTAAATAAGGAAACCCTTGGGGAGAGGTAGCAGAGGGCAAGGACAGGGCTGGTACTGGCAGTGCTGGCTCTGCACCTGCCTCACACCTCAGCACCTCTCCTGCTCCCCACCCTTTGTGCACCCGGGTGTGACAGGCTGGGGTGTTTCTCTGAGCAGGTCATATCGTAAGCTCTGGAGGCAGAGGGCTTTTCCTGCCGTGTGCTTGCACAGTACCTAGCAGACAGGGTCTATATTTCAGTAGGACTACTGGAATAAAAACTTGAAAATAGCACGTAGCATTGGAGCTGCAGACACCCAATCCAGTGCATTTACCCTCTGGGGCTGATGATGTTGAAAGTTCACTGTGTTACCAGGGAGTTCCTCAAGTGTCACAGGTCCTTGCTCTGATAAATTAATGTCTAATCCTAAAGGTGGTTCATTGATTTTCAGTTTTAGACCCTTAATCTCATTCCCTAGCTCAGGAATCTTCTCAGCCTGCACCCAGAGAGATCATCAGTCATTCCTTTGCTCAGAGTTACCAAACAACATCCAATTTTTTAGTAAGATGTCAAAGTGTCTGTCTAAACATCTTCTGGTTTTGGCCTGAAACTGATATGGGTTGAAAGTCTCCAGCTCTTCCCTAAATCCTGACAGCTAGTTAACAACAAATAAAAAACAGCCCAGTGATTTACTGTGTCGATCTCGCATTGTTGTGCTCTGTGTTTCTTTAAGAAAGGTGCGAGTATATGTGTAAGAGTCTTGAAATACAGTGGTTGCCATGGCAATTATCTGTGTTTAGAGAGTGGAGGGGAGTAAAGTTCCATGTAAGTGGTCAGAGTAGAGTGCAAGTTAAACATGCCTCTTTGCAGGTCTAAATTATGTACTTTTCTCTCCCTACCCCCACCCCAAATATTTGTGAAAATATGCATAGATTGTCTGATGAGCTCCAAACTGTTCTTGCAACAATGCCAGCTTTTTTTTCCCCCTTCAATATTCCCACTCGCCTGTAAATCCTGTGAGAATAAAGCATAAGACTTCAGAATTGCCCGACTACACTCCCTTCCAGGAGTTTGCTTATCTAGTTCATTTCTCCTTAATGGGACTGGGTGCATTACTCTTACAAAACTAACAGATCAAAAATATAGGTATTGCTAAATGGCTGTAAATTTAATGGGAAAGGAATGTTATACAAGTATAAATCATTGGGACAAATATCCCTTAGCATTTATAATGTGCTTTACATTTTCTAACTACTCTGCAGATTTGCTGCTTTTGAAAAAATGTGCATTGTGCCTGGAGCTGAAACATCTATTTTCCATATATCTTTGTCCTCATGGTCTCTCTTATTTTCATTTAGCAACTTAGATTTTTTCCCCTTTCCTCACCTACATGCTAATGGTGTGATTCCCAGTCTCCACACACAGGCACAGAGGTTGTGTAGTTATTTGCCAGGTGTTCCACTCTCAGTGCTGACTCTAAGGCCCTTCATGGGGCTCTTTTGCTTTTGCATATTCTAATGCTTAAGGACAGTGATGGCAACAGAACTGTATAGCTGATGGCTGCCTGTTCTGATTTCACAGGAATAGTATTCACCCTGGACTCCACAAAATAAATTATGATTTTCAAAGTATTCACAGATGAGACTACATTCTGCCACCTCCTGCATGCACCCCCAAAAATGGGTTGTGTTGGTAACAGAACTACAACACATACCTTGCAGTAGGCCTGTGTAAGGAGCAATGCTAACACTAGGAATAAGTCATTCTTTAATGCTTATTTAGAATTCACATACAACACTGATGCGCTCCACTTGAACATCTAGCAAATTCAGCAAAAGAATTGACACCATGACAGTTTGACATAGCTGCTCTTGAAAATGTGTTGCTAGAGGCTTCTTTAAATATTAATGGATAAATTGCAAGATGGAAATACGTGATTAGGTACTTTGGAAAAAGTGGATCCTGAGGCTCTGCTGGTTTCCAAGCAGCTGTTATGTAAAGGAGCCATAGGTTTCCAGCAGCTCTGAACTAAGGGCATGGAGCTCTATTTACTCCTAGATCCAGCAGTGCCATGTTGGATAACACTGAAGTCGCTTCATCCCTCAGTTTCCCTCCTTTACAAGTGTTTTAAAAGCTACAGTAATCTTCCTCTGCAAAAGAATGGCGTGTTGGCTTATTGGTTTTTAAGTGATGTCAGATCTAAGCTTTACAAAATAATCAAATTATTTGGCCCTTGCCTCACTGTGTTTAGTCCAGTCTTAAACAAGAGGCAATTGGTGACATGGATTAACAATTCAGTTGATAAGGCAAGGAAAGTCAAAGATTACCAAAATATCCTCACAGTAATTAAAGTGTGTGACCAGCATGATACCTCCACAGCAAGGTGGGTTTTTTTGGTAAATATACACCCTTCTGGTAGGCAACATGGGAAGAGAGGCATTTTAGGAGGGATGTAGGCAAGAAGAGAGAGGTGAGCAGTTAAGAGAATAGATGTGGGAAAGGTCTTTTGTGATTACGGTGTACTACTATCAGTGGAGTAAATATGCTGTACTGGTAAATTGTCTCATTTGCCACTCTGCCAAGGACTGTATTTCAAGACCCTGAAGAATGGCAGATTGCAAGCATCACAGTAACTACTCTCTTGCAAAGAAAGAGCTGCATTAGTATGAACTTCCCTCTGAGCTAAACTGATCCATTAATATAACCTGTCAATTGAAACTCTCCCAAAACCACCATCTCAGAAAAGTCACATTTTACAACTAGGCAATGCACTCTCTTCCCTACCATCTGATTTAGTGCTTAGCTATTGCTCTTCAGATTACTCTCTTTATATATCTAGCTGATTCAGTGATCATGGGAGCATGCTGTAGACTTACTGGGCAGCCTGATGAGGCTTGGTGGCATTGCTTAGAGTATCTCAGAGTGCATTAGTTGCCTCTCAGGGTAGATAAAGACCCTGCCCCATAGATCCTGCTGCCTAATGGTTCTATAATTACAGTAACCTTTGTGAAAGCTTAGCAATAAATAGCATTTTCCATGAGGCTAGTTCTGTTTCAAAAAGTAATCACTTGCATATTTAGGGAATGACTGTTTTCTCCATAAGCTGAAGTCACACCATGTCCTCCACCTTGTTCCCGTAGCAGTGTGCAGCAAGCAGCCATACGCTAGTCTGTGGTTTAACCCACTTTCTGAGGACACGGGTTAAATCTGTATTGTTCTGCTCATGTATATGCACAGGGTCTGAAAGTATTCAAAGAAAAAAGTGCAAGAGCATAAGACAGGTAGAAAAAGATGGTGTGGTAGAGAATAAAATCAGAACATTGTCCTGGTTACCAGGCAGTCTCCCCACCAGCTGGGGGTACCTCAGATTTGCCAGATCCATTTTAATGAGGCAGGTTAGAAATGCAGGATGTGTCTTAGAGAGGAAAAAAGTCCATCTCATCTCAAAAGTATTCTGCACACTGATGTGATTCAGTGAAAACCTGTATGGTTAACTGTCCTCTTAGACTCAGGAAGGAAGGTTTATGAAACTCTCAGTGACCAGGTTAGCACCAGAACACCAGTGTGGTCTGGCCCTCCACCATGTGTCGCCCACGAATACCACCCTGCCATGCTTACCAAGACCGTGGATCAATTTCAATTTTAGTTTACCCTCACACTCTCTCAGCACACACAAACCAAGGATCAACCCTTTTGGAATTAATTCCATGCTGGCAGTTCAAACCCTGCTGGATAGACCCAGCAGTTTCCTTGCTCATGGGGGAGCCTTAGGAGCACTGTTTACAGGCAGTTCAGCCCTCCATACTACACCAGACACAGAGCTATGCACCACCCGAGTTTACCATTTACTGCTCTTTCATAGGCCTCAACAAAGAGGAAAATATAGCTATTACGAAATAACTTATGGATAAGATCACAACATAAAGAATATCATATCATTCCACTAACTATCAGTTTTGTAAAGTCTTGAGCATTTTGACCCAATCTTGAAAAATACCTATGGTGTGTTCTGCAAACATTTGCAGCCTTGCACAATAACTTCTCTTTTTTTTTCCAAGGCTCTTTGCATGCTTGCAAAGTGGTTTGCTGGATTGGGCCCCAGACACTTCGGTACTCTATAGCTCATTCATATGCTATAATGAGGTACTTTGTACTAGATTTTCAATTTAGTTGTAGAGCTTGGCCCATTTCAGTAAACTTTCTTTGTGAAAGCTGGAATAATATAAATAATAAATATAATATTATAGGATACTGTGACCATGAAATACTGAGTTCCTGCATTTAGTCTACTTTAGAAAAGAAATAGTGTCTGTCATTTGTAAATTTTAAAATAGATTAAATGCAGGGAGGAAGGTATTAAAGAGAAACACCTTGAAACAAGTGGGGAAACTCAGTCTGTCATTCTGTGAAGAGAGTGTGACAGCATATGGTAGGTAGTGGGTGGTTGTTCTAAACATAACATGTATGTGTCCAACCTAAAATGTTTTATTGGTTCCTACTTATGAAAGCAGCAGCTAAAAATGACTGATGACTGTTCTTTCTATATCAGCAGCATGTAAAGGCCTAAGGAAAGGAAAAATCAGACTTTAAATTCATAAATATTTTAAAGAACCATAAAACTCTGTTTATCACACTGTTTTTTCCAAGGTACCCCAAGTTTAACATTTCCTCTTTGTGAAACCATAAGACTACAATATTTTTATTTATTACTGTTATTTCCTGATAATCCTAAAATACATCCAGAAAAAAGGGGAATAATCTTCCCTTCCCCCAGAGTTACTGTAGCTCTCACTGGGACAATGTCCTTTGAGAGAACTGGTATCTAGCACTATACACCAAGGTTAGTTTAATACCAGGGAAAATGCAAATCATGACAAGAATTCCAGATCTACAGCAGAAAACAACTTTTCCACATCATTATCATAAACAAGTATCTTATAAATGTGAAAGTTGAGCAGAGAGCAAAGTTTTACCATTGCCCCTTCCTTTTTCCCCTCTGAGAGTTATTATCACGGAAGGAACTGAGGCTGAAACTGGGAAATCTTACACTGTGCTCCAAATAAGTCCAGTTTGTTACTAACCTGTCCTCCTGTGGCAGCGATTTCTGCATCTGAGGGCAGCTGCCAAGCATGCTCCCTCTTCCTCCCACACAAGTTTCATCCTTGTGGTCAGCTGTTTCTTGGAAGCTGAGGAGCATAACTGATATTGCAACTATCAAGCTGTGCACAGAAATGAGCTTACACAACTTTGTGAACATGCTTTTCTTCCCCTCTCCACCCACCCTCCTTTAAAGCTATGTATTTGTTGGTAAAAACAGGATTCAGGTGTCAGTTATGTGGGTGGAGCTCAGGTGTTTTTGCAGACGTGTTCTAATCCCACTCTAGGGATCAGACTGTGCCCAGGTGACTCCACTTTGAGTGAGCTCAACCCAATGGCAGAAGGGGCCCTATCCTTCTGCCCTGCACCAACAGTAACATTGGCATTCCACTCTGCAAGGGACCCCTCAGCCTAAAGAGAGTCTCAGCAGTTAGGCTACTTGCTGGGAAACCAGGGAAGATGTTGTACATATGCATTTTGAACCTGTCTCATCTCTGAATTTCACCTCCCATGTAGCTGAGTTCCCTTGGTCACTTGGGGTTCAGAAAGCTAAGTCTGCTTTGGCAGCTGTGGGACAATTCCCTAAAGTGCTGGCTGTGAAAAAGATGAAGCACATTTTGTGACTTTGTCCCAAAGCAGCATGTCAAATTTAGGACAGGACCTGAGCTTTGGAACAAATTCAAAACTGCCTGGGGTTTGCAGCTGTTTTTTTGGTTTTTATTTTTAGTTGGGTGGGTGGGTTTGGGGTTTTTGGTTGGTTTTCATCAATATGACACAACTCCAAGGCTTTCCAATGAAAATACTGCAGAGCTGTTCATCAGACAGTGCCTCACCCTCATTGGAACTGGACTGAGAGCTGCACAAAAGGATTCTAGGGAAAAAATTCTGCTTTGTGTTTGCACAGTCTTACCCCTGAGAAAGGAGAAAACTCACTCAACCTGCTGTAGTAATGACTTACGTCAGAATTAGAGCACGAGAAAATCATTCACGTCTATCCTACCATAATTCGTCCAAGTTTGGAAAATGAAGCGCTGCTAAGACGCTGTCTTTTAGTCGTAATTCTTCTAAGAGCCTCAGATCTTTGTAGTCGTAACTTAACATCTCCAGTCCCACATGCGGAATTTTTATTAAAACAATTATTTTATTCTTAAATGTTGATCTGACAACACCTTCAGATAGCTTGAGTTTTACGAGTTCTGTGCATCCTAATTTCATTATTTGTTATGTATATAACCCCAAACACTTTTGCATGCTGCTTAAAGTGCAAATGCCTGCAAGATTCTTGCCCCAAAAGATGCTAATCTATGTAATACACAAACCTCTGAGTGAAGATATGCTGATTATTGTGGGGGATAAGCAAAATCAACACTGTCACAACAAAGATGAGTATGGAAATTTGGATGCAATTACATTATGTGATCCCTGGCCATACACACGTCATCTTATGTATTTTCCTAAAATGAATTAGACACAGTTAGTTTTATATAGCACCTTCAATTATTTTACTGATGACAAATATGTTTACACAGGGAATGTCTGCAGAGCTATTTGGGAAACTTTACATAGCAATGCAGTACACTGGGGAGATAAATCCTGAGTATACAGAGCCAGCATTATCCCTGCCTATTGCAGGAACTGGGAAATCAAGTCACTTACAATATAGAAGGAAGTATCAGGTCACAAAACACCTCAAAAGACTGAGGAGAAAAGAAAGGTCTTTAAGGAGTATTCAACTTTCTAGAAAGTAATTCTCCAGTTACATAATATTCAGTGGTAGATGAAAGAATCTCCTCCTTATAAAATTCACTATACTTAGGCCCTTGGTAATGCAATTAGGAAAACAAACAAAATTCAGACTCACTTTATTGTAACTCAGAGTGGTTAAGGTCAAAATTTCAGGTAGAGTTTGAAAGAGGGTTTTTTGAGAGTATCTGTATTTCTGGCAAAGCGTTTGCTTCAGTGCTTTTCTTTAGTGGGATTAAAGGAGTCATTCTATGCTAAAAGTTTTATTTCTTGATGGATATTAAAATTAAAATCACATATTAAATTATTGTAATATAGTAAATATAATTAAATATGTTTTAAATTTAATAGTTTGGAAGGAAAATCTGCATAACCATTATCAAACAACATTGTCTTCAAAAGTAAAATAGCAGTTTTAATACGTGATTCTTTGCTTGTCTTATACGAATTGTCCAGTTTTACTGTATTAAAATACCAAAGAAAGCATAGAAACTATTCATGTGGAAAGTATTCTCCTTTTTTGCTTTTAAAGTATTTTTGTCTAACTAGTTCAAATACTAATTTAAACTGCATAAAACTGAAAGAAAATCACTGAACATCTGTAAACAAAGGAGAACTTCACAGGTGACATTTAATGGATGTCCTCAATAAAGCAAAATTATGTATTTTCAATGGAAAATGTTACCAATCAGCTTAAATTGCCCAAGTGAATGCAGTCAGCTGCTCTTAAACCACTAACACTGGTTGAGGCCTGACGTAGATGTTTTGTTTTCTTTTAATGGGTTTCTACAGGATCTAACCATGATTTATTTAAAGTGGGAGTACCAACACAGTTGCAATGAGAGAAAAATCATTTCACAGTTTTATTGAATAGACTCTATCAATAATGCTGGGAGAAACAAAATTAATACAACAGGCATTTAAAAGCTAGTGATAACAAATCATGCACCAAATCACAAATTTAACGATTATTTAATGATAAACTGAACAAAGAAAATGTGTTGCATTTCCTCTGCCTGGTTTCCACTGAGGCACCTAGTGTAGTGCCACACTGGAGATGCTACGTGGGCAAAGAACAGACTCATGGAGGTGCCAGTGTGTTATGCAGGTCAAGGAAGCTGCAGACCAAGGAAGACAAGTGGTGGAGCTTTCAAGACCTGCTTTCAGGAAACACCTTTGTGCAGCAGTGCCAAGGTTTCTTTCAGCAAAGAAAGGAAGAGCATGTTAATGAAATTCACTGCTGGCATTATGCTTGGAGGCATCTCTCATGCATAGGAGAGACTTTCTCCTTAAGTGGGCAGGGACCACTCAGAAGGTCTTACCTCCAGCTGTGAGGAACATGCACACCAACATTTATAATGGGCATTATGGCAGGGTCAGTGGCTCGGCACTTCCAGTGTATGGCTAACTATTGCCCTGGGAATGAGCTACTTCCTGCTTGTGCTTCTTTTCTTCTTTCTTTCTCCTGCTTGAGCTTCTTCCTGTCATAGACTCTGCCTATCACAACATCAATTCCTCTTCTCATCTTTGCTGCCGGTTTGGTCAAAAAGCTCTCAGACATAACTGACGGGCACTTAGAGGACTGTTTGTGTCAGTACTTCCCAAGCCCTCTCCCTTATCAGGTACTCAGAGTGAAGCACATGCTTAAATACTTCACTGGATCCAGGCCCATTCTCACACACATAAACCAGACAGGGACTACTAGAAGCGGTCAAGAAATTACAGGACAGTGCTCACGGGAAAAGCATGTGAATTGCCATGAAACAGGCAATAAATAGCAAGAATTCAAAAAACACCAATGCCATAATCCAGCTGTTAAGTGACCAGGTTCCCACTGTGCACACACTTCCAAGAAAAATTAAAATATGGACATGAGGCAAGCAGTTGCCTAGTGGACTGCTGAGTGCATGCGATTTATGTCTGAGTAGTTAGTATTATATTACACTCACAAAGTAGTATCCAAATATCAGCAGCTGTGTCTTGTATCCACTATTTCCCTTCTCCCCCAAATATAAACCTTCCTCACCTTTTTAATTAGAAAAGCTCTATATTGACTATGACATGGAAATATTTTACATGTTGTTGTCTAAAAATGCCATTATTAAATAAGCAGGAAAATATGTTTGGTGGGTAAATAGAGATGACCTTTAAAACAATGTCAAGCCCACACACCCCATGATTTGTGCGTAGGTATGTGTTACTTTAGGTCGCTGTATATTACCAGTAACGTGACATAGAAAGCTGCTATGGAAAGCATCTTTGCTTAAAGAACTGTAGGGTAAATAAATAATTAAAAAAGCTAAAATGCATAACCAACTTACCTAGTAAACTACTAAATTCAAACCTGTTCATGGGAGGACTGACTTTATATTCACATCAACATGTATAAAAATAAATTTTTTTAATAACGAAAAATGTTTTATAGCAGTTAACTGAGGTCAGGACATCTCTTATTTTCTTGGCTGACTCATCCATCACTTTAAAATCAGCTCTCTCATGCATAACAGAGGAGCACTGGTGTCACGCAAGGAGAGAAGTGGCACTGAGAAATGCAGGAGATCAATTTTACCTGTGTAAAGTAATGTTATTTTTTCAGAAAACATCTACAGAAGAAAACTCAATTAGGCAAGGGTGCACCCTAGCCTTTCCCCAGGCCATTCCAATGAAATGCAGAGGCTGCGTGGTGTTATTCCAGGAAATCAGCAAAGATTTTTGCAAGTTGTTGTTGTTGATGGCCATTTGTTTCTCTTTCATTTTGTGTTTAGAGAGGAAGGAGAAAAGACAGAGAAGGAAGAGCAGGAGAAGTTGTCTTCAGGGCAAAACACTTACTTTGAGTGACAAATTATTTCCTAAGTATTGTGAACCTTTTCCAAGAAGCGCCAGCAAGCTGCTTTAATATAGAAGCAAATAAAACTGTGTAGGAGATCCCGAGTCTCATATCTCACGTGCAATCCTGAGTCTGTGAAATTTTTCCAGGACTCACCACACGGATATCCAGCCACAAGGTCTGTGCTGCTAGGCATCTCTGACAACACAGATTCCTATCATGGTCAAGAATATAGTCATGTAACTCTATAGGTCTTTTGTCAGCTGCAATGGACAATACCTATTGTATTTGTTTTACTTAACATTTTTTTTTACATCTGTGGCTGGTTGGGCAAAGTAAGGCAGCTTTTTTGCCTTAGATATCATGTGGGGCTCAGGTAAGGGAAGGGACTCTGTGCCTTTGCAGGACCATGAGCACATGTGGAAACCATGGGGAAGCATGGAATTAGGCAGCCAGGAGGTCAGGAGAGCTACAGATTGGTATTTCTCATGTGTTGGCACTTTGCAAAGCCCTGTTTGGGAAAGTGTTGCAAGCAACATGGAGCCGGCACCCACCTGGGATGGATGGATGGATGGATGGATGGATGGATGAGGCTAACTGATGTGACACAGAAAGGCTGTGTAGTAATACAGAAAGGCTATGTGATGTCACAGCACCTTCAAAAGTCACCAAGTTGGTGATATGCAGCCAAGTCTGGAAGAGAAAGATTTAAGCCTCATTTTTAGTAATTTTCTTCTTACTAATCCTGTTCAAACCAAACTGGATTTTAAGAGCTCTTTCCATCATTTTGGTGTGCTTTATCTCAGTGAAGGCTTCAAGAAATCCTGACCCAAAAGCTGAGGCAGGATCTCACCACTATCACACTCTACTGCAGATCCCCGTGCTGGCCAGGATCCCTGGGCTGTGCACCTGTGCTCAAAAAGCACCACAGGGTTGAAGACATTGGAAAGCAGATCAGACTGAGTTCCAGGACACCTGGGATTTAACCAGACCCTTATGTAAGGAAGGGAGTGCCAGGGTGTGCAGATCCGTGCAGACAGACTTCGAGCTCAGTGCAACCATGACGCAACAGCTAAATGTTTTACAGGACACTTGCACCATGGGAACTGCACATGGAGGGCAAGGGTCAATGGAAGAGGTAGCAAGATATAAATAAATAAATGTTCTTACTTTGTAAATGTGAGGAGTCTGTGGAGAGAGGGGTAGCAGGACTCTTTCATAAGAAATGACCAGAGGGCAGTGCAGGGCAGCCCTTCTCAGATTCTTACCCAGAGATTTAGTGGAGAATTTTTCAACTGAGCAATTCTTTGCTGGAAAATAGTGATTCAGCAAAATCACTATTTTCCACATAAACTTAGCTGTTCTGATTTTACACAGAAAGGGGATCTAAAGCACTAGGTCAAATTTGGGGACAAAGAAAGGGAAAGAGCCCTTGCAACATGCTAGTATTCAAAGCATCCAGTTAGCAGGAAAAAAAGGGTTTGGCTTAGTCTAGAGTAGAAGTTTGACCGTGAATTTTCCTCCTCATGAGTAAGTCCAGTGACAACCATGAGATCCAGGAGAGCTCTTTTTCTGTGCTTTTCCCCAGAAAAGCAGCAACATATCTTGAGGATATGTCAGACTGGAACTTCCTTTAAACCTCAGAGCTTCATGGGATGAAAAGATCTCAGCAAAGATATCCAATTGCTGGTAGTTTTCTTTTCACACTGCAGTGTGAGAGTCTCTTTGACTGGGCACCCAAAAGCCACAAACAGACCATTCCCATGAGAGAGCATGGTAGCTGGTGGGGGTGCAGAGACCCTCCTGAGGTGGGTGTCCTCAAGTCCCCACTACTCTTCAGAGGCACATAGTGGAGGCACATTTTCTGACAGCTCTATTTGGGCAGTTTTGGATGGCTGTAGGTCACAAGGGGCCAAGGAGGAAGAGTTTAAAGCTGTAGTCTGCATCTCAGCAGAGGGGATAGGAGAGTTGCTTGTACTAACCCTGAGACAATGCAAAATTGCTCCAACTTTCCCAAACTTAAGAAGAAAATTTCTTGGTTCTGCAAATTACCTGTGCTTTGAATTGCCCAGCTCTTTTGGTGGGCATCATGAACTACACTCAGATGCAGATGAGATGAGCAGAAATGAGTCATAGGATGTGCTATGTCTCTCTTCTCCTACTGAACCTCTGCTCCAGTGGGAAGTACCAGATGAGGAAGGAGCAGAGAGGTAAGAGCAAAGTCTGGAAGCAAAGGTCATACTCTCCAATGTACAGCTCATGGGAAATTCAGCAACAATCCAGGAACAAATATTGAACCTTGACTTCTTCAACAGCACAAGCTGTGAACAGCAACACATGGATGACAGCCCAATCTCCTGGGTCTGTGTGGCTGTTATTCTTTCATTTACCTAATGAGTTTTAAGTAGTCCCATGGTCAGACCACCACAGTCTTCAGCCGATAAACATAAAATTTTGAGATCCTACAAAATAGATTTGGAACATTAAAAACCAACTGCTCTGTAATTTTTCATTTGCTCCCTACCCAGACATTTTGTTCTTCATCACGTTTCTTGTCACACTAGAGATCCTGGACAACCCAACTGTGTCCCCCATGACCTCTGTTGCCCTTGCTGAGGACCTTGCTCCTTCTGCCTCACACCCTGACACCACCACTGACTTCCAAACACCCCAGTCTTGGTCATTCTTTTCAACCTCCACTTCCCAGCAGAACAACAGCCCACCTCAGCCACTGAATGCCATTGCTTTTCTTTTAGAAAAGCAATTGCCTGCTTTGCTTCTGCTTGTGCTAAATTATACACTCTGCTGAGAACAAGACCTCATTTTATTTGTTTTGTAAAACATCTCCACATACATAAATGGAACTGTATAAATAATTAATACATGCCTTAACCTAAAGATTATGAAGAAGAAGATGGTGATTGCTGCAGAAAGATTAATGTGCAAAAAATAACTCAACCAGACTATAATTTTCTCTGGCGACCTATGAAAGAATTAACCCAAAGGAGGCCCCCTTAAGTACTTTTGCAGATAGTCCAATGAATTCCAGGTATGGCTTCACTTTGCATTCTTCATTTTCCTCTTTCTTCCGAGATATATCTGCCTATCTTATATGCAAGCATACACATATCCTCCCTGTTCCTTTGTGGACAGTTTCTTCATGCCATTTCATGCTGCAGCTACTGCTAAATAGTATAATTCTTTTTACAGTGCAGGCAGGGTAGCTAAAGGGCTCTTGCAGAGATCTTAAGCTGTACAGTATATAGCTCTTGAAACAAGGTCTCTGAGATGCAAACCGGATGCAGAAACGCTTGCTGGTTCTAGACTTCTTATTTTCTAAATGTACCCTCAATCCCTAAGCTCAGTTTCTGCTGGGAAGTAGGACAGGCAGATAAGCACAGGTAAGGTCTATCAGCAAGTGGCACAGACCACTCCAGAACAATTTGGTTGCCCAGAGTTCTGGTCAAGTTAATGAATCTTGGAGAGGGGCAGGACTCATTAACAATCAGTAGCCAGCCAAGCTACGCTGCTTCCCAGATCCCAAACTCAGTATTTCTGTACCTATCACCTTACTTGGGTTCAACTCAGATCTGCTGGACCCTTAGGAGACTTGAGGAGCCTCAAGTGGGTGGGAACTGTGTGTGTATCAGAGTGTGGAGATGTTTTGCCCCCCAAACAGGAAAACTCCAAGACTCTTGGTATGACTGTTCATGGACCACTTGATTTTTTTTTGTGAGGTTGTCCCAGTGTTTCTTCTGTACAAGAAGCTCAAAGATCAAGGGCTGGATGAGCTGAGGGGACTGTGTAGAGGGAGAGGACATAGAAAGGAAGCACCTGCAACTGGGGCACTTGAATCCAACCAGTCCAACACAGCCTGGAGGGGAAAGGTATGTTGTCACCCTTCTGTCTTTCTAGCAATGCCTTACAGGGAAAAAGTAATTTTATGATGGCTAGAGCTTTCCAGTGACAAAGGAGAATGAAGGAAAGTTACTTAAAAGCCAAAATCAGGCTTGCACCAGACATCATGGTAGGAGCAGCCAAGTAGAGGATGTATACTTTCTACCTATAGTAAAGCCTTCACACTAAGCAGGACAGAAGTGGTCTGGGCTCTCAGGGCTGGCAAAAGAGTACATACAAGCCTGAGTTTTTATGCCTAGGATGGGATGTTAGTCCTGGTAACGACTGTAGGGTGGGAACTTGGGGAAAGCATACACAGCTGAATTAGGTATCTCAGTGAGAGGCAGTTGTGCCTTGTCTGGTGACACTGACAAAAGGTAAAGGACAGGTGAAGCTGGCACAGAGAAGGGCCAAGTCTGGAAGGTTTCCAGGCAAGCCCTTGCACCCATTTTCCTCTTCATCCCTACATGAGCAAATCACTGCCAGTTCCTGCTTTCCTTCTGTTGGTGCCAGCTTGCTCCTGGTGGAATAGTAAAACATGAAACTAGATACAATAGGGAAGCACAGGGAACAATGCAGCACCTGGGGCTACTATCAGCTTTGCTAAAACTCATTTATCTGTTTTCTGGGTGAGACCTCCTGCAAACTCTACCATATGCACACACATGGCACCCACACACCTTCCTGGACAGAACAGGGAAGCAGATCTTGCTCTAGGGAGCAGGGATGGGTGACACCTGCCCACCTCCTGGAGACCTTGCCCCTTTGCCCCTTCCTGTCTTTTGTGAGGGTGGGAGGAAGCCCAGAGGCCTCACAGTGTGGTTTCTGTGACCCCTTATTTAACCAGGTGTCTAGTAACTCACCCTTTCCCTTCTAGTCCCTTTGAGGCTCTCATTGCACCAATGTCAAAGCTTGCTTTTTTTCTTTTACAGGATTTTAATCTTTCTTCCAGATCTTTCTAGAACTTACCTCGAATGTCACAAAATAACCTTCAGTATTCTGAATGCAGTAAATCACCTAAGCCTGCTGATTCCACTTCTTGCAGAAGACATTCAACTTCTTTTAGTTTCAGTGGGAGCTGAGGAGATTCAGTGCTTTACAAGATCAAACCTTAAAAGCAGGCTTACTGGTAGTGCCTGAAGCTCAGCTTCTCCTTTGGTTTACATCAAGTGACAATTACCATTTGTTCTCTTTTCTATAAATTTACAAATCTTCAACAAAGATACCGATTTCCTTGATGGTGTAATCTATCCCATTCCATTTATCAACCTATTAAAAAAAAAAAAAAAAAAAAAAAGATGGGTACTTACATGGATTAGGTGTTTCAGATAATTCCCAGATACTGCTTTTCTATTTTGCTGATTTCTGTGCTCACCTGCAAGCTTTCCTTATCCTTTTTTTCTCCTTGGCTCCAGCACATAAAAAGGGAGACTCAATTGCCCAAACACACATTCCTCAGTAACAGTTTACATTAACGTCTCTCTGCTTATCCTGTAATTGCAGTGTATGTACTGTGGCCTTTTGCATTCATGTTTGTGGAAGAAGATGTGTCTCATGTACCTGTTTTATCTATCATAACACCAAGAAAACAGAGGCACTTTGAAGTACAAATTTGGAAAGTGCACAACCCAACTGTTCATAAATATGATGGTTAATCACTTCATCCATGGGTGAAAAATGCTGGCTTGAGAAATGTTTGGTGAACAGGGCATTCTGTGTTGCTACTTTTCAAGATCTAGAAGACAGATTAAGCTGTGAAGATTGTTCTTACGTATAATTTTTGGCCTTTTGGTTTACAATCAATGCCAGTGTTTGGGATACAAAAGAGTCACCAGCAGTAAGTAACGGTTTCTGATCACACAATTAAGTTCTCATGACTACACAATAACTGAACCGTGTTGCAGTTTCAATTAACGTGATGGTCTCTGTCTCCAGTCCAAATATGTTGTCTAAATCATGGTGCATTAAGTTAACTAAATTGAATAAATAGATAATGGCATTAAATAACTGCTAGGGTGAATAAAATGCCTTTCAAATGAAACGAGAGGATCAATGCTCCCTATGTGCTTGGCTATACTGTGCATTATAGCGTGCCTATAGAACAGTTTAGCATAAAAAGGTTCAGCCCTGCAATGTGCTACATGTTCTGGATGCTCTCCAGACAAACCCTAAGCACAGTCTTGATTTCAACTAAATTAATAGGCCCCCAAAAAATACAGCTATGTGTGCACTCTTAGGGATGTAAACCATGGTTCTCACACCATTGTGGAACCCAGCCCTTGACAAGAAGAATTTCAATATTATAGAAATAAGCGCCACAGTCTAATATCATGAGCCAGGGAGTGGGAGGGAGGGACCTGCTCCCAGGGACAGTCCATGCACAGGCTCCTGTAGAAGTCAGTGATTCAGGATCAAATCAAAAGGGATTTAAGCTATAGCTGAAAAACAGATGGGGAGTTGGTGAGGTGGAAAGAGAGAGAATGCAATTAATCCAGACAGCTGGCATGGCAGAGAGGCGAGCCTGACCACCAGCGGTGGAAGGGAGCAAGGGAAGAGCCAAGGGGTGGCTGCATGGGAGGTGCTGGGTAGCACTGGTGGACTTGCGTGAGTGCGCAAGGCATGGGCACAAGAGGCTTCCAAAGCATGACTCCTAGAGTAGAAAATTAAATTGCTAAAGCTCATACTAATTCTGAAGGCATTATACTGGAGGTGGGAACCTCAGATCTCAGGGATCCTCTTAACTAATGTGGGGATCCCTGCTTGTGTGAACAGCAAGGGACCCAGCAGCATCCGCAGCAGCCTGGCATTTGTGGGGCTCTGGAAAAGAGCCCAGGAAGGAGCAGGAGTTAGGAAAGCATGAAATGTTCAGCATTCAAACAAGTGATGATCAGAGCATACATTAAAACTAGAGAGCTAGCTCTGCAGAAAGGCAGCTTGCCTTTTACAAAACAAGATGTCAGTCAAAGAAACCTGTAACCTGCGTGCAGTGTCTTGCACAAGAGCAACTGATACTGCAGCAGGGACATACAAGCAGAATACATCCTACATCCATGCTAATATGGAGATACAAAACACTGTGGGAAAAAACATATACAAGAAGCTCTCTGCCCACAGGAAGCTGCCTGGTGTGCCAGGAAGCCCGTAGGCTTTCCTGACTTTCTTGGGATAAGCTTTACCTCCTGACACAAATGAATAGATCTCACACAGCAGAGTTTCAGCCATTACTTTCATAAAGCAGACTGGGGCCCTGCTGATTACAGAGAAAAGCTAGAAAACTCAGAATCAAAAGCTTCAGAATCACAGCCAAAAAATGGCAATATTTACTTGCATTTGATGATGTTTATGGGGCTTGTGGTGGCTTGGGAGTGCTGGTGACAGTCAATACAGCAGCAGCAGCAGACAGAAGGCTGAACCACAACCTCCTACCACAGGCATGTGGGCAGCACTGCTGCACTCCAGGGATGGTGCCTGGTCATCTGTGCACAACATGAGCCTGCTAAACAGCTTTTGTCTTTGGCTGTCCAGGGCAACAGAGCAAGCCCTGATTAATCACGTTTTAGTGGGTGGAATTACAGTTTCCACTGTTCAGTAAATATTAACTTTATTCAGCACGAACTTAAGTTTTTTTCTCCCTCTCCTTTTAATCATAAATGTACATGCCATACCATTAGTCTGAATTCAATATCAAAGGCCCTGCAGAGTGGAGAAGGCTTTCTGAAGACTTATGAAGGGGACCCTGTGATGTGGTTGCCTGCAGTAGCAAAGACTGGATACAGTGACCTTAGAGGTCCCTGTCTATTCCTTTCTCCCTCTGTACAGCTTCGTGCTGGGGCATTTAATTTTCAAATGTAAATTTCAAATAAGCTTTTGTGCAACAGTTAAAACCTGCTGAAAATGTATGGAACCACAGATTGTGATCTAATTTGTGTACTGGACTTCAAAATAGGCACATCCCATAATCTGATCCACTAGCCAGCTCCAGTCCTTCAGCGGCAGTAGCAGTGAACTATGATACTGTAAGAACATTAAAAGGTATCTTCTTGCCGAATAAAACAACATACCAAAGCTAGAGAAACTGGGAGACAAAAGTACTGTGAGGATGCAGTTAAACATGATTTCACCTCTCTAGTATTTATTGCAGCAATGTTATAACGCATGTTAGTTCAAAAACCTCAGCAAAATCAAACCAAACTACCTCTGCAAGCTTCTGGTTTAATATGATTGCTTTTGATGAAACTCTCTAGAATTTCAGGATCCAAACAGAGCTAATTCCATTCTAACTATGACTTTTACTGGCTGAAACTCACCACATAAATGTAAATGTTTGCTTACATGTTATTTTAGCATTCTACAATAAAAATTAATTTTTGGAAATATACAAAACAAATCCTGTGAGTCTAAATTATTAATGCTTTATGACAGTAAGATTGCTGAAAGCTGTATAATTAATCAAATTTTCACCACTTGTATGGTGTAAAGTAAAGCATGTATTCTCAGCTGTTAAATCCTTTTTAATAGTATAAAAATTAAATTTAAGTAAACTTTCTTTTGTGCCACCTTGATTTAGAAATGTTCATTTTAAATCAAAGCAGTTAAACTCAACACTGAAGGGGTTTTGATATGTAACTTAATTCTAATAAATTTTAATGGCTGTTACTTTTCATACATAGCATGTGGAACTTGTTAATTAACAGCTACTTCCTTGTGTTAGGTCTTGATCATGTTCCAGCATCTCACACTTAATGTGTTATTAAAACCACTCTTTGACAGCCCAGACCTAGGAGGCTCTGAATACCATCAACTTCCAATGAACCGTCTAGGTTACTTTGTGCTTTGGAGGTTTTACATGGTTTAAAAGTCAGGCTGGACTGTTATGATTGTCCTAGCTGTATGAACACCTATTCCCTGGCTCTGCATATCCCTGAAGGGCTCCAGTCCAGGGCTGTTCCCCCACCAAAATTAAATTCTGAGTAGTTAGGAGCAGACATAGAGTACACACATATTAGTCACACTTACCTAATGGCTCACCAGTTTTGCTCTGGTGCTCCCAAAGGAAGAACTGCAAATGCTGAAATCAGACCTCAAATCTTTTGGAAATAAAAGTATTATTTTATCAGCTATAGGGAAAAGTTTTGGATAAAACAGGCTAGAAAGAACTGTGGATCTCTTACCTTCCTCCACCAGTAGCTTAATGACATTTATATCCTTTGGCTCCTGCAGTGGCTTATTTGACATCATCTAGATCCCCAAAGTATGCTCTTCTTATGCAGACACACAGGCTCACTGGTCAGAATGTCTTGTCCTTGGCATTCAGATTTAAGTCCTGATTGCACAAACCAAGGGACGAGACTCAGCATAAAGCCTAGCCAGATTCCCAAGATACCTCTACCTCCTCACAGCTTTTCTAGCACCTATTGTTGCTTCTGCTCTTTTTGCACTCTTTCCTTTTATCTAGAGGGAGAGGTGAAGTCAGGCTGAGGTATTAATTCAGGTCAGTGTATGGCATTCCCAGACCATGCCAAAGCAGCCCCTGCTCTAGTGCACTGGACATGCAGCTGGAGTCCCTGTGTAAAGCTCAGCACAGAATTTATCCTGATGGTTCCTCAGTTAGAAGAAATATTTTCCTAGGGAGACCACCGGTAGCATTTTGAGGTTTCTAGTCTTCAAAGCTTTCAAGTGAAGCCTTTCAAATGATTAATTGTCCCTGCCAATAAGGTGCTCATCACAGAATCACAGGATCATAGAATAGTTTGAGCTGGAAGAGCCCTTAAAAATCATCTAGTTCCACCACCCCTGCCATGAATAGGGGTATCTTTCACTAAATCAGGTTGCTCACGTGTATGTGTTGTTTTAACAGGTTTCATCTTTCTATTTCTCAATTATGTAACCTTAATTTTTCTAGTGTATTTTTCTACATTACTTCTTTGCGTTTCGAAAAAGGAAAATCAGGTAGTTCTTTATTTTGTGATTCTTCTTTCACTTCTCATTTACCCTTGGGGATTTTTATTCTTGGTCCTCTCTGTTGAACCTCAGTGATTCCTGCTTCATTATCTCCACCAGGTTTCACTGTGAACCTAGTGCTCAGGACACTCGTGCACAGTCCTCCCATCCTCAGGCCCCATCTTGGACTTACAGGTACCACCACTGGCATAGTGAGCACTTTATGTACAGACATCTGAAATACCACTTTCCATCCCTGTTTCCTTCAGCCACTCTGACCTGCAAGGTCTAGTTACTCCTTGGCATGAAGAACAGTGGTTATGACTCTGCAACTTGGGCTTAGGGCTGTGGTAAGCACTGAAAGGCAGATTCAGTTTCTGCTCCTGTGTTACTTAATATGGAACCGTAGAATAATGAAACAGAAATTCAGGTCTTAATCTCAAATCTCTTCCTGCACATTCCTGACTTCCCTCACCCCTGAGCAGTCTGGCTTTGCTTAGTCAGATACCCGCTGGAAGGCCAGCAGTACCTGCTGCAGCCAGATACATTTTGTGGAAGCCCGAGTCTGCACACAGTGGTCCTTGGCAGCCGGCAGCATCCCCAGGTCGGTGCCTGCCGGGCTCTGTGCAGTTCAGTGAGGACTCTGCTGAAATGAACTTTTTTGAGGCAAACCTGTGGGTGAGTGCTAAAGGTCAAAATGCTGGCAGGGAAGACATGTACCAAAGCATAAAGGAGCTTTTTGGCGGAAGTGCTCTTGGACAAATATACTTAGTTCTGAGGAAATGCCAGGCTAGGCAGCCAGGGGATTGAAAGTTGTCCCGTTAACCAAGGAAGAGGCAGCAGTTACCCGCACGCCTGTTGCCCAACCAGCCCTGCTCTGGCAGCACCTGGCAGGGCCACCCGAGCAGCAGGACACCCAGCTGCATGGCCTCATTGGCCCAAGGATAAAAACTATTAGGAGAGCTTGAAAATGCTAGTGGGATCACTGGAAATGTGCTAACAAGTGAGCTCCCAGCATGGACTCATTTTACTACAGCCATTTAGCAAGTGTCATCAGCTAGCGATATTTGCTTACTACTGAGCTGCACTGGATTCAAACCCTGTTCCCAGTGACCAGGGGGCTTTCTGACACCCCAAATCTATTTTTTTTAGTGGAAAGTAGTTACCAAGATGTATTACGCTTGGCAGGTTAAGATCAGTGTTATAGTTTTTACAAACAAATAGCCATGCATTGCAAAAGGTCAATAAACTGGCAAAGGAAAATGTACAGCTAGTCATAAAGAAGCTTTTCTGTGGAAGTGTTCTTGGATAAATAAACATGAGTTCTTGCAAACACTGTGTACTCTCCAGATGCAAATATTCCAAAGGTGTACTGAAAAAACCTGAGATGGTTCCAGCTCAGCACTTTATTGGTGAATTTTTGGTCAGATATTAAGTACAACTTAATGAGAAAAAGTGTTTTTTTGCCTAACCAGACTTACTGCTTACATCAAGATGTTGATAAGAGTATTCAGAACAGAAAAGGATACTTTGGATAGTAGAAAACACCTTGTGTAATGTAGTGAAATTAGATATAGAGCAGGCTGCAGGACGCAGGTTGGAAGGGAGAACGGTGGGAGAGCAGTTTACAGAGTTCAAACAGGGGTAGGATGGGTTTGGTTCTGCAATATCTGCAATATTGGTATCATTAGAAAATTATAGGCTAATTTTGTGCTTTTTCCTTCTGCATTTTATCTTTACCCAAGCCTGGGAGTTGTTTGAACCCAAGATTCATACTTGCTGTGTGAAAGATAGAAAATATATTCACAGGAAAGTAACTCTGCTGGGCTGGGAGGGTGAGGTGAGATGTTGTTCTAGTGTTTAGGAGTGCACCTGAGAGGACAGGATTAAAACCTCTGGGCTGTTCCAAGGGCATAGAGGAGGTTTGAGGCATCATTGAAATATACCAGTCCCTGCCACCAAAACAAACACCTCTCAAGGTCTGGCACCCTCGCCACGGCCCCATGGGGAATTTCAGGGCAGGGACACTGTCCCGTGGGCGGCTGGGCAGTTCAAGCTTATTAAAACCAGTGGTTTGTTTTGCTATCTTGTCCTCAGAGTCTTAATTACTGTTGCTCCAAGCACACCACTGCCCTTCTTCCATGAAAGCTGGACAGAAAGCACCTGTTGGGGTTAGGCAGTTCACCTCCCTTCTGGTTTGGGATTACTTCTACTGTATACTTCCTGGCTTTTATTTTCCCCCAGAATAACATCAGAATCTCTAAGCAGCACATCATCCTCCCCCTCCTCCACAAGCCTGGCACTAGGGTTTGGGAGAGGACACGGTTCTTCTCTCGCTATTCAGAAGCTGGAAGTGCTCATTCTCTATCCCCTCAGCTCAAAAAGAGGAGCTTGGTTTGCATCTTGGTGGAGATTACGCAAAAGTAACTGTATGTGTTTAGCCTCCAAATCAGCATAAGATACACATCATACAGTGGTCATCTGCAGACTGGGGATTAAACACAGGATGTGTGTAAGCAAATCAGAAATGCATTACAGAGCCTTGTCATGCAAACCACACTGACATCCAGGTATGGCCTTTCGTCAGGTTTGCTTCTGCAACAGGAGGAATTTGGTGCACATGACACTGGGCTCACCCTGGGACCTGAAGCCTACTTTTCTCCTCCGAGCACCCAGCAGCACGCAGTGGTTCCCAGAAAAGGCACTACCAAAGGTCTAAGACTGAGATTGTTGTGGAGGGGGTAGGTGAACCCTTGCAGAGAGTCCAGCTGTGCACAAAGCCCTTTAAACAGGGCTGGATCAGGTGTCATATAGCAATACATCCCAAGACAACTGCTGGAATGTTGCTGACCCCTCTGCTCTGGCCCCAGTCGTTGCCGTTTCCCAAGCCACTCATACGTCTTCTACTGACCAGAAATTAGAGGTCATTACCCTGCACTGTGGAAGGCTCTGACAAAAAGACCACCACAGTGTGTAACCCAGCCCCAAAGACCAACCAGAGCAAAGCTCTGAAAATGAGGCTCTGGCTCTCTCAGTGCCCACTGTCTGTTTTGGCTCCTGCCAGCACAGAGTGGTGCCATAGTCCTGCTGCTCCTGCAGCAGCAGCTTCCAACTTGCTGCCTCAGGCCCCCTGCTCCTGTCCATGTCCTGCCTCACATCCCAACACACCTTACATCACTCCTTCCATAGCCAGGACAGGACAGAGTTAAACAGCAGCAGTCTCCCTGCGGAGCTCCCCAGAGAGATCTCAGGCACTGGATGCTGTGCTGCTGGGGGCATTGCACCCCAAAACCATTGACACCTGGATGCAACCCAAAACCATCATCACCTGGATCCTCACCTTGTTAGGGGAGGTGTGTTTCATCACTGCTCTATTTGCTGAAAAATAGGGAAAGAGGAAACTAGCACCCTTTTAGTCATAGTGTAAATAGTTTTGCAATGTTGCTTTGGAGCCCAGGAATTTTCCCCAAATACACTCACACAGAGGAGTCCAGGAGAGAGCTGGGGAAAGCATGTCTGTGAGATAGGGGGCTTAGCTGGCCACCTTGTTCAGCAGCCTGAGATCCCCATCCTGGATGCCAGAGGAGACACAAGGACCTACCCCAGGCAGCAAGTGTCCACTTGGGATCCCTGCACACAGCTCAAAAGTCCACGGCTGTCAGCTCCATTTGGTGCTGTGACAGAGCTGGGTGGAGCCAGGATACCCAAAACTGCTGCAAAGGGCATGTTCTTGCTCTATAAGGTCTAAAAACATCTTCCACATCTACTGTGTAGGCCACGTTTCTATTGCAGTGATGACTGACTTTGGAGGACAGAAGTAGGAGCAAAACTTCGTAGATATGAGGGCAGCTTGCTTTTCTTCTTGCCATGTACCAGAGTGACTTTTTTTATTTTTAAATCCATTTTTACACCAACCATTTCCCTACTGATTCGCTGCTGTAAGAAAAAGCTCATTTCCTTTCTTCTTTTAGTCAGAGACCAAAAATACTCACAAAACTCTAAGAAACTCACTGTACCGAAACACATTGTCTTTACCCTGTGAAGGGTCATGCTGCCAGGTGACCCTCTTCAACACAAGATGAATGTTTGATAGTGTCCCATTTGTTCCCATATTTGTTCCCGAAATGTGAGGCTTTCATCCTAAAGGCAGGCTTAGTACAAGAAACTGCTGAAAAATGAAAATATCTGTCTAGATCTGTGGATTTAACAGATTGCACAATTCCTGTTTCACTCACAAACTCACATTTGAATCAAAATGAATTCTTCCTGTCTCTTTTCCAAGATTAAAGTTAAACTTATGGAAACCCTAAAGCAAAAACATAAAATGGAATAAGCAGAAGCACAGAAAGTGCAATCCTCACAGAGAACAGCAAAAGCAGGAGAGTAAAACTGTTCATTTCTGAAAGCCAGGTAGCCTTCGTGCACCGGTTGTACATTCAGTCCCTTTTTAGACAGCTGCCTCCATCCAGCTCTCAGTTGTTCACCACCCACTTGAACATTATCTTCCCCCTCGATCTGGGGGACTCTCATCGCCAGGACAAGCTGTCTGCCTCCATCTCACTGCAGGTGAAAATCACCAGGGATACCATCCATTAGCCCAGTCTCTCCTCCCCTCCTCCTCCTCCTCCTCCTCAGAAACCTGGCAGAGGCTGCTGTCTCCATCCTTTTATCCAAAGCAAGGCTGTCCTCCAGAAGCTGTCTGCACCTCACTTCAGCTATGCCCTGGAGGTACCTGCCTGAAGCAGACCGAATTGTATCTCAGTTTGAAGCCTGATGTAACCTGAAGCAGACAACATGAACCACCTCCCTCCTGTTTTTTCCCCTGGATCATATACTGGTAAACTCCAGACATCCCTTATTATACTACTTTAAATCATAGCATTCAAGATCTTTTAGTTTATTGACTGGTACAACAAATTCTTTATATATTGTGACGTAAGAGGCAGTTTTTGGCTCATTCCTCACTTCTTTATGTTTAGAGCAGAGAAACAAAGGAAGGGGAGGGTGGAGTAGCCTTACACTGTCTATTTAAAGGCGGTGATGGCTGCATGCAAACCAAAGCACACAGCAGTGGGAATCACAAGGCTGGAGAAAACAGTTGGATGAGTGTCTTCTATGATGATTTTTTTCCTAATGCACAGTGAAGGAAAAGAGGTGCAGAATTCACACTTCATGCACACTACAAAAATTGTCGAGAATGTACTAATGAGAATTAAGTGCTGGTAGGTGCTCTCAGATGTCATCTGAGAAACTGAAGTGGCAAGTACCAGAAATAGGTTGCCAGCTGTCTCTGGTCATATTCTTTGTACAAGAATGCTAACAGTTGCCCCCTCCTATACACCCAGGGACAAAGTCTGCCATCGTGTAAATCCATGCAAGCTTCAAGCTTCTCCAGGACTGCACAGCTGTAAAAGGAATCTCACAGTTTTATTAAAGGCTGAGAAAAAACATTTGGCAGTGCTGCCTGCTGTCAGCTACCACCTTTCTGGGAAGCTCTAGCAGTCCTGCCTGACTTGCAGCATCTCACCACCCATAGTAGGCTCAGCAGATTCAGCACATCAGGAGGATAATATTTTAACTCACCACACTGTGGGCAAAAATGAGATGGGCGCCAGGCGTATTGAGTGTAAGTCAGCCAGGTTACTTACAATTGCATTATTCCCTGTGTTTGCCTCTCCCTGGGTGGTGCAGCCTTCTCCATGCTGCACTGCAGCTCTGCTATGCTTTGCTGCTGCATGGGGAATTCCATCCTGGTCTGTCACAATGCAGACCCCAGGGCTGCCTTCTCCGCAGTGCCCGGAGTGGATGGAGCTGTTTTGAGGTGTGAATCCTCAGGACCTGCACCTACATGCATGTGAGAAAGTTGTTTCCAAAAGCCCCATTGTTCTCAAGGAGGATGGTGCCAGCTCAATTTTCTGTGTGACAGGTCATATATTTAATTTTGGAAATGAATATGCTCTAATTGAAGGCTGGACACTATGTCTTCTTACAAACTTACAAATGTCTCCCAGTAACTGTATCTCTGGTTTGAAAATTGCCTCACGGAAATATCCTCTGCCCCTAGCTTGGTCCAAATCCTCCTCTGTGCACAAAAGATACAGGGATAATTTTCAATTTTACTTTATGGTTAACAATTACTGGAAAAAAATCCCCCTTCCTCTCCTGTAGTTTCACCAGTTATTTCTGCTTTACACCACATTTCTAAATAATTTGCCATCTCTGAATATCCCCTTTCCCTCCACTGTTCCTTAGTACACAGACTTTTTCCAACTTGAGTAATTAGCCAAATTTCAGTGTCCTCCCTACATATTGTTTCCATTGGGAAGAGAACAATGCAAATATTTTATTTTTTTTTTCTGCAATGCTGTTTATTTAAAGACTGTACATAAAGACCTTCTGCCCTGAACCCAGCAGGACTCAAACCGCAAGAGACAATTTCTTTGCTCACTGACCGAGTGATTATTCCATCCCTCAAGGCACCCCAAAATACCTCAAAGGCTTCCCCATTCTCCCACAGACCTTGACCCCTTCTCCACCAACTCCCCTCTAGTTTCCATTCCTTGTCCCATACAGGTAGCTACCATCACATAGGTTTACCTACATGGGCTTCATGAGCAACTCCTTCCCACCAGCCCAACAGGGATATTAAGCCTCTTTGGTAGCTCCTAGTGTTTTGACAGCCTGTAAAGCCAAAGCCACTTCATTCTCACTTTAAGCTTGAATTGCACCTTGTTACATCCACTAGGAGCAATGAAGTTTCTCCCAGGTTATCAATTCAAAAAATATGATCTGTATTTTATTGTTGACCTGTCTTTTTCTGATAGCTGTGTTTATTGGAACTGTAATAAAGTTCTCAACACCTCAGTGTTGATGTCAAAGGGGGTAATGTTACCATGGCTGGGTACAGCCCAACTCTCTGGATGCTGTGTCAGCTCCCATGGAATCAATCTGACATTTTTAAGCCAGTGAAGGAAGCTTGTACTAGGCAAGCTGTGCACAATGAGCAGGAACTTCTTCTATAATAAAAACCTCTAACAAATGGGATTGGAAAAACCATTGCCAAGATGTTCTTTTGAGGGAGGAAAATGCTGCCTCTTAAAATGAAATCAAACAAAGCTGGACAAAGAAAGATGACAAACCACGTGCCAGACAAACTGCCACTCAGCTAATACATTACTTTCTAAATATAAAAACAACCTACTGCTTACACTGACAGTTGAACACATAAGCAAGAAGGGAATGATGTATAACACCATGCTGAGCTGAGCCTGCAGAAGCACATATTCGTCTTAGTTTCCTTTCTGTAATTGTTTATGAAAGAGTGCTGGGCAGAGGGGAAAACATCCAAAGAAGAGTAGCAGAAGCACAGAGGTTGCTCAGCTGAGCCACTTTTATCCACAGGGGTTGTCCAAACTGACAGCTGACACCAGTGTCAGAGGGACTCCTACCCCTTTTCCCCCTCAAGACAATTTGTTGCTCTGTTCCTCATGCAGCTGCTTAGAAACCCTTCTAAAAAAATGTCTGTAAGCAAATGCAATAGCTTCTGATATGCTTGACCACCAAGACAACTCTAAGGCTGTCTCCAAATTTATCCTGAAACCCATTTCTGGAGAAAAGCAAGACAGGAAATGTTCATATTTCCTTACCCTTATCATCCCACTCCGTTCATTTAGTACTGCAGATAATGTTCTTCAGTCTTAACCAATGCTTAACAGAGAACACCCTGAAGATGGACAGGTTTCTCATTTTATTCCAGTTCCCTAGTCTCATGCAGACAAAGAGTAACATAGCAAGAAAAACGAAGGAGTAGATCATTTTCTTACTCGTAGTTCTGTAACCTCTAATTTCTCATCTGGCCAGCCCCACCAGAACTCTATTCCTACACGGTACTTTCCTTTCCTTTTTAGAGTATAATAAAATCAATTCACTTGTGTATGAAAATATTTTTAGATCTAGTTAAAAAAAAAAAATCCATTCATAACAGTTCTTTGTAGTTAAATTTTATAAAAAACAGTTTTCTGACAGACCATGACTCATAATTCTGAAGTTCACATAAAATCCTATTGATTACCTAAAAGGTTATGGAATTACATTCACTTTCGTTTGAAATTTAAAGAAAAATTCAGATCCTGGGAAACTCTGAAGGTGTATGATCAGCTATAAGTATGTTGATGCAAAATGAAATAATTTTCCTTTAGGGGACAAAATGGATTCACTTTGGCCAGTGGTTCATGAACTACTAGATTTTACCCTCATGCTGCTCCAGCATCATCATTCTACCTCCTCTATACATTTTCAAGACTGCACTCTGAAACTCTGAGAGCTAAAAGCATCATGGCCAGTCATGAGCTCCAGTATCTGCTTTGGCAGCTAAAATTGGGTTAAACCAAGCTGAGAATATTGAGCAAGCTGGGAATAGTCCTACTTTAAAGTGTATGCTCTTGAAAAAGGAAGATAATATATTACAGTAGACTTTACTTTGTACTGAATTTTAGCATTTTAAAAATTGGTAGTTCACAAAACTGTAGTTACAAAGATTCTTATTTGTCTTGTTTTGTGTCCCTATGCCAGCCAAATCCAAAACCCCAGGTTACTGTGAACCTGAAGGAAGCTGAACGTGAAAGCTCTGGCCATGCCTGCATTTCAGTCACTGTTTGCATAGACAGGTTCTGCCTGCAGCAGAGTCTCAGTGAAGCCACTTGGGTTTGGTGGAAGAAGAAATATAACAGCTTTCTGAATATTCATCTCTAAATTCCAAGGAATTGTTAATATTTGACAAAATGTAACATGGCAAAAATATTCAGAAGGTATTTTGATCAATTACGTATCTCCTGCATTTTGTGGTTCAGCGTTTCATGACCTGTCTGGGCTAGAAATATTTTGGTACATCAGGACAGGTAACTTTCAAGATCAGTTTTGTCAGAGCACAAATGGAAAACCTGCAGCACTGACTTTCTAGAACCTTTTCTAGTGAACAAGTCTGAAAAACACCTGAGTTTGGTTCACAGTTCCTTTCAGCAGCTGGATCCCTGACCAGCATGAATTTCAAACGCCTGCATCATGATTCTAGCATGTTCCTATGCCAAGTGGTTTCCACTAAGTTAACAAGCAGAAGTACTCAGCCCCATGCTGCAAATCTATTCACATTCCAAAGGACTTGAGTAAATGGGTACCGGGTGGTCATTCGCATACTCTGTCTAGCAAAACAATGTTCCCAGCTTACTTACACAGAGCAAAAGTGTTCTAGGAATTTGCAAGTGTGGTGTTCTTAGAAACAGTGACCTGAGGCCACTTCTCTTAAAAGCATAACCCTCACTGGTGGTTTGGGGACAGATACTACTCATGGGGAACATTTGCACTGGGAAGGTCAAACAACTAAGGGGTGAGGAGATTCAGAAGAGCCATAGCACTGCTCTTCCCCTGGGGGATATCTCAGGGTTGTTAGCATAGCTCTGGATGCAGAATCCTTCATATCGGGATGTCCTCAGATGTCCATCTTTCTGTCCATCTGGCTGGAGGCTGCAGGTGAACAAGGGTAGAACATGAAGATCCCATACAGGAAATACCATATCCACGCTAACAATAAGAAAGGAAAATAAGGTCAGATGGTAAAAAGGAAAAATCATACTCAGCATGGAGCTGGTAGTAATTGTAACTGTTTGTAGCACTGAGCCCTTTGTGTAAATCAGACTCCAGACATGCAAGTATCAGGTCCCTGCATTTCCTTTTTTTGTAAATGAAATCACACCAAAGTAGGACACATCAGATACACTGCAGCCACATTCAGATGGTTTCCACCTTGACATGACTGTTCGGTCTGTGATTCGGAAATGCCACCTCCTGTTTCATTCAGTTTTTAAGTAATGTCACATCAGACAGTAACTCACAAATTTGCTCTTTCTGCTCTGCCATAGTAAGAATAACAAAACAATTCAACATTTTGCAACTCAGTTCTTTAGAACTCTTTGTGGGTTACAGGAACTTCCAAAATCCCCCTTGGAAATTCATCACCTTGTTTTGCCCCCGAGGAAGAAGAATGGAAGTAGTATGCATGGCCTTCCATGAGCTCAGACTCCAGTCTTACTGGAAATGACTATTGAATATTGTCCAAATGTTGTATATCCAAAATATATTTTTCAGACAGGACTTCCCTCGTAAACTGTCTAGCTGAGCTGAAGTTTTCTCACAGAAGATTTTTATTATTATTGTTCTTCCACTGGTAACAAGTGAGGATTCCTATGCCTCTGAGATGTAGTCTTTTCAATATAGGGGTTTTAAAATATTAAAAATATTAAAAATCTAGTAAGAAATAATCCTAGTTGTTGGACAATGTCCTTAGAAGTGGGGTTGGGGTTTTGGGTTTTTTTTAACATGTTTTCAGATATAGTGCGTCAAGTTCAAAAAAAAAATACACACCAGTTTGAAATGACAGTGATCTTCATGTATGTTTATAATTAAACTGGTTGGTAGAGTAACTTGTATATCTTCCCTCTTTTTAGATACAAAAAAAGAGAAACTCAGACCTTGCTGAAGCCAACAGCAAAACTCTGATTGGCACAAAACTGCAACAGGCACTTACCCATAATCTATGTCATAAAACCATAATTAGCCATCTCCATTAGGACTAAATGGGATAGGAATGTTGTAAGTCAGGATGAAGGTGTATTTGCAGCCTGCATAGTTTCTGTACACACTAATAGTCCTTCGTGAGTATTATGTTCACACTTTATAGAATATATTTGTAGTGTTTTATTTGCTAAAGCCTGATCAGGTGATCACTACTGTCTGAGACAGACAATTATGGCAGTCCCTGCCTAATCAACAAAACCAGAGTCTGGGCTTGCCCAGGTTGTTTGATAAGCCATACACTGGTTGGGAGCAGCACTGCTCTTTGAGTATCTTTATCTATCTGAGTTAGGAATTAGAGAGAAGAAAAATCTCTTTAAGAAGGATGAAAAACACTGAAAGCGCACAGTATCTACAGCAGCAGAACTGTTCAGCTTCCTTACCTTTTTTAATGCCCCAGCAGGAGAGAAAGCTGAGTGTGCAGAATGGCAACTACCTAACCACAGAGAACTTGCTTAGTCAAACCCTGACTCATGCTGCTGGTCTTTCCTGGGGTCAGGAGCTACCCCTTT
Organism: Myiozetetes cayanensis; assembly: GCF_022539395.1. Lineage (NCBI taxonomy): Eukaryota > Metazoa > Chordata > Aves > Passeriformes > Tyrannidae > Myiozetetes > Myiozetetes cayanensis. The sequence continues at coordinate 44,071,930 of NW_026087742.1, read as the reverse complement.
GCTTACTCACTGCAGCAGCAAAGAAAATCAAAGCTGGCACAGTAGACAAGACCCAGCGTTATGCCTGGCAGCTGCCATAATGTTCGACTTTCGGGACCAAATCATCAGCCTAGGTAAGTACTTTTTGGTGGCAAAAAGAAAGGCAGGTAAAGGGTGCTCTAAGCAGAAGCTGAGCTGAAGTCCATCTCCAAGCCTACAGGACCCTTCCCAGTATTCCTGAGATGCCCCAGATGCATTCTTACTGCTGAAGCTATTGTATTTGCTTTCTTGGTCCTCCAGACCCTCAGGCACTGCTGGTTCAGAGGGGCTGGGTGTCAAGGACCATTTTGTGTGCTGGCCTCATGCCTCAGAGTTCCCTGTGTATGGATGAGCCCGTTTCACACAGGCAGGCTCTGAGAGCAGCAGCAGTTGCCCACCTTAATGGGCTGTGGCACTGCCCACCTCGGTGCCACTGCCCAAGCTCACAGCTACTGCCTCCCACTAGCTGCAATGGGGAATGTGAAAGTTTTTTGTAGCACTAAAGCAATAAGTGCCACATGAAGGCATTATATTATATTTTGACCTATTCCTCCGTACTTTGCTTTTCAGCCACCTTTTCATGCAATTCAGACAGGTCAGTCCAAAAACTGGCAGTTCAAAACCTGTAAAGCCAACTATAAAGCCAGTAAAGCCAAGGCATGTGAAACAAAATAGGAAAAAATCCCCCAAAATTCCCCTGGTCCTGTTTCCAGGGTAAGTATGGACCCTTTTTCAGCTGCTTCTCCTCAAATACGTGTTGTCATGAACACAAATTAAAACCGAGCCAGCTAGCTGCAGAGTAATTAACATACCAAATGAGTGGTTTTTTGCTTTCAGAGGAAAGATTTTGCTATTCAAGGTCACTTTCTTCTGAAGGAGCTGGGAAGAACACACTCTGCTGCATCACACTCTGCTACATCACACACTGCAGTGAGTGCAGAGGTTTAGTCCTGTCAACCAAGCACTTCTAGCAGATCTCCACTTTTTGATATGCTTAAATATCTGGACATGATACTCTAATCTAATACTTTAAAGCAGGGACAAGGAAGAAGATGAGGATTCAATACTTGCATCTCATGGTATGAAAGGAACTTTTTGCTCATTGGAGCCCCTGTATTTTTAATAAAGAAGATGGGACGAGTCTGCAGTGTGTAAAAAAATGGGAAATATTGTGCCAGTTTTGCACCACACACAGTTCAAGAAGGATAGCAAGAAAAAAGAAGGTCTAACCTGGAGAATTACCAATATAGTTACAACAAATGACCTGCAAGGGCAAATGAACATCCTACAGTTACCTGAAGGATGGGGGTGATAGGAGCAGAAAATAAATTGAGGGAAAGCCAATGGGCTTCCAGGACTGTGTAAATAAAACAGCTTCTTAGTGAGCCAAAGCCAAAGGGTCCAACTGGTAGAGCCACTGCTGTATTTCTGCTTGTGCTCACCATTAAGTTGCTATGCATTTCACTGCTTGTTGAATAAGTCACTTTGCCAATGACTCAAGGACTGCAGGAGCAAGAAAGCTGGGGGGTTGTGTCCAAAAATTACAATGCAAATTGAAGTATTGGCTCATCAACTACTTTTTCAGTCCCCTTGCAATGATTTTGTTTGTGCAGCTCATTTCCAAAACTGCTGTATAACTTATTTGTCAAAAAGTAGGAACTACTTGTGTGTTTTTACATTTCTTGGAGATGCCCTCATCCATGTCACCTTTGTTGTCCCCACCATAGCCCAGCACACATCTCAGCAGACCAGGCTCTGCAGCATCCACTCATGTCAACAGCAAGGCTGTCACAGACCTCAGTATATGGAGGAAGAGTCCCCTCGCCCCAAACCAAAGCCTCTTCTCTGGTCTGAATCTTTTTAGCACCGCTTGCATTATGGAACTAGCCCTTCAGATGGATCACTGATTGAAGGTGTGCAAGGCACGATCTTCTGAAGTTGCTAAGAAGCATCAGTTACTTCAACTCTTGATAGCTGGAAAGTGAAGAAGAGAGGGTGTACTTGGGGCACACAAGCAAAGCAGGGAGAAGCAGCAGAAACATTTGTGTTTCTGTGCTATATATGTCTCTGTCCCTGCTTTCAGACTGTAATAATTTCCCCCTGGTAAACCCAGAAACTTCCTTGTACCCCTTCTTAGATAAACCGTTTTTATCACATCTCTCTTTGCTGCCTCTCTCTCCTCTCCTTAGAGACATCACTTCCCTGCTTCAGAGAGATTTTCCCTGCAGCACAGACAAGCACCTCAGTCTGTCTGTCAGTGAGCATTTTGCCTTGGTGGAAGTTAACCCTGGAGCTGGACAACAGCAGCTGAGGGGGAGGTTTAACAGGCATCTGTAGCAGGTGGGTAGTAAGCACTGTTATTGTGGATTAGAGGCTTCACATACCCATGTAACAGCTGAATATGGTCTCCAAGACTACATTTCTGTGAACAAATCACATTTTCCATCAAGAAAGAAATGGGTATTCAGTTGCACACTACTTCATGAGCTGTGGAGCACTTACATGACTATTATCACAACTGAAAATACGACTACAAGTAACACGGCTTTGAATACAAAATTTCAACTCAGGAGTATCTTGGCTGATTTTTAATTATTTATTTAATGCAAGAGTGCAACTGGAAATAAGCTGGTTCTTATGTACTCTCAAGCTTGTTGTTCATCTAGTTTTGGGGTTTTTTTAAAATGTCACAGCCACCAAATTTAGATAGTGAAGAGAGTTGTTGACAAATGAAACAAGAACTTTGCCTGTTTTCCATGATGCTGCTATACAAGAGATACTCCTGGTATTAGTACTCTACCTTAAGCTAACCAAGCAGGCCTGTTTGTCTTAAGAGAGAAGGAAGGCTACGAGATGCTACTAGCAGAGTACCTGTGTGTGTATGTACCAACACAAAGCCAGTCAAGGAGGAAAACACCAATCTGCTCAGAACAGCCTTCTGGCATACACCAGCACTGCAATTTTCAGATAGATAATAAGGCCATAAAAATAGAAACATTAATTAAGCGCACGGAATATGGGCCGAGTGGGAATGATAAGAGGTGCAAATTCTACTGAAGCCGAGCATGAACTCCTTCATGTGGTCCTGGAACAAGGAAGATAGTCTCTTCCTGAGGGAACTCTTTGTGCAGTACAATAAACCAAAAGACAGCAGCTTCCTTTCTATGCCAAGCAGCAGCCTGGCAGGCACACTGTTACAGAGGTTGAAACAAGCAGAAGATATTCAGCTTGGGAAAGAGCAGGCTTATTTCAAAAAACAGAAAATGTCAGTGGCTATGGCAGTGTGTAAGAACATCCCCTCAGCAGAACATTCATGCAGTTCATTGAACATCAACTTCACTGAGAAAAGCTTTTGCTAGGATGACAGACAATATCAGTTGGAAAGTAATGAGACATTATAGAACCCCTGGAAAGATAGTTAAGAGTATGGAAATCTCTTGAGGGATCTTAGCATGAGCAAATTCACATTAGTTCTCTTCCAAACCCACTTGAGATAAGGGGTAGCAACGTGTAGTTTTCTTTCCCTTCACTGTTTCTTCCAAATTTTTACGGGATAAAGACTGGCTTGATTAGAAATGAGATTACAGTGGACTCAATCACAGTTACAAAATACAGGTTTCATGGACAGTATCTGCCTCATAAAAGTGCTACAAAATTATATGAGGAAGATTAGGGTGATAGGAAGAAGCAGTTAAAAAATACTGATTGGAAGGGAGGGGGTTTTATTAAAAGAGTTAATACAGGAGAGCAAGTGATACAGCAGGCCATTTGGGAGCAATTTCCATGCACATTGAAGAGGCCAAAAGAAATGCTTTCTTCTGAAGGACAGTGAGGTGGACTGATGCCAGTGAGGAAAATATCCTTACTGAAACTGGGGATGTGTACGTGACTTTCATTCTTCAGGGAACAGTTCAGGTCTTAGAACAAAAGGGATTGACACTCAAACTGTGCATCTTTAAAAAGCAAGTCAAGTCATTGTAATTCAATGAGTTGCCAACACAAAGTAATACAAAGTGGCTGATCAAGAGGTTTCAAGTCAATAGGGTGATGTCTACAATGGAATTTAGATATTAACTGATCTTAAAGGATAATACACAAAGGCTTTCACAGAACACTCTGTGAAAAGAGAAATGGAAATGGATATACCATGTCTTAATAAACTGACATTATATACTGAAGACCCTTCTAATAAACATATTAGGGACACAGTGAGGTGAAGACCCAAACCATCCTGAACAGGAAGATGTAAGCACTGATTTTATCTGGAGTCAAACCAAACAATGTCTCAAAGATGGAAATGCACAGAGGACTGTTACCAGCAAGTATGCTGCTTCCCTGGAGTGAAGATGGACACACAGTCTTACCATGCAGGCTCTTTGTGAAGGTTTCTGAAATGATCTACGGTCTATGAATAAAAAAGATGGATTGTGGCAGGAGGAAGAGAAAAGGAAAAACAAGAGTCCTAGTTGAAAAGATACTGCCTTGCCTGCCAAAACAAGATGTCCAGAAAGAGAAAATTGGCTTAACCAAAGAAGACAGAGGTACATAAATTGGCTGCAAATAATTCAGAGTGTGGACATTCATAACAAGGATGAAGATTTCTGAAAAACAATAGAAATCATACTACATAAGAAATATAAAAGAAAGAGGTATGCATTCAAAAGCACAGCTGTGAGGGAATATTTCAAGATACTGTTTCAATGTTTATATCTACTTTCTCAACAAGGGTAAAAATAACAATAATAATTTTAACTAAAGTTACTATTTACAGGGGCAAGGGGGAGGCTGTCAATAAAATGAATGAGTTCCAACATTACAGAAATGCTCTTTTCACCTAGACTTACTGCCTCCAACAGTAAGATATACATAAATCCAGGCCCTCTGGACATGGAAAAAAGAATCTATGGGGCATATTTTGCATATCACCATAATTTGGGGGTCTGTGATTTCTCAAGAAAACAGATATGTGAGAAACATTTTGACAGTTCAGTCTAATTCCAGAATTCTTTTGACTACGTTATAGTTGCTACTTGTGAGTACTGCACACAAAAATAACTTCCCTTGAGCTCAAGAAAAAGTTATTGTTGTTTTTTTTTGATACAAGGCAAAATCCCTCTGCATAACTAAGCAATATGTGGCTAAACTTTAATTTATACACAGTTCTCTATGATAGGATATTCGTGAGCAAGTATTCAAGAAACAGATGAGGGTTAAAAAAAGCTGCTATGACTTGAGGAACATTTAAAAAGATCTCTTCTATAATAACAACAACATACGAAATATTAAGGAATAAATAATGTTGTTGTTCTCCATGTGATAGCTACAGTAAGACAAGGACTGTAGCAGCTACTCTGAGCACAACAGCAGCATCTTTGTAAAGTGTGTGATCCCCTATCCTAACCCAGAATCACGTGGTAATTTTCCTGCCCCGGGGTTCAGACCAAAATAACTCTGAAAAATTATACAAAGAGAGCTAGACTTCAGAAATCATGAATGAAAAATAAAAGAATCTTTTCCAATATCACTGAGTAGAAGAAAACACACACACAAGCTATTAAAAATAAGCAACCATCAGGGGAAAAGGCAACAAGACTGGCTTTTATAAATTATTTTGCAGGTGGAACTTGCTTCTTATTCTCATTTAAAATTTTCTGAACATGAAGAAACATTTTCTGCTTTCAAATTTCTTGCAACTGAGCTGGGAAGACACCTTGCACAATAGAGTTTTTTGTTTATAATCACTAATTATCTTTCTTATCCTGGATGGGTAAATTTTTTCAGACCTAAATTTAAGATACCAATTAGCCATGCTCTGCACACTTCACAATGCCAAAGTGTTCAGCAACAAACTCTAGGGCAAGCTGTTCCAGCTTCTTGGCAAGAGGAGATGAGGTTTGATTACTAGTACTTACTTAGGGTCCGGATGGAAAAACCAACTTGCTATGGTAAGTTGAAAGATAACAAGAAGGCAGGACAGAACTGACCTGAGAACAACCCATGGAGAGCTCTAACAGCTTAGGAACAGAGATAAAATTCTGGAAAACAGAAGTCTTCTTGTTTTTGTTCTCAGATCAGTAAATGATATGCCATGTGGAATGAAATATTGAGGACAACGTTGTTGATTACTTCTTTCCCCAGGTTCTCTACCTACAAATAGAGCTCCCTACATATATACAGCTACATCAGTAGGAGGCTGAGTTTCCAAGATGTCATCAAAATTTCAAAAATCTTGCAATTCCTGCAAAATAAACTGCAGTTGTAAGGAGCCTGGTCACATCTCAAGGTTTGCTAGCGTACCTCACAGAGACCTTGTGAGAATTCACTAGCTGGGACAGAAGTTCACACAAAAAGACATTCAGCACAGTTCACAGCCCATCTATTTGTATTCCTATAATCATGAGTAACAGAGCTGGACCTTATAGTCACTTCTATATCTGATACAAGAGGCAGAGTAGAGCATAAGCTAAGATGATGATGCAAGGCACTCTGAAAGACATGCTGCAGAAGCATCTTCTCTTACCTCCTGCCATATTCTGTCTCCCAAGAAACTTAGAGACTCTCTCAGAAGCAGTCTCTTCAACTCACTCCTATTTTTATGTTTATTAAACACACATTTCTCTTTTATTCAGGAGGACAACAGCAATGCTTGACTTCTTAGACCAGAGTCTTACCTCTACCCTCCACATCTTACACCCAGTCATTTACACAAGACACCTTTTTTTTCCCATCCAGTTAGCAGGCTGTTTAAGTTCAGCACTGACTGGGGACAATTTAAGACAATTTTCCTAGCATTTTTCTCTTTCCACTCTCTGCACTGCCCAGCTCTGCCAGGTTTCCTCCACTCTACTTAAGTTTGGGAGCGGGCCTGACACATCAGCATATGCAGCTCAAAATCAGCCCATGCCTTAACACTGGTCTGGATCTCCTCCACCTTTTTGTCCATGCTACTTCCCCAGACAGACCTGATTCAGGTGAAATGATAATACAATTCTTGACAAAAATATATTTCCCTGCTTTTTTTCCAATTTAGCAAAAAGACAGAAAATGTTGATGATTTTTGCCTTCTGGGGATACTCTCACACACTTCCTAGGAATAAGCAAGTACTTCGTTTTACCATCCCATTATTACACATGTGCATGGTTATAACAAAATGTTCTGAAGGGACATCAAGCAAATAATACCAATTTGCAAAATTCTATTGCAATATATTTATATGAATTACAGAATTCTGTATGTATTTACACACCATTACAGAATATCAAGTAAATAACATATATTGTTCTTTTCTTTTTCCCTCAGATTTTTCTTCAAGTGAATTTTAGTGCTTGAGAAAGGTGCCAGATGGACAGCACTAGAAAATGAAGACTTCTGTTTGTCCACAGCACAGGAGGAGAGGCACTGCAAGCCTCCCTGCTTTGCCACGTCAGCTCTCTCCAACCCTGTTTTAGCAGGATCACATAAGGAGCAGGAGGGCATCCATATCCCTTCATGCATTGGCAAAGGAGCTATCAGCACCCAGGTGACGATGGTTTTGCCCATTCCCCACCAGAAAACAAACAGAAATAATTCATTTTACACCAGTGACTGAACAGAATCTGTTGTTCGCTACCTGAAACAGGCCAAATTTGACCCAGTGAACCTGCAGGGAGTGGCAAACTGCCAACTCCTGGGCCTTCCAGTCTTGCAATAATGCCTAAGTTAAATTACATGTTTCTATATTTACATAAAGTCAGTAAGTCAGTATTTACACACCATTACGTGTTATTCGAGTAAATCGGTTACAGTTTATTTATACGGACTGCCATAAACTCATAACATTTTTCTTGAGTTTAATCCTTTCTTTAGAAAAATACAAAAAAAATAAATTAAATTAAACATGTTAACTAGTAGTAATGATTTGCCTATGGCTAAAAATCCAATTCAATTTAACATTAAGACTCTAACCATGGCCTACTATTGTGGCCTCAACTCAGAATATTTTTAACCTTTCCAAATAATTTCCCTGTGTATGTCAGATTTACTGAAACAGCAGAGAGTTGTAGCCTCTCTTCCTTGTGGTAGGATTGACCCATTTAACACTAAGCAATGAACCCTAGTTCTCTCCAGAGGCTCCCTTTCTTCTTCAACAGTCTTTGCATCGCCCAGACTAACAATTCCAAATCCAACTGACCCGCAGCAGCCAAAATATCTGCAGGTCTCAGCAGCCCCAAAGGGCCAGAGACAAACACGTGGGCTGCAGTTCAAGGCTGTAAATTCCGAGGCAATAACAGTCCCTAGACAAGTATGTCTAACTGTATACTACAAATCAACTAATGTAATTTAAGTATCTTTATCATTCATAAACAATTATAATAAAATGCCATGTTTTATTTAAGATTACTGATATCGCCATTTGAGATGTGGCCCCTCCTACCTGCTTGAGTGCAGAAAGGGCACGTTTGCTCAGGACACCAAGTCAGAGGTTATTCCAGAACAGAAATTAGTTTCAAATAATGTAAATTAGATTAAAAAGAGTGCCTTAGAGCAAAAATTTCATAATTATGAATAGGCTACGAACTTACGTATTGCTCCATCCAAAGCCTATCTGCACTCAGCCCCTGTGCCTCTGTGGACAGCCAGGGTGTCAGGACCAGCCCTGCTCCCGACATATCCAATGGCAAAGGGTACACTCAACTTAATGGCACTGGATTAAAATCCTAAGGGGCACAACAGCTACAAAATGCATATTTCATTTGGACCTTAACATGATTTTTGTCTTTTTTTTTATTTTTTCTTCAAGGTGCTGGGGAAAAAAATGCCTCTTTCTAAGGGTTAACTTCCAAATGGTAACTGCTAATCAATGTGTTTGTAGCATTTATTAACATAAAATGCTCCAAACCCTTAAATATTACATACTGTTACCTCACTTAAGGTTCATGAATGTTTGAACATACTTTAGGAAAAACAATAAAAATAAGTGTAATACTGTCCCCCTCATTGTTATTATTGATAGAGATTTATTAGTTTCATTTTGCAAGTTTTACTTTAGAAAGGGTGCTAATATCATGTATTATGACAGTTCACACTGAAAGCAATTTTCCATAAAAGATATTACAATGACCCCTACGGAACTTGTATAATTTCACAGTAGATAGTCAAGTGCACAAATAAACATGTTTACAAGAGTGATCCTGTTAACCTGGTTCTTGCCCTCTGAAATCTTTATGTGCTCTTTGTGGAATCTTAAAATTAGTACAAATGTTGTTGTTATCATGTTGTTTCTGGCATTCTCTTTAGGAAGAAAAAAAAGCATATTTATCATTTAGCGTTGGTATAATCTGCAATAGGTTTTAACAAGTAGAATATATTCCAACTCCTATATTTTTCACAGCTGTGAAATTTACAGTGATGTAAGAGGTCATTTTATCAGAGAGGAAATATTACAGACACATAAAAAAGGTTGAAGACCCAGTTTTCTCTTTAATCCTCTGGGGTAAGCTATGAAACAAGCAGTCAGAAGAGTGAGGACTCAGTGTCATGAGTGGTGTGCATAATTGTACAATAATATGGGCACAAAAGAGATTGTCGCCTTTAGTACATGAGGGTCACTAGAATTTATTATTATTATTATTATTACCTTTTTATTGTTGTTGTTTTTTTTATCCATGCACCTTTATATTTACTTGCATGAATTTACCACAGGTTCATAGTGGCCTTTGCCATTTTAATGCTTACAGAGCCTAAAGCTTCCAAAATGCCTATCTGGCCTGTACATATTTCATTAAAAATAAACTCTATATAATAAATAAATATATAAAATAAATAAAATGTTGCCTTTGGAATTTCTATAAATAAATTTAACTTTTTATTTTTATTTTTTTTACTAAGAGGTCTTTGCTTTAAGCTCAGTGGGCTGAGACCCAGAGAGCGATTAACTGAAAAGTCTCTTGTTTAAGTAAGACTGCACCCTCCATGCCTTTGTAAATGCAGCGTACACTTGAGCAGGCCACCAGCCAAAAGTCCTGATGAATCAAAGTATGGCAGCTATGCTGATATATGACGAAGTACAACTGATCAAAAATTTAAAAGCGTGTCTATTCCCCAGCATGCATCAGGCCTTCCTCCTCCTCAGCCTCCTCCTCAGCCTCCTCCTCCTCCCCTTGGCTTCTCTCTCGCGCGCTCTCACTCCCATTCATGCTCTCCCTTTCTCTCTCTCTTTCTCTCTCTCTCTCTCTCTTTCTCTCTCTCTCGCACTCACTCTCTCGCGCTCCCTCTCGTACTAAATCAAGCGAGTGGGCATAGGCTCTCCTCCAGGAGGACAAACCTTTAAGTGCAGAACAAAATCAGCATGTTCCATCCAAGCCTCCATCATACATTATGCATGCGACAAAGTTTGGCAACAGTGGAGCTGATGTGATGACACAGCTAATCAATAAGAACCCACCGCATGAAACCTTTATAGTGGTTACTTTTTAAGGGCTCAAGTGAAGGAATTGTCTTTGTCAACTTTGGCTTAAAATATCCTTATATAGTTCCGGTACTTTCTCAGGGTCCACTGGTCTAGGTAAAAAATGTGTAAATTTTTGATGCCGTTTAGTCCTAGTCCCTTCTCTTGGAGTCCCATCTTTATTTAACGCAACGTAGTATCGTCTTCCAGTGTCCACATGTTTATATAGATTTGATGAATATGTGTTATACCAGTTTTCTTCAAATTGCTCTCTGAATACACATTCCTGCGTTAATTTTTCCTGTGGAAAGAAAAGAAAAAGCAGTAAGGAGATAGCCACTAAAATAAGCTACTTGTTAAGGAATCACTATTTTCATATCTCGAAATAGGTACCTCCTTGCTAAATGGTGAAATTAAACATTTCAATACTCCTAGTTTTAGCTATGTAAAGCTGTATTGCTGGCTATTTCAGTAGGCAGTCACAGGGGTGGATAACTCTATGTAAAGTAAAAATGATTCTCCCAAAGTGTCATTGCCCAAATCAATACAGCAACTACAATGCTGAAAACAGATATTTTCAGTTTTGATCATTCCCAAGCAGATCACAAGACCTTACCGGACTTGTATAACTAATTGCTTCAATCATGAGTGCAGGCATTCAAACAAAGAGACATAAGTAAAGAAAACTAGAACTGGTTTGCAGGACTATAATAAAATTTATGGTCTTAAAGTCTCTATGTCTTTTCATTGCATGGAGAACTCAATGCATTTCATTAATTTAAAAAGACACAATTTACTATCCTTCATTGGTTTTATTATATGTATCATGGAACCATGACCCAATAGAGATCTGAACAGGAACACAAACCCTGTGTGCTGAGATTAAGTTAGGCAAGGAAAAGTCCTCCAGGCTTGCCTTACCAGGGTTGTCCTTGTGTCCTGTCCCACTGACTTGGCACACAGAAGACATCAACCATTCATGAGATCTCCCGGCCACAGAGTTCCACTCCTTCCAGTTAACCCACTTATTCAATCTATGTGTACCCCTCTACAACCTTTTGCTCTAAATAGGTGGGGTTTGCTTAAAATGCAGCCACCTGATAATCGGATCTATTATATAGGAAGGACTCACACAAGTGACTGAGCAAGAACACTGGAAAAAAGATGGTGAGCTCTAGCATGGGAGAGCTGATGGAAAGCTGGGAAAAATAAGCCTGAAAATAGTCTTTTCAGCTGGCACAAAAAAATATAATGATACTTCAATATATTTTTTTGTAACAAGAGTTCTCACTGTTGTAACGCTCTTATCAACCAAACCCAGCTTCCAGATGAGGATCAACTTCTAATTATTTCTACAAAGCTCCATACGATGCATGTGTTTTATAGACATGAAATTTTTAAAAAGTCCTTTTAGATAGATGCACAGAGAAGGAAAAATAGAGACCAAAAACCAGATGCAGCAAAGCATGTGTGACACCTAAGCCATAAATGTGCGCCTGAACACAATAAAGGAGCTTCCGCTCAAGTTCCAGTGCCCTCAAGAAGCCACCTTCCATGACTTAATCCAGAAGCATCCCAAAGTCCACCATCACCAAAGCTTGCAGCTTGCCCTGGGGCTGCTGCTTTGGGACCACCTCTGCCACTTGAGACTCAGCTCACAACCCTTTCCCAAAGTGCTGTGTCCCAGATGTTTCACTGTTGATTTGCATGGCAAGCACTCTGCTCCCAGAGTAAAGCTCTGCAGCTCACCAGGCTTGGGGACTGGGGTCCCAGCATGTTCCAAGGAGCCTTACACACCTTACAGGAGCCACCCAGTAAACATCCCGTGTGGGGAAAGCAAACCGCGTGTGAGTGGGGAAAGCAAGCCAGCACCCCTCTGCACCTGTACATACTGGGTACTGAGCTGCAAAGCCAGGGTGCTCCTCAGCGCCTAAAGGTCTAGGATTTTAAGGTTTCTTCTAAATTCAGCATGTGGCAACTCCAGGAGGCAAGAAAGGCAGCAAGTGAGCAGCTTCTGATTTCTGACTGAATGAGGTAATGGGTACCTCATTACCACTCAGTAAGGAGAAATCCCTGACAGGAACAGGTTTCACATGTTAAACACTTGAGAATTCACTGTGGCAGCGACTGTAACCCTGTGTGGATTTAACAACTTATTTTAGAGGGATTTCTGACTGTGTCATTTTTAATGTTCAAAGTAGCTCAAAGACAGCAACACTCTGTAGTGGTTATAGGCAAAAGAAGCGCAAATCTGTCACATTAAACCCTTATCTATGGGCCAGATCCTGCAACCTCAAGTTGATAATTGTCTCTATGTCCTTTGCCAGCTTGAAAACGCAGCTGCAATGAGTACTACTGGACCAGCAGCAGCTGCAAGTTACACCCATTGCAGTATTCCCCTGGTATAGCCTCAAAAGTACAAACTATTATGAAAAATATTCAGCTGCAATAAAGATTATCTGTAAGTATAGGTTTCATTAGTGTTTTATTTTGCATGAGGTTTAAAATCACTTTTTTTGCTTTACGACAGAAGCAGATGCTAAGGGGTATTATATGCTGGGCCTATATAGGTCCATGGGGAAAAAGAAACCAATTCAAATTGTTTTCCTGCTCTCAGAAGGCAGTAGGATCACATGACAAGCACTGCAGAAGCACTCCCTACTAAAAATAGCATCATTTTAGGAAGATATTTCAGTCCTATCTTGAATTCATTAATTATTCACTTCATCTGCATTTTTTTTAGCATCATCATAAATTTCTATCTTTGCAAGAACAGTACTTCCCCATGCCCTGAAGGAGAAATTTTAAAATAGCCTCTCTTTATCTGGCACGTTTGATGGATCATGACAGTGCTGTGGCACACATAACTAGCAGACCTTGAATCAGGGGGTTTGCACTGTACTGTACTTGGGATGAGTTAAATGGATTTCAATCTTACAAATTCAATATTTATTTTACCAGCCTATCCTGTTTTTACTTTCCATTCACTTACAACACAGCTAAGTCTATTTTGTCCTTCAAAAATGGTAGAAATTCTTGTATAAGCAGTAGGCAAATACTTCATGAACTTGACAGAGCAGTAAGGATGCAGGATCAGATATGTAGGGACACTAACAATCAGCCTTTCAGAGAAGTGAAATAATTTGCTTATAAATTCATCAAACCTTTTCCTTCTAGGACACCTAGAAATTCTGGTTGTAGTCAGAAAGCACTGGAGCAAATCAGTGTCAGTGAGTTTGGATCAGATCCTGTAAGTATTGTGGGATGCTAAGATCCCATAATACCCTTCTTCCCATGCCCTGCAACGTCGTTACAATAATGGCTCATCTAATACCAAGAGAGACAGAAATCAACACCCACCAGGACAGTCATGCATGCAGAATCACAGAGTCATTTAGGTTGGAAAACGCCTTTAAGATCGTCGAGTCCAACCATTAACCTAACACTACCAAGTCCACCACCAAGCCATGTACTACCACCACCCTGCATAGCATTACTAACTCACACTCACGTTTTAAGTATGCATGCCATTATTCAAGCCAGAAATGAGCATAACACAGGGTGAGGCTGGCCCGTCCTGCCAACACCACCTTCTTGTCACACCAGCTTAGGATGGGAAAGTCTTGACGAAAGCAAACTCTTCCAGTATGGAAAGGATGTGGTGTTCCCTGATCGCAAGTGGCTTGCATTTCTACTTCTGGCTGTGACTTTCAGAAAGTCCCTCTATGCACAGTTGAAAGCAGGATTTAGCCCTAGAGTACAGCAATTTTTGCATACTTTTATTCTAGCGACTGACTTCTCTATCAATTTTCTAGTGCAAACATTTCCTTGCACCATACTTAGAGCTGCTAGATGTCTTTGTCGAAAGCTGACACAAATACCAAACATACCCAAGTGGAACAGCTATGGAAAGTAACCTGCATTCCTGTGAAAGGGGAGGCTGCCTGCCTTGCTCAAGTAATTTAGTTCAGGGCCAAATAAGGAGGTGACCTCAAAATTATATCAATCAGATGTTGCACCACATTCCACGTGTTTTCTATGAGGACTGTTCATGGAGCATTCAATTCAAAGTAATTGATTTTCATTTCACTATATTTCCACTCTTCACCTGTTCATTTTTTTAACTCAGAATGTTCAAATAATTGAATTGTACAAAGACACATATATCACAAGGACAAACCCCCAAGACAGATTTAATTCAGAAGTCTGCTAATACCTGGTCAGTATTAGCAAGCCCAGGACCCCCTTCCCTTCCTACATTCTCTACCATCTAACAAAGGACAAAAATAATTATGTTTTCCTATTTCCAGGCAGATCAATTAAAAGTGAGATTGTAAATTAATAAAGTACATAGTTACAGCCATCACAATGAAAGTTTTGCTAGCTTGTTTAAAAATAGCTATTCCTGTGAAGTAGTTCATTATAAATAAGTGAAAAAACCCACAAAACACATGTACACTGCTCAGAGAATGGTTTCAGGACTCTAAAGAACATAGGACATTTGTGATGCTTATTAGCTGAAAGAACAGTACAAGGTCCTATACAAAACACTTTAATATTCTTTCTTTCTTTTAAATAATCCTATGGAGCTAGAACTAGTATTAATTTTGTAATCTGACAAAAGGAAGCCTCTTCAGACCACCATTCCTAAAATCACAACAAATACCTTTCATGCCTAGCAAACTATTCTGTTCTATACCACGTATCATTTTCCCTTTTGCAAACTGCTACAGTGATTCATAAGAGACAAACATCTAACCCAGAACTCCAAACAACTATTAACAAGAAATATATCTGATGTAGTCAGCACTTCCTATACACCTGCTCCACGTTATCACCATATTAATCCATTCTGTCTTAATAAATCACGTTTGAATATATAATCTCCTAAATAATTTCATGGAAATCCCTCATGGCATTAACAAAAACTGTGTATAAATAAAAACTGTGAAGAGAAACAACAAAAAAACCTTATTCTCTTCTGAAGTGGTTTGCTCTGCTGTTCTGCCTACCAACACACACGTTTTACATGCCGTTGGCCCTTCCCATGCTGTAATGCAAACAGCCTCTAGAACATACTATGTTCAGCTAATAATTAACACTCATCCAGAGCTGTCATAAATAAAGGTCTAGTTTAGCATTTGCTGTGGTATTGTCTGAAGTCCCATGCTCAGCCTGTTAGTCTCTGGCTGGGTGAACAAACTCCAGCCACAATGAGAAGCCAAATACGAGGGTCCAAGCAGCTCCACTTTCTTTTCCAAATTAGACCACAGTGTGAGGCAAGCTCTGCACTGAGTGTCTGACTTAGTGAGTGTCACAGAGCTTTTTTCAGAATGTTTTTTCAGAATGCTTTGTTTGATAATTTGACAGAACATGAAAACAACAACAAAAAAGGAAAAAAAAAGAAAAAATTATCAAAAGGACCAGCTGACTGGTTTTTTGTGTTCGTGTCAGTACTTCTCCACAAACCTTTCAGAGAGAAACCCTGCAGGGCCGGAGGAGAGACAGGACAAACAGTCAGGCACCCATGTTGCCACTCACGCACATTTCATATTTCACAGCACTTCTAATGAGATGAGGGAAATCAGATGAGGTGTCCTGGCAAGACCGCAGTTAGGCAATTGCGTTCTCCCTCCCTGAGGTCACCTTGTACTTTCACAGAGATGTAGTATTCATCTTCCTTTCTTCTCCTAAGCCACTTAGTTAAAGTTATTTTTATATATAAATCCCCACTTACAAAATAAACATAAAAATGTGTGACTGTTCTGTGCTGCTGCCATGGAGCAGTTATGACAGTGCTTAAAGATCAATACCTTTCAAAACAAAAATCCCAAGACCCAAGAGAACCTGGTCCCCTTGGGATCACGATTGCCAAAAGCCACAATACCTACACAGATACGCACACTGTGGTGATTCTATGTCCTCATGCAGGCGACAGAAAGCCAGAGCTTCCTGAACAAAGCAAGCAGACTCCAGTATCAACAGTAAAATCCCAGGAGACTCAGTGCAGGAGGGATTTCACTGCTTCACCCCTTTGCCCTGTTGCACCACTTCTCCCACTCCCTTGTTCTCCACACTATCATGGACCTTCTCTGGAGGGATGAGAATGGGATAGGTATTACATTATCCCAAGGCTGTTTATGGAGTTCTTCTGACGTGAGCTCCAGGAGGATGAGATGCCAAATAGGCTTCAATCCATTTTTGCCACTGCCAGCTGCTCAGCTCTTGGTTTTACTGATATTCACCCCTTTGAGAGTCTCCTTTGCAGCATCTGTCAAGCTTTAAGCATGCCCTCCCTGGACATGAAATCATTACAGGACGAGCAACCCCACTGTGCCTGAGCTTGCACCTGCCAGCATAGGCTGCCCGTCAGCAGCCATGCTCCTGTCCATAAAGGCTTGATTTAGATCTGTCCAGCCAAGTGCATGAGATGAAAACTCATTTTCACCTAAACAACCAGAGTCTGCTCATGATGCTTTTGGATGTCATGACAAAACTCCTGGGACAAATCTCGGGCTAGGTAAGCTGTCACAGTGTCATTTCTCTGCAAGCTAACAAGCTTCCTTCTCCACACCACAGCGGAGCAGGACCAAGACAAAGTCAACTCTTACAAAACAAACAAACAAACAAGCAGGTGTGTTCCCCTCCCTTCCATGCCAGCAGGATTTGGCACACACTGTGCCATTTACTAGTCACACTTCTGACCTCTATTTTATTTTTGGTTCCCCCAGCACAATCAAGAACTGCAGTCATCAATGTTATCTAAGCATCTAATTCATAACGCTTGGCTGAACCCTTCCAGGAATCAGAAAGCAAGGTGGTATGCAATCTGATACAGGGGCCAGAGCCAATTTTTAAAGAAGAGGAGGGAAGAGTTCCTGCCAGCTTAAATGGAACATGGATCAGGCTTGCAACGATAAAAAGGCAACAAATATTTTAAGACACTAAAAGAACCATTTCAGGCATGCTCAGATTTACTGAAGACTGTAACTTGACCTACCCCAGCTCCCCACTCCACAAATTCTCTTCTATCAAAAGACAACATATATGTCAAACTAGAGCTGCTATCCTACAGCTACACACACATACTCTTCAGCCTGAATACTAGTTAAGCTTTTAACTGAATGGAGGTTTTTAAATAAAACATGCTTCCTTAAAAAAACATCCTTTTCCTAAGGTGGAACATAGCACAAAAGGGTTTTGTCAGTATTTTTTACTTTATTATGTGGTTCTCCAAGCACAGAACACAGGCTTAAAGGAAAGATGGCCCTCTTTCAGTAGAACGTGCTGCCTCTTGCAGGAGCAGCAAAACTCACATGCTGAAAGACGTTGTAAAGTGGGGGATAAGAGGCACTTAATCTGCGTGAGTCTGCACATGCAGTGAGTACCCCCCAAACTGGATTTATCAATCATAAGTGACGCATTTCATCTCTCAGCTACAAGGTGTCACCATAAAACCAGCAGAATGCCCAGTGCCTCTCATAAAACACTTTTGCCACAGGGATCAAATAATTATTATACATACGTAGTGATATAAATATACAATATAAAACTACTTCATGTTTTATTCTTTCAGCAAAACGATTTGGTCAAGGACCGATGAACAAAAACCTGTCTCTGTAGTTTGCTATTAATTTTATGCAAAGCTGCCTGCTAGGTAGTAGCTCAGAGGACAAGGACAGTACTGACCACATGGTCGTTCTGGATGACAAACAAACACAGCACCACAGGCTATCACAGTTCAGGAAGATCCAGCCCACCAAAATTAAATGCCACACATCCACTGGAGTCTTGGAAACCAACAAACTTGCCAGAGAGATTTTAAAAGCTACAATGCTTTGGTGGGCACTGCAGCAAAGAGTTGGCACTCTAAAATCTTTACCTGGCAGGACTCAATAGCATATTCAGTTTAAGTTGTTTAAAAATGTGGCCTTTTAATTTCCCACCTTTTTTTGTACAGGAAGGCCAGCATTTCAAAGAGCTGCTGCTGAAGAAAAGATGTCACATTTCCCCTTTCAGACAGCAGTGCTCCTCCACTGGCAAACACTTCTCATAAACGATCTCTCCAGAGATGACTCTTCAGACACTTCCCCCATTCCCTTTCCCAGGGGCAATTCCTCCATGAAGTCATGGATTTAGATAAGCAATTTTTAGTATTTCACTTTCTGAGTAGAACAAAAAGTATTTCCTTAATATTTCTCAGAAAACTCCCACATCTTTGGTGTTGCTATGCCCTGCCTTTGGGAAATGCTGGAAGTCAGGTGGCTCTGCTCATCTGTGAGACCCCTACTTCTCACATACACATGCACACCAGTGGACCTGTCTTTCAATGGGTCAGACTTCAGTCATGCAGTTAATTTCAGCTTTGATGAAAGAAGTTGTCATTCTGTCTGAAAAAAACAAGATATATATATATATATATAATACCAGCTTGAACAGAACAGGTGACTGAAGAGCTTAAAGACCAGGCTATTGGTCTTCAAGTCCCAGGTACCTGCAACATAAGGACTTTCCAAAGAATTCAGGTTTTTAGAGTATAAGGAAAAAAAGAACTTGATTTTTTGTTTAAACTTTACAACATTTTTATATTCCAAAATAACTCAAAAGATTTTCCTGAAGTCTTCCCCAAAAATTTTCCTATTCTGAGTCTGACTATACAGGAGATGTTGTCCTAACAAAGGAATCAGCAGGCCAAAATCCCCCTGGCTATGGAAGAGTATACAAGTTAAAAGACTGTCTCTAGATTGTAGACTCTCACAGGCAGGAACCTTGTCTAGATTTACATTTTTAAAATGATGAATACAATAGGGTTCTTATCTTGATTGGGATCTGCTGATGCAACCATAAAATTAATTGGTGGGTTTACAGGAGCAGGTTCAATCCTGATTCCACTGAGGTCAATGGTATTTCAACCATAATAGAATCAAGTCAAAATTTCTCCTGAGTCACAGTTGCCTCTATAATTGTGTTAAATTTGAAGAGCAAAGTTTAGCAGATTAAAGATGTATGGCCTAGGCCAGACCTCAAAAGTATGCAGCATCCACACCTGAAGACAAGTTTTACCTCAGCAGCAGTCTGTGGTACACAGATATAAAATCTTATCTTCAAATCAAAAGTAGTGGCAGAGGTCTGCCTTTATAAAAGGAATGAAAAGGAAACAAAAGGGCTTTATAAAAGGGGGAAATATGGATTTGCACTGTAATAGGCTTTATTTCTTAAGCTTTTTGAATGCAACACAAATGAATTGCATTACTGTCCATCACCAAATCATCCAGAGCACATTTAAACCCCAAAGCAAATCTCAACTTAGACAAAATCCCTAATGAAGTCCCTGCAGGGCAGACTTTGTCTACTCTGTCTTTGAAAATGATGAATGGCAAAGTGGGAGAGAGTGCCACGTTCACATCTCCCTGGATCCTGAATCAGAAACAGAGCACATCAGATCTTTATCTGATGCAGTGAATAATCCCCAAGCACATCTCAGTGTGTCACCGCTGCTGATGCTCTTTTAGCAGGTCACTTCAACACGGTATTCTCACATCAGCCAAAGACACTGAACCTTTTCACAGCTCTGGATAGTTAACACAGCTAGCTCCAGAAATGTTCAGAGCTGTGGTGACTGGGAGCTACACAACTGCAAAGAAAAAAATCTGAAGATGTCTCTCTCTTGCTTGATGGGTAGGATTTGGGTTTGTGATTCAGTTATGCCACTTCAACAACTACCTGCTTTCAGAAGCACAGTGCTCAACCCATCTCCCATTCCACATTGCACTGGATTCCCTCACTGAGCACTGGTGCTTGCCCAAACAGGCAGCAAGCGAGTTTCAGGAAGCTAAACCAGAAGAGAAGCAACCCTACAAAAACAAACAAACAAACAAACAAAACAACAACAAAAAACACACACACAAAAAAACAACACCCAAGTTTTTTTCTGTGGCTTTAGATCCCTACAATAACCTCCTGACACGTCAGACAAGTGTTGGAGCAAGAAAAAAGAAGTACACAATAGAAGGAGGAAACCAGAACTGCCCTTTCTAGAAGGGGGTTTCTGCAAGGTATTAGATCACATTGGCTGCCTCCTCAAGCAGCATCTCTAATCTCCCATTTTCATAAGAACATAAAATTCCAGACATCTTTAGTTAGAGGAAAGCAAATCATCAAACTAACGTTTGAGCTGGATCTTGCTTAACAAAGCTTAGCTTTTTATATATGTCTAGACACGCACACACACATATATAATACATAATTTATGTAGAAGATACTCTAATACTTTCCTGTCCCAGGCATGTAGTGAGAATCCAAGATCAGCAGTGAATTACAGACCAAGGTAATGAGGTCACTGAAGGTTTTCTCTCATACAAAATTATCTTCAGACCTAGTAAGCATCTGAAATGAAGTCCTCTGAGGAATATCAAAGATCTGAGGAAAAGTGTAGTATCTATCTCATAGACACTATTAGTAGGTGTCCCTCTTTGGTGACAGGTGTTATAGCCTGTGAAATTCTGATTTAAAAAGTACTTAAGCCATAGTTTAAAAAGCACCATAACAGTTTCTCGCAGAGCTTTCTCGCTGTGTCAGGTTTATTAATTGAACTATCAATTCTTCCTAAACCAGTACCCACATCTCAAACAACCTTCCTTTTCTACTGAGTCCTTCATACCTTGCTGAATGGGTTGCAGTTTCTGCTTTCATCCCCAGTGCTAGTACCTGTGGAGAACATCATTTAACAACACTTAGTTTCCAGGAAAGCTGCCCATCCAAATTCCAAAAGAC
The DNA here is from genome assembly GCF_022539395.1 of Myiozetetes cayanensis. NCBI lineage: Eukaryota > Metazoa > Chordata > Aves > Passeriformes > Tyrannidae > Myiozetetes > Myiozetetes cayanensis. The sequence goes on along the minus strand of NW_026087742.1, from coordinate 44,050,712 downwards.
ACTGTCTGCAAAGGTGCAGTAGATGAGGTAGCTCAAGTTTCAGGGCTTTTCTCAGACTTATGCCCTCCACAAAGGAAATGTCCACAATAACAGAACTGTTTCCTGCTGTACAGTGCTTCATTTCCCAGCTGCCTGCAAAATTCCCTCTGGCCAGCTCAAAATCTCGCTTCCTCACAACCTGAAACTTGACCATTATCCAACCTAAGCTTTCTTGTGACCCATTCAAACCAATCAATTCTTGTACTCTATCTCAAGGACTTTTTTTTTTCCTCCCTGGTGTTAAACCTCAACACATTTACAGAGAGCAAGAGCATACCCTCTCAGTTTTCATTCTGCAGGCTAAGTCAAAATCTTTAGACTCTATCATTTGATAGCCTTTTCATTCCCCTGATCAACCCAGTAAGCCCTTTCTGCACCTGTTTTGGTTTCAATTCATCTTCTTTAACACAAGTGACCACCTGCATTGTGCATTTAGACTGCATCCTCACAGTGCTGTATGCAGTGGCACTGATTGAGCTCTCCCTGAGCCTCACAGGCACTTTAAGTCATCAAGGCCCTTCCGTGAGGTTGCCTCCTGTGCTGGAAATATTTCCCAGCTTAGCAAAAATTTCAATAACACATCACTACCTTTTTATGGCGAGATGTTTAATGTTCTTAATAAAAACAGGGAATACAATGAATCCAAGGACCAATCCATAAAAACTCCACTAATAGCTTCACTCCAGTCTAACACCTTTCAGCACTCCCCATTTCTGTCTTCTCTTCAGAGTTTTCACCATCTATCGTACAAGTCTTCTATTAACACTAATTTTATCCACTGTAACAAATGCTCTTTTCTGTAGGTCATACCTAACACAACCCTGCAGATAAGCACAATTTCCCATTTCTAGAAAAAGAAATTCCTACCGAAAATAAAATACTAGGCTTGCCTGAAACTATTTATCCTGCTTCAGTAAACTCATTTTGCATGTACATCCAGGTCCTCCTTTGCTGTTTCATTTAGCAGCACATTCCTATGCCCCGAGCACAACCCAAGCCAGACTGACAGCCCTTCAGCCAAACCATGCAGCCAGAGGTACATACACACACACTTGAGGACAGAAAACACCTGCATTGCCTTGGAGAGAAGCAAACACTCCCTCACCAGGGCTTGATCCCACCTTTGTGCTACACCTTCCAGTGACTTGGGAGGGAACCACTGTGGCTGAAGGCCTTCTGCTTGGCCAGATTTGTTTTCCACTCTCCTGCTTCAACTCCCCAGGCAGCAAAGAAACCCTTGTGCCAGGAAAAGGGAGTGGATGGATGGTTGAAGGGAAAGTAGCTGCTTCTTTTAGCTGAGGTGTTGGCTGCCCCTGCTCCCTTTGTTCATCCCGTGACAGGAAATTCCCCAGACCCATGTTACCACCCCAAGGAGTGTATCAGAAATAGGACTAGTCCACTTAGCATCCACATTCAGATTGTATTCCATTTACAGTTCCATCTGGGTATACCATGTTGGCAAAGACTCCTGTTTCTTTTCATTTAATAGCTTAAAACGTTTTTGCTTTATATCATAGTATACGTTTCAGGACCCAAATAAGCTTTATTGCAGGAATTTCCATTTTTATCCCCATGCTTCTACACCTCTAAGACACATGCTTTTCTGCAACCTGCCCTTCTCCCATTCCTCACAGACACTCTGCCAAGCACTCACAGCCTTTTAGTCTCCAAATCCTTGCTTGCAGTTTCACCCTTGCTGGGATAGCATTTCCACAGGATTTTTGCATTTCTGACAAAGTTTCAAGTTTCCTTTACATTCAGAGCCATAATCACCTTTTTGAACTGGGCCTCTTCAGATCTCAGAGTTTGCCCATCAAATTAGCTACAGGCCTGCTTCTTGCAGTCTCCTGCTTAAAGCAGATTTACCCAGGAAAACACGGGTAACTGTTGTTGCTAAAACACACCAACAGGTTTTTGACCATGAGAGTGCCAGCTTTTCCTGAGCAATGCTGCTTGTGAGGAAAACCTGACCACTCCTTGCAAGTCAGCTCCCATAACAACTGCCTTCTGTCTCTCCACCATTTATACCATTTACTAAAGGCACTTTATTATTGTAATAATAATAATAGCACAAGCAGAAAGGCTTTAAACCTGGTGCTGCAGCCATTACCCCTCTGGGATTTGACCACTCTCAGCCTAGAAGTCTGTGCCTTCGCTCAAGGAAATGGCATTCAATTCTCCTTCCAAAAATTATGCACTGTAACTGTACTGTTTCCAGGCTCCACTCAGCCACAGTACTTGTGATGAACACTGATGAACAGATAATCCAGATTATTATTAAACATTAAAAAAAAAAAGATCTCTGTGAAGTGTATGGAAAAGCTTTAGATCAGAGGTGTTTAACACTAAAAGGAAAGTGTGATGACACTGCAGGGTCATTTATTTATTTATTTAGATGCCTGTAGTGATCATACACTTGGCCCAAGCTGTTCCCAACATGCACTTTCAACCTGTTTTTTTCTTGAAGTTGTTTCCGTGCACCTTGACCTACCATTTGAAGGGCTGAACAATTCCCTTCCTTTATTTGCATGGGAACATAAAAGATATTTTTAGAATGCAGCCAAACAAATCCATGTCTACATCAAGCAATTTTCAGTAAACTATGACAAATTGTCCCTTTTTTTGTCAAAAAAAAATTCTGTTCATCTATCTTTGTAGCTGCGTAGCCCTTGCAGGACTGTGGGGACCCAAACAAAAGCATAAAGCACTGCAGGTGCAGCCCTGCTGGGACAACAAAGAAGCATATCGTCACCTCCCTACACACTTGCTGGGAAAACATGTTTCTTCAAGGACAATTCTCTCTCTCGCTACCCTCCTCCACCCTCTCCCTAGTGTTTTAGGAGCAAAAGGCAAGTTTAGTGTCCCAAAACAAGCTTACAGATAATTTTTTGAAGGTCAGCAATTTATTACCCTGTTAAAAGCGTTCTTAAATATCACCTTGCAGCACACACCCTGTAAGTCAAACCCAGAGGTGTGGAGTTCCCTCTCTGGTTCCCAGTCTGGGCTCTTCAGCCCTGTACCAGCTGCTCTGTGGCCACATGAAACTTCTCTTTTTACTCTCCCCTGACCTCTCCTTCTATGCACTTCAGGCCCTTTCCCTCTTCCCCAGAAGTCCACCATCTCCACTCCTGCTTTATTCCTTCCCTCTGCACAGCTCCCTGGTAGCTGCTCCAGGACTTCCAACTACCAGTATTCCTCCTGACCATCCAACCTGAGCTGTCTATTGTGACCTGCCAGGGTCACAAAGAGCAATGAGGGCACCAGCATTCCACAGAATCATAGAATGGTTTGGGTTGAAAGGAACCTTTAAAGCTCATTTAGTCCAACCCCCTTGCAATGAGCAAGGACATCTTCAACAACATCAGGTTCCTCAAAGCCCCACCCAATCTGACTTTGAATGTTTCTAGTGATAGGGCATCCACAGTGTGTCATGGCAACCTGTTTCAGTGTCTCACCACCTTCATAGTAAAAATTTTTTTCCTTATATCTAGTCTGAGAAGAGGAGTGGGGAAGGTCCATGTCCTTGGGAGATCGGGGGGGGCCAGGGATGGTAGCAGTGGGACATAGCACAGCTCTCTACTGCTGAAGCTCCCAGGACAACCAGAGCAGCTGAGGCGAGGGTGTTCCATGGTCTTGCTGTGCTTGAGACAGTACAGGACTGCCTCAGAGGACAGCCTGCAGTGGGAACGACGGGCATCCCATGGTATGGGTACACATCACCGCCTGCCACATGGGTGCCACCTTTTAATATTCCCAAAGGCAGCATCACAACGCCCAAGAAAGCGTGAAGGTCTTGAGACTGATCAGAGAGACCTCCCTCACTGCATGGCATGGCCCTCAGGGACACAGCTAAAACACATTTGCAAATGTTCTTGTCAGAGGGGTTGGAAAAAGCTGTTTGGCACTTGGGAAGGAAACAGTCTTTGAATCTTCTCTTAACACCCTTAGGGTCCTGTCTGTAGTTTATATTTTTCCTCTTTTCCAGTGACAAGCACAGTAGCTGTTGTAAAACATGATGAGTCATAGCTGCAGGCTGCAAGGGAAAGACAAGGTAAAAGGAGAGCAGGGACAGACAAAACGGAAAGCTGCTGTCACTAACCAGCCTCCAAGTCATTGCTGTGTAGCTACCACCGGCTCCTCTGCAGTACCACATGCATATATCTCTAGCTTTCCCTGGCTAAATCCATGGCTTGAGGAAGAACTTGAGAACAGCCATACTATGTTACACATATCTGCCTAAGAGCAGCACAAGAGTCACTGTGCCCTTCTGACCAGAAAGTGCAGTCAGAACTGCCCACTAACTGTGGGAACTTGGGAAGAGTTTGTCAGGTAGCTAATCTAGAAGAAAAGCAGAACTTTGAGAAGGCCAAGACCAACATGTTTTGATCAAGATACACTGAAACTGCCTTTACTGTTGTCTTTCATGAAAACTGTCAGTGATCACCAACCCTGGTTGCGCTGCTTTGCCATATGTCCCATCTCCAGTGGTACCACAAATACACTGGGAAAAATCTTCCTGTGACAAATGTTTCAAACACAAACATTGAAGGATAGAAATCTTTTAGGTCACTGATTTGATTCACACCTAATATACTTTTCATGCAGTAATTTGAATATGAATATGACAGTGTCATGGACAAAGGGCACCTGTTCCGATAGTGTCAAGTACTGAATTCTTCTCAAGTGGTGGGTCTAAGCACCTATTTAGATCCACAAAGTTGATGTAGAGCAGTACCAAGTATTTCTTGGGCTACTATTCAGTTGTGTGTGGGAAACAGTTTTCCCACCTTAGGAAACAGTTTTCCCACCTTAGGAAACACATTCACAGTGTCCTAAGTGGACATGTCACTCCATGACAAAGCTGGTGCTATTCATGGCCCTTTGAAAAGAAACCAAGACAGAGGGATCCAGTTCCCAGCACAGCAGCACAAAGACAACTTACTGGTGCTACAGAACAGTTCAACTCAAGTGACTGCTCTGCTTAATGCAGGTGAAAAACTGAATTAAGTTTTTTGTAGTCTATCATATATCAGTCTCAAACCTACTCTTGCTTAAACTAGTCTTCTGCTTCACCAGAGAGATAATTACATGCTGGATTGTGCCTTGATCTTGTTCATGCTGCAACATTTATTCCCTCAGAGAACTTAACTTTCAATTAAGTGGACTTTTTGGCCAAAACCAAAATGTTGTCACTTAAAAACGTCCAGCCACTTCTACACAAAAATTTGCTCTGAGGTCTGCTTATCTCAGTGTTTCTAAGAGAGCTGACAGTTGCTGAAATATAGGCACTAGGATTGCTAGTGTTGACAACTCTTTAAAGCATCATCACATTGAGTAGCCATTAGAGGTTATATTTCATTGGAAGTAATGTAATTCAATTACCATCACTCTTTAGTATGTCCCATCTCTGGAGGCTGACAACAGGCCGTATCATCCATCAAATTTTAACCTGAACTTTGCATTCTGGCCTCATAGATTGCCAGTTCTCCATTATGAACGGCTTCATATTTTTAGTGTCCTTTCTTAGGGAAAAGAGGTTATCCAATTATATTCCACATCCATCTGCCTGCCTGTCTCTCCTTCCTTGGCTTTTCAATGAGTTTCAATCAGGAGGCAAAGGTCTTCAAGAAAATTAAGTTCCTATCAGTTTTGCAACTAGTCAGAGGCATGGTAAAGAAGAGAAATCATTTGCACGTCCCACTTGGGAGTGGTAAACTATGCAATCCCTGCAAACTGACAATCTGGTGAGCATGGACAGCTAATACTGTCTCTTTCTCCATACAAGAAACACAAAAGGCTGAGGAATTTGTGCTATTGCAGGGACAGAAGGTCAGGGAGACCCAGATGTTGTCCTGTGAGACACAAACCCCTAGGAAAGCAAGCTCCTTTAGAACTGCTGTTCATAGAACAACTATTTCATAAATGCAGTGAACTTAATAATATACAAAGAATTTCTTGTGCATATTTCTTCAGCAAAGAATGTTTTGAGTAATTCACTCTGACAGTCGAACATATTGCAAATACAAAATATAAATTACACAGAAAAGTGATGTAACATTTGCTTTCCCAAGTCTATGCGTTTGAGCTCTATCAATAAGCACATTTTCTTTCTCAGAATATCTGAAATGCAGAGTAACTGATTCACTATGTTTATAAGTTTAAATGATTACTCTTACTGATGATTATCAACATTACTGATTCATATTACTGTTGTTGTTCTGCCTTTTTGCTGCCTAACAACCATAAAAGTACTCATGACTTTGCTAGTTCTTTATCACACTCATCAACTGCACAACTATTGTGACTTATGACAACTTATTCCTCAAAGGCAACTTTCTGTCATTGCATCCATTCCCTTTCTCACTCCCTCTCCATCCATCCAAAATTTACCTCCTCCATATTGCCATTTACGCTAAATCACTTTTCTTTGGCCTTTCGCATTCACTGGCTCTCACCAACTCTATAGCTACCCCTCTCCCATGTCCACACATCCTCCATCCCAGTCTTGCCCCTCATTCTACTACCTCTTTTTCTGTCTCCCACATACACTATTATCTGTATTTTCTGGCTTCCTCCCCTAGCCTGCTCTTTGCTCAGAAGATAGTTCCCTTCCCCTCACTCACACAAAACTTTACTAGAAAGAGATCAGTGAACTTGGAAACCCTTATAAAAACACTTCTGCTGGACTTTCCTGGTCTCACTTCCTTATACTCCTCCATGGATCACATTTATGGAAGCTGAATTTCCCTCTTACTCCTTCTGTTCCACCTGCCCACTCACCACCAAAATCTCATGTTTTCTCCCACTCTCATTGAGGTCCCCACCTTTTCCCAGTTAGTGCTGCTCCCTGTGGCACAGTTATCTTCAGCTACACCCAAAGCCATTCTCTATCACTTTAACTTCTTTTTGAGTATTTCTCTGCAACGTTTACTCCATCAGTCGACCGTTGTCACCTTCTCCTCTGCTTCTAATGACCCTCTGTGAATGCATAGCTTCACTTTGCTTTAGACATTTGCTTACCCTTCAATCCTTCCATCCTCTTCCTCAAAGACAACTCCCCACTAGCCCTTGTAAACTTTGGAGGTTGATATTTTACTGCTAGAAGAGATTGCCTTCTACTGTTTTGGGGAGTTACCTGATCCATTTCAGATGCCCCTTGCCCACAATCTAGCCAGGGTGTGAACTCCAGCATACATCAGAAGACTCAAGCATTCCCAGGTAAGGGTCACATCATACGCGCGTGCGCGCGCGCACACACACACACACACACACACTCTCTCTCCTCTGCTGGAAGACAGCCCATGCTGCTGAGAACAGTCACCCATCAGCTGCAGGTAGGCTGGCAAACTCCCACATCTGAAATACCAAGTTTTACTCCTCCCTCATAGCCATTACTCACTCCTGCTGCCATCCCTTAGGGAGCACCAGCAGAACATTCAGGACAAGACCACCAAGCCTCTTGCCCTCATTCCCATACTTTTTATAACTTTTGTCACACTTCTGTTTCTCATTTTCTCATCCACATATGCCGCCCTTTCTCTCACGCTCTACCTTATTTTGTCAATTCCTAGAAAGCTCTCTGCCTACGCACAAAAGGAAGCCACTTTGTCTCAGTTTAAGTCTCTACTGAAAGGACACATTCACAAATCTTACAGTACAACCTTTAGTCTTCAATGCCCAGCTCTGGCCAGCAGTCTTTATTGCTTGTGTCTGAATTGCCATTCATCTGCGTTATTACTCTTTCCCAATTTTGTCACCTTTTCCCTCTCCCATATTCATTATGTCACCCACAGGGTCTAGTTTCAAATTAGATTGCAAGACATTTGGAGCAGAAAAAGTGCTCATACAGTATATATACCTAATGCAACAGGAGGTTGTAGAAGCTAGCCTTTCCCCCAGAGAATAAAAGGATCATAACTGCCCAAGGCTAGTGGGAACTTACCGAGCCGTACAGTTCCCCTTTCTCATTCATTCCAAGGTAAAGTCCACTGTCGACTCCTCGGATGCTGACCAAGCCCACTGCTATACTGATAAATTCCAGTATACCTATAAAATGCAGGGGAAAAAAACAAACAATGTATATATTGTTTCCATTGAAAGATTTTTTTTTCAGATGTAACTGATCCCTGAATGTCAAGCAGCTATTTTTAAGGCTGTTTTCCCATTTTCTGTATTGTTTAGAGGAAGATGAGGAAAAAATGAATATACAACAATTAACGTCCTTTGAGTGCCTGTTAGAATGATGAATTGCAGACAGCATTAACATATTAAATGAAAAGATTACTCTAAATCTTTCTCATCCTTTCCAAACACAAGCTCAGTTACGCTCTGATTTGCACAACAGATAGCACATTCAGAGAAAAAAAAAGTTTTTAGAGTGCCCAAATTAGCAGAAGCGAGGAACTTATGAAATTTGTCTTGCAAAATAAATTCTGAAAAAATACGATTTAATCAGAATTGTGAGATAAAACAATGTTACACATGGAACCTAAAGATCTACTTCCAGACATCAATGAATCAGGAATACAGGGAAAGATTTACTCACAGTATGATCTTCCAGAGGCTTGAGAAATGACAGTCCTTAGTATATTCCACTTTCATGAATTTCTGTTTAGATAGTAACCATTCTCCCTGATATGTTATTTATTAATCTCAAATTCAAAAAATAAAATATGCTTAACCTAAGTAATAATGTATACATGATTAACCCCTCCCATGCACAAAACAGCAAGCTTACACAGACATTTGTGCACATAGAAATAATATTTTGCCAAGAAGCACTGCTTACGCAAAGCTCCCAGATTCAGCATCCACGTGAACAGCACAGCAAGTATCTGTATTAAGTATTGGCTCATCTGGTTCTAGGGGCTTGGGGATTTTCTGGCAGCCTTCCCTGCAAATTGCTTTCCTCTTCAATGAGGATGCTACCAGCCAAACCTTGCATAAACCTAGAATTCTTGTCTAAAAAATGGAAATTGCTTTCTATTTGGGAGTACTCATTTTAGACAGTAATGATCTCACAGGAGTTATCCAGCAGCACTCAGAAGCACGCTGCAGTATTACTTTCTGAGTCACAAAATAAAGCACAGAGTAGCATTTTCAATATATTCTGTGAATTTTCATGCCTAAGCACATCATATAACTATTTTTAAAGCTCATTAGAAACTATATATACATGAAATAATAAAATAACAGTATAGTATGTGTTGAGCCTCAGGTGGCCAATAAAAAAGCACTTTCATGGATTTTTTTAACAATTAATTTGGCATCTCCCACAAAATAGTTGAGCACTAATCAATAACAGGCATGAATCACATAAATCTAACATGGCACAAGTTGAAGCCAATAGGGAAAATTTATAGCCCGGCTAATGTAAAGATGAAAAGTATTCCCTGTAAGGGACTATTGATCATTACCTTATATATTATTCAGTACTACAAACACCATAGTCGTACTGTTTTGATAACCCTGTTTTAAGGTCTGGGCATCTTAAACCATTCTCTACATATGCACAAATAAAAAATACTTGGGGGAAATATTTAGTAATTGTGGATTCTTTTAAGCAATATAAAGTGGCAGCATGCTGTTTATCTGGTATATGTAGTATCTCAGATACAATCGAACCATTGAAACAATTTAAACATTCCCATTATATCTGGACAAGCAAAACTTCCAGATTTGTTACTAAGGCTTTTTCTATAAAGCCTTTACCAAAATACCATGTTACTTGATACATGTTACCAAGCAATTTTAACTGAGGTTAAATCTTACATCAAGTGTGTATTATACAGTACTATAACTAAGTTAGTGAGTCTGGCATCTTTCACAACAGTCTAAACGTAGTGTTTAATTGTTGTCCTCATTTCAAATATTGCACACTGCTTAGTGCATAAAAAGAATAAAAAAGCACTGTCACGTCCTATTGCAAGTGCAGAAGATGAATTTAAGGTACTTGGCTAAGAGCATATTTGAGGTCAGAATAGAGACTTCTTCATTTGAAATATTCAAAAGCCTATTCACAGCAAATTTTATGTGCCATATGAAGTCCTTCAAGAGATTATCTGGGGCTAAGCATACAGTCTTACAGAAGTCTTGTCAGTTTAAGGATTTCATGATTTGCCCCTACAGTTCTGTGAATATTTTCACTGTATAGTTTCTATAATATAGTACTTAAGACCTGAACCAGATATTAAAATAGATAATCCTCTCCAAAATGAGGCTGGATCAAATGGAAATCAGGACATCTACAAACTTTAAAAGCTAGGGCCCTATTTATAGCTAAAAATGGGGAAGGGAAGCTGTGAGGAAATAACTGTCTCAGTACATGGGGTACCAAATTTCTCTTCACCAGACACTGAAGCACCACTTCAGTGTAAAGACCCATTCCTTCACAAGAAGCTTAGGAAGAAAGTTTATTCCCTTTATGCCCTTCATGCACCTTCTTCTACATGATCCAACTTTGACCATGCTGAATGGCAGCAGGACACCAGCCTGACATAAAGGCTGGTCATGCTCTCCTGTCAGGGTCACAAGTGAGAGGGAGTGAATTGTTCACAAATGTGAAATTTTAACTTTCATCTAGCTTAGCTCTAGTGAAGAACAGGCCTACAGAAAAATTTCCTTTGGCTTTTAAGCGATGGATACCCCTGCAACTACACGGTCTTTTTGTTGTTGCCACTTTGCCCTTTGCACATTTTTGTCTTTGGCTACATATAGGCTTTCTTTGTATTGATGGGTTGAAGTAGTTTAGCTTCCCCTTAGAACTCTAACGCACTGAAGACGATGACGAAGACGGTAAACAAGTATCTCTGCCAGCCAGTTCTTTGTAGGGCTTCCAAAGGAAGCGAAGGGCAGGGGAGGGTGAAGGACTGCCCAGACCCTGCTCTCCCCGAGCTGCTGTGCGTCCAACGATCGCCCACCTCGGGAAGGGCAGTGGGGCGAGGGAAGCGGAGCCCTTCGTGGCTAAGAAGCCGGCGGGAGGACAGTCCGGTGACGGAGTGAGGGAAGGAACTTCCCCGGCTCCCCTCCGCCTCCGGCGCCCCCCTCCCTTGCTCCCGGCCGCCCGCCGAGGCTGCGGCGCGGGGCTGCGAGGAGAGGCGCGGGGCTGAGCGCTCTGCCGGGATGCGTCCCGCCTGTCGCAGCTGTCACCGCTCCGTCCGCTCCCCCACATGATGCCAATTAAAAGACGGGAGCGCAGACAGACACAGCCCCCCCAGGCAGCAGGGCCCTGCTTCAGTTTCATGCTCTTATAGCACCCTTGCCCGCTCCCCCTCATCCCCTCCCCTTGCAACGCTCAGTAGCGGGGGAGACTGTCGAGGCCGCTCGGCGCCCTTCCCTCCCCCTAAAACCTGGCCCACAATTCCCAGTCCCGGGGGCCAGAGCCCTCCCCGCACGCATCGCCTTCCTCCCGCCCGTGCTGTCTCTGGGGAGAGCCAGCAGACCGGGGTGGGGGCCAGGCCCGCCCCGCCGCATACAGCAGCAGAAGAGGCGGGCAGCCGCAGGGACCCCCCGTCCGTAGCCGCCCCCGCGCTCTCCCGGCCCTGAACCCGCCCCGCCAGCCCAGCGCCAGAGCAGGCAGGGCGGGCCGGGAAAGCGGGAGGGCGGGCGGCTGCGCGGCTCTCGCAGATGATGAACGCAGCGGTTCCTTGTAGCAGCAGGTCCCGGGGAGCGGAGGTCACCTGCTGACAAGCTTTTTTTTTTTTCCTTTTCCTGCATGCTCCTATTTTTTTAATGCTGTGCATGCAGTACTTGTGCTGACGCACAGAGGCACGCCTCTCCGCTGTTACAGAGTTCCTGAATTTACAATGACTCTAGTGTCTAGCCAGTGCCCTAGACTAAAGGAGACTGCATCAAAAAAAATTTCTTTTGTGACCCAGGTGAGATAAGACTTTGATCACCTGAGATCGCATTACGGGGGGGACCGAGCCGGGCTCTCCCGGGGAGCTTTTCTTTTAGAGATGGACATCTTGCTGCAGGAATTGCGAAATGCCAGGGCTCCCAGAACCGGGCGAGTATAGACACACAATATGGCTCGGTTTACTGTATGCAATAGGCACACATCCAACATAGCATCACAAAAGAATTACTCTTATCTGATGTCTCTCCAGAGGTGTGTGCGTGTGTGTGTGTTTGTGCGGGGAGGGGGATTCCCACAGGGCAGAGCCCAGAGAGGAGTTTACGCGCAGCCCCCGATGTTTTCTCTTTGTCCTCCTTATTCCTGAAGGAAAACTTCCTTCTGACGCGTACCCCCACATTCACACACACGCGCGCGCAGGTTTCCCTGCACACGCTCGGAGGAGACCATGTAAACCCCTTCTCCCTCGGGCAGCTCCTGAGATGGGATGCAGAGCTCCCCAGGATCATCACAAGACTTTACAATCACCAAAACCCAAATAGCATCTGCTATTCGGTGACCTCCCCGCAAACACAGCAACAATCTCAGGGCACCGATAGAAAAGCACCGAGATCGTCTTCCCTCCCCCAGAGAAGCCGAGAGCCCCAACACATCCCATGGGTTCACCGTGCCCGCTCTGCCCGACCCTGGAACGAGCTGGGGCATCACCGGCGCACTCCATGGGAGAAGAGTTATCATTGGGGCGAGTCCTCCGGGGGGAGAGGGAGATCAAACCGACAAGGAAAAAAAAAAAAAAAAAGAAATCAATCTATTTAAAGCCAAGGCGCTGCAAGGGATGGAAGAGCTGCCCCTTGGAATTGTCAGCTTCCTACAACTGCGGCTGGATAGCCATTTTTAAAAATAGACGCCGCGAGTAATGTGGTCACCGCCGCCTTGCGAAGGGGAGCAGCTGGCGGCCCTCCTCTGGGGGCGGCGGGGCCCCGCGGGCAGCCAGCCCCGCACCGCCCCGGCTGCCGGTGCGCAGCGCCCTACACCTGCTGCGGCCCCGCACCGCGCCTCCCTCGCCAGCTCCGCGCAGCGCCGCGCCTGCCGCTCTGTGCCCGCACCGCAGCGGGCTAGGGGAACCTGCAGCCGTAGCTCAGCAGCCACGCACGGCGTCTGCATGTGCCAAGGAAAACGCCTAGCTGCAAAAGCCCCCCCATTCCCCTCACTCCGCGGCTGCCTGAAACACTTTCCGCACTTTTTCTCGCCAGCAAGCTTGGATGTTGCCCCCCAGGGAGAGCCGCGACGCTCCCACTCGCCCTGCACCCACCCCCGTGGATCCCGGGCGGGTGGGCGGCGTGGGAGGGAGGTAGAGCCCGTAAGCAGCATGAGAGTGTCAGGGAGCAGCGGATGGCGGGGGATGGAAGATGAACCTGCGACCATGCGAGAACCTCAGTCCTCTCTTCCCCCGCCCCCCCCCTCCCCTTCCCTTCTGAGCCCTTTGGAGATCATCTCCTACAACACCAGCATTATCTAAACAGCCTCACAAAGCAATAAAATACAGCTTAGATATCGTTCAACATCTGGCATTAAAATACAAAGAGAGAAAAAAATCACCACAGGACTTTGTTTTTACGACCGAATTTAAGTGCTGTCAGGTTAGTTCACTCACAAGTTAACTCCTTCCAACAGCTGGGAGCGTGGTGAGCTAACCTGGTGTATTTTCCTCACCCTTCCTTAAGAAAAAAAAAAAAAACAACAAAGAATCAGCTCATCAAGGCTGTTTTAGTTACTTTCATGCATTCAATCTGCCAAGCCTTTAACAGACTCCTTGGCAGCAGGGAAGCTCCAGGCCCACCGGACTCGCGTGTGCATATGCATGTGCATGTGTGGATGTGTGCGTGTGCATGCACAGGCTCTCCGGAGCGGCCGGGGCCATCAGCCCCTTCAGCCCTCGCTGCTGAGTCACAAACAGCGTCCCTGGAAAGGAAATCCATGGAATGCTATTTCAAATTCGCTGCCAGCCTGACACGCCACACAGCTATGGAAAGGCAGATTTTGGCGCAGGATTCCCGGCGGGTTCCGGACCCCACCTGCGCTCCCTCCTTCCCGGGGCGCCGGCCACCGGCAACGCCGCACAGCTGCGGGTGCGGGCTCCGGCGGGCGGCGAGCACCGCTGCGGGTCGGCTGGCGCTGCCGGTGAATCCTCGCCGAGCAGCGAACCAGACTGGGTGTGCAGTTCGGGCAGTTACTAGGGCAGGTAATCGGCAGAGAAAACGAAAGAAAAGCCCTCGTCAATTTGCGTATAGGACGAGAGCCACTCCCTCCAGGAAACTCGGTGAATTTTAAATTGTCGTGGTTAATGATTAAAAACCCTTTAAACTCGCGAAATCAAATCATTCAGCAGAAACGTCCCGAGCAAAAATTCCACCACCACCACCTCCCAGTACGCGTCTGCTCTTAAGCAGAACTTGAGGCTACACAAACACCGCTACTAAACACCCGTCGACTTCGGCGAGGGCTCCTGCTCCGCCGCGGTGGTGCCGCTCGTGTACATCTGCACCCCCGGACACACTCATTTTTCCCCTCAGCGGATCAGCCATCAGCACAAACCCCCCTTCCCGCCCGCCTCGAACCCCCCACCGTCCCCCGCCCGCAGTTCTGCCCCATTATTTCATCACATGACCACTAAAGGGTTAAGGATAATACCTACCAAATCTGCTGTGGTCTTGCCTGGTTCCCTGGATAGTACCATTGGGGAAGATTTCTAAATGAAATCCAGTCCTGCAGTATAGCTGTCTCCGCCTGAGGATCCCCTTTAAATGGTCCAAGTCCGTGACTGCAGGCCCCCTGGGTAGCCCACCTGCCTCAGACTGACCCAGGTGGTCACTTAACAAAACCGGACTATCCACCGGCAAAACGGGCACATTCCCAAAGGGTACTGCATCCTGCACACCGAAATAGTTCCCAACTTCACCTAAGGGAGCCATCAGAAGATTCTGCTTTTAGAGAATGAGAATAAACAATAATGATGGTGCCAAACCCAGGAGATATAAGATTAGGTATATTCCACTCCTCTCCCCTCCCTAGCGCAGTTACAGAGAAAATGTTCTTTCTTCAATCCATTAAATGCATAAATAAAAGTAATATTCTGTTTTGACTGGTACAGGTTCAAGGTCAAACCAGTTAGTCTAAGAAACCACCACTTTATACTCACACACTGACATATTTATAAACATATAGATGTGTATATCTATATAAATGCATATATCCCCAGCTCTTAGCAAGCAATACGGTCTTCAGCCCATCCAACTGTAATAAAGAAAAAAATCCGTAGTTTCTCCATTTGGTTTAAGATAAGAATGATCATAGCAACTTAAATACCTAGGCGTTATAGGGATTTTTTTTTTTAAGATGCACAGGCTACGTCAGGATTTATGGATTCTGATTCCAGAAAGGCATGCGCTGTTTTTACTCTATAACAGACTGCATACATCAGCATGAATCCTGCAAAGGGGGAGGGGGGAAATCTCACGTTGTTGGCTGAGATAAATCCAAAAAAAAAAAAAAAAGGAAAAAAGAAAAAAGGAAAAAAAAACTTTTGACGTCCAAATCTATTATCCAGAATTCTCAGGAGGCTCAGCAGATGTCCACTGGTTTAGGATTATTGACGATCCACAAGCAAAGCAGCAACATACAAGTGCTTGTGTCTTTCTTGGCTGGCTCGAAACAGGTGTTGCTTCTGCAGGGCTCCCTGTGAAATGTTGTACTCCAGCACTGAGCTGCAGCTCTTGACTGTGGATCTCCATCCAGCACGCAGAGTGGCGCAGGAAGAGGCATTGGGCTGGGTTTAAGGTAGTCCTGATTGCTGCTGGAAGGATTCTCCGAGGTCCTAGCGCTCAGCTCTACCTGCTGCAATACCGAGCCGCTTCCAGCGCTCGGCACGGCGCGGAGCGGCTCTTGCCGCTCTGCGGCAGCGCGGCGCTCGCCGGCAAATAAATAAATAAGTGGGCGAAACTTTGGGGGAGGAATAAAGCGACGCGATGCTAAATATACCGCGCCCGCCCGCTGCGGGGAGCGGGCTCCTCGGGAGATGCCCGCATAGCCCGAGTCCCCCTGACATTGGCGGGGGGAGCGGGGCGGGCAGCGCCCTGCCTGCCCAGCCCAAGCCCGGCCCGGGGCCCGGCCCCGCCGCAGGGGAGGCGGAGGCGAGGCCGCCCCGCACCGCACCGCAGCCCCGGCCCGCTCTGCCGCAGGTAACCGGGCTGCCGCTGTCCCAGGCGGGGTTCAAACTCAGCTCCGGCGGGGCGCGTCAAGTTCGGGAGCTGGGGCTGGTCTGGGGGGTCCTTATCGCCCGCGCCGCATTTCTTGCCTTCTCCACCCTGGCCCCCCGCCCCGGCAGCCCGCAGCGCTCTCGCCCTGCCCTTGCGCTGCCGGAGGAGCAGTTTCGGGGATGCCAGTGCGGGTAAGCGCCAGGGCCCTGCTACCGCCCGGAGCGCTCCGGGGGCGAACCGGGGCTCCCCCCGCCCGGCCTCGGCCCTAGTATTTATGAACCCGGTGAAGGGAGGGAAGAGACGGCCAGGAGGTGGCATGGGGTGAAGCGGGGGTGCGATGCGAAGTACGTGTTCTCCTTTCACCCACGCCACCCCCCCCTCAAAAAAAAAAAAAAAGTTATTTAAAACTGTCACGAGAGACCCGGTGAGGGGAGAGAGGGTTTCTGTTTCCTCTTATGATGTTCAGGATTGGTATTATTGTGGTTTTGCCCTTAAAAAACTGCTGTGTTAACCAGCAACGGGACAGAGGGTCTCCTGCCTTTGCAGAAGAATTCTTGAGCAGACCTCAAGGACCGAGCACAATGCAGAACCTTGCAAGAGAGAGAGGACTATCCGGCAGTCCCTTGAATTGAGTGCAAAACCTGAACATAGGCTCTTCTGGGAATGCTGGGGAGAGAAAGAGGCAGGGAGAAAAGGAGAAGAAACTTAATATCTTGGGGGCTGAGGGGAGAGATTGCCTGGTGTGAATGATGATGTGCACTGCTGAGGTAGCGGGGTTCAGGAAGGTCATTGGTGGAGACTGGAAACAGAATTCTAGAGAAGGAGAATTTTCCTAGAGGCTTAATTAAAAATAATCGACTCTGCACATCCTCCTGCTTGATGGGCATGCAGTGGAGGGGGCAGTTGTCCTTGCCTTCTCCACCACAAAAGCTAGCAGTCCAGCTCTCACTGGTGCAGCCTTTCTGCATCCCCCCACTTGCCAGTGTGACTAAACATAAGAGGAGGGAGAGAGACTAGTTTCCACATCTAGCGGGGAAACTGCAGGGAAAAGCTGTGTCCTAAATCCCCACGGACCTTTATGGAACTGACACACTCCAACAAGCCACCCCCTTTTATTTGACTCCGTCAGTCTTTATTGCAAGTTGAAGGACGGGATATAGAAGCTTCAGAGCAGGGTCACATCACTAGTTCTGTACAAACCCACAAAAAGAAACAGTTGCTGCGTGTCAGTCCATGCATTTTGATGTGCAAGAGCAGAAAAACCCCTAACAACAAAGCAGGAAAGTCACTGCTCTCTGGCAAATAGTGCCAAAGCATTTACCCTGTATATCGGGTTTAAGGACACTGCTCTCACACACACACTGCTTATATCAGCGTGAACAACTGCAGAATGACTTGGGAAAAACTGCAGAACTCACCATGTCAAAAATCATTATTCTTTATCAACTCGATCATGGCAGTACCCAGAGGCCCCATTCAGGGCTCACAGTCCCATTGTGTCGGATACTGTAGACACATGTAATAAGAGAGATGGTCTATGCCCAAAGAGCTTATGATCTTAACCCATGATGAAAGACAACAGGTGTGTAGTACAGACCCATGGGGGAAGGATAAGGGAAAAACAGCCTTGAGAATAAAAAGCAACAGGCCTGGCCAGTGACAAGTGTTTGGTGTCAGAAGAAGGTTTTAAGGAGATTTGAAGGAGAACAATAAAGGAGCTTTATGGTTATTAATGGGGAGATTTTTTCAAGCATAATGGCTAACTTGGAAGAGAACATAACATTGCTTATTAGGAAATTGGACTGCTGAAAAGTGCAGGTTTGTGCCACTGGCAGAGGGAATATTGCTGAGAGACCAAAGAGCCTGGTATCTGGTGTGCTCTCAGTCTAGAAGCAACAGGGAAAGAGGCTCCCAGCAACTTTCCAGTGCTTTAAAATTTACATTTCTAGTTCCAGTGAAGAGTATTATGTGGGGTTTTTTCTCTAGTTCAGGCTTCAGTATTTTCCATCTTGTACCTCACACCAGCATACCTTATGAAAAATATCTGACAGTCAAGAAGAAAGTATTGGTATAGTTGCCTTTTTTTTAGAGAACTTAAATGAAAGCCCATAGGTTATTTGCTATAGGAAGTTTAGTGTTATAAAAGTGTTATCTAAGTTGAGGCTTTGATGTCTGAATTACTCATAAGTATCAAAGCCACACATGAATTATGCAGGACATCCCCAAAATTATACCCATCTGTGAGTAGGTGGTGTTCCAACCCTGCTTCACATAAAATGTATGTGTGATGTGTAATGTCAAACTTACTCCTTACAGAAGTTTGGCATTGCTGATAGCTGGGGCTGTATTAAAAACCTACACTTTTATCCCCGAGACACTGAGGCAGGAACATCCCTAGCTCCCCTCTACTCGAGATTCACACCCACTTCCTTTATACCCTCCTGGAATTAAAGACTGCATCTGCCACAGTGAGTCATCAAGAGCTTACTCATCAGCTTTATGCAGGATTTTAACTTCTGAGAGCAGAGTTGGTCAGAAGGATCCTCCATGTCTTGAGGAGTTCCTGGCACACGGTGTCCTCACATGTACCACACTAACGTGACACCTCTGCCAAGTTTTAGATATCGCGACTTTTTAAAAATAAAACTGTTTCACCTGTAGTGTGCCAACCAGCTCACTTTAAATGATCTTTTTACATATCAATTTTTGACTGTCATTTAAAAAGTAAATCAGCTTGCCTGTTTTTTCTTGGTTTATGGTTTTTTTTTCATTCCTCCAAATTGCATAATTTCACTGAGAGTAAAGAATCTTATTCTGGACCTTTTATGCATCTAACTAATTGATTTCCCAGCCTTGCAGATAGACAACTGAAAGAATTACATTATTAAAAAGAGAGGTGTAACAACTTTCCCATAAAATGCATGGCATTTGCCATTTTTACTAAAATGTCTTGAGGCAAAAAACTTTTAAAAGCTTTCTACAAATGGACAAAGATATAAAAATACAAAAAGTAATGCTATTTTCAGTCTTCTTGACAAATAAGGACTTTTAGGGTATTTTGAAGCATGATATAAACCTGGATATAAGACTATTAAGTAATCTCATTTCACTTGAGGCTGCTAGAATGGAGACTTCAAGATATAAACTACTTGTTCTTTAACATAGATAAATAGGAGCAATTTTAGGGCACAAATCATCTGACCTATTCCAGGCGTCTACTTTAGGATGGCATGACTCATGCTCTAAAGATGCTTAGTTCTTCCTCGTGTATGAAGGGAGCCTATATTAGATGTAGACTTCTACATGACAGAGGCCTAGATAGGACTGGATGGATCCCACCTGCTGCATTATACATGTGATTGATAATTTCCCCAGCATGGGTGGTGAGGGCACCAAACTATTAATACAGCTGCACAAATTCACACTCCAAAGAAAACTCAAGTCACCTCAGCAATGAAAAATTACTGAAGGTTATGATTATGAAACATTAGATTGCCTGGAAAAAGCCACAATGTTTGTGAAAATTAAAAAAAAACAAACAAAAAAACCAAATAAACAAAAAACCCAGTGTGAATCAGGTTAATTGGATTAACATAAGAAATGCCTACAAGTTTAGAAAACTTGAGCTAGAGGAATGTATTTGCTTTCTCACTTCAGCGACTGTAGAAAAAAATAGCAGTATTTATTACCAAAAAGATTCCTATAAGAATTCCAGAAGACAACAGAAAAGGGCTTCCTCCCAGTTCATCAAATTTTCACACTAGAGGAGTGTAAAATATGCAGTTTAGACAGAAAACTCCAAGAAAACATCAGTGTCAATGTCACCATGTAATACACAGTGACCGTGGGATATCTGACATGAATTTTTCATGGTGTTGTGGTATTTTGCGTTGCAGAGGAATTAGTGAATTCACATAAATAAGCACTGGCAGAATATGACGATCATAGGGACGGAGTTATCAGGCTCCATGTTCTAAGATACCTTAATTTAAGCACAAAAGTAAAAATATCGCTATCAGTCAGATACAGTCGAGTGCATTGACACGGATGTCAATATAATGTTTTGGAATATGTGTCCTTTTAGGTGCTACTTGAAGGTATACAGGGTGATGTAAGCATGAAAGCTGCCAAATATGTTTGAAATTTCTGTGATGTGTTTATTTGTACGTGGCTGGTATCTGCTGTTTTTAGTAATAAATTGATTTTCCATGATGTTGCAAGTTCCGATAGGTCAAGAGCCAAAGTGACACTGATTGGAAGGAGAAAAGTGGAGGTAATCAGAGTTGCCACGTGTGCAGGTGACTGCAGAGGCCTCCACATGGCAATAAGTTTCTGCAGCACGGCTCACAGAACTCACATGTTCTCACCCTGAGAACATGTTTGTCACTTCCAGTGCTTTGCCTTGTGCACCTTTCCTGCCCAAGCACACAGTGTCTAATCAGAGGTTTCTGGTTTCTTCATGCTCCCGTGCTGTCAGTGCTCATCTGCGGATGCAGGCTCGGGATGGTTTGTCAGCAGGCTACAGTGCATCTCTGAGGCTCTTCCTTTGGCTAATACACTTCCTTTGGAGATAGTTCACCACCTGAAGGATGAGGCAGCATTCGTACACCAACCAAGGCCCAGAGCTTCACCATAGCTGGATGCTACTTACCAGTGCTAGACTGGAGCTGCAGCCACCGATCAGCTTGTCGTCGTCGCCTGCCCAGGGCAGGGAGAAGGTGCCTTTCAGCACCTGCCCAGCTGGGCAGGAGGTGCGTGGGTGGCCCCATTTTTCGCTCCATGTGCGCTGCAGCAGGCACAGCAGCAGCCCAGCGGGCTGTCGCCCGATGGAGAAGGTCCGTGCCAGCTCCATGATGGCTCTACGCCCGCTTTCTGGGATGGCCAAAGGCCTTGATAGCTTTCCCGATGGAAGTGACTGCCTCTCCATCTACGGCTTCGTGGCCAAACAGAAAATTTCCTCCCGAATGGCCCTGACCCGTGGCCTGCAGCGACCACCCGGGGCTGCTCCCCACGTGGGCCGGAGCGGGACCGGGGGCTGCGGGGCAGGGGCAGCCGCCCCGCCGCGCTTGTGCGGGCCTCTCTTGCCCTCTAGCGGGCGAAGCCAGTGGGGCGGCCCCGCCGTGCCCCCGGCCAGCGCTCCCCGTGCCACGCCAGAGCCCGCGGCCCGCCCGGAGCCCCGGCCCCCGCTGCGGGACAGCGCGGCCGCACCACCCCGGCAGGGCGGGCGGCGGGCCCGGGCCGTGCCCTGGCTGCGGGCGGCTTGGCCGGCAGCGCGGCAGGAGGAGAGCTCCAGGGACAGCGCCTGTCCAGGGTGCCGTCAGCACCGCGCAGCCAGAGGCGGGGAGGGGGGCCCAGCGCCACGGTCCCAACCAGCAGAACGAAGAGCTGACGAGCAAGACCATAATGGGGCAGTCAGGGACACCATTCGTCTCTGCGATCCCTTCAGCCGGTCACGGTGGCTGACCGTGTCCCCATGGCTGGGACCAGCTGAGCAACCTATGGAGAGCCAAGGGGGAGCACGGGGCTACACGCACCTCAGTTGCTGGGCAGGCATCGTGTGCCCAGTGCTGCTGAGGCAGGCAGTAGTCGCCGAGGACAAGGGAGCCCTGGGCATGGCCTTGGCATGCAGAGATCTGAGACAGCAGTGAGCCCACAGCTGAGTGGGGTGGAAGTGATGCTGGAGGCTGTGCTTGTGGAAGGGAGGACATCTGTGCTCATGTGGGATGTTCTGACACACCATAAGATCAGCTCTTTAAGTTGTCTATCCCATGTTTACTAAGGATTCTCCTTTTCTGCTAATGAACTAGAAAATATTTCAGTATCCCCATCTCCATCATCTTCTTCCTTACCAGACCCAAATCAGTTATGTATTATCTCCATCTAACAAAAGATCTTACACCATCACTAGGAATTTATGCTGTACAAATGTTTTAGAAAATTTGAATTTCTATTTAAAACCGTCAGGGACTGATTTTCTTCCTGTACTCTTCAGCTTAACTTCATGACTTTATCAGTCTTCCCATTTTGTAAATAAATTTTATACTCGCTCTCCCTTCCCATTTTTAACATTTTTATCAGTATTATATATTGCATTTTTACTCTGACTATTGTTGTAACCACTGAACCACAACACACTTAGAAGTTATTCTTCTCATGAAATACAATTTGTTAACCATCTAACAGAGTTCAGAATTTGGGTTTGTTTTCTTCCTCTCCAAAGCTTTCCTCCTCTCTCATTTATAATTTCTCATTCTTTGGGAAACGATGATACCTCTTGGGTGACTGTCCCCTCTCATTGTGGTTCCTTGAGATAGTGTAGTGATGACAAAGTCCTCTGTTTGCTGGTAGTGAATATAGCTGGGTCACTTGGAATGTAGTCACTTGGAAACCTCCACTCTCTGCTACAGTTATAATCCTCTGCATGCCTATGTCTGTTTCACTCGCTTAAATGCTATCCAATTACTTTGTTGATAAGTAACATATTTTGCGTGGTTTTGCCTGATGATTTTCTTAATCATTCTGTTGCTATTTCACCAATAACTCAACAGTATGTAACTGCACTCTGATTCAGTGATGTGAAGGGACAGAAAATGATTTAACCATTTGCTTTAAATAATTGCCCTGGGTATGTACTAATGTTTTCCTTTTGGCTGGCCAAGACAAAAGCATCTCTGACTAGAGTCTTGCTCTTTTCTTCTGAACTTACTGCTTTTACAGGAAGACTGGAGACCCTTCCCCCTTGTACAGGGAGAAAAGGGGCTGCTCTGGGGAAGTCAGTAGCTGTGGGGAGCTGAGGGACTGTAAGATTACTGAGCCATTCCCCATAGAGGATTGCCATCTTCTGTTTAAGCTATTTCTGTTTGCCCAATCTGAATAAGTTTACAAAGGAACTGAGCAAAAGGTGAAGGGGGAGAGAAAGGACCATACTGTACAAATTGCCACAGCATAATCTTTTCACATGCTGTTGTGAGCCACGGAAAGTATTTTATATATTGTCCCATTTGCTGGTGAAGAATTGGAAATGCCTGTGATGCAGCAACTACTAAGGTGTTTCAGATGAGGAGTTTTTCTCCTCCAGATCTTTGTCATGAACAGCTGCAACCCATGTTTGCTGTTACACAGGGAGTTAATAAACAGTAAAAGCAGTCTCTTCTAGGTTCGAAGTAAGTGAAAATGAGGCTTTCCAGAAAAGGAAAAAGAAACTAACTACAGTGGTTCTGAGCTCCTACACATCCCTCGATGTGACTTTCTCTTCCTCTCTCTGTTTCTCAAGGCATTGCTTTTATGAGGGTCACCAACACACTTCTGAGTACCAGGCTGTATCTTTACCCCTACCTAGGATTTCTCCTCCCTGTGGAGGAGCGGAACAGAAAGCAGTCTTCATTCCTCTGCCCCCACCCCTCAAAATTTATACTGGGTTTTCACATCCCACCCTTCATTTCTCAGAAAACCTGGACAAGGAGATGAAATGCTCTTTACTGACAAGAATTTGCTTCTCTGCCTTCATAGCTGCTCTTGACAAAAAACAGCTTTCCCACCCTGTTGTTTAGATTTCATCAAAGTCTGCGAACCTGAAATCCACCATAGGAATTCCAGTCCCCTCCCAGAAGCTGTTATTCCAAGAAAGCTTAGAAATTCATCAGAGGGTCTGAAAAACACATCAGCACTGGGAATCCACAACTAGGATTTCACGCCAGAAATAGATGCCGTCTGAACTACTTTGCTTTTTCTAGGCATTGCAGTGAAATCACTGACAGGCGATGGGAAAAGAAACTGTTCAGGAGGTTCCTGTGCTTCCCCCGCTTTAAATATTGCTGTAGGTTTGAGGAGAATTACAATTACTGTCAGGGACTCTCAGGGACTGACTTAAGAGCAAAACCAAGCACTGAGAACTCACTTCTGCAGATACAGACAAATTGGCTGTGACTAGCTTGCCCTTACTGCAGTAGCACTGCAGCCAACAGAACTATGCATGCAAATTTTGAGACATCAGGCAGACGTTTAGTATTAGGTATCCTGCTTTTTTTAATGGGGGACAGGCTTGTGAAGAAACACATGGCAAAACTGAAGGAAAATTATCTTGCCAAGCCTTGTGTTATGCTATTTGTATAAATCTTGATATGAACAAGCAGAAGGAATTTGCTTGAACTTTCTGGAATTCATACCTTGTATTCTTGTAATCATCTGAGCGTTCCAGCTCTGTATCTGGGAACCTGGTTCTGCTGCTCTGCTGGGGGCTGCTAAGGAGAGGTTCTGATATACAGAGCTGGCAAGCTCACTCCCTCCTCTATAGAGATGTTCTCTGGTTGTGTCTTCCAGTGGGGTAATGGTGATGACACTGCAAACTCCATTCCTCAAAAAAAAAAAATGGAGCAAACTCCCTGATTAGGTAAGCTGTCACAGCACCCCTCCATTGCTAGAGCTCTGACAATTTATATGAACACAAGACAAACACATTTAAATCTTTTATTCTCTCAGGTAAAAAAATCCTCTTACAGTTCATCATTACAAACACTCAGAATTTGTGGGCCATTCTTGGTCACAGCTTACATAATTAGAAAACTGTAGAAGGCACTATACAAGGACAGATTAAAGCAAAACCCAGGTACACCAAGCACAGGGAGATGAGTAAAAAAATCTAAGAATTGCTTAAACATTTGCATGGTCACACAGTGAATTTCTGAAAAGACTGTTTGCAGTCTAGCTGCTCAAAATACTTTACTCACAACTGTAAAAGTGTGAGGACAGAGGGCTTAGTAAATGTTCTTGAATAGTCCTCTCTGTAGATTTGACTGTCACGAAATTTTTCCCATGTCCAGTAGTTGCCATATTTTATTTATAACTTAAGTCATATGCTGCTTTCATAATTTTTTGTCTAGTCATTTTAAACACCTTTTTACAGTATTCAGGCAACAAGAGCAAACCTTGTTTATTATTATTATATATACAATTTCCCTTGGGTTTAAGCAAAGTCTATATAATGCAAAGTCTATGAAACACTTCAAATTCACTTTGAAATTTTATTTCAAAGCTTCTCAAAAGTTAAGGCACTAGAGTTTTCTATTAACAGTAAGAATGAAACTTATTTCTTAGCATTTCTGAAAACTAAAAATAAATTTGGAGGACACACAAATGCCACAATCGAAAAATAACCATGTCAGTAATATGCTTTGAAAAGAGTCAGTCATTTATAAGGATGTTTTATATGTGGAGTCTCTCTTCAAGAACTGAGAATCAAATAACTTCCATTACTGAAATAATTTTAAATTATGCATTCCATAAGGGCAAATATTAAAAAAAATGGAGCCTAAAATTAAGACTGAAAGGCTAAGATTCTCAGAACTGTCCTTGGTGTCTCTTTTTGCACAATTACATTCAAAACCTCTGAAGATGCCTCACATGAGTGCTCAGTAAGTGAACTGCAAAAAGTACATGGAGAAAATTAGGTCCATTAAGATCTCTTCATAGAGTCCTAGAATTGTTTAGGTTGGAAAAGATACCTAACATCACTGAGTCCAACCTTTAACTCTACACTGCCACGACCACCACCACTAAACCCAAGTGCCACACCTATGTGACTTTTAAATACCTCCAGGGATTGTGACTCCACCACTTCCCTGGGCAGCCTGTTTCAATGCTTGACAACTTCTTACATGAAGAAAT
The DNA here is from genome assembly GCF_022539395.1 of Myiozetetes cayanensis. Taxonomy (NCBI): domain Eukaryota; kingdom Metazoa; phylum Chordata; class Aves; order Passeriformes; family Tyrannidae; genus Myiozetetes; species Myiozetetes cayanensis. The sequence goes on along the minus strand of NW_026087742.1, from coordinate 44,024,900 downwards.
TTTTCCTAATACCCAATCTAAACCTCCCCTGGCACAACTTCAGGCCATTTCTTCTCATCCTGTCTCTCGTTACACTGAGAGAAGAAACCAACACCTACCTGGCTCCTTTCAGGTACTTGCAGAAAGTGGTAAGGTACTCTCTGAACCTCCTTTTCCCGAGGCTAAACACCTCCAGCTCCCACAGCTGCTCCTCACAGGACTTGTGCTCTAGACCCTACCCCAGCTCTGTTGCCCTTCTCCGGACATGCTCCAGTACCTCAATGTCCTTCTTGTAGTGAGGAGGCCAAAACTGAACACAGCACTTGAGGTGTGGCCTCACCAGTGCCAAGTACAGGGGGATGACCACTGCCCTGGTCCTGATGGCCACATTGTTGCTGATACAGGTCAGGATGCCATTGGCCTTCTTGGCCACCTGGGCACACTGCTGGCTCATGTTCAGCTGCTGTCAACCAGAATGCCCACGTCCTTTTCCGCTGGGCAGCTTTCCAGCCACTCTTCCCCAAATCTACAGCACTGCATGGGGCTGATATGAGTCTTCAATGTCTTTAACTATTTATTTACTTATGACCTAAGTAAGGATAAAGATTTCAGTGCCTGATTTTAAGTTCCTGGCTGCTTTAATTTCCCGGCCTCATCTTTTTGTAGTGAGATTATGTTTCCATTAATCTGTGGTATTTTTTTCTCATGAAAATTTAAAATAATCACTTTACATCACTTCATACCTCCTTAGCCTTTCTGAAAATTATGTCAACCCAGCCTAAATCACTCCAGGTTTCCTATTTCATAGGATACACAGAAATCACTGAAGGTTTCCTATTTCATAGGATATTCAGCTATGATCTTTGCTTTAGAGTATTTGGGTAGTCACAGGGGTAATCCTGCCAGGTTATGGAGAACAGACATGAGCTGCCAAGAAGGCTAATAAGCATGGTACGTTTTTATCCATGGTACCTTTTTATTCACATGATTCTTCTTAAGCAAACTGAAAAGAAAAGCTGGTGCAGGCAACAAGACAGCATGCAATCAATATACACCATGAGCCGAAGAACATTTCAAAGTTCAATACTAAATTCTGCCTGTAACTGGCCTTTCTAATAATTCCTTTCAAGAGTATCTAAGATAAGCTTAGATAAGCTATTACTGAGTAGAAGGTAAAATGACACATTTTTTGCATCTTTGGAACAGCATTTAAGCACAGAGATCAGAGTCTTCACTCCTTTTCCTATCAAATACAGAGCAGTCTGACTACTCCCCTTCACTTTACGTGGGCAGCATGGGCGTACAGCTCACAGCTATTGTGTGTTAGGGGACTCAGGGCTGACTGTGGCTGCTTTGACCCTCAAGACTTCAGCCACCCTTGTCAGGCTGAAAATGCAAATCCTACTTCTGTCCACTGGCCAAAAATATTAGGCAGCAACCTCAAACCTCCTGAGGCAATTGTGTGAATTGGCTCCAGTTAAAACTGCTCAATTGTATAGAACTGCATGAGCTTAACCCCTCTTAATCCAACAGGGAATATAACCTGCTCAAATCAAGGTCAGTTGCATCCAGATCATTACAAAACATTAATTCACAATAAGCTGGAGAAGAACTGTTCCTAACATTAAACTCCTTCTTGAATATATTCACAAATGCAGGCACCCCTGCCAGTCCTAATGCTGATATTTAGAATACATGTAACTGCTAAAAATTAATGTCCATTAGGCTGCATTTACAAAAATAGACCGTTACATCTTCACTGAGAACCAGACAGGGTATCTAGTGACACAAAAGAAGGAAAAAGGTAAAATTCCTATCTCATGAGAGATACTTGTCCCAGTCCACCAAACAAGTCACCAGTTTAGACTGACAGGCAAAGATTTCTCTCACATTGCAAAATGCTGTCTCATGCTCTTCAGAGGACATCTGTTCCCAGTCACTACAGCCTAGCTGGTTCCCTTCAGCTCCAGCATTTCAACAGTACTAACTGCTGCTGCATGGCAATTACTGTTGAGTCTGCAGAAATTCATCCAACCTGGTTTTGCTGACAACATAAGCTATGAGATTGCAACGTCATGCGAGCTGTTTTTATGTCTTGTCTTCTGGGGTTTGGGTTTTTCCCTCTAATTGCTTATAATTATTGAAAGGTTCTTACACCTTCCTGCTTCTTTATCTTTTCAGGAAGGGGCAATCAACTCAATTCAATCATCTTTGATCTCATCTCCAGTTCTGCTCTCAGTATGGAGCCATCTCAGCTTCAAATTCCACTGCAGCCTTGCCTTTCATGCTTTGGTGTGGCTGTTTGATGACAGAAGCAAGAAGTACTCATTGATGTATGGAGTCCTCAAGCTCTGAATCATTGAGCATTTGGTGCAGAATTCTAGCATTTTGCACTTAATACCCAGTGACCTTGCACTGGGTATTACGACATTTTGTCTTGTTCCTACCCTTCCGCTAAAAGTTCATTTAGGTCTTCTTGTATAACAATCTGATCCTCTTCAACTGTTTTATTAAATTTGTCATCCTCAAACTATGAGATTTCTCAAAGAACTATATGTGTAAAACAGAGACTAAAAGAATATGGAATTCTAGAGGTAGACCCTGTATCTTTGTACCACCTATGGCCCCTGTGCCACAAATTCTTTGTCAAAACTACCTTCAGCACCAAGGGCTCTGCATTGCAGCACACATATCTTCTGAACTGCATGGACTTAATATATCATCCTCCCCCGCCTGATGTGAACATTCTCAGCTGTGCAGGGTTAGAGCTACAGCAGAGCCAGATGAACAGTTGACTTACTGTGTCCTGTCAATGATGTATCACATCCATACAATCTCCTTCATGAAAAAGCTCAGTAGAACTGTTCAAAACACAAGCTCTTCCTTCAATTAATCATTTCAATATTAAGCAAAATTTCAGAGATTTTTTGAATTTTCTTTATTTGTATTTGTGTGGTCATTATTCTCAGTGTGTGCTAAGTGGCAACATACCTTCAGAAGACAAATACTTTACAATATTTTGGTTCTCTGGAATACTTCTTTTTTATTCTTGTTTAGCCTCATTGCCAGTTTTAGTACAGCCAACATTCTTTAACAGACGATGAATCAAAAGAGAACCACAACTTCATATTTTAAATACCTGAAACTCTGCAGCAAAGTCCTTAGGAAAAACAAAAACTCTGCTTAAACTTAAATTGGGTACACAAAAACTGGCAGCACCTTTGGGAATTAAAAACCTCCACAGTACAAATGAAACTAATGTGATCACAAAATAACAGGCTGTGTTAACCTATATCTGTAAATAAAATACAATCTGTGCCACAAACTTGGCTAAGAGGATTAGGGGACCAAGACTCAGAGGACACTAACATGAGCAACAGGAAAAGACTTACTTTTGTTGGGTTTTTGTTCAGTTCCTTTTAAACTGGCCTTTTATAGAGCACCTTCTGGCATGAAACCTTGATTCAGAAGCCTTCCAAGCACAAACCTTATCCAGAATTCAGCAGAAATCTGGTGGATGCAGAACTCATGGGACTACGTCTGGTACGCAGTGTACAGTGGCAAGTGCTCATATATGCACATAGACAGCAGAATCTACTCCTCTAGCAGTAATTTAGAGATCTGTAGGCAGAGTTGCAGTGCTACGTTATATGGGCACACTGAAAATCACCAAAACATCTAAAAAGAGAACACTCTTTCCCCTGAACTGAAGCTTTGGGCTGATGTTCCAACCTTCATTTCAGTTTGTACAATTTGTAAAAACTACAAATAAAGACAAAGAGAATTCCTCTTCTTTCTTCTTTCATCATCATAACACTCTTGATCACAACATTATTAGATATTTTTCAGGCTGCTAATTCAATGCCCACTGGCAATTCTGCTCTTTTCAAGCACATTTTTAATGTTATTCCATCTGAAATTCAGGTCTGGTAAATATAATAAATTTGATTATAAAACTTAGATTCCCTAGTTATTAAATTAGCTTCTTTTCAGAAAGCATGCTGAATCAAAAGGAGAGAAAGCGGCAAATTATACCTGACAGCTTTAATGCACTTATAACTATATGAATAAAAGATGTTGTGATTCATCACAGATAATAAGTCTTGCAAAAACTTTGGGTGAGCTGAGAAAATAATACTAACAGCCTTGCAAAACTAGTTATAATTTAAAATAATTTGGGTGGCAGGGAGAATGTGGCAGATTCTGAAGACTACAAAATGGTCCAAATTGCATTAAATTTTCTCTTTTTGTGTAAAAACACAGCAGTAATTTCTTCTTTCATAACTGCCTAGGCAGTATCAAGCATGGAGAAACCAGGCAAGATACCTTTTGTGCGTAAACATCTCACCGTTCCTCTGATTTGCTAGAAAACAGTATAAACTCTCACTTTGTATTCACAAGCCTAACACTAAATATTATTACCTCTGTGACAATAGGGTTGTGTTTTGTACAGTATTAATATTGCAGGATGCACAGGAGAAGGCAGGACAGATGATTTTAATGTCTAAACCCATTTCTGTAGGGCATTTGTTATTTGCTCAGGCTAAACTGTTTCTAAGGCTAGGGGATGAAGATGATGGGTTAAGTTTCAGGCTATGGCACAAAAGATAATTTCTGAACTGCAGTCCAAAATAGTTTTGCCAGGGACTTCAAGCAGATTAAAATCTTAGACATTAGATTGTTTCAGAGTCTTGGGGAATATAAGGGACTTTTAACCTGTATAATTATATACAAAGGAATTAGAATGAGATGCACTAAATAATCTTTAAAGTTAATGGTAGCGGTTCCCACCATGTTTAAGTCATTGCTTTCTTACATCTTCTTGTTACTTGCTTTTTTATTGGACCACAGTCTGCCCCATCTCTTCAGAATGTAATTGAAATCAGTTGAGTTATAGCTAGGAAAATTTAAAAATTACATGTAAGGTGGATTTAAGAAAGTCGATGAGTAGTGACATAGACACAGACATCCTTGGATTTAAAATCAAATGTGGATGCCAAAAGTTCAGTAATGTGGAAATTTTATTTTATTTTTTTAATTTGCAGTAATCAACCAGAAACCACCCAAATAAATCAATAATTGCAGAAAATATGTTACAAATAGCATTTGCCTTCAGGGATTATTTCCAGCTCTGTCACTGCCTTGTTTTAAGATCTTAGGCAAGTCATTTCAGCCTAATGCAGTCCATGGTACAAAAAACAAGGTAATCAACTTCTAGTGACCCTCCACAGATGCTGTACTACCTAGTTCTTGCTGAGGTAGCCTAACTTTTCAGAGCAGCAGAGTCTCCTGTGGCTCTCCCTAGAGGGATTCTGGTACCTCCTCAAATACCAGTGCCAGTTGAGTTTATGGTGATCAGCAAGTAAACCTAATTGCTGAATACACACAATATTACTTATGATAAAATAGAGGTTATAAAAAAAGAGATTAAGGAGAAGAGTAGACTAAGAGGAGAAGAAGACAAAAGGCAGAGATTCCATGGGTGTTAAGTCATTTAGATTCTATTTAATCTGTAACAACAACTGCTAGCCTACAATTTATTCGATATAATAATGCAATACTTATTCCTCAAGCTTGCCTTCCACTTCGTCCAGCCAGGCCTGGTAATAGCAGTGGGCTGTTTTGGGTGCTGAGATGTTATCAGGTATAACAGACAGCTGTCATGGGTAGATTTGGGGTAAGATCACACCATGGATAGTCCCTGGTTTCCAGCACATTACCTACAGACTCTGCTGGTCCTCAGTTCTTCACTGGTGCCAGCTTCCTGGAGCTTCTCAAGGCTTATGAAATGGGAGGCTCCTGACTGACCTCAGGTCCTCTGAGTCAAAATGGCAATTTATCTTGCTGCTGTGGAGAACAATAAATAGTCATCAGTCACCCTCTCCCTTCTCACAGAGCCCCACCCAGCTAATCTTAGGGGCAACCTAGCATGGTAAGGCGAGCACTCCTAAGTGCCTTCAACTACCACAGGCAAGTAGGCAGGTATCCTCCAGAGCACTGGATTGTTTACCTTTGGGAGCTCTCCCCGAGCTCTCTCTGCAGCAGATGACAGAGTACTGTCTGAACTGACAGAAGATATACATATTTTTCACCCAAGTCAAGACATAAAAAAGACGTAAATTCCAGTGCTTCCAAATACAGATGTTCACAGGCCTAGTAGCAAGTTAGTACACAGGGAGGGAGGACATAACAATTTTTCCCATGCAACAGCATTAAGACATTCTTCCCTCAGCTGCACCTTGAAGTAACACATCCCTGCTTTCATCTGTCATCAGGGTGGCAACTCATAATCAAACTGTGTCTGATTATCTCCTTTGTTGCCAATTTTGACTGCATATGTGCCCAGCAAGTTTTATATTGAGATCTGCAAGAGTTCCTTTTCAAGAATCTCTGCAGCAACCATAAGCAGTAAAAAAAAGCAGTTTACAGTATAGATATTTACAGCTGAACAAAAATTATCTCAGTTCCCCTTAGCCAGAAAGAGTGATACGGGTATTTCTTTGGCTGAGACTCAACTGAGCCACTTTAAACACCTATCTCAGAATTAGACAAATTATGACACAGAGATGCACACTTCCCCCCATTAATGAGAGCATAAGGTGATAAATTCAGGTGTAGAACCTGTAAGTACACATTTATTTTTAGTGGAATGGATCTTAGCCACGTCTTACATACTCCTGCCATTCAGCATAAACCTCCATCACACACGGTTTAATCTCACCAGTCTCCTTTCCTCAGAAATAAAGTTACAGCTGTTTTGCTGTGGGTCCTACCAATACTGTAGGGGTACATCTCTTGTGCTACATAAAAGAGAGCTCAGAGACCAGAACCCCCACCATGTAGGTGTTCTAGCTGTGCTCTGGGCTGCTCCAACTAAATCTCTCCATTACAGACCAGATACAGGGAGTCTATACCTAAGCTGTGGGAACATGAGACCCATAAACACTGTAAATGCCATGTGAACAGGAGACTTCCTAACCCTTGTGAACTTGAGACAGTCTGTGTATCTCAGCTTTTTGCTCTTTGTATAGCTTATGCCTCCTTGGACACATGCAATTCAAATATTGCAGAGTACCAACTCCCTAAAGTTCCTTCAAGACCTTTCCCTTCTTTAGAAAAGGGTTCTGTAATGGACTAGGAATCCTCAGCCAACAGCTTCTGCCTGAATGGTGCCAAGTAGGGGCCATTCCCCAAAGAGCAACTTTGTCCATAGTTCCTTCAGGGATGTTATTAATGCCACTAAGACTTACACAGATAGTAAAGCTGTTTTTCAGCTCTGCAAGTGCCAAAATGCAGAAACCTAAGGAAAGAGATTCTGCTGACTACAATGAGCTTGGTATCAGGACTTGGAAATCTTTTAGGAAAGCATCACAGAATCTTTTATAGTGAAGGTATATGTCTACCACACACTCGTTCTATTAGCTTAGATTGCACCCTATACTAAGTTTAGTTACTAAACAACTAAACATACATATTTGGAAAATAATCATGCCTTCCCTTGCTTACACAAAAGTAGGTGCAACCAAAGCTCATAAATAGTATTGTGAGCAAAAGGAGAAAACACTACTTGAAATAATGGAATACATTACAGAAAACAGTAATTTAGAGTCTTATAATTCCTTTCTTTTTCACAGAAGTAATTATATATACTTCACCATCTTCAGCAGTATTAAAGATGTTATAATTAAGGTAACCTGCATTAATAAATCACAGTAGTACTGCAATGTGTAATTAATAGTAGCTTTAGAGAGTGGTCTGGGAAAAGAAACAAGAAGGTATACGATACATTTTCTACTTCAACATTTCCAGAAAACATATATTTTAAAAATATTTTACAGGTTAAAATACTGATAATTCTATAATTGTTTCTTTAGTAATACAGTGAAGTAATGTCTTTGCCATCTTTATAGTATTTTTTGAACTTCATAACAATAATTATTTAAAATTATATCGGTCTCAGTCACACTGCATTTAAAAATATAAAGTCAGAGTCCCTAATAAATCCTTCTGGTTTTTCAAGTAACACAGATAAAATTACTTTGCTAATCTTGACATGTTTTATTGTACCCTTATGTACAGTTTCTATCCCTCTCTCTTTTTAAGTACAGAATCTATACAGTGGAAAGTCTTAGGCAACTTTAACTATAGTTGTTGCTGCCAGCTCTTCCTATAAAACTTAGGGTGAAATACTGGTATAATTAAAATTGATTGCAATGCTCACACTGATTTCAGATAATGAAAGAAAAGAGAAGAAACACACCCTGAAATGCAGCAAGGTCTCTGCAATAAAATTTTATATTTACATATGATTTCAAGAAAACCTACGAATAATATATTATAGGCAAAATACATATATAAATATGAACACATAGGTATGTGTATAAAAAGACAGGTAAAAAGTCAAAATGATAGGATTTCACTTAGATATAGGTCTACCTTTTTAATCAGTGCTAGCAACACTATAGAAGACTGTTTGGAAGGGAAGGAAAATGAAGTATAACTTACTCAGTTGGAAAAAGGAGGAAAAACTAATCACTAAAATACATAATGTAATTCCATTACTTAAAGCATTTTCAGGGAACTTCTATTATTGTTGCAAAAATGTCATGGGATGTTATCATTAAAAGATAAAACAGAAGTTGAACAACAGTTCTTATCTAACAGCAACAAAGTCCCCACTCTTCAAAGATTTATGTATATAGCTGATTTTATGCAGTCAAAGTAGTCTTGCTTAAGACCACAGAACTTTCCAAAATTCTTAAAATTAGGAATAATATATTTAACTTGTCACAAAATTGAGACCTACAGCCTTACTTGGAAAGTCATAGCAAATATATTTTTCAAATAAAAAAAAAAAGCATATTCTTTCACAAGAGAGTATCAGTTTTGACCTGCATTTTTTATTCACATAAAAACAGTGTTTCAAAACTCTGTGTAACATTTCTTTTATGAATCAAATATTTATCAGAAAAAGGTCGCTGACAACTTAGAAACTGTATTTTAAAATCTTTCCAATTATATTACTGGTATTTTCCATTCTCAAATTTATTTTTTTTTAACGTAAGAATTTTGCTTTTAACTTTTTTCTCTGATTTTTAAACTTGACTGAAAAAAAGTAATTCTGAAGTTTGAGGGAACTTTTTATGAATGTCAGTAAGGTGTTTTTTCGGCTAACTATATACAAGGAGTGTGGGAAGACAGTATGTTAGAAAGGTCAGTATAAATGAATGCTATGAGAGGTATTTGGGGACACATATCTTAGATAAATTTTAATTCTTTTCCTTTTAAATGGACTCTATCATGATAAGCTTTCAAGTAACTCCAGCAAGCTGAAAATACTTGAAGATAAGCTATATTTATAGTGTACTCCTAAACGCAAAGATGGCTGTGAACTCTTATTTATGACTGAACAGTGTTATCTAGGCACAAAATGTTCACATTTATTTTCAGCTTTACTAGTGGATGAGTGTTGATTCTCTGATAATTAGTTCCATTTCCACCATCTTAAAAGCATACAAAACAACTGGACTTTCTGTAAACTAACAGCACATTGTCATCTTAAAACTTCATCAGAGAAAGGTATTTCAGCTTCCTTAAAACTGATCTCTCCTCTATTTGTTGTTTGTTTGGGGGTTTTTCTCATGGAGTGGGATGGGTAGAAATTATGCAAATACTCAAGGTAAGGTTGAAAAGGGCTCTGAGCAACCTATGTTCCTGCTCATTGGAGAGGGGGTGGGAGTAGATTACCTTTAAAGGTTCTAAATATTCTACAAATAATGGTCTTTCTAGAATACAAAACAGCTCTGGAAATCCCTGAAGCCAACTAATGAAGACCTTGGTACTTCGCCTAGTGAAGACCAGGACTTTAGAGACTCTGGACAGAGATCAAGGTATCAGCTGGCAAACTTTAATGACTGTCCAGTTCTATTCAATTACCCTGCACTTTTCTAAGTGTGCTAAGATTATTTTGTGTTACCACTTTTAGGAAAACTTGTCCTCCTTGTGCTTATATCCTTACCTGCTTCAGAGTGTTTGCCTTGTAATCACAGTCAGACAGATTGCTCTCATGCCCGTTAAAGCAAAATATAAGTGATATTCCTAAGAGGACCAATGTAATTTTGAAGGGGCTAAAGAAGGCCTGGCTTTGTGAGACATTTCGTTTCAGTCTTCTATCTGACTTTGGGTAAAATATAATCTACAGTCCAGTTCTTGACCTATAAAACTATGCAGTGATACTTCCTGTCTTTCAATTAGCTTGTCTGTTTAGCTCCTCCAGGAAAGTATGAAAATACTGTTAGCACAGTGCCTAGCCTACTCAAATCCTGCATTTGGCTGGAGCTTACTGTCACATGTACTTATGGTAAATAAGTCAGACCACCCCCACGCTATTTCTCAGGAAATAGGGACATGCATACAAAAGATGGCTTGCCAGCCCCTCCTTCAATTTACCAATGGCTGATCATTGCCTTCCCCAGTCCAGCTTATGCAGCATTTGAAATCCTGAAAGACTGACGAGCATGATGGGTGGCCCTCAGACTAGGTGACTGAATCCTGCTCTCAACTCTTATTCTGTAAGAAAGGGTTTAGATAGAAGGTAACAAGAATTAATTTAAGCTGTTACAAGAGTAAATGAATGCTGGCACTAAGCCTAATGCTCTTGAGAGGATTGGAGATCTAGCAGAGAGGGAATCCCTGCTGGAACTTGGTCTAACACTCTTAAAAGACACTGAGATGTGGAAGTGGAGCTTCAAGCATGAGGACATATATGTCTACTTGGCACTTTTAATTTTTTGCTTTTGACTTTCTAACAAAACTTAAAAGAAATTAAGTTTCAGCCAAACATGATTTCCTAAGAATCACAGGACTTGCAAGGGTTCTGTTTCATGGTAGTATGTTTTTGTCTTTTGATGTAGCTTCACATTATATTCAGGGAGCCCCTGGTGGTCTAGTGGTTAAGGGCGCGGCGCTGTCACCTCCGAGACCCGGGTTCGATTCCCGGTCAGGGACACTCCCGGGCAGATGGAGCTCGTTAGCCCTTAACCCATCTACGTCCTGAGGACCTCGCTGCCACCGTCCAAGGTCGCTTGGCCCCGGCAGATGAACCTTAGGATTAAAGGGTGGGCTCAGTTCCGCACACACTGTGTCTCACCTAAAAAATCCAATGCGCAGGCTGGAAGGTGTAAAGACCTTCCCCGGATCTTCGCTGGCGAAGACTGGCCATTATTATTATTATTATTACATTATATTCATTATGCCTAACATGAAAAGACTGCATTTAAGTATTGTTACATAACTATTCAGTGGAACATTGACTCTTAAGGAAAAATTACATTTTAAACATTTCAGAAAATATTTTCTTAGTCTTTTCATTTGCTTTTTCAATTTTTCAGCAGTGCAAACACCTCTAGGACAAAGTCTGAAGTCAACACGTAGAAAGCACTTTTTAAAAAAGCAGGTATGCCATCTTGCTAAATGTAATGATTTCTGCTTACAAGAGCCAAGGAAGAGTAAACATAGCAGGATGGGAATGGGAGCTAACATTTTAGTGCTGCAGGACATTTGTCACCACATAGCTCAGTTTGTCTGATGAAACTCATACTTACCAGACTGTCAGTGTCATTTCTATAGACCAAAGTGAGCTTGGCTTTCTGTCATAAACTACCCTGCAGTGATAATTCAAGGGGTGAAACAGGACTTTCTCTTCCCAGCCAAGAGTTTTCTAGCTATTTAGGCCTGTGTTCTAGCACTCAGAACTGTACCAGCCTTGTTACAGCAACACAACTGTGAGCAACATTAGTGCAGCCATAGCTCTGCACTCCTGGACGCTCCATCCACGGGGTGACTTTACTGCAGGGAGAGACGGGGTGGCTGAGGACACTTAACTTCCACATCAGCATTGCGTGCTTGCAGCCATATGAGGATAACTCTCCACTCACACTGCAGTTGTATCTGCTCCAGTCAGGAAAGTCATCTGAGGAAAGATAAATGACCTACTTATTTGTTCTTACTTAAAGAAAAACTGAAAATGCCTGGCAGAGTAATGAACTAAACCTGCTTACCTGTGTTGTGACAGTGTGTTCAACATCAAGTTATCTGGCAGAAATCAGATTCAGAAATCAAATCACTCTGACATCCTTTACAATGTTTCTAGAATTTGCCAGCATTCATAAAGTGCTTGGTTACTGGTTGACACAGAAAGTAAAGTACTTTTAATATGTTTGTACAAATATTCTGTGTCAAACTATAAGACTGGCATGAAAAATATTTTGTCTGTCTAGAGGGAATTAGAAATAGGGGATAGCAATTTGCTGCAAGTTTTACATCTCTGCAGAAGCAGGATTTTGCAATATGTGTTTGTGTATAATGACAGAGGGATTTTGCGCCTATGTTTTGCAGTATCTGGGGATTAAAAAAACTCTTCCCATATGAGTTAACTTCTAGGTCTCTGGGAAAAGGAAAAAGATTTTGCAATGTGTATTAGTATGTGGAGATGGAAACTATTCACCCTACACGTTGCACTTTTGGGTGATTTTGCAATGAGCACTGTTCCCTAAAGAAAGTGTTTTTGAAGGATTTGTATCCTACTAAGGACTCAGGTCCTGTGATTCCCGAAGATGTCTCAAACACTTCACAGAATGACACTCAGTAGAGAACACATGCTAATGGAAGACTGGATAAAATCTCAGATGCCATTAGTTAAATGACTGAAATTACCACCTATAAAACTGAATTCATGACTCCAAAATTACTTTAGTGGCACTGATGGATTATCACCTTTCATCAGTGGATAAAGGGCAAAAAAAACATTTCCAGTTTCAGAGCCTGTACCACAACATTTGTAATGTTGACAACACAGGCTGTCATATCAGAAAGAGCTGAAAGGTACAGTTTGCTAAAACAGATTGAGTACTTTCTGAGTAGTTTCTGAAGGCCTTCTTCCAAAGACCAAAGTAATAGGAAACTGCATGCAGCCATTCTCTCACCAGTCTTTTTCCACATTCACACAGAGTCACTAGGTGAACTGGTCTGAAAACATGGATACTTGTACTGCCAATACGCAAAGGTTGTTTAGCTTCCTCTCTGTTTTATTTCATATGATCTTAGCATTAATTCTGGAACGGCCCGATTTCTGACTGTGATCAATTAACTAATGTTTGACTGTGAGCAATTGACTCAATCTAATCAAGACCTAGAGAGCTTTGTTAAAACTATGGCAGTGGGAGAAAAAAGCACTATGAGGCATGCACAGTGAATAGCTGTCTTTTGACACAAGTGATTACTGCCAATCAAATCGTTCTGTAATGCTTTTCAGTCAACACCTCTGCCATGACAGTTTCTGCAAACAGCATCTCCTGTTACCTGTATTTCATGAGAAACTCTATACTCTCCCCTTAAAAACGATGTTCTCAACTTGCTCGTGCTTTTGGTTTTTCTCGTCTGGATCACACACCAAGCAATACATCCCATACGTGACATTTTCAACACCCAGAAAACCCAAAGTGAAGAGCACACAGTGCCAGGTCAGCCCTGCTTGTGGAAGGAAGCTCACCTAAGCTGCCTCTCTCAGTACACCGGGCTTCCCGAACCATTGCTCTTCATGTACTTAGCAAGGGCTTAAAGCTCTGGGAGAAGAACCACAGTAGGAAATAAGGTGAGCTCAGCGAGAGACACAGGGGGTGGCCACCCTGGTTCACCCTGGGGCCGAAGAGCCCCTGCAAGCGCCGCCACTTTTCCCTCCCCACCGCACAGGGAGGCCTGCGGTGCTCCCTCCCCCGGCACAGAGAAACGCCTGGCCCTGCCCTGACCGCCTTCCCCCTTCAACAGGAACCCGCCAGGCCCTCTCCCTTTCCCGGGGGAAGGCGAGGGGCAGGCAGAGCCCACAGGGAAGGGCCCCGGTCCGGCAGCCCGCTCCGTTCGAGGTGTTTCCAGGGAAAGGCCGGGAGCTGGGCCCTGCGGCCTCTCCTCAGCCCATGGGGGCTCCCGGGACCAGGGCCGAGGGGCGGGCGCGAATCCAGGGTGGGACGGCGGCCCTGTGGCGGCGGTCACTGCTGCGCACCTCCGCCTGCGCTACGGGATCACGGAATCCTTTAGGCTGGAAAAGACCTCTGGGATCATCGAGTCCATCCACCGAACACTACCTTGTCAACTAGACCTCGGCACTGAGTGCCGCGTCCAGTCTTTCCTCAACCACTCCCAGGGGTGGTGACTCCACCACCTTCCCGGGCAGCCCATTCCAATGTCTAATCGTGAAGAAATTCCTGCTCGTGTCCAACCTAAAGCTCCCCTGGCTCAGCTTAAGATATGTACTCTCGTCCTGCCTCCAGCTGCCTGGGGGGAAGAGGCCGACCCCCAGCTGGCTATCGCCTCCTTCCAGGTTACCTCTCCGCCAGCTCCGTCCCCTCCGGCGGTGCGGGCGGCGTCGCTCCCGCCGGCGGAGCGGGGACCGGGCGCTCCCGGCGGGACGGACCCGGAGCCGGAGCCGGAGCCGCCCCCCCGGCCTCGGGCCCGGCGCATGCGCGGCGCGGCGGCGGCGCCGTGTTCCGGGAAGATGTCTGCGGCGTGGAGAGCGGCGCTGTCGGCGGGGGCCCGCGCCCCGCTGCGGGGGCGGCTCGCCGGGATGCGGCCCCCGCGGGGACAGCGCCGCCCGCCCGCCCGCGGGGCCGCCCTCCTGCTCGGGGGAGGCTGCCTGGCGGCGTGCTACAGCCTGCGGTCGCGTGTGATCCCGGCGGTCCTGGCTCAGGTAAGGCGGCGGCGGCGGCAGCAGCATCAGCATCCCCGCTCCCGCCGACGGGCAGGGCTGGGCCGGCGCAGGGGGAGTCGCGGCCCAGGGGCGGCTGTCGGTGGCCTGTGGGGGTCTGCGGTGGTCAGACGGCGTCCTGCGGGAGCCCTCACGGCCCCGGCGGCCCGGCAGGTGAGGCGCGCTCCCGGCCCGCCGGGCATCAGCAGCGTGTCACCTGCACCGAGCCCGCCGCGCCTCGCCGGCAGGAGCTCCGCCGTTCGCCGCGGCGGGAGGAGGCAGGGTTTGCCTCGGCACCGAGCGCTTCCCCTGCGCGCTTGACAGCCCTGGACCCGGGTGGTTTGCACAAGCGCACGGCCTGTGCTGAGCCCCGCGCCTTGCTGGTAACTTTCAGGTGAAAAGGTAACTTTCTTCCTCTCACGGTGCCCGGGCTGCACGTCAGGTGCGATTAGACGCTCATGAACATTTTTTACTTCTAAAAAGAAAAGTGTTTCACGGAAACAGTGCTTTTGTAACTCATACTTTGTCTGAAACGCGTCACACAGAATGTCCAAACTCTGTCCAACCTGTGTGTTGGATGCTAAAGTATATTTTCCTGTGGAGCATCAGTGCACACTCAGAAGGGCGTGTTCAAGGACAGATGGTTATTATTTACAAAATAATCTTTGCAAGTTCCAAAACACAGCTGTGTTTCCCAATTTTATCCTTTTCACAGAGGAAGTGAGCTTTTTCCTGTTCTTCCTTAAGATAAAAAGTTACTGTCAATTGGAGTTGGTTCGTTATTTGAGGGCTGAGAGACCTAAGTGTTTTGTAGGCCAGAGGGTTTAGGTGGGATGGGGGGAAGAGGTCAGTGTATGCTTGCAGTACCCAGTACCATTCATCTACTCATATCTAACAATTTTTGGAAGTTCAACAGTTTGTATGCTGTGATATCTTATCTCTTAAGAGTGATTGAACAGGCTGAACTACAGGCAGATAAATAGCAACCTTTATTCTTGAGACTAACCTTTATTCTTGAGTCAAGAACAAAGAATTTTTTTTAATGTTGCAGTCTTAATTGTAGAGAATTTCTAAGCTGCATCTTCTCAGAAAACTCAATTTTTATTAAATAAGCATTTTTCTGAATAGCTTATTAATCCTGGTTTGTTGGACAGCACATGTTAAAACTTTAATTTTCTGTATACAGTGACTAGCATCCATTACTCCACTAGAAATCCTACTAGAAACATATCTCCTTGTTAGTTTTATGTTTTTGTGTGACGTTTTTTAGCAGCATTGCATTATGTTTAGAAAGTCCTGTCATTGAGACCAATTTCACATATGCATGGAACTCTTGCTTAAGTAGATGTGTATGTAGCTATACATAAAAAGTATTAAATGTGGGAAGTAATCATTTTTAAAGGGTGTTGAGTGAAGTGATCTAGTCCAGGTGCTGTTGTGTTCTCTTGGAGTAGCCTCCATGTAACACATGGACAGTCCTACAAGTACACTTTTAATAATTCTTGGGGGGAACTCCAGAAGTTCCGGCTTATTTAATTGATTTATTTTTGGAGACAGTAAATTACTGGATTATGCAAATGTTTAGTAGTTTATTCAATTTGAACTTTTCAGTTTTCCAGTAAAATGGTTGTTGGAGATGCTAGTTCTCCAAATGTCTTGTATTCCATATTGCTGCAATTAATCTATTGAGCTTTTCGAAACTACCAGAGAATTGACCATGCAGAGCATAACATTAAGGCTGATAAGCTGAAAGTGGAACTGGATTGTGAATGCAATGAGGAATAGAGTGATAGAGCCAAAGAGGCATGCTGCAAGTCTCTTAAGCAGTTTAGATGCTACTTGTTGATGAAAATAGAAAATAGTAAAAAGCAAAACAGAGTGTTGAAACAAGTGTGTTGCCTTTATTTTACGTTTTGAAGATGTCTTCTTTCAGTTCAGAGCTTGTGGAATCCTGTTAAATGGAGATGCTTTTCACATTCTAATTAATAGAGGATAACCTTACTCTCTGTTATTATTCCTCTTCATTGTAACTGATCTCAAGCAGCCTTTCTTGAAATTGTGCTGGCAAACTGTATTGCACTGTTTGTTCCTGCTGAGGTGTGCTATGTAGTGGGAATGTTTGCAGCATATGTATGTGAAATATTATAGATTAAGGCAAGTATTTGAAATTAAATGTTTATTATAATGGGAATGTTTATCCTTCTGTCTCATCAGCTAGGCCTAACATTTGCTTTTGAGAATGCAGTGAGATTCCAGTGCTTCCCAGTTTTCCTTGGTAATATAGTCTTTACTGTTGAATTGCTCCAAAAGGTGGTAATTATTTACTATAATTGAAAAAGTGAAGCTAACAATGTATCTCCATGCCATCATAGAATAAAGAGCCAACATAAGATTTTATGTGTAGTTATGTGACACTTATCAGCAGCATCTCTTTATGCTTTAAAAGTACTGTTATTAAGACCAGTGTTACCTATGTGTGGTACTCTGGTGTAAGCATTATTTGAGCCACTGGGTAAAGTCTCATTCTTGTCTGAAGTGAGATCAAACAACCATTAGTAATTTTGTTGTAGAAACAAAGTTTTCTTGTAAATACTTGTTGTTTGTTTAGGTTAAGTAGTTGAAGTTGCTAACTCCATTCAGATTTTCTGTTACTCTCAATAAAACTAGTCTTTATCAAATTAGTCAGACATTTTTCAGCTATACCTTCTTCTAGGCAATTTCAGACACACAATTTATGTTGAAGCTGGCACACAGCATGTCAAAGCTAAAGTTCTGTGGAAATTCAGTATTTTTAATTCTTTTTCATCTAAAGCTTTTGATTATTTTAAAATCAAAGGCTGATACCTTTGGCACATAGTTTCTTTAACAGTTATTTAATTCCAGTCCTTGCTTGCTGCTGGAGTAGGTTTAATCCTGTTCCTTATTGGTTATTGGCACTTCTAACTTCTGCTCAGAGTGAATGAAATCCACCCTGTGTATGAGTCTGTGCAGAATCAAAGGTCCTGCAGGGTCAGATAACATGTTTTCTTTTTGTGAGTTGTATGGATAGTGTCTGTTTTATTTTGTAGTGGCTTATGTTTGGTTATTGTGTTTTAATGTAATTGTTTATTCTGACAATAAATTTTCGGGTTGGGGTGTTTTTTGAAGCTTTGTTTAACCCAGATTTTTGGTCACCATTTTCACTGCCACTTATCCATTCTTACAGCTTACGTTAAGTGGTTAGCATAATAATAAAACTTTCTATATTTAATGTAATATCACCTCAGATGTAATCTCTCATACAGCTTCAATAGGTGATTTGTGGAGTTATTTTCATTCTCTTCATTTGCTGACCTACTGTTTATAAATGCACAACTAATATACACTGGAGTAAGTCCTTAGTTCTGAGTGTACAACTCTACTTTACAAAGATTATTATAGCAAAGTGAACATAATTTTTAAATTTTTTTTCTATAGTTACCAGGTTTTAGTTCTATCTCCACTTGTTATTTACTAGTGAAGCTAAATTGACAATATCCTAGACCAGATATAACTTGTGCTGGGAAAAACTTAATCAATTTTTATTTTTAAATTAAATTACCTAATCAGCTTGTATCAAGAGGGGAAAAAAAGAATGGAAGGGGTAAGAGCTTTTGTTCTACCAGTGTATCTCAGAATGGGGATTTATGTTGAATTCACTAGAAGTGTTTCTTCTATTATCCTAACCAACACAACTTGGTCAAAAATGGAAGCACTTGACCGCACACTGTAGTGATACTATAAGGGCTGCTTTTCTTCTTCAGTAGTGTAATTCAAGTGACACAATGGTATGTAGTTTGTAACCTTGATCAGACTTGCAGTATTGTCTACTGTGTCTTTATTCTCTCAGAGTATGGAGTTTGCCATACTAATATGGCCTTAAACTGTTGGAATTCTATCGTTAACGTGTGCTGCTCATCTCAAATCAGCTTTGCACACAGTTAGGTTGGTTACCTTTATTAAGGTCAAGAATCAAGTGTGTGATGTCAAAGAGCATACAAGGAGATTCAGAATGGCACATGCTGGGAGGTTGTAGCACTTTGTGAGAGGCAACGACTTCTGCTTCTCCACTCTAACTAAATTTGGAACCTCCCAAAGGATTGTAGGATCAATCTTGTATGCATGCAAACTGCAAATGATAAGAAAATTCTGAGAAGCAGCAGGCTGCCAGAGGCAGCATATCCTGCCCCTGCTGAGTTTTTTATGGCCATGTTAGTCACTAGCTTCAGAAAGAAGCTTATAATTTGATTTGCCCTTGAAAAGTTGCCATCCCTGCAGCGTCTCACAATTTGTGCTGAGTCTAAGTCGCTGTTTTCCAAATAAGACTGACTAGAGTTGTTAATAGCACCTATGTGAAGTTATATGTGTGCAAAGTCTTGTCTATTTGCTGATAAACTGAACTGTTTCAGCATTCTTTTTCTAGGATTGTGGGAGCATTAGTTGGTACTTAAATATCTGATACTGCTTACCTGAGGTAAAGAAGAAAACACAATTTACTAACAGCATTTTTTGGGTATGTTTTTGTTAATACTTTCTGTTACCTAATTGTAGTCTAATTGGTTCTCTTTATCTTCCCTTTTGTATTACTGCTCTGTTGCATCAGCAGTCTTCAATTATTCCAGATAAGGAGAGGCTCAGTTTGTGTCCTTAAATACATATGTAGTATTTGATCATACTGAAAATACTAAGATAATGCTTATAATGATAGTTAACAAACAATTTGTGATGTTTTGATATATTGAAGTGTCTGAAATTCCTCCTCTATTTAAAATGTATTTATTAAAATAATTCTTTTTAGACTGCATTAATTTTCCTATTTCACTTTGAATTGCTTTGAATGTTTCATGGTTTTCCAGTATTAGCAATTCTTAAGAAGAGCAAGATAGCCACACATGGCAGTGGTGATTTTGTGTGTCACGATATATGAAAACTGTTATTCAGAGCAACCGGGAGTAAAATATTACAAATTATTAAAACTAGACCTTAGATTAGTTTTCCGGGGCTATATGTGTACTCACCACAAAAATTTATTTTGGAATTCTTACCTTAGGCTGTTTAAAGGAACCACAATACTGTAAAGGATTCTCGAAACACTAGTTTGTTCAGGAAAGATTCCTTTGGTTCTGCCACTATGGAAAGGCAAAATAGTATCCTGGAGGACCTCTAAGCAAATCACGGGGTTACAGTGCCACAGCTCATGGGATAATCTAAGGAGAGTGCTCATATTAAATAAAACTTAAGTGTATTAGGGATTTAGTAAAAGTCTCTGGACTCCTAGACTTGGAAGCTGGTGAGAATGGTTAAAAAAAGTTCTGAAATGCTGGTTTTTTGGTGACACTCTTATGTGTGTGCTGTGTCTCCAAAGAGATGAGTCTGATATTGTTGATATGGATCTGAGCTGTAGTTGTTTTAGACAAATTCCGTATTTTGCTTGGTTTTCTCTCAGGTAAAATTTCCAACGCAGATCAATAGACAACTTGCTGTCTACTGTAAGCATATTACCCATTTAGTGTATATTTACTTGATTGGTAACATCTGGCAGAAACAAGTAAAACAAATGTAATTAATTGCATGCATTTTGTTTAAATAATTTGAATTAACTTCTGTGGAACAGTGGAAGGAAGAAGCTCTTCCCATAGCTCTGGGATTTTGATGGGCTTTGTATACATACTTAGTATTCAAGACCACTTTGTGACTGAAGTTATGCTTAGACTATTTTAGGTCACACTTTCTCACTCATTTCTTTTTTTTTTTTTTGTAATAGATGATGTTATTTAGGAAGGTAAGCTGCATGTGAAGGATTTTTGGTCAGATAAAAGTATGTATGTGGCATTTGAATTTGGTCACCAAGTAGAAAAAAAAGTGTATTTCATATACATTAAACAATGATTCCTACAAAGTTACGTGCAAATGCTCTGAATTGTGAGACACTGATGAATCTTCTTAGAATGGGAATTTTTGTGGGGGTATCTCTGCAATCTGTTTTAAAAGCCTGGTTCATGCTGAGGGAAGAACATTGCTATTAAGATGAGGTGTCTTGATAAATATAGAACCTGGGATAAAATTGCATAAGGATTTGTAATGATGTATGGAATCGCCTGGAGGGAGGAATGTGGTTCTAAAATAAAACCAGAAAGAATATGTGCAGTCTGATCTGAGAAACATACAGGAAGATTCTTGTGCTTACTCTGTCATAAAAAAAAATAAATTGCCTGCTTTTGTCAGAGCAAAAATCCTAGAATAGGTGATTTTTTTTCCTCCTAAATAGTATTTTAAAGTGTTTATCTCCAAGTCTTTATTCTATTAGAAATTAATTGAGAATACAGATGTAGCAGCACATATAGAAGATTACTAGAATGCTCACAAAGTAAAGTTAAGCATCTATAAAATATGTCTGCGTCATAATGCTTCAACATGCTTTTGAAACTTAATGCAAGTGTTTGTAATCCACATCAAACAAGCTGCCCAGTGATGGATTGCAGGCCTCAGAAAAGCCTCATATTTGAATTCAGCTGGTGCAAACCTGACCACATGGTTACATTATTAATGCTTAAAATCTATGTAGTAAAACTGCATGATGTAAAAATAGTGAAAATTACCAATGCTGCTGTGGGTTGGAGCATCTTTAAGTAAGGATTGGGGTTTTTGTTGGCTTGTTTTTTAAATCTTTTTCCTGTTTTACAACTTCTTTAAAGGAAGGGATAACTTCCTTAAAATGTTGTCCTTCTGTCTTTTTGCATCTTGCCTTGCTGTCGGCTTATTGTTCTCCTTGCTGTCTTACTCTGTACAGAGTGGAGCAGAACACAGCACACAGAGCCAGGCAGTGGTTCCCTGCATAGCCTTAGACTTCTGTTCTGGTTGGAAAGCAAGGTTGGAAATGTGTTAGAGTATTCTCACTGCATCTCCAGGTTGGGTCCTCGAATCATCTGTAAGATGGTGCCCATAAATCTTCTTCCCAATGAAGAATCTGTAAAACTGGCAAGGCTTTGTGGGGGGCATTTGGGTTCAAGGTGCTCTGAACCCATGGTGTTTCTTTACAGTGCTGGAGAAGCTCCTTACAGAGGTGTAGTGAGCTGCAAGCAGTGCCCTTGTCAGTACGTAGTAGCATCCATCTCTCTGCCAGCTTCATGGTTTACTCTCCACTGTATCTTTACTGCTATATCCACTATCTCAATAACTATTACCAAAAAAAGTTGTCTTAGATCGCAATAAGGCAGTCAACCCAGTTGGTAAATGCATTCAATACTGCCTTTTACTGAATAGGAAATGGGTAGTCAATGTTTTATTAAATGACTGAGATATCTATAATCTGTGGCTAGAAAGAGACAATTTAAGACAATTCATGCATGTGCCTTCTAACTCTGCTCTGTTGTGTGAATATATTCCTACTAAGTTTTTTGTTTATCTTGCATCTAGAAGTAAACTGAAGGACTTCAATATAATTGGTTTGATTCAGTATGTTTAAATGCTGTGGTAACATTGTTGCCTCCTAATTTATCTGGAATTAATGAGTTGTTAATAGTCCCAAAAATATTCTGAAAATACTATGTGCTCAAAAAATGCATTTTTAAACAACATTCCTCCAGTTTTTACACATCAATAAATATGCATCTCCCCTGCAATTAGATTGCTAGCTCAGTTTAACCTAATCTCCTTAAATATACTTCAGTGTTTCTGAAACTGTTCCTCTGTGTAGCCAAAGAGAGTAACCTTATCTACCTCTTGTTTAATTCTGTATTTCACTGTATTATGGAAATACTGTGTGTATCAGGTATCCACCAAGCAGTCTAAATCAATAACTGAGCTATTAAATATATCACAAACATCATTCTCAGCATTAGTGACATACAAACGTTGTCATGTTGTGTGCCTAAAACAGAATGTGGTATAGAGAGTATGGAATCTGTAGGACTGTGATGCTATAATTAATTATACCCTTAAATATTACTTATGTGTGTGCATTTGTTTCACAACTTTAAATATATGGTATCCATTTCAGCTTTTTGAATGTGAGATATTTCTATCCTGAAGTTTCTGGCTTTGAAAATATTTACATTTATTCCCTTCTCAGTGTGCACAGAGATTCTTTGTGCAGGTGTCTTCATTGATACTAAAACAACATGATGTCAAATGTAATCTCAGGGGGTCAAGGTTAAAATTTAACTATCTTTCATCTGATCTGTCACCTTTTACTTGAATTCACTCTTGCTATATGACTTCAGTGATTAAATAAAATCTAACATTCTTTCTAGGCACTTTGATACATGTGGACAGATGGGGTGAGTTAAGCTGCATGGTTTTGCATTTTTAGCTAAAGGCAGAAACTTGAGAGTCTGTGACTGTTTATGTTGGTAGGCAAACATAAACAGATAAGAAAGTAGCTTACCTGAAAACAAAAAGTAGATTGATTAGAAAGAATTGCACAAAATAATATTCTGATTTTTAACCAAGAACCTAGTAAAGAAACTAACATTTATTTACTGGTGGTATAAGACTTTTCCTTCAGTAAATTCTGTAGATGGCTTCAAAAGTAGGTATTACAAAGTTTCTTTCTTGCTTGCTTTATTATGTGGAAGCTCTGTTTGGTTTTGTTTGGTTTTTTTTCTAAAGGCTTTGAACATAGTGATAACTAGCCCTTTTTAAAAAAAAAGAAATTATCTGTTCTGTACAAGCAGTAGCAACTATTCTCCCATTGCTACTGTTTTCAAATGTGTTTGCTGGCTTAGCATGAGAGCTCTGTATTACATTTCCTTGCAGAGCTTTGTGTAAGGTTGTGGCTGACTGAATGTGGTTATTCCTGACAAGCAGCTCAGCATCTTGGAAATGTAATGTAGCCAGAAAAGGAAGAAATAAATCAGAATCTAGTTTAATTTGTGCTGTGGAGAACATTACATAGACTTCACTGGTGATATATATGACAATAGCATAGAGCCTGTTTTCTGCACTGGGTACCTTTAGGTCACTGAATTTTGGCACATTATAATGTTATCTAATTTTGGGTTTACTATGGTTCTTATAATAAGTTTATTAATGTAACTAGGCTTAATTTTGTTTGAATAATATTCCAGAAAGACACTAGTTAAAATAATTGTCCAAAAGAAATGACAGATAAAACTGTGTGAAATGCTCATTCAGATGTACTACGTACTAGACCATAGCTCCCTTCTGCTACTCACAAAGATTTTTATTACACTGTGAACTAAAAGACAAGAGAAGGGAGTCTTGCCATCTTTGAAAACCAGACATCATTTAAAGTAGTTCTTCAGGGTTTGTGTCCCTTTCAGGGTGGGAGAAATTTTAAGAATGACTGTATTGCACTGATGTAGTCTATAGAAAGCACTTCTAGCCGATGTAGCACACAAATATTATCTTATCAGTGCTGATATCTTCCCTGCTCCTTTGCCAAGTCATCAGAGAAACTCCCTTATCTGCCTTCAAAAACTGCAGAGACAAACCATAGCGTAGATGAAAATATTACATGAAATGAAGAAAATCAGTGTTTCCAGAAATACTTTTTTACTTAATCTTTCTTTTTTTTTCTTTTTTTTTTTTTTAAAGTAGGCGTTTTTTTGATAATGCCTCTTATTGGAGATACTGCTATTTACATTAATAATCTATTAAGAAATTATAATGTAATACTAAAATATACTGAACTGCATATAAAGCTATGGACTTATATATTTATAATAATGGCCAGTCTTCGCGTGCGAAGATCCGGGGAAGGTCTTTCCACCTTCCAGCCTGCGCATTGGATTTTTTAGGTGAGACACAGTGTGCGCGGAACTGAGCCCACCCTTTAATCCTAAGGTTCATCTGCCGGGGCCAAGCGAGCTTGGACGGTGGCAGCGAGGTCCTTAGGACGTAGGTGGGTTGCCTTTAAGGGCTAACGAGCCCCACCTGCCCGGGAGTGGCCCTGACCGGGAATCGAACCCGGGTCTCCGCGGTGATAGCGCGGCGCCTTTACCACTAGACCACCAGGGGCTCCACTATATATTTATAGTGTAAATTTATACTTCATATCAGTAATGATATGTATGCATATGTATAAAACATTTATAATACAGACTGGTTGAATGCAGGGATAAAAAATAAATATAAAAGTGTGTTAGTAGTGAAGTTGTGGGATTTATTTTGGAAGTTCCTAATCTAAATGGACAGATACCCTCAGAATTTAAAGGATGAATTCTACTTGAAGTTCCAGGAAAGGCTTCCTCTGGTGGCTCTCCAAGAGGCAGAGGGCTGCATGCTACCAGGTCAGGCTGGGCTTGGAACTTGACTGTGTGTGCATGCTCCTGTGAAACCTTGTCAAGGAGAGAAGTGGAAGGTTCTGTGATGTTGTATTGTTACCGTGGTGAAATAGACTTTGTAATTGTATTATGTTCTCTCAGAAAGTTGCCAAAATGAACTTATGTTTCAGTAGAGAAGTCTTAATGGCTATGTATTGATCACATCTGATAGTCTGCTTCTCCTTTTACCAAGCTGTGAAAATTAGAAGGTAACAAACCTTAATAGCATAACTGACAGAAGAACTGGTTTGGGGCTGCAGCACAGCCTCTAGACCAGTTCTCTCTAAATTTGGTTTTGAAGCATCTGTGGACTTGTCTGGTAATTTGGTGTTTTTAAAAGAAATGCAAAATCAGAATTATACTTGGCGTGGAGACATAGGTAGTGCTCTTTATTTTATAACCTTGAATTGTTTTAATACGAAGTGACAATGGTTTCAGTAGCCTGGAATGAAATGTTTTCCCTTGCTCATTAACTTGAGGGGAAGGTGTAAGAGTGTATGGCTCTTACCTAGAAGTGTGGTAAAGCTGAGGGATAAAATGTCTGGCACCCTTTTGTACTGAGAAATATGGTGTTAGGCATAAGGGAATACAGTAGTATCACTGTTGTATTTGGGAATAAGTAAGATGAAGATGTGAAAACAGCAGGAATAAACATTGCAATCTCCAGAAGATAAAAAAAACAATACATCAATTTAAAACCAGGTTTTTCCAGATCAATTTAGGTGCTTTTATCTAATGTAAAGCATTAACATAAAATCTGTACTGTTCAATAACGAACAAATGAGGATAATTGATACCAGATTTAGTTGTTCACATGAGATGGACTTCTGGTTCTCAACTGTTCTTCATGAGATCCATCTCCACTTAGGCTTTTCTACCTTTCTCAGTGAGATGTTGTGGTTTAATCCCAGTTGGCAACTAAGCACCTCACAGCCCCTTGCTCACTTCGGAAGAGTAAAAATGAGAAAACTCATGGGTCGAGATAAAGACAGTGTAATAGGTAAGGCAAAAGCTGTGCACACAAGCAAAGTAAAACAAAGAGTTTGTTCACCATGGGCAGGCAGGTGTTCGGCCATCTCCAGGAACGCAGGGCTCCATCACACATAATAATGACCTGGGAAGATCACTCCAAATGCCATCACTCCAAATATCCCTCCCTTCCTCCATCTGCCCCGTTTTATATACTGAGCATGATGCCATATAGTCTGGGGCATCCCTTTCATCAGTTGGGGTCAGGTGTCCCAGCTATGTCCCCTCCCAATTCCTGGTGCACCCCCAGCTCACTCACTGGTGGGATGGGGTGAGAGGCAGGAAAGGTCTTGGCTCAGTATAAGCCCTGCTCTGCAGTAACTAAAACATCCATGGGTTATCAACACTTTCCAACACAAATCCAAAGTACAGTCACACACCAGCTACTATGAAAAAAATTACCTCTATGCCAGCCATAAACAGCACAGTTGTGTCCACAGTAGAACATTCTGGGAAGTTGGTTGGTTGGTTGGTTGGTTTTTGTTTCTTTGGGTTTTTTTTAAGAGAGTTTTGGTACTAACATGCATGGATCAGAGAAAACCTTTTTTCCATGCTTCATGCAAGTGCAAGATCTGGTTTGTCTTCCTGAAATCTTTGTGTCCTTAATGTAATTTAATGGAATACTTTTTTTTTTTTTTCCAATGGTACAGTTACAGCAGCTACTTGAAAAATGTGGGTATGGTTTAGTAAGTTTGCAGTCAGAGAAATGTAGTCTTTCGTGTTCTGATTCTACAGAAATTTTGTGGTTAACCTGGGGGTGTTTTATAAGCACATGAGAAACAAGTGAGTGATGGAAACATAGCTACTAAAACAATATGCTGTGCTCAGTTGAGTGAGCTCTGCAATGTGCAGATGCTTTTCCTGTGCTGTGATGTGTTTTGTCTGTAATTATTTTCTTCTAAGCCTCCACCAGAATATCTGGCAGTGCACACTGCTCCTTTTTGTTAAGTGAGAATTTTTTAAGCGCTGTGAACTCTTTTCATTTCACTCATTTCACTCAATTTCATTGAATTTCATTCCAATTCATAAATTGTAATTAATTTATAATAGCAAAACGTGATCTATTTTGTCATATACAGTTAAAATGTGTATTGTAATTTGTCATTCAAAATAAATCAATTTCTGTGTTGTATCAGAACTTGAGTTCGTTTATATGGCTTAGTTGTTATTGCATGTGTGTGTATGTTTCTGCTGCTGTATTTCTCCTTCTGGGAAAAAGCAATTGTTAATTTTTTCACATAGAGTTGTACTTAAGCACTACTGTAAAGAAATTTGTGCTTGTCTTTTTGAGCTCTCTCCAGTAAACTTTTTGGAAAAAAACAAAAAACAAAAAACAAAAAACAAAAAACAAACAAACAAAAAACAAACAAAAAAAAACAAACAAAAAAAAACAACAAACCAACACATACACAAAAAAAAAAGCCTGAAGAACTATAAAGTCATGAGTAACAGCATTTAGGCTGTGGCCTATGGCAAGGACTCTACATAGAAAACAAAAATGGCAAAAACTAAAGCAAGTCTTTCGTTTCTGGATTTTTTAAAAAAAATCTGTTAAAACTTTAGATTTTAGTTTAGCTGAAGAACCATCATGAATTTTAAGTAGTATAAAGGGTATAAAATTACTTTTCTAGTACACAGTGTTTTCTTTTATTCTGAATATGCCTGTTGTGTGTAATGATCCTACTCAATCTCCCAGAAAAACATTGTAGGAAATTGCTGACATACTTTTTTCCCAGCTGCTGTTAAATTTGGAAAAAATGACAACGTCATATTGCCAAATAGTGTTACATTGTTATTCTTTAAGATTTATGTCTTTGCTTCTCTACAGCCTCAAAAGTGAAAAATATAAAGAAAAATCTAAATATTTAGGTGTACCAGAAGTGTTGGATATACTAATAGAGAAGACTTTGTATAGTAATAAATACTGGATTCTTTATGTTAATGCTCCTATGAAAATTAATGCAGTTTCCCTGTTAATATGCCATCTGTTTGTTGAATGTTTATCATGGGTACCTCAGTTTATAATCTGTGATGTGGAAGTCTCTTGACAGTACTGCTTCTTGAAGTGACAGCAATGCAATCAAGGTGCATTGTCAGAAATCATGGACTAGTAGTCATATTCCTTGGTGTAAACCTTTTAAAGCAGTATATGATGTTCTAGTACGGGTGGCCTTTTCCTTGCAGTGTACACTCATTCTTTGTGGCAGTGGTAGGACGTATCACTTCCAGTATTGCAGATTATTGGTACTGACAGCAAAGAAGTGATTGTCCTGAGAATCATCACATGGGTGAATCCTTTGTGGGAAGGGTTTTTGAGACTAGATGTGGAAGTAATGTGGCATCTTTCTTCCTTCTGCCTCCCCTAATTGCTTGTGGGCATCTATGAGTCTTTCCTGCGGGGCTCTGCAGGATGAAGTTGTCCAGAGGGTCCTGGATACTTTCTCCTTCCCGTAGCCTGTGGGTTAGATCACTCTCCCTCCATCACTTCCAGGATCAGCAGGCTCCACATGAGAGAGTGCTCTGCAGGAAGCCAACAGGAAGTAATGCTTGCTTCTGCTCCTCCCATTTCTGAAACAACCAGTCTGCACTGGCCTCAGCTTTGAATGCAGAGTTAGAAGGTGGCGAGTAATGGGAAGTAGACACAGTGTCTCTAGGCCAGACTGTGTAGGGATTCAGTTCTGGATATGGTATAATTATGGTGGAATCAGACCCTTCCATATGGTCCCATTGTGTGTGTGTGTGTGATTGTGTTTCACCTTGATAAATTCAAATTATGTACATCTGCTACTGGCCATCAGAAATATTCAGTTGATCTCACTAGACCACTGCAAGTGGTTTTAAAAGTTGCTTGCAGTCCTCTGAAGTGTGAAAAACTTCATGCATACAGTATTCCTGGTCATCCTGGAGGTCGTAACTGGGCTGTTGTCTTGCCACTTCAGACCTGGAGATTTTAAGTTTCCCATCACTGTATGCTTGTGGGATGCTTCTAGCTCATTTAGTGTCTCTGTGAATGCATTTGGCAAAACAAAATTGATAGATGCAATATCCTTTATTTGAGCAGCTGCTGTAACTGGGAACATTACACAAGCCCTTGTTCCAAGCTGTAGAACGTGTCTTCTCTGACAGTGAACTTTGAATAGACAGATGATGAGTTACTGATGATGATCCAGTTCTGTTGAGACAGTAGTGATGTGCTTTTAGTTGTGGACAGGGTATTGGTCCTAAAGGCCATAGTTTGTAAAGAGCAGAGGCCATAAATAGTTTTCATAAGAATTTGAAGTTAACGTGCTAGCAACACGCATGGCTGTGCATTAGCTGAATAATTTTTTATGTTGAGTAATTTTGCTGAGTGTATAAAACCTCTCCTATAGGCAGTTCATAAAAACAGTTGTTGTGTTTTTGCAAGAAGAATTTCCTTTATTCGGTTTTGGTCTTACAGTATTCCTATTTAATATGATACTTTTATAGCAGGGGAAGCAGGGAATGAAAAAGTGGATCCATCCTTCTCCAGAGGTTACTCTACTGTATTTCTGGAACTGTTGTATGTGTAAGGCACTGAGGAAAGCACCCTGTGTTGTTGTAGTTGTCTCAAAAAATGTAACATGTAACTTTATGCAATAAGTATATACAATAGCATATTCATTTTTGTTATTCATAAAATAAGTGACTTATGAAACATCAGACATTAAAAGAAATTAAATTGCTGTTATATATATTTATGAGCAATTTACATAACACATAGCCAAGCTGTTAATAGTAAAACAATGCTTTGACAAGAGAGTGAGTGGAACTTCTTAGTAGGTGATGTAGTGGTCATAAGTGTTTAGAAGTCACAAAGCAAGCCTTAAAATTAAACTATCTGAAAATATAATGTTTAATTACATGAAAATGTAATGTTTAATTTAAGGTCATGTGGATTCTTTTTATTGGTTTTGAACCTCCAGGCTTGAAACATCTGAATTGTAAGGGCTAGAAGCTTTTCAGTGAAAACCAAGATACTTTCTCAGTATTGTGAACAATAGTGTGACTTTCATAGAATAGTAGAATGTTAAAGGTTGGAAGGGACCATACATATCACCTAGTTCAAACCTTCCTGTAATGGGCAGGGATACCTCCAGCTAGACCAGGTTGCTCAAGGCCTTATCCAGCCTGACCTTGAACACTGCCAGGGTTGGGGCATCCAAAACCTCCCTGGGCAATCTGTTCCAGTATCTCACCACCCTCTCAGTAAAGAATTTCTCCCTAATATGTAGCCTAAATTTCCTCTCTTTCAGTTTGTAGCCGTTAATCCTTGTCCTATCACTACAGTTCCTGACAGAGTCTCTCTCTGGCTTCCCTATAGGCCCCCTTCAGACACTGGAAGGTTGCTGTGAGCTCTCTACACAACCTTCCCTTCTCCAGGCTCAATAGTCCCAACTTTCTCAGCCTGTCTTCACAGGGAGGTGCTCCAATCCTCTGATCAACTTTATGGCCCTCCTGTGAACTTGTCCCAACAGTTCCATGTCCTTCTTAATGTTGGGAGCACCAGCTCTAGACCCAGCACTCCAGGTGGGGTGTCACAAGAGCAAGGCAGAGAAGGAGAATCACCGCCTTCGAGCTGCTGGCCACGCTGTTTTTGGTGCAGCCCAGGATTTGGTTGGTTTTCTGTTCTGTGAGCACACACTGACAGCTCATCTTGAGTTTTTCATCAACCATCTCACCCCCAGGTCCTTCTCCACAGGCCTGCTCTTTAACGACACCAAATGCTGTGCTGCTATTCCTGATGAACCTAAGTGGAAGGATTGGTGTATATATACCCTTCATATGACCCTGACTAGAACGTCAAGTGTAGCAAGAGCCTTGATGAGTTCTTTGGTGGCTTTTGTTAAATCACAAGAGGAGAAACTTCATTGAAGTGCCAAGGTACACTAGTTACCACAGCGAAAAACAAGTCTGTGAAAATAGAAAAAGGGCTGTAAAAACTGATGACTGCTTTAATCTTGTGGAATTCCTAGTTGGTTATCCATTTTGTATCCTACTTCTCTCCTTATAGTATGAGTTTGCTCTGTATGACTTATTTTCTTGATTTTTTGAGGGATTCAGAAGGGGAAGAGGATCACTTCCCATGCAGAAGCATCTTGAGACTGATGTGGCACTTAGTGCCATGGTCTAGTAACCATGGCAGTGTTGGATCAAGGGTTGGACTTGATGATCTCAGAGGTCCTTTCCAACCCAGCCGATTCTACGATTCTGTGAAATTTTTAAGTCTGGAAAAAAAAAAGGGGGGGGGGGAAGGGGAATTTTTGTTACATGGAAGTAATTTAGCAAGCAAATATAAACTTAGATTATGTTTGTGTCAGTTGTTTTTGTAGTGTCTTGTATGTTGAGATCATTGTTAATGGCGGGGTTCTTGTGCACTGCAACAAAACGTATATAAGCTTGTGTTACTGAGCTATGAGCCCTGGATTGAGTTTTACTGTGGGAGTAAAAGCTCCCTGCCTTTTTTTTTTCTTTTTTTCTTTTTTTTTGGTGTGGAGATGTAGTGTTGCAGTTTGTTTTTTTCTAATCCTCTTCCTTATTAGCATGGAAATTAATAACTGTGTTCATAATGCCAGGTTTGGTGTATGGAGTTTTAGCGGTCTTGTTTTAAAAGCAACGAGGCTGCACCTCAGCATAATGATAACTGCTGTTAAGTCCTGGGCATCTGCATTGGTGCACAGAAACCCTCAGGTTGTCCTGTGGTAGTAAGTTTCCTGGAGAACTGGCAGAATTTTTTTTCAATTCGTTTTTTCCCACTGAAAACAAAGCAGGTGGTTGTAGTCTATGGATAGGAATATGCCTGTTTTGGGAATATTAGGGAGATTTCTACTGCCTACAACAAGAATAGAGAAGTAATTTTTCAGAATAAGGAGAGTCTGAAGGTTGGGATATGAAATATTTAGGCTCAAATATCCGTGATCTGGATAAAGCAAAACACAAAGTTCAGTTGGCAAAACCAAAAGGCTTTCTGGAGTGTTGTCTTTTTCCCCCAAGTAAAAATATTTAGATTCTTATGGTGTTGTTAATCTGTGATAGGAATATGATTCTTTGGAGACCAGAGACAAGGAGAGGCACAGAATTTCAAAGGTATGCTGATTCTCAACCAGATTTGTGTACAATTGGGTACAGGAAATACACACAACTGAAGAAAAAGCAAATCAATTTTGAAAGGAAATGTATCAATATCTTTTTTCTATTCTCTGTTTACTAAGAACTTCCTGATAAGGACTTTTTTTTTTTGTGACAGTCTAATTATTTAGGAATTAAAATTATTGTTTTTATGGACACTTAAACAGTTCATGTACAGATAACTTGATATTCAAACTACAGTTGGATCAGTGTAACACTTGTAAGCATCTGTGAGAACTGTATCATTAGTTTACTTTGCTTGTTTTTAAAACAGTATTAGATTAAAGTTGGGAAGACAATGCAATAATTTGCCAAGTGCTAAACTGGGTTTAAAATCCTCCTTAATGGTATAGCCTGAAGTATGCATCTCGGTTGTGTTAAATATACTAAAGTTAAAAATAAAGAGGTGGAGGAAAGGCATATCTGTGGTGTCAGCAAGGCATGTGGTAAGCTGATGTATAAAGGGAAGGTAATGGATCTGCTTGGATTCCAGCCAGTGGTGCCGGACATGGGCATTCTGCCGAGGCACATTCCGGGGCATTAAGTGCAATCCCTTCCCTGAGAGTGCTGAGCCCTCTTCGTAATTCATCTTCCCTGCAGTCCACTCTGCCAGGGGCCAGGCATACAGTGTGGGTAATTTCATTACCAGTGCAACTTTTTGGTAGTGACTTTTTCAGTTCAGGGCAGTGTTTATCTTCTGAATGCTTGGACGTGGATAGCGCCATTTGAATCTCCTATACAGGCACTATCTTTCTACTTGCTGTTACTCTTAATAGGGTATTGAACCTTCCCTCTAAATTTCTGGTTGTAAGCAAGATGTCATAATAAGATGGCTTTTTAATCGATGTTTTTTAATTCATTAATGCTGTTGGTGTTAGTTGCAGAATTAAGTGGTGGTGGTGGGTTCCTTTTAGACTCTCTGTAGTGTTAGCAACCTACTCTAATACTACAGCTATTTGATACTTTATAGCAACGCTGGAGGAAAAAGTGTATGATGCATTTTTATGAACACAAAGAGGAAGAAAAGAATCCTCCATCAGTGTATATTTCAACAAGTAATCAAATGCTGCAGTAAAACTCAGTCCCTAAAGGTGTCCAACCTTTGAGACGTTATCATTCCCATTTTCTCCACCAGCATAATTTTCCATCATTTCCCATTTTCTTGACCATTTAAAAGCAAGATGAATTAGCCATACAACTCCGTGTTCTGTCTCCTAAAGTATAAAGACACTCAGAAATGTTTGCAGAGTTGGCCTCCTTCTCCTTCCTATGCTTAGAGAGAAGGATTACCTCCAATCTCTCGATGACAAACATACACCATTTTGTGAATTAATTCCTCCAAGATTGTCTTTGACTGCCAGGATTTGGCCACTTGTTTTATGGAATGAAAGTATAGACTGTAGCTTTGTGTGTTTGATTGTGTGCAATTTGATTTTAAAAAAGAAATGTAATGAAAGCATTTAACAAAATATAATGTTTATATTGTTATAGCTTTTAGTTTCAACTTTTCATGCCAACAGCTATGATTACTTTTCATTGTTACTGAAAAGCTGTTTTGTAATAAGAAATTTCAGATAAATATTTAATGTCAAGCTGGGCTGAGGGTAATCTAAGGATATTAATATACCCAAGGTAACTGTGACCTGCACTTAATTGAGGTACCATGCCTTGAAAATATAAAATGACCTGCATTTATATCATGAGTATTTATATTTGCTTTTTAAAAGCTTAATGACCAAAAGCTATTTTTAAATGGCTTGTTTTTCTGATGTGTTGATAGCAATTAATCCTTTTTCAAAGATGTACTATAATAAGTTAAGCTTGTTAAATTAAACTGTTTGATTTGCCTTTCACTTCTCTTACCTTCTTAGAAAATCTTCCTACTTTAGGTACTACATAATATTGTTTATAGTTGTGGATACAAAGAGCTAGAAATAGTGGACAGTGGAAAGTACAAAGGAAGGTGTGGCATTTTCCTTTACTAGCACTGAAAAGGAGTGCATTAATGTCTGTCCTCCGTCATTCCCACAACCTTGCTCAAAAAGAGTCCGAGGTCCAAAAAACCTGTGCTTAATTTGATGCTGTCATTTAACATTCTCCATGGTTCTGGAACAAAGTTATTTACGCATGGGACCTAAATAACTGTTCACAGCTGCTCCCAGCTTACACCCTGGTGATGTTTATAGCTCCTCACCCTCACACTGGAGAAACGTCTTTTAGATAGAGTATTTCATGAACACTGTGTCTCTTGGTTAGAGCCCTTGTCTAACCCTGTTCCATGTTTCACACATTTAGGATAACTGATATTAAGGTCATCTCTGTTAAATGTGGGAAACCATAAGCACTTGAGAAGACAAAGAATCTTTAAGAACAAATAGACCTAATTCAGCAACAGTAGTGTCAAATGGTATCAAGTATTCCTTAGACTGGGTAGTCTGTTGTGCAAACAGGAGAGTCATGTTTCATTTTTTCTTTCAATTTTCTCTGATTCCGACAGGAGGCATTTTTTTAATTGTAGCTGAACTCCTTTGTGTAAGCTGTGTAACTACTTTTTTTTTAGTAACTTTTGCTGAGTTTTCCCAAGCATTTAGTGTGTTGGGTGTCTAAAGAGGAATTAAAACGAAGCTAAACCAAAGGCAGTAGTGTTTACATTAAGAGAAAAAAATTAACACTGAGAAATAGCTTATCATCTCTTTCTCAACTCTGTTATCTGTTCATTCCATAATCCTATCAAAATAAAGATAAGAAAATAAATATCCAAATCTTATGTTGATGCTCTTTTGTAGTGTAGTGTGGGAAAATGGCCCATTGCTACTTCTGGCCTACTGCTCTCTCTTCCTAGGTAAGAGTTTTCTAAATCTTTCTTCAAGTTTGCTTGTATGTCATCTTCCTCTTGCTTCTAAAGAGCATTCTCAGCCACCTTATTTCCACTCTGAATATTCCAGTCTCTGTGCATTTTGAATTAAGCAAACATTTATTTGAGGAAGAATGAAGAGTTGTATCCTATTTCAAAACCTAAAATTAGCTATGAAAAATGAGTTGGAGGCAATGGAATTGTTTTCCTTCTACGAAAAGTAGTATAGCTTAAAGAGACAAAATATGTGCTTCGAGTTGTCCATGCACAAGTAACTAAAGGAATTAACTGTTTTTAAATTCTTGCACCTAATTTGTACAGATATTGCAGTACCAACCAAAGTGTAGCATTATATGATTTATGTAACAAAGTATACAGAACCCTAACCTGCAAACTTTATGTTAGAAATGAATAAGGAGCATGTGTGTGTCTTAGTAGATAGGTACAAAATGTTAAACATAAATAATGAAAAAATTCACAAAATATAAATTGGAAAGAAATGTGATTTTTTTAAGAGTTACTCTGTGTTGACGTGAAAGTAATCACATACATCTTGTTTAGTCGTCTTCTATAATTCATTAGGATTTTTGAGCTACTGTATTAAAGATAGCTTGGACTTCCCTTGGTAGAAGCTTTAACGACTAGCTTGAAGCCATTTTCTTTTAAGGAATTAATATTTAGACATAACATTAGCTATGGGGGTATGGTTTAGAATAATTAACGAATAAAATTGCAAGGACTGTAAATTGCATTGCCTAATATCAACTTTTAAAGCTTTCTTTAAGGGTTTTTTTCCTAATTAAAATGGTAAATTGGTATTATTTCATGAACAGGACATGGAAAAATGTTGCTGTAATTTCTTTGTAAGCTCCATTTAATTTGACACTTAATTGAAATCAATCCTGTATTAATAATTTATTCTTTTCTCTAAGCAGATACACTAGATGTTCAAAAAATATATTTGGTATTGCTTATTTTAAAACCTCTGAAATTTCATTTTGTTTTGTGATTGGATGTGCTGGGTTTTATAAGAAATAAATACCTGTATATTGTATTATATTTAGTGTATATTGGTGGGGAGAAAAGGAAGGACAGAGAGTGCTTTTAGATGGGCTTTCATGTTCAGGTTTCTGCCAAAACCAGTTCCTCAATGGTGGAAAAAAGCCCTTTAACTGGGACATAAAATTTCTAATAGTTGCATCACAGTTGGCACACTTCATTGGTGTTTGAATTGAACTAAGTTAATAGCATTCATACCTGAGAAAAAGTAGAAGCACAACATATTATAAGCATAGACAATGTACCTAACTTCCTGTATTTTGGTACTCCTCCAAATTCATAATTGTACTTAGTTCCTTTCTGGTCTTCCAAATCATTATTAAAAATGGACATTGCTAGCTGATGTGGGAGTGGTATCCCAAAGCTTCTGATCTCCAGTGTTAAGTCTTTTGAAGTGGAAAAATAATAGCTTAGAAAAACTTGATTGAAGATTACTTCAAGAAAAATGGATTTAATAAGTGGCTGCTTAATTGACACGTGATCTGTAAGGTTAGAGATGCCAGACTGCAAAACTTCAGTGAAAGGGCTGGGCTAAACTTTATGTAAATAATGCTTTCAGGTGCTATTATACATACAGATTGTAATCAAAATTACTATTTTATCTAAAGCCCAGGTAAAGACCATAAGAATCTGTACTTTATCAGAATTTACTTTATCAGTAAATTGCTCAGGCTACTGCTCAGCCCAGCTAATTGCTTTCCTTCTTTCTAATCAAAGAAGAAACAAAACTATGACCCAGGTTAGTAATGGCTAACATTGTGTAGTAGGAGTTGTCACACTCACTGGTGTTTCACCAGTGAAGCAAGTTTTGTGCAACAAAAGTGAGGTGCTTTGGTTGTGAGGCATGAATAGTTGGGTAAGGCAGGGCCCTGAGTGTTTGTTTGGGGATACTTCTTTCCCATCTCTAATGATGTACTGATCATTTGAAGTTTCTTCATTTTGGAATGCTTTTAATTTCTGTGTATAAATGTATAGTCAATTACCAGAGGGGTTTTTTTAACCTTTTAAGTATTGTCATGCTTTTAAAATATAGGTGAGTTTTTGCTATGTCATTCATATTTTTACTTCAGAAATAAACTAAAAGTTCTTACCTTTCTTGAATTACTTTGTCTATATGTGTCAGTACTTGATGCCTGCATCTTGAAAAGGATAAGACTAGATGATGACTAACATTTTATTAGCATTGTTATGTGATGTGATGGCATGTAGCAGTTGTGAGAGAAGATACTGTTCTCTGACACACTAATCCTGTGTTATGCTGGGCCATTCACAGACCATTCACATAGTCTTCATTGCTTATCATTAATCTTCTATGTCAAGTCTTTTGCCTGTGATCATTCTTTACTTGAAGTCCCTATTTAAATATACTGAATGTGGAATTTGTGAGTAATGTGATGCCCAGGGAGGATTAACACAGCACTCTTGGTTCCTCTTGATCTGGGTTTTCATCTTAGTAATTGATTGTTTTTTTAGACCAGACTGTCAAAGTCTGTTTTCTAGTCTTTCACATAAGTCCACAAAGAATTGCAGAGTTTCCAGATACTACCTATAAATTAGTATCAAAGTACAATGATTCTTATCAGGTTTATTTTTTTAAAAACCCACCAAACCTACATTGTTTTTACAATCCCTTGTTCTACACCCTCTTAGCAACAGTTAATGAATTTAACTGGAATCTGTGAAGTGCTTCGTAATTTTCCTGAGTCTATTTTTCATCCATGCAAAATCAGTATGAGATGGAAAAAAATTTAAATGTAATTCGTGATTATGACTAAATACGGAAGAATTACGTGTAAATATCGGTATTGTCTAGTTAATACTGTGATTCTGTGCTGTTCCTTTATCGAATACCTTTTACTGTGTTAGAAGACAAGAAATTATTTTCTGTGTAATAATTGATTTTTGAAAGGATTAATTTTCATTGCAGCACATACCTCTTTCAGTACCTTTCAATAACTGTGTGGTTTGTTTTCTTAAGCTGTTAGTAGCTTATGTAATTTAAATAAAGATTAATATATAGGTGGTTTTATTTTGGTTATGAATAAAATCACAGTGATTTAAACTGGTCTGGCAGAAAGCTGGTCAAAATTAGTGTTATGGGACATTCCAGAGGACAAGCAGAAACATTGATGCTGTCGTGTTGTGTTGTATGTGCTTGGGAGTCAGCAAGACCTTTCTTATGCAGAGCATAGAATATGAAATAGGGGTTGTACTTGTGTTATGGAATTGGAGGGGAGGATGAGTTAATGTCTCTGTGGTGTCAGAGGCTGGGTTTGTTTTACTGTGGGTTTTTTAATGTAAGGGCTTTTACTTCTAGTTTTTCTCTTAGGAAGCAGTTTCAGTCATTCGGATCTTTTCTTCTTGACAAAAAAAATCCTACATTTGATGAGCAACTGTAAAAATTAGATGCAGTGATTTCAGAGTACTTAACAAGTTGCTTGCTACTAACAGCATGTTTAAATTTGCTAGTAACATTTCTAGGTATTTATAATTTTTGCAGATGTAATAATATACATAGATAATTTTAAAATAGAAATGTTTTCTGTTATATATAGGTAGAAAATGTTACTGTTAAAGTACCAGTGTAAGTACCATTGGTTAGTGAGTCTAAGCAGAGCTGTGGAGGAGACCAAAAAATAAATGATATGGATAATAAAATAATAGCAGACTTAAGGTCTGTAATTCTTTATGGATTAGATACATGATATTTTTCTGGCATTAAGTTCAAAAACCTGTTTCTTTACTATTTGTAATTTGACTTCAGGCATGCATAGGCTTGCTGACAGCTATTTACTAGAAGTCTGTCCTTGCAAGAGACTGGTACCTTGCCATGCAGCAATAAAGATATCAACATGCCAGCTGCAAAAAACTGTTTTTCAGATGTGTTAATATATAAGCAATAGAAAATATGAAAGACTTAATTTCTCATATTAGTTGCTTGGCTGCCCAGTGATGTTGTTTTCATTAGAACTGTGCTTTTTCTTTGTATCTTTATTAAATATCAGTTTCCAGATTACTTTTTTCAGGTTATCTGTATTAAAAAATGGTCCTGCTTGACAATTCCTTGTGTTTCGAGCCTGTTATGCATTAAACTTTCTTGTTAGTAACATTCTACAGTTTTGCCTTCCAAGGAGGTTTGGAACACCTATATATTGTGTTACGGTGCAACGTAATTATGTATTGGACACAGTGCAACATTGTGGTATATACCAGACCATACCATTTCGTAAAATACATCAGCAAAACTCTTGAGTAAACATCAAATAAATGAAAGTACTTGTTTATAAACTTCTGAAAGTTGTAATGTCACCAGTAGAAGAAAACTGTGCTTTTCTTGCCCTTTGCCACTAATGTTCTTTGAGGATACACTGAGAGTTGGGTTCACTTTTTCTGTCATTCTATGTAGCGGGCTTTAACCTTTTCTCTGAGCATATCAGTCGAGTCTGTTTTGCTGTAACACTCAACTGGGAGACGTCCAATCTACTGATTTCTTTTTCAGCATTACCAGTTAAATTGGTTTTGGTAATTAGTAGAGGTTAAGTTTCTTGTTTTGAGGCTGAGGTTTTTAAAAGTTTATTGATTCTTTAGTTAACTTAAATATTTCTGTTGTGCTGCTCTGAATGGTTTATTTGTTCTGTACCTAGAAGCTAACCCCTGCCTGTAATAGGCTTCTCTGTATCTTTTCTGGCGTTGCATTCACATTTTTCAGATATTGAAGAATTATGAGAATTGTGTACAGTATTCAAAGACATGGGCACACTAGTGGCACAGTTATTTTCTTCTTCTTTTGGTTTTTAATTCGTTATTCTTTCATCGTTTCCTGATGATCCTAGCCTTAGATTTGTGATCTATTGTGATCACTATTGGGATTTGAGCAGAGAACCATGTATGATGATTCCATTTCTCAACACCTCCCCCCCACACACACACACTAGTTACAGAATTGGTATCATTCATCTACTGGTGTCACTGTCCAGGAGTGCCAATTGTATCAGCAACAGTGTGGCCAGCAAGACCAGGGCAGTGACCATCCCCCTGTACTGGGCACAGGTGAGGCCGCACCTTAAGTACTGTTCTGGGTTTCGGGCCTTTCACTAGAAGAAGGACATTGAGGTGCTGGAGTATGTCCAGAGAAGGGTAACAGAGCTGGTAGAGGGTCTGGAACATAAGTCCTGTGAGGAGCAGCTTAGGGAGCTGGGGTTGTTTAGCCTGGAGAAAAGGAGGCTCAGGGGGACCTTCTCACTCTCTAAAACTACCTGAGAGGAGACTGTGGCAAGTTGGGGTTTCGTCTCTTCTTCCTGGTAACAAACAATAGAACAAGGGAAATGGCCTCAAGTTGCACCAAGTTCAGGTTTTGGATATTAGGAAAAATTTCTGCACTGAAAGAGTGATTGAACATTGGAACAGGCTGCCCAGAGAGGTAGTGGAGTCTCCATCCCTGGAGATGTTCAAAAAATCAGTAGATGTGGCACTTCATAATATGGTTGTTTTAGCTGGACATGGTCAAAGGTTGTACTTGATGATCTTGGAGGTCTTTTTCAGCCTTAATGATGTTATGATTCTATTCTATGATCATGTATAATTTCTTTTTTACTTTTGTTTTTGTTTGTTTTTTAAACTAGCTTTCTAGATCTTAGATGTGCTGAATCACATTGACCCTTAAGGAACTCTGCTGGCAAAATCTCTCAGATGAAAATCTGTTTATTTCTGCTGTTGCTTGTGATTGTGTTAACTAGTTATTTCATTCTGTGAGGATCTTCCCTTTTGTCCTGTGTTAGCACAGTTTGTTTAGGAGGATTCCTTACCTTTTTCAGGTAACCTGTCCAAACTCTTTGAATCCAGATCTATTCTGTCACTGAAATCACACTTAAGCAGCTGTTTATCAATCTGTCAGCTACAGATTGTAGTAGTAGTAGTACTACTACTACTACAAAAGTTGTTGACTTTTCCCATATATTTATCCATATACTTAGTTTTGCTGGTTTTGCTGTAGTTTAAAACTATAGTTTAAACTGTTTATAGTTTAAACGGTTTGCTTTGGTGCAGACCTGGCTTATACCAAACTTCCTGTATATACAAACTGTACCAAACTTCCCTGGCTGCTCCCAGAAAGCTGATTTTTTGTTTAAATGATGCGGTATTTGGCTCTGTCACTGCTGTCTTTTGGAGCACTTTTAAGGAATAAATTTCACATGACAGTAGTTAGATCAACTGCTTAATATTTTACTTTTGAAATTTTGGGTGAATCTTGATGAAATTTGGTGATCTGAATGACTTGATTTTAATGATTGATTGTATCAGAATTATCTTCTGCCAATTGCTTAAAATGCTCTGTTCTACCCCTCTGAAGAAAGACTGTTGTGGCGACTTCCATCAGCTCCTCTATAGTGAATGCTAGGGAGGAAAAATAATCAATTCAGTTCTTCTGGTACTTTTGTTTGAGCCTTTCCTTCATGTTTCACTTACATATTTACACTACTGATTCTTTCTTCATGATTGTTCTTGGAATAGGTTTTAATTGTGAATTGAGAGTTATTTAAAAGTTGGTTTTAAAACTTATTTTTGCTTTCCTTTTTTTAAAAATTTCTAATTAGCCAGCCAAAGGTTATGGCAAGTCCTCCTCGTCCCCGTTTTCACTGTTTAGGAGCAACATCCACTTTTTAAAAGATGTTTTTCTACCTAAAATAACATTGTCCAAAGTTGTTTTTAATCAAGCTGGCTTTCCTAGGGCTTTTTTTGTTATTCTTGCTGCTTGTTTTTGCTAAGTGCTGTGTGTTTCTAACCATTCTGATGGTTTTGATGGATGATCCCTACCACGTGCAAGCATTTACACTTTGAGGCACTCCTTTTAAATAGTTTTTTCATTCTTATGTAGCTTAGCTTGGTGAAATCTAACTTTACAAGAATGGATGTATTTTTTGACATACAAACAGGTTTAATATGAGTACATTACAGTTCCTATTAGTAGCTCTTTGGTTCAAGATGGCTTCACAGGCTTTGTGAACTGTGTGCTCCTGCATCAGAAGTTGCTTCTACTTTTTATGACAGCTTACAGAAGGAATAATTTATGCTGTCTAAAATACCACCGTTCTCACGGTTGTGCCATATTTACCTATCTTAACAGTGAGAGATTTGAATTCCTGAGTAGTTGGTTTTCTGCTTTTCACAATTTCTGCAGTTTTCATTAAATGTAGCAGCAAGTACTGTTAAATTAACTTTTGTTCACACGATTTTTCAATGGAGAGCCACCAAGATGGTTGGGGACTGGAACACTTACTGTGTGAAGAGAGGATGAGAGGTCTGGCCTTGTTAAAACTAGAGAAGATGCAGTTTCAAGAGGACATGATAGCATCCTTCCAGTGCCCAGGAGGAGAGCAGCAAGAAGGTAGAGCCAGGCAGGTACTTGACAGTAACGATTGGTGGAGAGGAGAAGACACAGTGGGCATCAATTAAACTAAAATGGGTAGAGGTGCACAGCAGAATTTTACTGCTCTGGCATTAATGTTGAATTTTTGGCCTCTAACTTTGAACTGATTGACATGGTAATTCTCACATTCTTTTAACATTGTATTTCCTAAACTAAAAGGAACCGGTACTGGAAAAAGTTAGGAATGGTTTGGGCTGTTACTGTCCCAATTAGATGGTATTTGCATTCCACAGCACTTGAGTTAAAATGCTGTTCACGATGAACCATCGAATAGTAGTGTTGGACTATGTCTGGTCCTGTGGGTTTTGGGTTTGGTTTTTGCAACTTATCTGTCTTGACGCAAAGTAATAACCTGTAGGATTATGGAATCCACAGGCAGTTATTATTTCAGCATTAATATTCCAACTATTCAGAAAACAGATTTAGAAAGAGCATTATGAATACA
The DNA here is from genome assembly GCF_022539395.1 of Myiozetetes cayanensis. Taxonomy (NCBI): domain Eukaryota; kingdom Metazoa; phylum Chordata; class Aves; order Passeriformes; family Tyrannidae; genus Myiozetetes; species Myiozetetes cayanensis. The sequence goes on along the minus strand of NW_026087742.1, from coordinate 43,981,919 downwards.
GACATGAAAACAATCTGAACAGAAAATATGTATAGGTAAAAACAATTCCTTTCAGGCACTTCCAGACTTGCAAAAGTGTAAGCATAAATGGAGAGATGGAAAATATCATTAGATCTCAGTAAGTAACTTGGAGACGTCAAATACACAGAAGCCCTACCTTTATTTGTTGTGGAAAATCACATAATTTAGTTTTTCATGTAATATAGAAACTTTATTCAGATTATTAGTGAAACCTTCCTTTGTCTGAAGTGTTTTTTACTTGTACAGGTAGTATTATTTCTTCTGTTATCCTCAAAGATACTTTTCAATTTTAATTTAGTACTGTATGATTGAGCCTCCTGAGGAAGCTCTCTTAACCTCTGATGGTAGTTGTACTCAATTGAAGCCCTCTTTCACTGAACTTGGAATAAAAAAGATGGGTTTCACTGTTGTTCTTGCTTGCTTTAACAAAAGTGTATCACCTGAAATTCTCTGTAAAACATTTTTTGATTATCAATAATTTTAAGAAAGTGACTCATATAGCTCAAGTGTACCAAAGTTTTTTTTTAATTTATGCTTTGCTAACTGCACTCCCTCATATTTCTGATTTCACAGTTGACAAGTGATTCTTTTCTCAGAAAAACATGAGAACAGTCATACAGATTCAGCCAAGGAAAAACTGAGGAATTGAGCAAGTGTATATGGCATTCTTTCTAGCGTGCTGGCCACTTGAGGTTGGGGCAGCCTAAGGAGATACTGTCTTTAGCTAAGGATTTACTGGCTTTCAGGTTTGGTTTTTTTTGTTTCTCAATGAACATCTCCAGATTTCACCTGAATGGGAAAACTTTTAGTGTCAGCAGCATAAAATGGCAGCATTTAACAGCTGGTTATTGTGTCAGGAACTCTCTCTTATTGGTTTTGAGCATTTGGTATCCTAGACAGTTGCCTCTTTTTAATGTTTCAGGGGTAAGTCAAAACAGAAAGTAAGAAATGGGCTGTAATGTTTCATCCAAATTCTGTTATTTGCAATTCAATACGGTGCAAAGGATCTCAAGTGCATAATTAACAAGTATAGAGTTAAATTAAAGGCTTCTTTGTAACAAGAATTTTGTCTTGCATAACGAATCCTAATTGTAATAAATAATGGAATTGTCAATACAGAACTCTTTCAGAAATCTAGCACATGTGATTCTGGAAATATGCAGCAGCAGATATTTACACAGCATTCCATTCTGTTTGTGAATTTACTTGTTCCATACAGGTTGGTTGAACATAATGATGTGTTTAGTCATTTCATCCTGGCTCTGGTAGTCGTCTTGGAGCAAGAAATAACGCAAATTGCCTTCACAAGACAAGGGTACTTCTTCTGTTCTTTACACAGTGTAGAGAAAACACTGGATTTTTTTGAGGTTGGTCTGCCTTGTGATCCCAAAACTGCAGACTAATCCAGGGATGCAGAAGTGATGTTTAAACTGGCACGGCTGGTGGCCCAGAATCAGAAGCCTGTTTATCACCACAGCTGAAAACTTTCAGCAGAGGATGTACTTGGGGAAAGTCTGAATTGTCTTTAATTGCATTTATCAAATGAAGAAACAGCTGCGTTGGAATTAGCAAATCCTGTATGCTGTGCTGAAAAACTTTTTTCTCTTTCTTTAAGGGTCAAAGGATCCTTTGTCCATCTGTAAACTACAGGCAGCTGTTGCCAATTTTTGTTTCCACTGTGAATGTCAAAAGCACAGTAGCCAGCATGTTACTTATTTAAAAGCAGGTAATAGTTTTAAGTTAGGTTTTTTCTATTTCAGGCAACCCCAGCGTTCTGGTAGTTTCTAAGAGCATAAGTATTGTGTTTAATTTCTGTTGTAACTTCAACGGAAATACTCAAATAATTCTTAAATTTGGTGAAGATTTAAAAGCCAGGAAGGATTGCAGTTACCTGCAGAAGAGCACATTTTACCTAGTCCTTTATTAAAGTAAACTTAACCAAACCTAAACAGTAAGCTTTCTCATCTAAGCAGTAGCCTTGCTAATACATCTGCATCTATAAGGGAAGCAAAAATGATCGTTTCCATGCTGTCAGGTGAACAAAGATATATTATAAATTCTAATCCTATTTAGAAAGTGTATGTGGCCCAGGATCTGCTGCTTTCCTGCCTCTGAGGGGTCCTTTGGAAAAGGAACAGCAGTGAGCACACTACACTGAGTGTGGTGATTTAGCCTGTCAAACTGTTCTGGGCATTAGGTAACATTCTTAAGTGTCTTAGAATTGGAGCTTTCCCTGTTGGGTGTAATGTTCTTATGTAGGTAATGGCTGTCAGTTCTTAAGTCAGTAATGGTTTTATCTTGTGGAATAAATGGTTTTTCTCTGTAAATTCCTGTGAGCAATTTTCTCTACTAGGAAATGAATGTTCTCTAGTGTTAAAAGTGATGCTCTGTTGCTAGGATTTCCACTTTTTCCCATTTTGTCACCACCTTTTCTTAAAGCCCCAAACTCATAGGAGTTAGGGTCACCAGTAAGCTATAAAACTATCATATTAATGAAAAAAAATCCCTGCCTTAAAATAGTTTTTCTACTAAAAGAACTTAGTTACCATTGTTTATAGACTCACCTATAAACTTACCTGCTATTATTTCAATATCCAACAGTGTTAATACTTTCGCAGAATGCGTTTTTTTTCTTTTTTAGCCCATGCAGTATTTCTGTTGTTTTGTAAAGCATCTTTTCTGTGTTCTGAAGAATGTTTTTTACCTTGCTCTTGTTCCCCTTTCAGTGGCACTCCCTGGTCTGGCATTTGCTGATTATCTGTTGCTTTCCAATTCATAACTTGTAAAGAAAATATACTCAAACTTACCTCTCTAGGTCTGTGCATGATTCTGTACAATTTCTTCTTACCTTTAATTTGCCTGGCTTTTTTTTTTTCCCTTTCCTTTTGTCAGTGGTATTTAAAGGCAGGCTGTTGCTTGCACCATTTTGTTGAATATCAGTTATGTGGCTGCTGCTGCTATGCTACAGTTTGTTGGTGAATAAAACCTGAAGCTCTTAAAGACCAGATATGTCCTGGGATAATTGTTTTCTTGCAGCTAGAGGGTCTTTTGATCAGCTCTTGAGGTCTGCGTGGCTGTGCTGCAGTAGTTTTACTCAGTTTGAGAATTGTGTACCTTTGTGGATCCTGATTAGTTGGTAGCATCCATAAAAGATGGTACATAAAAGAGTAAACAAGAGAATTGCCTTTTCTACCTGTATTAAATTTTTCAGTTAGAATCAGTCCTTGGGTACATTGTTTAGCAATTTGTATTGTTTGTGACCATTAGTGAACCTTCTCTTTGCTCTTTCACGTCACTTTTCATGTCCTTTTCTTTGCTACTTTTAATTTTGTCTGGTTTTGTGCAGGATTTCCCTCCATCCTCCTTGATTAGTTTACATTCAGCTTTTTTACATTGGATTTCAGCTGTTGTGCAGTTAACCCTACCTTGTAGGGAACATTAGAAAATTCGTGTTTCAAGCTCCCTTGTCCTGACTGCTGTCTAGTGTGGAGCTTATTTTTTTCCAAAAATATCGGAGTTGAGGAACCTGGCTGAACATACATTGCTGTTAAGTGTTATAACCTGGAAATGTCACACATTTACATCTCTAGTCACACTTTTTAACCATGAATGTCACCCACTATCTGTTTATTCTCTTTTTCTGGTGTCCCTCTTGTGCCATACAAGCACAAGTTTTGTTGCAGTTGAGGGTTTTTTTGTCACTTAAAACTTCTGTGTTTAAAACTTTTATAGAAAGAATGCATATCTATGTTCACACATTTCTCTATTAGTTTTCTATCTATATAGAATCTTACTGTTCACTTATTTCTATTACTTGCATTACTTTGGATGTCTAATTAATTAGTTTCCCCCTTTTATTTCCTTTGAAAACTGTCCTAATGTTTTTGAAGATCTGTTCTCATATTTTGGCATCTTTCTTACCTCAATTACTTCTATTCTTTACATTTGTCTTCCCTTTCTAGTACTGTTTTGTCTGATTTACTGCCTTTCTTTACAGCTTTTGGAATTGAAACTGCTGTTAAGTCTTTGCTCCAGCAGCTCCCTCTCAACCATGACAGTGGTTTAATCAAATTAGAGTGGTTAAGTTTAACAGGAGATGCACTTCCATTGTTAGAAATCAAAGAAGAAAATACAGTTTAGTATATTCATTTAATATTTTATGGTTCTTTAATACATTTAGTTTGGCATTGTTACTGTGGTTGTTTCCCTGACCCTCATCTGTGGTGAAAGTAATGGTTTGAATATATTTTCTTGTACGTTGGCTCTTTTTAATGTATGTATCTTTGGAGAAAATTATATGTAAATCTAGTTTGGGATGTAAGGTTATAGCATTTGTAGCAATTGACATACATGTTGCCTGGTCCTACAGTCAGAAGAGAGAAAACAATGCAGATAAATTCTATAGGGAGATCTTCAGGTTAGCGGTTTCTGTGGGACTGTGTATTTGCTGGTGCTTGCAGATACGTTGCTGTTCTAAGTTTAAAATATTCTGAAACAGAAATTGTCTGGGAGTAAGACATTTCTGGTTTCCTTGAACAAAAGGATGAAAAAAATTATGCAATTTGCTTGTATGCCAAAGCAATATATATAGAGTCCACTTAAAATTCAATTTAAGTATTGCCAAATGTCAGTTAGAAAGAAATAGTATCAATATTATCAATAGTATCAATGTCTCTCCTTCTGCACTTCATTCTACGATTTTTATTTCTAATAAAATTTTACTGCTTTTTTTCAAGGGATAGGCAGCAGGTAGATATTTTTAAATATCAGGTGTTTTAATTTTCCATCACATGGAAAAAAAAATACACACAAAAAATCCCTGACGCTATGTATGTCATAAACTGCTTGTCTGTACCAGTGCCGTTATTTTCCAGTTACCAGAACGCTGTGTACAGCTGTTAATACATCGCTCTTTGTATTAGCGTGCTTGTGTTTGTGCATGTACACACATAGACACTGAGTTTCTGACTGTTTTTAAGTCCTCAAAAACAAGATAAACGTGATTTTTATCACAAAAAAATCTCATGTGCACTGTGTGTGAGAGGGACAGAGGCATGCTTCCAGGTAAGGTAGTTCATGGCTTAAGGCTGCTGCCTGGTGTAGTTCCAGCTTTGCGTGGGTGTGCGTGGCAGGGGACTCATGTGCATGAAGTTTTATGTTTCAGGCTCCTGGTCGTGGGCACCTAGTGTGCATTAGCCTTCTAGATTTCTAGGAATTTTAGCACTTTATCCAGTTCAAGCGATGGTCTTGTCCAGTGCTACGTGTCTTAAATTATTTCTTCAAGGCGTGAAAGAGCAGAGTCAGGTATATATTTCCAGCTTAAATACTTTGTTGTGTTTTTGCTGGCTTATTGTAGAGCCTAAGAAAACCATCTTCATTGCTGATCTTGCAGATATCATCAGTTCACTATTTTATTGTTGTTGCTTATGCTCCCTTCCCAATCTGAAACTTGCATCTTCTTGTTGTTTAGTCTTGTTATGCCTGTAGATTATGCATGTCAAAACAAAGAAGCTTTAATATTTTTCTAGTTAAGAACAACCCTAAAATAAATTGCTTTCTGTTCTTTTTAGATGGAAGAAATAGATTCAGACCTGGATGTGTTTTACAAGATTGAATCATTCTTGTAGCTCATATTTGAACCTTATCTGCTGCATGCTTTTTTTTTTTTTTCTTAATGAGTTCCAAAATTAAACTTAAATGTTTGTGGTATCATGACCTCACGTGGGAAGGCAACATGATATCTATACTCCTAGTAAGGATTTTTCTTGTTTAATTTCTACTGAAAGGAATCTTGAGTTTATAATATTCAGCAAAATAGCTATAGTAAACCCTGAATCAAAATGTCAGTTCCCGACCAAGGAAATTTTTCAACATGTCATATGAAGTGAATGAACTTAAAATCAGAAAGGTATCGTTTTTGTGCAGAATAAGAATAGTATATGTGGAAGCATTGTGGTATGTACCTGGGGTGAAAATCTCTGAGTTACCTTTTGTGGTGACAGATGACAGTGCCGAATTTCTTCTGAAGGGATGAAGCAAGTTAGTGCAAGTTGTGGACAATAGTCAAAGGCAAATGTTCTGATGACTTTCTGCCTGCCCTCCTTCTGCATCTTAGAATAGAAAGGTAAAGATGCAACATAATCAGGAGATCATTGGTGATAGTGATGGAGACTTGGGGTTCTTCAGTTATTGGACAGTGGCTGGAAAAAGGTAATTATCTTTAGTGGATGCATCCCATAATGGATGCCTCCCAACTAAGTGCCTGAGGCAAATTGCTTCTGGATTCTGGGACAGGAGGTCCAATGTAAACTAAGAATAAGGGAGAATTTGAAAGTTTGAGAGAATGGCGTAGAAGTTTCTTTGCCTGGTATTTGTACCATGGGGGAAGAGGTAAAACAAATGAGAATATAGCTGTAAAGGAGGAGATGAGAGTAGGACACAAATGGCAGAAAGCAATGAGTAGGTAAGATTTATTTTATGGGCAGACTTTATCTTCTGTACTAAGTTTGTTGGAAATGTGACCACCTCTATTAAATTTTTCATCATTGATCAGCTGGTGATTGCTCTCCCTGCAGCCAAACTGTGGGAGCATTCCTTATCCAGCTTCATGCAAAATTGACTGTATTAGCACGTATCATTGATGATGGAACAGTGTAAAAAAAGGGAAGAGAAGTGGCCTGAAACATCTGCAATATCCATAGGTGCAAGTGCAAAGTCAAGTAAACAGAATTAGGATTACTAAATCAAGTAAAGAGAGATATGCTAATGGTACATGGTGAATTTATCTTTTGTGTATGAGGAACAAACTGGGGAGAGGGGAAGGGAATAGCAGAAAAAGTAAAACAATTTGGAAAAATCAATAGATCTTTAGGAACCTGTAAGCTGGGTAGGGTGCTTTGGGACCTCAAATCTAAAACCCTTCTGTAGCAGGTAAGCATATCCTAAAGAAATCAAGTCACAAATTACTCAACCTCCGTTTTAACTCATTATGGCTCATAGCTTTTGTTTTCCTAATCTTTTAATTGGAAAACTATTCAAGAATTTCATATTGGTCTGGACCATCTTATGTTTAAGCTACCTTTGTTTCTGATCAGTGTTTTACCCTCACTTGGACATTTTATAAAATCATAATAATTTTTCTTCATACTTGATACTTTGCTTCACTACATCATATTTTTGGACAGAACAGTTTTATCTCTTTTAACTTTCATTTTGGTAGGGCAAGTAAGTCAAACTTCTGTAATGTATTTCTTTCTCAATACGTTCTTTGTTCTGATCATTGTAATGGCTAGCTCATCATCTCTAACCTGACAATTTTCATCTCTAACCTTCAGATTTTCAGGACTTGATCTGGAGTTGAATGGAAATATCTCTTTGAGAAAGAGATCCTAACAGAAATAATCATAGAATCATTTTCCCCAATCATAAACTGGCAAACAAATGCTGATAACAATGGTAAGCTCTGTGTATTCCTGGGCGTAACAGCTGCCATGTTTTTTCACAGCATAGCTGTGTGCCTGCAAGGGAATATGCTAATTGCAGACTAAATCTTGTTCAGTGAGGACATTGTAGAAGCTTGGCTAATGGTATATACATGTAAAAATCAATTTGAATGTAAAATAATAATAAAACTAAAAAATGCATAAGAATTTTGATTTGATTTAGTTTCGAATTCAAACACAAACTTTGAAAAATTAAATAAAGCAGTGATCTAAGAGCATAAGAGCTCGGTTATTGGGATTGTTCAGCCTGGAGAAGAGAAGGCTTCAGAGAGACCTTAAAGCAGCTTTTGAGTACGTGAAGGAGGTTCATAAGAAAAATGGGGACAAAATTTTTAGCAGGGCCTGTAATGGCAGGGCAAGGGGTAATGGTTCTAAACTGAAGGTGAGTCAATTTAGATTACGTATAAGAAGTTTTTTACAGTGAGGATGGTGAAACGCTGGAAGGGGTTGCCCTGAGAAGTGTTAAGATGCCCCATCTCTGGAAACATTCAAGGTCAGATTGGGTGGGGCTCTGAGCAATCTGGTCTTTTAACTGAGATGTCTTTGTCATTGCAAGGGGGTTGGACTAGGTGGCCTTTAAAAGATCCCTTCCAACTCAAACTGTTATTTGTTTCTATGACTCCAAACAAAAGGGGAAAAAATAAACACCTCAAAAATCAGAAGAGTAGAGCAGGAGCTTGACTACATATGAGGTTAAATGGGACAGTGAGACATGCTAGAAGGCAAGCAAATCCTGCCACTGGGTTGTACAGATAGAAGTGTAGCCAGTAAAATGAGCAAAATCAAACTTTATTCTTGATTCAACGCTATTGATGTCTTTGCTGGAATACTGCATTCCACTCAGAGAGACATGTTTCAGGGAAAACTTGAACCACTTCAAGGCTCAACAGAAGCATCACAGGTAATCAGAAGGTAGGAAGAATCCCTTAGAGGATGCTTCATTTGTTTAGCCTGCAGAAGGCTGTGGCAGAAGAAATAAAGGAATAATCACTAGTGTTGGTGATGTCCTTGATAGTTAACAGCAGTTGAAACTCGACCAAGAAGGATTCAAAGGAAATATTACAGAAACCTTTCTAAGTTGCAGTTAATGAAATAATGAAGTAGATTGCTTGAGAAGGCTTTGAATTTTTGTTATTGTTAGGCTTTAAACAGCTGGTTAAAGATGTGTAGCTATAGATTTCCCACTTTTGAGAGTAAGGTGGAAAATATTTTTCTTTTGATCGTTTCTTTAGCCTGTATTTTTCTAAAAGTTTCTGACTGAATGACTGTCTGGAACAGAAGTATTCAAGTTGAAGTGAGACAACATCAGGAGTTACATTTACATGGTCCCCTGCTTGATCCACTTTCTTTGAGAAGGAAAGTGAGGAAACCTTTTCTCACTGTAACAGAGGGAAAAAGGGTAGGAATAAAAAGAACCCAAAAACACACATTAAAAGATTGCTTCAAACTGTAAAGATTTCTTTCTTTCAGGAAGATTCTTATTCATATTGGCCAGTCAAACTGATAAACACTTTTCTTGATTCAAGCATAATGTATTTGATTCAAGAGACATTTGGTTTGAAATATCCATTTAATGATCTAGTAGGAATTTGAATTCTAGAAGTTGTTATCTTCAGTTAACTTCTAGAAAATGTATTTGTGTTTGTGTAATCATAGCTTTCAGGTAAAAATGTGTCCCTCACCTTTCTCTGATTTGAATTTGAGAGGTATCTCTTCAACATGATTGTCCGGATTATTTTGCCTTCTAAGACTAACTTTACTTTCTCCATTTCTTCAAGAACGGTCATATATGTGGGTTTTTTGCTGTAATCTGTATAGAGAAGAAGCCCCATATAGCTTAATTAAAAATTTATTGACATTTTTTGTTTGACTGAAAGCTAAACAATACATTAGACTAAATTGTCCATTACATTTTTATGCAAGACAGTGTAATTACATGAAAAAAAGCCTTAACAGTAAGAATAAAATTTATCATAGGATAGTGCTAATGCATTTATATGCAATGAGAGTAGGTTTAATTATAGTACATTTAAGATTGGTATGCCTAGAGCAATAAACTTTACAACAACATACGAAAGTTTAATAAGCATGAAGCATCATAAGAACAATGTAGACTAAACCTTCCTCGCATCCGAAAAGCTGAAATGCAAAGACGTTTTTATTTATTGCCTCAGGTAAAAAAGTCTGTAGAAACAGATAAGTGATGACAAAGCTTTGATGTTAATAAACCCAAATGGAAGTAAAAAATCAAAGTGTGTAAATGGCTGGGTTATAAAAAGAAAGATGACAGAGTTATACCCTGTAATTAGGTGTAATTTGTGCTTTTGGCACAGCTATTTGTCCTGCATGAATGAGAGGTTGTCTTACGTTTTCTTGTCCCTGTATAATAGAATTGCAGTACAGGCACATCCCACATAAAACCTCCCTAGACAGTTTTTTTTTCCAATAAGTATTTGAAAGCAGTGTACATACTGATCGCCTTCTGTGAACACTATAGCTGATTTGCCTTTCCTAGTACTTGAAAATAATCATAAACTGAATGTTTATAAAACACAGCTAGAAACAAAGTAATAATTTTAGAAAAAATGCAACCAAATCACAAAATTCATTTCTACCTTGAGTATAAATCACAGGCTTACATGTCATACAAGTAAATTACATCAAAACTAGAAAATTATTAATCCAATTAAATTATTTAATGAGTTGTTCTATTTAGCAGCTGCGTAATTGGTTGTCTCATCCATATTTTAAACTGTTTCAGAAAAAATTGCTATTCATTAAATAATTTAATTTAATTGATTCCTGTCTTTGTTTTATGGTATCTCTGCATGAGACATCAAATTTTCAGTGCTGAGATCTCCTTTACAACTCTGCTGCCTCTCCTGCCATGTACTGTGAAAATTTAGAATAAATCTTTTCTTCTACTTTCTACGTTGCCAAGAAACAGAAAAAGTCTATTGATGGAGGGGAAAACAGATTTTACTAAAGGCTATACTTCTGTACAGGTATCGGTTTTTAAAGTTTTCTGTTTGGAAATAATTACTCTATTTTTAGGCATGTTAGGTTCTCTGTGTCTTTATGAAATTGCTACAGGGTTTAATACTGATGTGTGGTTTTGATCTCTCTGATGTGAAGTTTACAGCTCTCATTTGGTAGGATGTGAAATACCCTCACAGAGCACCTTTCATTGGGCTGCGTTACATGTTGTAAATCCATGAGATGCAGTGCAAGAACTGACTGCTCCTGCACTCCAAAGCCACTTGGTGAAGCTTATATTTCTCTTATACATGAAAATGCATGGAACAAAATGAAAAAAATAGCATGATTTCTCTCTATCTTGACCTAAATATATTTTTTCTTTGTTTTTCGTGTCTCCTTTTTTATTTGAAATTTGAGTCTGGCATGGTCAGAAGTTCTCAAATGATTACTGTAGGTGCTGCAGCATGGTTGCATGGCAGTGTTCACTGGTGGCATGAGGTGGCCCTCTGCCTCCTGCAGATATCCTTCTGTCTTCTGATACATCCCTGAAAGAGCATTTGCTTGTCCTGCAATGCATAAATCTACCCCTTTCTTTCTAATTGCTTTTCCAGTTCATAAAGTTTTTTTCACTAAGTCTACCTTGAAGGACAAACTCCCTGGTGGGGAAAAGGGCTCTCTGATGATTCAGAGGTTTCCTTTCTGTTTGGGCCAGGGAGGGGGCTGCAAATTCCCTTTCTGGGGTTCTGTGCTCATTCAAGGCTGAGGGATTCCTTCCTTCCACCCGTGTCACTTCTGATACTGTTGTATGCCTCTCTTCCTCCTGATGTGTGATTGGGTCTGGATGAGATGTAGTTCATTTCCCCGTAGCAGCCCTCACACGTGCTGTGCTTCACATTGTTAGCTAGAAAGGTGTTGATAACACACCAGTGTTTTGGCTACTGCTGAGCAGCGCTGGCACAGCACCAGCACTGTCTCAACATTCCTTCCCCCTGACCCGTTGAGGGCAGGATCCTGGGAGGGGGCACAAGTAGGCCAGCTGACCCAGACTGACCAAAGGGATATTCCATACCATATGATGTCAGCTCAGATATAAAAGCTAAGGAAAGGAGGAGGAAGTAGAGGCATTCATTGTTTACAGTGTCTGCCTGCTGAGAAACCATTGTGCGTGTCTGAAGCCCTGCTTCCTGGGAAGTGGGCAGGCATGGCTTAATAATGGGAAGTAGAGAATAAACCTTGTTATTTTCCTCTTCACTTGTGTGTGCACCAACTTTCACTTTTGCTTTAGTAAACTGCCTTATCTCAACCTGCAAGTCGTTTTCCATCTTCTCTCTCCCCTGTCCAGCTGGAAAGGGGAGTGATAGAGCTGCTTGGTGGGCACCTGGCGTCCAGCCAAGGTCAACCCACTACCTGATGTCGTTCTCTGCTCTGGAACTGCTATGGCTATACTGGGGAAAAGGATTTGGCAATCCAGTAGCTTCTTCTGCTCTTAAAGGAGTAATCATATTGTTATAAAACCAGTTATGTAAGTGTTTCATTTCAGAGGTCACATTTCGGTAAGCTAAATAGGTTGGCTAAAATTTCTGAACGCCTACGTGTGATATTATTTAATTTTTTTTTTTTTAAAGCAAATCTTCAAACAGTATTTCAACTTCTGCCCATACTTTAAATACTTTATTGCTGCCAATACTTTAAAATATCTTCAGAAGATTTAAGTCAAGAATCATAGTATGGGAATAAGATGCTACTGAAGTAATTTCTTCTTTTCTGTCAAGAAGTGCAATTCAGTAGAATTTCAGGCCCCTGGGGGATGTGATGAGAGCCAAACTTTCAATAGAAATTCAGTTACAGTCCTGTGATTAGTAGTTATGAAAGTAGATGGCTGTAGTCAGGTTTTAAACTAGGTTTCCACAGCAGCGTGGCACTTCTGCAGCCTTAAAACTTTAGGAAAAATTCAGGAAACCCTGCATACTGCATGTGTTCAACAAGTACCAAAGGTGCACATTTTTCTACCTTACCTGCAAAACCTCTTAAATATGCGTTAATCATTATTTGGCATATCTTTTCTGGTAAATGTGATATTATTAGTGACACATGAATGTATATTTCTTGTATAATCTCAGAAGTTAGAAAATGTTGGTCTCTAGGAGAGCTGTTTAAGTGTGGTTCATATTGGTCAGTTACTTAAAGACTTTTTGTTTCCCTCTTTTCCTCCCACTGAGATCCACCATTTAATTTTATCTGTAGCTTTTAAGCTGCATCTTCTAATTGCAGTGGAAGGAAAAGATGTGACCTGTGCTTCTCTCAGAAGTCAAGTGGTAGAGCTGTGCTCCAAATGGCTCAGCGGATTGCTTTTTCTCCTGCTAACGTTGTGAGTTAAGCTTTCCCAAACAGACTTATTTAAATCTGTTTCTTGGGCCCAAATATCTCCTCAGAATTGTTGCTATACTTGAAGTGCTGGCACTTGATGAAAGTTATCACAATTTCAGTCCTGCTGACACTGTTCACTCCTAACCAGATGACAACTCATGTTTAGTTAAAAAAATCAATTCCAAGTTTTCTTAAGCCCACGGTCTGTAGTCATAAAAGTATATCCTAACTTAATGTCAGTATTTCCCTCAGTATTTCTGACAATTATTTGTTTTCCTCCTTTGCTTAGCCTTTCCCCCTTATAACCTTCTTTCATGACTCTCAACTTTCCAGATCGGTCAGAACAGAGGTTCTTGCTCTCTCTGGACTATTCTAAGCCAGGTTCAGTTTTCACCTGAGCCATCTCCCACACCACTCAGCAGCGGTGGGAACATGAGGCAGACAGTATCTGGACCTTCTCTGAGCCTGAGCAAAGCCTGACCCCTCCAGTTGTACCAGCTTCCACCTTGGTGTCAAGATGATCTGGTTTGCAGAACAGAAGTGCACCGAGTATGGCTTCCTAGCCAGACACCATATCTCCACAATTGCTTGAGTCAGACCCAGCAAGTCTGTATGATTGTGGAGAAATTATTCATAATTCATTTGGGACTTTCAAGTAATCTAGCTGTAGAGAATTTGATTTGCCTGTCAATTGCTTGAAATCATTATTTTGGGGGGGGGAATCTGAAAATTCTTTTTTCTGATTTTTCAATCTGAGGTGAATGAGTTTGTGGGATTTCTCTTCAAATCCACTGTGTAAAACAGAACTTTTTTGCTTGTTTTTGAGTGAAGCCATTTCAAATGAAAACATAATTAGTTTTGAATAAAAACTAGTCTTTCAAAAATGAGGCTGTGGAGTAGGAGTTGAGAAGCATACTTTAGTATGACTTCTGGTGTTTGACAGCTATGAAATTTTTGTGTGATTTCTTCCTAAATTGGTTTATACAAAGTAAGACATAGTAGATAGTAATATACGCTATTAAAACTGTTTCTTTCCATTGTCCTCTTACTGTGATGAGGTGCTGCTAGTTGTTAAGAACTGGGAAGATGCCTTAAGGTAAAGGAAGTAATTGGACTTCCTGTGTGCAGAATTGTAGCTTTGCTTAGAGACTCGCATTAGTTTTTATTTTTAATAATTTTTAATAATTGTAACACTAATACAGGTATGTGATTACAAAGGGGTTTTTTTTATAATGACTGGAAGAAGTGTATGTTGACTAAAGCTAGAATAGTGTATAAATTATACTTTTTCATATATTTAACTGCAATTACATTAGGTTTATAGATAGGAGAATTTTTCTTTCTACTTGTTCTCTCTCTGGAGCCTGTATCAGTTCTGGAGTTCTTTGCCTCTTTTTGTTTATCTGTTTTCTTGAGTCATTAATTTGATGGATTTCAAAGCTTCGTGTTTGTTTAAACTGTAACAACATCTTTATTTGAGATGGGGATCTTATCATCTGGAAGTGACAGAAGACAGATTTGCTCCAAATAATGATTTTTGTTCTAACTGGTACTCTGAGAGTGCAGTTAGGCCAGTGGCTTTGATTATCATACCAAATCAGTTCGCTCCAAAAGATGATTATTGCTGTAAATTAGACCTGCTTAGAACATCATATCAGTTAGCTGGAGGCTGCAGTCCCTCGACCAGTGGAAAGACTGAAGTTGTTCTTTACCAGGGAAGTCTTAATTATTTTAGGCCCAAAATTGGAAGGTGTGCACTTGAGGAGACTAGCAGGAGTTGAAGAAATTTGATTGTCTTACTAATTGTGACTCAGTAGTAACTTATTTTTACCACTTTAGATAGCTGTAGATTTGTTGAGTAAAATTTAATGTATGGTAATTAAATTCACATTTTTGTTAGAATAATTTAATGTACTTTTTCTTTTCACTTTATCTTCTTTTCTATAATTTTATGTGTGCATATGTATTACAGATGAAGTAGTAGTAAAGTGCAATAAAAGTATATTTTGAATAAGGATTCATTTGACTCTTAAAGTTCTAGGTGTGGAATTTTACAGTTGTGATAGTTTGATTTTTCTTAAGTGTACTGATTTCTAAAAAAATCGAAATACTTGTTCTGGAGCAGATAAGCATTGGTGAAACTACCTAGCAGATACAGTGGAGAATTCCAAGTTATGTGAAGGATTCTTCTGAAATGTGTTGCAGTTTTTATATTTTTTAATAAAATTTGAGGTTTGAAATGAAGTTGTGCGAAACCACAATGTGATTTATTTCAGAACATTCATAATACTAAAGTTTTTGAGTACTATATAGACAATTCAGCAAAATCAATACACTTAAATATATACACATTATATGTATGTATATATATATGATGGTGCTTCCGCATTGAAGCTGGTGAGAAAAAAGGGAAGAAACTTCCCATGGCTGTTTTGTCCCAGTAATACGGCATGCCATGAAGGAAACACCTAAGTGATTGTGGATAGGTCAGTGTGATTGTCTTACCTGTTCTGTCTCTGCCTTTCCTATTGAGTTTGTTAACGAAAGGGCTAGGTTTTCTTTGTTTAAATAAAAATCCTGCCCTGTTTTTAAATGTAAACTTTTGTATGACACTTGCACCATGGCTATAACTTGGCTTACTCATGCTTTGATGTCCAGTGTTTTCTATTTCTAGACTGTGACCCTGAATACTATACTGAAAATAGAATTTTCACAGAACCTTTTATTTGTGGTTATGTGAAAATTTTTGTCATCATTTCAGAGTGAAAGCATGTCTATTCATCTCTGTTGTTTCACCTATTCCTGTATTTATATTATTTATATCTTATGGTGTCTTTAGGTAGAATTCTGATGAGTTCTCATGACAGTTTTGCATCTGGGCTTATGGTATCTAGGTCTTTTAAAATCAGCTTTCACAATTCTCACTTTACTCTGTTACTTGTATCTACCAGTTTTAAATGGGCCATAAGTATTCTATTTTGCTTTTTAAAACAATAACAAATTTGTCCCTTTAAATGAAAGTGAGAACAGCATTATGTAATTGTTGTTGGTTTTAGCTCAAATTTTTGGAGTGTACCACAAATAAAATCCTAGCTTTTCTGT
The DNA here is from genome assembly GCF_022539395.1 of Myiozetetes cayanensis. Classification (NCBI taxonomy): domain Eukaryota; kingdom Metazoa; phylum Chordata; class Aves; order Passeriformes; family Tyrannidae; genus Myiozetetes; species Myiozetetes cayanensis. Next base: position 43,965,948 of record NW_026087742.1, on the reverse strand, counting down.
GCCCATTGAAAGAGTCAAGGAAAACATAACGACTGTGATGGTTTCTGACAAACAAATGAGGGTTACTTATGGCAAGCCAGCATTGTTGAATTAGAAGCTATATTCCAAGGCTGCTTTTAAGTCTTCACAAATCCTATCACAATGGAAGCCATGGAGTAACAAAAATATTGTGAAACAAATGCCTCCTGGGTGGCTAATTATTGGCATTCTTTCCTTTTTACTCAAAGGGAAGCTCTGTATCTTCCCTGTAAAATGCTGTCTGACTTGACAGCAAGAATATTTTGGGGTGGGGAGCTGAAATCTCCTCAGTGGTTTATTTGTGAGGATTTTCTTATTTATGCTTTTATTTTTATTTTATTTAAAAACTTCTTAAAAGGAACTGCTTGAAATTCTTATTGTCATAAAAGACTGTTAATACCTTGGCTTTCTCTATTAAAATATCATGTAAACAATTATTGCATTGTTTGTGCCATTTCATGAATGTTGTTCCAGTTTGAAGTAAACGTTGAATTCAGAAGAACAGTTAATACACCATCTTAATTTAATGTATTTTGTTTAGATGAACTAATGGAGTGAGAGGACTTTTCAATTTATTATGCTTTCTTTTTAAGTGAATGCCAAAGCTTTTCTTCTGATTTGAAGCAGAACTTATGATCATATTACTGTTTCTCATGCACCGTAGAGGCTGCAATTATTTCCTGTCTCTGAGCATTCCTGTATCAGCTTGATTATTAAAAGCTTTAGGTGCCATAATGTTAATTAGAAAATTACAATGGTGTAATTGCATTGTCATCATCATGGAAAAGTGGCAGTTCTCAGAGAAGGAAGGAATAAAAGTCCCAATATATGCCTTCCTATGTCTGCCTGGAGGTGGTTCATGTTATATAAAAGCTTTTCAATGGGCATAAAAAATTGCAGCCTTAAAGCTGATAAAAAATTAGAAACGTAATAGAAAATAAACTCCCTCTAGGAAGTGTAAATTTGAGGGAAGAAAAATAAGTTTCCCCAAATGATGCTTTTATATTGGCCATGCAAGTCACTAAACCCTTTCCCATTTATTTTTAATAGGCCATTACTTGTGTTCCATTAACTTCAGGTCTTTAAAGAATCTGGGTAAAGATCGCTGTAAGTGTGAACAATAACCATCTCTGGTGATACCTTGGTGGCCTGACTTTCTATTTTTGGCTTTCTTCAGTTGTGTTGTGCTTCCTAGGAGATTAGAAATTCATTATTGTGCATCTGTTCTTCCTTCTTTGTGAAAGCTGTCAGTCCAATATTTTGATTAGGGTTATGATTTGGGGGAAGAGAGGATTTATTGTTAGGGAAGAGGGAATCTATTCTCTTCGGACTATGCTGTGAACAGGTTTTGTTGAAACATTTCCCTGTCGTGATTTTTCAACCCCTCTGGAAAACTAAACCAAAAAAGACAGAGATCCAGCATTTCTGACATTACAGACATGAAGTTTTTTTCACATAGCTTCAGTATATGTTCTCAGCATTCAGGGAGCTTTTCATTGTGTTACTTTTCTTAGTCCTAATGTTGAAGGGTGGGAGAGTACTGTATGGCATGGTAACAAGTGTTTTTCTTGTTCAAAGAATGTGCAATACTTGTCCTAAATCTGTTTCAAACAAAAAAAGAAAACCCTCTTGTGTTTTATAAGAAAAGCATAGTAGCACAAGCATGATCACTTCACTGGCTTCTTCAAAACTGCACCACGGGAAGAGGATTTAGTTGTAAGTTTGCCGAGTGAGATAGTTTGCCTCATCAGCAGAAAGCTGAGATAGAGTGACAAAAAGCTATGAAAAATCTTGCAACTTCTTACGTACGTATTTTTGGCAATAATGAAGAAACAGCTTTATAATTTAGAATGATAATTCATTAGTGCAGTCGTAGCTATTCAAGTTAATTCAAGTAGTGACTTAGAGTATTTATTTAAAAATCTGCAAATAATGTACCGTATGTTCATTTTTTAAGACTATTGGAATTATTTTTCTCCCTTTCCTTAATAGTATGTACCTACGTATGTATATATTAAAATGAAAGCATCACTGCTTGTCCAAATCACTATGTTGTAGGTAAGGCTGGTGCTTAGCAGTCTCGGAGCACTACTCCAAAATCAGCCAGGCTTGTAATTTTTTTATACAATAATAAAAATTAAATAGATTCTCTGATCTGTAATCAGAATAAATCCACTGACTTCATTTGAGTTTTCTGATTTATACTTGGTTTACTAAAGAGAAGAATTGAGCAGAGAGTTGCTAGCAAAAAATGGGAGAAGGCAGGTTGGACAAAATTTAAATGTCCTACAGCCACTTTGAAGATCTAATATAAAAAAGAAGAAAGCTGAGTGGGGAAATCATGCTCCCTGACCTAACTTTGGAATGCAGAATATGGGGAAAATGCAAAAATGGCCTAGGAATTTATCTGGGCTTTGTCATTTAGAGAGACCAATCTGTTTATATACACAGTTCATAATTTTTATACTTAATTTTCAAATGTGATACAGCAGCTCAGCTAAAAAGCACACTAAAAGGCTTTTTTTGAAAAGAGATCTTCAAATTATGCTTAATCCCTGTCTACTTAAGTTCTGGTTAAACTAACTGAGCAAAAGTGCGTCTGTAAGACTGAGCACGGATTTAAGTGTTTTGTCAAACAGAAAGAGACTTAAGCAAGTTTTGTTATGTGTTAAAATGTTCTGACCTGCCATGATGTACTGAGCACTCCTACCTGTATTCCTGAGTCAAACAGAAACACAACCTGTTTGGTTAGAGGTGCAGGGTCAAAGGTTTTTCGGCTTTAAGGTCTTTTGTTCTCTTCACAGTCTGTAGCAGTAAGCTACCTTTGCAGTATTAAAAAACGGAAATGGAAACCTAGCGAAGTGTGTGGTATTCTTATAAACTGCTGCCCTCAAGATGTCTTAACTGAATTGTCATCATCAAGCATCAATATTTATAGAGCTAAGTACAAAATAAGTTATTGAGTGAAGATAGAATATTTTAATATCCATTTTCAGCCTCTTTGACATTTAAATACTCTTCTAAAAGAAAATTTAGGGAGCTGTGATTGCACACAAGCATTAGAGTAGTTGGTGAAGTTTGATATGAGCAAAGAGTCCCACTGAACTGCTTGAAAAAAATGGGGTGAAGGGTTGGCATGGAGTTGGGAGCACATTCACAATAAACTTGAAAAACTGTAATAATTTGAAGTTAAAGTGAATAATACTAATCCTTCAAATATTAAACTGGTAAAATGATACTCTGTATTTAATGTTCCCCCTCTCTCCTTATCTGTGTGTTTGTGTGTATGTACATATGTAAAAGGCAGCATATTTCTATTAGAGCGTATGTGTTTGTGTATATATACACACACACATATATATGAAAATCCCAAACTGCATATGTTTGGTTTTGTGTTCCAATAGTTCAAATTCACTCTTCTGGGTACATTTAATCTCCTCCTTCTCTCCCCATTCTTCCCCCCAATATTTTCATGCTTCAGTATCACAAATGAAGTGTATCTAGTGCAAGAAATGGCCAGTATTGAAACCAATGATGATTCCTTTGAAGAAGTAACATAGCGGTCAAAAGTATTAATAATTTGTTTAATATATCAGTTACTTATTTACTTTTGTTCTTTGGAAGTAAGAAACCGTGGTTATTCTGAAGAAGTATTTATTTTTACTTTTAATGGTAACATTTCCTAGACTCAGAAGGCACAGAAATTGAGTTAGGAGCAAGAGATATAGAATATTTTAGTAGAAGTGACTAATTCAAGTGGATATGTATTGTGAAATGTAATTTCACTGCCCCCCAGTCCTGCTTGTAGCTGCTGTTCATCATTAAAATTTATAACAAATTTCCCAGCTGCTGTTGATGAGTTAACCAAGGTAACAGCCCCTGTTCAGCTGTAATTTGACTCTCCCTGTCTTGCCTTGCAACATTTTGAATTCTGTTAAACATTATTAAACTTGTGACACCCTGTGGTAGTGGTGAGTCATTGCATATTATGCATTGCTGCAAAAGAGGTATTTTGGATACCTTTTTGTGCAAGAGCCTTCACTTGTCAAAACTAGAGTCACTGCAAAAAAAACTAGAGTCTCCCAAAACAGATACTCCCCTCAGAGGCAGGAGTAAAAGTCGTGCTCATTTTCAACATCCTGCATTATTTGCTGGACTGAGCAAACACAGTGTGTTTCCTTGTTTTATTTTGAAACTGCCTCTTTATGATGATGTTTCTGAAACAGCCTTGTCTGTGTGCACAGCAGCAGTCCAAGAAACAGCAAGGGCAAGCAAATATTTCTGAAAGGCACAGTCTTTGCTGAGCTTTGTTTTGTCATAAACCCTCAAAATTATTTAATAAAGCAGTTGTTAGCAATACTTGTATTATCAGCAAATTGAGTAATGTAGCAAAGATAGGAAGTGTTGAATGGACTTTCAAATCATGCTTACAGTGCTCTTCAGGGATTTGTGGAGATTGTTACAACCACTGAGGTTGTGTGTTGGCAGACACACGTGGTGAGGTTGAGTCCGTGTGCACAACTCTTAACACATCGTGAAATATTCACCATAATGTTTGCACCTCTCCACCAGAGAAATGTTTGCCCCCCCAGCATGTTTTTGCTGAATAACATTAGTTTGTGAAATAATAACTATTTGCTGGTGATTTAATGATTTTGCTTTATATCACACCCAAAATAAATGCGAATAGGATGTGCTTTAGTGCCTCCGTGGTTAAACCCTGGTTCTGATACAATGTGGTAAAGTACTTTTTTTGCAGATAAATATTTAACCTGGACAGAGGACAAATAAATTATGACATTTTATTTATGTGTCTGCATGCACACAGATACTTATGCACACATATATGCCAACTTTTAAGAGCTTTGGCAGAAGTTATGCCCTGACACTTGTATGGGGCAACATTAAAGTTAATGGGCTTGTGAGGTCACCACAGATGCTTTCAGGTAGCTCCAGTGGCTTTGCTGGTGGATAAGGTTACTCACCCTTTATCTTTACAAGCCTGTTTCCAGTTGTTCACAAGTGTCAAAACATAACTGCTTACACTGAAATTCTCCATACCAGGAGTCAGCCTTAGCTGGATTTTTATGAAACTCTTCAGTGAAGATGAAATGGAAGGTACAGGCACCTTCAGGGAAGTGTCTTAGGTGCAGGAGACAGAAATGGGGCAGACTTGGATTAGGATATGGAAGGATAAAACCAGCTGCAGGTTTGGTAAAGGGATTAGCAAAGGGGAAACTGAACAGCTGAGGGACTGGGGAGTAACTGGGGCAGGACAGTTTCCACCAACTCTGTGTTCTGGGAAGTCTGGTCTTGGTATGTTGCTTAGCTGTCTGTAAAATATGAGGTATGCAGTTTTATTCCCTTCAGTCAATCAAGATAAGATCCTGTTGAATGTACAAGTTTACTCCCTCAACTCAAAGGGTGGAGGCACGTGTTGTGGTGAGAAGTGTAGTTAGAGTATAGATGGTGCTATATAGCAGAACTTGGAGGGATTGCACTTTACAGTGCTGAAGCAATTGAAAAAAACAATAGAGTCTTATCACTACATTTTATATGTAAGAAGAAAGGCTAAGTTATGACCAAACTAGTAGTTATGATTAGGTCAGTTTTTTAAGTCCTTGATTTTGTGGCTTTAATGTTCAACACAGCAGACTAGTATAGTTACAGTATAAAATGTAGTGAGTAAAAACATGAAGTAGTCCAGATACTAGAAATTCAGAGCAAAGCTTGAATTATTTGTGGTAGATAGTTAGGGGGTTTTTTGTTTGGTTTTTTTTTGGGGGGGGGGGGTTGGTTTTTTGTTTTGGGTTTGTTTGGGGTTTTGTTGTTGTTGTTTGGGTTTGGTTTTTTTTGTTTTGGTTTGGTTTTTTTTAAAAGAAAGAAAAGCTGAAGAGTTGAGGAGAAGATGAAACTAAATAAAACATTTAGCACAATTCACCATTTTAGCTATCATTTTCCTGGAGGGAAGTTGAGCATCTGAATGTTGAGGTCCCCTCTAAAGTGTATCCATGTAGAAAGAAAAAAAGAAGTAGCAAAGGTAGTTGCATTACATGAAAGATGAATCTAGAGGATGACTCCTTGTTTTGAAATGTTACCAATGCGGTTGATAACAACAGTGCAAAGAATGAAGGAGGGAGCAGAATTCATGTAGAAAGAGAAGGAGACAGGTCTGAGTCCTTTCACCACTAGGGAGGTGAGTTGTCACCCAAGAGTGGCTATCAGAGATTAGGACTGAGCTGTGGATTGAATTAGTCAAGGTTAATGGCAGAAGGGTAATTTATGCGTCGTCACTATACCATGGTATTTGAAGACACAGTAGACAAAAAGTAGCTCAAACATTTAACTGAAAAAAGAGTATAGGGACATGGTAATTTGATAGTGACAGAGAAGTGTCCACCTTGCCTGTATTGGACAGACCTCATCAAGCGGGCTACAGGCACCATTCTGCTCTCTATAACTAACATTGCAGATAGTGCTGAGCAAGGCATCTCGTACTCTGAGACTTTTCTAAGGTCCCCAATTTGACCTTTGCTTACAGAACAGCCAGTATATATGTAGCTTTTTATCACTTGTCAAAAATATTCTGCCTTGTCAAAAATTTTAATGCATCATTGATATGAAAATAATTGTGTGGCAGAAAGTGTTTAGGAACAAAATCTGCTTCACATTAAGATGTAATTAAGAATGCCTTTTAGTTGGTTGTGTATCTTTGCTTCCTTTTGGGATATGATTTATATCTCCAAAGGGTACCAAGCCTATTAAAACCTTCATTTCTCTTTTGAGAATACTTTGTTATGATAATTACATTCTGTTTGTAGTTTTTATTGAAGCATCACACTACAAGCCTGTACTTTCCATGGTAGGCTGTTTTAGACAAAAGACAATTTCAGGCTATGATCAGATCCTTGCCTAAGAGGATCTAAATGTCCAAACCAAATGAGAAGACAGACTCCAGTTGTTCAATACTATACTTACAAATCTTTGTTCTCCTCTGTCATGAGTTAGGTTTGTTCCCTGTTCTGTCATTTGGTCCTTCCAGTTAAAGGCCTGTGACCAACTCCACTGAGTTGTTGATTCTTCTTATTCCCAAGGCAAAAGTTGTAGGTTAGGTCTGCTACACTAAAAGAAAACTTTTCTTAGCCTCATTTGTTGCTTTTTCATGCAGATTGTAGATTGACTTATTTGTCTTTAGGATTACTTTCATCTCATGAACTGAGGAGCATATTCTGTACCAGGGATATAAATTCTTCATTACAGCAATGTTTTCATCTCTACATGGTTAGCACAATTGACAGTCAGTTTTTCTGTTGACAAGCAAAGAACTTCGAGAGGAGGATTTTACCATTTTTATTGCTAAATGTCCTTCTGACTGTGACAGTAGGTACTTGACATGTACATTAGGTGATAGTATAGCTGTGTTCCATCCACCTTTTCATGTAACATCTTGATCACACCAGGTGTCCCTCAGATCTGATGAAAACCAAGGGTGACTGAAGAGCAGTTGCACTGAACGTAATGTTAAAATGTCGGTTTGACAAATGAAGATGAAAGGGTGGCTGGTCCCTGCAGGGCAGAGGGACCTGTTGACAAGTAGAATGTTATTGGACAGCTTTGAGTGAGTTCACACAGCACGACCACTGTGGATATCAACGTTGTTCTATTTAATGTATAGTAGAACTGTAAGTTCTAGTTTGCAAGCTCAGTTACTGGAAATATTTTGTAAGTCTTATTTGAAGGTCAAGACTGAAAGGTCAGAGGCAGAGGGGTTCTGATTTTTGTTTTGCTTTGAGAAATGATCTGCTGGCAACTGACTCTTTCTGTATTCATTTGTGTGAGTTCATGAGTTTGTTCTGCTGTGCATTTGTTAGTGGTTTTACTTTATGGTCTCCATGAGATCAGTTTTTGCATCTGGTATGTACTCATGTGGAAAATGAGAACTATGAATCTGTTTTGGGAGGCATTTATAGTGATTATTGTGGTGACATAGATGGTTAATTCTTGCAAGATTTTTTTCCATTCCACAAACCACTGGAGATTTGCTACTAATAATGAGTTAGGTAAGGCTGAAAAAGTCGTAAGAATGGGATTTGGAAAACGTCTACAATTTTTCCCTTTTCCAAGTATACATTGGTTGTTCTCTGATGCTTTTTACCTTGTATGGTTTTCACTGTGGGACAGTTTGACACATTAGCAGGAAGGATGTGAGACAAAATTTTGTACTGCATGAAGTTACTGTGCAGTATCTGCGTCCTGTTGGAAGAGGACTGGCAGATTTTTCTACTGGCAGTGTTTTCAGTATTGTTAGGCTGGTTAGGATATGATGAGTGTCTCTAGTCAGAGCAGAAGGGATAAAGTTCCTGGTTTTATGTAGTTGAGTGTAATGGGCTGTGGGCTCTTTGATTGTGCTAGCAAGGTGATGTATTTTGTACATCTGTTGTAGTGCCTAGGGAGCTGACCTTAGAGCAGGACTGTATCAGGGAGCGGTTTGGTGAAGGGAGGAGGTTGCTGCCTTTGCAGTAGAAATCAATGAGGCAGGTTGTAGGTTTCATTCAGATGATGGAGAAAGTAATTTTTTGTGTTCTGGTTACCGTGTAATTTTGCTGTTGCATTTACCTAGAAAGGCATTCTTGAGGTGGTCCATCAAGAAATGACGTATTGCAAATTTGTTCTGGGGCCTGTGTTTTGAAGAAAAATAGTTGTTAATCTGTGGACAACTGATTTCTGTGCCTTAGGGTTGTGACAACTGGCTTTGACAGATGTGACAATAGAAGGGGAGAACTGCTTGGTGTTAAGTCTGAGGTGACTCCCACCCATGAGTTGCACTCATGTATTAGTGCAGTGGAAGCCATAAAATAGCTCTTATTTCCTGAACCTTGCTGGAGATAAACTGGGAAGTGATTCATTTTATTAAAATCTGAAATAAAAAACTCTGTTATTGTTTGAAATACCTTTAGCATAATCCCTTTCTTACTAATTTAAGGATCTACCTTTTGTTTCCCATCTATTCAGGGAAGGTTGGGTTAAGTTGCAGGGCTTAATTTACTTCTAGGATTGCTTTCCAGTTAATCAATATTGGACAAAATTACAGGCATGGATTCTGCTATCATATAGTTTCAGCCTTGAAGTAACCCCTAATAAATATATATATACTGACAAGCTCAGAACAGATGAACATTGTTAACTGGTATTTTACTTTCTTCAGCTATCAGAATGGATGTGTGCTTATGGTTTTAGATTGAGTACGAGCTTTTTTTAATTATTTTGTAAATAACTAGTTAGAGTTGAGCTTTTCTGAAACCTTTTGAGAGTGTTTAAAGATTAATCATAGAAATTTTTAAAATCGCTATCTGACTTATTTCTAGCGTTCTTTCTTCTGCAAATGGCTTTTGAAAGACTCTGTATTTTAAACTCTAGCATGGATTTAGAATAGCTTTGAAATAGTTTTCAAGGTGCCAGAACAGAAAGAGTATGACATGACTACTTAATCTCTAGCTGGGGCCAAGGGTTCCTTTTACATAATCCTATCATTCTAAGATATGTTAATGCCATGGATGGAGTAACTGACCAACAGTTGCAAAAAAAATTTACAATAAACCAATCCCAGTAAATTGGACTGGAGTATACAAGAAGTGGATTTCAAGGAACCTTGTTATTGGTGAATTTAAATGTACTTGTCCTTTTTTTTTTCTTAATTACTCTTTGTTTAGTTACAGGTGACAGTTAGGCTAACATTGTCTTAAAATTGAAATAAATACATAGCGTTCATGTTCCTTCCACTAATATTTACAACCTCATAGCAGAAAGTGAACCATCAACAGACTGTAAAATCAGAATAAATAGTACTTTAAGTAGTGCGTTGTATCTGCTCTTCCTTCATAAACAAAAAAATGGGCTTATTTTCTAGTGTAATTGTGACTATAAGCCAAAATGTAAAATCGTTCATTTTACAGACTTGTATGTTGATATTCCCTTTAGTTACGCTGTTTTTTTGTTTGTTTTTTTGATAGATAAGTCTGCAGTGCACTTTCACTGCACCTCAGTCTTAACTAACTTTAAGAAAAGTTTGTTTTACCAGATCATTTCTGTAAATCTAAGTCAAGATCAGTATGTTGAAAGTTGTCTAAAGAAAAGAAATCCACCTAAACCTTAAAAATCAATTCTACAAAGGTGATTATTTGCTTTTCCTTTAAAGATCAAACTTCCTCTAATAATTCCCATATAATCCCTGTGTAGTTCAATAGCACAGTAGTTGTAACATGCTTGAAATGTATGCAAGGCACCAGCCCAAAAGTTTAACTCTTACTAACAGAAGGATCAAAGGACTTCACTGACACAATTTTATTTTAAAATAAAACATGATACAGACATAAATGTTTTACTGTAAGTAAAAGGCTTTTGTACCATGCATTTTGGGTATTTTGTATTGTAGATTAAAACCAGTTCTCCTTGTCTGAACCACAGAGAGAAATCTTGCACACCTTCATTATCCAAAACCAAATGTTGTGGTTTCAGTTTGTTCAGGAGTTGCTGGGTCTGTGCTGGAGAACAATGCTTCTGAGGGAAGGGAGGCAATATGTGACGTGCAGCTTCATTCCTCTCTCTGTGAAAATGAAGTGTGCATGTTTGAAAATGTGCTTTGATATTTTAAAAATTACTCTTAGCAGAGGGATCTTGTATGTTTTTAATTGGCCATGTAACTCAGAATAATTAAGTAAACTTTCTTTAAAAGTAATTGTGTTGCTGTAGGGTACTGAAAATAAGGGAAGCTACAATATCCCATTAGTAATTTGAGGGAATTATAAAGACACATCAGTGACTTTTTCCTTAAATTTGTCTTTCGAGAGCCAGTTGTGTGGGCTTGCAGTTGGCTTCTGGTCTTTAGATTATTCCTGCTAAGATGAACTAAATCACAAATATACTTAAAGAAATGGACTTTAACCGGTGTCCTATTTTAGTTCATTTTAAGTGAGTTGCTACGTTTGTAGAACATTTGCATCCACTTCTCGCAAGCTGCTGTTCTGAAATGTCAGATTACGAAATAGCTTCTGTTGTGGTAAGGTGCATTTTGTCCCAGTTCTTAGAGATTTTTAATTTCTGGAAGTGTACCATATCATTGAAGTTGACACATTTTATTTTTCAAGTTAATGCAGTGTCAAGTTTACACTTTAATATTTAAATTAAATACCTCCTATCAGACATTCAGAAAGCCAACTTTCAGTTTCAAAGTTGGGAAGTGATTCATCAGTGCAGAAATTCACTTTACTGTTGATGACAAGCAAAATTTTTTTTTCTGTTTTACCAAAGAATATATCACATATGCAGTTGATTAATTGCCAGGTTCTATAGTTTAGTAAGTTTTTATTCTGCTAGAGCATAGTGTCCACATTATTCTTATAAGTAGTGTAAAAGTAGAGTTAACAATTCCCAGGTACAAAATTATTTGCAAGGAAGGGAGGAAAGGATATTAATCTACCAGAGCACAGTGATGTCTGTTGGGCACATAAGTCTGATTTTTTTAATTTGTTTTTAATTTTACAAGATGGGTCTTTATCTGCCTGTCTATTTTCCTTTCATAGTGAAAAATAGCTATTGTTCTTCACTCTACTTGGTTTCCTGTAGTCTTTAGAGGCAAGGACCACTGCTATGTGTCCATCAGAATGGTCTTTTAGTAATTTTTTTTCCCCTTGCAGGAAATTAAAAGTGTGTTGAGTTCATTTAGGGGAGACAGTGCCTGTGAGATGTGCTGCTTCTTTCCAAGTCCTTTTCAACAAGCCTGGGTGTAATTGTGTCAAAAGGGACTTTGCTCTTCTTGTCTTTCCAGAGTGGACCACCTTTTGAGGCAGGATATCAGTTCTTCCAGCTAGGAGATGCTCAGAGAAAAGATTGGCGTCAAATTTATTTCCAGATTTTGCTTGCATTTTTTCATACTTTCTGCACTGTAACTGAATTGTCAGTTTTGTATTTGAAGACTTAACTTTGCTAACAAAATTTATGCAGTTTTGCTTTGGTTGCATAAAAATTTAACAAAGAAACTGTTCTTAGATAGACATAATGTATAACTGAGGATGTAGCAGAATCTCTCCAATGTCTGACATGTTGTATGCTCTCAAAGTACAGTTCACAAAACTCAGCAAAACTGATTTTCACATTCTCAGCACTCATGCTTGGGTTGTATCTGTCACAAATATCTGTTGTTCCTTCTCCTAGATGAGTGAAATTCTTTGTTGTTGCTATGCATGAGAAATGTTTGCTTTCCTTTTTGCTGCATTTCTTTTTGCCAGTGTCTTATAATATGTATTTCACTACATGAAAGGTCCTGAAAATTCATACCAATGAAAACTCAGATACCAGGGGCTTTAGGAGAGTCTCTGACTTTATGTTGCTCTGTGGACATCTGCAGGAGGGGCTTGTTACCTCATCCCATCAGCATCCTAACCTTCAAATTCAGAACTACAAACTCATACACCTGTACTTACCGTGATTTGTTGATGGGTTGTAGCTGCCAGTGTGAAAAATCTTCTGCTACGCACTTCAGATGGTCTTACTACCACTTGTGGTATACGTGTGTCAGGTTGGGCCCTTCAGTACTGAGTTAATTGAGTTAATTCAGCATTTAAATGTTCTACCTTGATGCCAGCAAATTCAGAATATACAGCTCACCCTTTTCTGTTAAAATGTCTCACTCTCTAGCACTGCCATAGGCTGTGTGTTGATGCATAGAGACTTACTGTAGCACATCTGTCTGAAAATGTCCCTTGATATCGCTTCCTGGAGTTGATCTACCTTTCCTCCTCAGCGTGTTTGCTTTACCCCAATCTCTTCTTATACCACCTATTGTGAGGGTTATCTGAGATTTGTTTTCGAGTTCCGATACTATTGGTGTTGGTAAAGTATTGCTTACTTCACTATATAAAGTTCTTTGAAATAAAGTTTGAAAGCCATAATTTCATGGCTTGTTGAAGTGCCCAAATAGCAAAATGTTTATTGCATTTCAAGTAGCAATTTGTTGCAAAAGATGTGGTATAACACCAGTTCTGTCTGTTCAGTTGAAGAGTCAGAGCATCTTTTCCATAGATAATGCAGAAACTCTATGGCATTCATTTGTATCTTCTATGAATGTGAAAAAAAGTATCCAAATATCAATATAGGGAATGCTCTGCTTATCTTCATTTTTTCTAGATTTTCTGAAAGCATAAATCTGCGAGAATGGGTGGTCTCTTTTAGTCATTTAAATTAAGTGCTGAATGCTGAACATATAAGTGTGGGTGATAACTGTGTGATTGCTGATCAAAGGAACTAGAGAGAGTGCAAGTCCAATAATGACTCAGATGATTTTTTGTTATGAAGTCCTCAGGAGCCCTAGTCTTGATCAGACAAGATAATTGTGCTTTGAACACATGTAAACTCACCCTGTTGCCTGTGTTCTCTTCAGATGTACCTAGTAGTTCATGAAAAAGATAAGCAAAGGCCTTAGAGGTCCTTTCCAATCCTATTAATTAATGTTCCTAGTTTTTCTATTTCTTTCCACTGTTTAATTTTTCTTATTTTTCTACTTTTGCTAGAAATACTTCAGAAGGTGGAAAAGACATATATGGAGATAACTCCTCTTCCCTCCTCCCCTACTACCCCCATCTAACTGTTCTCATTTGGCTCTTTATGGAATTTTTGGGTTTTAAGACAGAGGTGTGCTTGCAAAGTATTATGCTAAACACAGAAGGAATTCTTATCCAGTTTTCTGGCTACAGAAAGGAATTTAAACACAATGAGAATGTCAGTCTCAGCTTTGTCCCTTGGGACTTTGAAGGAAGGCATGCTTTCTGCAGTATGCAGTCTGTCAGATATTGAAACCTGAAAATGCATTGTCATTGTCAAAGATGAGCTAAAAAGCAAAATACGCTATTCACAATAATCATTATGGTACATCCTAATACATATTCTCCAGTGAACATGTTCCAGTACTCCAGTGAAGGTGGGTATACTTTCAGAGGCTTGATAGAAGCTAGTGAGGTGTTTAAAAGCCAGTTATTTTGCTTTCAGCAGCATCCTATTTAAAGCAGTTGATTCTTTACCAGAAAAGCTGTAAGTGCATCTCTTTTGATAGTGACATAGCAGAATGTTTCCACTGTATTTGTTGATACCATTGGAGCACTCTTGCCCAACAGCCGGACCTGAAAAAGCCCTTAAGTCAGTCAGTCATGAAGCTGGAAGTCTGTGCTGCTCCTTTGTTCATAGTTACAAAGGACAGTGTGAGACGGCTGGTGCAGCCCAGTGTCTGGAGCGTGCATGGGTTCTGCTGCAGCTAAGGCAGGGATAACTCTCGTGGGACGGTGAGCAGTGGTACCACCCATCTGTCGCTGGGTTTCTCTTCCTTTCATTGCCCAGGTCCCTGGGGAGTTGATGCTCAGCAGAGTGCAGTGATGGCAGGCTGTAATCGTGTCAGTCCACTGACATGGTCACGTTTGGAAGGACAATCATCATCTGCATGTTCTGCTGAAATGTGTTTTTACAGTCGTGTGATGGGTCGTGTTCACACTTCCAGATATGTGGTCAAAAAATGGAACATCTAGTCATCCAGCACCTTGCTTGGAGTCACAGCTGATTGCCACGATAGTGTTGTATTTACTCTGAGTTCCAGTCGAAAATAATGAAAATGAAGGCAGCCTTTTAGTCAGACATAAGTTATATTCGTAATCAAGCATCTTAATTACAAAAGAAAGAAAGACCTACTGTTTAGTTTTAACCAAAATAATCATAGAGGTCAACATATAGTTCTTATATATTTATATTAGACTTTCAGAGAATACAGCATGTATGTGACCTCAAAATAAGTTTAAAACAAAAAGAAAAGAAAAATCAAAACTCTTTTTCTCTGGATAATGAAAGTAGGAGTTAGTTCAGGATTTTCTGGTGTTTCTTGTAAGTTTGGGATTAGAAAACTAGAGGACAGTGTTAATTCCTGATGCAATTCCTTTTAGGTTTAATCAGATTTATCTATAATTGACTAGTACTTGCTTCTAGGATGCATCCCAAATTTACATGTCCATAGAGAAAGGCAAAACTAGTTTTTAATGCAGGAGCAGGTTGGAATAGACATTCCCATTTTCTTCCCTATGTGCAGAGCCACAACTGCTGTGGTTGCTGTGACCTGGGTGGTAGATGCTGTCTATTCTTTTTCCTGAATTATGGCAATAATGTGATAGTGCTTGATATTTTTTTTCCTCAACAAGGAAGCCAGGAGGAGTCTAAGGTAAATGAGTTCTCACGTTTTGGCCTGGATCTGGGAATTTGTCACAAGCATGTGGACAGTGTGAGCTGTGAACAGCCTTCTGGGGCTTTTGAGCCAATGACCTGTCTTTCTTCCCAGATGACCTTGCTTAGATCTTGTTTGACGTGCGAAGAGAAACTTAATTTCAAACAAACTAATTTATTCTTGCCTGCTGCAGTGGCCAGAAGCTGCTTACTGTATCTCCTTTCCTTATATTTCATTTTCTGAGAAAAGAATTTATATCTATCTTTCTTTAGTGGGACTTCTGCCTCAGTATGGCTTTCAACTCCTTTTTGGGAATTCTTGCACTTTAATTTAACACCATAACTAATGAAAAAAAGTGGCACTAATGGAACCCTTTAGTGCTCCTGCCAGGTGAAATGGTCTTTGCAGTTTGTAAACTGAGAGAGAGTGAAAAGGAGAAGTCAACTAGTCCATGGACAACTCTGTTCATTGGTTGAATCTTCTTCTGTTTGAAGATAACTTATATTTAGTGTTTTCTAATGAAACATTGAAGTGTTGTTTCATGTTTCATGTTTTCCTGTGTTTAAAAAAACCAAAACCCCAAAAAAAACCCCAGAAAAAAACACACAACCCTAACCAAAACCTACTTGAAATTAATAAAAGTGCAGGAGAATACTGCTTCATCAATATCAGACAATTGACAAGAGTTATGGTCAGATTTTGTAGCCTTAATGGATTTCTGGCAGAAACTAGAAGTAATAATTAAACTAAAAACCTTAAAGTCATTTCATTTCAATGTGTTTAAGCATGGACTGCCATTTCAATTTTTATAAATAAAAACAGAGCACATTTAGTTTGGGAGTTGATCATTATTCTGCATCATTTCTGTAGTGTAGGTAGAACCAGCACATTGACAAATGCTGATGCTCCACTGCATGCAATCTTCAAAACTAGTTCATGTCCCACACCATTTTTGTCAGGAAATCAGTAAAAGTTTATATCGGGTTTTAGATTTAACTAGTACTTATTCTTTTAAAATAATTTTCTATTAATGCCATAGGAATGGCATTGCAGACATACAATTTATGGTTCTTTAAAACGTGTCTTTGATAGTCTCAACAGTGATATTGTTTTATGAAAGATGAATTAAAGGTAGAGAATGAGGATTGGATGGAAGAAATCAGGGAAACCTGCAAGTTCTGTTAAAGCTTTCTCTGAGCTTAGCACAGAGAAGCAGATGCTGTAGGACTGCTAAAATGTTCACTGACTCAGTAGCCTGAAGAGTAGGAAATGCTTCAAATTTGTTCTTTCACACTGAAAGGAAAGCATGATTAGACAGAGATGCTGGAGGCTTTCAGCTACTGGTGAGTTCAGTAATTTGGCCATTGAGGTAGAAGGTGGTAGGGTATCTTTTAAACTATGAGTTGTAACTCCACAGGCTTTGAAATGGAAATATTTGTTGCACTAATACAATTCAAAATTCTACATCAAGCTTCCAGGGTTTAAAAATTCAAGAGGAAGTGGCAATTTAGGACTTCTTTTAAAGAAGAAGAAAATGTACAGAAAGACCAGACTGTGTGAGTGGTAGCAATTTATGATTTATCTACCCTCCTCTCATATGGACACTGAGTCGTCAGTGTCCTGAGTTGCTGTTGACGTGAGATGAGCAGAAACTCCTTTAACATTACATCAGTAGTATAATTAGGAAGGAAAATTAAAATATTTGAAATACTACTAAAAATTGTCTTGTGGCACACAGTGGTATTACTTGAAGTACTGATAGTTTTCCTGCGAATAGAATCTGGAAACAGCCCTTTGCTGTATGCTTAGGTGGAATTTGTGAATGTTTGGTGAACCTAGTTCCCACCTCCATCCTCAAGGATTCAGAGAAAGAAGCCATGAACTTGTCCCAGATCCCAGACATAATATTGCTGGCTATTCAAGACTGAATATTGAACTTCAGGTAAGTGTGATTTGAAGTGGCAGGATTACATTTGGGAAAGTAAAAGGGGTTTTTGTGGCAGTTTTTTTTTCATGTCGGCTGTATGAAGCTGCTCAGAAGTGTGGAGTGATCGAAGTAGTCCCAGCAGAGATGGATTATTGAAAAAATGCAGGTGAGGTGGGCAAAGCTGCCTGATAGATTGCAAAACCATATGATTAATTATACTGATCACATGCATATGGCCCCCATATAAGTCATGTATATTTGTGCACAGAGATTTATCCTTCCCACCACCCTTTTTGTAGTAAAATTCAGAACAGTGAATTAGGAACAATACAATCAGATATAAAAGGATTTAGAACTGTTTAGGTGACTGGGCCAGCAGCTGGCAAATGCGGTTCACTGTGGAAAAATGTAAAATAATTAGTCTGGGAGCAAGAAACTAAAGGAAACGCAGTGTGTGCTGCAATGGAACAATCATTCAGCACACTGACTAGGAAAAGGATTTGAAGGTTATTGTGGAAAAATCATTGAAACCATGAGGCTTTTGCACAGCTGCAAGAAAGTAAGTTACTAGGTTGTATCAGAGGGATAAAATACAAAATAAGAGGTGATACAGTTACAGGAGTGTTAGGCTCCATCTGGAATACTGTATATAGTATTGGTCACCATACCACACAAGGAATATATTGTCTGGGAAAGAGTGCAAAAGCAGTGACAAAGATGAATATTTTATGTGTAAAAGATTAGGGAAGATCATCTAATAAAACAGATATGTATGTCCTTTTCTCTGTGCAAGGTTAAAAATTGGGAGTAATCTTAAAAATGAGGAAATAGAAATAGACAACTTAGAACTGCATATTGAAAGTGATAAGGATCTGGAATAAATTATTATTTCAGAAAGTCTGTTGGAATACTAAATATACATAAATTCTATAGAGTTCATGAAGAGAATTAAAGGGAACGATAAACAGAGATAAACCTGTGATTAAGGTTTTTAAATTTGAAGGCAGGCAGGTTAAGCTGTTTCACTTCCCTCTCCTCTTAAAGTTTTGCAGCTTGGATAACCATAGTTTCCAGACTTATTATGGCCTGTAACTGGGGAGGCAAAGCAGGGGCACATAGTTTTTATCTATAAATTATGCTTCTTTGTCCGCTAAGACTGGTTTTAAGTACATTGGGGAGCACTCAAATTCTTCATGCTGTGTTTTAGGAGTGCTGTGTTCATTCTGCCAGTGCTTTTTGTATTTCAGAGTTCTGCAACTAGAAGTTAAGGCAGCCTCCTTAGTGCTTCTGTAATGCCATTTCAGGATAATGATGCACTTGCACAGTTTGCCACAGGTTTGGAAATGTTTTAGAGCATTTGCTGTTTTGTCAGTGCTGGTTCTTCCATTAAAAGAACTGGGGAGAGAAAGCTCAGCATATTAAAGAATATGGCATTTAGAGTTTATATAAGTGGTAAAATTATAGTTAACATGAAAAATATGCTAAAGCAATTCGACTACTTTAAGTAATAAAACTCCTATTTTTTCAGAATTCAGCACTTGGCTGGGTGGGATGCTTAGCTCTTAATGCCTAGCTTAACAGCTAGCTGTTGCAGGAGCAGTAAGACAGCATGTGAATAAAAGAGAGAAAACTCCCTAGACTTCAGTCCTGTAGAGAAAATCGCTCCATAGATTTGAACTTAGCTATCTGCATCTTTGGATCTAAGCAAATGCAGTGGGTCACTGGACTGAAGTTTGAGAAAGCAAGTTGTCAAACTTGGGGTAATCTGTTAACTTCTCCTGGAAACCTTTTCTATTTTAATACCCTGCTTTAAAAATTCTAGAGCTACTTGGTCCCAACGGCTTCTTCTCTGTTGTCACACAGTTGAGGTGGTGAGTCTTCTGCTGTAGTCTTTGTATTTGATGTGCTGGGGTCATTTCTTTCGCAAAACTTCTGTGGAGGTATACAACAGAGCCCAGAACTCAGTATTTGGTGGTGTGATTCTACTTTTTAGGTAGATATTCATGAGCCTGGAATAGACTACCTCCAAGGCAGGTGCCCAGATTCCATATACATTCCATATACATTATCAAGGAAGTGGAGGAGCTCAGGAGAGTTATGAAGCCCGGGAGCTTTGTAGACAGCAGAATGAAACCAGTGTGAATGGCAGTGCTGCTTCTGCTGTTACCTTCAATGGCAATTTTTGCAAGTTGGAAGGCAGCCTCTCGTTAAAGCCGGTCACCAAGTGCTTTATAGTACTGTATTTGTGTGAAGGGCAGACAACTCTTTCTTGTCAGCTCCCAGTGACTTACAGACCACTAGAATCTAGTAGGTAGGAGTATGGCTGTGCATGTTAAAAGAGACCTTAGGAGGGTTTGTGTGTCAGCAAAAATCTGACCAGGGTGTGCCAGTGCCTCTTCACTCATCTCAGCTGGGGTGAAACGACATAGAACAGACACTGCTTTGCTTATGGCAAAGCATTTAGGTGGCTCCTGACAGCATGCAGAAGCAGAATGTGAAGGACTTCAAAATTAAATAACAGCTTTGATATCTTCAGTATATAGGTCTTCTCTTAGTTTTTCCTCATAGATCATGGCTTCTAGACTTACCTCTCACTTTCAGTTTTACTTCCCTTTCCATTTCCATCATCCAAGTCGCTAACAAAAATATTGATTAGAACAGGGTTTATGGACATTTGTGTGATGGCTTCTAAACTGCCAGTTCAGTCCTCAGAGATAACCCAAAATATTACCTTTCTTTACGTAATACTGCCACAGACACAGACTGTCTTTGTGACTGTATACCTCATGAAGAAGGTTCTCTGTGATGTTGTCATCTGTATCATAACCAAGGTGTCACTTTTGCTGTAAAAAGCTGGTTATGACTTTGCCACAGGCTGAGCAATTTGCTTCCCAGAGATGTTCCTCTGCCATGTCAGAAATCTACTTTTAGTCAGCTGAACTGGAACTGTCAGTAAAATAGTTCATCAATGGGAAAAACTTGGTACTGCATATTTAAGACAGTCTCAGCAACCAGATCATATTTGCAGTAGCTTTGTATATATACGTTTGATTTTAGGATTGATGATATAGTAATATAAACATAATTCCTCTTTTTTTCCCTCATTTTTTAAACTTTTTAGCAGCTTTTACAGTATGGTTTTCTAAATATAGACAGAGTCACTTTAAAGCAGGTCATTAAAAACTGTGAATTGCCAGAAGCGGAGTCAAGCCAGTGATACCTTTTTTAATTACTTAGTATTTTTGAAAGTATGTGATGATGGGAAAGCAAGTCAAGGATGGACTGAGAGGGAAATGTCTGCAACATCTCCTGTAGGAGGCTCCATAAAAAGAGCAAACAGACTTTATTTGATTAAAAGCTGGAAATTTAAACAGAGAGAATTCAAGCACCTGGGGGGGCAAAAAAAAGATATTTATATACAGATCTCCTTTGCCTTCTGAGTCCTTACAAATGGATCCTTGCTTTCAGCAAACTTGATGACTGAAAGTCAGCAAGATTTGCTTCTTTCCTGCTCAGTCTCAAGGAAGGTCTATCCCAAACGCCATACCCAGGCCATTTGTAAGGGCGCGGCGCTGTCACCGCCGAGATCCGGGTTCGATTCCCGGTCAGGGCCACTCCCGGGCAGATGGAGCTCGTTAGCCCTTAAAGGCAACCCACCTACGTCCTGAGGACCTCGCTGCCACCGTCCAAGCTCGCTTGGCCCCGGCAGATGAACCTTAGGATTAAAGGGTGGGCTCAGTTCCGCGCACACTGTGTCTCACCTAAAAAATCCAATGCGCAGGCTGGAAGGTGTAAAGACCTTCCCCGGATGTTCACTCACAAAGACTGGCCATTAACCACGATTAAAAACATCTTTAGCCTACATGAATATTTGAGCCCTTTTGGGAACATACTGTTCTATTCATGCTGTTGCAGGCTCAATGCTGAGTTAGAACTGCTCCTTTAGATAGAGTTCCCTGGGGAATGTGTCCTGATAGTCCACAGGATAGTCAAAACCTTGGAGAAGTTTGCCATAAAGTGGTACTGTGTGAGAGATTCATACAACTTTACTCATCTACATTTACATTTACATGTCTTTATATACCTAACTGAGGAACCTTTCTTTAGATCATGCTGGAATCAGTGGGAAGAAGTAGTCTCCTGCTGAGGTTCCCTACAGTTTAGATATCAGAAATATGTTCTGTCTCCTCACAATTCGTGTTTGAATTCTGGGGGGAAAAAAAATCTATCCCAAAGATATATTTTAAAATGTTAATCTTTAATAATAAAAGCTGAATAAAATAAAGCCTGATTTTCAACCATATTGCTTTTGACCCACTTTTGGTAAGATGACTTCAGATGGTTTCCAGGAGGTAGAGAAGAGTGGCATACATAACCATTATATTCTGGTCTGAAGAGCTACAGATATTTCCTTTAAAACCATTTGACAATCCTAAAACTGCTCTATCTGGATCAGTGAGATCAATGAAGTGTGAGAAACCTTATCAGTTATGGGTAAAACTATGTACAGTTTAATTTGAAATGTGCAGCTGCATTTTTGCAGAAAACAAAATGTATAGCAAGCACAATGCTTATATTCAGGTTGAAGTTAAAGCATTTTTTCCAGATATCAATTTACAGCTTAAGATAATGGATTTTGGCAGTGTGCAGAGCTATTAAGTAATGTTTATTAAAACGGATAAGAAACTACCTAAGAAGTGGCCTGTAAAAGAATTTTTAAAGGACTGGTTAGTGGAATAAAGAAATAGCATTTTCTCCTAGAATTTAAGTTTTATATCCCTGGATAAGTCATTAATGAAAAGGATTGTGGTGATGTCATCTCATTATTTAGTGCAGTTTATGAACTGATATGGAAACTGCACTTAAGAACTTTTTTCATCTCTACTGTGAGACTGATGTGTGTTAAACATCTATGCTGGAGAGAGAAATAATCAATTATATTTAAGTTTGCCTCAGTCACAAAACTATAATTTGTATAATTTGACATGACCTTGACATTCCCAGGGTCTATTATCCATTGTGCAATTCTTCAGGATAGGCAATAGATGTGTGAAACTCCATGCCAAAAGTCATTAAAGTAACTAGAAGTTTTCATGGACTCAAGGAGGTGTTGGATAAGTGCCAGAAAGTGGTATAACCAAGGGTTGTTAAATACATAGAAATCACATCCAGCTCAGGATGTTCCTGAACTCAAAACAAATTAATACTGAGAGAATATTTTTATTCCTTCCTAAGCATTTGCTTATGACCAGTGCTTGAATTGATGCAGACACATTGCTGTTAGATTTTAAGTACAGTGGCTGACACTTTCAGCTGCTCTAACCTTGCAGTCACAGACCAAAAGGAAAGAATGTTGGATAAGGTGGACCTTTGGTCTGACCCAGCACAGTTATTCCTCCATTCTTCTGAGACCACCTCTGACCTAATTCAGGAAGATATTTAAATGTTTTCTAAATACTTTCAAGATAGGACTAGACACATGCATGAGTTCAGCTCTGAGCATGAGCTTAAGCATTACAGTCTAGGTGTGCATTTATTTGTTTTTCTAAATGGAAGTGCTTTTGAAATCTGTAGATCTGCTGGCAAGGCAAGACTATGGAGCACTACAGATTTTTGGACAAGGGGATGCTAGGACACCTTTTCTGCAGTTAGAAGCAGAGTATCTGTATAACTACTTTAAATGAATATGTCTCTTTGCAGTAAGGGGTACCCTGGAACCCATTTATCACTGCAGGTGTTCCCCAAAGACTACCTGCCTAAACACACATGAAGGCAAGGAGAACTTGAACTTTATGGAGCCCATGTCCTAGATGCAGTAGAGTGTGCATTTCTCTTTCATTGACTTTCAAAATAAACAAGATATTTCCTAAGCACAATGAGAACAACCCTGCATCTAGTTTCTACTTTCTACTGACTTCAGTTCTACAGATCCAGAATGAATCAGTTTTCTGTGGTTGATCATTAGTACTAGCTAGAAATGAAGTCATCAATTTGTGCTTTCAAACCGTTATATTATAGCGGTGGCTAGGGACTCTTCTTCAGCAGGGCAGGGGAAAACTAACTTGTGTTATTTTTAGTTACTGCTGTAAACTTTTACAAATAGGCAGTCTGGCTTTGAAAGATGTACATGTACCTGAGGTCTTAAGATGTCTGAGAAGTCATTCATTTGTTGAGAGAAAAGGGTTGGACAAAGCATTAATTTGGCTCAGTCTGGGTTTTACACGATTTCATCCTTCTTGAATTAAATGCCGTAGTCAAACTATTTCACAAAAGAGGTCTGAGATAAAGATAGTCTGAGGAGGAGAAGAGATGGAGTTTTAAACCTCCCAAAGAAATGTTACAGTTTGTGCTAATAGCACAGTCTGCTTCCAAGAATATGACAGATTTGATAAATGAAGCAACACTGATAACCACTGAGGTCTTGAAGAAGAAAATCAGCAGATGCTTGATGACCTGCTTAAATGGTACTACAACCTCTGCAAAAGCTGTTTAAGGTGAAGCCAGGGTGGCTGAAAACAACTTTATCTCTGGTAGAGAGGAATGTAGCACAGAGAAGTGGATGACCTACCAGGTACGGGGTTTTCCTAGGTTCAGATGCTGCAGAGAAGAAAATTGTAGTGCTCTGTTGTGACCTTGCAGTCTCACTGAAGGTGCAGCAGTGATGGGCTTTGAAGGGAGGATTGAGAAAACGTACTTGAACTTTCGTTATAGAAGAAAAGTTCAAAATTAGAGAATGGAATTTATAAACACTGGTAAAAAATGAAGGGTCATTACAACTCTGCTGTAATCAGCAATACACTGGTTTTACACTCTCTAATGGCTTCAATTAAAATATTTGTCAGTGTTACCTTTATTCACTGAGTTTCATACTGATTTCAGCTTTTAGAATACCTCTTACTGAACATACTGAATGGAAAAGGGATCTTTTGAATTTCTCTGATGTAAATCTAACATTCTGAACAGTCATCTCCTGATGTCCCATTTAGAGGTAGTAAGACATTTGATTAAGGGAAATTCTAGATTTCTGAATTCTTGCTTCAAATATTTTGAATTGTGAATTTTTTAGAAACTAATGTTGATGAAAATTAGTTTAATTAGTAAAGGAGAACATCAGACTTCAGATAAAACTTTCATGTGGTTTCTGCTTTTCTGAACAAGTGGCACACTAGGACTGTTTCTTTTCATCCAGTCTTTCCATGTGTAATTTCTGTGTCAAATGGAAATGCTTTAGAAGAAAAATTCTACATAGGTAGAAAGTTTAAAAAAATAAGCAAGTCTGTGAAAAATATGCCTGGTCATTGGAAAATATAGTGTGTTTTAAGGCATTCAAGTTTTACACATGACATTGTCACAAGATCAGTGACTCCTACAGAAAACAAATCATTTGTTTAGAAGGGAAGTCAGCAGCTTTATGGAGAAATAAATATAATTTTACAACTTAATTACAGTATAAACATTTCTTGTGGTTGCAGTGACTTTGTTGTTATTGTTGTATTAATCTTACAGGACATATGGATATTTGTTTGGGTGCCTCCTGGGACTTGCTAAATCCTCTGAGCATAGCTCTGACCACTCTTCTAAAGAGCTTAACTTGTTAGCCGTTTTTCATTTGTGTGATGAACCATTTAATAAATAAAGAGAAAAGGGGAAAAAAAAAGACAGAAAGGAAAACTTTAAAGCTATTCTATTTCCTTTCCTAGCTGTTCTATTTTCTCTTCTTTTCTATGTTGTTATTCTCTGATTAATTTGCCACTGTGAAAGTTTTAACTAATAGTGTTAGTTCACTGATATAAAGTGAAGAATTTCACACTTCCCAGATGCTGTTGAATGCTTTGGGAGGGTTGATGGTGGTAGTCTTTTCTATGGCAACCTAATCAGTTAACTCCCCATCACTTATGGCACCTTTTTAAGTACTAGGCTCCCTGAGAACTGAGAAAATATCTTGGTGTAACATAGCTAATAATGGGGATTAAATCTGATAGACTTTCTGTAGAGTAAAAAGTATACCTTGACATTCAGTTAAGTATTTCTTTTGTGTTCGATTTAGTTGGAACCTGGAGCATATATGTCTTTTTCTCTTTTTTTTTTCTTTTTTTTCCAGTTTGTTTGTGTCTTTATCTTAGAAAATTTTGTTATAAAAGGGCTAGAGAAAAGCTTAGAAAACCTTTTTTTAAAATGTTTGTTTGTTTGTTTTGTTTTGTTTTGTTTTATTTCCCCACTTCCAGGAAGTTTTCAAGCTTCTGGGGCAACAGCAATGTGATTAGCTTTGTACTGGTCACATTATCACAGAAAGCAATACTACCACTTTCTGAACATTGTTTTCCTGTCTTTCCAGCAATCTGCCACATCTAGGATTCTTAGATTTATTTTTTTTTCTTTAAGGGAATAGTCTGTTTTAAGTATTGCTTACTATTTGGGCACTTCTTTATTTTGAACAGTGATTTTTTTTGTTTGTTTTTTATTTCAGAATATTTGTAACAAATGCTTGTGTGATTGCATGGCCTCTTCTATTTTGTTGTGTTTTCATTTAATTTTTATTGTGGGTTTGGGTATTTTTGTTTGGTTGGGTTTTTTTATTTTGAAAAACCACAAACTGTAAAATTCGAATTCCTTTACCAATATATGTTTTTATGCCACTTTGCTCTGTAAAGCCATCCTAACACTGCAAACTGGTGTGTTCACTGGTATAATGTACAGTGACCTGTAACACTACTAAATACGTGTGTGAATTAAAACAAGAGCCTTAAAGCACCACCTTGAAGATCTTGCATTTCATAAAGAGTAAATTAAGGGCTCCTGTCTCAGTTGAGCAATGGCCAACAGAACTTTCTTCCAGCAGTCATTGCATTTTTGTACTGAGTTTTCTGTATGTCAGAGCCTTCCTAAAGGGAAACACTGACATTTGGATAAATTAAGAATATCTACAAGTTTCTTTTAAAGTATTTGCAGACGGACTGACTAGAAGGACTCATTTACAGAAAGTGGTGTCAATTAGCAAACATAATTCTTGCATATTTAAGATTTTTTTTTAATTCTTTGATAGTGTCATATAAGCATTTTTAAGCCTTATGGAGGTTTCTGGTTTGAGTTGTATTTACTCTTCTATACAGAAACATAGTTCTTAGTCCAGGATGATGAAGTCACAGGATATATCTGCTTTGGGGGTGCTTGTCTTTGGTAGAGAAGTAGTTGTAAGTCCATAGGTTGTGCTGCTGTGTTTGCCTGGTTGGCAACTGCAGCACTGGATGTATTTCTTGTAATGTTGTCCCACTGTTGTAATGAAAATTCTCTGGCAAGGCAAGTCCAAAGTACCTTAGTTAAAAATTAACGGGATTTGCATTTTAATTTATTTGGCACACAGTGAATTTCAGGCAGAGAAAAGCAATCTAAGGCTCTTTTACATCTACTTTAATGGATGGCACCGTGTCTTCAGCCACTGTTTAAAACATTTTTGGATGTGCAAAAATGTTAAGAATAGTGCTTAAACAAGATTGGTATTCTGAAACGTTGTTTTGGAATCTTGCCAGCTGACAGTCTTCTCTGATGATAGAGGCAGTTTCTTTCCTAGTGTTTCTCTTGAAGCATAAGATACATTGTCTGTAAAATACTATGCGCCCCTAATGGCTTTTCAGGAATGCTTTTGGCACATTGTTGCAAACGTAGGGTGTACAGAACTATTGAAATTGTACGTAACCATTGACAGAGGCTGTTTTAAAAAGCTTGTGAGACAAAATCTGGTATTTTTTGTTTATTTGTTTGTTTGCTTCTTTCTTTTGTTTTTCTCCTCCAATTATCACTAAACTCCCTACTGTCTTAATTCCCATTCCATTGTATTTACCACTTCTTGCTCAGCCCTTAAATAGATTAGCCATCTTGTTTCTAGTCTATGTCATTCATACATGGACATGGATATATTTAAATATACAGAGCCATTAAATGCTAACAGGACACATCTGTTTAATTACAAAAGAAAATGAAATCTTGAAAACTTAACGACTTTGGGGTTTATTATGTACCTTGGTTGTCTTTCGTACTGCTGTGTCGAGTCTAGCTCCCTTATCCTCAGTGTTTCATCACTTTAAATTTCTTTTGAGCCTGTTCTGCTTACTTTGCCTATTGGAAAGTCACTTCCCTGTTTTGTCATCTTCTCCCAGTCTCAGCTTTGAACATGCATTGCTCTATGTTCTTCTGCTTAGGTCAGTCTACTGCATCTAGCATTAAACAGTTTATTTTCTCATTTAAAGCCTTTCATATAAGCAGTGAGTCCAGAATTAATTTATCTTCTTGTTCAGAACAAAAACTGATCTAGCATTAAATCATTTGCTGTTAAAGCTGTTAACGTTTTTCCCTGTCTATACAGTTCCTACAGGACCAAGCACTATGACAGCAAAAACCTTTTAAAGCTATAAAGCATCAGGTAAATACGTGGCACCATGCAGTTGGCATGAGTCAGACTGCAAAAATTCCCACAGTTTAAAGCTGCACTTCTCAAACTCAAGCAAATACAGTCCCATTTTAAAGGGCCTGCAGTTAAAACTGAACCCCACGTCATAAATGGGTTATCTCTTGAGGCAGTTCAGAACAGATGAAGTAGAGCTACTATCTGAGTTACTCAAACAAAGCGAGAAGTTATTTGAAAGGGCATATGGTTTCCTTCTACAGCACAGGCAAGCTTAAGGGGCAAACTCCTATTAACTTGAAAATCCTAAAGATCTGCAAGCTCAGGGTAAACAAAATCAGATGGCTTAGAGCCTTTCCCAGCTCCTCCTGAGAAGGTGTGCTGAGAAACACTCCATACATCATTTGAATTGAGAATGGGGAGATAAAATAAAGATACAGCATTTCAAAACAAGCTTGACCAGCACATTCAGGGAAGTGGTTTTTGCTCCTCTATTCCTCTCTTGTGAGACCCCTCCTGGAGTACTGCACCCAGCTCTGGGGCCTCCAACATACATGGACCTGTGGGAGCGACTCCAGTGGAAGGCCACAAAGATGATCAGTGCACTGGAGCAATTCTCCTATGAAGCAGCCTTCCAATACCTAAAGGGGGCTACACAAAAGGTGGAGAGGGATTTTTTAAAGGGGCATGTGACAAGGGTTAATGGTTTCAAAGTGAAAGTGGGCAGGTTTAGATTAGGTATTAGGAAGAAGTTCTTTACTGTGAGGGTGGTGAGGCTCTGGCACATGTTGCCTGTAAGTTGTGGGTGCCCCATCCCTGGAGGTGTTCAAGGCCAGGTTGGATGGAGCTCTGAGCAACCTGGTTCTAGTTGGCAGGAGGTTTGGAACTAGATGATGTTTAAGGTCCCTTCCAACCCAATCCATTCTATAATCCTATGATTCTATGATTTTAGAGGCAAATAGTTAAGTACCATGTATTGTTTACTCATTTGCACATAGTATCTTTCAAAAATATCCAGCTCCTCTTAATTCTAGACATAAAAGTATTTGTGTCTTCACATTTTAACTGCACTTTAATGTGCAGTGGTTGACTGAAAAAGATCAGTGAGAAGTAGTTATAACACATTTTTCACTTGAGTCCACTGACAGTCAAATACAATAGCAGTGTGATGCGCTTTCCCATAAAGCCGTTCAAACACATTTACGGGTGTGTGCCTGTGAGGCATCAGAGTGGTCCCCCTGCCATTCTGTATGTATTTAGTACTTCTGCACCGGTGTGTTCGAGTGCTGTGTCAGCCTCAGTAGGCGAATGTGTAAGTAGGGCGGTGTGATAACTTGCAAGTAGATGTGAAAATGTATGGTTTGTTAAATTAACTGATTCCCTGGCTCATTAGAGCTTGGGCACCTTATCTGCCTTTGTTACGTTCTGTTATGGGAAATGTGGTAGTTTTCTACTTTGTTTTAAGCTTATGTTTAAAAACAAGCTGTGCTAACTTCTAGAATTAAATGCTGAAATTAAAAACACTTATAAACTGAGACTGTTTTCTGTATTATCCTCATATTTGAGTTAATTCTCCATTTGGTGTGGGTTCTCATAACAGTAGAAGACCTGCTCTGTATGCACAGTTTAGTCAGAACTCAGTGAAATACAAAGAGTGGGATAGAAAAATTAAACCCAAAAATGGCAGGGGTTTAGATACAAGTAAACTGTTCAGCTGCTGTTTCAAACATAACCCTTACTAATTAGTACCAGCACAGCAGAACTGACTGAGCAGCTATTTGAAAGAAAGAAGGGAAGTGGCACCTGTTAGTGCATAGAAAGGGCTTCATCTAATTTTTGAGTGTTTATATCAGCAGTGTTAAGAGCAGCCAGATATAAGACTTGCGTTCTCAATTTCCGCTTTTCCTTATTTTGGCAGTCTCTTCTCTGTCTCAGAAGTAGCTCCTGAGAAGGTATTTAAGTTTTTACCCTTTTCATATTTAGGCATTTCAAGACTGTTAGAACTTTTAGTGATGTTGTTGTTTATTTAGTTAAATAAACAGTCTAAACAGTCATTCAGATACTTAGAACTTAACTTCCAAAGAAATAAGTGCTTTGTGTAAGTTCAGTGCTTTTTTTCCAGGCTAGCAGTTTGGTCTGCAAGGTCAGAAAATACAACATTGAAAAATTATAATACAGATCAATTCACTTCATGAGAACATTTTGGTTCTGATTTTATGTCTGTAATGTGATGTTGGTTTTGTCCGGCGCATTTGATCAAGACTGGGCATAATACAAGGCTCGCTTTTTTATTGTGAAAGCACAAACCACTTTTGCACATACTTATACAAGCTTTCTTAAATGTTAGCTTTCTGTAAGTCACATATTTCTGTCAAATGGATTTCTTGTCAAAAGTCTTTTTCATCTCTCAATTCTTGCATCATACAAAACTTTCAGACCTTGAGCTCTGAGCGTTATCCTCTGTGCATTCAGCGTGCTGGGCACGTTAACATGTGCAGCGGGGTTTGAGATCAGGTTGCATTTTCTGTTATTTTGATCATTTTGAATTGGTTTGAGTTGAAATTGAGATACAGTAATGACACTAGTTAACTGTAAAGTTTTCATCGGTCTTACAGAAATTTGATATAGAGTTTCCAAATTCTTCTGTAGATCTAGTGTGAATTAATGGATCCAATCCTAAGGCTCCCAGGGAGCCTGCTGGCACCAACTGGATTTTAATTACATCCCACACATTGGTTTAGTTGTTCTTGTAGTAGGTAAAATGAGTGGTACAAGTTAATTCTTCCAGATTAAAGAAAGGAAGAAAAAAAATCATTGATCCTCTTTTCAGACAAGGGAAAAAAAAATTTTAAATACCTTAATTTTAAATTTTTCCCAAGGGAAAGGGAAAGTGAAAGAAGGTGTATAGATGATGGAAGAAAGGATACAAAGAGGCAAAATAAGTAGATTATGTGAAAAGGAGTAGAGTGAAGAAAGAAAAATTATACTGGAAAAAATTAACTGGAAAAAAGCAGAAAAAAATAAGATGGAAAACATGACAGCCACAGGCACATCAAAACACCAAACTCTATGCAGAAGGAGAAAAAGTAAAATGAATGAAAGGGGAAGACAACATTTGAAATTAAAGGGAGAGATAAGTGTATATGCTATTTTAAGTCATTTCAGACTAATAATCAGCAGTAAATATTTGAGTTTGTACACAAGGCATCAGATTTTTAATGGCTAAAGAATTAGTGTTACCAAAAATCAGCTATGACATTGATCAGCAGTGTTACTAAAACGACAGGTAAGGGTTACTGAGGTTTTATTTATGTCACTCTTCATTATTATTTAATGTATTTTTTAAAGAAGTTCAAAGATACAATAAACGTAAGAGTTTTATTTAACTTAAGCTTGCTATTTTTCATGCCAAAAAAATCAAAGCCGAAGATTGAATAGCATGAATTCTTTAACAGCATCTTAAATTAAGAGACTGATAATAATATCAACCAGAAAATTAATTCTGTGAAGTAATGCTGTTGCCCTTAGGCACTTCTTGGTGCAGGAAGCCAAGAAGGAAACCACAGTCTTTGGTAATGCTAGTAGATGCCAGTGTCTGGTCAGCCACTGATTCCATGCCATGTCGACTGCAGAGCAAAACACTTGGATTTTTCTGGAGCCCTTTTTTTGTAATTCAATTCTAATTTACCATCAACTTTCATAGCTTTACCGTGGACATTCTGAAATTAGCATTGGAGGCTTCACATAAAACCACAAAGGCAACTAAATTCCAGGTTAAAGCCAAAACGTCATTCTCTGTTCACATGGCTGTAGAGATGCTGTGGAACATGTGGGAACAGCCAGCGTTTGGAGCCCCAGTTGGACCCACACACAGTAGAACAAGTTAAGAATGGAATTTCAGCCCAAGCCTTACCGTTAATGCCACACAACCCTTTGTGGTTTGATTTCTTCTTATATGACACTGTTAAAGACAGAAATAAGCCCAAGTCAATCTCAGGGTTATTTTAAATTATGCTTACAAGAATCTTGTGGGAGCAATGGTAATAGATTCTTCTTACCCATTGCCTCTCTGAAATTTGAATTTTTGTATCCAGCTTGCTTTGAATTTCCACTGTTGGAAACTGCTGAGACATTAGATTACAGATACCTTAATATGTGAAGTTCAGCCCTAAATACATAATTGTTTCCTACAGTATACTTGTCTTTACTTGAAACTCATTTTGTGGAATACAATTAGAGAGGAAAACTCTGCTTTTTGCCTAATACATGCATTTTTATGAGCAAAATGAGCTTTGACAGTGTTTTTAGAAATGTCAGGAATGTCAAATATTTTTATTTGAAGGACTCTTTGGATGACTAAGGAAAAAGTACTTGGAAATTAGTCAGGATTTAACTGAAGTGGGAAGGATACTGAATTGTTGAGAGAGCTTGCTCCTCTATACACACTTCAGATTAGTACTTCAAAAGAAGATCAATCCTAATTTTATGTGATTGAATCAGCCTTTTCTTCAAAACGCAATTTTTATTTAATCTTTGTTTAGGTGTTTGGAATAGTGATTAGAATAGTTATTCACTCATTTATCTCTTCTCGGAACAAATGGGAGTTTTACTTCTAATCTTTTTTCAAAAATTTAGAGCTCCCTTCTTCTTCCCATGTATTTCTGTCATTTACCAACTGTTTTTGGTGGATGTGGCATCCCTGCTTGCTGAAGCCTTGGAGACATATGTATCAGTGAAGAAAACAACAGTGAAGGAGAGGGAGGGATACAGCTTTTAAAAGAGCTTGTAGCTGCTCTAGCTGAGCTTGTCCTCATGTCCAGAGGGGTCAGAGTGCTCTTTGCAGATGCTGAGTTTCTCACACAGCAGCAGGATGTCAGAGAATTTTGCAAGAGCTTTTAAAACAGAGTAGGAGATGGCCCAGCTGATGCATTTCATCCTGTAAGGTTTTCTTATCTTATTTGTGCTAGTATTTGAAGCTGACTTTCATAGGAAGTTACCCAAGGCTGTTTTGCAAATCAGGGATGCTAGTTTCACAAAAAGAAAGGGTTTGATGAATCCGTAGTTGCATGGTATTGTAATTCCGATGGGAGTACATTCTTTTCCAAATACAAGAAACTCTTCGAAGTTAATATATGAATTTGTACCTGTCGATTTCAGTTTAAATTGTGGATTACTGAAGTTCAGTGCTTTGATATCAGTAACTAGTTTAGCTTTAGACA
Source organism: Myiozetetes cayanensis (assembly GCF_022539395.1). Classification (NCBI taxonomy): domain Eukaryota; kingdom Metazoa; phylum Chordata; class Aves; order Passeriformes; family Tyrannidae; genus Myiozetetes; species Myiozetetes cayanensis. The sequence continues at coordinate 43,933,132 of NW_026087742.1, read as the reverse complement.
GTATTCAGACAATTACTGTGAGACTTAAACTTGAAAACCCAGTTGGTTTGAAGATTTTGTAGGATTAGCTTTTTACTTCTTGTCTGAACTTTTTTATTTTGTATTTGTGCAGAAAGATTGCTTTTCATTCCATAACTTCAGTTAAAGGACAACTGTGAAGCAATTTTCCATTTTCTTTTTAAATTTGCCGTCAGGCAAAAATTGCTTATGTTACTGTGAGAAGGAGACGATTTTAATAAGAATGCTTCATGCTAATACCCAGCAGCTATGAACTATTCATTTGATATTTGCAGCGTTTGTTAAGTCTTGTTAGCTAAGCAATTACAGAGTCACTTGTCCCCTGAAGTTTTAAAAAGAATAAATCTAAAGTTCCTGCTACATTAGACTTATTATTAAGCAGAATTTTCCAGAACACACAGGTCTGAACAGCAGCAATGCGCTTGTGTTCTAGGCCATGATGAAGCTCCATACTGCGTAAGAAGTTTAAGGCAATGATAGTGGTACAAAATGGTTCTATCTAAACCAAAGGAAATCTTGGCTTCAGATACTTAGAAGTAGCCCTCATTTTCCTTGTGTATCAGAATATGACAGTTTTAAATATAAACTGTGAATATTTGGGTTTTTTTCTTGTTGTTAGGTCCCTCTCCCCCTTCACTGAAACCCAAGGTTTGTGGGAAATAAATATGCTACAAGGGAAAACTAAAATTGACTATCACAATGTGCCTGTATCCTATCATGCAGTGAAGTATTTTGGCAAGTCCTTAATGCTAACATAGGAGTGGCAGGCATGGGATTAAATGGCAAGTTGAAGCCTTCATAGAATTATACTTAGGTATAATGAAATATAATATATTTCGATAGTTGTTGTTCCGTGATTAATATTCAAATACACACAGTGTGTGTTCTGAATTTTAGAGTTTCTCGTTTTCCTATATCCTGTTGTTAGTTACTATCTCTGAAATACTAAAATGTAAACATCTGTTTCACTGTGTCTGTGTCCTCTCTTGCTGCCAGCAAGTGTTGTTACTACTTGTGGAGCTGTCAACTTGAATGATTTTGATCCTGAGTCTCTCCATATTTAAGGGTGGAGTTGGAAGGTTTCTGTTTGCTTGACAAGTTGAATCTTTGGGTCTGGTGATACGATCTTTGGCTCTTTTGTTGGTGTTTTCGTTGCTTTTCCCATTTTTCTGACTTCTCTCAAAGACAGGTCCATATTTAAATTAGAACATTATTATTCTCCTGTTTTAGGAGTTGCTCCACAACTTGATAATTAACTTCAGGAGTGGGTCATTTGCACGGGAACAGAGCACATTTCAGCCTTTGCTGAGCCAGTCACTAACCTGGAAAAATACTATTTGCTATTTTGTGGGTTTAGTTTTTTAGCTGAGTTAGTGAGCTGAGTTTGTCTCAGCAAGAGTCCAAGTAGCAGAGCTGGCAAACAAGGAAGAACAGGACCATACAGCCAAGAGCAGGGGATTGGGAAGCAGGGGGAGCCTTTGGTGACAGCAAGCCATTAATTTGGCTCAGCTGTGTTGTTAAAGCATGCTCTCAGTGAAACCAAAAAATACCTTGTATGTCATATAAGCATACCATTCATTAAGAGTGTGTCATAAAAACTTTAATTCCTGGGAGGCTTTTTTGTGGCTGCCCACAAAATATTGACTTTAATCAAGATTTGGTATAGTATTCTTTCTATTCACAGCGTTGGTCTACAAATGCAACAATCTTTCTGCATGGATTTTTTTTTTTCTTTTTCAGAAGGAGGATGTCATTCATGCAGAAATGGATGAAAGACTGTCTCTTCGAAAGCACCGCTTCATGCATTTTGCATCACTGGAATATGAAGGAGAATATTACATGACACCGAGAGATTTCTTGTTCTCAGTAATGTTTGATCAAGTTGAACGTAAGTTGTTTTCTTATCGTTGTATTTGTGAAGGAAAAGAAACTTGCGGGTCCCCTCAGGGATGTAATTTGCAAATCACTGGGATATCAGGTCTTGTACCTTACAGAAATCAGCAGAAGCCAATTTATGAATGTTGCCCCTATGGATTCTCATAGACATCACTACCCTTTTCACAAGCAAAGTGAGGCTGATGATTTAGAAATCTGGTGACTTGATGATGACATTTCTACATAATTTTCGTGTCTGATCAGTATGTAGTTCCTCAGTTACTTACTTACATGCCACAGAAAATAGAATGAGTTATCTGTCTATCCACTTCACCCGTACTGTGAAAAGGCCACTCTGTGACCTTTTTTCTTAGAAGAGGCAGTGATGGGAATGAGTTGAATGAGAGTAACGAAGCACGCAGTTCAGTTCTAGGTTTTTGGTTTCAAATCTCCTTTGGTTTATACAAAACCTAGTTAAGAACGAATCAAAATTGCGTGCGTATTTTTAAAAAAGTACTCTTAAAAGCATGCTTTCTGAAAAGACAGGAACAGCGCACAAATAAAAAGTGTACACGTTATTATCCTCCTTTTCCCCTGGTTTTCTGTCCTCATTAAGTCTGCCCCATTCCTTAAGCTTCTTTCGCCTTTTTATCATTTTCTGTTATTTCCATGTTAAAATAATTTTTTAAAAATTATATATGGGGAGTTTTTTCTCCTCAAAAAATTTGTGTTTTACAATTTTTCCAAGATTTTTGTTTGTTTGTTTGTTTAGAAAGGTTAAGTTCTCCAAGTTCCAGAGGGGATTGTCACTTAGAGGACAAATATTCTGTTTGTGAATTTGCTGAGGGAAAGAGGGAGAAATCTCAGCTTTAGTAATTGTTTGCTGCAATCTGCAGATACCAACCAGAGAGCAGGTTGTCTAGCAAAAGCCATTCATACCATGGGGATGCTCTGCCCACCTAGCAGCAAATGTCATAGTGTCTTGGGGGTACTGAACAGGAAATGCAGAAGGGAATTCAAGGTACTGTGGAAAGGCCTGAGAGACAGGGAGAAAGAAGGAGACCTGAATGAGTCAAGCGTATGAAAAACCGAGGACAGAACAAAGTTTACTGAGCTGCAAGTGGTCAAAGAACAGGACACAAGTATCTGTAATAAAAGAAGTTTCCCCTTGTCTACCAAAAATCTATAGGTGATAAGGATACATGGATTCACTGCTGACACACAGCTTCTAATATTACACAAAGCTGAATATAAATGCTTAGAAGGACTTTATGACCTTGAGAGTCATGAAGATTTTCAAAATACCGTATTTTTTAATGTATGGGTGTTAGAGTTCTGGCCCCTTCAAAACTTAAATTGTGAAAATAAAAACCTAGGAGGGATTTTATCTTGAGTTTTCCAATATGAAAGACAGTGAATAGAGAAATTTTTAGTTTTGAAGGTGTAGATTTCAGACAGTTGTCTCTGAAAACAAGGTTGGAGAAATAAGTGTTTTCCGGTCTTAGCAGTTCATACATATTAACTGGTTACTCCAACTATAATAGCACACATCCAGGTTTTTAATGAAGTGGTATGTGGTAATATTTGTTTGTAACGCAGCCCAGTTCTTTTCAGTTGCTTTGCTAATATGAGTAGGAAACAGCATTAAACAGAATAATGACATAAATAATGACAAGGAAAAAAGTCTTTGCAGTATTGCATATTTAGCATTTCAAATTGAGGTCAGGCTTATAGCAGTAGCATCATAGATGATCAATACAAACGTGTTAATACTTGTATCTAATGCTCCTAAACACTTTTTTAAACATCGTTGGTGTTGATTCTTTCGTCAGCAGCATAAACACAGTGATAGGCAATTCTCTTGAAGTCATATTGCTTGGGATTTCAGGTTTTCAGGTAACTGCAAACAGACATAGAATTTGATAGCAGAGGAAAATGGCATTAGCAGTATTTTAAAGGCAGTGGTTTATTCATTGTGTTTGGAAGAGTTTCATATGAGGATAATAAAAAGACCTATCTCAAGTGTCTGTCCTGGTATATTCAGAGTAGATCAAGATAGTGAACTTTATAGTGAAGCAGCCATTATTTTTTGAAACTTTCTGCTTATATGATAAAAGTAATGTTTTTTCACCCTGAACAATGCCCGTAGAAAGGAAAACAGGCATGCCACCACTTATCCTAGAAAGCCCTTCACTTACTGCATACTTAGATGCAATTTTAACATGTGATCCTGCATACAAATGGTGAGTCTTATAACACTGAACTTCAAGCTGTAATGATTTGGTTATTCTCAACTATTTTTGATTAATTGCTAATAAGTAAAAAAAAAAAACCTCTCAGAAAAATTTGAATCACTTTGGCTGTAACCATTCAGCTTCATTAATATTTACTTGGAGTTTGCCAATTGGATGCTGTTTATAGTAATGTGAAGAGCTTGGGGCTGTTCTAAAGTTTTGTTTCTGCTGTCTTTTTTTTACTGGCAATATGCAGAAACATATGACCGGCCTCATGAGCAACTTACTTGTGTACACCAAAAAATATTACTGATCACGACATTCTGTTGCTTTATTCCTGTTCAGAGATAAACAGGGAAAAAGACAAAAGGGAAAAAAGCAAGTGAAAAGGGAGATGAGAAGCAGTTATGTGTTAAGAACAGGGGTTCTTGGCCAAAAGCCTTGGGGTTTTTTGCTCATGGGTAGTTGTCATTAGAGAATTACTTTGAAATCTCCTGTTAGTTTTTAAACATAATTGAATTTAGTAGAAAGTAAATGTGGTGGTGTGCAGACCAGATGAGTTGCTGGTGCTAGATCAAAAGTGCTGGCATTAGAAAATACAAAAATATTTTAGCTATGTCCAAATTGTCAAGTGAATTCATGTACGCAGTTGGGTGGAATTTATTTCTGAGGCAAAAATCTTAGGCGTGCCTTTTGACAAGGTTGCAAAACATGCAATAAATTTTGATTCGTTATAGAATGCTTTACCAGATAAGAAAACAGATGAACTGTACTGCAAATATATCAACTGTCATTCAATCAAAGTGATCTTGAACCCTATTTGATAGACCTTAGTCCACTACTTCTGCTCATTTGTCTCCTGGTGCATAGGTTTCTCTATTACTAATTTGCTTTAAGGTGGGCCCAAAGTTGTGAAATATTGGCATTCCTCCTGATTAAATCACACCTTCAAAGGTATTTACTGACAGGGTGATAATGAAAAAAAATATTTACAGTACTGCCATCTATGGAGAATGAGCTGATAACAAATGCAGTTTCCTGACAGACTTATTTTGTTCTGCATATTGACAAAGCAAAGAGCTCTATAAAGGAGTAAAGACACTGTCCAAAAAAATTTGCTTGCCTTTAGAGGCAGCGTTTCACACTGAGTTACTTTCTAAATATTTGACTAATTCTGTTGCTGTTAGCTATTTCATGGAAGGAAGCAGCCACCTCTTTATAAACTGTGGCAAACAGTAAATGAGATGTGGTATCCTGGCACAGCATTTGTGCCAGTACCAAACACCTACAGCAGCATTTTGTACTAGTTAGTGCAGTTCATTCTAAATGCACCATCGGGATTTTTGGATTCATAGCTATGTGCCATGTAATCTTGTGTTAAAACAATGTTACCACAGGGATGTGGGGCAAACCATTGCAAAACCAACCAAGTTCTTCTGGGTAATCTGTGGGATGTTCATGTAAACCATCATACCTGATGCAAAGATAGTTTAATGTAAAAGTGTTTTCTGTTACTCTTCTTATTCTGATGGAAAAATACTTCACAAAGTCTAGTAATATCTAATAAGAATACTATGAACTTGTGTTGCCTCAGAAATTCTAGCATTTTTAAGATAACAGGTATGGGAAGGTTAAAACTCAGCTGAATTTTCATTGCAATGCAGGAGTACTTTTGAGAGACCATTCATGTAAAACTTGTGTCTTAAGCAGCTGTGCATACTTAGGCTCATATTCCAGATTAGACAGCTAGTGTTAGAACTTCTCCATAAAAATACCATCTCTGATGTGCTGTTGTTGTAGAATATATAAGAAAATCTGTAATGATTTTTGAAAAGGACTAAAAGAGTCCTTTAGAAACTGAAGATTTTGCAGTACATTGAATCTGAACGGTGTTATGCTCATTTTTTTTCTGGAGAAGATTATTCTTTTTCCAAGTAGAAGACAAACCTTCAGATTAGCTCATCTGATAACAATTGATACCTCGTAAATAAAGATCTTAATCTGTCTGTATAAACTTAGTCCAGATTTAATGTATCACAGCATCTTCACTTATTCAGCTGCAGTAAAACAGATTTTCCTGTGTTCAACAGCACCAGGGTGCCAGAGGCAGTATTTCCATGGCAGAGTCCTAACTGTCAGGGAGTATTAGTGTGTTGCAAGTTTGCTGGGAGAAGTTGATCAAGTTGGTTAAGCTTTCTGTGAAAACATGGCTAGCTCAAAGTTGTGGTATGTTTACAGGCCTGATGTGATGTGTGGCTTCATGTTGTCACAGCATCAGCATGGTCACGACTGTAAGTGAATCTGAGGAAAGGATACAGCGCAAGGCTGCAGTGGCTAGAAAATTGAGTTCTCCATTGTCCTTAGCTGAGGACAATGCTGGTGCAGTTGGTGGAGTTCGGAGAGCCAAGAAGGACCAATCAGTAGATTAGCATTTCAGAACAAGCTGAGTCAGTCTTTTTATTTCTGGATCTTGAATTTTTTGCTTCTAGTGGGAGTTCAGATGCCTATATTTCAATGTCTTCATTTTCACCTGAATTTTATATGTGATAACTAATCAGAATGATATGAGCTGTGCATCAGTGTCAGATCTAAAATCTAGGATTCGGAGTCAAAGAATAAAATTTACGCTTGTCTAAGTGGTGAAGCTCCATATGGGAAATGAGGATTGAAATGTTATACAGGGAGCCATTGATACTGCAGGGAACTGAATTAAATCCTCTCGAATTTCTAATGTGCTAAGAAAGAAATTGTTTTCTCTCTCTTTCTGCAGTTAGTGGTTTTTTAGGAGATATGTTGTTGCACGAGTCCTCCAAACACAGTAGAGAACTCTGCAAGCTGGGGTATGCAGGATAGAGATGACCTCTTGCCTAGTGCTAGATGGAAGGTGAAGTGAAGCCAAGCCAAAAAAGCAGCATGATGGTTTAAGGTCATTATATGAAACTCTTCTGAATTTTAGGAAATGAAACAAAATCAACCATTTCTAGCCAAAGCTTCTTAGTCATCATTGTTTACTCATTTCTTAAAGTGGTGTTATGAGTGAAGGAAAATAATGTTTCTGTTAAGGAATTTGCAGACACAAGCAACGATAAACATTGATTACTGAAGATTTCTGCTTGTAGCCATTCCATACTGTGAATTTTTCATCTTCAACTATCCTTCATCACCCAAATAGCATTCCTATCACAACCCTATGAAAGTCTTCAAATTAACATATTGTATGCATTTGACCTTTCACTTCCCCTTAAGTGTCCAAAAACAGCATTAAAATTGATGTTCTGGATAAAATGTTGTACCTCAGACAATTGTTGATAAATAGATAAGCTAAATAAGATTTTCTTTGTTTCTTCTTTTGTCCTCAGCAATAACACGTTAAAACTGATAACTTAGTTACACAGGCTGTGTGATGCAACATTGATGATCTTCATGAGATTGGTTTATCGAAAAATAAATTTGGCAGTAAATAGTTTTTTATCTAGAAATATGTCAGAAATTCCTATAGTCTTGATAATGTGCATTTATGTGAGGCATTTTCATAGTGGTTGCATCACAAGGTGCTGTGTAACAGAATCAGAGACAGGATTCTTGAGGGGAAAAGGAGTCTTGCTCAGCATTGAAGCCAGGCTGCTTTTTTGGTGTATTAACCACTGGCCACTCACCAATTTATTTGTTTGCTCACATTTCTCAGAAAAATTTATTAGGTTGAGAAAAATAGGAGACGATAAACAGCTGCAAGAGGAGCTGCCCTGAGAGCAGAGGTGTTAGGCGAGAGCTGCCTTCCAGCGCCGTAGCCCCTGCAGCTGCACTAGCAAGGAGGAGTGCATGGTCTGCTGGGAGAGCAGGAGGAAGGATTGAGCAGGGGTGCTCAGTGGAAAGGGGAATCACAGAGAAAAACGTTTAAGAAGCAACATGTTTTAGCGTATCATTGCACAGGGAAAAGATGTCCTTTTTTTTTCTTCAGTTCCATTTCCATGCCTTCAACCATGTTGCGAGACAGCGAGGAAGGTACCTGAGATACATTCCTTGTACGGTCAAATAGGAGAATACATTTTTGATTCTTAAACTTATACCGACGTATTAATTTCAGTCATATTTTTGTGGTTATGTCAGTGTGAGACCATAGTAAGGTTACAGTAAGCTTGTTGCATTGTTGTGACTGATTCCTATTTTTCCCTTTGTGGCATTGCTGACTGGCTGAAGAGTGATGCAGAATCAGAGTTCTTATCTCAATTGACTGCAGTGCATACTGATTACATAAAAGCTTTGGTAAAATGTTCTGTTTTGAAAATACATTACTCGCTATTTAGCTTTCTGAGAAACAGTTGTCAATGAGAAGATATATTACAGCTTCTCAATGAACAAAAGACATTTTTAAAAACTCACCCCAAAAATAGTGCTGATAGTAAAACTGATCAGACTTCAGCAGAGTTGAGACCAAGAGTCAAGTGGTCTCACTGCACATCTTGAAGGATTTAGTTATTTAAAGTGTGAAAGTTATTGGTTATTTAATGGCATCTGAATGGAAAACAGGTTCCTTGAAAAGAATGAAAATGTATTGTGCACATACTGAATACCTGTAGTGCAAGTAATGGAAAGATCTGGTTATTAATAACAGGAGTCTGCTTTTGTATAAACATCATCTGCCTTAGAATTTCAGAAGTCTTGCAATACTTTCTGCCTTAGTGAAGTATTTCAGTTTTGTGACATGCAGCTATGATATTTAAAATACCTAGCAGAGAAGTGACTTTTATAATACATATGGGCAAATTTCAAGAGCTCATACAATCATTCTTGGTCTCTGAATATTTTCCCTATTTGTAAAGATGCTTTTATTTTTGTAGAACTTCACACACTGTTTCAACTCCTTTTATAACATTCTGTCAACATATCACAGAAAATATCTCTGGGATTTGTTTTGCCATGGGTTCTGAATACTTTTTGACAGATTATTTCAGTATTTTTCTTTTAGTAAATTCAGTGGAACTTAATCAGTTGTGAAACATCCTGCTTAGCTGACAATTAAGTCTTAACAGATATAGCATGAAAATCAGACTCAGTGGATTTTTTTCACTCTTAAATGTATTTTAATTTCTTGCAACATATGTTCTTAACACAGACAGGTATTGGTTTGTACCAAAGAAGTACAATCTGTTTTTAAAATTCCTTGGGTTGTATTCAGATAATTTAAGAACTGATGAGGATCTGGCGGAGCCTCGGTGGAGGATAGCAGGTGCCAGGAGTGCAGGTCAGGTTCCTGCCAAAATGTAGCATGAGTTCTAGCCTCACATTTCTAGTTGTTTGTAATTATTTTGGTACCGATGGTTCTGTGCTTTTCCTTAGGCCAATGCTGAATTTTTATTATATTAGTCATATGATTTATCCTTGTTTGAGCAATCTTGATATAGGCTATTTTTGCCCCTGCTTGTTCTCATAAGAAATGTTGCATTGTGAGTTTTTAAAAAATGTCTAAGGTAGAACCATGGAGTATCAATCACTTTCCTTCTAAGCAATAGCAGCAGGCAAGGTGTGCAGCCTGCTTTGGTAGGTGAGAGGAGCTGTCCTTACTTGCCAAACAGCTGGGGTCTCCAGGGGCACCTTTGAGAAGTTCCATTGCTCCCTGTTTGGAAAACACTGGCATCGATTCCCTAAGGGAGAAACTAGCCAGGTTATGCTCTGTTTTTCACTCCACAGCCTTGCACCTGCAGTGGGTTATAGCACAGATTGTGCTCGGTAGCCTTTCTCATTTGCTGTGAAACAAAAGCAAATAGTGAGTTCAAAGACTTTTTTCCGTGTGTAAAACACAGGGGTTGCTCTTGTAGAGCCACCTGCTTATATGGCAGTGCCCTCCCTTGGGCTTACCAGCCTCCTTATTGCAGAGGAGAATACAGCTGAGAGCCAACTGTTAGTAATCAAATCAGTCTTCCAGTGTCGTCTGATCCATCAGAGAGCTTGAGTCCTCACACCACCATCCATAATGCTGGCAAGCACCTGGTCATTCTGCTGGCTATGTCTTTTATTAAATATCTTTCCTCTCAGACCTGGAAGAGGCTGAAAGTATGAGGATTTTTCAGACATAGCTAAGGGAAGATGCAGCATTTTCCAACAAATCCTGCCTTGGTGCTTAGCAGAAAAAAAGCAGTTCAGCTTTTCTGCTAGATCTAAATGCATCCTACTTGGCCATTCTTGGTTTTTCTAGCTGATTTTTTCAGCTGATCAGTGTACATAAAATGCCAGTGTCCAGGGACTTTGATCACCAAGAGCTGTGACCTTACCTGGCTTAATAAAAATTTAGAAATAGGCTTCTTGCATGGCATTTAGATAGAATACATTGCCAAAACAGCTACCTTTTGCTGTTGTTTAGCCTATTCCAATTATTTTTCAGAAGAGCTGATGTTTGAAGTCTTCAGAATGATACAGCTCTTTTTCCCAGAGGTCAGTCCTCTTTTCAAGTCTTGAGTGCGTGTCCTTTGTGCCAATACCTCTGGTGCTACTGGAATGACTGAGACAGTGAAATCGTGCTGCTGCGTTGGTATTGGCAAGTGCTTAGTAAGCCACATATCCCACCAGAGAAATTGCCCTTCCAAAAAACAGGGGACTTTTCTCTTTTTCTGTTCCTTTACAAATGTTTTTTTCTTTCGTTTTTGTTTCTCCTGGGGATGGGGTGCGCATGTGTGTGTGTGTCACCCACACCCTGACAATAGCAATTATTTCTTCTCTGTGGATTTGTTGGTGAAAGAGAACGTGAGAGCTTACTTCTGTTTCACTGTCACTTTTTTGGGAGAAAATACAAGACCTAATGCTCAAAAATTTCATCTGCTTCTCCGGCTTTCTTTGAGTTGGCTAAAGAGAAACATTTTCTGTGATGTGTATGGTGGTAAAGGCAGTCTCTGCTGCTGAAAAAAGTAAGAGGGGCTTTTAAAGCAGTATGGTCATTTTAAAAGTACAGTGGGCAACATAAATGACTCTACACTTTCACTAGAAGAAAGCTCTCTATTGTTTGCTTTTCATTGCACCAACTTTGAGAATTGTAAAAAGCCTACCTAAAATCTGATTCATATTTCGTTTCAATATCTTTCCTCTGCAGCTAAAATAAATGCTCATTTCAAGAGGATAATTGCTATTGCTTATGTTCAGTATTGCTGTAAGGAGGAAAAAGGATATCTGCTTGGTTGTACCATTGGAAGAACACTCGGATTTATTGCCACAGCTCACCTGAATTAACATGTAATATCTTGTAATATATTTTTATGGATTTGTATCCTCTACTAGGGAGATACTTCACAACTTAGGACTTATCTTTAGCATTTCACAGTGTGTCAAAATTTATCATATATATTCTAAAAATCAGCTTCTATTTTAGCAGTTTGTAAACTTAAAATATAGACCTCTTACATATTTTTTCATGCTTGATTTAAAATCATTTTAACCACTGCTTATATTACAAGACATTGACACAACATCTCTACTGTTGCTTTAAAACTCTTCTGACATCAAACCTGAAATTAGTCACTGTCTGTTTAAACCCTCTTGCTCTTGTGCTAACTTTTCCCTTTACTTAAAAGAGTGATTTTTTTTTTCCTTTGGAGCCTTAGCCCTGTGATACAGTATAGGTAATTATTTTACTCAGCACTGGTCACGTTAAGTTAAGCAAACCTGAGTTTATTTTTGTCACCTCTGGCTGGGTGAGGCCATCCATTCCACAGCTGCATTTAGGTATCTTTATTCCAGGCTTTTCTGAGTCTAATTTCTCTTTGTAAAGCCGGCATCATTCCCCGGCTCACAGCACAATCCGCTAGCAATCACTGTGGCTAAGGGGTGGAACAAGGATTGAAGTCAGGAACTTCTTAAATTAATACTGGTGCTGAAACATCTGAGTGTCAAACTGCAGCTTCACTCAAGGAGAAAAATGGTACAAAGCAATGCTCACTAGAGCAAAATGCTGAAATGCATGTCTCCTGTGCTCCACTCACTGTCACTATGTGCAGAACAGCTTCTGGCACCACAGGTGCTTTGGTCTTCATTTGTACCTCCATGTGTCTGCCAGGCTGAGGGTACTGGGGTAGAGCAAATGATTTTCTGTGTTCTTAGGTGAGGACATTTTTTACGTAATCATGGTATTGTGATTAAAACAGTAAAAGAGAGATCTGGCAAAGAATGGCCTTTTAGAAGGTTACGTACAGCCAAGGGCCTGATGCCCCCTGGTAATGTACACCTTTGCAGGAGAACAGGAAAAATTATTCACTTTTTCAGTCCACTGTTGCTCTTGGAGGAGCAGTTTTGTCAGAAAAGATGAGGATGGCAGAAAGGAGACAGCACAAGAATAATTTGAGGCAGTAGACACAGAAGCACAGTATAACTGAAGGCTGCTACAAGTTAAATAAGGCATTAGTGGGAATTTTGATGTGAAGTGTATTTCTGCGCTTGGATTTGCCTTCTTCATTACATTTACTGAATAAATATTTCATTCTATTTCTGTCTTGACCTATTACAGTGTTTCCTCTGGTGCTTAAAAAGATCAGAGTTCTTCAGAAAATTAGAATGTGAAATAAAAGCCAGGGTAAAGCCAAATGTCTTTCTTAGGTTTGCTTCATCAGATTATTTGAATTCAGGGGAGAAAGGGCTTTTTTCTAATGAAATAAGACAATTCTAGAAAACAATAAATTGGTTTTTTTGAAAGAAACTCTTGATCTTCTTTGTCTAGATTTTTTTTTCTTTCTGATAGGTTTTTTTTTTCATTATATGAGGAGTTTGAAGTCAAAGGGTCAAGTGATGGCTTATCTTATTCAGTCTCCAAAGTTCACTCCTTAGAGTAAAGGAGGTGTTCTAGTTGGTGCACAAACTTTCTTTCCTACTACTATGGAAGGCTGATGGACATCGTTATATCTGTAATTTATTTTTAAATGTAGTATTAGCAGCATTTGTTTTTCTCTAAGTTACAAATTGACCAAACTCTTTTGGCCACTGCAGTAAGGCATGATTAACATCTGTTTTTAAGCTCTTCTATGATTTCTCTTTACTTTGGTTCTTACCAGTCTTAAGACCCTACTCCTCTTCCCGTTACCACCTTATCTAATGAATAAAGACAGTGTTTCGAATTAGTTTCATGTAGCAGTCTTCATTATGATGGTCTCAGAAATTAACCAAAACTAGATCTCTTCATTAAGCTTTTTGTGTGGCAAAAATAGGTTAAACCTTTCTTAGCTTAAAAAACAGGAGCATCCTGTTATCATTTACACACCCTTGGAGCCCCTGCTGTAGGAAAACTTCCCAAACATCTGTTAATTGCTAGGTGGCAGATGTTAATGATGTATAAGCAAGTCAGACTCAGCAGGGGCTGTTACTGGTTTGTTCAGAGTTTCTGTATGTGCTAATAACAGAATGAGCTAATCTTAGAAGGGGAAAGAAACTCCAGGCTCATTTAAAGATAAAAGTGAGAATGACGTGGACCATCAGCTGAAGGAAAGCAAGTCAGCCACTGAAAGGCACTCTGAATAAAAGAGAAGGAAGAAGGAATGAAAAACTAGAGATTGGGATAATGCTTCAACCTAGAGAGTTACAGAAAATTAAGTACAAGTGTGCAGGATCAGTAAATGCCCAAGGCAGTACACAGAGTCTTCTGTAGGAAAATTCCCAAACATGGTTATTGCAATGTCCATATCTTCACACAATGACAAGTGGAAAAAGTAATGTCATCACTGGGGTGTCATCTGCATTAAAATGACGTTCCTAAAATTTTCATGTAAGGTTGAATTTCAGAGCCTTATAAAGGGAAAAGGTTCCTTCTGGAAATTCTGACATGACAGTATTAGTTTAATTTAACTCTGAACAGCAATTCCCTTTATCACTAGTCATCGTTGTAATCTTCAGGAATCTAAAATACTTGAAATTAAGTGCTACAATACTGCATCTATGCCAAAAGTCTCTTCCCTTAAAATAGCACCTGTATTATTTTCTTCTTTTTTCTTTACTTTCTCACGCTGATTCACTATCACTAATGGGAATTAGTTACAATTATTAATATTCTGCTGAAAAAGAAAGTGATGCATTAGGTTCTGCTGGACTAGACATCTGATAATTCAGTTCATCCTTTTAATAAAACTAATTGCAAAATGGATATTTTTCCTTTAGTAAGTGTTTATTAACCCTTTTCTTTCAATGAATGATACCAGTAGAGTTTGGGAAGGTGAAGAACAGATGGATGATTTCATCAATTGCAAAAATATAAGATTTTGGAGTAAAACTAAAGACTAATACCAAGTGCATCCAAAACAACCTCACGTACTTTCTTTTATTTATATTTGTCATGAGTTTTAGAAGTTCCACTTACCCACCTTCAACACATGGTAAATAATTTACTAAAGCATTTCCAAATTTCTAGTTAGGAGAATGATTTCATCTCTTTTTTGTCCTCTAATACAAATGTATTTGTTCTCTGCTGCAAAGCAGAAGTGAGTAAGAGCTAGTGTTGCAACTAGCCTGGTCACCCCATGCAGTAATTGAACACCATCTAGTGGGTGTTCACTTAATCCTTTAATTCCTAAGCAGAATATTGGTTATAATTTACAAAGTAATTGTTCTGTAAACTCAAAAACAATGCCCTCAGACAACTAGTCGCTGTAAATTGCACGTTTATGAATGGGTCTTACGTTGTGGAAGAGAAGCATAGTAAGGTTTTGGTGTTTATTGTGCTCTGGACAGCAAGACAAAATGTCCCAGGCCTTGAGCTTAAACACACAACTCTCATTAATTAAATTACCAACACAGAATTGTTTCCTTTCAGTAAAATGCCCCAATTCACTGTTAAATCCAGTACTTAGTGATCTCATATTTTGATAAATAATGCAAAAATGCTGTCTTTTCTTTCATAAGTTTTCAGTGAGAATTGAAGCCAGGGTACAGCCTTCAACTGCAGAAGAATGTTGTTGCCTTTGATATAAGCAAGGGAGGAAAATCCTAAAGCTCCATGCAAAACCTACTAACTACTGCATGTATTTGGTGTTAGCGTATGTTATGAAAGCACATAGGTTGATATTTTCTTATTGGAAAGATTGGTCAGGTGACTGTATCAAATTAGAGAGATCTCTTATATTTATAAGCCTTCTAGAAACAAAGGTCTGCAAATCCAAATGAACATGGTCTTGGGCAAACTACCCTAACTAGCCTTGGTTTGTGCTTCTTCCTGTTGTCATCACAAGAAGATGAGGACATTCTAATCACCATGATGACCTCCAGAGCTCCATTCCAACTTTGCACTATTCTGTGAATGAGACAATTTCCCTTAACTGTGGGGGAACCCCACTTCATGGGTCTTCACACAAGCTTCTGTGAAACTCCCAAGACCATCTTTCACAATCACCAAAAAGGTGCTGTTTGTGTTATATTCCCTAGAATGTTACCACTGGGGAGGAAATGAGAGCAACAAAACTTTGGAAAGCACATGTTTACTCTGTGGAGGATGAAGAGCAGTCCTGGAGGACACAAATTCTAGATGTTTGATGAAAGGACAAGGCACTAGGAGAATGAAACATGATTATCACCATCACTAGAATAATGCAGCAATAGAAATCAGGCATCCTGCTGTTGAGATTTCCAGATTTCTCAATAGCAATACAGAAGGACATCAGTCACCTCTCTCTCTCTATTTTTTTATTTCCAGAAGTCAGACTAGGCATTGCTTAGATGTGGTGAATGAAAGTTTCCAAAATTGGTATTTCTCACAAAATTCCATTGTAGTTTTCCAATCAGCTATCACCTCTTTGAACACTTTTTGCCGTATTTTTAAGACTTTTTACTGTATGTTGTTGTAGTGGAAGTAAATTAATCTTTTTTAAAAAAATACAAAACATAACAAAAAAGAAAGTATTAATGATGGTGTAAATAATTTTGATATGTGATGGGGTGAAACAGGAAAAAAAGTGAACTACTATATAAACTGGATCTAAGTAGCTATTTATATTTACAGCACTCTTGAGAACCAACTCAATTTATGTGAAATGTCAGTGCTCCTGGTTACTTACCCACTGCAGTCACTTAAATTGCCTAGATGCACTAATATGTCAGCTATTTACTACTTGGACACAACTACTATAAATGTCCTTTATCTGAAGAGAATTGCAGTAATGGCACTTCATTTTTCTTGCTGATACCACTAATAAATTCAATTTTTTCACAAAATACTTCCAGTTTTAATTTTTAAAATATATAAAAATATTAGATTTTAGAAGGTTTTTTCTGTTCCACTAGAAATAAGCGGTATCAACAGTATCCTGAAGTCTGGATACTCTTGGATGAGTAAGTTTAAGAAGAAGCAAACTATTTCATAAACAAAACAGTTGAAATAATGTCGCTAAGGTGACCTGCCTAGTGAATGAAAGGCTGTGGATGTTGTCTACCTGGACTTTAGTAAATCTTTTGACAGCACTTCCCTTAGCATTCTCCTGGAGAAACTGGCTGCTCATAGCACCTTGGGTGGGTGCACTGTTCACTGGGTAAAAAGCTGTCTGGATGGCCCTGAGAGTGGTGGTGAACGTTCTGTCAGCTGGCAGCCAGTCACTAGTGGTATTCCCCAGGGCTCAGTATTTGGGCCAGTCCCGATTAATATCTTTATGGATGATCTGGACGACAGGATTGAGTGCACTCGACGACAGGATTGAGTGCACTGTCCATCAGTGTGCAGATGATGTCAAGTTGGGTTGGAGTGTTGATCTTTCGGAGGGCAGGAAGGCTCTGCAAGGGGATCTGGACAGGCTGGATCCATGGGCCGTGGCCAATTGTATGAGGTCCAACAGTGCTGGGTCCCACACTTGTGTCACAACAACCCCATGAAGTGCTACAGGCTGGGGAAGGGTGGCTGGAAAGCTGCCCAATGGAAAAGGATCTGGTGTGCTGATTAACACAAGTGGCTGAACATGAGCCAGCAGTGTGCCCAGGTGGCCAAGAAGGACAGTGACATCCTGACCTGTATCAGCAATAGTGTGGCCAGCAGGGCCAGGGCAGTGATTGTCCCCCTGTACTCGGCACTGGTGAGGCCACACCTCGAGTGTTGTGTTCAGTTTTGGGCCCCTCACTTCGAGGAAGACATTGAGGTGCTGGAGTGTGACCAGAGAAGGGTAACGAAGCTGGGAAAGGTTGTGGAATATAAGTCTTATAGGGAGCAGCTGAGGGAACTGGGGTTGTTTAGCCTGGAGGAAAGGAGGTTCAGAGGGGACCTTATCACTCTCTACAGCTACCAGAAGGGTGGAGGTTGGTCTTTTCTCCCAGGTTACAAGTGACAGGACAAAAGGAAATGGCCTCAAGTTGCAACTGGGGAGGTTTAGATTGGATATTAGGAAAATATTCTTCACTGAAAGGGTGGTCAGGCATTGGAACAGGGTGCCTGGGGAAGTGGTAAAATCACCATCCCTGGAATTGTTGAAAAGACACATGGATGTGGCACTTGGGGATATAGTTTAGTGGTGGGCTTGGCAGTGCTGTGTTAATGGTTGAACTTGACGATCTTAGAGGTGTTTTCCAACCTTAGTGATTCTATTGTCTTTTGAATCCAAATTATGGAATCATAGAATCATTTAGGTTAGAAAAGATTTTTAAAATCATAAAGTCCAACCATTAACTTAATACTGCCAAGTTCACCACTAAACCATGTTCCTAAGCAACACATCTACATGTCTTAAATACCTACAGGGATGGTGACTCCACCACTTCCCCGGGTAGCCTGTTCCAATGCCTGACAACCATTTCAGTGAAGAAATTTTTCCTAATATGCAATCTAAACCTCCCATGGTGTAACTTGAGGCCATTTTCCAAAATATAGTTTAATATTAACACTGTCTTTCAAATGTGTGAACATGTATTTGTGTGCACATAAACTGATGAGGTAATGCATGAGCAAAAGTCTGTTGGGAGCAATAGGACAAAGTAGTTGACCCACGTGATTATTTCTGGCATTGTTATCCCTAATTCTTGCATGCTGGAGCATTCATTGCATATCAAAGAACAATAAACCATACAGTTGCTTTGTATATTTTGACACAGTTTGAAATGATTTGCAGTTCCTGCTTAGGGGATAAATTGCATCAAAGCAAAAGTGTGAAAAGGGCACATGCCCTCTTTTTTCTTATTCCAGGGTCAGTAAGGGTAGTTTTATGCTAATGATAAATTCCCACACAGAGGATGAATTCTTCACCTGGCACCTCAGTTATGTGTGCGAGCAAGAGCCCAATTTGTAATAAGCAATTTTTAATGTTCTTGTGCTTAGTCCTTAACTGATTTGGGGGAATTTTTTTACATTTTATAAGATGCATGTGAAAGTTTGTCATGACAGGGAAGATCTTCAGAATTCAGCTTACAAAGGAAGTAGCTGAATGAGACTATAGGAATAGTTGCTACAGTGACGATGGTGGCTTTATATTGAGCACATAAACTTAAATCAAGTTTTATGCAGTGAGATAAGAATTTCTGACTCTGTTAAGATGTTGACCTTTTCTTTCTTCATTTTGATTGTGGGATGATTGATTTGCACACAATTTCATTCTGAATCCAAATTAATCTCTGCTTACAATTAAGATGCAATTTTCTCTAGTTGCGTATGCAGTCAGATTTTTAACCGTGTCATTTCATTGTTCGTGTTCTTATCCTACTTTATTTGTTCTTCTATACATACTTATCTTCCCTAACCATAAAGTAGATTATAGAACCCTTAGGCCAGGGATCCTGACATCTAACTCTACCTACTAAAGGAACTGAATTAAACCTCTAGCGCTATGAGGCTATCCTAATAGTTTACCTTCATCCATTGTTAGTACCTTAACCTAGCATGTGCTGCTACGCTGTAGTATTTAAAAAACTAGTCTTTGTTAGCAGTAGGAGATGATGACTTAAAGCAGAGGGATGCTACAGAAATCATAGCTTCTTTATTTTAGTGTAGGAGTCTTCTTGAAGGCATAGTCTAGTCTTTGCTAGATGAGACTGACTCAAACCTAATAATAGGAATTCTTTCTTGGGTTGAGGCTCTGCCTGCCTGCTGTGCAGATTCAAGAAATACCATCTATCCTGAAAGTTTGAACTGCATAATGTTCTCGGTAAATTGGCAGGAATTGTTCTCCACCCTACTGGTCTCAGAAACATGTATTATGAATACAGTTAATTCCTGGTAATCTTCATTGTCCTTTAGAAGACTTTATTGCTCCAATTATGCAGCCACTCTCCCTTTTACAATGTAGTAAACTTTGCTCTTGTGTCTGATTAAGTTCTTATTAAAGCAGAATACATGCCTTAGCATCGGGCTGATAAATAGGAGGTTGGAAAAAACCAGATTTCAGAAAGAACAAATACAGAAAGCAGTATGAGTTATCTGGTTGCATGCAGAAGGACTCACTTGCTCAATCGAGATATATAAAAGCTGAATGTCAGATCAGAGCAGGGGATTGTATTATTTCTTTGAAGATAATGAAACAAGTAAGTCCAAGGCCTAGATTGGACACCTGTTTCAACCTGGAATAAATTGTTCTTCTGCTCTGTCAGTTTCACTCCCTTGAGTATTAAGGGGGCCTGTGGTCATTAGTCAGGGTGAGGTTTGTAGACAGAGATCTTTTATTAGAACAGTTGCTCCAAGCTGGAAAAATTAGACAAGCTTTTGGGCATATGAGCTCTATCCCAGGTCTGAAATAGGAGCAGCAGATTTCAAAGTTAATTATAAACCCTTTTCTGCGTATGTCCTTACAGCATCATAGTTACAGCAAAGCACCATAGAGATCACTAACTCAGATTTAGGCATCTAATTTTTAGACATCTAAATGAAGCCAGAGGAACCAAGCATGAGGTGCTTATTTGGGAGCTTGAGGACATGATTTCACATGACACATTCTTCCTCAGGGTGCTTCCTCCCGTCATGAGCTGTGCACCAGCCCAGAGGACTGGCAACCTCTCCTGCTGGGGAGATGCTCATCTGCAACTGAGCTCTGTGCTTGGCTTCTTGCTGCTTGTGTGTTACACAAGAAGTCTTAACTCGCACCACATGCTCCCTGTGCAGACTAAGTCTGCCATTACACGCCTGTTAGACTCTCCCAGTCGTTCGGAAGAAGCAGCTTCCTTTGTGCTGTGTATCACTGCAGTACAAGTCTTGTGGTAAGGTTGGAAGTTTGAACACGTTCTCAGCTTAATTCCTTATCTGCAGTTTGGATATGAGAAAGAGAGCAGATCTGGGGGGTATGTCACTTTCTCTTGATAATACCTAAGGAGAAGTTGTTCCTCTGCTCTCCCTGCCATCCCCACAGACTCCTGCTGCAGTTCCAATGAGGACTGAGCTGCTCACAAGCTCTGTAGTGGGCACCACATCATCTGCTTTTACCCTGGTGCCTTTGGTTATTTTGGGAACCCCTTGCACTGCTGGTGACTCGGTGCCACGGTCTCTTTAACAGGTTTTGAAAACTTGCTTATCTTAATTTTTTAGTCTGTTTCAGTTTCCTAAAAGACTGTGTCATCCTTTGATGTTTTTTCCCTGCATCAGCATCCCACCCTTTTTACCTGGGGCTGCCTGACTCACTGAGAAACCTCCTGGTATTGACTTGCTCTGATGCAACTGCTCTTCTGAAATAGAGATTTGCCAGCGCTGGCCTCAGCCCAGCACTGTGTATTTCTTGTTTCCTCAGAGGAATGATTGCTTTAAATAAAGAAGGACAGATGCAAAGCTTGTTTTGTAAAGCATATCAGATGCTTCTATTACTGCAAATTGCCTTTTCCACTGGGCATACTTGAACTGTAATTCAGGTGGTTCAATTCACTAATTCATGTGATTGAAATGACTTTTATCAATTATCTTGCAACGGAGCAATGCACTAGTTCAGTAAAAGCTTTCTAGCTGAAGTGGATTCTTAATTCATTTAAATTGCATGCTCATTTATTATTCATATACTGGTTTGCCAGGAGCTATCATAGCAATCTGACCACTTGGTTTGTCATGCTTTCAAAAAGCCTTAATTTTTTTTGTTATCCTTGATTTATCTCTGTTATCACCAGTATTTCAAAAGGAGACCTTAAAGAATTAATTACTAGCTTGAATTTTTGCCCTTTATTGGTTTCATTAGCACTAAGTACTTTACAAATGCATAGAAGAGCTTTAAAGAATGAGAATGAAAATAAGGTGGATAAAAAAAGGACACCTTGTTAATGTAAAGTACTTGTCCAGTATCATTAAAATTATCTGAGAGAGAGCTGAGAATTAAATACCAGCTATTGAATTTCAGGCTAATTTGAGCAAAAATTTTAATGGCATCTCCCCGAGGAAATCAACATACGCAATTCTTATCTCACCCAGCTCAGTGGTGCAGGATTCTCAGAGTTCAGCTTGCATGAAAGCTGGCAGCCAGTTAAAATGAAGAAATACAAATTCTTGTTCCCATGGCAGGCAGGGCTGCAGGGTGGGCTCTGTTGTGAAGGCCACAGCGTGAGCTGCACACAGTGGGTTTGGTTTTTAAAATGCCCTGATCCTCAGATTACAACTGTGCTGAAATCCCATCCGGCTTAAAAGGTTCGTTTCACTCATCATTTTGCAGAATGAGAGTTTGTCTGAATTGTAAATATACTTAATGTTATTCTCATCATAATTTTTCATGAAAAAACAAATGGTTCTATACTACTCCAGTATGACCTTGAACTTGCCAAACTTCACTAAAGGTAGCAACAATTGCCATCTAAATTTAAAAAGCTGGGACAGTCTTTTTGGTTTTAGTTTTTGTTTGTTTGTCATTGTGTCTGTTTGAAGTGGAGCTAAAAAGAGATCCTGGTCAAACCGTATCAGTGACGGCTGATAAAAGGGATAGGAGTTTGTTGTCCTCCTAGGAAAACGTACCTATTTTATACTGTTCGCATTTGAAGTTGAGGCTATGGAGAAAGACTGATTCAAATTTTAATTTCTATATACAAAAATAAAGGAATCTTGCAGACATGTAAAAGTATGTTTTCTTGCAGATGCTAGTAACTACTTCTGCTTTGGTACTTGATTATTGTTGTTATAATTGTTGATCTTAGTGATTTTGTTCATTCTTTGAATCTAAATGTCTTTTGTCAGAGCTAAGCCTTTCCTTAGCTGTACAGGTGTAATTGGGTGTTACTGAGTGCAAGTGGGTACTTGTTTAATGCAGCTCTTTCCTAACATTAATCCTAACATTGATGTCAAGTCCATTCTGCATCTCAGTGTAAAAAAGTGATAGATGATGGAAATGCTTCTATTGTAAGAAACGCGTGTGACAAAATATCCAGGTTTGCCAAGGGCAAATTAAGGCTGACGAATATGCTCTTGGTGGTGTTTTCTTAATTACAGTTGTCAACTAACTTTCTTGGCTAACAGCACAGAATTTGTGTGCTTCTAAGTAGACTTGGTATTCATTCAACTTAAAAAGCTAAAATGCCTTTTTGTTCATGAAAGGTGTGTCTGTACCTCATTGTTTCATGGATACGCTATAATGGTGAAAATTAGATGATGGCATCTGTAAAATATGTAGAGACCCTTGAAAATACTCAATATCCTTTAAACCAGAATTCCATCATAATCATGGCAGTTCAGTAGGGGGGAAAAGTTGTTTTTCTTCTCATTCATTCAAATTCAAAATAAAAAAATCCAAGTTTCTTATTTTGATACCTAAGTGAGACTGTTACTTTACAAACAAGTTTTCTAATATGTCGTTAATTTACCTATTAGTAAGAATCTATTAATGTCAAAGAATAAAGCTAAAGAAAATTGCATCGTACAGATCTTTTACTTAATAGATTAAATAGTTCCTAATAATTGTATCTATTGTCTGTATTCCTCAGAGAAACACTTAGATCCTGATGTATTTGTAGTCATGTGTGAGGAATGACAGCACCAAGATTTAATTCATAGAAAGGAAGAGGCACTTTCATCGTTCAGTGTACGGACTGGCTAAGAAAACTGTTAATGCCTTTGCAATGCATTTTCTGCAAAGAGGAGTTAACCTTCTCCTAATTATCATAGACAATGCCTTAAGAGACCTGATTCCTCAGAGGGCTGCACATTTGATATTAATAGAGCTTTCCTTGTTGGTGTTTAAAGAGATCTCACCGTTAGGAAGTAAATAAATAGAGAGAGTAATCACCAAGAGCTAAATTAATATTCAAGGAATATAATGAGTGCTACAATAAAAGTAGCTGATGTTTCCAAATGAAAACTGAGATTTTGAGTCTTCACAGATGATTTTATTTGGTGACAATACCAATAAAATATAACTGGATTTAGTTCTTAGAAAATATTCAAATAATTATTGCTGGAAACTTACTCTACAGTGTAAATTATTGCATTATTATGAGATTGTATTCTAATACTTTAGGCCAATGGCAATATGAAAAATAATTGTACTGTTTCAAGTGTCAGGGTGTTTTTTCCAAAAAAATCCTAACCTAACAGTACACATGCATGATGACATCTGTATGCCATTTTCATTTGACTAGGCTATTAAATATTTTGATTTTGAAACCCATATGAGAAGAGCAACATTAAAAGACTCCACATTTATTACTCTGATGTATTTACTGCTTTGAAAAGTAGAAATGTCTTTGTTCATCTCTCAATCTGTCCCTTCCCATCCTGACTTTTTTCCTTCCTTATTGTAGCAACTACCCCTTGTCCAGTCAGTCGTGGCAGGGACCGACTGACCCACCTGGTTCTACCTCTCACCATCTCCTGGGATGATGTGACTGTCCTCTCCCTCTTCTACCACTGAACAAAGGCTTCCTTTCCTCCATATTCTTTTCACCCATGCAACAGTAGCACAAGCACCTCTGTATTGTTGTTACTGTCTTTTCACTTCTAAAAGAGGTCAGTAGACACGTCAGCATCTGAAACATCCTCTGGAGGTGACTGGCTGAGTGTAAGAGGACAGATGTTGATGGCTGCCCCAGCCATTTGTATGAGCTCTAGGCAGTTGCATTTGTGATTGCTGGCTGGTGAAAAGAGAGTCCATATGTCTACAACACATTTTCCTTCCGTTGCTTAATTTTTATCAAGATATAGTAATTCTCATTGAGAATATGTTGTTCCCCAGTAACCAGGTAGCTGAAGAGTTTTAGAGTTATTGTGCTGAATGCAACACAAAGAAGAGAAGCACAAATTTACTAAATGTAGAGCCTCACAAACTTGGCCGACTAGTGTCTCAGCTGTAGCTCCCAGTGCTTTCTCCTTACCTTGCATCAATTATCCATACCTCGGTGTTCCATCTCGCCAAGTTCAGCTTGTCTCCCTTTGTCATCCTCCTGGATGCTGGCTAAAGGCTGCTCCCCAGTACATTGCTCTGGTGCCATCCCAGATCTGATGTTCTTGAGGTTACCAGGAAAATGAAATGAGTGGAGCTGCCCTTAACCAAATAAGGGTGTATGGCTGGCTTCAGTACAGATAGTGAGTAAAAAGAGCAGGTACCGTGAAAAACATTTGCAGGGATGTTTTCCTATTTTTCTTTCAGATGCTGTTTTTTGCAGTGCAGCCTGATTCATTCCCTCCTATAAGGCTGGTCACTATCTGGGTCTCCCAGAGCCAAAGAAACAGCTGTAGTTTAGTTCCACATTGAAATGTGCTGTACAGAAGCAATTTCAACATTTCAAAGCTGAGATCTAAATCAGTTAATTTGCTAAATAACCATTCTTTAAAATGCTCTGCAGCAGTAAACGGTGTTAGATGTAACTGTGGTGTTACATCACACTGCTCAGGACTCACTGGATATAGTGATTGTTGCTTGTTCTCCAGCTCTGTTATTGGTCTGACTTCTTTTGTCTCAAATGAGGCAAAGGAGAGGACTTCATACATTGTTTGAGTTAGAGGGTATCTACCTATGTAGCTTTATATATGGGGGTGTGTGTGGGTGTAAATATATGTACAGGCAGTGCACAAAAATGTATTCATCCACAGTAACAGGTGGTACTGGCAACACCTGTTGCTGGGGTCACTCAACACTCCAGTATTAAACCCCTAATTTTAGTTGCTTATAACTTTTGTCAAACTTAAACATTTGTGTTGAAATGTTATGTGCCAGGTGTCTGCCTTAGGCTGAATTTGGGGGAGGGGGTGTGGGGAGAGGAATTTTTTAGCAAAACTGTTACTGCCAGTTCAAAGAGCAGAGGCCAGGGCACACTGGTTTGCTTGTGCTGAAAAATGAGCTATTGCTGGTTGAGATGTTCCAGCAGCTTCCCTTGTCCAAAGCAAAAAGTTGCCAGTGGAGACCCCCTGCAGCTGGGCATGCCATTTGCCAGCTATATGGAAATTTGCTGTTTTACTGAGAATACTCCTCTGTCTGGCTAAATTATGGGCCTGTGAAAATGCCCGGTAAATCTTTGTTGACAGCCGCCCACCAGGCTGCCTCCATCACGTCCGTTTCCAAATAGCGGTGCTGTGCTGGTGGCCCTTTGGATGCACGGTGCCCGTGAAGCAGCAGAGTAGCCTTGGAGTCTGAGCGTGGAGCATGCCAGGCTGCTGCACACAGAGGCACCAGTCCACAGAGCAAATCCAAGCAGCTCAGCTTGTGCTTACACAGTGTGAATAAATAGGAGAGAATGGTTGGCTGGAATCCAGAGGAACTGGTGATGTAGGAAGAGAGTGACGGGCTGAGAGTGGTAAGAGTGAAGGACAACAGGGTTTTGAGAACTGTATGAGGAGAAATGCTGAGGAGGCAGATCAGTGTGACAGGGCAGATAGACAGAGAAGAGATGGAGCGCAACTCCTGCTGGTCCACGACCACAGGGTTTCTGTGATCCCTGCCTAACCAGCTGGAATGTTCCATTGATGATACATCCAGCTCTTCAAACAGTTGATTTACATGGGAATACAACCTATACTATTGCCAGTGTCTCCAGTGTATAAATTTGAGTGCATAAACTTGACTTACAAAGAAACCCTTAGGAGTTTGCATGATTTTCATCTGATGCTCTTTCAGAAGGCAGAGTTGTTCAATTTACTTTTGCTTAATAGAAACATCAACATTTTTGTACTTTTTTCCTTTTTTTTTAGTATTTCTTAGCTTTCACGAGCACAACCTGCACTTCAAGGATTATGATGTGTGCATGCAAATCCCCAAATACTACAGTTGTTTCTTACCGTGTAGTCTTGCTTTGAAATCTATGCGACATTTGTAACCCACAGTATGCAAAGTTACACTGGTAAGGCAGTTGTAGATACTGAAGTGGGCTGTGGTTTCATCTAGGTTGAGAGAACATTTGAACAGACTGCTCATATTGCTTTTGAATCTTGTCCTTTCGTGATCATTATGGGAATTAGAAACAAACTGCCTGTTGCAAAATATTCTGTTTCATATTACTTAGCATTTTCCCATAAAAATCTGAAGAAATGCCACAGGACCTGATCAAAGTTTAAAGTCAGTTTGTTATTGAATAATGATGATTTTTTTTTTATTATAGGCAAAGCCTCAGCCAAGAAACTGACAAAAAAGGTAAGCAAAATGTTCCTTTCCTTCTTCAAAAGAACTTGCATTCTTTCTGTTACTGAAGTGATTAAGTCTCTTTCAAAACTGGCTTTATATTTTCTTGTTTGTGTCTTTGAAGGAGGTAGATGCTGCACTGCTGTATGTTGCCAAAGCTAAACCAGGACCGACCTTTTTTAGAGACCTTGGTGATAAAGGTAATGAGCACTTTCGATACTGAAAAATACATCTTGCTTTTTATCTCATTATATGGAATGACCTGAATGTATTTTTAAAGGCATTTTCATGGATTTGACTTCATACCCGTCTAGCCAGTAGCTGCCTCCTTGGCAAGTCTCTCAGTTATGCAAGAGACTAAAGAGGCAGGGCTGGGAATTGAAAGCCTTCAGAGGTGCAGGAGGAGACATGAAAGAAACTGAAAAGCCCACTTGGAGAAGAGAAAGGGACTGAAAAGGATAACTTCAGCACAAAATGGACTTTTAAGACTTGTTAATAAGCTGCTGTTTCACTATGTAACTTGAATGCATGGAAACTAAGAATAAAAATAAAATTTGTATCTAATTATGTAAAGCAGCATCCCTGATTCCAAGAGCAGTTGAACTTACTTCTCCCTCTTCAGGAGCTCTGTGACCCTTTGCAGCGCTGATGTGCTTTGAGTGTTTTTTTCACCCAGCATTTCCACCTTATATTGGAAAACTCTGAGAGCTGGCATATTGTTTGTGTAACAACAAGGAATTAAAGAACACCAAATAAACATCTCATTAGCATAAATTAATTGAAGGGAGAAAACAAACAAGAGGATCAAGGAAACCAAATAGATGAGTAATTAACCATTTCACCAGTAACAAAGACCAGAATCCCCAAACTAATGAGAAAGACTGACAGTGCCTATTCACAGACTTTCTGTATCATACAGTTCAGCCTGAGTCCCTTATCTCATGGACATTTCTGGAAGCTGCCTTTGCACTGCTGCAGTTCTTTGGCAGGCATGAACCACACTCTCCATGCACAGCAGATCCCCAGACAGGGCTGGCAGCTTGTGCCAAGAGAGCAACCCTCAATCTCAGCCTGCAGCATTTCACCTACCCTTCAGCCTCGTGGCCCCTTCTGCCTGTGGTTTGTTCCTTGCGTCCTTGTGCAGACGTAGAGGGGGCTCCAGCTGGATGCCTTGCTTGTCAGTCCACTCCTGAAAGCCTCAGCATGCCCCAGCAACCCTGAACCATCTCCAAACAAGCTGAACATTTTTTTCCTATCCTAGGGAAGGCTGGATTTTGCACTGAATTGATTCCCTGCCTTTTCAAATTACTAATCATCACATGCTTTCCCAGAATTAGGTTTAAAGTATTCCCAGTCTTTAATTCTTGGATATTCTCTCTTTATACCTTCTTTTTTAGAGCCTTTCTCTTTCTCCTGATGGACACTGCAAAACCCCAGAGCACACTGCCTGTGAAAACTGGGAATCCACCAAGAGAAATTGCAAACATAGCAAATCAGCACAGCCTCCTTTTATTGCACCTCTCCCAGCTGAGTGCTTGGCACAAAGTGGGCTCGGTGATATGCTCAGCCTGGTGTCTTTAGCATTCTGGCCAAGATGTCCCCGTGCTTAGCACTGTGTGTCTGTATATTCTGTCCTTCAAAGGTCACATTGGAGTTTGAGATGATGCAGGAACATTCAGTGCAGTCATCCATATGTCCCCACAACCCATAGAATTTTTACAGTTTTTGATCATGGTGTCGGTTTAGTGACTTTGATGCTTTTGCTTTGAGATGAATTATTATCACAGTTTAAAAAGTGAAACATTTATGCTTTTACAAGTACCAGAATAATGAATCTACCCCGTCCCACTGTTTAGCTGAGGTTATTTTCACTACATTCAAATTGTTATTTAAATGTCAAGGAGAGGAAAAACTGTCATCAGTCCAGTTTGTAAAACATAATGCTAGGAAATTCTGCCTTCTAGTGGGCAGTTTTAAAATTTGTGTCATGTTTTGTAGGTTTTGTGATTTATTCAGCACTAAGAATATTGTACTGTCAGCATTTGCTATAAAGTTTGAGGATACAGATTTCTAGGGAGGGACAGAGAGAGTTCCTTTAGCAGTAGAAAGTGACAGTACTTTGCCAATGCTAACTGCAAATACTTGGCTGCAAGTATGCTGAGTCATTCAACAGTATGTGAGGCTTTTGTCTTTTAAATTTTACTTGGATAGGAATATAATTTTCAATGGGCTGTTTTATTTCGTTTTTTTCTTTTAAATTTGCCACATTATGTATTTTAATTAGAGTAACTTTGTAATGATTACTGTAGAATTAAAAAGAAAATTGCCAAAACATTTCATTTACTTGATGAATGAGGTAAATTGGCCATTCACTAAAGTAGTAAAAGGACAATAAAATTAAAATAAGATTTTTAATGGAAATTAGTCCACAAGTTAAAAAAAATGTATTACAAATGATTTTAGTATAATCAGTTTTCCAGAAAGTATCAAGCAGACTGTGAATTTGCTTTAAAGCACTGAGTCAGGTTTTAAAGAATATTTTTATATATTTTTATTATATTTACCTTTTTACCAATTTGACTATAGTGACATTTCAAGCGTCCTCTTTCCAGATCTCTGCAATTCAAATGCTTTTCCCTTGAGCCAATGAGCAGGGTGTTGTCTTTAGATTGATCTTTTCTTCACATCCTACCATCTTTGTAAAAATTTTGCAGATTCTTTCTGCAAAATTTTATAATGATCCTTGTCTAGCTATATAGCTAAAACTCTCCAAGGGCTCAGAATTTTTTATCTCAATTACCACAACATTTTTTTTTCTATGACTTTAGCAAATGTAATCTACCATGTTAATATCCTTTCAAATGCTTTGATAAATATGTTTTTCTTTCACAATTCCTTTGAGTGTATGGTCTCTTATTTTGTATCCCAACACTGGGCTCTCATTGTTCTGTTTTATCTAGCGTAAGCTGTTTGTCTTCAGTTTCTGGGCCTTCCTTAGACTGTCCCTGTGCAGCACACCTCAAGACAGCTGAGAGTCATTCCCACTTCTCCTCAACCAGTGATGCTCTCCTTCATTATTTGGTGGTTAAATTTTCAGTCAGGGATCTTAGTGCTGACACCACTGCAGTCCATGACTGGGAGGTGTTTTCTGTACTGACCTGTCAAGTTGCCTCATTGACTTGCTTTATTGACTTCCTTTATGAATTCTTTCCTCAAATATTCTTTTGCTGTGTCACACACAAAACAAAATTAGGAATCTTGATCACTGCCCATCACACTAATGGCTTGATTTCTTATCACTCCCTCTTTGTTTCTTTTCTTTTTTTATCTTGTCTTATACTTAAGCGTATAAGCTAAAAATTTGGGGTAGGAGTTCTTTCTCTGTTTATTTGGTTTTGAATTTGTAGAAAACCTACATGTTTTATCTGGGAACACAACTCCAAGTTTTACAGCAATGCAAATAATAATTTGTGTTCTTGCAATGGCAGAAATGCTGGAA
This sequence comes from Myiozetetes cayanensis, assembly GCF_022539395.1. Classification (NCBI taxonomy): domain Eukaryota; kingdom Metazoa; phylum Chordata; class Aves; order Passeriformes; family Tyrannidae; genus Myiozetetes; species Myiozetetes cayanensis. Next base: position 43,903,076 of record NW_026087742.1, on the reverse strand, counting down.
CTTGTAAGCAAAATTAAGTTTTTGAGGTGAAAGTGGTTTTTATCTCCATATTGTTTTTATTATTGTAGTACTGTGCTGATTTACACATGATGCATGTTGGATAATAGGGTGAATAGCCCCATTTTGATGGAGAGGAAAGCTGAGATACGGAACCAGACTGAGTTGGCAACAGGGTCAACATTAGACCTCCCTTTAGCTAAGATTTGTTCTCCAATTTTCAGACTCTTGCGTTTACCAATTTCGTATTTCTGAACTGGTACTTAAAAGTGATAAGTCACTATCTGAGGTCAAATACAAATGCTGCTGTCTGTGCATAGTAATTTATCAGAAGTTAATTGCTTATCACGGAAGCTTAAGTGTATTCCTTATCTATCAATTAACTAAATATTAATTATAAAAATAGTTTATCTTTGCACAGATAGGCATGTTTGAACTTCATTATTTTAAGCAGCTTCAGCATTATACAGTGTTTCACTCACAAGTTAAAAGTAGCTCAGTTATTTTGAAAAGTGATTTATAAAAAAGCCCTTTACATTTTTTCTCCAAACATTATTGCGGGGCAGATGGTTCAAATTCTCTTGTTTAACCACCCTCATTATGCGCTCTCTATCTTTAGCTTGTACACTCCATTTTGACACTATCACATCTTTGTGTTTGTTCAGGCTTTTCACTTAAGGTGGTATTTCAAAAGAAAACACTGGAATTTTCCTTCAAGAGGGGGGGGAAATACTTTCACCTTGTAGAAAGGACATGTTCCTATTTAAAAAAAAAAAAAAAGAAACCTCCTCTTGGCGCTCAGCCCAGCAGTACTATCAGCACAATCTAGCAGCTTGGCAGCTTTGCGTGTTGCCGCGTTCCCCTTGAGAATTAGAGGGAAGCTTTTCTCCGCCTTTGCGAGCCTGCCAAAGGATGGAGGACTTTGATCCTTCAGGGTAATGTTAGAGTAGTTCTCCTCCCAGGTACTAAATGTGACAAAGCACATTTAATTTATTTGCCTTTTATATAAACATTGGATGTTTTCAGGGAGAATCCAAAGATTTAGTGTAGGCCTTTTGTTAATACCAAATAAACCTAACTTTCTGGATTAGACTTGAACATTGATGAGTCTCTGGCTAGGGAATTTTACCTTCAGAGCACTAAATACAGAAGTAAAAACTTTATTAAATAATAAAGTGGCTTACTTTAATAAATTTATTTAATGCTATGTCAAACTACAGTTTTTATCATTTATACGATGTGATGTTTCAAGTCTTTCTATGAGTTTTTGGGGGGGTTTTCTGCAAGTAATTTTTTAACTCTTTCATTTCAGGGTTGATATCTTATGTAGAGTACCTATTTTTGCTGACGATCCTTACGAGTAAGTATTGTATATTTAAAATACATTGGCATAAATACTCAGCTACTGACAACTTTCCAGGAACTTTTCCCTGAAATTTTTAGCTGCTAAATTTCTGCATTATAGTAAAATGTAAAAAAACACTATATAAAGAGTGATAATGCATTAATATAAATAGGTATAACTTTAATTGATTGGAACTTAATGCTGTAGTGGCATCGTTGGTCCATAGCAATATTTCAAAAGTCATGGTAATCCCTGCACCATGGGATCAGAAAAGCTTTTCAAAAGACTTTGGGAGAAGACAGGCATTGGTTACAGAACCACATAATAAGAGGAGGAGGAATAGGAAGAAAAGATAAATAATTTGTCTTCTGGATAGTAGTTTTAGTCATTTTGGAAATGAGACATTAACATTGTAGCTCATGCGGTGGAATAAAAAGCTGTTGTGGCATCTCAAAGGTTGTTCCCTGTTATTCTTGTGTTCAGATATACAATGGATACAATACATAACCAGCAGAATTCTACAGAGTCTTTATGTTTGGCTCTTTTAATCCTTTTTTTATCCTCTGTTCCTTTTATTTTCTCCAAGTATTTTACATGTATTTCTGCTCTCCCTTCTTTGCTTCCTTCCTTTTTCTCTGTCAGACCTTTTGGTCTATCTACAAACAGTAGGCATTTTTTGTTGGACATGCAAGTGATCTCGGATTTTCTAGATTTCCTCACCGCTACTTACTCTGTGCCGTGCTTGCCACCCTCCATTTTGTTCTGATGAAGTGTAGGCAATGCTGGAAAATGCCAAGATGGGAGACATGTGCAATGAACATCACACAATGAGACCCACAGGCTAGCTGTGAAGTAGTTCATGTGCATGTCCACAGAATAGTCCACATGTGCAGTCTTGTTTGTCTGACTTACATGGGTCTAACATTTTCAGCAAGGGACAAAGTGAGGCATACTAAATTTGTGATATCAGTGGATGGGGAAAGGACAGAAGGAAGCAGTCACTTTTGCCTGATGGACTGTAGATGCTTGCCCCTCCTCACTTCCATGGCTGAGGCTTAAACAAATTGACAAACTTTCATTGCACTGGAAATGCGCTTTCTCATTGTGTAGTATGAACAAATAACAAATGTTGGTCTCCAGAGAGTGGAGAGAGTGTGTCCAGCCTTCCTCATAGTAACCATCACTATACACCTCTTGCACGGTTTAGGTAGCCCTTTTGCAGCTCACCACATTTCTAGCAGCTTACCGCATTTCTACATTAGCTCTTACTACACGGCATCAAGGGGGGGTAATCTCTTAGGGAACTTCAGCTAGTACACAGTAATAAATTATACATATATATATATATACACACATTAAGATAACCTATTTAACAGACAAATACACTGCTTCAGCAGTGGTGACTGTCCCATGCTACATGCTGCTTGAACCTGAGTTATACCATGTGTTTTAAAAGTGGGTTTAAAATCAGAAATAGGAGTTTAGCCCAATTAGAATACTGATTTTAATATATTTTTTGCAAGTCAAAAATGAAGGATTTATGTTAAAAAAGGACAACTATGACAGACAAATTATAACTTCAGAAGAATACCTTAAAGTTGCAGTAATAGGTGCCAAAGATTCTATTTCTTTAAAAATTTATGGCAGCTGTGAGTTCATGCTGAATTATTGGCTGAAACAATTAGAAAATTGAAGCAGTATCAGAGCAAGTTGTTCCACTTCTCCAAACAATCAGGTAACATTATTTTTCACAGAATTTCTATAAGAATGTATTGAACTGCAGAAACAAAGGCACCTTTTGATGCAGGATAAAAATGCAGTGCTAATGTTGCTGCTTTGGTTACACAGAGGGTTATCATACCGATCATTTTGAAAGCAAATGTCAACAAGTGTTAGTGCCTCTATCTTTGCCTAACAAGTATCCCATGCCAGTCTGCTCCAAGTTACACAACCTGTCTCTCTCACTACTGAGAATTAATATGAGATTTCTTAAAGGAGGCATTAATATCTAAATTACTTATTCAAAGTCACCAACAGAAAAATTGGGAAACACAAAAAGAGTCACCAGACTCCTGGTTCCAGGACCCTGCTGACCAGAGCATGCTGCCTGTTGTGCAAAAGCAGTGTCTGTAACAACACTGAACTTAAAAACGTAATTTTGTGTCAGACAAAGGTTTTATTTTTTTGCCCCTGTGACCTTCTTTTCTCTTCTCTGTGTGCCTTGTATCATCACTATCTTTTTTTCTTCCAGTGCTGTATTGAATTTCATTTCTAGCAATAGGTTAATGGAGCCCTGCCTGGTAAAGAAGTCCAGGAATTGAAGTTGTCACCTTTACTCAAAGCTTCATTTCAATTAGCCAGTCACACAAATTGACAGCTTGGTCAACATAGGAGTAGTTGGATAGGAAGCACCTTGGTCTCACCTGCACTCACAACCAAGATGAAGCTCTTCTGTTCAGATTTTGGATTTTTGCCTGATTCTAATTAAATACAAATATATCTATGGTAGTCTTTGAACTATGCTTATTTTACGAACACATACCTTTGGGGTTACATCATATCAGATAAGTATGTCAGCTCTGTATAAGCAGCTTTAGGTCCTGTATTTTCAGTAACAGCTCTCTTATCTGAAAATTGGAACACAGATGGTATGAATTACTATTAAATACATCAATTACTTTTATTCTCTAAATATGTTATAGGATAGCCTTTTCTTGCTTTTGTACTAGTAACACAAATTTAGCATGTGCCACTTCCATGGAAAGGAAGCCAGTTTTGATTATTACAACCCAATTACTGGGAAGGGCTCTGCTGTGCATATTGCAATGGTATTTATAAAATATCCCTGCATCACAAGATTGCTTCACGTAGAATGTTAGTTGACTGCTGAAAGATGCAGTTATTTTTAAAATGTAAAAATTGTACTTTCTTTAACGATCTTGTTATGACTTAAAAGGATTGGGATATTCCTTCAGCTTCTTCCTTTTGCAGAAAGATTCTTTAAAAAAAAAATAAAAGGCAAGACTTAAAAATTTTCAGAATGGAACTAGAAGAACATATTTTCAGAAGGAAAATTCTGAAAGCATTGGAGCTTTTTAGGTATTGCTTCACTGCCCTCATAGGTCCAACACTGTTCTTGGAAACGTGAATATATTCCAGAGATGATAAATTCATGGCTTTCATATTAATGCCTGAATTGAGTGGATTATGGATTAATTCATCTGCTCCAGAAATTACTGGGATAAGGGCTTGCTACTGCAATGAACTGTAAGTACATTTTCAGGAGCATGCTGCTCCTGTGTGGGCTCGCTAATGAGACGAGGCCACCTCCTGTAAGCAAAGCAAGACCAGGAAATCATGGGAAGGAGCTCAAAACACACCGTGTTTTTATAGCAAGATTCAGAGCTCATTACATTTTTGTGTTGAAAAAAAACATCCACTCAGCGAAGGAAATACAGGATGAAATTGTGTAAAATTCCTGAGAAAAATCAGCTTGATGGGAGTCATACAAAACATGCTTTTGTCAAAAAAGACTGGAAAGAGTAGTTTATTACATCTCAGTAATATTTGAGTACATTGTTTAGGGAAGAAGGAGAAGGGAAGGAAAAAAAGGCCTGGGGCTAACCACAGCAGGAGCAGGAGCTGAGAGAGCTGGCCACCGTTACAGCATCAGTCTGTCTGCTGGGGAGGACTGCAAATACTGACATACAGTCACCCATGCAAGAAGTACCTGAGGAGTACTCTAGCTCTTTCACCCAGTTTGGGAATAATTATTGGTTTCTGAAGGCAATTTCCACCCATCTAACCTGAAAAGGAGCTAGACTGCAAAAGTGACGTGGGATCATGGAGACATCCATGGAGAGTATCTTAAGACCAGAACAGTAAGAGATGCAATATTGTTGTGGAGATAAGATGGACATTCATGGCTGTACTTGGGCAGTGCTGGCATTTCTTACTTTCTCATTGCATTAATTGTCCCTTGAAATTATAGTAAGAAGGTGTTTAAAAAGTTTGCTTATATTGGAAGAGGTATGTGTGGTTCACTGGAAATACCATGCATTTTTGTAACAGTGGAGAACTGAACCATAGACAATATTCATTTTGCAGTCATTATTTATTTTGTAATCATTATTTAAGTGCTAGTTTAAGCATCTGTGTGTATATTTTCAGTAAAGTTATTTTGCAATTCATTGCAGAACCCCAGACTGGACTTCAGATTGCCTTTAAAATGTTGGATACAGATGGCAATGAGCGAGTTGAAAAGAAAGAATTCTTTAAGGTAGGTGTATTTATATGCATATTAATTTGAAAGGATTTAAATAGATCCATGGGTTGTCATTTGCTAAATGAAGATTCATTAAAATCATAAAGCCTATTTTTCAGTCCAATCTGTGTTCACATACTTACTAAAATATTTTGTATGCAAGAAGCACATACCAAAGTATTGCTACAGAAGTACTTGAATTTGAATCCACTTTTATAAATGTTGCCTTTGAGTTGTATCTAAAAATCTGCTACTAGGAAGTTTGGTGTACATCCCTTAATCCCATAAGCTAATTTAAATAATCATCTGGAAGAGTCTTTTATTTTCTAAATATGTTGAATAATTTCTTTAATACATCATCCTCCCTTGTTTTTTATTAATTTTGTTTAGTGCTGCAGAAGGATAGGCGTTTTCCCATGTTTTATATGAACTATGAGGGAGAAAGGCAGATGCTTAAAAACCAAAGAAAACTTTGCTCTGTTCTTTTAAAGAAGAATAGGCTTAATTGCTTAGCTTATTCAACTTTTAAATATTTAACAGAAGACTGTTAACTAAGTACTTCTTGTCAAAAGTTGAATGCAGAATTAACAAACATAATTTTTAATAGACTCCCTCAGCTTAATTCAGATCCTTCATTAATATGGGAGGTAACTGGACAGACAGTTTTATAAGAAGCTGACATGGCTACTACAATTCAAATTATTTTCTGTCACCAGAATACAGTTAAAGTTGACCATTAATGCACAACTCTAGAGAACCATAGAATCTAAAACTTTCAGAGATGCACCTGTTGACAGAGAAATTGGCAAAAACTTATGTAAGTGTACTTTCATAGCCTTAAACTCTGAATTAATGATACAATAGCTGCTGGCATGTGTTTTGCACTGATCACCATTTTTTCAGTGAATTGCCTCTTAGCAAGGTTGATTGATGAATCATAGAATTCAGATGAGTCATGCTTTAAAGATTTTATAAAATGTTGTAAAAATACTTTTAGACTTAGTAGTACTGTTAGAAAATAATGCTTGAAATTAGATCATTTTCCAAGGCAATGTTCCCAGAAGCCCCTAACTGAGCCTGCAGGTACACTTGTCATGGGTTAACCCCAGCCAGCAACCAAGGCCCACAGAGCCTTTCCTTCACTCCCCCACGAGCAGGATCGGGGAGAGAATCAGAAAGGCAAAAGCCAGAAAACTCATGGATTTAGATAAAGACATTTTAATAGAGAAAGAAAAAGCCACACATAGAAGCAAAACAAAACAAGTAATTAGTTCAGTGTTTCCCATGGGCAGGCAGGTGTTCGGCCATCTCCAGGAGAGCAGGGCTCCATCAAGCATAACGGTGACTTAGGAAGACAAATGCCATCATTCCAAATGTCCCCTCCTTCCTCCTTCCTCTCCCCACTTTATATACTGAGCATGATGTCATATGGTCTGGAATATCGCTTTGGTCAGTTGGAGTCACCTGTCCCAGCTGTGTCTCCCCCCAGCCTCCCATGTACCCCCAGCTTCCTCACCAGCGTGGCAGTAGGAAAAGCAGAAAAGGGCTTGGCTTTGTGGAAGCCCTGCTCAGCCATAACAAAATCATCTCTATATTATCAACCCCTGTGTTTCAGCACAAATCCAAAACACAGTCCCACAGCAACCACTGTGAAGAAAATTAGCCCTACCCCAGCCAAAACCAGCACAACCCTACACTCATTTGTTGCTACACAAAATATTTTCATTTTGAAGCATTTGCTCTGTTAAAATGTTAGTTATTCTGCTATTAAAAAAAAAATTCTAGAAAAGCTTGTATTTTTAACCTACTAAACCTGGTGCAATCGTAACAAATTGTTATTAGGCTAGCAGTGCCCTGATCACCAAAACATGTATGTTATGGCTGTATTATTCATCTACAAAACAATATGTTACAGGGGAAAGTAACTCCATGAACACGAGTGAACATGTTCAGCTTGTAGTGCCTCTGCACCAAAATGCCATGTTAGCAGTGCTCCCTTTAAATAGGTACTGTGTCAGTTAAACAAATGAGGAGATTCTTGCAGAAACACTGCACAGCTCTCTTGGGGGGATGTGCAGTATGTCATTTATTTAATGTCCATTATCCATTTCGGGTAATTCTAATTGAATCAGCCAGTGTGAACAACAGAAAGTCATCAAATGTAGAGGTGAAAACATCATACAAATCATTGAAAATAATTTGATTTCTGTGGCAGCAATCAGGTTAAATGAAAATTATTCTGGTTAGATAGATTGTTACTTTGCATTTCCTTTATGAACTGGACTGATAAATTAATATGGATTGTTAAAAAATAACCCATATAAATTACTCTGTCAACTTGCAAGTATCATTAAATTCAACGTCCCACAGGATGCAAGTTAGTCAGAAGATGAGTTTTCTCTTGTGACCATTTACATAGCATTTATAGAGGTGACTACTTTCAAGCAAAATTTTAATTTTACAGAGTAGGTTTAAAAATAAAACTTTCGGAATGTGAGAATCTGGAAACATGTCTGTGTGTTAACCTATATACTCTCTTTCTGCATGCATCACAGAAGGTTTCTGGGTAGCTAATAAATTAGTAAATTATGTGGCTATTCTGTCATTTGTCTTGTCCCAGTTGGCATCTTAGGAAAATACATCTGAACTATTCTATAGTTATTTTGACACTATATTTGACAATAATGTCAGGAAACATATGTAAGGAAAGGGCAGTGGAAAAGCATATTGAAGAAGCGGTAATTAGGACTCAGTGTCTGTAAACAGGATACAACGGGAAAAGAAATTTCAGTGCTGCTTCATTCTCATGCTTTGTGACCTCTTCTCCCAACTTCCCCTCCATTATCTACTAATTAGACATCTATGTATGCCTATGTTATCTATTGACCTAGACTGTAAATTTAAATTCTTTGATATAAGAACATGCCTTTTTGTTTGCAAAATGTCCACCTTTCTTTGAATTGTGTATGTCTCAATTCTCACATGTTACTGGATGGACAGGCACAAGGTATGTCAAGTGGATCATTCAGGAAAGTTGAGAAAGGTGACAAGCAAAAACTAAACCCAAGTCCTTAGTGCCTGCAGTACATGATGGATATAGACTGTTCCAACCTGTGTGGATCACACACTGAAGGAGTGTGAGATGCAGAATTTCCCAGTGCTCTTTGCTAACATAAATGGATGTTCAGGAAAGGAGATCTTGAATGCAATCCCATGTTTTCAATAAGAGTTTATCTCCTCCATAGCCTTTCCATTTCTGAGCACATTCTCCTCATTTCCACTAAAAGTCTCTCCCTTCACAGGGACACCCTTATTCTCTCTCCTCCCTATTTCTTTGTCTTCAAGCCAGTGTCTTTCTGCTTCATTCACATTACAGTGGTACACAGTCACAAGAGACATTGCAGTGTTAGGGCCCACAATGTTTTGTGCTTTGCCCTGCAACTCAAGGGTGAAGAAGACAAGGTAGAAGTGGCATGTTCACAGATGCTGGTTGCCATCCTTTCATCAGTCCCTACCAGAGGGTAGAATCATTTCTCAGAGCCATATTATCTGTATCTTTGTGAGGACAGTAAGATACTTCCGTGAACTCCTCACTTCAAGACATTCAGTGAGGGGGATTTCCAGACACATAATAACCCATGCACATTAATCTGAGACCTCCCACCAAGAATAAGGCTACCAGAGTTCCCAAAATCCCCAGCAAGTAAGGAATTTCCCTAACTCTGTCCTGATTAAAGATGTCTCAGTAAATTTAATGACAGTTCAAAACTGTTGGGAATGGAGGTAGAGTGGTTCTGATGGCACGTGCAAGACTATGTGATTTAAACTTTCTAAATAGACTGTCTTACATGCTTGTCCTGGAGCACAGGTACCACAAAAAACTTGTAGAGCTCCATGGTGGTTTGGTACAGAGCGCTTCTATAGTCCTAGAGCATCACAAGCACTGATCTCTCTCAAACAACTGGAAGATGCAAAATCACCTCCTTTTATAAGACTGACATAGCCCTTCTGCCAGATGTTGTCTTGTTCAGAACAGATTACTTCTTGTATGTCTTTAGCTTCAGTTGTGCATAATAGGTCTCATTATCTTTAAATTAGCCATTAGTGATAAACAGGTATTAGCCATTGAGTGATAAACAGATATAAATATTAAATACAATAAATGTTACATGAAGGAGTCTATTTCTTGAGGCACAATTCTTCTCCCTCCATGAGTAGTTGCTGTACTGGGCTGGAAAAAAACTTCTGGAAATAGTTTCAAGCACTATAAGGATTTACATACAGTGTAAGAAAACAATAAACTAAATCTTTTAGAATGCTTGTGAAAAAAATTACACTGGGTTTCTGTGCTCTTAAGTAGTCTCTGCAGATTTTTTTAGGAGCTCCTTTAAAAATAAAATCCAAAAGAGGAAGATCATATTTTCTGTGGTTTGGAAAGTATTTGCAGTTTTATTTCTTAAGTGTGAGCAAAAGATTAATTTTTCAGGTAAGAAAAAAGGTGATCTTTCAATGAGCATATTGACAAGCAGTTGTGTTTTTCTCCAGAGCTCTGTAATACTATTTTGCTATGAAGAAATTAATAATATTTTTACTGTACTAGTCAATTGTTTTGTAAGTTATCAAAAAAAAAAAATTGGAGAAATTTGGAAGAACAAGTACTGTTTAGTTGCCTTGTTTACAGTATTTCTTTTGATAGATACTATCAAGACATGGCATTCAAAACTTAGAAAGTAACTATCCTGAGAAACTAAAAAGCTGAGGTTATTAAAAAAAAGAAAAAAAATTAGTCAAAATCTGAAGGTCAAGGGAAGACCTTTGGCAACATGAACAGTTAGTGGTTTTTTTCTTACACAGTATTCACAAGTCTGTATTGCTTCTCTGAACAACACCACAGAACAAAACACAACCAAAACAAACAAAATCCCCACAACACCAAGCAAACAAACAAATGAAAAACAAGCCCTAAGGAGAGATTTGAAAACATTTCAAAATAATGGCTATATAGCTATGCAAATTTGGCAATGGATTTTTTCCCAGTTTTAGTGGGCAGGGTGAGGAATCACTCAGAAATGTTTGAGAAGCAAACCAGCAGCTTTGAAAACCCTGAGCTTTAAACACATCTTTCCTTAAGCCTCGAAATCCATAGCGATAGGTGTAAGTCCATATCTATACCTGAAATTTATTAATTCCCTTGTTCTTTCATTTTTGCTGTCCTTTTGAGGATTCATTCAAGTGTCTGAAAGGTAGGTATACTTTGTGCTGTCTTAAATCACTTGTTCTTGTGGCAGTGTTGACCTTCCAAGCTGAAACATATTCAAAGAAACCTTGCAGCTCAGATATACTGGAAGTACTGCAAATTAATGCACTTTCTATATTACCTTAAAACTCTATTGGGACAAGTTATGTTTTTAGATGTGACTCATTTCAGTAATTCTAAATATCTTCTTTGCTAATACATTCAAGATTAATTTATTCCTGGGGTGGAGGGGAAACTCAAAACACATTCTGCCTAGTGCAAATTCTGGGAAAAAAAAATGTTTTCTTATTTAATGAAATTATTCTTTGTTGGTTATATAGTACTTCATTTGGACACATATGTTTTTCATGTGTAGAAGATCATGTCTGTAGCAGAACTATGTAAAGCTATCTAGAAGGACAGCATGAAAACTGGAATAATTTTTATTTCCTAAATTATCCTTGATGTTATACCCTTGAGTTTCAAAATCTTACAAAGTGAATGCTAAGCTTCTGGTGCTAGAAAATCTCCTCTAAAAATAGAGTAAGCACTGGATTGCAAGAGCTAGATTCATGTTCTGCTTGGCTATATTAACCATGGTAGATAAGACATTCCTGGGAAAAAGTGTGTCTGAATAGCAGGATATCCTTAAAGATTTGCAAATATTTTGTCATGAGTAGAGAACCTTGCAGAAATGTATAATTAAGACAAGGTGCAATTAAAGCACGTTTCTGAAAAAGAAGACTCTTGTAAGATCACATTTGTAATTTTCTTGTTCTTTTCTCAACAAATACAGCTACAGAAAATCATTGGGAAGGAAGACGACTTGAAAGCAGCTGGAGATGAAACAGTACTTCAGGTATGAAGTAGATTTTTCTTTACAAAAACATTTTCATATATCCCATGAACTCTGTTATTTTTTCAGAGTTTTTATATAAGTATATAAGCTCAAGTATTAGTGCTTTAATTAAATGAAGGGAATGGTTATTTAGTTTCCATGAGCCTCTGTTTCAAAGTAACTCTCTTCTATTTATGAAAAACTAAGAAAAAACTCTGTATTGCCATATGTGAGTAGAAGGCTTTTCAAATAGAAATTGATAGCTTAAACTTACCCAAGTGCTGCTGTTGCAGGAATATCAGCTTATTCTGAGTTGGTTTGAAGCGTGATTACTGAGATGACAAAGGTAGGGATTACTTTAGTTAAGTCCACTTTCAGAAAGAGATGACGTAGATGTAGACCAGAAGAAACAACCTTAGAGTGTGATCTTCCAACTGGGAAAGAGGTTACACTGTTTCACAGACCTTTAGCAAAGGGTAAATACGTGTCTTCAATGAAAGGGATGGGTAAATTCCTACTCCCTTCTGTCTGTTTTCCCCTGAAGCCAATCCCCTGCAACCTCCCTTCTTCCCAGAGAGAGTCTTTGGAAGCTGCCACTTCTTCTTCATTCTGCAGTCAGCAGAGAGACAAGGTATTCTGTATCCTGGGTGAGACTGAGTGAGACTGAAAACGAGAGAGGAAGTCCTGAGCATGCTGAAAACACCTCTGAGGAAGCTGATGAACCACATTACGTGCAATAGCATAAGGGGAAGTGGCCCCAGGTTGCATCGGGGGAGGTTTAGATTGGATATCAGGAAAAAATTTTCTCTGAAAGGGTGATCAAGCATTAGAACAGGCTACCCAGGGAAGCGGTGGAATCACTGTCCCTAAAAGTGTTCAAAAAAATGTGCAGCTGTGATACCTAGAGTCATAATTTAGTGGTGGACTTGGCAGTGCTCAGTTAATGGTTGGACTTGATGATCTTAGAGGTTTTTTCTAATCCAAAGTATTCCATGATTCTAAGGAGGGGGAGAGTACAGATGGATTATCTCCATCTATTACTGTGAGATGCTGCTTACATCAGCAGCACTACTTTTCTTTCATGCTTGAATTGGATGGTGTAGCTGAAGGATGTTTTTCTCACCAGAAAGTTGCCTTCAGTTGTAAACTTTCAGTTTACATTAGGCATGAGGCAGCAACTGCTCATGTTGAAAGCATTCAATAAGGAATTTGTCCAGTGCTCTGCTTTGTAAACCTATCATACATCAGCAGTTTCTTCAAAGAGTTGCTCATGTTTACTTTTTCACCTGCCTGGGGAAAAAGGGAAAGTGGAAGTATTGCCAACACCTTTAATATTTATTAGGCATAAAGTGTATTCTGGTGCACAAAAATTTTCCTCCCTTAATGTGTATTCGAAGTTCAGTTTAAAATTGTTTGATTGACTAACAACCATCGCTTTTCTTGAACCTTTTCATCAGTCACCAGATTAAAATAGCTAGGATTAATAGGGTTGTCTGTTCCTCAAAACCGATTTCAATTGAGACTTAACTGCCATGACAGTGAAAGAAAAAGGATCTTTATTCTGCATGAATGCACAGCTATAGTATAAAATTTCCAGAAAACTTTGATACAGTTGGACAGATTAGTTATAAACACATAAGGTTATTGTGAGCTAATTAAATACCTGAGCCAGAACGTCTCTCTTTTTTGTTTTTGTCTTGCTTCAAATTTTGTCTTCAGAATTCTCCATTCAGAAAAATCTGAAGTTATTGCAGCCAGAAAATATTATTTAATACAGTTTCTTAAAAGATTATCAATGGAATTACAGTACAAAAGAAGAATTAAATAGCTGTGGAGACTACAGCTAACTTGAAATTCTTCTGATCTCTATAATTCTACTTGGCAAAATCCAGATTGTCACATTTCTTCTAATTTTTATTTTCTTTCCTATCTCAGTCTCCCATGAAAGTTGATTATAATTGTAACCAGTGACTATGACTATACAATGTAGTCAGTGAATATGTTTTTACCCTTTCTTTTTAATAGTTATGGCAGTCAGAGTATTCCTTTTAAACAAAGCAGATGAAACATAAAAATATAGGGTTTAAGTTGACTGTGTTTTTTGAAAGTTGAGATACTGCAATGGAATTTTGGTGTTTGGGATAGTTCTTTATTTCCACAACACTTTCACATTTTGCATATGAGTCTGCTGGATTTTCAGAGTAAATCCAGTCTCTGACACCAGATGGAAAACATCACCAACTTAGGAAAATACAGTTGTCTGCAACTTTATTTAACCAGCAGGTATATCCAGGTGTGTTCCCGTTACGGTGTAAAGAAAGATCCCAGTTATTTATTAGCTATGTGGAGATACCATTTAAAACTCATTGAGTTACTGTATTAGCAAAAGAGAAAGCACTTTGCTGTGCTCCCAGGTGCTTGTATCTCTACCTTTTTTACTGAAACTTTGACTTGCATGCCTAAAATTCAAATTTTCACCAGTAATGGCCCTTGAATGGGATTGCAGTAGACTTGGCTATCCAGATACATATATATTTCAATTGAGGGTTTTTCTTTTTCCAATATTATAATTGGTGCTGGAAGAAAAGCCAAAAAGTCTTCCCAGGCTTAACTGGCCCCATCTTTTGGGAAGTTCCATGCTGAGTTTTGCAGAGCATGCAATCTGCTTCACTCATAGCAGGGGTGCACACACAGTGAAGGAGAGCTGCAGGCAGGCTTACAGAACTGGAACCTGGCTCTTTCTAATTAGATCGAAGAAAATGGCACAGAAGTCAACAGAGGCAGTGACCTCACCCACCTTCCCCACAGGCTAAAGGAAATGCTCCATCTGGCTTCCTAGCAGAACTGTTCTTCACATGAAACATCCAGCTGAACATGTCACTTTGGTTCATGGAAGAGGAGAACCAAACTCCCTGCCTGGAAGTGGTCTAGATTGTAGCAGGAAAGTGCATGAACTGGAAGATTTTGGTGTATTTTGAAAAGGTGTTGCCCAGTGACCAGCACCCATTGCTTTTGTGTTACTGACCTGAGTTCCTTAAAAGGCTGCTCTAACAGTGTGTGATGCTTTAGTGTTCTGGTAGTGAAAACAGTGCTAATGGCTGCAGATATCTCCTGTATAGCCCAGCTGTCTAGATCAGGGACTTTGCTCTCGGGCCCTTCAATTTAGATTAATGAGTTATCAAGTACTTTCCATACCTCTCATTTAATGTGCTTTGTGTAATGGGTAAACTTATAAGCTAATTTTAGCTGTTGTTAGAAAAGGAATGACAATACAGAATGTTCTATATTTGTTCTTGAAATGAAATTAATGTTGGGAAATACATGCGCTGTCTCATTTCCCAATGATTAAGCATATGCTTCTGGATTTCATAATGAACACATTTTCATACAAAGTGTGAAAAATGTGGTTGGAGAGTTTTTCAACATTTAATTAGTAACTGCGAACACAGCTATTAATCTCTTTTAAACAGAAAACCTTTGAACTAAAATTGAGTCTGACTATACGTGGTGTATTTTTAGACCCGCATATGAATAATATCCTATTATTTGTGTATCAGTTGTTTTAACCTGTCTACTTCTCTGTTTGTTTGGGATTTTTTCCCTTGTGGTTCTAGAAGAGGTAAATTAGATTAGTCTTTCACACATTTATCACTGCTTACCTGGTAAGGACAAGGTTTTACACTTGAACCTTCAGACACTGCAGCATTGTGATGCATCTCCTCAGCCACAGGGACTGTGCAGGTCATCATAACTTGCCCATCTGCTCCCTAGAATATCTAATTAGTTTAAAGTTTTCCACCCAGACCTTCAAATTCTGGCTAACCCTGGGCCCAGTGTAACTAAAGACTGCCTGAAACTGGAGGGAGGAAGGTGATGGTAGAGAACTGAGCTCTTCTAGTGCAGTAGTACTCTGTAACAAGAGTGCAACACATCAAATTTTGCAAGACTCTAGTCCAAGACTAAAATTAATATCTCTCCCCAAAGGAGTCTGTCATTAATCTTGTAACCTCTCATTTCAGCTGGAATGCACATTTTTTCTTGACCTGTCTTCTCCAACATAAATATGTATGTTTTCTATTGGATTCTGCTGAAAAGCTTTTAGATACTTTAAACCAAGGAGCACTGTGATGCTCCTGCATGCTTTAAAGAAAGCTCTCCAGACAGGTAAACCTTCTAAAGAATCAAGACATCTGACCACCAAAGTATTAGGGTATTAAAAACCTGTGGGGTCATTTTTTTCCTCATGGACAAGGAAATTATTAAACTAAATATAAAATATGAGCTGATGACATTATAACCTCAAGAGAGAGAAAGAAATATGCTTTTTGACATCTTTCTAGGTACCTATTCTGCAAGTACATTGAATTTGGCTTAAACAGCAAAAGCCTCTCCCACAAGGAATTAATCTAGAAGTCTGTCATGGTCACAGTAGCACTGCTTTCTATTGCAAAGATGTGTAAGGCAAGACCACCCTTTTAGTCTCTGCTATTTAGCCTACTCTGAAGCACTTTCTATTATACAGACAAGCCAGATAGCAGTGTGGGCTCCTGATAGCTGAGGGAAGACATGTGATTTGGCCTTGCATTAGTAGCTCTAGTCTTTGATTCAAAACATTAAGAATCTGGTCATCATCTCTGAAGGCCACCTAATGCATTTGCTTGTAAAAATAGTTGTAATAAACTGGAAATGGTGTACTTAAGTATTCTCAGTTGGCATTTTGGGGTAACTGAAATCTGTGATGGCAGCCTGAACGTGGGTGTGGATGTGTTTGGAGAGCGGGCTGGAAGAGTTGGTCACAGTTCACCGGAGTTAGTTTCAGCACCAAGGGCAAGGAGGTTTGCACATGCTGAGGATGGATGTGCTTGGTCTTCAAGGCCAAGTCCCTGTTGATCAAAACAGCGTACTTCAAAGCACATCACACCTGCTGAGGGGGGTCCTTGTTGTGGAATCTCTACTTCTGGGGGAGAGGAATACTTCTAAAGTAATGCTGTGACAGAGAGGCAGGGCCTGAATTCCTGGGAGGAGCTGTCTCCAGCTGTGCATAGGAGGTGCTTTAACAGACTGCCAGCAGTGCACCCCTCAGGCAGCCTCAGGCTTTGCAGTGCAACAGTGCCATTCCCTGACTGCTTGACACAGTCAAGCCAGTCGCAATAAAACTGGTTTCAACCTGTTTCTATTTGTGGCATAAAGTGTCTCTTACAGCATCTGCTCCCAAATTAGCTTTAGCCCCTTTGGCTGGAAGCCATTTTTATTCTGCACCTCTTCACAAATGTAGGACTGTGGATGATGTGCTGAAACCTAAGGATGTCCATGAAGTTGCACATTATTCATTACTAAGGGTACAGCAGAGAGGTTCCGTGGCATTAGTTGTCATTGAGAAACAACTCATCCCACCAATAATGGGATGTTGTTGAATACTGGATATAAGTTGTTAATTGTTTAGAAACTGTTCCATCGGACTTCTCAGATGTTATCTGTTATATCCTCTGTAGAAACAGTTGTGCACATTTTAGCCCTTCTGCATCAGACTTTGAACTCTACCTAGTAAGAAAGTGTGTTGCAAAACATTAAAAAGCTTGAGTATGGATTTAAATCACGATGCAAGTTGCTTCATCATAAAATATGTTGTTTCATTCTGGGGCCCAGCTGAGAGTGTCTGGATTTCACCAAAAAGGACTGCTTTTGGAGATCTAGTCTCCTGGTCCCGCTAGTTTGCCTCTTTACAGTTCCTTTGACTGACTGTAACTGATAGGGTTAATTTCATAATGGATACTTCTTTAAACCTTCTTCCCAGAACTGAGTAGTAGGATATATCTCAACATCTTGGAGACTCTCAATAGAGAGTCATAGAAATCATAGAAAGTTTGAATTCTCTTGAGCAGTGTATGAGGGTAGGCTGGGGTAGAAGTCTGGTATGATGAATTGACAGAGCTAGCAGCTTAAAAACTAAGAGCATTTCAGAGAAGTAGACTCAGAAAAATTTGCAAGGATTTAGTCTTACCTTTGGAAAGATTTGGGACATCACTAGCAGACAGAAAAGAAACTAAGATAATGTTCTCCTTGCCTGACCTCACTTTTCTCCCTGTTCTTCCATCTACTCACTCTGTGTTTTAGATTAAAAAAAAATTCAATCCAAAATATGTATTATTTTTACAATTTTTATTGAAACAAGGCATTGCACAGCAAATACCATCTCCCAGGAAGCAAGCACGAGAACAAGAAACGAATTGCAGATTTTAATCATGATGAATGCTTCCCAGTCATGCCTCAGGCAAATTCTGCAAGGAAAGGTGGTAAGAATCTAGAGACAGTAAGTCTATTAACATTTCAGATGAGTTTTGAAAATCAGTTAGGTACATTATTCTGAAAATCCCGTCTCCCTGTGCGGTAAGTTTCTTCTCAGTGGCACTTGTTGGTACTTGCTGCAGTATCAGGTCCTAAACGTCAAAAGCTCAGTGGGGAGCTACAGGGTTAGGTAGGTCTGTGCCCATGACTCAGTGTTTGCAGCATCAGGCCTCTTATGTTAACAGCCTGCGTAATGTAATAAGGAAATAACTGTTGTGTTATCTGATCTTGCTTAAAAAGGAATAATTGCATAATTCAGCAGTTCATGGTGCTTTTGAAAAGTGTAGGAGGCGTTAACATTACTCTAGGAAAATTAGCCTATGTTTGTAATATGTACACATGTGTTTCTAAGTTCACAGACTTGTGTGGCATCAGATTGTGTGGTCTCTGGGATTCTTTGTCTGACCCTGGAACATGTCTGAGTTCCCCAGTTGAGATACATGTCCCTGCCCCCTTCTGGGCTTTTATCAAGATGAAACTAAGAACATCTCAGATTCTTTCTCCACTCTGTGCCTCAGCTTTCTGTAAAATGCACAGTTCAGAAGGGTTCTATGGTGCACCCTCCCAGGGCTGAAGGTGCCAGATACACCAGAATACAAATTTTCACTCAATTTAGATAGTGACTCTAAGCTCCCAGTCTGGTCCCCTTTGCAGCTCTAGGATTAGGTTACCATTTCATTCTCATTGCCAAGACATTCCAAGTGGAAGTTATTCTTTTACCTAAGCTCAGGAGGGTGAGGTGTTGGAAATATTAATAGAACTCTCATTATCTTCTAACAAAGATTTGTCATGTTGGTACTAATTTATACAGTTCAGCAGCAAAAGCTCCTAATGATTCTGTGGACTAAAAGGAATTATGTACTAACATGTTGTTTAATTTAATAGCATTAACGCTAGGAAAAGCAATTTTTTTAAATTTTACCCTTAAGCTGTAGTCTCTGTGGTCTCCTATTGCATTTTATGCTTTAAAGAGATGTACTGTTTTGTAGTTTTAAAATACATTTAACTCTCTCTAACATAGTATTTGGACATCTGCCAATTTCACTGTGGAATTCCAACTGATAAAGAGGGTAGCCAACAAGTAGGTGCATATTTGCTATTAATTCAGGGATAGGCTTTGTCATCTTAGATAAGATGAGGTAGGTATTGTTTGTATGTCTTCTTCTAGCTCGTAACTAGAGAAAAAGAAGAAAAAACTTTCTGTCACAGACTTAGTTTTTAAAAGCTTATTTTCAACCTAGTTTTTTCAGTTTGTTTTCAATACAACACTGACTGTAATATGGAGTAATAAAATTGGAAGCATTAAATTGCATAATCATGAATTCAGTTTTTTAAAATTACATCAGCAAATTTATTTCTTGCGTTTTTCAAGTTTCCTTTAAACATGTAAGCAAAAAGCACATTAGAATCTGGCTGCACTGAGGGATATGTGGATTCTTCTCTCTTTCTTCTTAGAAAACTTTGCATTCTGATATAAATAGTTTGGGTTTGAATTTCAAATAAGCATACGTGAATGTTTGACTTTTGACTTTCAAAAAAGCATATACCAATGTTTATGCATCAGTCTTCACAGTAATCTGAATTGTTTAAACTTCAGAAGGATGGATCTTGTGGGTATTTAAATATTCTTTGCCTGCAATTAAATGATAAAAGTTTGCATGTGGCTTGAAGAGGTTTTTTTCTAGGTTCACTCGTACATAACTCATATCACTGGCATTTGGTGAATTGTAGCTTGCAGTAGAAATAAGGAATGCTTTAACTGTGAAATAACTGTGTCACATATGCAGTAAGCATGAAACACAGTGGACTAATGGGACTTGTTATTGATGACGCTGAAAGCTAAATAACCATTAGTATTAAATCTTATGAATAGACTCTTGTCTTTCATCTTACCTCTTCAAGAAGATAAAAGACACAGAGGCTATTTAGATGTCATAAGAATAGTTTGCTGAAATCCCCACAGACTTACCAAAAAAAAAAATCTCTCTTCGTGTTGCTTAGCGTTTTGTTGTGTTCAAAGAAATGCCAGTGTGCTAGTGCTGAAAGAAGAATTATGTGTGGGTTTAGGCTTGTTAAAGATGCTGTTGAGTTGAAACAATGTGCACCCCTTCTCTGCAAAAATTTCTTCTTTGGTTTTCAAAAATACATAGAACAATCTCTAACATTGAAAACTTCCAAGAAGCCTCATAAGACCATATTATAATAGAGCATTGTCAATGTTTGTATTTTCCTAGATTCATTTATAAGACTATTGTATATGTTTTAAAATGGCTGTAACACATTAGAAATATCTAACTGAATTTTTTTAGAGATACTAACTTTATTTAAATCTTCTATTCACCTAAGAATAAAGATTTTTAAAGATTTAACTTACAACCTTCTCCATTTTAATAATAAAATACACTGACAGTGGTTGTAATTTGTCCTTATCTTTCATACAGAATATTTAGAAACAGAACTTACAATACACCGTTAGCAGTTGATGTGGAAGTGTTGTTCAACTCTGAGATCTTGTGTGATAGCTTTGGGAACAGTAATTAATTTGCAAGTACCTCTTGTGAAATTCTAGTTCAAATAAGTATTTCTAAATATGTGGTGAGTATGTATCAATCATACAATGCATAACAATCATACTGGTTTTTTGTTTTATAGGAAACAGAACTGGAAGACTCTGGTGTTAATACTATGCTGCTGGTACATTTCTTTGGAAAGGAAGGAAAGCAAAAACTTCGCTATTCTGAGTTTTTCAGGTATTTTTTCAGCTAGACAAGCCTAACAGGAACCAGTCTTTTTCCTATCCCCTCTGCTTTGCACCAACACTGGCATTAATCTGATCTCACACTGAGCTGATTCAGAAAATTACAACAAAGTAGAGGTTTTTCATGATTTTGCATGATTGAATTTCCCATTTAGCTCCTAGAGTCTGCTGTCTGCAGGAGCTGAGCACCATAACTCCAGAGCAGCAATGGGCCTGGAGGCTGTGAGGGCTGAGACTCCCGTTCTTGGCGGTTCTGTGGTGGCATACCTTAAAACAATGTGATTCATGAGTATTTTTCTTGACCAAATCATCCAAAAAGTGACTTCTAATCAAATAAAAAATATTTTCTGATCTGAGATACCCCCTTCCCTATTACAGCTAGCATGGTAAGCTGTAGGCAACTTATCCACTTGCTTCAAATTCCAGCTGCTGTTGAAGCTTTACCTGTGCCTTTTCCTTCACCCTTTGAACTACTTTTGCAATGGGACTATGCAGATACCTGTTTGAATCTTGACACACGCCTCCTAGGATGACATCAAGAGAAGATTATCTACATCACTATATTACCTTTTCTGCAAAAATTATCAGTCCTTTACAGACTGCAAAAATAAAGTAGAATAATGTGTTTTACTTCAGTTTATGTTCAGAAATGGAGGATGTGTGTCAGCCCTCTTAAAAATGAACATTGTTGCAATCAGTAGACTATAAAGTGTTCAGCTCCAGTGGCTCTGGTACATACCAGTCTTCAAATAAACAGTCTTTCTCTTTTGAAGACCTCAGCTCAGTAGGAATCTAAGTGAGTAAAATAAGTTTAAGACGTCTGCAGCTCCCTTTCCTGTAAATACCGTAGATCCTCTCAGTGAAACAAAAGGCAGAGAGCACCAGTAAAAGGTTGTGTTTGCATATACAGTGTAAACTGAAAAGCCTCGGGTTTTAGATAAAATCCTACATTGACCCAATGAGGCATGACATTGATGAAACTATGTACCTAGTACATTCAGAACGCATAGGTTAAAGACCTTTGCCCGCCACACAGATAGAGGCCTGTAATCAAAATCAAACTCCCACATCTTGCTCTTAAAATTTGTGGGATAAGTGTAAGGTTTAATGCAGGTAATTTTTCAACAGTGGCAGTTATGTTTCGTAGAGCTGGAATGTGCCTCTTTATCACTGCATAGACACTCCATCTCAGTTGCAACATGACAGTGAAGTTTGTTTAACACGAAGAAAGGTGAATAAAAGGATCGCTGTCTTTTTAACCTCTGTGAAGATATCACCTTTCACATTATTTTATTTGCAAGTAAATCAAGCACATCATTTCTGGCTTCCTATTGTTCAGAGAAAATGTGATTTCTATCTGATGGCCTCTCATAACACTTTACCTTATGCGGGAAGCTATTGTTGGCTGTTTGATCAAAGTGCCACGCTGTTTTTACAAGAGATGACTGATGAGCTGTACAGACATAGATCATTGTCAAAAGCAGAAAATAATGATGGTAAATGCTTTTATCATTTTCCAAGTTCTTGCTTAGAAAGCTTTTCTATTGATCAGTGTAGTACCGAGTAGAAAGTAGAGGTGATTAGGTTTGATTAGGACACACTAAAACTTGTCACATTAGGTAAATACACAGATACTGCTGTGCTGCGGAGTCCTTGAAACTTGAAAAAAAAAAAAAATCAGGAATGCTCTCATTGTGAAATTTCACTGTACTTACATGGGAATTCTGAAAGCTGAGACTAGTGTTCTCATCTCATTACTTACATATATTTTCCTCATGCTTCAGTTTTGGCTTCCTCAAGCTTTTCAGTTTGGCTGGATTAAAAATCCTTTGGTAAGTGTGCAGCCATCTGTATCTACATGTACACCAGTGTTGTCCAACCCTTTTAGCCCACAGTCCAAACATTTAAAAAATGTCAGACAGCCACAGTCAATATACCAAGGCAATTAATTTGTCCTGTTCTCCTTTCTTTGCATTCAAATGACACAAAGAAAATGGAAACTGTCTACATTTCTTCAGGCAAGGTGAGACTGATAGAAGCCAGCTCTTGTGCCTCCCTTCCTACTGCCCTGAACACAGGAGGCACGCTGAGTGTAGGGATGGAAAATGGCTTAAGCATCTATCTCCAGCTTGCTGTATGGTTCTTGGGAAATCATATGTTTGTGATACACACTAGAGTTTTTTATACCAAGTGCAAAGAATGAGACCATGAAACAGAGTATCATTTTGGGCTGCTGGGAGCATGGATGTAAAGAAACAATCTTGTCATAGTTATTTTGTGTCTCTAGTAAAGCTCTTTTTCATTATTCTCCAGAACATAGTGAAAACAGCAGCCAAAGATGCTCCTCTTCATTCTCTGCTGAGCAGCATTGGTGGGACACTCATGTTGTTCTGCAGCTGGAACTGCTTAGAAGCAGTAAAAGCAATGCAAGATGTACATTATCCTATGTGTTTCCTGTAATAACAATATGGTATCAGAGATCTTAAAGCCCAAAGGTAGGACTCAGGGAACACATGTTCACCTGCAGACTTCTAGATCATTTCTTGCTAGTTTCATTGTCCTTAATATAAGGACAATACAGTAATTATTAATAAGAATTTACAACTTCAAAAGCAAGAGCTTGTTTCCCTGGCTAAGGTTAGGAAATGTAAATTTCTGGAGTAAAATTATATTTATATACATCACTACTAAAGGTGTTGCCTTCTACAAAGAAAGTAGATTTAACAGAAAAGACCCTAATCAGGTGAGACTTTATTCTCAGAAGATCTGAACAAGTTTCTATTTCAGATTACCACCACTCATTTTTACACCTCAGCAATAATGTCATCTTCTAATACCAGGACTTGTCTTAGAGAATGTCAGACTTCAAACATGAAGCCAGAAGTTTCCCAGAATTCCAGGCTTTTTATTGTTTTGTATGGATTTACCCCCATTTTTGATAGAGAAATAATTTTTGGTCTTTTCCTTCCAAAACATAATTTTCATTTGTGCTTTAATTTCCAGCTATATTATATGTACTGTTTTTTATTCTGAGTAGAAAACTATTTAGTATTCTAGATATAGCAAGTATTTCTTCCTGACAGACACTATTTTTTCCCCTGAAAAAAGTCCCCATGTCTCCTACTGATCTTATTTAAGTATGTTTAATCCCAAATAAAAGAGAAGGCAGTATTTCACTGCCTAAACTATTTACAACTGCTGTGATTTGTTCCTGTAATCCGTCCCCAAGCAAGCTTAAATCTCTCACAGTCTTCTTGAAGGGGAAAAAAAAGTGCAGAACGTGTGGAAAAAACTCTCTGATAGCTGTATTTTTTCCTGGGATGTCTTACAAAAAAGTACTTCCCAGTATGGTTAAATAATGGGCATCTTTTAATCATATAAGGAAAGTTAACATTTCAAATCCAGTTTATGGCATTTTCTTACCTGATTTGTTGCTTCCAAACTTTTCATAGGTTAATAGAATTTTGCACCAGAAATATTCTTTAATAGTGATCCCTTTTTTATTTCTGCTTTAGCTTGAAGGTCACAAATTGTATAACCATGCACAAATCATGCCTTTTCCCTGCCTACCCTGTTTCTTTTCTTCAGTATTTGAAATTCCTTGGTACATTTCATTTGAGACCTTCTAGTGCAACCAAGATCAGGCAGCGAGGAGGTGGAGACAGCAACAAAATCTGGCTTCATGATATTCCTATCATAACTCAATCTGAATATCTCCCAAATACTTAGGAAAGAGGTTGAGAAAAGTCTATTTCTTCCTTTCCTATATACTTAGCAAAAGAATAGCTTGATTAGTTTCTACACAGTGCTTATAAATGAAAGGGTTGGTTTAGAAATACTTATGATGATAGTAAATCAAAGAGGGGTTTGTCTGTAATTCTGAAAATGGTGAGATTGATTAACTGTCTTAATGCTTGCAAAACTGAATTTATGAGCATAGATCTAAATGTTCTCCGAAGGTTAATGTCAAGCCTTTATGATATTTTCTGTATTGTTGTTTGAGTCAGATAGCAAAAAGGCAACTCTCAGCTGGTTTGCAACAGCCTTTTGGTGCAGAGGGAGTTACCAATTCTTCAAAAGGACTTCAGTGTCCAAAGAGGAGCCAAAGCAGGGTATAAATGCAGGGGTGTTATATCCACCACTATCTCTGTTGTTAAGTTTCCTTCCTACAAATCAGCGCAACAAGAACTGCTCAGATCTGTACTAGAGTGTTAAAGCTCTGCACAGACTGTTCAGGTCAAGAGGTGGAAACATTTCCTTTAATGTGTCATTCTACTATTTTGTGTTCGGTAAAGAATACAATGGTAGCACTTCTCCAGCTGGAGGGGGAATAGCTGCATTCCTGAGGTCTCCCTGCTTTTATTACGTTTTCACTTCTATTTGTGGTGCTTTAACACCATTAAAGCTGAGTTGCCAAAAAGTCTTGAGAGACTCCCTCTTTCTATAGTAGAGCACATTACAAAATGAGGGATAAGTCCTGATAAGGTTTCTGGAT
Organism: Myiozetetes cayanensis; assembly: GCF_022539395.1. Lineage (NCBI taxonomy): Eukaryota > Metazoa > Chordata > Aves > Passeriformes > Tyrannidae > Myiozetetes > Myiozetetes cayanensis. Next base: position 43,877,798 of record NW_026087742.1, on the reverse strand, counting down.
GCTGTTGTAGCACGATAAGGAATTTGGCCATTGGCCTTCAATGTGGGTGTTTTAGAGAGTGTGCATAAAATGGGTTATCTTGAAGAAAGTACTGTCTGTTCTCAGCCTTTTCCCCATCTTATAAATTTACAGTTTGCCTTTCATTTTTATTTGGAAACTTAGGGTTTGCTTTTATTTTCAACCAACGTAAGAGTATTCCCAGTGCAATTATTTTTTAATTGTAGAGCAGATCTACAATCAGAATCCTGTTCTTGTAGTTGAATTCTGACTCCCTTCAATGTTCCCAGTCAAGTTCCCACTGACTTTGGGAGAGCAGGAATTTCATTCCTATGCTTGTTTTTCCTAATATCTGGATAAATTTTTGAGGATTTTCCAGCTGAAACTCATTGCACTGTGATCCAAAAGATATAAAAGCAAGTATTCCTAGTGGTGTCTTGACATTTATGTATCCAGTTTTACTTCCTAACCAGAAAGTTATTTTTAATAACTTATAATAACTTTCACTTGAAAAAAAAACTCATTAGGATTTTTAACTCTCACATCTGGGAATAAGAATGACCTAGAATGCTGATGCGATGATTCACAGTATTTTAATTTTTTTAATATGGGGAACTATCACATAAATTTAAAATTGCCCATTTCAGCTGGTACTCTGAGTAGCATTTGATACAGCAGGAAATCTTCCCACTCTGGCTTGCCAGGAGCAAGCCTACAAGTTGAAATGAACTTTGATTAGAAGAGGGTGAAGAACCACGTGTGTGTCAAAAATGCCACAGCCAAAACCTTCACTTTCTGCTCTGGCTTTGCTGCCCCTTTCAGCTGGCTGATGTGTGCAGCTTGGTGGGCCACATGCTCCTTCCTTATCTTGTAGAAGTCATTGATCTTTCAGCTCTCCTGCCTTTATTGGGTCTGGCTAGAGGGCAGGTCACCAAGGCTTTTCTACTTAAGGAAATGCAATATTCAGAAAAGGTGGAAGAGTATGTTTCTGTGTGTCATCACCTGTGGCTACTGACCAGTAAAGCAAATGAGAGTGAGTTAGCTCCCCAAGATAAATAGCTCAAGACCTTAGGTCTGTTGCAAAATGTATCTACCTTTCATAGATTAAAAGCCAAGAAAATAAAACATAGTGTCTTGTTTCCCTATATCCAGGTTTTAGGCGTATTTCTGTAAGTGATGTCATTTTCAGCAGTTTTCTTCCCCCAGACCAGACATTACAAGGCTTAGAAACTACACTCAGAGATACTGTTCAGCACAGTGACTTCCAGCTAAGTACAAGCCACACATCCCAGATGCCACCTACTCCTTACCCGTGATGGCCACTCTCAAAATGCAGCCAAGTGGCCCTAGTCAGTCTCTGCTGGACTGACTCCGTGCCTGGTCCACATGCCAGGTCCATGCTGTTCTCTGCCCCTGCACCTCAGCCTCCCTTCCCAGGACCCAGGGGGACTGTTGCAAGCTGTGGGTGCAGCAGGGCCACTTGTGCCAACACTTGCAGCCGGGCTGGTCTCCCCGGCACATGCTGACTGCGGTGCTGGCCAGAGACAGTGTCCTCGTGAGTTAAAGGAGCTGGGTTTGAAAAGAGAAGAGTGCCAGCTGTGGAAGTCAGCTCTTGCTGGTCTACAAGACAAGGGGCTGCCCGGTCACACTAGTGGCACTAACTGGTCCTCTGGTGTTTCATCTCCTTGTGAGAGGGAGAGTCGGGGGAGTTGAAAGTGCGTCAGGTCTTAAGGTTGACTCTGGAGGAGTATACCTTAAGTGTTTGACTATACTGTGAGAGTCTTGTAACCCCCCTTTACTAGACCAGAAAAATACATGAATAAAATGTGAGAGCATATTGTACCCCCCTCAGTATTACCCTACTTAAACTCTAGCCTGAAACTTAAAATCATAAACTTAAAATCATCTCCGCTATAAGGCTTTCGTTTTACCTGCATGTCCTGAGCTGTGAAGCATTTGTTTGCCCTTCATTTGCACGTGCAGCTCTATCTATTAGAAGAAAAAATTCAAGAGAGAGCTCTTATGCCACAACAGCAGTCTTCAGCTAAGCCCTTACAGACTTCACAGAGCTTCGAGCTACTAATTGTCCAAGTGATCTCATTAAAGAACTAAAGATAGCTGTGTGGACTAAAATGCCTTAATTTCAAGGGAAAGAATTCAAACCCAGTGAGGCCGTGCAAACACTGATGAGCAAATGAGCCTCTGCTGATATTGGCTACACAGACCCTTAGCTGTCCTCTTCTCCAACTAATTGCTTCATCCCAGTGTAGGAGTATTTCATTCTCTCCTGTCAATAATTTCTGCAACTCAATAAAGCAGGGTTCTTTCAAAATACTAAAAGTACTCTGGCAAGCACCACTGTTTTTAAAAAGCCTTTATTTAAAAAACATCACTTGTTTTTGGATTGCCCCATTTCTGAAGTGGAAGTTATCAGATGGATCACACAATATTGTTTTTTGCTTTTTCAAAATTAATATTAGCCAGAATAAATTAATGGGAATTAATGGCCATGTAGACCAAACTGGGGAAACTCAAAGCTCCAACTCTCCTTACAGTTCCAGCTATGTACCTATACTTGCTTCTTGTGATACTTTTCTTCCCAAATGAGTGGGTATCTCTAAAAAACCTTGATGTTCACCCTTTCTTTTTTCAGCCAGTTCTCTTCTTACCTTCCTGCAACATCATTTTCTCTGCTCTTCTGAACTCTGTACATGTGAATTATAATCCTCTCTAATCCATCCTCTAGTGAGTGCAGAACTGATTTGCCAAACCTCTGTATGCAGTTATAATCTTTGAGGCTTTCAGTCATCTTCTCCTGTAGTGATGATTTCAAGTTTCCTCTTTTCTTTCACCTTGGTGATTATTAGGGCCTCATCTTTCTAGGCACTTTCCAACCCTGTCATTCCTCTCCTATTAATATGAAATCTCATAAATCATGTGTCAGGCCTTTAGTTACCATGTCCCTTTTCATCCATTCATTATGCTGCTGCCTTACCAGTTATTTTATCTCCTTATCAGTGCGTTTTTAAACATTGGTAAAAACTAGATGACATTGGCAAGTTCTCCTGGCGGCAGCCACCTGTGCGGGCCGAGAGCGTGCCCTGCTGGTGCCGCTGTGGAAATGCAGCCCTGGGAATTAATCCACACGCGCCGGTAAAATCAAAGCAGCGGTGTTTTAAACAACGGTGTTGGTGCGTCTCCAGTTCAGAGACACTGCCTACTGCATTTAGTAGCCGGGGTAGTGTAGTGATACAGTGATGCGGATATAAACTGTTGGATTATATCTGCTTACACTTACAGGTTCATGGAAAATCTGCAAACGGAAGTCCAAGAAATGGAATTCATAAAGTTTTCAAAGGGTTTGAACGTCATGAGGAAAGAAGACTTTGCGGCATGGTTGCTGTACTTCACTGATGAGGACAACAATGAAATTTACTGGCAGAATGTGAAAGACAGAATTGAGGCGGGAGAGGTTGGTACCCAAAGCTTGCTCTGCTTTGCTTTGCTTCCTTCTTTGTATGTACATATTTTCATTGAATGTGAGTATCTAATAAGGTAACTAGTTAACAAATGAGTTACTGCAGCCCTTGAATTTTATGCAAATAGGGACTGATAATTTGATAGCTGAGAAATCAAGTACTGACAATGAGTAGGCAATCGCACCTAAACACTAACTCCTACCTGATTTAATGAAATAGAATTATTGGGATTTGAATGTATTATTCAATATATATCACCTGAATTCTGTGATACTCTAGAACATCAGCTTGGAAGAATTCAAGACTTTCTGCAAGTTTACGAATAACCTGGAAGACTTTTCCATCGCCATGCAGATGTTTACTGTAGCAAATCGTCCTGTGAAACGGGGTAAGTGCTGTACACCTTTGGTTTGGGTTTTTTTAAAAGAAAAAAAAATGCATTTTTTTATGGAATTAATATTTGGTGGGCTCACGTGAAAAAACGTGAGGGAGATATGAGAAGGTGGCAGGAGAATTACACATTCTTGAGAGAGAGGTGCTTGGATGGAATTTGAACCAAAAAAGGCCAAAACTGTGGGATTTACAACTTCTGACTCTCATCACTAGTTAGTCCAGCCTTCAGGAAGTTTCACTTCTGTAGCCTCTGTGGGTGACTGTTCTAGTGCTTATCTACTCTCATCATGGAGATTTTCCTCTTCTGTGTCAAACCCTTGCTGCAATTTACAGTGATTGTGTCTTACCTCTGTGCACCTTTGAGAAAATGGGGCACTGTCTACTCTATAAACCCTTTGAGGCAGTTGAAGGCTGGAGCAAGATTCCCTTACACTTCTGGTCTTCCCAGCTCCCTCAGCTTCTTTTCTTCCATCATGTGCTTCTGTTCCAGCTGAATTCATGGTTCTCCTCAGTCTGGTTTAACAACATTTTTCTTCTGTGGTGGGAGACAGATTTTATTTGCACAAGGCATACAAAGAGTGGAGAGGAAAGAGGGTGAATTAATGGTGAAATAATAGTCATAAGTGAGATGCAAGAGTTTAACTCAGTTCTCTGTTAAGTATCCCATTTTTAAGTGCCAAAGGATAATGAGGCCATCAGCTGGTGTTGACTCTAAAGGTTTTTCCCTGTAAAAACTCGTTCCTAACCAACAAGCAGTTGTGACTCTGTTTATGCACTGAACCACATTGTGATCAAAAGCAGTCAGATGCTGAGGTAACTCACAGATGTTACATTTCTACATCTCTAATCCTTTCCTGAATCTCACTAAATTCTTTGTCTTGCTGTTTGCATGTGTGTACATGTGTGTATTCACACACATATGAATATTGATCTAGAAATAAGACAGTGATTTAGTCCTTCTTTTTTATTCTAGACTTCTTTTTCTTCTGAGTTCACAACTCATCTTTTCTCCCAGATAAGATGGCCCTTCTTAGTTTGAAGATTATTATACTCCACTGTTGTAGATCTTTCTCCTTTTTTCATTTCTTGTTATATTCCAAAAAAAAGTACATTTCTGTGTCTGGATTTGACTTTAGCATCAAGAAATGAAACAGTTAACATGTTTCAAAAGACAAAATTAAGACTCTACTATAATCATCCAATATGTCATGTCCTTTTCAAATTGTGGTATATCCTCTTGCAAAAGGATTTTCAATTAAATTTTATTTAAAGCAACTGTAAATTCTACATTTATTACGTTAGGAATTGTTGAAAGAGATAAAGATGAGAGCTAAGTTAGGAATGCTATTTCCTTTAGTAAGCTTCAGAACTAATCATATTTATAGCACTATCTATAAAAAGCACTTGTTTCTGAAAGCAGAACCATGTTAATACTATATTTATGACTTCATTGGACAACTTGCTGTAATAATCTACAATACTGCTATACTTTAATAACCTCCAGTCCCTTCTTGAAATTCACACTTTCATGATGCCTTCAGAAATGCAGCCAGTTCATATGTTGGGATTGTGCTTACTGTAATAAACAACAGTCCTTTCACTCTTACAATCTGCTGTTTTACAGCATCCCTATATTTCATCATCTTCCTTGAGTCAAAACTCCAAATTCTGTACACCAAAAGTGGGGATAGTGGGTTATTTCTGTAGGGCACATGGCAGTGTAAAGACAGAGGCAAAAAAGCTGAAGACAAAAGTAGATCTTCAGAGAGATGTGCTGGCTTTTTCTGCCACAAATCCCCATAAACTCTTCAACCATATTTTAAGAGAAGGTAGCCTGCTTCTTTAAAAAACAGAACTGCAGGTATATAAAGCCATGTGCTGTAAGAAGCATGTTGACCATTTGATGGTCTGTGTTTCTACAGAGTTGCTGAGGAGATTTTTGGTTGAGGTGAAGTTTTTATTTTATCTCATAAAATACTGTTCTCTGAGGAGAAGAGTTTTCTTGCAGAATGAATTGGCGTGAAACTGGTTTGAGATAAAATGGTAGGGTTTTTTATGAGATCATAGTAAGGCAAGTTATCCTCCCTATGCACAGGTAGCAGCCAAAAGTATGTAAGTTTTTAGCATGCAGCTATTTCTAGAAAAAAATTATTACTGTTACTTGAGAAGTAGTGCATTTCAAAAGTTTATCATAAAATTAATAAAGGTAGTGTTACAGAAGATGAAGCAAGCTCAAGAACACATGAACTGAGACCTCCTAATAGTTTAGTAGTTCACACATCCCAAGTCATCCACTTAGGATACCCATGAGACATTGTAAATGTATATATTGTAAATTATATGCTTTTAATTTTCTTTACAAGTTCACAGTCAGCTGTGATGTAATATTATGTCTTTACTAGCTGAGTTCAAGAGAGCAGTGAAGGTGGCAACAGGACAAGAACTCTCAGATAATGTTCTGGATACCATCTTCAAGATTTTTGATCTCGATGGAGATGACTGCCTCAGCCACAGCGAGTTTCTTGGAGTCCTGAGGAACCGAATTCATCGAGGTTTGAGGGTAACAAGCTGATTTAATTGTTTTTAAATACCACAGACAATTGCTACAACTATCTTGTAAACACTTGTAGAAAAGAAGTAGACTTAATGAATAGGAAAAAAATATATATTTTAAACTGGATATTCCTTACTGCATATGAATCTGGGAGGAGTGCTGCCACCAAGAACTTGTTATTACACATGTGAACTACGGAAGCAGCAGCACAGCATTACATATTGTATTTACATAATCTGGGAATAGGAGTCTTCTTTGTGTAAATGCTAAACACACTCTAACTTTATTAACAGGTACCGCAACAGCAAGGCATTCAAGGTTACTGGAAGTGTGTGAAAAGAGAAAGCATTAAAGGCGCCAAAGAAGTGTGGAAGCAAACTGGGAAAAGTCCTTTTTGAAGCAGTCCGTTGTTCTTTTGTTATAAGTGTTGTTATTTAGGGGAGTTTGTCTGTCCTGTTTATATAACAGCTGGATCAAAAATACTCCTTTTTTAACCATAGTTAAAGTTTAATCAACCCAGACTCTAATGCAATAATCTTATTATCCAGTTCCAGTGCAATCAGTTTGGTTTACAGAACTATTATCACTTTTGACCTCCATACGGAAGCACTCTTGTTCTAGGGAATAATGCCATTTACTGCTCTGTGGACTCTGACCCTGCACTGTAGGGCACAGAATACACAGGATTTAATAGTGACCCCAGGCAGGAACATCACAGCAGTAGTATCATCTCCTGTTGAAGGAGTGAACGTCATCTCAGTTAGCCACTAGCACAGCAGTTCTCCTTCTCTGGCAAGGGCAGAGGTCCAAAAGGCAAAATCACTGGCACAACACGTTTTAATTCAAGTTATCCTGTATGAAAAAGGAAAATTCACGTGGTTCACTCTCTCATTATTGTGATCTGTTCATGTGCAGGTTCCTGGTGCCTGATCCCACCAGATCCTGTGTGGATGTCTGGTTTGTCTACCTTCATGATGATTAATCATGACAATTAAACTGGAAATACAAGACTGTTGATTCAGGCTTTAAAAGTTGTACGTTGATCAGTGAATGTGCATCGAACTCTCTCAGGCCTCTTCAACAAATACTAAAAATGAGAAGCAAAAATCCTCATTCTATCATAAGCAGTGGTAGCTACAATTTGACTCATAACTATTTTACTCTAATTATATTGTGGAAGATGAACGTGTAACAAATAGTTGCTTTATCTTACTAAAGGTTGTGACAGGGAATGCTGCAGTATCTCAGGAATTCAAGGTTATAATAAACAAGTGTTGGGGGATGAGTCCAATGAAAAAGTGAATACAAGTGTTTATTACTCCAAATGCGAAGTTAGACCTAAGATCTTAAACAGCAAAACAAGGAACAAATCAGAACTAACATTTAGCAATTACAGATGAACATTTTTTAGCTGTAATGTAATGTGCATCTCTGTGTACACAGGTGTGCACGTTACATGTTTTGTTTTTCTTACAGTTTCAGGAGCCGAAAGTCCTAGCTCCAGATCACTCTTCCTGGTTGGCTACTATGTATGGGAGATAGACTTATCTGTAAAGGTTCTTCCTCTTTCCACCTCTCAGTTGTCTGACTTGTCTTGGCTGGAGTGAGAGCTTAATCTTCAAGACAGGTTTGTGATAACAGAGATAATAGACTCAAAAGGTGAACTAGGGAAATGTCTCACGAGAAACAACCAAGAAATCTCACCAGTCAGTGAGGAAGTATCCATTCCTTTTTTGCATATGTTGTTCTCAAAGTTGTAAATAAGCTCAACAGGAGGTGTTTTGTTGTGATTTCTTTGGATTTTGGTGGGGTGAGTCTTGAAAAAAGGGGAAACTTCTATGATAGATAAGACATCAGAGCATGTCCCCTTGGAGGAGGGACAGGAGAGGATGCACTGGGATGCCAAAAAGATCCCACCTAAGGTGTACTGAGATTACAGAGAGTGTGTTTGGTGTGTTGGTAGCTGTCAGGCAGCTTTGTGCTGAGGAGAAGCCCTACAGCGTGAGCCTTGGCATGGTGGTCTCCAAAGGAACGGAGCAAGAAGCCAGCAAAGCACCTCTTCCATCCACGGCCTCAGCTTGGAGCTTTGATTTAAATAGTGTTAAGGGAAAAATGCTTGTATTCCTGTCATCTTTGAACATGAACCCACAACGAGAGCATGCCTATGGGGGCATACTGAGACTGGCTAGAAGATCAGGCACCAGTGACCACAAAGGATCCCTTTTCCCCCAGGAAACAATCCAAATGAAATAAACAATTTAGAAGCGATCCAAATGCTACTGCTACACCTCAGCCTCCTCCTCTCAAACTGAACTCATGCAGGAAAATATCAGATGGCTGGTTTACTTTGTGTGTTTGGAAGCTGCTTGTTGCTTTTGATGATGGGAGCTAAGACTAAGAGGTAGCTAATGGGAGCAAAGCTGGGGCAGGGGCACTGGCACCGCAGCACCGCAGCCAGCCTGTGCGTCACCAAATAATCAAAAATAGCACACAACTGAGAAAGAACTTCAGAGCTCTGTGTGTGTATGTGTGTTCCCCCAAAGTGTGCTTTGTGCCAGCTCTGACTTTAATGTAAGGCTACCTTTTATTTGTTGCTGTTGGTATTTTGGCAAATCGTTATTACTTTGGAATGGAGATTATTTGTCAACATTTTAGTCTGTGTGAAGTTAATAGGTTTATGATGTTTGTTACTGGTTTTGTGGTTTCCTTTGTTTACTAATTACTTGCTTCTTAGAAGTTTTTTCTTTGGCTTTCTTTTGGAAAAATCAACTCATTTAGCTTTAGTGTATCTAGAAGTTTAATTCCTCAATACTCATTTGTGTCTAGGTTTGTGCAATGAGCAGTATGTGCTTTCAGCTGTTACTAAAAATGGGATTTCAAGTTTTATTTTTTATCAAAAGCTTTGGTGTCAAGTTCAGAGGAAAAAGAAAAGAGATATGCTTGTTGTTTAAATTAATTTGATGTCTGTAGTTTTAAAAAAAAAAGAAATTAAAAGATTGATTAAGAATTAAAATAGATTTATGAATCATTTTCAGAAGTTACCCCGAAAGTGCCGCCAGGAAGGAACTTCTTTGAAGGCCAAGGATGACTTGTCCATCAGGCTTGAAGAGGCCTGTGTTTAATTTATAGTTTATTGTTATTTGTCTTAACTAAAATGCTTTATAAAACAGTCTTAAAGGAATTTCTCATTTTTTATATCTTTAATTGAAAGAGCTCTTTATGCAAGTGTTTCGATAAACACTGCCTTTTAAAGAATGCATCACAGTTTTAGCGTTCAGTGTTTTAGTTCCTTTTAGTCACTGTATGGTATTTGCAACCTGTGTGTCACCATTACGCAACACAGTTTTGTTAAAAGTTTATGCCAACTGCCAATCTACTAAACACATCAACTATGACTCTTTTAAAATTAGAAACTTATCCTCTGAACAGAAATATATAGAAAAACTAAATAAAATTAATTTTTCTAAAAAATTTTCCACATGTGGAATAAAGTGAATACATTGCACATTGAAGAAGTCTCAAAAGTTGATTGAATGTATTTCAAAAGGAGACACAAGGGCGAGTGCAGTCATTCACAGCATACAACTCATTTATAAAATTTTAGTTGTTGTATCCCCATAACAATACTTTATACATTTCAGTTTAGTTAGTTTAAGATACTTGCTTAAGAACCATTTATTCTTCACTTCCAAAGGAAGCAAAGGCAAAAATGCAGTGTGATATACTAGAACTAACAGAAACTCATTGTCTGTTTCTAGAAATTAATTCCAGCAACTTAATTTGTACAAGCCTTTTTCTAAAAGCAAAACTCCCTCTGGATTCAAACCAAGTTGGCAGGTTTTGACAAAATATACAACAATTAGGACTACACATTCTGCAAAGAAGAACTGAAAAAGAAAAGCTTTATCACAGCTGCAGCAAAAGCAAATCTCTGAATTACTCAATCTCCTTTGGTGTATTGTCTTGTTGCAGAGTTCAGGTGGGTCGCCACGGATCATGCCTGGAAACACCCTGATCTGAACTCGGGTATCGTCAGGATCTGTTGGCTTGTCAGTTGAGCAAATGTTATCCAAAGGACGAACAATACATTCATTCCTAATTTCAAGCTTTTGGTGGAGAATATGTAAGGTCTTTATCATTTTAGGAATTTTAAATGTTCTGTGTCTGGACTTCAGGTGTCTCAGAACTCATGGAGTTTTGGATGTAGATACCAGACCATGTCTTGGCTCTGAAAAGTTTACAGATTATGATTCAGTTACTTACAAAGCAGAGACAAGACAGTCAGACAAACAAAGCCAGATCCATGGATTGTGGTTTTGTATTCAGTGTGGAAAATGAAAAAGGATCACTGCCCAATAAAGGACTAGAATGGTAACAACCCTGTTCCTTAGAAATATTATAAATTTCAGGTATATTGACCATACTTTGACTAAAACATAGAAATGGATTAATAAATGTACATCAAAATTTAAAAATACATTTTCTTCTCAGGCAAGAGTTTGCACAGGAGGGTGCAAGTATGTCTCATCCCTTCAGTTTTAATGTTTCCTATGGAACAGTCACAACTGGTTCAGGAAACTTCTCCAATGCAGGAAAAAATCTTCAGTCGTTCTAAACAGAAAACACATGTCCAAATGATGCTGTGGTCATTATTTGTGAGATCCAAGATGACAAAACAACAGCTGGTCACAAGGGAAGCATGAAGATAAATGTGGTGGATGTAGACAGACACTGTTAGGCCACCAGAAGCTCCTACAGAAACTGAAGATGTCACCCAAGAAGAAGCAGAAAGCCCTTTGCAGGACAGGAAACCTGAGAGGCTTGACCATGCACAAAACAAATCAGCAAACATATGCATCTCTTCACTCTCCTGCTATTTGAAGGTTTCCTGTTGGCTTTTTTGATTAAACCGTTCCTAGTTGGTTCGATCATCTTAAAAATTGCGCAACAGATGCAGAGACAGATTTTCCATTAGGCTGGTGGTATTGGCTTAGTTAATAATGTTTTCAGTTCATTAAGTGGAGTGCCCTAGCACAGAGCTCTCTGCTCACTGTCCTCAGGAGCCAGGCTGCTGCTCCTGCATGCCAGCATTCCCCTGGAGCCTGCTCAACAGTGCACCCACCTGCAGGCTTTTTAGAACACCTCATGCCCTGAAAAGCAAAAAGCCATGGTTTTCCCCACCTATGTATCCAGTGTGAGTTTAGGTTGGATATTAGGGAAAATTGTTTCACAGAAAGGGTTGTCAAGCTCTGAAATAGGTTGCCCAGAGGAGTGGTTGAGTCCCCATCCCTGGAGGCAGTGAAAAGACATGTAGATGTCTTTTCAGTGGCACTTGGGGACATTGGTTTAGTGCTGGATTTTGCAATGCTGTGTTGGACTCAATGATCTCAGAGGTTTTGTCCAACCTAAACAATTCTAGGATTCTCTCCTGCCTCCAAGGGTGGGCTCCCTTTCCATGCTGATCAGGTGGTGAAAGTAACATGCAAGGCAACGGGCTGTGGGAGGATGGACATGGCCCCTTGCAGAAAGCTGTTTATGATGGGCAGTATGTTGGCCACGTTTCAGACACACAGGTTTGTAAGGCTGGGAGGAGGGATATTCCATGGGGGTTCTTCTTATGTGATTTCAGGCACGAGCTAGCTGCTCTGCTCTGAAACATCCTCTGGAGGGCCTGCCTGGCTGTTCTCCATGACTGCAAAGGGCACACAGAAGATTTACCTCACTGGGCTAAACCTGTACTTTGTGAATACCACCTTTCTTCATTGTTTTTAATGGCCCCCAGATACAAGTACTTGCATTTGGCCGTTTGTTGTGAAATTGATGTGCTATTTTATGTGAAGGGTGAAAACAGAAAGGAGTTGTTTTAAAACTGTTGTGAATTTGGACCTAATGGAAGTAGATTCTGAAATCAGAACCATCCAGTGAGCAATTTCCTGGAGAAAGGATGTACTACAGAGGTGTTGCACCACAACACTGTATGTCTCAGGTCCACTGCTTTAGAGGAAATTTGTCAGTTTTAATATTACCCCATGGAGCAACTGGTAGCTCTAAATCACCCCCAAGAAAACCAGTTGTTTTAATTTAACACTTGCCAATAAAGTGTTTTTAAAATATCTCTTTTTCCCGAAACAGATTTTTTTTTTTAATTATGTGGCATCTAACTGTGATTTAATCTATTTTGAAACTGATACTACTGGAATGAGCAAACATTACTGAAAATGTGTATATCTCTTAAATAATGCACAGAAGGCATTCCTAGAGTAACAGCAGATGAGTAACAGGGTAGGTGATTACATTTTCTATTGAAAATGTGATGCATCGCCACTAATCTTCAGAAAAGGAGACTAATTAAATTATAGGTGCTAAAGTTAAAAGAAACAAAGCTACTAAAAGAAACAAAATGCTATTAGAGTAAATGAAAAATTTAGGGAACATGAATATCACTGAACAAAAGTAAAGTAGGAAAGCAAGGAATAAATCAATATGGCTGAAATTAAATTTTTCAAAATGCTGTTTGACCAAAAACGTATCTTCACAATTTATAAATTTGACCTAACACAGGCAAGGGCAACTAGTCACTCGCAGTTAGTGCGTACAAGATTACATGAGCTTAACTGGAATGTGAAGAGCAAATACTTACACAATCTCAGTTGGTTTTATTTCTACATCAGAAACATGAAGCCTCCAAAAAATTGATTTGTCTCATGCTATAAGAAATAGAATTCCTAATGAGACAAGTGATCATTTTGCATCAGTGTCCATCTAAGAGGCTGTTGCGATGCTTCTGCCTGGGGATTGCATGTTTCTGGAATTCAAGATGAGCTACTTTGAGAGGAAAAAAATACAGAAGCAAAAAGGAGATGAAATTATTGTAGATTATAAGGTCTAAATAGTAAAGAGAAAAATTCTGAAAAACTGGAGTGTTTGCAGTGTCTTGCTCTAGGACCCACAAACATCAGGAAGACTATGCAATAGACCCTAACTGGTGCTGAGGCTGCAAAGGGAAATGTTTCACTTCTCTTATGCATTTTTTTTCTGTGGCTAAAGCAAGTGGGCAGCCAGAAATGGAGGTGTGATGTGAAAATGGACAGGGGGCACTTTTTTTCGCTATTTGACAGTCCTGGGATCCAGTGTGAGTGTGGTGAGCATCCATTCCTATACGGCATTCTCAGTTGCTGTTCAGCTTCCCAGAGTCTGCTGCAAATGTCATCATTCGTCCCTCCCCACATCTGAGGCAGCAGAGTTTGCACAAGCTGCACTGCAGCCATTTGAAACCAGACAGGCCCTTGGTGATTTCTAGCGGAGTTTCCTTCATCCTGCTTGGCTTCTATCCAAGGAGATGTTTTCTTCTCAAGAGGTCCTTGTAGAGACGTCCCAGGTGGCTTTCAGAAGTGGAAGATATTAGTTCCTGACAGCTGTGCCAAGGCTCCTCATGCAGCAGAACTCAACAGGGGGGGACTGTCTGGGGATAAATAATCCCTCTCTGCCACCTCACGACCTTGATGTTGTCCTTGTTTAATTCAGTTTCACTTCAGTTCCTGTCATTATGGAAACACTTCACAGAAATATTACTGGATAATAGCTGGTGAAAAATAGTCTGTCCTGTCCTAGGTTTATGCAGCTGTCACTGGCTTTCTGTCCTACCCAAGGCATCTGTCCGACCCAGAACTGAAATCCTGGCCATGTCACGGCTTCCAGCTTTGCCAGCATCAGACTCCACCCAAACCACACACGGTGGCTGTTCCTGCAGCTCAGCATGGACACATGCTACAAGGGGGTAATGTCAGCATGCATATGGCTCCACTGATGCCCCTGGGGGTGAAACTGGAATTGGCATCAGCGAGGAAGACTGGGGTAGGGAGCATCATGTTTGATCACCTCATCTTCCCTAGCAGGGTGAACCGTTTGCTGGCTAAGCCTGTTTTTATTCATGACTGCACTGTTTAGTCTTCATGTTAGGAACTGTGCTTCTTGTGAAGAGTCACGGGATTTTGTCAGGAAAGCTGGTGGGAGCACGGCCAAGTGGAGGGTGTGTGCACAGTAACAGCCACCCACACACAGCACACACTTGGTAAAAGCACTTTGTAACCTTACTTCCCAGGTCCAGCTCCCTTACCTTTAGATTGCAGGCTGGGGAGTACAATGTTTATTCACTGAATACACTACAAAGAAACTAACACAGCAATTAAATGATTAAACGCACAAATATCCACAAGTATCAAACTAAGGTAAACCAGTTACTTCTAAAAGGACTATTAATAAGTACTCATTATTTGGACACCAAGCATTTAAATCTCTTCCCATTGTCTAGAGGCCAAATGTTAGAAGTCCCATGAGATCTTGAGGTAAAACACATGCCAGCAGCTGTGGCATGTTTTGACACCTTTAAGAAACAGAATCACGGAATCATTAACATTGGAAAAGACCTCTAAGTTCATCAAGTCCAATCATAACCCCGGCACTGCCATCTTCACCACTCAACCATGTCCCCAGGTGCCACAGTTAATGAAGATTAGAGGAACTGGAATACTTTAACAATATCCCCGATGTGCTAAACAGCACATCAGACCAAGACTATAATAGTTCACATTAAATCCAAACTGCTCTACCCTTGTCAGTACTTCCTGAGAGTGACTAGGCCCCAAAACCAAGATGCTGTCTGTGTAGCCAGTTGCTCCTCCCTCACAATACTACTCTCCATTGGGAATGGGCTCTTCCACCAGAACAACCCAAGTTGTTCCATCAACTCTCTCCCTCTCCTGCAATCTCTTTCTTCAACAGCCCCTACATACAATTTTGTAATCCCTTTCCATACCGTCCAGATCCTGCTCCCATGCATCAAGCATGCCCGTATACTGAGAGTTGATCCCAGTTGATCTCCATCTTTCCATGGTCCCTGGGCACATCTCCCTGCTCTGAGTAGTTCTGTACATCTCAGGGTCAGAGGTTGCCACTTCACTCCTCTGTTCTGATAGCCAGACGAACATACACACACACACACACACATTCACACACATACAGAGGCTGCTGCTTGGCCATTTGGCTGGGGTGTCTCCTGCCTGTTAGCTGTTCACAGGATCAGAGGATCACAGAATGGGCTGGGTTGGAAGTGACCTTAAAGATCATCTAGTTTCAAACCTGCCATGCCACGGGCATGCTCAGGGCCCCATCCAACCTGGCCTTGACACCTCCTGGGATGGAGCTCAAAAAAGCTCACAGGCTTCTGAATTCCTGATCGCTCCTCTTAGTATTTGTTCTGTCAACTCATCAACAGGTGAGGACAAGAGAAAATGGCCTTAAATTGTGCATGGGGAGGTTCAGATTAGATATTAGAACAAAAACTTTTTTCACTGAAAGAGTGGCTAGCCACTGGAATAAATTGCCCAGGAAGGTGGGGGATTCACCATCTCTGAAAGTGTTCAAGTGGATGTGGCACTTGGGGATATGTGTGATTATGGAGTGATTAGGAGAGATTACAAATAATAATGGTGGTGCTGGGTTGACACTGGGACTCGATGATCTTGAGGTCTCTCCCAACCTTGATGAGTCTCTGATTCTGTGAACAAGCAAGGCTGAAACAACTGCCCCTCTCCCTGCCCCTGCCAAGGCAATCCCACCACACTCTCCGTACACCACCTCCCGTTGCTCACTGGGACCACGGGCCACACCGCCTGGATCCTGCCTGCCCACCCACACCAGCCTCCCCGTCCTGTTCTGTCCGAGCCTTCTCCTTTCAGGGCGCCCCTCTGGGCGGTTCCAACCTCACCCCTTGCCCTATGGATGCTGTCTGTAGCCCTGTGAACCCATCTGTAGCCCTCTGGACGGGTCTGTAGCCCTATGGATCATCGGTATCCCTGGATGGGTGTGTTCCCCCCGGGCAGGGCAGCCCCGGCTCGGCCCCGCGCGGCCCCTCCCGCAGCCGCCAGGTGGCGCCAGAGCGCCGCGGGAGCGGCCCGGGGCCGGGGCGGCGGTCCCGGTACGGGCACCCCCTTGGTCCGGGAGGGATGCGGGGACTTGGGTCACGGCGGGAGCCGTCCCGACCCCGGGATCCCACCGATAGCAATGCCAGAGTAAGGCTAAAGATTTCAGGCGTTGGAAACACCCGCGCTCGAGAGGCCGAGCCCCGCAAGGCAGCGCCGGTGGCGGTGCCCGCCGAGGTCGCGGCCGTCAGGCGCTCACCGGCGTTC
This sequence comes from Myiozetetes cayanensis, assembly GCF_022539395.1. Classification (NCBI taxonomy): domain Eukaryota; kingdom Metazoa; phylum Chordata; class Aves; order Passeriformes; family Tyrannidae; genus Myiozetetes; species Myiozetetes cayanensis. The sequence continues at coordinate 43,861,188 of NW_026087742.1, read as the reverse complement.
AGAAAACAGCCAATAAAACAAGTAGCAGTAAGTTATTTATAAATAAATATCACTTTGAGGCACCACAACAGGCTGTTTGAGCGCTGTACGTGCTCGGTGAGCGGAGAGGGGCAGCAGCCCGGCAGCGCCCGGGCACGACTGCCCGGACCCGTCCCCACCTTAGTGCCCGACACCGCCCCGCCCGCCCGGCCAGGACCGCGGAGAGGAGCAAAAGTGAGCATTAAGACCAGCTTTTATGGCTGGGGGAGGATCCCGCCCCGAAGCGGCCGGGCCGGTGCGAACACCCCTCCTGTGAGAATAGGGGCCGGAGCCCGAAGTGCATCGGGAAGAGTGTGGCGAGCCGGTCGGAGGAGGTGATCCTGTCCCCTCTGCTGGAGTGCTGTGTCCAGTTCTGGGCTCCTCAGTACAAGACAAGGGGCTACTGGAGAGGGTCCAATGGATGACCACACGGATGATAAAGGGACTGGAGCATCTGTCTTAGGAGGAGAGACTGTGGGAGCTGGGCCTGTTTAGTCCAGAGAAGACTGAGAAGAGATCTCATTAATGCAGATAAATATCTCAAAGGCAGACGGCAAGAGGCAGATGCCAGGCAGGTGCCAAGATGCCAGACTCTTCTTGGTGGTGCCCAGAACGAAGAGCAATGGCCATAAACTAAAACACACAAAGTTTCACCTCAACATGAGGAAGAACTTCTTTACACTGAGGGTGGCAGAGCAGTGGAACGGGCTGCCGAGGGAGGGCGTGGAGTATCCCTCTCTGGAGACATTCAAAACTCACCTGGATCCATTCCTGTGTCACCTGCCCCAGGTGACCCTGCCTTGGCAGTGGGGTTCGACTGGATGATCTCCAGAGGCCCCTTCCAACCCTAGCGATCGCGGGTGCTCCTGTGAGACGTTCCGGCGGCCCCGGGAAAGAGGCGGTGGCGGGCGCTGGGGCCGCCCCTCTCCCGCCCACTGCGGCCCGCCCAGGGCCCGCCCGGGGCCGGCTCCGCAGCGGCGGCCGGAGCTGCAGCCGCCGCCCGCCCGTCGCAGCGCCGGCGCTGCCGCGGTGCCCGGCAGGGAAGATGGCGCCGTCCCACGTCCTCAAGTGCTGCCAGAGGGTGCTGGCCTGGGTGCCCGTGGCCTTCATCGCCCTGGTCGTGGCCTGGTCCTACTACGCCTACGTGGTGGAGCTGTGTGTGTGTGAGTGCACCGGGAGGGTGGCGGGCGCCGGGAGCTGCCGCCCGGGCGGGCAGGACCCTCCGCCGCCCGCCTCCTCCGCCGCGCCCCGGCGGGCTGGCTTCCTTCTGCGCCCGCCCCGGGCTCTCCTGCAAGGCAGGCGGGAGGAGACCCCTGCCTCGGGCGTTCCCTCCCTCCGGGGACGGGTTTACCTGTTGTCCTCCCGCCCTCAGGCGCCTCATGGCGGCGGGGTCCCGGCCCGGGGCCGCCTGTGGAGGAGCGAGGGACGGGAACGGGGGGAGAGAAGGAGGCCCAGGTGGGGCGTCCGGGACGCTTCCTCTGGGAACAGGCACCTCTCGAGGGCTCAGCCCCTGGTGTCTCCCTAGGAGGGGTTTCCCCTCTCTGTGTAGTTCATCCTTCTTGCTGATGTATCAAATAACTCCTTATGGGTGTATAGGAGTCTTCCTTCCCTCCTTTAGTTAAGATACCCAGTGTCATTGAAGCGTAATGAGGTTGGAAACATCCAACTTAAGCGGGCTGGGGAGAGGATTTAGGGCTTATGGGGTTTTGTCAGGCTGTGTCCAGGCTTTCTGGACGAGGGCTTGTCCTTATATAAATCTGACTTGCAGCCGGTGTTGGTCAGGGTGATATTTACCCTTTACTGCCTTCGGGAGGAAACTTCAGTTCGGGAGGATGTTGGCTTTCTCTGGGCAGCGTCAGTGGAGTGGAACTGTGATGTGCAGTATTCATCAGACTTGGTAAAACTTGGAAGCAGCATAGGAAAACTAAGGAACGCGTTATTGAGCATTTGGCATGTTTAAGTAAGGAAGCTGAAATGAAAAAAAAAATCAAAAAGAATGAAGAACTATTTTAAGCTACAGATAGGTATGCATAGTATCTGTACCTCCTTGTACTTGCTACTTGTGTAAACTATGTGCTTTGATATCTCTAGCTAGAAATAAAAGATTTGCATATACTTTATATCTGTATAATTAGAAGTAATCAGTTACTTTTTCTGCAAGGAGTGTTTTTGATAACTTTTCTGAATGCTTATGTTATTTCACAGCCTTTTGTGTTTAGAGATGTGGACTGGAACATGAACCACAGGCAAAAAGTTACTTGGACTTTAAATAGTAGAGATATAGTTGTAAAATAATGCTTGTTGAGATACTCTGTGAAATGTGGACAAGAGATAGTTGTAAATACGTCTGTGTATTTAAAAATCATGCTTAAAACTATAAACACTTGGAACCAAGTTTAAGACAATCTTCGATACTGGAGGTATGGGTTGTTGTCGAAGTAGTCCTGAAAGGGGCTCTATTAGGTTATAAACTCACATTTTCCAGGTTTTGTGTAGGTTACAGTCCGATCAATATGACAAAAGGCGGATTAGGGCTATTCATTTTTTCTCTTAAGCAAAGAACAAAAACTGAGAGATTAAGAGACTTGCCTGGAGTCGCACAGGTGGTCTCTGGCTGAACTGGGAGCAGAACCTCAAGCTCCTGAAGTCCCAGCTTTATGTTTTGATCACAGAGTGGGTCAGGACCAGATATTGGTGGATGATTTCTCCTTTGCAAGCATAGAGAAGCTGCAAAGAGCCCTTCTGAGTTCGTTAGAGTTTCATTTGTGTGAAAATTATTGAAAGGGTTGGCTTCTGTTCCTGCGAGAACTTTTGCATCTATAAATCTGGTTTCTAGACATCTGGTGTCATTTTTGCCCACAAATCAGCTTTACTAATGTCTGCACATACAGATCATTAAGAAAAGGTATAATTTAATATGAAATTACTTAATGGCTTCTGTTACTGTCACTGAATTTTACAGTTGTTACTTGTCTAAATCATACTTGATGACCAAGGATTTTATTTTTCTGTGAGTTTTTTCTGTTGTGAGTTTGGAGATTTTTGTTGGTTTTTTGGGTTTGTTTTTAATCCATTGATTTTTATTTACGCTCTTAGTAAAAAGTCATGTCATCAAGGGAGAGGAAAGGTGGTTTGTGTTTTTGTGCAGTCTTTTTGGTGTTGTGGGTTTTTTTCTTTTGTGTGCTTTTCCACTGCAGTTGAGTTCAAAGTAGCATAAAGAGGATTTATAGCGGAATACAGGATTTTCTGTTTCTCTTGGCAGGTATGTTTACTTTCTCCCAGTGTTCCTTATGTTCCTTATGTTCTGAGAACTACTGCGCTGTGTACTATGAAGAAGAGCAAGGATGTGCCTTCAGCACGCAGCTAATGGGTGAGGTGATGCTGGTCTCTGCAGATGGTCACATAGGGCGGGTGCAGAACGAACCAGGGCTTGTGGTAAAAGCTGATGTGTGCCTGGTGAAGGAAAAAGAGATGGAGGAAGGGAAGCTTTAGAAAAGAGAAGACACAATAGAAAACTTCAAGTAAATACTGACAGAGAAATTGAAACCCCACAGACACCAGTGCTTCTTCAAAAGTTTTACTTAAAGATTAAATAAATGTTAAGATGTGAGGTTAACAAGGTAACAGGAAGAGAGAAGGCCTTTATTTCCTCAACTGTTTCTCCTTCCTGGTTTTTTTTGCTTCCTTGTAGTCCTTGCTCATTTATTAAAGGTTAAGCGTATATATGCAGTTAGTAAATCATGTGGGAAGCTGAGCTTAGTGTAGTGCCATAAAATATTCCTAATAAAGTAGAAGATGGTAAAGCTGATCCTGCTGCTTTGATCACATCCCCCTTTTCCCTTTCAGTTTTGCTTCTCTGTGCTGCTTGCCCCACCCTCCTCTGCTGGGATGCTCACGTATTGCTCAATGTCTTTCTTTTGGTGTCTGATGGAATCAGTCTTACTCTGTAATTCACTACCAGTATGTATTTATTTCGTTAGGCCTCTTCTATAACCTTAAATTACATTACTTACATGCTGACTGTGAACTGGTATGGATAAGATGAAAGGAGACTCATGAGCTCGTCTGTTGTTTTCCTCCCTTGGAAACTGCCAGCATTGTTATATCTCTCTGAAGCTGTTGAACACTGGCTTATTTAGACCACTGTTGCTGTGTAGTTGTGATCCATCAGGTAAATAAGCTATTAAGCTAATTGGAAAGGTGAAAACAGCCAAATGTGTGTAAGTTGAGGAAATGTCAGCAGAGTGTGAAAATCTGTGAACATGTGTAACACTGAAGGAACTGCAAAAGGCTCAAGGCAGCATCTCATTCAGAGGTTTAACTGCTTTGAACTAGAAAAACATGAACACTTTCTTATTAGATTATTTCTTCTTTTCACGCATAACTTGCCCAGAGCTCTGTTTGCAAGAAAGCACACCTAGCAATACATAAAGGATGTTGTAAAATAGCTTTTTTGCTAGTTTAAAACTATTTCATGTGTTCTTTCTTGTCATCAAAACATGTTTTGCTTTTAACATCGCTTTTGTGAACAATGGCTATACTGTGCTGCTGTTGAATTGGACTGATTGTGTCTGCTTACCACATCTCTCAGATGCCCAGAGAGAGTGGAGTGCTTCTCTTGTGGTGCGTTTTCACTTATGGCTGACTTGTATTTTGTTATCTATCCCATCTATTGTTTTTGTAGGTGAGGGGCTCTAACGCAGACTGGCTAGAGGGTGGTCAGAAGACACTGTTTTGACACACGTAGTCAGAGTTTGTGGGTGAAGCCAACCTGTTTCTTACCCTTGTGCTAAAACACTAGCAGACTTTGGTAGTGCATTCTGCACTGAGAAAAAGTTAACTTTGGCTGAATTGTATGCAGTTCTTAACTAAAGTGTATTGGCTGTTTGGTTTTTGTTTGTTTTTTTTAAAAGGTAATAACTAAAAATCTTGTTCAGGTTAGGTTTTTACTTCTGTAGTAAGAACTATATTTTCTGAAAAACACAGTCCTTACTCTTCTCCTGGGGCAAGAGTTTTAAGGACAGTGACTTGTTTTACCTATTTGCGAGGCTTGAGAATGTATGACTGTTTTCATGCAGCAAGCTCTGCTAAGTATGGAAAAATGTGACTTTCAAAGCTATGGGAGTAACTAGTTGTGCATTCTTTTCATAGCATCTCGTTGCAGAAAGGTTTGCTTTTTTTTGTTAATACAGGGTAATGTCTAATGTGTCTAAAATCCCAGCAAACAAAGCAGTTTGTAATTTAGAATGCGCAACTTCACGTTAATAGTTCAAATTATACTCCTTGCTGTTCCAGGAGACTGCAATAGCTCTTGTCAGTAGGGAGATAGCTCTGATTTCCCCAAAGCACAATCCATATGAGAAGCACGTGGTGATCCATTGTAGTGCTTCCATCTGAGGAGTCTGTTGCATAAATAGAGAGAAGGTAACTCCATCTGCCTCCTTCAGAAGAAATCTCTACTGAAAATGCTAATGCAGTATCTCCCAAGCAATGGCAAGGTGATACTAACAGCAGTGTCAGTAACTTCTGATTTCAAACTACAGAAAACGCTGAAGTATCAGCACTGATGTACAACATTTGCATGTTAAGCATGTAAAAAGCATTCTCGTAGGAAAAGAGGGCTACCTTTGCAAGAAAACGAAAGCAAATTAAACAGGTTAGATCATTAGTTACATTTAACTATGTTTATGTGCCTCTCAGGAATTTAAAAGTACGGACGTTGAACAACTCTGCGTACAGTTAGTGGTGTTGTAATGTCTCGATGTAAGCATGAATATTACCATCTTAAATGAGAACCTTTTCTGTAATTATAAATAAGTAGAATTCCTGTTGAGGTGCTCAGACTGGATACAGATTATTGGAAAACTAAGTGCTCAGCTTGAGTAGAAATATTATCTTCTTGTGTGGTGGTTGGCATTGTACTGGTCATTCTAGTTTATAGGAACAGGTGGGCATGTGCCTTTTGTATGCCCTGAAATCTGCTCTCTTGCCAGTCCTCTAATGAAAAAACTGTTCCAAGTGCAACAGAACTAGTCAGCCTAGTTTCTTGAGGAGTTGTCTTGTGTTGGCTCTTTCTTCTGCCATCAGAAGGACTCCATCATTCTCTTTTCTCTCAGCCTTCTGTTTGCAGTGCCTGCCCCAGCCCTCTGTTGTCAGTTTTCCTCTGCATCTGCTAAACCATTCCTGACAGCTCTGCAGTAGTTGGCATCTTTCCTTGATCCCTAGTTACCATTTGGTTAAAAAGAAGTGTGATGCAGTGACCAGTTTGATGTTGCTTGGCTTGCCCAAGGGACGAGGCAGAGAATGAGCCATCTGAGCTCAGAGCAGCTGTTTGCTAACAGGGAGCGTGAGCTTGTCTCTTCTACCCATCCAACAGCTTTGATGAAACTTACTGGCATATACTTAGTGTGAGACCTCCACTGAGCCTCAGCACTCATCTGAAACTGGTCCATGGGCAGGATGGCTTTGGAGTAGGGGAGAGAAGGAGCTTAGGGAAAGCGAGGAGCTGAGTAAGTGTCTGAGCTGAAGCAAGAAGGCTTCCTGTGATTTTACTTTCGTGTAGCTGTGATCACTCATTGCTGCAGCGCTTTCTGATTGCCTTTTAGGTGCGGACTGTAAAGCTTTTCTTCTTGCTTTCAAAGGGCTCGGGTAGTATGAGTATTTAAGATTATGGAAAATAGGTTCTCTCAAATATTTCTCTAGTAACAACAGTAGGATGTTTGTGTATTTCTTGAGTTACAACAGTGGTCTAAAAGTCACTTTCATTTTTAATCAGGGGTTTTACGTTACTTGGTCACTTCTGAGTCTGTTTTCCTACCAGATACTGTGGATAAAAGGACCAGAATTTCAAGTGTATGCTGTCAGTAGACATTACTTTGAGGTCATCAACCCTCTGCATACTGTGAACTTCAGGTTCTGTCAAAATTTCAGTAATTAAAACTTTGTTCTCTGGTGACTCATATTTTTATGAGTTAATGTAGACATGCTTTTCTTAATAGAAGAATTTTCAGTGTTAAAAGATGGATATCTGAGCTGAGTTCTTGTACACCTCTGACAGGTGAAACACTTGATGGCAGTGTACCTACTTTTGGAACTCAAGACTGCCTGTGATGGAAAATGGGAGTAGGACAGATTCTAATTGTCTGTCTGAAGTTGTGCCTGTTCATTTTTCATCCATTCAATACATTGGTGTTTGTTCAACAGCATCCTACAACTGTAAGAGTCTGTGCTTAACATGTACTTCCCTTAAAAGTGTTATAAACTAGAGGTTCCTGAAACAGCTTTTATGGAGTTTTCAAATCAGTTGTTTACTCCTTCTCAGCTGGTCCATAATCTTCCTGTAACAGGATGAGTATCCGTTTTTCTCTCATTGGTATGTTTGAAATTTATTAGAAACATTTGAGAAGTAAGCACAGACCACTTTTTTAGTGTAAGCTGAATCTCCACCCACGTGTGAATCATGTATAAAAGAGATAATCAGAATGTAACAAATACATTTGTTCTTTTAGCCACTTCCCCAATATTACCTCCTTCTGCTGTCACTAACTTGTTTTCTATGGGATGTGCTTAACTTCTCCTGTTCTGGGTCACAGATTTTTCACCCTTTTCTGCTCCACCCCACTCCCACCCCAATCCTCAGTGGAGTGCCTCCTACCTAACCTTTGACTGTCTTCTCTTATCTGTGCTAAAAATAGAGTTCCTCCTCTGCAGCATTTCAGGCTTCTGCTTTTCCTTCTTTTTTTCCAAAAGGCCAAATGCCTCATCCATTCCTTATTCACATTCCCTTTTGACTATTAGAATTGTCTTACAAGATTGGCAAAGAGAACTGGATCACAAGAGCAGCAGCTTTGCCTCTGCAGTTTCTGCAGCAGTCTCTCTGATGCTATATATGGCGCAGCATTGTCTCAAATGTGAAGCACGGAACCATTTTAATCATATGATTTACAGAGAGATCAAGTGAGGGTTTTAATGCAGCGAGGGTTTTTTTTGTTTGTGGTATTCCACTTGTGCATCTTGATGTGTGTTTGTCTGCAGACAGGGTAATTTTTATGTGTCTGTTGTGAAGTACTAAGCATGGAAAGCTGGCTTGTTTTGGGTTTTTTTCTCTTTTTAAGCCTTTTGTGATGAAAATAATTTAGAGGTGGAAGTAATAATTCATCTAGAATTAGGCAAGCTGCCACTGCAGAGAGAATGAAACAAAATATAGATTAAATCTGATCTCGAGAGGAACAGACTTTGTGTTTGAAGAGACCTAAGCAGATAGTTATTGTATAAGCTGTTTTGCAGTTGTCTGTGGTAGACTTAGAACTTATGTTAAGTGCCTCAGCTACTGCCTTGTCATAGAGTGAGTGCAGAGAACCTGTTATTGTATTGTACCATTCCTGTTGGCAAGTAGTCATTGCTTTTAGCTTTGTCAAGTTTGGTTTAAAAAAAACAGAGAAATAAAGTGCATTTCCACAATGCTGCAATTGACTGTACCTAAAGACTTTCATCTCTGTTTCTTGACATGCAGATTTACTCAAATGTTGCAAAGGAGCCCAAAGCTTGCAGCAAAACTTAGTTTCTCTTCTGTTTTGAAAAACCCTATGTTACTAACATTCAAGTTAGTTTTTTACAGTATCTGAAAAAGGATGCAATTTATGCATAGGATTTTTGTGGGAATGTTGTTTGTGTATGTATATTTTTTAATCTGTTTAATCTGCTGCTCCTTAAATTTCATGTTGGGGGGGGTTAAATAATTGTATTTTTTAAAAAGCTTGAGTTCAGCATAGTAATTGCATACAGAGATGTTACTTGCTGTGTCTCATGGTTGCTACCTGCTGAGATAAAGCTAAAGCAGCAACTGGTGCAGGGAGTAGGCTTGAACTTTTCTAATAGTTCATTATTTAGACAGATTTTGAATTTTGACAACGTAAAGCTTAAAAACCATTGAGCACTAGATTCAAGCATTTTTTCTCTTTTGTGTGGCCTTTTTTTTCCTGTTAATATTCTCAAATTTGTAAATATCCTGTTTCTACTTCCCACACTTGCAGACCCACTTGGGAAACCCTACTGCCAAGAAGCTGTTGGGATTGGAAGCAGGGATCTGTGAGCAGAAATGATGGTCTGGAGAGCTGTTAGGCACATACAGGGCTTCAGGAGCTGTGCTTCCTTTCCTCAGCTGCATGGTTTTGTGATAGTCTCCTACTGTGTGATAGTGCTTTCCTCTTGCTGCATGGCTTCTCTGGAGTCATCAGTGAAGTGGGTGCTCCCCCTGATCCCATCCCAATTTTTGTTTCTGTGTAGCTTTCTCAGGAGACAAAAAGTTTAAGGGTCTGAGTCAACTTACACCTAGTCATAGATGTTTATAAGTAATCACTCTGCTGGTGTTCCCATAACTCAGTGTGGTTGCCAACTTACATCCTAAGCCAGCAGTAATCATTTCTTGTTCTTCACAGACGTAATTTCCCACCAGGACAGCACACTCCAGTACTTCTCCTGCAACTATAGATCTTCCTGCAACTGCATGTGGTAGCCTAGGAAGATGACAGAAAAATTTAATTCTCTTAATAGGTGTCATTCATGCATCAAACCCTGCTTGTTTCTCGCAAGGCACTTTGCCAGTGCTGCTGTGTTACATCCAGTGCTTTGCCGTGGGAGCCCTAACGCATCTCTGAGGTGTAGTAGGCAGAACTGTTTCTTCCCTTGGCACACACTGCATTAGGGTTTGTAGATTTCAGCTGACCTTAGAGTCACAGAATCGCTGAAGCAGCTGGGTTGGAAAAGATCTCTGACATCATCAAGTCCAACCCATGGCCCAACACCACTTGGTCTACTAGACCATGGCACTAAGTGTCACATCCAGTCTATTCTTTAATACTTGCAGGGGTGGTGACTCCACCACCTCCCTGGGCAGCCCATTCCAATGTCCAGTCACTCTCTTTGTAAAGAACTTCTTTGTAATGTCTAACCTGAAGCTCCCTTAACACAGCTTAAGACTGGGCCCTCTTGTCCTATTGCTGTTTGCCTGGGGGAAGACACCGACGCCCACCTGGCTACAGCATCCTTTCAGGTATGTAGAGAGTGATGAGGTCTCCCCTGAGCCTCCTCTTCTCCAGGCTAAACAACCCCAGCTCCCTCAGCCTCTCCTCATAGGACTTGTGCTCCAATCCCTTCACCAGCCTCGTTGCCCTACTTTGGACACCCTCCAGCACCTCAGTGTCCTTCCTAAACTGAGGGGCCCAGAACTGGACACAACGCTCAAGGTGCAGCCTCAGCAGTGCTGAGTACAGGGGCAGAATCACTTCCCTGCTCCTGCTGGCCACACTGTTCCTGTTACAGGCCAGGATGCCATTGGCCTTCTTGGCCACCTGGGCACACTGCTGGCTCATGTTCAGCTTCCTGTCAATCAGAGCAAGAGCAATAAAATACTAAATATTTATTAGAATTTACATATCCAGTATGTTGAAGGCAGGAGTTCCCCATCACTAAACTTTTCCACAACTAGTATACGTGTTTATAAATGACATGTTTTTTCAAAACAGCTTCCTTAAAGGGCTGTATTCAAAAGCTTGGCTTATTAATATCTTGATGGGAGTTCATGTAAATTACATTACTGGCTGCTCTGTTGTTAACGTGTTGCTGGCTGAAAATTAGCTCTTATAGGTATGTTCCATATTTAATCTCAAGTGACAAATACCAATCAAACCTGACCAGTGTTACACAGTTAAAACTTAATTTGGGGAATCCAGTGACCTAATACATGAAAGCTCACTGGGCAGTTTGATTTCTTCCATTACTCAATGAACTTGGTGACAACAAAATCCTTCTTTGAGAAAACAGAGTGCTTAATACTTTGTAAGGAGATTTACAAGGAGATTTTTGTCCACAAAGTTTTGCAGGAGATTTTATCCCAGTACTTGAGGAAACACTTGTTGCAAGCCAGACCAGTAAGTAAGTAAGGAGACAACTGATTTTGGAAGAGTCTGAAGCCAAATGTGAAGAAGGATGCCTAGTGAACAAAGCAGGTCCCTATTGTGCAGTGAGGGTCCCCGTCTGCAGGTCACAGCAGCTGTGTCTGGTTGGGTGGGGGTTTTTGTTTGGTTTTTCACTTTAAATATACAGTTTCTAGTATCACCTGCAGAACACCTAATGCTGTGCAGGGTGTGTACAACAACTCTGTCCAACATAATGACAACTAGCAGTCTGTCAACACCAGCTGATTATCCTCTTTGTCACTCCTGTCTCTCACAAGTGTCCTAGTAGTGTCAACTACAGACCCACTGGAGTTATTCCTAACACAGAAGGCACTTTCACATATGCAGATACTTGAGTGTAGTGTTACTATGAGCTTGATCTGGCCAGCCTGAGTATAAATACGCCTCCTTTAAATGTAAATGTAATTAATTTGTGGTGTGGACATAAGCTAGCTCCACTCACACACTTCTGAGCTTCTGCCGATTCTGTTTTTTCCTATTCCCTGATGTGCCAGAGAGAGCACAGCTCACTGACTGGTGCAAGTAAGAGCTCTCTTTGTCTTTTGAGAAGAAACCAGGCTTTCTTTTGGCTGGGTCTGATAGCTTAAAGGCAATATTGGAAGCAATTTATGCACAGTACTTCCAAACTACTGAGGAATAAAGCTGTTACTGTTACAATAAAGCAGAATTTTTGGTAAAGAATTGAGTGAAGAAAATTCAGTAATTGGAGTAAGCAGCTGAGGAAAAGTGTGTAGAAGTAATGCTAGGGTTTAAAATCCATCAAAATGCAAATAGAATGAGCAGCGGCAATAGTGATTAAATAGCTGAAGAAAATCAAGTTACATTAGGGGTTTTTTTGAGCAATTATGGTAAATTGAAAGTGAATAGTGCTTCCTGGGGAATAGTGTTTTCAGGGACAAACCTCGGTACATTGCTGGAGATAAATGCTAACTTCACTTGCAGAAAAAACCTTTAGTTATTTGGGCTGATAGATCTCTTAGCACATGATAGTTGGTGTGGACACAAGTGTGAGACTGTGAGGTTAAGACCTGGCAACACCTCCTCCTGCGTATTAAACAACTGTAATTCTTGGTTTTGAAGTCACTTAAAATGTGCAGGCACTCTTGCTGAGAAGACCATTGGGAGACTTTTGGTATAACTTTCAAGAATATTTTGTAGATGCAGAGATAAGGAGCCATCTGTAGGATTTTGGGAGTTCCAGAAGTTAGATGCCTTTGTAGCTGTGTTTTTGAACTGTGCAAGTGGTAGCATAGAATTCACTGTTCCCAGAATATATGGCAGAAATCTTTTCAGTTGTCATAGCTAAATTCATTGCTAAATGTAGCTCATTTAGCAATGGAGTATCTTGCCTTGATTATGCTAATTTCTGCTGTAGCCTGTTTGTATTTATGCACATACTCTCTGCATTGAGACTGAAAAGACCTTGGCTAAATGAAAAGTCCCGTTATTGTGGTAAGAGAATGTTTTCTGGGCAGCAAGCTGCTGGCTGCTCTAAATTACTTGTTATAGTGAAAGAATTGTGTTAATATTGTTTTAACCATGCAACAAATTGTAACGATGTCTGGTAACAAATTACAGAAACGTTGTGCAGGCAGCTTGAGCTGCCTTATTTGAAATACGAATTCATTCTACCTGTCCCTGTGATAATGCTTCTCTGAATCCTGTACCAATGGGTATGGCCATCGGTGACATGGAAAATTTGGTGGTTATAAAACACAGAGCATCCCCCTTTGTACCAAGGTGTCTCTTCCCCGGCTGCATTTTCTTCCTCCTTTCTCCTCCCATCCCACATTTCTCACACACACACATTACCTGCAGTGCCTTTGAAGGCATCATCTTGTGATCACTTGAAGTCATAAGGTAGCTCACTCAAGTGCTCTTGCTGTGCATGGTGTGTGTGAGGAGTTCAGGCTTCAGCTCATGTGCTTGTGGAAACAGCTGCACTGCTTTAAGGCATCAGCAGCCCTGATAGGGCTTCTTTTCCCTTTCATGACTGACTGTGCATGACCCAGGACAGCGAGAGGTCATTCACTGCTGTTCACCCTTTTTCACTGCAGTTCCCTGCTGTTTGTGGTCATGCAAACTTGCTTTCACTGGCAGTTCCGACCTGTCCTGAAGTGTCTGGGAAGGCAAGGGCTCACTTTTGTTACGTTTGTCTGACATAGGGGAGCGGGCAGATGGTTGAGGGGGGGTAACTGCATACACCCCTGCAGCAAGAGTTGTCCACCACAAGTCATGCCTCTGAGACAAGCGTTGTGTTAGACCTGGGCAGTGGTGCCCCTGTGCTGCAGACCAGCCCCAGGCAGTGCTGAGGCACACAGTGTGGCAGTGCTTGACCCCTCATGCCAGCACAACAAGAAGGCCTGTGGAGCCCCATCTCCTGCATCACCGTTCTATAAAATGTTGCTTTCTGAATCACTTGGCAGTGCACTGGGAGGGAGGGATACCTGTATCCTATTCCTGGATCTCTGAAGTTTAAAAAAAATGTATCAGTCCAGCACCACATGAAGATAAAAGAATTCTAGGCTTGTACGGCTCAAATTCCTGCCGAAGACGTTCGTTCCGGCTGGTGGCGGAGGTGTGTGCAGTTCCTGGGCCCCCATAGCCTTTCAGCAGGGACCTGGCAGCGTCTTCTTCCTGCGTTGGCTTTTGGCTACATGATGCTGTCAACTCAGTCATATTGAGTCATTTGTCTAAAAACAACTCCCTGCTGCTTGGGAAGGAAAGCACCTAGTGGGAGCCTGCCAGTTGGGAAATAAGAAATAGCTCAGTGTGGAAAGGTCACAGAATTTAGGCTTTTAGAGAACAGTGGAGAAGTGGTAAGGTCTTCATGCGCTGACGCTGCCCTGTAACAGAAGCCAAATGAGTATTTGCTCAAGGAAATTCACTTGTTGTCTGTCCCACTTGCGTCAGTAAGTACTGTTTCTACCATATTCTTGTGTGTGATTAAGGTCTGCATTTGCAAATGGGAATTATGTATCTGTAAACCTAAGTTATACTTCCAATAAAATGCCAATTTTCTGAACAAATGAAAAACTTGAGATGATGTCAGTGGGGCTTGCCTTTGCAGACAGGACAGTGCCTGTGGGGAGTCTGCCTTGACTTCAGTACTGGTAGCTTCTGGAAATACATGTCATGTGTGTATGCATATATATTATTTTTGTTAATATTTTTAACCCTTTTCCTTAAAAGCTGAGAAAAATTAAGGCTGTACATCTGGTGAAGGGATGCAATTGCGCATTTATCACTTCTTCTTCCCACCCATGAGGAATGTCAGCCAGAATGTGAATGATACTCTTGAAATTCATGGAAAGGCTGTAATAACCGAAGTGTGACTCCCGTTGGGAGCCATCGTGGGAGGGGATGGGGAAATAAGCATAGCACTTCAGTAACAAGATCAGTTCTTGTCCTTTCCTATACTTTTATATTAGTTGCAGTTGAATTTTTTGCTCCACAGAAAGAATATCTGGCTTTGGGGAGTAGGAAGATGTGATGTGGGGGTTCTTTTCCTTCAAGGTTGAAGTGAAATGTCTCATCTTTTTAGCATGCCTCTTGAAAGGTCTTGGCAGATCATTGCACCTCTTTGCCTCAGAATAGAGAGATTTGGCTTTCTTCTATTATACAGTGATTTGGAAGATGCTTGAACACTCTATAGCAGTCCTGAAAATAAGCCTGAAACTGAAAGCTAACCAGCTCCTTGTTCTTTCAAGATGTTCTGAGACGTTTCCTTGAAGCAGCTTAAAAAATTCTCCAAAACTTTCTGAAGTTGACACCTTTATTAGTTTGTACTCCAAGAAGAATGCTTCCAACAAATGACATTTTCCCCTACTTTAATTTATTATTCAGCTAATGATGGCCCTATGTCTGCAGGATTGTTTCCGGTGATAATCTATAGGCTTCCGCTCTTTCATTCTTGTGACATAGGTGAGATGAGAGATAGCGGGCAACAATGTAAGGAAGAGCATCTAGAAAGGTGTAACCAGCGACTGGGATCATGAAGGAAAAAGTGGTTTTGCTGCCAGGGGTGATGCTAGGTCTCTAAATCAAAACTAAGGCAACTGTTTCCTCTGTTAAAGTCAGAACTGCAATTTCTGCTTATCCTATTAAGTGAACTGAGTTCTTAAGTACATTTGAATCCAACCTAATAAAAGGCTGTAATGGTGTATTTTGGAAGTAGTGTTCTGTAGAAAGTGAACCCACATACTTCGTATTGTGTGCTTCATGTTTCAGTGACCCCAAAGCATTGGGAGTCTCCGGTGTGTGAGCTGCTCAGTGGCACAGGACCAACTGACAGAGCGTATTGTACATCCCTAGACAAGCTGCAGCAGCATGAAGTCATTCAGTGAAGGCCTGTTTACCTCGTATAAAGAGAGGCAGGCTTTGCTGAGCTCCTTCCTTAGTCAGGTTGATTTTGGAAACCCTGAGGTAGCCAAGGTAAAGCTCTCGATGCAATCAGACCTACATGGCGTGTTCACTTTGTTTGACTTGCTTGATGGTGTAATTCTGAGGTGTTGAACCCTTTGAAATCTGAGGCCATAGTGAAAACTTTGTGTGTCTGAGCCCCCGAGGGCATGCTTCTGAGCTCTTTGCATTGAAGTAAACTGCAGCTTTCACTGTCTAGTCCTGTTTTATCCTTCCTTAGCATATCTTTCTAGAACTTCATAAATCTTCTTGCAAAACAAAACCCACTTAATATTAAGAAACCAATCCAAAGAATATTTTTCCTTTTCCAGCTGAGCAGGAAACTGATATGGCCATATATTTTAAAATCCTCGAAGATCAGCTGTTTTGCAGTACTTATGTTTCTGAAACATGGACAGGTTTGTGTTGACTGCAATGCTAAAGGCAGTAACTTGTGCTGACACATATCTCGTGCAAAGTGCTGTTGCATCCCGAGGTTAACATCTAAATCATATGCAGTGTTTATTTTGTTCAAAAAAAATATCAGTAAGCAAAAAGACAGTGCTGATTTTTCCCCCATCCCACACCCCAAACAAGAAACCATGTTTTAGAAGTGAAGGTGGTACTAAATTAGTGGAAGCTGGCAGCAGTATCTTAATAGTTAGAAGAAAACTGTTAGGGAGAAAAGTGATAGAGAGCTAAGCTTGTAATTTAAACTACAGGGATGTAATTTAAACTACAGTAATTTAAACACCAGGGATGGCAAACCACAACGGCAATGTCTTATGTGGGGTTTTTTTCCCTGAACCAGAGTTCAAAAGCTAGAATTGATTTCTTGATGGTGTAAAGCTGCCTGTTAAATGACCAGCCTAGCTAATATTTAAAGGGGTTTTTCTTACATAAAGATTGGATATGAACTTAGTGAAGGAAGGCTTTGCTTGTAAAACTGTTCATGTGCCATTTGCTGAGTGCATTTGGACAAGTGTAGTAGGGTTGCTCTTCGTTTAATCTACCTGACAATGGGCATAACAACAGTGAAAAGAAGAGAATCAGAAAGACAACTTCTTCTGAGACAGAAGAGAACTGGACATCTTTTATTTCATTTGAGGATGATAAGGCAGGATGAAAATCAACAAGTGTTTCAGGGTTGGCTTTTACCTCAAACTGCAGGATTCTGTTGAACGAAAATTGTTCTACACAGGTTTATAACTGCATTCTGACCTAAGGGACCTAAGTATGAAAGAGAAATTATCTTCTGGTGCTGTGAAGCTTTAATTAATTTCTATGAAGGTTTTTTAGGGACCATTTTGATTAGGTCTCACAGGTGATACAATATTAAGCTTTTGTTTTATTTTGTTTTTACTTGTAAAGCGTGTTCGTTATTTTGAGTCTTCAAACATCAAATTTGGCTCACAGTTTTGTTTAGTGCTGAGAGCAGAAGTGAGGCTACAGACTGAGTGCTTTAACCAGAATTACTTTTAAAAAGTATAATGATGTTCTCCCATCCCATTAGAGGATAATAAAGAACTGTTTTATATTTCTTGTCTAAGGAAATGCGTGTTTATCCAGCTGTGTGCAAAGGTGTTTACTTTAGATATGAAGAGTCAAAGACAATGCTTAATCTAAAGTACTTTTAGTATTTTTCTTAAGTTGAACAAACAACCATACTGGGCGAGTTTATTTTAATTTTCACCTTTTCAGTGATTCTTATCTTCTCCTTGCATTGTTGAAAAAGTTTTAACTGGAGAAATAACACATCAGTAAAACTTCAAGCAAAAAACCTCACAGGATTTTCTTTAAAAATAATTAGACTTCTGTAGCATGCGGTGGAGTTTGACAGAAACATGGGAGGAGGCCGTACAAGTGTACATAACTAATGTGAAATTAAGCTGTTCTTCAGGATTTACCTCCTTGAGTTTGAAGCCAACCATGTTCTATTCTAAATGATAATTTCTTCCTTCCTTAGGTGGGAGAAACCAGAACCTTTTCTATTAACTTCACTGAGGCTTCCATAGACAGTGTGGATATTAAATAAAAGGGGGAGGAGGGAGAAAAGGGAGACAGGGGAGAGGGGGGGAAAAGAAGAAAAAAACCCAAAACATATCTGAACAAAAAGAGGTCATCTATAAATTGAGATATCACCTCATTATGTCTCTTGCTATAAAATGAGGCACAGTTGCAGACCCTTTAACTGTAGATACCTACAGGTAAGTGAGGCACATGCCACCTCTGTAACCAAAGTAACCCTTCAGAAGGAAGTCTGCTATACATACTGAAGCTCTGCAGATTTAAGACTCTAGTGTGCATCAGGTAAAAGTTCTTTTGAACTGGGTCTAGTGACAGTCAAAATGTCAGAGCTGACAGAAGGGAGACAGAGTGGAGTGAGGTAAACTGCAGTAGCCAGGGTGTGCTCTGTTAACCTTTCAGTCATGCCATTTACCAGAAGCTTGTATTTTCTGTGTAAGATGAAGAGTTGGGAAAAAATCCTTTCCTCCTAAAATTTCAGTAATTCAGTGTGCAAGGAAGAGATCCAGCAAGGGAATTGATATGAGCAAAGCAACCCAATAAGTACAGCAGTTCTCTGTTCAGCGTTGTACGTGAACTGATGAACTAAGTGTGAAGGTTTTGGAGAAGCCTGGGGGCAGGAGGATGTAGTCAGGCAGTATACAAGGTAGATTTGAACAATAGAATTGCTGTTGGCATGAAAGGAGATGAGGCTTTAGGAGATAGGGAAGTGGAGAGGTTTTAACTATGCCTGAAGAATTCAGGTCAGGGGAAAAAAAAGGTCAAAAATAGTATGTGACAGTAGGAGAGAAGTGATGGGAACAACTAAGAAAAGGAAGTAGGAAACTTGTAACAATTTCAGAGGGATTTCTGTCTTTTTAATTTTCTGTTTTTCAGTGGTACACCTATTGGCCTAGCTGTTGACTCAGAAAAATGAGCTAGATACATATCTGAAGGGGGATATGCATAAAATTAGTCTATTTGTTGTCTGTGGAATGTGTTTGCTTCATTAGTGCAGGGAACTGCATCCCTTCAGCTCTTCCACTAACTCACCAATCATCAAGGGCTGACAGGAGGAATACTAACTCCTGCTTTACCCTAGTGTTGGGTAGGGAGGCTCTACTGACACCAAAAGTATGCTCTGGAACAAGTTGACTACCTCATATATCTTGCTTTTAGCCAAAAACTCAATTCAATTCTGATTTACTTAACACTTTTTTTTTTCTCTCTCTTCCAGTTACTATTTCTTCAACTGCAGAAAAAGGTAATTTTTAAAATTTTTTTTTGAAGATGTGAATAGCTGCTTTGCACACAAGTCCTAAGGGACACAGAATTTAAATGTACTCCTTTGTGTATAAGCTCTGTGTAGTGAGTAGATTAGTGCTAAGAAACAAGGTAAATATTGTACAGTTGAGTCTGTTTAGCTTCTAATATCACAAACTTGGGATGATGACAAGACCTGTGACTAATACAAGTAAGGCAGCTATGATTTAGGTTTGCAAATATTTTTAAATGGGTACCTTGTAAGAAGAGAAAAAGGAGAGGAGAGAAGGAACTGCAGCAGATCCACAAGTCCATTTGCTGTTTAATCAACTGACGTGTAAGACTTCTGGAAGAGGATGACTTGTTGCTGTACTGCTTGCTATTTTCCAAACAGCTTACCAAATTTCACAGAACCCCATTCTTTAGGACTAGTTAGAAATGTGCAAAACACAACCATTTCAAAAGTGGCTACACATTATAATTTTAAATGTCCAGGTCAAATGGTTAGGGCCTTGTTTTGACAAATGTTACTTTAATCTTCATATTGGCTTTGGCAAATAATATGCCACGGTAAGTCCTACTTACAGAGGTATAAACTGACCAAAATAATTCTAGTGTATTATTGATGGGATATTTGTTTGGGACTTTATTCCAGCTTATGGGGGGGACATGAGTAGTAGATTAAGCATAGATTTGCACTTTGACTATCCACAGAGGGCTGTTTCAGACTGGTAAGAGGCTCTCACCTCTTAGATATTTTGCGAAACAGCACAGAATTTGAGGCTAATCTAGCAGTTTTCTTCCTGGTGGGAAACATCTACAAGAACACTGTAAAATGAGGGAACCTTGGCAGAATTTGTCCTCTTTCATCTTCTAATTAAGAGTTCAGAGTGGGAAAACCTTCAAAGTGTGAACTGTAAGCCCATTCAAGAGGTGAGCTTGTCTTACCCTGGATTTTTACATTGCATTTCACTGTTGGGCTTTACCTAGACTTCACAAAATTCTGCAAGTTGCTGCTGTGCTTACTGCTGACCTGTATACGAATAAGTTTTACTTACTAGTTTCTTCTGGAAAAGCAAGATAGCAAGATCCATGTCTCAGTTAAGGAAGCCTGGCAGAGCAATGATATTGGTGTTACGTAGTCAGGTCTCTGGCTTTATTACAAACGCAGTGCCTGTCTCACTGAACCAGGTGCTTCTATATCTACCACAGAATTAAAATGCTAGATTAATTAGTGAGAGTGACAGTATCATTGGAACCTGACTGTTAGGCTTTTAATAGCTGTCACCTGCATGCTTCCTTCACCTCCAATTCTGACTCATGTCATAGGCATCCTGTATGCTTGGATTTCTCAACTATGAAGGTTGATTTTAAAATGAGATGTGAAGTCTCTTTTCATTTGATAAGAAAGCTAGTGTGAGATTTATAAAGTTCTTATAAGCTAACTCCCAATAGCCAGGAATCAACATCAGAAGAGTCAAAAGGCCAAAGTGCCAGGACCATTGCTCTGTAAATCAATAATGTGCATCTTAGCAAGTGTATTTTGCTCCATATTTCAGTGTACTACGTTCAAATCCTTTTACCCTGATGCATAATTGCAACTTTTGATTAAATTAGCGGTGATTTTTTCACCCCATTAAGGCTAATTTTTTCTTTGTAATTTTATATTCTTGTCTGAATTTATATCCATTAGGATAGGGGGAAAAAGGCAACTCTGAATCTCTCTTAACAGTATAATATACTACTGTTGTATTATTACTTCTCTGTAATCTGACTTTGTCTTGGAAGTAATATTAAGAATGATTCAGAAAAGGATGTTAAGGGCAAATCTTAGGAGGGGTTTAGCATATTCTAGGAGGATTCTGAGAACATGACTTAAGACATTGTCTTCCTGAGGCCATAAATTACAGTCTGGTATGCATCAGTGCCTTTAAAGAGAATTGACTTCTCTCAGTCACAGCACGGCACCAAGAATCCTGGTTTGCCTTAGCTTAGCCAGGACTTCCTCATGACTGAGTGTGGCTAAACTGGCAGATATTGGGTTTTGAGGTTTTAGTTGTATTTTCCATCTAACTTGTAATTACAAGAAAATGAGCTCATTAGGAATGAGCCCGGTTTTTCCTTGTACTGGAAACAGATACAAGATGCTTCGGGGAGGAGCTTGCAGAGGAGATACCACTACCCAAAGTGCAGGGGACTGCTAAAGTAAAGCTGTCAAAAATGGTCTCTTCCCTCCCTCTCATTTCTTGGGGAGCACTGACTGTGACTTTTAATCACAGGAAGAATGGCAGCATGGGAGTCTGAAAAGAAGCAAGAATTTATTCAGAGTGGGGCCCGTATGGACTGCCAATTGCAGGGTCTTTCCCTGGGTGGTGCCTGTCACTGGCTACTGAAGTCAGGCTCTTGGCTTTTAATGATGGTGACAGATTGCAAGACCTCAGCTACATGAAAAGTGCAAGGGCACTTCAACAGCTGCCTCTTTCTAGTAAATTCTGGTCGCACTGGCACAGATCTGTACCCTCGCTGCAACCAGACATGATGCCTGGTTTTGTATGGGGGTATTTACAGTCTGTGACAAGACTGAGGCTCTGCTGTTTGAGGTATTGTGTTTGCACTAAAAATAATCCTTCAAAAGAATCTGAATTCTGGGGGTGATTTTTATGGACAGAATACAACTGTTTACTGTGGAAGTTAGTGTTGCTGTGCCCTGCTCTGCCCTGTGTCTCATTTCCTCTTTCCTTTCTATTCAATTCCTCTCGCCCTTTTCTACACCAAAGTTCTGATCTGTGCCACTGATTCCACTCTAGTTTTATGTCCTTTTCTCCTCTCTTCCAAACCGTTTTCTCATGTTTTAGTTGCTTAACCACAGTGTGTTTGAATGTAGATTATGTTTTTAATAAAAGACAATTTCTAACTATGCAGTGCCTAGTACAGTAATACACAAGTCCTTTCCTATCAGGATGAGAGTTTCAGGATGGCTTTAGAAAGAGGTTGTTCTTACATTTTCAATCAGCTTCACAGCTGAAAATTTGCTAAATCTGTCAGTAAGGTTGTAAGAGTCATAGGCAAAGGTAAAAAGCATAATTCTCTGAAGAAATCTCAAATGCAGTTTGTTTGTTTTCATTGCCATAAGCCCCGTGAAAATCCTGAAAGATAATAAATTAAGACCACATCTTCTGTGGCTGTGTACAGGGATTTTCTGAGCTGTTGGAGGTTCCCAAAGTTTGGAAGAAAGCTTGGCAGACCCAAGTTCTGCCATCCATAAAGTATGTCATACACCTTCTTAAAGGTCTCTCTTCATCTGCACAGGAAACTAGGCCAAGTTTTCTTCTTCCTGCAACCGAAGATAATATAGGTGAAAATAATGTAAATATTTAATATGACTTTTCTAAGAGTTATTCTTCTGGCACAACTGATCTGTTTCCTCTTGACAAGTGGTAAAAGAAACTGCTAGAGGAAACAAGATTAGAAGAGGCTTCCTGAGTCATAAAGTCTGGATCTCTGGTCTTTAAGGCAACCATATCACACAAATCCATTAGTAAATCAGCTGAGTTCCCTATTAAAGCCATCATCAACTTACGTTTTGTTGCCACTGGGACTATAATAGGACATTTCCAGGCTGTATTGTATTCCTCAGATGATTTGAAGGAATATAATAACACAATTTTTAACTCCCAGCTAGCACAACTGGAGTGCAGTCCTCTTCAAATCCCTGTTTGGGGATTTTTACTGTCATTGATGACCAGTGCCTTCTATAATGGCACAGTATTATGCTGTTTCTATTAGAAGTAGAAATTAAATTGAATTATGTAGGCCAATAATCAAATTTATAATCTAGAACAGAATTACAGCATCATCATCTTTATCCAAAAAGGTTAGTCACTTATATACTACAGGTGAAGCTGTGTTCAGTTCTGGGGGGAGTTTTGGGGTATGCACATGAGTCGAGATAATCCCACGCACAGATACAGGCTGGGCAGAGAATGGATTGAGGGCAGCCCTGAGCATGGATCAGTGACATGCACTTGCAGCTCAGAAATCCAGCTGTATCCTGGGCTAGCAGCGTGGCTAGTAGGTGGAGGGAGATGATTCTGCCCCTCTACTCTGCTCTGGTGAGACCCCATGTGGAGTGCTGCATCCAACTCTGGGGTGCCCGCTACTGGAAGGACAGCAACCTGTTGGAATGAGTCCAGAGGAGGCCATGAAGATGATCAGAGACTGGAGCATCTCTCCTATGAAGACAGGCTGAGAAAGCTGGGGTTGTTCAGCCTGGAAAACAGAAGGCTCTGGGGAGACCTTATAGCACCTTCCAGTACCTAAAGGGGGTCTACAAGAGACTTGGGGAGGGACTATTTACCAGGGCTTGTAGTGACAGCACAAGGGGGAATGGCTTCAAACTGACAGAGGGCAGATTTAGATTAGATATTAGGAAGAAATTCTCCACTGTGAGGGTGGTGAGGCACTGCCACAGGTTGCCTGTAGAAGTTGTGGGTACCCCATCCCTGGAACTGTTAAAGGTCATTCTGTGATTCTGAGATAAAAACATGTTATTTTCTTGAGGAATAGCAACCATCACATTTGATGAGTTGGGTTTTTTTTGTTTTGTTTTAGTTTTTTTAAGTGAGCAGTCCTAGATTGCTAAATCTACCCAGGGAAAAGGGATTAACCTAATTTTATCGGGTGATTAGTAGTGTAGTAATTTAGCCCTCCTCAAAGATCAGGGGGTTTATTTCTTGTTCTTTTCAGCTATATTCACCAAACTCTCACTTGTATTTTATTGCAGTTGTCTACCTTGTGGTTTTTCATCTGTCATTTGTCATGTTTATATGGTCCTATGGGAAGACAATTTTCACATCTCCTGCAACCCCCTCTAACGAGGTAAATATGTTAGAAAAATGTCAATGCCTTTTTTATAAATAGCTGAACTGTTTTCAGTGATGAAACTTGTTGGCAGTACTGCATGATTCACCTTTCCCTAGTCATTATCTAAAATAGAACAGCATGACAGTGCATCATGAATGAAAATTATCAAGTTACTCTTAAAATACCTTGTGCTTGCTGTCATGACATTTCCTTATATGAAATGTGGGTTTAAATCATCACAAGTTTGGCAGTCGTGTCCAGTGATTTGCTATGAAATAGCTTGCTCAAAATCTGGAATTTTTAAAAATGATAAATACAGCAACAGTGTTTTTATTTTTATAGGCAGTTTTGATCACTGTTGGGGTAAGAAAGTAATAATGCAATGTATACTCATGACCTGGAGGACTGAACCCATGTATTAGTAAGTCAAGGGTTAAGACTTAGGGACAACTGAGAAGTAACTACATAAGAAAGGGTTATATAATGGTAGAAGAATGCATGATGACTGTAAGAGGTTTTGTTTTGAAAAAGAACTTTATTAATTGCAATAAGTCTGAGATGGATTACCTTGTTTTGTGTTTTCTTTAATGTGTGTGTTTGTAAGGATTAAATACTGGCACCAAATTTAAAATACTTCCCTTCTCTTCCTTTTTTTTAGAAAGCTTTTAAACTGGCTAAACTGTTTGAGGCTTTGGTTGCTTTGTGGGGGTTGAATTTTTAATCTGTTTTTGGCAAGACTGATGTTTAGTGCTAATGTCAACCTGAAACATTTTTGAGAAGAGTTAAACCCGTGCTTCTAAGGAAAAGCAAACACTGCTCTGCAGTGTTTAATTATAGCTTTAAGATCTTCTGTATGTTAAAGCTACAGAATATAAAGCGTAAAAAAGCTAAACGCTGTTCTGCTATTAAGCTAAGCAATAAAAGTAAACAAAACTGTTGAAGGATCTGGAGCACAGTCCAGTGGGGAGCATCTGAGGGATCTGGGGTTGTTTAGCCCAGAGAAAAGGAGGCACAAGGAGGACCTTATCGCTCTCTACAACTACCTGAAATGAGGTTGTAGTGGAGTGGGGGTCGGTCTCTTCTCCAAGGTAATAAGTGACAGGACAAGAGGAAATGGCCTCAAGTAGTGTCAGGTGAGGCTTAGATTGGATATTGTTAAGTATTTCTTCACTGAAGGGTTTGTTGTGAAGCATTGGAACAGACTGCCCAGAGGAGCAGTTGAGTCCCCATCTCTGGAGGT
This sequence comes from Myiozetetes cayanensis, assembly GCF_022539395.1. NCBI lineage: Eukaryota > Metazoa > Chordata > Aves > Passeriformes > Tyrannidae > Myiozetetes > Myiozetetes cayanensis. The sequence goes on along the minus strand of NW_026087742.1, from coordinate 43,836,423 downwards.
CTTTAAAAGACGTGCGGATGTGGCATCTGGGGACATGGTTTAGTGGTGGACTTGGCAGTAATGGGTTAACGGCTGGACTCGATGATCTTAGAGGTCTTTTCCAACCTAAATGACTCCATGAATTGCTAAACCTAAAAATTCAAAGGGACTTACTTGTCTTCGGGGTGATTGTTTTTGCTTTATCTGGGATGGTTCTGCAAGAAAATTACAAAGTTAAGTATGTTAGCTAATTAAAATGTGGTTGGAACTGTGTTGCTCCACCTTTTATAAAGCTATATGAGCTAGAGCTGCTCATAAAGCTAATGCTTAGTAACTTTTACTGTCTGCTTGGATTCTTCATTAATAGAAAACTTCTTCTGACAGTACTTACCCTGTAGTTACAGTGATGTTGTAGCAAGCTTTTCATATTCAGCAACTGAAAGGGATGGTTTGGGCATATGGCATGTGATGACTTTTTTTGTATATCAGCTGTGGGGGTAGATCAGATTTAATACAATTTTCTTCTACAACTGACTTTAAATGGAAAAAAGGAGAAAACAAAAATTCCACCATAACTACAACAACAAAAAAAAGCACACACAAAATTTAAAAAAAAAAAAAAAAAAAACACAAAACCCAACCAAATTAAAAACCTAGCACCACTTTTTCTGTGTCTGGGCAAATCCCTTCTGTTCATGTACCAGTGAGTAATTTATGCTGGTTATACTTAAAAACAAAGCCAGACTTCAGAATCTCTCCATTGTGTGAGAGTGTCAACGTATATATTTTTAGTCATTCAAATTAGCCATTCTTGCAAAACAAATAGCATCCTGTGATCTTACTATTGAACTAAAAAAAGATTATGCAGCTGCTGTTGTCTTGGTGTAATCCCTGTACATTTGTCATAAGAAAGAACAATCAACATTATACAAGGTCCAGAAAGAGGAAGGAAACAAAGGGATTCTTTCTGTTTTCAATAAGAACTGCTGGAACCTCATTGGAAATTCTGTTTGCTGTGTGGTAACAGACAACTTTTGATGTCTTTGAACGTATCCTGCCATTGTCCAAAGAGACTGTGGTCTCATGGCCCTATTAATTTCTGAAATTAAAACAGAAGTGTAGCTTTTTGGAAAACTAAAACCCTATCCAGGATTTTCGGAGTAATATTACGATGTTACTTGAACAAATTTTAAAAATTTTTTAATATTGTGATTTTGTTCCTTTTCTGTGCATTAACGATTTGCCATGGAAATGTCATCTAGGAGTAGTACTCATGTTTCTTGCCACCTCTGCTTGATTGCAGGTCATAGAGACAAGCATTGGGTCAGCTCTCAGACTCACATGGGTAGCAGGGATGAAGGCATATCACACCCCTGTTTGCTGGAATGATGCTTTTTACATCTGTCTTAAACTTTTGATGTGACCATCTCCAGTTTTCATACTTGAATAAATATCTATCTGAGTGACTAAGACTTAATAATGAGGTCAAGCTCTTGGTGGTGACAGAAATGTTAAACTTCTATTTCACCCTTTGCATAGATTAATTCTAGTGTCCAATTATTTAAAACGGCGTTATTTAAACATGTTTCATGCTTCACCCTTGAAGGGTGGGTAGGTTCAATAACTGGGGTGATGCTATATGTGACAGGAGGCTTAACTAGATTCTGTGAGCTGTGAGGCAGCTTGTTTGCGTTCTGGGTTGGGAAATAGCACAGAGAAATTGCAGCAATGTCTTATTGCTTCCTCCTTTCTGTAAGTGGAGTCTTCGTTGTTGCTTGCCAACTGACTGTAATCCAAAAGAGGAAAAGGTACAGCATGCGAGGAGAATCCATGTGAACTAATCATGCACATGTTTTTGGTAGGACAATACAGTCATATTAAATCACACAGAGCCAGTTTTTGTTCCAGCTGTACACATAGCATTTTCCACTCATTACCATGAATACTTCGTCTATGTGTGCTCATAAAAAGGGCTCTCATAATCCATGCAGGAAGCTCAGACTTTAGAAGTTCTTTGAAACAGAAAAGTACCAAAGGAAATAATGAGTTCAGCACCCACCACAAAGGGTCTTGTCAGCACACTGGGTTTTATGGGGCTTATTGTTAAATATTATTTCAGCAGATACCGAACTAAGTGTTTCACAAATGAGTAAAAAAGTCTCCAGGTTCTTTTGGTAAAGGCTTACGTTTTAGTGAGGTCTCAGCAAGAATGCTTGTCAGGCTTTACTCAGAATTGTAACTCACTCTCATACTCTACAGGCTTTGCTGAAGTTGCTTTCAATGCAACTCATGAATTTTGAGACTAGTCTTGGCTACTCTTAGGTTAAAGTTTCAGTTAAACTCTTTCAGCTTCTATGCTGAAGCAATGAAGCTCACCACAAGCCCTCTACCTGCCTTTTTTATCCCCATCTGGTTTGTACCCCTCTCAGCGTTAGAGAGGAAGTGGGACAAGAGAACTTTTATGCTTTGTAGCAGCAAGGGACTGTTGAGCATTCCTCGTGTTCACAGATCACTTAATTCATGCTTATTGGGAACTAAAGGAAAGTTTGCACCGTAAAACTCACTTTGAGTCTCTGGATTCCCTTGTGTTGCAGAGAAAATGCTGTAGATAATGGAACAGGGATAAAGATTATTTTCTTTAAAATACATCCAGGAACGTAATTCATGGAGTTTTAAGGATCTCCTATAATTCTTGCAGCAGTCTTTTTTTCTTTATGTGGCACTTTTTGATTAGTGGGAGAGGGCATCTGAAAGGTCTTCTCCTTGCAACACAAGGTAATAATTAATCTCTTCCCTCCATTCCATTTTCTCCATCCCTTCTAGTTCTGCTTGTCAAAAGCTGACAAAGAGCAATATGAAAGAGAAGAGAGGCCAGAATCCCAGCAGGAGATTTTGAGAAGAGCTGCTAAAGACTTGCCTATCTATACAACAACAGCATCGAGAGGTGAGATATAAAGATCATTCTATGCTCCTGAAGTTGCTAGTTTTAATTCAGTGAAATTCATTTGATGTCACTGAATGAACAGTCTATTAAGCACATGTTGCAAATACCATGACCTTGTTTTGTTACTTATTTGGGCCAGTGTTTAATTCCCCCAAGAGAAGCTGCAGTCCTTTTTCTGGGGATCTCAACATAAAGCCACTATTTGGAATTTTACAAAAAAATCACCTTCTAGCAAGCCAATGAGGACATTTATCTCTAGTTGTGGCTATTAAAAATAAACGCAGCAAAGAAATATAGCTAACACAGCTAGCAATAGGGAAAATTAAACTTATTGCTCAATTTTATAATCGCTTTTGTCCCCACTTTAAACTTCTCTTTCTGAGTTATTCTGGTTCAGCAGGAGGAGAAATGTACTGAAGATCTTAAAGTACTTTTATAGTTTACAAACAGATAAATGTTGTTGCATTTCCATCTGTAATTCAGTACGAAGTTAGTGATGGGCTACTTCTGTATTTGCCTTTAATACATATAGGCATTTTTATTCCGACTTATATATGAATATCTGTGAAAAGTGCTGTCTTATGCATATGTATATTCTTTAAAAATCTGTAGCTTTTTCATACACACACACATATATGTATATATATTTTTTTCTCTTTCCTGAAACTAGCAGTGCTGTAGAATTTCCAAAAGCACAAACTACTCGGAATAACTGTTACCAAAATTTACTGTGACTTTTCCAAACAAAGCCTAAGGACACCTGGCTCTTTTTAATACAAGCCTCTCTTTAAGGGAATCCCAGTCTTAAGTTCCTGGAGTGGTCTGGGAAGCTGTTGCCAGCTCTTATCAGTACTGTTCAGCTGTAGGTGTTGGCTTTCCTCCTCCTTTCAAACTGCCTGTGCTGGTGTCTTATTTCCATTGAGAAAAGCCTGAAGGCTTGTTTAAAAATATCCAGTAAAGATGAAGAAGAACTGATTTACTGAACAGTCTGCTAGATTGGAGTTTGGTAAAGAGGATAGAGAAAGCCATTCGGAAAGTTACCTTGCTGAATGAATGTCGTTTCACAGTGGGATGCCTGGGTACCTTGTGCAGAAGTGAAAGGGGATCAGTGCCAGAGGATGAAGGATGGGAATACTTGGGAACCAAAAAGTAAATGAAAATGGCCTCAGTACTGAGTAATCATAGTTTGTTTTAAATACTTTTATATCTTATATTTCTTTAAAAAAATCAAAACTATATATGAGAGTAGGTACATGACAGTCTTTGAAAGCAAGTGTGGCAGGGGAGGGCAGGAAGCTCTTTAAGATTCAATTCATGTTAAGGGGGAAAACTTTTATTAACTTGAATCAGTTCTAATGACTCGCCCCTTGCACTTGAATGCAGCAATCAGATACTGCGATCGATGCCAGCTAATCAAACCTGACCGCTGCCACCACTGTTCTGCATGTGACGTGTAAGTTACTGAACCTGAAATTATGGACTTTACCTCTCCTGCAGTCATCACTTCAGTGTGTTCATGTCTTCAGTGTGTCAGCCATTGCATAACAGTTACTATTTCTTCTCTCTCAAACCCTCAATACTTGGATTTCATGAAAGAGCAAAGTTCCTTCTGTTGGTGCAATATTACGGTGCAGCATCATTGTCTAGAATGGCACAACTTTTTGAGAAACCTGCTTGCAGCTTTGTAAAACAGAGCTTATATTAAAATAAAAAAGAAACTCAAAAAAAAGCTGAAACTAAAGAAAGGTATTTTTGAGATACCAGCCCCGGCAAATGCTTATTATCCAACTCTTTTATTTTATCTTGCTTCTGAAATCTTGAAACAGATATATGCTTCTAATAACACTAAAAATCTTTATCTCAAAGACTGACAGTGGAATCACATGCCTTAACCATTCCAAAGACATCACTGCTATTCCCTAATTTCATTCTGAATCATCAGAGAAATCTGTACAAGCACTGAAAACTGAGGCTCTGCGTGAGACTTCAGTAGGCTGAACTTCAGGAAATCTAGTTAACTGAGGAACTTAATGCACATTTTTTTCTAAAATCAAATTTATTAGCAAAAATGTGTCTGAAATGTTTCATATCTGTCCTTACACTATAACTGGATTAAAATGGCATGTGGACTATTCAAATTATCCACTACCCCGCTCTTTTCCTCAATTAGCTTTAAAAAAAAAAATAGCAAGCAGCAAACAAACAAACAAAAAAAGGTAATAAATATAGCCCTAAGGTAGACTTAGTTGAAGTGAATGCCAGGCATAACATACTTATCCACACAGCACTGAAAGGTCCTTTGGATTTGTTTCCTCTCAGTGTGCACATAAAATTAGTGTGGCTTAATGAACCAGTATATGGCGTTGCTCAGTAATGCTCCCCATGCTAATTTAAGAAACTCTCTTTATAACTCTTTTGAATCTCAGTTGGTCTTTTTGGGTGAAAGAATGGCTGCTCTAATATAGAGAATTGGCATGATTGAGGAGGACTTGAAAAAGATACAGTGGGGCAAATATTTTTAAAAAAAACAACCCCCAAACCTGTAGAAGTTAAAATTATGTGTCTTAGAAAAAAAAATTATTTTTGCTTTAACTTGCTGGAAATTATCTCTTTCAGATGTGTACTAAAAATGGACCACCACTGTCCATGGTAAGTTTATTTTTAAAACCAAAAACTCAGTATAATAATAATGAATTAGATGCTGCTTTAAGAATGAAACTCTGAAGTAAAACTTGATTTTCACAGAACTTCTTTAATATGTGAAAATAAATCTTGTTCATAATGTGTGTTGCAGTGTAGAGTTGTAAGCCCACTAGTCCAAATCATGCAGTTTCTCCTTATGTAAGAGAAACCTTGGCTTTACGAGCCCTATGGGAAAAGGCATTTATTTCTTTTGTTTGCTCTGGTATTTTTACCAGGAGAGGAGATACTCTACAATGTGAAAATCAGTTCTCGATCGTAGATGATACATATGACCCACTCTGCCAGTTACCCTTCTGCAGTTTGTATTTACTGGTTGACACTAAAAATATTGTCTGCTATCACTATGAAAAATGCTGCTATCAGTAGTTGACGTAGAGGTGGGTTTGTAACCAAAGCAACATCCGCTGAAAGTGATGGAGAGGTTTATTTTGCCTTCCATGATGACTGCAGTTAGTTTGTAGTGTGAGATGCTTCCTATGCAGACTGTATGTATCATAACGCTTTGCCAGCTCGTGTCCTGTCCTGTAGAATCATGGGGGCAAAATCTGCGTGAGGGGCCCAGATCATTTTGCTGGAGGAAAGAGATTTCCTTCAAAATAGTGGCTTAAAATGCTTCTGAAACACTAGTGCCAGAATGTTTCGGACATACCACTTGACATCATACGCATTACGCTCTGCAAAAGCTGAATGTATTGTGGGGTTTTTGTTTGTTTTATTTTTTGTATATCTTAGTAACCTCTTTCTCTTTCCCCTCCTTCTAGGGTGAATAATTGTGTGGGATTTTCTAACTACAAATTCTTCCTCCTGTTTTTAATGTATTCCTTACTGTACTGTCTGTTTGTTGCTGCTACAGTCTTGCAGTACTTCATAAAGTTTTGGACAGTAAGTTCTAAGGCTTTTTTTTGTTTGTTGTTCATTTGTTTAATCCTGCATGTGTTATTAGAGGCTGTATCAGCATGTTGTCACTCAGCATTTACTCTGTTCTGTGGTTCATTATCATTAACAACATCAATCAAAGTGACTGAAGCAGAAGAACCTTCTGAATATTAATGAATTAAATGTATTACACTGCCCAGGATAAGTTAACTGGGGGAGGAAGTCTTGGATGAGGACACTGTGTAATTTCTCTGCTCTGTCGAAATTGAGTGGCACAGCTTGGGTTTTTTTGAGACTATGGAATATAGATATGTAGATAAAGAACTGGCCATATCAAACAATAACGTGTGTGTGTATATATACATCTATATATAAAAATACTGACAAATGTGAAATATAAGTAACAATTTTATATCTTCCTAGACTTGTCTATGGACAATCTGCTGCCAGATAAGGCAGACTGAATTCTTGGAAATTGACTGAGCTCTGTTTTGGAGTCCCTACGTAGGCATGTCCGAACTTCATTTTAGTAGCTTTTATTGATCTGATATGGGTAGAATGCTAAGATATATACAGTGTGAATGCTATACATCTTCCTTGCAGCTATTATCAGTTGTCAAATGATTGATACACGTACATGCATCTTAATAGATTTAATAACATTTATGTCAAGGGCAACTTGTATGTCAGTCTTACTTTCCTCCTATCAGTTTTGTTCCAGTCACATCGCTGGCTGAACAGTGTCTTCTGTACTTGTTCCTTTTCATCTACGAAAACTTGTACTGTGCCTTCCTTATATCTAGGCTGAAGTATTCGTGTCAGAATTCCCTTAATCTGTTTCCATTAACTAGCACATTAAAAATTACTCTTAGTGGAAGGGTCTCCATCACATCTTTCTCAATAAATAACAGCACGTATTTCTTAGATGCTAGTTGCTGTCAGAGTAACTGGGAAAAGCAGTCATTATCTGCAGCAGTAGAAGTAATCTTTATTGGAGCAAAATGTTGCTGTTGTGTCAGGTTAAGAGAAGCTTGATCATATTCAGGATAACTGTACTTTGAGACAGTTTGCATTAGGTAAGATAAATGGTGCAAAAGAGCATGGGGTTTTGTGTTCATCTAAGCCTGTGGGTCTGATCTGCCAAACTACTGTGTTTTTATTAGTCTGTCAGTTCTTTACAGAGACCTGTCACTGGAGAGCAAGGAATTATGTGGGCACTGAGCTGTCAGTACTGTGAGATGAAAGCCATAAATGTATTTGTCAGTTTATGCTGTGGCTTGACAGATTCTGCTGTTCAGTCTTGCTTGACTATAAATAGTTAAATTTTTAATTTGTGAATGTGCTATTCCCAAACATCTGCCTGGCTGCTTTCCAGTGCTTTGTATGCAATTTCTAGTGAAACTGTAGATGCGCTCTTACATATTTACCAGTCAGTGCTTTCTCATCTTACTTTGTAAGTGTTAGTGCAACTAAAGTCCACAGGACAACTGACTACAAAGAACATTTAATACCAGCATTTGCAGCAAGACTCTTCCAAAGCCCATCGGACACAACATTGAAGTGGACTCTTGAGCAGAGGAAGTAAACTCAAGAGGGATTATTTTTTTGTTATTGATTTAGCTGTTAGAAATGCTTCCTGCAAGAATGGGCTACTTCTGAAATGTAACAATAGACAATGTAGTTGTATGCTTGCACTTCTTGCTTTCAGTTCCGGATATTTGCAATACAGAATCTGGTGATGCCCTGATCTTACCATCAGAGTAGATCTCTGACTCACTTTACTCATGTTAAGTCATTCAGTCCACGAAGCAAAGATCTTATAACTGCCTGATAAAACTATATATATTCAGAAAGAGACGGCAGCACCATAATCACATAGATTTGCAAGATGTTGTATATGTCTTGTATGTAAGCTTTTAGGCAACTGCTGCTGACTGCAGAATAGAGTTCTGGAAGCTTCTCTCTACGTCTGTATCCAAACTAAAGCAGAATGCTGCTGATATATGCTGTCTGTAGACTGCTTCAATATATTGCTAGTGCTCAGCTTTGTCCGCTGCAGCATCAGACAGATTGCAGTTTGGACTTTTGCTATTGAGGCTCTCTAGATGTTGTTTTTTCCCCGCAAAACTTGAGTATCAGAAATGGTGTAACTTCAGAAGGTAGTGCTTATTTTGTGCTTCCTCACAGATGCTTTACAGAGACCATGCAACAAACTGCTGGATATATTGCGTGTTGGGAAGGCATATGGACTGCTTCTTGGGGAGTGTAGCCTTGGTCACTTCAGAACTTGTAATGAGGTTGTGGAGATGTATGTGCTAACTACAAAAACTTAGTCGTGCATTGTTTTGAGCTGTTGATAATATTTGCATGGAGACATGATGTGCATACGCAGATACTTGGAAATATTGTGAGACGTGCACACCTACAGAACTCTTCTATTGAAGAAAGTCTGTGTGTTTCCCAATTCGCACATGCAAGACTTTGATGTAGCACCTTTCATGTTCTATGCAGAAATGCTGAAGAAAGGTCTTGATGCTGTTCATACAGTGGTGCAGCAACCACACTGGCTGGAAATGTTCACCACAGTTTGCACCCTGATGCTGCTGTTAAAATCTGTTTTGTAGATCAAGGAAACGTGACTGATTTCTTTATTTATACTCATAACTGCTTTTTCTATACTCATGTAATTTTTATTTCTACCTAGGAAATTGTTAAAGATGAGCAGATAACATGTCAGTTTAGCCAGATGTATTTGACACAAACACCAGCACTGGCTGAACGCCCAGTCCTTGATGCCTTGTTTACATAGTGCATGGTGGTGCTTTCCAGCTTATATTTGTATCTACTCATATTCTTTCTGCACTCCCTCCTCCTTGAAACTGTTATATTTTCCAGTTGTTTTCAGTGTTTTTCTTGGTCCTCCAAATTAATTTGCAATCCTGAGTAAAGTTAATTCAAGGATGTGATTGATATGCGTTCTGGGTGGATGGCACATGCTTCTGCAAAACTTTGATTGTATTAAGAGCAGCATGAAAAAAACCCTCATTCCTCTTGCACATACGCTAAGGACATAGACCATATCTAAGGGTTTAATCAAACTCAGATAGCATTTTTTTGTTTGGGGGGGGGTTTGTGACCTGACACATGCTCAAATGACTCTGTTCTTGTGAAGGGGCTTTGTAGGGAACTCTTTACAATAGGGACTGGCTTCGGTCTATTATGTGTGCTAAGCATTTCAAATTTATTGTGAAAATTGCTTCCTTTTGTAAGTTCTACAGCTCTCTCACCTGTAAGTCTGTGCTTCTGTGCTGCTGCTGAGCATAATGACTTTAAATAACCAATGTGTGAAGTTTCACTCTCTTTTCACATGCTGGGACATGTGGACCGCTACTAGAACACCACTGTGAAGAAGCCTGTTATACATACTCAAAGACTGCAGGCTTCTCTCCAGGAAAAAAACTGGCCTTTTTTCAAAGATGCTTCAGTTCTGCAACTGTCATTCAAGAACTTAACAACCAGTGGCTGAAACTGGGTAGTCAGAAGAGGTAGATGCTCCCTGGGGATCATGCAGATCAATCACACATGATGCAAAAAACCTTTCTCCAGGTTTATAGAGCTACTGAATTAGGAAGATGCAACTGAAATAAACTTAGATTTTCTGGCCCACAGAAAACACAAAGACTAAGCTGCTGCTGCTGCTCTTCGAACTTCAAAATCAACTGGCCTGAGAATTCTTTGTAGAGAACTACTTTGGTTAAATATGCAGTTCCAAAAGAGTCATAGAAATACAAGTTACCAAAATCAGTTAGGAAATTGAGGAAACCCTCAGTGTGCTCTGAGGTGGGAAAAATCATTATCACTTCAACATGAAGTTTAGGAATAAGCAGCAATTGGAGTATTTTGCTAGCCTGGATTTCAGGTGATCGTGTAATGCAACATATCCCTAATGCAGGGGGAAGACAAATTGTCAGTAAATAAGTAACACAACAGGCAGTAAATAAGGAAACTGATTTTAGATGGCAGTTTGGAGAGCTGGACTCTGCTTATCATTTGCTTATGTAGCATGATCTGACTGTAGCCAGCATTTTTGAAAACACTGTATATCTGCCAGACTCAAAGGTAGATCCCTGGGTTCTTCCTAGGCTTTCTACACACATTAATGTAGCTTAAAAGCCATATGTCTTGCCTACAATAGATTCACTAAGTGCTAGCATCTTAGCTAAGATGGCTACTGCTCTTTAGGTGTAAAGTTTGGAATTTAAAAACGAATTTAAACTAACTTTTCCAGTTTCTTCCTTTATTTTCTTAAGTATTGGTTCAATTTCAGATGTTACACTAAAGATAACATCTTAAAAACATCTCCGTATTGAAGGAAATTGGGAAGAATTAGAACTGTACTGTGTTATGGGTTCTTTTTCAAACAAAGAAATATGTGCAAAGAATGGCAATTTATTTTTTATGGTTTTGACAGAAGTTGCATCTAATGGTAATAGATATGTTCTGAAGTCAGAAAAACTTTGTAATTAATAAACCACTACTTTATACCTCAGGATTATTCTGAGCTTTTCAGACCTTTACGAATGGTTTCATCCTACAGAATATTCACATAAATCTTACTTGTGATGGAAACAACTAGCAAAGAAGGCACTTGGTGTAGTCGTGCTGTTCAAGCTGAGGAACCACGTGAAAGTGATCCAGTTACAATATGAATAGCAGTACTTCTGGGCTTCAGTAGAAAATTTCATGCCTTTGAAGTTAGTAGTGTGCTCTTACGTGCTCTCTCCTCCATTCTCTTGGAGAACAGGGGCTACAACTGCTGATGGGCGTTGGAACTCGGCACGTCCAAGAGCACATTTTGCACACCAACCATTTTGTTCTTATCAAAGCCTGTGCTGTTTTCAAACGCTTCATCTTAACGTAATACTAGTGTTTAATAAATTGTCTTTGTTTGCGCAAAGCTTTGCCGCAGGAAAGCTGCAGAGAATTGTCCAAAGGTAAAATCCAATATTGCTGTAATTATTTAAATGCTGTTCGTACTATAATTTTTGTAGTCCAGTCATTAATGGTAGCTATTTACACCATCACAGAAGGAAGGAGACCTGTAATCTGTTGCCTGTGATTGCAGGCAGCGTACAGGGATATGGATATACCTATGTGCACTTGATCTTAATTGAAATGTATTTTAGTCTAAAAAGAAAGTCAGCCTTAGATAAATGGGTATAGTGAATGCAGTAATGGAAAAAGTAATGGCAGTAATGCTAACTAAACAGCTGAATAAAAATAGCCTCTCTGCTTTCATAGTGCTGTGAAAGGTTAACTGCTTTAAAGTATTGTGATTTTGAGGCTATAGAACTGGAATAGTATTGTTGCAAATCCCAATGGCCTTTTGAAAGCGGAAGCCTAAAAATAGGTGGGGGTGGAATTGGCTCTCTGATATGGGCATGAGTTTTTTTCTGTAGTGATTGTACTGAAATCCTTGGTTTTTACATAGATTTCTGGTGAATCACTTCTGCCTGGTCAGACATGGCAAATTTGTTTCACTACGTGCTTGCTGGTTGTTGCTTAAACCGTAGAGGTCATAAAAAATTGAAGATCTATTCCATGTCTTGTCTAGGACTGGTTCAGTCTTAGAAACATAATATGACAACCATTTCCTTTTTACATTCATTACAGCAATTCAGAATTAGGTCCAGTATTATTACCTTGCCAGTAAAAGGTTTGGATGGGGTTTTTACCCTTTTTTTTTTTTCCCTTCAAAGAAAGTGATTTTGGAAATATTTTTCCCATGTCTCTGTGGCTGCACAGTGAATATTGTTTAATATAGGAAATGTTTTGCCTTGCCCCTTACTGCACATTTAAAAAGCACAGATGAACATATACACTTGTGCTACTGAACTCATGGGGAAGGAGTACCCATGAGATTGAAATGCTCTTGTAAACCAGTTTAACATGACATGAAAGGAAAGCTGGGCTTGTTTTGGGTTTTTTTCTATTTGAAAAGTGAGATGAAAGACCTATAGGAAAGTGGGTGTGGCAGAGAGTGTTCAGCGACAATACTGTGTTACTTGCTTGGAAGTGTTAACATATTAATCTCTTTCTCTCTTTCTCCCCAGAATGAATTGCCAGATACCCATGCAAAGTTCCACGTACTATTCCTTTTCTTTGTGGCAGCCATGTTCTTCATCAGCATACTGTCTCTCTTCAGCTACCACTGCTGGCTAGTTGGCAAAAACAGATCAACCATAGGTCAGTTAATTGGAATATGGAAATTTTCCTTGTCCAGAAAACCGACAATTCGATGAGAATATTGATGCCTACGTGATATGCCATCAAATATAAACCAAAATTTTAAATACCAGGCAATAAGAAGCATATTTGGTGGAAGTAATTAAAGGTGAAACATCTAGGGAAATGAAGCCTGTGTAGGGGTCCTCTGCTGGAGCCAAGCATTTAGATTCACGATGACTGTTCATTTCCTCTGTATTTTTGAGACCTCTGAGGCACTGTGCATTTTTATTGGGTTTTTATATCGTGTGAAGTATGTAAGCCAGTTGCTACTTGCCACTCTCTTGTTCTAATACTTTAATAGCTGGATGGCTCCTGCCAAGTCAAAGGCTCTAATATGAATATGTACAACATCTTGAACTTAGATCCAAAAGAGTATTCTTAAATCCCATGAAAGAATATGGACCTTATTATTAGGAAGTGGCTTGTAAAAGCAGTGTGATAAAAATGTGCACTGATGCACATTTCCTAAATAAGAGAAGAGATTCCCATAATTTCTATGCCTAAATGTTTTGAATGGCATTGGTCAGCGTAACCAAGTTATGTGCGTTAGTTAAAATATCTGAAGTTCTTGCTAGGAAACACTTGGAAGGGCTTTTTGCAGGGTATGGTGGGACAGGGACTGATGGATATTTCCACAACTGAATAGGTCAAAATCTTATGTCTTTCAATGGAGTTTAAATTTCGAACTTCAAAAATAACTGGGTTGATTAAAAGTGAAATAATTTTCAGCTTGCTAGAATTTTTTGGTGGAGAAAAAAGGAATTTTGAAAAAATTGGAGAAAACAGGAATTTCATGACAGGAGACGTGAGTTCTTTTTCTTTTTATATATTTACAGGTAAGGATTATTCACAGTTTCTTTTTTAGCTATGAAGAAAACTTCAGCATATTCCTTTCCCAAAAGTCAGCGGTCATAATTGGCAACACAGTACTTTACTTTTTGGATTGTGATTGTAAAAAGGCAGTCTACTGGTATGGAGAGAGCAATGAGTGCTCTCAGTTCTTGGCCAAGGGTATAACTGGACTGAGTAGAAAAGTAGTGGTGGTTTGGTATAGTTTGTGGTGTGTCTGTTTCTAATAAAATAGATTTCATCTTTCTCTCTTAGCACAGGATGCTCTTAATTCAACTTCAGACCGTGGCAGAAGTGGAAAAATCTCTTCTGTATGGGCTTAGGTCCAGCAGTGCTTATGGTAAATTCTAAAAGGGCAAGTCTTCTGCTCAAAGAAGGCTTCACAGGCTGATGAGAGAGCTAGTCACTGAGGAACAAGGGATATGCTGTCTTTGGCATGCTGATGGGACTTAGCTTTGTTCAGACATTATGTTAAGTGTAAAGAGAGAAAGTTGACAAGGTGTCTGTTCTGCTTACTTGATTTTCTTACTTTTCATTTCTGTTTTTGTGACTAACCTGTGATTTTTTTCTCTCTCATTACTTGAGATAACTTTTCTCTTTCCCGTCACCCCACAAAACACATCAAGATCGTCTCAGCTTGTCCAACAGTGTTTTCACAGTAGAGAAGTTTGTGTATTCATGTTCTCTTACTCCTTACCAGTTTAGAGAGATTCCATGTTTTTCTTTTACAGAAACATTCCGTGCACCCACATTTCGAAATGGCCCTGATAAAAATGGGTTTTCTCTTGGATGCAGCAAAAATCTGAAGGAAGTTTTTGGAGATGAAAAGAAGTATTGGCTACTCCCTATCTTTACCAGGTATTCAGTGTGAATAGGAATGACTAGGGGAATAAATTGATTCCACAGCTTTCACCTTGCTTCCTCTTCTCCTGAAAAATAAAGTACAACTGAAAAGCCAACTTGTAAGTCCTGTACAAATGAATGCTAGTGTAGGGAAAATGTGCAGGAGAAAACTGTCAAACTCTGCACAGGGTTTTCAGTCCAAGACAAGGAGCTTGTTGACAAGGGCCTTTTAAATACCGAAGTTAGGAAAGCTTTGAGAATTGTATTGCAAAAATTGTACACCTTTCAGTGCTAGTATTTGTGTCTAATTATAGAGCAGAAATCCGCAACTTGGAGGAGATAGAAATGCTTGAACTTCAGCTGCATCAAAACAACATCAATTTAAAAACACCCCCTCTTGCCTCTGAAAACACTTGGCAACTTTCCTCTTGCTGCCATCTTTCCTTTTCCTTTTGACACTTTCAGTATTAAAAGCCATCTAAAAAAGTTCAGAGCAAAAAAAAAATCTGATATGATGCAAAATGCTGGTTTTAAAACTCAGCTGAGCCAGTGCTGGGGAGTTGCAGACAATCTCGATAAAGCAAGACTGACCTGCTCACCACTCCCACCACCACCGGAATTCAGCAGAACAAAGTAGGAGGTGTGTTCCAACACTACTTTTGTGGGGCTGTGTATCAGTTTAAAGTGTTGGTGAACCTATTTGTGAAGCTGAGGTCTGGTAGCAAACAGCAGAGGTAAAAGTTGCCGCAGCTGTTTGCTCAGCTGCCATGTGATTAAAGGCAGAAGCAATGCTGCAGGTGGGTCAGTCTGCTTTGCTACCACTATTTTATCCTGATAAACTTGCTTTAAAAGAAAGCTTAACTAACTTCAGAATTACGGGTGGAGGGGAAAGTATGGCCACCAAAATGTTATTTATGATACAGTTTCGGGGGTTGTAAATACGAGAAAGTCTCACCACGTGTGCACGATGGTTTGGGGGAAGACTGGGGCTACAGTCTACAGGAATACATTCAGGGTTCTGAAATATATACACTAGTCCTGTGCTCAGCAATCCATACTGTATAATAGAGTGGGAATCAATTGAGCTCCAAGATTCAATTAACTGATCATCTGGTTTAGTGGTAGAACTGCCTTGCTTCAAGTCTGATGTTCAACACTGCACTCAGGTAATTGATTCAAGTCTGTAGTATTTGCCTTTTGCATGGGTCTTTGTTCAGTTCATTGAAGTCAGCTACAAACAGTGATTTGAGCCCTTTTTTTTCTCATATAGTTTGGGTGATGGGTGCAATTTTCCAACTCGTTTGGTGATTATGGATCCAGAGCAACTTACTGTCTCAAGCCAAAACGAACCTGCCAAAAGGTAACTATAGCATTTAAGGTGCTGATTTTGTAGTTTTGTACTTCACCTGGAGAAAAAAATGGTTACCAAGTTTTTTAATTCTTTACACTTATTGTCATCTTCAGAGTAAGGTACTTCACAGAAGGACAGAATGGATTAATACTAAAAAATTGACAGTTTCTTGGCTTTGCTGTAGTAGAGGATATGGCTCTAAGGAAACAGTAATAGTGTCTTCAGTGTATTTTCAGGAAGCCCTCTTTAGATTCAGAGAGACAGGAGTATGTGCAACTTGTGGGGGTGTTTACATTTGCCATTTTAGAAGTCTTCTGTATAGTTTGGTGAATTTGTAGCTGAAGGTTGTTGTCAACAGCAATCACCTGACTTACCAGACATTAGAGGGTTCAAATGCAATGCTGAGAAGAAGTTGCTTCCAGTGCAACATAACCTGTGGAATTTACACAAGAACAGGACCCTTGTGCAAACAGCACATTATCCTCATAAGATTGTTCAGAAGAAGGCCTGACCATTTATGTGGGATAAGATGGCATTTAGCTGTTCTTCCAAATGGTACTGGTTAGGTTTTCTTTTTAACTGTGTGGCAGCAGCACTGTTGTCAGTGTGCCATTTCTTGTGTATTAAACTGTGCTTTTTTTCCATTAGAATTTTGAGTGGCTTATGTGAGGTAAGGGTTTCAACTAATGACTGGAACAAGGCTAGAGGGGAATTAGGGTTGGGGAAAAGGGGCTGTTTTCAGTTGGCACTGTAGGGGGTTTTTTTGTTTGTTGGCTTTGCTGTTAAGTAACTTCACTACTCTAGAAATGTCTGAAATAAGCAGCTACTGGTATTACAGAATTCCTGTTGACTTTGCTTACTTTTCAGCTCTGGAGCCAGTCAGTCCTTTCCTACTCGACCACTCAGTGAATCACAAAACCGATTGCTAGCCGGTGATTGTCAGTGGGTGGAAAGTGGCCCTGAAGAGGAAAATGTGAAATCAGGTAGCCTGAACTGTAAACAGTCAGGATGATTCTGTGGTTTTGTTTGTGGTGGTGTTTTCCTCTTTTCTTTTTTTTTTTTAGGCCTAGGTAGTCCCTGGCTGGAGTGATTTAGAAGAAAACTTGTTTCCTAGAATAAAGTCAGCATGTTTAGGAGTTATTACTAACTTGCATCCCATACTCTGATCCAAACTTAGTTATTATATTAAGTAGATAGGTAGATGGATAGATAGATAATTCTCACTTTTGCGCTTCTTATCTGAGATTTGGGATCTTTTATATTTGATTAGGGGGAGGAAAATATTTTTGTAAAATAGGCATAACATGGTGATTGTTCTTTCTCGTTTGAAATCTTTGCTATTTGTTATGCAAATGTGTGAAAACACATAATTGAGATTCTCTCACATTCTAGGTGCAAAAAAGCATATTATAGTTTCATTGGAAAGCTGATCTCAGCTTATTACTAACCAACCATCTCAATGAGAAACAGGTAAGACTAACGTAATTGATTGTTGTTTCTGTATATGTATAAATAAAAATAGACATCTTGAAGTCAAAAATCAGCTAGTCATGGAATGCGGAGGAGTCCTCTGATGTTGGATGAGTAATAGAAAAGTCTAAATAAAGCTCAGAATGGCTGTTCAGAAGACAAGAATGGGTGTAATGCTGTAGTGCAGGAAACATGGGCTGGCTCGGTCTGGGATGAGTCAGACTAATCCTTTAATTTAGATTGTGTAGTGCTGGATTTGTTGGCCGACCAGGGAAAAGAATCTGATGTTAATACAATCTCAAGATGAAGTGCTGTCTTGAGGAAGAGCTGTTCTTAGGGAACAGCTCCTTAACTGTCTTTTTCTTAATCTTATATTGGTTGGCCATGCTCTGCTCTTATACTTTAGGAGGCTGTGTGTGCACAAGGAAGGAACAAGTAAGTGAATACAGGTGTCTGCATACAGACTGCTCCATCATGTTTGGAATTGACAGCGATCTTCTGTAATGTTCTTACAATAAAGTGCGCTGCGCCCACTTTGCATTTAGGAAATACAGCGAGTGCTGGTGCATATGGAAACTTCCCTTGGTGTATTTCCAGTGACTAAATTAGACTTCTTTTATGTTGACTTTGCACTGTGGTGAGCTTATAAGCTCCAATTAATTTTTTCTCTCTGGAAGAGAAATCTTATTTGGTCAACTAACAACTGTCGACGCTGAGGGCTGAGTCGTTACTCCCTGCCTTTTTTTTTTAATTATTTTTTGGGGAAGGTTGGGGGATGTTCTTGCAAGTAATTCCCATTTTCATTGGAAAGAAAGCACTACATTTAAGTTTGGTGAGCTCAGTAATTTTAGGATCACTTTTTTTTCCTTTCCTTTTTTTATTTTTTAATGAGCCTTCTGACCTAGAATTATTTTTGGGAGGGGTTTGGTTTGTTTTCAAAGAAAAAATATCTCTGAATGTCTTTGTGGGTGATGGTGTGATATTTGCACCAATATTGGTCAGACTGCTCAGTGTAAACTCATACAAAACCAAAATCAGACTAGTTAGTGGTACTTCTGAAAAACTATTCAACCATGAGAACTCACCAGTGGTTAAGTTTCCCCTTGCACCTTTTCTTAATACTATATAAATCTGCAAAACAATGTCCCAAGCAAGGGATTCCTTTCAGCCTCTAGCTATATAAAACTTAATCTGATCTAAATAGGTTACTAAGGCTTTTCTGTTCTTCATAGAAAGGAATGGATGTCTTCTGAGAGCAGCTCATCCCAGTAGCCTTTGATATAGGGTATTATAGAAAAGTCTTAATCTTTCTTTCCATTGACCTAGAGGGGGAGCATAAATGACTGGCTTAAACTAGACAATTAACTGGTAATAGTTTGAGATGAATTTCCTTTCTATCCTCCCTCTCTTCCTCAAGTCATGCCAGATTTAAGAATGAAGAATTTGTACATTGTGTCACACGTGCCTAAACTGCATTAGTTTTAAAAGTTGTATAAATAAATAGTGCATAACTGTACCCAATGCAGAGCATTTTGGGTATGTCTTACCTCAGGCTAACTCAGTAGCACAATGTTCAGAGTTCAGTTGGATTTGATCACAGTTTCTGTAAGCTGAGTTGGTTAATTGCAGTCCCTGCTGCTGTAGGCAACTGTGCAGTAGCTGTGAGATCCAACTGTTCCATGCACTTTTGTATACACTGTAACAAACTAAGAGTTGTATTTTTCAATTTTAGGCCTATAACATGCAGCAGAAGCAAAGTCATGGCTGACAAGTAAAATGCCCAAACTCTTCTAGTGAAAAGAGCTTGATTTGCAAAAGAAGGCCAGTTCCCCAGTCTCGCCTAGGAAAATACCATTTGTGTCCTCATATCTATCAATTTAATTCAAAAATTAAATTGTTAATCAGGGTTCCAAGGGACTTGACCCATAGGTCAGTGGTGATGGATTGATGTTCTTAGGGCAGATAATCTTCTAAAACATAAGAGGTTTAAAACAGAAACAAAACAAACCCACACCTCCCAGAACACTAATTACCATAACTGCTGTCCTCAAACAGAAGTCTGTAAATCACGTTACCCTGCTGCATTCATGTGATACACTACGATCTGCTCTTTTTCAAAACTAATGGAATAATTCTATTTATTACCTTCTTTTGTTTCACTAGGTTTCTGCAACACATTTTGAGCTTGAATATTACTTAATTTTGTTTGGAAGAAGTTGAGCCGGAAAAATGGAAGATGAACATTTTAGGAAGAGACAAGAAATTCAAGTTTCTGCACAGTACAATGGATTCTTGTAAGCACTATTGCAGAGCAGGGAAGTTAAGACAGATGCCTTAAGATTCTAAATGTGCATTTATGCAACACTGAATTATATACTGCTACCAAAGGGCCAGATCCTGAAGTGCCCTGCTTGGATGCACAAGGTCCAGAGTGGGAACTATGCATTTCTGTTATGCTGCAGTGGTGGGGGTAGATTGCAGAGACTCCTTCCTCCTCACAGGCAAACTTCATACCTTAGGCACTGCAGAAGTCACTTCCATAGCAGGTCTCCAGAGTAGAGAAGGAAAGAAAAGATGAAAAGAAAGGAGGAAAAAAAAAACCAAACCAAAACAAGAGAAGAAGAATCGGCACAAAGCATGGCTGGCGAGTTTGAAGTGCAAGTATACATCGTTCAGATGCCAGGTGATGGGGAAGGGACTGGATGATGTCTTCTTCCCGCTTCCTGTTAACCAGTCTACCCCATGATCATAGCTCTCCAAGTCTTTCAGGAATGAGGGTTCCTTCTACTAGCTGTGCTTTGGAGTAAGGCAATGCCAACAGCATAAAAGCCTTTAACTTGGGTGTTGCTTTTTTTGCTATAGGATTGAGCCTCCTCATCATTTTAACTTGATTTATTTAACCATATCAAGAACAGAGCTCAAAGAAGAAAATTTGGGTTTTAGTTGAAAAAACATGGAATATTACTTTCCAACATCTGTCTGTCAGCATACAAAGAGACACCAATCCAAAAAGGAATTAATAATTGTTACATTTTCTGTTACTGTTTGCAGTGTTTCCTGTGAGGCAGCAGCAAAATGGTAAAGTATCCCTGAGAAAAACCTTATTGCAGATGTGTGTTGATATAAAATGGAACCAGAAGAGTGCTGCTTTTTCCATGGGTCTCTTGATGGTTTATAAATACTGTTTTATACTTTTGTTTTATCTTTTTAATAAAGGCACAAGGTTTTATTGGTTCTAAAGTACCATTTAAACTCATGTCAGGTACTTATAAGAAAATCAGTTTTGAATCATACATCTGTGTTAGCACACTGAAAAATTGCATCCTGTAGTCTCCCACTTTCAAGTCCAGTTTAAGTGATGCTGGAATTGCTAAAGAGTGAGTGCTTTATGCAGTGATGTACCTGTTCACAAAAGGCAAAATGTATTTCCTGTGTATGGAATCAAGTCCATTCATAGCTCAAGACCTACAGCAAACAACATGGAGGGGGTTTATTTCCTCACTCCTCTACAGAGAAGACTGCTAACTCATCTTTGAATGGTATTGGAATTTTGCACTTGGAAAGGTGACAAATACTATTTTTCTGTCTGTAACTTTTCTGATGTTCAGCTGATGCTGATTACAAATATACATGAGCCCTTTTGATACAGACTGCAGGTAGTAGTTGAGTTGATGATCTAGTCCAAAAGAACCTGTTTGTTTTTTTCTCCCAGACTGATTACTACTTCAATTAAATATGTTTATGATGGAAATACTAAGGTATTGAGTATACTCTGAGGTTTAAAATAAGTATTTTTTGTCTTTGGAAATAATAAACTTTTCTTAAATATTCATCTTCTGGAACAAGAACTCTGTGAGGATGTATGAACATGATTTGGTCACTGTTGGATGTTCTTGAGACAGAAGTAATGGTCCAAACTTGCATGTTTTATAAAAGTTGCATAAGGTTTCTTCAAATTTGTACAAGAGATTTTGCATTTGCTTATTTCAAAACTTAAAAAAAACACATTTGCTACACATTAAACTGAAAGGTTTACCTTTTTCTTCTCAAATGTCAAGTGAGATGTGCTCATCTGAATATAAGCTCTCCACAGTACTGCACCAGCAAACTTTCATGGGACAGATACAGAGAGAGAAGGCTGCAATTTCAGATGGCTTGTTCTGAATACCAAAATTCGCAGCCCCAAAAACTGGTGGAACTGCAATGGAGGGCCTGGGATATCATTTGGCTATTACTGCATCAGTGTATTACAGCTGAAATAACACATCCATGCACAGACATCATCTAGCAGAACTATAAGCAAAATGTATGTCTCATAAGTATCACTGATTCAGCAATATGGTCTCTGCTCCCCCCACCCACTTCCCAAAGAGCTTGATATACCCCCATATGAATGTATATATACTGTAGGCTAATATCAGTATAACTTGGTTGATTTTTTTAAGTCAGGACTGTGACTCTACAGGAAAAACTGCAAGTAAACAGACTGGGCTTAACTCCATGTGCGTTCCCTAGCAAGCACTGGTCTCCTGAAACCAGTTCTTTGTATATCTGAGGAACATTTTTGTGGCTTTTCATGAAGAACTGATGCTTCTGACATCTTTATGCAGATCACAGGAATATTTTGTCCTAGATTTTTTTCATATTCGAGGTGAGAAAAGGAGGAGAGCAGTGGGCTTTAGGATACTGCTGAGTTACTGTTGGTGTAAAAGTAGGTATTACTAAAAGTCACTTTGACAAATATGAAATGCAGTAAAATTATTCAAATATGATTCTTCCAAATTCACCACTCCAAGCCCCCCTTTTTATCTTCCCCTTGGGGAACTGGTGACTAAGAAACCCCAGGCTAATATAAAGGATTTAAGTTCTCTAAGGTAACTGGTATTGATGAACTCTAAGGGCACTCCAGTGAGTGGGATGGAAGGGTTAGGTTTTCCTGTCAGGCCTGGGCCTTGGAGGAGATACCTTGTCCGAGGCAGCAGGATGATATCTTCTGTCTTTTAGACTTGTGTCCTGACAGCTCCTTAGCCTGTGTTGTGTCGGACAGGCAGAATGAGGGAGCAGGACAGCTGTTCAGCTGGGGGTTGCAAGCAGCCAGGGCACTGCAGCAACAGCAAGTAGGTACTTTTAGCCTGTGCACTGAAGAGCTGGAAACTTCCAGTGAAATGCAGTGAGGACAACTCTACATGTTCAGGAGATTGGAAGGGAGATGGATCCCTAGAAAGCAATTGTTCAGGGTGTTGGGCCATATGGCACGTGCTGTTTTGTGCTTTAACCTACTCTGGTACCATGGAGTCTTGAAAATACCTAGATTGTCACTAAAAACAGCAGCCCTTAAACTTTTAGATCCATCAAAATAATTACTATTGCAAACCATATATAGTAGTTACTGTAGGATAGTTGATATTGGCTGCAATTAGAAACTGCTTGTGTATTTCTTCATGCTTTTCTCTTTTAAAAAAGTCTACATACATTTAAAGAGCCAAAAAATGGCATTAAATCCTCAGTGTGAGGACAAAAGTCTGACACAAGGCAAGATTTCAGTGTGATTTCCCCTCCAGAATTGAATGTCTTAAGATAAACCTGTCCCTGTGAAGATGAGGGGAAATCCGTAAATGGAGATTACTTAAAACTGCACAGCTAATACTGGGGGTTTTTTTCTTACTTTTAATTTATTCGCAGAGTGTACAACATACAAATCACTGCTGCACCTACCAAAGCTGTATTATGGGAGGAGGGCAGGCAAAGGAGTAGGCATGTGTCATAACTCACTTCCTTCAGTGTTATTCTGAGACTGCAGTGACATAAGTCGGATGTGTGATAAGCTTTGATTATAAACCTCCATTTTAAATATTCAGATGGTTATTTTAGAAGGAGTTTGGGCACTACTCTTTTTAGTGATTTGAATAGAAATTACAGTAACGTTTTTGTTGGTTAAAGCTGCCCCTTGAGTGTGGAATTTGCAGGTACCAAACTACTTTTGGTGTGCTATTCTTAGAAACCGGTCCGTTTTCAGGTACTGTTTTTTTCCTTCATGTGGCTCTTCAGTATTAATTATAAATCATCTTTTGGGTTGGGAGGTTTTGATTCATTTCAATACCATTCGGTATGCATGCAAAGACCTTCATGATCTCTCTGAAGTAAGGTAGCTAAGCAGAGCCCCAAGAGGAGGGAAACAGCAGCGTTTGCACACAGCATTTGTGTCTGGCAGATTTACCAAGAGATGTGTTGATTCTGACGTGGATTGACCAGAGCTGCCTGGATCTGGAGCACTGACTGACCAGGTTTATTGAAAATTTAAAAATAAAAGAAATAACACAAAACAGTGACAACTTTGAGCTTCATAATGTATGTTCTCTGAGGACACCCTCTAAAATGGAATCTAGCAGGGGGATTTGGATCTGCATTTAGAGAGGCTGCAAACAGCAACTGCTTGAATGCAGAGCACATCAAGGATGTGTCCTTCCCAGTACTTAAAAGATAGCAAGGTATGCAATGCTAGAGGCTCTTCTATCCCTAAATGGCACCAAAGAGAGCAGCTGCACATTAAGTGATTTAATACTGAACACATTTACTACACTCATTTCTATCAATTTATTTTGTATATATAGCTTTTTATACGCATTTTTCTTAATTACGTAACTGTCATAAAACATTATGAAGTTGTAGTTTGTTTTAATGCTGATTAAAACTGGTGTTTGGCTGTTTGTTTTCTGCAGCAATTACTTGAATCTTGTTTCCATTAGGTAGTGAAGTCTGATAATGTTTACAGGATGGCTTTCTTTGGTTTGGGGGGGGGAGGTTTCCCCATCTTTATTCCCAGTCCCTGCCCCGAGAAACAGAGAGCTCATGCTGAGCAGACAAGCAGATGTGTCAGGGATGAAGTATTTGGATCGCATTTATTGTTACCAAAGCATTCATGGTGACGTGCAGATTCCCTTACGTTTACATTGCTTAGCTGACCACTACATGCTTAGTGTGATCCTCTCTGATTTCTCCTGTCCCTGAGCCCGTTGTTGTTATCAGCTTTATCGTGGGAAACCTAAATCTTTCTGAATGACAGTTTACAATCATAAAGCTATCCCAGAAAGAGGCAGCATTCCTGCTGCTAAGTCTGCCCCCTTTTGAACTTAAGATGAATAAAACATCCCTGGGTTATCTCTGCAATTGCTTTTGTGTTTGCCAGCAAGGGTCATCAGCATTTGCACTAATCACAACGTCCCAGCTGTTCTACTTCCACATGGTTATTTTTAATTGTGCTGCCTAAACTTGTAATGAGTTGTATTTAAGTTTGGGGTGATGTGTAGAAGAGACATGTAATAAATACGCACTTACTGTATTTTTTTGTATGTTACAGATAGGACTAGTCCTATGCACAGAGAAAACGTTGCCATTTATAGTTTAATACTTGAAGTAACTTTTTAAATGGGCTTTTATAAAGGAATTAAATACAAAATCACATTGCTTTGCCTGGAAGTTCCTTCATGTTTTAATTGTATTTGCAATTTCCCCGTATGTATACTTTTCCATAGAAGTTCTCTTAAGCCATTTATAACCAATGGAAGTGCACTCAAGATTTTGTACATCAGTGTTCAGACCTGTTCATACTTCTCTGAAGTACAGTTCATGTTTAAATAAAAAAGTACCATTTTAAGCCTCTTTTCCAAAGTGATATGAATGGACTTGACACTTGAATTCATCGGTGAATGCAACATCAACTTAATAAAAGTATGTGAAAGAATCTGAAAATTGCTCAGCTGTAGCATGTGTATACGTATTAGATTAGTGAGAAAAACTGCCTCCCTGGGAAACACTGTGTAACTGCTCCACTTTTTACACTCCAGCTGCAACAAACCTAAGATTACGCTTCTTGACACATCTTCCAGGTCACTGGGTCTTGAGGGAAAACAAAAAACCTGACTTGTGGCTAACTATATTCCTTCAGGACACTAAGCCTGACTTAGAAGTCAGTCAGTCAAACAGGAATCAGCCATGTTCCTTTTTGATCAGAAACAATCTGTGTAAAAGGGCAGCAACACTCAAGTTGGCACTGACGTGACAGTGACACTGGCATTTAAATTAAAACAGGTCTTTCCAGAAAGTGTTTAAAAAATTGAACATTCTATAATATTCCTTGAGTTCCAGCCTCATAGCCCATCTCTGTAACTCTAGTTCGCCTTGGTCCTTACATGCCTGATGGCAAGTGCCGTCAGTCGTGTCTCAAGCACTGCTGTACACAGAAGAATCCCTTTCAGAAGGGAGAGAGTTACCAGCAAGCATTATCTGGCCAGTGCCAGCAGAGAATCCCTTTCAACACAGCAGGTGTGTTCTCCAGGCTTTTGGAAGGAAATTAGTGAAGCTATAAATCTAGGTTATGTATAAATCATTGCCACTGCATCTGGTAACATACCGTTTTGAGCCCTGAAGAACAGAGGGCAGGCAGGTGGTGGAGAGCCACACAAAGAACTGCCCTTTTCTAAGAAAACAATAAAAACAAAACATACAGTGTTCCACAGGACTACTTTTAATGTAACATTCCGTACACCATAGCAAAGTCTTACTTCTCATCCACCCTAATTACCCTGAATTACAAAACTACCATAACGGGTACAAGGGCAGATCCCATGGCAGTGCATGGCACATGCCAAATATAAATATGCTGCATTATTCAGCATGTCCACTGTTTTGTCACATTTAAGTGGTTTAAGTGATCGCTGATGTATCTGTGCTCAGGAAACTTGGCTTGTTGCAGGCGTTTGAAAGCTTCCCACTTGGCACGTCTCTGTTCCGTGTTGTGCTTGTACTCCTGCTCCCGGGTCAGGTAAGGGCGGCTCAGCCAGTATTCATTCTCTGCTTCGATTTCCAGTCTTCGGACCATTGCTTGCATCATCGTAAGGGTAACCCTTCTTGGTCGCCTGTACTTCCCAATCCACTGGTGTCCAGGAATTCTCTTTCGGAGCAATACTGTTGTTAAAAACATCGTGCCTCAAAACGTAAAGAGAAACATAAAATGCTCGTTACCTTAGGAACAAAAATAAAACTTTTGACAAGAAAAATTAAAAGCTCTGAACACTCTCCACTGCCTTTTAGCTGGTTTGAAGGTTCAAGTTCAGAACCTAATACAACCATCACCCACAGCAGGCAGAACAATGCCAGACAGTGCTGGAAATTTAAGATTAGAAAAGGGAAACCTGAAATATTTATGTATCTTAAGAATTTATTCATTTAGTCTTACGCGGCGATTAAAGCACATCCCCCACACACTATTTAAGAGAAATCCAGCCCCGGGGTACTCTAGAACAAAGGGTTCCCTTCATTCATGCCCTCTTCGAATAGCTAACTGCACTGTCAAAACGGGTTATTTCCAGGTCTGTCTTCTAGATCCAAACCTGGCCTTTCCTCGGTATCAGCTTTTGAACCACAGTCTCTCCGTAATCTTACTAGTGTGCAATCACCTAGTCTTGTATTCTGAGTGGGGGAAATCTGGCCGGTAGAGAAAAAGAACATCCTGCATTAATGACCGACTGGCGAACGTGGAAAGCACTAAGACTGACACCACACAGAGGGTGCAGCAGGGGCAAGAGAGGCCGAGCTACATTTAGACTTTTCACACGTGCTCTTCAATAACCTGTTTATTAGTCCTAAACAGGCCTCCCAGGTCTCTTATTAAACTGTACTCCATCAACTCGTATCACAGAATATTCTGAGCTGGAAGGGACCCACAACGATCATTGATTCCAGCTCTTCGCCCTCCACAGGACATCCCCAAGAATCACACCATGTGCCTGAGAGCGTTATCCAAACGCTTCCTGGACTCCGTCAGTCTCGGTGCTGTGACCGAGGAAGTCCGACAAGCACTTTATACGGCACAACCCAGCAGTGGCGCAGAGAGAAGCCACACCAACCAGCTCCCGCGGTGCGGACGTGACCCGACTGAGAAGCGAAGCCGCGGTGCTCGGCGGGGCAGCGCTGCCCCGGGCCCTGTTCCCGGCCCGCCGTCACTCACCGAGAAGCTCCGGGAAGGGCCGGGCAGCTCCGGCAGCTCCAGCCCCGCGCCGGGGACCAAGATGGCGGCGGGCGGGCGGGCCGTGGACGGGGCGCGGCTCTCGCGAGGCTCTCGCGGGGGGCGGGGCCGGGCCGCGCCAATGGGGCGCGCGCTGGCGGCAATTCGAAGGCTCTCCGCGGCGCGCGCGGCCCGGCCCGGCCCGGCTCGGCTCGGCTCCCTGAGGGACGGCCCCGGCCCGGCCCGGCACCTCCGGAGCGCCCCGGCCATGGACATATCCGGGACCTTCTTCAGCAGGCTGCGGGGCCTCTGCCTCACGCTGGAGAAGGAGGTGAAGCAGCTGGAGCAGGCCCTGCGCAGTGAGGACTCGGGTAAGCGCAGCCCGCGGTGGCGGGCGGTGCGCCTCGGGACCGGTGGCTCTGCAGGAGTTCCTCTGGATTCCTCCCTCGACTCGCGTTCCCTCCTGCCACTGTGCCCCTGTGCTCCTCTGGTGGGCTGGTCGGTGCGGGGATGAGCCTGGGAGTAGCTCGGGAGGGAATTGTTTGGGCTCCTGCCCGTGTTGATGTCTCTGAGCTCCGTCGCGGCTGCTGTCGTGGTTTAGCCCCAGCCAGCAACCAAAGCCCGCATAGCCGCTCGCTCCCTCCCCCACCAGCGGGACTGGGGACAGAATCGGAGGGGTAAAAGCCAGAAAACTCGTGGGTTGAGATAAAGACAGTTTAATAGCGGGAAAAAAAAAAAAAAAAAAAAGGCGCGCACACAAAGAGAACAAAGCAAGGAATTAATTCACTGCTCCCCACGGTCAGGCAGGTGTTCAGCCATCCCCAGGAGAGCAGGGCCCATCACGCGTAACGCTGACCTGGGAAACCAAACACCATCACTGCAAACATCCTCCCGCCCTCCTCCTTCCCCCAGCTTTACATACTGAGCACGATGTCTGGAATATCTCTTTGGTCAGTTGGAGTCACCTGTCCCGGTTGTGTCTCCTCCCAACCTCCCCATACACCCCCAGCTTTCTCACCAGCGTGGGCAGTAGGAAACGCAGAAAAGGCCTTGTCTCTGTGCAAGCCCTGCTCAACCACAACAAAAGCATCTCTGTATTATCAACTCTGTGCTCAGCACAAATCCAAAACAGCCCCACACCAACCACTGCGAAGAAAATTAAGTCTACCCTAGCCAAAGCTAGGCACAGGTGAGGTTTTGTCACAGAAAAAACCAGGATGAACAGGACAAAATGGGAATTGCATTCTTGTCCTTCTTTTTGTGGATTGATATAGGAAAACAGGGCATGTGCTCTCTCTGCACAGATAGCTCAGGCATCCCATTGTGTGCATCACTGTGCTCTGTCTTGGCACGTAGCAGGTGTCCTCTTTTACACTATTTGCATTAGCCTTGGTTTCCAGTGAAAGAAGCAATGAGTGCTGTGTTGTGGAAGTGAACAATGCATCTGCCGTGTGCAAATATAGCGGAAGAATTCAGCTTTCTGTTGATATGTGTTTTTCAGTGGTGGCTGTATTATTTTTTTTTCAATTTCATTCGAGCCCTTTAAGGATAAAATTTTACCATAAATAATTCTTTGCAGCCCTATATTATTAACATCTGCCATACATTAATTTCTACAGTATTAGGTGCAACATTAAAATGGAAACCTGGACAGTTTCTCTGTGGAGTTTAACACACTGTACAAAGAGTAGTCTCTTACTGTGCAAGGTACCAATTAGAATTAGTTCTCTTTGGTTTTCTCTGTCTCGACTCTCTTTCTCTAACACGCAACTCCAGCTTCTCTAGTATCATAGAATGGTTTGGATTGGGAGGGACCTCAAAGATCATCTAGTTCCAACTTCCCTTCCATGGGACAGGGTCACGTTCCACTAGATCAAGTTGATCAGAGCCCCATCCAGCTTGGCCTTGAACACCTCCAGGGATGGGGCCTCCACAGCTTCTCTGGGCAACCTGTTCCAATGCCTCACCACCCTCACAGCAAAGGAGTTCCTCCTATAATGTGTAATCTAAACCTACTCTCTCTTAGTTTGAATCTGTTCCCCCTTGTCTGTCACCACACACCCTTGTAAATAGTCTCTCTCCATCTTTCTTGTAGGCTCCCTTCAGGTACTAGAAGGCCACCATTAGGCCACCCCACAGCCTTCTCTTCTCCAGGCTAAACAATTCCAATTCTCTTAGCCTTCCCTCCAACTGTCTTGGTGGCCTCCTCTGGACTTGCTCCAACAGGTTGATGTCCCTCCTGTGCTGAGGACCCCAGAGCTGGATGCACTGCTTGAGGTGGAGTTTCACCAGAGCAGAGTAGAGGGGCAGAATCCCCTCTCTCACCCTGCTGGCCACGCTGCTTTTGATGTAGCCCAGGACAAGTTTCCTTTCTGGGCTGCAAGTGCACATGGACAGGTCATGTCCAGTCTCTCATCCACTAATACAGGAGATTGCATTCTGATGTAGAATGTACTTACATGCTGAAACACTAATACACCCTTTTTATTTTCCAAACCCTTTTATGCGAACATGCGTATTGAAGACTCTGAAGGGGAATGTTCAGCAAGGGTCTTGCATGACCTTCAAAGTGAAGTCAAGACTCTGAAGGTAACATCTTAACTAATTTCCTTCATGAAAAATTGTGGAAGTGTGTGTGTGTGGGGTGTGTTTTCCATAAACGTATGGTTTATGGAAACCATAATCATTAAACCACAATTCTACTTCCTTATTCAGCAGTTATGACCCTTATTTTTACTCACTTACCTCTAAGTCCTCATAACGGCTGTGGATATCGGGGTAATGCCCAAAAACTTGTGGGTGACCCAAAGTAGATTTAGCAGTGTTGATTAGTTTGCAGTCATTATTGTCACTGAGGTTGTCAGGGGACAAAGGTAACAGGGAAGTTGTAGCTGTGCCAAGGTGAGAAGAATGAGGAGAAGGATTCAGGAGCAGAAGCTCCCAGCAGAAGAGGTAAGCTTGCCTGTGTTCAGTGACTGGCCCTTAGAATAAAGTCAATCAGCTTCACAGAAGTGTCAGTACCTTCAGCCATTCAGTTAAACTTGTGAAGAATGTTCTCTGTTTCTTAAATAGAAGTAGGAAAAAAGGGTTATAGAAATGAGCAAGTATAGAAATAGTTGAGAGTTAAACTAGGATGTAAACTTGAAGTTTACCTTCTACTCTGCATAATTCTTTGTACATGTGGAGTAAGAGTCCAAACTAATTGCTGTCATCTCATATTTTTATGGAGTAAAAGCATGTATTTTTGTTCACAAGGTGAACTGTTATCATAATTTAACTTTTCTAAATTGTTATACACTCATGCCTATGTATTCCTGATATTCTGTAGGTGTATATATACCTGATAGTTTTCAGGTATAGATAAGATAAGACCTAAATTAGCTGTTTCATCTGAATTGCAGTTGAATATTTACTCCCAGAATGCTCCATGTCTAAACAACTACCATATGGTGATTTGAAAACCAATATTTCTAATTTTTCCTTTCCCCTCTCTGCCCATGAAGGAACAGGCTAATGCCAGCTTTGATAAGAGTTGCTCTGAAAACCAAGCAGTTCATGAGTTTATGAAGGCAAGTGAAATATTGATGCAAAGAAATGCAGCAGATCTTGGAAAAATAAGAGAGCTGTTCCAGAAGTATGGCTACAAACCACCTGTCAAAGACTCTACAGGTAATATTTCTTGGCAATACAGAATGTAAAGAAAAATATAGTTTTATAAAATGTTTCTCTTTAGCTATGTGTATATTTCTATCAATTAAGAGATCAAGTACATCCATATCATTTACTTTATGATAATATCCTATAGAGGGTAAAAGATTTTGTTGTGACTGGTGCCATGAGAATAA
The DNA here is from genome assembly GCF_022539395.1 of Myiozetetes cayanensis. Classification (NCBI taxonomy): domain Eukaryota; kingdom Metazoa; phylum Chordata; class Aves; order Passeriformes; family Tyrannidae; genus Myiozetetes; species Myiozetetes cayanensis. Next base: position 43,805,272 of record NW_026087742.1, on the reverse strand, counting down.
TTCAAAACACATACACTTGGAGTTAGGTCTCCTGGCATGGTTTTATGTTAGTATGTGTTGGTTGTTTTCATTTTTTCAGTAATAATTACATGCAGAAAACATGTTACCAAGACTGGTTTCATAACCCAGAGAATTACACTGCTTCAGCTTCTCACGCTTGAGAAAGTATTGTAGATGCACCTCAGTGCACTCATAAGTGATGGTTCCATTAACTTAAATCATGATAGAGAAAATCTTAAAATAACGTGTTCTTCAGCACAGATGGGACAGGAGAATTATGTACAGGGATTAGGTGACGTGACAAGCAGTCGTAGCTTGATCGTTGGAGGGGAGGGAGATCCTTAATCCAGTCAGAAAATGCACACACATTTGAAAAATCCAGATGCGCCAAATGAGTTTAAAACACTACAGCTGTCAGTACGACACATACCTCTTTGAGTACCCAGGGCCCAGTCAGCTTTCAAAAAGCCTTTGGCAGGGCACACCTTCACCTTCCCTGAGTGCGGCGGACAAAAAAGACGCTCTCTCCATGGGCTGGCAGGCAATAGGCAATTTGTTAACAGCAGGCTTAGTTTTATAGTCTTTTCTTCTGTCCATGCATGTACGTGCTATAATTCATTGGTTAAGTGTCCCTGTTCATGCGCAGCAGCTCATTTTTTGATAGGTAGTCGGTGTCCTTTTCACATGCTGGCAAATCTCAAAACAAAACTTATTTACTGCAGTTCTTCCTCCTTTTCTGCTCTTCCACCTTCCCAGTGTTTACATTCTTTTACAAGCTCACAACTGTAACTGATCAAATTCAAGGCTTAAGCTCTCTGCAGCCCAGCTGTCTCCCACACCTGACCATTATCCCATCATTACAAAACAAAATTGTGGTCATGGACCATACTCATGTCTGAGTTAAGCTACTACAACTGTTTTACGAAGATAGGGCAGAAGGCTCTGATTGTTATAGTACCTTTTTTCCTGTACTCTCTCTGCCTTTAAATAAAGTCTCCAAACAGAGCTGTGAGGTTACTTTATTTTTTAAGATGTATTTTTAAGCTAAGTGCATCTGAATACATGATATCAATGCACATAGAAAGGTGTATTACTTCAAATAGCCTCCCTCCCCTTACCCACTTCACAGAATCACAGAATCACTTAGCTTGGAAAAGACCTGAGTCCAACTTATGACCAAAAATCATAATGCCAACTAGACCATGGCACCAAGTGCCATGTCCAGTCTTTCCTTAAACACCTCCAGGTACAGTAACTCCACCACATCCCTGGGCAGCCCATTCCAATGGCTAATCACCCTTTCTGTGAAGCAATTCTTCCTAATGTCCAACCTAAACATCCCCTGGCACAGCTTAAGACTGTGTCTTCTCATCCTGTCACCTGTTGCCTGGGAGAAGAGACCAACCCCCACCTGGCTACAACCTCCTTTCAAGTAGTTGTAGAGAGTGACAAGGTCCCCCTGAGCCTCTTCTTCTCCAGGCTAAACAACTCCAGCTCCCTCAGCAACTCCTCACAGGGCTTGTGCTCCAGGCCCTTTCCCAGCTTCATTGTCCTACACTTATGACATCATACAGAAATTCATTAATGTTTTGGGGTGTTTCAGTTTAACTAACTCCAAAAATGTACAAGTTACATATTTACATATTTTTGCAGTGGAGTCTTGTTACCCAAAAAGCTTTCTTCTTTCGCAAGTTTTTAGTTGCTGCTTCATACCCTTTCTTCAATACTGATTTTCTGAAGAATGAGCATTCTAGTACTGTGCACCCTTTGCTCTTTCCCCAAAAACATTATCATCTCCATGCAAGGACATGAATTCTATGAAAAATACTCTTGTGTAAAAATCTTTCAATTTCATTTTTCTTAGAAATAATATATACCAGCAGGGTGAAATTCAGTAAATGTGTGACTTATACTATAAATATAACTTAGCCTGATATGAGGTTTTGATATGTGTTGCAGTGTCAGGTTCAGTCCTTTAAAACAAATGAAGGAATCTATTTTTTACAATAATAAATGAAAAATTTTGAATAGTGGGGAGGTGTCCCAATTTATTTTATAAATTCTTAGAACAGAAATTCTGATATAATTTTTTTTCATTTCTTTTCTTAAAAAGATGAAGAGGAAGGAGTTAACAATGAATCAACAGTGTCTGAATCTGATGAAGGAAAAGCAAATGATCTTCCTGCTTGTACTGAGACGCCACTGTTGGCTGAAAACCCACTGCGTAGCCCCCGGCTTTCTGATTTTGGTCTTTCACAATATGCTTTCTCCAGGCCTTGGAGTGCAGTGAAAACACAGCACACAACAAATGCTTATCAGCAAAAGTCAAGGAATGATACTCCACTGAAAGTGCAAACCCCCCGTACTTTGCCCAGAACACCAAAATGTAAGCTGAAGATGGATGGTTATGAGTTTGCAACACCAAAACTTGAACACTTTGGCATTAGTGAACATACCATGTGCCTGAATGAAGATTATACCACATCACTTATTCATAAAACTGCTCAGACAATCCAAAAGTAAGTACATTACTGGAGTTCAGATTGTTTATTGAATTTGCAGAACTAATTTCTTTCTGCTATGGCCCTCCTCTTTTTCTTCAAGCAGGTGATAGGGTGATACCTACCAGCTGGTTGGTCCTGTGTCTTTATTCAACTCTCTACGTGTCTTTTCACGCACCCATTGCAGTGCCAACAGTGCCAAATGCTACCATGAAATGCATCTGATATGCTCCTTCCCTTGACTGCACCACGATAAGAATCTTCCATGCACAATGTATTTACAAAGGGAAAACACACAGTGTATCTGTGATCATCTGCTTTCCTTAACCGTGGGTTCGGCTCTGGGGATGTGTTGTCTGCAGTAGATACTACACTGCCAATTTAAAGGTTTCAGAAGCTTTAGGGATATAAACACAGAAAACAACTTGTAAAGCACTCAGTAAAATGCCTCATTGTAGAAGCACTGTGTTGTCTCTTTCATAAGCCCCACCTTACAAAAAGTTTGGTAGTTTTGTTCCAGTTTTCTCTTGAAAAGATATCTCCAGATTTTCAGTGTTCTAATTATAAAGAAAAAAATTGCAGCAGTAAGGTAAAAAACATCTTAAGTATAACTATTTTTCTATACCTTAGAGGTAATGTAAAGGTCATGTTTTTACAGTTACTATTAGCAACGTGTTCAATTTTGAAAGCTGACAGTAGCTAAATATTTGACATTTAGAGAAATCGTTCAAAAAACAAGAGCCATATTCATGAAAACCACATTAAAAATTCTACTTATCCTTCTTGTTGTAGAAACTAAAAATCAGATTGTTTCACGTATCTATAATACTTCCAAGGCAAAACTGACTTCAAAAGTTACATTTTCTTTAACCCAAAATTTGAGACATATTCATCTAAGTAAAATATACAAAATGGTTTGGTGGGTATTTTTTTTAAGCTTAGGCATTTTGTAGAGAAGCTCTAAATTTGGTTCTCTTAGCTAAAATAACTTTTTAAACAGTTAAAATCATTTTCTTATGGACACACTTTTGCATATAGTTCAGGTAAGCTTCCACTTTTTGCCTGGTAATATGCCTCTTAACTGCATATGTCATTCTTCTGCTAGAATATCTTGGATATGAAAATATAATTTTAAAATTTCAGTTTCTGATGTTGTGGAATTGATATTAAATGGCCTTTCACTCTGAAGTTGCTACATTTTCTTTTAAAATAATTTTGGGATTTCTCCTTTTAAATAGTTATGTAAATATTATAATTACTGTAAAGCTCTATAGTATTTGATAAAGATAAGTAATCTTATTCAAACTTGAAAATGGAATTAAAAATCTTTTAGTGTTCACAATACTTGTACTAGTTTTAAAGTAAAAACTACTTCCTTTTGTTGCTTAAAATTTTGTAGGTAACAGGCAATTCAAAATAAAATAGGCTGTACACCTAATACAGAATTGGTAATCTGAGGCATTTGTCCTACCCTGGACATCTTTTTGTTTGATTGGTTTGGGGTTGGTTTCTTCCTAATGCCTTGGACTGAAATCTCAGTGTATTTGATAGTCTGTGGCTGGACTGAATATTTGCACACTACAAACTGCCACAGTAGAATCATAGATGAAAAAATAATCTTTGAGAAAATTAATTTTTGACTTGCATATTGATGAATGAATACTAGATCAGGCTGACAGTATTCCTTCAATTGTGACTTCTTCTTAATATTTGAGAGCTAATTGAGGGGTTTCTTTTTCAGGTTGGTTAAAAGAGATGATAATGGAGGAGATGTTCCAGAAATGACACCCAGGGAAATCGTGGTTACTTCTCTGCCAAAATCAAATGTGAGAGCTGAGAATGGTAAGTTCAAAACATGTGAAATAAATACACATACACACTTTTTTAGAGGATGCATGTGTAAATGCATTATAAACACATGGTAAACTTCAGTTTCAGATTGTGTTTCAGGTTAATTATAGTTAATTCAGGCCTAGTCATTGTATGAGCACTAATGTCGAAAAATTGAAATGTTGATGGCTTCTGTGGGAGTGTTTCTCACTTCAGTATAAATCTTTCCTCATTCTTCTGCTCATATCCAGCTGGAATTATACAGAGGAATTAATCATTTTGTAACTGCAGCTTATCCTTTTTTGAAATAAAAATACTGTTTTACTAACTTAGCCTTTTTTTTTTGCCTGAGAATACCCGTTAGATCTCTTTAAAGACAGGAAAGAAACCACTTTGAGAGAGGCTAGTGAGATAGTAATTTAGGTCTTTCAAGAGTAATGACAAAAAGTAAACTTCTTTGAGAGGAGAAATATGTTCTTTTAAAAATCTGTGAGAATCTTGGGACAAACACAGTGGCAATTGGATACATGAGAAGGTAGTGCAATGCCAATTTAAGTTGAGCTTTTCCAGTTACATTCAGTAGTGGGACTAGAATGATTACATTTTTTTTTGGCATTTGCTGATTTTAAGGAATACTGTAATTTGCATAGATCAAACAAAAAGTATCAGCTAAAATGATACAGGCATTTTAGAATATGCAAATCTATGAAAAGCTTAGAATTAGAAATGAAGGTGGAACTGGTAATATTTATATATGTGTGTGTGTTTATGTATGTATTTTTATTTATATTTTGCTCACTCTTAGTATCAGCAGCTGACTGGATGGCTTCTCCTATGGTAGTTGTGTTCTGTACTCCTGACGTGAAGGTCTCTTCCAAAACAAATAGTACAGTATTACCAAAGTCACCAGAGACAAAGGAGCTACCTCTTCCCAGTCATACAGCAACACCACAGTGTCCAAACTTTCACACAAGCTGGCTGAAAACAGAAGCTAAGGTAGTATATAGCAGCAATGTACATTTTCACACACTTTGCCAAAAGCAGTTTTTAAAAGCTTCATTTGGGATTCTTTTCCAATACTATTTTTCTTACGTAACTGTAGAAGTTCTTTGTAATAGTAATTTTGTAAGAAATTTACTAAATACTTCACATAATGTGAATTAACTGAAGGCATTTAATACCTCTTTTGCAGGAGCAGGTGAAGCCAGGGGGAAAGATTGAGTCGGTGACAAAGAGTGATGCAAGAGATAAACAATACAAAGATAACATTCCTTTTGCTGTGAGCCCTGATGCGTATCTTAAACATCTGGGGGACCCTTCTCCTCCCACAATAAAACACTATGACCAGTTACTCAATACTCCTCCACCTCCAGAAATAACAAGGATACCAGATGATGTTCTACAGGTCAGCTAATATACTTTTTTCCTAAATAATTTTAATATCAAAACTAAAAGGGCTTAGTTCTATCTGTAATCCATCTGGTTTGAGTTCTTACATAATTTTTTTAATCCCATTTAATGTTTCCTGTAGATTCTGTCCAAATACAATCATAAGGTAGGCTCTTCTAATGCCAAGGAAACAGAGACCAAGGCAGGAAATACTACAAGATGTGAAAGTGATTCCACTGATTACAGCGACAAAGAGAACAGGTATGATTGCATTTTACAGATTTGGTTGGGTAGTTTAATTTGTAGGAGCTACAAAGATGCTTTAACGCATTTAGAAATCAATGCAGCTGCTTGCTCTTCAGCTACCAGGATAGCGCTTGCTTCTGTGACTAAATAACTGGATTTGGGGGTGGTATCTGACTGCCTGTTTGTAAAGAACAAATATTATAGTTGACTGTGTGTTTGAATCCTCGCAACTTAAAAAAAAAAAAAAATAGGGTTTTACTGGTTTATCTGTATTTATATTTTACTTGGTGGCAATCAAAGCACCAGCAAATGCTTTCTTCTGAATAAATTTAGGCAATAAAAATAAGGAAATTGGAGTAAAGCATATAAGTGAGAACTGATTTCACGGTTTTGGCAAAGACAAAATTCTTTGAAAGGCAAAGCTACAATAAGAATGAATAATCTTTGAACAATGGAACAATAGATTTATAAAGAACAACATCAATTTGAATATAAAGGAGTTTTTACGATGAGTTTATCAAGTGTAGATATTCCTGATTGAACATATTATATATTATGCTTGTTGATTATCTGTTAAACTTGGAGCCTCTACAGATTATTTAGGTAAGAAGTGTAAGGAACATATATGGAGTCAAATGATAATCACAACAAAGCAGAGTGAGACTGATAAAAGTTGGTATCTTGCTATACTTGGGTGTTGGAATCCATTTGATTAGTCAAATAGAGCAAAGCTCTCACTTTAGCTGACCCTCCATTTTTTGTTGTCAAGATAAAAAAGACAAGTTCTCAATATTTGTGTCTTCTGCTAATTCAAAATGTGATTGAAATAAGCTCATGAACTCATCTGGATATATTTGCAGAGGATATCGTGGAGTTTTCAAGCCAAACATCTGAAATCAAGCTGAAGACCATGTTGAGACTGTTTCATATTTATGGATCTTATCACTGAATCATAACAAGTTCAAAAAGCAAAAGGAAATACTGGTGGGAAGAAAGAGCCATACCAAGAGAAAGCTTTTTTAAATGAAGAAAAATTCTTTATCCACAATGTGGATAAACTTGTTTGAAATAACAACTTGTGCTTAATTTCCTACTGACATTATTGGCAAAATGTTTTAAGGGTTTTTAAATATATTATGCTTCAAAGAGGAACGGAGAATGAGGGAGATACTTCAGTTGTCTATTGTGTAGGCTTGCATTTGCAGTAGGCTGCAGAGAGAGCAGTTGGGTTTGTCATAAAGGGAAAGTCCAGTGTATTGCCCCAAAAAGTGGTTATCTCTGGCTGTTCTTGTGACACTGTACATCTTTTCAGGGCTGAGTTTGAAGTCTAGTACTTCAACAGTACTTCAACAGAACCAAGTCTTTTTTTATTGGAAGAGTAACTCCTGCTTTACTGTTCAAAGCACTTCTGTGCTTTCGGTCACTTCTGCAGCACTGAGACCTACCTGACGCATTCCTACACCAGTCTCAATGCTCAATGCCCTGTCAGAAGGGCACTTCCCATGTGGCTTCTTCCATAATATACATTGGCATAGTATCAAGTGCTATGCATCTGGTTACTCTGTAGCTCTAGAGGGTGACTCTGGCTCGAATGTGAATTATTTGAAAAGGTATTGTGCAATTGATGCTGGTTATATATGTCTTTGGCTGCTGGAAGAATTTGCTGGCAGGCATCTGGCTATTGCTTACTCTCCTGTGCTGCTACCCTGTGTATTCTCTGAGTGGTGGTGTTGCCTCTGAAAAGGGCACATGTGCTCCTGTAATAGCTGACCAAGCTTAAGTTCTCAGAGCTGTTTGGCCATCTGTTGGTATCTGGTAATCATAGTAATTAGGACTTTTTTCTACCAGTGCTTTTACTGTTGTCCACAAGAAAACCCAGTACATACCCTTGATTGGAGCCAGGTTGCTCTTTCCAGCATCGGCTGTTCTTCCGAATGCCTCCACGACTGCTCTTACCAGTTTTCTTCCTCTTGATGGCTGAAATGTTGTCATTTTTATGAGGGCAAACATGCAACATCTGAGAAGGGAGAGACTGTCCCAGGAGATGGGGATAAGTGTATGCTTTTCAGAACTCAGTCTGCATTTCTTTGAAATCCTCAAGATATGCAAATATCTGGAGATGCCCAGAGGCGTTTCTCCACTTGGCTTAGACAGACTTGTCCTTGTTAAAACTTAGCAAGTAAAGGTGCCTTTTTCCTGCTATTGTCATCATTCTCCAGGATAAGTGTACATCATATTAACTGGAGAAAGTGATTTTTCTACTAATTCTGACCTGAGCACACTGTAATTTTAAATGCTAGTTTCTGTTTAAAAATACCTATGTATTATGTGTCAGTCTGTGAGCTTGATTAAGTTTTGGTTACTAAATAAATCTGTCACTAATGCTTGGTGGCTGCTCTGAAACACTTCTTTGTTCTACCCAACTCCTTCAGAGTGAAGGCCAAACCTGCTTCCAGCATCTTTAAAACCACACGGTGGTGTGGATTCTAGTCCTGGAATTTCGTGGCCTTGGAAAGGTACAAAATATTCTGCTGCAAAGCAAGACTCTTTCAGCCAGACAGATTTACCAGTACTAAGCAGGAAGTGTTTCACAGTCTTCATTCTCCCCCCACAGCACTTTGTGACTATTTTCTTGCCCTGAAGCAAGCCAAATATCCTGAAAGACTCCTTTTAATGTGGAACGGAACAAGCAGCACTACTGTCCTGGATCTTGCTGTATTCCCCCTACCCACAACTAGCAAAATTCACAGAAGGGCTTATAAAAGTCTTTCCCCTAAACTTGAGGACAGTTCAGCACTCTGCTGTCTTTTCCTCCCTTAGGAACGATGGAGTTGTACCTAGCAGTGCTGGGCTTCTCACTGTAAGCCACTCACATCATTCTACTTACTTATTAACATTTTCTGCTACATTTAATAGCTATTTCGTTAACTAATATTAAAAGGATTCAATTAATACTATGATAAAGAAATTATTTTCAATATGACAATTGAAATCTTAAAATCTTCTGGTCTACTCAAGCTATTATGACATGATACAGGCATGAGACTTTCTGGAATCTGAAAATGGAGTTTTACTAGTTGGCTTTGTTTTTCTTGCCTACAGTATTACACTAATACACATAATAATGTTGTTTGTACTTGTATTCTTTCTTATAGGAGGAGCATTGCTCTGAGGTAGATACAATCAGAGCAGCAAAGCAAAAGCTAGTTTGAGTTTGTCATGCTTCACCTTTGACAACCTTTTAGGAAGGCCTGAAGAGTAGTTTGAGTATTGGGGGTAGGGGAGGGAAATGACAAGTGAAAGCACTTGAACAGGCTGCCCCGGAGAGGCTGTGGAATCTTCTTCTTTGGAGGTATTCAAAACCTGCCTGGACGCAATCCTGTGCAACCTGCTGTAGCAGGGAGTGTGGGACTGGATTATCTCCAGAGGTCCTGTCCAACCCCAACCATTCTGTGGTTCTGTTGGAAACTGATCTGTATTCAAAATAAGCTGGAGAGAAATTTACCTGTTTGTTTTGTCTTTTTGTTTTTCTCCTACTCAGAACAGTCCTCTCACACAGGTGGCCGTCTGATATACTGGAACAACTGAGGATGTAGCCATGGGGCTGGAGGAGGGTAAAACTCCACTTAAGCTAGTGTTGCAGCTGGAGAAAGGCTTGTCCTGGTGCAAACTAAAGTAATAACCTGTCAGAGTGGGAATGATGCAAAAGAACTTAAAATTTACATGTTGGTTTGTTGTGGGATGAATCTCTTAACAGCGCTGGCCTGTCAGAAGGTACAGTTTGGATAAACAGTAGCTAAATAAGTAGCAAATGCAGTAGTTCTGTGAGAGACAATTGTCACCTGAAAACAGGCCAAATTGACTCAGTTCTGTGTTGTGCTTTATTTACTTTAACTGGGGGTTGCTTCCACTAGAGGCTGTTTCCCCAGTTCTCTTGCACAGAGTCTAGGGGCTGTGCAGTTTTACAATGGATTTGTTGCATTTGCCAAGACACTAAAAGGCTAATTAATTTTGTTTTCTCTTTCAGTTTGTCCTTCCCAACAGTAATCTCAAACTCAGCTTCTGCCCATGTGAGTGCTAGATCAGATGGAAAGGAAGGGTGAGAATGGGGTCACACCCTCTAGCAGTAGCCTGCTGTCAGAAAGGATTGAACCCAGTGAAAAATTGCACTTCAGTATTTAAGGACATCTGGAAAGTAAACAAAAAAGCATAGCCTTTAGTTTTCCTTCATTTTCTGTGGTTCTTAATCTTTTTTTTAATTTTTTTAAAGTATATCAAATGTGTCAGCTAACAGAAGCTTCTCTCCATAATCCCATTTGTTGTCAAAGAAGCATCTCAATAGTTCTGCCAAGGAAGTCCCTTAAGGTGGTCTGTGCTTTCTTATCTGGGAAATACTTTGCCTAAGGTTGAACACAAATATAGCTCTTGCAGTGAAATGAAACTTCCCAGATGGTTGTCAAAGGGATAATTGACAAGCGTTGCTTTCAGTGCTGCCCATTGTGCTTTTATTGGTGTTTTTATAAATCACTGGAGCAATAATTATATTCCAGGCTTCCTTGGTTTTTTTTAAAGCACCATGGACCCTTTAAATTTTCTGTAATATGTAATATTTGCTTTGTTCCCTCTTTTCACAATTCAGATGTTCCGTTACTCATGGTAGTTGCATGTACTCCATCAACAGCTGTAGCTGATGTTGAATCTGCCTTCTCTTTTGGGAGCACCTTGTTTACCCATGGGACAGTAATACAGAGATTGTGGCATTCATATAGAGCAGTGACAACATCCAGTGGCTGCACTGTGGAATCACATGTGTGTTAGTCCACAGGAATACAACTTTCTATCAGGAAGACATTGGTTGGTGGTGCTATATATTATCTATCAACTTAAATGTAAAGCCTCATGCTGTCCTTACAGTAATACCTACTATTACAAAGGGGCAGTTGACAGCATGGTAGGGAGCTGACCAGATCTGTGAATTTCTTTGATCTTGTTTTGCCTAATTCAAGTTGAAGAGTTTTAAGTAGCACAAATGCATATTCATGGGAAATGTCCATGGAAGAAGATGCTGTGTTACACAGGCACTTCTCCTGGGAAGAGACCAAGCAAAGCATAGTTTGCAGAATACCCAGCAGGAAGGTGTTCAAATGCTTCCATAGTTCTTGGCACAATGTACTCCTGGCTCAAAGCCCTGTGGTTGGTTCCCTAATGATTGCTTACGCAATTGTTGTAAGGCAGTCTGCGTGGCCCCGCCTTTCCTGACCCAGCTGCAGGTCCCACGCCATAGGTTGTCAGTTGTGTCACTGTAGTTGTGGCTGCAGGGGAATCCATTCCTGCTTGCTCAACCACCAGGAATTAATTACTGTTTTCCAAGATTAAATTGTTCATAGACTGTGCACTGACCCAAATCACTGTCTGCCCGCGAAGGCACTGGTGGTTGCTGAGGCATGAGAAGGGAAAGGATGAGGGAGTGGGAGCCAGGACATCCTCCTTCCCTGGCTGGGTGAATTGTAGCCTGTCTGTCTAGCTCCTCTGGAAAGGTTGCCTAACACTGTTTCTCCACAAGCACTTGAGTGGCAGCTGAAGCAATTCCTCTTCTTCATCCCAGCACGCAACATTTCTTCTCACAAACTCTCCCTTCCTGGGACAACTGCTTGGCTGGTTTTGCATAAATTGGGCTGGAGGGAACAGAGCTGCTGCACACCCTTGGAAGTGAGGTTTGTCCTAGCCTGTAGGTGCAGGGTGGTGTGGTTTGTTCTGGCTGTCATGGGCTGTTGTGGCACTTGCGGAGTGTATTTCAAACCTTTAGTAATTCTATGTGCCTTTGCTTCCCTTCTCCTTTCTTAGCATAGGCCTCCTGCCCTCCAGTGCAGTGGTTAAGCCAAAGGCAGCAGGAGTGCAGCATGCCTTCCAACAGGCCCCAGGACAGGAGTCCACACAGCCCCAGCTGAACAGGCAGGTAGCCGGGGGCTGGTGCAAGACTGCTGCGTGCTGGGTGCTGTTTTTCAAATGCCCCACCAATCACTACTGGAGCTCTTGCTTCCTGTCCTCTAAAGCCTGGGACAGGTGCAGTTTCAGGCCCTGTTAAACTCCCCCCATTTCCTCAAGTCTGAAGACACTGACTCGTGTTTGCCTGGAGCACAGTGTGGAGAACTCATGCCTCAGCCAGCTCACCCAGAGGCGCCCTTGAAGCTGTCACTTGCTGAGTGCACCGATTTTCTTGCTGAGTGCATTGAAGAGGTCAAGTGAGTTTTTGGGCCAGGATGTCTCTACTTGAAGCCTGTTCTATGAAACTGGAAATACCCCAGGGAGGGTCCCAAACAACCTAGCCCCTCTGAAACCAGTCACAACATGATTTTGGAGACCTTTTTGGTTTTCCATGCTTTCCATTACAAAAGTAAGAACTTGCTGAGTTATTTGCTTAATTTTTTCCTACTGCTTCACACCTGTTTCTGCTTTTGACCAGAGTTGTAAAGTAAAATGTAAGCCTCCACAACTGCTCCAGTCAGAGGGCAAACATGGTGCTGGAAGGAGTGTGTCTGATGCTACCCAGGTTATTGACAAAGTGTGTGAGTTGTCCTCATTCCTTAACTCGGGAGGTTAATTAAAGCCTATACCAGTTCCTCCACCAGAGACACAGGCAGCCTCTCCCAAAAGTGCTGCAGAAGAATGTTTATGAGGCTTGTGCTGCCACCGCAGGGAAGGCCATGGCTCCACCTCTGAGGCTGTAGTCTGTTCCTGTACATAAGTGTCACTACACCTGTGGTGGAGAGGTGGTGAAATCAGAAGGGGACTCTGAAAACAGAGCCCTTAATTTAAGGCCTGAGCACAGTGCAGAGAATCTTTTTTCCTCCCCCTGTTGACTGAAAAGCCTGGCTAATGATAAACAGCAGGAGCAGTATTTCTGTGAGGTGTGACAAGGTAACAGTGGGGGGTTTCTTGGTGTGGAAAAAATTAGCATTTTTGATACACTTTTTTCCTGTTTATCAAATTGAAAAAAACATTGGTTTAGGTGGATAAAATGATGGCGACAGGGGGGGAAAAGCAGTTGTAAGAACTAAGTTTGTTTGGGGAAGCATGGCAGAGAGTCCTTCATGACAAGCCAAACCTGAACATGCAGAAAAGGCACATCAGAGGGAACATATGAACATAAAGCCCCACCTAGGGGAGCAGAGCAGCCTCCAGTGCTATTGAGGGTGAAAAAGGAGAAATTAGGGCAAGTTACCTCGGTTCCTATATCTGGGTCCCTTTGACTGTGCTGCACCCCACAGGCAGGACATGCAGTACTTCTCCTGGCCCTGCTGGGGACCCCAGCTCACTGGGCTTGCTGCAGCAACCAGAGGAGCCAGGATACACAGGGGCTGGAGAGCTGCAGGAGTGGTCCAGATATGTGTCACCGGTTAGAGGCAGAGAAAAATAGCCCTCTGAGGAAGGACAGGGATAAGGCGAGGCCTGGAGGAACACCTGGAAGGGAGGTGAGGTAGGTGTGGTATCCCTGCCAGGGCCTGGGCAGGAGGCAAGAGCTGTCTCGGCTGTTCATGGGATTTACCGCTAAGAAAGGTCAAAGCCAGGAGACCTTTTTTTTGAAAGCTGTCATCCCTGTTCTTTGTCTTATGCAGCTGGGAGACAAAAAGCTTTGGAAGGGTGGTTACTGGTGAAAGTGCAGACATGAAACAGAATTGTGTTTGTTACGGCTTTAAGCATTCAAAAAAAAAAAAAGGATCCAGCTGCCTTGATGAAGACAAAAATTCCTCATCAAATTGCTGCATACAAAGAAAATCACATGGATTGACAAATCCGGATGTAATGTTGTCTACACCACTTCCTGGGCATACGGGATTGCTCACTGTTAATGAATTTTGAGATCATGTTTTTATTTCCCCAAACCACACTCTACATATTTTGCTCTTTTTAGGGATTTATATCCTTCAATTTTTATAGTAGCTTTGAGAGAGACAAACTCAACCTTGTTACTGTGAGTGAATTCCCTCCTGTGCAGTAGGAGCTCAGCAGGTGACAGCTTTCACTTCCCATTCACTTCTTGCCCCATCTGGATGGTTGTGCCCTGGTGCTGTCTGCTTTCGCAGCTGCTGCCATTGGCCTGGATTGCCTAATGGATTGTGATGTAGGGAACTCCTAACCTGAACTACACTGGGCTCTCAAGTGTCTTTTCTCATAACAATAGGCACAAAAAGTTGAACTCTCTCCACTTTTGCATCACCTTTCTGTGTGAAGTGCAAGTGTTTGAGGGCAAATCTCATTCCCCAAGATGTTTTCCCAAAGCAGCTGGGGAGATCAGCTGAAGTTTATAGATTCATGGCAGTCAAGGGAAGGTGAACTCCTCACCTAAACAGTCAAGCTGTAATATTTGCTACTGAAGGCACTTCTACATGTTCATTTCATGGTGAATTTGCTTCATGGGCCACCACATACAAGGCCATTAGGTGTTCTTTTTCTCTGCCAGCTGGGCAGGCACAAGCCTTCACTGGGCCATGTCTCCCATTCTAGCAGCAAAGCCAAGCTGCCTCCCAGAGCAGCTGAATCACTGACACAGGCTCACTTGCCACTGTTGCCTTATATAATGACTACATTTCATTTTATGAAATGCAATTAAAGCAAAAACCAGGACCCAAAAATGAGGAAATGTTCATATTCCTGCATACCCCTAATGGTAGGTCTGTCCTTGCCTTAGGTAGGAGCTGTACAATTCTGTAATTATGTGCCAGTTACTGCAGTGCTCACCTCACTCACTTGGCAGGACAGAGGATGCCCTGTGGCAATTGGTGAGGCCACTTGGCAGTAGTGTTCACTCTTCTGTCTGTCCAGGTCTGTAAGGTGCCAAACACCAGACAGCTGAGGCAGCAGGCAGGTGGGCAGGGGTCCCAAACGTGACCAAGCCTGCCCCTGGGTGACACAGAAGTCACTGAACTGTTCCTCACAGCAGCAGTATCGTGGAGCACCTCCCTCACACCAGAGCTGACTGCATCCTGGCAAACCATCCCATCCATCCCAACTCTGGGAACATTAGATCAGCTCCACTGCCACTTCCAGGTGCAGTCCTCTATAAGCACCATTTGTAGTGTATTTTCTTGAGCTCTCTTAAAAATTGGGGAACACTTTTCAGTCTTCAGGGGAAAAGTGACTTGGGCACAGGTGATTCTCTGAATGACAGACATTCATGAAGGCTGAAACTACAACTCAACTTAGAAGCCAGAGAAGGGGGACAGAGGAGTAAGCCATGGGCAGAACTGAACTTAAAACCCCCAGGCTATACTGCACCGAGGGACTGAGAGAAAAAAAACCAAACAAACCTATAGATCCCAGCTCATGACACAAAGCATGCCTTGTCCTCAGCACACAGGAACACTTACTTCAGTCTTAGCCTCTGCTCAGGCCTCAAGTAAGGAAGGTAAAGGCTCTACGGAGCAACTACGGCTTCTACTCCTGCTCTGGCCTTTCTTTGAGCACACAGGGGCTCAGTGTGCAGGAACCAAGTGCTGGGCTCTGCCCAGACCAGCTGGATGCTCCTGGTCAGCCACAGACCAGAGGCACCCGTGTGTCTCAACATCTCCTCCTGCAGTGACAGAAGAAGCTGACAAGCACCAAGCTAAGAAGCCACAGGCCCCATCCTCCTGGTGCTGCACTGTTTTGCCGTGAAATGCCGCTTCTTCATCCTGCTCCTCTACGAAGGTACCAGGCAACACCACACAGACCCACAGCCCAGTTTGCCCATGGACAACTGAGACCTCTGAGCTACCCCCCCTCCATTTTTCAGATTCTAAAAGCTGACTGCTAAAAACTCTCAACAACCCCCAGCTTCAGTAGTAACTTTTAACACAGACCCTTGAACCTCCATACACGACCACACTATAAAAAGATTAATAACATCAATCTTTATTCCAAACAAGACAGAATTACAGAACACCTGTAATCCTCCTGGTCATATTTTATGGAAGCCTTGAAACACTGGACACACTAACTTGCTATTCAAACTGCAACAATCAGGGATAGGATGATGGCCCTGCTAAAAATAAGGGTTTCTACTAAACAATAAACTAAAGGTTTAAGAGTTAACTTTCCTTTCTGGTGCTCTGCTTTGTTTTCAGGTGCTTAGCAACAAAAGCAAAAAAATAAGCCTGCTTTAGAACAGCAAGTAGGAATAAAGAGAATGTGTAATCATACAAAGAAGCAGTAGTTTAGTAAGGTCTCATGCGGCTTGATGGGGGCGGTGCGCGATTCGGAGGAGTGATGGCTATATCCAAGTAGTCTCCTATTTGGAATTTCTGAGACTGCAGTGTCATGGAATCATCTGTTCCCTTCCTGCCCGACATGGTGCTGCCGATCTCCTTCACCCTGTGAGCAGCAGAGGAAATGCAAGTTAGTGATCAGTGGCCGGTTTCTCCAAAACAGGAAGAGTATTGGCTCACAACCCCCTTCTCACGCCATCCTCTGCACCCCAGGTAGCATTGACTGTGTACACAAGATGCTGGGTTTTTTCTCTGCAGAACCAGGTGCACCAAGAAAAGCTACAGCAAATGCTCTTTCTGACAGGGAAGAGGATGGGGGAATCTTTTACCCTGTTATAATACTAGCAAGAACCCCTTGCCCCTTTCCAAACAGACACAGCACAAGACTCCACAGATTCCAGAGCAGGGTATATCCACTGGATGCTGGCAAAGGTTAGCTCATGCCATTTTGGAAGAGAGATACCTGCAACAAGATCATTGCTATAACTCAGGTGCAAGACCTACCAGGAACAAAGCATTACCTCCAGCTGAAGGTTTGTGTTCCGGCTGGTTGCCACTACAGCAACCAAGGCCTTCATGCACACAGAGCCTTTGTTTTGGGAAGACATTAATAGGGACGGTCACCAAGCACAATTTAGGGTTTGCAGTGGTCATCATATAGAACTTCAAAAGTCTGGTATATGGGTTCTGAACTTTAAAATCAGTGCTAATGAATAATAATTTACTGCTTTGGTGCCCAAAGTCTAGTAGTAAGCCAGAGAAGAAATGCCATTTACCTATAGCCAGGCCTCTTGAGATCTGTAAAAACAATTGCAAAATTGAAGTGTGTGCCCTTCTTCCGTGCTTCTGGGTAAACTTCTTTCACTAAGCTGGTCAGCTCTTTCAGAGTTGCATCCATCCTAGATTGAACAAACAAACTAAAGTGCTTCATGTTCTCAAAAGCAACAGTAAAAAAAGCTTCCCAACATTTAAGATGGAATCAAAGCATTGCAACAACTTAACCATATGTTTCCTTGCCTTTGCACACTCTATATCCCTACCTGAAAGTCAGATCCGACACATCACTGGGAGCCTCTGATTTCACAACTGCACCACAGGACAAACACCACTTTTTGATCAAACAATCAAGTCACACAAAGTCACTCTAGTTATTGGTTATAACACCTGTGATAATTCGCCACTTACTGTACAACACAGCCTAACACAAATGTAGCTTCTACCTACTGTCTGATTTACCATGGTATTAAGGCAAACCCCTTCACCTCTGTACACATTTCATCATCTGCTTTTCCAGGTCTCTAAGAAGAGCTACCATTTAAACAGCAGGAGTCTATTTATTTTTTGTAAAGCATTAATGCATTTATACAAGGCAGAGTCTAAGAGTCTCCTCACCTAAGTTAACATGCATATTCAAATAGTTTATTGAATACTAGTGGAAATGTAAAAGCAGAAAGAAATTAACAGTTTTCCATTTCTGTCCTAGCAGGCAGCACTCCTTTTCCCAGCTTTCAACCAGAGCAGGGCTAAAGCTCATTTCTAGAATTTCAAGTACAAAAGGACTTAATCATCACAACTAAAGCATCTGTAATTATACAGACTGTACAGTCACTCCGAGCTTCAGACAACCAAGGGGCAGTGTGTTGACAGACAATGCCCATTTTAACTTCTGCAGATGGCAAACAGCTCAGACACCACCAACAGTCTGGACAGAGTCCATAAATCCCACTTAGAAGTAAATTAGAACTGTATGCTTTGGTAGCCACAAAAATGGATTTATTCAACTACACGATGCACAAGCTACAACCGTGCCAGATACCATTAAGGAAAAAGAAAGTTTAAAAATGAGCATAATTGATTTTCAAACGCGTTCTTCAAAACACTACAAACAAAACCTAACATGTTTGCAAACAGAGAGTAAAGCAGTTCTCCAAAATAAATTTGAAAGTAATAAAAAGCAGCTCTCTGTTAAAGCGCTGCTACCTGACCATGCAAAAATAAACACATTACTCTGCTTTCGAGAGTTAAACCAACAAGCCATTCACACAACAGTTCAAGCCTTCTGGGACAACTACTTGTACTGGAAAAACAGGGCTGTTGGAACAAAATTTAACCACTGCGGGAGAACCCCTGCACTGAACGGATTCGTTGTGATAACCAAGGCCACAGCACAAGCCACCGATCCCGTGCACCTGGGACTGGGCAATTCAGCCACGCTAAGTCTCAGTGTGCAGCAATGAGCGTTCAGCCCCAGCCGTGCTCCCAGGGGTGCCCCTCTCAGGCACAGCCAGAACGGCTCTATCCAGCGCCGGCAAAACCGTCCCCAGCGCTTCCTTCTCCGACCAGTGCCCACCCAACGCCCTCTGCCACCCGGGCACCATCCAGCCGAGGCCCCGCTCCCCTCGCCGGGTGCGGATCGGGGGGGTCACTCACCAGGTGTAGATCTGCAGCTCGCTGGAGGGCACGTTGCCGCGGGAGAACTCGTCCATGCGGTGGTGCCGCCCATTGTTGGTCGTGAACACGCGAAGCAGCAGCGGGCACGTCTGCGGGGCGAGGCGGGCGTGAGGGGCCAAGGGGATGGAGATGGGGATGGGCACCAGGATGAGGGGCCAGGGGATGGGGATGGGCACCAGGATGAGGGACCGCTCGCCACGCCCTCCCCTCCCCACCCCGGCGTCCCGCGGCCTCACGGCGTCGCCAGACCCTCACCACTCCCCCCCTCGCCCCACCGCCGGTGTCCGCCCCGCCGCGCCCGGAGAGGCGGCGCGGCACCACCGCCGCCCATCCCGGCCACCTTCTCGCGGTCGATCGGCTTCTCGGGCTCCTTCTTGATCTCCTCCTGCGTCACCCGCGACTCCACCGCCATCTTGTCCCGGCGCTCCCGGATGTCCCGCCGCGCACCGCCCATCTCGCGAGAGCGGGGAGGGCGGGGCGGCCCCGTGGGGCGCCGCCCTCAGTGCTGGCGCCCCGCCCTGTGCGTGAGGGAAGTACCACTCGAATGAACTAAATTAGGGGTAGGTCATATCTAGAATGTATTTCACCAAATAAATGGGAATATATAGTATATATGAAAAAAAAAAACCCACCACAAAATACGCGTTTCTGATGCGGTAGCTTCTTTTTAAATGTGGAAAGTCGTTTGTTACTCAGAACGGGGGGAAGAGGGGTTTGTTTGTTTGTTTGCTTCACAGGATTTACACTTAGATTATTTCCTCGGGTGCTGGGAAATTATTTCTCATTTCGAGGGTGAAGCAAAATTAAGTTTTGCTGTAAAATTATGCAGGAGTGTATATGCTTACAGGTGCAAAATGAGCAAATATCAGGGACTCAGGGATTTGCTGAGGCTGGAAGGGAGCTCTAGAGGAGGCTGCCTGATCCAAACTCCCGCTCAAAGCAGGATCAGCAAGGGCTGGTTGCTCACAGCCAGGTCTGAGTGGATTCTGAGTGTGCCCAAGGATGGAGACCTCTAGGCAACCTGCTCCTGTGCTCAGTCACCCTCACAGTTAAAAAAAAAAAAAAAAAAAAAAAGTTAATTTGTTTTCCTTATGATGTTTAAATTAAATTTGTAGCATGTCAGCATAGGCCCATTCGTTGCCTCTGGTTCTGTGATGGGGTATCGCTGAGAAGCCTGGCTGTCATTTCTTTGCTCCTTCCCACCAGATGTTCTTACACAGCGAGATATCTGTCTCCAGGCTCTCAGCTCTCTCAGCCTGTCCTTGTATGACACATTTTCCCGTCCCTCAACCATCCCATTCGGCTGTATTTGATGCTGCATTGTTGCAGTGTTCCTGCACTGCTCTCAGTGCTCTGTTGGTGCTTTCAGCAGGCTGCAGCACAGAGCTGTGTGCCGCTGAAGCCGTGTCTCGGGGTCCCCAGGTGCAATGTGCTCCTCACAGTCAGGAGGTTTAAGGGGCTCCTTTCCCAAGTACAAGTCTAGCGTCAGAAATAAATACAATAAGTTCTGCACCACGAAAAAAGACAGGTGTTTGTTAAGGTGTTGTAACTTCAAAGCAACCTGTGCGCTAAGGTTTGATTTCACATTTCCAAACACCACAGATAAATGTTTCAAGTGTATTATTTATTAAAAAAATAGGTAGAGGAGAAAAATGTTATAAAACTATATTCCAATATGAAGTGTCTTGTGTACATTATAAAGAAGAAAAAGGGTTATGAGTCCATACTATATATTAAAAAAAAGCTCTTGCAGTTCACCCTAATATAACAAACTGCATTTTATTTAAAATGTGAACTTATAGCTCACCTAATATAAGACAAAAGAACCAACAACCTACTAGAGTTCACCCTCAGATTTTACTGACTTCCTTTTATAGCAGTCTGGATAGGGTTGCATAGTTTTTACTCTACATTAAGTTATAGAGTTACCAAAGGGAATGACTCAGCCTTGCCATCTTTTTGCAGGATTTGATTTCCCAGGCAACAACACAGTTTACTACGCTGCTAAAATTAATTATACCTGTGCTGATAATACACATTTTGGGTAAGTGTATGAACCACCATTTCTAAAACAAAGGAATTTGTGTCTAGAATCAGGTATCATAAACGAACAGCTGTAACAAATAAAACACAGTTCTGCTCTGAATCTGAGTATTTCCTTCTGCTAGAACTTTTGGAGTGCTTTATTTATGTGAAAAATGATCCTAGTGGGATTGAGTTTTAAGTAAATTTAAGCATTAATTAATTTATTATTCACGAACTGTATTAACAATCACAGTTTATTTTTAGTCTAAAATCTTGGCTTCTCATGTTACATATTTGGGAAAGAAGGTTGAAAATTATTTGGAAATGAAAATGCAGTTATGTGAACCATAACCTGGACTGTGAGGTGCGGGGTTTACTGGGGAGGGTCCATTTGGTTAAACAAGGCATAACACCATAAACTGGATTCCCACCAGCTTAGGCCAAAGTCCCAAGTGTACCTAAGTTAGTCCAACTGCTTGTTTTTGCCAAAGGCAGGGGATTTAGCTACCACTGCCTGCCCTTACTCTCAATCACGTGAGGGCTTTTCCCCTCCCTTCTGCCAGGTGTGCCCTCACTAGGTGCTTCCAAGAGTAAGTTACGTTCTATAATTTAACGTAAAACTTTCCATTGAGGGGCTGATTTTCTGTCAGTGTCTTGCACTTGACACTTTCTAAACTGATTCCACAATTGCTACACCTGGCGTAAGGTGAGCAGTGGGAAGTGCATGCCCAGGAGCAGCTGGGAGGTGGAGGGAGAGAATAGGAAGGGAATAGGGTATGTCCCTTTGGTGACAGTGCGATGGCTCATTGCTTCACTCTCCCTTCACATTTCCCTACGTTTCGGGGGCTGAGGGCTCCCCTCTGCTTTTTAGGGTCGCTGTGTTCTGTGCAAACAGTGTGTATGTGTGCAAACACATATGTAGTGTATGCTATAGGGAAAATGAAAGCCCTTCACTGAGGTAGTGAGGCAGAGTTAGACTGTGTCTGGGAGCAAGTCTCCAGCCTTTGTTGTTGTGAAGGAGACACCCAAAATATGACTCAAACGTTTTCAGATATGAATGCCCGTAGAGCACTGAGACAAGTGGTTCAGAAGTGTGAATTGCCTCTTTAAGAATTGTTAACACATGTTCTTGTGGAAGTGGTTATTTAAATAGCAAACTGTTAATTGTTTGTTGGAGCATCTAGGACAGGTATGGGTGAGATGTCATGTTGGTGCAATTAGGGTATGGGACTGGGCAAAGCTGACACAGCCATTTAGTGAAGAGCACTGTGGGTCAAGTACCCCACTGGCCCATGAAACACCATAAGTAAATTGCGATTGAGAGGGAAAAACAAAAGGAGCAGTTGATATGGGATGACTTAAAACCAATGGGATGATAATGGGATGACTGAAAACAGAAAGATGATAGCAAATAAAAAATGTCCTTGGGAAGATACATAAAGGAATGGCACAGCTGAGTCTGGGATATCAACCATTGAAGCAAACCTCCAAGGAAATAGAAAAATTGTAACAGATGACCAGAACAAGGAGCTCCAAACATTTCAGACCCAAAAGTGGTGTGAAAAAGACCAAAAGACTGCAAGTTCAAAGGAGATGAATTGTCCTCAGCCTCTGCAGCACTCTATTTCCAGGTTCCCAGGGCTACCAGAACTTCTGGCTTATTGGCTACATTTGTGAGTTCTTTCTAAGCAGGATGACATACAGCTCCTCAGTTTTTCATGGTTATACAAGTATGTCATGAAGCCTGTTTGACAGAGGACTTGGTCTTTATCTTGATTACAGAATGTTCAACTATCCTGTTCTGGCAACAACACAATCGACTTTGAGCACCTTTGCAATAAACTGAGTGAGCAAAGTCTCAAATTTGATAGAGCTTCTACTGCAAACCAACTTTAACTGGTGGAGGAAAGAACATGGGCACAATTTCTTTGTAAATACGATCACTGGTGTGTCATGGTAACATCACAGGTTTGTTTTAGGTTCAGAGTGCTCTGTGTGCAGTAGATTTCACTACAGTGTTTTAATTTCCTGTGTTTTGTACCAAAGTTAGTGTGAATTTCAAGAAGTCTGTAGTGCTGCTAGAAAATGGCACTGTTTTCATTTAATCGTCAGTTTTTGTTCACTGTCCTGTTTTGAATTTAGATGATTTGGGCTCACAAAATGCACCATAACTCTTGGGCTTCTGTGATCCTATTCAACTTGCACCTGAGCCAGCAGGTGAGTGAGTCAGTGTGGTACAGACTGGCTGGAATGGGCTGTTCCTTTGGGATGCAGAAAAGGACTCTGTCACTGCGTGTGTAAAGCATGCAGAGACACCCCAAGAAGGTATCCTAATTCAGGACCACCAAGACTTGGCTGCCTGGGAGGAATGTATACTTGTATATAAATTACATACATGTTTCTTTCTTTTTTCTTTTTTCTTTTTTTTTTTTTTTTTGTAAAGTCATCAGAAGGACCACAAGTTAATAAAAATGCTTTGAAGATCACTTGCTGTTATGCAGTCTCACCAAATGCTTTAACTGTTAACATGACAGTAGCACTGGTCAGTCTGTGCAGCCTTGTGCACACTCCAGGGACACAGGTGGTGTATGCAAGGCAGAGCCACTGCTGTGCCTTGTAAACAAGCTGCCTCCTACAGTGTAAGACCTTGATTAAAGTTGAAAGTTGTTTGTGCTGTTGCCAAATTTTATGATTCTGCCATTCGACTGGAACTATTCCACATCAGGTGTTTCCTGAAAGAGCATCCTCAGGATGCTTTTTTTTCAGTTTAAGAAAAAAATATTCCAAGAATAACATATTAGGCAGATGAACATTATCAATTCATATTTCTGTTGTTAATTTTAAATACCTACAGCAGTTTGTCAGAAAACCTGCAGCATCCACATGCTTTTGAGGAAGAAATAAAATTTGGCAGGGATGCTTACTCCTGTGTCAGAAATATTCTCATAAAGCAAATACACTTGATTGAACTGTCATCGTTTTTTAAAAAAGCCCCTGTGATTTCTCTGTAGTCAGCTGAGACTTACATTGTCCACCTGGGCATGTGAGGGATTCAGAAGGATGTCCACAGTCTGTGAGCTCTGCGGCAGGCCTGGGCACAGGAGCTGGGGACAGTGGGGCTCTTCCTATTTTTAACTTAGAGCACTACTCCCCGCAGTGGGCAGCGATAAGGGATGCAGGGTGTGACCCTGTTCACCTCCCCTGAGCAGTGTGATTAGGGAGCTGGAGAGCCACAGCACTTCAGGCCAATCCAGTGCAACACAACAAGTATGTGTTATGCAAGAGAGATCCAGCGAAAAATGTAATGACTGCTTGAATTTCACCTGGAAGAGACCAGAACAAGCTGGAACTTGTAGGTGTCAGCAGAGGAAAACAGAGTTCAGTTTCAAGTAAAGAAAAAGTAACTCCTGGTCTGTCACGTAAATTTATTTTCTTCTCTGTACAAATACCTATGAAGGTGAGATGGTGAAGTGTACTAAATATTCTATTGATTTTTCCTGGTGGAGTTGTAGACTCAGTTACAAAATATAAAATTAAGGAAGAAATGTTGCCAGAATCTAAACCTGGATTTCATTAAAACATGTTGTCATTTCTCTATAAAATACATCTGCTACAATGTTCCAGAAACTGTAGACACACAATAGAGTAATAAACTGCATTTATAACTTGGGTAATATTCTACCATAGATTCCTGATTTCCCCCCTACTGTTTGTATGATATTACCTCAGTACAGAAACGTTCGTGCACTGTAAGGGAGGAACAAATGGGTTGTCATTTCAGCAAGTGGAAATTTTAAAAATTGTGTTTGAGATGTGTTTTATAGAGAGGACAACCAGCATCAGCAGCTGGTCAGCCCGTAATTCACTGCAGATAGGTTGGCAGTGTGGGCCCCTGCCGATGCTCCCTGGTAGCTCTGTTTCCTGGTTTTCCTTCACTGGGGCAGCTCCAGTACTGGAAGCAGTCATGAGAAACCAACCCAGTGTGAAGGTTACTTTCATTGCTGGTGCTTTCCCTGCTTGCAGGGACTGCTGCCACCTGTTGAGTAAACGCATTTTCCCTGGGTAACACAGAGGCTGCCTGACCTGCAGCCCCTGCCCCAGCTGCTCTGAGGGCAACAGCAGTATTGTCCAAATGCCCTGCAGGGCAAAGGCAGTGTGTCCCCGTGCAACATCATCATCTGGAAGAGATGCCCTTAATATTGTCTTCCACGTTTCCTGTGCAAACAAATTCCTTCCCTTCCTGCTTCCTGGATTAATGTGATCCTATGCTTGAACACGACACAGAAGTCTGAGAAGGGGGCGAGTGCCTCCATCTAATAGACATAGTCCTGCTCATGCCTTGGTGGGAATATTTCCATGAATAAGTGTTAGCAGATTAGGTTGATGGTTATTTCAGATTCTTCCCCCAAATATCTTTTTCCCTTCCCATGGAAGAATAATATTAAAATACTTAAGCTTTGTCTCCTAAAGTAGAAGATTCCAAGATATCCAATTGAGTGTACCAAAGTGCATATATTTTACACACAGCTCTCTGGCTGTGGTTCTCTTCAGCTTTCCATACATCTTTAAGAGTTTTCAGTCTGTGGCACACACTGTTCCTATTGAAAATAGTAGGTGAATAGAGGTGCATCCTGCACACTCAGAACAGGTATTTCCTTTTGTTTTCTGCCCCAGTATGATAGATCTTAACACAAAAAAAACCTCCCATGTCTGTGGCATTTCACACTGATTCTCTAATGACGAGAGAACTGTTGACAAGTAAATCCTCTCTGGGCAGCCACAGTGAGAGGCATGTTTTTTCTGGCTTCCTTCTGGGGCTCACAGAGTCCTGCAGAAAGTTTACGAGAGCAGTGCCTATCCTTCATAACAAAGGCTGATGTCGTGTAAGCCATTAACCTGTGTCCTGCCTCCAGAAGCATCATCATAAAGAATCAAGCAAAACTTTTCTCCAAAATAAGTAGTTCCATGTGGCAAGCCTTGTCAAGCACAAAGCAAAGCCTCAGCACCCTGAGACAGCTCAGCTGCCTCACAGAAGTGTCCTTTGTGGCTCTAAATTTGTCTTTTTTTTCTTTCTTTTTTTTTTTCTTCTAAGTGGCCACATATGACCAAAATGTTCTGGCTGCAATAAATTACCTGCAACATCTTGAATAGTTTAGTATAAAACCAAATTGTTTTCAGAATGCTATGTTATATATATTGCAATATTGATTAACTCTAACAGGTTTTTTTACAGAAAGGAAATGTCCATCGCTAGGAGTTTACAATATGTGATGTTTGAGTCCAGAATGAATTCTGACAGCTTGGTTACCATAACGTCCTCGGAGACACAGTGTTTAGTGGAAACACTGACATAATCTTAATGGTAGTGGCAGGAGTAATGCCTGAACAGGCATAATGTAAGGCGGAATCCCTTAGGCTCCCCCCAGGTCACAGTAACTTCGAAAGAAAAGTTGATAGAAAATTTGTGCATGCCTATTTCTGGGACCAAGAAAGATTAATCTCTCTATGTACCGCTTGACTAGAGTTAAGAGCTGTATTATATTCCATTTGGCACATGGCAGAAGGTGCTGGGGAAATTCAAGGGACATTTTATTGCAAATGTGTGAAGTCTTGCTGCAGAGCAATGAAAGCACATGGGGGTTGTAGATCAGCGATTGTAAGGACTCGGGGAGAGGTGCATTCAGCAGCCAGGGTGCTGGCAGGAAGAAATCAATGCTTTTACGTGTCTTGCTGTTCCTTCCCCAGTCAGCTCTCTTGGCAGAGCTGGTCACGGTGAGCTCTCCATAGACTGATTACAATGAAACACCTTAGCAAAGGCTTCATAGTTAAATAGTTTACAGTAATCCTGTTGCTCTTGCCGGCAGTGGGTGAGCAGGGGATCGCACAAGCAGCTGTGCTGGCACATCAGTGGGCCAGAGGGGACAGTAATAAAAGGCATCCTCCTTGCAGTGGTTCAGCTGGAGCCAGAAGACAACATCTGTCCATAACCCGATGCTTTCAAATGACAAGCTGAATGATGTGACAATTTATGTGACAGCATGACAGACTGTGACATTTCAGATTGCTGTGAGCAGCGCTCTTTGTGTTCACAAGATGTATAAGAAAGTGCAGCACTCCAAAAAGTATAAATAAGTGCCTCACAGACTTGCTGGGGGAAAACTCTTGCACATGAAGAAAGGTAAAGGAAAGAAACAATTTTAAAAGTCTATAGGAAAAACATAATCTTAGGTTGACACTACTTCACAGTTAACTTTGTGCTTTTTTCCCCTTCTTACAAAGCTGAGAATAACTCAGAATCATTTCTCTAAAACTTCATGGCATAGAAGAGCAGGAGAAATGGCACTTCTACACCTCTTAAATTAGATTTGTTCAATGTGAAGCAACATAAAATAAGCTCTAGTTTTTGGGGTTTGAGGAATGTAAAGGCATAGTAATTACCAGCTGATATACAAATTTAGTGCAAGTGTTGAGAATTTTAAAAGATAAGGAGTGATAATGACTCAAAGTTGTCTTTAAAAAGAGATCTCAGATTTTTCTAGGAAATAAATACTAGAGAAAGAGACCCCATTATATGAAAGGAAGTGAAAGTCTCAAGCACAAGAAGTGTAAAAATTCTATTCCTAGAGGTATGGATAGATTCCCTGCTTGTTAGAGACAAGTGATTACTAAGCATGAAGGTTTGAAAATATTAAAGTGAAATATTACGAAGACAGGGCACAGTTACTTCTACATACAGAGTCTGATGTATGGGCTAAATCTTAAAATGCTGTTGAAGTTCAGCAGTCTGACTGCTGATCGCTTCTTTCAGACTTGGCTTTACCCAAAAAAATATGGAGCTGCTGCTCAAACATGCTTCAACCGTGCTTTCAGAAAGAGATTCAGAAAGGATTTTAGACTAAAGATGAAATGATACACTGTAGAAGTAATTAATTGGCTCCTGATCAGAAGCCATGAAGACTAGTCAGAATGAGAGATTCGTGAGTGTCCATCCACCTTGGGCTGCAAACAAAGCAGGAAGATTTGTGTGTTTGTGTTAACATAGCTGTAGTTCTTCTTTGAAAATATGGCCAGTGGACACAAATGACTTGGTGTATGGAGGCATTACATGGTTTTCATTATATGTTTACATGGCACATGAAATCATTTGGTCACTCATGGAGAAGTTCTCAGTCCATTTGAAACTCAGGGATGCCTGGATTTTAATGAATGCTTTTTCATCTCACACTCTTAGAGCCTCTTTTCTTAAGTTGGTAATTTTTGGTGGTGTCAGTAGTGGAAAACCACCAAGAATGGGCTGTGCACCTGCTTCTGGGAGCTCTGCAGCTCATCCTCGTCCTGCTCTGCAGATTGTGAGTTGTAGGGCTCAGTCAGCTCTGTACACACGCTGACAGGTGAACTGTGGGGGATTTTACAGTTTCTTGAGGCTGCTTCAATGAGTCCTGACTTCTTGCTGGGACAGCAATCCCATAACCCCAACCACCAGGATTGTGAGAGGCTTTACTGAAGGCTAGCTAGCAGAGATAATAGATGGTAAAAGATGCTTGAAAGCAGCTGGTCCTTGGCAAGATTGAAAAATGTCAGGTGCAAGTGTTATAGGTCCTACCTGTGTGTCACGGATGGAGCATAAGGAAGGCTGCGGGACATTAATGAAATGTGGGAATTATGTTTTGTGCACGCTATTTCCTGGCCCAGCCAGGAGCAAAGCCAAAGCTGTGACAAACAGCAGCACAGTCTTTTGCTACTGTCATAGCTTTTAAAAGAAGACTTCCAGAAAATATGAATCCTGCTTTCCTGAGTGTAACAATGCATATCTAATCCCAAACTAACTTTTTTTTTTGATTGTTGCCAAATTATAAACAAGCCCTCTGACTTCTTAGGGAGGAGTGTGCAGAACGCCAGGCTCTCTGCTTGACAGATGTGTGAAAACCTTCACTTGCTGGAGCCCTGTAGCAGGAGAGGGGTGAGACAGGCACAGTGCAGTTGAGGTGTCCTGGCACAGGGAATGTGGCCATGGCAGGCCCCCAGGGAGTTTGAGCCAAGGCATGCACCTGTCCAGCCACACCAGCACCTTCTTAGGGGACAAACTGGGATATTAAACTCTCCTCACTACTTAGATGATTCAGCCCCTGCACTGTCCCCAGGCAAGTAAGTAATACCTTTCCCCTCTGAAATTATTTTGCATTTCCCAAGGGGTTCTTTAAATATCCATGACACAAAGTGCAAAGGAAAAACTGCTGGAATTTGGTCCTGCTGAGGGTAAGGTAACAATATGAAGGATATGAGGCAAGTTACCATGTCATTGTGCTTTACTAGTGCTTGTAATTCACATCTCATTGCTTTCAAGGCCTCTGCTGGTAATATTTCCTTCTTCTAAGAATAGAGCTTAAAGGTATTTTAAGAATTCTGGTTGTTGTACAATTAATAGGGTAACATTGTACCGAGTAAAATAATCTGCTTGTTTTGAGCAGTAACAGTATTTTGCATTTAAAAAAAGGGTAGTGGGGAAAAATGTTTTATTGCCAGCATTTTTCCTTACACGGTGATGAATCACTTACATTCTTGGCAAGCCAGCTCAAATTCACAAGAATGCTCAGTTTGATCAACTTCCTTCAAAACACTAAGCTTGAAGTAAAGAGGAAAAAAGAGAGAAAAA
This sequence comes from Myiozetetes cayanensis, assembly GCF_022539395.1. NCBI lineage: Eukaryota > Metazoa > Chordata > Aves > Passeriformes > Tyrannidae > Myiozetetes > Myiozetetes cayanensis. The sequence goes on along the minus strand of NW_026087742.1, from coordinate 43,775,933 downwards.
CTTGGATGGGCTTGGATGAGGAAGATATTACAAGATGGACATTCAAGCAGGAAGACAATAAATCTAGTGTACAAATTGTTTTGCCCAAAGCAAGTCACTGACTTGCTGTTACAGGAGAGTTCAGTCTAAATTAAGAGGGTAGTGGAAAAGGAAAAAAAAAAGAAAAAAGAAAGGAGGAAAAGAGCCAGAGCAGAGAAGGAAAACCCTGCTGATCTGGCAGACATCGTGGATGTTGTGTCAAACATGAGTGTATTTGCTAACAAAACAATGTGAATTTTCAAGAAACATTATCGCCCTTCCCTTCAGACTGGAAGATTGTCCTCAGAAACAAAATAAGAGAATACAGTTAGTTTAGGCACGAGGAAGGTACCCATGTTCAGGCCATGGTTTCACACACCAAAGGCTGAGGGTCGTGGGGGCCTTCTTTGGCAGAAGTGAGGTTAGCCAAGCCATCCCCTGGTTGCTCCTCTCCGCCTGTACCGTGGATCCCACCAAGGAAGGGATGGTACTTAAAATGGTCCCTTCTGGTTTTATTCCAACAGATTATTGTTCAGCTGGATTGGTTCCCTGGGGCAGTTCACCGAGCAGCCACCCATGGCACTGCACAACATTCCCAAGTGTCAGTGGAGAGGATGACGGGGTTACGGTGACGTGGTGGAGAGGAATGAAGAAGCTGGACAGGTATCCCTGCTGCTACTGTGCCACCTTGGCTGTGCTCTTCAGCACAGCACTGGTCTAAGGGACATTTGGCCCTGCTGATCCTTTCTGCTCAGAGGCAGTCAAATGGCAGCTTCAATGAAACCAGCACAACTGATTGTTGGCTGAAGCAAAAACAACCCAGGCAAAACCCAAAACATTATTTAGTATGGAATTTCCCTTTCTCTAGGTCATCCTGTGGTCGTGCAAACAGCTGTGCCTCAGTATAAAAGCATGACTGCGAGGAGTGGTGGAATCCAAGGAGGGAAGTACTGCTCCCCAAAATTAAACACTTCTCCTGTGTATCTGACTTTGTATCTTTTGATTTCCCCCTGCTCTTCATCCCAGTGCTCTGCCACCCTGTACCTGCAGTGCACATGGCAGCTGCAGCACCTCAGGATGCTTAAGATAAGCATGAGTGTGTCACGTCCTGCAGCCAGCATAGGGCTGGATGTCCCTCAAAGCATGTTTGGTACTTAGTGGGGAAAAAATAAGTGGGGAAGAATGAGAAGGTAGAGGCCCAGGAGGGCTGTGCCGTACCACAAAGGATTAAGTACAACTCAAAGCAGGACCCAAGATACTACGGCAATGTTGGTGTCTAATACCCTTGGCATCAACAGTTCCTGTTGTGTGTCCTCAGGATCCCAGTTTCAATGTTGTTGACTGCTTCTGTCATGCTCTGTAGTGGCTGAGCAGTGAATCCATTACTCCTCTGATTCTGTAATCAGATATGTTGTTTATATGAGGTAAATCTCACACTTTTGTGACACTGTGAAATTACTGTGTATTCACCAAGTAATTATATCCCGTTCATAGAATAAGATCAGTGCTTCCTGGTCTGGTTTCCTGCACGCAGATTGTACAATAGGTCAGTATAGGTCCTGGGGATATGTCCATGTTTTCCACATGCGTAGCCTTCCTATCCAAGCTCCAGTCCAGACAATACTCAAACATCTCTGCAGGCAATTTTTCTGGGCATAAAAAGAAAACACTTAGCATATCTGGACACAGGATAGCCCCAAGTCAAAACCTCCAACAAGCATAAAACACTGGACCAAACTCCCAAGGCAAAATGTGTGGCATGTATGTACTGGCACTATTAGACAAAATTCTGCCATAGTAAGAGGTACAACCTAAACTAGATCTTTTCTAGCCTTATTCCCTGTGAGGAAGGACTGGTTTGACTCTCCCCGGCATGAAGAATGGCAAGCACAGTCTGTTCTCTGTTCTGCAACCTGCTCACTCTTTCTGCAGTCTCTCACCGGAATCAGTGTGAAACGCAGCGCAGACGCTGCTCCCAAATCAAGGGGGCTGGGCACTGAGAAAAGGGAGATTTGTATGCAATGAGCCTGCGTATTCATGCATCAGAGAAACCGTGGTGGCAATGGTGTTCTCTCATAGTAATGCAGAGCGAGACGGAAATGGGATGAAGTTTTTTTTCAGGATTAAAATAAGCAGAACAAGAGCCAGTTGTTGTTTTGGGGAAAAGGAAAGCAGTTGATGTCAAAACGCTTCACCGATTTGGCAAAAATGCCAAGCTGGCCCTGCCTGCAGCATACACGGACTTCAAAGGCATTATCTTGAATAAGGATTAGAGGGAGCCAGATCACTGCTTCCTACGTGTATTTAGCTATGATATGCAAGGCTATACCCCAAGGGTGTGTTTTCCTTCTGAAACCAGTCAAGTTGCTGACACCTCTGCTTGCAGGTTTGTGGGTTCAGTCTTGCTTTAGCTGTGTAGACCCAAAGGGAGCTCAGTTCTGAGCCAGGACCAGGAAGAGGGGGTCACACTCTCACAACCAGTCACTTCAGGAGCGCCACTCCACAGTGGGAACACTCTGAAACAGCAGTGAGCCAGTACTCAGGAGGGGCGTGTGGTTCTCAAACAGGATGCAGGCTGAATAACCCTCCATTCCTGAAGAGGGTGGTCCCCGAAGGTCAGGGCTGCCTTCAATGGTGTGGCAGTGTGAGAGGAAACTGCCTCAGAGGGTGCTTTCATAGTGCTCGGACTATGAATAAATTCAGCTTGTTGTACTCTGGATTCCCAAGTGTTAGTGATCAAAACTGTGAATAGGAGAATAAGGCTAGGAAAAGAACAATTCTCCAGCTAAACTTTCATTACAGGATGAAAAAGGGGTCCTCCTCCCCCCACCCTTTGTCTGATTTCAGACAAAGGGCTTTGCATCCCATGTAGGAGATTTCTTTGCTGCCTGGGAGGAACATAGGGATTGTAGGTGATACCAGTCTGGTAGGGCTTGCCTTACTGAGTCTCAGTAGTAGAGGAAGAGACCTCTTGATGTGATCTAGTGCAAACCTCTGCTCAAGCAGGGTCACCAACAGCAGGTTGCCCAGGACCATGTCCAGTCAGATTTTGCAAATCTCCACACATGGAGGCTCTGCAGCCTCTGTGGGCAACCCGCTCCAGCTCTGAATGGACAGGCAATGACCAGAGACCTGATGTCAATACAGATTATTTTGATGCTTTTCACCTTTACAGTAAATTATTAAAGTACAACTTGAATAAATGTACTTGATACTCATTTACTTTGGTTCTGGTGAGCCTGGGTATAAAACAGTGGGGGACAAGGCTGATCCATACTTAACGCAGTTGCATAATTATGAGAAAAAGACAGTCAAAGAGACAGTTGAGTGCTACATGGGATTAACACACTGTGGCCCTGTAGGAACTCCCCTGGTTCAGGATAGGGGTGACCATTAGTCCAGCCAGTGCTGTGCTAATTCAGTAGAAGGAGGACCAAGGGTCTCTGAACCTGTTACAACAATAAATCCAGAAAAACTATGGAGATTTTTCATCCTGTAAGACACAAAGAGTTTTCTGGGAATATTTGTCCCTAAAACTCCAGAAGACAAGGGAACAAACAGGGTCATACTTTCTGTTCCCATGCTTCCGAGCCAGCACTCTGCTCTGACCATCACAGTTACCAGGGTATTCTCTCAGTTCTGGCAAGAGATCTTATCTGAAATCTTCACAGAGGCACATTTAGACTATTCAAGGCAGTTTTATATTACTCAAGCTAAAGTCAGTGAAATGTTTTAATTAGCAAGCAAACACAGTCTGTCGCTTTCCTCTGTGTGATGCACAGAAATCTGTCTGCTTCCTCCCTGAGAACAGCACAGCGTGTCTAATCCACTGGCTACTATAATTAGGATAGGGTAAGCATTTATATGGCACTATAAAGGTGAACTGGGTGCTTTGCAAATACAAAGACACCAATCTCATTCCCAAAGATTTCGGAGTCAAATGTGGTCAAGAAAAAACACAATTGCCTGCAGGGAAAAACTGGATCCTGCAGAGACCAAGAATCACCAGAGCAAGAGGTCTGAATGACAGGTCTGGTGAAGGAGACTCCCTGGGCTGAGTGACTGGATGCCACTCAGAAACACTAGGGTTTGAAAAAACTTTCCTAATCTGCCATGGACCTCATGAATGACCTTCAGGAGCCAAGGAATCTGTGCACATAAATCTCCCTGTAAAATGGTATTACTTCAACAGCTTCCAAAATGAAGGCAGGCTACGGAACAGAGGCTGGGAGGAGGCTAGAGGTACTGTGGCAGGATAGCATCAGGAGGCACTCAGGAGGCAAGAAAGGGAACAGGGGCAAAGAAAAGGAAAACCTCTGAAGAGTGAGAAGGCAGGGAACCAATGGCAAGCATAAGAAACAAGATGGGATCCTTTATGTGTGTGTGAGAATGTAGATTAGCAAACTTTTGGTTAGGCTAAAGGGAGTACAGAAAGCCTGAACAGTAGTTGTCAGTGAATTACAGTAGCTGAAACAGGTAATGGCCAGAGCATAGAGAAAAATTGTAGTCATGGTGATAGAAAAGCAAGAACCACTTCAAGAAGAAGTACTGAGACAGAAACTAAAAGCTTCAGATTAGGTCTTTATTGGGAGACCAACAATGTGAAATAAAAGGAAAGAAAAGAACCCAGAAAAATAGAGGAAGTAATGAAATCTGATTTGAAAGAACTGATTCTTTTATATTGAAAAAAGAACAGCTTGAGGTGGAATTAATATGTAATAATGGCAAGGACTTCAGGAGAAGAAATTAAAAAAGCCACAGGGATCTGAAACTGGGTAGCCATGGACAGAATAGAAAATCATTTCCCCTCTAGAAAGGTGCAGGCAGAAATGGTGAGGTACAATGAGGGGAGTGCCATGTTTCATGGGTCACCAGACAAAAAACTTCAGCTACACCGATACTGACGTTTGGTGTCACCCACTCTATGCACCTCCTGTCACTTGCCAAGATGAGGATTTAGTGTGATGTTTCAAATGGACGTGAAGAAATTCCAAGTGGCCCAAAAAACACTCATTGCACACAAACACAGTCTTTGCTTGCATTTCACAACATTGCACAAGGCTTAAAAAGTAACTTCCAAATTTGCCCACCCATATCGCTATGTACACAGAGGATGGCTAAACAGATCTGGTGTGCATTGAAATTCATGTCATAGCCTGAGCCTGCCCTCTTGCTCCATACACACCAAGGGGTTGGCATTGCGGAGAGCGTTTGAGCATCTGGAATCTTTGAGAAGGGGAAAATAGACGGAAGAGCAATTAGACTGATCTTTTTAGGCTGAAGGGAGTACAAAGGAGCATGGAGAGTAACTGTGAATAAATTATAGCACTTGAAGCACGAAATGGCCAGAGCACAGAGAAGACTTTTGAAAAGGGAAAAAAGAAAGACCCAGGGAGCTACAGGCCAGTCAGTCTCACCTTAGTGCCTGGCAAGATCCTCCTGGAAGCTGTGCTAAGGCACATGGAAAATGAGGTGATTAGTGGTGGCCAACATGGCTTCACTAAAGGCAATTCATGCCTAACAAATTCAGTGGCCTTCTGTGATGGGGTGACAGAGTTGATGGGTAAGAGAGCAACAGACTTCATCTATCTGGACTTGTGCAAAGCGTTTGACACTGTCCTGCATGACATCCCTGTCTCTAAACTGGAGAGACATGGATTTGATGGATAGGCCACTTGGTGGATAAGGAATTGGCTGGGTGGTCACACTCAATGAGTTATTGTAAACAGCTCAATGTCCAAGTGGAGACCAATGACAAGTGGTGTCCCTCAGGGGTCGGAATTGTGGCTGGTGCTGTTTAACCTCTTTGTCAGCCACATGGACAGTGGGATTGAGTGCACCCTCAGCAAGTTTGCCGATAACACCAAGCTGTGGGGTGCAGTCACCATGCTGGAGGGAAGGGATGTCATCCAGAGGGACCTTGACAGATTGAGAGGTGGGCCCATGTGAATCTCATGAAGTTCAAAAAGGCCAAGTGAAAGGTCCTGCATCTGAGCCAGCGCAATTCCAAGCACAAATACAGACTACCTGGAGAATGGATTGAGGGCAGCTCTGAGGAGAAGGACTTGGGAGTGTTCATTGACAAGAAGCAATGTATGATTGCAGCTCAGAAAGCCAACTGCAACCTGGGCTGCATCAAAAGCAGTGTGGCCAGCAGGTTAAGGGAGGGGATTCTCCCTTCTCCCTCTCTAGTCTGCTCTCATGAAACCCCACCTTGAGAACTGCATCCAGCTCTGGGGCTTCCAATATAACAAGGGCCTGTTGGAGTGAGTCCAGTGGAGAGCTATGAAGATGATAAGAGGGGTGGAGCCTCTCTCCTGTGAAGACAGGCTGAGACAGTTGGGATTATTCAGCCTGGAGAAGAGAAGGCTCTAGGGAGACCTTATAGCAACCTTCCAGTACCTAAAGGGGGACTACAAGAGAGCTGGAGAAGGACTTTTTACGAAGGCATGTAATGACAGCACAAGGAACAATGACTTTAAACTGACAGAGGGCAGGTTCAGATTAGATATTAGGAAGAAATTCTCCACTATGAAGGTGGTGAGGCACTGCCACAGTTGCTCAGAGAAGTTGTGGATGCCTCATCCCTGGAAGTGTTCAAGGCCAGGCTGGATGGCATTTGAGCAACCTGGTCTAGTGAAAGGTGTTCCAGTCCTATGGCGGGGGGTTTGGAACTAGGTGATCTTTAGGATCCCTTGCAACCCAAACCATTCTATGATTCCATGATTTGTAGTCATGGTGATAGAAAAGCAAGGGTCACTCAAGTCGTTTTGCATGCTGTCATGAGATGCTGCTCTAAAACAACTTGTTGTGACTTCTGTGTCCTTATTCACTTTGATTTACCGTATAACAATATTCCTATTCATGTGTTTTTCACATTCCAAGACTTAAAGAAGACTTTACTCATTTAAGTTACAAACTGATTGTAACCAAATTCTGTATTTTAATTATTTGCAAATCACATCCAATCCACAGTTTACTGACTGGTGATGAACAGAAGTTCCACCCTAACATTCAGAGCCTTTTTGCTTTAATCCTGGAGTTAAGATTTTATGAGCTCTAGCTCAGTATGCAAAGGTAACATACAGCAGAGACTAAAAGAAAACAACTAAAAATTGAATGTATGTTTAGGACTGCTGTGATGCTTTTTAGACAAGGAACTGTTTATTCCTGAAGTGAGCTAAAAGCAGTGGCTGATGTGGGAGGTTAGTTCAAGGTAGGTGTGGGTTGAAAAACTGTGGAAGACTAGGAGACACGCAGTGATAATGGTAGTCATTAAACATGAGCATGTGGTGGTGGAGCATTTTTGGAGGGGGAAGTCTCAGTTTTGATGCTGTTTTCATGTTATATTATTCTCTGATGATATCCTAGTAGAACACTGTGGACAGCTGAGTCCTACTTTCAGTCTCCCACTGAGGTGAATTGACCTTGGCTGGATGCCTGGTGTTCACCAAAGGCCACTCTATCACTCCCCTTCTCAGCTGGACAGGGGAAAGAAAATATAACAAAAAGTTCATGAGTTGAGATAAGGACAGGGAGAGATCATTCACAAATTACTGTCATGGGCAAAACAGACTCAACTTGGGGAAAACGAATTTAATTTGTTATCAATCAAGGATAATGAGAAATAAAACCTTATTCTTAAAATACCTTTCTCCCAGCCCTCCCTTCTTCCTGAATTCATTCCTGAATTCTCTACCTCCTCCCCCACAGTGGTGCAGGGGAACAGGGAATGGGGGCTGCAGTCAGTTCATCACATGTTGTCCCTGCTGCTCCTTCCTCCTCAGGAGGAGGTTCCTCACACTTCTTCCCTGCTCCAGTGTGGGGTCCCTCCCACGGTAGACAGTCCACCTCATACTTCTCCAACATGAGTCCTTCCCACAGGCTGCAGTTCTTCATGAACTGCTCCAACATGGGTCCCCCACAGAGTCACAAGTCCTGCCAGCAAACCTGCTCCAGCATTCACTCCTCTTTCCATGGATCCACTGGTGCTGACAGGATCCTGCTCCAGCATGGGCTTTCCACAGGGTCACAGCCTTCCTTGGGCATCCCCCTGCTCCGGCTTGGGGTCTTCCATGGGCTGCAGCTGATCTATGCTCCCCCATGGACCTCCATGGGCTTCAGGGACACAGCTACCTCACCATGGTCTGCACCACAGGCTGCAGGGCAATGTCTGCTCAGGCACCTGGAGCACCTCCTGCCACTCCTTCACTGAACTCGGTGCCTGCAGAGTTGTTCCTCTCACATTTTCTCACTCCCCTCTCCAGCTGCTGCTGTGCAGCTCTTTTTCACCCCCTTCTTAAACCTGTTATCCCAAAGGGGCTGCCACCATCACTGATGGGCTCAGCCTTAGCAGTCTTCGAGCCAGCTGGCATTGGCTCTGCCAGACATGGGAGAAGCTTCTGGCAGCTTCTCTCAGAAGCCATCCCTGTAGCCTCCCCGCTACCCAAACCTTGCCATGCAAACCCAGTACACCTACAGTGGTCTCTCAGAATTTTCCCCAACAAATTTTTATGGGCTGCAATCCTGAACCTGATTTCAATAGAATTTTCTCTTTAAAATGGACGTGTGGCACATGATAAGTCCCAACATGCAATTTCCTGTTTCTGTTCTCGTGATACTTAACCCCCATCCTTCCATCCTGCTAGTGATTATACCAACGGAATTGTAGGATTTGGGCCAAGTTACTTTATTTGTGCAAGTCGCTCACCTCACGGACAACAGTAAATACCCTCTCTGGGTTTTCTGGTGTCCTTCTGTGCTGATAAAGCTATGTAAACAAGCATAAAGCACACAGGATCTCGGCTCCCAGAGTACACAGAGGTGTGACTGAAGTTTTTTCCTGTACTCAGTATCATTCTTTCTCCCCCAAGAAAATATGTGAGGTTTGTTGACTGGAGCTTCTTATGCTGCTTTGAGATGCCTTGCCAAGTTGTATGTTATCCCACTTCCTTCCTGCAGGCAATCCAAACAGTGGAGGCTTCCCTTGGAGCCCTGCCCCTCACAACTGCACCACACAACTGCTCAGCTCTCAGGCCCTCTCTTAGAGCGCCAGAAAAGTGGTGGCTGAGTGCTGGGCTCAGCAGGAGCTCTGAAAACCTGCCACTTCTGTGGGCAGAACTTGAGCAGGAGAGTGCTGCAGCCCTGCTGTGCCGTGAGATGCCGTGAGATGCCGTGAGCCAGCGGCTGGCGCCTCACCCGCTGCAGCTCAGCGCCGTCCTGCAGATGTGGCAGGTATGCAGCGTCAGGCCAGCTCAGTTGGCACAGTCACCACGAAAAGCCAATTTATTTAGGAAAATGAGATGGAGCAATAGGCTTACAGCACCACTGGAAAATTACTGTGTGTCAAAGAGAGGCCTAGCAGTGAGGATCTGAGCAAGATCTAAGTCTTACAGGTTTACTCTAGAGCTTTGTGTCTGGGCAATACCTCGTAACCAAGAAATTGGACTTCCCCTCAGACTCTTCGTGTTTTGCATCCTTTTGTAATTTTTTTTTTTTAAACTGACAGTATGATCTAGTTGTTGATCATTATTCAGGAGGTGAGGATTCTAGGATTCTGGTCCTGGCTTTGCCCTTGAATTGCTGTGTTCCTTGTGAACATTCACACTTCTCTCTTCAACTCCTCTGTCCATCTTCTCTGCAGAGATGTAATTAATTTCTGCTTTGAAGAGGTGGTCCATTATTATGGTTTTGGGGTTATTTTGATAGCAATTCCAGCCTTCTGGTGCACCATTACGTATAGCAAGATTAACAGATACTTTCCCCATGCCTCTCTGGAATGTTCTCGTTTAGTAGCTGTTTGACATGTGTGATTGCCTTGCTTCAGCATGGTCTTACTTTTGTTTCTTTTTTAATTTATGGCTACTTCTGTCACCTACTTCCCTCACTCTTTGATACAAAAGCAGATTTTTTAAAACCAGAGGCATAAATAGGGGGGTTTTTAAGAGCTCAGTGCTTCTGTCTACAGCTGATGTTTATCTCTGTTTCCCTGTTTCCAGTGAAGTCTTATTCAGTGTATCTAGAGTATATGAATGCACATAGTTCAATCTCCAATCAGTTTGATTTCCACATTTTATATCGGCTCATCCGTTTTTCCTTGTGCATTAGTGATGTCAGTCTGCAATCTGTCTAGTTCTCTTCCTTTGCACTATGTGTCTATTTTTCATCCATGTACTTCCTTGCCCATCTGTACTATTATTTTAATTGTCTTTGAATGCACATTAATAGTGCTTCTGAACAGATGCCAGTGCCCCTTTTTCTGTCCCATTCCTTCCTTTACTATGCTTCATGACCAGTTTCTCTCGGAATTTAATCAGTTGAAAATCATTACTGTTATTTCTTTTCCTTTAGAGCTGACTTAGTCATAATAACAAAGCTTACAGGGACAGATCCAAGTCTTGTTCAAAGATCTTATCCAAAGCTCATTACCATGGTCACTGTTTTTTTGATAATCTTCCAACTATACTTCCCTCCTTTTACAGAGTCTGGCAGATCCAGCAAAATCTCAGAAGAGGAATGGTTTCCTCTGAGACCCACATGTAGTCCAAACCACACATTAAGCTGGGAGCCCAAAATGTGTTCAATTGATATCTAATCTGACACTTTCTTGTCCTTTTCTGAAGTATCACTTTTCCTTGTATGGTTTTTGATAAGGCAGCCCATTAAAACTGCTAACTTGTGACTCAATTCTACCCTTTAGCTGGGAGAGAACCATTTGTATGTTTGTAAGCTGAGATGGTTGTAGTCTGTCTAGTCTTTTTTTCCAAGGATACTGGACTACTACTGGCCCTCACTGTTGAACTCCTTTATTACCCTATTTATTCTCTCTAGCCGTATCTTATTGTCCCTACTTAGGACAAGAAGGATCTTGATAAATGTTTAAGATGTTGACACCTTGAGGCTTCCTGAAATGGTCTTGTTTTTTGCTCTGGGAACAGTTAGGAGTAATTGTGGTAAAATGTCCGTGACTCAGGCTGGTTTGCAATCAAATGGATGTGGGTTCCTAACTAACCCTGTGGATGTGAGCTGGTGCATCCCCTGCTGTGACTGCTTCATCTCTATAACATTTTGTCTTCCTGTTGGCAATTATCCGCCAAGTTTCTCTGTTAAGGTGTCTAGTAGGTGCTTTTCCAGTGGTGCTTTTGGGGAATGTGACATTTAGCTTTAGTGACCAGGCATTAATTGCAAGCTGGTAACTAACTGGAAGTACCCATTTTCAGGAAAGTTTTGCTCACTGCTATTTTGGGATTCATATGAGTAAAATGTGATCTCTGTCTCATAAGTCATTTTTATCTCTTATTCCAGGGTCTTATCTAAAAAAAAAAATCTCAGGTTTCCCCTACGTATGAGCTACTCAGTGGACAAAGCATGTGTCATCTTATACTGATATAATAACTTAATTCTATATTTTCTGTGAAATTGAACACTATTTTTCTGCTTTCCAGACTTCAGGGTTTCCATTAACCAGTTCTATCACAGGAAATAGGAGATTTTCTTCTCTTGCTCTCAAAGCTGATAACAGAAAACAAAACAGTGGATTCAGGATAACAGTTGAAACATATTAAAGACATCCTTTCCTTGATAAACTCACTTCAAAATGTGTCCTTTATTGTAAAGGTAAAAATATAAATTCCTTATCGGCCAACAGTTTTAAAACTGATAGATCAGTCTAATGCAAAATGCAAATTTGATAGCTACTTTAAAAGTATACATAATTTTCTCATGGGTAGAGCTACACGGGGCTTTAATATCAGGCCTTCTAAATAGGTACAGTACATTATTGGAGAAATGAACACAGCTTTCTTTTAAACTGATGTTAATTTAAGATGCTGGACTTTGAGATATCAATTCAACATGACGATAGGTCACAGAAGCTATTCATCCAGAGATTTCCTAGTCTTTCCAAGACATGGGAATTACTCCTCTTTCCTTGCATACAGGGAAGCTCAGGTGGAGAAGTGAAATGGTTTCCTGTCAGTCCTGAAGTGGGGCAGGGATGGAGAAAAGCTGATCTATGTTATCTTTGGCTCAATAGACCAGGCTACCACCTCCTCCCCCAAAATCAACATGAAACATTTCCACGGAGTCACTGTTCTGAAGCCTTGGATGGTCCCTAAATGCCCTTGCACTGGTGTGTGGGTGGGTGGGTGTGTGCATGGGGCAGGGGGCACTTTGTGGTCTCCATAGGCTACACACATGGCTCATTCTTCCCCATGTGCTCTGGTGCTGGTCTCCCATGCTGTGTTCCCCCTGGAGTTTCATAGTCACAAACCCTCACCTTCATACCAGCCACTCTGGGAATTCCTTTGTATTTTCTTCTCCAGAGCACCGGAGAAGAAAAGTGCCTCATTTATTCCCCCAAGGTAGGTGTTTCTCACAACTCTCTCATTTTTTTTCTCTCCCCACACAGGCATTTTGGGAAACTACCGTTGTCCTCACCAGAAGACAAGTTTGAGTCTCTCATTTTCTGCATCAAGCCAAGGGCTTTGAAAGCTCATGTGTTCCTCCCACACCTTTTCTTTCTGTCCAGAGGGTGAATCATTCAGAGCATCTGTGGCAGGAAGGACAAAGCTGTGGTGGGGGTATTGTTATGCTGGGAGATGCTACTGTGCCAGGCTGTTGATGAAAAGATAATTACAGGGCAGATTGATGGTTGCTTGATGCCCAGACCAGATGCCAGGGCTTCACATGACCTGCATTACCCCCTTCACTTTTCTCCAGGATCAGAAGGACACTGCCTAAAAACTTTTCCTAAAATTTCAGAATTGGTTGGCTGTGATGTTCAAAAGCCATCTGCACTGCATCTGAACAAAGTGTTGCCATTATGCTGATTGCAGGGACTTGAAAACATCGGCTATTCATTTCCAAATGGAGAGCACAATTGGCTCGAACTGGTGAAATTCCACACAAAGTCCCGACATTCCTGCAGTCCTCTTGGGCGCTGCTGGGCTCCAGCTGCAGTCAATGATTGATACAAAGTGTGGGGCTGGAAGCAGAGTACATATGAACATGGGCCCTTGTGAAATTCAGTTTTGAACCTTCTGTGTGAGGGCTATAAAGGCAGTCTGAGCATCCAGGGTGCCTTACCCAGTTAACCAGAGTCTGGGTTCGTGTTTCTCTGCAAAGCTGAGGCAGTTTCCATATCAGATTTGTTCTATTTCATATCTTTTGTGCTGAAGTAAAATGAATTTCTGAAGTACCAGTACCCTTACGTTCACTTCACCTTTGCCACCCCAAAAGAATGCTGTGATAGATCCCACAGACATACTCCTGAGGGGAAAAAAAAAGAAAAGAAAAAGCATACCTAAACCATACACCTACTGAATTATTGAAGCAATGAGCATAACTTTGACTGACACAGATGCAATTTTGCATCATGGTAAAACATATACATTATTTTCACATATAGGTTGTGTTGTCCGTACTGTGCTGGAGGACTCATAACTCCTGTTTCAAACTGGTTTTGCATTCATGATTTGGAAAGAATGATTGCCCAGTATCATTCTGCAAAGAAAATCAATGTGTTGAAACAAGAACATTTTGATGATTTTGCTAAGCCTTTTTTTCTTCATATAATTCATTTTGTGTTACATTGGTTGGTTCTAAACATGTTTTCCTAGTGAAGGATGTCACTATCAGCAAAGTCTTTGTGCCTGTATGCTAATACACACCTAAGTTCACATGTTCACAATCATATCACATGTGTGCTTCCCTCTTTTTGAAGAAGACTGGCAGAGAACTAGACATTGCTGCTGATATTCTTACTTTACCTTCCCTTTTCATGTTTTCTAAATGGGTTCAAGCTTTTATTGGCTACCAGTGCTGTGTAAAGAAAAAGTTCATCCCACACACATCATAATGATTTGGTTGCTAGGAGTATTTTTAGCAGCACGATTTGGTAATTGTTTCCAAATACAATGGTTTAGAAAGAGTCACACTGTGGCCCAGCAAACAGTGAAACAAGAGTACAGGGAGGGGATGAGGCAACTCACAGCATTATATGCAAGGGGATAGAGCTGCACAGAGCTCCCACATCCCTCACTGTCTCAGGTGGCTGAAAGAATGTGAAATGGTGAAGCTGTGGTCTCTCCCACTGTGCCCACAAAACAGGGCAGACAGCTGCTCAGGCAAGGCAGGACATGAGTGCTGTAGTCACCACAGATCCACATCTGTCATTCACTGAAGTGGAGCCATGAATAAACACACTGACCCTCACTCATGGTAGATTACTACCTCATAGCCTAGTCTGTGAACAGATTTGCTGCTCGCACAGACAAACTGTACTGCTCTTTTTATGTAGCATCTTTCCTTCTGGAGAAACCTTACGTAGAGAAGATAGGTGGGAAGAAAGACTTGATGGTAATCACCAAAGAGATGACACAGTAATCTCAAAAAAAACTTACAAAAATCAACTCATGTTTTGACTAAGTTGTTGTATCATGCTATAACCTAGCTGATTTCAATGTCCCTAGTACTTTTGAGGAACGTGATTTCCTTTAGTTTGGGTTTCTAAAGGGTAAAAGCAGAAATAGTCTCCTCATCTGTAGTGGACCAGCTGAATACAGGCACTTCCTGAAGAGCTGATGCAACCCATCTCACCTGTTCTTGCTGCTCTGCTGGCGGGAATTCTATCCCAGCAACTCTGTGCAAACACATGAAATTCAGAAAGTGCAGCTGGATGGAACCAGGAAGTGAAATAGTGCAGCTGAGTCTCATTCCCAGATCGATTGGAATGCAAAAGGAAAACAAACCTTTCCAAAGGAGAAAAATAAATGAATAGATCTGTTTTACCTAGATTTAAGAATGTGGTTGACAAGCAAATCTTACAAAAGAGCATATTAGCACAGAGTAAGCAAATTTTATCTTCATGCTGTTCCTTTAAACAAGCCTGAACTTTGTTGGGAAAAGGTCTCAAGCCATTGAGCAATGTCTGGTTTGGGCAATCTTGTTGCTATGCTTCATCGGATAAGCACAGCAGTAATTCAGAAAATGAAGCCATGCTGCATCTGTCGTATCATCTGAAATTTACTTCAGTTTTGCAGGTATTTGAAGATTGCAAAATGAACCACATTATCCTGCAATATACTGCCGACATTGGAATCTGGTCTGAACCTGATGGATTTTTTCAGCTTTCCAGACTCAGAGATTTCTCTTTCCCCCTGCCCCACCCTGCAATATATTCCAGTCAATGACACTATTGAAATTCTGACAGTAATTTATATACAGTAAGTGACTGCCTTCAGATGAGGTGCTAAACAATTTCTCTGCACCAGGCTGCATTTTTCTCATGAAATGTAGCACTCTATTGGCAGTCACTTCTTCTCCCAAGCCAAAACTTTAAAAGCACTATTTTTTTTATAAGCACTTTTAATTTATAAGCACTATTGACAGTTTTGCGTGGAAGGCATGGAAAATATTTATGATAAACAAGCTCAGGAAACATCCTTAGATAGGACTGCCCATGAGTAATATTACTTACAAAAATAGTGTCCATGGCTTGGAAAAGGCTGTAAATATAGCTACCATCCTGGAAAGACAGTTATGCACAGACTTCTCTTCATACGTGCTCTCAGTCCAGCTGAAAACAGTGGGACTAGTCACATGACTGAAGATAAACGTGTCTTAAGTGTTTGCAAGACTGGCATTTTCCCTGCTGAACAGAGGGACTCTATAATGAGCCCCTCTCAGCTTTGCAACAGAACTTTAAGAATTTTGAAGAATTTCAGGACTGCAGGCTACTTCCATGTTAATGATCTAAATATATATGCATATATATAGGAAAGTTTACTCTCTTATTGTTTTCACCCTGTATCAGTACCCCTTGCTTATGGCTAGCATGGGTATCTGTCATGCTGAGGGGTCAGGGCCAGCCTCCCACGTCCAGACATTACTGTATTTGGTATGTGGGGATTATTTCTCATGGAGAATTGTCTTTATTAAAGACGATTGAGATATCAAAACCCATAATATTTATGCTTTCATGAAAAACAGGCTCATGTGGGGGACCTTATCACTCTCTACAACTACCTGAAAGGAGGTTGCAGTGAGCTGGGTGTCGGTCTCTTCCCCCAGTGAACAAGCGGCAGGACAAGAGGAAATGGCCTCTGGTAGCACCAGGGGAGGTTTAGATTGGATATTAGGGAGAATTTCTTCTCTGAAAGGGTGGTCGGGTATGGAACATGCTGCCCAGGGAAGTGGTAGAGTCATCATCCCTGGAAGTGTTCAAAAGGCATGTGGATGTGGCACTGAGAACATGGTTTAGTGGTGAACACAGTGATGCTGGGTTAATGGTTGGACTTGATGATCTTAGAGGTCTTTTCGAATCTTAGTTATTCTATGATTCTGATTCCAGGCAGCTACATCCATAACAAGGTCAAACATGACCTTTGCATCCAAAAATCCTTTGCAGCTTGTGTTCCAGATGTGAAGTGCCTGTCTGCCCTCCTCTGGTACCTCTTGTCTCCTTACCATGGTGAAAGAACATGAAAAACGAGTAACCCCCTGTTGGAGTCACTGCTTGTTGGTGGAATGCAGGAACCAGCTAGCTCGGTGTAGGGTCGACAGGGCTGAATCTTTATTAACACAAAATGGAGGGTTTATATAGGATTGTGGGAGGAAGGTTCAAGAACATGGGAGGAGAATAGGAGGAGCATGCTAATCCTCCAACTTGGATTGGGTAAAGGGTAATACATAAACATGGCGAGATCATGCATATGTATGCAGGGATAACATAACGACAGGGAATAACAGGGATTGGTCGAGCTGCTGTGGCTCCACGAATTGTCCAATGGCTGCTGACACCTGCTCTTGGGCTCGAGGTCCATGGCAACCACTTGCTACATGGTGATACTTGCAGCTGCAGCTCGAAGGCAATGTCACCTAAAAATCACTTATAATACATGTTGTTTTTAACCACCATGATTAGGCTCTATACAGATATGAAATTGACTCCATTTATCCACAATTTCATAGACCTGGTCGCCAACATCTCCTCCTTTTTTGTTTTATAATTTACATTGGAAGAGATGTTTTATATAGATGACAATTAATGATAATAGTAAATAGAACAAGAAATAATTACAATTCATATCGGAAGAAATACATCAGTTAAACGTAAAAGGAAAATACAGGGACTGTACAAAATGATATGTTTGGAAATTAGATATATATGTCTTTACAATTTTATAATTAAAGATTTCTACAATTAAATGATGATAGTACCTGAGAAGAATTAATCAATAAATAAGAGGGAAAATTATATGGGATAATAACAGTAATGGAAATAAAGGAATAAACTAAAATTCTTAAATGGTGTTACGACAGGGTTGATATCAAAGGTATTACAATTCATTTTAATTGATGTCGTTTTATAAGGGAGGATAAGTGGTAATGATGATGTTTGTGTGGTGGTGTGTATTCATCGTGATTTAGGTGTTCAACCTGAAACTCTTGATAACTGGGGAAAACAGAAGCTGGGGTAACAGAGGCAATATGGACACGTCCATATTTTGTATTCTCCTCTCTCCTATCAACAAGAGGGAGTGAAGTGTGAAATGAAAAGATTAGTAAATTAACAAATTGAAGTAGGTATAAATTATGAAATAGAAAAGAAATAACGTGTTTTAAATGTAAACATAAAGAATAAAATTGGAGACGAAATTCTCATACGAAAATGATGAAAACAATACACAAGAAGTAAGTAATTGAATATACACAAATAAAAAGTAATATGATTTATGTAGGTTACTATTGTTGTAGTGTGGATATTCTGTTTGGTGTTAAATATTGATGTTATTTAACTCCCTGAATAGTTTAATGGAGACAACGTTAATGAAATATAAATATAAGCATAGGTAAACGTAAAAACAATTGCAAGAATTAAAAGGTTTAAAAAGGTATCAATAATAACATAACATTTTTAAAAGAGAAATTTTCAAGTGAGGTATTAATAAAGACTTCTTCTTAGAGTTGGTGGGATATAGGGAAGAGGGAGTAGGAAAGGGGAACCACCGTGCAGGGACCTTCTCTACCCCGCGGCAGCGCATCGCTTTGAAGCGGCGACGCCGTCAGTCAGGTAGATGGGGAACCTCTGCACGGAGGCTTACTTTACCCCGCGGCAGCTCATCGCTTTTGAGCGAAGGTGCCATCAGTCAGGTAGTTTATTATTTCCCAGTTAGGAATGGGGAAGTAGGGAAAGAAGTCTTTATTATACTATAAAGATTGTTAAATCAATAATAAATGTGAAATAACATTATAAATCTCATAAATATTAACATACTTTAAAAGTTAAATTACAAAAGAGAACATATTAAAAAGGTGAAGTTAAATTATAAGAGAAAACACATGAAAAAGATAAAAGTCTCCTTTGTTGGTTTCATCCTAGAGTGTAACTGGGTAAGGATTTTGTGGTAAAGGTCTGCGAAGGTGTCTTCGTCTGCGAATAGGGTAGTTGTGAAACGGCACATAGGCGATGCGTCCATGGGGTAAGAGGATCCGGACCCGCTCGGTTACCGGGAGATGGGCAGCGCCATCTTCCCGGATGTTGTTGTCCCGAGAGGCGGAAGTAATGGTACCGCCATTTTGAGGTTGACAAAGTTCCGGGGCGGTACAGGTGACGTCAGGCACGGAGGAGGGTGAGGGTGACGTGGTAGGTGACGCAATGATGGGCGGAGACGCTGTATCTCGCGGGTGTTGATTAGTACCGCCCTTTCCTCCCTCCTTTTGCCCGCGAAAGTTTCGCGCGCTGCCTTCATTGTCGCCATTTTGTCCCTTTGCCCTTGAGGAGTCATCCCCCCCCATATTAGGTGGTAAGGAAGGAGATGGTGACGCAGATAGAAAACCAAGTTTGTCGCCATTTTGAGGTGGATTGTCTTTAGCCGAATTGCCGTCGCAAATTCGCAAACTACTGCCAACATCGATGTTAATATTTGGAGAACAGTCATTTTTATCCTTTTGATTCTGGAATGTTGTTGTTATTAGTCCAGAAATTTCTTTTTCTAAAGGATTTTGTTTCAGCGTGTCTTTGAATATCATAAAGATTGTACTCCACGCTTTAAGGGCTTTGACTACTTGACTGTCCCCATTAAATATAGCGTTGGTAATCGCAGATCCTATTTTCGCCCATTCTAGGTACGTTAATAGTTCTGGGATAGGATCGATGTTTTTATGGATCCATTTGACCAGAAATTTCAGGGAGCTTTTATCCACCGAGGAATTAGATTTTTTAAGCAGCATTTTCAGATGGTAATATGTTTTGTATTCTTCCCGTGAAAGGGAGGCTCCCATAGCTGCCTTTTCTGTTTTTATATTTTTAGTTTTTTGTAAAAATTTTTCGATTTTTATGTATTTTTTCGTTTTTTGTAGGGGGTTTGGAGACGGGGTAGGGAGGGAAGGACACTGCCCCGGATGCTCACCTCTCCTGAAGGTCGCCTGCTCCTCCAGTGAGGGGGGACGCGATGCCCAGTCTCATCCGAGGGGAGACTGCCGGTCTGCGGTGTTTCAGATACTCCCGCAGTTGAATGTCCACTTGAGTGCCAGTGTAGAGTTTTGAGAATAAAACGTCTACAGGCTAGCCACAGAGGTGGACGCCATTGTCGCAGTCTCTGAAATGGGAAAGGATCCGATCCAGCCAGGGGGTTCGTCGTGCCCCACGTTGGGCGCCACTTGTTGGAGTCACTACTTGTTGCAAGAACCAGCTAGCTCGGTGTAGGGTCGACAGGGCTGAATCTTTATTAACACAAAATGGAGGGTTTATATAGGGTTATGGGAGGAAGGTTCAAGAACATGGGAGGAGAATAGGAGGAGCATGCTAATCCTCCAACCTGGATTGGGTACAGGGTAATACATAAACATGGGGAGATCATACATATGTATGAAGGGATAGCATAACAACAGGGAATAACAGGGATTGGTCGAGCTGCTGTGGCTCCACGAATTGTCCAATGGCAGCTGACACCTGCTCTTGGGCTCGACGTCCATGGCAACCACTTGCTACATGGTGATACTTGCAGCTGCAGCTCGAAGGCAATGTCACCTAAAAATCACTTACAATACATGTTGTTTTAACCACCATGATTAGGCTCTTTACCGACATGAAATTATCCCTATTTATCCACAATTTCATAGACCTGGTCGCCAACATCCCCCCTTAAAAAAAAAACAAGCAGACCAGAAGCTGAAAGGAAACTCCAAGTAGGCATTGGTTGTGATGCCACTTTGTGTGCATGATTAGTCCAGCATGGAAGGAATAACGGTAGGAATAAACAAAACTGTCAACTGAGTTTGGAGCGTGGGGTGAGTGGACAGGCATCTCTAAGCCGCCTCCCTTGCCCAGAGGGCTGTGGATGCCTTATCCCTTGGATGTCCAAGGCCAGGTTGGATGGGGCTTGGAGGAACCTGGTCAAGTGGAAGGTGTCCCTGCCCATGGCACGGGGGTTGGAACTGGATGATCTTTAAAGTCCCTTCGAACCCAAACCATTCTGTGGTTCTGTGATTCCACCTCAGCCCTTTTCGCCTCAACAAGTGGAGGTAGTGCCATTCCCTCACCACCTCTCCTGCCAGAGCCCAGCGGGGAGCTGCTGCGAGCGGAGTGGATTTTGTGAGGGGGGAAAAGTGTCACTTTGTACAGCTCGTAAACCCACGGAAGGGCGCCCCGAAGGGGACGTGCGGGCGGAGGGCAGCCGGCCCCCGCCGCCCGGTCCCCTCGGGGTGCGACAGCCCTTCCCGGCCCTTCCCGCCCTGGAAGCCCCTCCCCCCGCTGGAATGCGCCGGGAGGGGAGTGGAATGACGCGGCGCCGCGGGGTCACGTGGCGCGAATGGAATGCCAACAATGTAGCGAATGTCCCGACTGCGCCCCGCACTCGGCGCCCGGGACGGCCAAGGGGGAGGATGGAGAACGGCCCGCGCCGCCGCGGCCGCCGCCGCCGCTGAGCCGCGCCGTGCCCACCGCCGAGGGGCAGCGGCGGCGCCGGGCGCCCCGGCGAGGTGAGCGGAGGGGCGCGGGGGCGAGTGCGGGTTCCCCCTCAGCCCCGGGCGTGAGCGCCCCCCATCCCCCAAAACTGTGTGCGCGGAGGGGAAAGTCCTGTGGAGGAGCGGGGCGGGGGAGCGGAGGTGGGTCGGTCCCCGAAGCGAGAGTGAGCGTCCCGTGTGCGCGTCCCCTCCCGGGGGCAGGCTGGGCGCCCTGCCCGCACCCTCCGACATTTTCCGGACACTCGTGTGACAGCCCAGCCCGGCCCTGGCGGAGGGGGGTGAGGGTCCGCCTGTCCGCGGCCTCTGCCCCAGCAGGCCGGAGCTGCTCGTAAATGGCCGGAGTTTGTTTTGGGAGCTTTCCGCCCGCGCGGGGAGCGAGTTTGGGGCTGTGGGAGAAGGGGCTGGTGCTCCCGGCGGCACACGGGTGTGGGGGGCGCCCCGCCTGGGCAGAGCCCGCCGGGCGGGTGTCGCGGGGGCGAGGGCAGGGCGGGGAGCCGGGCGGGGGCATCCAGAGCCCGCGGGGTCCCGTCCGGCCGCGGCGGGGGCCCCGCTGTTCCCAGTCAGCTGAAGGTCACTGCCAAAATCCAGCACTTCGCCACCCTCGCTGCTGCCTCGTGAGCGGTGTGCGTGTTGAAATACCCCTTTCCCCAGGAAAGGCGCTGGCGCAAATGACGCAAAAAGAGGCTCGTTTGGAGTGTCCGGGCTCTGCGATCAGTCCCTGCCGGGCTGCTGTGCGTGGGGAAGGTGAGCTGTCTCCCACAGCCCTGCGTTGGGCCGGTGCTTGTGGTTGGCGGTGGGACACTGGCACAGGGTTACTTCTGGACAGTTTTGTTAGCAGAAGGAAGGAGAGGAGGAATCATTTTGGGGAAAATCCTCTTTTCAGGAGTTTTTCACTTTTACCGTGTGCCTGTTTAGGAAGAGTAGTACGGTGTGTATAAATGAAATCTCTGAAACGCTTCCACCCCATCGTAAACCTCCAGTACAAAGTGGACGGTCCCCGCTTTCTTGAATTTCTGATCAAAAAGACCCCGAAGCAATACGCGTAAATTGAGAGAGGGAAGGCTGTTGTAGCAGTTTCTTAAAACTCTACTCTTTCCTTCTGCAGTGAGTGCTAGCTCAGCTGACGCCGGTACCCGCACAGGGAAACAGCTCGCTGGCTCAGGCGAGCTTTAGTTTGCTGTCTCTGTCCCAGCTCCACAGAGCCACTAGCACACGCAGCCTGTTGGTGAATGAAGAAACAGGACAGTGAATAGATAGTGCTGCTGGAACAACAGGCATCAGCATATAATTTCAGTGTGGTTGGTTGGTTGCTGCCAGAGCAGCTATTGGTATTTCTCAGATGAAGCAAAATAATCAGTTGCTCAAAAATTGTTTAACTTGATGCAACTAAAGTAATGCTGTACTTATTTGAAGTGTCGTATCTTCAGGGTAATGGGCAAGCTTCTAATTAGTACAGAACATAGAACTATTTTGGAAAAGACACGAGCACTGTTTAGTCAGGATGGCTTACTCAAAAATAATTCTGAAAAATAATTTATCCTGATGGTAGGAAGGCTATTGATACATTCCTGCTGTAGGCAAGGTGCAGATTAGAAGGATTTGGAGTTATCCAAATCCAGACGTACAGTCAGAAATGCTTAGACAGAATGAGACACTCCACATATCTTTTGAAGCATACAATCATCTTTTTTGCTAAAGATGCAAATAACAGGAAGGTTTTAAAAAGCGGGCAGCTTGTCTTTCTTTGTAAATCATCTGTAATGTTTAGCGTTCCAGTTTCTTGGCTTATCTTATGTATTTCGTTTTTTTAAAAAAAAATAAAAGCCCTGCAAAAATATGAAACAGGTTTGCCGTTAGCTCCAGTGCTTACTGTTGCTGTTGCTCTCATTCACACTGTCTAAACGACCAGCGTTTCTTTCTGGTTTAACAGTATTGTAGATGTAAGCCTAGGAAGTTTCCAGCTGGTTTGACCCAGCATTATTAGACTCGGCCTTAGGCTAAAGGTCACAGAAGTTCTTTATGTGAAGCATGTGTGTAAGGGGGAATGCAGTCTCTTGCTGCAAAAAGGTGGGGGTCTTGCAAGCTCCCCCAGCGTGTCCGAGGCCTGAGGATTGGCACAGGGATTAAAAAGGAAGAACAACCCAGATGCCTAAACCCAGCCATATGGTGCCTGCTGCTGTCAGGAAAAGAAAGACAATTATAGACTAATTAATTGCTCTGTATCTTCTAAGCACTAGCTAGTTATGGTGTAATCTGAAGAAGGCTGCAATACTATTGTGGTTTACTTTTTTAACGAGGCTATATTCTGCCCCAGTAGAAAAAATTCTGTTCTAGGGATCCTGCAGTTGCTTTTGTTTTCATTTAGGACAATGAAAGCTTGATTTGTTATTGACTAATAGCTGATTTGTAGAAACATCAAAACCTAGATGACCTCCTTTAGCACTCCCCCTAAGACAAGTGGCAAACCCTTTCCAGTGTGCATGTGTGCATTTATGTCACTCTAATTCCTCTATGAGTTAGTGTTGGAGGATTTCTGTAGGGAGTACCAAGTGGAGGAGCTCAACACCTCAAATACGTTATGGGTTTTTTTAGTTACCAGAGCATTTAAATCTTAGCAAAGGAGGTTGACACGGGTTAATCTCGAGTGATTAATCTGTGCTCCTGCATTTCAAACTGGTGAACCATCGTAGAAGAGTCTGGGGTCTGACTTCACTGCTGCATTTCAGTCCTTGGTTGTAGAGGAAAGCTTGAAGTGGGCTCTGCACTGATGAGGAAGTGGTGATGGGCTTCAGAGGTGAATGTGTTTTCACAGTAGTAAGCTGCTTACTAGGCAGCGAGAACTAATGGTGAATGTATGGAAATGTTTATTTTGTTGGGAAATGCTATAGCTGTCACAGGAAAGGCTGTCACAATGAAGTGAGTTTTAATCTGAGCATGTGAAAATAAAGAACAATACTTTGTGGAGAAACTCTTTTCAATTATAAATGTGCTATGATCAGGAGCAAAGCACCTTTTAAAACAAAAATATCCAATCGACTTCTGAGTGGTGGAGAGAAACATGCAGTGTATTGCCATCCGCAGTATTTGTGGTTTGAAGACAACTGAGCAGAATTCTTACCTTACCAGCGCAGTGGCTGAAACACCATTCGGAAGTCACTTTACAAGTGCAGATGGTAGCACCAGAAGCAAACTTACATTAGCAGCATCCACAGCTAGATGACATATCTGATTAAGCTGTCTTTAATCCTGTTCCAAATGCACCGTTATTTAATGTTTCTGTTACGGTGATGTGTGAAAACTTAGTTAAGGTAGAATTTTTATTATAACTTTGTGCTGCACAGGGATCACAAGCTGCACAGTAGCTCAGCAGCATGGTTGCTCTCTGCTGCATGTCAGAAGAGGTGCATAAAGCTGTCTCAGAGTCTTTTTTTTCTGCCTTGGGATGCTACCTGATCTGGTTCTTCATCTTCTGCTGTTACTGTGTTGCTCCATTTACCCCTCTTTTCCCTTTCCTCCCTATAAGGCATAGTTAATGAAATATCCTATACCCCCTCCCCTTCTTTTTTGTCCCCCCGCTTTGTCCTTCCAGTTCTGGGGAGAATTGTTACCTTCAGGCTTTGCTAAGATATTCATGTGGAAAGGCAAAATATCTTGTCTTTTTGCTATTTGCTTTGTTATTGAAATACTAGAAGTTGCTATGGTTAGAGTCATCAATATTTCCATTATAAATCTTCTTCACAAACTTCTGAAACTGGGCTCAGCTAGTGTAAAACAAACAAAATATTAAGCGGGGAAAAAACATTTCATGAGCATACTCTTCCCTAATTATGAAATAGGATAGGCTTGTCAAGGATTTGATTATGCAATTGGGTGGGAAACATGCCACAGTTGGTACTGTAAAATTCTTAAATGTTGTAGGTTTTGAATGTTTTATTTTAATTTATTTTGAAAATTAAACTTAAAAATTAATTACTTATTGATTAGGTTGAGAAAACCTTTTGGAATCTTGTTATTGAAAACAGATAAAGTGAAAATCATTAAAGGATATCCAGCTGTGACAGCTTAAGAGGTTAAACTGATTCACTTTCACTTGATTAGTTGTCACGCTGTCCCTTCAGAGGCATTTACAATATCAACTTAATTGCATGTACTTTTATTTTTTTTTGTTTCAGACACTGTCCATCTGCAAAATGATGATTCCACGGATTTTCATTTTCTGCAGGAAATGTGAAGATTTTGAGCTGAAGTAAAACATTGGCAGAAATCTCTTGAGAATTTTGCCTTTTTCTCTTCGAAGGATTATGTTTACAAGAAATTGATAACACCAAGTGACACTTTTTCGAAATAATTTAAAAAACACAAAAAATAAAGCTGTATTTATGCTCAGAGAAAACTGGATTAACAATGAGGCCAAAGACTTTTCCTGCTACGACATATTCTGGAAACAGCAGACAAAGATTACAAGAGATTCGAGAAGGTTTAAAGCAGCCATCCAAATCTTCAGGTCAGGGACTACCTATTGGACCAGGCAGTGAAACTTCTCTGGACCCTAAGATTTTAATAGGGAAGGATGCTGCAAGGCAGCAGCAGATGAGACAAACGCCCAAGTTTGGACCTTATCAGAAAGCTCTGCGGGAAATTAGATATTCTTTGCTGCCCTTTGCTAATGAGTCGAGCACCACAGCAGCTGTTGAAGTGAACAGGCAGATGCTCCAGGAGCTGGTGAATGCAGGTTGTGATCAGGTACGTACCAGTTTGGAGGGGGGATTGTCACAAGTTTACTCTCAGGATTGAAGAAAGGATTTTGATGGTGGCTATCAAAGTAATAGTATCATAGAAGTGCACCAATTCCTCTAGCAGTCATACTGCTGTATGACTAGCAGAATAGATGGACTTCCTTTTGAAAGAAGTGCCTGGTTTGGGATTAATTCACGTTAAAGACAGTCATGGTGACCTCTAGGATTCTTTTATGATTTCTTCAGTTGATATCAGTTGATATGTAAGGCAGGGTAACTTGCCTTATTTTTTCTTATTTCTTTTCTTCCTTTTTGTTTCTTCATTTTTCCCTGCAACACTGGAACAAGCCTTAGCTGTGAGATATAGGGTGGAATTTTGTCTAGCAGATCTAAGCCCTGTTCACTGTCAGAAGCAACTGTAAGAAAGAGTGAGTATATGGTATTTGAAGAAGGTCCCTTTCTGTTGGCCAGAAACAGGTGGAATTGGCTGGATGTTCAGCAAACAGCAGTGGTTCAGTACACACCTGTTCTTCCTCACCTCTTTGCTTCTGTTAAGAGGTGGTAGCCCTGTTCAGGGTGTAGAGGTGATTTTGTTGTTGTTGTTCTGGGATTTGATACTATAATGTTTTCTTAATTCAAAGACCCTTTCCTTGGTGCAGAATACAGTCTTCTTGTGTTCTTCTTCTGCCTTCATCTTGCTTGTGCATCCGGTGTTGGTATCGACTTTCACCTCTGTCCAGCAATAGTTCAAAATTTTGCTTTTTAGAGACAAAGTGCTGGTTTGAGTTCAGATTCTGATTGTTGTAGGAGCAACTTTTTTTCCATGTGATTAAATGGCAGTTGACAAGCTGAAACATTTCCATTTGTGCTCCATCATATAAATTGGAGAGATTTAAAACCAGAGTGCTTTCAGTGGCATTTCCTTGGTTTCAAAACTTAGCCTCCATTCACTCATGGCAGAGTGTGAGTCTCTTGACTCTCCTGCATCATATTCTGAATCTGTATAACAAAACTAACATCAAGCGTTATCATAAACAGTGTGCATTTCCCTGGAGCTATATAAAGACTAATTAGCGCTGTTTCTATTCCAAGGAGTTTATGCTGTGTGAGGCAATCAGAGATTGCAGATCTAATGAGAAGGGCTGCAGTACAAGTAAACAATTCCTGGTCCAATGAACCAAGATGCTGTACTGAATTATTTAAGTGGAGGAACCGAGGATTTTCTCTGATCTTAAGTATGCCATGAAAACAGTGTGTTTTAGAACTCTACCCTCTAAAGTTCCCTAGCTGTTTAGGATGAGAACACTCCCTGTGCATATGGAGCCAAGGTTAAATGAGCACAGCTGGATTCTGGGGTGGAAGTGCATGTTTGGTAGGTTACACGGACAAATCGTTCACACATAGAACAGGCTCGTTGGACTGAAATCTTGGAAAGTACTTTGAGCACACTGCAGCACAGTAGTGTTAAGCCAATGTATAAAACAGAAATACCTGACCACCTGTTAAATATCTTGGTATTTAAGGAAGTGTAATGGACTATATATATAAAGCTTTTTATATATTTAGCTATTTTTACTTCGATGTTCATACAGTGGTATTGCTTCTTACAGAGCACTGAGCCCAATTCTAACTCTGCTGTGGAGATTTTTGATACTTCCTCAAACTGTCTGCACATTTTTGGTTGTTTTCTTTTTTCCCCTACTCATTGGCCATGATCCTCCATCCTCACATGTAGCATTTCTCCCAAGGTGTGACTTGTTGCCTCGAGATGGCATTATCAGGCCTCTCCCTTAGGCATGTTTGGCATTCAGATCTAGGCATAAAAGGCTAAAAATGCTGGGTTTCCTAATGTGAGTCCACACCCCATGAAGGTTGCCTGTTCTGAAGGGCTGTGAATGAATGGATTCTCTTGAGATGGTGTGAATGGTATCTAGCCCTGGGGATGGCATGGCGTAGGGTGACAGGCTTGATTGGTCTCTCTGCTTTTTTTCCTTCCTGAGCTGTTTTGAATCAGATGCCAAACTGTTTCAGATCGGGATGTCTAGTAAATCGTTGATCCCAAGGTACCCTGTTCCTGCTTGTGGATCAAAGCCTTTAAATGCCTACCACATGGACATCTTCTGTAGCCCTGTAGCTAACAGATCTCTGATTTAATGGAGAACTGAAGGCAGCGTCACTTTCTTTGGGGATGATTTTATATAACTCTGAAACCAGTGCTGGTGTGAGGTTGGTAAATGGGCCTTGAAGCCCACCTCCCACCTTCCCTCAAATCCCGGGAGCAGAGGTTTTGAGGTTAAGGATTTCAGGTCCATGAATAGCTAATAGTCTGCTTGGGCCTTCCTCTACTGCAAGTCTGCAGAGAACAAGATCTTACACCTCCCCATCCTGCTTAATGGTATACAAATCAGCTGTTCAGCAGCTGCAAGCCTCCTGAAGTTGGCAATTTGTCATAAGAAGCTGTTAATTGTGGGTGTTCTAGGAAGCTGTGAAGAATGAATAGGCATTAATAACAATAACATTCAATTTGATCTTATGGGAACTCCATTCTCAAGCTGGATTTGGGCTGATGCTTTTTGGTGTTCTAGATGGAACACTGAAAAGTAATTCTAAACCTTGTGGGTAATCTGTTGTAGTGGACACCAGGCAAGGATCAGGATTTTTCTTCAGTCTGTCTATTAGGCCACAATAGGGATTTTTGGAAGAGTGAAGGGAAGCAGTGGCAATTGAGAAGGAAGACAAATTTTAGAGGCTAGGGAAATGATACTTCTTTTTGTTACTCTTACTAGCTCCAGTCATCTGGTATAGTTAGTTTTTAACAACAACCATTTTGCATCCTACAAGAGATGTTGCTTAATAGGATGTGCAGCAACCTGTTCTACCTAAATGACTCTAATTTTTAAGGTGAAATTGAAATTGGTTTAATTAAATAAAAAGGAAACATAAAATGTTATTACTTTACTCTTGCTCTGTGAAAGACTCACACAGCCAGGAAATTGGTTATAAACCCCTTGGTAAACTTAACAAGTATATGAAATGCAGTGTAATTCATGAAGTAAATACCAAATTCTTGTGTCTTTCAGTTACAGTCACCATAGGTGTTACCTGTGAAATCAGTTTGGTGTTTTTTTTTTTTTAATTGGTTAGAAAGTTGCCAGTGTCCTTTTAAATGACCCATGTTCTTTCAGAAAGATTTATTTTTCAGCCATTGTGCAGTTTATTATTTTATAGTGAAATCTGGTCACCTAAATTTAATGGGGACTTTGCGATTGACCTGAAAGAAGCCAGGATTACACACTTTTTTTTAAAAGAGATACAGAACAAAATTACACTCACAGTTAGTCATCGCTTTTCTGAAACAAATGGAGTAACTTGGCTCTTGTTTGCTTAAGTCATCTTCTCAACAGTAATTATTTAGCGAGTTTGAATCAAAAATAATTAGTGCAGCATAAATAGTTCTGAAACTCGTAGAACGTGACTGCTAAAGACCAGACCTTTTTTGTTGCAAAAACTTGAAGCCAAAAGCACTCCTAATATACCATTCTTTAGTAAATAAAATTCCTTGGTCTTGGAAGGGTAACTTGCAGTCACTGTAGAGGGACAAGAGCATGGAGCGTCTGTCCTGTGGGATGGTAAACTGCTGGAATCACCTGGGGCAACTGGATGGCGTTTGGGGTGTGGTGGTAAATGCAGCTGCTGTTGTGGATTGAATTTTTCTAATGAATAGATGCAATTGAGCATATGATCAGTGACATTCCAGCAACCTGAATGGGCTGCACTGTACTTACTGTACTTCCTTAGAGCATAAACAGCCACTGACATTGTAACTTAGAGTGGGCTGCAGCAGTTCTGGATGAACTGTGGAACGTTACACACTTGTCACTTTTGTGGGATTTTTTTTTTGTCTTTCCCTCAAGCAAACTTTCCTTTGAGCAATGGTGCCTTTTCTGGGTGAAGATTTCTAGGCATGGTTTGTTTGGGCAGCTATTTTTAAGAAAAAAATCATATTTTAAGATTTTTTACAGGCTGTGTTCCTTCAGTAACATGCTCTCTGCTGTACAACTATGGATATGTGAGGTAGGGAAGTTCTTACACTTCTTTGTTTTCAGAGGCTTTAAAAAATATATCTGTAGTAAAACATGTATGTCCCAGCTGTGCCAATATCAGGACATTCAATATCAGGGGAAGAGCTGTCCATTGGACACCAATCATATTGTCTTTCAGGGAAGTGGAATGGTGTCTGTGGGTGCTGTAGTGTGTCTTAAAAATATCAAGTTGACCAAATAGTCATCTGTATTACACTGAATTAATGGGATTCAGTTTGTAGAGGTGGGGTGGGTTGAAATTCTATACTGCCAATCAGAACTTGGGCTAAAAATCCTTTATATATTTTGCATGTAGAACTAGTAATCTGTTTTTCTTGTTTTATATAGCGTTTTTAGGTCATGCTGGCACCTGTGATCCCTGTGCCATCTAGCAGTGTGTTACTGAGCAGTATGACTTTTCATCATACCGTTGGGAGTGATGAGAGGAAGCAAATACAACGCAGAGCTTTGTTTTGGTAACAAGCTTGCTAAAGTTTTGGTGTAGTATAATATCTGTTGTGTATGTATTTGTTAAGAGAACAAGTCTAAAAAGAGAGCTTGCATTCAAGGTGAAGGGCAAAAAATCTTGTAACAGCCCCAAGCAAATGGGGGAATTAATTTCATAACATTGGCCTGTCATGTAACAAAATTTTGTGTTCTGCACAGGTAAACTTACCTCTGTTAGGAATTCTAACTAATAGTGCCCAGCTATTTGCCAAAACCTCCAGGATGAATGTCTTAGTCGTTCTCTGGGTGTTTTCTGTTCAGATTGTTTTGTTAATGAAAAACGACTGAAGAATGAGCTGTTATAAGATTGCCTGGGTTATACATTAAAGGTGGTAAGAGTCATTGCAAGCTATGTTGCAGGTCAGGAGGATAGAAGTATTCTTGAGTTACAGGGAGGAAAAAAGGGATGTTCAAATGAGGGCACTTACTTCTGAATGCAGGAGAGAGGTTTTATTTTAGCAACTGAAATAGATCTGGTAATTCAGGACATCAGTCTCCTGTGTGTTCCATTTGCATCCCTCATTTGAAGGTAAGTTGCTCACTCTGCCTTCTTTTTACTAGGTGTTTTGAGAGCTTGTTTCATAACCTTTTCCTGTACTTTTTTCTTTCTAACGTCCCTTTTTGGTTTCAATTTTTTTCTCATTTCTGAGAAGTTTCCAGTATAATCCAATGTTCTTCCATCAGAGCATTGTAACGGAATATGTTTTCCCACTGATGTGTCTGAAGTGAGTGCCTTAAGTCATTTCAGTTCTTAGTTGCTTCAGAAAAAAAGTGAGTCATAGCTTTCCAGGGGCTGAAAGCAAGAGGCAGGGATTGCTTTTGAACTGATACCTGCTGACACCTCTCTCTCCTAAGCCCTTTCTCTTGTCTCCAGACTTCCTATGTTGCTGTCACTTCTTGATGATACTTAGTGAATATACTTAGATTCTCTGTGTCATGACACAATTCCCACAATGTATTTGGGAAGGGGTTCTTGATATTGTTCTGTATGAGCATGGCTTGGGGTATGCTGGTCCTGCAGAAGGAAGGAAAGTGTTTTCCCTCAGAGTTTTCATGGTGGTGGAAGTATTCCTTAACAGTATAATAAGTGATTGAATGTTCTCCTTTCCTTGACAAGATGTGGCTTCTTGGCAGATGGTTAGTGATATGGCACTGAACAAGACTACAGTATGTTTTAAACTCTGCCCATTATACCTGTTGGACTCCTTTCTTCTTTATCTAACTATAGAATAAATCACCTACTGGTAGTAAAGTTATGTTTAAAATGACAGAACAGGAATCAGATGTCAGACTTCAACTGTAGATAAGTGTGAATTTTAAGTTATGTTAAACCAGTGCTTCCCTGTTTCTCATATCAGATAAACATTGTAGAAGCTTGGGAGTTAATATAAAAGTCTAAAATTATGTCTTGCTGTAACAGGGTACAGGATTAACTTGCATTGGACACTTAAATTGTATTTATTAAAATTTAACTGCCAGGAGAATGTTTAGCTCTGATTTTTTTTTTTAATAAAAAAGGAAATGTCTTCTTCACAGTCACTAAAAATTCTGCACAAGCATTTACATCAGTCTGAATAAAAAAGCCCTTGCGACCAAAAGTGAAGATTGTCATTATTATTTTAACAGGAAGTTGATATCACAATAGTAGTAGGGTGTAACTGTTCCTTTTGCAGTTTTTTGTGTTTCTCAGCCTAAATCTCTGCTGTTCTTTTCAGCTTGTATCTGAGAGTAACCAATGGGATTTTATAACGAGACTTAAAAATAGCATTTCTTCTGTTGGGGTCTGGGTGGCTTTTGGTTGTCTGTGGGGTTTTTTTTGTCTTTCTCAAGAAAACTGAACAATGTTTTTAAACTTAGATTTCAGTAGGACTGAATGCAAAACTTTTGCATGCTACAGTCTTTAAGGGCAATCCACGAACTTGCTTTGTTCAGCCTAGGAATGCTTTTCTGGTAGTTACTAAACTAAATAAAAGATTACATTAAAACTGCCAACTGAATATCAGTAGAATGCAAATAAAGTCCATGTCTACTTCTCATGTGATATAGAGGTATGTACCATACTTCTGTGGAGTGATTTTTATTATTATTAATTTTCTGTTTTTCGCATGTAGTGAATGTATCCATATGTCCATTAATTCCCCACCATTGCCTTGAATCTCTCTTAAAAAACAGCTGGGTAGACCCAGGTTTTCCTTTCTTTGACTTAGGAAAGAATTCTGACTGGATTGCAAGCTGACTCACTATGGGCACAGCTACTCTGTAGTAGATATTCTACAATCAAGTTCTACTGGAACAAATGCAGTTTGCACTAGTAAAATCAAGAAGGGACAGGCACACAATCTGTTTGCTTAAAGCTACAGATGTTTGTGTTAATTTGGGCCTTATCTTTATTTAGGTCACGTGTGTAGCATGTGAAATACATTCAACTTTTTTTTCACCCTTTCTGCTAATGTTCATAAACTAATTGTGAGTGTAGATTAGATCTGTCATTTTTACATTGCTTGGGTCTGAGGCTCAGGGAAGGAAAAGCTGGTCCTTAATTCTAAGTTTCTATCATTCCCTAGCTTTTTGGAAAAAAATAAAATTAAGTTTAACAATGTCTCTGATTACCAAATAAGAGGCTGAAGTTGCTCTGATATTATGGTCTGTGGTGTTGAACTAGCAGTAGCAGTCTCGTATTGTCCAGGCTTGAGAGTGATCCCAATTTCCCATCTTCAGAAGATGCTTTAATAAAAGCCTAGTGAAAGTCAACCAGTCAAACTCTTGCTGTTTGCCTGCTCTACACATCTGCTGCAGGTCACCCAAAATACTGATGCTGCTGGAATATTTTTGACTTTATATTACTTGGCAGCTTCTCTTGAGGTGGTTCTGTCAGCTGTGATCTTTATGGGGTCTCCCAGGTATGGCTGCAGCACAGCAAAACTGGTTTGGTTCTAATGGTCTTGTCCTGCCATCTGGACTGTCACTGACACTTCAGAAGAGACTTCTTGGACACAAATTGACTCATAGAAATTAGGTTTCACCCAAGAGATGCGTGAATGCATAAATGTGTTATGATGACTGCAGTTGTCTGCATGGTACCAGCTGTTCGTGAAGAACTTAATCCACAGGATTTGGTACTGCCCCGAAGATTTCTTTTTTAGTCTAAGTAAACAAGATTCTGATGTTTGGGGCCGTGTTCTGCTTCCCTGCAGAGTGAAAGATGGATTTTTCCTGATGAGAGACTTGTGCTCTTCATTTTGAGTGAATCCAAGTAATTAAAAATATTTCCCCAGGGAGGCGAAGGATGAAGAGAATGGGAGAGGATATGAAAATAGTTTAAAAGAAATTATTTCTAGGTCAGTTAATTTTCAGAAAGCTGAAGCGAAAGAACGCCGTGTACCCCTAACTTTGTGAATCAGGTAATGGCTCTGGCAAGGACAGTCTGTGAAAATAACTGTGTTCTGTGCTGCTTTGTCTTGAATTGTTATCAGTGTATGTGTGCGTATGTGAAACTGCTACTGTGACACACACTGTCTTCTAGGCACTTAGAGAAATATAAATGCAGCGTAAATGGAAAAATGTTGAGATTTAAATGTATATTGCTTGCGTGACCAAGCATTTTGCAACAGTTTTCTGTATCCTTCATTACTCCATTGCAAGATTCATAAATAACTCATTTAGTCCAAAGCATGCAAAGATGCTCATTTTTGCTCCTTGCATACATTTGGATTTTATACACCATTTATGAATCCATTGGATGGTGGTTATTTCAAAACAGAAGAAAATGTCAGCAGAGACTCAGAGATCACTGTTG
Organism: Myiozetetes cayanensis; assembly: GCF_022539395.1. NCBI lineage: Eukaryota > Metazoa > Chordata > Aves > Passeriformes > Tyrannidae > Myiozetetes > Myiozetetes cayanensis. The sequence continues at coordinate 43,741,827 of NW_026087742.1, read as the reverse complement.
CTGATCTGTGGTTTCACTCCCTCCCTGTTTGTTTTGTTCTTCCACTCTATCAGCTTTTAACATATCTTCAAGGCTATTCAAGTCTATACCTTCCTTTCTTTACCTGTTATCATATGGCATTGTTTTTTCTGCTCCAAAGATTTGAAGGACTAATATTCAAAACCTGCTACAGGCCTTTCCCTATGTGCCTCTGAATACCCTAAATGAACTGAATTTTTTTCTTAATAATTGAAAACCATTAAGAAAGAAGTCTTTTATAGACTTCAGCGTTACGTTTTTAGATTTGATGTGGCATCTTGAAGAATTGTAGGTGCAACTGTAATGGGACTTTGCCAGCATACCCCGTATGTTTTCATTTCTTCATCTTTTCTTCCATTCAGTGTCAGGACTCTGTACAGTCTGTGCTTAAACTAGACACCTGTCCCATTTATGCTTTTCACTGATTTTATTCCACTGATTTTATGTCCTGCCAGATGTCAGCCTGATAAAGATATATAAAATATAATTTAATCAATGTATTTGGAATCTTGGAAGTACTAATGTTTGTGGGGTATCCTTGCTTACAAAAAAAACCCACAAACAACCTATCTGGTTTTCCCAATTAAAAGTGTAAAAGGTTGTGGCCATATGACAGAGATCTTTGAATCAAGACAAATTCACTCTATATTGGGCTATTTTTGTCCTGGCTCCAAAAAAGGTCTCAATGATTTTCTCCAGAGATGTGCTTTCCATCTTACTGGAGCCTCTTTTTTTCTGATTGTCCAGCACAGTTTCTTGATTGTATTTTAGATGATCCCCTGATTGCCTGTGCGGTGTGTTCTGCCTAGACATGGCAGCAACCAGCTGGCTGTGTGCTGGGGCAGGATGGGATTTTTCTTTCAGGTGCTCCAGCAGTTATGCTAGAAACTCACTTCTGTTTCCTTTCTATGATCATTTTCTTTGCACCTTGGCCATCTCTCCCTCTCAGAAAATCATTTTATTATGTTCTCCAGTGCAAGCACTAAGTTCATTGAGTGCTTTCTTGAAGGTTTTTTATGAATAATCTGTGAAATGTGTGAAATATTTGCAGCCATGCAAATAGTGGAGAGAAGATGTTAGTGCAGTGTTCAACAGTGCAAATCAAAGACCTAGATCCTAGGAGTCTACAAGTGGGCAAAAGTCATCAGTCTCTGCCATGGCACATGGTGAGCCAGTTCCCCATACTACCAAAGCAGGACCTCACTGGGAAGAGCCAGAAAATTCAAAAGCAAACCACAAGAATTTTCATTTGCGTTGGTGTGCCTCCCCCCACCCCTCACCTCTCTGTTTACTGAGAAGTGAACCTTCAGGGCTCTTAGCCACATCAAAGTAACCTAGAAAAAATGTATTTTTCAGTAGTACTTTGGTGCTGTAAAACCTTTTGCAACAATTTTTTCCAGGAACTTCCCCGTGATTTGTAAGGTGGAGGATGAGAACTTGCTGTTGCAGGCCCTGCTCCTCGCTCAGGAAGAAATGGGTGCTCAGATTTGCTGCCAGGGAGAATCTCTTGCCCCCTGAGACTGGAACATTGCTGCTCAGGAGGGAGAGTCTGAGGCACAGCTCTGGTTTGGAGACAGAACTGCTTTCTCCCAGATTCCTGGGAAGGTCAGAACGTCCTGCTGTGTGTTCAGCACCTCCAGGAATGCTATTTTGGGCAAATAGCAATGCTACATGCTTAACAGAATTCCTTATTTTTTTGCAAAGAATCACATTTTCTTCTCTTGCCTTGTGCAGAACTGTTTGTGCTCCCAAGCTCATCGCTGTGTAGCAGAGTATGAACTCAGTCATCACCCTGCCCTACACAGACCAAACAACAGCAGCTGAACCATTAGCACATCTTGCTGGGGGAAGCCAGTTATCCTATTTTCTGCTGTGCATAAAACTTCCTTCTCTTCCTCTCTCCCGTTAACGTGAAGTAGGACTATTGTCCATCATTAGACAAAACCCTGAGTCAGACTAGCAGGGCACCATCAACCCTCCTTGTGCTCAAGTTGTCGAGGCCATGAATTTGGGGAAAACCCTGCCAACTAGACCACAGATCTAGTTTGTTTTGCCACGTTCACATAGTAGTTTTGTGGGAAGAGGCTCAATAGAACTAACAATGATGAGGGCAAATGGGAAGTGTAACAAGGATGAGGCCCCTGCTAAAAACCAATAACTGGGTGTGTGAGGAGAAGAGTATGACTTTTGGAATTTACTTGGGGGGCTCACAGAGGTGCTAGTGCTGAGCTCAGCCATTAGTAGTAGCAAACGGATTGTTTTAACTCGAGTATCTGCTTTGAAGGGATCATGCTTGGGTGTTGGGAAAGTTATTTTCTTCAGCTCTGCAGTGTGGAAGAAGCAGCAGCCTGAGCCCAAGCTGCTCTCTGCACACCAGGGTTCCCACCAGTGCCCCCCACAGTGTGTGCCTGCTGCTTGCAGAAGCTGATGGTCACTGCAGAGGCATCTTCCCCACCTTCCCAGCCTATTGAACTTAAAAGCTCCAGGTTACCTTGCATTCCTCCTCTCCACTCTCTTTTCAGCGTTTTTTGTGTGCTTGCTTTCTAAAGTCATGCTTAACCCCTGCCATTCTGCCCACATGCTCTGTTCACAAGGCTTAATTGCTTTCTGTACTTACTCTTTTCTGAATGCCTGGCTCCTATGCATTGTTGCAATGGCTGTTGTTGCCTTTGAAAAAAATAAAGGATTTGCTTTTTGTGTAAAAATAGCTTTATTATTTCCATACGCAAGGAATCAGGGCAGGCATGTTTCCAGGTCAGCCTGGAGATGGGGTTTGATAGTGAAATACTCTGTTCCAAAAATGGGCTGGAGCCAGCAACAGTTCTTGATGTGCTGAGCAAAGCTAGCTGGCTTGGAGAGAAGTGGGATCCCTTTTTTGGGTGCGTGTGCATCATGCCAGTATTCTTCTGCTAGAGAGGGGAATCAAGCATTGGCATAATGAGCATTTTACTCTGTTAAATACTTAGATTAATTTTACAGTTTTCTAATAGTCACGTCCTTTCAGTAATTGTAGGTATGAATAAAAGATTACAAAGGAAAGTTTCTTAGGGCATAGTCTACAGCTGCAAGTGCTTAAGAGTATCTGACCAGAAGGGATGTTTGCAGGAGCAGTCTGTATTCCAAGCTTGTGCTCAGGCTGGGTACTGCATAAATAAACATTAAAGGTGAAAATTTTGGATAATGTTGCTCTATGCTTGATTTAGATAGTCTGTCTTACTTTGAATTTTGTTCTCTCTGGTAACCTTCTTGTGAATCTTATTGCCATGTATTTCTTCTAGGTTTATATGAATATGTGGATCTTTTTCATTTTTGTATTTTGCAAGTTCATATTTTTACTTCCTTCAGGCATATTTTAGAGGTCTCTTTAAGCTTTTTAAAACTAGTGAGCTTGAATTTTCTCTTTATCTTCACAAAAGTCACTACAGAAGTAAGAAAAAAAGCACAGAGGGGGAATTACAGGCAGCATTGAAAATGTTCCTTCAGAAACAGAAAAGCAGATTTAACATGAATTAAAAACTCAGCTCTGTTTCAGAGTTGCAAAAGCTCTTTTATTCACCAGAGAACTGTTAAAGCTAGTAATTTTTGGCATAATATCGGTCAGGGAAGCGTGACAAAGTGCAGTGGAATGCACTGAGCTGCGATCCAGCTTGTAGTGGTGTATGACTTTAGTGTATGGAGCATTGCAGGAAGTGCTGCTGGGGGTGGGGAGGCCTTTCATTTCATCAGCTACTGAGTAACAGTGTCCTCCTTCCTCAGACCCCACCTGCATCTACAGGGGGTCCCTTGGTTGCTTGTGTCAGAAGACAAAACGTGAAGAGCCTGCAGAGTCTTGAGTTCCTGGTGGAACCTGTCTCTGTTCCCTGAGCACTGCTGTGCAGAATGCAGTGAGATGAGGCAGTTGGGAAGAGTAGTTTGGGATTTCAGATCAAGTGGGCATATATCTAGACTGGGATTATATCCCCAGCCCCACTGTGCTAGATTATGAAGATTCTTGAGCTGAAGTTCTGCACTCACTGGAATCAGCAGTAAAATTCCTTGTGATTTCATCAGGCCAGAGCTTTGCGGCTTGTTTTGAGCAGTAAAATAGTCCTCCTGTTCTACCAGTGTGCACACATGCTAAGTCCATTTACTTAGACTTATGGTTTGGCACAGATTTTGACCTTAAATGGAAATATGTTCCTATCTATTTAATATTTGTAGCATGGATTTCAGATTACATGGAGAGTTGAACTCAGCTTTATGTGATAATTAATAACCAGTTAAGATATTCCTGTAGCTTGTAGCATACCTGGTATTTTCCCTCTGTTTTCTAAATTACGATGTTAGTGTCCACAGAATTTTCCAGGCATTTCTAACAACATTATAAAAAACCATGATGGTATCTGTCCTGGCAGAGCAAGATCTTTGGTCTGGGACGTGCATGTTAGAAATTGGGAAAACTTTGATGTGATGTGGATAGTGTTGCCAGGGTAAATTTGCTAACAAGAGTTTTACTGTTCACTTCGGGTTTCACATTTGCATTGCAGTGATAATGAAATACAAAGCCATTGATACACTGACAGTGCAGTGAAGCTGTGTGGTGCAACATCGTTGCAAAACATGAGGTCTCTACCCATAAGACATTACAACCTGAACTGATTTTTCTAGCGATGGAATGCAAGAAGGCTGCAGTGCAGAGAAGATAAAAGGAAATTATATTTAGTGGTTTTATTGTTTGTGTAAATATCTCTGTCATTCTTACTGTCTGCTTACTTGTCATTCTTCTGGAGCAGAGCTTGAGGTTGTATTGAAAACGTGGCTTCAGAGCAGGAATAAATGAGTAGTCAGCTGGTGGGGTGTCACAGCCCATACGCTTCAGGTTAGAAAGAATGCAAAGTTGCTTGCTAAAGCAGATCACTTAGATGGGAGCATTGTAATACTCTCTGAAAGCCCATTTGGCTTTTAAGGTATAGATCCCATTTAAAATGTGGGCTGTCAGATTATTACAGGTTAGGGTACTTCTAGTCTACTGATTTTTAGTTCTTCCCTTTTGCAAAGAAAAGCTGTAAGTTGAAAACTGACTATTAAAATTGATATATAAGAATCATTATAGTCATTCAAGTAATGGGCTGCGTATGGAACTGCTATGACTATATTACTGTTTGCTTTGCATGGTAGTACTTCGGATAGTTCCAACATCTCAGCTATTGTGTGTTCTGAAATGTAAATCCTGCACATTTCACTTTTTTTGTGGAAAAAATAAAAAAGCTTGAATTCAGGTTTTCACACATAATTTTATATGTATGTATATGAATACACGTACTTCTAAGCTTCCTTATCATTGGCCTCTGTGGTTAGTCTCTGAAGGTGGAAAGCTTGATTAAAAATAAGTAGTCATAATGTCCACAATTTTAAATGCTGATGGATGCCTTGGAGAAAAGGAGTAGACAGTTACAATGCCTGTTACAGGAAGTGAATGTTGACCTTGGAAGCACTTCTTGAAAACTGCTGTTCAGGAGTCACTGCATCTGTGATTCTGCATGTCACAGCACTGTCCAAGGCAGTGTGCACACAGCTGGAGGCCCAAGTAAGATGCACACACAGTGGAAGTGAGGAAAGATCATTTCTCTGGACTGTAGAAACTGTTCCAAGACCATCTCTCAGTGTAGAGTGAATGTGATTATCAAAATATCTCCATGTGTCATTGCCATGGAGGCTTAGCTGTGTTTTGGGTTTGGCATGCTTAAAGTATACAAGCACAGATCTTCCCATGAGCCTGCAGTGCAGTATGATGCAATGCCATATTTACCAGTACTCGGCAATGTGCACACAGGTTAGAAACCAGTAGGAGTACTGTCTCCACCCAGTTCTCCTAGGGGAAATTTAGGAAGTTGGAACTTGATTGCCCAATCAGGCATATATCCTTACCTTTGGCAGCTTTGTTGAACAGGTGCAGAGATAACTGTATTTTTTTTACTTTGTGCACAAATTGAGACTGAACGATGTGCAGTAGTCTCTTAGTTTCTGGAACTCTGTATTATGAATCCTGCCTCCCATGCCATGTAGTGTGCTCATTACTGGTAATGTTACCCCATTAAAGCACATATGGCCAGTTTTCATTCTGCTTCTGAAATATTCAAGAAAAATTTTGCTCAGTGGGATTTTGCTTTAGGCCTCAATTTTAAGAACATGTTTTCTCAATGAAGAAGTGATCACTTGTCTGTTACTGATTTCTTAATATTTTGCACCCTTAAAGATCTTAGAAGAACCATTGCTGTCTTTGAATGGTATTCATGCAGCTGAGCATGTGCGGTAATAATAATGATGATGATGATAAGAATCACAGGATGAGTAAGGTTGGAAGGGACCACAGTGGGTCATCTGGTCCAACCTCCCTTACAGTAAAGAAGGGACCTGCTGGACCTGCTCCAGGAGCTCCATGTTTCTCCTGTTCTGAGGAGTCCAGAACTGGACACAGCATTCCAGATGTGGCCTCACCAGGGCTGAGTAGAGGGACAGGATCACCTCCCTCAAACTGCTGGCAATGCTCTTCCTCATGCACCCTAGGATTCTGTTGGCCTTCTTGACCATGAGGGCACACTGCTGGCTCATGGACAGCTTGTTGTCCACCAGGACCCCCAGGTCCTTCTCCACAGAGCTGCTTTCCAGCAGGTCAGCCCCCAGCCTGTTACTGGTGCATGGGGATATTCCTCCCCAGGTGCAGGATCCTGCATTTGCCTTTGTTGAATTTCAGATAGTTCATCTCTGCCCATCTCTCCAACCTATCATGGTCCTTCTGAAGGGCAGCACAGCCCTCTGGGGTATGGGCCCCTTCTCCCAGCTTTGTGTCATCAGTGAACTTGCTGAGGAGGCTTTTTTTACCCCAAACGATCCTGGGCCCAGTATTGAATGTAATAATAATAATAATGAAGCCTGAAAAACAGTTGTTATTCTGTCAAGTGATACGGGTGGAGAGCATTGGAAAACAAGTCTCCTAAAAGTTGGAGTAAAGGCTTAAAGGAGAGAGGTGAGGAATACTGATCTACTGCTAGCATTACTGGGAACTACTGAGCAAATGTGTCAACATTAAGTGACTTGTTCAAAGGAGTATATCTATTTGAAACTTCTCAAACTTCCTCCTAAGACTTCAACTGTGAAGGATGAGTGGAATCATGTCCTCTGCTCTGCTTTCCTCCCTCTCCTTTGTTTCAGTTTAATCAAGTTCAGACTTCTTTAGAGTTCAAAATACTGTATTTTTGTAAGAAATATAGTTGTTATGGAAGAGGTCCAATATTTTCTAGAGTGTTAGAGAGTTTTTATTGGCTTGATACAGTGAGATTTTTTTTTCTTCCTCCTGTGGTTTAAAATTACTTGTCTAACATGTTGATTTATAGCCTGTCATGTAAGACTATTTCCCCTTGGCTATATCTTTTTAAATGATCAAATGTATTTCTGAAAAATGTCCTGTTGTTGCCTTGAAATATTAGGTGATAACTGCAAAAGTAAGAGGGGGATTAGCTTGTTAAACTTAATATGATACCAACGCACAAAATATGGCAATTAAAAGCTTTCTAAAGGCAACATAGAGGAAACAAAATCAGAAAAACCTTACGGTCTGAGATATCACAGGCATATTCCAGTCACCTGAGAAGTTTGTAGGCTGGCGTGAAGGAAGCAGAGGAGACTCCTGGGCTGGGACTCCAGGAGAGCAGCTTTTGCTGTTGCTGCCAGAGGTGCCGGTCTTGCCCCTTGTTCGTCACCAGCTCACTCTCACAAGCTGTGCCAGCACAGTGTTTGCGGAGCTGAGCGGGGAAGTGATCCAGGTTAAAAATAACTTTTGGGGGATGGCGGGAGGGACATGAGCACAACTGAGGGGTACGGCAGGGAGGCACAGAAGGGAGCAGAGAAGTTGAGAGTGGTGGCAGCTGCCTTGGCTGTCAACCACTATCGGAGGAAATGCTGAGAGAAAGATCAGCCTTGTGCTCCCGTGCTCTCCTCCTTCCAGCTGTGCTCCAGAGAGGGCCATCTGCTCACTGCTGTCTCATCTTACTCCTCCTCTCATCCAGGTCTTACTGTCCCAGTGGAGCTGCTGCTGGAGTTAACTCTAACTCACTTGGGGCAAAATGCTAAATCTGTGCTAACCCAGCTGTCTCTGGTGGCAAGCGGGCGGCAGGGCGGTCAGGCAAGAGGGAGGCAAACGATACCTCCGGCACGAGGAGCAGCGACAGGCAGCCAGGGACAAGACAGACATTTTTGCCAGCACACTTGCAGCTGGAAGATATGTATGAATACTAAGTTATGAATGCTGATGTGGTCACTTTTCATATTGCTGTGTTGAGTTCATTGATGGCTAGTGGCAGGTTTGTGAGAAAATACTAATGTTAAGGGGATGACGTTGAGGAGAATCTTCCCAGAGGCTTTATTTTCTTAAATCAAACTAAAATACATCTCACAGCTTTTGCATGTAAATGGAGCAGAGTGAGAAAGATGCCTCTTTAGTACTGTGTCTTGACTATTAAAGTGTGCCACTTGGCCAGTAGCCAACAGAAATAACATTGAGGTGAACTGAGAAAAGATAGTGCTAAAGAAAAAAACATTAAAAAAGGACAATATGAGAAATAATGTGGAAACCTAGAAAGATATAGTTTTATTCTTTCAAAGTATACTTTGGAAAATAATTACACAATAAAAGCAAAGCTGGATGACTGTATTCCTTTCAGTTTTGTTCGATATTATCTGTCGCCCTACTCTTCTATGTTGAACTGACCTTGGGTTCCTGCTTACATCATTCTTCTAGGACATCAATTAAAGTGTATGTTACTAACTGGCTTCAATTTATTTTTAAATATTTATTTGTTTATTTACTTATTTTTACACTTCTCACGGAGCACAGTAAAGGACCAGTTCAAGTGAAGCACTATCAGGGAGCAGAAGTAACCTTTTCTACACACTTCTTGTCAGTTTTGGGGACCTCAGTGGTCATTTCTCCCTCCCCACAGTAGCTCCCAGTCTGAAGAAGATGCAGCTGCTCTCTTGGGGGAATTGTTTACCTCTCTGTGGAATCTTGTCCTGGTCAGCTATGTACTAAGAATGTGAATAATTTTGCTGCGGCTGCTTTACATGTAAAAAGCCTGACCTTAAGATATTTTATGCAGCTGGGCTTTTTTTTTCTTCCTTTCTCTTTTTTTTTTTCTTTTTTATTTTTGCCTCTAGCACTGGTAGATTTGAGAGTTTTATCTTGCAACTGCAGAAAGCTACACTGACTTGGAGTTGTATAAAGCATTTAGTACAAAGAGATATTTTTGTAGTCTTAAAAGTCATTAAATGCCAGTCAGTGGTGTTTAGCAGTTCTTACTTTTGGACCTGTAGTTATACATGTGTATTTGATAGAGTTAGCGAAACGAAGTGCTGCATGGAGACTTCTGGAAAATGTCTAATGAGATCCCTAGTGCTACTGTGTATATTGCACTACAAGGTTGAGCATACTGATTTTTAAGTGTTAAAAGCTGAATGCCTTTTTATATTTTTTAATGAGAATTTGGAAAAAAAAAAAGATAACATCATAATTAACACAAAAATTTCAAAAATGCCAACAAATTTTTTAAAAATAGTGTTGTACATAAAAGTTTTGCATCTTCCTACTGTGAACAGTAAATACGGCAAGTTGTCTTGTACAGCACTTGCATTCTCTGTGTGTGTGTATGTGTCTCTACTGAAAAATATTTGGAATCTCAAGATAAAACCCAGATGTTTCTTCAATCACATGAGATATGTTGTGTTGCACTGGGAGGCTGAGAGAAGTAGCCTTCATTTGTCTCACAGTGGAGCTGTATTTCTCAGATATATTTTTTCTTTTAGACTGTGCATTACTGCTTGATGTCAGTTGGGGTCCCATTGTGGTACAAATCCTCAAAGGAGAGAACAGTTCAGTGGTAATGCATTCCAACCAGACATCCTGGAGCTTTTATAAGTTCTATAAAAGTACTCCCCAAAGGAAAATTAGGGGAACAAAACTCTTGTAAACTTCTAAAGGCCATATCAGGAATATGCTTGAATCTTGTTTGAAACATTATGTTAGTACTTGGCTTTGAATATGAACGGGCAACTTCATTTTACTGTCTTTACTTGAATTTTTCTTGCCTTGGAGGTTTTAAAACAACGCTTGAAAATTCTAGTGCTTTAAAACTGAAAAAACCCCACCATATAATGTTATATAAAATCTTATGAAATGTAAGAAAAATGGTAATGCCTTAAGTAGAGAGCACTCAGTAAAAATGACAGAGGCACTGTTAACAGGAATAGATGCAAAATTCAATTTGTAGAGTTGCATATGGAGAAATGCAATAAACAGGTCTAAAGCATTGCAAATTTGCAGCACCACATGACTTTCTGGGGAACAGCTGGTTGTGGCAGCACAAAACCACTCTTCCAGTCTTTGAAACAATTCTTTTCTGTGCTTGGGGGCATTATTCCTGGAAAACAAACCTCATAACTCATCTTGCTGAATCTGAATACTTAGTTTACAGGTCCCTTTTATCCAGTTCAGCTAAGAAATCATTTGTAAGCTCTGTGAGTATTTGTAGAAATCCTCTTTTATACATAACTCAGTATGTATGTATCTTTATAGTAGAAGGAAGAGCAACGAGAAGTATTCATCTTGCTATCTGTGGCCACTGAAAAGAAATGCTTCTGTACACAGATAGCGTTATTGTAAATGTAATGCCAGCCAAATGCATTTTTGGCTAATGCGTGAGCAATAAAATTAGCAAACACATCACTTGCTGCTAATGAAGAGGAATAAGCTCATCATGAAACCTTCACTGAACTGCTATTCTATCCAGCTTGATTTAGGTGCCCTCATAGAGTAACTAACTGCTGTCTCGAAAAAAAAAAAAAAAGAAAGAAAGAAAAAGGAAAGGGTTGTATTATCATTCTGACAGCTCAGTATGGGAAAAGCGAGTCTGGAGGAGAACATGGATGCCCTGCTGCTCTTGCAGCAAATATGCCCTGATTGCTAATAGGTGTAAAATACTAACACCATAAAATATCCCACCTGAGAGAAAGAACATGAAAGAACCCTATTCCAAGGGTAGACTTGAAGGAGTTTGTACTTGAAGTGCTTTTTAAATGACAGCTGGCCTTTGCACAGCAACGTGTTGCTTTGGCGGCAGTTGCCTTCTTAAAATATTTAATAATTAAAGATGCATTATATCAGGAGTAGGTAGGGATTTGATTTTATTTTTTAGGACTGCACTCCTTGAGTGTAGGGACACTCACTTTGACCCCCAGAGTGCAGAGTAGTAGGTTATTCTTGGCTGGATTTCATGTATGAGGATCCTGGTATACAACTGGCAATGAAGCTAACTTGGAGCACCTTTCTTTAAGGAACAGTGCTGTTCTGCAGTGTGGTACACCTGTCCCTCGAGGTTGGGTTCAATTCTGCCTCAACTTTGAAGATGCCTTCTGAGCAAGGTTCCTTACTGTGTTCCGTGTGTGTTGAGAGTTTGTCAGATTTCAGTGGAATTGATAAATTCCTGAAGGCAATTTAGTACGATTTTTTTTCTCCAGGAGCTTGTACTGCCTATTTGATGGGTGCTGCAGTGTTATTAATATTCTCAAATTGGCCTTTAATACTCACATTGATATTAATGTCAGCACTGTTGGCCAAGTTTGCAAATTTGTTTCATTAGGCTGAGTCAGACAAGGGTGGAAGTGGAGGAATCAGTCTGGCTGAAGTCTGCCCATTCTCTTGGGTGGGAAAACTTTCTGATTGCATTGGTGACATGCACAGCACCTCTCCTGCTCTCCTAATTACATCAATACACTTTATGAAGAAGTGATAGCAAAATGCTTCCTGTTCATATCTTTTCAAGCTGAATTCTGTCTTTGAATAGAGTTTCTTGATTCATCATTGCTTTCTGAGTGTAAATCATACCAATCCAGAGGAAAGTTTCAAACCTAATACTGACTGGATATTTGAAGATTCTTGCCCCATGTGTATCTTCCTCCTAGTTATAAAGGCTGTAACAGCTGATACTGTTTGCTAATAGCTTTTGGCAAACCCTGCTACTCATTGCTGCTGCTGAAAGGGTTCGCTGCTCTTTACATCAAGTCAACTGCTTTACTGTTAGGATAAAGAAAATAGAAGACAGGGAGATGGGTGGTGTTGCATTCAAGATTCATTCAAGTTACATTCAGGTTAGTCTTGTTCAAGTCAAGTTACTTGAATCGAAATCCAGAGGCTTAGTAAAAGGCTCTCCACTACCTTGGACTTCTCCGCCATGTAGAAAGGATTTGCTTTGGAGTACCAGATGGGTGACTCCTGTTCTTTGAGTGACAGCTGTAACCTTAGAGTTCACCCAGTGCTGGGCTTGGTATGAAAAGGGAATGGAGTGTTAGGTAACACCTCTAGTTACTAAGAATTGTGAACAGGAATCTGGAAGAGGTTTTCAGTGAACATTACAGGAAGATGATGGTGCTTCTTGGTTTGGGACAGCTCGTTTGCTTACACTTGAATTTGTTTTCTAATTACTCTCTGTTTCATTTTCTTCAGAGTTCAAAAGTTATTGTAGGATTTTATCTTTTGTAATATTAAAAGTACTGATGAATAGTGCTGTGACTTGCCTTGTAGGAACAGGAGAAACTGTGCTGGTTAATGCAAGGCATGTGCCTGAGGCACTGTGTGACAGAATACAGGTCACTAGAGTGGCTGCCAGAAGGAGTGAACTGCAGCCTAGGCTAAACCTGCTACAGACTTTGTGCAGAGAGTGGGAAGTTCCCTGTTCCTGTCACCGAAGCAAGGGAATTTCAGGGAAGTAAAATAGCACCTTTGGGAAGGAGCTGTGTGCACACTTGCATGTGCATGCATGTGCATTCATTCAAGCATGAAGTAAGCAAAGCTCTTCCATGATGCTCTGTAATGTAAACCTGCCAGTGCAGTAATTTGTAAATGCTGTTTATAACATGATTTGCTTCAGTGTAAGATTTTTGAATTAGCACTTAATAGTTGCTCTGCTTTAGTGCCGAGGAAAGAATAGGAGAGATTTGTCCAACTTCTTGTCTGTTGATGCACCCGCCACGGGTCATTTGGTTAGACTTGAACTCTAAATAGTTTAAATAGCTCTCCAATGAGCATACTTAAAGAGTAATGAGTAACAGTTATGGCTGGATATACAGTTGTTTGTTCTGTTTTAAATTAAAAATCCTTTGCAGAGGAGAATTCTTCCCTTGTGTCTATGTAGGGCTCAGCACAGTGCCTGCAGAAGGCTTGGGATGCCATCTCAGTAGAAAGGATTTTGTGGAGTTAGGAGGTACTTCGAGCACTGCAGATGTACAAATACACACTTTCTGCCCTCCTTTATTTTGCCATTAGTGTAAACCTGGCCTGTAAATTTTGGAATATAGATAGTCCTGGAGTACTACATGTGTTCAAAATGGAATTCTGTGTGCTTACTCCTTACACCTCAGTTTTAATGTGGGATCTGAATGTGTGTATTTTCCAGTATAGCAATTTTCTTACTGGGGAGCTATTACTACTGCCTGTTACTGTTGGCCAAGTTTGATCGCTAAATGAGGAGTGTGTGCTCATTGAAGAGCTGAGGGAGAGAGAGGGTGCCTTCAGAAAGGGCCTGCTAGGTAAGAAAGCCTCTGAGGTAGGCTGCAAGTCACTGCATATCTTGGGTGTATCACTCTCTCCACCAAATATCTAGGGAAACTAGTCTTCTGCCTTCAGCTTTTCAGCCACAGGTGTGCTTTTTTGCAAGGCCAGTGTGGACAGGGAGAACAGCTCTTTGTAACTGTTCCTCAGGTCTGTCTATTAAGTTGTCTCCATGATGAAGCTCTGCACACTCTACTCCCTTTTCCTCTCATACCTGTGTTCTGGTTGGGACAGAGCAGCTCAGCTCTGTCCTTCCTTCGCAGCCTATTTGGAAGAAAAGAAAAAAAAAAAAGTGGTATTCATGGTGGCTCTCGGTTATTTTCACTCCCCTTGTGGTGGTGGTGTTAATACTGTGGTGTCTCTTTCCTTGCATGTTCTTTCGTTGCACTTGAGCTTCATGCAGAGTGCAGGTTTGTTGCCTGGGGCAGGACCTCTTCCAGCTTCCTGCAGCCTTCTCCTGGATCCTTTCCAGAGTGCCTGACATGCTTCCAGAAATGCTACAATAAATGTCTATATATTTATATATAATGAAATTACTCTTCTTCACTGATTGGTGATACAAATGAGAGACTTATTTCTTCATGGAAGAAGGTGTTCTGTCTTTTTTTATATGTTGCCTTCAGAGGGCTCACAGGCTTACTTGAAATTAGATTGATTAAACAAAATCATATACACAGATGTGTGCATGCTATATAATACCTAAATGTGTGTCAGAACATACACACACTTCCTGGGACATCAACAGGAGTTGTCTGATTAAATGTTCTGATTGGATTTGAAAATTGACATTGCAGTGCATGTGTGTTTTTCCTTTAAACAGATTGCATCTCTTGAATAGTTCATCAGAGCTTCTTGAAGTGTTTACATACGCGCTCTTTGTCTGGAACTGCCTTGTTATAAATACTCCCCTCACTTTACAGGCATTTGTTCAGAAATATGTTGAGCAGCCATGCTTGGTTTATTTCCAAATGTCTTAACTTTGGGACAGTGGATTGGCTCATAGCCTGAAGTTCATATCTCTCCTTTTCAGGCAAAGAGCCATATTTGAACAGCTCGCGGAGCACAAGGACTGTGGTGTAAAATGGCAGGTACGCCCCGTGACCCACGGCCAAACACGGTGTGTCTGTGGTGGGGGCATGTACCACAGAGGTTCTGTTAAAAGAACAAACAAATAAACACAACCCTCCCACAATGTTCTATGCTGCTACTTAATATGAGTTGCATAGTGTTAAAAAGTATTTTGATGTAAAGGAGCTCTTTTGTATTTCGAGTTACTGTTCCCAACTCTTTTTTTTTCCTCTCTTACCCTTTCCAAGCTGGTGAAAGTGTTATGGTGGTTTTTCTTTATAAGTACCCTGCTGCTAAATCTATAGAGTATTTTTTTTCTTCTCTTGGAAGAACTTAAATAGCTTTGATTAGTCATCGACTTAAGGGAAAGCAGCTGGGGAAAAAAAGTCAAAAAGTCTTTATTGTGATACTTGTGAAAGAACTTTGTATTCACTCTAGGGCTAGTGAAATACAAAAACTGAAGTGATAAATTTCAGATATTGGCATCACTTGTCTGGTTCATTTGTTTGCTTTTTAATCACCAAGAGCAGTTTTAAATCTGAAAAGATACTGGAAACAGCTTGAACAACTCTAGTCTTGATCATCAGAAGATGCTCTCTGCAAGTAAAACAAAAGCAAGTAGATTATCTTACTTTATTATTACTTTATCTTACTATATTATTGCTTTTGTTTTATTTTGTCTTATCCCTTCCATAGCTGTAGGAAATATAGCTATGGAAGGAATATAGTTGGACATCAGGAGCAGTTTATTCACTGAAAGGGTTGTCAAGCATTGGAATGAACTGCCCAGGGAGGTGATGAAGTCACCATCCCTGGAGATCTTCAAGAAACAGCTGGATGTGGCAGTTAGTGCTGTGGTCTAGTTGACGAGGTCGTGTTCTGTCCAAGGTTGGACGCAATGGTCTTGGAGGTCTTTTCCAACCTTAATGATTCTGTGACTCTGTGAAATGTGCCATGTCCTGTGGTTTAGAGGATTAAGGTAATCTTATTTCAGGGTTGTTCTGTGGTGGTAGCAATACAAGGTTTTCTGTGCTGGGACCCAGCAGAATTCACACTTCACCCCTCCAACATCTTTTTGTCTACTACTCCCAAGTTGCATATTTTGGGCTCACTTACCTCACTTTGATAATAAGTTATCATGCTGCCATAAACACAAAAGCAGGACCCTATTGTAGTGGATGCCATACAAACTGAGAATAGTAAATATGCTTACCTTCTGTAGATGACCAGCTAAATAAAGACTACAAGAGTTGGAAGGCAAGCAGAATGAGCAGTGGCATAGCAGTGACTGTAACATTAGATTTATTTTTATTTGTTCTTCTTCTGATAGGAAATTTACCAGAGCGCTGTATCGTTTCCAAAATCCTCCCTCCATCTTTTGGTCATACTCCTTTTGTTAGTTCTTTAAATATCCCTTGAAAATGTTATATAAGAACCTTCTGGTTAAAGTTGTTCCTTATGTGTAATTCCCCCTTCCTAATTTACAGTCACGTATTTTGTTTCATGTGTTGATGTGATTTAACTTGTGAGTCTTACATTTTGTCGCCTATCTATATTCTTTTTCTTCTGCTTGAATTTTATGTACTACAGTGTGTCTCTTTTGCATACTTTAACCCTTAGTAAGTCTGGTATTTAAAAAAAAGGGGAGGGGCAAAAAAAAAAACCAACTACTCTGACAGTGGGAAGTGGGAGTACACAGTCAGTGGAAAGCAGGGCTAGAACACCTGACCAAAATACCAGATGACCTTCAGAGCTGGAGTGCTACCAGAATTGAAGCACAAAAAGTTAGAAATGCTGTAAGCAGGAACCAAAAGCCAGGATAAAGCCCCATACTCAAACTTCCTCTGCTGAAATCAGCCAAGAAAAAAGAGCGACTTTACCACAAGGATAACTTTTCCACCACTCTTTGCACATCTTCAAAAATGGTGTGTGCAGCTCTTATCAAAATCATGTCCCACTCTGATCTTTCTTGATAAAGAGATGGGCCACTACAGCTATAAAGGGAATGAAGATCCTGTTTTACAAGAGACAACTGAAAGAATGTGGTTTGTTCAGCCTGGGAGGCCAAGCTGTAATCATTGCTTAGGATGAAGGGGTCTCGCTCTCTGTAGGTAACAGCAGAACTGCTGAAGTTAAAAGACAATCAGAACTAAAGGCAGAGGGAGTAAACTGACCCTACATAATTTAGGCTGAAGGTAAGACGGAAGTTTATCACTGCCAAAGCAGTATAGCTTTGGAGGAGTTTGTAACAGGAGCACTGGGGGGCAGAAAACTTGTACCTAGCCATGGGGTAGATCTCTGTTTCTAAACTGTTTCTGTTCCGTTCTCCATTAGAATGATTTATGAATGGGCCAAGTGATACTGCAGCAGACAAATGGTCACTCAGTAGGTTTCCACCAGCACTAATTTCCTCCTGCTTTTTTTGATACATTAAAACTGAAAAGCACTAATGATACTCAGGATAATTTCTTAATTATGTGGCTAGAATATTGTGATCAGGGTTATAGCAGGCATGGGACTGTGTATGTGCAAAACTGAGGCCCTGGTGTTAGCAACCTGAAAACAGGCAGAACAAAAGTAGAGTACAAAATCAGATGAAGTGTCCAACTAGAGAATAATTACAGATAGTGAATATTACAAAGTAAGTTTATCTGTTCTGTGGGGCTGCAGCAGCTCTGTTGGAGTATATTGTACGCATTGTTTCCTGAACTTCTTGGGTTTTGAATGTTTAAAATCATGAATGAAAAATCCTACAATGGTGGGCTATTGCAGGAAGGCTCGTAATCAATGCTGGATCATTTCTTTTGGCATGAGCTTTAGTTTTTTCCCTTCTGTAGGGAACCTGTATCTGTTTCCTGCATCTGTCGCCCATCCTTCTTTGTGAATGGGAAGCAAGTAATTAATTTTTGTTGTTGTTAGCAATTAATTACCCTTGCCAAATCTTGGAGGACCTATTGTCTCCTTCAGACACAATGTTCTTGGGAAAAAATCTTACTTATTGTAACCTCTTGTGCAATCTTCGCTTGGATGATAAATACATCTTGGCAACAGGGAGCTTTCTGAATGAAAAATGTTGCTGGACAACCCTGTAGTACAGCAAGAACGCAAACCTCTGCCAATGCTGGTGGAGTGCAGCCAGGCGGGAGGGTAAAATGGGGAAAGCCTTTTGCATCGCCTACAGAGCACAGAGTGAGATGAAGGCTTTATATGCACACATCGACATATCTGTTTACCTTCAAACAAGGATTTTCCCTCTTCAGCATCTGAGCTCAAAGGTGGCCTTCCTTTTAGCAAAATCTTGAAATCTGTTGGAAAGCTGCCATCTACCATCGTGAGACTGGGGAAGTAACTGAGAGCACGTGGACCATGCAGCTGTCTGGTTTAGGTAGACCACTGTAGGAATGAGCTGGGAAACTCCACCCTCCTAATTTTCCTCCATGAATCCACAAATCTGGGATCCTGCAGAGTTTCCTCAATCTCCTTTGTGGTTCGTGGCCTAACTTTGGTTTTCCATTATATCTCTCCAGAACCACAGCTGACCACTGAAACCTCGTTTTAATATTGCAGCTGTAACATTAATTACGGAGTTATTAGAATTAATTGTAAATTCACATTTTCCCCTTGTAGCTTTTCACTTTTAGTTTTTCTGGTTTATTTTTTTCACCAATAATTAGTGGTGTCTGGAAGCAAAAGGTGCATAGAAGCCTTGCACGGAGAGGTGTTCGGATCCTGCAAAGGGAATACACAAAACACAAAGAACGAGTTGGGGCCGGGACCACTCTGTTCCCTTGTGGTTTATGTGTGCACTGCCAGTGATTTGTGTTTCTCCTTGGAGCCTGACAGCTGGCTGTGGGGCATCAGAACACAGTCAGCAGCCAGGTTTCTCAACCCGTGCTGTAGCTGACAGCATTTGGCCTGGTGAAAAGGAAACGATCTGAAGCAGAGGGCCTGATGCAGTGTACCTTGCAGTTAATGGAAATCTTTGTTGACCTCAGTGGGAGCTGGATTTGATCCTGTGCCTATACTTGAGCATTTTGGCATTAGCTACAGCTCCAAGTAGATTTTTTTTCCTGTCTCATTTCTGGTCTTTTTTTTTTTTTTTTTTCCCCCTCTCTTTCTAAAATAGACTTACCTTAGAGTGGCATAAAATCTAGACAGCTCTGTCAGTGTTAGTGTAGCTGTGCACTCTTATCCTTTCTCAGTGTCTGTCCTCTTATTTCCAGCCTTTCTACTGTCTACCATATCAGTCTGCAACATTTGGGCATTGATTTCTCTCCTTCTTGACCATTCTGCTGCTTCTCACAAACACCCTCCATCTCACTTAAGCCGCTGCTCTCAAACGAGTGTAATTATTGACACTGCTTAATCCATCTTCTGCCCTTCTTCAGAACAGTCCTTATATTGATTTCTGGCAAATCCAGCTCAGGCTTTGGCCTCTGCTGCCAGTGGGGAGCCAGCTTTCCCTTCAGCAGGCTCCTGGAGGCCGGCCTTTCCCTGCCTCATCCCAGCCCTGCTGCCTTGCTCAGCAGAGCTCATTGCTGCATTGAATGTAGGAAGGAGAGGGCCACCATGCCCCATGAGCCAGCAGCCACCTTGGGCAGAGCACACCCTCTGTGAGCCTCAGCCACACATCAGCGTGTCCTCTGTCCCTAATGAAAAGGTGCTGGAAGTAAGGGAGCCCTTTTCAGGTGACTACCAGAGAGAAGAGAGCTGTGGGCATGGATGGTGGCAGCAATGGGAGAAACGATGCTGAGGAGGACAAAGGCCAGCTGGAGCTTGTTGTTGCTCTCCACTCTCCTGCAGTATCATGTGCTCCCAGAGGGATTTGTCCCCTGGGTGGAGAATTATGGTTATATGTGATCTGAGGAACCTTTTCCTTTTGTATGTGTAATGTCTGGGGGTTTTTTTGCTGGTCACTCTCCATTCGCCTGCAGATGATGTGAGGTTTGGTGAACCAGTATCAGAAACTGGGGCTATTTTGTGTCTCATGAGAGCTACAGAGGAAAGGGACAAAGCTACAGGATGGTGTACGGGAGAATCACAGGTGTTCTTTTCAGCCACACAAAAAAACTTACTTCGTTTTTCCAGCAGTTCTAAGCAAACAGGGTATGTAGTGAGGAAACCCTTGGGAGGATGGGAGCTGACCTCATGAAAGATGAGAAGCAGTGATCTTGGAGCATGGGGCTGCTGCTGCACTGGGAGCTTGCGAGGGCAGGATTGTAAGGGACACACCTGGTGGTCTCAAGCCCTTGCTGGCCTCTTAGGTTATTCAGCAGTGCACAGAGAAATGTATAGTGCTTGTCCCCTCACATTATTCCCACTGAAGCTTAGATATGAATCCACTAACGTATGTGCTGAAGGTAGAACATGCATCTTGAAGAAGACCAATGTCATTTTTATTCTGCTTTTCAGACCTAGGCAATGGCAATAGAGGAGAAAGTACTGCCACAGTATGGGGAGGAAGAGCATTGTTTTCAGAGATGATATCACTATGCTGGGGATAAAAAATTATCCTATTTTAGCTCCTTTGAATGGTATACAGCCAACACAGCTAAGAGAGGGAAAAATTGATTATATGTGCTGTTTTATTAATCATTAATATAATTGCTTACCAAGCATGTGTTTTCTTGGTACTCCATTGCAGACAACACCAAAAAAAACCAATATCCAAGCCAGCACAAACCTGTTTATGGAGCATATTTGATTTAGGAAACTTTAAGGCTAGATCCAACTCCTGTAAATCACAGAATCACAGGATCAGAGTGTGTTAGCAGCCCTGTGGAACAGGGCTATAAAGCCCAGAGTCCCTGGATGATGAGAATGCTGAGCAGAAGAATGCAAATTTGCTAATGCTTTAGAAATGTACCCTCAAGAAGAAAAAGAAAGAGAGGAAAAAACATTGTGGGAGATTCTTTCCTTTATACATAATAGTTTTCTGTTGATTTAAAATTGTCCTTAGTAATGTGTTGATGCCAGTGAAGTATTTCAGCTATAGGAAATGTGAAACCAACTCCTGCCTTTCTATGAATTATGAATCATAAATTGTATGAAAAATATTCAGCTCGCTATAGCTGTTCCCCAAGCAGAACCTCTGAGTAATGGAGAAAATGCTGCCATTTTGGGGGGAGTAGGAGGGGGACCGAGCTAAGTGAAGCAAAATGCCAAGTGCCAGCGTGTGGCTCTGTGCTAAGTGTGAATTAGTGTCATCTGAGATGATCCTCCCTTGCTAAGTAAACAATTAGCGAGTATGTTACATGGACTTGCAGTTCAGTCAAGCGGAGCTGCTCTTTGCTCCAGCTGGGACTACCTGACTGCCCGCCAGCGCACAGAGCTGGCCCGTGGGAGGGCCCTGTGCCTGTGCCAACCCAGCCGTCACATCTGCAATCAGTCAGCCAGGCCAAGGAGGCACAAACGCCATCTGATTCAGTGCTCAGGGGGCAGGTTGCAATGACAGAATTCCCCTAAAAATAGCAGTAAAGTGGCAAGATAATAGGACACTAATGTTTGCAGGCAATTCCTTGGCGGTGGAAATTCGTTTCATACAGCTTCAGCCATCTAAGAGCTGGAAGTCCAATTCAAGTTAGTCCTCTAATCACCTGTCACCTAAGGTCAGTTTATCTCCTGTTATATCTATTTATGAATTGCCTTTTGGAGGTGATTATAGAAAGGTTCTCAGCAACTGCTTTTGACCAGGTATCTAACTTTTTGATGGTTGAAGTTCAGTGAGTTCAATTCACTGACTTCAGTTCAATTCAGCATTAAAGCTCTGGATTTCAGTTTCTCCAGCATTTTAGAAAAGACCATGCAGCCTCATGAGGATTTGTGAATTTTGTTTTGCAGCCTGCAGTGCCAGTCATTGTTGAAAGGTATTCTGTATACCTGAGCTATAAGTAAAAGTACAGACAAACTGCAGGGGGCTCTGACTTGCTGGCTGTAGAACCATGGTTGTGTTAGAGTAGTTTAGCTACACCATTCGTATTGGCTCCAGTTTTAGTTTTCAGGTTGTTTGTCTGGGACCCATATTAACTGCTCAGTGATGGACGTGTGCCCAATAAAATACAGCTGAAAAGGCCAACAATGGGACGTTCAGTTTGGTATGCCTAGTCATTTTCTAAACAAATAGTGAATGATGTCCCAGCTGTACTGAAAACAGCAGTTTTTCTTCCCCATTAACTCTAGTGAGCAGAAATCAGCCCCCACCTAATTAATTAGCTTCTTGTGGCATCTGTGAAAGGATTAAACTTTTACTGTGTTCAGGTGTGACTTAGAGACATGCTCTCAAATACCAAAAGCTAAATATTTCATTTCATTTCATCCAGGGTCTAACTATGCTGCTTTTACCAGACCTGATTCAAAAATTATTTTAAGGAATCTTCAAGTACACATTTCGATTTGATGCTTCTTTAATTGCCAGACTCTGGGAAGGTTGTGTGTTTTGTTACTTTCTTCTTCTAATTTTTGAGTTGTGTAAGACATGCAGATGTTTTCAAAATATGAGTCCGTTTAGTTTCAGGCAGCTGTGATCTGATTTTTAAAATGTTTCTGTAAATGTACAAACACTGCTTACTGTCCTGCAGTACAGTGCTTGGGTTTTGTCTCAGTGGGATTCAATTCTTGTTTGCTTTATGCAGGAGATGGCTGTCCGAGCACTGAAGCAGACGGGCAGCAGAAGTATTGAAGCAGCTCTGGAATATATCAGTAAGATGAGCTACTTGGATCCTAGAAACGAACAGATAGTACGTGTAATTAAGCAAACCTCACCTGGTAAGCATGAACTTTTTTTTTTTAAATCTGTGTTCTTCTTGCTTGCAATAAGCTAGTTTTTAAAGTAGGGCTGTTGCTGGGGAGAAGTAGTGGATTGACAGTATTGCATAGGAGTCTTGCAGGAGACAGTGAAGTGTATATGGCCCTGCAAGGTGAGCTGGTCAGCTCACCTGCCTTGAAAATGTTGTCTACATACATATTCATAGTCCACCTTCTCAAGCAGAAATCTGTTTATCCTTTGGGGCAAGTCAGCTCAGTCGACTCCAGTTTACTTCGAGGTAAAAGCGTATGCTTGTAGGTAATTGCTGTGGAGTTGTGAAATAGCTCACTTCCCAGGAATTCTGTTCATGTTAACATCCTTTTAAGTACACTGCAAAAACAGTGAGGGCCAAGATGGCAGAAACTTTTCCGCTCATCCCTGCTGTTTTATGCTGGTTTGTGTAAATTAGCAAATTGGAGCATTTGGGCCCTGCATATGCCTCAACAGCAAACATCAGACCATAGCTGACAAAAGGCCTTGCATGAGTTGTTTTCATTCAGATATTAGCACTTAAGAGCCCTGCAGAATGCCTTTGATCTGGTTTGGATAGTTTGTTACTTCTTTCAGTTTCAAAAATTGGCCAAGCAGACAGGCACCCATCCTCTGCCTCTTGGTCAAATTGAAGACCTGTGTTGGGAAAGGTGTTCAGTTTGGTGTAGCTGATTGAGAGGCATGTCCATAGATGAGGAAAGCTGAGGAAGAGAAATCCCATTCAGTTTACAAAGAGAAATCCCTGGATGGGACGGGGATCTTCATTAAAGAGGGTGGCCACATACAGGGAAGAATCTCATTTTTCAGGTGGTCACGCTCAGAAATGAAGCTTCAGGTGTGGTGGAAAAGGGTGACAGTTCTGGCTGTGTAAGACGCAGATCAGCTGCCCCTTCTATCAGTCTTAGACTTCCTGTTTTATTATTTGGGGTAATTCTGGAAACCTCTAGGAAAACATTTCTGAGAGTGTTGCCCTGCAGAATGCCTACAAGACAGACTAAGTAGTACTGGCCAATTTGTTATTTGGAGAGCTCTGTCCTAATACATGCTCAAATCTGACCTCAGCTGGGCCTTAAACAAAATTCCAAATAACTTTGACGGAGTTACTAAACTGTATTTTGCTTTATATTATAAAGGCTTTATTCCTTAAACTGAAAGAAGACACCCAGTCCTAAAGAGCATACATTTCCCATGAAAGGGTGGAAAACCTTTCTAGGCTAACATTTTAATTGCTCAGTTTGTCTTTCATTTGCATCTAGTTTTGCTTTCTTAACATTCCAATGCATGCAGCTGTTTTCAATATTTAAGCTTTCCAGATGAAGATACACCTTTGCTTTTAGGATACACAGAATACAAAACTTAAATATCATGCAACTGATGTTTACCTGCCTAAAGTGCCACAAAATCATACTGGTGTGTTTGATATGGTATTGTTTGTGCCAGGATAGCATGTCTCCTCTAGTTCTTAGGAAGCATGTGATGCTACTGAGCAATTTTTCATTTGCAGTTTCAGAATTTAAATCTTCTAGTTTTGAATTCCATGTACTCGTGTATGGAAATAGACCATTCCTATCCATGTTGGATAGGAATATGAGGGGAAAAAAAAAATAATCTGCAGCTACCATGTTTGGTATCTTTACAAATCCAAATGCACTGTCAGACCAGGACAGACTTACTGGTATACAAATCTAGGAGGTGGACATCATATCTCTCTTGACATCAAGATTCTTTGCACAGCTGAATTATTTGTCCCAAAGAAGGACAATTATTGCTGCTACGTTCCTCCCTGGCCTCTGACAGGGGAAAGCAAAGTCAGTTTGCCTCTGAGGCTCAGCATGAATCCTACAGACAGAGATGACAAATGGGTCTTATGGCTGCCTCCCACTTCCAGGCCAGAGCACGCATTTCTTAGGATGCCACGGCCTCATCAGTGCCTCTCACTGTGTCCCAGCAGATGAGCTGTCAGGGGCTGTTGTTCTAAGTACCGCCTCGGTAAGCTTGGCCTTGTGTTACCGCAGGAGAAAGAGCTGCCGATTGTAGATTTCGCTTTAAAGAACGCTGATAATTTGTCCAACCTGATTCCATTTCAGAACATTGCACTGTGTATGAAGGTGTCATTTAGCATGGGGGCAGCCTCTCCAGAGTGCAGAGAGGGGGCATAAACCTGTCTTAATAACGTGCACATTGTTGTGTGTCTGTATGCGGCAGGGCATGTGCGTCAAGGTGAAGAGTCCAGCAGCTGTGCTCAGGGGTGCTACATCTGGCCCAGCTGGACACACTGTAGTGCAAAAAGCTTGCAGTCCAGTGTTCAAGCCTGTTAGTTCAGCATGACTATTCTTATGGGCCTTGCGAAGTCGAGATTTTAAAAGGAAATTGTTTGGGCATAGAAGGGCCAAATCCTGTGATTTGTGAAAGCTAAAGTACCAGAAGGGGAACAAAAAAAATAACAACAGCACAGTGTCTTCCCTTGTCTTTTTAGCGTAGCCAATGCTTTGTACACCTGCAATTTGTCCTCAGATCAAAGAACTGATGAAAAGTGCCATTAACACTTCCATTGTAGGCATGCTGCTATCTTGTCTCTGCACATTCTTTGAGCTAAGATTAATATGTTGACACCCTGAAAGATTTTCCTTCCAAACAGATGGAACATAAGTAATATGAGGAGATATTTTGTGTCCAACACGTTGGAAACGATACAGGACAAACTCTATGATGCCTTTGTTTAAGTGAAGGAGAGGGAAAGAAGGATTTTTGAGGAGAAGGATGGAACAGAGAGATGTAAACAGATGCCCCGTTTGGGCTCACTGTATGGAAGATGTGGACTGTGTGATGACCTAGTAGCTTATAGCAATGTTGACTTTAAGTTGTACTGACAGTCCTTCTGGGAGCTTTTGTCCTCCCGTGGGTGCTGTACTTAACCCCCTGCTCTGTAGCTTCCTCCTGTCTGCGAGTAATAAGTGGTAGTACTGGTCCAGCTTTAAAACCCAGGCTGTAGTGTAATCTGATGAGTTCATAGTTAGTGAATTTGTGCTTCTATTTTCATGATTTGATAGGACTCCCTGATGATTCCTGGCATGAGCAGTGTTGTGGGCCATTAGCTCGTTATCAGTAGGAATACTTGGCACCTATAACTTTAAATGTTCAGAGTAGTTAATTTAGATTTTAAAAGGTGTTTTTATAACACATAGTCCCTATGCAGTGTGCGTTGTGTGTGTATGTCTGTACGTATAGATGGATGAGTAATACAATACAAAGTAATTGATTCACCTGAATTGTTTCCTAACATTCTTCTGTGTTCTTTTTATAAAGGAAAGGGTATTGTGCCAAATAACGTAAACCGCAGGCCAAGCTTTGAAGGATCCAACGAATCTTTTCCGTCCTACCATCAGATCAGTAATGCAGCCTATGAAGGGACAGGCTTTGGAGCAGAAGGTGCAAATATGCTTACTGAAGTTCCAAGGCCATACATGGACTATTTAATCTCTGCTTCGCAGTCTTCAGCTATGAATGCTCCTGTACAGCGACCCTCTGGAGTAGGCACTCACAGCACACCAACCAGCCATCAGCAGAAAGCATACCCTGCAAATATTGAGTCTTCTGTGATTAATTATCCAGTGGCTAATCACAGCAGTCAGGCCTTGCAGCTGCAGGCGTCCCATGGCTCCAACAGCCAACATTACAGTAGGCAGCACATGATGGTGCAGGGGGAGCCCATGGGGTATGGTGTTCAGCGGAGTCCATCCTTCCAAAACAAGATGCAGCAGGAGGGAGGATATGCCAATCTCCCAAATAAAGGGGCAGTTGTTCAGAATAATACTGGTCATGCATTTCAGCAGGCACCGGCAAGCCTGTATATATCACATTCTCATCACAAACAGACAAGTCCTTCTTCTCATCAAATGCATGTGATACCCAGAGGTCCAGCCTTTGCTAACGATTTTTCAGACAGTCCACCACAGAATCTATTAACTCCATCTAGAAATAGCCTAAACATGGACCTATACGACATGAGTAATCCTCAAGTTCAGCAGTGGCAGGCAGCAACACCGTCACGCCGAGATTCCTTACAAAATCCAGGAATAGAAACATCTCCACGGCAACACGTGTCCTTCAGACCTGATGCCACAGTGCCGAGCAGAACGAACTCCTTTAACAACCACCAGCAGCAGCCACAAGTGACAGTGTCTATAAGACAGGTTCCTCCAGGAAAACCTGATCCTTCAATTACGTCTCCAAATACGATCACAGCAGTCACATCTGCTCATATTCTTCAGCCAGTGAAGAGCATGCGAGTGATGAGACCTGAGCCTCAGACTGCAGTGGGACCTTCCCATCCCGGCTGGTTACCCGCGCAGGCACCGGCTGTGGATGGCTTGGAGATCCTTGAGCAGCACGCGCCAGCTGTTGGGGCAGCTAATGCCTATCAACTAGATGTGGATTATGGTAACCAGGAACTGCGGTGTCCACCACCACCGTATCCCAAGCATTTGTTGCTTCCTGGTAACGCTGAGCAGTTTGATATCAACTGCTTGTGCATGGGTGTGGAGCAGACGCTCCGTGTGGTCCCCAATTCGACGTGCAATAAGGCTGAAGAGAACAGTGAGCGAAATGATAAGAGCAGCAAGAACACTAAAGCTGAAAAGCCAAGCAAGGACAAAAAGCAGATTCAGACGTCTCCGGTGCCTGTGCGAAAAAATGGCAAAGATGAGGAGAAGCGAGAATCCCGAATAAAGAGCTACTCGCCTTTTGCCTTCAAGTTCTACATGGAGCAACATGTAGAAAATGTCATAAAGACCTACCAGCAGAAAATTAACAGAAGATTGCAATTGGAGCAAGAAATGGCAAAAGTAATTCTCCTTGTTTTGTTGTAAGAAAAACTAGTGTGTCAAATTGATTATTACTATTTTTAATCTGTCAAAAAAAATTAAGAGGCAGTCTCCAGTGGAAGCAGTAGGTATCAGACACCTCCCTATACCAGACTGTACTCATTTAGAAGTGTGGATACAGATAGGGAAGACTGTTTGAAAACCTGAGATGTGCAATGATATATCTTCATATAAGAAAAGTAAAATGAAGGAAAACCCCCATGGTAGGAAAGTAGCTGATAGTGCTGCTTAAAACAAAGCTGCCAAGTTTTGATGGTTGCTCTGGCAGTTTTGGTTTTAATTTTTAAATGTGAAAGAGGAAGAGTTTGTTTTTTTTTTTTTTACCCAGGCATGACTAGAATATGACTAGTCTACTTTTGCATTTAAGGATAAGCTCTAAGGAAAGCTATTATTAACACATAGTGGATAATAATTAACTACCCAATCTTCCCTAGCACAGTCAGTTTCCAGAGTCAATTCATTTGATGCTCACATTGCTCCAGAAAACTCAGTGGTTTGTTTGTTGAGGTTAAAATTAAAAGAAGACGTTTCTGAAATCCCTTGAAAGGTCAGCATTTTAGTGACAGTTAATAGTTTGTCCTGACTGCAAGTACAGACTGTGTTGTGTTGCACAGATTTAGTGAGTATTTTCGTGAAACTGAGATAGGGAATGATCTCTGGAGAAGCAAAACAGCAGCTAATTGCGTTAGTTCTTATGACTCTTCAGCTTTTCTCATTCAGAGATAATTTAGCTATAAACAAAACAACTCCTTCCCCTAGCAACCTCCTTACTGACTAAAAATATACACACAGGAGATTTTGGTTATCTGAATATTGCATTATTGTAGAATTAACCAAGAACAAAACACGCTAATTATTTTACCTTAAAAAATAAACACTTCCTTTATTATGGATTGATGGTCTTACCTTTCATTTTAAAAATATTCCTGGTTTTGATTTGGCTGTTCCTTTCAGCTTGAAAATTCATCCTACCTGTTCTGCAAGTTTCTGCAGACTTCCTCCATCCTTTATTCATACAGATTTAATTTTTATACTGTGGGGATCTCATTGCACAGTCTGGCTGCCCACACTTATCTTTAGATACCTAGACTACAGATGTGAAATTAAATCAACCTAAGCAGCAGCCCTGTGGGTGTATGCTTGGGTTTCTAGCCTGCTTATCAGTCAGCTTCAACTTCCTCTCCCTTCCCCAGTGCCCCTTCTCACCAGGCACGAATCTTTCTCTCAAAAGTGATTCAGTTGATGCCAGTTACTTCAGGATTTTGGAACCGGCGTATGCAGAAAGAAAGGGGCACATGGCAGTGGATGAGTTGTCAGAGGATCCTGGGGATCAGCCCAGGAGCTTCTGCTGGTGGAGGCCACCAGTGGCTCTCAGGAGAGGGACAGGGTGGGACAACCAAAGTTTCAGTGTACAGGCTCTGTCTTGAAGGGTGGGGAAAGGCTCCCTGGGGACAGGAGGTGGACAAGTCAGCTTTTTTACAAGTTAGATACAGAGGGAAAATAATACATTTAGGGGGAAAATATGACCAGGGTCTGGGCTGCAGTGGCTAAGCAGAGGCCAGACCTGAGGATTATATGCACATATTCTGGAGAGGAGGAGAAGTTTAGAGAACAGATGCTCAAGAGATCTACAAACTTGAGAGTGGAGGCTGTATATGGCAGAGGAAAACAGTTTATAAAGAAAGTTCCACGGTGCTTGGGAATGTGTAGGTCAAAAACAGGTTCTTAATTTCAACACAAAAACCAACAGGCAAATGGCACCCAAGGTAGGAACTGTTAATATGAGTTGCCCTGGAAAACCATTCATGAACAAAGTGAACTGCTGTATCTAGGTTTAAGTTTTAGTTTAAATTAAGCTGTACTGCAGTGTGCATACCTTTCATGGAATGCAGTGGGAAAGTGCACATTTGAAAGGTGTAAACCAAATCCCATGGTCAGGTTTGTTGTGTTATATTCCCCTCTCTGACAACATTGCCCCATGCCTTTTTCTTCAGCCAAATGAGACAGGCAGACCAATCTCAGATATGGCAAATTCAGGTAACAAGTTAGAGTACAGTGAATTTGCCAGTTTTTCAGAAATACTCACAAGAGAGTGCGTCTCTCACGAATGCATCTTTTCTGGTTCTTGGTTAATTTTTCTGAGAAATGTATTTTGGGAATGCTGATTTATTGTTCTCTTGCTATGGATATAACAGTGCTTGCTCTTGTGGTTTCCTTTCCTTTCTAAAGGCTGGCCTTTGTGAAGCAGAACAGGAACAAATGAGGAAAATTCTCTACCAGAAGGAGTCCAACTACAACAGACTTAAAAGGGCCAAAATGGACAAATCTATGTTTGTGAAAATCAAGACTCTGGGTATTGGTGCGTTTGGAGAAGTATGCCTGGCCTGCAAAGTGGACACCCATGCCCTGTATGCCATGAAGACTCTGCGAAAGAAAGACGTGCTAAACCGGAATCAGGTGGCTCACGTCAAAGCGGAGAGGGACATACTTGCTGAGGCAGACAATGAGTGGGTGGTTAAACTCTACTATTCCTTCCAAGATAAAGACAACTTGTACTTTGTGATGGACTACATCCCTGGTGGGGATATGATGAGTCTACTGATTCGGATGGAGGTCTTCCCAGAGCGTTTGGCTAGATTTTATATTGCAGAGCTCACTTTGGCTATAGAGAGTGTGCACAAAATGGGATTTATTCATCGAGACATAAAGCCCGACAACATTCTGATAGACCTTGATGGGCATATCAAACTGACTGACTTTGGACTGTGCACTGGATTCAGGTGGACTCACAATTCAAAATACTATCAGAAAGGTAATGTTTTTAGACTTTATTTGGGATGGTATTACATTATTTATTTTGAAACAAGCACCTACCTCTTGGCAGAAATGCCAGCTGAGGAAACTGAGGTGGTGTGAACCTGGACAAACAGTCAGTGGCAATATTACATGTCTGTCTCTCTCTGATTCATGCAATTAGTTTGTTTCCAGTCCTTTTGTTTCCAGTATTGTTCAAAACCCTGTCAGTAATATGGCTGTTCACTGTAGCAGCAGCAATTTTTCAGTTTATTCTTTTGGTGGTGAAGTGATTTAGTTACAGATTTTAAGTAGTCCACGCATGTCCTGTGTGCGCTGTTGAGGAGTATTGGTGTCTGTTGGCAAAAAGGTCACAAACAATTCATATAGCTAACCTAAATATACTCCATTGTTCTGTATCCCCCATATGGAAGCATACTTCCTTGTGCGGAGACAAAGACATGTTGTTGGACATTGTGTATGGAAAACCCATTGTGAAGGGGAAGGCAGAAGGAAATGCCTTGGGTTTAACGTTTAAATGCTGTTCTTTAGCGAGAGTAGAAGATGGCACTAGATGTAGGTAAATACTTTCCTCTTTGTGTGCATGTTTTGTGACCATGAATGTAAACTCTCTCTTGCGTTTGAAAGGGAGCCATATCAGACAAGACAGCATGGAGCCCAGTGATCTTTGGGATGATGTGTCCAATTGTAGATGTGGAGATAGGCTGAAGACACTGGAACAAAGAGCTAAGAAGCAGCATCAGAGATGTCTAGCCCACTCATTAGTTGGAACCCCTAATTACATCGCTCCTGAAGTCCTGCTTCGTAAAGGTAGACAAACCTTTATTTTTTTTCTGTTTAAGTGAACGCTGATGCTTTGAAGTACTTTTTTTTTTTTTTCCCTTAAATAAGATTGCTGCTTTGGAAGGTTGTCAATCTGAAGGCCACAAACACTTAGATTAAGGAGAACTCTCCATGCTCCAGTGTTTAGCGTCATCTTGCTGACAGTGGCGGTGCTCATGCTTCGTGTGTGTTCGTATATCCACACTCTGAGGCCTTTGAGTGAGACTGCTAATAGATGTGTTGGATCATGTTAGCAGTGGTATTTTTCAAGTGTATAGCAGATTATCTGTATTCATGGAGTACAACTGACTGCTCTCAAGTTTACACGGCCCAGTGAGTAGCCAGCTGATGGGTCTGCATCACTGATTTAGATGGACCACTTAAATATGAATGATGCAAGCTTGTGGGAACATGTCCTCCAGATTCCCAGCCAGAACCTGGGGAACCCAACAAAAAGTTTTCCACAATTTACACTGGAGATCCTGCATTTAAAATCTTGGGTTGAGGAATTTAGACAGTATTTTGTGACTATCTATGCAGAACCGATTGGTCACTGTAGTAAGGAGATTTAGTTGTTCAAAGTTGTCTGCAAGCTAAATCCTAAGCGTAATCTTTCTCTACTTGAGAGATTTCACACTGGACCCTTCATCATCTGATGACACAATCCTCCATTGAAATCAGTGTTTAAATCCTCCATTCCCTTTTGGAGATCTCAAACATAAACCTTATTTGTCTTGTTCTAGCAGTTAAGTGATTGAAGTTGTTCCTTTGCTTGGAACTTGCTCAGAAAGTCATCTGTGGATCTCTTCTGTCTCTAGAGCCAGGCTGTGTCTTTCAGCAGCTTTTCAGACTTGTGGTATCACCTCCACTGAACCCTATGGATCTTTTGAGATCCAGTTTGTGCTATGTAGGTGTGGGACAGGGCACAAAAAAACGTCCTTCATTCTTTCTAATTATATGGTTTCACAACTCAGTTTGTGTTGAGAACTAAATTTATTCAGAAAGGTTCACAGACAACAAGATTAGATCTTTACTGGCAGCAGAAAATTTGGGTCATCAAGCAGAAGTCACAAATACGAAGTCTGAGAAAAGGCAAAAATCTGTGCTGTTTTAATACTTCATTGCAAGTAGCTCTATACACATTCTCCTTGGCTTGGGGAGGTCAACTTTTTGGCTTGCCTTTCAGGATACACTCAGCTCTGTGACTGGTGGAGTGTTGGTGTGATCCTCTTTGAGATGCTGGTGGGACAACCTCCTTTTCTGGCTCCTACACCCACAGAAACCCAACTGAAGGTAAGCTGAAGCAAAGTCCTAATCTCTGGTAGCAAAATTTTAACCTTTTCCCTTCCCTTCTCCTCCATGCACAGACCTATTCCCCTTTGTTTCACTAGAGAAAGGAGTAATTTTAAAAGCCTGACTTTAAATAGTTCCGTGCAAGCACATATCCTTTCCCAATCAGTGAAGACACTGAATATCAGACCAGAACTGACTCTTCCAACTGCATAGATAGGTATTGCTTTTATGAGTCTTCTCAGCAGAATTCTGATTTCTTAAGCATGAGTTCATCCATTTAAATTCCTTAAAGGACCTGTACATAAGCTGATATGCCAATGAGAATTGCAGTTGGCAACGTGTTTCAAAGTGGAGCAGTGGGTGGTTCTTTATTATAAAGGATCTGTCTTGTGACCACTTTTCCTAGTTTACATTTTAGAGACAAAGCGAAGTCATTCCTTGAAGTAATTCCACAAAATCATGTGTAAACTGAGTATGTTCTCAAATCTGACTATGGGAGCATTCAGGAAGGAATCTGCCTTTCTAAAAAAATATGCAATTACTTTTGTCTGCTAGCCAACAGTGTTTTTTGATCCATTAAAATAATTATTAACAGGCAATGCAGTCTAATAACTGAGTTCTTGGACCTCTGAAATATGCAGACCATGAGTTGACTCATTATGTGTGTACTTCTGCACAGTTGGTGTTGGCCATTGCAAGGGTTCTGTTTACAGGATTACAAGTTGCTTAATACCTTTCTTACCTGCAGGTGATAAATTGGGAAAGCACACTGCACATTCCCTCACAGATCAAGCTAAGCCCTGAGGCAACTGATCTCATCACAAAGCTCTGCTGTGCTGCTGAAGACAGGCTTGGAAGAAATGGAGCAGATGATATTAAAGCCCATTCTTTCTTTCACTCAATGGACTTCTCTACCGATATCCGTAGGCAGCCAGCTCCCTATGTTCCAAAAATCAGCCATCCAATGGACACTTCAAATTTTGATCCAGTTGAAGAAGAAAGTCCTTGGAACGATGCTAGCGGTGACAGCACCAGGACATGGGATCCACTGGCCTCTTCCAACAGCAAACACACAGAACATGCTTTTTACGAGTTTACTTTCCGAAGATTCTTTGATGACAACGGGTATCCGTTCAGGTATCCCAAACCTTCTGGAATGGAAGTTGGCCAGTCTGAGAAATCTGATGTAGAAGACAAAGGTGTGGTGGATCAGACTGGAGCTTGTCAGCCTGTATATGTGTAAATTATTGTATAGATTACTGCAGATGAGACTAATCTCAAATCCAATAGGGCCTTTAGCTGATCCTTTAGGAGCTGATCCTGCAGCAGTTGTTCAGGTGTACCTTCAGCTGAGGCTGGAGGCATCTTGGGGAGTCAGACGCTTGCAGGGCCAGGTCCTAAAAATGGCAATCTTGAAAGTTCAGGTCAGTTCTACTGTAAATAACTTTGTTGATAATAACACTTGAAATCCTGGTCTTCAACGAAATCTGCAAGGCCAGCAGTCTATAATTTCTAGGCCTATTTTTATTTGAGGTCAGCATCCCCCTACTCAGATTAACATTTACAGACTTCTGCAACTGTCAGCGTTATTTTTTAAATGAGTAAAGAGCACTTATATTTTGTTTATAGCAGGGTTTTTTTTCCTACTAAATTATAGGGATTAACTTTGACAAATCATGCTGCTGTTCTTCTTTTCTACATTTTTATTTTATCCATAGCACTTATTTCACATTTAGGAAGATGCATAAAGTTGAAGAACATATGATGAAAGGTCTCTGTGCAATAATGTAAGAAAGAAAGAAAAAAAAAGAAGAAAAATTAAAAAAAGAAAACTGCTCTCTAATTTTCTAAATTTACTGATGCCATTGTATTCGCACCATGATTTTATTGTATGTATTTTCCACATTTCAAAATTGTGACATAACCTTAAAGCTGCTTTATTTTCTTCTGCTTATTGGAGTGTAATAGAAAGTGTGAGCAAGTGACAATTTGGGTGTGATTTCATTGTCTAGTGTGTGAAGAATGTTGCATGAGCAGTGTTTTTCTATTTGAAATGGCCTTTTCTTGCCATTCACAGGCAGGTCCTGTGGATCCGTTTTTCGGAGGGTCTAATATTAGACCTTTTTAAACCGCGTGTTGATTATGTATTGTGTGGATGGTTTCCTCTTATGATTGTATCCAATATTAATTTTGTAAAACAGATTTGCAGAGGTTGTACCTGAATAGTGATCTTGTGGTCTGATGCGATAGATCGTTTTAGTAAGCTCGTGTCATCGGCACGCGCCTTTCCCCACCAAGGATCAGCAGCGAGGCCGCGACAACGAAGCCGGTTTGTGGCAGCAGCCTGGATGGGGCTGGTCCGGGCAGGCGGTCGTGGCTCAGCTCCGGCAGCAGCGCTGCAGATGCACACCAGGATGTCTGACGCTGTGCTCCCACAGCGCGTCCAGATCCCAAGGGCCACGCGGGGTGTGTGCGGCTCCACGGACATCTGCGGAACCTGGAGGTATGTGGCTTTTCCAGGCATCGCGTCCCTACGTGTAACTGGCTGCGTATCCGTTAAGGACCCTAGTGTTTTAGGCACTGACATCTGAAAATGTTGGCATTGTTGATAGGTCGTTCTGTCCTGTTGTCCAGAGGTTAAAATGTTGCTGTGATGGAGCACAATAGGCCTTCATTTCTGTCAAATTATAGGCATACTTTGAAATATCAGTTCTTAACTATGTTAAAATATTCATTTTTCTTGTATGTATAAGTGAGAATTATTCAAAGTGATATCAGAATACTAAAGATAATTAAGCCATACATATTTGCATATATATTATATATAACTAAATAAGTAAACACACACAAAAATCCTTAATTCAGATTAGTGTAACAGTCCTATTTAAAGTGATTGACCTAATAACATTTGGGGAAAACACTCCTTTAATGTGTTTTTGCTTTATTTTATTTTTAAATCTGGAGCTTCATTATTTTTTCCGTATATTATTCCACATATTATTCCTTAATGTTTTAGCATATCCTATCCTATCCATTGTTTAGATATCTAAGCAACAACATATGAATTCATCAGCCTGAACTAAACAAAAATGATTGTGTATTTGTTTACATTTGTATGAAAGGAATGTTCTGAGGTATGCAGTGCTTGTGTTGTGACAGTTCATGTAAGATTCAGTATTACTGCTTTTTTATATAGTAATGCCATTTTTTGTTATTTACATCTATCTGACATTTCTTTCATGTGGTAGGTTCTTTCTCAGGAACTCAATTTAACTGTTATTTATTGATATATCATTGCCTTTGAAAGCTTCTACTGGCACAATTTATTAAAAATCTGGATCAAAATCTAAAATGTGTTACGTGTTCTTGAAACAGATAACTTCTGCTGCCTCTTTCAAGGCAGAAGTTTTAATGGGTTTGTTTTTGTAATGTTAGCGATGGGTTTGAGCTACAAACATGAGATCTGAATCTCATCTCTTGTGCGGCATTTGATGTGGAATCTCTGAGTTCCTTCAGACAGTTTCGTCTGTCCTCATGGCCCTTAAGAATAAGGAGCAGGATTACAGAAAAGCTTGTGTGGAGTGACCAACGGGTGGCATAAAATTCAACACAGCCACTTTCTGTGTAGTGATGCTGCCAGGGCAGCCGCAACCCTTGCTTGCCTCCTCTGGCTCCTGCCTCTGATTTATTTCAAAAATGGAAATAATTCACCTGCAAACACAGAATCTTTGCAACTAAGCAAAACAAGAGAAACTAGCTCAGATGGAAATGGGTGCTTCCACAATGCATGTGTCAAGTCGTTTAGAATCCATGCCGCGGGGAACAAAAGCCAACTTCCATCTCACCTACAGAAGAACTGATTTGAAAACCAAATCTTTTGGGCAGTTTATTAGGCACTGTCTCTAGAAGGCTCACGTCCTTTGCAGACATTTCAGATGCAAACAGAAACTTGGGAGTAAATGTTAGGAAATTTGGACAAGTAAACAATATGCCATATATTGAGATTGGTGCCAAGCATTCTTGGTTCTGCTGAACTTCCTGTAAAAACATCACGTGTCTTCTTTTCAGAGGTTATATAAATTGAATATTTGTATTAGAAAACCCTCTTCCTTAAAAAAACCCCCAAAACAAACAAAAAAGCCCAGATGTATTTCTTCTTGACTGCAAGCAAGGAGTTTATTAATTCTGAAGTAGTCGTCTTGGTTAAGGTCACAGGTGACATTTGAGACATAATCCTGACTTTACTAAGGTTGAACCTGCTACTGATCTCGGGAAGACAGAAATGTCATTAGGGAAATTTCATCCTGGGTTTCAGCAAAGACATGTACGCACAGTAACACTACTTATTGTGTGTACAGAAGTTTAAATAATTGCCTCAAAAATTAGAAGAAATTGTTGCCTCCAGAATGAAAACTTTATAAAGCAGAGGTGCCAGGGGTACAGGAACAGAAAGGGGCCTCTGAAAGCCTTTAATACCTGTACTCTTCAATGTGGCCAGATTTGCCGAGCAGCAGCCACAATTCTTGGTAAGCAAATTATTCCTAATTGGATGCAAAAGAACTGGCGGTGGAAGTTATAACCAAGTGCCTAGTGTGAACAACATGAAAGCTAAATGAGGGAGAGAAGCATTTGACTTTTAAATGGAAATGGAAGAATGAGGTTAACTATGCAGGAAACAGGCGATAGCCTGGAACTGGATGGAAAATTGGTCTCATGAGCATAAGAAAATTCTTTTCCCTGTAATTTTTGAGGTATGAAATAACTGCCTTAAAAGCTTTCCTAGAGAAACTGTAATGAGAAGCAGAATTTAGAACATATAATTTGATCCTATCCCAAAATGCAGAAGCATTGGCAGAAAATGGCAACTGTTGCTAAAATTATTATTGGAATTAAAAATATTAAATCTTTCCCACAGGAAATAATCTTAGGAATAGATAATGTAGAAATAGCTACCATTAAAACACACACACACAAAAAGAAAAAGTGTAAAAATGTTTTTCCTGGCAGAGAAATCTGCTGCAGCAAGAACATGGAAGTTGTGCCTTCCTCAGTTTTCTGTTCTGAGCAGCGAATGAGCAGTGGGCAGCATTTGATAAAAACCGAGTCCTGGGCTCCATCTTACCAAAACAGCTGGAGGATCTGATCCATAAAACTGGAGTCACCTGCATATGCAACAGTAGCTCCAGGCCCTGCAGAAGAAACTGGAGACACAGACAACAGAAATTTGAACAGACTGATGGATGGGCTGACTTGCAGCTCTCGTGGTTTGGAAGGTGCCTTTATCTCAGTAATGTGAGATGAAAAATACCTGTGCCAGCGGCTGTTAATTTTTAGATATGTGAAGGAAATGGGTCTTCATGAAGCAAGCCTTGTGTGGTCTTAGGTGTTTGTTAAACTTCAGTGGGGCTCAATTTATAGAGTTAAGGCACACCTTGTCTCCTAGTCTTGGTCCTGGGATCCCCATGACCCAGGAAAGCCCCAGGTACTTGGCCCCCTTGACTGCTGTGTAAGAAAAGAGGGAATTGAATGCAGAAGGGGTACACGTGGGCAAGGGGAAATAGTTGATCCTGTTAGGTCATGAGTGGCAGCCAGGAAGAAGAGTTTAGAGATGGTCCAGCCTTACTGCAGTGTGCAGTGGTTACCCCTTGGGCGTGCATGTGCTGGGGAGAGCGTTCATGTCGGGCACATCCTGTTTGTCTTGCACTTGTTGGGAGCACACAACACCCTTCTCAGCAGGGAGCCTGCACATGTGCTCGTGCAGTGAGCCCGACCCACAGCTTTGGGTCATGCTGTACAGGGAAGAAAGAGGCTGCGCTGCCACCCAGCTCCCACACCACCTCCATTCCCAGAAAACAGAGCAATAGCTCACCACAGTGCTGCTGGTTTGGCCAGCCAAGTGCCACAAAGGAGCTCACCATGTGCCATGAAGTGCTTGCCACAGATGGAAAGTTCTTCCCCTAAACTCCTGGCTGTGCTTCTGAAGGCCACATCAGCTGTCCCATAAATATGCTTGTCATAATTACTAGTGCTTTTTTTCTCCTACTTTTATGCTGTTGGGCAGCTATAGGTGAGATTTTTTCCTTCCTTTCTTCAGAGCAATAGTTGGCTGCACAACTCTGCTCCTTTCCCAGAGGGGTACTCATAGCTTTCTATGGCCAAATGGGAAATTGAGCCCGAAAGGAGAAGGATCTGCGGGTCACTTGCCAGTAACGTGGCAAGCCTGGTGGGTTATCTTTAGTAAAGCAAGGTCTGAAAATGAAATCACCACTCCTGAGGGCTGTCTCTCTTCAGCCTCTCATTGCTGTAGCCTCATGGTCTGATGAGTTACTGTGTCTTCTTGACAACTGCTTTCCATAGCATTGGTCATTCTTGGCCTTAATAGCAGCAGTAAGCTCAGCTCAGTAACTGCCTGTGGCTTTCACTGGTCTGATGCCAATTTCAGAGTAGTTAATTTCACTAAAAAAAGACCTGATCATGCTGAATAATACAGCCATCAGATAGGAAAGAAGGGAACACACAATTACATTCTGTGTGTCTAACTTTGCTACTGGGATCTCGGCACAGGGACAAAACGTTCATTGGCATATGAACATTATGAAAGGCTCAGTTGTCCAGTACTTTACAGGTACGTTCCCCAGCTACTTACATGTTTGGGTTTACCTCAACATTGAAGGACTGGTAAGAGGTTTTTTGGTTTGGTTTTCTAGGCATGAAATCCAACAGATAAGAAAGGTCACAATTCAGAACTGATTTACAAGGTAACAGCTTCAAAAGCACCTGTGTAGAGCATGTTTTAACTTGATATTATGATGAAATTCCAAGAAAAGGAGGGTTTTTTTAAAGAAGGAGTTCACTTCGGTGGAAACAGGGAAGACTGCAGATACCCAAGCAGAGCAGGGAGTGACAGGAACAGCAGTGGGTATCAAGGCTGGCTTTACAGCTGGATCTGCTTTGGATGGGGCCAGGGGTGAATAAACAATAGGACGTAGAAACATCGGTTGGCGGGGACCTCTGGAGATCTGCAGGCCGACCTCCCACTCGCTGTGGGCTCTCAGCCAGCGCTGGGTCTGGTCAGCCAGCACTTTGTCCAGGAAAAGCCTCCAGGGATGACACATCCTCCCCAAGCACAAGGGCCTGAGGCAGACCGGAACAGGAGATGGCTGTCACCAGCCAGATCTGCTGCTCTCCAAGGCCTTCGGAGCCTGGCAGAGGGGATTCCGTGGCTGTTGTTCTTGGCATCAGAAGCCTCATTACCACCATCGAGCATTGTACCGTAGCTGCAGGAACGCAAGGAGAGACAGTGCCCAGCCAAAAGATCTTGAAAGAAAGTGGGTCTAAAGGGCTGTATGAAGGATTCTGAAGCTGTTGAGATGTTGGGGCAAGAACAACCTCGGCTCTTCCCCAGCCTTTGCCTGCCACTGAACGGAGCCGTGCACAGCCAGAACAGAAGTCTCACCTAAATGAGCCCTTTTCAGAAAATGTGTGCCCACAAAGCCATAGATGAAAGAGGGGACTGCCAGAGGCCAGATGCCTTGTCACAGATGGAAGTGCCAGATAAATTGCCAGATAACAGTGGCAGAGCACTGTTAAGGATGACGATGGTCTGCTGCGAGCCACGTGGGACACCTGCAGCACATCACTGGTGAGTGTAATAATGCCTTTTCAATATCCACCTTCTCAATGTGTGCCTTTTTCCCACTGTGCACTAGGACTGTAACACTGACACGTCTCACAGCTCTGCCCCCCAAATGCTTAATTCTGGAGGAATTATTTAAATAAAAGTACCTCCCAGAAGAAAGTTGTCTTTCCATTCCCAGGGATGGGGTGGGGACAGGCCATTTCCCTCAGGGAACTCTATTTGCGTTGCTGAAGACCAAGTCACTGCGCAGAAAGAGGCAAATGCAAATCCACAGTGGGTTTTTTTCCCCAAAGAAAACACTTCTCATAGGAAAATATTGGTTTGACAAAATGGAAATATTTTGGGGGAACTTACCAGTGCATTCACAATCATATATCCAAAAAATGATAAAAATACTTTGTTTCCAAAGAAATCTAAGCAAAAAAATGTTATAAAAAGGCCAAGGGCTTATATTGTATATAACACATTATATTCAAAATCATAAACATTAAAATAAACTGCTGTTACTATGTCATTTTGAAGTTTCCAGAACAGATTTTGGAAATAAAGTTTCTTGGAAATTTCCAACTGTGCATTCTAATTTAGGCCCAAAGGATTTTTTTTTTAACATTCAATTTCCCACACAGCAGGACCTGCCAACTTAAACTAGCTCTAAAAATAACAAAAGAGGTCAAACAAATCCAACTAATATCTGAACCTAAAATTAACTTAATTGACAACCTCATCTCTCATGTAACTCTGATGTCATCAATCTTCTTGTCCTCTTTTTGCATTTAATGCATATTCCAGCCAGGGCTAGGAGGGGGAATCACGGCAGGAGCAGTACTGAGGTTGTGATGCACTGGGCTGGTGCCTGTACCATCTTTGGTGGGGGCAGTGGGTGTCACGTGCTGAGGGACAGACCGTGAGACAAGCAAAGCCTTATTTACCCAGACCCGTCGCTGAGGGATTGACGCCACTGCACACAACAGTTTTCTTTACTTCACTGAAATGCTGTGGTTTGCTGATTTGTAAGTATTCTTTTCTTCTGTGATGAAGTCAGGGCAGCAGCAGTCACTGGAACTGGTGTCCCAAGTGGCTGCACGTTTGCAGCAACGCAGATTGTTTCGCTGCTGTTGTTCTCAAAATGAGCCATAGCCCAGGTGTGCTTTGCGTCTTTCCCAGTGCGAGGTTGTGTAGATGACAAGACATAGTAATGTGGAAGCATTTCAGGGTTGACAGTCTTGGGTCATTTAAGCTGAGGCCACGAGCAGAGCAGCAGGAGCAAGCATGTTGTAAGGCCATGACTTCTGTTTGGGCCACACCTGTTATGACAGAAGTTGACCAGGGAGCAACCACTGCTCCTGAAGGCAAGTGGTACCCACGGGTTTGTGCCCACACTGGCTGGGACTAGTGTCCCATCCCCCAGGGTAGTTTTTGTGTCCCTACTAGTTGGGACAGCCTAATGCAGGGCAGTGAGCAGCTCAGCAGTGGGGACTGTCACAGCCCAGGAGATTTGTCATCTCACCACTACAGGAGGACACAATATGGGACGTGCAGCCACCCATAG
Organism: Myiozetetes cayanensis; assembly: GCF_022539395.1. NCBI lineage: Eukaryota > Metazoa > Chordata > Aves > Passeriformes > Tyrannidae > Myiozetetes > Myiozetetes cayanensis. The sequence goes on along the minus strand of NW_026087742.1, from coordinate 43,700,310 downwards.
GTGATAGCCAAGCCTGTGTCTCTACTGTCACAGCTAAGCACAGCACATCAGGTGCCTGGCAGATGTCAGGCTGAGCACAGCACGTGATGCCCACAGGAAAAAATATTCTGGGATGCCTCCATATTTCATATCCTCCCAAAATGGTGCTGTTTGATGGAGGGGCCTTCTTTGACTAAAATCAAATGGTGTTGTTTGACTGAAATCAAGTTACACACAGGTGTGACAATGGAGACCAATCCCTTCCTTCTGTAGCTCCCTAGCCACAGCCAACTCCATATTCCCAGCAGCCTTGCACTTGGCCCTGGTAATTAATACAGCCATGACCTTGAAGCTTATTACTGAAAGTCACAGTGAAATGAAGAAATTCAGGCAGGCTGGAGGTCGGAGGCAACCTACCAGAGGCAGTCTGCTGAGCGACCGTGATGGCAGTGCCTCTCTGCAGTGCTTTGCTCTTGTGTTTGGCCTCTATTAAATTAAGCCTACTGCAAGATCTCCTGCACAGGGTGAGAAAATTGGTGGCAAGCTGCAAAATTCTAATTGCTTGGTGTGGTGATAGCTTGGAGGGTTTGTTAACAGCTGTTTTGGGAATCAGCTGATTTAATAAGTGGTTTTGCCAAAGCAGAATAGATTGCTTCCAGCACATTCCTGCTTTCGTTCCTGCTCTACCTTAGCTGTAAGACACCTTCAAGTGACCTTACACTGCCTGGTCTGAGTTCAGCACAGGAGGTTGGACTAGAGACCTGCAGGGCTCCTTCCAGCCTGGGTGAATCTGGGGCTCTGGGCCAAGGATGGCAAGGAGCTGCTTGCAGGCTCCCCTGGCCAGAGGGTGAAAGCCTCAGCAGCAGAAAAAAAAAGGACCAGTAAATAAGATGGAAAGTAGTTTATCTGGAAGCCAAAATCCCCTTTTCTAACAGCTGAGAACCAGCAGGGAAAACGAAGCATGGCTGTAACCAGCAAGAAAAAGAAAAAAGTGCTAATTAGTGGGCTTAGGAATAACTTTGTGGTTCCCTGATAAGGCCAAGTCATGGTGCAGCACAGACAGGCCAACCCCAGTGACAGCAGCTGGAGCTCAAGGGGCAGGGAGGAAACTTTCCAAAATACATTGCAGATCTCGGTGTTTGTCTGCGCTTTAGTAATACATTGAAATTCACTTTGCAGCTCAGTAACTGACTTAAATTACATGATTAACATCCTCACTCTTACATAAAGTGTCCTCGTCCCTTTATTATGAATTTAAATGTTACTTTGCATTTTCTGAGTGTCAACATGCATAATCAAGCTTGACTTCCTTTTGAGAAATATCAATAAAATAACAGCTTCTACTGTCAGGCTCTGGCACAATTCCCAGTCATTGAGCTACTTGAAACAACATTTGTCACTGCTAAGAACCATTTCTAACACAAAATACGCCATAGAAGTTTAACTGCTGCCCTCTTTTGGGTAGGATAATTACTGCTCGTGTCTGTGGAGGTACTCTGCCACCAACAGATACTGAATTATCTCAGCGTTGGGAGCACAGTGGTGGAATGGTTTTCTACACAGCGTAATATCCTTGAGTGCCCCAAATTCCACATGCTGTTTGTACTTTCCTTTACAATTAACAGTGTCTTGCCTATGAAGGATTTATTTAGTCAGGTTTCTTTGCCCCCCTGTTCTTCCTCTGTGGTTCCTGCGGGCACTGAACAACTCTGTGCTGCAGGACACCCTAGATCACAAATTCAGATTGTAGACATGAGTTTTAGTTGCTTACAGAATACCAGGGAGAATAGGGTAGGTTTATCCAGTCTCTGTAGCCTGATTTTCAGATGGTTTTCTCTTGCGCTGGGAAGCCCAGAGTTAATATGTACTTACATTAACACGAACATATTGTGCTCCTATTAAGATTCTTTCCCCTAGTGTCTGTATTTATTTTTAAAGTGAGTAACAGCAGTTAAGTGGTCACAAGGGGGATACCAGAATCTGTCAGAACAGATACTGGTAAATGTCCCAAGACAAAAGCAGTAGAAAAGAGTAGAAATGTGGAGGCAGAAAAGGATGTTTGAAGCCCAGGGAAAAGACATGAAAGAACACCTGTGCCTTTACAAATCAGCTTCTAGTTTATTTTTAAGTCCTGTGATATGAGTCAAAGGTGAAACATTCCCTTTGTGTTCCTGCACAGGCAGCTATAGCTGATCAGTGAGAGGAAGAAAGAGGTGACCAGTATGGAATCAGTGATTTTTTTGGGAAAACACCTGTGCATGGGTGGCATGCTTCCCTTCCTCATCACACTTGCTTTCAGTAGAGAAAAAGTGAAACAAGGGAGGTGCAGGTTCAGAAAAACGTGATGTTCTGTGATCCTGCTGCCTGCCTTTGCCTTTGGCTTCACTTTTAGCACTGAGACTAAGCAGAGGAGATGCAAAGGCTTGTTCCTAGGATTACTCTCCCTTCCCAGTCATGGCTTTCCCTAACAGACTCTTGAGCAGCGTGTTGAAAGACGGATGTCTCATGTGTTGAATCTATGAAAGAAGTTGAAATACAGTTCCTAAAAGGTGCTTACATGTATCTGATTTCTTATTTGCCTCTCCCTCATTTAGACAGCTCTGGCAACTTTTCACTTGCTGCACAGATGCCACAAACTGCCCCCCCCCCCAAGTCCAAATCCCATGGGATCCCTGAATTCATGGGACAGAGATACTCAAACACCAAACCTTGCCCCACTCCTTACAAGCTGAAGGTCCTTATTCAAGCCGATGCCAGACTGGCACAAAACAAGATTCTCAACGTAGACAAAGGAGTGCTTACTTGACCAGGAGAGCCCATTTTGTTGGACACATTCTGGGTATCTCCAAGGAAAAGGGTAGCTAATTGTACCTTGCTCACTGGAGTACTGAAGTGAGGTGTAGGAGGAAGTTTCTGCTTCAGAGCAAAATTTTTCAAATTCTTTGTTCCATATCTGAAGGCAGATGCTACTCGATAACCTATATAAATTCATATGGGTTTTCTGCAAGAGATTCTTTTTGGTAAGTGCAAGTATTCATCTCCTAAAGGAATGTCTTATTAACTGGAAACAAGAGTTCATCCTTCGCTAGCTTGATATCGCTATTTATGTAAAATAAAACATCTTTAACAAGTGAAAACAAGAAACCTTCCACAATATGAGAGCCAGTGGTCTGATGAGATGGACTGTCACAAGAGGGGTAAGAGAAACTTCTGGCTCCAGGAGATCAGAAGTTCAACATGAGCCCCCTCCCACCTCCAACCATGAGGCCACTGACTATGCTCAAGCGAAAGCAGCTTCCCAGTTGTTCACAGGTGTTAAAGCTGGGCTTTGGGTGACAGAAGTGTTGGGTTTTTTCTCTAGACCAGACTTGGCTCTCTTAAGTGGTTCCTTTAACAAAGGGCTGTACTTATTTTAAGATTCTAATAAGATACCCCGCTCACCCTAAGAATTATTTATGGGACCTGGCTGTGTAATTTAAGGGTATATAAAATAGGTGACACCATAAGTTCAGGCACTGATATCCCTTTTGTTGCTCTACTCTTGGTGATCATTAAGGCTGAGGTCTGGATGTCCTCAGCAACTGCTGATGCTAATGAGAGCTGAGAGCACCCCATGAATTTAATAGATTAAGTGCTAACCTTAATAACTGCTGATCTCAACGTTCCCACTCCAGCAGCCAAGGAGAGGAAAAATGCTCTGGAAATTTAATTTAATCTCTCAGCAGGAGTATCCTGTGTGGGGCTCATCCCTATTGCTGAACTGTCTCCTCACAGAACCCCTCAGCCACCACCTTTGAGGGACATGCTGATACAGTGTTAAAATCTCATTTCTAAACCTGATTGCTTTAGGTATTGTCCAGTTTTCACATAACTACAACCAAGTTAACTGTGTAAAAAATTCATATTCATGATGACTGTCCCTCATGAAGTGGACAGCAAGACTGACTTGACGTTTAGTTACTGTGGAGCCCAAGGGTTTAATACTTCAGGAAAACATTTGTTTCTCATACAGTCATTTAAAAATGGTCCATCATGAGATGCCACTAGATTCAAAAGAATAATTTGAGCCAACCCCAACCTTTCTATGTTACTGATAATATTTTAGGAACCCAAAAATGAACACGACCGTTTCCAGTAAGCACCTACTGGCTTGTCAACACAGCTGGGTGACAGTCTGGCCCCAGTCACAGGCTGAGCTGGCCTCTAAAGACAAATGGAGTTTACCTTTTTGAGGTAGATTTTAGAAAGTTCTCACGGTTTAAATTGAATTGTCTGGTAGTTTTAAAAATGGTGTCCAAGAATACTTTTTAAAATAAATTCCATATTTATGACAACTCCATAGAAATGTTAAAACAAGACTATAATAAATGTGCTAAATGCAGGCTACCACAGTCAGATCATCATCCTCATGCCAGTACAGAGCATGGCAGGCTGTTGTACAGCCAGTCAAGGAAGTGAAAACGCTGGTGCCAGACCTGAATAACTTTGGAAGCTGTGATGGAGATGCTCCACTGCTGCATATTTTGGCCAATGTGCAAGGGCATGTGCAGCTTGGTGTCCTTTGAAGCAGAGCCAAGATAACTGTCACATCAAAAAGTGCTTAAAACAAAATTACACCATGTCGTAACCAGGAGTAAACTGACTGTCCTGAAATTTTCCAAATATTAAATCCACTAAGATGAGTTTTTTATTTTCTTGATTTATACCAGCAAAGCCAAAAATTTGAACTACATTATGTCTTACTCACATATTGTTCTCACTGTAGGCTTAATTAATATTGGTGTCTAACAAGTGGCACTTACCTATCTGATTTTTAATACTCAGTTTTCAGAAAAGCACCTATTCACAGAGTTAACTATAAGGTAATCCTCTGCTTCAAATAACTGGTGACAGCAGAATATTTGAAGAATAGTTCCAGAACAAAGGGGGAAAAAAACAAACAAAAAAAAAAAGAAGGAAAAAAACCACATAGAAAGGTCATGGTTTCATGCCAGAGAAAATAGATGAATCACTGTGTTACTCTGGGGACTACTATTGCTTGATGGGTCAGCCTTACCCTGGTTTTTCCCACTCTGGGTCCCAGTTTAGAGGTGATTGTCCCCCACCAATTCCCTTTCCATCCATGGTCATGTAATAGGACAGATTGATAATGGGGAGTAGGTCAACTGCATCAAATGAGGAGTGTGTACAGGACCATTGCTCAGCTCAGACAGAGGAGATAAATTTTCTTTTGCCTCTAGTTGTGCTAGACCAGCTGTTCTGCCTCTGTCCACCATTGCAAATACATAGCACCCCTGAAGCAGGTGCAGCAATGCCTTAGTTGGAAAGAAAACATGAGGAAAGGAAGGATAGGATTCAAACATAGGCAGCTGGTGTTGTCTTGAGCAGCCTCAGGTAGTCCATGGACAAGTTTATTAGCAGTGTCTTGACTAACTTAAACAGGTCATAGAGGCTGAACTGTGCTGTGGTTTCTAGAAGAGATTCCTCCAGCTGAGGATCCTGCCCCTGGGATCCCACCTGTCTCCCAAACAGTGTCACGGTGTTTCACGAGAAGTTGCCTCCAGCAACGACAGCTGTTGAAAGGATCTCTCTGGTGCTCCTCATGCTCCATCCTTCCTCTCACTGCTGGCTCTTGCCATTTTACACCCTCACATGGTGCAGCTGCCGTCTCTCTGAACACCCTCTGTGACAGCGGTGGCCGGTCCACTGTTTCATGAGCACTGTCTGTCACCAAAATATTCAGACTAGAGAAACTAGATGCAATCCCTCTAAATAAACCAGGATGCAGTTGCAAGAGCGGCTAAAAAGAAATAGAATTGCCTGTTCTCAAACAAAAGTTAATGCAGTTGCCATCATTATTCCATGATTTCAACAGCACTGAGAAAAGATGACTGATACAAATAGCTATGTTGGAGTTGGTACATCAGCCTCCAGTGCATTTCCTGACAATTTGGTAATAACCACTTCCTGGCTAATAAACACAGTCTCAGAGTTTATTTGCCTTAATCACCTTGGCCTTCCGCTTCAGAGTTCATCCAGCCAAAAACAATGCTCTTGCATTTCTTCTTTTTTTGTTTGGGTTTTTTTTTTTTCAGACACATCCTGATGTCATAACTACAGCTAGCAAAGGAACAGGACGGAGGACACTGCACTGCTGGATCTCAGCAAAGAGAGAGTGGTGATGCTAGTGGCATTGCTTGAACTGTTGAAATGTTCCTCTCTTGGATCCTTGCAGACCTGCTACTGACTATCGTGTTGTGTTTCTTCTGATTTTTCAACATATGAGCATCAATACACATTTTACTTTGATTACTCTGATGGGGTTATTTCTAAATGCAGTTGCTGACAGTAAGTTATATCTATGGTAGCAAATAAAGCAAGTTCTGTACCAACAGCTTTGAAGAACGGAGGGGCTGAAAACAGCAGCCATAGAACAAAGCAAACAGTCTTAACCTGACTCCTGTCACACTCATTGTCCCAAGATCCCAACAGAAACTTGATTCAACATTTTGTACAATATGTGCAAGTCCTTTGAATGCCCAATAGAAACAGATCAAATCTAACTCAGTGTAACACCTTCTTGTTACACATGTGGCATTTGTCCCTCCTTTATCCATACAAAAAGTCCTGTCTGGGTGATACCATTTTCTGGTAAGACAAGGTAAAGGACAATTTCAGTCGGCATTTCTGTGCACAAAACAGCATTTCCAAGCCTTAGAAATGTCTTGTTTCACTGCATTTTACTGTGACACCCTGAAAACTTGACCCCTCTGACCCACTGAGCAATTGGAGTCTGAGGAAAACCATCCTCTTGAGTAAATAATCAATAATACTCTCTTTGAGGCTAACAGAACTGTTTATCTCAGTTGTTCAAGTCATTTAGGCAAGACTGTTTACTCTGATGCTCACTTTCAAATGAAACATTATGTAGAACTATTGAAAAATGTGCTGGCAGATACTACAGCTAAGAATAACATGAAGCAGGTGATTTGCACAGGGAAAACTTCTGCTTATGGAGATGAGTAATACAACAAGTGATCTTGCTTTCTGAAGTTAAAATCCTAATTGGGAATATTTTTCTTATGGCAAATTATCAATAAATTATCAATTTGCTATTTAAAGTTTTAAAATAAATTGTCACAGCATTTACAAATGATGTGTACAGACTGATTATAAATTAGGATTTCTGCCTTCATTTTGCCAAAGCAGGACCCTTGCCCAATATTTCTGATTGCATAGGATAATTAATCTCAGTATTTAAATTTTACATTGGTTGTTTGCTCACTAAGGTTTGGTTGGGTTTTTTTTAAATTTAAGCTGGCTTTAAAAGTGTATGTTTTTCATACAGTAAATTAATATAGTAAATTTATAATGAAGCATACTCCTAAAGGTAATGCCCCCCAAATCCCCAAGCCAAACCAAATTCAAGCCCTGAGAAGTAAGAGTGATTCTGTCAATTTTTAAAATATGTAACATACAAATTGTGTTCTCCATTATAAGATTGTTATTGTTCATTCTTCAATGGGTATTTCTCTGGGAGGCCTTCTAATTAGGCTGCTGGGCTACCAAAGCTGTGATGCGGCAATCAGCAACTGTACTGTCTGAATACGTACGTGCTCGGTGCTCTTTCTATCCATACTGCACTGACTTTGCAGCTCCATGTCACCCTCTTCCCAAGTCAGGGGTTTGTGGGACCATGGGACCTTCCAGATTGGGGAATGGAAATTCTTGCTGAAAAAACAAACCAGGAAATATGTTAGGTAATTTTTTTGTGTGTGTTTTTTTTTTTTTTAGGAAAGCTGCTCAGCATGGGTCAGTGGGCAGCCCCTCACAAATGCTTGTGCCAGAACAGTGCCAGAGGCAGCGGAGAGGAAGCAACAGCTCCACATGTTGCCTGTTGAATTTGCGTAGGTGAGGATTGCACATCTAATGATGAGCTGCTGCTCACTGCCCCTGCCCTGTGCCCTTTGGCTGTGCTGGTGTAACTGGTCAGCAAACTGAGAGCAGAGAGCTTAGGTCAAAAAATAACACAGTGAAACAGTGCCTGTTAATTTTAGCTGAATTGATTTTCTGAACCACTTTAGTGCATGGTGACAGGGACAGTCATGCTGGCACAGTGAAGGAGCACAAGGAAGTGAGGGGGCTGGAAGGATAGTGTCAGGATGGGTGGGGTTGGGACTGCCAGAATTGTTCTTCTTGCTGAGAACTGTCGGTGTAACCGTTCTGAGACTAGCTCTGTCACTGCAGGGAAATCCATTACTACAGGCTGGCCTGTCACAAGTCATCAGTCTCCACGTTACTGTTTTTCTTTTGCGAGAGATCGCACATTGATTTCAGGTCATCAGCTTTCACCTCTAATCCTGTCCTGTGCACAGACTTCCGTGGGAATTGCACCTGGAATACACCCTGAGGTTTTGCACCAGTGAGACCAGGAGCTCACACAGAAAAGAGATTGTTTCACAAATTCAACATTATGGTTTTCTTTATTCATAAAAATGTTTGCAAACAACTGCAGTTTTAACAGGCCTAGTTTGGGAAGCTGTGTTAGCAGCAAGTTTTAGCTGTTTCCTACAATTATTCCTTTGAAAAGTTAATACTGAAGGCTGCTTATCTCAGAGATATAATGCCTTCTATCATAATGTAATATTTCAATTTCTAAAAGGCAACCAAATTATTATGTATTTGGTTTTCTGGTCGATGCAAATGTAATCACAAAATAAAATTACCGTGTGACTGAATAAACCAAAGCCTTTATCTGAAGAAACAAATGAATACAACTTACTTCAACTGAATTTATCTGAATAATAGTGTGAACGTAACTTCAGTGACAACACGGTACATGGACAACTGATAACAAAATCATTGTTGAGATCCTTTTTAATATGCATTCCTTTCATATTCTGCTAACTGGGAAAGAAGAGAGGGAAGTTATGACAAGAGAAAGCTATGATGGCCTCAAGGAGGTAAAGCACATTATGACAGTGCTTTGGCTTATAAAATCTTCATATCTGCTCAAAGTACAGCCATTAGTGAATCTATCTCCTAAATCAGTTGTAAGGGTTAAGGGGCTGGCCATGATTATGCTTGCTTTGTAAAATAGTTCTATGGTGAAAATCATAGACCAGTAAACCTTTTATGTGTATTTGACAAATTTGTTGAAATGATACTTAAAGAGAGAAGGCAAAAATGCCTAGAAAATCATGCCGTGCTATGCTAATGTTCAGCTAACATGCTTTCTGTATAAGACAATCATGTTTCAGCAATATCACAGCTTTACTTAAAAATCGTGATAAAATGATGGAAAAAAGGAGAAGTAATTTACATTTATTTAGGCTTTCAGAAGACTACTTAAGAAATTAAGTGGCCCAGAAATGAGAATTCAAAGAGTATAATAAAAAAGAACTGGTTAAAAATACAAAAACCTAAAAGACATTTATGCTGCCACTGATAAAAATTAGGAACAGGTGTTTCAAGGTTGTGTATTAATTTCATTATTGTTTAAGATATCACTATCTGGAAGAGGAAATATTAGATAAAAAATCTGCAGATTTTACAAGTAAATTAATTATTTAAAAACCCAAATAGGCATAGGCCACGGTACTTCAGAGAGATTTGCTATGAATATTTGAATGGACAACATTCTAGCAAATGAAAATTCAATAGTGACAAACACAATTTAATAAACACCGGAGGAAAAAAAAAAAAGTAAATTTCCCAGACACCTTCAATGGGTCTAAATTAATTTGATCAGCTCAAGAAAAGTACCTGTGCATGAACATAGGCAGCTTCTTGAATTCTTCTGGCAAACATGCAGCATAGCCATGAAAGCATGTGAAATGTTACAGTGGTCAGGGAATACACAGTAACACTGAACAAATTTGTGGAGATTCTCTACGTGGCACCTTTTGCCCAGTTTTGTATCTCCCAGAACCAGAACACCAAGTCTGGGGACCAAACGGGAACCCAATCTGGGAAAAACAGCTTGAAAGATTTATCCCCTAGTTCCCCCATGCTCATACTAGAGGTTGTGCAGCAGTAAAAGGATTTGCTGACCAGTTTCTTCAACTAAGGTTACAGGGTTGGCCACCAAGGTACCCATTTGCTACCCTGTCAGACCTCAAACCAGAGAAAGCAGAGCAGGGTCAGGGACCTCAGCTGCTGACAGGGAGGCTGGCTGGGGGTCTCTAGAATTCCTTCTGGGAAGGGCTGTGTAAATAAATAGGAGGTGAGCACATACATGGGATGGGGGTATAATTCAAAATTTGTATACCACTGCTTGAGACTTCCAAGATCCACCTGCAAGATGGAGAATTCCTCTTCCTTATTTATGATAAGGATTAGGAATTTCTTTATAGTTATTTCTATTAATTGCCCTATGCAGAATTGAATCTGGTATTAAGAAAATCTGTGCTGAAGTCCCTGAGGGGCTGCTGCTGAAAAACAGAGATGGTATTTCTGTCACACAGACTGCATTGGAGGGGCGTGTTGAGGGGTGGAAAGCCTATAAATAGATCCAATTTTAATGCCTTTATAAATGGTTTGAGAACAAGAAGTAGAACACACTAATGAAATCTACAAATAGTATTCAGGCACATTCGGTAAAAGATTATTAACAGTACCGTAAAAGGAAAAACTAAATTACTTTGATACTAACAGCTTATGCATGGCTGCACATGACTCTGCAGTGTGAGGGGCTTAAACTTGGAACTCTAAGGCACTTCTGATTTATCATCTTCCCGTCATAGATGACAGACAACACTTTTTTTTTTTTTTTTTTCCAGGTTGACTTCATTAGGTTGTCATAGTTCTGGTCATACCAACTATCTGCACGAACAATATTAATCTCTGATAAGGCTACCAAAAGGTCTGGGCTATATGGTATAACTGGAGCTGATAAAGGCTCTTTCTGATGTCTCAGCACACCAGGAAAATAAATACTAATTTTTTCAATAAAATGGTCAAATCCATGTGAGGCCAACAAGAAGAGTTCATTCCTAACAGTGCAGTGCTGTGGTGTGTTGCAGGAGACAGGAGGGAGGTGCAAATTCAAGGCAAGACTTTTCACTGGTTCAAAACCAGGGTGTCAATAGTTATTCCCACTGGAAACTCAGCAGGTAAGCACGATGCCCACAGCTCAGAGGATGAACCAAGTTGCAAGTATTCCATGGAATGTCTGTAGCCAGGAGGAAAATTTTGGGGCAAAAGTTCCCAGCTTGTGTCAGACCTGCTAAAGGAAAAACCTCCAAAGTAGTATGACAGTGTAGTACAAGTAAAACAGATGTGTCTGTGTGTTGTTAAAGCTACGTAGGCTTCCTTGGCACCTTCATCTGTGAGCTACCACAAATATTTCTACCTGTCAGCTTCTCCAGACCCCAATCTTTTGACCCCTATGTAACACATGGGCGATTCACACATCCAGATGAGGCCCACAGATCCCCTAGTATTAAGACAATAAGTCTTACCTAAGGGTCTTGCTGAGGACTTCCACTTAGGTCCTTCCTTTTTATGCAGAATCAGTGACAACTTGATTGTGACTTGTAAGCTACTGAGAGGAATGAAAAGTCATTTCCTAAGCAAACGGCCTTGGGAATAAACTATTAGGAGTAGGAAGCCCTTTGCAGGCATCTTTAGAGCAGGGTCAGAGCAGAACAATTTCAGAGGAGAGACTAAAGCACCTATGCTAATCAAAAGTGACTCAATCTTGAGTGAATGACACTTATATGAAACAAGTAAGTGTCTACAGACAGTGGCCTAAAATAACACTGGTGCTGCATTGATCCCTTTTGGGTTGGCAAGTTTGCCTTGACAACAGTCTTGAGATGAAAGAGGCAGTAAGCTGGCAGTCTGAGTTGGCATTTGTGTGCTTGAACATAGATATCTGCTGCATGAAGATCTTTAAGTGTTATAGACAAGACGAAACAGGCTAGCTTAAGCTATCATCCTACCATCTAGTGTACCAGTAAAGTGTTCCTGAATACCCCAGAAGACCTTTGCAGAGGTAGTGCAGAAGCTGTGTGAGGAAAACCACATATGATTTACAAATAGTTTAAGTTATTGCTGATAAACTTCCAAGTGTGAATCACAAGCAACATGTTCTGGTCAACCAGTCCTAAATCCTAGAGACAACTCTGAAGGTCAAAATAGTAAACTTAGTGACCGTTATGTTCAACTCCCCCTTTCTTGGCACACTGCAGTGCCAAACAACACCGTGGTTGCTAGAAAAGCAATCAGGAAGAAACTGAATGTAAGCAGATACAAAAACAAATACAGCAGATTTCCTGTACAACAACTAATGCGCTCACTTGTTTTAAACAATGCTTAAGCTCCTACTATTATACCTTCAAATACAGGAGCAAATGTCACAAGATGCCAGAAGTCTAGATCTAGTAACACTGTCTACCCAACTAGTGTTTTTTTTCCTCTACTGACATTTTGCCTGCCTGGTGTCAATCTACCCCAATGTAAGGCATTGCTTGTGAAAAGCCAGTTTAAGTGAGAGGTATGTGCCTCAATTCTTAGGTGGAATATTAGTTTAATAAACACTGAGTGTGACTCAAGACACCTGCGTGTCTGACATCCTCCTGAATTCCCCTTCTGCAGGCTGCTGTTGTGGCAACTCGACAGCTGTTCTGGGTGTGCCGTGGCTGCTCCCAGACACTGTCACTGTTCACTGCTCTGACAGTGTCACAATCCCTGCACACACACAACTACACAACATACCAACTCTCTATAACCTCATGCTTATCCCCTGCATCTCAGTCTGTGGAAGACTGGTTAATATAGTTTGTACCTTCCATCCAGTAAGACTCAGTCTTACAACAGGGAAGCTGTTCACCTAAATACCTAATATTTTACCTCTTCCCAGTTAAACACACTTATGACACACTGTATTCCCAAACTCCATTCTTAACAAAACTGAGAACTTGAAATTAATTACTTGAATGACTTTGCAACAGCTTTGCAACGTTGTGTACTGTTGCTTTGTAAGAAATAAACTGAAGAGCAAACATTTACTTCTGAGTGCGAACAATCCAAAAGGACTCTTCTTCAGATGACAAATAAGTACTTCCATGAACCTCTCATTGTCTTTATGTGCAGTTTCAGTACTTCAGTTCTGCTGCAAATAGACCCCAGAAATCAAGACCCATAAAATTAGACACAGCAAAAATATGACCCATGGTTTAAACCCCTCACCAGAGCAATGCAAGAATGGGCAAGCAAAGACAGGTACTCTCCCAGAATTCTTAGAATCTGCTTAATCATTTTCATTTATCCTGCTCTTCCTCAACAGCAAAGGTAAGGTTCCTCCTATGGACAAGCTCTTTCTCTCACAGACCTTTGATTTAGAGTTGGATCTTAATTTATGCATGAAAAAGACTTTGGAGAATAACAGAAGAGAACCATTCTCTGCATAGACTCTGCTATGGTCTAGTTGTCAAGGTGGTGATTGGTCAGGGGTTGGACTTGATGAACTTGGAGGTCTTTTCCAACCTAAATGATTCTGTAGTTCTGAAGGATAGCAGGTGTAAGGGAAAAATGGATGGGGACTGCAGAGACTGCAGCCAGAAGCAAAAGCTGTGAGGAGCTGGGGCATGCTCTGGAGGATGAGGCTTGTGCAGTGCAGTCATGTGTGAGAGCCTTGAGAGAAAGGATTGTTCCAAGATCCTACGTGAACTGTCACTGACAAATTGTTATTCAGAAGGGAAATCTGCAGGCTGAATTTGCTTTATCAAATCAAATACTTATAAGTCTTATCAGCTTATTATTTTAAATATGGCCAAACACAAACTGATTATCAGGTATGGAAAGAGATGCTTTCCAATCAAAATTTTGCTCTTTCTCAAACTTCAAATCCATTTAAAAAAGAAAAAAAAAGTTGCTTGATTTTTCCCTAGTTATGTTCTCAGAAGCTAATACCATTTTAGCACAAGCATACATATTCCTTAAGTTTGTAATAATTACCTTGCAGAGAAAACTGTATTCCCAAAATTTTAAATTTTGCCGAAATTGAAAGGCAATGGAGAACTGGGTTCATAACAGGAAGCACTGACCAACAGCACAGGCCAGCGCTACCAAACTTGCTTATAATAATTTTGGCAGAAGCTTTTCCTCAAGAGGGGAATAGTGACTTAATGTGCCCAGGTAACTTGACTGAGGTCATTTGTATGGAAATCTAGCCAGGTTGTCTAAAGGAATTAATCAGAATGGTTTGAAGTGTCTAGCAGGAGATCTGTGTCACTGGAGATGAGCATCACAGACTATCACAACTGGAAGAGCTAGTACTGGAACCACTACTCTGAGCAGATCTCTGCTAGGTGCTGATGAAAATCCAGCAATAAATCAGGAAGTATTGCAGGAATTTATTGCAGAATTTATTTTCAATTTCTTTACAGAATTTATTACAGGAATTGCTGCAGAAATCCAGCCAGCAAAGGTAGGCGTTAGGAAAAAAGTGCCCAGGAAAAGAAGAAAACTGGACATCCTGGCCAGAGAAATGAGGTCTACTGAAAATGTAAGTTCAGGCTATGTGGAAAGAGATCTCTTAAACACAGTTGGAAAACAATCTTAGGAACACCAGGAAATCAAACATAGAAAATAAATCAAGATGCATGTCCTGATGAGAGGATGGTTTCTAAAGCTCCTACCCAACTAGTGATGAAAGATTAATTCCTCCCAAGCTTGCCACTTACATGCTTGCAATCGTCATTGCACTTTCATACATGTGATCCACTTCCCTACTGACTTTGATTTCCTTACTTCATCTCAGTCACTTCTATTTCCTTTCTCTAGACTTTGTCAGATGCTCCTGACTACAACAGATCTTTCCTAGTTTTATTGTATGCATGCATAGGACTGATTACATATTTAAAACAAAACCAAAAAAACCCAAGTCACAACTGTTTTACTACCAACTGTGAATTCATTTTCCTTAACATTTTATTCTTTAGGCAAAACTAGCTGTAGTTGGCTGTTATCAGATGGGGGAGAAAGCAAGCTAGAGGAGGACTGCTAGAGCTGGAAGCACAGGCTCCACTACCAACAACACTCTTTTGGCAACAAGTCCAAAAGCTTAGAACTATTTTAAGAGTATTAACACCACAAATGAGGGAAGTGTGAAGGAAGAATTTGATGCATCTTTTTTAGCCAACAGCAGAAATAGCTTCAGCATTCACTCTGACAAGATAAATGAACAATCAGCTTTTCTAAGACTAGCCAAGAGAACATTAAGATTGTAATACAGCTGACAGAAAATATGACTACTTGAACATGTTCATTTTTACTGAAGATTACTCCACTCAATCCTTTCACTGAAAATGAGGGCAAGATACACCTGATGATGACATGGCAAAATGCATGATTTCATCCGCACGTGTCATATCACTTGTAAAAGAGGAGTGGATTTAATGAACATGCTGAAGTGTGCTCAAATAGACAAACTTCAGGGGAGAGGGGAAAGATACAGATGGATCAAAACACTATGCCTATTCAGGGAACTGATGGATGGATCCTGTGGGTCATACCTTACCTAAAATGGAATAACCACTGCAGCAGTACAGACTGAACACTCACTGAAAAAGGAATCTGGAGCTCCCAGTGGACTATGTCAAGGACATCATGAGCAGGGTCACTGCAAGAGAGTGGATAAGCTGGGAACTGAAGTTGACCACAGGACAGGTAAGGCAGTGCCCTCACCAACCTGGGTGCAGTTCCATAGAATTTGGGTCAGGTTGAGGTGGTGATAGTCTTGAGAGTCCAAGACAAGGTGAGATGAGTCATGTCCAGAGTCCAGACAGAAAGTCCAGCCAGGAACAGCACACGACAGAGTCAGAGAAAAGGTCCATGCAGGAGAAAGGGTTGGAGGCAAGGCTATATATTACACAGGTCCATCTGTGTAATATACAGGAAGGCCAACTGATAAGCCAAGGCAACAGGAGACAGGACTTGGCACAGGCAAACCTACAGTACTGCACATGCTAAAGTCTCAAGTGAGGGTGTCAGGGCAATTAAGGCCCAGCCATGCACTTTACTTTGTCCTGACAGTTACCAAGCTAAGCACAGGTAAGCAGGGTGCCACAGTGATGAGCAAGGCTACCTTTATAAAGACATTCTAGGTTGTTTTTACAGGCATGAAGCCAGTAGATCAAAAGAATTATTAGTCCTCTTTACTCAGAACTTGTTAGATCACGCCTGCGAAACCACATCACACTCTGGGGCCCCCCAGTGTGAGAAAGAAGTTGACAAATTGCAGTGAGTGCAGTTGAGGGCAGTCAAGTTGGTGTGGGAGTGGGAGCACATGCCCTGTGAGAAGAGACTGAGGGAACTGCATCCAGTCAGAAGGCTTGAAGGGAAATCCAAGAGCAAAACTCTCTGCTGAGGTGCACGGCAGCAGGATCAGAGGCAACAGTCATATGTGGAGGTCCTAATTAAAGGGGGAAAAAAACATCCCTGTGATGTTGCCATCAATCAAGTTGGCACATGTTGCCCAGGCAAGTTGTGCTCTCTCCATTCATGGAGGTTTTCAAGACCCTGCTGGACAAAGCCCTAAGCAGCTTGGTCAGAAGATACAAGAAGCAGAAGTAGAGACCTCCTGAGCCCCCCAGCCTGAACAATACTATTCTATTTCTATTGCTCCCATGGCTAATCAAGTGTGCTGCTGAACACTCCATAGGAGAATGAAGGACCTTTGAGCATGTTAAAGAAGTTGTTGCAGAATCTCATTTTGAATACAAGTTTACAAGTACAGAAATACTGAACTGAAGTAGTCCTTTGCAGAACACAGAATTCCTTAAAATAGTTTTTTCCATACTGTTTGGGAGGGTTTTTTTACATATTACCTCTTTGTACACAAACTTCTGAGTCTTTAGCTCCTGTTCCACTGTATATTGCACTGTTTGCCCAATAAACACACTTCAGGACTTAAGTGTGTTGTCACACTTTCACTACCTTTGAACTCCTCCAACTCTGGCTGTTGGTTCAATTTTCCTGATACTCATCCCTCCCTGCTGATCTCCCCACATTATTCAGCAGTGAAGTTGAATGTTACCCTGAAACACATGTAATGTTTTTCCATGAATTACATTACCTCTGAGGTAAACCACAAAATCAATCTATTGCTACTTTTAATCTTGTCTAGAAGGGAGCACTGCCATGCCCCCTACAACACTGGGCATATTTTCCTTAAGAGAAAAATACATGCATTCTTCTTTGGAATAGGAAAGATAGATTTCTTGATGTCATTCATTTCCTTGATTCTTTCCCATGCCTTTGGCTATTACATCGTATCACCTGCACGGAAACATTGCACATTTATACTCAGATTATGTGAACAGTCTGCAAGCATTCAACACTCCTATCAGCCTGCTCTGTTAGCTAATAAATTCCCAACTTTGTGTACGCTCAGCACTAAAGCTCAGCTAATGTCTCCTCAAGGCTGGGAGAACTATGGCTGGAAACACCTGGCTGTGTTTAGAGCAGAGTGGTCCAGTGGGAGCTGGGGAACAAAACAGTTGATGCTGCTCAGTGGTCTGCACTGCAAGGGACGTGCTCTGAGGGAGATCTGGCCTCGTCCTATGCACTGAATACTCCTTGGTACCTGCAGATCTTTCATTTTGGCTTCATCTGAAAGTATCAAAGCTCCAGCCCTGCTCCAGTGTGCAAACTGAAGTGGAAACCATCAGATTTGTTTAAAAGGCAAACTACTCAACCAAAATGAAACACCAGTGAAGGCACAGTCTGAGAGTTCTTTTGCTCCTACAGGTGTACAACAACATTCTCTTCAGCCTATCTTTCGGAGTTGACACTGTCAACTACTCCACATCCAATAACACAAAAGAAGCTCCAGGTGAATTTAAGTTGGAAAAAGTGCATTTCAGATCAGTTTTAAACATTGGCTTGGGGGTTTCTTGTCTGTCGTAAACCAGGTCATTTGTAAAGATGCTGACCACCACTTTCTAAGCTGTATTTTATACAAAGATTCCCATCCCACTACCAGCCTGCAAGCACTGCTAAGCACAAGGGAGTGCCACCACCCAGCGCCTGCGGCCTCGCTGACGCCTGAGCTCACCAGGAGGCACAGGGAAAGGCAGATAAATATCTCAAGGGCGGGTGCCAAGAGGATGGAGTCAGACTCTTTTTGGTGGCGTAGTGGTGCCCAGCGACAGGAGGAGGAGCAATGGCCATAAAATAAAACACATGAGGTTCCAGCCCAACACGAGGAAGAACTTCTTTACACGGAGGGGGGGCAGAGCAGTGGAACAGGCTGCCCGGGGAGAGCGTGGAGTCTCCTTCTCTGGAGACATTCCAAACACACCTGGACCCGTTCCCGTTGTCACCTGCTCCAGGTGACCCTGCCTTGGCAGGAGGGTTGGTGTGGGTGATCTCCAGAGGTCCCTCCCAGCCATAACAACCCGCGGGACGGGCAGGTGCGGTGACCTCGGCAGAACGGGGGGCGGTGGCGGCCCCACCCCGCGGCTCCGCAGGTCTCGCCGCGTGCGCCGGGCCGGGCCCGCCCCGCAGGGCGGGGAGGGGAGGGCGAGGGAAAGCGGGAGGGAGGGTGGCGCAGGGCGGGCGCTGTCCCCGCCCGGCGGTCGCGGTGCTGCGGCGGCGCCGCCGCTTCCCTTCCGCGGCGGGGCCGGGCCGGGCCGGGATTGGCCGCGCGGCCGCCTCGCCCCAGAATGCAGCGCATGGCGCGTCATTGAAGAGAGACCATGATGGCGGCGGCGGCCGCGGCGGCGGGGGGCGCCCCCGAGGTGATCGCCCAGCTGGAGAACGCGGCCAAAGTGCTCATGGTGAGGCGGGCGGCGGCACCGCCGCGCCCGGAGCGGCGCCTCGCCCCCGGGAGGGGCGCCCGCACCGGACCCCTCTCCCCTCCCCGCCTCCGCTCGCGCCGCTCTCGCCCCTGGGGCGCGGGGCTCGGGGCGCAGCCCGGTGGGAGCCGCGTCCCCGCCGCCCCGTCCGCCGCCCCGGCGGCCGCGCTCCGTCCCTCCCTGCCCCTCCCCTGCCCGGACGGGCTCCGTGGCCCCCCAGCCTGGCCGGCCGCGCCGCTCACGCCGCGCCGCCGCTCCATGTGCCGCCCGCTCCCGCCGCCCTGGGCAGGCTCTGCCCGCGCCCTGCGCTGCCCACCCTGCCTGCGGGGCGTCCCGTCCCCGAGCCCCCGCACCGCCACTGCCCGCCGCGGAGACCCTCGCCGAAGTTGCCAGTGAGCAATTCTCCCTCCCGGCGGCGAGGCCGGGGCCCCGGGCACGTCCCGCGGCAGCGGCGGGAGGTCGCGCCCGTCCCAGCCCGGCGCGGGCAGCGAGGCGCCGGCAGCAGCGTGGAAGCGGCCTCGGGAGTGCCGCGATGCCGTTCCGGGGTTTCTTTTAAGCCGAGGAGCACCGAGCAGCCACAGGTTCACGATGCTGCCGTCTTGAAGCAAAGCCATTAATGGTGCTTCGCACCCTGATCTGTTTATTTTCAATTAACTATTCCTGCTGACTGGGAATGTGCTGTCTTATTCTCATAATGGCGTGGAAAATCAAGTCCATATGGCAGAAGTTCAGAAATATGGTGCATCTGGGTACTGGTAGTGACCATTGGTGTTAAAACATCCTGGTTGCGCATCCTTGTAAAAGACTTGTTAGTTTGAATGAAAAGCTGTATGTTGGCTAGTGTAGTTCACAGGTCATCCTTCCAGATCTTCCAAAAATGTCCAGCTGAAAGCCTTCACTGTAAAATTTATCTTACCAAAAAGCAATTCCAACAGAAATAAAGTTTGTGAGTTGTTGATATTTAGAGGTTTCAAAAAACCCAAAGAAGTAATAGTAAAGTTTACCTGGTATCGATAATTAATCAATGACCAGAGCCTGAACAATTGCAGTTCAGTGTCTTGCTGAAACAGCCTGACTGTAAAGCAACAGGTGATCAGCTTTACTCCAGGGTGTCCTATCAAAATGTGTGTGTGTTACGCCTTTTGAAGTCAAAGCCTGAAACATTGGTTATGTTTCCAAACAGGAAAGTAAAGATAGATAACTTGGCAACAAGCACTTTTCCTTTTACAAAAGCACTTCTAGAACTGTGTGACCAGTGATGCATTTTAAGCTTTGAGCTGTTTCTGATTTGTGCGTGCTTTGCAAAACTTGACTGTAGAGATTGTTAGACGTTCTCATAATGTCTGTGTATCTCCGTTTCAAAAATAACACAGTTGCAGTAATTGCCAGGAGTGTTTGACTGCATAGGGGAAGTATGTAATAAGTATTATGAGACAGAACATGTGTGTGGAATGAAGCTGGTGGCTAGGTAATTTCCAGTGTCAAGCCAACAGCACGTGGAGTGACATGTCCAAAGTCTTGCATCTGTGCTGGAAGACTAAATGTTACTCGTGTGGGCATTGTTTCCCTAGCATAGCCCTGCTGTCATAGAGAGGGAAAATCAACTTACTGTGGAGTTAAATTAAATAAAAGCATTAATACAGTGAAAAGATACAGGCCTCTTATGGTAATGTTTATGATTCTGTTGAAGAATAAGTGCTGGTAAAATGTCTTGGAGTCTGCAGCACATGGATGTTAGGATTCTTGTTAAATCTCCAGCTTCTTCCCATCAGCTTCTGACTGTATGAAAGGTGACTTGTATAAAAAGCTCTTTAGGTTTTTCTTATTTCTTTTCCACAGCTGTTCTTGGAAGTTTTGTAGGTAACACTAAACTGACAAGAATTAGTCAGATGGCTTTTACTGAGGAAGCTGCATAAAAGATATTTATGAAAGCTACCCATGAGGGTAAGGACCCAGAGTCAGGCAGGGTTGGCTGTGGAAGAGCTGTGAGAACTGTATAGGGTTACTGCTCTGTGTTCCTTCTCAAAAATCATCTGGTCTTTGGAGCGTTGGAGGAGAGGAGGTCACCAGGTGCTTTACAAAGGTGGGTGTGAGACCCCAGAGTCTGAGAGGGTTATGAGCACTGCTCCTGTTCATTCTTGCTAGCAAATGTGCAAAAAACAAAGGTGTAATTGTGTTTCAGAACTGCACCTGGACACGATCATCTGAATTTCATTTAGCCAGAGGACTGGACTGTTTGGTAAAAGGTTTGCTTGGGAATGAGGGCAGGAAATATCTGTGTGTGGCAGTTGAGAGGCTGTGAACTGATCAGGCAAACTGGTGGGATCACTTAGAAAGGTATTTCTGTAAAAATCTGAGGACTTGGGGGAGGGAGGATGGTGAACCTGGTGCTAGTGGTGGAGGGCATGAGTAGAGGTCAGCACCTTGCAGTGGAGTCATACCTGGAGCAATGGGGAAGGGTTGAGTTGTGAATGGTCTGACAGTAGATGGCAGAAGTTTTAACTGGGCAGAGAGCTGTGGAGGAATTCAGCAAAGTTTTCTTGTGGCAGTCTGTTGCAGGTAAGAGAATCCTGTAAAATACCAGAGCAATCTTTGTAAAATACAGTTGGCTAGGCATGCATCAAAAGTGGTGCACTGTATCAAAGGATGGAGCACGGAGTGGTGATTTACGTGATACTTGTCTTGATTTCAGACTGAAATATTGAGCCTTGAGGAGAATAATGGACTAGAGAAATTCAGATGTGCTAATAAAAAGACCTGAATGAGTTTAATTAACTTTCCTCGAGGATAAGTATGGATTACTGTGAGCTCTCTAAATCTTTGATAAGTATTTTCATAATTCCTTTTTTTTATTTCTTCATTGATCTGGGTTAGTTGAGTTTTCCTTTGGAAAATTACTTTTTATGTGTCAGATAAAGGATACCTGAGTCCTGATCTTACAAATTGCTGATCTTTATGGACTTTATAAAGCATGGCATGCCATGTTTGAAAACTGGAAAGATTCAATTTGTTCTCACCAAGCTTCTCTACAGCTCTATGGAAATGCTTTTCCTTTGTTATCAGTAACACCTTTCAACAGATTCTGGGTAACCCACATTCAAAAGGCTTCGTTTGGGAAATTATTGAAATTTGGTATAAATTGAAGAGTTGTTGTAAAAGATGAAACTTATGTTGTCGTTAGCTGCCAAATATGACTTTGAAGCTGGTATTGTGACAGTTTTCTTTGGTGTGTGTGAGAATATTTGCCATATAAAAAGTATGTGCTTTTTGCAGTACCTAATTCCTTTCCAGTAAATCTAGGTGGTGTTTACTTTTTCAGTGCAACAGGCTGGTATACTCCTTTGGCCTCTGTGACTATGGCTTGGTAAAGATCATACACCAGCACCTGTATGAACCAAATGAATTTACTGCTCCTCCATTTCCAACTGGCATTACATCCCCTAACCAAATGTATTTCCTATCTTTTACGTTCTGTTTGACTCAGGTGGTAAATAATGCCAAATATAATTAGTATTAGTTAAGCACTATTTTAATAACTGTCTTCATGGATGACAGAAGACATAGGTTGTATTATTAAGGAAAGAAATGTAAATGTCATCCCAGAGGTGAGAGGATGAAGTAGGAAGCATGCCTAAGACTGTCTAGTTATTGCTGAAAGTTCATTAAAGCAGGTTGAAATTTTTTAGCATATGATATTCTATGACACTTAAATGGAAATTTGTAGGTTATAGCATGTTCCACCCCTCTCCCTCTGAAAAGGGGTGCTCTGTTCTTACCTGCAGCTCCACTTTCTCCCTTGTGACCCTGTGCAGAAGATATTAATACTGCTGAGATGACATAGGAACTAAACAAGGGAATGGATTTCTGTCAGGTTAGCAAGACGAATTGGCTATCTGTGCAGCCATTTAGGTTGCAGAGCTAACACAGGAGCACTGAAATTAGATTGTTGGACACGTACAGGGATGGTCTGTCCCTGTTAGTGGTGTGCTGTCAGCTTGGCTCAAGTGTATAATATACCTTCACAGTACAATTTACTTGCTAACTCAGGCTGTCCTGATATTAGAAATGCCAGACTTTGCTTAGAGGTGCACACTGAAAAGAGAAGAGGCTACGAGCTTCAGAAAGAAACATTCCAGCTGGAGAGAAGGCAAAGAAGAAATATAAATCACAGTAAGTGTGGTTGGTGAAGTCAGTGGAGCAGACTACCTTGCGAGGCTATGGGATCTCCCATCTTTAGAGATATTTAATACTTGACTGAACAAGACCCTGAACAACCTGATCTAACTTTGAAACGAGTTCTTTTTTGGGCAGAGGATTGAGTGAAGTTAGATCCAGAGGTTCCTGTCATACTAAGCTATTCTGTGTACTGTGACTGGGTACCAATAACAGGTTCAAGACCATTTGAGCAAAGGCTTTTGCTTCTTTAAAAGTTTGTAAATGGTCTGGTTTCACTGTGGTGTGTTTTTTGGGGTAGAGTGGATTCACACATTACCATCTTCTCAGGGTGCTACTTAGTTTGTGGCTTATCCTGCCGTTCTGAGGGAGACTTCAGGCTAAAGTTGAGTAGTCTGATGGTGGTCATACAAACTGCTCTTTCAGATGTTCACATAAGCTTACAGAGTAAAAGGGGGCACATTAATAAGACCAAATTGTTTATACCATCAACCGTGACAGTTTGTATGGTTGGCTCTTTTTGACCTACCTTTCTTGGAAATCAGGGCTGTTGTGGTAAGTGTATGAAACTGGCAAAAAACAACCCCCTTTCCATTCTAGCTGGTCCTCAGAAATCAGAGGGGCTGGGTGTGCTTTGTTTCTGATTTATATCCAGTTAGGCACTATAAGTCTGGTTGCGTTGAATCAGAACTTTCATGGTCACAGATTCATGAATAGTCTGGTTTGTTGAAGCAGCATTTGTTAGATTGCTGATGATAAATGCACTAGGCCTACAAATTATAAGTGCATAGTGCTATGTACAGTTGCTCACAGTTATGATCCAGCACAGTCAGGTGCAAATCTTACCAAAGAGGCATCTCCGCTTTGGGAAGCAGGGAGGAGCAAGCTCATGGACTTGTCTGCAAAGTGGAATTGTATTCTTATCTTTCCACAGTAGAGGATTTCAAATACCAATTTTATAGTCCATGGAAAAATGAAGGTGTGAGTGTAGTCAAAAATCATTGACTATCTGTCTCTACTGTCGTAGATGTGGGGTGGGGGCAGCTGTTTTCTCATTTTCATATTGGTGTGGTTTTTTTATGTGTAAATGAGGGATAAAGAGGGTCTCTGGTTACCTTCAGTCAAACTGAGTTATAGAATTTACAGTTGAAACAAGGGCAGCAGAGGACCGTGGCACTTCAGTGTCTTCCTCCACCTGGCTGAGGCAGCAGTGAAGGCCAGCTGACCTTCACCAGGTCTTTACTCCCATTTATCTCCTTAAAGGAACAGATCTATAACAAGGATTGTTATGCACGGTGAAGGGGCAGTGAGGCTGAGGGCTGGCACAGAGATGTGGATGCTCTTCTGCACTTCACTGAGACAATATTGGGCAGTGAGGCCTCCACTTCAGCCCAGCCACCATTCAGTTGTTAAGCCTTGCTTGATCCCAGGTGCAAGATAAGCAAGTGGCTTAGCTCATATTTTTGCCCAACCAGCCTTGTCAATTCTCCACCATCTCATGGCTTCTCTGTAGCTTGACATAATAAACCAGTCCATTTTCCACAAGGGCCATGACGTTCCTACTTCCACAAGGAAGTTCAGTTTCTTGTTGCAATTTTTCTTCATTGTAGGGCAGTTTTCCAGACTGTGAAGCATGGCTCCATAGTAAGGGTGAAAGGGGGAAGTAGACTAGCTCTGCTTTTGTTATGGCAAGTTACCTGTTGGAAGAAATCAGACAAATTAATCATTCCAGTGCTGAGAAGATTTGTGGAAATCCTCCAGTTCATCACCTGCAAAACAAGCTGGATGTGTGCTGTATTATCTTTTGCTTCAGAACTTTTATGGTTGGTGCATTTTACAGACACACGGTTCAGATTACAGCTTGGAAGATAAGTACAAGCAGTGTGCACCGTGCTAGTGAAACTTTTACCTTGGAGCTGAGAACAAATGTGCATGGAGCCATATCTGTACTAAGGATGAACAGTTGAGATTAGGGAAGTGAGAACTGATAGAGATTTTGATACCTTTGGAAAGTAAAGATACTGTTTGATGAAATTAAAAGCTAGTGAAATGAGATTCTTTATGCTTAGGGCTTGTTTCCTCTGACCATTTCACAGAGGGAGTGTTTGTTTTTTTGAATCAGTATAATGTTTTGCACCCATTTGACATGTCACAGTTGCATTTCTATATTTTTTTTCTGAATTATCAATGTCAATACTGTGTATTTTCTTCTACATTCATCTGCCAGGGTGCTTCATTAGTCCACAACTCCATCTGGATAATTCTTCTTCAGGCACTACCTACTGCTGTTTTCCCTTTAACCTGCTTCCTAAGAGTCTTATCGTTGTTATGCTAATCTGTGTTCATTAGTTAATTAACAGCTTTCCCTATGGAGAGGTAGAAGAAATCCTCTTGATTATTAAGTTGAGCTGATCCTGTCACAAGCAGATAAGTAAAATACTCCTTTTCATCAATTTCTGACGGTGTTTTGATTCTAAAAAGTCTACCTGAATTAGGTATACATAAGGTCTTTGTGATTTTGATGCATAGTGGGGTGTATGAGTGGCATAAACCCACATACATGCTGGGAGATGTGGTGTCGAAGGGAAGATGTCAGATCTGAGCTGTAGGAGACTGATGCAGGTCTCTACTTCTTTTTCATCCCTTCAAACTGTCTAATACATCCCGTTGAATAGGGAGTAGTTGTTCAGATAAGGATTTTAAGAAATGAAAGCAGGAGGATATATTTTACATAGTTCCTCTTCTTCCTCTTCTCTGCCTCTGAAACAGAAAAAGTCCAAACTTTCCTACTTCTGAGACTTAACTAAGAGTGGCCGCTGTACGGTGCTGCCTTTAGCTCTGCCAAAGCAGAGGGTAGTAGTACACCCACCTGAGTGGCTGCATAGTGAACTAGACTGGGAAGTGGATGCAGGGAAAAGAGGTGGTTTTTTTTTAATTGAAGTAATTTTCACTGTGTTATCTTACAGACAATTTTACTACCTTGACCGAGATGAGAAGGCTTGCCTATGCTGCTGAAAGAAATTTTAGTCAAATTATGTTGTTAAATTGCTAAGGAAATAGCAGGTATAATTCTCTTACTTATCAAATCAAAACTGATTTTTTTTAATAGAAAATAAAGATTTAGATTAACATAGGAGCAAGTGAATGAAGTTTCTTTTTGGTTTTGATACTTTGTAAATCAGATAAGTTGGTTTAGTGGTGCCTACCAAATTCAAAATTTGCAGAACTATAAAAGTGAACATGAAGAAAGGCTAATGATGTATCTTGATTTGTGCTCAAATTACAGATTTCAGTATTTTTACCATGCAGTCCAACTGTGTTAAGTGCAGCTGTGCAAAATACTGGAGGTACAGTTGAAAATATGCCCTATGCCAGGGTCTCTTGAAGGCTTTGTATAATTAATCTCTGACTGTGAAATCGATGAAGTGCAGAAAGGTTTTTTGCCATAGAATTTTGTTAATTGTGATGGTGGTCTCTGGGATTTCAAAAGGCTTGATTAAGGTGAAAAATATCTGTAATCCCAGACTTGTAAATGTGACACAGACATAGGCTATATTTTCACAGAAACCTGAAGCAGACTAACAGTGAGTGTCAGAGAAAAAACATTACTTGTCTTTTTGCTGGATTGATTATCTGCTAGGTTAGTGAGTTGGACTGGCTTTTGGAACGATCTGCCAGTTGCTGAAGCTACAGTAGGATAATACTGTGTGCCTAGGAGTGGAAATTGTGGCATTAGTGCTGTTATGCAAACATTATCAAAGCTAAGAAGCAGCAGAAACAATTGTAAAAACACAAACTGTATTGGCTCATTTATGTGCTTGTGGATGAATTACTGAAGAACTGTCACCAGTCTGTTTTGTGGCAGCACAAGAGAAGTCATGCCTTCATGCAGTGCCTCTCTGGGGACAGATGGAAGGTGTCCAAACTGGTGATGTGGAGTCAAGTGACATCCTTTCTGGCCCAGGATCTACGTGTGTAGCTTCTCTGCCTTGGGCAAGCAGCAAAGACTCTTTTCTTTTTGCTGATTTTGCCTGCCTCTGCAAATAGGTGATCTTGAAGGTTTTGGTAATCTGCCACAGCTTGGTCATGTGTCCGTGGTTTTGGCATTCCAATGGTCCCTTAAGTCAGTTCTTCGTTCATCTTGCCATGGCTTCACCCAGTCACTGTTGGTGCCAGCAGACCCTGCCTGCCTGCACTGGGTTTCACCTTACAGCTCAGTTTCCTCTTGTTGTTACACCTCTCATCTTAAAGCTACGTTTTACGCATTTACCACTGGTAGATTTCATGAGGACTTCTCCAAAGCATCAATATATAGGTATGTGCATACAGAAACTGGAGATGTCCAGGTGAGAGATTGGATCTGTAGCTTTGTTGCAATGGGACTGCAACACTGGGCTGGGGAGAGGAGTATGTTTCCCCTTGTAGCTAGATGCTGGTTTGATGCTGGGTGCCTTAAAGCTGAATTGGTGTGTTGTTAAAGCAGTGGCTGAAAAGCATTACATTAATCTTCACTGATCTCAAGTGCAAAGAGAGTTTTGTGTGTTTCTGCATTGTCATTTTGTGGTTTTTTTTCTCTAAGGTCTTAGCTGTTCACATTTAGGTTACCTTTGTCATCTCTTCAGTCACTGGCTTCTACTGTTTTCTTTGGTAATAATGTTGCTGCTCTTTGACTTTTCTTTCGACCATAATCTTGGTAGCTTCCTAGATTGTTGATTGTTGAGGAAATGTGCAAACAGGCTTACAAGACATGGACACTCCTCCCTGGTGAAGGAAGAATAGTGCTTTCCTTACCTCTGAACAACCACCACCAAGGCCCAAGCTGAAAAACAAATGTACTTCTTCCTGAGAGAATTTGGGAGGCTGAGCTGCAAACCCTTTATTTTTTGAGGTTGTTTTAAATGGGATTAGGAACAGATGTTGGGTAGCTTCAGGATAATGAATTGTTTAGTGCGAAATATATAAATATAAAATTCTAGTATCAAGAGAAATGACAGTATTGTTTCTGGAGCTAGTCTTCTGTTCATGTTACAGTAACACTCCCTCTAACAGAGCTGAGAATAAAATATATAATTATGGCCACATTTCTTCACAATCATTTTTTCAGTAAGTATGTTCGCACTGTGTTCAGAATTTGAGACTTGGCTAATTTATGCAGATTATTCTTAGAGTGAACTCAAATACTTACTTTAAGGGAGTCCTAAAAATTGCCTCTTCTAAATAAAATCCCAAAATGTTTCTATGTGGAGTAAAAAAAAAAAAGTTCTTCATAAAAAAACGCTTTTTAAAAGATGTTTTCTCAGAAATACATGTCATATGTCTGTTTTGTATATCACAGGATGAATACAGAGATACATAACTTCTTCAGTAAGGTAGTTTAGTCTGTAACAGCAGAACAAAGTGATGAAACAAGGTGAAAGTAAAGGGACATCCTACCATCTCAAGTATGTACAATTCTAGATGTACGGGACAGGAGCTTTTTCTGGATGTGTTCAGTGCAAGTCTGTAATATTTCCTGGTTTTGAAGGAAAGAAGTTATTCTCTTTGTAAAATTGTTTCAGTTTTGCAATTTCTTTTGGCTTTCTAATCCTCCACCTAGCACGGGTGATGAACTTCCTCCTCTGGTCTCTATCCTTTTGCTCTTTTTTTTGCCAAACTTTGATTTCTTGTCTATAGCTACATTTCTGTTTGCTTACGTGATTCAGATATTGTATTTTGTGTGTATTTTACTTGTGTCTGTAGGTTTTTATTAGTGCCCCAACAGTTAAAAGCCATTAATAAAGGTAGGTGTTTTGGGCCATGCCATTTTGAAAGTACACTAAACCAAAGGAGCTTTTCACATCAAATTTAGATAAACTCTGAAAATTCTAAAGACTACCTTACCTTCCTTTTAATCAACTCTTACCAAATAATTATGATGGAACAAAATTGTTTGGATATTTTACCAAGATGGATGGAGGAGGAAGCGCTAAAACCTGAATTTTGACAGAGAAACTACCAAATTTGGCAGGGAAGCACACAGGAGGCTGCCCTGTGTGTCTGCCTTTCTTCATTAGCTTGGTGGGAGGAAATGCTTTTGTGATAGGAGTCAAAGCCTAAAACACTCAGAAACCAAACTGCATCACTGTATCAGTTTAAATATTTCATGGGGTGATGTATTTTGACATCTGTGTTGGGGGTGATATGTGAGGCGGAAGGGGCTACCTGTTACACCTGTGATGTCCTACTCCATCTGGACATGCTTACTGCAGAAGACTATATGCAAGTAAAAATAATACCGCCCTTGCAGCAGTGTGTGTGTTATAGCTGTTCTTTCAGCAAGTATAATTTGAAATTAGACAGTAGGAAAAAATAGCTACTGTTAGACACTTCTACACGTACAGACAATATGAAGTTTCAGAAGGAGAGCAGATGCTGACTGTATTTGATGTACAGTGAGCCTAATAAATGGGATATATATCAAGTACATCTGAACTTTGGAAAATGAGTATTTCCATTACCAGCATTATTATGATTATTATGTCTAGTAGAAAAGAGGTCACAGTGGTTCTTTCTTTACTTTAAACTTTGTATTGAAATTCATTTTTACTATCTTGGCACTTTTTGTTAAATTGTGTCTATGCTGTCTTGTAGGCACAGAAATGGGCAATACAGACTTAAGCTACTTGAATCTTATGATCAAGTTATAATTAGGATTTTGGAGGCTGTGCATGGCCTCTTGCTGGAGAACCAGGGCCTGTCATGGGGATAGTCCACCCTGCAGTGAAGTTTGCAGTGTGTGTTGATGCTGAGACTCCTCTCCTTCCCACCTTTTTGGATAACAGTGTCCCAAGATTCACTTGGGACCCACGTGTATCTGTCCATGCCTCCTTGTGGGGAAAGAGAGAAGTACCTGCAGTTGGTGGGAGCCCAGGGAAAAGTTTGGTTTGTTCCCACCAATCCTTCTCCTCCTTGCTGCAGAATGAGGCCAAGCTCACTCCAGCTCCAGGACATGGTCAGAGGAAGGTGTTGCCAAATTGGCTATCACTCAGAATGTAAGGCCAGCCACTGCCAGCCCCCTGATACCTGAGGACCAGTTGGAATGCAAGGGAGTTTATTTTCTGGCAAATCTCCCTTCTCTTAACACAACAGAAAAAATTGACCTTAACACAACAGAAGGAAACAGGAGAGCAGGACTTGAGGCTAGTGTGAGTGCAGTTGTAGTAAGGGCACTTTGACTTTTTGTGTCCTTTAGTAATGTATATTTTTATGGTTCTTGTGCTACTGCAGTAGTAAGGTACCATTTCTACTGAAGTCAAAGCAGATTGATTTTATTTGTTAACATTCAATGCTTTAAAAAGATTTGGATTTGGAACAATGAGGCTTTCTGTCACAGTTCTGTCTAGTTATGATGTTTTTCTTATCTTTGTCCTTCTCTTCCATAGTGAGTCATACTTGTTCTGTCTTGACTGAGCTTTCTCTGGTGTGCATGGATTGACTTCCTGTTGCTTTGTTGGATCTTACTGACTTCAAGGGACCTCATGGGTTTGCCCATTGCCTTCAGTTGGGGTGTTTTACTGAAGTTATTTTGCAAAACAGAACTGCAGGTCAGACCTCACTTATGCTTTGAAGTGTTAGAACAGTGAATGTGGAGATTAGAAAAATAAATAATATTTGATTTAAGTGTCTGAACCTTCTAGGCTCATGTCAGCATTCATCCTGTCTACAGCCAAACTACTGTAGCCTAAGTATCCAGTACAGGATATTTCTCAGACCTGTTTGTTGTCAGTGTGCTTAAACTGATGTCTGAATTGCAGTTATGGTGGAAACAGTAACAAATAGGTTTAAAGTGCACACATAATTTTCTAAAGCATTTTGTCTTGTGCCTCACTGTATCTTGGTTTTCATTGCCTAAACTTGCAGAAGTGAAAGACTATAATTACACTGAATTTTCTTGAAACGAATTAGAAACATTTTCTTCACAGTCTCTTTCACACAGAGACTGTAAAGAAAGCATTAAGATTTAAAAAAGAAGTTGAGATTTTGATCATAGTGTATGTAGGGTCTGTAATAATGATTACTTTTTATGGGGCTCTGGTCCAGCACTGACAAGCCTAAACTTGCAAATCTTGGGCTATGCAGAGTTCAGTTATTTTCCCAAATTCTGTTGTAGCTGTCCTCTGTGGGATGGATGGAGTACGGGCTGATCCTGTTCATCTGGTGCTTTCAGAAGGTTGGCACGAGTCAATGTAACATTAGTTTAGTTGAATATATGGATTCCTTTTTGAGCAATGTGCACAGAAAAGTCTTAAATGAGTGTTGTGAGGCAGTCAGAGCTGATGGTGGATGAACGGCTCGCATACGTATGTAGACCACTTGGAGGCATGTGTTTGTCATTGTCTTGTCCCAGCTACCTGATGGCTATACCTTCCTCATCCTCCATTCTTTCCTCTTGCTGCTTTGTGGTCCTGCTTCCTTGAACAGAGATTCCACTTTGCGTTCCTCCCTTTTGCATCCCCAGCAGATCGCTGGTACCTGTTTTGAGGCTGAGAAGCAGATATGAACAGTGGAAGCAGTTCCTCTGCAGACTGGTTACCACAAGTCATGTATCTGAAGCATACTGTCCAAGTAAATGAATGGTGATTTCAGAGGAGAACCTGTGATAGTCTATAAGTGTGGGTCAAATTGTTAGTAGAGAAATAAAGTCTCAGCAGTTTTTGTTGCTTGTCTTGGAGAGGAAATCTTATCTCAGAAAATGTTTTGATGTTGATGGCAATTGATTTACTTTGACTCTTTAATCAATTAATGTGTATATATAGTATCTTATGTAAGACCATATATAAAGCTGAGAATAGATCTTATCACAAAGCACAATTTAGCTCCTGTTTTACTTGCAAAAGACTTAATAAAGTACTTCAGCTCCAAAATACAAAGCAAAAGCTGATATGAAAAAATAGTCTCTTTTCCCCTATTGTTAAGTTTCTACATGAAAGCAAGACGTGAGTGAGTAGTTGTGTAGGAGGCAATTCCTCCAGCAGCCACACATTTGTTCCAAATATATACCAAAAAGTACTGGGCACTCTGGAGTTTAAATTATTCAAGTAATAATTACTTTTGGGAAAGAATTAAAAAAAAAATCAAAGAAAGTTTTTTTTCATAAAGTTTTAAGTCCTGCACCATGTTGTCTCTAGGCAGGTCTGGTTCAAAGTTATTTATCTCATCTTACCCAAGATTATTTTTCAAGATTGTTATCTTTTAAATTGGAAGATGAGTTACTACTATAATTTAAATGATTATTCTAAAAAGCAAATGTAAAGGAAGTAATTGGAACATAGTTGGAGTTGTTCATTATGCTAGCTAGGTTTTCTGTAGTAACTGTTACTCAAAGGTTAGCAGTTGTGTAATGACAGATCTGACTGGGACAGCAGAAACTGCTCTTGATACCAGTTGCCTGAATTCCTTCTGGCCTCATGCCCAAGGCTGGAACGTCTGATCCACTTGTAAAGTAGTTGCCAAAGACTGCAGAGCTGAGCATCCTCGTGCAACCTGAGTTGTTGGCTTGTGGTATCTGCTTCATAAGTGGACCAGACATCCTTGCGTTGTTAGGTGTCACTATCTGCTACAGAAGTAGAGTGAATACCTGAGAACAAAAGTGTGTCTAATTGTGCAGTTCTCTGTGCCTGTATTTAATCTCTTTGATTAGCTATTTTAATAAGACACATGACAGTTCTTGAGTGTACTGTGATATACTGTAGGAGAAAGCTTATTTAAAACACTTGAAAAGTGTTAGTGGTATAATTGGAATGGAAACTTATTATGACTTGACTGCACAGAAGTCAGGATAATGCAGTCTTGGGGCATGTTGCTTGTTATGGCTTTGGTAGAGTTAAGCTTGGAATCACTTCATTCTGAAAGTCTGATTCTTTTCTATAACTTGCCTGTACAGCAGAACTGTGCTGGGGAGTAATTCTCTTAAAGTGTTTTTGTTGTTTAAGACACAAAATCTGGTTTTAGGGGGTTTTGAGCATCTTAGTAGAAGAGCACATGTGGTAAGTTAAAATTTAACTGCTTTTGTTTATTTAGTTATGTTGCAGCTGTAGCAGTTGCTTACATGGATAGAGTAATATATTTAGCTGTCCTAAACGCAATATGTGCACTAGTTAAAAATTATTACTTGCCCATGTGTCTGATTATTTTTCCCTTTTTTCCTCTTTCCCTTTCTATTTTTGCTCTTACTCCTCAGCTGTGTTATCACCATCACATGGTGTTCCCCTGCACATGCTTCTCAAGTTTACTCACGATCTTTCTCCTTTGCATATGCCTCACTGTTACTTGGCTTCCCTGCCTGCTGGGACATGCTGGTGAGCCATCTGGGCTTCCTTTATTCCTTGCTTCTCTGAGCGTGTCTTGCCTGATGGTGGCTGTCGGCAAGGTCCAGACCCAGTGGTGCCAGTGCCGTCTGTGATGGCTTTTGCCTTGTGTATCGATGGGGATCAGTTGACTTTAGCTTTATTCTTGTGGGGCTTCCAGGCTCTCTGAGGTACAGAGTCTAGACACCATTATGAAGAAGAGCTAATGTCTTTAATTGGTTTTTTTTAAGCTGATGTCCCACAGACCAGAGTTCGGGAACAGTTTTATTTTACCTTTAGGCTGCAAGGAAGGCAAGGTTCCCCTACATATTTTGGGGGAGCTCAGTTTGGAGAGTTTGTGGTGAATTTTACAAAGTCACGCTTCAGTAGAAATACCAGATTTTTGTTTCTGCTCTTGTCAAAGTTTGTAATGTGCTTTACTTGCAGACATAAACATTGCCTTTGGCAAGAAGGTTCCTACTTGGCTTTAGTAGTAGCAGGTACAAGCAATTTGATCTTTTTTTTTAAACCAAAGGAAATTCTTCTAGTAGGCATGTTTGCCTTTCCATAATCCTACTAGTGTTTAGGCTGTACTGTTCATAGGGGACCTTAAAGTAGGTGGGAATACCGTGGGTGTCATGTTAAAATGCTCCAATGTACTCCCTCTGCATTCTCTCAAGCAGCAAAATCCGGAGGAGTGCGTGACTCTTCTTTGTGACATACTAATTTGCAGATTTCCCCCAGTGTAATTGTAGAAAGATGCTGACTTTGGCTATATTCAGTGCTGTCTTGCCATAGCAAAAGTCTGAAAAATCGGAATTTGTCTCTAGCAAGCTTTTCTGTCTGCAAGGAATGAATGCTGTTCACCTCATCCTTAGTTATGTTTATACTTGATCACAAGCTGGATTTTTCTTATCAAAATCACAATGCAGAAGTAGCAGTGCAAGCTGGCTAACCAAATCATAATTATTAAAGAACTATCCCGTTATTGATTTTAATAATAATGTTGAATGGTAGAAGTTGTTACTTTTAAGATACTGTCAGTGTCTTAAGTGACCAATAACAAATATTCTCTGGAATCTGCAACAATACTAGAACAAACTACTGAACAAACTTCAACTACAAGATGTTGAAGAGGTCAAGATTCATATGTCAGAAGCCAATTCAGCCTTTTTTATTGGCCTTCTAAGAAGATTGTAAAAAATTTCTATAAGGGTGGTGAGGCACTGGTACAGGTTGCCCAGAGAACTTGTGGATGGATGCCCTATCCCTAGAAGGGTTCAAGTCCAGGTTGGATGGGGTGTTGACCAACCTGGTCTAGCGGAAGGTAAAGGTGTCCCTGCCCAAGGCAGGGGGTTGGACTAGATGACCTTTAAAGGTTCCTTCCAATTCAAACTATTATGTGATCCTGTGATTCTATTCTGTGATTTAACACCAATAAGAAAATAATGCAACTTATATGATAAAACAGTGTTCTATTTTGTATATTCGTGATGATCAGCATGAAACTGCCTGAACAAAATCAGTTGGGGAGGGAGTTGAATTTGATGCAGTTTGGTGGTTTGTTTTTTTTTTTTTAAAGCAAAAATTGTTTTCAGGTAAGGGGAAGGAGCTGAAAAAGCAGACTTCAAACGTCGATGTGGTTTTACTTCTTCAGCATCTCACTGGCAAATACACAATGACTTCAACTTTAGCCTTATGAAGAGAACATCTCATTTGCAACCCATTTGCTTCCTTTCTTGTGTACCTATTACCTTAATTTTTTGGCACTTTCCATCCTGACAAGTCATAATTAAATTTTTTTTTTTTTTAGAGGTATGTTACTGAGGTAGGAAATGCTTGTACAAAACAGGTGTTTCTGAATATGTATGTGTAGCTTCAGATCCTCTGTGTACATCTAACTACTCCTAAGTAAAGTAAGAACTTGGGGATTTTCTTTTATTTTTATCCCTTATTTTCTCCACATGTACCTTCAATAGATGTTTCCTAGTCATGTGTGCATATTCCATGACTTAAAGAGGATGTGCTGACCTCAAACTTGTTGAGGAGAAACTTTTATTTCTGATGGAGAGCTGAATCGAGTTTTGTTTTTATCACACTGGAAAGAAAAGGTAATTGCATGAAAGTTACGTTTAGATTTTTGTAAGGTATGTGATCTAATAGTCAAGAAAAGGAAAACCTGACTTGAGATTAGTTTTACACAACGGTTCTTATAATTCCAAAATAATTGTCTCACTGCTGTGACACCCATGTGAGGTGAGAGTGGGCTTCTGGGTTTTTTTCAATGTACAAAAAGTGAAAAATCAAATGTAGGGTGATATTTGAATCTGTGAAAGAAAACTATTGAGATTCTTAATCAAGGATATAAGAACCAAATCTCTATTTTTTACCATTGAAGATCACTGCCCAAATTTTGGAAGGCTTGCCTGCATCTGAGGTGTAGACTGAGGGACTTGCTCTTGGCAGAACTGACCATTATGTGCAGAAGGAGCTGTAAGTCATTCCCTGTGCATTCAGTCTTCATAAGGAAAGTTGGGGCATGCTTAGGCTACACCAGAAAAATATGCCCATGATTTGGACAACTTTTCTGTTTGATTGATCTGTGCCAACACTTTCCTTCATACTGTATCTGCCTGCATGTATCCCAAAAGTACTAGAAAGGTGCTGACTGCTGAGGACTCTATTCTGTGTTTACTCTAATACAGGGAACCTCAAACTCCCAGCTCTATTTTTCTTTTTTTTTTTTTTCCTCAGTCTTCTTTTCTGACTGTGTAGTGTTAAAGGTCTTTTCTACATTTTACTTCATGGGCTCTGTTTCATCCTAAAGTTTAGTGTTTCTGTTCTTTTCAAAAAGATTTTTTTCTACTGACTCATTTACCATTGATGGATTGAGGAGAATTCTCGTGATTACCCAGATTCTGCTAGGAGGAGTGAGAAGGGAAGCAAAAACCTTGTTTTTTCCATGCTTTTTCCTTAAATAGGTCCATAGAATCACTTAGGTTGGAGAAGACCTCTAAGATCATCTAGTCCAGCCATTAACCCAGCACTGCCAAGCTCACCACTAAACCAGGTCCCCAAGTGCCACATCGGCATGTCTCTTAAATGCCTTCAGGGATGGTTATTCCACCACTTTCCTGGGAAACCTGTTCCAGTGCTTCCCTTTCCAAAGGGATTTTTCACAACAGCACAGAGAAAGTATGGGATTTCTGTAAGCACGTGCAGGATTTAGATCTTGTAGCATGATTATTGGCTTTGTTTCAATTCAGTCATTAGATACCTTGCCTTAATTTTTCTCCTTTTTTTTTTTTTTTTATTTCTTTATAAACTTGTTGACATGAAAGGCGAGGAGTTACATTACTTTCTTATTAGTAATCCAGGCTTTCAGGTAAGTTTAGTGGTCCTGCAAGTATTAGTGCTAGGCTGCCTCTTGTCTTCTTTCAGTTTGTCTTTCCCATGAGTGAATAGCTCCTATTTGAATCAGTAGTCCTGCTGAATCCAGTCAGTAGGCGCTGCTGCTGCTTTTCTGTATCCAGACAGCCATGGTAGCTGAGAGGATGCAGTTTTATTTATCCCTATAAAGAGGGATAAATAAATAGGGATTTATCCCTATAAAGAGTTCTATTCTTTTGGGGCAGTAGCTTGTTATGCTAAAACCAGAAAGGTGGTCTTTGTCCTGGATAACTTTTTACAGGTAACTTGTAGGGCAGAAGAGAGAACAGATGGGTGTTAGAGGTAAATGCCAGACCACAACTTCCTCGTAAGAGAAAGAAGAGGCACTGATCTCTGTGGTGACCAGTGACAGCACCTGAGGTAATGGCCTGAAGTTGTGTCAGGGGAGG
Source organism: Myiozetetes cayanensis (assembly GCF_022539395.1). Classification (NCBI taxonomy): domain Eukaryota; kingdom Metazoa; phylum Chordata; class Aves; order Passeriformes; family Tyrannidae; genus Myiozetetes; species Myiozetetes cayanensis. The sequence continues at coordinate 43,663,188 of NW_026087742.1, read as the reverse complement.
TTTAGGTTGGATATTAGAAAAAGGTTCTTCACCCAGAGGGTAGTTGAGCACTGGAACAGGCTCCCTAGGGAAGTGGTCACAGCACCAAGCCTCACAGAGTTCAAGAAGTGTTTGGACAGTGCCCTCAGGCACATGGTGTGACTCTTGGGGATGGTTCTGAGCTGGACTTGATGATCCTTGTGGGTCCCTTCCAACTCAGCATATTCTGTGATTCTGTGAAAGTGATGTAGCTGCAAATAGTTTCAATATGCCAAAAGAGCCTGATAATTATGTCACTGGTTTTTAATTCCTTGTAAGCTGGATGGTAGAGAAGAGAATGAAGGAGACAATTAGAACAAACACAGTGAATGTGTATGTTGGGGAGGGACCTTCCAAGGACGGGGTACTTTTCTAACCCTATTGTGCTGAGAAGGTGCTGGGCATCGGCATTCAGGGCTGTCGAGTACACTGAGCTGGTGCTCTTGTAATGTGAAATTTGTGTGCAGAATATATATATGCTGGCCTTTTCTGTAAAGCCTAAAATTAATGTACTTTACTTTCATTGTACAGATAAATGCTGTCTTAATGCAGTGAAGGCAGTAGACTGTGAGCTTTAAGCTCCCTCTGGTGGATGTATAGTACAGTTTAAACCTTGATTGTTGTACTTTTCTGTTCTGGACAGTTATGAGAGTTCAAGTGTGTAATGTATCATTAAATTATTGTGATTTTTAAAATTAATATGGGAATATGATATGCCATGTACCTTCCCAAGGTGCCTAAGGTCTTCTGTAACTGGACTTCAAAGAAGTAGAAGAGTTACAATAATGTAAAATAAGAGGTCTATTTCCTAGTATTATAAGCATAAAGGTGGTATTTCCCATAACTACTCTGTTTTTTTTACTGGTGCTATAGTTTGCAACTGATATCCCTGAAAGTGCCCTTAATAAAGAACAGTGAAAATAGACAGGATCTCTGTATGACAAACTCAAATGCTAATGCAATGTTAGTTCAAGATCAGGTAGCCCAAATCAAGACCTAATTTGGTCTTCTTGCTCTAAAAATGTAAATATAAATTACCCCACCTTGAAAAATATTATGCTTTGTCACACCCAAAGGATTCTTCCTAACATGGCTGTAATCTTCACAAGACTGCAGAGTTGTGAGCTGCAAGGTCAGTGCTGTTGAAAGGGAAATGTTATTCCACTCCTTTTCTCCTTGTTGTTGCACTGGCACTTGTCTGATCCAGATGAAGAGAACCTGCCTTTGGTGGGATGGATTTTGGTAATTACTTCCTCAACCTGGTTCTTAGTACATTTGCACAAATGCTTGCCCACATGATGAAGGAAAAATGTGAGGATTGCTTTTTTGTTTGGTTGGTTTGGTTTATTTGCTGTAGCACTGACTGAAGTGTGTGTTTAACTGTTGCTGTGTGGGTCATTGTTGCATTTTTGATAACCTGCACCAGATATTCTTCTGCCATTCAGTATGGCTGGCTCTGTTGCGGGGAATGTAGCTAAGGTCTGAGCAGAGAAGTACTGTCCTTCAGACTGCAGAAGCACGTGTGGTTGGGAGCAGCTCCTGCTGTTGGCTGGCTGCATGCAGGAGACCTGAGGCTTTATCGCAGAAATGTTGCATATCCCATTTGATGAGGCTGCTTCTTTAGAAGTTTATCTTTGATTAAAAAGTTCTAAAACTTGAGTTTCTGCATTGGATTGCAGTTCACTGCAGCTCAGTGTCCTGGAAAGACTTGACCCTGCCATGGAGCTTAATTCTGTCTCAGATATACAGCAGTGTGTAGTGTCCCAAATATCTGAAAGCTTTCCTGTGTGCTTATCTGCCTTCAACCTGCTGACTTGGTCCCTGAGATGCTGTTCCAAGGATGTGGTCATGAACTGAAGGCACACTGCATCTATGCATGTGCACAACCTAGCACTGAACTGCTGTCTGCCTGGAAGGGGGCATGGACAAACACCGTGGTCTTGTTCCCAGAGCTGGAAAGAGCTGTCCTGCACAGGTTCAAATCACTGTCCAGGGAGGTCCCATCCCCAAAACGGGCTGTAGAGCAGAACAGGTTTGTGAAGGGACAGAGCATTTATTCTGCATAAACTGCGTTCCTCCACTACTTGTTTTTCTCCCCTCACAGGCATTTTTCATATCTGCACAGGAAAAGCTGTGTAAGTCAGAAATTAGCTGTGTAAGGAGATGGACAGCTGTTTATTAAGACCCCCTTGATCAAAGGATCAGCAGCCTGCTTTCCCATGCTTCATTTACTCAGATTTATTAAATTGTAATCTCTGGTGCTCTTTGCTCTTATGTGAATCTTCTGTCATCTTGTGTTCCATCAAGGATGAAACAATTAAATCAGATTTGGTATGTTTTATTTACTGGAAAATATTTCACTTCAGTTAAAAACCTTGGTCTTTGTGCTTTTATTCCCAAAGCAGTGGGTATAAATTGCAACCAAAAGATAGGTGGCACCCACATTCTCCTCAGATTGCTAGGGACAGGACTGGAATTTGGAGTTTGGAAATTCAGCTGAAGTTCGATAACCTGTGCTGTCACCTTGACCTGGCTCTGCAGTATGGATGTGGTCTTTCTACATGTGCAATCAGAGGTGCTTTAGTTCTGCTCTACTCTTTTTGTGGAGCTGCCTTTCAGCAGCAGAGCAGTAGGTACTACCTGAGCAGCCAAGGTGCCCAGGATGTCAGGGGATGGGTATAAGCAGCTGGGGAACCACCATAGCCATCCCCAGATAGGCTCACCTGTCTCTTCAATCGCACTGAAGTCTTCAGGATGTCAACTTCAACATTAAACACTAGAGGGTAGTGTGTTACTGACAGTACTTTATTTTTGAATGTATTTGTAGTAATTTTTCAATTCCTTGAATTTATTGCACAATTAAATATTTTAAAACAAATGTAGAACTGAAGAAAAAAAGTGTGTTTTGCTTCTGGGACTGAGCGTGTGTAGCAGCAATTAGTGGTGTGCAGTGATATTTTTGGTTTGAGTAGAAAAATGGGTTGAATTTAGATCTGACTTTTAGCTTTCTTCAGATGCATCATTAGGAACACTATACTTAGAATTATTCACTCTCTGCTTGATGTCTCAATATTCACACTTATTTACATGTGATGTAAATACACAGTGGTATATAAGAAGAGACTATGACTGAGAAAGAGCAAGTAGTTTTGCCTGGAGATACTTGGTTTTGATGTTTAACAAGGCAAACATTTCTAAGTTCATGACATTGCTTTTATTATATTTACAATCAGGATGGAGTTTCAGTGCTTGAATAACTTTTTTTTATATTTTTTTTTTTAGGCACCCCCTTCCATGGTCAATAATGAACAACGCCAACATGCTGAGCACATATTCTTATCATTTAGAAAATCAAAATCACCATTTGCTGTTTGCAAACACATTTTGGGTAAGTTTTAGTAAATGAAGTTAGGTATGTACACGCTTTTATAATTGGAACTGTGTTGTTCTTCTGCACCTGGGAGTATGAACATCAGTTTTGATTTTGATGAAGGGTGAAACCTATTGCTGCCTTTTTTTGATTTGTTTGTGTCCAACTGTTTTGTTAAAGGAAAATAGAAAAGTTGTTGTCCATCTGGTAAAAGCAGGTGCTTTGAAATTTTGTGTGATTATATCTGTGGAAAAGGAAAGAGATAAGCAGATATCACCCTTTATCAGAAATTCCTTTGATATTAATGGAAATGCTGTAAATGTGGTTGTGTTAACAAGTCCTTAAGAATAAATCTGTTTTTGCAGGTGCTATAGAGACTTATTAGAGTTGGGCAGCTAAATAATCTGAAAATTACAGGAGCAGTAATGATGTAGCAAGCACCATTGTACTGACCAGATGTGAGTGTTAGGGGCAGGCAACAGGAAGGTTTCGGTGAAAGCTCACTCTGAGCCCTGATGAGGGAAACCTAGAAGTTTGTGCGAAAGAACATATGCCAAAGCCACAAAAAACAACTTTTCTTTCAAAGCATTTGCCAGAATGAGCAGAGAAATACTAGAATTCTGTTTAAAATATTATTATTTTCATACTTCATTCATTCCACAATATTTTTTTAACAGTTATTTCTAAATTTACTGGATTGAGACTGAGACTTAAAATTCATGAATGTTATGATGTCAATATTGCAGACTCACTACTGTATTTTTAAATTATACTATGATATATAGAGCAGGGTGTGCTTCTTTTCCTACACCCACTTCCCAACCAAAATGTTTTTCTACAAATGGATTTTTTCTGATTTTAGCATATTATAGGAGTGCTTCATCTGGTCCTGAAGACTGCAATCACACTTTTGGCTTTATGGGTCAGCAAAATTGAGGCTATTTATTTTCACAACTTGGGAGTTGAGAAGGGAGAGGCAAGGATTATGAAATCAGGAAGCAGGGAATGGAGACAAGCTGTTCATGATGAAGAATAAAAGAGGAAGTGTAATGAAGGGATATGTGCTAGTCAGGATGGGCAGGAACCACAGGAACAGAGTAGATGGCTTTAAAAAGAAACAGAAAAAAATGGTCAAGACAGGAACTGGAATGGAAGTAGAGAGAGATAAAAAGGATCTTGATGTCATTCGTGGAAAGAAGAGTGTGTGAATGATACAGAGAGGATAATGGAGATGATGAGCATAAGGCAAAGGAGTTGAATCCAGGAAGCACTAGGCTCTATGTTTTTTTGCTGTAAGCTTATTGCTGTTCAATGTACTGCCAAAACCTGCCCTTCCTTTCTTAAGTAACTTCATGTAGAGGATAATGGTGCTCTGACTAAGTTATAAGCTTACACTGGGGGCTGGAGATGTGTACTGTTAATGATTCCAGTTGTGCACCTGCAGTTCTTGACACAAAGGAGAAATTCCATCCTTTTTTGTTTGCATTCTCTTTTTTATGTGAGCTTTGTACAGATAGAAAAGCCAAAGACCTGGAAGTTGACAAATGCCAGAATTAAAATTCCCATGCGGGAATAATTCGGTTTGTTTTTATGTATGTGTTAGACATACACAATCATCTTTCCTTAAGTGGTTACTTAGTTTTCCAAATTAAGCTAAGTAGATTTAGAGGTGGTTTATTTTGATTTAAGCATGTTTATCTGTGTAGGTTTAGATTTGGACCCTGATTAAATTACATAAAAATACTTTAGCAAATTAGCTGCAATCTTGGATGTAGAACTTGCATATAATGGAAATTTATATTATAAACTTCTGTGTATGTAACTGGGGGAAGAAAGCTTGTTTTGTAGTAGTTAAAAGCCCTTCATCTCATGACTGATGTTTTTTCAAACAAACTCAGTTTTTCTAGTCCAGGTAGGTCACCCACTATAGCTCAAACTTTGCTTCTTGTTTGGGAATTTTTTTTCACCATTTCATATTTTATGCTTTTTCCACCCTGTGGCTACACCCTTTCTTAATGATCTTTTTGTGTTTTCTACAGAGCTCAGAATGTTTTGAAAATGGCTTCTTAGATACTACCTGCTATTTCCAAGTTAAAATTTTTAAAAACAAAGTAACAACACCAAAAAATTCTTTGTAGCTTTCTATTATAATAGAAATTCTATTCGTATTCTGGCATTTCTCTTTACATTTTACTTTGTAGTCACCCAATCTGTTACCTTTCTCCAGAACATATTTTTATACTTTCTTTAGTGCATCTGTACATATAGTAATCCCATATTCAGACAAAGAGCACTGATGATTCCTACACTGTGGTCAGAAGTTTTTTTTTAATTACCCTAAGATAAATATGGAAACTTTAACATGATGTTGAAAAACTTCAAATACTAGTCTGTAACATTTTTGCTTGGATAGTTAAACACAAATACTATCTTTAAGTATAAGTGGACTTGCTTCTCTTTATGTCAACCTAATCACTTAAATTATTTAAGGTGTTTCAACTAAATCTGTCATCTTGTTTATTTTGTTCCCCAGTTGTGTTAGTATTCTTATTCCTGATCTTTGAACCAGCCTCCTACCACAGACAACTTGTCTCTTAAGTCACTGACTTGAATAATATTGGGCAATCTGATAATTGGGTTATTGATTATTTCTCCTCCTTTTGAGTTGTTCTCGGTTTTCATAGCAACAAAATCCCATTTATTAATAAATGATAGTAAATTCCATTAGTTTTCTTTTGTTGGAAATACATTCAAGCTGAATACATGCATGTCTTCTGATCCTCAAGTTGCCTTTGTTTTTCCCCACAGAAACTAGTAAAGTAGACTATGTCCTTTTTCAAGCTGCTACAGCGATAATGGAAGCAGTTGTAAGAGAATGGATTCTCTTGGAAAAAACTAGCATCGAGTCACTGCGAACATTCCTTCTAACCTATGTCTTACAAAGGCCTAAGTAAGTATCGAAAACATACCTCTGAACTTGTAGGATCCTGCATAAAGTCTGGGTTATCCTTTTTGTTGCCCAAGGTAGTGGTGGAAGACAATAATTTGTCTTCCATTCTTAGCAGTTAACTTCTGTAGAGTTGTCGGCTTTTCCTTATGAATTCGCATGAAATACTTGAAAAAGAAGTATGTTTGAAATTTTATTGGGCATCGATGTCCAGAATTATCTGCAAATATGTTTGTGCAATGTCGTTTGCAGCCTTCAAAAGTACGTTCGGGAGCAGATTTTATTAGCAGTAGCGGTGATAGTGAAACGGGGATCATTAGACAAATCAATCGACTGCAAAAGCATTTTTCATGAAGTCAGCCAGTTGATCAGCAGTGGTAACCCCACTGTGGTAAGTATTTATTTTTTTTCTTCAAAATTTAAGCAATCTGTATCATCAGTTTAAGTCGTTATATACTTTGTGACTGTAAAATATTTTGCACTTATCCAATTAGTAATTGAGTTGATAGCTATTAAGCAATCTTTTACCAAGTTGGAGATTTTTTTTTAACGTTTTGAGACTAGGGCTAGTGTATGTGGTTCTTTGGTTCACAATTAGACCATATTTTTTAGGGAAGAAGTTTTTCTGAATAGTTTCTTTAAGTGCCATAGTTGTGGGTTGGTCACTTGTTCGGGGGCTTTTTGGTTGTTTGGGTGGGTTTTTGTGTTTTTTTATTCCTCTGGTTTTCTTTAATCAAAGAGCAAGATCTAAAAAGGGATTTTCCATTAGCTGGGAGGTTCTCTGCACACTGTTCCCCTTCCATCTGTGCAGTACTGCACTCTTCCTGTGGCTCAGCTGTTGGAATAGACTACTGAGCAAGAGGCATAGACCTCTGCTGTTCTCTGGGGGACGAGTAGGTGGAGAGAAAGGGCTGTGAGGAAGTAAAATGTGGAATGGAAATACAAAACTTATTCTCAATTTAATGTCATACTACTAGGGAGTAAGTGTTACCTTCGATACTGAGCTCAAAGTGGAAACAAGGTGTCCAATATCTATCTATGCATTTAGTGAAATTCCATTTGCTATGCCAGGGGATAAGTTTAGAATAGGTCATAATAGAGGCATGTAACTAGAGATTAAAGAGAGGTGATTTTTTTTTCTCCTACCAAAAGAAAATCAAAGAGTCTGTAGATCCCATGCTGAAACTATAACTGAAGCTTTCCTCAAACAAAAACCTTGAGGGAACTGGCTCATAACACTGCTGAGTGTTCAGAGCAGCAGTTGTACTAGATGTAAGCAGTGACTGTTTAACTCTGAAAATTCAGTCAAAGTACTAGAAGTAAGGCAGCTCTTCACAGTCCTAAAAATAGCGTGTCGCCTCTGAGCATAGGTAATATCCCTTCTGGATATGGAAATTTCATTTATTCTTGTAAACCTTAATTGCACAATTATTTACCTTAAGGAGACCATTTTAACCTTTTGATTGTACATAATTTGGGTAGAAATATGTATTCACTTAGCACAACTGAGTTAATACTTTTTTCCGGGAAACACAGTCCTGTTATTGAAGTGGAGTTTTACAGTTGAGGTTTTCAAGTTTTATGCACGACACTGTGTATGCTCATGCAGTTTATAGGGTTTTTCAGTAAAAATAGAAAAGTGGAGTTAATAGAAACCTGGATAGTTGACAAGAGGACTTCTCTGTCAACTAACTCTTGCATGGTTTGACTTCCACGGTTGTATTCTGTGCATGCGCTGGTGTACAGACACGCTGCACTGACCACAGCATACAGCACACTCCTTGTGTATCATCCCAGGCATGCTGCAGAACAAAGCACATCACAGAGGAGCTCTGGCTGGGGGAAGGGGCAGTGTTTCACTCTCCTCCAAGTTCATCTCACTGCCAAGTTGGGCTTAGTTTTATATTTCCCTTTATCCACCTCTCTTCGCAAGTATTACTTTGTCCATGGTTTTTCCAAAGTATTAGTGGTCAAGTTGTAAGAATGGTGTTCAAAATGTCTAGGGTATATAATGATGTCTTCTATTCTAGTATACTAATATGACTTACTAGCAAAAAATGACATGATGTTGGAACATCTCTTCTGTGTAGCACCAGATGCAGTTGTTAAGCTTTGGCAAACAAAAGTTATAAGCACATGCTCCCATACATATATGAAGGTTTACATGATAAACCAGTTCTCATTCGTAAAAATGTTCTTGTAATCTTCTGAGACTTTGCTGCAAGAGAGATTCTGCTATGGGCACAGGTTCATGTGCCCCAGGACTGGCGTATGCAATAATAAGCAGCAATAAAATGGTGTGTCAGCACAGTACCTGCCACAACTGCATTCTAAATGGGGTCAGGGCATGTCTCTTGCATAGATATATAACAGCTTTGAAAGGTTGTATGAAATAATTCATACAATGAATTATCCATGTCATATCTTTTCAAATATGACTAGGTGACTTTTTCCTTTAATGGTGTCCCTTTATCATCCAGCAGTGCTCGTCTGTGAGACCTCACTGGTGCAGTTGCCTTGCTGCCATGGTGGAGTCTGAGCTGAGGGTGCTTCAGGGTATGGTGTGATGCTGAGGGAGTGGTGCTGATGTTAAGATCCCAGATGTGCGGTCAGGACAGTGCTGTGAACTGTCACGGGTGTTTCTGGAGATGTGTTTGTATTAGTTATTATTTATAAAAACAGGTCCCTATCCAGGTTAGGGAGGAGGCTAGGGATATAGGTGTTGGGAGAGATCAGCAGATGTTTTCCAGCCCTCCGTGCCTCCCTATGGAAGGAATCGTTCCATTTTTTTGACATACCTTTCCTGTAGTGTGATGTGCACTCCTGCCTCCATATAAACTCAAGTTTCAGGAGTCTGTCATACCTTTGTGACTGTAAATTCTTTGTCAATTCTCTTGGTCACCTTTTGTATCCCTCCCAGACTTCTGCTCCATGGTTCCTCTGACCTTCTGCCTGATGTTCACTCCAGCAGCTGAGAAATAACAGATGGAGTCAGCAGCAGGTCACTTCATATTTAAAAATACTTAAAGATTTGAAATGGGAGCTATCAGCAGCTTTTAATTGCTAATAATGACTTTCTACAGCAGTTTGTAATTCAGAGGAAGTCCTTTATAAAAAAGTAGTGTTCTCTTGCCTGCTTCCAGCTTACTTTTTCCGCTCTGATGGCTCTGAAACTTGTTGACCCTTCTTCACCTTGCAAGAATAAAGTAGATATTTAATCTTTTCCATTCCCTGCAGCCCTCCACCCAGTTTCTGTCAGACATCTGTACTAGCTTTGTTATCATTAGACAGTCGTGCTCCAAGAAATCTTTGGGACTCTTCAGCAACATCTTGTCAGGATCACATCTTTATAGTTGGAATAACAAAGAGGGCAGCGAATATAGATTGTACTGTCTGTTGTGTGCGTTCTTTTGCAGGATTTGATATGCTTAATATCTTAATATTAGTTAAAAATATCTTAAGAAAGGATGTATTTTGAGGATAGAACTTGAAGGAATTTTGTGGCAAAGTGATATGTGGGCAAGTCTGATGGATAAACTGTTGAGAATGAAAAGGGAATTAGAAGGAAGATGAGGAGAGGAGAGAGGAGTAGTGACGAGAGGAAGAAAGTGGTCAGGACATGAAAAAGATGGTTTTAGTATTGAGTAATCTTTTAATAGTGGAACAGAGTGTACATGTTAAGGAAATAACAGGGCACTAAGGAGAGGTTATACCACAGGGATGGGAAGGATGCATGGTTAGAGCCAGCTTTTGAGCCTGGAGTGCTGGCTTCTGCTGCTGGTTCTCTGCCATTTGGTCCTTTATGAATCTCGTGGAAGAAACCTTTGTCTGAGAAGAGAAAGTGAACTTTGAGTCTGGCTGCTTATTTGTTAGAACCGAGTTTAGGTAGTAGTCCTCTGGGAGGGCAAGGATTAGCTTTGGAGTTCTTGTGGTTTTTTTTCTTTTTTCCTGGCTCCTTCTGTAACATCGGTAAAATCCATCCTCCTGCTTATGAAAGAGTGTGTAATCTCCCTCCAATAGCAATTTCAGGATCTCTTTTCAAAATCTTCATCTCTGGGGGACTGAGCTTCTAGCAGTAAACACAGTATCATGAACCAATTTTAAAATGCTAAATACATGTTTTTATCACTAATTTCAAGATTTTGGAGAATTTTCTGGCCCAAGTTCTTCTCAACTATAAATGCCTTCAATTTCTTGACCTTTTCTTTTTGTGTTAGAATATTCTGCTTTTGCATAGCAGAAGGATTTCATTTGTCCTTCATCCCTGCCAGAAAGACAGGAATCCTGGCAGCTAAGGTGACTGATTCCCAGGAGGAGGATCTTGTCTGCAGATGATCACAATCAGATGGACTTTGTTTAAAACTGGACTGGGATATGGGTCACACCTTGATTTCTTCCATGTGTGTGGCAGATGCAGAGAGTCCAGCTGCTGTAGACCTGACATGGGACTGGGAAGCAACAGAAGCTGTGCTTTTTAACATCTACATTGCATACAGTAGAATGTATTATAGTACAGAGCTCCATATCTGAAGCCTACTTTTTTGTGTGTGTGTGTGGAAGGAGACTTATCAAAACTTAATGGAAGAGTGCTGGATTCCTGACAGTTCCTTCTCTTTTAAAATGTTTAAATCTATTGTTCTGTTTCTCAGTGTGGTAGTTCGGTCTAGAGAGAAGATCCAGATGCTTCAGGTTACCTAAAGCTTCTATGGGATGTGCTATGAACTCTAGGCATTATTCTTCATTGAGATTAATCTATCCGTTATAATGGCTGCATAGATAACTAGTTATACTTATTTAGCATTTACAGTTCTTATTTCTATTCTTTAAAAGGAATTTTACTTCTGGAACCCTGTCTAGCTGTTGCTGTCTCGTGGTAGGGTAGGAGTTGGAGAGGCTCTCCTGGCTTTTACATTTTAACAAAAACATATGTATTATTCCTCCCCTAGGCTGTATCTTCTGGTCTAATAAAATTGTTACCTTGTCCTATGAACCTCACTGGCCTTGAGACATTGAGTATAAAAACCAGATGGTAAACCAGGATATTTAAGCTGTTCCTTCATGCTGACAAGTGCTCTATGAAGACCTAAGTTAGTGTTTAAAGATTGGTTTGGGAATTTCTGGGATCCAGAAACTATTCCAAGTATGAGGTTAAAACTTGGTAGTAGGAATATAAGAGAACTTTAAATTTAAGTATTTTTTTAGTAGTTGTATTAACCAGAGTGCCTTTTGCAGTTTTCAGATTTTTCTGTTGAAAAAGAGCCTGTGTAGGAGAGATGCAATACAGCAAGACTCCAGCTTAGTTGCTTAATAACTTTTAACATTAGAAATTGATAGCTCCCAGTATTGTAATTTATGTTAAGAGCCACAGTTTCAAAGACAGGGTTGGGAAGTCAGAAAAAGTGTTGCAGTGGAGAGATGGGCATCCTCTGTTTTATGTGACTCCTCATTTCCTCAGTTTTGCCATCTTGTGAGATGTGCACCTGTGGAGTCTCTCACCTGTGACCTCAGAGGCTCACTGGGAAAGAAGACATTATGCCTGTCTATGTGTTACATGTGTATTTCTTTTCTTATTGTGGTGACACAAATAAACAGACTTGAGGGGAAAAGCCCCTTGAAGATGTTTGTTGACCTGAGCTGCTTGGTCTTCAGTTGCTCTTCCTCTCAGAGGTACCACCCTTCATATACATGTGTTCAGTAATAAACTGGATCTTTGTGGGAGTCTGCTTAAAAACACCCAACCTTCTCCCTCACAACTTATTTTTTTTCTCTGGGCACATCTGCTGTGGAGCAATCATTTGGAATATCTGGCAGCATGGCAGGCAGAGGTGGGCAAGAAAGACCAGGAATGAGTACTGGGAAAAGTGGGGGGAGGGACAACACCTGCCCATCAAAGAGCACTTTTTAGGATGGTGATAGTGATGGCAAGCTGCATGGCTAGTCTTACTATTCATTATTTTGAATTTAATTGAGAGTCTGGTATTTGTTCATGCACCTATTGTAGGAGTGAAGATTCAGCTGGTGTCTTTCAGACAAGAACCTGGAGAGGGATATGTTAACTCTAGATAAATGGTTTTCAGACCTTCATTTTTTTAATTATATTACTTTTTTCTTCCTTCTCCTGAGTTCTGCTTCACAGCTTCACCTATCTCCAGAGAAACAAAGAAAAGCATGTTTGGCACCCTATGCTCTGTCTCAACCTCTTCCATTATGAGTAGAGGCTGCTCCTTCCCCTCTCTCTTTGACCAAAGCCTGCATGCTTTGCATTCCACAAGATCATCTTCCTCTGGCCCCCAGTGATTTGCAGAAAAATTGATTTTCTCTTTCTCAGCTCACCCTTGGGGGTTCCCCTTGGTTTGTCTGGTTCTCCTCAAGGAAGGGAAACAAGGTCTCACCTGTTGTGCTACTGTAGCTGTGGTGTGTTAACCTGACACTGCTCAATTGTCTTAGCACGGTGGCAGAGAGGAAAGGAGTGCGCTCCCCAGCCAGTCCCTTACTGCTGACAGCACACAACTACAGCTGTGGGCCCTATTCCTACCATCCTGTCCCTGCTCTACAGCTTATTTCCACCAGTTGACTCACTTGGGAAGGAACAAACAGATAAAATTCAGTCCTTGCTTACCTTTCTTCAGAATATATTCTGGTTTTCTTTGGTTGAGAACCACTAATTCAGCTCTTGGGTCCCCTACTCACTTTGCAATACTTGGAAGTTGAAAAGCTGGAGTGACCCCAGTTACTACATGTATGTCTTTTCTGGTTTGGTTTTTTTTTTTTGGCCCTGTGGCCATCTTGTTAACCTTTCCATTTGCAATTGTGGCTTGCATTCTGGAGACTTAGATATTCTGAAAATGTTAGCAAATACAGCTGTGCTTATTCAAGGAAGTTAGGGAAGAAGTATATTACTGCCCTTAAAAAGAAAACCATGCTTTAGACAGTTTATTTGGTAAAATTGCTTTGGACACATTCTTGTTACAGGATTCCATCACCTAGGAGCAACACAGCAAATTGTAGTAAAATCTGATAGATTTTTTTTTTAAATTCTTCCTACTCTTGTGCAAGTTAAATTTAGATAGTTTAGGGATGTTATTAAATATAAAACCAATTATCTTTGATTTCAGTATCAGAGTTTACATTGTACAGGGGGAGACAAAAAGTCCTCTAAATGCATATTCAGGCTGGCAGTGATCTAATATAACAAGGTAGATACTGTGATTTTTTTCTGTTCAGGCAAGACCTTCATTCTTTTAAATATGCTTGCAACTCTTTCTGTAGGTATGAATGACACTTGCAGAGGGCATTGCGTGATACCTTGGGTTTTGCAGTAAAATAATTTAATCAATCCTCTGACAGCCTAACTGTATCTCTGCTCTGAATTTTAGAGCAGAGGAAACCATTTTGGTGTTCTAGTTCATTTGTCTTTGTTGGCTTTTCCGCCTCAGCGCTGGTGTACCACATGTCCATTTTTTCCTAAGCTGTATTTGAACTCTTCTCCCCTTCAGATGCTTTGTAACCTAACTACCCTCAAATGAAGCAGTTCATTTATTCCATGGGCAGCCCAGGCACAAGTGTGAAATCCCTTCAAACATCATGGGTTTAACTTCTTTTATAGGGGGCATTCCATTTGGAGGAATAAGTTGCATTTACCTTTTGCATCTGAGTTTTATGAATGATATATAAGTGTTGTTTACTGTTAAAATGGTGCACAGTCTTTCTGTAGCATCTGTGTTTTATTAGAGTAATTTAAAAAGAAAACCACTAAAACGATGTTACCGCTGGGTGTCTGATTGCCAAGTTAATCTCTTATCACAAGTCCCATTGATCTTCTGTTTGAGCAGCTGAGAGTCTATTTTATGTATAGCGATCTTTCATAAAGTTTATTCCTGGTAATAAAGCTAACTGGGGCGAGTGCCAAGCTATTCTCAGAGGCAATCCACTCTCAACAGGAGGAGGATTTTATTTTGTTAGATGGGGTTATTGTTTGGGTATGTACTTGTGGCAGAACTGGTGAAATCGCTAGCGAGTGAGTCAAACTGGGTTCAGAGGTGTACTCTTACTGGTATGAAGTTAATGGCATTGCTGCACAATAGACATTCAGATCTGGCTTTTAATATGATGCCCAGAGTCACGTGCATTTTCCACTTACTACTATGTGGTATTACTAACTTGGATTGTTGATCTCTTCTGTGGTGTGGCAAAAACCTTTATAAAAGAACCCAGAACCCTACCACAAAACAACAAAAAAAGCACTCCACCCTAGAACTGGATATATATTAGTTGCATTCAATTTTGTTATGTATAAGAGGAAGTAATTTTAGTTCACAGAGAACGCCAGAACTGGTTTCTCTGAAATTATGTTGTCTTCGGATTTTTAAAATCTTCTAATAGTATTTGTGTTGATGTCCTTAGTGTCTTCCCACCAAACATACCTGTAACTTAAAAAAAATGTAATTCAAAATATTAGTAGTTAACTTTGAGTAAAGTTACTTTATGAAAAGTCAAATTTTATTTTTAGTGAAGCGTACTTAAGCTATATTCCAGAGTTTCTGAAATATTGCTGTGTATTCAGGAGAGTTTAATAGATGGCAGGGCACACATTCCTTTAAGCTAATAGTTAGTTAATATTCCTGCAACCGTATGCCAGTTTTGGGAAGCCAGTGGTAGTTTTGCATAGCTCTGTGCAAATGCTTGACATTGCAAGGACTGGTTACAGGTCCTGTGATCTGTTCCTCTGCTCTTGTCTGAAAGTTGAACTCATGGGGGCTGGCACCTGCCTTCTAGGAAACCAGTCTCAAGCTATCTTGTCTCAGCCTGTTGTTGCAGTAAATTTTAAATTACTGGCCAGTGGCTTCTGCTCCTGCTCTGGTGACCTGGATATACAGGAGTGCTTACAGTTCCTCATGGTTGCAAGGGGTAAATAAATGCAGGTGCAGATGGTGACAGGATTACATGGGTGTGCACATATTGCACACAGCACCCTTGGGATGGTAGAGGAATAGGATTTGCACCCCCAGGTATTGAAATATCAAAACTGAGGAAGTAGATGGCATGCTGTGTCCTCAGTAGGAGGGAGGAGAGCAGAGGGATGCATTGTGCCCTGGTGTTTGCTGTGAGCTAGGATGCTGGAGGGAATGAAGTGTGTAAATCTCTAATAACTTCTCCTGTCATGCTCAAAGCAGGTAGTGATGTCTCAGAACTACCTGAAATAGCTTTCATTGAAATTAGGGAGACAGGTCACTGCTCAAGCTGCTTTACTGGGCTCTTAGCAGATTCAGTCAGCCTAGCTGCATCCATTGCTCTTTCCACCTTCAAAGAGATGTCTTTACCATCAGTCATAAAATGTCACCTTCCATTTAAATTTCTCCTTGGAATCAGGAGAAAAGCACATAAAAAAACTGGAACACACTTGTATCATGCAGTAACAGATTATTCTCCAAAGAGAAAGGATACATTATTATATACATATAAACAGACTGGAGAAAAAGGAAGGAAAAAATATCTATTATTTTAACTAATATTAACTGTTTGTAATCATGGTGGGAACAGACATTTTTTTCCTATTACTCCTTACCTGTCATTTGAAGATACTGATTTATTTTCCAATAATTGGCAACCAACTGCAAGTGATAGGTAGTCTGCATTGCTGCCCTGTTTGTCCTGTGGTGGTCTGGATGGTGGCTTGGTGTGAAGATCTTTGCATGGTAAAACAGAAGCAGCTCAGCTTTACCCAGGACATTGTACTATTGGAGCCGCTGATACCACTTGGTAATCAGGGTATGTTATAGAGCAAAAGTGTACAAATTTGTAATTACAACTAATGATGTCTTTATGGCATAAATACTTTGAGCTGAAAAATGTGTGTCAGTAATTTAAGCATCGAATAAAAGTCTCTATTTTAAACTATTTAGAGAGTCTTATGAGACCTCTGCATCTCCTGGCACATAATGAAGTTGAACAGTGTTCTCTGGCAGGTGTGCATTATTTCTTTAAAAACATGTATTTTTATCTGAAGCATTGTTGTAAAGTCAAACTTCAAGTGTTTTTAGGTTTTTGGTTGGTTGGGTTTTTTAACCCAGGTTAATTATTTTCCTATGGAACTTCTAATGTTGGATTTAAAACTCAGTGCTAGTATCATATGACAGAGGTGACTGCAGATGATAAATAGTCCACTTGAAATAAAGTTTTTTCTTTAAAATGTAAAGCTTGTATTTAGCAGCTGATCAGCAATATGCTGTCTGCTGTACTGATACAGCTTTATTGCATAGAAGAGAAAACCCATATATTATCATGAAGCCACTATGTTTGATCTGTCTGGGACTTATTTAGCAAGGAAGAATGTTAATTTAGTGTATACTGGCTAAGATAACTAGTTGTCTGGGGGGGTCAAGGTACTGACTTCAGAGGCATTTCTGAACAAAGATGTTGCAGTTGGTGGGTGGATGGCACTGGTCTCAGCTGTTGTATGAGCTTGCATAAATAGTATCATCTCCACTTTAATCTTTCGGGTGTTCAGAGGTAGTGTGCATATTTCTGTTTAACCCCTGGACACTTGCTGGCATGCATGACCCTTTAACAATTCCTATCCCTCTGTCCATCCCTAGCACCTTGGCTCCAAACAGTCTGGGAGGATAGCCAGTAATTGTGAAGTTTTTTGTTAAGAACATCTCTAACAAAAAAATATTTTCATTTCACTGGTATACACTTTCTATTGTGCTTGTTACAGTAGTGTATGGCACACTTCTGAAGTACTACTTGCATCTCCAGTGTGCAATACTTACTCCGTTTTGAGTGCAAAGATGGGTTAACAGATATTAAAACTGGTGATGATGGTTACTGGCCTTTGGCATCAGGAAAAAAGCCCTTTTTTTTATATTTAAGAAAAGAGCAACAAAGGCTGGAGCCATGTGTTTCATAAAGAAGGTTGTGTTTTAGGATAAGTATTTGATTTACCTTACCTTAAAATTTGAGAATGAAAAGGGTACTTAAACCTTCAGCCTTCATGAATCTGTCTCTGTGAAAGTAATGTGCCTTTTTCTCACTGGTTCAGAGACATTGTTTTACAAGAGTAGTCTTAAAGGTTGTTTCTGAGGCTTGTGGGTGTTGTGCTTTGGAGGGAAGTATCAAAGACCTTTCAAACATCAGAGGTTTCTGTGGATTCCTCTCCTAATGTTGTTTTTGATGAGGGAGAGGGGAAAGATGTTGTAGACGGTGTATTATTGCAAGTGTTGCTTTTGACAAGCTTCTGTCACTTTTGGTGCTATAAATTTAATCATGATCAAATACCAATGTGCTAAGCGTAACAAATGTAAAGAAGGGCCAAAACAAACTTCAGAGTGACGTGACCTGAACTATTAGAACAATGGAAATAAGTGGAAAAAGAATCTTCCCTGAAACTAATACCTGTAAAACCCTGTGCACAGGGAGAGAAAGTAAATGGCAAGGCTGGAAAATGGTTTGCAATAAGTTGGTTTCTGTTTTGTAGTAGTCATAATTGCAAAGGTGCCAGCTTTGATATTGCTCAAATACATTAATTTTTTGTGTGTAAGATGATTCCAGAGATGGTTCATCCAAGGATCTATATTCCTGAAATTTTGACTTGTTCTAGTTTGTGTTAGAAGGAACTGAAGCAGTAGTCATATTAAAATGCTAATAAAAAAATTGAAGGACACTGTAGGTGCTATTACATTATTGGACATCTTTTAGTTATATTATTCCCCCTTATTTTTTTTATAGCAAACTTTGGCCTGTTCCATTCTAACGGCGTTGTTGAGCGAGTTCTCAAGTTCAAGTAAAACCAGCAACATTGGACTAAGCATGGAGTTCCATGGTAACTGTAAACGTATATTTCAGGTAAACTAGTTCTGTGTTGATATATGATACCTCTCTTTCTAGAATTTAAACATACTTTCCTGTGCCAGGTGCATTCAGGTGCACTGTGTCCTTAAAAGCATTTATTAGAACAAATACTACAAATGCAGATACTGGCTACTTCAGGAAAATTGATAATGTATTTTTTAAAAACTTGTATCAAGAAGGTGCAATCGTTTGTGCCTATTTTGTGAACGGAGAGCTACAGATCTTTATGCGGTTGGGCTCTTTAATTCCTTGGCTACCAATTGCAAACAAAACGAATACTCTGTGGAACAATGATAGTCTTAAATATAGCTTTGGTTTAAAGCCAAGGAGAGCTATGTATGTATTTAAAAATATTATTGCAGATGGTGTAGTCTGGTTGTCTCAGATGTATTGTTTGGCCAGTCAGAAATGTTCTTGTGAAGCCATTGCTTTAAACTGACTGTTGTGGAACAACTTACCAACTTTTTTTCATGCCAAAGACCAACTCTTTTCTCCACCAGTTATTAAAAACATATTGTTTTTTAATCTTTTAGCAACTGGCATTTATGTGAAGATTTTTTTCATAGTCTATGCAAACGTATTTGCAAATTGATTTTGGTAAAAGGAGTGGATTCTCACTGACAACTTCAGAATCTTTTCTGTATTGTAATGAAAAGTAGGGTGAAACCAGAAAATTGTTTTCTCTTTAGAAAAGTATTCCTTTTTAATCAGCATTTTAATTAATGACTGAGATACTCAATATATTGTGTTCGTCCTGACTATAGGAGGACGATCTGCGGCAGATCTTCATGCTCACAGTAGAGGTACTTCAGGAATTCAGCAGACGTGAAAACCTCAATGCTCAGATGTCTTCAGTGTTTCAGCGTTATCTTGCACTAGCCAATCAGGTCTTAAGCTGGAACTTCCTTCCTCCAAATTATATCCTTTTTATGTCAGGACATTTGTTTCTGTTGGCTTGGGTCACTTCCTACTGTGTGAGAAGTAAGGTCTTTGAGAGGAGAGAAAAAAGTAAAACTTTATAAACCTTATATTTAGTCCTTGATTTATGTTTTCTTCCTTTAGTGCTTTTGGTCACCACTATGCTTGCTAACAGAAGCTGCTGTTGCTCTTCATTAAAGTTTTAAAGTATTTTACATAAAAGACAAAACAAACAGAGCAGCCCTGTTACAGATTGAGGGTCTGTCTGGTTTGGTGCAGGGTAGAGAAAATGTGTCATAGGCTACTTTAGTGTAGAACCATATGGTGAAGAGTCTTAAGTTATGTTTAATTTTTATGCAGAGATCTGATCTGTCCTACTTTTCTCCCTCAGAGAAGAGAAAGGGGCAAGGAAATGCCCCATCATGTAGGAATACGCATGCTCAACCAAATCCCCATAAAAGAGCAGGGTCGTATACTAGAACATATAATAGATCCTCTTCAATCTGAAAAAAAGTATTTGATAGCTGAGAGAAGAAACGGCATCTCCTCTGTGCAGGTGCTTCCACTGCTTCCATTTGGACATTTTTGTGATGTGTGCTTATTATTAGTCCAGAGAAAGGTGAAGTTGGACAGTAGAGGAGGAAAAGGAAATCAGAAGGAGAAAGGGTCTTAGTGAGGGAGAGAAGGAAAAGGATACAAAAATACTCACTCCAAAAAATGGGCTAGATGAATATTGTAGAAATATTCAATCACACTCTGTATTTAATAGAGGTTTAAGACAGTGTATACAGTAAATCATTATAGTACCTCTTAACAGCCAGATTGTCTTTAAGAAGCTCAACAAACCTTCCAAGAACCAAATCTTCGATCTGGTTTATCAACTTTTTTATTAAAACATTTGAAATTGCTACCAGGTTATACATACTGCAGGAATCTTGATGCCTTCAAATCCACTGTGAGGGATTTTATTTGCTTTTATAATGTGAAAGTCAGAAGGTGATATCTGTGAGTTGTTGTTTTCTTTGAGTCTGTTCATTATGCTGCAGGCAGCAAAAGTAAATTTATTTAAAACTGGATATTCCTGGGTTCACATGTGTAAAGCAGAACACCAGTTATATTGGCTATACAGAAGGTGCCATGGGTGAAAAGTAAATACCCCACTTTTGTTTGTCCCTGAAGTAATTTGGCAGGGGTTCAGAGAGGAATTTAGTGCACATGCCTGCAAGACGGACACTGTAGTCGAATTATTGTACCCTATAAAAGTTTTTGAAAGTGGATTTGGGATTTGTAAGAATTCAAATCATGTGTGAACACTTTTTCTAAGCTGTAATCTTAAGCAGAAAGGAAATGTTCTTGTGCTATGCAGTGTTGATTCCCTCTGAATTTTAGTCTTGCTCTGTACAAACCTCTGGTGTAGTCTTAACTACTGATCTTGTTACAGTTTGAAAGGGAAGGCTATAGTTCTTCATGAGCTCTTTATCCCAGGCTAAGGTTTGCAGTGGTGGAGATAAATAGGTACAAGTTAAGATGGTGAGCCTTAGGAGTTTTAGCTTTCCTTTATACATCTGTATAAATGAAGTTGATTTAGTCTGTAGGTGCTACTAAAGAAGTGTTAATAGAAATAGCAATGCAAGCCATACTGCTGCTTAAGGTTAACAGTGTTTTCTGCTACTTGGCCTCCTTTAGTTGTTAAACAAATTCTACAGTCGTTAAACAAATTCTGGCCATTTCTTGAGATTGGATGGACCTTTAGTGTGAGCCACAAGTGGTCTTAATGGGCCTATTTCAAATATTTTCATAATTTCTGATCCATTTGTTACTATCTTTTTGGTTTTCTACCATTGGATGTTTCATTTTGCAGTAAGAATTACAGCACCATCTTGGGTCTTCCTGTTCTGTGTAGCAACCTGTTTTCACAGAGGTTGGAATGTCCTCACTCATCCTTGAGAAACGTGGGTCTCAGCTGCCAAAGATTCAGTACCTGTTGGGGTTTACAGCACCATGTTGATTGTATTGTGGTGTAAATCTCTCTTCCTTAAGAAGACTGGTTTAAAAGTAACTGTTGATTGTTAGCTCGTGGGCAGTGAAACTTAACTTGGCTGTAGTTTTTAAATACATAGCACATTACATGAGAACGTTAAGAATTGCTGTGTTGATTGACCACTTGGTATCCTTTTGGTATCCTCTTTCCAAATCTTGACAGTACGTCTGCTGAAGGCATGGGCATAAATTTAATACTCGAAGCATGGAGTAAAACGATCCATTGTATCCTCAGATATATCTTTTTCCTTTAGTTGGTATTTCCCCTGGCAAGACAGTATTAATTCTCAGTATTCCCTGCAGCGTCACAGTAATCTGCAGTATATTTATGTAGTCTTTAGTAAGATTCTTGTACCTCCAAAAAAGTAGCATAAATGTGCGTTAACTGTACAGTGACCATTGCAAGAGGCAGGTTATTTAAATCCCCAAGTTTGAGAATTGCATCAAAACCTAGCCCTTCTGAAGAGTTCTGTGCTGTTATGGGACAAGTGTTATAGGATAAGTGTTGCTTTGTTAAATGCAGTCTTGGACAGTGCTGCCACCAATCATAACAGAAGAGTTGTAGTAAGGCTGTATTGTCAGCTGCCACCATGAAAGATGCATTCTGAAATGGACACCTCATTGGAGCAACAAAAGAGGAGAGGCTGGGGCCTACCTCCTTTCAAATTGGAACTCCGTATTTTTAAAGTGTCTTTGGATGTAGTGGCTACAATAGGAAGCACATGGCACAGTGACCTTGGAGGCCTCCCTTCGGTCATATACAGTTTCTCCCATTTCATTTTCCGACAATCATCTATTGTTATTTTTATCTGCTACCTTGAGATACTAGTTCACCCGGTGTTTGTGGCTGCTTCAGAAATAGTCTGTTGTGGCATGTTGGCTTCCGTACAGTTTCTTTTTTCAGTGCTGTTACAGTACTGTTAAATATTGTTTACTCAGCTAGAACTAGTTTTAACTGCATCTTTTCTTAAATGAATGTTTTTAGTAATTAAGGAAGTGCAGGTGATCAGTATTAAGAGGTACAGCCCTCTCCTTCACAAGAGTGCCTTCATCTGTTGCACTAGATAGAAGTTCAATCTCATTTCTAGTACATTGTGAGCACCCTAAGTCTCTAGTTTAGGAGCTGAATGTTGCTGAGTTTTAATGCACCTTGGCATGAACATATATGTCTTGTGAAGTCAGGATGCAATTATAAATTATATTACTTTGCCTCCAGAGGTGTTTCTCCTATCTTCTTGATTTTGGAATGTCTCTGTTCTTGGCAGCCACATTCTAATGGACTTTGGATGAATGTCCTCAAATGGAAAAGTTCTTCATCAGACCATAAGGTTTTTCTCCAGCTATCTCCCATCTACAGACAGGTGTCTGTTATCTGTCATTAGGTGCTCTCATGGAAGTACTTATTTATCCCTTATTCTTTAATGTACGGTCATAGTACATAAAGAGAAGCTTGAGCTTTAGTTCTTGTTTTGTGTTTGGTGCCTTTACTTGCTCAGAGGCAAGCTGGCAAATTTTTGAATTAATGTAGAATAGGGGATTTAAAATGCAGGTTATGTAAACCTAATGAGTTGCACTGTACTAATATGCATCATTGCCGTCCCATTGAAGTTAATGGTGCAATGGCAGTTCCATGAACTGACTGAAGCTTTTTTCTGATCTGAGCATTTTTGTGTGTGTTCCTTGGCCACACAGTTAAAGGAAGAAAGCTTTTCATATCTCTAATTTGAAAATGTCTTTTAAACCTCAAACCAGAATGAGACACCTGTCTGGGAGGTTCTGTGAACCATACCGTTCTGCAGACTTTCAAGATTTGAACTGAATCCAACCCAGACTGGAAGCATCTGTTACGCATAGTGGAAGTGCATGAAAACCACACAGAATGCTCCAGAAAACTCGAGGTTTGTTTCAAGAAATGATTCAAGTTGGCACTGCTGCTGAAAAAGCATCCTGCCTTATCACCTCCCATGAGCATGATACTGAGCAGGGAACCACCTGGCATGGCAGTGGTTTTTTATCAGGTTGTGGTCCCCTGCTTGATTTGCTTCATAGCTACAGAAATAATTCAACCTGTACCGAAGAGTGACAACACAGATTTCTTCAGCAGCACAGCTGCTTTCCTTAGGCCTTGTGTTTAGCAGCCTGGAATTATCCTGAATTTACTACAACAGCCTGTCCTTATCTGAAAAACGAAGGATTGAGGCATTGTCCCTGTTTGGGATGTAAAGTGTAACTGAATTTGGGATTCAATGTAACTGAAATAGCTGTATATAAAAAAGTGCAAAAGAGAGCTACATTTTACTTTTGTTAGACTTACCACTTTTAGGTGAAAGCTGACATGACTTTGAAATCCCTGATGTTTATAAATTTCTAGGGTACTACGTGTTTTCTTGGCAATCCTTTCTAGCAGCTTTTTAAGACAACATTGGTCAAAATCAGTAAGATTTACAGATCCCCTGAATTTGGTCACAATTGCACTAAAGATATTTGTATTGATATTGAACTTTTTAACTACTAGTCTTTCATCATTTAGGCTTTCCTGAATGAATTTTGAAATCAGATTGCAATGTAAGAACATCTTAGTAATGACCCTTTTTATGAAGGGGAGCTGATGTTCTGCTAGCTTGCCCCAGTAGGTTTAAGGTTCCAGTTTTTTAAAGGTAGTCATCAGCATCCTAGATGGCAGCCACTATGACTTGTAAGCCACATCTGCATGGCAACCACTTGTGCATAGGTGCTTTAAATGCAAGTTAGGCTTGAGGTGATTAGCTTGCATACCATTAGCTGTATAACCATAGCAGCAGAATGTACCAGGAACTGCAGAATCCACTTGGGTGGTCATGAGCCTTGGTACTGGAATGGCTAAACTGCTGGAGGCTCTGGAATCAGCCAGGTTTAAAATTAGCTTGGATGTTCCTACACTTCCTTCCCCTGTTGCTGCAATCCGAGTCCAGTGTCTCCAACACAAAGCATTGTTTCATTCTTACGATAGTTAAGAATACTAGTTGTTGTGGTTTAATAATTAAATATTTAAGCATATGTTCCTTGTCCTGGTTGCCACATGTATTTGCTAAGAGTGTAAGTTATGGAAAGGTCTGTGAGGAATTTCTCCATAGGGGGCAGCAAGCCTCTGCATCAGTTTTAGGCAGTTGCTCCTTAGACTGATCCCATGTGCTTGGCTGACTAGCTAGAAAGCCAGAGGAGGTCTTAAAAATCCGAATAAAATCAGTATGTTAACACTGGATGGCAGATCTCCAAGCAGTTACCTTTCTAATGCAGTTTTTTATTTGTAAAATACAAGTCTAAGACTGGCACAAAACTGTCCAGAAATATTTCAAAGGTAAAGTGATTAAAATAACTTTTAAGAAAGATATTTGGACCTTAGCACTCTGGGAGCTTTTCCTCCATTTCTGTTTCCTGTGGACAAATCTGTGAATTGGGTTCCAATAGGAGAAATCTCAGCTTTGATTATTGAGTTCCAAACTTACTGCTTTGTGGAAGAACAAGCCTTGCCTCTCTTAGGAAAAAGACTGTGGGATCCATTCTCAGATACTGGAATTTGTAGCAAATACTAAAGTGAAACATTATAATCCCTCATGGCTGCCTTAGGATATGAAATACTTGATATGCATCTTCACCGATCAGTCCCTTCCTGGGTCAGAGGCTAAGAGTAGGAGGAAAACTCCACATTTGCTGGTCTTTTATTTTCTTTTTCTTAATATATTTCTCCAAGAAGCACATAAAACCTCAAACTGTTTTCTAAATTAGTTTTAAAAATTTGTAGGTTTAAAATACTACTCTTATTTTTCCAGCTCATGAAACAAAACCAAATATAAGGTCTACATGCATAAATATAGGCAAAGACAAAAGAAAATCTCTCTTTAAACATCATGATCTTCTCCTCTTCCTCTCTAGACTCTAATAGTGAGAATATGAACCTTATCACACATGAAGGCATCTAGTTATATTCTTATGCTTTTCAAAAGAACTTGGTTCACATTATTGAATAATCTGTTCTGATTCATGCAGAAGATTCTAGTCTGTAAAGGAATCAGTGCCCTAAGTCTTGCAAAACGGGTGAAACGCTGACATGGCAGCTGTTTCCTAGCCTGAATTTCCATGTCATTCAATGTGAATTGCAGTAACAGTTAATAATTCCTTGTTAGAACTAGGAATGTTAGAAACATTTGTATTATTACCAGAGGTGGTTTACAATTGTTTTTCATTTTAGAAACAAATAAAAGTCCTCCCAAACTCTCCAGGATGTCACAGTAGACTGATCTACACTTACCATAAATCTCTACTAAAATTCTAAATCATAAGTCTAAGCTTGAGTGCTGTGCTAGTACTGTACTTTTTGTTTCTTCATAAGTATTGAGAAGTAAATTAATTTTAGATGAAGGAGACTGCATTTGTCCTGTGTAACCCATGTACTAGGTAATTTAGTGACATTTTTTTCAGGTTTGGCATAACTAGATGGCTGCTAATAAGGCAGAACCATAGCACAGTACAAGCTGGAGTATTTCTTGGCAGCGAGCATCTCCACAGCCAACTTCTGCTAATGTTTGCATACATTTAGTACGTGATGGAAAATGGGTTCAAGATCTCCACTGATAGGTGGAAGCATCATTTGTAATGTTCAGTGAACAGATATTTTACCCACAAATCTCCTATTGTCAGATGTGTCATCAGTCCATTAGCGTGAGAAACAGGACTAAAAATAACAGGATAGGGCTGCTAAATAGTGAGCCTTGTTAAAATAGTGACAGCAAACTAGCCCTTCTTTCATTCCACATGAAAAGCGTTTTGTAGCTGATCCCCTCTGTAGGCTCAACCTAGCAAAGAGCAAATTTATTTTAAGAGATCGATAATGTATCTGTGATTGTCTCCTGATATTGGTGTGTTTCCAAGCCATTTGTTTATTGGAGAGTCACAGCAAAGGGCATTGTTGTTAGTAAACAGTTTTAAAATACTGTTTTGACTAAAACATTCCACATGAAAAGGAAAAAAAGGCATAACTTAATTTTCCAGGTAAAATTAGTTTTAATTTGTAATATTGCTCCTGATAAGGCATGTTTGCTTGTGATATTTAAAATATGGGCATGAAATTGTGGGGTTTTTTCCACTGGGGAGAACCCCAAAGCATTTCTGATCACTTAAATTCCGTCTATATTTCAGAGGGAAGTAAAATAGAAAGTTGTGTGATTTTTAGTTTTTCCCCATTTGAAAGAATGCAGATCTGGTATGGTTCAGCATACACTGATAATTTTTAAAATTGTGAAACTGGTTTTGATTTGCCCTAATGTGAAAATCCCTGATTGTTCTTAGGCAGTATAATGTGCTGACAGCAGTTCTGGACACGTAGCACCAGTGAAGGTCCACTTGGTACTGAGCTGTGGAAAAAGTCCCTGTTTTGGAATGTGGTTTTGCACAGTGTTGTTAGGAATTTTGTTCTGTGGCAGAACTCAGAAGACACATATAACTAAATTATAATTGTGCATCCTACCATCGTGACACAATTCTTCATATTAAAGTAGATGCTTGCTTTAAATATTACTCCCTCAAACAAAACCCATCAAAAGTTAAAGGGTCTACTTTATTGCATGATACCATCATAGAATTTATTTTTTATAGACATAGAAGTAGGTTTTGATACACATTTTTTATAATACCTTATTACTTACAGTACAAAAGTTAATGCAGTTCATTACCAGTAAGTAAATTACGTGCAGCTGAACATGCTGTTACTTACTCTGACGGTTGGGTTAGAAAGGGATCAAGGAGGATAATGTAGGGTTTAAGAAAGACAAATAAAATGTAAGTTGCTGAGTTAAAGCGTTTTTACTACTACTTGGATTGGGTGGTGTCACAAAAGGAAGCACTTCCAAAAATCTTTGAACACTCTTCTGCATGACCAGACAAAGAATTGAACCTGCTTGTTTAAATGTTTTTGCTTATGTCTCCATTTTTCTGTACTAGAACATTTGCAGAATTTTGTAAATTAAGTTATGCCAAAATACACAGTGAGAGCTGAAACAAGTGCAGTAAAATCATGGTTTCACAGTGTGCTCATTTTTCATGTGCGTCTCTTATAAACATGTTTAATATGACGATGCCTTGTGCTGTCTTACGCTTTTGTTCTCGGTGTGATTAGAAAATGTAGATTCATGCAGAGCTAACGTATCTGCATTCTGTGATGCATATTTGGCTATTTAGAAAAATAGGATATAGATTTCACTGAGCTATCTTTAGCTATGGTAAGGCCTTTTTAAAAGCTGCCAGGAAAATTTTTTAGAAAATTATTTCCTATTTTGCATAAATTTTAACACCTGTTAATTGCGGTTGCTTTTTTCCCTTCTCACTGTGTCACATTAGACACTCTGGTTATCAAAGTGATCGTATCGCTATGGTATGTCTCATAATTATGATCAAACCGTTATCTAACATTCCTGGAGCATTCTTTTTTTCAATACTTAATACCTTTTATTCCTTGGCCTCATGCATGAATTATGCTGTGTATGTGAAGAGGCTTAAAGTTTGTTTCCATTACATTCTTTCTGAATGGATCCTGTTGTATCTAGGATTTTTTTAAAGCCAAGTAGGAATGTTATTGTTGACCTTGACACCAGATAACTGGGCAGACATTATATAGCTATGTTTGAATCCTCACAAAATGTGATGCTAAAGCCAACAGAATCCTGGCGCGAGACTCTCCTGGACAGCAGAGTTATGGAGCTTTTCTTTACAGTAAGTTTCTTTCTTCAACTTTCATAGTCCAGACCGCAGGGAAAGCAGCTCCTTCCTGTTCTAAAACTGTATTGTTGGACTCTTCCTTTTGCATCAGGTAGGACTGATTCTGTTAACTTCAGCTTGCTTATCAAAGCAGACAGAAGTATTACCTTTTTCCTAGGTTACTGAATATGTATTTTGCCTATTAATTATTTTAAATTGATAACTGTTAGCTAAAGAGAAAGGTTTTATAGTAATCTAAACTTTTATACATTTAATACTTCTGGGCATATTCTCATCAGACAAAACCAAGCCTGGTGAGCAGTAGTAGAGTATATCTTTGAGATAAGGTGTAAGGGGTCTCAGAAAAGATCAGATGAGCAGTTTGTGTTTGCAGATCTTAAAGCATTTACTCAAGGGAGTAGCTGAAAATAAATAATGTAGTTGTAGTTTTCTAGCCAGTTTCAGCATACTGAATTCTGTACCTCTTTCGTCAGCACAAAGTAAATCCAAACAAGTTAAAATAGAATGTAAGTTAGGAGGGACGAGGAAGAAGTAGTGTTGGGAGAGGGGAATGTAATGCTGAATTTCTATAACTTAAAAACCCTACAGTATTAAAAATGGATAAAACTAGTATTGCTTTCTTTCTGCAACTGTTGGGAGAAGTTTGTAGTCATTACTCAGCTGGGACTTAACTGCAGCAGCAACATATATTGGCTTATAAATTCATTTACTATGCGATTTAACTTACATTACATCTCTTGGGACCTGAGAATTCAGCGTTCTCAAGGTTTTTTCATTTTTGCAAAGCGGAGAAATAATGGGCTCAAAACTTGAACAAAGTTGTTATTAGACAATGTAAATTTAACTCTCCAGTGCTGCTTGACAGTATGTTTGGATATATGTCCTTACTTTATAGGATTTTTTGATGCATTTAATTGTTTTAAAACTTGCAGTAAAAGAAAAAAATTTATCTGTTCCAGTAGTTTTGAAAAGGTGAAAAAATCACTGGCAGAACTCTTAGCAGCTACACACAATCTGAACAGCTGTCTGGACTATCCAGACAGTTGCTACTGTCAGCTGTGAACCTCCACATGCAAATAACTTTTTGGCTTACATTTTAACCCTTCCTCATTTAATAGTATGAACTTGTCAGAGTTAGGTATCTGTTTCCTTGATTGGTTTACAGTTACTTATTTGTGATAAGAAAAAAATTTTTTAATAATATGCAGATTTGTTTTAGTACCTTTGTGTGTTACTTAATAGTAACCAAAGCTTGCCTGTATTTCAGTGAACACTAGCCAGGGCAGTATGCTGTCTGTTTTGGTTTTAGATTCCTGATTTGCAGTGGTTGAGGCTTGTAGTAGTAGCTTGCTGTTTGAAGCAACGTAAGTGAATGGTAGTAATTTTTATTCATTTATCTGATCTGAGAAATTTTAATAGCCTTGCAAAAGTTGGCTGGCCTGCCATGTTAAAATGAGTGCCTCCAGTTCTAATCTCAGCCTCGTGTGGGATGTATATTAGGAAGGGTATTTCTGTTGCAGGGTTTGTTTCTCCTGCTAGTTTGATCTTTCAGGGATTAACTGTGCAGCTAATCCAACTAGTTATGAGTTGGGTGAACTTGCAACTATAACACCACAGAGAAATGGTTAGTGTTTTAACTGCGCTTTTATGTATAATATTGCTGAAATAATTTAACTAAATTTTGCTCCTGGGTGAAAAAATCTACTCTATATTTCTTTATTTATCCAGTAAATCTTATGTGAAAAAACAGGAGGCATGAGCCTAAGAAAATTCTTTAAATCCATACTTGACGATTCAGATAAGTATGTGAGAATATGTTTGTTGAAATAGTAAGGTTATTAATCTAGGAAGTCTCAATAACAAGGAGTAATGACATAACAGTTTGCAGAAATACAGGAAGATTACTGTTGGCCTTGTATAATATGAGGGTGTTGCCAAGGAAGTGATGCATTCATTTTTGTATATGTCTTCAGTGTTTACCTCTGCTAAAGAAGCATCTATATAATCTTGATTGAACTCGTTGACTAACTTTAGCAAGACTCTATAGCCTAGGCATAGTTAGCATAATAGAGATGACTGTCATTATTGCTGTTTTTAGAAGGAGCAGCATGTCTGACTGGCTGGCATCTGTTTCTCTCTTTAAGACATAACATGCAGCAGACAGTTCAGTTTTCAACATGTAGGTGAGCCTTAACTAAATGTTAGTTTCAGTGAGCTAATTCACGGCTTGCGATTTTGTGAGCTGAGTCACAATCTTGACATTTGCCATGGTTTAGGGAGTTGTACAAACCCTCGCATTTCAGACTGAGGGGAAGTTATAGTAAGCTTTTTTTGGTGTGTGCTCTTTTGGATTGAGAGCCATGTGACTGTTGTAAGAACACCCTGTTTTCGTGTATTATTAACTACCTCACTTCCTGAAAGGTACATCGAAAAATCAGAGAAGATACAGATATGGCCCAAGATTCATTACAGTGCCTGGCACAGCTGGCGTCTTTGCACGGGCCAGTCTTTCCTGATGAAGGTTCACAAGTTGATTACCTGGCACACTTCATTGAGGGATTACTGAATACTATCAATGGGTATGTATGCCTGCTCTCTAAATTTAGATGGCATCTTTTAATCTTCAGTTTGGGGTGTAGCGTATCGCTGTGGAGAAGTGGTATGGCTTGCTTATTTCTGGATATAATTTGTACGTATTGTTGGATTGCTTAAATTAAGAAAAGGCAGTTTAAAGTTGGTGGTTCTTACATAATATGAAATAGATTTATTGATTGAAAGTGTATCAACAAAACCTATTCCCTTTTAACATTTTTCTTAATGGCGAAAACCTACTGTTTCTATCTACAGAATTGAAATAGAAGACTCTGAAGCAGTGGGAATTTCCAGTATTATCAGCAACCTAATAACTGTATTTCCTCGCAATATTTTAACGGCCATTCCAAATGAACTTTTCTCTTCATTTGTTAACTGCCTCGCACACCTCACCTGTTCCTTTGGAAGAAGTGCTGCCTTGGAAGAAGTGGTAAGTAGCTGCAAATAGTAGGTAGGCTTTTTCTTTTTCTCTCTATTTGTGATAAGCATAAGTGACATGAGAATTTGGTTGTTTTGTTAATAACTGTTGTGAATTCAGTGCTTTTGTCCTAGATATTTCTGAAATCACATCAAGAGTTTTCTTTTTATTTCACACAATGTAATGACCAAAATTACACACTGTGTGCATCTTTCAGACTTTGTTTTGATTTAAAGCACTTGTCTTAAAATTTTTAGTTTTAAAAAGAATGGATTAATTTAAAAATATTAAAGGCTTAAAATATTACTGACCTACTGTTGTAGGACTTCTCTGAAAACTGTTGTAGGTAGTGAACATGCTACAGTCCCAAAAGCTTAAAATGACTACATGAACATATGGACAGACTGCAAATTAACTGCTGTCAAGAGTTCTGTTTCAGGGTTTCTGTTTTAAGTGAATGTAACCATTAAAATCTGTTGTTAACCCCAAAATTCTAAGCTGTTTAGATCATGCCTTCGTCACTGACACAGTTCAGATGGTAATTGTGTGTACACATCTAGCACATGAACTAAGAGGATTTTTGTTTTCTTCATTCAAATTTTGTTTGTAACACTAAAAGACCAGTGGGGAAGTCCAAGTTTTCTGCTTCTAAAAATTGCATTAAAAATAAAAACTCCTAAGGAGACATAATTCAAGGGAAAAAACCCATAAAAATTAAGGTGAATAATCTTGCACTTAAACTATTTATATGCAGTAGATGTAGATATAAAATGAGATTATCAAGATACCAACCAATATTTCCCTATTAACATGAGAAAGTATGATTTTTTTGCTAGTTTGGTATAATAACTGAGGTTAATTACCTGAGTTTGAAAATAATTATAGAAGTATTTAGTTACGAAGTTGGTGGACATGTTTCATTACTAGAGAACACAGGTGTGTTAATTAAGATTCATTGCAGAGCAGTAGATCATCTCTTCACTGCAAGGTTAAAATGTATTACATTTGACCCAGTGCTTGCTTAAACTTTAAAGTTTTTTCATGTCTTAATCACAAAATTGGTGATTAAATTCAGAATCTGAAATACAGCTGCTTTCCTGACCTTATTGGTCAAATTTTGCTTTGCTTTGGGCATTTTCTAGTAGAATGTTGAATGCGTGTTCTGGTGCTCACTGATACATTTAGGAATGCTCCTGAAGCCCTTACAGAAAAGATAAAAACCACAGGCAGCTGTCATTTAAATTCAAGGGACTAAAGGGAGTTTGTTTCCTCAGTTAGCCTCTTGTTACTTGAGTTCTAGAATATGCAATCATATTTAATGAAAACAGTGCACAACATAATACCATTCAAAACACTTAATTTCTCAGCAAAATCTTACAATAGCCTGTATGCTACCTGGTGAAAAGTTTATTTTGGAAATGACTAGCTAGTTATGCTTAGTGACTGCTACACGTATTTAATCCCATAGGTTTTGCTGAAGAAACTCCTGTCAGTATTAAATGTTCTCAGATTAGGCAACATCAAAATGAGAGAATGCAAGATTTGTTGTTGTTGTTGTTGTTGTTGGGGAATTTTCTCACTGTCCTTCAATCTTTGAATCGTTCTGCGAAAAGAGAAACATTACACTTTCACCCCTCCCGTTCTGTTACTGCTCTTGTAGGTGTCTCAACTTCATGTTGTTTCTCTGATTTTCAGGATTCTGTAGTGGTGTGCCTTCCCAAAAAATAATGCCTATACTTTAACAGTGCATGAGCAATAAGTTGTGCTACCAAGATTTTCAAGTGACTCCCAACTTAGTCCCGATGGTGTAATGATACTGTGTGCTGTGCCTGTAGAAGTACTTTTTTGCATCCCTGGAAACGATCTTTTGGCTTAGGAATGTCCCAGCCATGATTAATGTGTTCCCCAAGCTTCTTGCTTAGAATGTGTGTAGTGATACCTTCTGTGAGTTCACGTGCTGCCTGTAATTAAGAGCTTTTGGATATATAAAATACCATGTGTGTTGGGCTCAGTAGAGTTCTCAGAGCTCTTCAGAAATACAAAGTGCAGCAGAAGGCAGGCAGGCAGGCATCCTCCTTAAGCTTTGCTGGTTAAAAAAGCTGTTTTCCTCATATTTCTGCCACTTTGTGTGCCAGCGGAACATATCATGTGAACACAGCAGAAAGCCCATGAGGGACAAGGAATCTACTTTGCTCAAGACCTGCTATGAAAACTGTCAAAACATGGAGGCACTGAATCAAAATATGCAAACCACTTCAAAGCAGCTAATAGTGTTTTTCAACCAAGGGGGGAAAACCCACAATCCAAGTATCGTGTTCAAACTGTTTCACATTAATCTGCTGCTTAGGTTGACTGAAGGAAGTTAAAACATTTGCCTGAACAGCTACACTGGTGGAGGGAGGGCAGTGAGCTTCAGCAATACTGGGAGTTAGTTTATGGTGCAAGTCGGACCAGTAATCTCTTCCTTTAATGGCACTGGGTCTGAGAGAAAATGCTTATCCACAGCTATGCTCTGCCTTGCTCAACACCTAGTGCTTAGTGCTTTTGCAAAAGTAGAAATCAAATAGTCCATCTGAATTAGTGAAGAGTATGAAGAACAGGATGTTGACTGAAAAGTCAAATTATACTTGACTTTAAATTAAGAAATTATATCAAAGGCCTCTTTTTCGCAAACTGAATCTCAATGCATTGTTCCTGTTTCACGTTAAGTATCATGTGATGGCAGAGATCATGCCAAATTTGGTCTTCTCTGCTGTGCTTCCAACTCTTTCTAGCTTATTGCTGCTTGACAATTTTTTGTAGTGTTCTTCCTTCAAAGGGTCAGCAAACTGTGAAGGAAGAAGGACCAAATTTCTTCTTGTTTCCCATATTAGAGGAGTTACGCACCTTTACTTAAACTTTGGTTGTTTTATCTTGCCTTTCTTGAAGATCTGAGTTCTGATCCATCAGAATGATTCAGCTCTTCAGTCTACAGCACAGCACTTTATCTGTAGGACGTCTTTGGTAGCTCAGATGTAGGTGATCTGAAATAAGGATTGGGATTTTTAGTAGGATCCCTTTGGGACCATATTAATTCACTATGGATAAAATCTTTCTACTATTGGGTATTTATTTTATAGAGGCATATTAGTCCTAGATTGCTTATGAGAATACCTTAGAGTTAAAATAATTTTTCTTCATGGCATTAACTTCTTTATTATCTCTTCAAGTAAATGAATTTGATAAATTTTCAGGGTATTTTGTTCATAAAGACGTCTGTTTATTTGTTTATGCTCTTGATTCTTATAAATTATGAAACGTGTGTAAGTTAATGATGTAAATATGTTACATATGTGTAAAAATATTTCAGGATTGAACGACTGTCTGTAAATTCACGTGACCTTTAGCCAAGTTTTAAAAAGACGTGTTGTGTTGTCCTTCTTCAATTTGTGGCTTATGTTACTGTTGAATACAATTTTACCTCTCTCCTTGTCATCTTCAGCTCTTGTTTTTGTGATTTGCATCAGGGTGTCCCATATTTTAACTTATGCAAATAGGATCACATTGCAGTTACAAAATGATGCAGTGAAGCTATGTTGAAACACTTCCAGCGTGATATCAGCTCTTCCTCTTAATCAGCCAATGTTTTCTTTTTCTTGCCTGTTCATTCAACCATGTTTGTAACTTCACTGGAAGTCAGGAATTCTTGTGTCTGGAGCATGATTAAGGCCTTAATGTCTCTTTATTTCATCAATGAACCATTTTACTAAGCTCTGCTATCTGAAAGTAACTTCTGTGAACCATCCTGTTGGTTAAAACTTGAAGACTTCTTAGAGGGATTTAACATCTTACCAACATGTTTATCTGCACAGTCACACTGGAGGTATTTGAGGTTGGATGTATTTAAAAAAGTTTAATTTTTACATCAAGACAAAAAGTTGATAGTTACGTTAAAAATACTTCTAAAAGAAATGGCCTCTTTGCTGTTCAGGTTTTTCAGTCTGCCTGTAACCCAGGACTTTGTTTTTCAGATAAGTTGTTTCCTTCTGCAGCTTAAGTACTAAATACAAGCATATATGAATAATTAAAAACACGGAGCATCAGTTGGAATGCACCAAGTAATTGCAGATGCAGGCTTATTTTGTGCCATTTCACTGGTTTTTGGTTTGCCTATAGAATGAGAAGTTGTGATTATTCATCAAAACTGGCTACCTGCAGTAAGGTTTCTTGAACACATGGCAGTCTTGCGATAATTTCCTGTGGAACAAAGAATCACTGTCTTTTCTCTCTCTTGATTTCAGTAGTAGTGGAATACATATAAATCTGTGTGCAACATCAGATGAAGAGCAACAGCTAAACATGCTGACAGTTTTTTAAAGCCTAGCAAACACGAAAGCTGCACTGACCTTTTTGATGAATTGCTTCAATCTTGGCTATCCTTAGATGGGTTTTGTGACTGATTTCTTTTTGTTTCAACAGTAGAAGAACATCTGTTTAATAATGAGTATAAGCATGTTCCTCTGGTTTAGTTTAGGAGTAAGATTTTTGATTTGTTTCTTTCATCTCCTACAGCTTGACAAAGATGACATGGTGTATATGGAGGCATATGATAAGTTGCTGGAATCTTGGCTTACTTTGGTACAAGATGACAAACATTTCCATAAAGGTTTCTTTACCCAACATGCTGTTCAAGTCTTTAATTCCTACATTCAGTGCCATCTAGCTGCTCCTGATGGCACAAGGAATTTGGTAAGCCCTCATTCTAGTAGATTTTGATGATGACTTATAGTAACTAGCCCATGTCTTATGTAACTCAAGGCAGCGAGTGTAGAATTGCTATTTGTGACTTTGGAAATGAAAAAATTTACCAATTTGTTACTCAGTTGTCGTTTCCCAGTCTGTTTCTCACATTCTGAAGAAGAAATAAAGAAATGCAAAGTTGGAAATCACTGAAAAAAATTAGAAAAAAATAAACCTGTAATTCAGATCAATGTGTATCTTGCTTTCTTCCCACAGATACAGTGACTAAACTTTTGACCATCCTTCTCTGGATGTCCTTTAGAGTCCTGATTAAAATTCTCAGTGAAGAAATTAAAAGCATTTTTTATGGTTGTTAGCTCCCATACATTACCTTCAAAGTATAATGTATAAATATCTGAAAAAATGTAGATTGACTATGCTCAGGATAGAAGAAACTTGGAATATCATGTGGTCCTTAAGGATAAATTGAATTCCTGATTGAATTTTTGAACAGATGGCTGTTCTAGAGAAAGCCTCAAAGTACATTGAGTTTCTCTTTAGCCATTGAGAAAGAAAACAGATTAGTATATTTGCAAGTAGTCTGGATCTTCCTGAAATAGATTATTTTACCAAAAGTTAGTTGTAGATGTTAGATGAATTGAATTGCATAGATTCAATTCAATAACTGTATAAAATCTCTCTTTAGTTTGATGCTGTGCAAAGATCTCTGAGATACCTCATTCTGAAAGGCACCATATAAAACTTAATTCTGCTATCTCAATATGTAACAGATGGTAATAACAGTGCCAAAACCAAGAGAAATATTTCACAAGAGAACTTGAATTCATATCAGGCGGTCTTGACATAACTTGTATACACAGGTTAATTCATGTCATTCTGTGAGATAAGTCATTTATCCCATGGGTAACCTTTTAAAAGCCACAGCTGGCGTTTTAGAATGCTTCTTGTTCAATATCAAAGCAGTAACAGGAACTTTCAATCCCTGCTTTGAGAGAAGAGGCTCACCCTTCAGTAAACAGCTGCAACTTTGAAGTTGCCAAAAGAGAATGATTTGCTGGGTTACATAAAGAAAAGATGGGTT
Organism: Myiozetetes cayanensis; assembly: GCF_022539395.1. Classification (NCBI taxonomy): domain Eukaryota; kingdom Metazoa; phylum Chordata; class Aves; order Passeriformes; family Tyrannidae; genus Myiozetetes; species Myiozetetes cayanensis. The sequence goes on along the minus strand of NW_026087742.1, from coordinate 43,626,464 downwards.
AAAAGCACTTGGTATAAGGAGTTGTGTGTGGATCCAGTTTTCCAGGACCTCTGTAGAAATAAAGCAGACTGATAGCTTTCTTTCTTATATTTTACTTTATTACTTGCATAAATTTTATGATTATTCAAGATTTTTTATTGATACTTAGTTTCTACATATCATGGTTTATCTCTTCAAGGAATAAGATCTGATTTTTTTTTAATAGTTTTATAATGCAACCAAGATAAACTGAGAAATTGAACAGTGCAACTTTGCATCAGCAAACAATAAAACTGAGATGATGATGATTATTAGTCTTCTGTTCTCCTGTGGTTACAGCATTTATGTTTTAAAGTACTTTTTTATTTTTAAATAGTATTTTTTAAACTACTATTTTCTCTCAAACAGTAGGTTATGGAAAATCCTTAATGAAAGAGGTGATTTTTCATTTCATCTTGAAAAATACTACCTATTACGTGATTTATGTAAGATCTCAGACAATTGACAACAATATCTTCGACTAATGAATAGAAGAAAGCATGGAAGTTCCAGTATTTAAAATGGTTCTTGGCTTGCTATATACGTGATTTGAAGTGCAAATGTACTTCAGCAATCTTTTGATCATTGGTTTTGCAGGCCATCTCTGTGAGCCAGAGTAGTTCAGCACCGTATGTCACACTTCTAGCAGTGGATACACAACAGAGCTGATTTATAAAGTGTAGAGAAGCTGCTTTGCTATTGACTAGCCTGTGTTTGAACTATTAATGACAAGTATCAATTTTCATAAGTGCTATTCTTAACACTTTTCACAGTGAATCTTTTGACTTGAGAGCACTATTGGAAACAGTAGCAAATAGACAAATTAACTGGATGTGGCATTTTGCTAATGAGTTTGTAAAATTACAATTTTAAAACAATATGAACCCATGTTGACTCTGTTTAACTCCTCTGTGTGTAATTTAGTACAAAGTTGTTGTTCATCCATGTAAAATACCTTGAAAGAAAGTGCCAAAATAATGCAGAAAACTGTGGTGGTGGTAAATGTAACAAGTATGACTCTTAACTGTTTGCTTCTAATTTTGTTAAAATAACCAAAGACTGCCAATGGTGTGGCCTCTCGGGAAGAAGAAGAAATAAGTGAGCTGCAGGAAGATGACAGAGACCAGTTCTGTGACCAGTTGGCCAGTGTAGGCATGCTGGGGAGAATTGCTGCAGAACACTGTATACCTCTTCTTACAAGGTAAGTACAAAAAAAAAAAAAAATAGTCATGAATGCAAACCAGTAAAGCCATCACATATGAAATACCTGAGTTGGCTGAAACAGTTTAAAAGCAGTGAAGTTATTTTATTGTTATTTGTCCACAGTTTGTTAGAAGACCGAGTGACAAGGCTGCATGGTCAGTTGCAAAGACATCAGCAGCAGTTACTTGCCTCACCAGCATCAGGTTCAATTGACAATAAAGTGCTTGATGACCTGTATGAGGATATTCATTGGCTTATTTTAGTCACAGGTTAGTGAACAGTTTTAAATAGTACTTATGCTGGTAGTATTGTTGCAACTGGGACACCTTAGGAAAAAAAAAAAACCCTGTATATCAACTACTCTTAATTGACTTTACCTTTTATCCTTTATGATAATTTCTTCTTACATAGAGTACTTGCGAAGTCTTTGTTTTACTTTCATCTGCCTGAATAACATGAATGTTTAAAAGACTGATGAAATCCCTACATGAGATAAAGTCCTTTGGAAATGCCCACAACTAATTTTATTACAGATTTCAGCTCTGTTATCAGTCAGCCTATTCAAGAAATTAGTCTGTTCATGGTACCAGTGGTATTGTCTGAGGGCACATGACTTTGTAAGGGAACCAGTGTGAGATCAGGATAATGGTAGTACTCAGTGGTGACCAAGAATCAAGTTCTAGAATTTCTCAGTGCTGATGATCCATGTCCTGCCATTTTGTTATGTTTCAGGGAAGTTGATTTTAGAACCTTTTCAGTTTTGAATTTTAGATGGAAATATTTTACTTATGTTTGCAAAACATAATAACTATTACTTTGTTAGAAAAAATATATAAATTATTATACATTTTGTAGGATTGTATTCTAATATGTATTTTATGGGAATTTTTTTTATATCTGATGTTTTAATCACTCAGATGTTGACATGAATGTACTTATAATTTCATAAGACTGTGGAATGGAGTTTGTTTGTAGCTCACAGATCAGACAATGAAAACTCAACTAAAGCTGGAATTAATATTATCTGGATACCAGAGTATTGTATAAAATCCCATGCTTCACCTGATCTGCAGTTGCTCTGCAAGGGAAACTGTATTACAGGCCGTGTATTTGATGTCTGAAAACCTCTAACAGATTTGAAATGTTAGCAAAACAGAAGTCCCAAATGAGATGAACCCAATGGGGAAACTGTAAAATCAAGGCTTTTTTTATCATGTAACAGAAGAAAAAAGTCACACCAAAATGTTTAGGGATGTCCCTCTCCCAGATAGTTGAATTGACTGTAGCACTTTTACATGAAGCAAAATTTACCTCTTTTTTAGTTATTTTTTATATTGCTGGTTTCTTCTTGTCATTTTAGGTTTTTCTCTGCTGAAATGCTTTAAGGATTTCAAAGTTAACTCCTTTTTATTTAAGCAGCATTAGTCAGGTTGTACAAAAATTTGGTTCTGGTGTGATGTTTGCAGTTAAGCCAATGGATTCTCTAATCAGAAAGCCGTAAGTTAACCTAGGGTAGAAGGTTGTGAACACTCTTTCTTTTTTAATGTAAGGCTACCTCTTGGCTAATGATACTCAGGGAGAGACTCCGCTAATACCTCCAGAAGTAATGGAATATTCCATTAAACATTCAACTGAGGTTGACATCAATACAACACTTCAGATTCTGGGATCTCCAGGAGAAAAGGCCTCTTCCATCCCAGGGTACAACAGAACTGATTCTGTAATTAGGTAAGGATGTACCTTGTGCTATTAAGTTTGTTAAATGCTTTTTAAGAGAAAAAATAAGAATGTGAGTGGACTTTGGTGAATGTGAAAAGTAAAGAAGCAGTACTGAAAAACTGAACATTGAAAAAGAAATGTCTTGTTTAACTACTATTAAAGTAAGGGCAAGTGATTTAGAAGAATGGTTTTACAGCAGTCATATTAAGGTAATGCTGTAAAAGAGCATTAAGAAAAGATGAAAAGGATGAAGTGGGGGTTTTTGTGTTTTGTTCGTTGGTTGGTTGGTTTTTTGTGGGGAGGTTGTTTGTTTGTTGGGGGGGGGCGTTAGGTTTTTTTTTTGTTTTTTAGGATAAAGAAAGGCAGGGTAAATATAGATGATATTTCAAGTCAAGGTAATCCAGGGAAGGACTGAAAAGAAAAATGAGAGTAAGGTATCAAAACAGACAACGCTGAGTCAAGATGGGAATGCTGAAGTGACTAGATGGACCTAATACCTAATAATCTTAACAGAGGACATGAGCCAAAGTCTTGGAAATAAGTAGAAATATTTTTATATCTCTACTGAAAATTCCTCTGTTATCTATCTGTTACAGAGATTCCCTAAAAGTATTTAAGTAAAAAAAATTGGTAGATCAAGATCTTTAGATAATAATATACTCTAAAATTCATACAGCACATGTGCATCTTAAGCTAATGCTTTCCAGAGCATCAGCAGAGCTTGTCTGCTGTGAACATGAGTTACTGCTCGAGTTTGGCACATATCACTGTTAGCTCATGAAAGAAGCAGGAGAGATTTCCCTTCCTTTATGCAAGAAGGCTGATGCCGATGAAGGACTCCTTAGTTTGAATCTTCACAATACAGAAGATTTCATTCAACTCTTAATTGACATGGAAGATTCTTCACCCAAGATTAGTTGTTGTGTACTTAAAAGTCTTCTGGGAAGAAGCTAGAAAAAATGGATCTTCATTAGCAATGATGTATGTGCCTAATGTTTAGAAGCTTGAAATATCTCCTGCTGATACTATTGGCTGCTTCAAAAAGTGGTCACTGAACAGGATTTCTTGATGCAGTGTTTCAGTGGTGAGGAATAAAGTTAGATCTAAATAAGGAGAGATTTTAGGATCTCTCTCAACAGCTCTGAAATGTCTTCAAGATACAACCCACTGTCAACTCCTAAATTTCTTGTGCACTATCATGTTCTTACAAAATTTGACATACTGCAAAAACTAATATTTAATGTTGTTTTATAGACTGATTTTATTAACGTGATCACGTGATGTTCTGCTATTTCAGACTGGTTTTCTGCAGCAATAAACAAGAGATAAATTTAAAAAATGGTCATTTCTCTATTTGTTTTTTAGTATGCATCACACTGTGACAGCTACATAATTAGGACTGATTTGGTCAGTAAACTTTCTGGTGCAAGGAGGGGAGAAGCAGCTTTTCAAAAAAGCTTTTCAAGCACTCCAAGTAGTAGTCCATTTGTCACAATACTTGTGAGCATTCTTTGTTGCAGTAATTTTCATGTCAAAGTTCACCTTTTAAAGCATAATTTTTGAGGATACTTGCCAGTCTGTCCTACCTCTCTCTCTCCCTCTCTCCTTGCGTTTCAAGAAACAATAAATTCAGGTGCTTTTTGCTTGATTAGAGTTGAACTGCTTTGTGTTATCCAGATCCACCTGTCATATTTGGTGAAAAATGGAAATGTTTGTTAGTTGCTTTGCTTCTCCAAAAACCACTCTCAGCATCCTCATTGTATTTTAAATCTGCAGGTTGTTATCTGCTATTTTAAGAGTGTCAGAAGTAGAATCTAGAGCAATAAGGGCAAATCTCACCCACCTCCTGAGCCCCCAGATGGGCAAAGATATTGTGTGGTTCCTCAAGCGCTGGGCAAAGACTTACCTCCTAGTAGATGAAAAGTTGTATGATCAGGTAAGGATATAACTTTTATGAATTAATTGGTGAGTATTAGCAATAATATTACCCTGTGAATGCAGATGTCAGTGTAGCTGTTTAAAAGAGCAGTGCTAAAGCATTTTTAGTGTTAAATGTGTTGTGGCTTATTTTGGAATTTGAAATTTGATGTTTTCTTCCATTTGTTAATTAGAAATACAAGTTGTTAGGGGACTCTTCTTGCACATTTTGCTGCAAATGTGATATTTTAATTTTTTTTTGGTAGCCATCACCATAGCAGAATAACATAGTGCTCTCAGGCCGCATAGTGGGGTGAAACTCACTGACTTACTGATTTTATAAGCTACTTCTGACTGCACATCAGATCTTACAGTTCATCTCTAATACAGGGGTTGCCCTTGATGGACAATTTAGTGAGTAACCTGCTGACAATTATGAGATATTTAACACCATCACAAAGTAGTGTACATTAGCTAATGTCATGCTACTTTCTCTCTGTCCCTGTTCTCATTGTATATACCGTGATTTCAACAATACATTCTTTGTAAAGGGCAACTTCATATCATGTTTGGACAGCACTAATCCTGATTAGAATTTGACCCTGATTTTGCTTATCGAACTAACTGTAATCCAGCTGGCTCACAGAGGCCACTTGTCTTGAGGAGGTCCTGTTGGCTCTAACTTTTTGAGAAGGAAGCCTCCTCCTCCTCCCTTTATTTCAACTATTGAAGCAACTAAGAATACTAATGCTTCAGGAGGCCCCTCCTTAACAAAAATAGGTATACCATAGACTTGCAGATATTTGCAATAGTACTATTTAGCTTGTACATAAAAGCACAGCTAAGAATTTATAAAGGTACCAGCTGGGGAAGAATTGGAGAGCATGTTAGGAGATCCATGTTAAAAATGATGTCAAGAAACAAAACAGAACATCTAGGAAATGCACACATTTATTTCGTGTTGACATATGGAAGTGATTGAAACCTCTATTTAAACTTTATGCTCAGTCATGTATATATCATGAGTTTTAACGTTAGAAATGTTAGTGGTGTGCTGACAGGGAGCCCCTGCACAATTACTGAAAAAGTCTTTGGATTTCATTCTTGAGAAGCTTTTTTTTAAAGTCAGGAGAACAGGCAATTTCAAGGAAGCATATTTTAGTGTGCCAGGACCATTGTGAGACATTTTTCCTAAAAGATGTGTAGATTGAAGGAAGCATCTGCAGAAAGCAGATGCAGAAAAATTGAGTTGAAAATAGATTTTTAAAGATTTGATCTAGATGAAGAGCTAGATTTATTTCTAATAACTTTTATCGCTGAATTTTGAGGAATTTTGTCATAAATTCATGAAAACTCTTCTAGGACATGATTTCGGGATCTTTCTTTTAATTATCAATGCTTTTGAACTTTCTTTGGCCTTAAAAGCTACACATACTCAAACCTGATTTTGTAATAAGGTTGAAACTTTTCTTTGTTTTAGGTGTTGTGCTTAAAATTGCAAAATAAATTTGGCAAAGATTTTTCTTTTACGTGTATTCTTTGCCTTTGTCTGTGTAACATTTGTGTGACTTAAGTAGGAAAGAAGTGACAGCCTGAAAAGAATTTGCTGACAATGATTACCATACACTTTGGGCTTCTGGCGTCTGTAAAACTCACTCATTTTAATGCTTTTCTTATAGATAAGTCTGCCATTTAGTACAGCATTTGGTGCTGATACAGAGGGTTCCCAGTGGATTGTGGGTTACCTTTTAGAAAAAGTGATCAGTAACCTGGCAGTGTGGAGTTCAGAGCAGGACCTTGCAAATGATACTGTACAGCTGCTAGTAACATTAGTGGAAAGGAGAGAGCGGTAAGTTGCTATACCTCTGGAAGTCAAAACATTTCTTTTGCTTCCTTTAAAGTTTTTTGGCCAAAGTAATCCAGATGTAGGGCACTTCATATTTACGTTTCTGTAAGTCAGATTACTTTAGTAACATACTATAACTGAGAAAAAACCCCAACAAAGTTGTCTAACAAAGTGAGGAGTGAGACCTATATTTGACAAAACATCACGTAATTTTTGTTATTGTTTAGACGTGTACTCTCCTTACTTTTACCTTTGTGCCTCACTCTTAAAGTGAGGGGGGAAGAAAACCCTCTCCAGGTCTCCCCTCTTATTGCAGGGATTTTTGTGTTATTAATTTTTGTTGATTAAGAGTTCAGATATTGGCTAAACCAGTATAAAATGTGGTTTTTAAACATATGTTGGTTTTTTTTTAAAATCCAGGATTTTGTGGATTCAGACAAATTACAGAAAGTTTTCTTTGGTATTGCATACTGTGAAGCAGGAAATTCTTGAATGTTTTAATTCTGTGAAATGACGTGAAATCATACATTCACAGTCTGATAAAAGACTGTTCTGAAGCTTGAGGATTTTTCTTTTAAAAAAATTAAAACCCCACAGGAGCCAGTTTTGGAATAAACTGCTTATATTATCATGACATAATGAGACTAAGCTTTTAATCCATGCAATATGTCCATTAACTCTCTGTGTATGTGCATAAAACTAAAGCACTTCCCTGCTTTTCTCTCATATGAATGGATATATTTTCAGAGTATATGCTTTAGAAATCTTAGACCTCAGGCACTAGTAAGATGAAAATCAAAAGGCAATTTAGCCTTAGAATAGAGCAATTTTTTTCAAAAAAACTTAACAAACTTCTGACAACCGCTAGCAACCTGATGTGCTTTGTTGATACAATTTTGCGAAGTCCTTATTTAAACTGTTTTTCCCTCTTTTAGGGCAAACTTAGTTATTCAGTGTGAAAACTGGTGGAATTTAGCTAAACAGTTTGCAAGGCGAAGCCCTCCTCTTCATTATTTGTCCAGTTCTGTGCAGAGAACACTAATGAAAGCTTTAGTTTTAGGAGGTTTTGCTCACATGGATACAGAAACAAAGCAACAATACTGGACAGAGGTAAGCTGTTCTGGTGCTTTTATTACCTCCACTTTAGCAAGCAGTACAACAAGTTAATTTAGGGAGTTTTATGGTGGCACAAAGTAAACTCATATAACATATTTTTGGTTTTAATATCCAATTAATTTTAAAAATTATTTTCTCTTTGAAGGTCAGTAGTCATATGTCTTGTATCTAAATTGTATCTAAAATATCTCAACTTAAACAGAAACCTCTAATAATTAACTTCAAGCTTTCTGAAGCAAATACGACAACAATATGCTTAAAAGCGGTTATTATTAAAGATACAATAATTTTCCTTGAACTGTGCCATTTCTTCTTTTATTTTAATTTGGTGGTGTTATGAATTATTTAGTTATTCACTTAATGATAACAACAGTAAGTAAAAAGGTAACGTGGAACATAACAAAGAGCCTTGACCAGCTCTTTGTGCCTTGGCTTTAATGGACATTAAAGCTCAGACATTTAATACCGGAAAGGCTGGTGCAAGAAAGTAGCTGAAATGTCATCAGGAAGCACCACAGGAGTTTGTAAAGCACTGACCTTCTGAGAAAACCTTGCTTTTATTAGCAGAGCTATGAACTTAGTGATTTAAGGTACAACTATAACGCACTGGAAGAAATTGGAAAAAAAAACCAATTATTTTTATGGAAGTTTCTAAATTGTTTCTAAACACAGCTGACGACAGAAGTGATTGCACTATTTAGAATCATAATATGGCAATGATAAGTGTGAACGTTAATCCTAATGCTTTCATTGTTAACAATTTTTTCTCCTAATACTGCATTTGGGAGAGAACCAAATAGTGTGAGCCAGAGAAGGTCACTGTCATTCTTTGCAACACTACAAAATAACCTAAAATACTTATGGAGGTGCCATTTTAAAACCTGTGGGCAAGTAATGATGGGTAATGAGAAGCACTAATCGCTACCACTTCAGCTTATGTTAATGTGGCAGACAATAACATAACTGAGCCACTGGAAACTGGAAGTGGTTGATTCTTGTACTGCCATGCCAAAAGCAACCCACGAGCTTGCCAGATTACTTGAACCTTACATCTCATATAGTAATATGCTTATCTTAATGTTCCTTTTCTAAAAAATTTCAAGGTTCTTCAGCCACTTCAGCAGCGATTCTTGAATGTGATAAACCAGGAAAACTTTCAGCAGATCTGTCAGGAGGAAGAAGTGAAACAGGAAATCACTGCTACATTAGAAGCACTCTGTGGCATTGCTGAGGCTACCCAGATTGATAACGTAGCAATTCTCTTCAATTTCCTAATGGACTTCCTTAATAATTGCATTGGATTAATGGAAGTATACAAAAACACACCAGAGACTGTTAACCTCATAATAGAAGTCTTTGTTGAAGTTGCACATAAACAAATTTGCTATCTTGGAGAGGTAAATACAGCCAGAAGGGGAAGGAGGGGGAAGAGTGTTTGTGTGCATGTGCATACAGTGCTGTTCCTTAAACAAAATATAGTGTAGTGATTTTTACATGTAGTGATTTTTACATAGAGAAAGAAAGGCTATGTGTTCACATCTGTTAAGGAACTCCTTTGTTTTAAAACATACGCTTGCAAAGATTAAAAGGATATTTAAACTGTTCGTATACCAATAAATTTAAGCACAATTTATCACTAGTCTAACTCTATGCATGGGTGGCAGAAGAGGACAGACCATGCTGAGTACTTTTTTTTTTAACTGTATCAAACTTTTTCAAAGTCTGATCTAAGAGAATTGCAGCACTGTTTTATGTGACAAATGTATACCAAAGAGACAGTGGTCCTAGACAAGGCATTAATAGATACCAAGAAGTTAACAGTTAAAATAAATTTTGAGTCCGTGCAGTGTGCTTACATCTTTGCACCACTGGCTAATTTTACTATCGCATCTAAAAGAGTTCCAGCCTATTCCAAACTGGATATGCACAATGTAGTGTGACTCGAAACTTTTATAGCTGAAGTGTGCCCCAAGGGATTTTGTTGGTTATCTAGTTCGTGAGAGTGATGAGACGTGTCCTCCTGTCCCAAGCCACTCATCTGGGTTTTTTTGTTAAGATTCAGAAATCGATAAAAGTAGTGGTCTGCTGTTTTAATCAACAGCACATCAATATACAACTGTAAGTGTTCTGACTGTTTAAGGTGGCTGTTTCCTTGATGATATTTGTGCAGTTGTTACAAAATGTAGTCATATACTGAAATTAAAATCTTGAAGTATTGTCTACCAAGTAATACCATCTTAAAACAAAATAGTCACTTTTAGCATATGGAAGTTTTCTTACTATGTAACATTGTTTTATAGGCCAAAGCCATGAACTTGTATGAGGCCTGCCTAACTCTGCTCCAGGTGTATTCTAAGAATAATTTAGGTCGACAACGGATAGATGTTACAGCAGAAGAAGACCAGTACCAGGATCTCCTTCTTATTATGGAGCTTCTCACTAATCTTCTATCAAAAGAATTCATAGATTTCAGTGATACAGGTATTAAGGAACTGGTAATTGCTAAACCACAACTTGTGTTCTAAACTGTAAGAACTGTTGTGGGGAATGTGTTCAATCCATGTAAAGTGAAAACTGAAGTTTAGGCTTGACTAGATCTGGATATGGAAATTACTGTTTAATGTGCCAGTAGCAAAGGAAGGACTTTCCCTCGTATTCTGGCATCTGAAAATATTATTGCTCTCATAAAATAAATAGGGCATACATGAAACAGCTTGAAATCTGAATGTTGCAAGTCTGAACATGTAGTAGCAGCAGTTTCATAACAAAAAGCCCATAGAGAAGTTGGAGTAGTAAACTAATGCAAGAGGGCAGGTGTATCGTCTTCTTAGTATAGGATTCAGCTTTTGTGAAATGTTAAACTCATTAAAATTCCATCATGTTTGAGCATCTTCTGTTTTCCTCTTTCACAGAAGATGTTTTATGGTTTGTGGCTGTAATTAAGGGTGCCTTTTTGTATCCCAGCCTGTTACTTTTTTACGTGTATTTACCACTTAAAATTGCAGTTCTCCTGAATATGATCTGCCAGTTCTAGCTTATCTGTTGTGCATTGCTTTTGAATAAGCAAAACCACATTTGCATGGTTCAGATCTCACCATGCATTTAAGCTTGCACAGAAAAGAACCTAGGCAGATTCGGTTTGATACCAGGCATGTTTTGATGTTGTTCATTGCTTTTCTGAGGTACGCCTTAAAAGAGAGAACCTTGTACTCCAAAGTTCAGTGCTATTTCGTTCTACTTTTTCACCCTGCATGCACAACACAAATACAGAACCAGATATAGACTTTGTTCATTGAATGGACAACCAAGTGCTATGTAACGTATTCTCTTTGAGATTTGGATGTTAGTTGTGTGGAAAACAACTTAAAGTAAAATGCTTACCATGACACTAAGTAATGTGAATAAAACCTGAACGTAATGCCCAGAGATCAAAATGTATTGCAAGTTGACTGCATACTGCTGCTGACTCAATGCAGGAAGGTCACTGTCAGCTGATGGGAAATGTAGGTCTTGCCTGTAACTGGAGAAAACTTGGCAACAACCAAATGACAGAATTTTCTATATTAACTTACCATTCTTTTTCTCCTTCTGTTTATAAAAGATATTAAAACATATGTAAATATTATATATATACACACACATATATAGTACAAAAATGCAGTAATATTTGTATTAATGATCTGTGTGAAGGCACGAAGCAGCTATCACTAGAAACAAATGCAATGTTCTGTAATGGAAGGGAGCCCTCAGAGTATCTGAAGCGTTCTGGTTTAGGAAGCCATCTGGTACAAGTGATTATGAAATGCTTAGTCCTAGTGAATAAATATAGAGTTACGTGACAGCCTCCACTCACTAAGTTTCTATTTTAATACAGTGCCTCATGTTTTTGTTTGGAGAGGGTAATAGTCCTATTTTTTAAAATGTCTTCACTATAAAGAAATATACCTTCAATATGTTTAATCATCCTTTTATACAAAATAGTTTTTGTCTTTTCTGTAGATGAAGTATTTAGAGGACATGAGCCTGGGCAAGCTACAAATAGATCAGTATCAGCAGCAGATGTTGTCTTATATGGGGTTAATCTAGTTCTGCCTCTAATGTCCCAAGATCTGCTGAAGGTAAGTGTGTTTTTACACAGAGCTGCTAAAATATGAAAGCTTTGGAGTATTGAGTTCCCAGAATTCATTCCTATATGCATTTCATCTCCATTAGCTGAGTTTTCTAGGCTTTATAAATGTGAGTAACTGTTTCGTAGTTCTAGATATTGTTTGAAAAGAATGTTGTAAGTTGAGAAGATGTATATTTGAAGGTCCTAAACACAACTTTTTTCTTTTAAAAGCGAGTGAGTAGATCCACAGCCAAACCTGAGATGTGGCTCATGGAATCCTTTTTCAGATAGTGTCAGGAATATGATAGGAAGCATAAACAGTAATATTAGTTAAAAGTAGCTCTTTATTTTTACAATACAGATGACTTTCATATTGTCAACTTCTCAGTAGAAGTTGACTATCATCAGCTTCTCAGTAGAACAGTAAACAGTGGGACAACAGCATTTCATTGGGTTGCACTGTGTTAATGTTTTACTTTAAATCAGGGGAACACTTCTGTGCATCTCAGTTGTCCCCTCTTTACATGCCTTCTCATCTGTGCACTCGCTGAGTGAGAGGGCTGTGCCCATTTTAGATGAAACCAAGTCAAAGGATGCACTCTGGAAGCCCTTCTGTTGTGCTCCAAATGCTCACGAGAACCCCACAGAACTACATTTGTTCATGTCTGAAGTAAAACTCTTAGAATTTGTGTAGAGCAGATACCAGACTCTCACCATCAACTGTTTAGCTTTAACAATCTTTTTTTTATTTTACCGCAGCATTTGCTAATAAAGTTGTAGCCATTCTGACTGAAGTTGCTTACTAAAATTGTCTTTTCTTCTTTTCTTTATACAGTTGAACATTATGCCAGAATAGTTATGTGATTAAATCTAAAAAAACCATGTCTTTCTTTTGACAGTTTCCATCCCTGTGTAATCAATACTACAAATTAATCACTTTCATCTGTGAAATATTCCCTGAGAAAATTCCACAACTTCCAGAAGACCTCTTTAAGAGCCTAATGTACTCACTGGAGTTAGGGATGTCATCGTATCCTTTGTAGAATTTGGGAGTGTTTTAAAAAATCTAAGTTGCTATAAGCAACTATAAGGACATGTTAAAAAGTCTCATTTTTTATCTTTTAATTTTTTCCTTTTCTATCAGTATCTGTATCTATAATTGTATATTGATAACTGTCTGGAGATTGACAGTTTCACTGTAGTGTCTATCAGAGATTCTAGTATTAGCTGAATTGCCTCTGACTTGTGCTTGGGGGCAGCCTTTAAGTAGTTTACCATGTAAGTTTTTTCTGGCAGCCATTCCTGCCTCCTCCATTACTTCATTTCATAGTGTGTAACTTCATAAGCCTTCAGCTGGTATCCCAAAGCCATTCCTGAATTAGTTTCTCAGCTGGTAATATAAAACATTGCTGCTGTTCTACTGGGCTGGCTCCAGAGCATTTCCTGTCAGTGTGCCAATGGGCTCTCCCTCTCATAATGGGAGTACCATTTTCTCTAATCTGTGGCACGTGTCAGAAACAGATGAGCTTGACCATAAGGGACTCTTTCTGCAAATGTTATGTCAGAGAGGGTTATGTTACCTTCGGGCCTGTAGCTAATAAAAGGAGGCAATGAAGCTGAATTCTTTCTCCTCTCCTTTTTCTAGTTGTTGTTTGTTTGTTTTGGGGTTTTTATTCAATTTTTTTTTTGTTAACAGCTTTATAGTGAAAAGAAACCTTGGAACCTACAAGCATTTCAAATATTTTCTATTTCTGTAACACCTGTGTAATTTTTGCACAATGTAATTGAAATCTGACTTTGATTCTTTAATGCCCGTTATCAGAATGAGCTCAGAGGTTTGCCAGCTCTGTCTGGAGGCTGTAACACCATTAGCAGAACAGTGTGCAAAAGCACAAGAAACAGATTCAACTCTTTTTCTAGCAACAAGGCACTTTCTTAAGGTAAGGCATCTATGTTTTCCTATTTGGTTTTTTGCATCCAGAGGCCTAACAGTGATCAAATCCGGATTAATGAGAATCACACATATAGTAAGAAACAGCCTATTACCTAATTAAAAAAAAAAAACAGGGCAGTTTAATAGGAAAGAGGGCACGAAGAACTGAAGATATTGGACTAGAGTACAAAGTAGGATGGAGGCGTAAAGGGAAGCAATCCTGTAATGCCAGTAAACAAAAGACTTGAGCCTCTCAGAATGCAATTTATATTTACCAATGCTCCACATGGGAGCTCTAGAACTGATTGACAATTTTAGCAGTTATGTCTACTGTGAAAAGAAAGCTTCCAGAATTGTGTGAACTGGAGGCTGAGTAGAGCGCTAAAACAAATGACATGAAAAAGATCATAGATGAGAACTAGAAAGAAAATGCTGTCATTTATTCAATGTATCTAATGAATTAGGTGTTTTCTTAATTCAGTAGCACACTTAGTACTTTCCTTTTAGGACCATCCAGTCTGACCAAATTTTGGAGTGACCTGGTAGCAACCAGGTTCCTACTAATTAGCAACAAAGTAATTGTGGAATTTGTGTGCTTGTCTTCTGATTTTATGTAGACTTCAGTTAAGACGAAGAACAATTTGTGCTTAAGACATCTTTTCTTATGAAACTGATATTGGAACTTCTGGGGATTGCTTGTTAAAAGCACGCATCAGCCAAGCTGAGAGAATGGGAAACTCTTGAATAATTTTTTCTTTATATATCCTCTAAGTTAACATAGCTTCGTGCCTTATTTCTAAATTTCCACTCAAAATTATAATACTGCTCTTATTAATCTGTCCCCTCTTTGACTTTCTGTGAGCTCTAGGAGTCTCCAAAACTTGAGGAAAAAGTTCCATGTTTTATTCTGGAAGAGCAAAGGCTTTTTTCATTAGTTCTCTGGCATATCTGCAGCTTTTGAGGAAAAATACAAGAGGTGCCATTTCTCTCTGAAGAACAGTTGATATAAATCAACAACAGGTTTCAGTGCTTTGAGATGTGAATTTATGCTGTTAAGCCAAGACAACTTCTAAAAGAACTTGGCTTCTGAATTACTGGAACCTCAATTTAAAAAAAAGGGGGGCGCAACAAAGCAAAGAGCAACCTTGGATGCTTGCAAATACATGTTCATTATTATTACCAGAAGTGAAGATGACGTTCAGCAGCATATGTTGACAAAGTAGAAAGTTAAGTTGACACTTTGTAACTACTTCTATTTTGCGATTTCAGATGGTTTTTGATATGCTGGTACTTCAGAAGCACAATACAGAAATGACAACTGCAGCAGGTGAAGCATTCTACACATTAGTGTGTTTGCATCAGGTATGGCATTAGACACACCCTGAAAAGAAGTAATTTGTTAAAGGAGAGTAGTTAGTTACTTGTGTGCCTGGTAAATCATAGAATCAGTTGGGTTGGAAGGGGGAACCCTCAGGAGGTCTGTAGTCCAACTTCTTTCTCAAAGTGGAGTCAATGTTGAAATCAGATCAAGTTGCTTCTCCAGCTGTGTTTTGAAAACCTCCAAGATGGATATTCCAAAGCCTTTTTAACTGGCCTGTTGAGTGCTTGATTATCCATATAATTCATATGCTTTCAGCACCTGCCAGACAGACTCATTGACCCACCACTGGATTCATTCAAGTTCATCAATATCCTTGTGTTAAGGAGTCCAAAACTAGACACAGTATTGCACATCTAATCTAACAAGTGCAGTGTAAAGACAAACAATAAATACAGCCCAGTATGCAGTTAGTGTTCACTGCTGACAGAACACACAGCTGACTTGCCTAGCCTGCAGTCCACCAGGGCCTTCAGGCCCTTCTCTCAGCAGAAGTGCTCCCCTGCCTGTCAGTTCCCAGTCTGTATTGTTGCAGGGGCTCAGTCTGTTTCAGCTGCAGGACTCTGCATGTGTCCTTGTTGGGTTTGGTGAGTTTCCCATCAGTTCATTCCTCCAGCCTGAGTAGGTGGCACTAAATGTCAGTCCTGCCCTTGAATGCACTGGCTGTATTCCCTGCTTGGATTTCATCCAAAGACTTGAGGAGAGTGAATTTCTTCTCCTCTTCCAGGTCACTGATTAAAATATTTAAAAGGTCAAGGTCCAAATGAGAGCTCTCAGTGCTACTTGTAACCATCTTTCAGGTGGAATATGAGCCATTAACTTCAAGCCTTTATAGGCTGATGATAGAGGTGTGTTTTCACCCGTGTAGTAGCCCACCCATTTAGGCAAGAAAATCACATCTTAGTTACAAGGATGTTGTGTGTGACTGCTAAAGACTTGCTGATGTCAGGCATCCACTGCTCTTTGCTTATCCACAGATGTAGTCATTTTGTCATAGAAGACACTTTGGTAAAGCATGATTTATCACTGGTAAATCCACACTGACTGTTTTCAATCCCTTTCTCTTACACATGCCCAGAGATAGCTTCCAGGAGTACTTCATGATTTTCTTAGTCATTCAAAGATGATAGAAAGCAACCTTGTAATGATGTGAGCCAGCTTTCTGAACCCTTGGATGGATTCTCTCAGGTTTCATGAGCTTGTATTCATTAAGATTTCTCAAGATCTCTCAAGAAATTACTGGGTTGATCCTCTTTACTACTCCTCCTTGAACCCTGTCTCTAGTCACAAAGGTCTGGAAAAACCTATCAGTGAAGACCAAGGCAAATAAAGCATTGATTCATTCAGCCTGCAGTTCAGTCATGAATTCCCTGCTTAGCTGAGTCAGTCTTGTTACGTGTTTATATTGCTTTCCTCAGTATCTGGACAGGCCATTCCTGTGCTTGGAAGAGGTTGTCCTTAAAGACCTGTCAGCTCTCCTGAGCTTTTTGTTTCCAGAGCTCACTCCCCCAGGATACTACCCATCAGTCTCTTGAATAAGGTGAAATCTGCTCTCATGATGTCTGGGTTCTGTACTTGGCTGCCCTTTTTCTTCGCTTTCCTGGGGATCCTTATCTCCACTATTTCAGGATCCCTGAAAGGCTGACATTAGTTACCATATCCCTGAACAGCTCTTCCTAGCTGTGAGTAGCAGATGCAGAGTCACATGCCTGGGTAGTCCATCTGGTATTTGAGCAAATGTCAGAGAGATAATCTCTTTTAAGTCTCATCTGGAAACTTCCTCAAGTTGCCTGAAGATGACTCAGTCCAGTAAAAGCCACTGGGAATTTGTAACAACATCCCACCATGATATCATCTTTGTCACCTCTCCTCTGATCATCGTCCATAAGCACTCAACTGGATTGTTTCCCCATCTGTAGAAAAGTGTCCTTAATTTGAGCTGTCCTTTCACAGAAGTGGCAATCTTCTGTCGTCTTCTTCTGTAAAGAGCCTCCATCTGTCCCTTGGAACACTCCAGTCATGCCACCAGTCCCACCACATCTCAGTGCCTGCAGCGATGTTGCAGCTCTGCACCTGCACATGGAGCTCTAGCTCCGTCTGTTTCCAAAGCTGAATGCATTTGCTACACAGACATTTGAGACTGACCTCCTTTCAACCTGTTTAATACTTCCCAATGAGCACAATTAAACCCATCACACTTCTCTGTGTTCTTAATACTGTTGGTCTCTGTCTCCTCACTTACCTACAAGCTGTTACCACCATCCCCCAACAATCCCTTTAAAGTCCTTCCTGCTAGGTTGGCAAGCCTTTGGCAAAGATGTTCCTAAGCCACTTTGTCCTAGGGATCCTCTCTCTTGCTAGCAGCCTTATCCCTCAAAAGGGACTCATAATCATGTAAGAGAAAAAGATCCTGTGATACCACCCACAGGTGGCAAATTCGTGTTGTGTCTACCTCCACCCAACCCCTCACTGACAAAATTGAAAGGAAGGCCATTCTGGCTCCTGTGTCCTTCACCCATGCTCCCAGAGCACAGTCACTGTGGACTTGCTCCAGTTTTGTGTGCTCCCTTGGCAGTGTCCTTCTAGTCAGGTTTAAAATGTTTCTTTGTCTTCCATTTCTGTCCGAGTAAGCGTGAGAGTAAGTAGGAAGCTCTTAGAAGGGAATCTAAGCTCTCTAGCCCAGAGGGGGAACCCTAGAAAACAGAGAACCTGTGGGGAGGAGGTGGTTGGCATGGCACACCACACACGGGGCAGGCATGAAAAAAGAGCAGTCCAGTTTGCAGGAATAAGCCTATGCTAAGAAAGAGACAGAAGGCCCTTTGAAAGTGTGTCCCTGAAATTGTCATCTTACTCTGTGCTGCAAAGCACTGTACCTAGCTTTGAAGGCTTCTTTAGCCTTACTAAAAGACTCAGCCTGGATGAAGGACTTTATCTGGCTTAGAGGTAGGTGAAAGGCTGTGGGGTCCATAGTTGCTGCTGGTACAGTGGTCAGTGAAACTGGCTAACAGGTGGAGAAGTACTGAATAATTTTCTGTCACAGCTTTTCTTCTGAATCTTGTCCTGATGAGAGAAGTTGTATATACTGTATCTTTTTTAATGTTTATTTAACAGGCTGAATATTCAGAGCTAGTTGAAACACTGCTATCAACTCAGCAAGATCCAGTAATTTACCAGCGGTTAGCAGATGCCTTCAACAAACTTACTGCAAGCAGCACTCCTCCTACACTGGACCGTAAGCAGAAGATGGCCTTCTTAAAGAGTTTAGAAGAATTTATGGCAAATGTTGGTGGACTTCTCTGTGTAAAATAAACAACAAAACTCTATGCCTAATGTAGACCCTTTCTGCGAAATGCACTGAGAAATGCTGAATGCTGACTAAATCTTGTACCTGTCTCTGGGTTCTTTGCAGCCATCTCAGATTCTAGAGAGCCTGGAAGTTTGAACATAAAACAATGGAATAGGAGAGGTCAACTTTGAATCAGCTTCTGCTATTATGTGTTAGCTGCAATCTGTCATACTTGTGTGTGGGAGAGAATGAACAGAAAATCTGAATTTAATTTTTTTCCATATATGTGCAAACAGATATGGGCACAATGAAAAATAAATGCAGTGCCTTTCCCCCTGCACTGGTTTAAAATATGAGTGGTCATATAAACATACAGATTTCTTTTCTACCCAAAATCATGTTAGAGTGTGATGCAGATACATGTAAAGTTCTAAACAGTTTAGATACATATAAAGCTCTAAACAGTTTAGCTGATTTTAAGCTTTATTTTTCCTCCCTTTGAGTGTTCCAATGGGGAAGAAAAACCAAATGGCATTTTAACTTGCGTTCAGTTCTGTTTTTCTACATCAACCCAACATTGCATGTTTAATGCAATGCATGTTTTTACATTATGTTCTGCTGCCTAAAGTTCGAAGAAAAAAGGTGTATATTTTTATTCCCCTAAAATGAACTTTAGGAACTGTAGCCATTTCATTGCCTTAATTTAAAAGAAAAAAAAAAAAAGCTCATATACTTTAGATAAGAAATATAAGGCAAGATTTAAGGCAAGATTTGACTCTTAAGAGTTGGTTTAGGATGTTGGCACTGAGCTGCTGTCTACATGTTGCAGCCTTTCATGATGATGTGTCATTTTAGAATGAGTGTCTAATGCAAGGTTCATGTGTAATTTTACTTTGAGTATCTGTTTTTATTCTTAAGGGGTTGCGCGAAACTACAATGTATTTCTACGCTGAACAGTTGGTTTAAGCAATAACAACCCAAAAGGTGTGAATTACTGGCAAACTTTGTAAAGTTGGGGCATTAGCTAAAACAACTATGCTAGCACAGTGGCATCAGACCTTTTTACTCAAGGTTTGTGTGTGTTTGACTCCAGCAGGGAAAGGTAATTGGGGATGTCTAGTGCTGTGGGAGGATTTTTTAGTTTTGCTGAATCTAGCTCTACTTCTGCAGAGCCCTCCCAGCTGCTCTGCTCTTACTTGGTTTTTTGTATCAGCACTTTAGCTATTACAATAGCAGAATATAGTGCCCTGAGTATAAAGAACCAACAAGGCAGAGCTGCACACGAGTATGAAAGCAAGGCCTGCTTTTCTCCTGTCATGAGCCAGAGAAAACTGAAGCAAACACAAATGCTGCACGTCTAGTAAAATTATTTTTGTGGAAATACATGGAGGAAGAAGTGGGCCCTTCTGCTTAAGATCTCTGCTAGATTATGCTGTTGAATATTTCCCACGTGTTTTTTAAATTTATATAAAATGTACGGTATACACCTTTATGTGGCTATGTATAACTTCATGTTTGCAATTCTGTGCCATTCTTCAGCTATTCATCTCAAAATTAGTCACAATAGCCAGATTTTTTAAAAGACACAAATCTCTAATACTGTGCTATAAGTGATCTAAGGCTCTAAGGCTTTTTGTTTTCCCTTAAGTTAAATTCATATGTGTCTCAGCCATGGATCCACAAGGCCAAAAATGCCATCTCTTTATTATACTTTTCTCTTTTAATTGACGTCAAAACTAGGCGAGGGCAGATTTACACATTACAAAGTGACCATAAAACTTGTTAGATAATAATGTACCTTCGCAGCTATTTTATTTCTAAGATATTTGCATAGTATTTTAGAAGAGGAGTATTGCTCGCAATTTTGTCTTGAAACTCTAATGCATTTCTTTAAAGGATTTCTCAGCTGTGCACTTGCACAAAAGATAATGATCCTGGCAGATCCTTCTGTTTCAAACTGTTGTGCTGGCTGCCTTTTTTTTTTTTTTTTTTTTAATTGTCTGGGGTTTGCTATGTTTTTGAAACTGCTTCTGGAGTTTTTCTGAGTTTGTACAGTGGATGGGACAGTGGTTCCAAAACCTCGGTTTTTTCAGATGAAGGGCTTTGAAGCCTGGGAACATAAGCAGTAGTAGGAGCTGCTACTTTGTTATGATGTGCTCGATGTCAAATATCTTGACCAAAGTCTTCAAAGACATCGTAGCAAGTACTTTCAATTTGTTTGGATCTGACTGAATAACTGATTTCATTGGTTTCTTTTATAACTAGCTCTGTCACTGTTGTTTTATTAATCTTAAAACTGGCTCACTATTTAAAAGTATTTATTAACTTTAAAATTTTGAAGTCCTCTTGCATATTGTAATTGAAGAATTGGAGCACAAATTGAGTTCATATTCAGGACAAAGTAATGTGCATACCCAATATTTTTCTTATCAGGCCCATTGTGTTGTAACCATCAGAGACACATAGCATCTCCTGAATATCAAGTCTTGCTTAAGTATGAATACCTGCTTTCAAAGACTAGTTTTGAAGGTTATTTAAGAATTTCCTTTTTCCTTCATTTAAAAAATAATATTTTATATTAAAGGGAAGATGTCCTAGTAAGGGTTTGGGGTGTTTTTGTAATTTTCCTGCTTAATATTATATTTCCCTGTTTCTTAATTTTTCTTACATTCTCATATATTCAGCAGGGATCTTTCCATGCCATTTTATGTTTCTTTTAGAGCATATGCTAAGATGTCTCTGCTCAGTGACATCAGTGAAATTGGGAATAAGTTTTATTCATTCATACTCCTGCTGGCTTGGTGGCTGCTTCTACCTGAACTATTTGGCTTCTATATCCCTACCAAAAAAATAGGAAAAAAAAAAAAAGTCCTTCAGTGATCTTCTACACATCCAGTTGCTATAAATCTGGATGTGAAAGCTCACTGAGGTCCACAGGAAAGACTCCTAGACCATTTTTAATGAACACTGAGAGCTGGCTCCATGTAAGTGTTCTGAAAGTTTTACAGCGTCACTGCATTGATTTTCCATTCACTGTGCAAAGTGAATAATGGTTCTAAAAATGCACCTGTTTCTTGAAGGGAAAAAAAGGCAACTCAAACTGAATTATAAATGCTGCATGATATAAATGTAACAAATATATTTGTCTGGACTTCGCTTGGTAAAACAGATTATTGATCCAGTGTTTTCATTCTGAGAGCTAAAAATCAAGTAGCTTTCCCATTTTGCTATCTCCTTCCCATTATAGTAGTTCTAGTGCTGACATAATAATTTTCTGTTGTTCAGCATAGCATTTTCGATGTTGACAAGCATGACCATCAAGTTCAGTCATAAAATTCAAGACCTTGAAAGCACAGAGGCGTATGGACAGGCAGAAGTGGACTGCTACTTTCACATGAAACTTCCACTTTCACGTGCATTTATGCCTTAATTAGCTTCACTGAATCACCGCCAGAATCTGCTACTTTTTGCCCAGAGGTTTGTGTTTCACTGTTTAGTGGTAAAGGGCTCACCTTTTTTCTCAGGAACAAGAAACTTGTTTTCTCAGCATGTCCAAATCCTACTAGTTGAAAGAGAGGGATGTGAACTGGAGTCATCTCTTTCGTAGTGCACAGCACTCACTAAAGCCCCAGTGTTTACCTGGGCAAATCCCTTTATGTCTAAGCCATGTAGTTCTAGAAAATAAGCTTGCTCAGAGCAGTCATTTGTCCATTTAAAATATAAAATTCTTTAAAAGGGAAAGCAAATTCTAATTTGTGGTCTGTAAAACTAGTAAAAGTACGAATTGCAGCATTTCTCTTGTAAAACACTCAAGTAATTTCAGTTTTGATTAAGTAATTACATAAGAAGGAGTGTTTGTGTTTGTTGTTTGTTTGTTTGTTTTTTTAATGGAAGTAGCTTGATGAATATAAGCGCAGGAGTAGGAGCCAGGCTCCTCTAATTTTCTAATAAGTTTTTCCACTGGATCCTCTGTGGCCATTGGCAAATTGCTAGAACTGTGTTCTTGTTGAAATAGCATTAACATCTACCTACCTCACAGGGATGTTGTGAGGATTAGTTTATGCCTATAAAATGCTTTGAGGATCTGAGATGCTGTGTAAATATTATATACTTTAGTTTTGTGAGGTGTAAGATTTACTGTAATGAGAACAGATTTTCATAATGATAAAGCCTAGGAGAGGCAGCAGTGGTGCAGTATTCCCCAGGACTGATCTACTGCAGTACAGGAAAGCTTGCTGTAAATTGTTGTTATTTCAATTACAGCTTATTGAAATGGTGGATTCTTAAATAAGGTGAGATTCCCCACCAGTGTGCCTCAGTTCTGGTCTACACAGGGAGAGGACAGTTGTTAGTTTATTCAGGCTTTGTTGCCTCTACTTGTGACAAGTGCTGCTTGTGGTAGGGTTTTTTGTTTGGTTTGGTCTTGGTTTTTTTATACTTTTCTGCAAGGAATGAACACCACTCATTTCTACCATGTCTGTTCCAGTTACTCGGTATAACCAAAGCCTAATGAACACAAAATCTAAGAAGCTATCCCTACTCCCCTCCTCCCACCCTGTAAATTTGGTTTTAGTATGTGTAGATTATGCCCTTTTTACAGCATATTATATTAATGCTTTCTAGCACTGATCATGAAGCAAATCATGAAGTGTGTTTTGCTCCAGGGCCTTAAGCTCTCAGCTGTCTTATAAAACACCTTTGTCAGTATGAGATTTCTTGGGGCCCTAGCAACTGAGAAGATATCCCTGGCTTTCCCTTTTCCTCAGTGGATTGAAAATGATTTTGCTTTTTCATTTCTTCCCTTTACCTATCCTGCTTTTCCTGTCCTTGTGAGCCATTCTGAAGTGGATTTGGAAGACCATTCCAACCTCAAGAGAAAGATACTACCCATGTGATTTTCCAACCTGTTACAGCTTGATACTTGAAATTGATAAAAACCTTTGTAGTAGCATTCCCCAGCATGTTTCAATCTCCCATTGAACCATTCTAGAGTTTATAATTATGAAAAAAAAATATTATCCTCTTTTATTTGTTCCCTTTGTGCAAAATAAGGAATCTCCATGCAGTGAACATGCAGTTTTAAGGCAATAAATGCTAATTACTGCTGTTGGTCAAGTGTGTAAATATTTTGAATGTATAATTCAGTACTGTGTTGAGTTTATATATTAAAAACACAGGGATTGAAGTGCTAGTCAATTTCAAGTATTGTTTTACCTGTACAGTTGAAGATATGAAGTTGCATAGAAGTATTTCACAATTTTTATTGCAATAAGACTTGGGAAATGGCTGTGTAATCAAGCCTTATCACAACTGATTTTTCAATTTTGAAATGATCACTTTGTGTATTTTTAAGATCCATAAGCAGGAGGAGGATCAAATTGTTTTCCACTAAAGACTTTTATTATTTTGTTTTGGCCATGTGTGATTTGTGTGTATTCTTGTTTAATATTTTTCTAAAATCTCACCTGTGTTGAATCCCTGAAATAGCAGTTGTTATACCTCCTTATGGTAGAAAGAAAAAAATAGGAACATTATGAAACCTTGGGCTACACATTTTGCTCTTCAACTACAGTGAACACTCAGTAATGAGGTTAAAAGTTCATGGGGTAACATGAGTTTGCCCGTCAGCAGAAAAAATGTGTGATTAGGAGTACAACAGAAGTATCTCACACTGGACTGCAATTACCAGAAATGGCCGTGAATAAATATATAATCAAATTAATCTTTTCCAAAAAAATTTTTAACTGTGACCTTTCAGGTCACTACTATTGGTGGTATTTGTCTACCCAGAAGGAATGATTTCTGGGTCTTCAATTTTGTGTGGGTATTTCATCTAAACTGTTTCTGATGATATCTGGCACGGAAATGTTCTCCATGTAAGGGACATCAACAGTATGCTACTTCATGGATATCAGAGAAGTTCAGTTGCAGGCAGCAGTTCTTAATGTGCTATATATTACATTTGGATAAAGTACAGTTATTTTCTATTGCTCCCTTCTTACTTCCATGCACTCACGTCTTTAAAGAAAAAAAAAAAAAAGGCAAAACTATAAACCCTGAAAGTAAAACTACGCGACAGCTATGGTGGTGACAGCTTGCTATATATCTTGGCTGTATGTAGCACTAGAATTTTACTGGTTTCAGAAGTAAAATTACTGCAGTTCTATATTTATATTGGCATGGTTTAGTTTAGTGAACATTTTGGTGAAGGATGGAAACATTTAAGGTAATTTTGAGGAAATTCCTGAAAGCAGCTGGTAAGACTAACACAGCAACATAACCAAGCAGCCTTTCATGTAGAAAATGGAACTATTCTGCTTTACCTTAAATACAAGGTCTGGAATAAACTTGAATGATTTGGGTACAAAGCCTTCATTCACACTTGTCTGTCTAAGTGTACACAAACTCCATCAATTTTGCCTTTATGGAACCTAAATTTGCTTCAGTTGTGAGTGGTGGAGTTGTGGTGGGTTTTTTTCTTCCGTGATTTGCCATGCCTTGCAAGCAGAAAGGTAGGAAAGCTCAACCCTCCAAGTGGAATTTGTCTGGCCTGTCAGCCAAGGAGGAGGTCATATATGAACTGGAAGAGGGAAGGAGGAGGAGAAGAAATTAAAAACTTTGCAACCTTATCTGGAGAAAGAAAAATAAATCAAGCTACTTTGCAAGAAGAAAAAGAAATCAATAATACAAGTGTTATCCTGTAACTTTGTAGCCCATAACATCTTGATAGGGATTAATAAAAGTCTGCTGTTCTGTCAACACAGTTGGGGAAAGGAGAAGGAGCTATTTTGGAATTTTATGAAATGAAATGCAATATTATCAGTGTAGGTTTTGTTGATTAAATAATACATGCTTCTTTATTTTGGAAGACATTCCAGACAAATCTGCATCTCCAAAGAGAACACTGCAGTTACCCACTGTGACTGATACATAATTCATTACTAGTTTTTCTCCTTTCTATATTTGAATCTTATGGAACAGCTGTTTTCACCTTAACATCTGTTAGATGGTATCAGATTTGATTTTTCTGACATGCTGTTGCCTTTGCAAGTTAGAGTAGAGCAAAGCTGTGAGTGTACTTCCCTTTTTCTTCCCTTCTGTGTCTGGCCTAGTGTTCATGGTTATAAAGACATGTATGTTTGATTTGCTTTAACTTATTGTTTTGGATGCTGCATTTAGACTTCTGGCATATTCAAACTGCTTCCAGTGTCTTTGTTTGGTGTTTACTGAATGAAAAGCATCACTAGACTCCAACACAAGTATTGATGTGAAAGCCTCACTTGTAACTTGTTTTAACAAATTGTCAGCGCATTCGCTTTAATTTTGGAACTGCACCAGTACTACTAATGGTCTTTTGTTCGTTCAAATGATTGTTGTAACTCAGAAAAAAAACCCCAAGGCCCAAACCCCACCCACCACACTGTGGAGTCTTTAGGAAGATCACTGATGTCCTCACACAAGGTCAACACTACTTTGGGGAAGGCTTATATTCTTCTGCCACTTTAAGGAAAGACTGTTCTTCTGAAGTACGTTTTGCCTGCTTTTAGGCTGTTTTGCACTTTCATGATTTCTTAACAAACTACTGTTAAAATGTACTGTAACATGGATTTTGATAAGCGCACATGTATTTAAACAATTCACTCAGCCTCAGGAAAGCTGGAAGAATCGGATACCTATTTTGTATCTTGGTTAAAATGTTTGTTACTTGCATCCCTTAAGATGGCCAGATAATGTCTAGATCCTGTGAGTGTAACTATTTAAGATACCAGTATAGTCTGTAAAATGAGGACAGTGTAATTTTGCTTTAGGGACAGAGAAAAGGGTGTCCTCTTATTTTTCTTAGAGGTATATATAGTCTGAATTGAAGTTTCAAAAGCAAAAAGCAGTAATAAACCCCATTTAGTGTTCAGGAAAAAAATGTTTTCTTAACACTATCTGATTTCTATTTTCTTTCTTCTCCTTAAAAAGTGTGTGTGAAACAAGTGCAGAGGTATGTGTAGGAAAAAATGTAAAATCTGCTGCTGTACATGTTTGCTACTTGACTGCATTTTCTGTTCCACTTTAATTTTACTGGTTTTGCTAAATATATTTTATATATTTTCCTTCCTGCTTCTTGTGATGGCAGAGTGACTACATCGTTTGGGGAAAAAAATCAAAAACAACCACGAGAAGGCTTTGGGGCCAGAAAATTCCATGAAGGTTGTATGTTACTGTTTATCTCAGGACATTTTTTGAGACAACTACATAAATCAGGAGCAATGGTAAAATCGATGGGGATACAAAAATGTACAAAGGTATAGATAGATACTGGTAATTCTATTTCAGGGTTGTTGGTTTGGGGGTTCTTTTAAACATTTCTAAAATCCATTTAAAATATCAATACTAGGTGGTAAAAAGTGACTAAAGTAGAGCATTTTTCAATCTGAAGATGTAGCCCTCCTTTTGGCCCCTGAATTACTTCCAAGAGATCCACAAAGCCTGGCAAAATAGAAGTCACAGGGATCATGCATCACTGTCATGTTTCTTAAGACTTGTATCTCCATAGAGAAAGAGCTGGGAGTCTGTAAACTATCTGAGGATGAAAGCTCACTACTGTACTTGAATTTGTGTAGAGACTGCCAGCTTTTAAGAGGCTGACTAATTATACTTTTTCATATGGCTGTAGCTTGTGCTACAGCAAGAGGAAGAAAAGTATAGAATTTCATTATTTGAGAAAAACTGAAGTAAAAATAATAAACATCAAAACACAAAAGCCTTGTGAGTAACAATTGCTATTGCTTTCCAGGGTACTGTGTTTTTAAAAACTTTCTGATACAGCAAATTTATTAGTGAAGAGGCAGTGATGTATATCATCAGGTTCATCTTGAGGACACTGGTGTCACTGCTGTGTGACATGGCTTTGTCAGTGAAAGGACAGGGGCGATAGCTTAACTAGAAACATCTTCCTGCAAGAAAAAGATTAGGAACCATAAAACCCAATTACTACTAAGAAAGTTGTTACAGGGTGCACTTCACAGGTGTTTCCATGTTTGTGGTTGGTTTGTCTTCACATCCCAAAGAAAATGCATTGCAAGAGAACCTGTTTTGTTTCCTACAGGGTCACTTGAGCTCCTTCCAAGCTTTCCTTCTAGAACTGTCTTGTAACAGGATTCAAGCAAGGTCTTGAGATGTCTGTTTGCTGCCAAGTAGTATCTGGTATCATAACTTAAATAGCGTTGCCCTGCCTACCCCCCAAGCCCCCACACAGCCACGTGCCCTTACATGATCTCTCTAACTCTTTGGGTGAGGAGGAATCGCTTGTCGGGGTAGATTGTTGCTCTGCGAAATCTGGACTGAGAGTATGTGTCGTCCCAGTTTCCTCTATCTTTTCGTTTTTGGTCCTGTACAAAACACTTCACTTAAAATGTGCTACAGATACACATGAAATAGGAAAATTACTTAAGTGTCGCTTCTCTGTGGTGTATAAACCACATTTCTTGCTGCACTCGAGTAATACTGTGCAGGTGTCAGACAGTAAGAACGATGGAGAGAGACTTTTTACAGCGTTATGTACTGACAGGACAAGGGAGGAATGGCTTCAACCTGGGAGAGGGTAAGTTTAGATTAGATATTCTGAAGAAATTCTTTACAGTGAGGGCGGTGAGGCACTGGAACAGGTTGCCCAGAGAAGCTGTGGATGGCTGTGTTCAAGGCTGTGCTGGATGGAGCTCTGAGAAACCTGGTCTCGTGAAAAGTGTCCCTGTCTATGCAGAGGGGTTTGAACTAGATGATCTTTAAGGTCTCCTCCAACCCAAGCCATTCCAAGATTCTATGAAATTAAACAAGCAAAGTATTTTAAAACTTGCTATCCTTTGCGAGTGTCTTAAGAATCAGCTCGACTTCTGTTCGTATGCAAGAAAGGGTGCTCGTTCCCACCTGCTGATGTTTAACGGAAATGGAAAGCCTGGGCAGGAGAGCCAGGTGTAGAAAACCACTTTGGGGCGCTGTGTTGTGGTGCAAGTCCGAAGCTCGTGGCTCTTTGAACACTTGGCAGAGAGAGAGAGAACCTATCATCTCTCACCCTGACATGACGGGCGCCTTTTGCTGTCTCACAGCCCAGCTCAGACTTCAGTATGTGTCCAAGTGCCTGCACAGACGCGGAATTCCTCGGCCGCCGGAGCCCGCCCAGGGGCAGCACGCAGCGCGTACTTCAGCCGAGAGGGAGCCGCCCCGCCGACCGCTGAGCAGCGGGGAAGGCGAGGGCATAGCGACACCGCACCGCACAGTGCGCGTGTGGCCCGGAGCGGCGCGAGGGGCAGGCTGAGCGGTCCCCGTCGGATGGGGATGGGGACGGGGATGGGGATCGGGATCGGCACTGCCCGCCCCTCCTGCCGCAGCGCCCAGCAGGGGGCGCGCGCGCCCCGCGCGCGGCGTTGGGGGCGGGGCCGGCCGGGCGGTCTCCGCGCGCGCGGAGGGATCCACGGGCGGTGAGTGCGCGGTGGAGGCGGGCGCGGCGCGCGGCGGGGGTGGTGCGACCCAGAGCCCCCGTGCCCGTCCGCCCCTGCCCGCCGTGAGGGCGGGAGGGCTTCCCGCTCCGGGGGCGCGGGGGCCGGGACATCGGGAGCTTCATGCCCGCCAGCCCCTTCCGCTGCCCGCTGCCGCGGACTCGGTGGCGGCCGAGGGGCGGGCCGGGGTCACCCTGTGCCCCTCAGGAGTTTATTGCGGGTGCAGGGCGCCCTCGGAGCGATACCCTCGGGAGCGAACGGGAGAAATGGGCCTTCTCCAGAAGCCGCCTGTGCCCCGTCTGTCGTTCACGTGTGTTAGGGTCCCGGCGGTGCCGAGCCCTTCCGGCGCTCCCTCCGTGCTCTCCGAAAAGAGTGGGAACAGGCTAGGACATACCGTGCTTTCCTTACCTTCCACCAGGCCTCCTGACCTTACCTTTTGCATCCAGTGCGGTTTCCACGTATTTAGTAATTCTCGGAGACAGTTTCTGTTCTATGAACTTTTCTTGTGTTACTTTTGAGGCACTATGAAATTCAGTCACCAAGGGATTCCGTAGCTCAGCAACACCTTGTGTCATGAACAAGCTCCTTTTGATAGTGTTTTTGTTGTTGTTGTTTTGAGGTTTTGGGGCTTTGTTGGTGTTTTGTTTTTTCTTCGTTAAGACCACTGCAGCCTACATTTGGCCTTTTAATTCTTGCATTGGAAAACAGTGGTCCATCTGTGCCCGTGATGTTCGTGCCACTCATGATTACAGGCTTTGTCATACTCTTCAGTTACTCCTTCCTCATACTCATTGCCCTACAAAAGCTTTTCTAGTCTTTGGATGTCTCACTACGCTTCTTGAACCTTTTCTAGTTTCAGTATTTTCCCTGGGTTTTGTTGAGAGAAATAGACCACAACTGCTATTCAGTTTTATTCTGTGTGTGTTGGTAACTTGGAGCTCTTGGAGCTCTTTAAATTTCTTTGTAAATTCTGCTTAATTGTGTTATCAGATGCAATTCCCACGCAGCCAGGAGATTCGGGATTATGATACGTGATTCTCAAAAAACACATTATCACCACTGTTTGGTGGCAGCCAAGAAAAACACATCAAATGATAGAAATTTTTAGGAAAATAAATAGAATGTAACAGAAAACATGAAACAACAGCATAAACGTGATCACTCGTATCTTAGACATTGCGTAGAGTTCTAGTCTCCTCAAAAAAGGGTATATTAGAAGGATTCAACAAGGAAGAGTGAATGCATCGAAAGACTTTTGTCAACCCATCAGAGAGGGTTAAGACCCTTCAGGCTAGAAAAGAGGCATTTTGCTGAGGGAGGGAAGGGGGATGTCTTAGAGATGTCTGTGAAATGACACGTGGAGAGAGTGTAGGGCTCAACCACTTGCTCTTTTCTGACACACCAAGTGTCTGCACCATGTGAAGCGAGTGCATGCTGTCACAGCAAGAAGAGATAGTTATTCATAAAATGATTGATAAAATGAAGCTTCTTACCAGATGACGCTGTAGATTAAAAACTTCTATGGGAATTTAAGGGATACTGGACAAGTGTTTCTGAGAACTGCGTTCACAGAGTGAATCCCTTTGGATGCAAAAACAACTTCCTTAGTAGAAAATGGTTAAAGTCTGAGAGTATAGATTGGTGAGGTATTGCATGTATTCGCCTTACCTTAGTCCTTTTGAGGCAGTGGTTTTGGCTGTCTTCAGGATGGAATGACCAGTATCAACCCTTCAGGACACAAGGATAATTGTAACCAGCGCTTGACCTGAACTAGTACAGCTTTATCCTTAAACCATTTGCCATGGACATGAACAAAAAGTTATTCAGCCTTAATCCTTAAATGGAGCTGCCTCAGATCGGTGGCAGGTTGTCTGCAGACACAGCATGTGGATTCCTGTATATGATAACGAGCTCAAGCTTGAGCAGAGCGCAGTATCTTCCAGCTTTTGAGGCATCAGGGCACGTATCCGGCCTTTAGTAACCATTCCAGTCCCTCAGATCAGGAGTTGTTTACCTCCAGGCAGGTGGTTGGAGCCCCTTCCAGGTGATTTTCATTATGGTTGCACGCCATTGCCCAGCTTTTCTTGGTGTGTGCTACAAACACCATAGATGATGAGGTGCTTGTCTCAAAGACTGACTTGGGCAGCTTGGAAGAAATACAGACAGCTATATTTAACTCCATTTCATGCTCTCTGTCTTTAGATCCAAGTTACTCTAGAATGAGATCTTTTCTGAAGTTGCACATGTGCTTTTTATATTGTCAGTTAAAGATCTAAGGTGCCTACGATGTCCTCTTCCTCCCCCTTCCCAGCAGTGAACAGTGTGGCTTTCCAGTTGTATTTCTATTCCATGGCCTTTCAGCAGTCTCTCCTTTTCCCTCTAGCCAAGGGACATTTTATTACAATGAGATGACATCTTCAGGGTGCCACAAAAGAACGAGCATTGAAAACTGCTTTGTACACCTACCAGGTGGTATTTCCAAGTTGTGTGGGCATTTGGGGAGCCCTGCCTTACAGATAGGGGTTAGGCTGACGCAGCCTCTTTGGGAGAGAGATGTTAGAGTCACCTTTGGTGCGGTCTCTTGGTAAAAGTTCTGAAGCAGCAGTTGTGTACTTTACCAGGAGGGTATTTTTTGAGGTGGCTTTGTAAATATAGATCCCACCTCCTGCCTGCCTTTCCATGTATGAGAGGAGCTTCCTCTCGAGTAGTGCTGTGGATCTAGAAGGATCTAACTTCTGTAGCAAGCTGTTTGTTCTGTCTTTATGGGGTGAACAGTGGTGCAAGGGCATGTGGGGCACTTGTCTCAGCTCAGCTATGACTTCAGGTTTACAGACTCCTCTGGACAGGGGCACAGTTCCATTTGGGCATAGGGGCTATGCTCCTATGTGTGCATAGGGGCCGAGAATACTGTTTTTCAGGTGATCATAATTACAGGTGGAACAAATGTACTGGGGACCAAAGACTGTTAATTTTTCCTATAGCATTGACACTTGTGTTCCTTTTAACTTAAGGTGTTTTTTTCTTCTGTTTTAGAATTTGACTGTATAAGGTCAGAGTTCTCATACATGACAACTGGAAACTGTCATTAAGTAGATGCAGAATTCTTGTGTAGACGAGGCCTTGGAGTCTCCTGTGCTGCTATTATCTCTTTCAATTTTTTTTTTCTTTGAAGAGCTTTCAGTCTGTAGTGATGACATTTGCCTGAACAGTTCATCAGCTAATAAGAGAGAGATTGAGCTGTGCAGAGGGGAAGGGACTAAGGAGTCTGCAGGCACCTCCACCCCCTTCCTTCTGCCTGCTGCACTGTAGGCCATGTGGTGCAGTTGTAGTCACCTCACTTTTCCTGTCTTATGGATAGATCTGGCCCTTTAGAGACCAGTAGTATCCAAATTTGCCATTTTACTGTATGAACACAGTCCTGCCTGAAACAGTTCCTGTTCCACTGAATCTGTCCAAGCTTACCCCCTTTTTTCCTCCTTTCTTTTAGGCTAACTTTAATTTCACCATGAGCCTTATTTTCCTAAACTTCATGCACTGTTCTTGAGCTATTCTTGGAGATCTGATTTTTTTGTCATTTTGCTTTTTAATTGGGTGCATAATGCAATGCGTAAACTAAGAATTAATAGTAAAGAAGATCTGTCACTTTCCTACTTTTAAACCTTGTATTCATATTAGCACGAAGTTTTAGTGTAGGTAGAATGGCTGGATCAGCGCTGTATGTGTTACAAATGCTCTGAATCCCAGGGCATTCCTAAAACACAGCCCTGACCCCTTGTGTGGCTCTTGTAGGGAGTCTGCATGAGGACAGAGCACGGGCTGCTGATGAGGGACCCAGGGCCTGGGGCAAGCACAGATGGGTCAGTTGGAGCCCCAGCAGCCTTGGGAATTAAGAGTGTAAAGGTTCCCTCAGAGCCAGAGGCACTGTGGGTTTCTGTGCTTCTTCCCATCCTCCCCCAAATGTTTCAGGGTTGCTTCTGGACTTGAGAGCAGTGAACTGGAAGGGGTATAGAGGGGCTTTCAAACAGTAGAGCTGTCTCCCTTGAAGGATTTACAAGTCTTTTTCCTATAAACTCACTTTAATAGTCTTCTGATGTAGTTCTTAAGCACAAGAATGTTTTCATGCTAATGACCTAAGTCAGAATATGTGCATTCAGAAAAATATATTGAATTTTGGGGGTATTTGTAATAGATGTACAATATATTTCTACCATATGTTCTGAGTTACCTCTCCTTGCAACCTCACAGTTAATTACTGCTTAGTTCCTAAGGCTTTAATTTACAAACCAAAAGAAAGGCTATTAAAAAATAAACTGAAAAATTATTAATAGATAAAAGGTGTCTATGGGAGTATGCCTTTTTATATACTGAAACAATGGGAAATTCTTCATGAGCAATTTTATCTATGAGGGTTTCATTTCATGGGCATGGATTTAGTCCTTGCAAATGCCTTTGTGGCCTCACTGAACAGAAAATAAAGATTCCGGCTTTTGCCTTAGAAACTGAAACAGATGCAAAGTTGCAGCTCTTAAGTGTCAAGGTATAGATGTGTCCTTGCTTAGGGGATTATACCAAACCAGATTACTACACGTATCAGTCACTTAAAAAAAAAAAAAAAAGTTGTGAGTTAAGGAGTGATTTTAAGTTTTTGACATGTCCTAATGAAAATTAATTGTTGTATAGGGCCTAAAATGGATCATAGTGTTGTGTATTGTTAGAGCATTGGGGCTATAAACTGTATTATCTGTCTGAACTTGCAGTCATTTTTATTAAAAATACTTTAAATAATACATAATTTAATAATGTATTTCTTTTTAAAAATGGGGGGGGGGGGAATTATGATTTTGGTCTTACTAGGTAACTTGACTTCAAAATTCTCCTCTTGCTTGAGGCTAACACCATAGGTGGGTTTTTAGGCTCTGAATAATCCCCTGTTTTGCCAGCCTGGCCTGAGAAGCCAGCAAGTCAGTAAGCAATATTCTGGAAAAGCCAAGTGCTTCCCTCTTATCCCACGTAGGTGCACGCGGTGTCAGCAGAATGGCAGAGGAACTGTGTGAGTTACCTCACAGTGGCAGGTTACCGTATCCTTTCTCCAGCAAGCAGAGAGAAGCTGTTTTAGGAAACTTCATCTTGAAAGCTCTGCAGGAGTGGAAGGAAGGGTGGGAGGAGAGACTGGAGTTCTCATTGCAGTCCAGGGGACGGGGAGAAGAAAAACCCTGAGCGACTGTACTTGAAATGGCTCTCGTTTCAGGTGGCACACGGCTCTCAGTGGCTTCTGCATAAAGTCAGGCATACTCCTGGTTCCAGGTTCTGCTGAAGTCATTGCTTGTGTGCTGGTTCTGAGATGGGGTGCAGAGAAGATGGGTTTCTTCAGAGAAGAGTATTTCCCAGTTTTCTCCAGTAGTTTCCACGTGCTGGGTCTTTTCTGGCACTGTCGTTCCACGAGGTGGCACCGTCCCTTCTGGGGAGGACACAAACTCTGCTGCACTGCCTGGGGTCAGCAGGACTCAGGGACTCTGCGCAGCAGAACCAACATCAAGAGTTCTCTGGAAATGGCTGTACTTTTCCATTAGTATATACCATGTCTTTTTGATACAAGTCATGTCCAGGTTTTTACATGCAAAATGCACGAGTTTTCAGTGGAGTAGGGTTAGAAAAACATCTTTATGAGCTTCTTGCCTGCCTTTTTTTTTTTTTTTTTTAATGTTTCTGGCATTCAGAGGAATCTTTTTATGGCATGGAAGTTAAAGCCAGGTGATGCTGAGCTAGAATGCTAGTTTACTTCATTTTGAGTCAAAATTGTGTAACTTTGAGCATGGGGAGGAATGACCAGTAGCTATCATTATTTCTAGGAGAAAAGGGAATAATTTCTATGGGATTTTTCAAATCCACTAAAGGAGATTTTTTTCTGAAAGCTGACACATACAAGGTATATATGGATTCAGGAAACCAAGAACTGTAATGACAACTTCCCTGTAAGAATACAAACCAAATCTGTGTCGTACAGAAAGGGAACAGTGTTGCTACTGTTCCTGAATTCTCTGTGGAGGCATGTTATTTCCCATTGGCCTCTCACTGATTTAAGACCACCTAAGTAGAAGGAATATGTTTTCTTTTGTTAGGAAGTTCTTCTTTTTAGCTGCATTGTTGGTGGAAGTTGTTTTACCTCAGGAGAATATGCTGTTATTAAAAGCATTCATCATTGAAAAGGTTGATTTAATTAATTTTTTTTTTGGTTGACATCTAGAAAAATGGATGATGATGACGATGACATTCCCCAGCTTTCATCCCATACGTTGGCTGCCCTCCAGGAGTTCTATTTGGAACAGCAGCAGAGAGAGGGCATGAAGACCACCCAGGGGTTTAATCAATATTCCATTGGCTCAATAGAAGAAGATTGGGTAAGAAAGTATAAACCTGGATGAATGAAGCACAGATAGAGGAGTAGCCTTTACTGATTTTCTTTTGTGGATGGATAATGAAATGAAATTATAAAGGGGAACACTCAAGATGTTCCTATTCATGGATGGTAACACTGTAGGGAGATTTGTTTTACTATTTAATCTGAGTATAGTTGTCTGTTCTACATGTGGGCAGGGGGTACAAACTGAAAGTACATGGACAGGGCATAAAGCTGCTGTCAGAAACATCTGTCTCTTCTGGAAATTTTAACTCCACTTTGGCATGTGAAGGTAGTAAAGACTCCTCCCTGAGACTAACACAGTGTAACCAGATCAAGTGATCTTTCCTTTAATTTCATATTTCTCTCTGTGTTTTATTTCTTTGTTTTTGTGGATGGCTGTTTTACTGCTTGTTTTTACTTGTGACAGACTGACTTTTGATTTTTCTCTGGATTGTTTGTTTGTTTTTTTCTCTTCCTTTTCCTGATCCCCTCTGATTTAGCAGTTTTCTCCTTTATTTCCTTCCATACTGTCACTTTTTAAGTTCCTTTTTCTTCTTCTGCTAAAGTAACTCAAATTAAGAGCACATAAGTATTGTGCATCTGCACATGGGGTTTGAAATAGCCTTGTCAGTGGTTTGGATTACCTGGTTTTCCTGGCACTGCCATACACGCTTTGGAAACATGTGGTGTGAGCTACCTGGATTACAGAAGTAGAAAGACTGTCAGGAAAATAGTTACTTTTCCAGCTTTGCAGTTTGTGAACTGGGAAGTTGCTGTGGATTTTGGTTTTCTTCAGTTATGACTGACCACACCTCACTGTACATAGCACAGTCAGAAGATTTGATGTTGTTTGTCATTGTGCATCATTTCACAGCAACTGAGCCAGTTTTGGTACAGCGATGAAACTGCGTTGTGCCTGGCCAAGGAAGCAGTTGTGGCAGCTGGAGAAGGTGGCAGGTAGGTTTTAATAATGGTGTTGTAGATTTAACATGTCTTTTCTGTAAATACTTTGTGTCTACTACATAGACAGAGCATGCAGTTTAATTCATTACTCACTGTACTTCATCTTTGTTCATCTGCAGTATTGCAGAACTGCTTTGCTGTTACTTAGTTCATAGTTTATTCTGATCTTCCCACTTACCATTTTACTGAATGTTGTAGGCTGTGGAGGTTGAATAGGTAATGGCTTAAAGTTATTAAAGTAATTAGTTGTTAGAATGGAGAAAGAATAGCTTACATTTTGGGCACTAATATTTAAAATGTTTATCCCAAAGCAGCTGTGAGGACTGGTGTAGGGGTTTTGTCGCTCTTGTTTGCCTTTTAAATCAATATTCTAAGTTACTGTGTCTTTTTCAGGATAGCATGTGTTAGTGCACCGAGTGTGTACCAGAAACTGAAAGAACTGGATGGTAAAGATTTTTCAGTGTGTATACTTGAGTACGACAGAAGGTTTTCTGTATATGGAGAAGAATTTATCTTCTATGATTACAACCAGCC
This sequence comes from Myiozetetes cayanensis, assembly GCF_022539395.1. Lineage (NCBI taxonomy): Eukaryota > Metazoa > Chordata > Aves > Passeriformes > Tyrannidae > Myiozetetes > Myiozetetes cayanensis. The sequence continues at coordinate 43,589,559 of NW_026087742.1, read as the reverse complement.
TTTGAACTTACCTGAATATCTCCTGCCACACAGTTTTGACATTGTAATAGCAGATCCACCCTATCTGTCTGAGGAATGTCTTCAGAAAACTGCAGAGACGATCAAATACTTGACAAAAGGAAAGATACTGCTTTGCACAGGTATAACTAATAAAAATATTAGGTCCCCATAAGGATCTTTTTCTCTCTCTCAAAAGACAGACTCACTCACGTGAGAGAAATACTAACTCTATAATACTAAATTATCATTAATTTAAGGGGCAATATGTATCCTAAGCTTCTTATTTGAATACGTGAGTTCAACCTTTGTTTGAAACTAGAGGCAAATGATTTTTAATAGGACTTTTAAAAGTCAGCTTTTTTTCTTATGGCATTACAAGTTTTACTGAATTTTTGAAGAATTATAAGATCATCCTACAAAGTTCCAGAAATATTTTTTCCTTGTAATTGCAATGGTTGAAGTCAGGGTATGGCAAAACATAGGTGCAACTTATTCTTGATATCCTAGGCACTGAAATACGTCAGGAGGAATTAAAAACCAGTGTTAAAACAGTGAAATTAAATAACAAGATAACTGTACTTGCAGGTCCTTCTTTATGAAGATGCACTTGCTGATTTAAGAAGTGATGTGTATCTGCCTTAGTCATGGCATTTCCTAAACTGTATTGTTATTACAAGACATCTGAAGACATCCAGGAAGCTTTTTCAAAAAGCAAAGGACAAAAGCTCTTTTTCCATACAACTTGAGGGAAGTCAACCAAGCAGGCAAAGTAAACAAAAAATTTAAACAATACATGGCCATAGAAAGTCTACTTTCTGGTTTAATTGCTCATGGCAGTCACGCACAAGGGTGGTTCTCCCTAAAATGGGTAGGTGGTCCTTCAGTTTACAGAGTTTGAGAAATACTGCTCAAGAAGTGATTTCTCAGTGCCTAGCTGCGGTTTATTTAAGTGGAAGAGTATACGTAATCTGTTTGCATTTCCCATGGCTCCCTACCGTTTAACTTCCTTGGTATGTAGCAAGAAGACTGAGTTCCAAGTTTCTTTTATGCATAAAGGGCACTGATACCCTCTGCCTATGTTTATGAAAGTTTTCGGAAATTCGTTTCCTTGGGGTGTCTTCCATTCTTTTAGATTTATTGTAAATTTCTCAGTAGATTAAGTTGTTAAGGGATGCTGACAGTGTAACTACTTTAAGCCTTCCTTCCTTAAAAAAAACCCAGGCTCTGTTTTTGTGTATTTGTGAGGAGCTACTAAAAAAACTCCAAACGTTCTGTTACTGTTTTTCTTATTGAATACCAATTATTTTTGCTGCAGGTGCTGTCATGGAGGAACAGGCAGCAAAGCATCTTGGTGTGAAGATGTGCAAGTTTATTCCAAAACACTCGAGAAATTTAGCCAATGAATTTCGATGTTATGTGAACTATACTTCTGGACTGGACTGATTCTCATAAGAAGATCTACAGCCTTTTCAGTCAAGCTGCTTTCTGTTTTTTATCAGTGACTCCACAGTTCTCAGTGCTGAAAATATTCAGCTCTGAGTACGATTTCCTGGGCTAGCTTTAATGAACATGTGCTTTAGCCTCTGTCTTTTAAGTGAGTAAGCATTTGCAGCTACTGTGTTTGTACCTTAAGTATTAGGTAAATGTGGACCAAACAGTGCATGGGCTGGATAGAAGTTCCTGGATAACAGGAGCTTCTCAGTCTGAGTTCAATTCTAACCAGTACCTTTTACAATTCAGAGACTTTTTTGAAGTGATTTTAGCTTATAACAACACATAGGTGCTTGCTTGGCAGACATCAGAATTGTCATTGCAAAAGAACTTGATACTTCTGTAGTAATGTTAGTCCATTAAATCTTGAATAATAATGGCTCTGATTAAATAAATTGCCTGCTTTTTAACAGATTTCAATATCAAACTAAAGATGATTTACAGGTATGTCAAGTTTATAGTTACAAAAACTGTTTGGTTTTTTCCAGTTGCCCACTTTTCTTTCTCTCCTGCTCCACGGTCAGCAGCAGAGCAGCAGAACAGAATCCTCTTAGAAATCCCTGAATCTTACAAGGCCACTGAGGAGTAATTTAATGTATTGATAAACTCCCACTGTTTCAAATGGAAGATTTTATATACAAGGTTTGGACTATATTTCAATCAAAGTAGGTGACACATTAGAAAAATTTTGCTTTCAGGTGGTAGACATTTTTGGTAACTGGGAATTTTTAAAGTTGGTTTTGACTAACTACACTACTAATGTATTTTTGGGTGAAAGTTGGTTCATAAATTCCAAGGCACTCAACAGTTTATAATCTATAAATACACCATACAAAACACAAGTAATTGTCTTTATATGCCATATTGTGTAAAAGGCTAACAGAAATGCTGCATCTACAAAATGTATCACCTAAAATGAAGAATGGAGAAATTTGTTTTGCAGTGGGAATAAACCTAATTAAACTTGTGAGACAGGACCATTTTATAAATAAATAATGGCCAGTCTTCGCGAGCGAAGATCCGGGGAAGGTCTTTACACCTTCCAGCCTGCGCATTGGATTTTTTAGGTGAGACACAGTGTGCGCGGAACTGAGCCCACCCTTTAATCCTAAGGTTCATCTGCCGGGGCCAAGCGAGCTTGGACGGTGGCAGCGAGGTCCTTAGGATGTAGGTGGGCTAACGAGCCCCACCTGCCTGGGAGTGGCCCTGACCGGGAATCGAACCCGGGTCTCGGTGGTGATAGCGCGGCGCCTTTACCACTAGACCACCAGGGGCTCATGGACCGTTTTATAAGGTAGAGGTAACACACATGTTTCTGTGCATTTCTGCTGTTTGCATGCGGATTTTCCCATCTGGTTGAGTAAACAACTGAGCAGGAATAATGTAGACGGAATATAATCCTCTCTCAGTGCTCAGAGTATCGTGCTGCCTGAGCTGGGCACAACAGTGGTTCATAAATACCCATCCAAGCCACTGTAGCTCTCTTCCCCATTTTCCAAGAAATCTGTTTACTTCCTAAGGCTTTTCCCTCCTCACACTTTACACCTGCTGTTCCTGAGTTTCATTTTAACAGTTTTCTTACTCTTTTGTGGCCTTGGCTTCTGTCAGACAGGTAACAGGTTTGTGAAACAAGAGAAGTGCAGCAGAGGCAGTGCTTGCAGGAGAACAGGCACCAAACTCTTCTTTCTAACAGTCTCTGTGAGCCCATGGCCAAATACAGTCATGCCTTTCAAACCAGAAGCCATCCTTGCTGCTGAGCCAGGATCCCCCCTGAAAATGCCTGTCCACAGGTGACATACAGCTGGGTTTAGCTGTTTTCCTGGAGGCTTCACCATCACTTTTATGTGGCCAGTTTAAAAAAAAAAGCAAAGCAGAGTGTTAACTGCGTGGCTATTGGCACAAGTCTGTACTTCACAATTGTAAACTGGTTTATTACCAAGCAGATGGAGACAATGAAGGAACTCATGAAACTTTGTTTATAACTGTGTGGAGGTTTCAAGGAGGGCAGGTATTGGGAACAGATTGGCAGAAGGGAGGATATTCTTCCCCTGCCATCCACCTAAATTAGAATGTGCTGTTCAAATTGAAGCTTCACCTATGTTGCTGCTTTGCTATTAATTCCTTCAGTTGTTTGCTTTATTTTGGTAAATGTGTGTTGCTGGGCTCTCTACGGCAGAATCAAAGGACGATTTTGCTAACTTCATCAGAGACCTTACTTAAAAAAAATAAAACTGCACCGTTCAGTTATACCAAGAAATTCACTTCCAAGAAAATAACTGCTGCTTCTCAAATGTAGGTCAGACAGCTTTGAAAAGAGTCACTGTGAAGATGCACAGTTATGAAAATGAGAGTACATATAAATCTGTGCAGATGCACTCAAACAGAGCAGCCTGTTGTCCACCACCTTCCCTCTTAAAAGCCTGGTGAGTGCAGGCAGCTGCCGAAGCAGAGCTTGACTGGTGGCACTTACAGACTTCATCAGTGATGGAAGGTAAACTATTTTTTGTCCAAATGATTCCAAGGCAAGAATTATTTCTAAGAAGGTACAAGTCACAAAAATTCATAGTGAATTTGTGCTTTGTGCCATCATGGTAACATTAAGAAATACTATGTGACAACAAAATCTCTCTTCTGTACTAGGATTATGAATAAAAACATCAGTGTCAAGTAGTGATTGATTTTCCTTACTGGTGATGTCTCATGGATGGACTTTTAGTTGGAGCAGACTTTGGTAGAGTGTTAGCACCATGCTGCTTTTCCAGTGGCGTTTATCACTAGAGAGTCCTGTGCTACAGCCACTTACCTTCAGTAATGGGCACTGTGCCCATTACCTCTCAGTGCCCTGCTGTTGGTATGGCTGGGACACTTGGCAGAGAAAATGTGCTTGTGCACAGGCTAGTTGCTGTAGGGGAAGAGAATACACTGCAGCTGCCTGCATCTCACCCCAGATGAGAAATGAAATGTTTCTGGAAATGCAGTTGCATGAGGTCCAAGGTACTGCTGCCAATTTCTGCACTTCTGTTAAAAATGTCACCCTCAGCTCTGGTGTTGCACAGGTAGCCCATCTCTACCACACACACAGTTGCTTCCACCCCCGTGCCCGTGCCTGTGCCCCTCCGGACCAGAGCAACTGGGAGGTATCTCTGATGGTTGGTTTGGTCACTCTGTTACCTGCACGGAGCAGCCCCAGTGCCATGCGCTGAGATGGGAAACAGGGCAGCTGGGTTCGGGTAGCAGAAGCCCCTCATCAGCCGATGTCAGAGCTGTGCTGATTTTCTGGGTCTGCTCACGTTCTGCAGCCCCCTTAGACTGGAGTACAGCAAAACCAAGTGGTAGCTCATGCCACCAAAACACGTGGGATTGACTGGATCTCCCTCGTGCCCTAGTCCAGGTATATATGGCTGTTCCCTAATGCCAGTGAGATTAATGGGGTTTCATGCTTTGTGAGCACATCACAGCCTTTTTCCCTTTTCCTCTCTTGGCTTTTGTGTTTGTGTTCCCCCATGCAATTCCATGTTCACTTGCAGCTGTAGATCTCCATCTATTCAGACAAACACCTTCAGGTAATGACTGGTGAGAAAACCAAGACTAGCATCTCAGGCTTTTCTCAGCCTTCCTGAATGATAGGAATGTTCCAACCTATCTTAAGCAATACTATAGAGAAGAAAATAATCTCTTTACCAAGGATATTGTTCTGTGTTTTGTGGCTTCTAATGTATTCCAGGGACAACCTCATTGAAGGAAAAGATTTTCCTGGCACAACAAAAAATTTTCTCAAATCAGCTGCAGCTGCCAGATAGTTCCAGCTTTGAATTGTTTGCATTTATTGGGGCTGGAGTTGGTTCAGTGAGGCATTTCATGCCTGCCTTCTGTCAAGAGTTTGTGAAGCCTTGAAGCAACTCCAATGAACCCTCCCTCCCCCCATGCAAATTAAAGGCAAGGCTGCAGCAGCTGTAACCAGAGGGCTAGAAGCTGGAAAATGTCACACCACATTTGAAGTGAAACCGATATAAATCCATGATGTGATGACCTCATTAAAAAAAAAAACAATTCCAAACAAATGCAAACTACATTTAATACTCAACCTTTTCAACATGAGTAATGTGGAGAGAAAGAATAGATGGAAGGGTATTTTGAAGATCAACAAATGTTTATGTAGATAATAGTTCTTGACATTAAGTATTAACAAACAGTTGTTCACTAACAAACTATCAAACAGTTGCTCGTGCTAAAACATAAACACAGATTTTGAGAGACACCTAACTGGAAAGCTGGATCAGGAGGCAAAGTGGCTCAGCTAAAAAGTCTGTCACAGAAGAGGGTAAAGATTAAAGAAGGAAAACGGGCTTCTGAACAAGATAACATGAAGATGCTTGTAACCACGGGAAGTTTCCTGCACTTGCTGCAGTGTGACAAGAAGGTTGCCGCCAACATACTCATTCTATTGATCCACTGAGATTTTGCAGTTCTGTAGTACTTTCTGTCATCCAGTTTCTGTAGCTCTATGTAAGCCAAAGCATTTGTTTTACTGGATGGATTGGAGAAACTGATCATGTTCCATTTACCTGATCTTAGTTTGCAACTCCCAGAAATTCCAAGAACATGCTCTAGTTACTTGAAAACCTCAAAATTACTCCAATAAATTAATCCTTGCAGCACAAGAATTGCAACAAAAAAGAGAGATTTTTTTTTTTCCTCCACATCATGCAAATATATCCATGTGCTCTCATAACTAATTAGTTGCAGACAAATTTGTATAAGAAAAGCGTGTGGGCAGATAGATGAGTTCTGATGGAGGGCAGTGTTTAGCCAGAGTTTTAGCTGGTAGCCCCTCTGAGTATTTACTACATGTTAAATGCTGCATGGTTTGACATTTTGTTGTTGTTGTTTGGGGTCATTTTGCTGCCTTTTATGGTGAAGACTTCGCTTTCTATGCTGTGGAGTCTGAAGGTCCATCTTCACCCTGCCTGAAGTGTGTGTGGAGAAAAACCTCACAAACCCTAAGATGACAGGCTGCAGAAACATCATCCAATGAAATGTTTCTCCAGTTTTGTGGGTCTGTCTCCCTTTTGAGCCCCTCTGATTACCATTTCCCTCTGCTTAGAGGGTGAGAAGTTCTTCCACGTTAGGAGGAAGGAAAAGTGGTTGTAACTGCTGCAAGTATTTACATTCTCTAGGGAACAGGTAACTACCTCTAATTACTGGCCGCAGCTAGGCAATTAGCTGTTCTCTGAGTAGTATAAACACTTTATGACCTTGTTTGAACTCTCCTTTGAGGATTCCCTTGAGATAAAAGCATCACAATTTGAGGAAACACAGATCTAAAGACACGTAGCATTGAGGAGAAGCATCTGCACAAAAGACACAGTTACAATCTTCAATCTGACATCATGAAGTGAATCTTTTATTCATTAAGCTATTTTAGGCTTTGTACGAAGTTACACAAATTGCATTGTAAAAATACTGTTATGCTAGACTGGGTCATAGAGAGCACAGTCCATAACTGTGCACCAAGATAAGTAGTTGTCGTATGACTTCCATTCTCTGTTTAACTTGTTAATTCTGATTAGCTTGTACTCTTGCCCTTCTTCATCCAACAACACTCCAAAGAAGTGTGTGTTTGTGTAGTGTAGGGGTTCGTTCTCTCCACTATGAATTAAAGGCCAGTTTTGAGATTCTTGAAGTAGCAAATGCATTGCTGCATGTGATGTCTATTCTGTAAAAATATTGCAGTCAAGGTCATTCAACAGTAAAAAGATAACTCTCTGCTGTGCATTCAGAAGTTGATCAGTTTTGGCAAGTGTGGCCCTCTGAGGAATTATGTTTGTGCAAGGCATGCCTGGTTGTTCCTGATTCTTACTCACTAAACTGAGTCAACATTCAGTCTCTTGTTCTGGAAATGCAAATTTTTGTGTATCCAGGGTTTCCAGTAGTAAGCTGCACAGATGGAAGATGGTGCTTCCGCAGACTAGCAGCTCTTGCAGGTGATTGTTACATGCGGCATAGGGAAAACCGATTAACAGTAATTGTATACATTGTTTGGATTGACTGGGACTCACCTCAGTAACTGCTTATAGCATCTAGAAGTTAAGACCTAGCCTGCTTACTCTTCTGCAGTGTACTTGAGATGGACCCTGTCCTCTGTACTTATGTTTTAATAGACAATTTCCTCTCCTAACATGAAAAAAGTTTTGGCCTTTCAACTGCACAGGTACAGTTTTATCACAAGAAACAGTTAAGCAGTTAGTGATGGATGAAATCTAATACAGAATTCTTGGGACCCAAAGTGTGTTTTTTCTAACAGGTATTTTCTGTGTAATCAGATTTAGTCCACATCAGAAAAGTCTGCTGCAGTTTTACAGTATTCTAACATGTTTTTCTCAACACTTTTGTACCCTTAGCAATTTGGCAAGTTTAAAAATAGCAAACACATAGAATATTGTTTCATTAATAACTCTAACTCAGCAAAGGTTTCCTTGCTGTAGTGTATAAATAACCAAAGATGTAACGGCCAAGAACACTGCCTGGAGTTTATACAATGTAAAGGAAAGCTTTCTCAGCCTGAGAAATCATCCTTTTAACTGCTGATTGGGCACATGTCCGGCACTATGTGATTTTTATATAAGGGAACTTAGAGTATAAGAGATTCTTTAAAAATATCTACAACCAGCAGCCTGCTATAATAATAGCTAACATGTCTTACAATTACGTCATCTAAAATTTACTGTGAATAAGCAAGGATAAAATGTTCTGCTCTAAGAAAAAGAAAAAAGGCTACTTTGGAATTTGCAACAATGAACTCAACAGGTTCACTAAACAGGAGTACATGAACTAAAGAAGTTCTTCATATGATTCGCCATCTCTAATGATCTGAGTGACAGGACACAACTTTCCATCTTATAACTGAAATAACTGTAAGCACAAAAAGAGGGCAAGTCAATGTGTTTGCTGCCGTGTCACAGTTTCCCGAGGTGATGAAATGTGAATGTGAGGCCAGTACTGTGACACGACTCCCAGTACCTTCTTCATTCTGACGAGGGCTTGTTCTGGCTCACCAGCAGCTTCACCTCTTGCTTATCTATGCTGGAATTTACGCTTTCGGCCTCCTTTTCTGGCTCAGGCACACAGGTGCAGCCCACTGGGATGGTGATGTAATCCTCTGTGTAGACGTAGCGGCCCCCGGCACAGGAGGGCGTGCGGCGCAGGATGACGGTCGGCATGTACACAGGGGTGCTGCGGAAGTGGAAATTCTCCTCCCCAAAGATCCCCATGAGGCAGCCTTTGCACAGACAGTATGCTTCAGGAATGTATTTGGGATATCTCGTGGGATCATAGGAAATTCTACAGGGAAGCAAATAAAGATCCGTTAGTACATCTAAAAATAGTTATATTCCTTTGGAGTTATATAATGTTGTTGTTATTGTTGTTGTTCTTATTTCATTATAATAATTGTATCATATTTTTGTTGTCTTTTCCAGAAAAAATAGCTGTGGCTATTGCTGTCTGGCTTCTTATTTGTAACGTGTAAAGAAGAGACCATGCACAACTAACAGAACTGATCAGGTCCTACAGTGCACACAGAAGTATGAAACATTTGGCTTTCTGAACTATGAGATTGGGGGGGGTTAAGAAGAATAAGTTTTGTGGTTTGAACTGAATGGGTAAATAGAGCATTAAAAAGGACACTTGGGCATTTGATCTGCCTCAAGTTCTTCAAAAATTAGTACAAATCCTTGTTAACATTATTTTGTTAAAGCCATGACATGACATTTTAAAAATTAATAATTTTAGTAGAATTAAATTGTACTATTATTTCTGCAATAGATTTTGCCTCCCTACTATTCTTGGAGTTATAAAGGTGCAGAAAGCAGAACTCTATATTTCTTTCTCTAATTCGCCTTTGTCTCTTCCTCTATCCAGCGAAAAGTAATATTTTCATGCCCACATTGAGATAAACTGCAATGTCAGTGTTTTGTCTGCCCTTGCCTGCTATATTTTGAAGTAAAGCATTGCCTCAAAGCTTCAGAAGTATAGCCTCTATTTTTTGTTGTTTCACCATTTGTTGTTTGGCCATTTCTTTTTGCTTATTAATTCCCTATCTCTAGAAATTCCTTATTAGCAGGTGCAAAGCTTTTAAACTAAGCTTCAGGTTGGACATCAGGAAGAATTCCTGCACAGAAAGGGTTGTCAAGCAATGGAATGGACTGCCCAGGGAGGTGGGATCACCATCCCTGGAGGTGTTCATGAAGCAACTGGACATGGCACTTAGTGCTGTGGTTTAGTTGACAAGGTGGTGATCGGTCAAAGGTCGGACTCAATAATCTCAAAGGTCTTTTCCAGCCTTAAGGGTTCTATGATTCTAAGTAAAGCTTGGATCAGCAAAGCCCAAGTTCTATCATTCCTCTCTGGATGTTGTTGGGTGCAGAAACAAAGATATGATACTATGGTCTCAAGTCACACAGATCCTGGCTGACCTATAGCCATTGCTTTTAGCAAGGATAGTAAAGGCTGATAAAGTCTGCTTGTTTTATGAAATAAAAGACTAAGTGCACAGCAGAGTACAGTACTGGATTGTGTAGCCACACTGCTTGTTGTGGTGCTTTTGTTGCTTTGTTCTTTACCCACTTTTCCTGCTTATCCTGGAATTAGATACCAGGCATGGCTGTAACTTGTACATTATTAGAATTGTGTGCCATTATTCTAGAAAATACGTTTGCACCTCCAGAAAATGAGGATTTTTAAAAATACCATTAACTTCTATGCCTACCACTATGCTCTTTGCACCTTCAGGTTTCCTCTAGATAACCTTCTGTAACACCATTGCAGAACTAGCCCTGCTTCAGCACTGGTTCTGCTGTCCAGCTGGGGAGAGATGACGGCTGTCTTTGGCTGGAGAAGCATTCAGCCCAGAAATACAGCCAGTGCTCCTCCCTCAGGGCCCATCCCTGCTTTGGGAGGATGCTGACCTCACACATGTTATCGTGAGCACACCTGTCAGATAACAGGAAAACCTTTTCTGCCCTTTCCCCTGCTCCTACTTTCACACCATACGTGGTCAGATGTACATACAGTGCACAGCAGAAGTGGGGGCTGATACTGGCATAGAGAGAGCATGAAGACACATAAAGAGGTCACCTATGACTCCATGGGGCAAGCTCAGATGTATTTGCCCATGTTTGTCCAGCCCATTCTTAAAAAGCTCCAGCAGAGAACCCCAGCCTGCCCAGAGGCTCCGTTGCAATACTTTGCTACCTCTTTACTTGGTAGATTTTCCTGACAGTGAAGTGGAGCATTTTTTTTCTTGAAAACTAAAGCAATCATTTCCCATGTTTGGGTGGTAAATCACAGCAGCTGAGGATAAAAAATTGAGTAAAAAAGATTTGATACCAGAGGGAATGGTCAAGCCTGTAATGTCTATCATGAATTGCTGCAAGAACAGTAAAAATTCTTGCACTGGGTTTTAAGCCATCCTCTGCTTGGGATTAGGATAGAACCACCATGCAGTAGATGAAGTAAGGCAACTGCATAACAAAAAGGAATCAAATACCTGTCATCAAGATAATTATTTATGGGATAAAACAAACTACTGAGTATACAATACCTCCTTCCCACAGCCATTTTAAAATAACTGATTTTGAAAACCACAATAGAACCATAGAATCACAAAATGGTTTAGGTTGGAAGGGACCTTAAAGATCATCTAGTTCAAACCTTGCTGCCAGGGGCAGGATCACCTTCCAGTAGGTCAGGCTGCTCAAAGCCCCATCCAACCTGGCCTTGGACACTTCCTGGGATGCAGCAGCCACAGCTTCCCTGGGCAGTCTGTGCCAGTGCCTCACCACCCTCCCTTCCTAATTCTTCCCAATGTCTGATCTAAACCTATCCTCTTTCAGTTTGGAGCCATTACTCCTTTTCCTTTCACTACCTGCCCTTTCCAGCCCTATTTAGGCCCCCTTTAGATACTGAAGGCTCCCAGTCTGTCTTCATAGAAGGTCTCCATCCTTTAGAGCATCTTCGTGGCCCTCCCCTGAACTTACTCCATCTTATGGTGGGGTCCCAGGGCTGGATGCAGTGCTTCAGGTGAGATCTCTTAACAGAGCTTAAAGTGATCTTAAATTTTAATAGATTTAAAGTGATCTCTAAATTGTACTTCTCAGGGTTTGCAGCACTTCCGTGGGCATCAAAGTGTTAGCCTTTTATCTTTTCAGGTCATCTCTTAGGTGAGAAGAGGTTTCAGCTGTGGAAGAGGCAGCATAATTCTGTGATTCTGCTGTGATTGCAGTCACTACTAGTCAACAAAATCTGTACTTGCAAAAACAAGCAGCCTGGCTCTCCCTCTCACACCCGCCCCTGGGTTGATGCCGATGTTTTTCTGGTCACAGGACTGATCAAAGAACTCATTCAACTGAAAAGTAACTTCATCGAAAGCTGTGTGTATCTTGCCACATGTGCACAGACATCTACACCAAAAGCCAGTGGGGACAAGCAGATGTCGATGGGGGCATAGGGGAGCTGCCTTTTCCAGAATTATCATCTGTTTATCAGGTTAAAGGAAACTTGGAATCACAGCTTTGGCCAAACACAAACTTGATTATCCTGTCATCAAAGAAAAGAGACATTTAAAATGTATATATAATGGCCTATATATATATATATATATGTATGTATATATATATATATACACAGACACATATATACTTAAAGAATTTGTTTTCCTCACAGACAAACCTGTCCAGTTCTCTTGTAGCCAGACACCGGTGATGTTGCAGATATTTTTTGCAAAGCTTCTCTGTTTCATTTATACTTGTTTACTTTCCCCAGGAAATACCTTCATGTTACAGGATCTCACACCAATGTGAAATAAATGTCTGGTAGCCAGCAGAAGGGAAGAAAGGGGAATACAGGCCTTTCTACTGTGATACATTCCCATTTCAAACTCAAGTGTGAGTAGTTTCAGTGGTGGATTGTTAAACACACCATATGTCAAGTCATTGGTATTTCCTCTACTGTATTATCTCTAGCACCTGGTTTATGATGTTACTGGAAAGCATGAACATGCTTCTGCATGCAGACATAAGAGTTTTCACTGGTATCAGAAGAACACTGGAATCATGGTCTACAACAAACTTTCCCCTCCAAATTCCCACATGGTGAAAGTCAAGTATAAACTGAGGTGTTTTTTTTTTTTTGGAAGGATGGTCTGATTGTGGCATGGTTTTATACTCTCCAAGGCAAAAAATCTCTTGTATTACTAAGTTTGATGTAGACACCTCTACTCCATCATGTGGGGAATTGGAAAGATGATGGATTGAAAATATAGATGCGATTTTGCATCCAGACCAGAACTTTAAGGCTGAAGGATGTAAGTAATGCCTCCTGAAATAAATAGCTTAACTCAAATGTCACTACAATTTGGAGCCATATCCAAGGTTTTGCATTTTCAGCACAAACCTGTTTGGCAAAGCCATACAACTAAAGCCCCTTATTTTTATCTTTCCAGGCAGCCCAGACCTACTTGGGTCCGAAACACTGAGAAACACAAGTGACCCAGTTGGAAAAATGCAATTGTGTGACCTACTTCCTCTGTTTGCATGTGTGGAACAACACCACTCTGTGCAGATAATGACCACTGCCTCAGCTGCTTTGGTCTGATGCCTTTCCATTACTCCAAGCACTTAAAAGTCATGTTTTTATATCTTCCAGAACAGAGAATTTTTCATCAGGTTAACTAACCAGACAAAACACATGCTCCAAGTTCCCACTGACTCTTTCCTACATGTAGGGTAAGATACACCCAGCTGGGATGGATGCAGCTGGGAAGAGTGGCAGAGGACCAGAGAAGTGCAATTTATCACTGGCATCCAGCTGTCCCCTGCAGCCTCGTGTCATTTACTGTGGCCACTGCTGCAAACTAGACAGCCCAGACATTTTTGTGAGGATTGCCCTTGTGCTGTGAACTCAGGTCACTGGTATATAAGGCTAACTCTGCCTCACCAGCGCTCCCAATTCACGAGCAACAGGAGCAGGGAGCTCTGCTGCGCTGCTCTGTTTCGGTCTGCTGGAACAAGAAGCAGGTTTGTGCTGAACTGGAACTGCTAATGAAGTGTGACTAGGCTGCTTTTCCTTATGACCCTACGAGTGCTTTGAGGGATCCCAGTGAAAAACAAACTTCCTGCCGTTTACGTTCTAAGCCTGGAAACTCAAGACAAAAGTCTCTGTCAGAAGTAAAACCCTTGCAGAGACTTAATCTGTCTTGTCCTGTACTGCTACTTTCACATGTAGTATTTTTAATAATATTATTGCTTCATAGTTTCCAAGCTTCTGACTCCAGGGAGTGAGATGCTGTGCTGGGGCAGCCAGCAGACTCTTCAGAAAATGAGTGTTAACACTGGGCTAACAGCTGGATGTTATCAGAAGTCTAATAAGCAGATCATCATCCCCTTCCTTCACACTCCAAAATACTTATGGGATTAAGAGCTAATAACTTTTTTCCCTCTTGGCAAGACATTTATTTCCCTATAGCAGGTGTTCTTTTGTTCACATTATTCTTAGTTTGTTTTATATACAGGTAGTAACTACAGTGCTTGCAAAGAGTAGCCTAATGCTATAACTGATTTTCTGAAGAGTTGTACAAACTTGTACTCAACTGAAAAGGATGGCAGTTCTGTGACCCCTTGAATTCTTTCCCCTGGTTGTGTCTTTGGGATATGCACACTGTGCCACACAGTACTGTTAAATCCTGGAAAATGTCTTGGATAAGCTTCTAGAAAACCACTGGAGTATTATTTAAAGGAAAGACCTCTTTTTCAAACACACTGCACACAAGCTTGGCTTTCACCAGTAAAAAAAGACTTGTCTGTATTACTTTTATTAAGATTTTATGTAAATGAACACTAAAACAGGGATGCTTATAAACTGAAACTGGTTTTTGAAAATCAGAAAAAACAAGCTGGGCAATGTTTGAGGAAGGGAGTGGATGATGTGGGATTTCATGATCAGAGCAACACTAACAATAAAAGTTAAATCTCTGTAAATAACCCTTAGTAAACACAGGATTAGGCCCCAGAGGCAGACAGAGAAGACATGGGATTTGGAAATTCAGAAACGTGAATGACTTCTTGAATACACATAAAGTACTTTTGCTAAAGTCACGTAGAGGAGTGTTTGCAGAAGACTTTAAATGTATTCCTACAAACTGGCTATGATTGTTATTATAACCTTAAGAAAAGAGAAAATAAAAATAGAAATGATGTGTAGAGCTGATTAATGAATGGTACCTATGCTCTGCAGCCCCAAGAATGGAATCACAAATTAACACTACCCATAAAAGTGCTGTTGACTTCAGTGGGATCAGATTTTCCATCTGTTACTCTGAGCTTTAATATCAGATCCTGCAAACATTTAGACATGCATTTAAAATTAATCCTTTTTATAATCATTCTTGTCCATGAGAAACTTGTCTGTGCACTTCCAGATCTGAGCTTGCATTGGTAAAGATTCACCCTGATTATGGCTTCTGTAAATTTTAACAAGCAGCACCCATCCTATGCTGTTGGCAGGGTTTTGTAGGCCAACCCATATCACTAATTCTATTTAAGCAACTCTGAACCATAGGAGTAGCCAAGGACCATGACCCTTGCCAGAACCTCCTTGTACAAGCAGGCTTTCTGGATATCCTTGACTGTCCATTTAGTAATGCTGCTAAAAAGGACAAGCAGCTCCTGGATGGGTGCCACAAACTGGTACACAGCCTGATGGATTTCATGAAATGATGATTTCATGGCAGAGCTGATGGTGTCTGCTTTTTTTTTTTTTTTTAAAAAGGGGTAATTTTTAGACCATCTTCCTGAACTGCTGAACAAATCCAACATGCCTAACTGCCTTCAGGGAACTCTGCTGTCTCTTTATAGCTCTGCAGAGTAAAGAGCGATTCATGTGATTAAACTTTGTGCCCTGAGTTATATACTGATCTCCTGTGGCCGTCAGGGTGGAATTTCAGTATCAGACAGATGAATACTTTTCTGCTAACTTTTGCTTTAAATACCACCTGTTGGTTGCTGCTAGCAGCAGGATTGGGGACCAGATGGATCTGTGGTGCAATCCATGTACAGCCCCTGTACAACCTCTGGGTTGCAACAAGCCAAAAATGATGTAAGTCTTGATTTTTACATAACCAAATCAAAAGATCAAGTAATGGAAAATAAATAGTTAGCACAGAACAAAGACAAGGAAAGAAGCCACACATGGATTATCTGAGATTTAAGCCGGTCAAACCTAATTCTTCCACACTTAGAATGGCAAGTTGGGATACAGGCAATGCAGAGGGGGTGAACAGATCTCTAAGTAATATATTTGATTCTTTCTCATAAATGTTGATATGAAAAAATTTCTGTTGACTTGAACTGAACAGTCATCTGAGCAGAAGAATTACAAGCAGCAGAGTACTCGGGTAAAGACTGTAGAACAAAACAGATCTTCACATCCAGCTTCAAAATCTATGAGATAGAAGGTTGGAAGAGCTAATGCACGTTAGCAATCTTATTTTTACACTTTCATTACAAATGTTGCGATGTCTGTTGGTGTCTCACGGCACACTAATGATACACTAAAACCACAGTCACCAAAAAAAAATTGTAAATGGGATCTGTTAACTGGACCGTGTGCTCAGTTTTCTTCACCCTAGAGAAACAGTTTTTCCCCTAAACATATTTTTGGATTTTGCTTTTAATGGTATACTTTTTTTTTCCCCCACTGTGATCTTTCAAAATTCCCAGCTTGGAGATTTCATCATGTTACTTCTATGCGAATGGTTAGTGGTCTGTTTGAAAATGTTCTGATGAAAAAACAGGGTATTTACAGCTTCTTAATAAACTTCTGTAAGCCAAGCCCCAAAAAGCAGCTGGTTCTCTGTTAAGAAATAAACCTATTCAGAGGCTCAACTGAAAATAAACACCTGCCTAACGAGATGTAAGCATGGAAGGCACTGTTTTCAAATCAGAAGAACAATTTTCTGATAGCACTAGTATTTATCAAAACCACCCTAAAAAGTACCTAAGCCTAATAGTAGGTGTTTCATTCATCATACTTGCTTTGTGCACGCTTAGGTAGCTTAAAAATTCTCAGTCTGCTTAGAGAAAATGTATTACTAAAAATACTTTGTTTATGAAAAACTTACTGAGCAAATAAACCATTTTTTCTCTCAGTAGGATTACTTCTTAAACTAAAAGTGGGCAGAACCCATGCCACAGAATAAATGTTTATTGGAGACTGCTAACAAGGAGATATTTGCTTGCTGAATACACAGTAACTGCATGAAAGCATATGGGAAGGACAACACACAGAAAGTAGCAAGAAAGTCAGTTCCTTTTAAGTTTGGGCATGTTTTACCTTCATGTTGTCTGCAGTGTCTTTACAGAAAGGTGAAAACAGAGTTAGTTAGTTAGTTAGTCAGTTCTGTTAGTCTTACTAAAACAAACCACCAGAAGGTTTGATAGTCTTCTGAGAATGTGATCACACAGTGGGTTTAGTGTTCTAGCTAAGTGGTTTCCAAGCTTTTCCATAGCTCCCTCTAGAAGTGCAGACCCTTGGTTTGTGTATTAAGTAGCCTAAATTCAAATTTGCTTTACTAAGTTATTTTCATGCCCACTTAAAAATAGTCTGTCAGCCTCTGTTCCACCTCAGGGGAAGGAGGTTTGCAAAGCATAGGCTGAAAACACAATGCAGAATATTGCCGTACTCATTCCTTGCCTACGCTTCTACAGTAAACTGGACAGCAATCCCTTGGGAGTGTTTGGTAAGTGGAAGATATGGCTCTGCCTGTATGTAACATGAACACAGAGTATACTCATGTATTTTAGAAACACCAGAGTGTCTGGAGTCACATCTCAGGAAAAGAACTGAGCTCCCCTTGGGCTGCTACAGAGTCAGGATGTGCTTCCTTAGTGGTGATTCTGAGTGAACTTCACATATGACAATTTGCCCAAGCAACTTTCTGAGGGGTGATCTTGGCTCCCGGGTGGGTGTGAGCTCCATCTCACGGCTCACTCCACCTCATTCGTTTATCTTTCTGCCCATTAGACGTATCCGTCAGATAAGCTGATTTTACTCAATTACCTTACATCGCCTTACCTAGACGTCTACTTTAGCACCTTTCCTCCCGGTTGCTGCTCGGTGCCGCGCTCACCCCTCGCCTCCCCGATCATCCCCCGGGCACCGCGCGGGGCGAGCCGGAGGATCCCGGCGCTGCTGCCGCTCCCACAGGGGGACACCGGCCAGGCTCCCTTCAGCCCGCCAGGTCCCCTTGAGGCAGCCGGACCCTCCCTTCCCGCGGCTCCCGCAGTCACCTGTAAGCCCAGGGCGATGCGCTGCGCAGGTTGACGGGGAGCCGGACCCTCTTGTCGGCGGCCGGGCGTCCCCCGGCGGGGCAGCTGGCGTTGTGCTGGCGGCCCGGCGGCTCGGGCTGCAGGGTGTGGTGGAAGGCGCTGAGCATGCCCGCCGCCAGCCGCCCGTACAGCTGCTCCAGCAGCTCCTCGGGCCGCTCTCCGCAGCTCCGGGTCCGCGCCGGCCGCTGCCTGTGCGCCCTGGCGGGCTGTGCGCGGAGCGGGAGCAGCGCCAAGCAGAGCAGCGCCAGCAGCGCCGCCGCCGCCCGCACCTGCAACGACGGCGCCGTCAGCGGGGACGGGACCGCGACCCGCCGGCACCGCCCGCGCCCCGCAGCCCCCGGCCCGCAGCCCGCAGCCCTTACCCTGCCTCGCTGCATGGCGGCCGGGCTGCTCCTCCTCGAGGGAGCCGCGAAAGGCGGCGGGACGCGGCGCCGCGCCGTGCCACTGGCTCTCCCGGCGGAGGAGCTGTTGGAAAAGTGCCCCGCGCCTCACTGCATCTCCCCTGGCCTCGCCTGCCAGGAACATGTTCGGCGGCGCTCACGGAGAGGCGGCGAGGGCTCGACGCAGGGCGCGGGCCGGTCCCGCTCCCCGCCGCGCTGCCCCCGGCCCTGGACAGCCCCGTGGGCACGGCCGGGCTCGGTCCGCCCACAGCAGCCGGCCCGGGCACGGCCAGGCCCGGCGCTCCCGCGGGTGCCGTCGGCAGCCGAGCGCTCCCTCTGCCCCGCTGCTCCCCTCTGCTCCCGCTGCCCGCGGCACGGGCAGAGCTGGGATCTATTCGGCCCCGCCGGGACACTTGGCGTCCAGGGCTCGAGAGTGAGGCAGAGCCAGGGGCACTTGGCCCAGTCAGAGCCAAAGGGCTGATGTGAAAAAACGTTGGGATTTGCAGCTGGAAGTAGCCCAGCCTTGCCTGTGTGACTGCAGCTGGGGAAGGGACCGCTGCAGCCCGGGCTCTCCCAGTCACTTTAGAGCAATTGGCACTGTCCCTCGTAGGGGTCTGGAATCTGCGACTTGGCAGCACCTCTGGTGCATCTCTCCAGAAACATCCCTGCTGTGTTGTTTCTCCAGCAGGCACTGGGGTGGTTGATGTCCCACATGAAGACTGGGGCTGGCAAAGGTGAGGCCACTTGGAGCTGTCTGTGGACCACCTGATTCGCCAGTTCCTCCTGCTCAGGTGGCCTGTGGCAGACACCCACTGCAGTATCACTCTGCTCACCGGAAGAAGAGCCGCTTCAGGTGAGAAATTTGCATGATGATACACATCTAGATGAGGTTGAGGTGAGTCTCACCTCTAATGACTTCTCCATCTATTCTGTGCTGGCTTGCTGGTACTTTTAAAAACACACAATGCAATGGATTTATCATCTCTGGTACAACCCACAAAAATAAGCATCTGTAGCACTTTGGGTCAGAAAAGATGTGGTCCACTGAACTGGTCTGCATTAAAAACAGCCTTGAGAATTTATCACTTGAATAAAATATTTCATGTGCTACATTAAAGCCCTGTATATCTATTGAGGCATTTAGTGAAAGGATAGTTAATATGAAAATACTAATCAGGAATGCGGGAAAATGGGAATCATAAATCATACAAGGACTGAGAAACCCCAGCTTTGTACCACAGAAATACAAGACATCAGCTTCACCAATCAGTCTGGAATTGAAACAGAATGAACTGGCATTCATAATGAAATGACTTGATTTCATGGTTTTTGAAAAGTCATTGAGTTAAGTCTAACTATGATTTTTAGTGATTTTGGTACTGTATGCATCACAGGTCAGTATCACTTATGATATCTTAATCTTGAACTGTGTGGAATTTGAATCAGGTTTTGACTCTCATGAAGGAGTGTTTAAAACTGAATTAAAAACTTTCCTTTGCAGTCTTATCCTCAGGTGAGAGACTGGGGCAAGGCAGATTCCATTGAACTCAGTCCAGTCTAACTCCTGAGCTCTGCGCTGCACCTGGCCTGGTAAATATTTATCACAACAGATCTTTTTGTATTACTCTTCCCACGATAAACCAGTATCTTTTCTCAATGCTTTCTGAGTAGCGTAAGGATGTCACACTTGGTTTTGCAAAATGACTTTATGCACTTCCTCTATATTGGCCTCTCTGGGAGAGGTCTGCCTCAAAAAATCAGAGCAGATGAAGAGAAAACAGTGGCACAAGCATTAAATTGCCAGTGAATTTAAGGCTTTGAATTTTATCTAGACAATATTCTAATTCTGTACATTACTTGCAGTTTATTGTCTTATTAACAATCTCATTGATTCAAATAAGAAGAATCACAGAAGGGCAGCAAATGAGATTCTATTACACAGGATCTGAAAGAGCATAATGCCAGTTCTCATGGCATACTCTGCACCAGAGACATCTGAGTCATAAAAAATTCACTAATACATTTTGGCAACTTAGGTTCTTCCATGACTTTGAAAAATTACTAACCAGTGTCATTGTCATTGGTGTTGATTTATAATTTTCTCAGAATTTGAGGGGGGCTTAAAACATCTATGTAATGAAATACTGGAAAAAAGTATTTATTAATACAAAGTCTGTCCTGAATTTGGATAGTATTTCAATCAGTGAATTCAGAATAACAGGCATATGCACCTGTATGTGAATCTATAGGTAATTCCATGGCTCATGCTGTTTGCTAAGAGAAAACAGGGCAGTGAGATGTTTCCCTTTGATGTTCTCAGCTGAAATTTCCCAGTGACAGAGCACAGAACATCCAGCCCATGCTCTTGACAACAGGGTCAGCTGGAGCAGTAACCCTCCATCGCCATGGGCAGCCCCTGCCTCCCTGCCTTGTGGTCCTCCCAGCCTCATGCCAAGGCCAGTAGTCCCAAATCTTACAAGCATCCAGGAGAAACCAATTGCAGGCTGGCTGTATCGCCATCCCCACAGTGACACAGGCCATTGCCAGCCTGCTGCCCACCATCCCGTTCCCACTACATCATTGGGCTCGGTGCTAGGAATTGGTATCATTTTTCAATTCCTTATCTCTATATCAGTGCCCCTGTAGAAAGTAGCACATCTCTCTGGCTGAGTGGCTGAAGAAAGGAGTGGATCATGGTCTGGTCATGTCCTTGGGTGAGCCTTCTGTTCTAGAGGACAGAGGAACAGCCACAATTTGTTGCAGCTCAGGCAACCCCTGCCTGGGCCCTGCTCTTGGAAGTGCAGCAACCCTCCCTTCCCTGCCCTCGTCCCTGCCCTCTTTCCTTAGCCCTCCCTCACCCGCCAGCCTCCAGCCATAACTGTTCTTCTCAACAGTGCCCCAAGCTTCTGGTGTTTCCTCTTAGTGTTTCAACAACATACTATCTTAAACTTTCCACTTTCCTGACCCAAATGTATTACAAATGAAGATAACAGTTCATCTCCTTATATGCAATCATTTAATCTATGAATTATAGCCTGATCCAACCTTCACATTCTGTTTTGTTGGATTGTGGTGAGCTTCATGGTATGCCTTACTGTTTATTATCCTCCTTTATTGACCTTACATTATCCCTTCTTAACCAAAACAAAGAAGAAATGTTTGAGAGGAAGGGGAAGAGAAACTTGTCACTTATAGAAGAGATAAAAGGAAAAGTATTTCTTTCACTTTTACATAATAGTCTAAATACTCTTTCTGGCAATTGTCATTCAACATTTATACTTGGGAGGGGCATCTGCTTCTCTCTTGAGATTATCACCATAGTGATCAATGCCAGATAATAAGAATTTCAGTTCTACAAATCCCTGCTATAAGAAAGTCAGGATGTTCAAAAGAAAACTAAGCTGTGCAAGAATAAGGCAGATATTTTTAGTGAGTTCATACGCATAAGAAGAAACATTTTCTCCATGTGGTTCCATCAGAGCATTTCATGCAATGTTAAACACTGAAATGTGTTTAACAAAAAACACATAAGGTCTGTATCTTCATTGTCCCAGACACATTAACGAGCAACAAGCAACCTTGTCAGGACGTTTTCTTGGTTGGGATTGTTGTCTTCCATAGCCACCCTTGCATGACAGCTGATTCCAGATACTTTGGCTCTCACATAAATAAGCCACATTATTATGACATTTTTAATGATACCACATAATGCGCTTATCACGGCAATGGCAGAACTGCCCTAAACTGGCATATTCCAAATGTTTATCCCCACCCTGCTACAGCAGTGTGTATTAATGAGGTCCTCTCTCTATCTGAAATAATGACGTGAAAAACATTTTAAAAATCATCTTATAGACCTTCAAGTTGAACAACTTGTATTGTGGGTGGACCAAACATTCAGCTGGCATCACCAATAGGTACAGATCTTCAGACAGAGAATTAAATTATTCCCCAAAGGTGCCCTTCTCCTTCACATTCTGTTTGCAGATAACCTGTCACCCAAATTGTTCTGTTCCCATTCATCTTCCCTGCGCTTGCAAGCATTGTAATACCACATTGCAGCCTCCACGGTGTAGCATCTTCTACAGCAGGATCTCAGCACTGAGATTTAGAGTTGTTAGGCAATTCAGCATTGCAAAGTGAAATTCTTGCAAAGTGAAGAATCCCCAATGGACTTCATTTTGCAAAGGTGGAAACCAAGGAGCAAACAGGTTAAAAATAGCCTTTCTACCAAAAAGATGCCTTTGACATCAAGAACAATCAAAACCTAGCAAATTAAATTAATTTCTTACGGTCTCAGACTATGCTAGCAAAGGAATCAAGAAGAGAAACAGCACTTCCTCATAATACCTGCAGATTATTGGTAATTCCAAGCACAAATACAGTCTGGTTGGATGGGGCTTGAAGCAACCTGGTCTAGTGAAAGTTGTCCCCTCTACGCATGGGGGGTTAGAACTAGATGACCTTTAAGTGCTCTTCTAGCCAAAACTATTCTATGATTCTATGAACTATCTATCTTTTCTTTGTAAAGCTTTTAATTCCCATGTTACTCTAGAATAGCTTTCTTTTAAAAGTAACAAGTTATGCAATCTGTAGTGACGAATGTTCGAAGTAAAACATGAAATATATGTTTGAGAATACTTGGATACTGTGGGATTAGGCTTGTTTAGAAACAAATAAGTAAACGACTACCCAAGTAATCATTTACATTTGGCTACTGCACATTTTTCATTCATGTAAAGAGAAAGGCAACTTTGTATGTAACTAAATTCAGCAAATCTTGAGGAAGATCTCGAGTCTAAGAGGTCATCTGAGGGTTGTTTAATATTGGGACCAATACATTTTTCCTGATAATACAAGCTAAAATAACTCATGAGTCAGTTCCTCAAGAGAATTAGCATTTTCCTAGGTTTAATACTGCTATTCTTCTAATATAAAAGAATAAATTAACAGCAGTCCTATGGCATTTTCTAAAACTTTATTCAGAATTTTAAATGATTGATCTACTAATTTCAGAATTATAAACACAAAATTGGGGCTTAAATGTTGCTGGAAGCACATGCCCACAGTGTGGTTTCTGGAGATGGAGTCTGTTTTGTGCAATCAAACCTGAGGAAATGTTTCTGCTTGAATTTCTGGGATGAAGGTAGAATTATTTAGCTCATTCAGTGCTTCCACTCCTGTAGTTTCTGAGACTTATCACAAGACTAAGGGCATCCTACATGGCAGCAGGGAATGTAACTCATTGCACCTGAGCTAAATGCCAACCAATCTCCAGGACAGGGGCAGGGTGATCACATCAACATAGCACAATAATCCCATATAACACAGATAATTATTTTAGACACAACACCCTACTGGCCTGGCCATGCTTCCTTCAAGACCTGAGCTGTCTGAATCGTGCAGGTGTGTTCACCTCCTGACAGCTTGAGGCCTTCCAACAACACACTGACACAGCACTTTGGACATGCGTGCAGCTTCTTTCTCTACAGATTCCAGTGTATTAGTCCCCATCAGGGACCAGTCTCCAGCCTTGGATCCAGGTGGGGATGTCACATCTTGTGTTCCCTCACACAGAACATCTTGCACCAAAGAAGAAGGAAGTTGCACTGAAACTACTTACAAAGAATGGTTCCTGGCCCAGGCTCACCTTTGGATGATGCAAGGCAATTGTCTGGGGGGTCATCTGTCATGGTCCAAAACTGTACTCCTGTGCACCCCTGGGCTACTGGGCCTACAGCACAGGTGGTTACACATCAGCTCCTCTGCTCTGGGCTTGCCCTGACAACACTGCGATTCCAGGAGAGACATAGCCATAGTTAACACGGTTTTGAAGTAGATGAACCTGGGCTACATCACACTGACTATCGGCAGGATTGATTATTCTGGTGTTGGAGCTGGATCACACGGCTTTCTGTCGGTTCAGAACAAGCTCAACTGTGCTTACAAAATAACATGCAAATACATTATAACCCAGAGCATTATATAATCAGATCCTCATGCTATAGGAAACAACATGTTCCAGAAGTTCCTGGGAGTTTCTGCAACATGTTGCAGAAGTGTCTGTGATTTTGTGCAGGACCGGAACAAATGTGCAATTCCTTGTAATCCACAGGATTTTACATAATGTACAGTTACTTAGGACAGACCGAACCAAGAAACTGCTGCTGGTCAAAATCTCTCTGATGTCCATAGGAGTGTTTCTACAGACTAAGTTGTGAACCATATCCCAAGTTATTAGTAATTCCTACCACTTTATCATGGACAAGTCTGTGTGACTGCAGTGTTTAAGTAGATGCTCTACGCAAATGTTTTTGTATTAGAAGACCATGACAATATCTCGCCTGTCTCCTCTTTTGCACTGTTTCATGGGTTCATTTATGCTTCCTGCCATGATCCCAAATATTTCCTCTCAGTGTGATAAGTCAGATATAACACTGCCTTCTGTAGCTGAAAATGCTCCCTCCCTCCTGGCACATTGCATCCTGGGGGTCCAGGTCTTCCAAGACTAAGCCTGACAGAAAAGAACTACTATGACATCCAGGAATATGTCATTCCATGACCAGAGCAATAGATACAGCAGGACTGAGGAGCAGACAAGAGGAAGACTTGGAGAAGTAAGACAGGTGCCGTCCACATCCATCTCACGTTGTTTTCCATCCCTGGGAAGGACCAGGCCCCATAGCTTTCTGTGTCGCTCTTCTTTGATGAGCTCCTCAGGATGTTCCATAAGCCACTCTGCATATGTTCTGCTCATCCCACCAGGAGGAAGCTGGTGCAGTCCTAGGCTGAGCGCCGTACCAGTACCATGGGAAGCAGGTACATAGGAAGCAGCTGTACCATAAACCCCACAGGACAACATTCCTGACCATTTGTAGAAACACACTTTGAGGCTGGGCAGATGTTTTTAAAATGTGTAAGGAACCTTTTGTGAAGATATGAAGAGACCTCTCCAGTGTCACTCTCTGGGAAACAATCTGAGCACCAATAACAAGTACAGGAACGCCAGCACTGGAAATTTTAGAAGACTGGATCCTTGTATTTCAAAGTACAATAACCAAACTCCAACTATTAAACCAAACTCATGCCAATGTACTAAAAACAAACCACCTCAGTGGACTAGTTTTGCAAATATTTATTAGGAAATTCTGAATACCCAACTAATATTTTTATCAACCAGAAGTGATATAAATCAGGAATTTAACATGTCTCAGTAATGTCAGGTCAGACTTGTTCAGTTCATAAGCAAAATGATGATTTCTGTAACTAACATTTTTGCTCATACTCTCAGCCTGGGCTGTAGAAAGCTACCACTATGTAGTCAGTGCCACAGCCTCCAATATAAGATTCAAAAGCTGCAATCTACTTAGCAATTCTGAACAAACTGGACTGAAATCCTGCCAACTCTGACCATTCAAAATAAAAAAAAACAAAAATAAGGAGGTTGCCAAGAGACTGCAAAATGGCCTTAGCTCAGCTGAGCATGGACTAAAATTAAGATTCTTTCTTTGGTATCAGTGCTAAGTGCTTTGCTGAACTGGGGCCTTAAAGAAGACCAAGGTCACATCCAAAATTTTCAGAAAGTCAGTTCACAGGCCTTAAATAAATTCTAGCTTTGGATGAATGATATGGCATTTTCAACCTTATAAGCAATGCTTTGAGGTATTTAGCACTGAAAGGTGAAATTTTACAGGCTTATGTGTCTCATATGATTATCATATCTATCTCTGAAAGGAACAGCTTCATGCATTTGATATAGTTTGCAATGAGTTTGAGTACCTGTGTAGATTTTATACATGAGTAAAATAACCTCACCATTATTTTTTTAAAATCAATTATAAAAGACACCGCAATTTCAAATACAGGTTTTTAATGTAAGGTACCATGTATCCAAAATATTTCCCAAATAATTTATCAAAATCCACTACAAAATCATAATGAATGAAAGTTTTTCAGCTAAAACTTATACAGGTATTAAAAAAAATGTTGAGTGGCCCATATGCTATTCTGGAAGCAGATCATCTCCTAGTTCTTCATCAGCAAAGTCATCTTCCTCAGTTCTTTTTCTTGCTGCTGTTCTTGGTCTTTCTGCCTGTGGGCCAAGTGGATCTGTGTAGGAGGCATCTGGGATTTAAATAAATACATTTGAAATGGTTACCTGCAAGTAATTTTTATCACTGCACATCTGTAAGGCCTCTTTGAAATGCAGACCAGAAAGAGCATATGAACACTGAAGGAGAACAAAATATTGCATTTAGGAACTGACAAAGGGCACCAGAGCAAAGTTCCTGAGTGCTAGTGATAGAAGCCTTTTTCCCCACCTTCTTTTTTTTTTTTCTTTAATAAATTTCTCTTTATTATGTAACAGTGAGAAAAAGACTTTGGAAAAGTGCAAGGACAGCAAGCTTGATGACTTGTTTAAAGAATAGCTTTTTAGGAAGTACCACATTCCACATGGAGTTGAGTTTTTAAAACCCTTTGAAAATTCAATCTTATTGAAGATTTTATGACTGCAGCCCCACAGAAACTGATTCAAAAGATGCAGAAGACAGATATCGTAAGTAATATAACGTGAGCCACGTTTCCCAATATTTACAACTACTTTATAGTGAGCTCTGAACAACGAAGCTAAAATCTCATTTTAATGAGGAAAATGTTTCCCTAATTATCTAATTTTACATGCTCTTCCAATAATTTATTTTTTCCTCTCTCCTTATTTCTCCATTCCATGAGAGCCAGGAAAGTAAGAAGGCCTAAGATGTCCACTTGCCTATTTCTTTACTGCTTCTACTTTCATAGGGTTCATTTGTTCCAGGTAAAGCTTTTAGTTTGGCACTCAGTCTTTCCCCTTTGGTACCACCAGTGTCTGGGGAACAGAAAAAAAAAAAAAGGAACACAAATAACATGCTGTTATATTCTGTGAAATCATGATACAAGAACAACATCAATTTAGCTACTACTATCTGTCAAACTAGGTTTGGATGAAACCATCTTTTCATGATGGATACAGTATTCAGTTGTAATAGTGGTCTTTAAAACACAATGGACACAGTGTCCATGCATGTGTGTGTTAATGTTTTTTAAAAAAATATATACAACCTTATTTACTTTGGAGTAAACACCTTAAAATATTTCTGCTTCAAATGCTGATATTTCAGTTGATTATAAATCACAGCCACATTCTGGAGTTAAAATAAGCACAATGAATATAAACACCGTTACAAGGTATACAGGACACCTCCTATGTCTGTGTGCTTACCAATATATCAGTGTGATCCACCTGCTCCGCACTGTCAAGGTTAAATACAACACTAACTTTGCTTCTCATGAGAAGGGTATATTTGACACGTGCTGTCTGCATGGCAGGCAGGCACAGTTCATGTATACAGACCATCCTGGCCCTGCATCTTGCTGTAAACACTGTGCTGGCAGCTCAGCTTGCAGCGGGGCCCCAAGGAATGTGTCGGCTCCAAGGGCTGCCTCCTACCCAGACAACATCAGATTAACATTCTCTTGCCACAGCAGTATTCCAGACACTTTAAATATTCTGTACACCTCTCAATCTCTTTTTCACATTCATGGCAAGCTTTCAATCTCATCTGCTAAAACAAATTTTTAGGATATGTATTTTCTCCTAGGAGAAAACATTTTGAGTTTGACTTGGTATATTTAGAAGGCAGGACATGTCATACAGCCAAATACAAACGTGCTCATTTACAACACCGAAGAACACCGTTATTAAAAGTCTTCCATCTGTAAGGAGGAAAAATGGGTTTCATTCAGTAAACATTAATTATAAAGTCTGGACTTGGCAACACATTTCCATTGCCTTATTTACTATAAATGTTATTTTAATAAATATTCCTACAATTAAAAGGGAAAAAAAAAAAACAAAAAACCAAACTTCTACAAAGATGACAGACTTTAATTTTTCTATAAATACAATTGCAGACTTCCGTTTGCTCAGCCCTAAACTGGAAGAACAATGTCTCTGCTCCAAGAAAGATACGCTGCATACAATCACATGTCAAACACTTAATAAGTTCACAAGACACAGATTACAGATGAAATTTCAAAACAAGGAAAATGTATTTTAATGTAAATCCACCTCCCTCAGACCAAGTCTCACTGACAGTCTTCATGAAAGAAGTGAATACTTAACAAAGGATTTGAAGAAATGGAGAGAAATCACTGGGTTGGACTGGGGGGCTCAACCAAAGGGCTGTGAAACTACAAAAAGGGACAGCCCTTGAGTTCAGTGAGCTCTGGACAGGCCTGTGCAACAAAGATGGTGTGGATGAAAATGTTTTGAGGACAATTTAGAAGAAAATACAAAATTATAACAAGGAGAAAAAGAGTAGGATAGATGTAGGCACAGAGTCTTGTGCAATGGAAAAGAAATAATTTACAAGACAATGAATAAAACTGGAAGAAGCAGTAAAGAGTTGCAAAGACAGGAACAACACAGCAGAAACCAATCTAGGGGAAGACTGAGCTAGTCAAAGAAACTCCACAGGTTTAACTGATTGGTTCCAGAATGGAAGAACTAGGTATAATGAAAAAAAAAAAAAAAGAAGAAGATGGCATATCAAAGGTTTTTGACTGTGAAAGAGGAAAACACATGGGGTTTAGTGATACTACCAGAGGAAGGTGAAAGACTTTATATTAACTAAAAGAAGGAAAAGTAGGATGGTAAACAAACCAAACTGTCTGGGATAAACATAATACCCACAAGTTACCTGGACATCTCATTACCTAAAAATATACCATTGAAAACAGAGGCTTTCTTGGACATCCTAGGACCCTTAAGTTTTATTAGGGCTACATCCAAGCAGGGAATTATGCAGTAAGTTCAAAATTTGAAGCCAATTTCCCTCTCCTTTGCTCTCCCCACCTACTGGATGTCCAACCCTGCTCCCCCTTCCATAGCTCTGAAGTTCCTTAAGCACATATTGCTATGATTGAGTTGCCCCAAATGGCCATGCCTGTGGGTTGTTC
Organism: Myiozetetes cayanensis; assembly: GCF_022539395.1. Taxonomy (NCBI): domain Eukaryota; kingdom Metazoa; phylum Chordata; class Aves; order Passeriformes; family Tyrannidae; genus Myiozetetes; species Myiozetetes cayanensis. The sequence continues at coordinate 43,560,308 of NW_026087742.1, read as the reverse complement.
AGCCTGTGACCCGGGAGCCTAAGCTCCCCTTTCTGTTTACGAGCCAACACAGTAAACGGAATTGTGCAGTGCTGTAACAGTGAGTAAATGTAGCTCTTCACACAACTAGAGCTTTTCAAGCTTCAGACTTGATCCAGTTGCCCAAACACATTATTTACTGTTTTAAATGGACTGGACCAACTCACCAAAGGGCTAGATTAACGCTAGAAGTAGTGCAAGGAAAGCAGCAAGAACACAAGAAAAGGAACGGAAAAAAAAGAATTGCTGAGAGGGGGTGGGCTGTTCCTTCCAGAAGCTGCAAGCTATTTGATCAATACATCCCACCTTGACTAAACACACCCTGGAAAAAACTATGAGTAGGTGTCTATGGGCACAGTGTCCTCTTAACACTTCAGCAGTAAGAACATACGGATGCCTTACTAGATTAAAGGTCTATCTAAATTGGCTTACTGTCCATACAAAAGATCACAAGATGCTGAGGGAAGAGCGTCTTAAGTAGAGCAAGCATATACAGTAGCTCTCCAAGAATAATTTCCTAGCCTCCAACAATTTGTAAATCAAATGTGCATTTGGGGAAACGGGGCGGCTCTTCGTGTTAATAATGGGATTGATTGATTTATTCTTCAAGAACTTGTTCATTCTTCTCTTGCGACCCTGTGAAATTTTTGCATGTGTAAGAACCTGAGGTAAGGAGTTCCACCTTTTGTTTCCTCTGAATCTACCACTCTAGCCCCACCTCACCACAGGAAGGAGCATCCTGGCCTTCCAGCCTGGCCTTCCAGCCCTGTGTCGTCATAACCCCTTCCATACGCTGTCCACTGGTAGCAGGCTCCATTGGAGCATTTTCCTGATACATTTAAAAGTAACCTAATGAAAACTCTTTTCCAGGTGGATCAGCAAAGTAATGCAGCTCACCTTATGTCTAGATGAGCATTATATCTCCAGCAAGAGTGAAGGCAAGGTTAACACCTCTTCTGGTAGCAGCCCACAGTTAGTTTAAATTAAGCTAATAGTCTCCATGGACTGCAATATGCTCTGACCATACCTAAAGACGTGGAAGAGGAGCATCTTTCCTTTGAAAGTAAGAGATGCTTGACAACATCTGCATCACACGGAGATGTCAGACAGCAGCTCAGGAAGAGAGAGGTCTGGCTTCAGTGCCTTCCTTCACCTGAGGGAGTTCAAACCCAGAGTTCCAGCTTTCAGGAGGAATGTCCTAGATGTTGAGCCAATTGGGGTAAGCTTTTCTTGACACTCTGCCATGGGATACAGGATTTGCCTGCCAATATGGCAGCTATTAAGAATTCTGTTGACCATTTAACATGGTCTGCTGGGAGTTTAAATCTCATTTTGAAGTTATTTTTTCTAGTTCTGTTTGCAGATAAATCATCTACATGTTTTTATCCAGTATACATTCACACATAATTTGGCAATGTTAAGGAATACAAGCTTGCAATGCAGACTTCAGGATTTTGGTATCCTACAGTGAAGAGAAATTCAGGGAAGAAATTGTTTTTAAAGCATTTTATCACAGACATGGATACTTCTGGGACGTGAGTTTTACAGATTCTACTCACCATTCCCTGTTGCCCTCACTCTATCCAGGAAAAAGATTTTATACGCATTTCAGCTTTTGGATTAGGGAATGAAACTAGCTTTCACCACAGTAATACACAGAAGAAAATAAAGTTAACATTGGGTCAAAGGATAATAATAAAAACTCTGGATAAAAAGCTTTATTTGTAGTTCTTCTCTACTAATAACACAGCTTTGAGTGTTAATGTCTTTCTGATTGCACTTGCAATCAAAGGACTACAGCTACACATTTCTCAAACTGCAATTTAATTCTATCTGCACTACCGTATTAACTGTACAAACACATGCTCCTAAATAAAAACAGCTTCTGAATAATGGAAAAACACTGCTGAACTAAAACGTTCTCTGTATAAAAGGAGTAATTTACTACAGTAAATACCTGTTCCCTATTAACTTTTTGTGCTTTTATTAATTATGTTATTATTATAGTTCATGTGGAGGCCAGTACCTGTGTATTCACTTTGGGGTGAAAATGTGGACACACACACATAAACTGACTGCAGGAACGTGGCTCCAGGTTTCAGTTGAAAAAGCAACAGTAACTGATTAGGCAGAGTTGGTCAATATATTTTTAAAATCTGATTTATAAATACATTTACGCTGTAAAACAGTTATACTTGAGACTTGGATTATCATGCTGACATGATCTTCCCCTCAGCAGCCTTAACTGGGGACTATGCATACAAAGACATAAATAATACACTCTGCACGCTGATATCTTTTACAGTGCATTCTTTCCTCTCATCTGTTTAGAAGTCATGGCCATAATACTATATTTAGGATATTTAACTTATTCTATTACAATATGTTCCATTCATTTAGATTTGTTCAACATCTTACAAAAACTAATTTAAATTAATTCCTCCACAGAGAATTTGGAGGGGAAAAAAAAAGAATCAAAGCATAAAACTTAGTTTTAAAAGATGGTTAGTTTTTATATGGCAGAAAAATAAATAAAGCAACATAGTTCAAGAGTAATCCTATTCTGTAATAATCCTATTTTAAGAACTGATATCTAGCAAAAAAGATTCTAAATCTTTTTATGTGTTTCTATACTTCCTGTGTCACATAATACCTGTCTATACTCCAACCCATAAAATCCACAGTATTTGTACTTATTTTTTAAAGGAATCTCACTAGTTGCAATTACAGTGATGAGACTACTGCACTCGATATTCCTCCAGTATCACAAAGGATGTAAATTAGAATTTTTAGTACTGTTTTACTCATCGGGAAAAGATAAAGAGTACGGTTGTTTGGTAACCCACCTCCTCTGAAAGATGTTTATGTAACAAAGCGCACAGTGGGTTAATGCTCCACTGAATCCAGAATGCCTTTTAATGCAGCTTTGTGTATCCTTCTTATTTAGAATGCAGACACTATCTTTGGAGAAGAATGGGCATTGGTTTGACCAAAGTGAAGTTTAGTGTAGAAGGCAGAATATTATATTAAAACTGTGAAATGGCATGGGAAGTGATGCAATTTTTAACTCCACTGCAGGTCATTTTGATTTGATGTGTCAGTTCAGCTAACTCCTTAGGTGAGTTCATAGCAGTAAACTTAAAGATATTCTCTTCACTATTAAGAAAACGTTTTTTCTATTTTGCACATGCAACCAATGGAACCATCCCACAATGACTTTTAATTAAAGAGGCATCAGCAGGCACACGAAGCCTAGAAAATATAAGCGATCATGAGGTCCTGGCTGCAGGTACCAAGAAAATCTCTTGCCTCTCAGTCAAGATTATCTGGAATGCCTACAGCCATAACATCTATAATGTGCTTCCATAATATATGAGGAAAACCCTATGGGATGGTAAGGGGTGTTTGAATACGGGATGGACAAACCCATTTCTCCACTGACACCATCACCAGTGAAATGAAAAAGGGAAAAGACACCTAAATTACTCTCACATGGTTTCCTTTCCAAATTCATCTGGACAGGCTTAGGTAACAAGGAGAATGCAAAGTGCTCAGCCTTTCATCTTCTGAATTCAACACTGCTTCTTTGGGCTCCTGTCCGAGACTCCATGGCTCCTCTCATCCAGTACAAAACCATCCATTCAGAGAGCTGGGCAAATGCAGAGACCAAGTAAACACTGCTATGGCAATGTACTCCTTAAAGTCATACTTTACATTATCTAAAGGCACGATGCTATTAAACAATAAAAATCTCTTATGGTCGTGAAAACCATAGCGCCCTAACTTCTAAATTCTGGATGTTACCATCTGCAAAACACAAAAAATGAGCATGAAAACAAGAAAATATTGTTGGAAAGGAAATCTTTGAGAACTGCCTAAACTCTTAGCTTCCTTCAGGGTTATGTGGTGCTTTGTTTCTGGTTTTTTTCTTTTTCTTTCTCCTTTCATATAGTAAAAACAATAATTTTAACAGGACCATATCAATGTCATCTCCTTCCAACATAAATCAAGTAAGATTGAAAATCATAAATCTGATAGTTGTGGGGAGAAGAAAATTTCACTTTTTATAATAAAGAGTGACAAATGCGTTCAGTTTTAGGTAGGGGTTTTAGATTTAATGCACATCTTCCTTACACGACAAGAGCAAACTTTAACTGATGTTGATATAGATGTCAGTTTTCTTGGGCTCCCCGCTACCATTCTGTTTACCATTCGTACATACACTAATCCTGTTGTTCAAATTGTGCTTTGGTGCATCTCATACACCTTCTGTTTAATTTATATTGGCAAAGTAGTGGATGCCCTTTGAAGTACAAACCCTGCTAGCTTAGTTCTCTTTCCACTTAGCTTCCTCTTTAAAAGCAATTGGAGATCATATTTCCTAGACCAAGGAAGTCTGAATTATTAATACTCATAATATAAATAACTATATAGGGACAAAATACTTGGGGGGAAAAAAAAATCTGTTAGGAATGCCAGCAAGTATGGGGACAGTGAGCTGGTAAGAGGAAAGAAATAAAACAGGCATCATACCTAAAATATCTGGAATGCATACACACTTCATTTAGCTAGTAAGTATGTTAATTTAGCTAGTAAGTACTAAGCTAAGGAGGATTGCATGCTTCACTGGGTTCCATAATGATGGCAAATCCCTCATACACTGCAGAAAAATGATCCCTTTTGGTCTTGGTAACACCACTGGAAAAGACTAATCTTAAAATGTATACAATTTTTTTTTTTAATTCTTCTTTTGAAGTCATTTATCAAAAGCATACTAAGATTATGAAATAAAATAACCCATGTTTATATTTCATATGTGTCTTGACACAGGCCACGTACGAAAATCTATTAAACTCCAAAAATACAGCTCATAACCCAGCTGAATAATGCCAAACATTGGACAAAATTACTTAGTAATCCTTAGTAAAAGGCAGACAAACTACAACATAGTCCTTAACATCTGATGCTGTGAGTGTGCAGTTTCTTCACTGATAAGGCTCCCCAGAGTCAACATTACCAGTTAGAACGTGCGTAACGCCTTTAACTTGTGCTAAAAATACATGTAAGTATCTCACCACAACTTTTAATTAAGAATCCCAGCAGACAAGTTAACTCCAGGCTCGATACAGGACCTTCTTTGTACCTCTGCTTGTTTGCCGAGTCATTTCCAGAGAGGCTGGATCTTTGGCACTGAATTCGTGTAACGAAGACTTCTCAAATGTGCTCTTATACAGACTTGTTCCCAAACTGGTTTTTTCCATTCTTTCATATCCTTGACATAATATATCCAGTGACAATCTAAGAATTATTGACAGGGCAAATTCTAGGTCAATTCTGTCCCTGCTTACCCTCTCATTCTCTTTTTTAAATGTTTTTAAATTTAAAAAAAAAAAGGACAAATTTCCATAGATACTTCTGTCTTTAAAAGAAGTACTGACACACTGGTAGTTAGAGGGATTAGTGTTGTTTTAGCATCCTTTCAGCCTGATCAGTATTTATATCTTTTGCTAAATTACTGACTCTCTCCTGGTAACATATCCCTTTTTCACTAACGAGGGTGGGGATAATTACCAAATAGAGCTGTAAGATAAGAGACCCTTTATGCCCTCTGCCTACATGTGCCATGTTTTGCACAGCTGTAAATATCCTTGCCTGCTACCAATGCTGCTCTTCATTTCTATTCATTATAAGCCAAAGTGGATCTTACTTTATGACAGAGAACAAGGATCAATCCTGTCTCACATCGATGTTTTTTTGGCACCTCTAGCTGGCTGCCTGATCACAGGGCTTATGTAACACAGGACAGACCAGAAACATTTCCATTCCTCTCTGTTACCAAATCAAGGAACTTCACTCCAAGAATTACTTTGGCCTGAGGCCCAGAACAGGTAAAATTCAATCCTAGGTGAATGGAGGTTCTTTTACATATCAAGAATGATTTAAAAGCTTCTCTAGTGAAACTACTGAACTGAAAAAGGAATGAGATTTCTCTTAAACACCCAGCACTCACTCTTAACCCTTAGAGAATCCAGGAGAGCAATATTCATAAATGTAACAGCATTCTAAGATCATCTTCAGATTACACTAATAATTTCCGTAACTTTTCATGGCCCTGTAGAATTTGATAAATGTTGTAGAATATCTGCTATGTACATGGAGAAATAAAGTTACCAAATAAGAAAAAAAAATCATAAATTATTTCTCTGTAAAAGGAAGGGAAGAGAGGCAGAATTTACAGGGGATATCTTTTTATGAGACCCATAGATATTAAGATAAACTAAAAGCACAATGCAAAGAAGCCATTTCCTTTTTGAGTCAAAATATGTTGTTTTTGTTTTTTTCCAGGTGGGTGAAGTAGCCTTAAGTCTGCTAGTTTCCTTAGAGTGGCAGTGGGGAACAGTTAGGTTTACTTTAGTAACATCTCATGGATTTAATAACGGGAGGGAAAAATCATTAGCTCTGCAATATACAGGCTACCTAGTGCAGAAAAGACAAAGCAGGACAGTTTCCTGACTTACATTCCACGAGTTTTATATTTATTAAAGTCAGCATTGTAAATCTACAGAAGCAGAGAGACTTAGCAGTCAGTGAGTAAGCTTTCCTCTAGGGAAGACTCTAGTACTTCACTTCTGCTATACTGGGAAAAGAGGAAGGAAGAACTCAAAGACAGTAAGGGTATGTTATCCTTATTACGGAGTTGGTTGCACAGAACTGTCTCTTGAACTTGTAACGAACACCTGACATAGTGGGTCAGACGGTGGGCAAAAAATTCCCTCTCCTCCATGTTCAATAAAGAAACAATGAATTCCTGGTTTTCATGGCTTATGTGTTCTGTTTTGTTATCACAAATGATTCCTTATAGCAAATATTCCAAAGTTAATGGGATAAAAGTGTTCAAATACCAAGTTAATGAGATAAAAATGTTCAAGTCCTCAGTACCAAAAAAAAGCAGAAATTTAGCCTTAGAAATACTCTGAGATCTGTATATAAAACACAAATGTTGGACCAAATCCATGCTACTGTACCAGTTGTGGTTTCATACAGCAATGAGATAATCAAAAAGTTCAAAATAAAATTTGTGAAGTACTTCCATATTGCTCAATGCATATTTGTGTGCATTTCAGAATGTAAGCAGGCTTTACAAACACTTTCAGAAAAACTGTTTTCTTTAGGATCCTGACAAATTGCACATTTAAGCAGAGGCCTCGAGTACTTACCACCACCTCCTTCTCTGCGGTTACGTGCACTGCCATCTCTGCCAGACTTAATGCGCTGGGGAACAGTGAAAAAGGTTTGAAAAGAACAGAACAAAAATCCCCATTTAGTAATATATACATAAAATAAATATATTAGAGATAATTATTGAAAATTCAACTTAGCTTATTAATAAAATAGTAGAACATTAAACTAGACTTACTATACTGCAACTAATAAACCCTCCTTTTTCAACATACAAAATTGTCCTTAAAATCATTGTTAAATGCAATGTTTATGTAAAACAAGAATTCTGTGAAATTCAAAAAGAATATCTCAATAAATTATTTTTCTTCAGATAAAATTTATACAAGGAATGTGCATAAAAATAGTTCAGATGCTCCTTTGTGAAGTACGGCTGAAAAAATAGGCAATGTAGCCCTCCTTGCATGAGTTCAAAGTAGCCTCTGCCTATTAACATCTTGTAAATCCCACAAGCATTTTATTATTGTAAAGACTCAAAAGGGAGAAGTACGGGAATCTATAAAAGGAGCTATTCACCCTATGGATCTTAGATTTTGAATTCTTGGCACAGCACTGTACTTCACAGCAAAATTTAATTTGCTGTTGAGTGTTAAATGCAAGATAAAGGTGAGGGTAAATACTTTAAAAGCTGTGTTTAAAAAGTCAGCTCTCTTGCAAAGAGGAAGGTACCATAAACATCCTCCAGCTGTGTTTTTTTTAAGTGTTACTCGAAAACTTTAACAGTTTATCAAAGCAATACCTCTACACATGGCAGACTAAGCTCCTCCTGGCAAAACACCGAATTTCTCACGCATGCATCTTGTCAATTACAAGAATGTGTATCTCAGCAAGGGACTTTTTGATAGGTAGGTACAAAAACTTGGTGTTTAAAGCATTCAGATATTAATACAGTATCTCTGCATCTTATTCCAAAATATGACTTCAGGATCTGAGTAAAACACACGTGCACACTACCCAACCATGTCTACAGGTCAGTTACTGAAGCTTCTTCATGCATTTTTCACCAGAAAAATGTAATGGAGTCTGGCAAAGTTGGAATGATACCAAAGAAGTGAAAGAACTTTCAAGACTCATGCCAACAGAAAAAGGAAGAACTCTTAAATCAAAACTCACAGGAGTCAGACAGGAAAGCATCGAGCCTCGTGTGAAACCAGGACTAGTCTTGGAGCAATTTAGTCTGGAACCAGAATTTCTCATACTTTTTATTTATTTTGGGAAATCCTCAAGTCTAAAATATGTTCTCTGAATTTTGTATTAAATATTGTTTTCACAGTCCAGTGAAGTAGCATATATCAATCCTTCAGGAAGCATGTTCAGACTCTCCAAACATTGAATGACTGACATCAAGTCTAACAATGGAAGCTCAGCTTCTATCCCTAGATGATAGTGCCCTCTTGGCATTTACATCATAGGACTTCACTCCCCAAATATTACATCAGTACTACACCTTAAGCATATGATTAATTCAAGCAAATAGTTTGTAAGTAATCTCATACTAAAAGCAGACATACAAAATAGGTTTCCACCCTAAAAATGCCTGTTTCTCTCCCATAACTGCAAAAGACATTTAGGATGATGAGCCCAGATGTAGATGCCTGAAGGTAAGGGCAGTAAGTCCCCTCCCAGCATTTGCACCTATCATCACTGCTTCACAGCACACCCCATCAGCCCCTCATTTTCAGTCATTAAGCTCCTTGACGGAAATAAATAGTAATGTGTGCATACATCAGTGCCAAGGGGCTTGAGTGACCTTTTACACTGTTACCTGTCTTTTTTAAACTGAAACATGAAAAAGGAAGATTAATGCAGCAAAAAAACAAACCAAAACCAAACAAAGAATGCAACATCCCCCCAGAACGCCCCAATGTATGAAGGTTGCAGTAACAATTGAATGCTGTGTGAGAGGCAGGGAGAAAAATTTCTACAGGGAATGAACTCCACAGATGTTCCCGGATTCTTGGCTGGAAGTATTTAACAACTTGTCCATATTTGAGAACTGAGGGAAATAAGTACTCCAGAATATTTATTTTGGTAAAAACTCCATGTGGATATACTTATTCTGGAAAAACAATGCCAGAATAGCAAATTTTGATAAATTTCTACAGGAAGACAAAGTCTGTGTGCAGACTATGAAATGCAGGTATACTACACTAGCATTTAACTATTTTGTGTTTACTGGGTGCAATCAAGAAAACATGGCTTATTCTGAAATTGGGAGCAGGAACTGAACTATATCTGGTACTGCTAACTGAAACCAGTATTCCTATTGGAAACTTAGGTGTTGAAATATTAAAATTTTGGTAATTTTAGAACTTGACAGTATGGTTTATGACTATATGGTCATGGATGACAGAAGAAACTTCTTAGGACAAAAAATCCCTAGTAATTTCCAAAGCCAGATGGTAGGCATAAGACTGAAAAAAAATCACACACAGACCCCAGCCAATGAAAAAAAAAAAATCCCCAACTCAAAACCAGGGTATGGAACCCAGATGCAACACCAATGGCAGAAAAAGGAACGGCAGGGCTGTTGTAGATGTTGAGATTCTGTTACAGAGATACTCAACTTCTAATACAGGACAGCCACATACTAAATTGCAGTGCATCCTGAAACATCTTTTCTTAGTCTTTGTTCCTTTATTATGCAGTAACTTGTGCTACCATGCATCTGTACAGGATTCCACTGATACCTCTGTCATTCAGATATGACAGGTACAAATTACCTTAATACAATGAAGTCAGAATGAGAAAACCCCCCATAATTTAAACGTAATTTCTGTGTTACTAAAATCTTAAGTAACTTAAGATGATTAAAACTTCTAAATATTCTACTGGCAGCTTTTTCCTCACCAGAAAGTACAGAAATGTGTTTGGGAGAGCTCCCACTTCCAATGTGAAATAAACAGGAAGAGATGTGACAATTTTTGTTTTGTTTAATTGGTGAGCTTTCCCAAGTAAAGTGCTGAGGTACTGAAAGTTACCGCAAAGAGCTACGTATATCACTGACATTGAACTGATACTCCCTAGAAACCAAGCAAAATCCATTTAACACACTTCAGAGAGATCTCCTAATTATGAGTTTTGCAGAATACAAACATTAGATCTGGTCATCTGTTTTGCTTACTGATATGATTATGAGGAGACATGGAGGAATATTAATCCCACTACAGCCGTAGACTGCTTTCTTCTGTCCATTTTCCCAAGTGCTTTAAATTTTACATTTACTGAAAATTTAAACCAATACACTTCAGCTAGTCCTTCAAAGTTGAGTTGTAGCATAAAGTTGGAATCCTTTGATCAGTGTTTCCCTTTGTGAGTTTCATTTTTAAAATGTCCTAGTGTCCATGCACATACTCAAGACTCCCTGGAATTTAAGTAAAAGTATCTAAGGATGCATGTACATATTATCTGGCATCAAAGGGGACCCAGTAAGTGTTACTAGGAGCACAGTAAACTAGTTAAGACGTGTGTCCTAATGTGACTATGTAGCTTCGAGGCAACAGGAAAACCAAACTTAAAACACTTTGCTGCTCAACAGCATGGATAATGCTTTTCAAACAAGCAGCTGTTTTTCATTTTAAACCCTTACTTTATCACCAGAATAGCAAGAAGACAATGCATGAGTGCACACACACACACAAACGTGAGCTCAGTCTTCTGAACAGAACACAAGTTATGATCTCATACCTTTCACAGTCTGTTGCTTTTCCACGCATTTTTTTTCAGTTTAAAAATTGGCACTAACACAAATAGTTTACATCTACCTTTGTAATATGTCAATGTTGCAGCTTTGTATATAACAAAAAGACAAATTCTTAAACTCCCCATTTCTCCCTATAGTTGCATTATTACTTGGCTCATAAGCACACTAAAGTATTAAATGAAATCTGGCAAGCAGGTAGGAAAGACGACATTCCAGAGACGTTGAATTATGCAAGTGGCTCAGGCATTCCCATCATATCCACACAGTCCATCTTTCACTAGTACTTAAAAATCACAGAAAATCTGGTACTCAGAAACTATTCAGACAGATATAAGACTGATCAGTAATTTAAAACTAAACTCCCCAAACCTCAACACATAAGCCTCTCTAAACCAGGAAGTTAATAAGACATTTTATCTTGAAGTAAAATAAACACTATTTTAGTTTCATCTCTGTACTCACCTGCTCTCTTATTTCTTTTAATTTTTCCACTTTCTTGAGCTTTGTTACATATTCCTGGACTTCTTTCAGCCCCATATCTGTGCAGAGACGAACTAAAAATCGAAGGCCTAATTGAAACACAAAAAGCACCATTAAAAAAGGCTTACAAGCAGGTCCAACTACAAATGCACCCCAACAGTTTGTCACTGTTGGTGACAAACAGTGCAAGCAACTTTGCATATAAGGTGACTCCAGTCCAGTATCACCATGTGAGTTGTGATATTTTGCAGGTAATTCAACATTTTCTGTGTGTCTATATCCATGAACAGTACAAATACCATTTATAAATGTGGAAGGCACAAGACATATTAACTCATCTGGCTCAGAACTCTTGACATTTGCAAAATATTTTGGAAGCTGGAAGCATAGTAATGATACTAAGATATTACTGAGGAACTGCTATCAAGAGCATTTTGTTGAAAACAATTTTACAAATGCCAACTGAATCAAAACGGTTTTTTTCTGTTGCTGTGGTTGATTTTTAAAGAGTAATATTTATAGAACTGAAAAAATCCCAACAAACCTGACATGAAAATCAACTATAACTGTATGATTGAACCAGAAGAGCCCCTAAAAACATTCTCCTGAGACACTATACCAAACTCTGAAGACATTGTTGCTATTCCTATGTGTTTGTCAACATTCCTTTGAAAGAACTGAAGCCAAAACAAGCATGACATGATCCATTTCTCTGCTGGCGCTTTCACAAACATGTTACTCATTTTGTGCTAAGTTAGTTTTCTGCTGGTTTAGGGAACACATGGTCAGTGAGGGATGAGCGAAGAAGCACTGTTTCAGCAGCAGAAAACTTAAATCAGTTGTCTTGTCTAACTCCTGCCTCTACTTGTGTAATTTGTAGAAACTACATTCAGAAACATCTTTGTATTCTAAAAGGTTTAGTAAATACCCCTCCAAAATATGTGTGACCAATATGAACACAATATTTTGCTTATAACTTTGAGGAGTTTATAGCACTGAACTTGTACAAGAGAGCTGTGTGATTCCTCTTTAAAAAAGCAATGCATTTGTTAAAGCAGAATGATCCAATTTTAAAATAAAATTGAATGAACCTTCTTCCCATGTTGCATTTAAAAGCATAAACTTGTTGGTGACAACCTCGTATTTTGGAATTTGTGAGGTAGAGTGTGGGATGTCAGAGAATGTTTTCACAACCACTGACAACCTCTATTTTCTATATGGCTTTCTTATTTAGAGTACAGGTTTTGCAAAATGCCTTACTCTTCAAAGATTTTCCAGAGACTGGTTGACCAACTATACTTAAAAACCCAGCAACAAAATCTCACCATCTATGTTTTTTTTGGAAAGCCTGGCTTTGGTAAAACTTAGCAATATGATTTTCTCATATCTAGAAACTTACAGCAGAAATTTCAACTAGCAGGAACTAGAAGTACAAGTACATATATTTTATCACAAGAAATATTTAATAAGCAACCTAGTTATGTATGAGAAAGAACTCAAACCAATCAGACTCAATAGAAGTTTATTTTCATCACTCTTCTTCAGCATTGACCTAGTATTTCTTAAATCACACTTTAGTGTTGTCACAGAAAACATGCAGCATTAGCATGAATAAAAATGTTATTTCATGAAAATATTTTCATATGAAAAACATGTCATATGATTACTAACACACATACTCAATGTAACAAAGTTTCCTTTGATAGTTGTACCACAGAATTAAACAACTTACATTCAACATTCTCTGGGAATTTTCTGTGAATGACTTTGTACTTCTCCAGAGCTTTCTGGTAGTTACCTGCAAACAAAACAAACACCTCCTATCCACACAGTCAAACATAAAAAAGAATATCTGATGCAAAATTGATACACTTTAACATCAATGCACCTTTTTAGTTAAATAATTTAATATTATAAGACCAAATTTGGTGAGACTGAACTTAAAATTCTTTAATTACTTAATTTAATAGCAATTCACTTCAACAGTAAAAATTAAAGGCATCTGAAAACAGCCCAAATTACTCTCTAAACAAGAGAATTAATAAAGAGCAGTTTCCTGATTTTTGCCCTTTTTTTGACCTTCCTCTAAGACTCCATTTCTACAACACAACTACTAGATGAGCTGTATCAAGCCTAACAGGACTTATCTGGGACTCCAAATGTATGGATTGGTCAAATGGAAATATCTAACAGCAGAGCTCTGTCTGTCCTTCCTGACATCAAAATAGAAATTGTGTGGCTCTCCTTTGCCCAGATCTGGCAGTGAAGTAATTATTCCTTAAGTCTTTTGCCTTCAATTTTGACTCAGACTGATTATGGAAAGGACCGATCGACCCTGTAAATCTAAAATATCATATCCATTAAATACTTGACAAAAAAGTTTGTTGAGATATCGCTGTTTTTCTCTTCTGGGGCAAGGTAGAGATCAAACTGATGTGCTATGTGTTAACACGATAAACTGGGAATTTTGCCAATGAACCATAAACGATCTAAGAAGCAGCCAAACCCACTGTTTTCCTTTGCTGGGAAAATGCTTCATCTGTCTAGTTTTGGGTGGTGCTGATTATTCTTAACACACTGGCTTCCCCAGGTCCTGTTCCTTTTTCACTGTTGTATTAAATAACTGAGCTAAGTGAGAAAATGCACTTATTTATTACGGAAGACTGTTCTGAGAAGTTTTAAAGAAGCATAAAGAAGAGGGACAAGATGGAACAGGAAGAAAGAAGAGTATAATTTACATCATCAAGTATCTTGAATGTATTTTAGGTGGTGAAAAACCCTAAAAGGTTAGTCTCTTCATTTTGCTTATCAGTGTATTCTATTCCCAGTATGAAAACACAGCACATTAAGACTCTCTTCTGTGTAGTGCAAATACTATTTTGATATTGAAAAATTATACCTGCTGTTGAAAATGAAAGGGAACTAAGCAACTTGAAAAACTGTTTATGTTGGATCAGTTGGTAGTATAATTATATTCGAAAAACCTATCAGATCATGTATGCTGTACTATTTTCTTTATTTATTTAACAGCACAAGGAATGTTTCACATATAAGTCAGTGCAGGCACACATCCTGGACTTAAAAGAAACATCATGTTTTATTATATATACAGAGAAAATTTATAACAAAATAATACATAACTGAGTGTTCACACCAACTTTAGCACCAATATTCACATCAGTCAGAAAAGATCAAAAGAAACAAATCAAAACATCAATCAAAACAAAACAAATCACAGAATCATAAAATGGTTTGGTTTGGAAGGGGCTTTTGAAGATCATCTAGTTCCAACCCTCCTGCCATGGGCAGGGACACCTTCCTCTAGACCAGGTTGCTCCAATCTGGCCTTGATGGGGCATCCACAACTTCTCTGGATGGCCTGTTCCAGTGTCTCACTATACTCACAGTAAGAATTTCTTCCTTATATCCAGTATAAGTCCACCCTCTCTCAGTTTAAAACCGTTGCTCTTTGCCCTGGATCTGCAGACCCCAGTTTATCTGCATCTTTTCTATAAGCCCCCTTCATATATTGTCCATTTTGAACAGCCCCCACAGATTACAAAAAAAAAATGTCACAAACCTCCAACAAGTTACCAAAAAGTCACAGAGCTTACCGCTTCTCCTATAGCAACTTGCAACCATCAGCTGCCACTTCACTTGTGTCGGCCTGCATATAAATAAAATAAAATAAAATGATGCATATTTGCCAAAGAATGAATAAGCAAAATAACCTACACAGCACTGGTAAAGACCTACTACTAAACTACCAATAAATTTTTCACCTAGCCTATTGCCTTCCTAGAAAGAATTTAGCCAGCTCAATTCACACACAGTTTACCCCTGCATTCTGCACCTGTCTTCAGGCCTCCATGTCACTCATTTTCAGTCGTATTTTCAGCCTTCCTCCTGCTCGTGATTCTGTGCCCAGGCACAGTTAGTACACCAGACACGTGAACCACTGATCTTTGTCAGAGTTCTAGAACCATGCAGTAGGAAAGAACAAAATGCTAAACTGTATTTTGAGGAGGCTCTACCACTAGGATCCTGTGCATGCCCAGGAGATCCCTGCCAGGAAGCACACTGCCCACTCACAGCTTCAAACTCTGGTTTCTCCTTTTTGCCTATGATGCCATCACAGCATCGAGCTGCTGCCTGTCCTTCTCTTTTTAGCATATAACGGTGACAGGTATGTCAGAGAGAATATTTGAGATGTTTCAACATGTACAATAAAACAGTTGGACTCCTTCCTCTTCCTTCTCAAATTAATATGAAAACTAGGAAATTTCATGTCAATAGCATCAAGATCCTCTATAAGCCAAAGCATTTTCCACATGTGGCTTACAGTTCAATAGTAGCATATCCAAAAGGTACTGTAAGATAACATTTTCAGAATAGTTTTGTACTTATTCTCTTCAGTTTTTCCCTCTAATCATAGCATAGGGCATTTTTAACTCTAAATAATCTGTTTGCCTGGTAGTTGCCAAAAAAGCTCATGAAATACAGATGCTGCACCTTTTTAGTTTCAGCTGAATGTGTCTCCTGCAAACAAAGGCAGCCAAGCAGACACCAAAATAAAGTTTATTACATAGTTCAGTATGAAAATTCTGGAGAGAATAAGTTGTCAGCAGCAAGCATTAACTGCACAACTCCTTTTATTAGTGATAGATTTGTGCATGCTGGTAAAAATAAAGTAATGAAAGCTGTTGCCCAGTTCACTGTCTAACATGTTATCTTAGAATGCAATTTAAAATGTAGTTATTGTGATTAAAGCACTGAATGCACTAAACAAACAAAAATTGTTAAACTAAAAAATGCTGTTCATAGTTAGAATAATTTTTAAATGTAACTATTTCAAATCAGTAGCAATTTATATTTACATTCATATTTACCAATTAGCTTATCTAGGCTCTATTTCTAGTACCAAATAAGCACCAAAACATTTATGCATCATTATCTACTGTTAAAAATCTCCTCCCACAGAGAAATAATGTCTCTCTATTACAGATAGATTACAATTATAAATAATAATGAAGAATTTCATATGCCAATTTTTCGTAAGTACTTTACAATCCACGTGCTTCATGCACTGACTGAGACATGAAGCACAAAATCTTTAGATCTTTGCCAAAACAAGATTATGAAATAATTTCTTTTAGTGTTGTCTGTTTCTTTCCAAATTTTCTAAGAAGACCATGAACGCCAGTATTTGCAATCTCATAGCTGGACTAAAATATAAATTTTTAAGATGGCCAGTATTTATATGGAAAAAAACATTGGCAAACCTGTGAACTCGGTATTTTTATCTTATCTACATCTCTATTTCTTTATAATTATATCACCATTTGAGTGAAGTCTATGTTTTGGTTTGGGTTTTTTTCATTTTTAATCCTTATTTAAACTTAGATTTTCTCTTCCACAATTAATGTCCATTCTAACCCAAGTGTCTCAAAGCCAGAATTAGTATTTTTTACTGAACTTCTTACAACCTATTTGCAGTATGATTTTTCCTTGAATAATACTGTAAACTTTTTGTTCACGTGCTGTCTTTGTACATGCATGTCCATTCAGATTCCCAGAACAAAAAGAATGTAAAATTTTAGATCATCACAAGACAAGCAATAAGAGATGGTTTTTTAGTATTATTTTTGGTAGGTTTCCTAAAACACAAAATAGAGAAATTCACACTTATTCAATTGAATTTCAGTTGCATGAATTGGTCTATTAACACAAAATGCTTCATGAATCCTACATAAAAAGACCATATGCCTGTCTTTTCAGAATTATCTTTAAACTCTAGATTACAGATTTAAATTTGACAATTTTATTAAGCATTTTCTGGTAAGCTTCCTTTCTGAACTAAAATAAAGTATATGGCCTATATACTTTCTGAAGTGCATCACGTTCTTCTAATGGACAACTTTAGCCACTGAGTTGCTGAACTGAACTCAGCATATTTCAAACATCTCCATCAGGATCAATTTAATCTGTCAATTTATTTTTACTGCCCCCTGGCAGTTCTGCACAGCACAATTTTGCTTACTTATATACCTTATTTGTGATCGTTTTTTTGTGGAAGTAGGAGCGATGCGAGAAGTGGAAATGCAGCAAGAACGGCTAAAACGTGCATTTATCTGAACCACCAAATCATCGCTGCATAACAAAACAATAGAAAGGAAGTATTTCACATAAAGCCATAGAGAAAGAGGTCTTGGTGGCTTTGGAGAGCTATTGCCCACTTTGTAGCTGTATTCAATGGCAGATAACAGAGAAAAAGAGTGTCTAATACCTAACACTGTCTTGGGCCCAAAGGAGGATCTTACTTAACACTGAAATCGCACAGTAAGAACAAAAACACACTGTAAATGAACAGACAGAAAATTAGGTAAAATCCCAAATACTCTTAATTCTGGTGTTGGCTTATAGTATTATTAAAGTTATCCAACTGATTTATCTCTAGGTATACTTATGGATGTCTAATCACAAATCTGAGTAGGCATAAAATAATAACTACTTACAGGATAAGTGCTGCTCTTTCAAAGTACTCAATGGCTTTTTCACAAAACTGGGTGTCAATGCAATATGCTCCAAGCCATTCAATGACCTCAATGTTTGAAGGGAAATACCGGTATGACTGACAAAATAGGAAAGGTGAAAAACCCCACAATTTTAGTGATAAACAACATCTTTATGGTACTTCTGGAATATCTTACTCAAGTGTTTAATTCTCCAGATGCCCAAAATGTGTAATATAAATGAATAGAAGTAGTGTGCTGCACTAAGTGATCCTGGGGAAAAAAAAAAAAAAAGGCCTGCCAAGTTTTCTAATTGCAAAATGCTTTTTAGAAGTTACCTGAGATGAGTCTGTCACATTTTCCATCAAGCCTTATTTGAAATACTATTTTGAATAGCTTGCAACAACAAAAACATTTACTTAGCTCACGTCTACATACGAGTAAGTTACCTAAAACATTAAACAATGCTAACTAATACGTGTACAATTCCATATTCACATCAGTCTGCTGGAAAACTCAACTAAAAGCATTCTTTTCTATACATAACATACATAAATAACATTTTCAGCTTTTTTGAAATTCCCACGGAAACAGGCAGCAAAATTATCATCAAGAAAAACTCAATTAGTAATTCAGATTGCAACACAGCCCTTGGTCATCCTTACTTCACAGATAAAAAGAACCCTCAGCAAAGCAGTTTCCCGTCATATTATTTTTTCTAAGACAGAAGAATCCTCCAAACTACAGGCAGTAGTACAGCTGAAATTCAACTCTTTGAAATTAAAGAGGCTATGTATCTTTAGGCAACTGTGTATACATAATGTGTAGCTATACCGTTAAAATAAACTCACATATATAAACACATTATATATGTAACCATATCTATTATACAGACACAGCCTCCAATCAACTCAGTCCCATTACACACCTTTAAAATTACTATATTTACTAAATTTGCTATATTCGGATTTTATTTTGTCCCAGACTATATTTTAAAATAAAACTGTTACAGGTCAGTGTAAACAATGACCACAAAAAGAAACACGAAAGTCTGAGGTCAGTATCCACACTGGAACCACAGGCTATGCATTTCCTTAGGATCTGACTATGAAAATTAGATTTTATTAATTCTCTCCCAGTATCTTCTTTTTTTTTCCTTTCTGGAGGACGTTTCAAAAAGTTTAAATGAATCAATTGTTAATTTGATATATGAACTTACAGCAAAATTTTCTTTAAATATTACAAAGTGCATTGAAAAAGCAAAACAAGAGCAAGTACCTCATAGTAATAATGAAAAGCTTGGGATTTATCACCTTCATTATCATATAATTTCCCTAGCTTTGAAAGTACATGTGGATCAGTTGGTACTACACTGATCAACTGCAGGAGCCACTCTATGGCTTGATTGGGATCTTCCATGATCTCATATCTGAGTTTTCTTCAGTCAAGGACTGATGCCAACGGTAGTTTGATTTACTCAGAATTCTTATTACTTTACCTAATGCAATCCGTATGCTGAACAGATACACCAGTCACTGTAGCATGAAGATACACTGGCCTTCTTTTTTTTTTCGTTTTGTTTTCATAATTAATTTCCATTAGAAAGCCTTTTTATTATGCTAAAGAAAAAAAAATATTCCGAGATTTTGGCTGTTCTTTCACCTTAAAACTAGTTTGGGCTCAACAGAACTTTGGGTTCAATTCTCTCTCTCTCTGACACTAATTTTACTTTGACTTCTGCATTTATAAGAATGAAGTGTGAGAACCAGGCCATTGATTTGTAGCCTTTACAACCTGGTTAGTTTTTCATAATAACAGCATTTTGTTTAACTGTAAGTGATGAGGTAAAACTGCTATTCCCAAGAACTGACTTCTGCCAGCAGTGAGGTTTTCTGCTGTATGTCTAAGAAGCACAAGCCACATTCTGGTCCAGAAAGAGAGGCAGCATTAGCCGTAACTCAGCTGGCAGTGTGCTCTTCCCCCCTCAGTCACCTCTGAGGGGCACAGTGGCTCAGAGCTCCCAGCAGTGTGAGCTGGAGCTACCGCCCAACCTGGTTTTTCAGTTTGTGCTGCATCCTACCTGTCATGGAAAAACCTTGTGAGTATTGGTGGAAAACAGTTTTACACAGCAGTGGAGCAGAGAAGCTCTGCTCCAGATGGGAACTGGGAGTTGTTGGGCCATTTATAGCGTTGTAAAGGGGCCATACAACAAGGAATAGAGATCAGAGTCCTTTGGTATTTTTGGAGGCTACTTATTTTACTGACTAAAATGTATTTTTATTACCTACACTATTCTTAAAAGTGTAGTACAGCAACTGAAATCTGTTCTGCCTTGGGAAGGATTTTATTACAGTTTGCACATCCTCAGAACTGTTAAAGAAATTCATATCACTGGTGATGTGCAAAGCCAGTTCCTCCCTTCCTCAGCTTTTCAATCAGAAGAGAACATCACATTCATTAACCATAAATTTTTTTTCTTAAATATTTTACTTACATGTGCTTACATATGCCATATTATTTTCATAATAAAAGCAGCAGTATTTTAAATATTCCAGGACACAATTTAACACTGAGTGTAAATCACTCGTTCCCTGCAATGAGAGCAGTCTTAATGTATTTCTTCATTTGCTTCACTGGAAACATTCAAGAAGGTTTAAGTTCTGGTCTCATTTTCACAAACGTCAGACAAGAAATCATCATTACTATAGCAGATACTGCAGTAAATTTCTAAGTCACCCTGTCATGATGGAAACATGTAATTCAGACTAAATGAGTTCACTAAAACCACCATCCCTTATCATAATCCAGAAAAAGATACATGCTTGCTATCTGGTAAAGGACTTGGGCACTATTTGGAAGGATTGCATGGAGTTTCAGCAAAAAATCCAAAGCTTCATCCATCCTGTTTAACTTCTTGTATGCTAAACCTAAAAAAAATAATGGTTACAGAATCAGTGCAGTCAGAAAAAGACTACTTTGGCCTGACAGAATAACAAGAAAACCAAAATTGGTACTTGGAGGCAGTATGACTGCCTGGACATTAACAGACTCTTTGTGAGAGCCATGCTTATAATTCTTACCAGCCAGCATGGCCTACCAAACTGGTAAACACAAGGAACATGAACCCAATCAAAGAGCAAGAATACATGTAATCTCACTTTTTGAACAAGATAAATGGGGGAATGAGGGTTTAATAATGCTAAAACTGGTATACTTCTTGTAGGCAGCATAAATTTCTTAATCTTCAAAGTAACTCATTTATCTGCAATTACTAGTTGATGTTCTTAACGCAGGGATTTTTTAGCAGAACAGAGAGAAAGTACAAGTTAATACCTTGCTATAACATAAATTACTCAATAAAGTAATAATAATTCACATATATTTCTACATAAGAACACCCTGAAAGACAGATTCTCAGAAAAACTGTTACCTTTAGACAAAAGCTGAATCACAAAAGTACCTATGACTTACCAAGGTTATAAAGTGCTTCAGTGCATAAGGAATCGTTCCTGAGAGCTTCCTTATAAAATTCAGCTGCTTTTTCATAGTCTCCATTTGCAAAAACAGTATTTCCTTTGTTAGTTAGAGCTGCTGGATTGTACCTATCAGAATTTATAGCTAAATCTGCATAGTTAGTTGCTTGTGCCAATTCATTCCCCTACATGAACAAAACAAACATTGTATTAGTCCTTTGTCAGTTAATTTTCTTGTAGCTGTGGCTTCTTACAGGAATTACAAAAGACTGAGGATGAAAAAAAAAAAGATTCCCAAAATATTTCTTATATATTTGCATAAGGTAGATCATCTCTTTCTAATTTCAGATAACTTAGCACTTGAGATGTGTCTTGCTACTGTTTCCCATCTGGTCTGGAAGTTTTCTTTTAAAGTAGCATTTATTTAAAAAAAAAAAATAAATTAAAAAAATCCCCAAAGTTCAGGCTGGGTCTCCAGGACCCATGTTTTAAATGGAGCCACAAATCCCACCGCAGACACGCTTCTGTGGCTTGGGGCTCAATCTCACTCTTCTTCCCAGCAACAAAATGACCTGATCCAAACTTCAACTACAGCCCAGAACTGGTGCTCCAGAATAACTTCTCTAGTGTGCACTTTCTTCTTGTTTACAGAGATTATTTAGACAGACACAAAAATTGTTACAAAAACACAGAAGTTGCTACATAAACTGCAGTTCTTACCTGGTTTTGTTGAAACAAACACTTACCAAATAATAAAGGAATGAAAGGTTTGTTGCAGCTGCACTCTTTACTCTGCTCTCCTTTTTTTCAAACATTTTCAAAGTCTCCAATGCCTAGAAGTAATTTGGAAACAACTTACTTCCAACTGAAGCAAACTTATTCCAAAATCCTTTCAGAAAGCATTGATAAACTTCACAGTGACAAACAGCTAAAATTATCATATACTCACATATTTTATAATTACTAGAGCTTGTAACACACATTTATAAGCACGTACACGCAAAAATATATCTCTATCATACATAACATTAATTTTGGTCACGAAATTTCTATAATATTGGTTATTTATTACTTCTCCAAAATTTAGATTAGATAAGGCTCCTGTGAACTACACGGATATCTGACAATTCTATACAAATAAAACACAACATTAGATGATTTGCTTTTAATCTAGCTGACTAATTAAAATTCTCATACATATTTTTTCAGTTCTTTAAGTCAACACAAAATAATTGACATTAAAATCCTTATTAAAAAGCTAAAAAAGAACATGTTATATGTCAAAAAAATACACACAACAGCATAGGACTGGACCTAAACTTGCAGTTGTTTTGTGTAGTAAGACAACAACAACTGCCCAAGTCTAGGAAGTACTCAAATGTGAAGCCTGAGGCCACAAAGTTTTTTAAAAACTTTTTACGCGAAAACTAGATTTCGTACACTTCAAAATAAAGATGTTTTCAGATAAAAAGTAAACATATTTAAACTATGAAAGAAACTTTGAAATGAAAGGCAGCTTTTTCTTTTCATTGACTATGGGATAACATTGCTAACTGCAGACTAAATGATTAAGAAAACTCTGTCTTCTTTATGCCAAATATTTATATTAACTACAAAAACTGTTAAGAATATCACAGTGAGCCCAGTTCCATCATCTATTACAACACAGATGTGGCAACCTCAATTTAGCCCTCAACACTAGCAATTTAAAAGTTTCCTTCTTTCTTGACATGAAACGTTTCAGCTGCATTTTACATATCAAAGCAAATGCATTATACTGTATGTCAAATGCCAAAATAAACATAAAGGAAACAGGTTTTAATTGACTGTCATACATACAATGTTTCACAGTTACTCTACACAAAAAACTAATGATCTGTAAAACGACAAAATATACACAGCTAAACGCAGTTCATTGATTTAGTCAACTACATTCCACCCAAGAACTATGAATTACTAAGGATCTTAATATTCTCCAATAGTAGAAAATTCTCTAAAAATACACCAATCTTAAACAAGAAAAGCATTTCAATAGTTAGGCTCTAGATTTTGTGGTCTCAGAAATGTAAGAATTGTAATTATGATAATTTTAAACCTTTGTATATATTTGTGACTTTCTCCAAAAAGGGGATGATCCCAGACATTTTCAGATGCAGTATTACTATATCTGAGGTACTCTGCTCTTAAGAAAAACTTGCTTCTCGTGGAATTTTTAGTGAATTTAGAGCTTTACAGTTCAAAGTTACTCTCTGAAAAGCTATTTCCCCTTATAGTTGATTTATTTAACTTTGCTTTTACTGCTAAATGGTATCTTTGACAATAAAGATCAGAGAAGAAGTAATGTCCTTTTCACATATAATGAAAAGCTCACATGGACTCTGAACTCGATTCATTTAATGGTCATTTACTGGTAAATAACGTTGCAGATCTCTTGAACCATTTCAGCAATTATGAGCCCTAGGATGAAAATCCATAGCAATATTCCTTTTGTCCTTGCAATGTAGCACTGTCTAATCAGCTACATTCAAAGATTTCTAAAGAACTTCTGACTTTTTAATCCTAACAAATAATTACTAGTTAGATTCAACAATCAAAACACTGACTGTCCAAACTATTCTTTGTGACATGCTTCCAATGTACCTAAATTATTTGCTTACAGAAGTTAAACTTCAAAGCAACTTGCCTGACCCAAGCAGGGTGTGTCAGAGATGTTTAGGAGCTGCATGGTTAACCTGCAGAATTTTGGTTTTAAATTGATTTTTCAAAGGTTTTCTTCTGATAGTAAAAAACATTCAAAATGTCTAATACACAAAACTAGAGATATTATGGTAATTTTCCCCTAAATTTTATTTTATTTTTTATTTGCAAGAACTGTTTTAAAATAACATATTCACTACAATGAACCCATAGTTAAGCCCATTATAGTTACAGGAGAAATCTATTTTAGTGTTTTGTTTTTTTAAACACACAAAAAAATCTTTCAGCCTTGAAACTGAGTATTTCAGAAAGTTTCCATTCTTGTTCTTCAGCCAAAGGTGTGTTGAGCAAGTGGGAGATAGTTAGTATATGAACAACAGGTAGACTGGATGAATTTAAATGGTAGCTGCAGTTTTATTAGAACAAAGCCAAATGACTCTCTGCAATCACCATTCTGCAGTCCCACTGCACTATTAAGTGGTTCCAGTGCCAGTTAAAGGTCTTCTATCACTTAATCCAAGCAAAAAGAGGTTCTCCCCTTATTGCTAACTTCCCAAACCCTTCCCTCTTCCTCCATTAAAGTACTACACAGAAACATCACCAACAATCTCTGTATATAATTTTACTACTGAAAATTAATTTTAGGGGGCTTGTTAAACTATACTGGATACTAACTGGAAACCGAAAAGAATTACCATCAAAATAGAATTTCTTGAGTTTGCATGACTGTTTGCCTACCTGTAACACTCTCATCCTTCAAAAGCTACCAGATTTGCCCCAAATTTTCAAAACTCTCAAAACTGCTTCCTGATCTCAGAAAAGCTATCAGTGTGCTGATTTTGCCTGTAGTAGCTTGTATAGGGCTGCATTTTGGGTTTGTGTTGGAAACGGGGTTCATAAGCTAGGGATGTTTTCATTACTGCTGAGCAGGGCTTACACAGAGCTAAGGCCTTTTCTGCCTCTCACCTCACCCGTGAGTGGGCTGGGGGTGCACAGGAAGCTGGGAGGGGACACAGCTGGGACAGCTGACCCCAACTGACCAAGGGGATATTCCATACCATATGGCGTCATTCTCAGTATATAAAGTGATGGAAGAAGGAAGAAGGGGTGAAGCAGAATGAGCAGCTTTTGCTTTACTTATTACACTGCCTTTATCCCTACCCACGAGTTTTCTCACTTCACTCCCCTGATTCTCCCCCTCATGCCAGCACAGCAGGGAGTGAAGGAGTGACTGCGTGGTGTTTTGTTGGCAGCTGGGTTAAACCACAACAGTCAGACATGCAGTGTAACAAAGGATAACTCTCTTGCTGTGTATCTACAGGAAGGAGAAGAGGACAAGACAGGCAGGAGGAGCAAGAGCACTCAGGAAACTAGAAAAGCTTAAACGTGAGAAGTAAAAGCGGCTCAAGTTAAGCACATGGCCCTGTGTGCCTCCCTCTAAGCTCTGGGATGGGGAAGGACCTCAGAAGATGACAGAGGTATTCACAGTTTCGGCAGTAATTTTGCTTGTATATGATCTCTTATACTTCTTGGCACTTGTGCAAACCTGGGGGTTGCTATATACCTTCTTATTTATTAAGCATTCCTATCACTGAATGTACCAACCAGTGCATGTTAGAAGGAAGCTGAACAAATCTTGTCAGATATCTGAGCTTCCTTGTGTTCATATGAAGCTGTTTTCCAACTGCTCACATTTCAAACCAAGCCTCTTCCACAAGCAAATAAAAGGTTACATTACAAATCTGATGAAAACCTGGTATTATAAATTGTGCCACGACTCATAAAGATTAAGAGCAAAAAAATGCACTTTCCCTTAAATAAACACTGTCAGGAAGCTGCACATTCACTCAGACAATACCAAAACCTTAAACATGGCAAGCTGTGGTATTAATTTATACACCTGCATTGGTAATTTATATGCATAGAAAAGGAAAGCTACAGTTAACAGCCTCCTGTACTTATTAGAAAGAGACTGATGACAATTTTTAAAGTGAAGGCAGTTCAGCATAAAATTCACAGGCAGAAATTTATCTAACTAGTGATTGGGCAGCCAGCTGGAGAAAGATCCAACCTAAATAAATATACAGATCACATTTCAAAACAGTCAAAAGTTATCTCACATGTATATTTAAAAATACAACAAACTACTTAAAATTAAACATGCAGTAATGTGCAAGATAAAAAAATGTAAAGTCACAGTGATTTTGGTAGATCCATCTTCTGAACTTCTGCAAGTTATTGAATTTTGAGCAATGAGCTACACTTTTACTTGGAACTACTAATACTGTATCTTTTCTATGACCTTCTTCATTTGCTAACACACACTGTGGCTTAAATTGCTGTAATATCTTCCCAGTATTGGTAATTCACCCAGCCCTCTGTGCTCTTCAGAGGGGCAAGCATTTTTATAAGAGATTCAGAACTGTCCAAGCTTCTGAGCAGATGCTTAATTTAATTTCAATTTGTATTTCATTGGAACGATAGGAGGGCCAAATAAAGTATAAAAACAGTTCATAATAAAATACTATAAAAGCTGTAGTACATGGGGAACAGTGAGAATACCAGAGCATAAACATTAATGATACATATGAAGTGCCGCTGCATATATTTTGGTAATATAGTCAACCTAACTCAGAACAAGATTCAGCTCATATTAATGGAAACACCTTTATGTTGATTAGCAATAGGCTTTCTAGGCTCTATTGACTGTAATAATCTCAGTTCCACTAACTGTAACTACAGCTTGGACACCCAGTGAAGATAACTAAATCTAGGTGTCTTGATTTTGAAATGAAATGCATTCACGCCAGCTTCTGTGGCAGAAATTTTGTTTAGATAAAACTCATCTTTTGCCAATGCTTTCATAAAGTTATTTTACCGATCAGCATCAAAATAATGATGTTTGCATAAATTATTCTTTCCCTCACCAAAAAATATGCTGTGGCTAAGAAAAGTATCTTTGCAAATACAGTATTAAAAAGCACTGATTACTATACCTGGTTAAAATTCTGCTGCCTCAAGTAAGTAGTGGCTTTATTTATTTCCAGGTCATTGGCTAACTCCACATAGTGGGAAGCTTTTACTGCATCAACACACCTGCAACAGAAGTGATCCAAAAACATAAACAAAATGCACCTGTGCAAACCCCTCTAAGTTACACACTTTTGCATCCAATTTGCTTTCCAAACTCAATTTTTCTTAGCTAATCTTTCTTCACAGAGGAAAAGAGCACTCTAATTAAAAATATTTGAGAAAATATTTATATCTATAACCTACCTTAATAACAGTATCCCTGCTACCTTTTTTTTTTAAGCCAGATGCCTAAACATCAATTTATTTTTCATCACTGAGCAATACTTGATATCAAAAACTCACTAAGAAAATTTTTCAAACTATTTTCTTTGGATACATTCTATAAGGTGGTTTTTCAAACCTCATCTCCTGTTGCATATATTACACAACCTGTAGACCAGATTAGTGAACAATCTGCAGAGACTACAGATTGTGTCCCTGAGCTACATAATAATAAACCTCTTTCTGGTCATCTCCCAGTTATTTGTGGCTTAGGGTCTTCTGCAAAATGAGTGCAGAAGAGAATGTAGCAGACAGATGCTTATTCCCAAACTCCATCATCCAGGGATTGATGTGGTGTACTTTAAGCTGCTCAATCATTTGAAGCAAGACCTTTATTTATTGTATGCATATACTGTTCTCTCAAACAGTTGGTAATTAAGCACAGTCAATGAACAATTTGCAGGATGCTTCCTTCATCCCTTCCACTAATTTTTTAACTGGTGGAGAGTTGCCTTCTTTCCTTCCAACAGTTGGCTACATTGCCAACAGAAGTTTAATTTAGCGAACTGCCTCCTGCTGTAATCGGGTTGGCACATGGACAGTCTCTATACAACTGTCTTTTATGCTGGAGAAAAATTTATATTAAATAATAGTGAGTTATTCTTTTATTACAGATGTCTTTACAAAGTCAAAAAAAGTTTTCAACTGCTACTGCTAAAATCTTTTAACTATAAAATGCAATGAGGTCTAACTATCCAATTGTTCTTTATGGAATATGACAGAATAGTCCCATGACTATGTCACATTTTAAGTACGAAGTTATAAAAAAGACTATTTGTCCCCACTTAATTTCTCTAAAGAAAACTAATCTGATTAAAAGTACATTCAATACTCAGAGGACTCATAAAAAAGTTTACATTTGAAAAACTAAGCTCAAACTGCTGGTAAACTTCTTCACTGGGCTCAAATACCTCAGCCTAAAATAACAGAGAGCAGATCTGTCCTGATACACACAAAACAATCCCACATATCTCACCAGAAGTTGTTTAACTAGCCAGAACACATATGAGAATGTATTATTTCATGACAAGTATTCTGTGGATAGCACTAAGGAAGCAATATCTGACAGCCTTTTCCATTTTTCCTAAACAAAAATACAAAATACAGAGCAAACAAATATGACTTACTCATGCTAACAAATTCTAAAGTGGCAAGCTAATTCTCACAAGACACACTGTTTAAATTCTGATGATTCAGAACGTCAGAAGTAGTGAAATTGTAAGATTATAATGATTATTAAACCACCAAACACCACCTTGTGGAGCCTAGCAGACAAAACACATCTATGTTAGAGATTATTTTGTATTAGTATAAACAACTTGGTAAATTATAATTATAGGACCCGTACAATGTGAAAATAATCATAACAGACCAAAAACCCCAGGTAAAAGGACAGTCCTCTTTTCTCAACAAATGTCCTTCACTACCCAAACACTGAACACGTTAGTAATTTTGTGCCTGCAGATACACAACACTTATTTGTGTACGTTATTTTCCAGTGTTACCAAAAATACAAAAAATATCAATGTCCTTATAATAGAAAACTGAAAGTAAGTTTAAAATATATCTTGGGAAAGTTATACAAATCATTTTTATACTGTAATTACAGTAAATGTGTCTACTTGATTTTGTTTTAAAGAGAAGAGTATTCTGCTTTGGAAAATACCACAGAAAGCAAAAGTTAAGCTGTACATTAAAAAAATAAAGTTCAAATGGTGAACTGTATCAGCAACCTATCCCTGTATACACTTGTAAAATGTTTAAGAAATGGTAGATTAAGTTTAAAATTTAAAAATATTTAGTTTTAAAATGAAACGCAAATAAACCTTTCCAATAAAAATTTGGATTTCATTATTTTATATAATGAGTTTATGGAGTAATGAAGACTTCTTAGGCACCTCAAGTTTTCATTATGTTATCTTCAAACTTACACTAAAGAGTACTGATCATTACCTTCCAGATAGCATTTGTTCACTGAGATTTTTAAAAGCTCTTCAATTTTCAAGTTGAATTTTCAAATTTAACTGAGCTTTTAGAAATTCTTTCTGGGTGAACATAGAACAGTGCAAAATATATATTTAACAGCTGAGTTTCAATGACGAATTAAATTTTTTTTCACAGAATAGACTCTAATGCTTTGTATTGTTCTTCTCCATAGCATTATGGAGGCAAACTCTAAATAGCCTGGATACCACATTGGAGATGCAGGGCAGGCCGTGTTTCCCAGGCTGTTTATGTTTGTGAATCTGGTTTCATAACCAGCATGACAGACTCACATATAGTTTAGAAAAAAAGAAGCCCCACTTGACTCTTACCAATCATAGCCTACTGCAAAAGATGTCTCAATTACTGGTGCAATGAGTTTAGCAGCTGTCATGATGTATTCCTCTGCCATGGATTTCCTAAGGAAAAAGAAAACCAAACAAAAACACAGCACAAAAATATTAAAGAAATTCTTCGCTGCAAGGGTGGTGAGGTAGTGGAACAGGTGCCCCAGAGAAGTTCTGGATGCCCCATCCATGGAAGTGTTCAAGGCCAGCTTGGTGGGACTTGGAGCAACCTGGTCTAGTAGAAAGTGTCCCTGCCCATGGCAGAGAGGTTGGAACTGGATGATCCTTTAAGGTCCCTTTCAAACCAAACCATCCTATGTCATCATTTCAAAAACATGTATAGAAAAAAAAAATAACCAGATCTTGTTCTTGCTTCTTCCTGCACTCAGGACAATCTTAGAAGTCAGTCTAACCAGTCCTCTGCTACCTGTATCTTGACACTGCCCTGTATCTTGCCTTGTATCAGTTTTTTCTGTTTTCCTTTCACTGCACACTGTAGTTGTTTTTTTAAAAAACTAATGCTGCAAGTTTTAAGCAATGTAACCTAGATCATTTGGGGCAGGTATTCTACTTTAGTGCAGTACACTAAACTGAGTGATCCAACTGGTTCTTCTGAGTGTGTTCCTTCCTAGGAATTATGAGGACACTTTTGTAACAAGAGCTGTGGACAGGTGAGAAGACCAATAATCCTTCCAGGAGCTAAAATTCCAGGCACCATAGTCAAAAAAAATAGATTCCATCATTACCTCTCACGTTCCATTTGACTTATACTGTCATTTTTAATGGCTTCAAGCAGTAGATTTGTATGTAGATCATCCTGTAGGGGGACAGAATAACTGCAAATTATGCCAGTATATAAACATTTTAATTATTTTATAAACTATATGACTGCAAACATAAATTGGTACAAAATACATGGTCTATAATGTCACTTTCCACATCTGAAAAAGCTAGCTTCAGTTCAAAGTAGCTTTCTAATTGTAAAATCTGAAATTTGGCATTACAACTACTTCAAGCCTGTTCTTCTGCTCGTACATGTTGTCACAGCTCACGTTAGAGTTGTTAATGGATGTAGATCATGTCATGTATATCAGACTGGGAAGGCTGTAGAGAATATTCTCACGCTTAAAAATAAGCATTTGCTGAACTGCATTCAGCAGAAGAGGACTTGTGTTACCTCCTCATTACAATAACTCACATGATCATCTCATGATTTCTATCACTCTAGCTAGCTCTAAAAGAAATAATAATGAAATTCAAAAGACAATGGTGTGGATTTTATGTACATCATATCTTTTGAGGAAGAAAGACTTTGAATGTTCTTTGATTATTTTACACTTCTGAGCAGTACTGCCACACTAAAAAATTCATGTTTGTAAAAAAATAAAAAGTTATTTTAGATACCTAAGTACACATCTATTCACATATTCAGTACAGTCCAAGCATTATATATATCTCCCTCTTTCTCCCAATTTACTATATTAAGACACAGTTTCTTTTTTTCAAACTTACATTTAATGAAATGTATTTGTCATCAAAATCTACTTCCAAGGGAACTGCAATAAGTTTTTTGAAGGCTTTCTTCATTTGCTCACCATCTCCAATAGCAAAATAACATAGGATCAAGTTGAAGCCTGCCTTCAGGTTTGGGGATATGCTCATTATGTCTTCAAATGAAGAAACGGCATCAATGAATTGGCCAGTTTTAATAAATGCAACTCCAATATTTTCCATTATTTTCATCCTAAGTAAAGAAATCAAGATTAGGTTATATTTTTAACTCTCACATCATATTGCATCCAAATCTTGTGTTTCATAATGAGGCCTCCTAGAAGAAACTCACCTCATCTCTTTGTGGGCACTAGTAATCTGGTCTAGAGCCATGCGGTAGAATTTGATAGCTTTGGAATAGTTCCGTTGTTTTAAATATATATTTCCCATATTTACCTTCAGTATACCTATCAAAAGAAGTCAGTGAGTTACAAGATTTTTAGACTGTTTCAAAGTGGCACAGTTGAACAACTTCCTAACAGATCTGTCTTCATTACAGGACACAAATGTCCCTTTAAAGCAGCACTGCACAGAACTGCCTTCAGCCAGGAGAAGATGAAGTACTGACGAAACCTAGGAAAGAACTACCATGTAAGATGTATTCTGATTTTGACTATGAATTGAGGGATGAGGTAGAGATTATTTACAGTGCTCTCCAGGAAGACAGTTGCAAATAAGCATCTCTAAGAAAAGAGCACTTGGTAGTCTCAAAGACGTACAAAATACTAAAAGAATCTTTCAGGAGAGAAAAGCCAAATGAAAAGAGAAAAAATTAGTATTAGAGCAGACAACATAGTGTGTGTGGTGTGAGAAAATTATAGATGTTTTTATGTTTATCTTAGCCTATGGAAAGAAAAGACTTCATGAGTTGGTGCAACTTAATTTGGTTTGGCTCTCCAAGTCAGAAACTGTGGGTATCCGTTGTCCACTCTGACCAGCTGACTCTGAGGGCTGAGATCTCTGTGAATCAACACTACACCGATGCAGCCCTCATTTTAAATGCCTTACTTTAATCCACCTTGGAATATAACCTACCTCCATTAGTGAACATCTTATTCTTCACTATAACTTGGTACGTAGTCAGTGCTTCAGCATACATTTCATTAGCAGCATACTGACAGGCCAGATTGAGAAGAACCTACAGAAAATTGGAATTATAGGTACAACAAGATATATTGTCCTCTCAACAGTAATAAACTTTAATTCATAACAGATAATTTCAAATTATTTTACTTTGGGAGTACTGTTTGTACCAATTTTAAACTTTCCATCTATAATGTTTCTTTGTTCTTGCACATGGACATAGAGGAAACAAGCTTAAAAGCTACTTATTCTAGGTAATTATTTTATTTTTGTACATAAATAACTACCATTCAAAGTCATACTAAGTGAGCCTTAAATCCAAGTAAACGCAATGTATAATACAGGGTTATTAAAAAATATTCATACAAGTTCATTCTCAGAAACTGTGTGTAATTTATGTCTCCCAACATAAAATGGTAATGGTAATGGAAAATGGTCCTACTGCCTGTGGTCACTCCGTTTAGAAAGACATAATTTTTCCAAACTGCTGTTTCAAAGCACAAGTTCTGTTGGTGTCGGGTAAAATACCTCGGCATTTTTTCCCCAGCTTTACCCTGACCTTTACAGTAAAATAAACTATTAGGTCTGCCTAATTTAACTGTTAATAGCTGTCTCTACAGCAGTACCCGGGGTACAACTTTAAATACCCCTCAAGTATTTTTATGCATCTTGCACCCTTTAAAAAAAAAAAAAAAAAAAAAAAAAAAGTCTACTATAAATTTGAAAGCCAGAATGTAAATCTAGATATCTGCTATAAGATTTAAGAATATTACTGTACCCTATTTCATGTAATACATTCTCTGTTACTTTATGGTTTAATTTAAAGACAGAATCTGATCTTTCCTGTTTTCTTCTCTTGGCATGTCACATTTTCTAGACTATTTTTTAAGTATAGGGTTTACATCTGTTATGTTTTGATATGCAAGTTTTGCATGTGAGTAGATAGCTGGAGCAGATATTCATGGGCATCCGTCTCCACTTTACATTAAGTACATGGTTTCTCTGGTGCTTGAGATTGCATGGCAACAGGTTCAATGACACAAATGGATCTCCTCTGATACCATGCTAGGAGCATTACAACACACACAGACTTCAAGAAACACTGAAATATCTGTTCAGAAGGTTTTTTTAGCAATACTTCAGTCACTAAAGATTTCTAAGCACTTACTGAGTAAGTGAGGTCTAAGTTGATATTTTCTGGAGGAGTAATTTGTTCACGTTGTCTCAACAATTCTCTTTCCTGTCTTCCAGCCTCTTTTGCTTTTTCCAGAGCCTTAAACAAAATACTAGAATTTAACAGTGCCTTGAAAGGTGTTACTTAGCACTAAGCAGACATACAGTCTACTTCGCTGTATAATTTTAGAGAAGTACAGTCACACACATACATATGCCATAATCACTACATTATGGTGATCCTAGAAGATTATTCTACTTGAATTAATCACAGAAAGTGCACAAAAATGGTAAAAAAAGGAAAAAAAAAAGAAAAAAAAAAGAGGGAGCAATTAGGTTTCGCATGTTTCCTTATTGCAGAATCTCAGTGCAGAAAGTGTTGGAAGGAAGCAAGTGGAGGCAAGAAATAAATATGCAGGTTACAAACACACAAATGTACGTTGTACACACACCTTTACTAATTCTTGATGCTGGTAAACTTCTTTCCCTTTTTATCTATCCACAGTGGTATGTCACATGTGTGTACCCAGTAATAATCCTCTGCAGGCTGGAGTCAAGACCCTTTGCACAACTAATGCTCTGGGTCTAGCAAGCGCCATTAGCAGTCCTGTATGCCTTCACAAGGGTACAATGATTAAAGAAAGTAATGGTTACCACTCAAGGTAGCGATTTGGCAGCCAGTAGTGAAGGAAGTACTTCAAGATACAGTTTGATTATTAGTCCTTACGACAGAAGGCAAATCCAACTTGACTCTTTTATAGATAATGAGTTGGCAACTTTGATGGCTTTTGCAGAAAAATGGATATTCTGCTGGACTCACCAGAAACTAACACAAACATCCTAGAGGACCCTCGGAATGGTGTGATATAATCTACATAAGAAACAACCCTCTGACATCAAGAAGCAAAGGATATTCTCCACCATACTCGTAAGGGGCTCAAGAAAAATTAACAAAACAAGTTAGCTCATCTCCTAATGAAGGTGAATTTCAGACTTTGTAACAGAAACAAATTCATATAGGTCTGTAAGGATACTTGTACTAAAGGAACACAAAAATGGATAGATGTCTTTCATACTCTCTGGTCAGAAGCTATCAGCAGCAGAAAAAAAAATGTTTTATTACAAAAGTAAAATATAAGAGGATTTTTGTTGGCTTGAACGGTGGCCCATTCCAGTCTAAACACCAGACTTGAGTCACACTTTGGGACTCGTAGTTTCTTTATTAGAAGCCTTCTGTTTCTTGCTCTTCGAGAAAGCAAACTCCCTATGCTGTGGACTCCTAGGATATATGCTAAGTGAAATCCTTCTCTCCAAAGAAGCTATCAGGCTATTAGCTAAACAGATTCTCCAAAAATCACTGGAAAGGAGTATGACTGATGTAGCCCAGTATTCCAGACAGTCCTAACAAGTGCAAGCATAAAGGGAGTCCTCATACAGAATAGTATCACCCTGAAACCAGAACTGTCTAGGCTGACCTATCACAATCAAGATAGTCAGTGTACAGTCTTGCCTTAATTTGATTAGGATCACTGGAATTGCTGCACAAACCAAAAAAAGGTATCCTTTTGATCAGAGAAACAAGAATGCAGTCAGAGATCTGGGACAGCTTTTTTTTTTCGCAAAAGCAGTAGATACAACGCTTCTTTGTAGCAGGCAAAGAAATATGGAATCTCACCAATCCTGAAACAGACCTGAAGACAATTAGAATCTTCCAGTCTTAGTCTAATAGACTAAATGTCCAATTCTGTATTTGAAAAATTCACTCTACACAAGACAAAATCATGGAAGACAGAAGTATGTTCCTGCTGTACTAGTTCCAAAGGTAAACTGGTGTCTTAAAGAGAGAAAAACACCTGAAATCTGGTATGCTTCTTAAAGAAACACTGGATATTTTTCTACAAAAAAAGGGCAGATCCTGACACCGTAACACGGAGTACCTCATTTTCAGGATGCCTGAAACATGCAAAGAAAAAAACTTAAGAAACCTGCCGAATACAAATAACATTATAAGGATAACATATGTAGTCTGATAAGAAGCATGACACAGGCACACAGTAACATCTTGCATAAAAGAGCTAAGGAGACTTTCACCAAGTGGGGAAAGCACCAGGCAACATAAAGTCCCTTCAGAATAAGAAAGCTCTCACTGTCATTGGGTCCAGTGTGGCTCCTGAAAGCTGAATGAATTCTAGAGCTCAATGCAAACACAAAGACATCTGAAAAAATATGATCTCCCAACAGATGGACTGCAAACTGCTCAACAGATCCAGTACATTAAGATAGCTGAAGTAAGATTAAATGATGCTGTACCCACCACATTTCATAAGACCTAATGAGATATTTGAAATTGTCCAAATTGGACTAGGATAGAAAAATATTCCTTTGTGTCAAACAGAAAGACCATATTTACTAGAAGTGCTAATTTGTCCAAACAGCTTGAGCTCTCCAACTACATCCATACTAAATGTAAATCCAGTGGGCTAGAGCCTGTTATTTAGCCACTATTCACTAGCACAACATTGCTCTAGTACCCTCTATAACAGATGAAACACTTATCTATACAAATTGTTCTTCACACAACAGTAAAAGTGAAATCCAGAAAAATTACCAATTTCAAGTCTCCACAGCTGTTGGCAACACAGCTTTCTTCAACCAGTTCATTCACTTTTTTTTCCAACTGCTTCAACTTCTCTTCTGGACTAAAACAAAAATAAGAATAAAAAGATTAGTAATTTAACTGCAAACACTAAGCTTTTACACATAATTCAATTCTTTTACCCACTACTCAATAAAACAGCACAGTGATGTATCACGTCGCAACTAACTGGTTTTCCCATCAAAGAAAATATCACGTGAAACTATGCCCAAAGATCCCCTACAAGATTCACATTTTCAACTTGAGAACAGAGACCTAAGAAAACATAAATCCTCTTAAGAGAACAATACAGACAGGTAAATTTCATGAACTCAATTTGTTCAGGAGAAGTAACAACAGAACAACAGATCAGCTTTCAAATCAAACACCTAGTGAAATGGAATAGCACATTAAAAGCAATTAATTGAACCTTTATTTACATAGATAACTCCAAAGTATTGCCTGCAGATTATGTAGATTATAACAAAAAGTTGTCATTCATCTAGATTTTTCCCCCTGCTAAATAATTAACTTTTCAGTAGGATTCCCTATTCCTACATAGTTACATTTGGGGAACATCATAATTTTGTATTGGAAAGCTCAACAACATTTTCTGAGTGAACTCCACAACATTTGCACCAGCCTTCAAGTTTTACCTCAAGTGCTAAGAGAGAAACAGCTGGCAAATTCCCTCAAGTTCTTCCCAGAGAGCTGCAAAAGTCATGGTGTTCTTTGCCTGTCACACACACTTCCATGATCCTCTACAATTCTATATAACAGCATTTTTGTGGCAACACCTATGTCCAGGCTGCTGAGCTATGCAGAACCAGGAATCACTGAAATCAAATGTTCCCGAAAGTCAGTGCAACTGCTCCAGCAAGCCAGCTAACCACATGCATACTGTTTGTGGCATTATTCCACAAAGTGAAGAGTTTGGCCCCTCAAGGTTTTGTAACTGCCTGGATGTTTTTGAACTCTGTGAATGGTTGGCTTTCTGTTGATGCTAATGATTTGAAATAATTTAATGCAAAACTGAACAAACCTGTCTGAATTTTTCTTTTCCAGAGGTGAAACAGGTCCTCTTGTTTGGCCAAGAGGATCAAATGAAGAACCTGTAAAATTAATAGCTTACTGAAAATTGTAAAATAACACTTCCCTGGGGCAGCTGGTAGTTTCTACAAACCATACCTCTCATAGCTGTCTTAGTATAACCTGCAGCTTGCACTGCTGTCATTGGTCGAGAAACCCCATCCTCAAACAAAGAAGAAGAAATATTAAAATAACTTTACTAAAAATTATATTGTGGACAATATAGACATCATTGTATATATTTAAAGATATAATTTGTAGATATGTTATTATTTATATAAAAATTACATACTACAAAACCTTTAAATACAAAAATCAGTTACCACCTCACTAAACTGAAAACATTTTTTAAAATGCTTTTATTGCTTAAATATTACAATCTTTTAAAAATACTTGTATCAAACACTTATCAGAAAATTTTGTTCCAAATGAATATAAAATGTACATATTGAAACTTTTACCTGTATACCTCCTGTCATTGGTCTTCCCATAGACGAAGGTAAAGTTGCCTTTGGCTACAAAAATAAGTAAATAGTTTGAAACTGGCATTCAGAAAGCATAAGAAGCCTATGTACAGTCTTCTCAACACTGAGGTTTAAAAGTTGAGCTCTCACATAAGTTCATAGCAAAGTTCCCATTTATGTTCTTCATAAGCAATATACTGCCAGTGCCTGGCGGACTTAAAGATGTTGAGCACTTCTGTTAGCACAAATTTGCAATAAAGCTTTTTTATGTATTGGATATTTCTATCAGCTCTTTTTAAAAGAAGGATATAGAAAATTATCTGAGGCAGTAGTGCTTTCCATTATTACATTACTGAAATCACTATCTTCAAATTGAACAAGTAATTTACACAAGATACCTCAGTAAAATTCTGAGTAGAGCTGATAAAATCTGTCCCTGAATTAATTTCTTAAGTTATACTTTCATGCAGATTTATTTTGTCATAAATACAGACACACTTTTCAACTGCCAATGAATATCTCTTCTGTTTCCTAAATGACACATACTGTCTTCCTGCAGAAGGTTAAAATGTAAAGAAACAAATGTGAAATATTTATTAGTAAGTGCTAAAGCTTGCTACAAATACACAATACAAATGGACAAAAATTAAGGGTTTCAGGCCATGAAAAAGTATTCTCCTACTTCCGACTCAGAGGTCTATGTTTTACCATTATACTCATTATACATCCACATCATGATTGTTTTTCATTTTTACTGCTAAGGATGAATGTACCTTAGCAAGGATTATTGTGCAGGAGAAGCAAATCTGTGGAGTGAAAGATATAGTATTGTGGAAAATGCTTTGGAAAGTCTAGCTCTGCTATTGCAGATGAACAACTCAGCCTTTATTATCCCAAAGAAGTGCCTTTTTGTGCACTCATTTAACAAGACAGCTTTTCCTCCTACAGCCTGGTATTACGCTCATCATCTGCAAATACAACTGCTAAGAAAAAGCAGCAATGAAAGTCTGAGCAATCTGATCTAGTTGAAGATGTCCCTGCTCATTGCAGGGGTGTTGGACTAGCTGACCTTTAAAGGTCCCTTCCAACCCAAACCATTCCATGATTCTAATACATCCAGAGCAGGTAACAGAAGGTTCAGAGTAAAGGTTGTGTTTCAGTGACGTAATAGAATTGAGGTGTTCTTGAAATTGTTAGCCATCTAACTTACACAAGAGATCTACAGCCATGTGATGTCCCTCTTATATTTGTCATTACACTTAAGGAATGTTATATCCAAGAGCATTATTTTTTTTTTAATTTTACTGAGTCAGGCTAACAAGTTTATAATTTATTGGAATATGGTTTCATCTGGTTTGTTAAGAGTTACAATAGGCTAAGAATACCTAAGACCATCATCAACTTTTTCCAATTAAACTAGAGGTGTTTCAAAGCCATATTTTTTAAGACTGATTTCACCTTAACTTCCAGAAAACTTTCCCAAGCCAAAATAACAAACTTTTCAGTTCCCCCTGCAAGAGAACGTGGTTATTTCCTTGGATTTTAATGTCTTATGAAGTATGGAAGTAGATTTACAGTATGGTTTGGCAGAAAAAAGAAAACAGTAACCTAGTTAACTAACAATGCCTTGACTAAGTACAGAGTTGTGAATTGAAATTAACGAATCCATGCATTTTACTGGAATGAAATCCTTTAATTAAAAAGAGCTCACTTTGTACAAGGAATTAAATGTTACATTTAATTTTTGGTAAATGCCATTTTCATTAAGGATACAACAGAACAAAAACCTACCCCAAATCCAGTAGCTAAAGGTCTTGAACTTGCTGAGCCAGGAATTTTGGCTGTCACCTGGATGGAAAAAACAAACAAACAAACAAACAAAAAAATTCCCACCAATTAACAACCATATGTGTCAATGATTAGTCTTCATAAATAAGTTCTGTAGTGATTTCATAGATATAACGCTTCAACTGTTACAGAAAGAATTCTCATTGCAGAAGTAGATTATTCTGGCAAAGAAGTAACAATAATCAGACAGTTCCAGCTGTTCTTTAGCCATTCAGTAGGTACTTCTAAAGTGCAGGTACCAACTTCATATTTGGTTTTGAAAACTGATGTAAGATTAAGTCAAAGCTAGATGAAAATAAGGGAATTGATGTCAATTACATTAATATGGAGGAAAAAGTTATCAGAAAAATAGCACATTTTCTAAATCCCACCATCTAGTATATATTTCAACCTTGTAACGGTATATCAGAGCCAGTAAGTCTATATCTGGAATATTAAACAAAGTCCTTTGTGAATGTATAATTTTGTTCTTGAACAAGGCTTTACCTCATTTTATCAAACAAGAAGACACATTTTCAACCAAAGTTCCTTGTTGTTCTAGAGTAACTCCAGAATGCAACGGAATTAATCAGGCTCTGCAAATTTTTTACTTATTTTTCATATGAATAACTAAAATCTGTATCTTCACATTAGTAGAAGACAAAAAAAAAAAAGGTAAGAGATTCTCAAGATAAGTTTGTATCAGTGCCAAAGTTAGAGGTAAGGCTCTAAAGAAGGTCTACATTATTGCAATGTATTTTCAAAGGTACTTACAGGGGGTCTTCTTCCATGACTTGTTCTTGCTGCCTGTTGAAAAGCTGTATCATTTTCTAAATCCTAGAAAAGATAATATAAAAACATCAACCCTTTTAAAACAACAACATCCAAAGCCACAATTCCAGAACCTTCAGACTACTAAAAGCAGAAAGGTAAAAACACAGTAATTCTTCCCTAAATACTTGGCCTGAAGATAACTGAATAACAGGTTTTACTGACATTAAATTACAATGACAGTATTTGTCAATCTTTTTTGGTATTTTAGATTAGAAAATGTAAAACTCATTATTCTCTGAAAAGTAGAAAAAACACACTGAGGAAGCAGAGCTGAAGTGGTAAAATAGGAAATTTTATCTCCATCCAAATGTTTACTACTCGCACTATTTCTGAATTTTAACATTAAGACCTGCCATCCCAATACATTAAGACATCCCACGTCTCTCAGGTCATGTTGCAACTCCTTATGAATTTGGCATTAGGATTTCATACAAGATGCCATGTCTACTGAGTTTGGATCAAATGAGCCCATTGTTGTCCCAGTTCCACCACACCAGCAGTTACCAGAAAGTGGTCTGCAGGACTATCTTAAGACATCCCAGGTGCTCTGCTGATTGCACAGAGACCCATAGTATTCCATTGCACTGTGAGCACCACCAGCAGCAGCTCAGCAAGAGATCAATGACTTATTCGCCAGTGAGTAGCCTCTTTTGTCACAAAATGTGCTGCTGCATGTAATCTGGGAAACACCACACTGAATATACCTAAAAATAACTAAGATTTTATACTGCATAAATTCTAACTATTACAGTGTATTAGGTTTCCTGAGAAGTACACAACTATTTTGCTGGAATAGGAAACTATCAAAGAAATAACTATTCAAAACGATCCTGGTGAAGCTTTTTATGTTTCTTGATAAATAAAGTACATTTCATTTCAAAGCAGGAGTACAGTTGTACACAAGTTCTTATCTCGTACTTCTAAATTACAATTCTACTTATGGGAAAGGTGGAAAACAGCAAATATTTTTACCTCTGTATCAAATATGGGATTATAATCATTGTAGCCAGAATAGAGATCATCTTCATCGTTCTCAGGAGCCAGATGTACATTTTGCATCATTTTTCTGTGAAACATTTAACATGCCAAATGTTACCTCGGTGGTTTTATATAAATCTTTAAATACGTAAAATACAAAAGTAAGATTTACAAGTTCAAAAGAGCTAGGACTCTCCTATAAACAGTATTAAATGGTACCATTTCACAGAAACATTTTTTGTTTTGTACTCATACCACTTATGAAAACTGTTTAAAAGATATTTATCATGAAAACTAAACGATTATAACAAGTAACTGTATTACTACTTTTCCAATAGTATCTTTCCATTGTCAGCTAATTCAGGTTTAAGATAACTCTCTCATATTCCAAAGTTTGCCTTTATTAGGCCAAACCACAGTATTAAGCCTAATGAATGGTATCTCCCCTAGCTTCAAATCTTCCTTCACCTGTCCTTGTATCAACACAGCCAAAGCTATTATACAGATATGAAGAGTGGAAGAATGTTGCAGACAGAATCTATCGTATATGAAGAATCTATCATACATGAAGAATGTTGCACACAGATGGAAAAGCCAAAAAGGTTTTTAGATGCCAGCATTAAAGAAGCCCAGGTTCCAAAGTGCTCACTAACACTACTCCAGTGTCTAATACGGCTGCATTCGCCTGGTGGCCTCTCCAGCACGGAACGCAGACACTAAGGAGGTCTCTCTTTTCCTGGCTTCCTGTTTTCATAAATATCTTAAGAAGGCAGCGTTTGATTTCATCAGTAACATGAAGTACATGCCCTTCAGCAAGCGAGCCTCAGCCAGGACGAAGCGCACGGCTCCTCTCCGGCAGCAGCAGAAGGACGAGGAGGAGGAGGAGAAGAACGTCCCCCGCCGCTTCCCCGCCGTGCGCGGAGCCACCGCGGCCGAACCGCTCCTTGTGCGGGCTCCCTCAGCCCGCGCCCGAGGCGGGGGGCGGCGATGTGCCCAGGGCGGTAGAGGGCGAGCGACTCCGGGTACGGAGGGGCCCGCTGCCCTCGCCCCGACAGCGGGCCGGCGGCGTTGCTCCGGGACACGGCGGCGGTCCCCGCATGCACCGCGGCCGGGCGGTGCGAGCGAGCGGGGCCGGGCGCAGCCGAAGCCGCGGCCCCCGGGTGGGCGGCGCCTGCCGTGAGGGACAGCGCTGCTCGCCCGCCTCGGCCGGGGAGTGCTTAGCCTCGGGGAGGAGGGGGGAAAGAGCCCGCCCTCACCCGGTTTCTGCAAGTTAAACAGCAAAAAGCCCCGTCAAGCGTTTAAGCTTACGCCTGATTTCCCGAGTCGCAATCCAGAAGGTTGCAGATACCGCCTAAAACTGCAGACGATTCGCTAGTGTTGATGGCGTTTATATATTTCCCATGGGTACAACTCGGGATAAACAGTGAGAAGAGTTTGTTGACTAGAGTGGGCTTTGAATAAAACTTCCATTTCTTGTATTGGTGGAGTAAACTAGGACAACGCACGTACTGGGATAAAAAAAGCCCGCACTGTTCTGTCCCCCAAGGGGATTTTAAGTCCAAATACTCAAACTCCCGTGAAGTTGCTTTTGCCATCTGACCTCACTGCTTCCAGGAGATGTGTGGACTATATCCATTGCTTCCAGCTTCCACATAAGATGCAGGTCTTTACCTGAATGCTCCATTCATCATGTCACTATTTTAAAGCAGAATTGCTTTATTATCGTTTACTATAGTTGAATATATTCAATATTTTAGAGAAGTGCTTCCCTATGACGGCAGTGAGGCACTGCCACAGGTTGCCCAGGTAAGTTGTGGCTGCCCCATCCGTGGAAGTGTTCAAGGCCAGGTTGGAGAGGCTTGGAGCAACCTGGTCTAAGTGAAAGGTGTCCCTGCCCACGGCAGGAGAGCTTGGAACTAGATCATCTTTGAGGTCCCTTCCCACTCAAAC
Organism: Myiozetetes cayanensis; assembly: GCF_022539395.1. Taxonomy (NCBI): domain Eukaryota; kingdom Metazoa; phylum Chordata; class Aves; order Passeriformes; family Tyrannidae; genus Myiozetetes; species Myiozetetes cayanensis. The sequence continues at coordinate 43,516,918 of NW_026087742.1, read as the reverse complement.
CGTTCTATGACTCTGTGTGTTAGGTTATCCACGTTTCCCAGATGGGAGCCAGTGTGCTAAGGAACAAAAGTTGTGTCACGTGATTGACGTACAAATAAAATTTTGTTTTCCCCTTTGCTTTTCTTGTCTTATGGAAGAGGAACACAAAACAGCTGTGAAGGATTGCGGGCTCATCAGACTGCCTACCTTTGTCCACGGGATGAGGAAAAAGAATGGAAATGAATTCTATTGTCTGCTAGGCATTGCTTTGCTGTGTGCAAATAAAAGTCTGTGATGTGAGTGATATTTGCTGACTTTAAAGGGAAGATTATTAGAATAAATTAGTTGGTGTTTCTGAAACATTAAATAGAGAGCAACTAAAGTTTGGAATGGGTGAAAAAAAAAATCTATGCTTCTCCATAGCAGGGAATTTAGGGTTACAGGATTTTAGAAGGGACCTCAGGACATCTCTTCCATCTTTATACCTAGTTTAAATTTCTTTGTGTCTCTTCCCAATAATAAAGCCAATCTACTGTCATTTTATGGTGCAAATTCTTATTTTCTGCTATAGATTTCCTTGTGAAAGAAAAACAAATATACTTTGATAAAGTAAATGGCTTCTTGCATAGCTGTCAAGGCTTGCACTCAAGCACATGCCCCTTGCCCAAAAGTATCTGAGAGCATGTTTTTATTGCTGGCACGTCGTGCCCCGTGGAGCACAGTAGAACTTCACTAGCAGGGATGGCTTTCAGGCAGCAGCAAGCACATCTGGGCAGAGACCTCATCACAGTCACCACTGACTCTCAAGGTGCTCAGCCACACCATTTTTTCCAGTAAGCTGAGAAATCTGCTCTCAAAATTGAAAAGCTCAATTAAAAAAGAGAAGAAAAAAAGTTGTTGAAGCTTTCCATATGCCAGTCTCTGAAACAAAATAAAAAAATTAAAATCCCTAATGTCTTAAAAAGGATGATTCCTCCTACCATTTTTACTACTTTCTCTTGGTATTTTGGTAACCCTGAGGAGTGTCAGCTGATTTACTCACAGCAAATCATTATACTCTGGGGAAAGTTTCACATGGTTAAATGGGAAACAGAATAGAGCAGGGATCTCTAAACAAGCCTACAGTATTTTTGAGAGAGAAAATATTTTATGAGACTAATTGTAACCTACCCCTACTGCCTTATGCTAATGGCATAAAAAGGCTGCTAAGACAATATACAGTACAAAGTCAGTCAGAACACCCTTTTTATGGTCAGGGATTGCGCACATTATGCAATGTCAGGGCCTTCTGCTGCTCACCTTTCAGCCACAAAGTCCTTTTTGGAGAGATAAGGTGCAGAGAATATGAGTGAAAGGTCTTTCTACTGTGTCTCCCATCAAGAGAAACCAAGATAACATAAAGAAGTATTAGGACATTATCACTTCTTGCATTAACCTGCATGAACCACTTTCACACAGAAACTTCAGACTTGAGACCTTTGGACATGAGAATCTTTATACCTGAAATTTCTACAGTACAAGTATTTTGCAGAATAACAGACTTAAGGTGGGAAAAATTTCAGTTGCATTACTTTCCTCAAATTATGAACTTCAGCATAAGAAATATATGTACATTTATAGCACCCCTTTTTCTGCCTATGATTCCTCATACATTATTGAGCCTATGGTTTTTAGAATTTTCTCATTGTCCCCAGATGCATCAATATGTATCTGAGTGGTAGGTAGATTCTGTGGCAAGAGCCCTAGCTCTGCTATCCATCTTGTCCATATCCGAGATCTGGGCGTACTGGTGCCCAGTGCTATTCCAATGTTTCAGCCCGAATACCTAGGGCAGTGGAGAGGAGGCGCTGTGGTAAGGAGGCAGAACATCTACTTTATAAATGCAGTGGTGCCAAGGCACAAGCGGAATCTGACCATGTTCGTGTTGTCAAATTTTCTTACCTTCCAAAATTGGGTGTATACACTCAAACCAGTTATTGGAAGTGGTCCCTGGCCTGTGTGGACTCTGACCATACTGGAAATTATACTGGAGAATGGTAATGGGTCAACACTTTAATGGGCTATTTCAACCTCAGAGACATTTAGCTCCATCGCTTAGTCCAGCCCCTCCCAATGCTACATGTTGCCTATGCTGCTGGAGCGTAGTCAGTGGTCAGGAGCTTGGAAGCACTCCATTAGGACTTGCAGTCCAGCTGTTACTTTTGACATCCTTGCAACAACATGAGAGTCTCAACAGACTTTTTCATGTTTCTAAAAGCTGTATATATATATGATTTTTTTTTTCTGGTGCTGTGAAGTATAAAAATGCATGAGGATTTAACACAAACCCTCAGGATCCTTTGTGGCAACACAGGACCTCACTCATGGGCTGTGATTATAAGACTTGATCTAACAAGATGATGCTACAGGAGAAACCCTGTAATGATGTAAGGTGATGTAATTATCTTTATTGGTTTTGGCTAAATCCAGAGGCCAAGCTGGAATAGGAAGATGCCAAAAAGAAGTGTAGCGAGTTTAGTTTACAGTCCAAGTAATGTATGCTGTGATCGTTAAACCACCCGAGTAACTAAATGAATGATTCTTGGGGAGGGAGGTCCTGTGCCAGGGCTAGGAGTGCTTTTATATGTCCCACCATATCTTATGGTTTGGGTTTAAAATACATTTGCAACAGGAAAATTATACTGTTAACAGGTATTTCTACCACTGAAAGATATAACTCTATCTAGTTTTGCTGAATCATGCTTTTGTAATATCTATTTTACTACTATTTACTTTCCAATTCCTGCAGATTGCTTCATTAAGAATCAGCATTTTAGCACTACTGGTAGTATTTGCATCAGACCGTTTGCACTGTAAAGGACCACGTAAATTAACAGCACAAACTATTAAGCTAATTAAAATTATATAGTTTTAATTGTAGTGTAATTTCAGTATAATCACTAGTCATAACTACAGTATGCAAACTGTTAGTTAGGACTCTACAGAATAGCAATAAAGTTACTAATTAAAGCTATAATTTTTAAGGCATTATGTTTTTCAAACTGTTAGGATCATAGCAACGTGCCATAGTCCATTACCAAACAAATGTACTTTCTGGTCACTCTGGTGAGCAAGTAATGTATTAAACAGACCTAATACTTAACAAATGTGAACTATGCCTCTGTTTTCATCCCATGCCAAAAAGCTCAGTCTAGAACCCTCTGTATCTTAAAAGCGTACAATTCCTTTATTTTCTCTAAAGGGAAATTCACATCTCCTTTGTATTCTGCCTCCATGTGGCTCCCAGTTAATGTGAATTATTTCCCCTTGCTTATTACATGACCCTTTTATACTACCCTGCTCCTCCCTTGCAGTAAACCCACCTGTCCATGGCCAGTAGCAGATTTCAGCTCCATACATGAGGATCAGAGAGACTGAAAACATGGAGGGGTCAACTATGCACAAGTCAAATCTGCTCCTACTGCTATTGGGCTTAGAAGAGAGAATATGCTGGTGAATACATGTTTCCTCTGCCTGGGCCCCTCCTGCTGCCAGTACAAGCCCTACTTTTCATTCCCTAGTGGAGCCCAGGTCCTTTCTTTGCTGTTTCTGGTCTTAGGGTACCTTTTCTCCTTCCCATGTGAGTTGCAGAAGGAGGAGAATAATTGTCCCTTATTTGTGGAGGCCGCAAGTAGTGGGCCTAAAACTCATGTTATTACACAGAAATGAAACTTGCACTTTGTTTTTAAATCATATATTTTTCCCTTGACTAATACTTCTGATAATTTAATTATTTATATTTTCTTTCTTCTTGCAAACTTCTCTCTCCTCTTTTGATCTATTCAATTTGGACTTATCAGTGTGTCTCATCACTGTAAACAATGGGGAATATGGCTGCTGTCCTGTCATACCCTAATTATGATTAAGTAATGCATGTGGCTTTGTCACTAATATATTAATAATAATAATAATAATAATAATAATAATAATAATAATAATAGTATAATTCAGATTTCATTTCCACATATTTGTTTTGTTCACCCCCAGAACTTAAAGGTCCTGTCATTGCTTTTATCATGACTGTGATTAGCTCTCAAACCCCTGTACACTCCTTTAACAGTTTAACTGGGCTTTTAATTCTGCTGAATCCATTTGTCTATCTGTAATGTCTTTTTGTCTCTAATAGTCTATTGCTAACAGCAACTTAAAGTATAAATACACATCTCAGGAGGTCAAAGAGTATTAAAATAATTGATAACTACTTCCAAATGGGAGTAATGGTAAAGTTGTTCTGGAAACCGTGTTTCCAAAGCCCAGGAGACATTAGTTTCATGTTTCAGCAACTTAATTTTTTTTTCTTTGCAGTTAAAAACCTGAGTTCACAAAATAAATATACATTGATTGGCTAGACAGAGATCTTTGTGTTTAGAACATGTGTCAAGTCATGCATTTTGAATTAGTCTTCAGAGGATCAAAATTGGTACTTGCTAAAATCATAAAATGCTGCTTTCTACACCAGCCTACACAAACCCTGAGCAGCAGAACTGGCACAGCATTGTGCACTCTTCTGTCCCACTGCCCTAAATCTTCCATGGCCCAGTTACATCCACTTAGCTCCATTAACACCTCCCAGCTACTGGCATGTCTCAGCTTACGTGGGTGGTATTAAGGTCATGAAGTCAAAGAGATAGCTTGGTTTTCCGCCTGCTACCTGTTGAGTCGTATTCATGAAGCCTTTAAGAATTCATACTTTTGAGATCTCTGTCTCCTTTCTGAATGTGATTGGAATTAGCAAAGTGCCAGTGAGGGGGGCAGATGTACCAAATGATTACGTGGACCTTTAATTTTTTTTCTCAGAAACTAGAAGAAATGATAGCCAAACAAAAGTTCACTGAGCTTCATCAGTAGCTATCAAACCTTTATTCTGGGAACAAATGTATTAAGTTTCAATTGATTTATTTTTTTTTAGAAAGCCAGAAACATAGGAGAACTTGCAAGTATCTCTCAGCTATATTAAGTGAACAGTAACATAATCTTTGATAATAAGTAGGCATTTAAAATGCTAAATTTTGTTTCTTTTCAGGAACATCTAGCATGATTACAGAGCAATATGCAGATGAGTAGGAACACCAAAGCAGAAAAAATGAGTAATGGTGAGCACACCAACACGAACAGTACATGTTACAGAGCAGCTTGAAGAATTGACACTGTATTGTCACATTTTTGCACAACTTTAAAAAAGATTTTGTACGAAAATCAAGGACAGCAAAAAAATAAAATTATTTCAGAACTAGAGGATAAAGCCACTTTTAAGAATAATAAGGCCTTGCTTAATGTGAAAAAGAAGCCTGGAATTCCTTTCGAATTAGAACTTTGAAGTGAATTCGTGCCTTTGTCAAAAGCAATGGCGTTGGATGCACTCCAGTATACCGCTGGCTTCTGGAGGAGGAGGAGGAGGCGAGAGCGGGCGGTGCGGGCTGAGCGGGCTCAGCTCTTGGAGCGACGGGGGCGGCACTCGGGCGCTGGGGGCGGGACCTGTCTCGGCCCCCGCCCCTGGGCGTGGCCGAGGTGAGCGGGGCCAATGGGCGGCCGCGACCTGGCGGGCGCGGGGGCGGGGCAGGCGCGCGCAGTGCAGCGGTGTCCCCGGGGCGGGGGGCGGGCTGAGCGTCCTGCGGCCGGTCCCGCACCTCCCGCACCTCCCGCACCTCCCGCACCTCCCGCACCTCCCGCTCTCCCGCTCCCGGCCATGGAGCACTCGCAGGTTGCCATCATCGGCAGGTAACGCCTCTCCTCTCCCGCAGCTGGGGGGAAGCGCCCGGCAGCGCTCGGCGCCTCTGGGGACGGATGCCCGCGGCGTGCGAAGGGGCTCGGGCGCCGTCCCGACACGGCCCGTCCTGCGGGGTGGTGGGTTTGGGGACTCAGTGGCGGGTACGGCCCTGCCTCAGATGTCACCGCTGCTGCAGGCGTCGGATGTGTCGGCGAGGTGCTGGGTCGGGGCAGTCGGTGGGTTTTGGCCAGCTGCGGGGTCGTGCTGCTCCTGCATCTAGGGAACCGGGCGGGGACGCACCTGTTGGGCTCCTTAGAGTGCCTTTGCATAACGGCCTAACAGCCCTGTGCTACCGTAAAAAAGCCGGCAAAAAACATCCACAGCATCTCTACCGAAGTAAGTCGTCCTTGAGATGTGAAAGACTGGTGACCTTTTTCATTGAAATGCTTTATGTACATAAGTACAGAGTGGAGAAATCCAAGCACAGTTTTAACGTCCTGTTTGCCAACTGTGTCAAGAAACTTGTAAGTTCCTGTGAGATGCTCCTGAAGTAATACTTAATTGCCACAAGATACAGCAATGTTTCTGGCTTATGTGGGAATGCATTGTTTCATACTCTCATTGTGAGCTGAACCTGAAGTTCTTTACTTGAACGATGATCTGGAGGGGAGAGAAAACACGTACCAGACAGTAGCAGTCTGCTGTACCTTGGTGTGGAAGTGTGGGCTGCAGCAAACTTCATTAGCAAGACCACTTGAAACCTCAAGACATGAGTCTCTGTGTTGCTGTGTGACACTGACAAAAGTAGCTCTTACTGTTGGCAGTTGGTAAACTTTTATTCCCCATGAGTGCGTGTTAAGGGTTGGGAAAGCTGGGCTCTTGCTCACTGTGGCTGCTGTGGCATTGTTGCACTGAAGGCAGAAAACGTGTTTCTTGTAGCACCCACAGAAGTTGTGTGAGCAGATCTGGCCCTTAAGACTTAATCTATCACTGGACTCAAAATGACAGTACTTAAAGTCTCAAAAAGCACTGTCTTGGGGTCAAATATGGTAACGTCAGGTTGTAACGATGCTGTTGTGTACCATGATGTAAGAGTGCAGGACTGATACCTACCATCAACTTATTTTGTGTTCTCTGTAGTTCAAAAGAAAAAAAACCCCACAATCGTAAAAACCTTTTTTTTCTGTTGTTTGTCGAACACTGTTTTAAGGAAACTTAATTTGAGAGTGCACTCTAGAGAGATGATGCAAGTTTATAAAGATAGTGACAGCTCGGATTTACTTGTTTAAGGTTTAAGTGATTCAAGTTTTATAAATATTTGTTCGCCAGGAGACTACAGTATCTTACAAACCTTGACTATACCTTACCTGTTCCATAAGTCTGTTCTGTAACTTGCCTGAGAACTGAAGAAGTGTAGACTTACTACAATGAAAGTTCTGTGTTTTTACTTTTAAATGGTAGATTTTTAGTGAGACCTTACTGTCTGCTTAACAAGACTAAATGCAAAGCTTGACTTCTTTTTTTTGGTCCCAATTATTTCCACTTATTCTTACTATTTCCTGAAGCTTCCTGTTTTTATCCTTTTTTAAAATATATACTTAAACCAAAGGCTGAACACGTTCCTGTTTTCTCTTCCTTCTTTTCTCATCTGTCCTGCTGCTTTATCTCTGACTTTTGTTCCCTTTTTAATCTTTTATTGATGCCCTAGTGGCCTTACATTTTCCAGTTACCAGAGATCACTTAAGTTGAATGCTGATAAGGTGATCTTGAAAATGACAGGAAATGCAAGTAATTATCAAAAGCCCCACTGTAACAGTCATGGGTATGGAGTTCTGATCTTGTGTCTATTATGGATTTTTTTTTAAAATTTTTATTTTTTTTTATGATCTCAGGTTACTTAAGCTTATGACACTGTGACTTGGGGCTTCCATTTGAAAAGGCTGATGCCTGCTATACATCTAACTAAGTTAAAACCTGCATTGCTTCAAGAGACACAATAAAATTGTCAGTTACTACAAGTTTTCTCTATGTAGTGCTCAGTAATATGTTTTCACCAAAAGATGTAGGCAGACTGTTCCTGTGTGTATCCAGCATGTTAAGTGCTTCATCTAAAAGTAAAGATAGTGCTAGAGGTGGCTAGAGGGAAAAGTAGTATCAAACCCATGGTTAGGGGAGGTTTTTTTACCTTTTCATATGCTTAGGGGTACTTTCTGAATTGCTGAGGGCCTGTGACTTTAGTAACTGTTAGAGACATTTGTTTTTTATCAATATCAACTTAACTTTTAATCAAATATTGAAGAGTCCAAACTCTTTTTTCCTTTTTGCAGTGCTTGCAAGACATTCTTCCCCCAAATAAGTGCTGGTGTATGAATTGGCTAATATTTATTGTTTTTCTTTTCAGCGGACTCATTGGTCGCAGCTGGGCCATGGTGTTTGCTGCTGGAGGCTTCAAAGTGAAACTTTATGATATTGCACAACAGCAGCTAACAAGTGCACTGGAAAATATTCGGTAGGTCACCTGACTTGAAATGACCGGGGTTGTAGTGAAACTGTGGAATTACTGTAATTATGAACGAATAGCCATATCTTATTACGGGAACATAGATTTTACGCTTTGAAGAAGGCTTTAATTTAGAAGTACAGGTCCTTTTAAGATCAGAAGGACTGTGTTCCCAAGTGTCACTGACACCTGTGAAGAGAAATTTAATTCTTAACTGATTCAAGGGCTTAAGTTTAAGTTAATTTTTGTTTAATTATGCTTACCACCATTAGGTTATCTATAGGCTAAGTTTAAAATATACAAACATAAGAGTTTTTGCATAGAAAGGCAACAGAAGCGCTTTCAGAGTTCAGTGGGTTAAAATGGATTGCTGAGGAGCTCTGCTACAGTTATTAGTATTTTTTAACCAGAGTTTTTTAAACTCTAAAAGTAATATTTTTGAGTCTTAGAAGAACAGGTTGCCGCTTTCACCAAAGATACAGCTACTAATCAGTTGTACTTGAAGCTGAGAAGCATCTTTAGAGGGAGAACAAATTTGAGGGTGTGAACATGAGGTCACTCACGCTGGTTCAGGCTAACAGTCCTCCAGCCCTCTTCTCTCGCCATATGGCACTGTGGCTAAAGCAACCATGCTTCTCATATTACAAGAGCTACAAGTTCAAGTCTTGCCTGTCTGCACCCTGCCCCCAACCTTCAGTGCCTCAGTTGTAACTCTTTAGTTAATGTATTTAGTAACTCTTAACTAGATTTCATCTAAGCATTTCTCTAACTGTCCCTTGAACCCATGTAAATCCTTCCATGGCCTCCTTGCCCAGGGACTTTGTGTTCTGCAGGTTTACTGCTTGCTGCATGAAGAGCTACTCCCTTTTGTTTGTTTTGAACCTGACACCTCAGTTGCTTTGGTTGACCCCTAGTTCTTATGTTAGAAGGGACAGTATCTGGTTGGTTGTATGCACCCTCTTCTTGCTGGTCCTGGAAATACAACTTTTATATGCATGTGAGAGAGGGAGAGAGTGCATTTATAGAGTTGTGCTGTGCACAACTTACGTTGGTTTATCGGCATTTAATGCTAACGTTCAGATTGCTTCACCATCAGCATCAACCTAAATGCATCAGCTCTCCCTTCTGATGCACTGGAGTGACGTGTCAGCTGGTATGGGGTGTAAGGTGCACCTAAAAAAGGATTATGCTGTGTTGCATCCTCATTTCTTTCTGTAACAAGGCTTAAAGCTAACAAAAATGACTTCAGAAGCCACTTGTAGGTCAGTTCAGTTGTTGGAGTTCAGAAGTGAAGCAGTATGTGATATCTAGTGAGATTTGCTATAAAAGGCTTGATAACAAAAGAAGAGGAAAATCTCTCTCTTAGTTTTTTTTTCTTTCCAGGTACGTGTTAGTCAGACCAAACATCTCTGTTGCATCCCTAGATGACAGACACTTTTGGTTCTTTTCACACCTGCTAGCATAGTGATAGCCATGATAAGATTCTGGATTATTGTGGAGGTCGCAGTTTTACTAACTGTGTTACTAAACTGTGTTACTCAAGTATGTTATTAAACTATTTTACTAAACTATGTTTACAAAACTTTTTGTTACTAAGGACAGCATTTACCCCTAATTTTTTCTTTTTCTAATAACAAAATCATGCCTCTGTGGAGGCATCTGCCCCTTCATCCAAGTCATTGATAAGTTCAAGGCAAGTTCAGCTGAGTTCAAGGCAGGTTTTGCCTTTTACGTAAGGTGTTCTTAACTCAATTTATAATTAACTTGTGTATCTTGGCTGTTGTAACATTCTAGTTTAAAAACCTGGTCTCAGGACAGCATAGTTTTTGTGATAAGAATACAAGCTATGCAGTTTTTTCAACCACTATTTTAATGATTGCATCTCTCAAAATGTGGTCAAACTTGAACTTCTTTGCACTGATTTCATAGCACACAACCTGCTGTAAATCACACTGGGTTACTGATGTGCTACTTCTGTGAGAGCTGGAGCTTCAGTAGGTAATGAGGGCTCGTAGAGAACAGCAGCTCCTGACTGAGCCAGCTGGTGACTGTTTCTCTGGACTTGCTGTGATTTGCTCTCCTTTTTGCCTCCAAATAGCTAATACTTTTAGAGAAGTTTCTAGGCTTAGAGACTTTTGTGGTTTATTTTGTTTTAGATTGGAATGTATTCAGCAGGAAGGTTTTCCAGCATAAACTTGTCAGTTCTGATACCAGGATGCCAAAAGGGTTAGATGCCCTAACCAGTAAACGTACTTAGGTCACTAGATTTGGAGACAGCATTGGGGTTGATCTTCAGAGAGCAAGAAGTGACTTGTAATGAGTTGCAAACTCTACTCAAACTCTCCAGTATTCACGACAGTGTGTTTACCATGGAAAAACATAGTGACCATAATTGCTTTTCCTGTTACCAAGTCTTTGCTCTCATTGGAGCATCCAGTTTGCAAAGTGCCAGTGTAGACGTTCTGAGAGTGCTGTGGCTGGAAAACAGTTTATGTGTGTGATAGCTTCAGGTGATCTCAGAACTTTGATTGGTTTTGTGCATTGGCACACTCGTATGCTGTGTCCCAGCTCTTCTCTAGTCCTTTGTTTTGTGCCTCTTCAAAGCTGTGTCAAAGGCTCATGGGCATCTGTTCCTCTTTAATATTACTGCTGTTGCTATAGGTGAAGTGCATTTGACAGCTCTGGATCTCTGTTGTCTGGACATATACATACTTTAGTGATTCAGCCTGTACTGCTGTTTCAAGAAGACTTCCTGTGTGATGAGTTTTCCACGGTGATGTGTTGTGCTTTTACCTTTGGGGAAAGTGGGAAGAGGAAAGTGTTTGCTAATGCTTTCAGACGGCCAATTGCAGCTGAGTCTTGGCAGCTTCCTATCTGACCATTTTATCTGTGAACAGTGACCTAGTCCCTGTGTCAGAGGCTCTCAGTTGCCTGCTTGTTCTGTTGTGTCTCAGATGAGATATATATGGGACCAGCGATGTTTTGGTTTGTTTGTTTTGGGTATCAGACAGCACTAGATTGTAGTGCTAAGACTGGCTAATGGTTCTAGTCTTCAGCCAACAGTGTCTGGTTGAATTTGTAAAGAATAGTATTGGTGTTTTCTTCTCTTTCTTTCCTTCTTGCTGGTCTGGGCAATATGTTTGTGATTAGGTGGTCTTTAATCTTATAAGTACTTGCTTGTTGCAACAGTGTGTCCTGAATACTATGACTGCCCAATAGTAGCTGTGGGTAAAGGTGAGGCAAGTGAGATGTGAACAAGATGAGTTAAGTGTTAGCATTGCTTGCAGGGTCCTTCTGTAAAGACTCTTAGAGTAGGAGTTGTAACCAAGAGCATTCCAGGCATTTTATGTGATCTGCAGTGTTCCTATAGATTGGATACCTTAACCTGAAGCAAATTCTGGCCCAGTTCCACGAGTACTGTTGACATGGGGAGGCAGGTACAATAGTAAAACTCTGGAGGTAAATAAAGGTGTGGGCTCTAAGAGGAAGTAGTATTTTCTCATGGACATGAATTCTTCATTCTTCAAAGACCTTACAGGTAATGAGTGAAACTCTCCAAGCTGTGTGCACGATACAGCTGCAGAGTGAAGTCTTGTGCTGTGCGCTAAGGACGTGGCTACAATGACCTCAGTCTCTGGTCATCCTAGGGACGAGCCCGTAAAACTCTAGGCTGCCTTGAATAAAAAGCCATCCACTAGAGGTCAGTGGTGCACTGTTGTATGTACAAACTGGTCTGGTTTCTGCCTTAATGTATAAGTGTCAAGGAACACTCTCTTACTTTTCCCACACTTTTGTGGCAATCTAATAGCATAGGGCAACACAAAGATGATTTAGCATTTGGAAGACTTTAAATTCATTTGTGGAACAAACCAACCAAAATGTCAATAAGTATATTGTTAAAGGATGCCAAAGAAGAGCGTTTCCTGGGAAGGAAAGCCAAAATTAAAGTAAAGCACATATTCCCTACAACTATACTGATTTAAATAAATAGCTAATATGAAGATTAGTGATATTAACAGGAAGATTTTTGTTGAGGAATAAACAAAAATCCAACCTTAAGTTGCAAAGGATAAAGATGGTAGTTTTGCAGATTAATTAAGAAATGTTATCAGTGCACAGTGTAGTGTGTAATGGCTTATGAAAGAGAAGGAGAAATGACAGGATGATTACCACTGGCAGAGAAGGAAAGATACAGAACAGGAGACAGGTGCTACAAACTTCTGTGAGAGCTTGAGGAAGAAAAATAAAAGCTTGATCTCTTAGTCTATGACTTTAGCTTTTTTGAGTGCCTCACTTAGCAACCATGTACTGTTATTGTGGAGAACCAGAGTGGATGAGATAAATGTTGTATTGCATAGAAGCTGAATAAGAACTTGGCCCCCTTCTTCAAAGAAGGAAATAATTCCATTGTGGTATCTTCAAACTGAAATTTGTTTGGTTGGATTTTTTGGGGGTTTTGTTGTGGGTTTTTTTCTAAGCAATATATATAGCCTGTGAACAAGAGTATGCTGGATTTGGGCAAGAGCACCTGGAAAATGAACTTCAGACAAATCAATAGTTAAGACTTTTTGAATGATTGTCTCCTTATCTTGCCTCACAATGTGTGAGGTAGCCAGGAGTTTGGATATTCTAGCTTAGGTGCATCCATTTTTTTACAAATGAATCACTGGCACCTTTAGTGTTCTAGAAACCTTAAGTGTTGGGTGAAGTTTATGCCTAGCATGCTGTGGTATATATACCCTGTGAGCTTGGGAAATGGAGCTGAAGATTCCTGCTTCCTAATTCTTACCATGCAAATTGCTTAAGAGGTAGAAGTATGTGCTTTTCAGCCATTCATTTGCTGTGTCAGTAAGAAACTAAATGGGGAATTCTTCCAGACACTTGAAGAATTTCCTGCTGATTTCTGTGGCTTTGCCTAGGGAGAGGTGTGTGCTTGAGCACATTTTATTGATATCCTTTTTCTACCTTGTAGTGCTCTTAAACAAAACTTACGAAAAGGAATTTCTGACAACTTTAGCTTTGGGTAGGAAAGGTCTAGGTTTTTGAGTCTAGACCTGTGTTTGAGAAAAGAGGCAGAAAGATATTTGTGGAACTCTTCATCAGTTTTGGACTGCATAAATTGGTAAAAATAATGTAAGTGCTAAGTCTAAGAGATTTCAGGGAAGCAAACAGGACAGACCTTAGCAGTGTCTAAAAAGCATATGACTCTTGGCTTGGTTTTCCAGTTAAGAATTAATTGAACATTTTCAAAGCTCTTGTCCAATATAAACGAAATGCAATGTCTAATGGTTTACCAAGGTGTACTCTGCCTAAAAGAATAAAGAATCATTGTCCATGATCATCCACAACAAAAAGAAAGAGGAAGTATTAGGACTTGCAGTATGGAAATGATTAGTTAGAGCTAATTGCTGAAGAGATTAATTGAAGAGGAGAAAGTTAATGCTGGTACTAGTTAGCACTGCATGTGTGCATGCATGTGGATATTTGGTGGTGGTAGTGGTTTTGTTTTTTCCAGTCTGGAATATAGGTGTATATTCTGGTTTGTAAGGTGCACTTCAACAGAACTTCAAACAGAGCCTCTGTTGACATCTTACCTGCTCCCAAGTTATTTGAAATACTTTGATTTTAATGTACAAAGTCCATAGTGATCTGAATGTGTGTGATTTTTAGTGGGGCTGCTCCCAGGATAACATATTGCTGCAAAGCTATTTTGTTTGCTGGGAAACAAATGTTCTCTTTTCTGATACTTGGTGTAGGAGAAGGGATATCAGAATAACTTGCAGAGCTGTGGGTGTTTATAACCTCTTAATAAAGCCATGAAAAACTAGTATAGCCTGTATTTGCTCTATTTTCTTGGATATAGCACAACAGCATGGATGCTGAAGTAAAATTCTGATTCTTTGGAATTTAATGGTAGATATAGTGAGCCAATTCAAGCTAAAGACCTGAGGGCTCAGTGAATCTTGGCTGAGGTGTGCCTTGCTTCTGTATAGTTGAACAGGAACTGGATTGTCTTTAAATAAATCCCAGCAAACTTTCATCTTTGACTTCAGAATACTATGGTCTAAATTCTCATTCTGACCTATACTTGCTTGGGATGGGAAAAAGTACTTCCAATGTAAGACAAGATGGATTGCCTACTTGGATGTCTAAAAAACATCAGACAAATGCACCTGAAACAATTGTTCCTTCTCTAAAAGAGAGCCAAAGATGGTTATTTCAGGTGTGCATGTTGACAGAGTAGGCGAGATGAATCGCACCCATTTTGTTTAGGACAGTCTGGAAGAGGAAGCTTAATATTTTTATTTGATCTATGTCAACAATACTTGTTGAGAGGAAAGAGTTCTAAATAAAAGGATGGTTTGACAAAGTGTGAGTGCATTTTCACACATTGCTCAGCAGATGGTCTGAAAGGTATAGAGAGAAAAAGCAACAGTGTGATCTAAGTCCTCTCCCTTCTCAGTTCACTTAAATGCAACTTGAAAAGTGTAGACAACACCTCCCACAGCTTCATTAAGCAGCTGAGATCTGGGATCCTGTTGCACCCTGTCTGTGTGTTTAGGGTTGCTGGTGGCTGCAGTGGTGTCATTGGCAGGTGGTGAGGAAGGTCTGCCCCAGGGTGTAAGAGCTGGAATGGAGAAGTGGCCTGGGGCTGATGTTATGCTGACCCTGGGACTGGGTGCCTGTCCTGCTTTGTAAGAACAGTGTCTGTCTGACTGCTGTAGATCGTGATAAACGTGTATCTCCCCTGAGGTCTCTAGATACAAAAGTAAATTCAGTGTTATTGTCTGGATGCTTGGAGGGGACTGGGCAGGTGTATTGAGATCTGAGGTGTGACTGGGAATGGAGATTGCCTGGGCCGATATAAATAAGTTCTGCCCACTTAATGTGTACTGTCCTGTAAAACCCCTCATGAAGACTGTCACATGTGCTTCATTGCCACTGTCACTTACGAAACACGTGATGAATCACTGGTTATTTCTATATTCCGTTATGATTTGTGTAGTACAAAAATACACTTTTTCTGTACAGTTTTTTTTAATCACTACAGCTTTTCTACCCTCCGAGTGGCAAGGGCAATTTATTTATCATGTAAAAAGGCATCCAAAAAGAAGCCAATGCTTCAAAACTAGGTTGGCAGGGAGAATAAAGGGATTTTTTTCCCTGCCACTATTCATGAGTTCAATTTCCTCCTGTATTCAGGATGAGCAGTTTTTGCTGAATAATAACCAAAGGCTCAGAGGAATTCTGACTTGAGGTAACTGAACAGATTTAAGCATGATAATGGCTACACCAAATACCTTTAGGTTGATTGCAATCAGACATTTTAATCCCACTTAATTTCTGTGGACATTGTTCCTCTAAGTGACTTATAATGGTTTTGAAAAATAGCTTGCTTGCTCTGGATGTTTGAGGTCTTCAGGCTGTAGAGACTTTTACTGAGAAGGTAAAAGCAGTGTGTGTAAAAGCAAAGGTAAAAACCCTAGCAGTGATGTGTACTCAAATATTCATTTCAAGCTTTGGCCACTCAATTTAAGAAGTACTTGAATTTTTTGACATTTGCTCTGTTAGTTACATATATAAAAACAAACAAACAAACATGTAGTGATACAGGTTTTTTAGGAAGGACTCCTGGCTGTATGTAATGTATTTATTTATTTATGTACAATTAAAGAGCTGTTCCTACAAAGAGGCAATCCTGCATCTAGGAGTAGAGCTGTCTCTACTTGAAGAGAAGGAAAAAAATGGGGGAGCAAAGAGAAGCCACTGAAATTAACCTTTATATTTTTGAGTGTGAATATATGCAGTGGCATGGCAAATAGCATAGTATTACTGGTTTGTTAAGAAACTTTTTTAAAAATTAGTGGTGGCTTAACAATTATAAAGTATTGAAATGTGTCTGTGTTGTTTCTGTCAGCCAACAAATGAAAGAGATGGAGAAGTCGGGGTTCCTGAAAGGATCTTCTAATGCAGAACAGCAGTTTGCTCTCATTAGCATTTGTACAGACCTGAAGGCAGCAGTAGAGGGTGCTACTTTCATTCAGGTAAGCAAAGATTTGCCAACTCCAAGCAAACGGTTCAGAAAGATGATCTAGAAGATGTACTGTGTTCTTTCTAGCCTGGTATCCTGACACGGGAGATCATACCTCTTTGCAGGATTTTCCTACTTGAGACTCCTTGCAAGTTTCTTTGAGTTATGTTGGGAGAGGCTGGCAACTAAGCTGAGAGGGAATTGCTGACCTCCATGTATAACAGACACAGTACCTGTTAGAAAGATGAATGTAACATGCAGGTGAGCAGGAGATTCTTGGGGGAGAAATTATCTCTTAGGGAACATCACACATTCTAGAGCTGAAACTAAAACGTGTTTCTCCCTGTCCTGGTATCTATGAAGGAAGGGAATATGACTATGTCTGTGGTTACTTCTATTCTGACTGTGAAGGGAGTGCTGTAGCTGAACACAGCTATCTGAGAGTATTAGAGTATTAAAAACAGGGTAGATATATAGGTTTGGAATGAATGTGTGCTGCTAAGTAAAATTGGAATGGGAAACAAGCTGAAGTACTAGACCTGATAGTTTATGGCTACTGACCTTTTAATATGCCACTGGATTTGGCACAGTTTTGGGGATAGGTGAATCTGAGACCATTTCTGGGATAAGGTATGAATGAGTTTTTGTTAGGATTTGTTAGGATTTTGTTAGGATCTTCTACCCTGCGTGGTCCCGCAGTATAGTTCCAGTGTTGTACCATTACTTCAGCTAATGGTTACACTCTTTCAGTAAATCTCACACTCTGTTTAGCTCCAACACAACCCTAATATGAAACCAAACTGAAAGGGGATAGACTCCTAGACCTTCTCTTCCTCACAATTTGATGAGGTGGAGGGGGAGAGAATGGGAGACAGGGCAAAGCTTCACACAGAAGTCAAGGTGTGAATGTACTCTAGATTTTTATGGTAGTATACTGTTTTGTGTTCACTTCCTTTTCTCTATATCATGAAACTATATACTGTAACCCCAGTATCTTACTCGTTCATCACTAATGAACTCAGAACTTGTCAGTTCATATTGTTGTATTCACGTATGTAGGGCCTATTTCTACTGAGTTTAATCTGCAAATTTATTGTCTCAGTCCTGTAAAGTCCTTCTGCAAATGTTTGTGGTTGTTGTAATGATAGCAAACCTACATTTTGTGAGCTAACTTTCAAGTCATTTGTGAATGGATGTAACAATGGGCACATATATCTGTGAAACAGCATACCCAGCATATTCCAGTAAGAACTGACCATTCTTCCTACCTTCTACTTACTGTCTCTTTACAAATTACTATCCATTAAAAAGTCTTTTGTCTCACGTGTGACCAGTTAACTTCATTAAAAGCCT
Organism: Myiozetetes cayanensis; assembly: GCF_022539395.1. Classification (NCBI taxonomy): domain Eukaryota; kingdom Metazoa; phylum Chordata; class Aves; order Passeriformes; family Tyrannidae; genus Myiozetetes; species Myiozetetes cayanensis. The sequence continues at coordinate 43,499,308 of NW_026087742.1, read as the reverse complement.
GTAGTATTTTTTGTTACAATACTTCTGAGCATTCACATGAATGACATCAGCAACACGATACCTCTACTTGTTGCTTCCTTCAGAGAATTCTACTTGGTCTGTGAGTTGGGACTTCCTTCCATGATGTTCCTTTTTTCTTCCCTAGTATTTCTTCTCGTTGATTCTTCTTCTAATTTATGTTATACTCATGTGGTTCTACCTTCTTCTCTTAACTTGCTTGATAAAGACATAAGGCTTACAGGCCTGCTGGTGAGATCTTTCCTGAAGTTCCCTTAGAAGTTGCATCATGATTGCCACTCTTCTCTTTGGTACCAAAATAGTGTACATTCAGTTTTGTTTCAAGTGAGTGGTTATATATCATTGTTACTGTGTTGGGGATTTCAACCATATCAAGACATATCCCAGAACCTTACTTCTGGTTCCACCCTCCTCTATATCTTCAAATTCTTTCCTTTTCAAAGAGACCCTGGGAGTCTGCAAGAGTTAAGGCTTCAGTTTTCTACAAGGATTAGAAGGTGAAACAGAACAGTTGCAAAGTAATCACTGTTCTGTGTGTATTTTCCAGATGATCCTTCTGTGCTCTCATCTTTTGGTCCTGTGCATTCCTCTCTCTGCATTTTGAAGAAAGAAGAGAAAACACTTTTTTCAATTATTCTATCAGTAAATTGTGAGGGGGTGCGTTATTTTCACAAATTAACAATCCTACATGGCCATGTCCATTTGAGTACCATATCAACTTTGGGAAGGCTACCTTTCTGGTTTCCAGTAATCTTGTCGTTCTTCTTGTTTTCTTTTGCTCTTTCAAGCATTACTACCTGATCTATCTGTGTGGCGTCTCTACTTTCTCTATATGCTACCTGTAAGGATCCGATCCTTCTTAATGCCAATTTTGCATCTCTTTAGCATCCTCACTTCTTTTTACCATCTTCTTTTGAAGCTGAACACAGCTGTGGTGGAGTTCTTGGCTCTTGTTGCTCCAACAGAAATGTGTAGTCCAATACCATTGATCCTGTTAGGGAGGGTCTTTGGCTGTAAGATTTTTGAACATAGCACTTCAGATTAAATCGAGGGCAGCATCCTTTTGCACCGCCATCAGTTGATCTATGAAATGGGCATCGAGCAAATGTTGCAAAATCAAAGTAATTTTGAGTTGGAAAGAATCAGTGGAAGTCATCTGGCCCAACCCACTCACATCATCTTGCTCAGGATTTGTGCAGTTGAGTTTTGGATAAACACATCTGGTCTCTTTGGGTAACTTGCTACAATGTTAATTACCCTCATTGTGCAACTTCTTTCCCAATATCGAATTGGAATTTTTATTTTTGCAAGTTCAGTCTCTTGCCTCTTGTCCTCCACACAGACCTCAGAGAGTGTGTTCCGTTCAGATAGTTGAAGACAGCAGTGTTGTGTTGATAGTCTCCGAACAGCAACATTGTACCTTGAGCTTTTTGGTACTATTTCATGTTCCCTTAGCCCTCTTGATGTCTCTTAACATGTAGTTGCTATGTATATAAATAAAAATAAACTAAATTGCTGCAGCATGGCCATTGATAACAAATTGTACATGTGAAACATGGTTGGCACTATTTAAGTCAGCGCATGAAACCATAGCATTAAATTTTAGTTTGATTCAAAGTGTTAACTAATACACAATGGAAGTGGGCAAGCAACTTATTTGAACTAGTCTTTAATTTTCTCTTTAAAGGAGGATGATGGAATATAATGAAAGAATCTTGATTCTAGACTCACAGCCTTATTTCAACCACAAACAGGCTACTTTCTGGCTGAACCATATTAAACTTCAGACACATTGCCTAGAGCAGCTGAACCTGGAAAGACAAAACGTATTAATTGTAACTTATGAAGGCAAGTGTACTGACTTTGGTTACTTAAAAAATAAAATATTGGTTGCATTAATGTTAGTTGAATATAGAAGACTCAATTTTCTTGCTTAATGGTATAACTTACTGATTAACTTGTTAGAAAACTCCCATGAGAACTGTATTTCTTTACCCTGGATTTCAGGTGGTTAAATCTTAACTTCTTTTCAAATTTTGGCCTTTGTAGAATAAGTCTACTTCAAGCTTTAAAAATTTTCTTGAATGTTTGCACTCCATGAGTAAATTCTTCAGATAGTTACCTTCTGTGTAATTTTCATGGGACATAGCACAGATGGGATGATGAAGTAAAAAGTGGAACTTCTTAAATTGTATTAGTGAACAAATAAAAGTGAAAAAGGTGAAAGAAATCATTTGAAGGACTGAGTAAGAAGAAAATTTGTAACTGTAATGTTATGAACCTTTAAAAACAAAGTATGCCTTAATGCATATTTTTATATATTCCCTCTCCTGACATTCTCATGAAGTAACTTGTCTTGATTAGTGTGCTTTGCATCAACTTCAGAAGGAAGTTAGTCCATGTTTTGCAAGCTCTTGTATCACTAGAAGCTTTAATTCTGAAATAAGGTTTTCATCAGCTGAAAACTCCATGAGACAAATTAATGGATATGTTTATACTAAAATGTCCCTGGCATGGGACTATCATGGGTGAGGTAAATGTTTCTTAATATCACTCTCTTAGCTTTCCTGCATAAATATGTGATGACTTTTGTCTTTTGTTCTTGTGTGACTATTAGGTACTGAACGTCTTACTATGTCTTTCTATATTAAAACCACCTTTAAGTGCATGTGTGTCTATTTTCTAAATAATATAAACTGAACAGAAGTCAGTGTATGGTCTCTTACCATACAGCTAGTAAAACAAAACCAGTTAAATGGAACAATTTACTAACTGAATAATAAAGTTTACTGGCTCTCAGAGGAAGATAAGGTGACTAACTATTGGTGAGATCTTACTCTCGACATCTGAGCTGCTGTGTATTCTGGTGAGTTGTGAGGGCTGGCCAGGCTAATTGCAGATGGACAGAGGAGGTGGCTGAGATGTGCGCTCTAAACCCCTCAGTTGTGCTGTGGCGTGGGACAGAGCAGACTGAGCAAGGGAATTAAATTAAGCTTTTAACTTATACCTTGTGTTCTTGAGGTATTTATCCTTTTCACTTTTAAAAGAACTCTGTTCTAAAAGCCTTTGAACAGTATCTTTATCTCCTACCCCCCCTCCTTTAAAAGAAGTGGGGTTATGGGATGGTGAGGGGGATTGTATCCCACCCCATTACATCTGCAGGCTCTCTTGAGCTGGTGATAATACTAACAGATCTTCAGTCTGGCGTCTTTTAGATATTGCTGGCTTGTTCATCTCTCCCAGTTAGACATATTTAGAAAAACGGTGTTAACAGCTTTCAAAAAGTCTGGTGGTGCCTCAGAATGCAAAACCAGCTTTGACTTTGGAGCTCTGGCAGTAGACGTCTCATGCCTCTGGTTATAAAAATTAGTTTTTCACTGTCTGGTACCAGTTTCTATCCCTAGCTTTTGTTTTGCTTTCCTGATGGCTTTCAAGAACCCCTTTACTTCTGAGAATGAGGAAATATCTGCAGACGTTGGTTGAAGCTGTCTTCAACTGCCCTGAGCTCGTAGGCTAGAAGACCATACCAGTTTGGAAGCTGTGTTAATGTTTCTACCTCTGTAGAAACAAAACTGCTCGAAGGCAGAGTGTGCAAGCATTGCAGTAATATGGCTTCTTCTGGATTGAGCCCTGGACAGACAAACATGGGTCTATTTACTTTCAGCTGGGTAAATATAACCTTAGGCCTGGCTTTACCCTACTTATCTTAAACACTGGCTTGAGGCACCAGAAGTTGTGTTTTGGCTTCTGAGGGAACAGGTTTTAAGCATGTGACCTGACTTGCCATCTCTGTAGATGTTTTGAGAAAACTCTTCTCCATTTTAGGGTTTGAAATGATCTGATCTCAAGGACTTGCTGTAAAACATTTTATCAAGTCAGTGTTTGAGTTGAGCTGAAGGATGATGTTTAGCTAAAGAGCTTGCTAGTGTCACTGCAGTGGTGCTGCTGCTGAATAGACTTACGTCCTTCCAAACTTTATACCATTCATTTTCCATCTATTCCCTGCATGTAACAGCTGGTGTTGTCTGCCATTACAGTCTTGAATATGGTTTTGGTCCCTATTTCAGAAGGTTGTCATTGCCAAAACTGTCATCCTGCCTAACAATTAATCTTGCTCTTCAGGTTCTCTTCCAGTGCTCCCTGGTCTCTTTTCTGGGGCTGTATTGTGTTTCCACTGCCTTTCCTAGATCACTTTCCCTGTTTTTCAGGGTGGATGGGATCAGGGTAGAAGAAAACAGAGAAGACCTGGTTCTGTGAGATGTGGGGAAGAGATGTCAGTCAGGAAAGAGCAGTAAGATCTCAAGGAGCAAAAAGAATCTTTGAGGGAGCAAAAAGAATCTTCATCTGTAGCAACTTGATGATCTTGTCTGTCTTTCGAAAGTTTTATAGGACGTGCGAACATCATGGAAAAAGATGGATCTCTTCATGCCATGATACTAACATGAGGTGAAGCAAAATGTCTTCATTTGTTGTAGTTGTTTTAAACAAAAAGCCATCCACTTCCCTCCCACCCAGCCCTCCCAAATCTATGAGTTTGACTTTAGAAAATGTAGTTCTGAAAACTAGTACTTCCTCAAATCCTGTTTTGTGTTTTCTGGTAAGCGTTGAACAGACACTTGTAATTCAGTCTTTTATTCTGAACAGTATAAAATTGCAGTAACTTGATATTTTTATTGCTCATGTTCTTTAACAGAGTATGTTTCTGAACTACAGGAAAGTACAAAATGTTTCCATCCAGACGCTGGATTTTACCTCACCTAAATGTTGTTTACTTGTACAGTATCATGTGGTAGGCAGTCTTTCATGTCACTCAAGAGGTAGTGATTTGAGAAGCATCAGATTTCACACTGGTATGAGCTCATATATTCAAGACAAGTAAGAAGTTATCACTTCAGATCTAAAGTGATTTATAGCCCTAATTTTTTTTTTTAATTAGATTAGCTTGAAATTGCTGGTGCTTTAACTAATGCCTTTACAACTGCTCCATAATAAGCTTACCGATCTACTGTCCTTTTAGTTGCTGGGTTTGAATTCTGTTAAAGCTTTCCTGAATATGAACTTAACTCTGTTCTAAAAGCCATACAGTTGTAGATTTGCTGTAAGACATTTTTATAACTATATTTTGAATGGAAATTTAAACAAGTTTAAATGCTATAAATAAGAGTTAAACTTGAATGGGAGTCTATGTGTCCCTACCAGCCCCCAGTGCTCTGTTCCTCAGCAGAACAGTGTATGAGAAAACCCTACCTTTATCAGAAGGTTCACCTTTACCTTTGCTACCATACTGGCTACTGAGTTACGCAAAATCAGGCTGGAAGGGATTTTAGAGGTTACTTAGGCCAACCCCGGGCCAAAGTCAGGCAGGATCAGTCATACCTGGACAACTGTATGTCAAAAATGTGTTAACCTGTTCCTAAAATCCTCTTATGATGTGATTCCTTCTCCTCCCATGTTAAGCATTTTACTTCAGTGCATACAGAACCCGTAGAAAATCTTTAACTGAAGTCCCAGGACTGTGAAGCTCGCATACCTTAATTTTATTAATATTTTTTATAATTGTGTCACATGGTGATAATGTGGCCCTGTCATTCCTAATAAAGGGCCAGTCTGCTTTTCAGTTAAAGGAGCTGCTGTCCTTATCATGCTTTCTTACCTTTGGTTTACAGGACAGCAGTGGTTAGTAAGGTAGTCCAGTTTCAAAGTAAAAGTCTTGGTTGCGAAGGCTGTGTGGCTTGTTTTGGGCTAACCAGAGTTGCTTTACATCTAAGGAGTCTTTTGTTGCCTAGGATATTTTTTAATGATCTGGTATTTGGACATGTGCTTGAAACCATCTTGGAGGAAGTTGTGTACCCACTTAAGTGGAATGAGTATCTCTGAAAGGGGAAAGGGGCAGACAGCCTGATGAGCTTCTGTTCTCCTGTGTTTATCCCACTGGATTTGGTTTCTGCATTACCTCCAAGGGTTTAAGTGTTTTTGTGGTGATTCATTTTGGTTTGAGGTTTTTTTTCCCTCCTTCTTCCTCATTTTAACTGATCAAAATGCTGACACTGCAGTGAAAGGTGTGCAGTAGCCTGGGGACTTCCTTCAGTCACAGCTGTGTGTATGTGTCTCATCCCAAACCCATGCAGTGGTGAACAAGAGTGTGTGTGTCTCTTGGCCAGCTGCTGTCCCTGCTTTTAACCTGAGATGAGGGTAACAGCACTTTATAAAAGGAGACTGAAGTAAATATGTTTTCCCATCACCATCTTTGCAGTTTGAAATAATGAATTTTTATTTGTCACCTTGTCTTAATTAATGTTTTGGTATACTGTTAGATCCACATGCTATCCATCTTTAAAGTGCCTCAGTTTGAAACTATTTTCGGGGGGAGCATGAAGGAAAAGCCCAAAATATTTGAAGACAAGTATTTGCATTTGAAATGTGTAATGATTTGCCAAACCTACTCAGTGTATGAAAAAATTAGATATTTGAGCTAAGTTGTAATGCTTAACAAAAATATCAGAAGAAAAATTGATATTCTGGTTTAATAATTTATTCTGATATTAAAAATACAGTTTTATATGTCTGCTTATTTCAGTAGCTGAACTCCAAAACTCTGCAGTCAGAATGTCACATTTTTTGATTGCAGGTGGTATAGTTCCCTCGGTTCGTGTGTGTGACTCTTGTTTGCTGTGTAGAATTCACTTCAGTGGAAAACAAAAGAAGAAAGCTCCAGTTTCCTTAATAGAAGGTGCATGGAATGGAGTTCCTAAACTCTGCAGGAGCAGACATGTCAATACAAAAGCCTAAATAAAAATAAAAATAAAAATAATAATAATAATAATAATGGCTTAAATAGTAAGAACTTTAAACACTATTTGGCTTAAAATATAATTTGATACAAATTCAATAAAGTGGTGGTAATGACAGAAGCACAGCAGTCGGTATGCAAGATGGAGCAAACAAATGCAATCTTGTAACCTCAACTTTGACAGTGATATTGGGGGAAACAGAACTGATTGTAAAATTGCAGGGTTTAGTTTGCAAAGAGCTTATTGTAGCATATGTACTTCTTTCAACTAGACTTTTACAAGAATCTATTATTATTATTATTATTATTTAGATGTGGTAAAATTCTATGGAGTAGTTGTATTTGACTGTACAGTTGCTATCTATAGAAAGTAATAGTGATTTGAAATCTGTATTTCATTTAATTGAATTTGCAGGTCTCCTCTTCAGGTATTTTTAATATTTATCTTAAATTCAGGTTATCTCTATAAAAATCTGCAGGGCCTGGTTTTTTGTAGGTTTATGTTAATCAGGCTTTGTTTTAGAAATACAAATTCTGAAGTGACTTGTTTGAAAATAAAACAGTTATGCCTCTCTCTTATGAAGTTCTTTTTCTAGTGGATTATAACTATAGAAGATAATGGAAGTATTTGTAGAAATGTATTAGGCACCAAAACTTTCAGAAAAGCCTCTTTTCTGAGATGCAGAACTATTTGTTTCCTAATCCTGTGAAGATCTTTATATTCCTACAAAAAGCTGGATATAATGTGGTTCCTGTTGCAGGAGTGCTGACAGTCCGTGTCAAGCTTGTGAGATAGTTTGGTGCTTTGGAAACTGCTGCTACATCCTCATTCTATGAGAAGAGACAATTGCTGTCACTTGACTCTGGGAACTGTTCTACAGAAGTGCCTCGAAATTGTCAGCTAAATCACAGCATTGAAAAGCTGAGGCTGCTTAAAATGCTGTAAATTATATGTGTATAAATAGACAAACAGAGCCAGGGCTTCTGGCACATTTGGAGATCGTCACTTAACTGCAGAAGGTGAAGAGCATCCTGTTGCAGTCAGACTGGTTATGACTTTTAAGCAGTTTTCCTTCTGCTTGAAACCCTATTGAATTTATTGGGAAGAGGAAAGTCGCAGAATTCTTGAAAATAATTTTCTACCTCAGTTATGGTTAGGGGAAGGCTACAGAATGCTCTTGCATGACAGTGAAGTGCAGCTTTTGGGGCTTAGGTGTGCAAGGCAAAGATAGGAGGGGAACTTGGGTGCTTGTTCCATGCTGTGAGCTAGGATGGACAGAGCTCTGCCCTGATTTGATTGAGGGAGCCACTTGAGTGCTTATGGGTCAGGATTAACAGGATTGCCACCAAGATACTGTGGTAGATGTCTGCTACAGACCACCTTATCAGGAAGAAAAGGCCTTCTTCAGACAACTAGAAGAAGTCTCACATTCATATACCCATGTTTTCATGGTGGGGCATCAACCACGTTAATATCTGACGGTGCGGCAGCACAGGAGAGCACAAAGAATTCAGGAGGATTCTGGAATGCATTCATTTGACTTTCCAGCACAGGTGGTTGAGGAACAGAAGAGAGGATATGTTTGTGCTGGATCTCATACAAACAATGAAGAGCTAGTTGGAGATGGGAAAGTCAGGGGGAAGTCTTGCCTATAGTGACCATGAGATGGTGAAGTTGAGGATCCCGAGAGGAGAAGCAAGACAAAAAGTGGGATCACAGCCCTTGACTTCAGGGGAGACAACTTTGGCCTATTCAGAGCAAAATCTGCTTGGAAGAATCCCATGGTATGGGATACAGTCCTGGAACGAAGAGAGCTCAAGATAGGTCAATCGTCACATTTGGGAATTTATATTATCATAAATCAATCTTCATATTAAGATTACCAGGGAAGAAATGCTTTCTTGATTATATTTTGAATTTGCAGCAGCCAGAATCTAGTAAGGAGGTAGGAACTCATCATTGCGCAACTGTGTCTCAGACTTCTTTATTCAGCAATTCCTTGTGCTGGTGACTACCGTCAGGCTCCATACTCATTATTAAGAGGGCCCCATGTGCACCCTGTGACAGCATCTCCAGATGATCTCACAGAAAGTGACTTGCTTGTTGCTGAATGGTTGCTAATGTTTGCCCTTCTGCATGCTAGTTTAAATATTTGACTTTCATCTTATGTTGCCATGTTTCTGTAGACAATATCACTTATTTTAGGACCATACCACTGTGTTGCAGTGCTTTGCTTGAGGCCTTACTTCACTTCTTTTGCCTCCCAGTACTAATAAATCGCTTGGCAGTGATTCTTATTGCTAAATACCTAGGGAAAGGTATTTTGCAAGATAGTGTTTTGGGGAGTGTTTTCCCAGAAAGTACAGGTGAATTGCTACCTTGGCACATTTGAGAATGGGTGGGAAGAACCTGGCTAGATGCTATCATTTAAATATAGATAAATGAAGTTGTGCACTTAGATGAGCATGGGTGCGTGTGGAGCACAGATGGTGGATAGCATGGTGAGAAAGGCCTATGCAGAAACACAGAGACACTGGATTTAAACAGATAAAACTCCCTAGCTTTCCATATACACACATTCCAGGAGTTGTGCCACATGAGTGCAACTTTTTAATTAGGGGCAACTAGACCTCAGTCACCTTGTCAGGGTGTCATTGTTAGCTAGGGGAGTGAATCTAGTATATGTTGATCTTTGTGTAGCTCTTTTAAGAGTTCATACACTGGTCAAGTAGCTTCTATGTGTTCTCTGAACAGGTATTTGAATAGTGTGATGCCTGTTACTTTTAACCTTTAAGCCTTTAATTCAGTACAACTCTTCCGGGAAGTGGGTTTTAAAAGTTAGCAACTGATTAGGCTGTTAAGTCTAATAAAGTTTAAATTGGAAGTCAGATTAGTAGCAACCTTGTTTAAGTGATCAGTCCTTGGAAACATTCACTGCAAACGAGAAGTATGATCTTCCCTAAGAAAAGAGCACAGAAATATACAGTGTCACTTAAAATGCGGGGAGGTGCATGTAACCTTTTTGCACTGATTGTTTGAGAGAGACTGTGGCAGCTTTAAAACCGTATCTTACCTGCTCTCTGTTTGATCTTTTCTTTCTCAGGGTAAACAGAGTAGCTTCAGACCTCTCCAGGCTCCATAACTGACAGCAAGTGAGGTTCCTATTTAATGAATTGTTTAGAGTTTAATTTTCGCCGTGTTCTTTAGGGAATTGGTGTCTCTGAGAATATAATTGCATGCTTGAGAACAGAAACTTTATTGCAGTGGTCCAACAACCTGAAAACAATTGTGACACTATACAAGAAACTTCAAGCAAATGGCCCATTCAGAAACCTTACGTAACCATGGCAGGTTTGAGTTTCCAGCAGATTTGAGTTTGCCTTTTTGATTATCATCTGATGTGAGAGCAGGCTTAGAGTTTCAAGTTCACAAACCTATTCAGAGCAGCTCTTTTATTAGCTTGAACAGTATCTGCAGAGTTCTCGTCATCTTTGGCTTTGCTAAAAGAAACTATTTAAACCTAACCAACAAGCAGGCATTCTGGAACTATGAGCATAGTATCATTTTGTTTAGATAAGGCCGTCTAATACTTTGGGCTCTATCTGGAGTTCTTAAATGACCCTGTTTATCTCTTCTGCATCATGGAACCTTTAGTGCCATTCCATGAAACTTATTTTTTTAAGACTTCAAATTACTTTTAACCCATTCACTCAATTAAAAACCTCTGCCTCTGGGTATTCCTGCCACTGAGGCTGTCTGAAGCTGAAGATATTAAATGTAAATTTTGGATTATGTCAAATAAGTGGCCTTTTTCCCTGCCCCACATGTGCATTTCAGCATAACAGGAAAGACAGAATGAAGTACTGACAGGTGGGAGAAGGTTAGAGCTGGAAAAGAGCAGGTATTTTCTGTGTTTTAAGGGGAAAGCTGAGGTTTTGCAGCTTTGGGATCCTGTTTGGATTTTTTTCCAAAAACCCCAGAAAACAAACTGACTTTGTTCTCTTGATTGTGGGATCCACTGTAGTTACTCTCTCATGTCCTTGCTGCTCTCAGACTAGTGGACTTCTGCATTCTCTCCTTCAGACAGCTCCTGGAAATAACTTTGGAAATCTAGTTACTGTGGATTGTGGCTCTTGGCTCATACATGTGAAATTTCACACAATACTGTGGAACTGAACATGCTCAGTAGCTTTGGGAGAAGTTTTGATAGCATGCATTCTACTTCAGAAATTTTTCTCACACTAAAATGTTTAAGTATCTCCATTCGTTTCAATTCTGAGAATTGTTTCAGTGTAGGTTACAGAGCTCTACCTTGGCATCTCCTGCCATAGTTCTGTAGATTGTAAGTTTGTCTTCTTTTGAGATACACCTCTTTATTTCTATCTTGTCTGAGAGAACACTGACTACTATCATGTGAGATTCTCTTTTTTTAAAAAAAAGGAGTATTCTTCTGTACTGTATTATCTCTGTATGTGAGTAAATGTCTAACTTTAGATAAAGCAGAATCATTTATTTTCTGTTATATCTCCTGTGGTATGTGGTGGTCCATCTTCTGCTGTAGAGAAGCTCTCAGGATTTCCATTTTTTTATCAGTGGGAAGGTATTTTTGTGTTATGGCTCACAGGTATATCTAGTTAGATTAAAATAGATAATTTGTGATGAGTTCCTAGGTGTCAAGGTGGGATCAGTAAAGTCTGGAATATATGGATAGATACTCTTAAACTAGATGATTTCTAATACCCATGTTTGTTTTTATTCCAGGAATGTACTCCAGAGAACCTGGAACTAAAAAAGAAGATTTTTGGTCAGTTGGATCTTATTGTGGGTGACAATGTTATCTTGAGCAGCTCGACCTCTTGTCTCTTACCCAGCAAATTGTTCACTGGCCTTAAACATGTTAAGCAGTGTATTGTGTCACATCCTGTAAGTATGATGGCATGGTTTTTGGTTTTGTATAAACTGCATCCCAAACTCCTTCCTGTAGACTGAAAGATACAGAAGAGTATTTGGAGTCTCTGTGTGCCATTGTTAGTGTGCAGGGACCCAGCTTTTCAAAAAAGGTGTAGTTTGTTCATTCTATGAACAGCAGCATCTACTAAATTGAGAATATGCACATTTCATAGTGTTGGCTCAATATGTCCTGTGTAAGCTGTTGTGCTCATATTGTTGTGTGTTTCTCAAACTGTTGGCTTTCAAAATGTTGGAATTCTGTGTTTTTAATACAAACCTCTAACACTACTTACTTTCTTCTTGTGCCATGGTTAGTCTTTCGTAGTATCCTTTTTCAGCTGCTTTTGGGTAACAATAAGAATCCAAACGCTGAGCTGCATGTGCTTGTTGGGTAATGTTGATGAAAGATGGAAATGTTTGACTCTGGTTTCTTCAGATTTCTGGTGCAGAAGTATACCTGAAAGAGGAATGAAGGAATGATGAAATGGAACAAATTGGACTTGGAGCTGAATTGGCATGCTTCACGACCAACTGGGACAGGGCAGTGATGCACAAATGGCATGACTAGAGTGTGCAGCAGAACCTCAAAATTGCAAAGGGTACTTGTGAGACTCTGTAAAGGTCTATGTAAAACTTGCAGACAGCAGTTTATCACATCTCTTCTCAGCATGGAAGAGCATTTTATCTTGATCATCTGTACAGCTACCTGTAGCCTAATGCTGTAGTGTCAAAGCATTTGATCAGAGCCTTTCTGACACCCCTCCACCACCATCCTTGTACCTTGGGGTGACTGGGTGGCAAAGGGAACAAAAGGATTGGTTTGTTTCTATGTAAATAGGTTTTGATCCCTTTTAATTAAAAAACAAAGTGAAACTTCAAAGTATGTGTCTATGCGTAGATTTAGCCTTTCTCCAGTTTGAAATTCAGTAGTTCCTTATGTCATATTTCCAGGGCTATAACTTTCTGTAGTGCAAGAGAAGAGATAACATTTCTTCTAGATTTCTGTATTAAAAATTTTATTTTTTTTTTAACCAGTTCCTGGCTGCCTGACTGTTTGTCAGTCTTTTATTTTACTGTACTCTTTCTTACTGTTTTCCCAATTTGGTTTGTACCAGTTGATTTTGTGTAGTCTGAACTGCAGTCTTTATAGGAGCTGCTCCTGAAATCAGATTTATCAGATCTGGAAAGGTATGAATATATTTGAAAAGTATCTTTGAAAGGTGTGTCTGCCTAAACATTTCCTAGGTTGCTGTTGTAAAAATATATGTATTTTTTCAAAGCAAGCGCTCTGAAGTACCTTAAAATATCTTAATTGTTCTGAAATGGCTTTGCAGTCCAACTGAGACTATTTTCTTAATAATCTCAGCTATACTGGAGAACCTGTAAGCCAGTGTACTATTCCAGGGGCCTTTCTGCATCTGTTATATCAGGAAATATGCTTGCTTTGTAGTAGGTAATGTCTTTTGGTGGGTTTTTTTTTGTTTGGTTTTGGTTTTTGGGTGTTTTTGCCATTAATAAGATCTCAAACACAACACTAGGACTTGGTGGCTGCAGAAAGCAAGCAGCTCTGGAAGACACTCAAAACAAATGTAGAATTTGAAAATTAATTTAAAGCTAAAGTTGTAGAGGCTCTGACACAGGTGAGGATGTTGAGGTGAATAAAATGAAGTGCCCGAAGCGCAGAAGCAGCTCATCCCTTTGCTTAACATGGTTCAGTAATTTTAAAGAAAGAAATTAAATCCCCTAGCAGAGCTGTATGATAGAAGTTCACACAATACTTACAATACAATACAAAACAGGTACAGCTGTTCTCTGAGAGCAGTTTCAGGCAGTGTATCAGTAGAGGTCTGCTGCAGAGTTGTTCTCTTGTCATGTACTATATACACCTGCTAGGTCACATGATGGAAATACGGAGCTAGAGGAGACTATACCATTGAGTCAAGTCCCCTGTTGTACAAGAAACCCTGTAATCAAATCATCCTGAATATGTGTTAAACTCTATCTGTTAGTTTTTCTTTTAACTCCACTAGTCCTGTTAGAAGTTGTTTGTGTCTTCTAATTTTTTTCCAATCTAATTAACAGTCCATTAAATTTAATTTTTATATATGTAGGCAACTTTTGTGCAGCTTAATTATTTTTAGCATTTTCTTTGTCGTATCATTTCTCAGCTTTCATTTTCCTAGACTAAGGTAACCTTCTGTTTCCTGAAATGCTTCTTATTTTTAGAAATCTTCCCCTATTCCTTATTTCATGTATGTTTTACCACTTCTAGTTTTTACCAACATTTATTACCTCACTCCTGAAAAATTGTCTTCCCAAGTCTCCTCAGTGTACTCACAAACACACCCATATACTCCCCATGCCAAATTCATGAAATGGAATATTTCAATAAGATCATTGTCAACACTAATCTTGGAAGAAATTTTTAATAGCTCCAGTCTCCCTCGATAATTAACTTGTCCTCTTTCTGATTGGAACCTGTGATATACTTATGGGTTAGGAAAGCCTTCAGAGAATGTCCCGGTGCTTGTAGTGTTTTGGGTCTTGCTCAGTTGCCTGGCACCTCACCTGCGATGGTGTCCATCGTGCTGTTCTTGGCATCGGTGGTGGCACTGCCAAAGAGACTGATGTGAGGAAGGCTATGTGGGGCAGGAGGCACTTTAAAGGGAACGAAGTGTGTTACATCAGTAGTTAGAGCAGATGTAACATACTTCAGATTATGCGCTGGTCAGACCCTACAGTAAAGGGAACCACGTAAATATTGAGAAGAATCACAGAACCACAGAATATTCTGAGTCGGAAGGGACCCACAAGGATCTTTCAAGTCCAGCTTTTAGCCCTGCACAGGACCATCCTCAGGAGTCACACCATGTGCCTGAGAGCACTGTCCAAATGCTTGAATTCTGTCAGACTTGGTGCCATGACCACTTCCCTGGGGAGCCTGTTCCAGTGCCCAACCACCCTCTGGGTGAAGAACCTTTTTCTAATATCCAACCTATACCTTTCCTGATGCAGCTTCAGGCCATTCTCTCAGGTCCTGTGACTGGTCACCAGAAAGAACATGCAGAGAGGAAAGACTGTTTTCATGTTGCTGTGACTAAATCCCATACTTGCATTTACATGAGCACAGTTAAGAGTAGTTAACTATAAAGGAGCATGATGAAAGTATCAGTACTTAATTACCATCCTTTAAACGTTAATGTTATTCCTAGTAGTCATTTGTGATATGCTAGCTCCTTCTATTGCCTGGAAACTAGACGGAGAGCTGAGTTTAACACCTTAGGAGTAGGGCTGAAGGACTGCTACTTTGGAAAGAGCATGCAAAGCAGTGTTTCTCTCTGTAACACTGTGACCTGAAGAGCTTATAACTGTTTCCAGAATCTTCTTAACGATTTTTTGGTTTTTTTACTTCAAAAATACATTACACAAAGGTCTTGACTTGGTGAGAAATTACATTTGGGAAGAGTCAGGGAGAGATAACAATATATTTTTTTTTAAGTACAGTGTTTGAAGGTAACCTGTTCAGCAGCATTTTCAAAGTATGTTTTATGTGGCATCTGTTACTGTGTTTAGCATTTATTTACAGGCTTGGGCCAGTAGCAGCTTATCTATTAAGTGTTGCATCTTACAGGTGGTGTTTAGCAATACTTTTACTATAAAGTTCCTGAATATCTAAAAGGAAATACCTTAATTTGGAAAGACAGGTGGTGACAATATGACTTAAAACAACAAGCAGCCTGAATATTGAGAAAGCATCAGTTACTCAAGTCAGTATAAAGTCTTGTAGTACTGTTTGAGTGCTGTCATCTTTAGTGTAGCTCCATGAACTTTGCTGGGGTTCAACAGAGTTCAATTTAGTGCAAGATTAATTACTTTTTTTTTTTTAATTTGAATTAATGCACCGGCTTTTATTGGATCTTTCAGGATCAGAATATCATGCTTGCTGTGTTGACTGGAAAATATCCAAGCTAGTAGCCTCTCTAAAGATGCTTTATATTAACTTGTTCCATTAATGGTTGACATTCTTCTTTTGTGTTTCTTCTTGAGGTAAATCCGCCTTACTTTGTGCCATTGGTTGAAATTATTCCTCATCCAGAAACAGATCCTTCTACTACAGAGAGAACATATGCCCTGATGAAGAAGATTGGTCAATCTCCTGTCAAACTAAACAGAGAAATTGAAGGGTTTGTTCTGAATCGACTACAGTATGCAGTGATAAGTGAAGCCTGGAGACTTGTGAGTGTATGTATATATTTTTTCTGGTATCTACACACACACTTGGTCAGTTTTGTGGATGTGACAAGTGAGATGTATATTTAAACTTCCTATAAATCTGTGTCATCTTTGTTAAGCTGTCCCTTATGAACATAAAATATATATTTAACATGTAGATTAAAATCAGTAGGAAGTTATGTCAGTTAGAAAAGAGTGGCAAAAACAAGTGAGATGTGATCATAACAACTATTCTTTGTTCTGCTTTCTTTTCAGAATATTGTTATTTTCAGAACAATAAGAAGAAAAATCTTAAAAGCATAGGAATCAAAATACTGATTTTTCTTTTTTGTAGGCTGTCTTCTCATTTTGTTTTATTTATTAATGTTGCTGGCCTGCTGGACATTGGGTATGAAAATAATATTTTAAATGGTTTTCCCTTTGGCCTTTCAGGAATTGCACTCATAAGTTCAACTGTTACTTGATACTTGTAGGTAAAGACAGATCTCTCCTCCTCCTGCCCATTCAGACTTCTAGCTGAGAATCATTTGTTTGTGTCCCTTCAGCTTTTCTCACAGTTACCTGTTCTTTGCTGAAAAGTCTGATCTTTCATCAGCAGGAGCTGACTTATGAGTTTGTTGCTATTCTCGAGATCAGTTTCAACTGGGCTTGAACAGGGCTTACTTTTTTGTTGTGGGTAGTGTTTTAACTTTTCAAGCTGTTTAAAACAACCATGCACACAAATGTAGGTAAAGATCTTAAAGCTAAGGTAATGTTATCAAAAATAAAGCAACTCTTTTTCCAAAGAAGTATCTCAACATGGTTGCTGAACTGATTTTGCTTACCTGTATGTGGCTTTCACTAGCAACATAATACAACAATATAAAGGAGGCGGTGAATAATAATAAGGAAAACAATATCATTAAGAAGGAAATAATCTTCTGGAGATATTTATTGAAATTTTAAAAATGGCTTTCATTATTAAACATTTAATACAAAGTCTGAAGTTTATGATAAGAGAAACCCCTTGAGAAAGCTGTAGTCATGTTTGGAAGTCAGAGGATAGAAAGAGGAAGTAAAACAGGATCACAGAATACTTGGGGTTGGAAGGGACCTCTGGAGATCATCCAGTCCCACCCCATTACTAAACAAGTTGCACAGGATCACGTCTAGGTGGTTTTGAATATCTTCAGAGGAGAATACTCCACAGTGCGTTCCAGTGCTCCATCACCTTCAAAGTAAAAAATTTTTTCCTTCGTATTCAGATGGAACTTTCTGAATTTGTAGTTTGTGCCTGTCGCCCCTTGTCCTGTGTGCTGGGCACCACTGAAAAGAGTCTGGTCCTGTCTAAATCAACCTCTAAATTGTTTTTGAAACCGTGGAAATACTGGTAAAAAGAAATATTTTTGAGAATAAAAATGTAAAGCAACTACTACAAATTGTGGAAAAGGAAGGTAAGTTCATGAGGAGAAAGCTAGCTGAACTGCAGCATTTGCTGTTAAAGAAGTTACACTGTGGGAACCTCTCCTTGAAAGGGAGAGCTCTGACATAGAATAAGTCATTCTAAGAATAAGGTTTTTGAAGGAGGAAAGAGTAAATGAGTAATGACAGACCATGAAAGAGAAATGAAACTTCTTTGAGGATTATGTGAAATATGAAGTTGATGGAATACTAATTTCAGCACCATTTTACGCATTGTCTAGCAAAATACTGCAGAATAGAAGTCAGCACGCTGTAACTCTTTAAAAAAAAATCAAAAAGTCATTGGGAAATTGTGGACCAGTAAGTCTGGTATTGTGCTTGATCAGCACAGGTATTCAGAGCAGTAATGCCTCAAAAATCTAGTAGGGTTCTTTTAGATTTCTGAGGGCAAACTCAGTTGTGGAGGCTGCTGCCATATTAAGCTAGGATGCTAAATTTGAATGGGATCACTTGGACACATTTGTGTTAGGCTGTGCAGAAGCAACCTCCAGTTGTCAGAGTCTCCAAGACTGGACTGCTGGGAGCTGAGGCAGTAGGTATCATTGAAAGTGTCAATCTCTGTTTGGTCTTCAGCTGTGGAAAGAGTTACTATGAAGGGAGGTATTGAGTTGAGGTGAACCTGTATGGATGCTTTTGTGTGGGTGGTGGTGATGTGGGTAGTAATAAAATAGGGCTTGGAGCACTGACAGATAATTAAAGTTGCTTTTGTTGTGCATCATCGAAGTTTCCAAGTTGTTCTGTTGTTTTATAAATTTACTGCATTTCAGGCAAATATACATTTAAACTGTAACAACTTTGGTGGCTGTATTTCGATTCCGGAAGCCTGAACAAAGAGCAGCTGTCAAAGCTGTATAGTTTCAGCTGTGTGACTTCGGGCTGCACAGTGCCTTTGATGGGAGAAGAATCACTGCAGACAGGTGAAAGCTGCAGGCCTGGGGCAGTTTGTGGGTTTCCACTGTTGTGCTGCCAACATAGTAATTTTTATTGCAAGTCATGTTCTTTTGGTGTTTTCCACTTTCCAAATGGAGAGGAATACTTCTTGTTTCTAACTGTGAAGTCACTTTTCAGATCTTATTGTTGAAAACATCAACCTCCCCAACTCTCAGTCTTTGAGAGACTCCTAATAATCAAGTTTTACTCACATTGATTTTATAATCTGTGTGAGTGAACAAATGTTTTCCTTACTCTAAGAAGAACCTGAGGGTGGAAGATCAACTGCAAATGATAACAGGACGGACATACTAATAATGCATTCTTGACCAAAATAACCATACTATTAATCATATGAATGTGGGACTGGACTAGATACAGGAGTAGGAAGTCTAGAGTTCAGATGGTAAAAGATTAAGAGACCTGAAAGTTGAGATTCAAATTGTAGGAAGGTAGGAGAATGAAAACTGATTTAGAGACATACAGTTGGGTGCTGAGAACTTTGGTCATGTGGATAATTAGGGTTAAGGGATGCAGAAGTTTGATTTTACAAGAATTTAGAAGTGAAGTCTATAGATTCATTTATGGGTTTAAAAGATGTAATTCAAGCAAGTGCTTCCCTTTGAGGCAAGAGTGCTACAAAGAGATTTTTCGTTTTGGATGTAAGTTACTCTTTTTGTGACAAGATGTCTTTTTTGACTTGCACATCATGAGCACATGGGCAGTGCAGATGTTTGTGGCAGGAACTTCTTGCATCAGTTATCTCTGTCTCCTCATGCTCCACACTTATTCCATGAAAAAGCAGATACCAGGAAGCACTCCAGTCTGTCTCTTTAAGGACTGAGAACTTTCTGCAGGACCTCGTAGCCTATGTGAGACTGATGTTTTTGCAGGTTTCTTGTTTATATTTTTAGTCTTTAGGTCTCTGGTAGAAGTGTTGGAAAGCTGATAATTATGACAGTAAAAGATGTACTGTGAGGTCTTGAGGTTGAAGATCCTTATTCCTCTCTTCTCAACCCTAAATTTTGATATTACCAGTTTGGAACCATTAGAATACCCTATAGCCAATAATGAAAAATATCTCAAACTGCTTTCTCTGTTAGTCTCTGTTACCATTTATTTACTTTCTCACATCTTCAATGACAGTGGTCACAGGGTGTATCTGATTGTGTTCATAATTCCTTGGAGCAGAGACCTACTGCCTTTATCTGCCTGGGAAGCACCCTGTGCACTGTGGACAGTATTATTTTTGTACTTTTACCAGTACCAATACATTCTATAGTAGTTTGGGATTACATTGCAAAAGCTTGTTAGTTAAACAGCTTGACTTTTTCTTGGTCTGAAGGTACAGTTTTGGTTGGCATAACCCAGAAAATAACAACCAGCGAGTTTCACCAACACTTCAGTTCAGAAGTCTCAAGCTTTGCTCTGAATATCTAGGGCTGTCCTTTAACTGTGGATTATTGAGTGGAATTTAGCTTCTTGAAATATTTTTCTGAACATCACCTGGAATTTACCAAGAAGGTCATAAAATACAGCAGCAGAGATAGCAAAGGGAACATGACCGTTTTTTGGCCTTGATATAATTTAGGAGTTTCAGCTGCTTTTGAGAACCCATTAAAACTGCTTTGCAGGATGGATTGTGTAAATGTCTTAAGAGTCTCTGCTTCCCTCTATGTAAGTTTTTAATACTGTCTTAAATGTGGTTTTTTTCTTCACAGGTGGGTTTTCTTATATGTTGTAGTCACTGTAAAAGACCAGAAGAATGGGCAGCCTGCCATTTTTGTTAATCTTTCAGAAAATAAAGTCATGGTTTGGCTGTGTGTCCATTTTGATTTGTTTTCACAGAAGTCAGATGCATTAGCTTAAATCCTTAGTTTATGTACCTCTCCATTCTCAGGTGATTAGCTTAGCAGTCCTTAAATGCTGGCAAGGCTTATTAAATTTCAAATTCCTTACTATTAATTATATAGCATTATCCAGAGGACTTTTCCAGAAAAGCAAAGATAACGTATAGGGTTAAACATCTAGTTACAGTGCCCCATAAAAGGGGGAACATCATATAAGGAAGTTTAAAGGGACAGGGATAAAAAAATGTTGATATTAAGTGTTTCTTACAGTGTGAGGTGAGTGAAGGTGCCACGGAAGAAGGAAGATAAAGGCCAGCAAAGTAGGTATGAAGTGTGTAGGGCAACAAGTTTCTCAAACACTATGAGATGCACAGAGATGAAGCTGGTAGAGGGATACAGGAGAAAAGTTATTTGCTCAAAATTACAGGACTGGAAAAAGATCTCATCAGGGTGCAGATGGAAGGGACTTGACTGAAGTGGTAGTGAAGAGAAGGGTGTAACAAGTGCTGCTGAGAGAGAATGCATATATTAGTGGCAATCAGAAAAAAAAGAATACTGGATTTGGGAGATACAGAGAATGAAGTGGCATATTTGCAGACAGAAATTAGGTGGTCCAGGAGGCAGTGGAGTCCAAAATAATTCTATAAACTAACTGGAGTGAGTAGGAGAATATGATGAATTGGTAGAATGAAAAATAGTGAGATTGGTGGGTTTTGGCCATACTGCATCTAATATAATTACAAATCAAGTCAGTGACAGAAGTTGCAGTATGGGTGTGAGTCACAGATGTAAAGAATATTGATTAAAACCAAGCAGGCTGGGTCAGAGCCTAAAGGTGGATACTTCAGAACCACCGCAGGTTTTGGAGAGGTTAAAAGCATCCCTGCATAGAGAGAAGCACTAATAGAATACCAAAGGCTCATTAGGACAATACTGTGGCATCACTGGAGATTAAAATCTCCAGGAAAATGAGCTTGTGGTGTTATAAGAAGTGTGGAGGATTCTGAGCTGGACTAGATTTTGAAGTTTGACTGGCCGTTGGGACCAATGAGGATTTTGGTGGAATTTTTTTTAAATTAAGATCTTAATTCTGTAGCTTCAAGAGCTTCTAGTGAACTCTTAATACGCTTCCTTTTCCCTCTGACAAGTGCTGGAGGCAAAGGCTTGCAAGAGGGGTAATCCAGGATGAAAACTCCCCTTGGGAAGATTATTTCACGCCTAGACTTAATGAAACTGGGTTGGAACTCTTGTTTGTTGCTTAGCATAAATACCAATCCTTATGGAAGACACTTTGCTAACCTTGCACCCACCCTGCTGAATCATTCCACCGACTTAAGAAGTCCTTAACATAAGTGGGTGTAGGGTTATTCCCTAGGGGAGGATGGTCTAACTTGTTAATCATTTATGTGTTTTTAATATCTGAAGAGAAAAAGCAGGAACCTTTTCTTTAAGAGGGTTTATGTGACAAGAAGCTGAGCTCATGTGTGTAAAATACTGTGTCTCTCAGCTGAAGGGATCTGTCATGTCATGTTTTCCTTCCAATAGCAACAATTTTTGCCTTTTAGCACCTGTAAACATCAATTGCAGCTATATAGTCATAAGACCAAGAGCAAAGCACTCATCTCATGATTCAGAGGGCACTTGGTCTTCAAATGTCAGTATCAAAGCTGAGGACTATGCTATCAAAATAAATAAATAAATAATTTTTAATTTGAAAATTAATTTGCAATTATTCTGAAGTGCTTCAAGAGGCTGTTAACTCTTTTAACGTTATGTTTACGGTTTTTAACTGCTGCTGTGGTTCAAATGCTTGTCTGGAATTTGTGGTTAATCTTTTGTCCACAAATCCTTGTCAACCGCGGTGGGGGTGGGGGGAAACAAACACTCATCAAGCACAGCTTTACCAGCACAACTCATTGTTTAAATGAAGCACCCCCAACAGAAGAGCACTTTTGTTGACTTTGCTGATGTTGTTCAGAGAAGTTGTGTTGCCACGTCAGGAGAAAAAGCTTTCACAGAACCTATGGTGCCTGTGTGCCTGTGTTAGTTACACTGATGCTGGTCTGTAATCTGAATTCTGTCTGAGGTTTTCATTTAGTCCTGTCTTTCTGTCTGCCTCTAGATGAGTTACTTTACCATGCCTGTGCTTTACCTTTAAGTTGAAGAAAATAATGCTTTCTTATCCCTGCTATTTAGTGTCTAATTAAATTGTTACCAGAACCATGTGTTCCATATATGGTGCATAGATCTTAATAATTCTAGTAATGTTTCTCTTTCAAGGTAGAGTTATAAAGTCATCTGCAGCAGGGATTCAGACAGGCTTGCTTTTGATAGGAGCAATTGACAAGTTGAGACTTGAGAGCATATTATAAAAGTCTCTGTTTAAGCCCAAGATGACAAAACGATGTCTGTGGCCAGCTGTAGAAGTTATGTTGGTTCTTGGCTTATACTTTCTTTTAAAGCAGCAGTAGATGATGAACACAGGAAGACATCGTGGGGTAAGAATCAGGTCACTTAAGATGGGATGTCTACAATGTAGACTTTGACATCTAAGATTCTTACTCATCTTTCAATCTGTGAGGAGAATTAGGCCCTTTTAGGACGCAACTCATCTTATCTATTCTAGGAGCCTGCTTTAGGATGCTGATTTCCTTTTTCTTCCTGGTGATTACGAAGAGAGTCTAGATGTCTAGCTCAGATGTCAGTGTCTACTACAGGTTGTTGTCCTGTGTGCCCGTAACTCTAGCTGATGCCTGTGTGTTACAAAGGGGCATTCAGGCAGGGCCCTGCAAGAGGGAAATTTAACAGAAGAAGGTGTGTCTTTGGCCAAGCAAATGAGTATACATACTTGTATTCTGCAGCTCAAAGGGGCTTGTTAGGAAAGAGGCGCTCAGTGAGGACAGCACCTCAGAGTAGGGTGAGAAGACAAATTAAAAGCAGTTCAGAAACTCTTCCACCTTCCTAAACCTGAAGGAAATATTCTTATGTCTCTGTGAATAAAGAGGACAAATTCTTGAAACTAAGCTTTATCTGATAGAAGTGGTTAGAACAAGTTTTGGTTAATTCATATCATTCTAGTAGGTGAAAACAACCTCATATAATAAATAGTATTCTTCTCAAATAAATCTGTTAAGGTAATGAACTGTAACTCATTTTTTTACAAGCTTTCCTGTGCTTGCCCTAACCTGATGGAGGCGTTGGCTTTCTTGTAAGTGCTACCACGTGGGTGGAATAGCAGTGCTTAGCATTTAGCACCAAAATGCTTCATTTTGCATGCTCTGTATCCTGTCAGCTCTGAAATGGGAGGCTGGCAATGAACTTGAGAACCCTGATTAGGTTGAGGCTGGGTAGGCTGAATGTTCTATGAGTTTAATGGGAGGGAGTGGCAACTGCATTGCCTGCATGTTTGGTCCCAGCCTTTTCTGCAGATGGCCTCAGGAGTAATACCCACTGCTGCACTGCCATTCTGCTAACTATGACTGTGCCCCAAAGTCCAAAACTGAGAGAGTATGAGGGAAGGTGTAACATTCAACCAAAACTCCCGTATTTGAAAGCGTTAGTATAGTACTTAGATTTGATATAAACTCTTCTGGTCATGTGGTATTAAGAGTGTCATGCTCACTTGCTTCTCTGATTCTCAGTTTCTGGGGGGAAAAATGGATACTGGTTAACATACACATCTCTAGTTTAGTTTTAGTACATAAATTATTGAAAGTAATAAGTGTCAGGCAGACTACTGTGTACAAATAGTACATACTGTATGTAAAAAGTATATTAATTTATAAATTAAAAAAATACTTGAAAATGTATCAAGTGTAGTTGGACTATGAGGTACAACAGTCTTAGAGATATGAATGAGTGCTTACACTGAACCATAGGAAGGCTTGTATAATAGATGGGCATTTCTGGCAAGCAGTTTTGTTTCTCTTTGCAAGCTAACTGCTATTTCTGGCCTTAGATTTTATTACTTTTTAAATTTTTTAGTTATATACAAAACCCATGAAATTTTATCTTAAAAGCAAACATTCACCAGCCTTCCTTCCTGTTCTACTTTTGCTGCTTAGGAAGGAGTAATATCTCCTACTGATCTAGACCTTGTGATGTCTGATGGATTGGGAATGCGATATGCATTTATTGGACCTCTGGAAACCATGCATCTTAATGCAGAAGGTAGGTAGTTTAAAATGTTGTGAATATGAAGGGAAGGCTTGCATTGCACAAGACTTTGGAAATGTTGTGTAATAAAACCATGTCAGGATTGCTGCAATTATGACTTGTCTCTTTCTTTATTGTGATGGTAAGAAAAGGAAAACTTACCTAAACGGTGAGGTTGATAGAAGGAAATGGATATTGACTATTCTGTTGTACATGATCAGATGAAAGACGACAAATCATTAAAACACTAGCTGTGTAATTAATTTTTTCCAAGATTCATCCCAGTGCTTTGACAGCATTGCTGTACCTATAGTTCAGGACTTTCTGAGTGTCAGGAAAAGAAAGTATTGAAAAAGTTCAGCTGATAATCCAGTGTCAACAGAAAATTACTTTCCACAGATAAGTGCCCCCCTTCCTGAATTTGTAGCAAAGAGTTGGTGTGAATATCACCGGAGCTGGTGTGCTTTAAGCTGGCTTAGATCCTGAGTGAAGTAAAATTACTTTAGTCACGTAATACTGTGCATACAAAGTTGACTTGACAAAGCAGTCAAGTAAATATTCAATCTCTGCCTTGCATAATTAAGACAGATTTTTAGATGTTTTTGGAATGGTATATGTGAATCCTAGCTAAATAAAAAGTGAATTTCATAAAATGAAAGAAAAATTATGGATCCGTGTTACAAAGGTCTGAGCAAAGACGTTAGCAAAACACAAAAACTTCAATAAATGAAGGTCAAGCAAACACTAACTTGTTATATTATGGGCTGTGCCTTTATTCTGCTTTTGTATGGTTCCCAACATGGTAGGACCCTGCAACAGTAAAATAAACAAAGGTAAAATACAATAGTATAAAATAAAAATAAGAAACAAAGATCATAAAATACCAGTGCACAGTTAAAGAGTTATTATACTTCTGCTTGCTGGTTACTTAGCAGAAGCTTATGTCTCTTAAGGCTGACTAAGCAATTTGCCATGAATGTGGAGTTGTGGATGTTCTACCAGAGTCTTTCAGCTTGTCAGTTTGGTTGTATATCAGTAAATTAAATGTCACAGAGTGTTTGTTTTTCTGTATTGTTAGGTGAGCAACATTCATACTCTAAATAGAGGCACCTTTCTTAAAATTTCCCTCTTCTGATCTATTGATATCTGGCAGTTTCCATTCTCTCTAGTGATTTTAGACTTACTCAGTATAACCATATACATTCTTTACATAAAATGGATGCATGTAGCACTGGCCTTCAGCACAGCAAACTACCTGGAGTCTGGCAGGCCAGGGTTTTCCAGTCCAGCCCCCACCAATCCACTAAGCTCTCATGCCATCCTCTGCAGGAACCATCCATGCACAGGGTCTTCTGCCAGAGTAACTTGTTGAACTGCCTCTACTAAAACATAAAATTGAAACAGAATGTTTGTTAATACCAAAGAAATTGCAATCCATTTTAGAGATCAAATCACACTTGTGAATCCTTTTTTTTTTTTTTTAATCCGTATTTTAGACTTCTGAATTCTAAAACAATGTTTACTTGAGATAAATGGAATCATATAAGTCATCTGGGTTGGTTTTGAGGCTCCTCCTGGAGTGCTCTTTGGCATTTAGTGTTCCATCATGATCCAGCTTAGCTTCCTTCTTCCCATCAGGAAGTAGTCGTTGTTACAAAAACATTTCTGAAATTTCCCATCTCAAACCAATTTTAGGTGACACATGAAACTGGTAGGTTGTTTATTAATGGCAGAAATTATCCAGCTTCTAGATTTAATGATTCCTTTTATTAATATGTTAATATTGCAGATAAGAGGAAGAAAACTTAGGAAATACAATCCAAGAGACTGATAGACTGAAAGAGTAGTCTGGTGATGGGCTTGCAAAATACAAAGCCAAAATACACCTGTAGAGTTATTTTAACATTAAATAATATTCTCAATTAAAAATAACCCTAAAATAACATAATCAGTACACTTGTGTACTGGACCACTTCCACAAAAGCACTTTGTTGGCTTGTTCGGTAACTTGCATCATGAGAAGTATTGCTTCAGTCCTGCCCTTGCAGATGCATTGTCTCTGAATCTAGAGCTACTCCTCTTTTTGTGCTCACAGACTGACTCAGGCTCTTGCCCTCATCATTTAAATCAAAATTGCTGATGTCAGGACATGTGATGGCTTATGTTCATAGTTCGATTCTAGTGCTAACTTCTCTTTTGTTGTCCACTATTGCTTCACATAATATGGAATAATATGGACCTCCTCTTGATTGCCAAGGGTTTGCTTGACTAATATGATCTCCTTCTATGGCAAGATGACCCACTTAGTACATGAGGGACAGGCTGTGGATGTTGTCTGCCTGGACTTTTAGTAAAGCCTTTGACACTGTTTCCCACAGCATTCTCCCGGAGAGATTGGCTGCTCATGTCTTGGACAGGTGTATTGTTCACTGGGTAAAAAACTGTCTGAAGGGCCAGAGAGTGGTGGTGAAATGGAGTTACATCCAGCTGGGGCCCAGTAAATAGGGGTGCTTCCCAGGGCTCAGTATTTGGGACAGTCCTATTTAACATCTTCATCAGTGATCTGGACAAGGGGGATCTAGCAAACCCTCAGTCAGTTGGCAGATGACACCAAGTTGGGTTGGAGTGTTGATATTCTGGAGGGCAGGAAGGCACTGCAGAGGGATCTGGACAGGCTGTATCCATGGGCCGAGGCCAGTTGTATGAGGCTCAACAAGGCCAAGTGCTGCATCCCAAACTTGGGTCTCAATAACCCCATGCAGTGGTACAGGCTGGGGGAAGAGTGGTTGGAAATCTGCCCAGTGGAAAAGGATCTGGGGATCTTGGTTGACAGTGGATGAACATGAGCCAGCAGAGTATACAGGTGGCCAAGAAGGCCAATGGCATCCTGGCCTGTATCAGCAATAGTGTGACCAGCAGGACCAGGGCAGTGATTGACCCTCTGTGCTCGGCACTGGTGAGGCCACCCCTTGAATCCCGTGTTCAGTTTTGGGCTCCTCACTACAAGAAAGACATTGAGGTGCTGGAGCGTATCCAGAGAAGGGCAGCAAAGCTGGGGAAGGGTCTGGAGCACAAATCTTACGAGGAGCAGCTGAGGGAGCTGGAGTTGTTTAGCTAGGAAAAAAGGAGGCTCAGAGTAGATGAGCCTCTGCAACTACTTATCACTCTCTGCAACTACCTGAAAGGAGGTTGTAGCCATGTGGGATCGATCTCTTCTCCCAGGAAACAAGTTATAGGACAAGAGGAAATGACCTCAAGTTGCACCTTGAGGTGGAACCCTCAAGGAAAGATTTAGACTGGATACTAAGGAAAAAGTCTTCCTGAAAAGGGTTGTCAAGCATTGGAACAGGCTGCCCGGGGAAGTGGTTGAGTCGCCATCCCTGGAGGTGTTGAGAAGGCATGTAGATGTGGCACTTGGGGACATGGTTTAGTGGTGGACTGGGCAGTGCGGGGTTAATGGTTGGACTTGATGATCTTAGAGGTCTTTTCCAGCTTAAACAACTCTATGATTCTATGACAACCTGCTCTGCAGCATTGTACTAATACTGTCTATTTTTATCAGTGGAGGGAAGTGGAGGTAGGTATAAGAAACCCCCTCTATCCTTTTTGTTAGCCTGTCTGTCAGCTTCACCAACTTCATAGCAGCTGCCTGTCTGTACTAATAAGATATTAGTTGCCCACAATCTTAAACTCTGTTAATCACTAAGGAAGGATGGTAGGCATGAAGGAGGCATGTGAGAGAAAAATAGTGTTATTTGTAGGAGAGTCTGTCTTTTCAGTTTTGTTTTTGTTTTTTTTTAAGGATGATGTGACATTTTTGTTTGATTTTGAATAAAGAATATTATTCTTATTATTTTTCTGAAATCAATGTTTCTTCTTTCCCTGTGGGATGCATACATCAAGATCTTCCCATGAACCTCCTATGTGCTAGTGCCTTGTTTCTGCTGCGTTAGTTCATAAACGACCCTATCAAACCAATTATCCAGGCCACTTCAGGTTACCAGTTAATCCATGCATGAGTATTAGGAATGTTGAATATATGGCAGTGAGCCAACAGCCTTGAACATGGAATAAAATGACAGCGTCAAGTCATCAAAAGAAGCAGAAATACCAACAGCATTTTGAGAACCGAATTGCAACAGACAGGGAGGAAAGTGCTTTGGGGAGGGCGGAAGGACATCCAAGTGGTTCATACTGACTCAATTTAATTCCTGTGATCCAGCTCACAGACGTTTGTGCATTGCTGTTGAGGTGATAATATAGGAACAGCAAGAATAAAACTTTTTGGGTGCTACTGCTGTCTTAGGGTAGTCAAAAGTATTCATGCAACTAGAATCTGAAGTGAATTCATATGGGAATTAATGTAGCATATGAAGTGTCCTGTGAATTCACATCCTAACTAAGAGCAGGCATCTGTGTTCAGACACACCCTTACTGAAGATAGGATTACATTTGGAAAGTTTCCTGTCCAGCTGTAATGCCTAGAAATGTAATTCTTCCATCAGTAAAACAGTTTGGGACTTTTGTTTCTCTGAACATAAACTAACCATGTCAGATTATTCCATGATGTTCCCAATATATGCCCCTTCTTTTCTACTGTCGTCCATAGTCATATTTCAGTGCAGCTGCTTCTTAGATTTTATGTGCTAAAGTCAACCCCACCCCAGTCTTTTCAAGTTGTTGATGCTATTGCATCACTGGCTTGACCATCTTACCAGCTCTTTTTGAGTCATTACAATATCTTGTTATGCTGCTCATCAGGTTGAAAGTCATCAAGTTAATACTGAGTATCATGAAACACCCTCTCTTTGGCGTGTTCCCTGACCATTCCAGTAACACTTGCTCCTGTCTCTTGCTCTTTCTCACAAATATCTCAGTGCCTTCCTTGTTTTGCCCCATGTGGAGTCTCCTTGTCAGACTGGTTTACCAAGTTTGCTTGCTTGCATCCCTCATGCCTGTTTTCTTTCTTATGCTTTCAAACTATAATGCATGGATATACTACATTTTATACTGTTGCATTTTCCCTTTCTTCCTACTACTCCTTTCTCTTTATGAACTTCACTTGTGAAGAGGTCTTCTTAGGGCAGTGAAGCATTTTATGCATGTTTCTAAGCTAAATATCTGTTCTCTGTTCCTTTTTCTTCATCAATGCCATGTTCATCTTGATGATGCAACTAGAAGCATTTCAGCAAGAACCAAGTTTGCACAACACCAGTGCAGGTCCTTCAGGTAAGGACCTGTAAACCTGAAGCATGGTTATTTGGACAAATTCTTATGGGACAGTTCATTACCCATTTTGAAAAGTGCCTGGACTCTTATTGAAGCTGAATAAGTAGCAGCTTATTCCTTTGGTGGGGTATAAAGGGCCTTGTGTGTCCTGGATACATATGGGCAGGTGAAGAACCTTGAATCAATGCCCTTGTCTAGCTTGTGATAACATGTTCCTGTAACTATACTGTAGAAGTCAGAAATGCTGAGATGGGTGTGGGACTTGAAAGGATGATAGGGTATTCCCCTTTTCTTCTCTATAATCTTTCTCCATAATCCACTACTCCCTTAGAACTTTCTGTTACCTCAAGAAGAGGTTCTTTCACTCTCTGCCATAGATGTGATTAAGTGGTGGAAGGAAGATTCAAGGAACTCCTGCCTTCCCTGCAGGTATTTCTGCTCTATGTTTGTAGTTCCCAACTGCTGCAACATCTGCCTTCTCCCACAGCCTCTTTCCTCTGAAGCTGATGAAGCGAGTGTGTACAGTGAAGATGGAGGCTTAGACAGGGAGCCAACAAACCACGAGGACAAGAAGAAGCTATCATCCTCTTTCTCTGTTGCAGATGCATCTTGCATCATTCTTGTTCTCCAGTTAGAGATGGTAGGGCACAGTGTGGGCACAGCAACTGGATACAAGGAGAGATGGTTGTTTTTAACAACCCTATTTGCCATCTTCTTCCTGTTTCTCCATCTCTCAGGTGCTCTCCTGTCTGTCTCACACTATTTACCAATGCTAATTCTTTCAGATTAAGCTGCTCCCTGGGTAGTATCAACAAGGATTAAAGTTAAAGGGATTCTGTCATATTTGTTTTCCTCCTTCTCGTCCCTATGCTCCAGTCAAGGGCTCTTCTCATCCACCTTTGCAATAGCCCTGACCTTTGAACCAAAGGACTCCCAAGACTAAAGGCTTGGAGTCAAATATTTGCTAATTTTGAGTTTGCAGTTGAAAAGCAAAGTGATTTTTCCAGCAATATTCCCCATTGTTCAAGTGCCTTCTTGAAGCTGGCAGCATACGGTTGATCCTGATTTCTGAAACCGAATTAAAATTGCAGTTGTCTGCACTGACCTTTCACACTGGGAGTACTATCTTTTGTTAGTTATTTTGAAACTACTCTTTTTTTTTAATCTTTAGCTAAGACTATGTGTGTATTCTAACTTGGTTTATTTCCTTCACTTGAGACTTGAAAGATTTTGCGGTGCCCCCTCCCTGCTTGGTGTGCATCATGCAGGCCTGCGCATTGCCATTGCAGCCGCAGTGTTGAGATCAACTGCACTAATGCTGCTGCTTTTCTCTAGACTCATAACTGTTCTTTTCCAACCTTTTCCTATTTTGCTGGCTCTATGTAAGGCTTCTTTTCATTCACACATTATGTGCAGTGAGTAAATTGTATTACCCAGCCTCCATTTGGCACGTCTCTGTTGAACTGATGAGCTACACTCACCCAGAAATTGTTCTGATTCATTCAAGGTGAGCTACCAGTAGGAGCTCAATTTCCAGGTCTAGCTGGCTGAGTGAGCTTTAAAGGCCATGTCCAGCTCAGGAGTTCACATTCACCAGGTAAATGGATCAGCCGTATCCATTCAGCATTCCTAAGACACTAGTGTATCTCTTTAGCTTGAGGCTTGTGAAGAAGACTTCAGGCACACAGTCTTTGATTCTAACTTCTCCTGACTGTACCAAAATCAAAACTACTCAGATCTGTGGTATTATTACACAAGCTTACCAGATGTTTGAAAGGTATCCCTTGACTTTTGGAAAAGTACCAAACCCAAACTATTCAGCGCTGGTCTAAGTGTCATAGACCTGTGTCAGCTGGATAAGCACCAGAATAACTGGTAGCTGACACTGCTCTGTTTACCATTCCTTCTGTCACCAGTTGCTCATGGGGATTTGTTTGAATTGCCACATTCAACTGAGTTGCCATTTTTTATTTTGTCATTGTCCAGCTGGCAACAGCTGCTGCAGAGAGCTGGGGGTTAGCAAGGTTATCCAACATAGTTCTGCACTCTTCAGCCTCAGTCATTTCTACTTCTACATCTGGGAACTTTCAGTGATGTTGCGTGATGTGGGGACATTTTTGCTCAGACTCCTCACTGTTAGAAGAAAAAGCTCATGTGAGCAAGCTGAAATGTACCTATCTTTGTCTTGTGGTTTGGTGCATGAGTTTCATCCAGAATTGCCTCAGGTTCCCAAGATTGCTCATGTGGGTCCTGTAGGTCATATCCCCTGTAGGTCAGCCTGGGTTGGCTTCAGGTGCCAAAGTCTGTGAGCCCAGCTGTTAAGATGTAATAGGCAAACACTTATGCTAATGACAGGGTATGGCCAATAAACCCTGATAACCAGTGGTCCTTTCCAGAGCGTTTATGGAAGTGGACAATGGTCTCTGCTTATTCCCTCAGTGAAAAGATAGGACCATATCACAACCTGTTCCACATCCCACAGTAATGCTTCTCTTCCTGAATCTCACTTCCTGCCAGTGATGTTTTGAAGCCCACTAGGCAATCTGGAGGTTTTTGGCTGTGTGTTAGTCAAGAAAATTGAGCAAAATACTAATTTTCCTTATAATAAGAATACCTGTATGACTAGCTGACCTTCCTTCTTGTGTTGGGGAAGGCCAGGACATGCCAGATTGTATTTTAAGAACACATGTGCTCCATGGGTAGAAAACACAAGGAAACAGGCTGAATGAATGCTGATTGTCACACTCTTGGCACCAAATATAGGTTCTTAATAAGACTATTTAACAAGGCTCCTGTTTTTCTCAGACTGTCCTTCCTTCAGACACTGGAGAATGTTTCTAGTCCATTTTTAAGAGAGTTGAATATTCTCAAATCTCCCCATGTTGCTCTTATGCAATGGACATGTTCTCCCCTGGTGGCATTTCAGTTATTTGTCTGATGGTCATCATGACTTCAGAGTGCTGAAGTAAATTTTACAGTTCCTTGAGCCTCTGTCCTTCGAAAGTTCTTTTGTCTTTTGTCCAGAAACAAGAGTTTCGGAGGCCTTTCAGAAATCTGTGCTTGAGTGATTACAGGTGTGTTGAGCAGTCTGAAGTGTTGTCGTTTATGATACGCAGATGTCAGTAGTCAGAGGTTTCCATTCATTCATTGCAACCACAACCATTGTAGAGTTAGACAGGTGTGACTTCTACGGTATTGATATCACACAGTATTGTATACAATCCAGGGAACTGTCTACAAACTGTGTAGGAAAGAGATTGCTTAATGACTCTTGACCTGAGTTGCATTCTTTTGTGTGATAGTCAGGCCCGCCCACTTATATTTCCTGCATTTTGTGGTTGATAAGACCGTGAGCAGTTCTTTTTTATGCTTTATGTCTGTACAGTGTCCTGAGTCTTCATGCAAAACTTGGTGACTATAACTGCTTACCTTTGTCTTTTGCACATTTCACCTCTTTGCTTTGATAATTACCTAATAAAAAGAGAGTTAAGGATGCAAATTCTTCTCTATGGTTCTCAGAAAAAAAAGATTGTCACAAGCCTTTAGTGGATATTCAGAACTTCTCAGATCTAGGGTGATCATCAGGATAATCACATTCTTACCAGTGTTGGCTTACTTACTGCCAAACAATCATTGCTCATTTACTGTTGTGGTGCAGCTCCTGACTTCCTGAGTGGGAAAGGCTGCCTTATCCTTTCTTGATTATGTGGTAGTTTATAATACTAAAAAGTCTACTAGATGTGTGTGTCTGGCTAATGAGTGATTTCTCTTTTTGGTGCATTTATCATTTGAGTTCCTCTCTATTGCCTCAACAGTAATTTTTTTTGAGATTCATACTGGAGCTGATGGAAGCTAGGTCTTTCTCTAATTCAGCCAAAGTTTTCTTGAGAGCAGTTTTACCCCTTATTACCAGTTTGCAATGACGGTGTGTCCTAAATGATTTTTCCATGAACCTTAATGGAAATGTGGTGGATAGAATCCATTTTTCCTTGGTGACAATTAGGTGTCTTAATCATAAGAGCAGACCACCTTTTGGGTTTCTGATAAGACAGTGCTTAAGCACAGGCAGCCTCACTGACCTTAACTAGGAAATTTTGTTGAAATCTAACTTTTTACTCTTATTTTTAGGTATTGCAAATTATTGTGAAAGATACTCTGAAGGAATGAGACTTGTTCTGAACACCTTTGGGCCAGTTCCAGAATTTTCAGGTGAAATTGTGCAGAAAGTCAATCAGGTAAATACAGAATTGATAAAAGCAGTGACACTCAGAACAAAGAATATTGCTAGCTTTTATTTTAACATTTGTACCATTTCAGTTAACTGCTGTAGGTATCTGTAGTCTGTACTTATTATGTGAATATGTACATTAAGGAAGAAGATTCCTTCCTGTATAAACCCTGTAGCTTTTTTCCTTATGGGTGTTCTTTTTCTTGTTTTTGTGGGTTTTTTACAAACTGGAGTTCCAGTCTGTAGTTCTGCAAATACATGTTTAAGTTAAGCATGTGAGCAGTCTGGTAAGGTTACTTGCATGTTTAAAGATGTTTTTTAGTGCTGTTCTGGATTGGGATCTAGTTTGTCTATTAACATTTCTAAGCCCACTATTTGTTTATACTCACTATGTAGGCTATTTTGAATGACCGTAGGAATTAACTGAAGTATTTCCTAATTCTGCCTTTTCTAATGCTTCTCCAAAGAACACATGTATGTGTTGGATCATTTCTGATCAGCTATCAGAGATTAATTCCAAATATAGAGGCATATTCTGTCTGGAAGATAACATTGTTTTTTTCCTTGTTATGTTAATGTAATTTCAACATGAGCTATGTTAAAAAGGAAAAGAATTATTTTATGCTTTAGCAACATAGATTGCTTATAATAACAATAATAATTGTGGAGTCGTTCACAATTAGCAGCTTTTAATTTGCATGAAAGACTTTGGGTTTTTTTATAGAAAGCTGGATTCCACTTCAACATCTGTTTCTGTGTCTCTTTATTATCTTCAGTCTTCAGTGCCAAAGATGGGCTTGCAAGGATCCTTTCTTAGAGTAAATCATTAGACATTTCTTATCTTACTTCTCTGTCCCTCCTGCTGATTTTTTTCTAGAATGACCATAGCTTGCCAGTCATTGGTAACAGGTCCAGGTTTTACCCAGTTTCTCAACACTTGATTTTTGAGTGTTAGACCTCAGATATGCTTTTGGCAAAGATGGCCTTGTGATCTCGACCTGCTCTCTCAAAACAACTGCTTTTTCTTTGGCACTTCTAAGACAACTTCAATTGTGCACTCAGAAATACCTTTTTTTCCCCTGAGTTTATGTGTCTCACTCTATCATTTTTATTATAAGTGGCACTCTTAAGACAAAATGTTTTTAATAAACATGGTATCCCTCATTTATCGGGAACCAGAAGAGACATCACAGTTTTAAAAGCACACAAGGAATCTGGTTTAGAGCACATTTTCAGCCACATAAATGGCCAGGTTGCCTCCCTCCTGCTTGAAAAAAGATTATTGTCAGAGAGTAGACAGTGGCTATGTGGGGCAAAATGAGGGAAGAAGCTGATGTTTTGTTGTTTCTGTAGTCATCTTCATTGTCACATTCAGGATAACCTTATACAAGTGGGAACACTTTTCTTCTCATATGGGTTGGCTCATTTCCAATCACCCATGTAAAGAATTAGTGATCTATTACTTGTGAAACTAAATTAAAGTTTGTGTGGATGTTGACTTGGTCTGACACGGGGAAAGCAGGAAAACAGTGCTGGTGAGAAACCTTCTACTCAGAACATGAGATTTAATCATCTTAAATTTTCTGTTTCAGGCAATGTCTGAAAAAATTCCAGTTGTGCCAAAAGTCCTGGATGCCAGGAGAAAATGGAGAGATGAATGTCTCAGTGGTCTTGCCAAACTGAAAACACAAATGAAATCCAACTGAGGTGCACCTTGTCTAATAGGAGACACCAAATGAAGAGCAGATCTTCATTAAAAAGTGGAAATTTTTTGTCATTCAGAAGAGGAGTCTGAATGTGCAACCAAGGAAATGTGCACATGTAGAGACCAATGAAACATTTGGTCCAGTTTTGACAAAGTAATGAATAACTAGGAACAGTTATTAAAAAGTTCAGTTAAAATTTATCAAATTACTGTATAAATGCATTAGATGTGCAAGCATTAAGAGTAGCTTTAGCAATATTAATATTGTGCAATGCTGGAACACAATCATGTTTTAAATAATGCATTTTTCAGCTTGCTTAGGAATTCAGCACTTGAACAATATTTGCTTATGCAGGGATCTGAAACAGGCAAACATCAGCTGTTTGTCACTGGAGAAAATAAGCCCTCACCCACCAATCACTGTGACAGTGAGGTTTATTTGTGAGGCTCTGGCTGCAGATAGGAGAGGGCTGTATTGAGTAAAGAGTGGATTCACTGGCCAGTAAGCTGAGACCTCAGCAGCAGTAAGGGTCACTTCAACTCATGTCTCTTACTGTACCACAATGTAGGGGAAAGAATTGCTCCTTCTTTCCCACCCTTTGGCACTTCTGTATCTGTATGGTGATCTAAATGTAAGTAAATAGAACAAATTCTCCCTTCATTCCCTACCCCTGGTTCTGTTAGACTTACCAGAGACCTACTTGGTCTTTAAGACCATGCACTTGATACCCCATGGCTTTGCCCACCGATGTTTGGTGCTGGCCATAGCCATTGCTGCATTAGTATGTGCCCCATTTTAAGACTTGTCTCTGAGAAATAAGAGATTTTGATTTAGTAGCTAGTTTTGGAGACAGGACCGTGTAGTGGATCTGTCTGGGCTTTCTCCATGACCTTCTAAATGATCTTGGGAAGCCAGTTCACCTCTCTCGTGCCCCGTCTGTTTTATCCATTAGCTGAAGCAAAATCTGCTTCTTTAGGACTCAGCTGTAGTGAGTGTAACAGCTGCAGCTGAAGGGACCACAGGTATCTGAGTTGAAACTAGGTGATCTTTAAGGTCCCTTCCAACCCAAGCCATTCTTTGGTTCTGCTATTTTGCTCCCCTGCAGAGGGCAAGATACAGTGGCTTAAATGTAGCATTTCGGCTTTAGTGCTGCCCTTCCCTCAGGAGACGTAACACCTCGTCCACAGGCAAGGACGCAGGATACACCTGGAAGTAGTATCAACCTCAGGTGCTCCTGTGACAGGTTTTCTTCCACAGCAAAGTGTTATTATGAACGTCTGAACCCTGTAATATGGTTGGACTTTGATCTTAGCTGGAACCTTGGGGCATTATTGTTATGCAGATAGTAAGAATAACTTGAAACAGTGCATTGCACCCACCCTTCTTGAGTTATGCATTTCTGCATTTGTGCTAACTGGTCATGTAACTTCAGTCACAGCACAGGTGCAGAAGTTTTAAGCTGTCATTTTGCTAATTCTCATGGGTTTTTTTATAGAGGACACAAACAAGCTGTTGAAGTTTTAGTAGTTACCATTTTGAGCTGAACAGCAGAAATGTCTGCATGAACATACCAGTACCATTTATTTCTGCTTAGGTCACAGTACAAGAGATGTAGGATAAACTGTATTGCTTGACACAAATGGAGGTCCAAGAACACATTTCTGGATGTGAAACATAGGATGGGAGGCATAGTGCAGAGGTTGTCCTGTGCTTCTGTATAATCAGCCAAGAGAAAGGAAAATTTGTAAGCTCAAATTATTTTATTCCAATATAAACTTAAAATTGTCAGGTTTCTTCTATTGTTTTTTATTGCCACAGACACTGGCTCAACCTGCATTTAGATATCTGAAGTTGGAGAGGTCAATCCTCACTCCTGAGGCCTTATTAAACAATAGTAAATTAATTATTAGGCTGATTTCCTCATTTTGTGCATTTCAGACAGGGCCAGAGAAGGTTCTGATTACTTTCAAGATTTGACCTGGTTTTCTTATGGGCATATGACATTGTCATAATTAATTAGCTTGCGTTGCTTCTGTTTATTCTGAGATATTTTAAAACTGAATCATGTCATGAAAGATTTGCCACTGTTTTTATTATTTGCTTATTAATAAAATATTTTAATGAGGAAGGTATTAATTTCTGTGCTCCAGTGTGATTGATGCTTTAGTGGTAGCACTACATATACATACTACATACAGGTCTTTAGAAACCAGTGTCCTGGTAGAATAACTTGTGGAAGTCAGTGGGAGAAAACAGACAAAAAATAATGCGCACTCTCCTATACTGTTATGTGTTGTCAACCAGTTGCTGCAGACATGATGCTCTGCTGTGAGGGAATGGTTTTCTGTGGGGAAGAAAGCTCTCTGAAGAGAGCCAGAACACTTCTGTGTTGTGAGCAGCTCCTCCACAGGGTCTAGCATACAGCAAAGCTCACCTTGGAGCATCGGTTCCCACACAGGTTCACAGCTACAAGTTGAAGGTGAGGGGAGATTCTTGACAAAAAGTGTGTCTTAGCTGACATTTGCATAGGATTTGAAGCACACACAATTATTAGTTAGTAAATGCAACAACAACTGGAAAGCATTAGGAAAAGGTGGTTAAAAGAATGAAATGGGCTGTCCTCGTCCCAGGGACCTGTACCCTGTTCACAATTAATCTCCTTTACTCATAGTCATTAAATGGTGTCTGAATCCTGCACCCAGCTTGGGGCTCCCAGTACAAGAAAGACATGGGACATATCTTGTACAGGGACAAGGCGTAGGGGAGGCCCCCAAGATGGTGAGGCTGGTCCTGCAAGGAGAGGCTGGGGGAGCTGGACTTGTCTGGCCTGGAGCAGAGGTGGTGGCTTTGGTAGGATCTACCTGCTGCTCCCAGTGCCTGTAGGGAGGTCATCAAGGAGACTGAGTCAGACTCTAAATTTGGGCTGGGGGAGAAGGTAGAGACAATGGATGTAAATTGAAAGACAAGAGTTTCAGTCTGGATGTAAGAAGACACTTTTTGCCCCATGAAGATAATCAGACACAGGTTGTCCACAGAGGTGGTGCAATTTCTGTACTCCGAGGTTTTCAAGTCCCAACTGGGTGAAGCCCTGAGCAACCTGGTCTGACCTCAGAGCTCACCTGTTGTGAGCAGGAGGTTACAGCAGAGACCTCTGAGGTCCATCCCAGCCTGCATTTGCCTGATTCCAAGTTTTATTTGATTTTGGACTATTTTGCATCAGAAAAGTTGCTCTGTCTTAAGTTCAGTTAACCCCAAAGAATGTAGATAGATTAGTTCGAATTGTCACATGTGATGAGAGGACTTTTTTTACCCAAATCATAAATGAAATTGAGGATGGTGTTAATGTATGTAAATAAGTCTGCAAAATTCCAATTGTGTTGAATTAATTGCTTTAATTTTTTTATTCAAATTTGTCTTACTCCTTTTATCCCATTACTTTTCTTCTCAAATGCAGTAAACTTCTTGTGATGGAAGATGGAATTTTCTAAGTCTTTGTTGCACTATGTTTTTCTCTGTTTTACCAAGTTGATATTTCGTTATTATGTGTACTTTACTATAAGTTACTGCTGCTTATTAGAAGCAGAATCCAATGTGTTCATACCAAAGCCTTTGACTTAATGCTGTTGGAAACCAAACCAAATCATGTGTAAAATAAGAAAGAAAGGACAGATGCAGGAAAATACCTCCTTCACTAACTGAAGTCCAATACCTCTGTTTTTGCTAAATCTTTGAATGTGACAGGAGTAGTTTGCAGCTTGCAAAGCAGCCATGTGAATTTACTTTCCCTATTCTGGTTATTTTTCTAGCCGTGATAATAGTTTGAAAGTTAAAATGTAAGCATTTTCTGTTTGCCCTATTATCTAATTGGATGGTATTAAGAAACTGTGTTATCCTATCCATACTATCTTTTAGACAAAGACTGAACTGTGCTTCATTACAGAAGCAGGATAAATGCTTGTGGTGCTTGTTACAAAAAGAGAAAAATAATTTTGAGACAAAACTATG
This sequence comes from Myiozetetes cayanensis, assembly GCF_022539395.1. NCBI lineage: Eukaryota > Metazoa > Chordata > Aves > Passeriformes > Tyrannidae > Myiozetetes > Myiozetetes cayanensis. Next base: position 43,459,752 of record NW_026087742.1, on the reverse strand, counting down.
TCATTGTCAGTCTCTGTCAAAAGATGAGATCTGCTGCCGGTGCCTATATAGTTACGTGTCAGGATTGCATTGCCACAGTATGGAGTTACAAAAAGATCTTTGTGAATATGTAACTGGTGCCCTTGCAGAGAGGGAGGTATGGTGGACAGGAGTTCTCCATGAGAAGAGGAGGCCAGCAGATGTGAACCTAGCAATTACTGTAAGTAGGAAAAAAAAAAAAAGGTCTTTTGCTTTCCACAGCCTACCAGGCCCAAAGGGAGTGTTTCACAAATTAATTTAGATCTAGTTAAAAACGTGTAAATGAATATGTTTGCTCTAGCTGCCTGCTTACCTGCTCCTGTTCCCTCGAGCTTCAGAGCGTGTGTGTTTGTGTGTGCATGTGTGGGTGCTATTGCAGATCAGTCAGAGTGGAAAGACAAAAACTGACCACAGGGGAAAACTCACATTTGATTTGGTAAGGCTCTGCATGTATCAAGCCAGCAGTCTGTTCTTTTCTGTGATTTCAGACACAGAAAGCAATTCTTCCCTTCGGCCTGTTATTCCAAGTTAAGCAGTGATGCAGCTTAGAGCACATTGCTTACAGGGAGTTACCCATGGACTGGTATCTCTTACAGTTCATTTTTCAGGTAGAATTTTCTTCTCTAGAAAGGCTACACAGACCTCTTGCTTCTGTTGTAAATGGGAGGTCATAAAAGAAACTAGAAATTTTCTAGTTTGCTAGGGAACAGCTTGACTTATTTTCTTAACATTTATTCGAAAAAATGCTCCATGGGGTTACATGTCCCTCAGTATTTTCCCTTCTCTCTCTGATAATTTTTATTCCTTCAGTGAGGATGGATTACTCTTCACCACACACTGAAATGGAGGGACACTTGGAATAAAACAGCACTTAACATGCATGAACATGCATGAGATTTCTTCTTGAATGAAATGGAGATTCTAACGTGTGGCTTTGTAGACTTCTTCCAGCTACTTGGATTTCAGACCTGTTTTTGCAAGCAGAGACGTGTAAGATGCAGAATCATCCATAAACTTGTTTTCCTTTATCTATGAGTAAAATACAATCTAACATGGAAAGGTTAAGAGTCCATACTTTCACATGGGTGTAGGAAAGCAGAAGCTGAACTTACTTTTTAGAAGATTTTATATAAAATAGAGCTGTAAATTGGTACTCAGTTGGATGTTTGATCTGTTTAGCTTAAGCCTAGATGATGACTACCGGTATATTTTTAACATACTGCCCAAGGTCTCCATAAGGATCCAACATCTCCATGTCATCACAGCATGGAGATGTTTCCAACATCTCCGTGTCATCACAGCATGGAGATGTTTCCAACATCTCCGTGTCATCACAGCATGGAGATGAGAACATTAAAAAGCCTCTGTAACTTAAAACATTGTGAAAACCTTCCTTTGCAGTTGTGATGTGTTTAAAGTTTAACTTTAGGTCTTGCACTAATTTTTCCAATACCTTAATGGTATATACTTTCCACACAAAGCCACTGTTTCTTGTCCTTAGTATGCTTAATAAGATAAAGCTCCTAAGGAATACCATGGGGGCACTTTTGGCAGCCCAAGGAGAAGGTGATGAGGCTAGAAAATCCTCACTGTAACTCTGATGTTACTGAAGAAATGAGGTTGTCGTTTACCAGTCAGCTTTATTCCAAATTGTGTTGCTGTAGAACTTGTATTTTTTTTTAGCCCTACTTAAAAATTTAATGGGCTGCAATCTGCCTACTGAGTTTTTAGTAGTAATACAGGAAGTATTCCTGTTAAAAAGATATTATTGGAATTGCCACTATAACACAGAGGAAGCAGTCACAGAACTGCATAGCTTTCCACATTCCAGAGCACCTTGCAACCCCAAAAACAGATTTTCTGATTTGACTCAGCAATGTCATTTCAAAGCCAGGCAGTAATGGAAAGATGTAACTGTGCCGTTTCAAACATATGGGCTAGTGGGGACAGCAAACTGCAAAACCAGGCGATTTAATGGAATGAGCAGTGCCTGTGCCTGATCCATGTCATACAGATGTTTATGGAGTAGCACCAAGTAACATTGTGTAATTCTGTAAACCAAAAACGTTCCTTGTGCTTGCTTTTGGTTTTCCTTTTTTTTCAGGAAGAAAAGTTAATTACAAATTACATCTCCCTTCTATTAAAATCTAGTGCATATTAAAGGGTGATTACAGAAGTCTGAATATAGCATCTCACACTACTCTAGTCTGTTGTTTACAAAACAAAAGCCATTGAAAATAAGGATATGACTGCAGAGAAAAATAGAAAATAAAAATTTTCTTATCAAGATGCATTATTTATACTAATAAAATCAGATTTAATTAAGTAGTAACCTGATGTATGTTTTAATCTGATTGTAGTATCTTAATAGTTTGTTATAAGGAAACCATTAGATAGGGATTAATGCAATCATATTTAATCATTGATGTAAGAGAGGTACGTGCTTGTTACATTGTCTGAACAGTGCTTACTGCATCTGCATATAGCTTTTGGTTTCAAGTCTCCATTTACAAAAATTACAGTCCAGACTTCTCTGGAGATTGCTGCCTCAGTAAAGCACTGCCCGACCAACTCATTGCACCTACTGCCATAAAACTTGTTGTGACAACTGTCCAGACAGTGGCTGCTGATTGTAGCCTCAGGTAGTTACTACCATGTCCACCCTGTTGGCAGTCCTGTCCTCATACCTGTGAAGAGCAAAAGGAAGTGTAATTTCCAGCTGCCACCTCCCCTTGTAGTCTGCCAATGAGTTTCTTGAACGTCACCAAAAGGACTTTACTCCAACACCTCACTCCTGGCCGCGCTGATGCAGTTTCAGTGATCAGGCAACCTGGGCAGCCTTGCCCACAGTCCTGGGGTTTGTTCCATTTCCTAGGCCAGATCTGTCTGTGTTGGCCCACAGCATGGCTTGCTGCCCTGTTTCTGTAGCAAAGGAGTTTTGCTTGTACTGCCTAAACAGGCCAGTCTGCCCAGCTCATAGGAAGCCCAGCCACAGCCTGTTGCATAGTTAGAAATGGATGTTAACAGCTCATCCTCATTCACACGTTTTCCAGGCTAAGAAGCTTGGACTATTCACCTATAATAGATAGTTTACCTGTAAAAGCAAAGTGAGGTCCATGTGCCCCTCTGCTGTGCTTGTCCAGGCTCTCTGTTCCGTGATACCCTGCTACAGCTTTTCTGGTTTCCCCTTACACAGGTTACTGCCAGCTGCCACCCACCTGATGGCATTTCTTCAGTGTGAGGAAAGCTTGAGAACTTGCCATGAGACAACTCTATCAGCAGCATGGGGCTCTTTTGCCAAGTCTGGTATAGTTGTAGGACCTTCCTCTGGTGGTCATATCAAAGGTTCTGAAACTTATATTGAAAGGCAGAGGTGATCACCACTGGATGTTAGAGCCTACCTGAACAACTCGAATATGACCATGGTTATGATTTCTGGATAATATGGCATAAAACAACAGAGATTATTTGGAAGCTGCCCAATTAAGGCAATGTTGAGAGACTTGTAGAACAATACATGATCACCTTGTTTATAGTAGGAAAGCACAAAGATCAGAGCTGAATAAAACTCCCCTACCATGGGAAGACCGGTTTGTTTCAAGTCTATAGCTGTTCCTTACTTTCAGTAATGCTCAGTGAGCTTATTTTCAATGATGGCACTGGAACAGCATTACTCTGGTTTCTTCTCATAACTCCTCTTTTTTGGGTACATTTGCTCAAGAAGTTTCTCTGAGGGAGGAACTTGTATTTTCCAGACCTTTTTAAATATATGATCCTTTGCATGATTTCCAAGCTGGCGTAGCCTTATGGTTATATGCTGCACTATGTTATAGTTCTTTTTCCTTTTTTTAAAACCTCCTTTTGAATTGTCCATTCACCATTTACCATTCACCTCTGTTTCTACTCCGTTTCTTCTGACCCTTTATTACTCGTGTTTCTCAGCTGCTCAGAGGATCATCTTTAATTTCAAAGCTACACATGGGGATTAATTGCTACCTAGATGTTGTACCAACCTCCCTCTCCAGCCTCTACAAGCAAACTCTTTGTGGTGACTACTGATGTTTTTTCACTCAGTAGATGGGATCCAAATTCCAGTCTCTGGCTGTCTGGACTCTGCTTAATCATGGCTGATGTCACAAGGGCCTGTGTTGGTCATTCCCAGCAGCACATAGCAGTTCCCCAGGCACAGCACAGCTGCCCATCCATCTGACTCATTCCTCCAGGAGAGTGCTATGTGCTGAAGGTGCTGGAGTGCCAAACACAGCCTTTTCCTAATCCTCTCTGTTGACGGTGATGTTTGACTTGTCTGATTTAATCTCATGACAGGTTCGAAGATGAAGCTGCTCCCTATTTTATGGCTGACTCAGTATTTATTTGTGGGATTGGTGCCTGCTGAGATCATTGGTGATCAGCTGCTCTGTGAGCTTTCAAACAAAGTTATTGACAGAAGGGCTTTTTATACAAAGGGGAGTTCATGTTTGGACCTAGAAGGCACGGGGCAGTAGAAGCAGGACCCTTGTGGTCAGCACAGTCCCTGTAATAGGGGACATTATATCCCATTTTTAGCCTCCCAGAGCAGTACTTCCAACTCCTGGCTCCTGCCTATTGCCTTTTCAACTCCTTACATCCTCCCTGAGAAGCAGAGACCCCACAGATGTGATGTGTGATGAACATACCAGTGCTCACTGGCACAACTTTTCTGAGCCCTCATTCCCTACAGCTCTCACTTCACAATCTTTATATTTTCCAGCCATGGGGTACATTTTTGTTGGTTTCCAGGCCTGTTTGGCAAATATTCTCCTTCCACTCGTGGTTTTCTCAAGGAGTCTTTACTAATTTTTTACTTGAAATATTATTTTCACTTTTTTTTTTTTTTTGAGTATATTCTACAATCGCCCTAGGAGAAAACTTTAGCAAATCTGTGACACCTCTTCCTCTTTTTTATCCCTTTTGTAGGGAAATTATGAAATGCTCAATACATGCTTGTACTTTTGTGATTACTTTTCTCAGTTTGGATACAGAAAAACCAATAGTTCACACAAACTCCATCCTTGGCTAAAATCCCCAGCTTGCATACCTGGGAAAATCACAGTAGCTGGGTGGAGAAAGTATAGTCTCCGACAATTAAAATGCCAGCTGACTTAATGAAGGCGAATTTATTAGGGAGAATCTTATGACAGTACATTTTCACCCTTGGCAATAATCTAATAAGCAGCATAACAGGTAGCAGGGAGTGAAATAACACCCTGAGCATAGCCTGGACAGAGGGAGGCTGCAGTGGGTCATCCTTGGATTCATGTGAGCATCTCCCTTCACTGCCTGGGAAGACGGGCAGTGTTCCTGGTCCACTCTGTTTCTTTCTGCCATTTGTTCATAGACAGTGAGCTTTCTCCTAGAAGACCTTTTTTTTCCCCTCATTTGTGTCTTTATGCAGTTCCTGCCCTAGTACCCCAATTTTTTAATTTTTGTTAATCCATGCCTGTTTGGAGGTCCCTTACAGTTTCCCTCGTTTTCCAGTAGCCTGCTCACTGCTCAACTCCATCTATGAAATAGATTAAAAACTGTTTTTCAAGCATTTCCAAGGTTGTACAAAGTTCACCATAGGTGAAAATACAAGTACCAAGAGCTTATATTCAGCAGCTTAGATTTTTTTTTAAAGTCTTCCTAAGGGTAAATTAAGCAACTGAACAAGCTATTTAGAGCAGTTGCAGAGGTCTTTGAGTTCTTTTAGGAAGGATTAGATACACATCTCTTGAAGATGATGCAGATACAGTTAGTATAAACCAGAGATCCTTCATCCCTATAAACATGCAAATTAAACACAATTACAATATACAACGTTGGCTAATGCTTAATATAAGCGTACACCCAATGCTCATGCAGCCACAAATTAGTTTCTCTAAAGAGACAAAGCGGAAGATGAAGGAAAAGGCGGGGTGACACTTGATCACAGTAAGTACACACAAGCTCTGAGAAGATGGTTCCCAAAGGGATATTTTGGGAGCATTTTAGGTCATTGTGAAAAAGTAGTGGTGGTGGGCATCACAGAAACATGGTAAAGCTACGCAAACAATACACAACCCAGTAATTTCTGGAAGGGTATGAATAAGCCGGGGCTGCTGAGACATCACCATTGCACAAAGTAATGAAGAAATCACCAAGAGTGGACAATTATAACTTTTAGAAAGGGGAAGTCGTGAAAGAAATGGGAAACAAAGTCCAGACACAGGGGTGTTGAAATAACCAGGAATCACTGTCAACACTGAGGCTGTGACAGATGAGGAAAAAGAAGACGGAAACAGCTTCTGAGGAGGACATGGATGTGAAACTGGAACATCAGAAAATATCTCCAAAACCAGGAGAGTGCAAAGAAGTACTGACTGGCAGGTTTTACTGCCCTTTCCTGATTTTGTGGAGAGTCACCTCAATGCTTCCTTAGGGATGCAAGGGGAGTCAGCATTGGAAGCAGCCTTGGTGAAATTTGCTGTCAGTGGATTCACATAATTTTAAAGGCAGCAGTGAGCAAGGAAGAGCAAGTCAACCCCAACAGTTGGTCTGGGAGCTGGGAATGACACGGGCTGGTCATGCTCATTCCTTCCAGGAGGCATCTGCTTTAGGAGGCAGCACTTTACTGGGAAAACAATAAGACCCTCAAATGACAACACTTTCATAAAACTAAATGCAGTTTTCAACAGGAATGCAGTTTTCCAAGAATTAACAAACCTTTAGGCCTTTGTTTGAGGTGAAGTGCTAATGGCAGTCAAGGAGTTGTGGAGCTCCTGTGCTTCTCCTTTCCACGAGCAATGATTTGGCATTCGGAGTCTGGGAAAGATATTCCCATGGAAGATCTGAATGCTGTTCCTTGGTCACTGCATGTAAGACAGTATAAATAGCTGACATGTTTAAATTGCTGACAGCACTCGCCATTGTCCTGCAAACACTAGTTTTTCCATCTAAGGTTTACGGGCTCTCATGTCCAGTGTCTTCATCTAAGACAAAGGGCAAAATGTTGCCATGCCCAGCAGGAGGTAATAAAGAACAGATGGATACCATGTTCACAGGAGCCAGACTCCACACTGCTAATTCCTCCACAGTGACGACAAAAGGAGATGTGGCTCATCCCCCCGTCTTGAACAGACACTGGTGCATGGAACCATTCTTTGAACGTCACTTTGATGTTGAAGTGCAAATATGTCCAATCCTGAGTCCACAGGTGTCTTTCCATGGAGTGAGGATGGCTGCAGCAGGCAGAAGGCTGGATAAATTAGAGATGTAAGTTTGAACAAAATGGGCAGATTAAAGGGATTGGCTGTAAGACAAAGTGAGTATGCTGTGAGATAAAGGTACATAATGATCTGCAGCTGAAAAGATTATAGAGGTGATATGTAAAGAATGTCCTGAGTTAATCAGTTCCTTTGTGTAAGTATTTATGTTTTGCAAATCATTATCACTTAGCAACCTATGATGTCCCTTTTATTTTTTTACAGACTTAAACTGTTTCCTGGGGGTATTATCTCTGTCTAGCTCAGCAAAATTAAAATAGTATTTCACTTAACACTGTCTGTAAGTAGATGGAAATAATTAGCTCCAGGTATGTTATGAATTGCACTCAAAGAATTGACACGGTTTAGATCATAGAAAGTGGGGCATATTTGGTGTTCAACACTTTCTTATAGAGCAGTTGGAGCCCCTGGTGGTCCAGTGGTAAAGGCGCCGCGCTATCACCGCGGAGACCCGGGTTCGATTCCCGGTCAGGGCCACTCCCGGGCAGGTGGGGCTCGTTAACCCTTAAAGGCAACCCACCTACGTCCTAAGGACCTCGCTGCCACCGTCCAAGCTCGCTTGGCCCCGGCAGATGAACCTTAGGATTAAAGGGTGGGCTCAGTTCCGCGCACACTGTGTCTCACCTAAAAAATCCAATGCGCAGGCTGGAAGGTGGAAAGACCTTCCCCGGATCTTCGCTCGCGAAGACTGGCCATTATTATTATAGAGCAGTGAGCTGTGTTTAACTTTATGGATCTTATCAAATGCTTGTTCAAGCCAAGTCACAACTCTTGCCAAGAATACTTAATGCCACATTTGAGGCAACGAAATGTAAACCAGGAAGAGACCTGTTAGGACTGCTGGGTTCCCCCTCTGCACTGAGACACCCCCCTGCCAGGGAGCCCTGCCAGACCCCCACCCCACCACTGGGAAATATCACAGGGAGGTTTGTCTAAGAACTCCTGAAAAATCTTTCTGGAAAGGGATTCTCCAACCTCTCCCTACAATCCATGCCTTGTACATCTTGGAAATCTTCCCTAGTAGGCTGTCAAAGCACTCTTTGTTGCAGAAGGAAAACTGATTTCTTCGTGTTTTTGTCTACACAGATAATGTAAAATGATCAAGAAGGTCTTATGTGTTAGAGGATCGTTTCCATCTCTGTTCCCAATATTCTTTTCTTGGACTAAATGAGCCAAGTTCCCAAGTTTTTCCTTTTGAATCCCTTAGTGTATATTTCTCCTAATCCTTGTGCTCCTTGAATGCTTCTCACTTTGTCCAGGTCTGCAAGCGCCATGCCCAGACCAGGACCCGGCACTCCAGTTAATTCACTCAAAGATCATAGCGTATATCAAACCACACCAAACTGACACTCACTTCTGTGTCAGGAGGAGTGAAGGTAATGCTTATCTTCTCCCAGTTCTCAGACTGATTTGCAGCTGTGCCTGGGCAACCCACATCAGGCTCAGTGGTGATCCCATTCAAACTCTGTCAAGCTCCAACCTCTCACCCAGCCTGCACCTATTGCCCTTCCTCTTGCACGCTGTTATTTTCAGCCCTGTCTAGATGAGCAGAGAGCAAATCAGCAGAGGACACGGAGTGGATGATGAATGCTTTGTCCTCCTCTTCCTCCCTGAAATCTGCTGCCCGGCACTTGTGGCTGCCAGGGAGGGAGGACAGGGCTGGGCTGTGAGTCATCCTCCACTCCCGCTCCCTCCCTGAGCCAGGAGCTGCAGGTTCCCTGCCGACTGCAAGCTATGGCCAAGGCCCCACTCTTGTAGGGAAAAAAAACTGCTGTGGCACAAATATGGCCCTATTGAGAGCAGCACTCCCTTCCCATTTCTCTGGCAGATGAGACTGCTGTGTGCACTCCTCTGTGTCACTGCTGGCAGCAGATGCCTGCTACTTCTCTGCAGCATGGCCCAATCAACATCAAGAGCCATAAAGAATTTCAGCAGTAAAAATGGGTCAAAAAGTCTGAAGAAAACCAGCAATTATCTCATGACATTTTAATACTTGATGGAGAGTAAGACAGTACAGGTCCAGACGTGCGCATTTACAAACCTGCAGAAAGGTGCAGTTCCTGAGCTGATTAATAGCGAGGAAAGTTTAAACACTTTAACAATAGCTGCATTAATGCCAGAGGTACAGACCTAAAGGGAGAGGTGAACTGAGGAATTAAACATTAGATAGCTTTTAAGCATTAAAAATAACATGTTTCTGGCCATAGCTTTCCACTGGGAGTCCCCTCTAACACCTGAGCCTCTCAAACTCACAAGCTATATAGTGAGAGATGCTCTCCATCATTGCCTGTCCACACTCCAGCTGTGGTGGGGCAGGACAGACCTTGCCTGGGCTGCACTGGAGGAGCCATGTGATTGGAAAGTGTGTGCACACACCTGGCACCACTCTAGCACTGCCAGCTCCAGAGCATGAGTCTGTCAGAGGCCTGGCTTTCATCGTCAAGAGCACTTTTTATTTGTTGTCATTAGCTTTTGAGGGTTTTTTAATTAGTTCTTTGTATTAGAGCATTTGGCTACTCTAAGACTATTTTTTGTTTCTTCTTTCCACGATCTGCAGGACTGAAAATGCATTTCTGTTTGCCTATGTTGTTTGCAGAGATCTCTGCACACTCCAGATGACCCAAGCAGCCCTGGCTTTTCAAAGAGGGAATCAATCTATCATCAGCCAACATTTGTAAAATCCTGCAATACCATGACCAGCGTTGCATGGCTGTGCCTTTGGCTTCTCTTGGCATTTCTAAATAATTTTTATATAGTTCTGTATGAAGGTGCTATGCAAGAAGTGCCATTTCTCATGCTGCAGCACCTCAAAGGAGGGGTTTGTCCTGCTCTACTCTGCACTGGTGCGGCCTCACCTCGAGTCCTGTGTATACTGTTGGGCACCACAATATAAAAAAACCATTAAGCTATTAGACAGCATCCAAAGGAGAGCCACAAGGATGGTGAAGGGTCTGGAGGAAAGCCTTATGAGGAGTGCCTGAGGTCACTTGGTTTGTTCAGCCTAGAGAACAGGAGATTGAGGGGAGACCTCATCACAGTCTATGACATCTTCACAAGGGGAACTAGAGGGACAGGTACAGATCTCTTCACTCTCACGACCAGTGACAGGACTCAAGAAAATGGCATGATACTGATTTGGGGGAGGTTTAGGTTGGATATCAGAAAAAGGTTTTTTACCCAGAGGGTGGCTGAGCACTGGAACAAGCTCCCCAGGAAAGTGGTCATGGCACCAAGCCTGTCTGAGTTTAGGAAGTGTTTGGACAATATTCTCAGAAACATGGTGTGATTCTTGGGGTGTCCTGTGCAGGGCCAGGAGTTGGCCTCAATGGTCCTGATGGGTCCTTTGCAACTCAGCATATTCTACGATTCTATGAGTATTTTACCATAATTTCTTTCCTATGCAAAACCTAAGCCCTCCTCTCGTATAACCTGTGCTCAGCATCTCTGAGTGAGGGGAGGCACCCCAGCAAGAAGTGATCCCTCTCTCCTGTTCACCAGCACTGCGGGGACCCACCGGAGCAGCATGTAGTGAAGGTGCCCTGAGTTAACTAGGTCAGTCTGGGGCCATTAGTCATCCACTCCTCATATGCCTCATTGCCTGTGCCCTGAACAGACATGTACCACTGCCTTTATGTAAACCCCCTCGAAGGACTGGTTGCTGATGGGGAGCCTCACTGCCCACCACCACCCACCACCCCAGTGTCCATTAGGGACCCTGTGCCTTGGGTGACATTGAAGCCTGCCAAGAAAAGGCAGAGCTGTGTGAGCCAGGTGCAACAGCACCAGCCCTGAGATGTAAAGCCCACCTGCAGCAAAAGCCCTGGTCCTGGCTGGTAGGGCTAACTCTCTCCTCCCACTCTCAGCTGGGAGCCCACCCTCAGGATAGAGGGTTGCCATCAATTTTTATGCCAGAAGACATGGAGGACTTAGACCCCCCCACTGACTCCCTAACTTGCAGGCTCAGCCCCATCTCAAGCCAACAGTCCTGGTGGATTTTTAACAACCATGAAGCATTTGGTTTTGTCTAATCCCCTGTATGTGCAATCATCAAACAAGTTCTTATCTTGACTTAACCTACAGGTAGAACCACTCTGGTCATACTGCTGGCATATTTCAGGGATTTATGTCCACACCCATGTGGCACACGCACTCCTGTATCCCTCAGGTTATCTTTCATCATCGGTTACGCTTCAATCCTCTGCAATCAGATACGGTTATATGAGAAACAGGGAGAAATATTTACCAAAATGAAATTTAGATGGGAAAATGGGAAAGAAAGAAAGAAACAAGAGAGGAGAAAAGAACTGAAAATGAAAAGTCAATGTTATTTGAAATATACATTGATGCTTGTTAGAAAATGAATTTGTTTCACTTTTGCACGTTAGCAGTTCTATACAGGAAAATTTATCTCATACAATATATTCTTTGCCTTCTAGCTTGCACAGTATTTTGACTTTTAAGACATAGGTTTCTTTCCTCCCACACACATTTAGCTCTTGCTAATGCTGAGAGTTGTTGTTGGTGAGGACCTCAAGAGAGCTTGGATTGTGATGAGCTGGGTGTGTTGAAAGTCAAGTTCTGGATAATGTTTCTACTTTTATACTGTTCTTCTGTGAACATCCACTAATGCTCTCCCAGAGTTTCCTCTTATGGGGTACTATCTTGGCTATGGTCCACTGGGGGTGTCTGAGACTTGGATACAGATTGCTGAGTGGAGGTGGTGCAGCACCTGTGTGCAGGTGACCAACCCAAGTCCTGTTCCCCTGCCAAAGCAGCACATTAGGCTGAGGAACACCCCTTCCTCAGGATCCTTTAGTCCTAGTATGAGAAAACAAGACCTTCACTACTCCTGCAGCCATGATTTTGGGCAAAGCAGCTCAGTGACCTTGTATTCTTTTACCAACCTCTTTGAGAATGCCTGACAATGTCATTTGTCCACCTGGTCCTGGTGGGAGGCTATGGAGAAGCCACTAAAAACAACAGCTTAGTAGACCATCACCATCTATCGCTATCTCTGCGTGTGAGTGGTGTTGTACCTGGCAGGGGAATCGGGTAGGACAAACCCCACTGCAGTCACCTGCAGCACACAGCTCTGGGCAGGACCAACAGCAGCAGAATTTATAATCATGTTTTTATTGCAACTGGAAAATAAAAAAAAAGAAATTGTGACAAAACCTGAGTAGTCTTGTGGAAAAGGTGACCTTAAGTCTGTCTCCCATGCTGTGGACTGCCTCATATTAGGGCCCTCAAGATGCCTCCTCCATGCTCCAAAACGGAAATTTCTGCTTCCTGATGGCAGATTCAGCTGGTTAATCACCATGGGCTTCTCTGAGTTCCAGAAATGGAAAGCTGCATCAAAATTCAGTGTTTTTACTGCTGGTACTGTCCACAGCCCTGTGGGATTCAAATGGGAGTTCTGCTTTCTGCAGAAGTTGTTCATCTGGCTCTTCTGGACGCACCCTGACTTGTGACTGCCACCTCAGCACTTAATGAAGGGGTTAATGGACATCTTCTCCTCCTTCTTGCTCAATGTGGTCGTAATGGCAGTCTGGACCCTTCAGGGAGGGAGAGCAGGAATAGATCTTGTCAGGGATCTATACAACACTAAAATGTATTCCCAAAATCATGCTGTTGCCTTGTGGATATCTGATGTGGCATGGGTTATAGAGACATCTTTGTGGACATGGAAAGTGTTAAAACATGCCTACTTACTGTGCTGAAAATGCCATGCATTGCAAACTTGGGAAAGTATCTTAGGCAGTATGAATTTTGCCCTTAAGCAATATGTGAATTGCTACTTAAAATTAGTATCCCATGCTTGTTAGGATTTGTTTTTTCATGAAATTCCTTTGCTCCCTCCTCAGCATGTGTACATCTGATATGTGTTGTAATTCTTTCAACTACTGTACACTTTCCACCAGGCCCACAGGGATCAGGGTTCTCTGTACTAGGGTTTTACCCTGAAAGATTGTGATCTGCAGGACAAGAGCTGTGGATGAGAACTATGAACACTCCAGAGCACTCCGAAAGCCTGTGGGTACGCACTCTTCAGCACCACCAGTCCACAGCCAGCCAATGCCAAGGTGAAAGACTCACCTTGATTTGCAAAGGAGGGAGAGGTCAAACCAAGGTCATACTTAAGTGGCTCATGTAAAATTTTCTTTCTTAAAACTCCTTATGCCACAGGGTCCCCCAGGGAAAAGTCCCTGGGAGCACTTATTCTCTGGAGTTAAACTGGGAAACTGAGTAGGGAAGCCAAGTAGACGTGTGATTTCCCAAAAATGTTTGTAAGACCCATGTATTCCCATGGGCATCTATGGGTGGGAGATGATATATGTCACAACAGAAGCCACAGAAGCAGGTAAAACACAAGCTGGCCTGATTCCCTTTCTGAGCTCTACACTGATGAGAGGTACTCAGAAGCCCAGTGCTTGGCACAGAGAGGGCCATCACAGAGGGGGAAAATACTGATGTGTCAGAGTTTGGGTTTTATTTTGATTGTATCCACTTCAGTAAGGCTGTTTTCAGGACAAATATCTATTAAAAAAAAAAAAATAGAATGAAAGAAAAATAGAATAGGCTCCTTGAGGGAATAGCAGAAGTGATAGGGTAGGTCTTGGCACTTCGACAGAGCAAGACTCCAGGTAGCAAACCATCAATATGAGAAAATACTTTCTACTCCTGCTCACCATGTGGCATGGTCCACTGCACAGGCTTTGGAGACACAAATTTCAGTCCTTTCACTGACCCAGTAATGGCCTCTGTGAGCCACGGCTCTGCATCCCAGCAGAAGGCAGGATCTCTCCCAGAGGTGAGACCCTCAAGTGGTTGCAGCAGCCGGGTCTTGGGCAGGTGGGTACGGATGGCCCTGGGAGGGTATGAGCCATGATGGGAAACATCACAGAAGCACCTGGACAAACCAAACCCCTCTGGACATCTGTGCCTTGCAGGTCTCTTTCCTGCTTATACTTGGGATGTGGATTTTATGTGCAGGACTCATCTCTCATAAAGACAATGAAAGAGCAGTTATTTACTTCTGACTTGTTCTCTGGGTTAGCTAATTTACTATTAATTTTGTTTTACAGGGTGGCAATGAGTTATTTTCTTATTGGTGTGGTTATTTCATGACTGAAGAAAGAGCAGAGTTGCATATGAAGTACCAGGTAAAGAAGGAGTCCTTCATGCTCAAGGCCCTGATGATGAAAAATGTACTCAGAGAGAACTCTTCTACTCACATAAATTACAGGAGACTTCAACAAAAAAATGTTTTTTGGGTTTCCCTTTTAAAAATTCAGAGTCTCTTAAACCAAGAAAAATGCATTAATGGGAAGGGAGTGCCAGTAATAACAGGCCTGCTCTCACATTTAGGTAAAATAGAAACATGCGGCAGTTTCCCCTGAGGGAAGAGGGATTCTGGAAGTTAAACAGAAACGTTTATGGTTGTGAAGAGTTAAAAGGCTTCCTAGAATCCCTGACTTCCCTCTTATATCCTGAGCACTTGAAGGTAATGCATCAGCCCTGTGGCCCAGGAAAGAGCTTGCTTTCAGCAGCTCCATCTTCTGCTGGGAGACAGAAGAAACACCAGAACAAGGATGTGGGTAAGTAAGTGTCAACAGTTCCTGCCCTCCAAAATTCCCAGTGGGGGCTATTTACATATTCTTTCTGTGCAGGAGACCACTGGTTTCTCAAGAGCTGAAGCCTTTGTCTGCCCAAGTTGAAAACAATTACTATTACAGGATTTGCTTTGTTAAATTTAAGGCAACTCACATAAAAAAAGAAGAATTCTGAGTTCAGTGTGAGTCATCCTTTACACACTGATCAACTCTTCTGTTCTCATTTCTGCATTTGAATAATTTTGTTAAAACTGCATTTAAGACCTTTCAGTAATGTGGCTTTTGGCTTGTCACAAAATACAAACAATTATCCTACTCTAATAACGTCTTTATTTTGTGAGTACTCCTCCTGCAAATATGCCATGTAATCTACACAGACAGCATCAAAATCTGAGTCACTTCTTCTACGCATTATTAAGTGTCCATTTTGGTTAAGAAGATGATGTTTGCCAATCCCATTTCATACCTGCCCTTCCCTTTTTTCTAGTCTTTCTATCCTCCCGGCAGAAGACCACATAGATAACCAGAGCACAGCCTAACATGTCTTTGTGTCTGCCTTTCACTTGGCTTTCATATGGATTTTGTCTCACGTCATATCTTGGGGACGCTCTGGTGGCTCCACTCAGTTGATGGTCTCCTCTCTTGCCTATGTCTCCAATAACAGAGATCTCAACCATCTGGCCGAGATGCGTGGCTGAAAATCTTGTACAGAGAACTTGAACTCCACAGTCCAAAACAAATTTCCTGGCTGTTTTCACTAAGTAGAGAATAATCTACAACCAAAACAAATCTGGTTTCATGGCTAAGGTGCAAATCTTTCCTCCTCTGGAGTCACAGGAGATTCTGAACCTGGTTGAAGAAAAACAATTTTGCTGAATGGGGTAAGGGAAGGAAGAGCACGAGGCAGCTTCCAAAGGGTGACCTCCCTTTGCTCTACACAGCAAGGCAGGAAGACCCTGTGGTGGGAGGACACCCAGGACGCTGGAGGTTTGCAACCACAGGAGATCATAGCCAGGCTCTGTTACCTCCAACCATCCAAACTGCTGAGTGCCAGAAATGCAGAGATGTTAGCCAGTGTATACTACAAAGGGGATGACAGGCAGGATGAAATAAGCAGGCAGAATGTTGGGATAAATGGGAAGAGACCTTCTCTAGGAGGAAAACTGGTTTTCTGGATGATGAAGAAAGAGGTTCTCCTGTAACGTAAACGTGTCTAGCACAGACTCAATGGGGATCTTTAAGTGTCATGAGGCAAGAAGGCTTCCCACAACCTGAGTCAGCGCTGTAACTCACATGCTGTAGATTACCACACAGACGTGCACCCAAAGCAGAAGGAAAAATTGGAGATTGCGTCCCTCAGGAGCCACAGGTGCTCCACAGATCTTCCTGCCGCCCCAGAATATATTGTCATCATGCCAAAGCAGGAAAAGCAGAGGGTGTGACTGTCCTGCATTGCCCAACCTTTGCCCACTCAGCTGACATCTGCTTGGCCATGCTGGTGAAGAAGAGAGGAGAGGACTGGCTGGGCACTGGGGCAGACAGGAGCATGTTGGCATGTTAACCCATGGTTAGCCAGGAGCAGCTGTGGCTCGGGGGAGCATTTGATGGGATGGGCTGTCCCTAGGTGTGGTCCTGACTGCAGTGTCTGATGGAAGATGCTGGCTAAGCAGAGATCATCCCATTCTACTCAGCAGGATTTAGATGAGAGGCACGCACTGGCCACTGAAAATCAACAGTCTTGGCTGAAGGAAAACTCTTAGATAATACTAATGGGCTCAGCAGACAGGCCAGAAAGGTGCTAGTAGTCGCTGGCTACTGGCTAATCTCAGCACTCTCTTGCTGACAGTAGCCCATGTGCTTCAGGAGGTAGAGGACTCCTCATGGGATTCCTGCAATGATGTCCTATGGGACAAAGGATATATTTCTTGCCTCTTCAGGTAGGATCTCATAAAGGCCGTAAAGTATAAGTTGTGCTTGACCAAATTAATAAAAGGCTATGACTGGTACTATTCTGACAAAACTGGCTTGACTACCCTGGCACTAAAGGAGATATTATCTCAGTGATTTCAGTTGATGGGAACTGAGGAACATCTCAGAAGGGATGAGAGCTGGGAATATCCCTTCCTCCTTTCTCTTCCTTCAGGAACTAGAAGGAAGAGGGCAGATTTGTCGAGACCTCTTTTAGTTACTCCATCTCTATATCTTAAGTCTTTCTAAATTAGGCAAGTGTTGGGGCTGGGAAACAATTGTCCTTGAGCTGGAAAATGCTACTAGCTTTCTGATCAGCCCATATCTATGTTGCAGAGTCCAGTTTACTCACTTGCATGAGGAGTAATTAAAGCATTTTGCTTTTGAGATGCTTCTGTGAGCATGTGCTGGGAATGAATCCTGTTCAAATCCAGTAGCTGACACAGCAAAATCTTGCAGTCTATTGTTGCAAATTACTAATTCAAAGTCACAATCCATTTGGAATAACTCATGGAAACCCATTATTATTTTGCCACTGCTTGTTGAACTGCTTAGATAATCAAAATGCTTGTGAGAACAAGGAAAAAAATCTTGCTCTTGGCCTAGAAGGTGTAAAGAGCAGTGACACACCCCAAGTGAGAAGCAGCAGGATGTGTGGGAGCAGAGAAAGAGGACTTGGGAGGATAAGATCCATGAGACCCCCCTGGAGCCTCAGTCACATGGACCTCATCAGGATTAAACCTAACATTTTCAAGACAGGCTCTTACCTGCTCTCTCATTTCAGTGGTAAGGTACAGGGGAGGTAAAGGAGAAATGTAATGTGAATTGGTTTCTTTAAATAGCTAGTAAGGCAGAAGCACTTGCTATGTTTTGGAAGTCCGGCACTCCCTAAGATAGAGACGACATAAGATACCTGGCCCAACTGTCCAGGAGACCTGGGAATCTCTGGGAGAGCCTGCTCCTTTTTCAACCTAGAAGTCTGGGAATGGACAACATTAATGGGGAATATTTCCTTTAAGTAATGAGGAAAAATGTGAATTATTGCTGAGGTTTCCATTATGCACCAGTAGGGAGCCATTTTTCTACTCTGGTCAAAAATGTTAAGGAATATTTGGCACATGAGGACAGCAGTGTCATTGTGCGTTGCTAGCACATGGGCTTAGGACTGATACCATTTACTGATTTAGGGCTTGATTCTGCAAACATGTACATAGGTTACCTGCTTATCCAATGGTCCCTGTGAATGATTTTGTGGATGTATAAAAACATCCATGTCAGACCCTCATAGCCCCAGAGGCACCAGGGAAAACGCACACCAGGACCTCTAAAGATTGACGTTAATTGTAACCCTTCCAGCAGGAAGATATATAACAACATTTCATAGACATAAGCACTTACAAAATGAAAATGTCAGTCTAACTGATAATATTTGAAATATTTTCCCATGACTAATAATACCTCTGCAAGTGAATATGCAGCTGCAGTTACCAACTGACGGGGCAAAGTCAAAGGCCCATAAATATATTCTAACCATAATCCTTCTTGCCAATAGAAAGCATGGCCTTTCAGAGCTGAAATGTATAGAAAAGCATAAAACATATATGAAAGCAGTGACACTATGTAGTTATGCAGGTTCTAAACAAAGCCATGGAAGAAGAGATTATTTGAAGGAGATAAGTCATTTAGGAACTTGGCAGCTAATTCATTCAGATTCTTACACTGCATTTCATAAGTTCCCACACTCTAAGGCTAAATCCTGTAGGCCCTCACCAGCTCACATTTAAGGGTTAATTTACAGAGCCTCTGTCCTGCAGAACATGGTTTGTTGTTCTTTGTACAGCTGCATAAAATATTGTAAACATCCAAAAGCAAATAATGGTGAAGTAGAAAATAAAAGGCAAATCTTAGAGGAAGACCAATTTTTCTGTGGTAAGTTTGCATTCTGTGACAGTGAAGTAGCTGAACTCGAGGTTATACATATTTAGTCTACGTGATCGAGCCAGTAAGGTAAATGGACAATTTGTGTTTATATACCTCTGCATCTATATATTCTTTCCCAAATTCTTGTCTCTTCCTGATGGTCAAACAGTAGCAGATGCAAGTAGTTAAATTCCTTTGTCCAAACTGCTGTTATCTATATTCAATAATTTTCTACAACCTACACAGAACCCCCTGACCTAACCCCTGAAATGTTGCCTCTACAAGATGCTCCCTCTGAGGCCTCTTTTGCTTCTTGGAAGCTGGTCTTCTTTCAGAAGACTCTAACAAATACTTTCAAAATTAGGGCTATTCAACTAGGGGTTACCAGAGTCACAGAAGATAACTATCAACATAATTTAACTGGAAAATTTTCAACTCTTGAACATACTGTGGTGACATTTGCTGGTGGTATTCTTAGCATGCATGGGAGGAATGGGGCCTTTTGTTAAGATGTATCTCTAAGGTTGTGTGTGTAGGATTTGGCCTTTTCAGATTGCTGTCCTAACATTAACTATGGGTTGGCATGTTAGTAGGTGTCCTGTGCTTATAAAAATCATCTGGCATAGACAACATTAAGGAAAGCCAGAAGGATGCTGTAGCTGAAAATGAAGTCGTTGGCAAAAACTGTTGTTGCTGCCACGGGTTAGCATGAGGGGAGCTCCCACAGCTCAGGAAGACATGGGGTGAAGCCAGACGCTGACCCAGTGGATCCTGAGTCCCATAAGGACGATCCAGAGAAACATCTTGTCCTTTACCACAGCTCTGTAATTCTTTGGGGAGGAAGGAAAACTACAGGATTAAGAGAGAGGAATACAGAAAATTCTTCACATTTCCAAATGTAGAGGAAAAAGACCTCAACTACCTCCCAGTGCATAACCAGTACTGCCTTTCATGCCTACGTAATGATGAGCATCTCATAATGCACTGCAACCCTTCCCTGCATGCAAGTGCATCAAAATGGTTACATCTGATTTAGTGTTTGTTTCTTAGTATGAGATAAAACGATTTGCATAATCTTGTAAAACTTCTGGGGTTTTTATCTCTGTCCTTGCCTTTATTAGAGCATATTGACATCACGATAATTACATTGGTGCAATGATAACTTCTGATGGATGCAATGTAAACTTCTGATAACCCTGCATTGAAGTGAGTCGCAGAGATTTAGCGTCATTTATGATTTCTGAAGCTCCTGGTGCTTGATATTAGTGTTTTTCCAAAGGCATAATTATCTGAAGTACAGGGTGGGGCTGAAAAGGGGAACAACTTCAAACTGTCACTAACATTTTAGAAAAGGACATAAGACTTCACACTAAATAAAGGTAGAAGGCTACAAATACTTTTTTAACCATCTATGCAACTATTGTTATTGCAATGGGAGTGCTTTGCAATTACAAATGGAAAGATGGATTGTACATTGAAGGGCAGTCCCCAGTTCTCTCCTTCTTAGCATGTGCTCCACACTATGAAGAGCCTGGAGAATCCATATTCTGTATATATCAGCTCAGAGAATGGAATCGTTAGCACCAAGATGCCTTACCAGATGCAGAAGATGAAAGATGGCAAGAAGAGCCTGGCACCCGCTAATTCTATTGCTAATTTTAATGTTATTTTAATTACCATTATGGAGAAAGGAATGAAGAGTCTGAGGCCCAGTACTGTTCTCATAACATTTTATGAGAGGTTTGGCACCAGCTTTCATGGGAACAGGACTGGGTGTCATACCTTCATACACTAGTAATTTGAGAGGGATTGCCAGTACCTGTATCATCTGCAAAGTCAGATGGCCTCTGTAAGTTAAGCACATGAGGTGAAGCCAACAACAGGAGAGGACCTGCAAAGATGAATTCAAAAGAGAATTGCTTATAGAGGAGAGGGGATGGATGTTAAAGCAGCAGAAATATGACTGCGCTGCTTTAACTAGGGAATACAGAAGCTGTGAATCCTGCCTACCATGCTGGGAGAAACTTAAGAGAACCGCACTCAGGTTTAGGAGACTGTAAGACAAAGAAATAAACTGAAATGTGGCTGATTAAAAAACCCCAGCAAAAGAAAACAAAACAAACAAAGCTCTCCCAAAGTATCTTCCAAGGTTCTTAGGTATTTGAAATCAATGGAGTCTGCCATACGAAACCAAGAAAGGTCTGAACAAAAATGTCCCAGGAATATAATGGCTTTTCCGTGCATGAAAAACAACGCAGAGATTACCTCACTGCAAGTGAAATTGAAGACCTTCAGACATGTAGTGTAGGTTTCTTCCCTGAAAGGGTGGTCAGGCATTGGAATGGGCTGCCCAGGGAGGTGGTAGACTCACCATCCCTGCAAGTGTTCAAGAAAAAACTGGATGTGGCACTTAGTTCTCTGGTTTACCTGGCAAGGTGGTGTTCTGTCAAACAGTGGACCCAGTGATCTTGGAGGTCTTTTCCAACCTAAATGATTCTATGATTCTATGAGTGAAGGTTCCTTAAAGACTGGAGGGGGAGAGAGGTTTTCTTTGTAGGCAATGAGATCCTCTCTTCAAGAAAACATTGACACACTAGTCAAAAAGAGAGAGCCAGAGGAAGGAGGGGCAACACACCCTGAATCTGTTCCCAGGAATACAGAATCCAAATGTCAGTTGGCAACCTAATGATGGGGATTACACTGGAGAGACAATCAATTATTCCTTTTTTGCAACATATGAAAAAGAAAAAATGGGTAAATAGTGAAGATTGAACAGAAATTATAACATGGCCAGCAAGGCCTGGAGGGATACCTGCCCACACAAGATGTTGTGCGTACTGGACTGACAGCACAGGCAGAGCTGACTTCACCTGTACGCACTGAACTGAAGTGGCCATGGCAAAGCCTGGGCTCCTGCAGAATTCATGTTATGAATTCAGACTTACAACTTGACAAAACCACTTTGCAAAACTGTAATTCTCTGCTTACAGAAGTGCCTACTCCTAGATTGACATCAGGTGGACAGTGGAGCAGAACAGCAGAAAAAAGAGGACAAAATCTACCTATATCTCATGTTTCTGCTGAATGGAGACAGAGAAACACAGAGTCATATAAACGAAAGAGATTTGGGGAGATTGGGGAATGAAATAAGAACCAGAAAGTGGAAGGTCAGTGAGAAACCTGAACTGTCATCAGGACACCTTAGGTGAAAACAAAAGGCTAAAGAGATAAGGAGCAATCAGAGAAGACATCCTTACAGTGGACACAGAAATCTCAAAGCAAGTGAATGGATCTGGGGCAGGGAAGGAATTAAAAGGAGCCAAAAGCCTAGAGGATGCTAGCTAACATGCAAAAAGGGAAGTGAAAGGAAAGACTTTGATGATACCTTGAAGGAAGAAAAAACTGGTTACAGGCAAGTAGTGAAAATTAAGGAAAAAAGAGAGGACTGGACAAGTGCTGATACCTGTGTAGGATTGTTAGGCAGAACAGGATTTAAAAATATCCCACTATAGGAAGGCCAATGTGGGAAACATGAAGTAAGGGAAATGCAAAACCTTTGGGAGAGTTCAGGAGCAGCTTTGGAGGAATCAAAGCAGGGAGGGTTACTATGGGACACAGCGATGAGAACTCTGGGAGGAAAACTGGAGGTAGTCAGAGGGTTAAAGACAGGAAAAAGCAGAGGAGAACAGAAAGGAGGATTAGAGGATGAGTGAGAGAAGGTCTTTGGGTTAGGGAAGAGCTATAGGAACAGCAGAGAGAAGCAAGAGTGGGACAGATGATGAGACTAGAGAAGATCAGAGATCAGGTCCTGAGAGAAGAGCAGGTTACTATAGGGCAAGGGGCAGAGGTAGACAGCATGGATTAGGAGTCATGAGCCATGCTGGCAGTTGGCAGAAGGAGCTTGCTTATTCAGCAAGTCAAGCGGTAATTAATTAAATCAAGTCAGGCAGCAATCAGTCAGTTAAATCGGGTAACAATGACTCAATTAAGTTGAACTGGGGAACAATGAACTTATTACATCAAACCAGGGAGAAGCAAACCAATTAAATCAGCTGGAAGTGTCTGTGTGTCCATCGGGAGCCTGGGCTAGGTGCCACCAGAGTGGGGGACTCGCTGCAGCTGCCTGCTCCAGGAGAAACATCACCACAGCAACTGAGCACCACTGCTGACAGCCTTTCTTGTCGCCCTTTGCCCAGAGCGAAGAAGGACATGGTAGACTACAGCTGGTCTCATGAAATATTTGTAATAAACCGAAGGGGTGGGGAGATGGAAACTGTCAGCTTTCAAATTAGCAATAGTGTTGCAGAAATTACTGGGCTGCCTCAGGATGAAGAAAGCTCTGCCTTTCAAATCAAGCTGATGCTGGATATCCGGAGCTGTCAGCTTAAGAAAATGAGAGGCTTTGATGGGTGCCTGACGATGACTTAGTCTACCCTAACTAGCACGCAGGAGAGGTACACTTTCCAATGGCAGCCTGGAAGAGCATGGCAATGTACTGAAACAGCTGCCTATGTTCATTTTGAGGTAAAAAGTGTAATTATATGGGTTGTTGTGAGATAGGCTGGTTCATATACTGGCAGTGCTAGGAACTATTTTCATCCCCTTTTGTTTGCTCCCCATATCATTTAGGGTCGAGGCAGGGTTTTTAATCTGATTTTTTTATTTGTTTGGGGTTTTTTTTGTTCTCTCCTGTTCCTTCTAACTCCACAAGAAGGGAACATCACTAAGATCACCAAGTTATCTTAGCAGGAAAGTACCCAGTATGTTTCTCTCGGGATATTTCATGCATATCAATTAATTAAAAGTAAAAAAGGAAAGGTCTGATTGATGGGGACAACCTGAGGTCAAAAAGATAAGGCAGACAGCCATCTGCCCATTACTTGAGGGAAGTGCAATCCCAATTGTTCTCTAAGAGCATCTGTAAGGCCCTTGCAGGTGGGAAAACAAGGCAGTGTGCTTTTCAAGGCAGTACAAATGCCTGAGGAGCTGTAATGGTTAATAAACAGTAACATTACATGGATAACCTTTATCATACTACACATTGTCATTAAAGTAATTATACTGAAAAGGAAATGACTCCTTGGGTGTTATTTCTGGCTAGATAAGGTCCTGGGATTTGCCCAGAGTATGTAAATGAGGGCCAACACCATCCCTGGAGGAATACTGACCAGTAAATTAAACTGAAAACAAACGAAGACCATCTTCCTGAGCAGCACACAACAAGAATGGGGCTTGATCCAAGACTTTGTATGTATTAGCAATACCACATGTACACCTGTTGTCCCCTAAAAAATGTGCCACAGGACAGTGTGCACTTTGAGACCAGCACAACAGTTTTCCACTGAAGGACTGGGCTTAATTTCTTTCTCCCTCTCTGAACTGCTAAATAGTCAGAAGGCAAAGAGAGTCTAATTAGAGATGTGAAGGTCTGGAAAGGAACCAGAAATTTTCAAGACGAAGAACCTCCTGCTTCCAGTCTGCACCACAGTGTTAGAGCCGTCTGCCATGGAAAAATGGAAAAGAAACTTCCTGGGGTTTGCTTTTTTCTCCTCTTTTATCCCTTCTGAATAGTAAGACTGAGAAGTTGGATTTGGTTTTGTACAAATCTTCAGTCTAATGAAGTACATGCAAATTAGTTTAAAATTTTAGTCAAAAGTTCTAGTCAGACTCTGATTTATTAGTGCTCAGAAGGAAAACTTGACCTATGCCAGTATTTTCAAATGGGTACTCGTGATTTAAATGGTCTACAGGATAGTTAGCCTTGCCTGTGATTATGACCCTATAGATGATGAAATGCACTACCAAAGAGACTGGCCTTATCCTAAATTTAGGCTTCATATGAAAAGCTATTCTTGGTCCTTATTACCCTGTTGTGAAAACTACCTCTATTTATTTTCCAAAAAAAATTATTTTCAAAGATGATTCTTCACTATCTGCATTATCATGTGAGGTATCTAGTGACACAGTGAATTTCTGAACTGTGCCACTTTAATTTTCCTCCTTGTTTATATGTCACTAATAGATGATTTCTATGTTTATCCATCCCCTTCTTCTTTTTACCTTAAAATTATGTCAACAAACAAAATATACTCATGTGCATTATAGTGTACAGCTGCAGCTATTACAGGAGAAGGGGCTGTCATAATCCAAAAATAATCAATTCACATCTATTTATGTTACAGGTTTATTGAACAATACTTTTTATATGCTTGTAAATAGTACACAAAACATTCATCATCTATAAAGTAATAAGTACAGTTTAGCTCTGTTTACTACACAGTCAATTACTAAATATTTAATTTTACTGTCATAAATAAAGAGAAAACACTGTGATTAAAACTTAGATTCCTACTCCTTAAATTTCCAGCACTGACACATCTCATTCTTTCTGTCTAATATCCCTTGCATCATCACTTATAATCAAAGAGCATGCTGATGCTACCAGGTCAGAGAAGCAGCATTCAACAGATGAGAGATAAAAAATTACCCAGTAGAGGAGTACGTGGTGCTCTCCACTGTGATTCCAGCTAGCTTGATATCGTCTATTTTTTGAAACACAGAATATCACTGAAGACTTTTTCTTTGCTGCCAGAACTGCGTGCTTTTGCCTTGGGAGAAACACCAGGTGTTGGCCTCCAACTGTAACACCCTCTCAAAGGCAGTGCAGTGAAGACCTGATACAAGGCAGCTCAGAGAGATCCATGCTGTACCTCAGCCCATGGTTCACCTCCTTCAGGTAATTTCACAGTCAGACCCGTAGGGTTTTGTTTCCACTAGCTTTTCAGAGAACCACGGAATCATTTAGGTTGGAAAAGACCTCCAAGATCACTGAGTCCAACCTTTGACTGAACACCACTTTGTCAACTAAACCATAACACTAAGTGCCACGTCCAGCCTTTTCATAAATGCTTCCAGGGATAGTGGCTGCAACACGTCCCTGGGCACACTGTTCCAATGTCTAACCACCCTTTCAGTAAAGAAGTTCTTCCTGATGCCCAACCTGAACCTCCACTGGTCCAGCTTGAGACTACGTCCTCTTGTCCTGTCAGTTGTTACCTGGGAAAAGAGATCAACCCCTACCTTGCTACAACCTCCTTTCAGATATTTGTAGAGAGTAGTACGGTCACCCTGAGACTCATTTATTCAGGTAAAACACCCCCAGCTCCCTCAGCTGCTCCTCACGTGACTTACAATTTTGACTTTTATTTTCCTAATACTTCTTTTACTGAAAATGTTTAAAGTCTTTTGACCTTAGAATGACACATTTCACTTTTTCAAGGTTACTGAATCAAGTTGGAACGTGACTGGAGAGGGAACAACACATGAGTTCCAGATGTCTTATCTAAAGCTTTTCTTCCATTAGAAGATGGGCTTTCCCTTTTGCGAAGTGCAGATGTGTGTCTGGGTCCAGAGTCACCTCTCTTCCTCATGCACATCAAACACATGAACCTTGAATGTCATCTGAACACACAACTCCCTCAGAAGTCAGAGAATTCAGATAAACTCAGGCCTCAGGTATTTATTACTTGTCTAGCTCAGCATCACATCATATACCTTGGGCCTGGTTCTACTGTTGCTGCAGTGAACTGATTTCAGCTACTGCAAGTGTTGGGTTCCCCAAGGATGGGGTATAACTGTTGAATGGTCCCAGATCTGACCCAGCTTTGACCAACAGGTTGGATTAGAGACCTTCTCAGATCTCTTCCAACGTGAATCTTCCCTCTGGTCTTAACATGTAGGTTCCACGAACCTAAGTGCAGGAGTAAGAAGGGGTGGTAGAAGAAAGATGAGCACCACAGAGGCTAATATCTAAACCACAGCCAATGATGATTTCTTATCTTTCAATTATTAGATTGTTTGTGCAAGAAATTTCTACCTCTTTTTCCTGAAGATGAAATCAATTATGCCACCGATTTTTGCAAAAGATTTTTATTCTAGGAAAGGGAAATACAAGGCAGTAGAATTTAGCTGGAAATTGTTTAT
Source organism: Myiozetetes cayanensis (assembly GCF_022539395.1). Taxonomy (NCBI): domain Eukaryota; kingdom Metazoa; phylum Chordata; class Aves; order Passeriformes; family Tyrannidae; genus Myiozetetes; species Myiozetetes cayanensis. Next base: position 43,432,967 of record NW_026087742.1, on the reverse strand, counting down.
TTCGAGCCCTTACACTCTAAACAAGCACCAACAGACACGTTTTTCATCTGAAGTCTGAGCAAATGTCCTGTTGTTCCAGTTGCACGGTATATTTTCTTTGGAAATTTAGTTCAGAGGTTTACAAACCGTTTATTTAGTTTGATGTGCCTGTGTGCAGGACAGAGAACACAGTTTTGGGCAGGGATTTTTGAACCTAAGGTAAATTGTTTCCTCAGCAACTGTATTCCTTAGAAACAGAAAACTTTCCAAAATAGGTCTTTGCACTGACAAATATCCGCAGCTCCGTGAAAGCCTGCGAGTCTCCAGGGCACTGCTGTAGCATTTCAATCGTACTTGAAAACAAACCTCAAAAAGCCAGAGACGACTGGCTCTTCCTTCTGTGTTTGGCCCGCAGTTCTTTAATGATTTCCAGGAGAAAAGACCTGGGTTTTTTTTCCTGTTCCAAGGCCCTTCTGAATACCTGGATTTGTCAAGATGGAAACATGACACTGCTATCTTAAACAGATATGCGCTTCCTCTGAGAAAAAAACACACGTTATCTGCTCTTACCTTGATCTCCCTTCCCCTCCCGCTCTCCCCCTGTAAGCCCAAACCAGCCCCCGGGCGGCGGGAAGCGACGGGGGGTCGTTCGCCCCGGGGCGGATACAAGCCCTCCCACCCTTTATTTTGGCTGTTTGCTCCTCACATTCAAAGCCCCGCTCGCCACAGAAGCCCCTTGCCGGGGCACAGCGGCGGGGATGGACGCGCGGCCCCGCCCCAGCTTCCCCACGGCCGGCTGGGCGGGCGGGCGGCCGGAGGAGCAGGGCGCGGGCGGAGGCGGGCGAGGGGCGGGTTAAAAGCGGCGGCAGGTGAACAGGGAGGGACCTTAAAGCTCCGCGGCGGCAAGACTCGCACTGGCCGCTCCGCAGGCACCGACAGAGCCACGCTGAGCCCCCGCCCGCCCGCCCGCCTGCCTGCCTGCCTGCCTGCGGTGCCGGGTGCCCCGTGTGGGGCGGATCGCGGCCCGCAGCCGTGGGCGCCGCCGGGGCAGGTGAGGGGCGCGGCGGGCGGCGGGGACGGGCCGAACCGGCAGCGGAAGGGGCGGGGGGCGCGGCGGGGCAGGTGTTCCCGTACAGGTTCCCCCCCAAACCAGGTATAGCTGCCGCCACACTTGTTGCGCTGCAGAGCGCGGCCGACACCGGCGGAGCGGAGCCGGGAGCTGTGGTGGCGCCGCCCGCCGTGGGGAGCGGGGCCCGGCTTGGAAGCCCCCCCCATCCCCCGTCCCTGACAGTATTCACCCTCCCTCGGCACGGGGGTTCTCGGGTTCGCTTCCCGAGCTTAAGCGTCACGGGCAGTGCTTGAACCCCGCGACCGGTTTTATTTGGGAATGTTCCTGTCTCTGTTAATTACGCGCTTCAATTCTAACGATTGTCTTTTGTTCGCCTCCCAGCAGCTCTCCGTGAGCGCGTTATGTGAAGTACGTACGGCCAGCTAAAACACCAGGCAAAAAATCAAGGCTCCTGCAATTACAGGTAATTTGCGACACGCCTACGGATGTTAAGAGAGCTGCGGGAAGGTAAACAGCTTGCATCAGTAAAACTGACAGGTTTTGTGAGTGTCTGACCACACACTGGAAACATTCCTCAGAATTACAGGGGGAATAGGAAACGAGAGATGTGAGTCAGAAATAAATGTATTTCTGAGTATCGGAGTTGGATAAGATCGTGCAAGGAACGAGTACTCAAGCCCTTAAGTAAATGCAAGGGATATGCTGGAGTAAGGGCATGCATGTGTGCTTGCATAGCTCGTGGCAGTAGCTGGTGGCTGTGTGTGTTCCTGTGCATGCTGGGCATGACTGGTTTTCCTGTCATTGGGCTTTCCTAGATTGGGCATTACTTTCAGAATCCCTTGTGCTGAAGAATCTATTTTATTTTTTTTCTTTTTATTAACACACCTTTGCCTGCCCCCCCCCCCCAAATAGAGGATATTATTTCCTTGTCTTGTACTCCATTAGTTTTCACCATGTAATCTTGAAATATTCTTAAGAGAACAGGCACAGGGTTGAAAGAAGGAAGTGACCTTTTCTCTTAAGATGGCTCCTTTAAACCCAGTTTTTATGACTTTGATCACTTATGGCATTTTATTGGCCGTGACGTGTATGAAATGATATGAGGGTTTGGGCCCAGATTCTGTTAGGGATTACCACAATGTGCATGTGTACATCGAGTCAAGAGTAGAATAAATACATTTTTATCCTTGATTTTGTTAAAGGAATTATGTAACTTTTAATATCTCTTGTTATATATCCACTGTTCAGCCTGGAAACCCTACTTCCCAGACACAAACCTGGAAGAGCCCCAGAGAAAAGGCGGTTGGCAGAAGTATGTGATTGTGTTAGATGTAGCTTAGAGAACAAGGCAGTGGTGGGACAAACCTCACCCTGGTAAAAGAAGGTACCTCCATGTGTCAACTAGGCATTGCAATGTAGTTTCCCAGGGGGGCTTTCCAACATGTTTTGCAGAGCCACGAGGTTACATCTCTACTTCATGTGTTGGGGTTTCTGGGAGACTTCAGACAGTCCCCAGAACTGTCAGTCTCGTAGTCGGTAGGACGACATATCACAGAGCTTAAAAACGGAATAATAAAACCCCATGAATTAAAATATTTCTCTGGATAAATTGATTCTGTCCTGGCAGGGCTAACTCTCTGTGCTGAAGCTGCGGCCTCTCCCCTGATGCACAATCCTGGTAGTTTATTTTGGCAGCCTCATTTATTTTGTGCAGTAACTGTACAGGGAAAAAGGTAAAGCAGACTATCTCAGTAGCTGGACAAATAGCAGCACTCTGAGATAGACTTACAAGTTCTTCTTAACAGTCATTCCATAAACTCAGTTGCTGCCTGTGAGTAAAGAGGGTACTTTTACAAGGTGATTCTTGTGAACAGTTCCAATGAAAGCAGTGGTACCAGAGATTGCATGAAACAGGAACATGGGTTGAATGTGTTTTTTATTTTGATGTTTTTCCTTGTTCTATTCCTCACTGCTTTTAATTGTTACTTAATGATGACTGATGAGTTATCTGAAGGGAGAACTGTGACTCTTGCCTGGCTAAACACCAGTTTGTGTAAGGAAAAGCTTGAAGTGATGATATATGAGGCAAGATAACATGCTCTCAGAAGGAATGTGGAAAAAGAGAAATACATCTCCTCTTAGTTGATAAAAGAATATTGAAAACTAATTTTATTCCTTATCTCCTACCACTGTTTCTTCCTGTAATAGACTTTTAAAAAGGAAAAAGTTGTTTTTGTCTTTGCTTCTGATGAATGAAATAATAAAATACATGCTCAAGGAGAAGCTGCACTGCAGTATAAAATCTTAATGTTTATAAATTTGTGTTTCCAAAAGGGTGCAAGTTCTCTGTGTGTGTGAAAGAACATTGTGGCTTGCCAGTTTGATAGGAAACATTACACTGAAGCAGGAGTGGGCAGATTTGTAGAGGGGATGTAGACCTTTGCCTAGGTGTAGGGAAAGGAAATAGGAATTAAGTAACAGGCTTAAAAAAAAAGGCAACATAAGTGTCATAACTAAGAAGTTATTCTGATAACTGGGAGCAGGGCACAGTATCCCTAGAACTTTCTTCCAAGTATGGGAAATAGGACACTTGTATCAGTGAAGACACAGTCCGCGGGAGCTTGGTTTTCTTCCAAAGCAAAAAGCTTTAAGCACATTTTGAAGGAAAGATTTACATGGAAAAATGGCTGAGATGGGCTAAATTCTAATAGGACTTGTGCTGTCTTGTTATGCCTTCAAGTGAGACTGACACTTCTGATTTCCTGTTTTGTACGAATGGAATGAATGTTGTGCAGGGATATTCTGGAAGATGGTAATCCTCCAGTTACAGTTGCAGGCTACTGAAATAGCTATGGATATTTCCCAGCATCCTTGGAAAATGACTTGAAACTTACGTGAGGGCATGAATATGGGACAATCATAAGGGAGGCATTGTGGGTAGAACTGAACCCTTAATGCTGCTGATATTTAACTAACGTAATTTTTTTTTTAACATTTAACTACATACGTATTGGGTCCTAATCTGTTGGTTTTCTCTGGGTTTCACATTGAATTTAATTAGGGCAAAGAATGCCTCCTGTTTCCATAAACTTGAGTAGAATGACAGAACAATGCTTGCAGTGTTCAGGCCTGCAACTTTCAGGTTTCCTGTTCCTGATTAGTCTTTGCCTGTTCTTGTGTCAAATCAGATATACTATAATTCCTCTGTCACGGCTCTTCTGCTCTCCAGTTTCCACTCTGATCTGGAGATAGGTGTTCAGGACAAAGTTGAAGAGCTACTAGAGAGAATTGCACAGGCTTTTGTGATTGTTAGACTTCTCTTTTGATCTTTATTCAGCTTTTAAGGAGAGAAGTGAAGTTGTTGATATTTCAGTGTCTTCCAGCTGCATACTCATCGAAGTTTTTATATACACTGCTGTAAAATTAAAATAGCTGCAAGATGTCTATTAAAGAATTTTGGTTGCCAAAGTTCGAAGCTTCATCCTCCTGCATTTTGAACTCTGCATTAAAGCTATAGCAATGCAGGGAGCTGCATTCCTTTTCAGGTATCAGAAATATCCTGGATGATTGAATTCAAGCTCTGTGCTTCCAGCTTTGAGCTGGTGCTTATCTGATTTGGTCCTCTGAGCCTGTAAAACTTGTAATTGTAGTGGAGCATTTCAGAGCAGCCCTGTGAGATGGTGAGATTTTTGTTATCTCTAGTTTAATGTCTGGGAAACTGAGGCGTGGGGCAGACTGACAAATTAGTTAGGAAGTCTGAGCAAGTTAACAAGTAGCTGCTGTAGCCTGTATACCAGGCTTTCTTGGTCAAACAAGAAGATGCCGCCCTCGGAAGATGTTAATCTGTATTTATTAGAAGCTTCCTTGCTTTGGTCTTGGCAATGCTGCTGTTCTTGTGGTACAGCACCAAAACTATCTCAGCGATCAGAATAACAAAATCTACACACTAACAATTAAGTGCTTGCAGTAAACTAGATGCCAGGTTAGCAGGGTGGAGGTATGCTGATGCAAAGCTGCTGAAGTCCAGATTTACATGTTCTTCAAATCTGGGTAATGAAACAGCATATACAGCTCTAGGACACCTTGATGCTGGTTATCAGCCCCTGTATGAGTCCGTGTGACTGCTGAGGTCAAGACCTGAAGGAAACTCTGTCTCAGCAGCATTTTTGAATGCATGCTGGACCTCAGCATGCAACAATACTTCTTGTTTCAAATTGGGTCATAAAATAATTTTGGTAATGATTTTGCCTCTGATACTTTAGATATTCTAAATGTTTTCTATGGCAAAAATTCTGTATCAGAACTGCCATTCTTAGGCGTCTGAGTTATCTTTATCCCCAGCTTGGGGTTGGGAAGTGACACTTGAGACCAGTGTTTTGTTGCTTAAAGACTATCTTGGTTAGCACATTCCCACATGAGATAAAGTGACTTTTGATTTGGCAGATTGCTGATCTTGTATCAGCATCTGGAGGCCCTGCTGAAAGGGGTGGAATGTCACACCTAACTGGTAACTCCTGGTACACTTGCTAAAATTCTGACAGAAGTGGAGTCTTCCTGAACACCCTCTAAGTTTCTGTGTAAATCCAGTAAAGTAAGTAAATTGGTATCCAAACTGTAGCTGTGGGGAGAAGAGTATAATTGTGCTCTGAATTTATGCATAAGGTTTCTTTAACGGGACTCCTGGATGTTCCAGTAGCATAACCAAATATTGTAATACTTGCTAATGACTGGGTTTTTTGCTTGGTAATATCCTACAGCAGCAAGCGTCATATGTGTATGTGGAAGAGATGTATCTTGTGTTGGTTTTTTTTTACTTTCTCTGTATTCTAGTTGTGGATTTAGCCACTGACTAATGATTTCCCAGTATAACAGTCTTTAATGGGGGGAGGAGGGGAGAAATGTCTGTTAACAAGCTAGCTGTACTCATAAACATGGGAGCTCAGTGATAATTGTCCTCAGTGTTGTGAATTGCAGGGATTTTCACTGGGTGTATTCAGCTTGCTTTGATTGTGGTTTAATGTAGGCTTACAGGAGCTAGCTTTAAAGTAGAAGGCAGTCTACCTATGGCAGCACACAGCTCAAAATACTGGCCAGAAGCTGTAGAACTACAGAAGTAGTTAAGCTGTAGTTCTTCTCTTGCTGCTGCCTAGCTTACTAGTGGAAAAAACCCCAAACCACCACCACCACTAAGAAAAAAAAGCAAAACAGCTATTTATGTGACTCTGTTGTGTGATTGTATAGAACTATTTCCCTTGCAACTTAACTTTTCAGTGGAGCATGGTGATCTTCTTTGGGTGTTTTTAACTCCTACTGTAACAGCCATATACTACTATGGTCCTCTAATTGTTGAAATGAAATAGAAGGTCCCACTGGTAGTAGAACAAAGATCTATGCTGAGGTTTGGAAAGGCTTTATTTTCATGCCCAGTTGCAATTTTTTGGAAGGAAAATTTAATGCTTAATATGCTCCCATGTTAGAAAGGATTCTAAATGCTTAGTTACTCAACCTCACTAAGTTCAACTATCTCCTCTTCTTCCCATATATATATATAATTCTTCCTTTATAACCAATCCTTACCCTCATTCCTACATTATTTTTTCTCCCAAAATTCAGCTAAGCTTTCACATCTTAAATGTGTTCTTGTACTGTGCTGTACGTCCAAGACCAGCAAACCCAGTACGTCTGTATACTGTTATTTCTGTAGGCATTTGGCTGGATTTGCTCCCATAAAAATATCATCTGGACTGGCTCTATAAAAATAAGAGTTATCAACCTATTAAAGGGATGTAATTTTCCTGCTTTCTTTTCCTTTGCTCAGCAAGGCAGTTAATATTTTACTTGCTAGTAAAAAATAAAACAAGTACCTGAAAGAAGGATAACCTATGATCCACGTCCTAGACTTTGAGTTAAGTTAGGAGTAAATGAGCCATCACATCATTGTAGATATTCCAAACTGTTGGAATGTTTAGCTGGAGTGATCTGCACTGATGGGTTAATACTTTGGAGTGCCATACTTGGTTAACTTAAATTCTGCTTAGATCACTGCATCTTTTTATTGGAGAGAGGTGGACATTTTGGCAGTCTCTGAATTGCTTTCATTGGAATCCTCTAAGTTGCATTGAGGAGAATGGTTTAAAGCCAGCTGGTAGGAAACACTGTTGGTTGGAATTCAAGCTGCCTGAATACAGCTCTACAATTATAGCTGTGCCACCCTTCAGGGAGCAGATAGTGAGACTTCACTGCTATCTGATCAGTGCCTGTAGCACTCTGGGGTGTTCCAGAAGTCATATGACTCTCCAACAGTGTCAAAACAAGCCTGAGAGGCCACGAACAAGAAGGGGCAAAGGTTGGTGACTAGCTCAGCAAGCAGTGGGAAGAACAGTGGAATGTGGCAGGAGGAGCTGAAGAGATAGCTGGAAGATTTGAAAAGGTATGTGGGAAGGGTGCAGGGGTGAGTGTTTGGGCAGAGATGAGAGACCAAGGCTTTTTTGGAAGGGAGAGGAAATCTTGCTAGGAGACTTGGCAAAAGGCTGCTTCTTAAAAGTGTGGTGGCTTCACTGGTACAGATGCAGACATGCCTCTGCTAGAATTGAAGCACAGTGTTTTGGCTTAGCAAGCACAATATACTCTCAAAGGAGATGGAGCAAGTCAGATGAAAAGTGTGTATTGTCCTCAGCACTAAAGCTTTGCCAACCCCTCTTCCCCACTGACCGCTCATTCAGCTTTACAATTTGCAACCTGGTTTTTTTGTTTTGTTTTTTTCTTTTTTTTTTAACAAAGCTGTCCTTTTCAGATGCTCTGTGGATCTGTGCTGTAGAGCAAGTTAGTGAAATGGATCAGGTTTAAAAACAAACAAAACTTACTAGCCCTGGGAATAACTTTTGAACTCAAGTCTCCTGGTTTATAATGCTCTTTCAAAAGTCACAGGAGATGAACTGCAGTGTGACCTCGGGAGCAAACAGGGGTAGGGAAGTTTCTTGAGCTAACTAACTAAACACTGGGACATCTGTATTTTGAATCTCCTTCTGCACAGGGAGATAGGGAGGAGGAAATAAATCCATGTGAAGTTGTAACAAAAAGGGAGTGGTATTGGGTGTGCACTGAGAGGTGAAACTGAGAAACAGGGCTTATGAGGAGGGAACACACAGGTTCCACTTCTCAGCCTTTTCACACTGTAAGAAGATGCTTGACAGGCAGGAGAAGATAGAACAACTGAGAAGAAATGTAAGGACTGGTGGAATTAGAGGATGGGTGAATGATGTGTGTGGTTCCACAGTTTGCATGGTGCCAGTTTTCTACGAGATTTATTTTTGAATGTGCATAAGTATTTCTACTCATAATACATTGTGGTAGTGTCATTTTATAAGTACTGTAATTGCCGTATATGTGTAATAGAGAACACGAATAAAAGTTGTAACTATTCCTCTGTTTAACAATACAACGATTGCCAAGGCAAATTCTGAAACGAAGTTTGGTCTGATTTTTCATCAGTCAGATAACAGAAAAAGGGGTGGCAATAAATACTAGAAAATTACCCACTATGTTTTGTAAGTATCTGGTATTAAGGGTCTTTCCTGTGCCCTCAGAGGGTTGTTAACCTACAGAGACTTTTTCTCTGTATGCTAATGAATAATAATCCTTCTCCTTAGAAAAATAAAGTAGCAGGATAGGAAGGTAAGTCTCTTTCCAGGACTGTTTTCAGACAGGTACAGAAGAAATAGCGGACAGGTTCTGCTTCTGAAGGAGGCTCGGGAAGACTTGTCTCTGATCTGAAGAAAGTCTTGGTCTCCCCCTTGGTTTTCACCTCCTGCAGTATAATCCCACACAGTCAACCAGCAGGGTCTGAGGAAAATGCAGTTTATGGAAGTTGTGAAGGGAGATACCATTTTATTCCAATAACTCAAGGAAAAGATACTGTTGCATTATGTAACAAAACAATTAAGTTCCCTCATTTTCTCTGAGCTGTTGTGTACTTTGACTTATGCTCTGTATAATTGTACGTGACCTACTGATTATGTATGTACTCACTGTAAGTTAGAAAGGCTTTTGACCTTATTCAGAAGGGAGGATGATGTTAAAGAGAACTGCAAAGAAATGGCATCATTTTCTTCTTCATGCAATGCTATCATCTTGTGATAGATATGATGGCCTTTTGCCAGTAGCTGCTCTGTTCTAGAAACTTTGTAAAGGTGATGTTGCTTATTGGTGCCTTCTATTGTAAATGCCAAAGAAATATGGTCTCTGAGATGCAAACAGATTAATGAAGCTGTGAAATAAAAACCTTCATGAGGAATTTCAGAGCCAAAAGAGATCTGTGAGCACTCCTAAAGGGTCCTGGCTGATTCTTGAATACAGAGTACTTGCAAACTAACTTTCTGTAAATCCATCTGAAGTGGAGCAGGGGAGGTGGGCTGAAATGAAATGCCTCTGAATGCTTCCTGTGAATTACAGTCATAGTACTTTCAAACTCACCTACTAGAACCTATATGCTTCTGTCAAAAAGTCTCTGAGCTACTGCTGGCCTGCCTGAACTCTTCAAAAGTTGATTTTAGTTCTCTACCAGCCTCTGAAATGTGTCCCCTATTTTAGGAGTAATGCGGTCTGTGTGTTGTGAAAAGCAGGGGGGGGAGGAGAAAATAACCTGACAGGCTCTGACAATGAAGGAATCTTTATCTACTTACCTTAGGCCCTTTTTGTAGTTAGCAGAGAGAAAGCAATTTTGGTCTGAATCTTTAAGCATTGATTTTAAACATCTAACTCACGATGGATAATGACCAAGACTTTACCTTCATGGCCTCAAGCTATTGTGGAATTTACTTCAACTAAATTGGTGAATGCAGGTTATCTAGACCTCATGGAAGGTGCAGAGCATCAGCAGCAGTTACTCAAGATCTGTCTTTATTGCTGGAATGTACTCATCTGAACATTACGTACATTCTAAAGCTAAGGATAGATCAATCTGCCTTGATTTATATAGGAATTATATCTGCCTAGCATGTTACTTTTTAACATAACATCTACCTTACTTTTGGCTGATACCTTCTATTATTTTGTAACTGTTATCCAACTGCTAAAAGTTGTATCTTTTGGATTTAAGGGTGTGTTCATCAGGTTCCCGTTCCCATCCGCTTTTCCTACTTTATGTGGCATTGGCTAATATACCTAGAAGTCAAATGAATGTGGTGCTATGTGTATAATCAAGTAATGAATTATTACCTGCTGATATGTGATTAGATAATTATTTATGACTAGTTGCAGGTAAACCCACTGCGTCAAAATGTTACCACATGGGTATGGTACCATTATGATATTGCCTCTATTTTAAACCACATGCTTGATGGTATTTGTTTCCTGTCTTGATTAATCTTAGTTTTGTTTATTTGTCTTGTCTTAGGTCACAGGATTGAAACAAGACAATGGATTGGGGATCTCTGCATACCATTTTGGGAGGTGTAAACAAGCACTCCACCAGTATCGGGAAGATATGGCTCACAGTCCTGTTCATCTTCCGTATCATGATCCTGGTTGTGGCTGCAGAGAGAGTCTGGGGAGATGAACAAGATGACTTTGTCTGCAACACACTTCAGCCTGGCTGCAAAAATGTGTGCTATGACCACTTTTTCCCCATCTCTCACATCAGACTCTGGGCCCTGCAGATGATCTTTGTCTCCACACCTGCGCTGCTGGTGGCCATGCATGTGGCCTACAGGAGGCACGAGAAGAAACGGCAGTTCAGAAAGGGAGACCAGAAATGCGAATACAAGGACATTGAAGAAATCAGAAGGCAGAGGTTTCATATTGAGGGCTCCTTGTGGTGGACGTACACCGGCAGCATCTTTTTCAGACTGATCTTCGAAGCTGTCTTCATGTATGCGTTTTATTTCATGTACGATGGGTTCCGAATGCCTCGCTTGATGAAGTGTAGCGCTTGGCCCTGCCCCAACACGGTAGACTGCTTTGTCTCTCGACCCACTGAAAAGACAGTGTTTACTATTTTCATGATTGCTGTGTCCAGCATTTGCATTCTGTTAAATGTGGCTGAATTATGTTACTTAGTGACAAAGTTTTTCCTCAGAAGGTCTAAAAAAGCTGGAAATTCAAAACAACAACCCAATCATGAGAATAAGGAAGAAACCAAACAAAATGAAATGAATGAGTTGATATCTGATAGCTGTCAGAACACAGTTATAGGGTTTTCAAGTAGCTAAGGTGGAGTCAGTGCTGATGCTCACTCTTTTTGGAGTGAATGTTTTATTTAAAGGCTGCAAATGAAATTTGTTACATGAAACAAAGTTGGGTGAGACTTTGATGTGGTAGTGTCAGGTGTAAAGTATGTACCTGTCTGGAAAAAGTCAGGGAAGCCTAAATATGTGAAAATTTCGTGAGGATTAAGTAGGAAAGTACACTTTCCTATGAGTACCCTTACAAGCTGACTGACAAGTGGGAATCCCACCACTTACCTTCATGCTGACACAGCTCCTGAAAACTAAATACAACAGCAATAAGAACAAAATTTCGTTCCAAGCTAGATATTCTAGTCTTAAAAGATGTTTTGTAATAGTGATAGTTTTTACTTGTGAACTGACAATTAAAATATTTTTCTAAAATCTAAGATTCCATGTTACTTAAGGTGTTACAGTATGCAACTGATTTTGTTTTAACCAGGCATATGCAGATGAACCCTGTAACACCATATTCATACGGAGGAGACAGCAATAGGCTACATCTTTACGGCTTTGCAAGTGCTGCTTGAGTCTGGCCAGGTAGTTTGAGATGCTTGCACGCACACTGCTGGCTGTAGGGGAAGTTGTATGAAAGTTAGCTAGATCCTGAATGCAAAGTCATGCCTAAAATCAGTATGAGAATATAGATACAGCCTATGTAGACTTGCTTTAAACATCTAGCAGACCTGGTAATCTCGCCAATCTTTTAATTGCATACTGCCAGTTTTATAGCAACTTACATAACTTTGTGTAGATGTTTATTTCTCTAATGTATTAGCTGTATTTGTTTCTTTATGCTATATCACATCATGGAACTTTTTTGGTTTTGATTTGTTCTGCTTTTTTTGTATTAGACTGATGGTGCTGTTCTGAGACTAGAGGCTATCTGGTTTCAAGGACATGGGAATGCATTACTGGAAAATGGACCGAGTCTTCTGAATAAAAGGCAAACACTTTAACCTTTCTCAGTGAAATGAGAGTCTATATGTGAATGCTAGTGAGATCTTCAGTAAGAACTTATGAAAAACTTGTTCAAGTATGGATTCTACATCCAAAGTGCACATAGCCCCTACACACCCCTCATTCTCATCCAGGGCACTGATGCCCTAATTCTGTTGTCCATACTCCAGAAGAGGTACACTGGTAACTCTTAAGTGCATGGCAGTATGTGCCTGTGGGAGGGGTACGGTGTTGAACGCAGGGGAACCTGAAGGTGGAAGAAGTACATGCAGTGCAAGACCATAGCTTTGTTATTCTGTGTGTTTCCTGTTTTGGGTCACTTCTCAAGACTGACCTTGCTAGAATTACTTTCTTTTTCCCTACACTAGTACGAATGGATTAGCTTCATTTTTTTTGTATAATGGAACTGGTCTTCCAAGGGGCATAACAAAGAACAGGTATCCTTAGGACAGAGATTGCACTCAGTGCTGTTTTCTTCATGCTGTTGTATGACACTTCTTACAGCTGCTGGCACAGCTCTGAGTGTGTCCATGCTGTAAGTGGGCTTAGGTGGTTTGGTTGGTTTATCTGTAACTAGTAAAATCCTAACAGGAAGCAGGTGCAAGCAATGGGAGGGAGAAAATACCTAGAGTCAGCTCTGTCCCTGCATGAGGGCCTGAGTTGAGCCCTGTCATTTATCTATTCTCTTCCACTAGCAAACTCCTGATCTTTCCTGCCTTCGCAGCACATTTTCCTTTTTAATCGCTGCTGTGAAAAGAAATTGCTGCTAGTCTTCTGAATGTGTCCACCAGCAAGCTCGAGGAAAAAGTATACACAAAACCATATATTAGTGTGTATTGACTTAATGAAGCTGCTCCCTTAGGGTCAGGAAGGTGCATGGTCAGGCTGTACTTTACTGGATCCCCCCTCTAGTCTGCCCTGGGGGCACAAGGGTTGTGGTGGTTTCAGAGTATAGAGACACAGCTACTTCTGTTACAGAACTGTTTCATGGAATAACTTGAGACTTGAGCTATGGGCTTTCATCCAGGATGTGCTGTGAATCACATACCTTATGCTGAAAATGAATGGAGATCAGTTAATTATACTTGATCATGTCTCACCACTCTTAGTGATTAAATTGAAATAGCCCTATGCTGAATGCCAGTAAACCTGCAAAACACCTTAACGTAGATATGTTTTCCTCAAATGGGAGAAGGGGTAACTTCTCGTTGGTCTATGATAAAGCACAGGCCTGCAAAACCCCAAACGGGGATATGAAAGCAGCTCTCTAGATGGTGGGTTTTTTCCTGTTTACAAGTTTTCAAATAATGCATTTTATTCTAGCAGTTAGCTTTTTCTAGAACATCAGTGTCTGTTGTTCTTTTCAGCCTGGATAAGTAGGCAAAGTTTCAATGAAGAAATGGTCATCCATGGTCCTTTGTAGGCCAGCACAACTATGCGTGTGGCCATGCTGTAAATGAGTTTGGGTTGGTTTAATGATTCCTGTGTGGTAGCAGGACCTGGTAAGGTGCAGTCTGGCAACACTGCCCTGTTGCTGTTGTGTCCTGGCAGCCAGATAGGTTGGGAAAAAATGTGCCAATCCCTGTCCAATTTACGCCAAGGGCAGCTGTAAATCAAAAAGCCAGAGCTGATCCAAGGCTTCACTAGTGCTAAGTCATTGATTGTCTCAGCAGGGAAGACCAGTTGTGATTGATGTGTTTGGCTGGAATATTTCTTCTCACCCTGTGTGCAATCCTAATTATGGGCACTCTCCTTTATCTGAAATACTCCCTGACTTCTGTTTACTGCCAAGGAGAAGTCCCTGACACTATCAGTGCCCTCTTTATTCCTAGTAGTTGGCATTCTGATGAAATGTGATGATATGTGAAGAAATTTAGTGACTTGTTTCTCAGAGTCAGCTTCCCACTGCCTGCTGCACTCTGTGGCCTGGGCAGGGGAGGCAGCTGTGTTTAGCAGGGTGGTACTTAACCCTTTCTGCAGGGAAAAGCCAAGCTGCTATTCTTGGTTTCCAACTTCCCATGTCTTTCCAAGATGGCTGGCACTTCTCTGAACTGCTCCTACACATTCTCTGAGCCTGCCCTTGCTCCTGCCCTGCAGCTATGGCCCCGGGGGAGAGGGTCTCCCCATTCCCCCAAATCTCTGACCCACTGGTGACTGGCAGTTCGTACTGCACTGGCACCACCATCATCCCCATGGTAGTTCAGCCAGTTTTCTCTGATAGCACCTGGCTTAATTGTCTCTGCCCATCCCTGCTGCAGCTCCCCACCCTGTGATTTCTCTGTGATTGTTATGCCTGAGGTGGAGATTGCTTAAATTTGTTGTGGTGCCAAACAATTAATCAGAGCCTCTGGAAAAGCTCTCTTGCAAATTCCCTGCATCCCCTCCCACCCTCTTGTCTTGCTTTCCATTCAAATAGGCAGGAGCCCTGACCATCTACAGGTGCAGAAGCAGTGTCTGCTGGACTCTATTCCTGTTATACACTATAGCCCTTGACTCCAGCCTCACTGCATGCCTTCCTCCATCCTTCACTCTTAATTTCAGCCCAGTCCCATTGCAACTTTGACTTGTTTTTCCATTGACTTCGGCCCTTCCCAGCAACCCTGCATGCCAAAGCACTAAAAAGCAAATGAGACCAGTTGTGGGGTGGTTTGAACCTGCTCTCCTCCTTTTGCATGATTAGTCTGCCTACCCTACCCCGTGTACTGCAGCTGTGAGCTCTTTGTTGGCAGGTCGGATTCAGTTTGGCTCCCCCGGCCCCTGGGCTGAGCAGAGACTCTGCTGGTGTGTGCAGTGCCAGCCCAGTGCCTCACCCACCCTTGCCCTACAATGGCATGCCGGGAAGCACTGCCATAGCCTACAGGAGGCAGACTTCTGCTCCCAGTTGCCTGATATGTTTTTCTATTGCCACTGTTACCTGTATTCCCCTTGCTGAACCAAGGCTGTATTACAATGCTTCTGAAATAAATCTATTCCGTAGAATCATAGAACAGTTTGGGTTGGAAGGGACCTTTAAAGGTCATCTAGTCCAACATCTTTGCATCGAGCAGGGGCATCTTCAACTACATCAGGTTGTTCAGAATCACATCCAACCTGACCCTAAATCCTTACAGCCATTGGGCATCTACCACCTCTCTGGGCAACCTGTTCCAGTGTTTCACCATAATTTGTAAAAAAAGTCATCCTAATATCTACTCTGAAACTACATTCCTTTATTTTAAAACTAATACTCCTTGTCCTATTGCAACAGGGGCCCTAAGGGGCTAAAAAGTTTGTCACCATCTTTCTTATAAGCCCCTTTTAAGTACTGAAAGGCTGCAATAAGGTCTCCTTGGAGCCTTCTTCAGGCTGAACAACCTTAATTCCTTCAGCTTGTCTTCATAGGAGATGCATTCCAGCCCTCTGATCATATTTGTGGCCCTCCTCTGGACCCACTCCAACAGGTCCACAACTTTCCTGTACTGAAGACTCCAGAGCTGGACACAGCACTCCAGGGGCATCTCATCAGGGCAGAGAAGGGGGGCAGAATCACCTTCCTCAACCTGCTGGCCACACTGCTTTTGATGCAGCCCAGGAAACAATTGGTTTTCCAGGCTGCAAGGACGCATTGCTGGCTTGTGCCCAGCCTCTGATTCACCAGCATCCCGAAGTACTTCTTGGCAGGGCTGTTCTCAATCTCTTCATCCTGCAGCCAGTATTGATACTGAGGGTTGCCCCAACCCAGGTGCAGAACCTTGCACTTGGCCTTGTTGAACCTCATGAGGTTCCCATGGGCCCACTTCTTGAGCTTGTCCAGGTCCCTTGGGTGTGTCAGCCACACTGCTCAGCTTAGTGTCATCTGCAAACTTGGTAAGGGTGCACTTGGGTCCCACTGTCTATGTCACTGGTGAAGATATTAAATAGCTGGTCCCAATACAGACCCCTGGAGGACACCACTTTTCACCAATCTCCATCAGGACATTCAGCTGTTGACTACTCTCCTTTGGATATGACCAGCCAGCCAGTTCCTCATCCACTGAACAATCTACCCATTAAATTCATTATCTCTCCAGCTCAGAGAGAAGGATGTTGTGAATGGATTGTGAACTTCACACAGAGACCTTGTGTCTGAGTGGGGCGAGAACACAACTGGTGTAGCAGTCTTTCCCCTGCCAGAGGCACTGTGTACACCCATTTCCCTGCACAGGCCTGTACTGTCAGGCTTGTATTTCTCAGCCTGGCCATGTAAAGGTGAATGGCCTCCTTTTCAACTTCCACAATAGCCAAACTGTCACCAAGAAAGATGGGGGTGGGGTGCAAACAACGCTTTTGCAATTTCCCACCTACTCAGCCTTGCTCCCTGATACTTGCATGCACAACTGCATGGCTTGGGTGGGTTTCTCCACAGGGAAGCGCCTAACGCTTTGTCTGAATCACAAAGCAATGGACAGGTGGGTCTGTGAGAGGAGGAGTCAGGGAGAGGTTCTTGCAGAGCCCTGACTCAGCCATCAAGTCCTAGCAAAGGCCCTTGTCAGCACTCTTGTTTCATCCCTGCCAAGAGGCATATGGACAACGGTGCCGCTCCCTGCATTTTGTCACCACCAGGCTACCACTTGCCTGAGCCACTGGGACATCCGTCAATGCCAGAATTTCTACTTCAGCCTCTCCACACCCTCCTATGCTGAGAAAATCACATTGGCACTTTCTGCAAGCTTGCAGACATTTCAGGGCCAGATCCGAAGCTCCCCACCATGACTCAGCAAATCCCTGTTGATTCCAAGTGGGCTTGGGCCAGGCTCTTAGGAAGGGTGTAACTCCTTAAAAACACTGCAACATCACCCAGCCTCTTTCTGCACACCCCTTTTGCAACGTTAGGTCCCATTTCACACAGCAGCTATTGCGTCCTGGCAGCAGATTTCCAAACTGGATAAATAATTCCCAGTTCAGGTCATGCCCACCCACTGACCAACCACTGCTTAGCAATGTTCCCCCAGTGCTGTGCAGAACGAAGAGCCCATGTGTGTGGTCATGCTCTCACAACCATTTCAGCTGTTCCCAGTGATTTGCTGCAGAAAAGACTTCATTACTTAGAGGAGGAGGGGGAGAGCTCCCTAAAATATTTTGGCTTAACAAATCTGAGGGCCTTTTCTCTCCGCTGTTCTGGGTGTTGGGTAGCAGTTTATTTGTGTTCGAGCCCACAAATCAGAGGAGCTTGGGACAGCAAGATCGGTAAAAAAGGAAGGTTTTACACCCTGCTGGCTCCTGACCCAACAGGACTCCCAGTCCCTGGGAATCAGGCTATTTTGCTTCCTTCAGAACCAGGGGCAGAGCTGATTCCGCTTCTAAATTTCCAGAGCAGTGTGGTGCAGCCTTTCTGTATTACCAAAATGATAGTGGAGCCCTACCTAATCTAATTTCTCTCAGTACGTTGCACCACCGTTCCCTTGTTATATTTTACATAATGCACTTCTCAGGCCAGGGACCCCTCTCGTGATGTCTTCGGGACATCGGGGAAATTTAGGCAAGTATTAAATAGCAACAACAACAGTGATGATGTCATATAAAGCATGACAGTGACCTCAAGAAAGAATTGTTTTCTGTCCTTTATTGCCACTTATGATATAGGAAAAGCCTGGGAGGAAAAGCAGCTGGTGAACCCTGTGGCCCAGGTAAAACTCTCTGTATGTCCCTGGGGGTAAAGTTCACAACAGTAGAACCTGGAACGACTCTTGCAGCTTCAAGCCAGACGTGGGTGACACAGGAGGGAGGATTTAGTCTTGTTATTAGGAATGATGGCTTGAGTTTAATCAAAACATATCCCGGGTAGGCACACAGTGTGTGTTCAGCTGGGGATATTAAAAAACAGTTTAAAAGCATCCAACAGAGGCTGTCTGAAAAAGCTGACAACTCACAGTTACTTATTCAGTTTCCGGTTTCTTATCTAGTAAAAATTTAACTAATTCACCAGTCCTTG
Source organism: Myiozetetes cayanensis (assembly GCF_022539395.1). Classification (NCBI taxonomy): domain Eukaryota; kingdom Metazoa; phylum Chordata; class Aves; order Passeriformes; family Tyrannidae; genus Myiozetetes; species Myiozetetes cayanensis. The sequence continues at coordinate 43,414,786 of NW_026087742.1, read as the reverse complement.
CAAGGTTGCCCAGTGCATATAAGGCTTGTGCAGTTAGCTGGAACACTCCTGTCTTGCACAGCTGTCTGTGTCGTGCAGCTCTGACCCTGCAGTTCCTTGGCCAAAGGGAAGAATGATAAAAATAATAGTTTGCATTAATGCAGAGTAAGTGAAGGAAAAATTAGGATTCCCAGCAAATGTTTTAAACTCTGGGTTAAAGTTTTATTTTGGCATCCCTGATGATTATTTATATTTCAAGGGATATTTTCAGCAGAAGAGACTGATAGAAGGCAAACTCATCAGACGATTAGAGAGAATTAGTTTAGATCAGAGAAGAATTAAGGCACATTGGGGAAAGATCCTTTCAGCAGTCACACCATGGTAGGGTGAAAATTAAATTAATTTCAAGGAAAAATTTGAACTCTTCATCCAACTCTCTGGTTTTCAGTGGCCTGAACTGCCTCAGGAATGAGAGCTGCCTGGGCTGGCACTTTGGTCAGCTCTGCCGTGTGCCCAGAGGTGATAGAGAAAAACCCCAAAAATATTTAGATACATAAAGATTACAATTGATAATGAAATAGATCATTATATCACCAATCATGCAGGCAGGTAGGAAGCAGGTTCAGCTATCCATGAGAGTCACAGACACAAAGGGTTTGCTCCCAAAGACATGCCTGCCTTCTGCCACAGAGCTGGAAGGTGTGCCCACACCAAGCACAGGTGATTGCCAGAGATACCTTCCTATTTCTTGGTCACTAATGAGAAAAAAATTAACATCAATAAAAGTATTTTTTTCACTTGTCATAGAAACATGAAACTGGTAACCTGTAACTGCGCTTACTGTGTGTTATTTCATAGGAATTAGAGATGAAAGGGGGATGCCGCGTAACTCAGTTTTCCCTCCCCACAGACAAGAGGGATAAGCTTGGTCCCAAGCTTATTTTTATGTTTATTCCCTGCTTGTTGTAAAACATAAAGTCATGCTGAGGCTACCCCTGGAGTGAGAGAGCCTGACCTACCAAACTGCTGCCCACACTTTGTTACTCTGGCATTTCCCGGTTTTTCCCACTGAAGTGGGGCTGATATGGGAAGAGTTCCCTTGTCCACCCCCTGGTCCCTCCAGTGACACCAGGGAGAGGAGTTTCGTGTGAACTTGCAAGTGATAGTGGAAAGCACCCAGTGAATTTCAGTGCCTGGAGGGCTGGGTGATGGCAGCTGGGTGGGGGTTTTCTTTATTGCAGCTCTGAACTGAGGTGTCTGACATTTATGTAAATCCCATCAAGTACCTAAATAGTCTCTTGGAACTCATCCCAAGACCTATCTAACCCCTTTATCACTGTTTAGGGAAACCTTGATTAGTAATCAAAGGTTTGGCAGTCAAAGACATCCTACCAGCTACTCCTGAACCAAAGGGAGCTCTTCACTGCCTCTGGAGGATTGATTCATACAAATGGTCTTGCGACATCACCCGGTTCACACACAATTCACCAACTTAATTTACTTCTCAGCAAGCTAAAGCTTACTCTTTTTTTTTTTTCTTTTTTTTAACAGTTCTGGTATTTTACAGCCTCATTCACCAAAGAGCTGGGAGGCATTATCCAACTGACCACTGAAGAATAACAACCTATTTACCATAATTAAAAGGCAGCAGCAAACGTATTGTTTCCTGATGGATCTGTTAGGAAGAAATATTACTTTTTTCCACACATACCAGCGAAAAAAAGTGAATTTTAGAAATTAGAGGTCACACAGCCCAACATACAAATCTGAAGCAGAATCAAATTCACCTGGGTCATACTTGAGGTGTATTTGATATGGCATGCTTGAAAGATAATGGCTGCCTGGTTTTGTTTGACAATTTCCTATAGCTGTTTGGATTAACTAAATGAATTTTATATTTATCTAGATAAATTCCTGCAAACTTCCTGTGGTAGATATACTTCAATCAATCTAAAGCTTGGATACATTATTTTACCTTATTTTGGTAAACTGTCACCGCTGCTAAGCCAATTTGAAATTGGATAAACTCTCAGCACTAGCCACGCCCAGCAACACTGACAGCAACAAGCCTGAATACGTGCTATTTCGGGGTTTGACTGTCACTTTTGGAGGGTGGAGGACACTGCTGAGGACAGCAAAATGTTGCTGAAGTGATTCGTTTAGACTGCAGCGTTCACTCCCACATCTCCATCTAACCTTGGGAGAGAGCAGTGAGAGTACCACCCCTGCCACAGACACAACTCACAAGCCCTCCCTGGCTGTCCTTGGCTGTGGTATAGAAATGTAAGGCTTACCAGAAAGTGCTGGATTTCAGAAATCTGGCCAGTAGCTTCTACGGCTAATTGGATAGTATTTAGGCAACTTTCCCCATACCTTCCTTTGCTGTCTGGAATTTCACAGAGAGCACAAATTGTTTTATACACGAAGCCAGACTGTGGACACAACTCTGTCATAGCACATGTTAAATGAGCAAAAGGAAACAGAAAAATTAATTTAGCTGCTTTTAGTGATCTTGCTGTGATTTTTCACATAGCAGCCAGTGCCATTACATTAGTAGGTAGTGCTGGAAGTGTACTGAGTGCCATAGAAAAGAAAAAATAGATGCAAATCCAATTAAGCAGGCCTACTGGAGCTGTGCATAGCTAAATGGGCATGAACAATCTTGTTTTTTATGCCCTTCTGTTTTTTATTTCATGTGTCTGAAGTTATAGACATGTGTGTGTACTTTGCTGACTTACAGGCAAAATTCCGGGATGTACAATGGGCTACATAACAACGCAACATGTCTTGACACAAGGAAGAATGACCTCACCTGAGGCTGCAGTGGGTTGCAGTTTGGAAATAAAGTGTTTCAACAGCAATTGCAATCCCTGTCAGAGATCAAACTCTGCACTCTGTTCTGATCTTGAATGGAATTTCTTTGTGGTTTTACATAATGCTGTCAATCAGAATAATTTCCAGGGGATTCTATCTCTTTTGAAATAATAGAAACTACTACAATTGATTTATGAGCGCCCTTGCCTGATGCTCTACCCATAATGATAAAATAACTAATAGTGAGACACCTAGTATGGTTTAGACCTGATTTATTTCACATTGTTTCCACAAGCTAGACATGTACAGAGTTGCTGTAAGGTTGTTTTAATCCCATTTTTCTGTTTCCAGACAACATCCCGTGTACAAGTCAGGCCATCAGGCCATGCAAATGCCAGCAGGACCACAGTGCTCCCTCCACCAGTCCGAAAAGGTGAGCCCCACTGTGAATGCCTCCTAGCACTGCCTGCTTTCACTTTGGATGGAACCTCACAGCCTGTGCATCACCGAGACCTAAAATTTGCCTCTGTTCCCATCCTCTCCATTTTCTCTGAAATCTGGGGAATGACTTTTTCTTGCTTTTTACTTTTGCGGAAAAGCAGGCATAGCTATGCACTAAGATAGCCCAACACCCAGTTCCCCTGTGCTGCCTTGAGCACGAAAGACATTCCAGTCCTTCACTGTGCCATACTGAGAAGGCACTGCACACTCAGGGTGGGAGAAGAAAGCAGTAGAGGTGTCTGCAGCAGAGGGACTGCGAGCCCAGGGCTGCTGCTGCGATCAGACACAGCAGCATGGGACAAAGGTGAGTCTGCCAGAAGTGTTGGGAGTTACTCTGGGGCTCTCCTGGGGGGCATCCTAGCACAGCTGTGGTCTCCCTCTTGGCAGCTGTGGACACACCAGAGTGTCTGTGACCAGTGGGGAGGGTGCAGGGCACAGCTACAGGCAATGCAGCTGTGTGCTGAGCCAAGGAGGGGTCTGTGATAGACCCAGCTATCACAACTCCGCAAGCACTTACTGTGTGGGGTTTGGGCACTTTCTCCTGAACTTGCCTCAAACTCCTCCAACCTCTCTTTCAAAATGCTACATTTTTATGTAGTCAAATAACAAAGAAATAGGGTTTTTTTCCCATGGTGCATTTATTCTGCCACCCACCATTTATTCATAAAAACATGAGTTCATACAGGAACCACTTAGTAGCAGGTACATGGTGGTGCTGAGAAAGAATCTCAAATAAGAAGGAGCAGCAACAGTCAAAAATTTATTTCTTAGCAAAAGAAACGATCTTTTGGATCACTGACCCATTAGATTATGCCAGCAAGTCACCAAGCACCTGCTTAGCTGGAGCCCTTCACTTTTAGCCAGATATTAAGTACTGAGAGTACATGGGTAATTCAAAAGACAGCGGTTTTGTTGGATGTCCACCTTTCCCTTTATGGTGTACTTGAATAAAGCAGAGATCAGAGGCAGAAACATTCCTGACCCAAAAGGATTTGGTTTTCCTTCTTTTGGGGTGCTAGTTGAATGGGATATTTCTTGTGTCTGCCTGGAGCTTTTGCAATCTTGAATGCCTACGTTGCTTAGGAACAGTCTCAGCGGCTTTCTGAGGAGATGTTGTGTGGCTCTTTGTAATTTATTGTCATGATATCTCTGTTTTCTTCCGTGTCTACAAGATCCCTTCCCACAGATCTCTGCAGTGGGCTGTGCTGGGATTTCTGTGGATAGCAGCATGATGACAAGCAAGGAGGAGACGCGTTGGTACCTGGAACATTATCTTCCCTGGGGCTCCACCACACTTTGGAGATAGAAATAAAGGACTCCTTTCTTATATTCATTTAGCAGTAATTACTGCTCCACTCCTAAATTATCTGGTCCCTTTGGCTTGATCCAAATCCATCTGATTCAATCTATGTGTAGACTTAATAACCACCTGAGCTCCTTTCCCTCATTTTGTGCAGCTCAAACACACCTGCAGCTGCACAAAAGTCTGGAGAGATCTTTCAGAGAACATCCTGGCAGTTTGTAGCTTATCTTCCTTTCAACCAGGTAGTACAACAGTCTCCTGAAAGGGCCTGAAAGTCACCTTCCACTGTCCAAGTCAGGACCTGGGAAAAGCCCTTCTTCTCTCTGGGAGTATTCTACACACCAGTGACTTCTTGGTACTCAAAAAAATGAAAAAAACACAGAAGGGAGACAGGTTCTCAGTTTTCCAGCCTGTGGCACCTGACAAAAAGACGAGGAAAGTGACAGGGCCGAAAAGACAACTGTCCTTCAGGCAATGAAAAGGGGTTATTAGGAAAATCAGGACTTAGAACAAATGTAAAGTTTGTAAGGCTGTCAGAGAGAGCCTAAAATAGCAGACAGATAATTCAGACTACTAGGGGAAGAGATCCAGGGATTTCTTCACCAGCAGCCTTTGCACCCCAGGGATACCACCATGTTCAAAGTGTTCTCCACCTCTTATTGCACAAAGCAGGGGAAGAGCCAACATCCTTGTCCCTTTCCAACCTGTAACACACAAGAGCTATGAACCTTTGATGAGTACAAACCCACCACTTCACCCTTCCCATAACTGTTCATAATTATTTATACTGTCATAAATTACTGACTCTTTTCATTAACTGCTGGTTCAGTCCCTAGCTGTTATCTCCAACTGTAGCCCAAATTTATTAGTGAGGTCCTAAATTATAAGCATTGATCAATCACTGATCATTACTTAGCTCTGAAGTATTAAAAGTCTGTCTATTTATATCAAACATTTGTTTATCACCTCTAGAAATGCAGGAAAGGAATGTAGCAAACCCAGCAAAACTTGTGCAGGAAAAGGGTCACACTGGCCCACGGACATTTTATTCAGCTGCAGAAGAATTATTTTAGTAAAAAGTTCTTTGGCTTGGTTTGGTTTTTTGTTTGTGGTGGGTTTGTGTGTTTGTTTGTTTGTTATGTTAGCAAGGTATCTAACATTTTCCTAACACATTAACTCATGTGTTTATTTTTCATGTTTTACATATCAATACACTATCTTAGACTTGTGCTACTGGCCTGGGGTTTGCATGTGCCATAGAATGCAGAAGAGTCCTTCCAAGCAGCAATGCTGGGCTGTAGTCCAGTCCCATCTCCCCCAAAAGCCCAGAGAAGCAGGATCTGCCTTCCTCTGACAAAGGAAGCTGCCCTCAGCTCAATAGCATTTTTGTGTGCTTTGCCATTTGTTTTTGTGTCTAGTTGTTTCAGGTCAGCAGAATCATTCCAGCAAGCTGACTTCACTCCCCACTCTGCTGGTAACATTTCCCTCTTAGGTACAAGGTAATGTATAATCTGGATGTGTATCCTTTTTTACTATATACCTTGGCCAAATAAGCCTTCCTGAAGCCTACTTCAGCTTCCTTCATTATTTCCTGTACAAAGCAGAGCCTCACAGTCTTGCATAGTTTCTGTTAACTTTCCAGCTCCAAACAGTTACCCACTGACTAACAGCAGTCAAGCTTGAGCATGCAGCTGCCTGCTTGGTTTTCTGTCATGACAGGAGCTCTCCTATTGTTGTCTCTGCACAGAGGCACCAGTGCCAGCTTTGCACACAGTTTTGTGTGCTTCAGTGCCTAAGAGCTCTTCAGGTGCTGTAGATTTTGCCCAGTCAGCATCACTGTCTCACTCTGTCACCCTGTGCTCTTTTTTTTAATCTGCTGCACTGAATATAGATGGCTGCTGAAAGTCAGCAGATTTTGAACATTCTCCAAATTGTGTGCATAACCCCCTTACAGAGTGCTAAATTTTCTAGACCTCTCAGTGGTGATGGAGTCCTTGCTCTTGGATACCCACAAATAAAGAGAGACCTACCTGGCTTTCACATGTGAAGGAGCCATCTGATGGGATGAGTGAGACGTTGTTTGACAAGTAGTTGAATTGCCAGGAAAAAAAGTCTTGAAGTGGGGAATGATGGAAAACTAGGGAATGAAGAAACAGTGTGGGCATTTGAGAATTTGACTTGTCTTTATATCCTGAGTCACTGCCTGGATACATCCAAGACAGCTCCACAGGCATGTTCCCGGGGGCATTGCTCCAAGGAGTAGCACTGGACACAGGGATACCAGACAAGGGGCCCTAGGATTGCTGCTGGCTGAGTGCCACGGAGTGATCTGCAAGGTCACAGCTGTAATCCAGCTCAGGTCTGGTGGTGGAACATTCTGCTGTAAGCTTGACCAGAGCTTCTGCCTGGAAAGCTCTTTGTAATACGTATTGCTTTTCTTAATTTTGTTAACATCATGAGATTTCAGCTGCATCCCCTTAGTTCCTCATGACTCTTCAGTCCCAAACCCAGTTCAGCTCCTTTGCCTCTGATTAGTTTAGCAAGAGGAAATGTTTCCCATTATTTATTTGCATTCAAGAAACTATTTGGTTAATATGATGCAACCAGGTCATTACTGAATCATCCTATTCTTGTTTTTAGTCTGATTCAGGACTTGAATTTCAGACCTTGGCAAACTGCTGGATTAGTCACATAGTCAGCGATTTGAATATTGACAAAAGGAACAAGAGAATGTACTTTATTCAGATTAAATTAAAACAATGCGAATGTATATGTGAATATGTGAACCCAGCCCATTTTCCACGGAAGAATCATACATTATTCTCAGATGCTGCCTGCTCTCCCCATCATTCCTCCTGAGCTCCTATCACTGAGTCCAAGGACTCACATCAGAAATTTTAATCCCAATCCAGATCTTCCCCTTATCTATGAGGTGTGCAGAATCAGACCACTTCCCACTGTTGGCATCCATCCTCTCCCAGGATTCATTGGCACACCCTTTGTATTTAGCTTCTCCATCAGTCCAGCCTTTAACAGCTTCTTTTCCCAGAGCCTGGCATTTACCAGCAAAATCTATTATTGTCTACTTCCCAGCCTTATCTGTGAATAAGTAAACTAATGTGGGTTTCTTCTATGCTCTGTGTGCTCCAAGAGATACAAGAACAAAACCTCCTCAGATAAGCATCAAAGACTGACAGTGTTCTTGTCAAACCTGAGAAAACTTTGTCTGAGCTGTAAATAGTGCATTTACAGACATGGAATATGCATGACAAAGGGTGGGAATTGGTCAAAAGTAAGGTGTGCCACTAGCCCTGGCTGTACCCTGCACTCCTCTCTTCTTTGAGGAGAGATTATTTCTGAGAGACAGTGGAAAACATCTACCCATAAGCAAAGAAAATCATGAAGCTCCTTTATAGACCCTGTTCTGTCCATGCCTGACCCTACAGTGCATCTTTGTGATAGAGTTGTTGGTGAAATGGGACCCTCTCTGTGCAAAGGTATCACTCTCTCACAAGAGACTTCATCACCCTCTCAAAAAACTTTTTTTTTGAGCCACAGATAGGAAATATCGGTCCTACCCAGACTCTGTTTTACCCATGCAGGGATTTAAGCCTTTGTTCACAAGCAGGGCCAGGGGCTATGGAGTTCAGGGCAGTGGAGGTCCTGTGAGCAGCAAGGAGAGCTGAGGCTAGAGAGCTGGGCCAGCCAGATGTCCCCCCTGAGGGGACCGGCGGTGGCCCTGTGAAGGTGTCTCTGGAGCTGCAGATCTTGCACTAAAAATCTGAGAAGCTGAGGGAACCAAACTTATCTGTTTGAATTAGGGAGAAAAGGCAAACAGCTACTAGGAAAGAAAATTCTGGTTATCACAGGGGGTTGAAACAAGGGATCAGGCAGCTATTGACACTTTGAAGTGTCACATTGTTGGTTTTATTGATTTTTTTTTTTTATTTTACAGCTGGGTGAAATGAAGAAACTGTTTTAACCTCCTTGTTATCCTGAAAAGCCAAGATTTCACCAACAGAATAGGCAGAGCACATGCTATTTTATGGAATAACTTTGAAAAATAATTTTGAGGAACAGTCTCATGGAAAACAGCTCTAACTCACAGAAATAAAATTAGTGCTGTCCCCCTTTCCAGAAGCCTCCTGAATTGTTTGAACTAGACAGTGAACATAAAAGAAGGTTAGTGTCTTCTGTGCTGCTTCTTTTATCAATAGTCTTAAGTTTTGTCTAGCAGAGACAGCCTTTGGAGCCTGTAAGGATTATGGGATTGATGCCTATGGCCTGAGAACTGAGAGTCACCTGCAGCAACATTGATATTAATCACCATCTTTGCAGCCCTTAATCAAGGTGAGTTTACAAAGCACGTTGAGTGCTGTTTGCACACTCAGACCAGCCTTGCAATCTCTGATCTTTCTCTTACAGTACTAAGCCATAGTGATATTTTTATCAAGTTAACATTTTACTGTTAAAAAAGACGAAATATGATAAAGTAGAAAACCAAGTATTTATGTCAAACAGTGAAAATTTGTTCTTTGTAAATGAAATGTTCCTTGAAAACGGCATGAGCCCATTACTTCTGTGTGGGCAGGGAGGAGGCAGAGTGTACCCAATGTGGTTCCAGTGTAAACTTTAGGAATTCAGTGTTGCATAGCAGATATGGAAGCTATGGAAGCTACATGAATTTGAGCTCCTATGGCCATGTATTTGTATTAGCCAGACTTGGCAAGAGCATTTCAGGCACTCCTCTATAAAATCCAAAGGCTTATTTTTAAAAGGCTGTGAGGACAATTAAAGTGAACATGATAAAAATGACTGGGTACCTATTTCAGACACTAATATGCATATAAAGATATTGAAGAAGACAAAATGGTTTGCTCAAAGGCTAAGTAAGTATGGTGTTTTCAGTCTTATAAGGACTAAAGTGAGTGTTTGAAAAGTAAATGCAGAGACAAACTGGTTACACATGCTGAGCTGAACTGGGAAGGTGTTTTTATTGCTGATAGTGCAAAAATACCCACTGCAGCATGTTTAATCCAGCCTCAAAGAAATGAAAACTATTTGCAAAGTACAGTCTGAGTCTGTAGTTGCATTTCCAGTTGATTAATGACAGTTGTACATGATGAGCAGCAAATAATCTGCTAGGTGTTGAAAGAGCCTCTTTTTAAGCAAAAGTGGTGAATAAGGAGGTTGCTGCACATATGAATCAGCAAAAATCAAAATGCTTTTGTATTATTAAAATGATGCTTTGTGGTAGTCAGATCTAAACTTAACCATGAGGAATAGCAGAAGATCTTATCTAGTGTGAGTAATTGGATAATAAAATGGCAAGTGAACCTGGGCATCTGCTGGTGCAAACTAATACACAGTGGGAAAATTAGTTCAAAATGCACCTATTCAAGTATAGGGGCATATATATATGTATACCAGGAGGTACTGTTCTAATTTCTAGCAATGCTTGTGAAAGAATCTTGGAGCAACTATGAAAAAGTCAACTTATTACTTTAAAGTGACTGAAAAAATGAAAAAAAGTAAATAGGAATTACTGGAAAATTATGGAGAATGCAATAGGAAGCATTGCTCTGTGTTTCTATAAACTGTGCAGGTACTTGGACTGCTCTTGTGAAAAAGACACAGAAGATTGTGATGTGAATAATAACAGCTCCTGCAAGGCACAGATTCAACAAATTAGGCCTTTCGGCATAGAAAAAATAGATGGAGAGAGGAGATGACAGAAGTTTATGAATTCATGAAGGATATGAACAAGGAAAGATAATTAGCTATTAATCCCAATGCTGAGGAGTCAGGAATGTACCATGAAATTATCAAAGACCAGGTTTTCAGTAAATGAAACTTTTTTTTTTCACCACACATATTAAGCTACTGAGTTAATTACTCTGGGATCATGTGGACATCCCTCTCTCTCTCTCTCTCTCTATCTCTCTCTCTCTCGATCTCGATATAAGTATTAAATATTTATATAATCCATATACAGGTGGCATCAAAACATGCTTAGGCAAAACAGAGAGTGGAACAAGGGCTATCAAAAGTAGAGATCCAGACAGAGCCTCTGAGGGTGCCTGGGGGCTGTTAAATGAAGAAATGCAGACACAGTCTTTGGAAAGCTGTAAGGCATTACTGGAAGATGATGGCAACACTCAATTCTGTTATCTTGAAATAAGGTAAAACCTGTTTCTGAGTTGACAAGTTACAACAGTATTTATTTTCCTATTTTTATGAAGCTTTTATTTCCGCATTACTTTACGATTCACAAGAATCAATGTTTTGTACATACATGCTTTGTATTCCTCACCTTCAATGCTACCCCTTCCTTACACATGAACATTTACAGATTCCAGAGCTGTTAAAACTTGTCTCTTGCACCTCCTGCCAATAAGACAGGTGTTAAGCAAAGTGTAGGCAACAAGCCTTCACCCCTGGATTTGTGCTCTGTCAAAATTCCTTGCTAGGATTTCCCTCTCCTTCCCAAACATAGCATTACATACTTCCTTACACATATACTCAAGTAAACAAAAATCAAGACTAAAAATGGCACTCAGCTGTAGCACAGATTTTGTTTTGTTATAAATGAAAAATGCTGTGGCATTACTGAGCAACATGAGCTGTGGATTTCTCCCAAGCATTTACATTTACCACTATCAGACTTGGGTATTATTTTATAAAACAATTCTTCATGACCTTTATTTTTAGATTATATAAAGATTGTATATTTCAGTAAAGCTTTCAATAGTCTTACAGTTCTACTGGACAAAACGTCCAGCCCACAGCCATGATGAGTGAGCAACTGGCTCATGGGTTGGGCACAAAGGGTTATAGTGAATGGGGTAACATTGGGCTGGGGATCTGTCAGTAGTGGGATTCCACAAAGGGGTTCTTTCTTAGGCCCTGTGCTCTTCAACATCTTCATAAATGGTTTGCATACAGGACTTGAAGGAACACTGAGTAAGTCTGCTGATGACACAAAACTGGGAGGAGCTGCTGACTCCCTTGAAGGCAGGGAGGCCCTGCAGAGAGATCTCGACAAATTAGAGGGCTGGGCCATCACCAAGCATATGAAGTTCAGTGAGGGAAAATGCTGGATTCTGCACCTGGGATGGGGCAACCTGGATGCACAGACAGATTGGGGAATGAGATGCTGGAAAGCAGTGCCACAGAAAGGGTCCTGGTTGATGGTAAGTTGAACATGAGTCAGCAGTGCCCTGGCAGCCAGGAGGGCCAACCATGTCCTGGGGGGCATCAGGCAAAGCATCCCCAGCCGGTCAAGAGAGTGGATTGTCCCGCTCTGCTCTGCACTGGTGTGACCTCACCTTGAATATTGTGTGCAGTTTTGGGTGCCACAACACAAGAAAGATATTAAGTTCTTAGAAAGTGTCCAAAGGAGGGCAACAAAGATGGTGAAGAGCCTTGAGGGGAAGCAGCTGAGGTCACTTGGTCTGTTCATCCTGGAGGAGACTGAGGGGAGACCTCACTGCAGTCTACAACTTCTTTATGAGGGGAATAGGAAGGACAAGTAATGATCTCTTCTCTGTGGTGACCGGTGACAGGACCCAAGGCAATGTCCTGAAGCTGTGTCAGGGGAGGTTTAGGTTGGATATTAGAAAATGGTTCTTCACCCAGAGGATAGTTGGGCACTGGAACAGGTTCCCCGTGGAAGTGGTCATGGCACCAAGCCTGACAGAGTTCAGGAAGTGTTTGGACAATGTTCTCAGACACAGGGTGTGATTTTTGGAGTTGTCCTGTGCAGAGAAGTGAGTTGGATTCAACGATCCCTGTGGATCCCTTCCAATTCAGGATATTTTCTAAACCTCTGGGAGCAAAACCAATTACCTCTGTCATTTTGCTGATACAGAAGTTCTAGTTTCCAGTAATTACTAGATCAAACTTAAATTTTATTTAAAGCCCTTCTGATGAAAGCGTTTCTACTTCCAGACAGGCATCACAAAACCAAGCTCAGTACTAAGTGTAACATACAGGTCTTTACTTCAAAATACAGAAACAAAAACACAGCAGTACTTTATATACTCAGGCAATTTTTTATTATCTTTCCTACACACCCTCTTTAACACAGCATTCTTTTCTGATAGTTTTTTTCATCAGTGCTTTAAAAAGCAAAGGCTCTTTACTATGTTGTAATCAAGCATTATTTAATAGAAGTCACTCTTGGTTGGATCCTTTGGCTGAAGTGCAGACCTGAGCTTGACAGCAATGCTTTTCAAGCAAAGCCCAAGATAAGGGCTGCAGTGCTGATGCAGCTAACTCAAGCCTGGCAGGCCATGGTCTTTGTCCTCAGAAACTTTCCTTAAAGATGGGGTTTAAAGGGTATTATAATTAGAAGGAGCTTTTTTAATTTTTTTTTTAATTGTCAACATCAGAGCTCAAGTTTCAGACAAATAACATGTAGTGACAGGCACGTAACTCTTCTTTGAGTCACACTTTATACTTCCTGCTAGATTACTTTCACAAAAACAACTTTTCCCCCACTCCCTTTGCGCAGCAGCGAAATTGAGGCTGCACACACTAATGAAAAAGGTTTCCTACAGCTGTAAAAAGTCCACAAGATCTCAAAAGAAAAACAATCATCTTACTTCTACCATGCCTTTAGCTGCCTGCTGTCCTTGTTACCGCTACATCTGGTGACCAAGATCAATTTTTTTACTATCACTTCAGCAGTTAGATTATCTGTTCCTTGTCTTCCAAACTCAGGCCTTCTAAGAAGGTCTCAGCTTTCTTTCTTCAGCCGTGCCTCACCCTACAGAAAGTGTGTGGCAGCTGCATTTTATCTGACTGTTGCCCGAACTGGTCCAAGGTGACGATTTCCTCGGGTTGCCATGGCACTGGGGCAGTTTCCGAGGGTCCCACGGGGCTGGATTTCCCTCCGGGACATGTTTTCTGCCAACACTTGGGAATCAATCCCGGCGCAGGGCTGTGTTTGCAGGGCACCGACTCCGCTCCGCCCGATGCGCGCCCTGTGTGCATGGACGTCCCGGGCGGACCCAGGGCGCTTCCCGCGGGCGGACCCGTCGCCAGCCCCGCTCCATGACCAGCAGCTCCCGCCCGCGGGCCCTGCAGAGCCCAGTGCCAGCCGCTCCCGCCCAGCCCCTCGGTTCGGCCCGGCCCCGCCCCGGGCGTCCATCCCGCCGACTCCGGGCGGCCGCAGGAGCGGGAGGAGGCGGGTTAAAAGCGACGGCAGATGAACGGGGAGGGACCTTAAAGCTGCGGGACGCGGGAGCGGAGCGGAGCAACGCGCCCGTCGCGTCCCGCGTGTCCTGCCGAGCCGTGCCAGGTGAGCGTCCGGAGCGGCTCCCGCGTGCCGCACCGGTGGGATCGGGATTAGGCTGTGCGCCCCCCAGAGTGGGTCGGGATCCGTGTGGTGTGCCAGACAGGGGGGAGTCCCGGCGGGACTGGGCTGGGGGCGGCCGCCGGCGGCGGAGAGGGCACTGCGGGGCTGGGGCAGCTACGCCGCTGCCCCGATTCCCCGCTGGCCCGGAGCTGCCAGGGATGCAGCCGTGCCTGGGAGCGAGCTGTGAGCCCCCAGCCACGGAACCCGCCCGGGCTGCGGGGATGCGGGTCGGGGACGGTGACTGCAGCCGGCGCTCCGAGGGGAGCCGTCGGACTTGAGAGCCGAAGGCGGTGTTTGCCAGCGGTGCCCGCTGACAGGAGCCGATGGCAGTCGCGCCGCTTCCCGCCGCTGAGGGCTCGCTGCAGGCTCCGTGTCCGCTCCGGCCGCGCGGGAACGTGGCGGGACGAAGGTCGGAGGGAGGGAGAGACGGGGTGGGATCCAGCTGGTAACCCCAGAGTGGGAATTTGGAGTGGTCTTCACAACCACTTGGTTTTGGCGAGTTGGGTGTCCCACTAGATTCACTCACTCCCCACAGCCAGTTTCGGTGTTTCTGTAGGGGCATATGCGTAGGAGAAATTGGTTTTTCCCCCCAAAACTTGCAGCACTGGTTCAGGACTGCAGTGGGAGATGGCACTTGGAGCCCGGGCTATTCATTTCTCAGTGATATGCACTTTAAATACTTTCCCTCAATCCTGGTTAGCTCCTTGTGAAGGTTTCACTGACTTTATTTTAATGACTATGCAACAGGCACGAGGAAATTCTTAACAGAAAGATGCAGGTGTTTGATCATAGCCTGCAGTTTAGGTCAATGTAAAAAGTTGCGTAATATGGTGCCAGTTTCGGCAGAGACAAAGCATGAGAAGTCTCAGGAATTCCAGCCATCTTCTCGAAGTTGGTTTGGGGTTTTTTGTTGTTGTTGTGGGTTGTGGGGTGGTTTTTTTTTTTTGTTTTGTTTTGTTTGTTTGTTTTTTGTTTTTTTTTTGGTCTTACTCAATTTTACCTTTCTGCATCACAGTAAATCTAACCTCTCCCTCTTGCCTCAAGGCTTGTCCATACAAGCTAGGCCCTCGTACCAAGGGTATGTGTTGGGGCATGTTAGTCCTTTGGTTGTGTTGTAACTGCACCAAGGTAAAAAGTTCTTTTTTTTCCTCTCTGTGTTGTTTGAGAGACTTTTATAAACTTTGGCCAGTGTTACGTTTCAAGGTACCACATTCTCCCCACAACACACAGCCAGCACCAAGAAGAGACGGAGCTCTTATCCATGGTTGGTGTGGCTCTCCCACACAGCACAGTTGAACCCAGCCTTGAGAGATGATGGACCAACTATGCAGGTTCTCAGCTCGAGTTTCAAAGTGTTTTGTCCAATTCACTGATAGTTTCCAAGTGGCTGCAATCAGTGAAAGCTGAGCCCTGAGACTGAATTCTGACTTCAGCAAAACTTACTTTCAAAGGAGCAGAGAGTGTGGATTTTAGTTTTTCAGAGTAGGAGGAAAGCTGAAATGGATCTTCTCTGAGGTTTGACCTCCTGTATTCTGCTGGGGTGTGATAGCATCTAGAAAATCAACACAAACTCTTTAGCTGAGGGCTTTTTCCTTGCAACTCTCACTCTGCTTTTCTCCTTTTTGGATGAGATAGCAATGAATGTGGAAGGGCAGGCTGTTCTCTATCTCTTTGCCTCCTGGTTTGTGCTATATAGGCACGCATTCCTGACAGAGCTGACTTGAGGCTTCTCACCAGTGTTGGCAAAATCAAATGCTGTAATTTTGAGATTAAGGATGATGTCTGGAGGAGGCCTGCTGGAGGTATCTGGGTTGAGTGAGGACTTCTGCTGAAGGTGGTCAAGTAGTAACCTCAGAAACAAAGAAAACACCAGCTCAGCCTTCTAGGGATGTGGTGTTGGCAAAGAAATCCTGTAAAAAATACTAAAGAAGTCTCTACTTTGTCTAAATATGGGTCAACTCATGCAGTGATAGTAATTTCTATTGTTTTGGGAAATACAGTGAAAGGCAAAACACTGACAAGAGTCAACCACAGAAAGGGAAATATCTCAAGAAAGAGAAGGAGGGCATAGAGGATGCACAGAGGAAGTGTATTAAGATGTAACTTATTTCCTGCCCAAAGCCTCCTTGAGAAATACATCAAGGTATCCTTGTCCCATTATAAATTCATGGAAGGAGAGTTAAATAATCTGTTTGAATCCATAAACATGTAGACATTAATGAAAGTGACTTTACACTTGTCTATTGCTCTGGAGAGACTACTAGGAAGTCCTCTTTTTCACAGGAGGTCTAGAACTGATTTTTCACGCTTTGAAAAGTGATCATTCTCTGTATTGTGTAATACTGTGCTCTGTACTCTGCAGGTAAAAGGACACAGAAAAGAAGATGGACTGGGGAACTCTGCAGACTGTTTTAGGAGGTGTAAACAAACACTCCACCAGTATCGGGAAGATATGGCTCACAGTCCTGTTCATCTTCCGTATCATGATCCTGGTTGTAGCTGCAGAGAGAGTCTGGGGAGACGAACAACAAGATTTTGTCTGCAACACACTTCAGCCTGGCTGCAAAAATGTGTGCTATGACCACTTTTTCCCCATCTCTCACATCAGACTCTGGGCCATGCAGCTGATCTTTGTCTCCACACCTGCGCTGCTGGTGGCCATGCACGTGGCCTACAGGAGGCACGAGAAGAAACGGCGATTCAGAAATGGTGAGAAAATTGATATTGAAGAGTTAAAAAATGAAAAGATTCACATCCGGGGTCCCTTGTGGTGGACATACACCAGCAGCGTCTTCTGCAGGATCGTCTTTGAAGCTGTCTTCATGTATGTGTTCTATTACATGTACGATGGGTACCAGATGCCCCGCCTGGTGAAGTGTGATGCTTGGCCCTGCCCCAACGTAGTGGATTGTTTTGTGTCTCGGCCCACCGAGAAAACCACATTTACTATTTTCATGCTTGCTGTGTCTGGGATCTGCATGATGTTGAATCTGGCTGAGTTGTGTTACCTAGTGATAAAAGTTTGCATGAAAGAACCCAGAAAAACAACAGTTTTGAAATAACTCCCCAGTTGCAGGATCTCCTAGCTCCCCATTTCCCTTAAACTTTCTTAGGTGTCAGAAAACAATAAGCAATATTTTCCACAGTCAAGGAAAAGCATAAAAATGAATGTTCATTTGTGTTTAAAAAATTGTAGCCTCCCTGGGAAGCTGACACTGATGAGGTTTTAAATATCATGAGCTAATTCAGTATTCCTGCATTCAGAAATAGGGAGGAGCCTTCTGGCAGCAGCCTTTTTAATTATGCCTGCTGCTGGCTCTCTTGTTGGGTCAGAGTCACTTTTCAAAAAGTGGGAGTAGGAGGACCAGAGAAGAATCTAGTGCCCAAAGGAGAGCCAGGAATCACAAAACCAAAACGTCAGCTCAGAGGGAAGCCAATAACAAAGGGTTTCAGCTAAAAGTGGGGTAAAAGGTTTTTGTGGGACATTGCAGCTACAGTGAAAAGGAAGAAGACAAGGGATGATTATGTTTATAGTAGGTGTCCTCTCTAAGTAATCTGGAGAGCAAGGAAATGGCCTAGGAACACAGGTACTCCATGGCATTGCATGGTATCAGCTCTGCTGGGCACCAGCAATGGCTTTTATCTTTTTATCTTTTCATCTTCTTGCCTGCACTGAGAAGCATCTCCTACAGGGTTGGAGTTGCCCAGTCTCAACTGCTTGTGAATATTATTGGACTAGTGCTGCCTCCCCATAGTCACAGATGCTGCAGCAGTGGGAGGAACAAAGTTCATTTTTCATTCCCTAGATCAGGTGAAAAAAAGGACTGTCACCTCTGAGAAGGTGGAGGCAGTGCAACTGTGTCCCTCTCTTGTTCTCCCCTAATACTTGGTGAAGTACCTCAGTACAGTAGACTGTACTTGATGAAGAGACTTTTTACCACCTGACTGTGCCTCACTTAGCTGTGTACCTTTCATAAGGGTTTTTTTTCAGTAAAAAATGAGAAAAATTGCCTTGCTTCATTTCTATTTGTTATCCAAAAGAAGTGCTTCAACTTACAGCATGATATGGAGTGCTCTTCACATTGATCCCTTCTTCCTATCCAACCTGCACACCTTTTCTTCATAAAACCTTTTCCCTATCTGATGTACCTTTAAAATTAGTCAAGCAAACCACTCCAAATATCTCTGACATTCCACATTGTGAGATTAAATCACCATTCCTTTTCTTACAGTTGGTCTAGCATAAATTACAGACACCTTGTAGAGCGAAAATAGCAAAGTGACCCAATCAGAAATGAGGAGGAATTTGATATTTTTCTTAAAGTTCACATTGCTGGGCTGTAAACTGTGTATTACTAACTTGAAGAACTATAGGAGTCAGTCTGGCCTTGTCTCAAAACATGTTTTATGTCTGTCATAGGCAGGTACAACAGCACATAAGGCAACACAGTTTTATCTCCCAAGTGCCTATTGAACCCACTTCTAAGAAAGTTGGCTATCTCTCCTCCTGAGCTTTAATTACTGGCTTTTCCCCAAAATGAATAATCGCTATCTCACCTTCTCTGTTTGCATTCATGTTTTACTGAATGTTTACTGTTGGAGTAAACAAAGCTGCATGAATTAAGGCCCATGGCCCCTCACTGCACTGGAAGTGGAGCACAAACAGGCTTCCATTGCTTGTGAGCTACATCCAGTGTTGCAACTTGACTGCAGTTGGAAATCTGTCATCTAAAAGGGGAGCAAGGAAACCATGAAAACACCATCCTCAGAAGCATGAACAAAAAGATAGAAAGTCATTCATAATCAGCTGGACTGGAAACTTCGACAGTGAAAACATCTTTAATTCAACTCCAAAGAACAAAGCTTGGCACATATCAGGTTTGTGCTTGACAGAGTTCCTGCATTGTTCCATACAGAATTACGAAGAGAACAAACTATCTAGTCCCAGTGCTCTAGTATTACATTTCTTTTGTAATAAGATTTTTATTTCTTTCTGAAATTATAATTAAAGCATGTATGTGTGCGTGTTTTCTGTATTACTTGTACATGCTGTGTATTACCTGCTATGTCTAATGAAAATCTGTTTTACTACAATAGAAAATGTATGCACCAATACTATATTTAATAGCCAAGGGCTAGGGAAAGGATTTTAGCCTTCTGCTGCAGGTTGGTTTTTCAGTTGGTTACATTGCTTGTAATCCTGAAGTTTCGTGAGCTCATAGTGGAAGGTCACATATGTGCTTTACATGAAATAAAATATGCTGTGTAAGACGGCCCTGTGCTAGCAGAATTGTGGCTGGAAAAGGCCAGTGATAAATTACTTGACCAGTTCTATAGAGGAGAGAGTTCGTTTTCCCAGCCTGCCTTTGAATTTAGCTGGAACTTGAAATGAGACACACCAAAACCATTAACACTAACATGATGAAGTTATCTGCAACTAGCAACCAGATTATCACACAGGGTAAAAAGATAGAATTGGGAAAGTGTCTGGAAGAAGCCAGAAGAGGACTTTGAACCAGGACTGCAGCATCGGGCAATAATAGCTCTACCAGGACGTATTTACTGTTTCTCAGATTTATTTTCTGTGTATATTTAATTTGACTGAATAGCTGCTTTGTATGGGGAAAAAATTCAGATACTTTATAGGAACATGGGAATTGTACCTATTTCTGCATGTGCTACATTGCATAGCTACCTTCTACAAATGGATTTCTTATAGATTAAAATACAACTCTGTGTTAAAATTGTGTTTGTTCTCTCTGGAAATGCACTAGTAGTGTCTACATTTTTGGTACTTGGTTCCTGGGCTTTCCTCAGAATGAAGATTTCAAGAGTGTTAAAACTGAAGCAGCAAATCTGAGGTCATCACTGTTTCCTCATGAGGCTGATTCCTCACTGTTCAGTGTCCAGTAAAGCCAGGATATAAAATGTCATTAATAATGTGGCATCAGTAGTGGGAAGTGTAGGAGTGGGACTGGCTGGAATTATGCCTTGGACTGAAATCACCAGAAAAAAACCACCATTGAATTAATCAGGTTAAACATTCATTCAAAACCTTGAAACCAGAACTACAAACATTTGTTAGAAGGGGAAGGAAACTTCACTATTAAGTCATAGATGCATCTAGAGAAAAAACCCTAACTACCTTGGGAGAAAGATGGATTTGAAAGGAAGTCAGAAGTATAAATCTGTATTTATGACTTCTGGATATAGAAGTACTTTTATTAAAAGTTTTCTTAGACAAAGATAAAAAAATCCTTCAGTTGTTTACAGTTATCATGAGCCAATGCACTGTGTTGTTTTGTAATCTAACAGGAAGAATATAAAAGACAAGTCCCTACAGAGAAGAGCACTCCTGTATCATGGAGGTTCAATTCAAAATAGCAACTCTGTTACAAGCTGGGTTTTTTTGTGAAAAGTGTACTGCAGCAGTAAGCAATAGCTAAGAGCATTTTACTACAAACTAGGTGAAAATGAATCTGTTTTTTCCCCCTAATTATTTAATTCCCTCCCCTGCAAATTAGGCTAATGGGTTTTACTAGGCATGAAAATCACACACAAAAGAATTGCATTATATTTTTGGTCACCTGTTCTGATATTCAGGACAGTCACTACCCTGACCGTTAATTACAGTTTTATTTGGATTTTCACAATCTTATTACCTACACAGTCATTTGAACCTATTTGTAGACAGTGGCAAAAGTAATGGTAACTACTTGAAGCTTAATGAGCTAAGACTAATGGTAATGATGTTCAATATAGTTCAGAAGGTACCTATACTTTTTCCCTATCTGACCAACCCAGCTTTTACAGAATATATTTCTCTTCTGTAAAGCTGGCTCAGCTCTGACCTGTGTATTTTCTATATAAACTTTTCATATAAACTTTCCTAGCCACCAAAAGAAAGTCCTAATAAGCTAGGTTTGGAAATGCATTAAGCTTTAATCAGCAGGCTCAACTGAAGAAACAAGCCACATCTCAGACTCTCCACCTTTGAGAACACAGCTTGCTTTTGCTATAGTTGGTTCCCCAGTAGTACTATGGAACTCAATGTCAGAGTTGGTCACAACATTGCATGTACCTTCTCCCTTTTTCTGCCAGTGTAATCACTGCCACGAACTCGAAGTATTGTTTCACATCTGCCTGCTCTATTCCCAAATCCAATTTAAAGATAAAGGTGACAACTGTGCCATGTTCACAGGAAGTAGAACAATTTAATCAAGCACTGTTTGTTAAGATTGTTGCAACAGGTGCCAGAAAAAATATTTTATAATTATTATGTGGTAAAATTTCAAACCTATTGTATGTTGCATAATTAGTGTAATGTCTGCTTACAGTTTGTCATGTCCCTGCCCTAGGTATTGCATCCCTTCCGAGGGCTGAGACCTTAATATACAGTTTAAATAGCTTCCACAATATGTCCAGCACAAATAAAAACAGTTCATACACACATATGTGCGCACAGACACAGAGCAACAAACTGACTAAATCATTCCCTCTCTGTTATCTGGTAGCAAATGGAATGAGGCATTGCAACATGGATTTGTCAGGCATAATTTCCGCCTGTGCCATGATAAAAGCCTTTGTGTATAGCAGTAAAATAGATATTAATGACTCATTGTCAGAGCATCAGGATCCACTAAGTGGGACAAACTTTATGCAGCTGGGAGGAGCTGCAGGTAGATGGGAAGATAAGCTTAGGATTCAATAAGATCCTTATCACGGAGAGAAATGGCTTAACAATAGCATTTTTAGAAGTTAGGAAAGTCTAAATGCTACTATTGTGAAACACCAAGCACTTGCAAAACTGTCTGAAGGGAAAAACAGTTTTGTAAAGATGAGCTGGAGTTTGTAGTTGAACATCAGTGGAACATGAGACAGTAACATTGTTGACTAGAAAAAATATCATACTGGTATGCATTAAAGGTTTATAAAAAATTGTGTTTGAATCAAAGTTTTCACTCCTGTTAGTACCCGAAAATCTTTATCTAGAGCCTACTTTGGGGCACCATCTTTCCCAAAAGCCTATTTAGCAGCTGGAGAAATTTAGGGGTCAGGAATAATATGCCATCAAATGTCTGAAACACAGAACTCACGAGGAAAGACTGAAAGAAATTAATTGGCCAGGAAAAATCCGAGGAAAGACCCAGCATCATTCTTCAAATATGTAGAAGATTGTGGCAAAGAAGATGGACGATGTTGCACTTTACATTCACTCACAGCAAGACAATAAATAATAGGCTTATGTTGCAACAGGTTGTAAGTTAGTGACTGCAAAATCTCTCTGTGAAGAAGGTTGGTTTGACAGACTTCGTCACTGAAGATTGTTAAATGGCAACTCCAGCATTTGTTGAGGATAGTCTGGGTATAGGACTATGCCCTAGGACAGGGGGAACTTCTAAAATGTGTGAGGAAGAGGATCTCAACTGAAAGAGTCAGTTATACAAGTTCCTTTTGCTGAGACAAAGCTCAGCTGTTGAATCAAAATTCAAGTCTGTTTGCCAGTGCAGGGTCTATCTGGCGTGATCTCTGGCAGCATGGTTCTTTTGTGCTTTTAGCAATTGTAATAAAACATTCTTCTGCTGTAATATGTTCCACCTAACAAAGCATATGAGGTGTCATTGTGAGTAAATGAAATTGCAGTTAATATAAATGAAGTTGGTGATGGAATTATTTTTCTTCTCCTCAGCATAATGAGGAAAAAGCTCCCTATGCCTTGGTTTAGTGTCTCACAAAAGAGGCATTCTTCCCAGCAGGAGGAAGACTGAAACCCAGATCAACAATCAGTTTTGCTGCCTGTTTTACTGTATGTGCAAACACTGGTGGAGTTCACTGAAGCCTGGTCTGCACACAGAATATTTCCCAGCAGTAGCATGCCATTTTGTGCTACTGATTTCTTTAACTTCAAAGGCAGACCATCACATTGTGCAGCAGTTTAAAATTTGTAGAATAATGTTCCTATACTTAATTTTTTCTTTTTCTACTTCAAAGCAAGATACCTGTTGTTCCTTTCTGTGGAAGTTATTCATTATTTGAGGCCTTTACAAAGTCATCATGCATGACAACAAGGTATACTCCTGGTAAAACATACTGTATTTGCTCTTACCCTGAATACAATGAGAAAGAACATCCTTGTTTAGGAGCCTTGGTTGTGGTTTGGCACTATGAATCGTTCAGTAGCAATACTAGTTTAGGGCATTAACACTGATGTCATCCCTTCTTATCCTGTCTGTGTCTCTCTCCCACCCCATTCAACACTGTGCCTTGGCTCCAGGGCCTTTACTGTGACAGCGCAGTTGTTTGCACAGCTGCGCTTAGCACTGGATTGGCTGACTGTTTTAGCTGATGAAGAAACAAATGTTTTGTTTTGCTGGATTGGTTTTTAGCTGGGTCAATTCCTTGATCTGGCTTACAGGGAGGCCACATGAACTTCCACACTGAGGTGACTGTGGGGCAGCAGGTCACGGTGTTGGGCAAGAAGAGCTGCAGGGAGTGAGTGGAAGGGGTGGAAGGAATGGCAACATGAAGTTTGTTTGATGCTACACACACGCAATTTCAAACCACAGCCTCTGGCTGTGTTTTCCTGAGTGACTGCTACTAGAAAGGCAAAGTCTTAACTGCCTTTTCCCTTTTTTTGCTTCTGTACCCTTCCTTGCTCTCTATTCCTCTCTATTGGCTCTGCTTCTCACCTACCGGCCAGCTTCTCCCTTGCTCCAACACAATCTTCCCTCAACTTTTATATGAGTTGATTCAACACATTAACTCAGTAGACTACTATTTGAACTCTGCTTTTTTTTTTTTTTTTTTTTCAGCTCAGTTAGCTTTCTGCCAGGCTTGTGGCAGGAATGACTTATTTCAATATTTTTATTTCATATTTCTGCCCATGGTGTGGAAAAAAAATAGCATCACACCATGCCAGTATGATAGCAGGCATAATTCCTCTTAGGATCCTCCATGTCCTGTGTCTTTCTTTTTAATTCTTCCTCATAAGAGATGCCTGGCTTGTACAGTTATAGTTCTTCCTCTAATACATCTCAAATGGAGCTCTTGCTTCCATGAAGATGACCTGAAAGCATCTCACTGCTACATATCCTAGAACATTCCAGTTTTTGTTGTTGTTGTATTAGGAGACTTCCCACAGTTCCCAAAGGACTTTGGAGAGGAAGCCAGTTCTGGTGGCTTAAACACCAGCCTAGAGTCTCAGTGTTATTCTCAGAACCATATAACCTAGGATAAGATATTAAGTCTTCCTGTGGTTCCATTCCTACAAACTAGAAGTCACATTAAGTCTTTCTACAGACTAGAAATAATAATAGTTCTTCCTGTCACCAGTTCTTGCGTGTTAATATGCTATGTTCTCTGATGTGTTTGGCAGTAGCGTGTAACAGAACAGAACACTAATCATTAATTAGTCAGATGATAAAAATCAGTATATAATATCAGATTAAGCTACAGTGTTTTTATTGCCATTTTATTTATTATTTAATTAGTTTTAAAATATTTCGATTCATCCATGTAAGAAGCAGCTAGAGAAGAAAATATTTTAATCCTCCTTGCTTCAAGTTGTGCCTCCTGAGGTAGCAGTACCCGTTCCCAACACTGAAATACCTTTAGTGCCATCTTCTGTAGCACAGAGGCATGTCAAGCACAATTCTTTTTATTAACATGCCATACAGTGCCACAACAAGCTGAACTGAAGGCATTTGTAACTGGTTTTTTTTAGGTTGGCTGTGTGGCATGTGTCACTTTGGTGTGGCTTGCTTACAACTGATGACATGTACCCCAGCTGTGGGCTCTTTCCATTAAACTCTGTTTGGATGCACAGTTATGGTAAGAGTGACCCTCTTCTGCACTTCAATATAGATGTTTAAATTAGAAATAGCATGGGGGAAACACTGTTTTGGATCAATCCTGATCTGAAAAAGTCCATTTTTCTTGTTGAGCAACAGCTCAGGTTCAGACTAAGGGCAAGATCTCCTTAACTTATGAGATCGTTTTATCATTTCATAAAGCTTTGTGTCTATTTCTTATCTACTTTCCATGTACCTTGCCATGCAAACCTGATTCACCTAATCTTAAAAATACCTGCCTGACTGCTCTGTCTCCACACTTCTTGAATTCACTTTGTTTCTGCACCAGTCAAATCATATACTGCTAAATGTCTATCTACATGTGAAACAGGGGTTGTCACCTGGGTGGAGGCTTGGATGGAAGACAAGAGGTGGTAGTAAAGAAGATAATTAATCCCTCTCTGGAGACATTCAAAACCCACTTGGAGGTATTCCTGTGTCACCTGCTCTAGGTGACCCTGCCTTGGCAGGGAGATTGGACTGGATGGTCTTGAGAGGTTCCTTCCAACACTAATGATTCTGTGATAATTAAAGGAAGGCTGAAAATTTTCTTAAGTGTGCATTTTAATGTAAAAATTTAAATGTGACCTAAGTTTTATGCTGCTATCTAGTGTTAATGACAATGGAAGGAACTTTTTAATGAGGGCTGGCAGTTTGAAAATAAGAGAGGAAGCTAACAGGATGGCTCTTCCATGGAAATCCTTGTGTCAGAAAGTCCACATAAAGAGACACCGTTTAACACCATTAACTAAATCTGAGCATAGACCCTCCTTTCCTAGTATATGACTAACAAATAACCATCCATACCACCTTGACATGCTTCCATGCTTGGCCTTTCACTAGCACATAATTTGTTCTTTATTTTTAAAGCTGCTTCCTTCAAATTTTCCCCATGCATTTTGCATCCTTGCTTATCTTATTTTACAAATGATCCAGAGGGTTTTGTTGACAGACCAAACCTCTTCTTATATGATGCCAGAAGAGAATTCTTAGAAAGGAAATTGTTAGCTACTGGGTGTAGTCCCATGGTAAGCAGGCATTGCATCAGATTCTCCCCATTTGAAATGTAATGATTTCTATCATAAAAACTTCCTGTGGCAGTACTGAAAGGGTGCTCTAGAACCTCATTGCTCTCCTGAGTAAGAATATTTTTCTTAAAAAACCAAGTATCAAGGCCAGTTTGTACAGACGGTGAGAAATACCACTTGAAACTTCCAGAAACAGAAAAAGCCATCAGAGAAACACCCAGTCCTTCACGCTATTAAACATTTTGGACAGATGATTGAAAACAAGAGATCTGTCTACCTCTCCCTAAGATAAACTTCTTGCCCTTCAGCTGACTTTGTGAGCTGAGAGACTTCACTGCATGAAGAAAGTTATAATATTAGGAATTACTGGGGCTGATGGGATTTTATCCTGTACCCCAACACAGCCTCTCATGCCCCACTGCTTCAGGATCAATACTGCAGTACTACTACACTTACAGTCATGACAGCACTGTGCTTCAGCTGTATCACCCAGCTCAGAATAGTCATTTGTCCTTGTGCTTAGGTCCACAGAGATCTTCCTCCTTAGTGTTCTTCCTCCTTAGTGTTTTCAGCTGCAAGATTCATAGGGAGCAATCAAGCATTGCAAGGATACAAGAACATAGGGATGGTCTGATTCAGTTTCTCAACAGTCCTCTGTTACACATAGCTCCTCAAAGTCTGTCAAATTTTTTTGTGGATGGTATTTTTACTAAATAGAGCAACAGTGAGCCATGGTTAAGTTTTCAGCTGTGGTTAAGTTTTCAACTCCTTTGCTGTAGAGTAGCTATCAACAGAAACTCATACCTTATTGCTGAAGAGTTGTTGAGTTGTGCTAGTTTAAGTCATTCTGCCTATCATAGAATCAAGTTGTTCTGTCTTTCTTAGAATCATAGGATGGTTTGGGTTGGAAGAGACCTCAAAGATCTACTTCCAACCTGCCCTGATAAGGGCAGAGATACCTTCCACTAGAACAGGTTGCTCAAAGCTCCATCCAACCCAGCGTTGAACACTGCTAGGAATGGGGTATCCATAGCTTCTCTGGGCAACCTGTTCCAGTGTCTCACTATACTCACTGTAAAGAATTTCTTCCTAATATCTGATCTAAACCTACCTCTTTCCATTTAGAGTCATTCCCCTTGTCCAGTCACTATATGCTTTTAATAAAAAGTCCCTCTCTGGCTTTCTCGTAGGCCCCTTTTAGGAACTGGAAGGCTGCTGTACAGTCTCCTTAGAGCCTTCTCCTCTCCAGGAACAGCCCTGCAACTCTCTCAGCCTGTCTTCATAGGAGAGGTGCTCCAGCCCTCTGATCGTCTTTGCTGCCTCTTCTGGACTCGCTCCAACAGGTCCATGTCCTTCTTATGTTGGTGGCCCCAGAGCTGGATGCAGCACTCCAGGTGGAGTCTCATGAGAGCGGAACAGAGGCAGAGAATCACCTTCCTCGACCTGCTTTGAGCAGAATCATCTCCCACGCTGCTTTTGATGCTGCCCAGAACATGGGCAACACTAAAGAACACGCAAAAACCTAACCAAAATGTAGGTGATAGTATTTTTGAGCCCTGACGCTGACAATATCAAGAGACACCTTTAAATCATCATTTTGGAAATAGTGGCAACTGATTTTTTTTTTTTTTTTTCCCCCCAAAAGGTCTACACGCAGACAGTTTGACAGCTAATCCTCAGTGAGCAGGGTCTGGGGTAAAGGAAAAAAAAAAAAGGCGCTACCAACTTTTTGGGTTCTTCGTGCAGGAGACGCAGGTGGTAGCAGCGAGGTTTGCCTCCTCACGAAAAAAAAAGACCCACCTTCTTTTTGTGAAGAATCTTTTGTCATTTAGGTTGTTTTTGTTGTTGTTTTGTTTGTTTGTTTGGGGTTTTTTGTTTGTTCGTTTGTTTTCCACTTTTGCTCTCAGGTCTCTCTTAACACCTGACGGAGGGCCGCACCTTCGGCCGCCGGGGCGAGGCGCCCTCTGACACCGGTGCCGCAGCCGTGTCCCGGGACGCCGCTCCGGGGCGGGAATGGGAGCGGGCGGCGGGGGGCGTGCGGGAACCGGCTCCCTCTGCGCTGCCTCGGCCGCAGCGCGGCGGGGCGGGCGGACGGACGGCCCAGCGGGGAGGGGTTTCTCACGCTTTTATCCTCCGGGAGGAATAAACTGTTTTATTTCCCAGGAAATCCCGCGGGGGTGGGATGGATCATCTGCACAGTGACAAACGTTTTAGAATCCAGGGAGAGAAGGGCGAACACCCCGGCCGCTCCGCCCGGAGCCTCGCGGGTGAGGAGAGAGGGGCTGCCGGCGCGGCCCGTGTGAAGCCGGCTGCTGTGCCCGCGGCGGGACGGGAGGGAGGGAGGAGGGGAGGGCCGGGTGCCCAGTGCCTGTGGGGCAGCCCGTCAGAGGGGCAGCCCGTCAGAGAGGCAGCCCGTCAGAGGGGCAGCCCGTCAGAGGGCAGCCGTCGCGGCCGCGCTCCCGCCCGCCCGAGGGGCGCGCTGCCAGCCCGGGCAGCAGCACGGAGGGAGGTGGGCACCGGCCTTCCGGGCACCTCCCGCCCCGCCCCTGCACCCAGCCCCCACCACCACCCCCTCCGCTTTCTCCATAGTCCGAGCAAAGTTTGGGGGCGCCTCTTCCCCCCGGTTAAGCGAGTTATGCGCCATCGCTGCCTGGACTCTTCCGAAGGAGCTGAGCTTTTGGCGCTTAAGACAGCGCTCCTCCCCGCGAAGCTACCGTAAGTAGAGCGACCCTGGTCTGCGCCGCTCGGCCCCCTGTGCGGAGCCGCCGCTCCCGAGAGGGGCTCGGCTGGCGGGGCCGCGGCCACCGGCGCACTGCGAGCCTGCGCTGGAGGCGGGAGCTGCCTGGGGGCTCTGCCCGCTCGCCGGGCCCCCCGGCCGTGGGCTGGGCGCCAGGGAAGGGCAGGGCGGGGCCGAGCCCGCTCATCCCGCTGAGGACGAATGAGGGAAGGGGAGTCACTGCTTTGGATTCCTCCTTGAGGGATCCCGGTGCGAGCGTCCTTCCGTTGGTGCCCCACCGAGGGAACCGTCTGCAGGCAGCGGCAGCTCGCACATGGGGCGGGAACTGCCTGGTGAGGCAGGCAGAAGTGTCCAAACCTAACCAAATACCTAAGGAGATGCAGTGGAAAGCAGAACGCCAAATACACGCGGGATTGTTGGGGCCGTTGCCCGCCAAAGGGTGCCCGTGTAGGGGCATGTAATTTCTTCCTTAAGGGTTGCCACTCACATTCGAACATTGATGTGCATTCCAAGTCAGTTTTGTACTTGGAGTAAAGTTAAATCCTAACTATAAAGCAGAGCCAGAATTGCTTTAAGCTCTTGTAAGTGGTGCTACACGGAATGATGGAGTTCAGGAGTGTACTCCCCACATGGTTCTGGGGTTCCTTAAAGTGAGCTCTGAGTTATCTGACCCATACAAACACTTTCTACTGATGGTGGGAAAAACAGCTGGCTGGCCTCCCTGCATTAACCAGGCTTTTACATCACTCTTCCAGTCACATCTTCTATCTGAGAGTTATCCAAACATGCTGGTTACTCACTTGTTCACTTAGGACTCATGAGTGATGTGAAGTATTGAGATGAATAAATATTCTTTAGAAGGTATTTATAGCTTAAATATAACTCTTAAGTAAGACTTTTCCAGTGTTATAACAAAAAAAAAAAAAGTTGTTTAATTTGTGTCTGTTCTTTTTTTCCTGTAGGTAAAAAGAGTATTAGAGTATTTGGGTTCGTTGCTGAGTCACTGAAGAAATCATATAAGCCTAAGATGTTATTAGGAATCCTTAGTGTGTTAGGCCTTTAAGACATAGATACATAGATATGAAGAATGACATAGATGTGAAGAATGAATTGAACTGAGTAACCAGAGCTATTAGAGCTTCCCTTTAAGAGAAATTTAAAGGGAAATGAGAGAATTCTACTGGAACACTTTAGTCTTAAACTAGAAAAAAAATTAAATGATTGCCATAGTACAAAAGTGTACTTTAAAGAAATTTGAATGGGGTTTACAGCACCATCTCCCTTGCAGTTACTTTTACTTGCCTTAAGTCCCCTCACATGGATGCTTGAATGTTGGAGTACTTGCTTCTCTGCAGTGTAAAAGGCTCTTGAGTCTCTGAATGCCAGAAAGGCTCATCTTTCCGATGTATATCTGGGGTGGGGGGCGGGACACTCCTTACTGTGCAGTTTTTAGACCTGTGTGGCTGATCGTATGTGGGCACCTGACAGATCTGTCTCATTCATGCTTCACTCACTCGGGATGTAGGACTGTTGCCCTCATGCTCAACGGCTATTCCGCAGTCCCCTGGTAGCTCCACACCCTCCACGCCTTTCAGCTTTATTGGTAAGTCACTGTCTTTTAATTCCGATGTAGAGCTCTTAAGATGCCATTTGAGTATTCTGGGGGAGAAAAGGGGTTACTTTTTGTTCCTGTTTGTCTCCTGCAACTAGAGAATCAGAGGAGGGGTTTATTATACCAGGGAACAGAGTTTAACAGGTGGGGTGTAGCTCTCCTCCCCGGCTCAGCCCTGCACTCCTCGCACTTTTCCTTTACCCAGGCCAAACTTTCACTCAGAGGTCAAGTGAAGTCAAGAAGAAGTCAAAAGAAGTTTTGCCTGGGATTTAAGGAGGAGGCTCCATAGCAGTAAAGTAAGTTTAAGGTAATAATAAGATCAAATAAGGAATTAATTTTTAACAAGTGTTTAAAATGTAATGAGAGTGGTAATAGATGTGTCTGAAAGTATGACACTGTGAGGATGAAAAAGTTCTCATTTAAACAAGTTTATAAAATGAACTATGAAACCTCCATTGTGACTTATGAGACACTCACTATTGTATGTCATGTATAGGTGCATGACCAAATACCATTAAGTTTCACTGGAAATTATAGTAGCTTGTTCTGTGCCTGTATATATGCCAGTTTGTCTGGAATGACATGGTCACACTGCAGACTTTCTGCAGGATGACTGCTTTTATCTGATTTAAATAGCAGAGTTAAGAACGTGGTGGTAAAGGAGATGCCTTATTGTTTAGTGTAAAAACAAATGAAATATTGCAAGTTGTTTTAGCAGCATTTTTTTCTCATACTGCTTCATAACATTTAGATAATTTTAAAGATAAAAGTCGAAATCCCATAGTTTTAGGCTGTCACAAGAAATTGAAGGAAGTGTGGACTGCATTTAAGAACTCATATTCAGACAAGGACATCTGTCATGTTTCTGAATAATTGTTAAGGGACATTTTTAGATATACCAGTGTAATAAAATCATAAATACATCAGGTTTCATAATCTGATCATGTATGTAACACAGCTGTGTAGTTATTTATGTGTGTAATGTGTGCATATGTGTAGATAAATACATAAACATATATATGTGTGAGTAGAATTATAAATAATTAAAATATCATATTTCACACGCTCGATACAGAGTGGTGAACCCATCTGGTGACATCATCAGAAATAAAAATAACTGACAAGTTTACAGATGACACATTATAAGTATTTGTCTCCCGTAGACAGAGATATTTATATGGCATCACAGCTTCTAAAATTTATTCTGTCTCTTGCTTGTTCTATTTGCTACATGCACGCAAACACCATACACAAAGTGTATTTGTGCATGTACTAAACTAGTAATTAATACCACAACATTGATTCTTAAATGCCATGCCAATTTTTATGAACTGTCCAGTTTTCCATATTTGTCTCAGAGTAATGATTTTCTAAGTGAACCAAACAATACAGGACTCACAGTTCTTATTAAATGATCCCAAGGTTCATGAAGTCCTTGCTTTTCAAACAATTGAATTAGATTGCTTTCTGAGACAGATTTTCCTGTCATTCTCTAGTGGACATCAAGAAATTCAGATAAAGATGTTTCATTCCTTAATCTGCATTTTTTCCAAACACAAAAAGAAAAAAATGTCTCCTTTCACAATCCATATTTAAGATTAGGTCTTAACAGTTGCCTAGCTCTGGATTTCAGTAGCACTGAAAGTAATACTGTAAAGTTGAAGTTTATGTAATACTACAAAAGCAAGTTTGGAATTGATCTCAAATAAAATATTGAGTTATGGCTGTTAAATTTAGATTTAGGTATTGTTGAACTTACTGGGAAAAACTCAAGTATTCTGTGAGCTCTGAGGACCTTGTGGTTTCATTTGAGGTCATTTAATCATTATCTGAATTAAGTCATCCCTTTAAATTTTTGGTGTGATTTTTGGATGAGGTATGTTGGCTTTACAATTGCTTACTGAAGAATGTATTGACACTGAAGAAAGATACGGGACCTGGATTTCTGGGAACCCTCTAGCTAGTGGAAATATGTAACTTTGTGTTGCACTTGGAAATTATGTCCTTCCCATATGGATGTACTATGGGAAATATGCATTTTTGGTGAAGGCAACAATTGCTGCAGTTCATACCAAGATGAACACTGAGGTTTTTCACCTCAGTGCAGTTAAGATGCCATGAAGTATCTGCTCACAACTTAGACACTTTTTCTTTGTGTACAGGATGAGTTTGCACACTCTGGTACACAAATATAAATCTTTTAACTAATATAAGCATTAGAATAGCTTTTTTAATATGTATCCTTTGAGAAATGCCTTGTGTCATGTCTTCGGTCCTGATTATCTCAGCCTAGGCATTGTTGACCTATAGTAGAAACAAAAAAAAGTTCTTCTGTAGTATTACTGAATGGAGAATGATTAAATTAGATGGATATATTATTTATCATTTTTAAGTTTTACCAATTGTTATTGTTCTTCTTCTACTAATCACTAGATAAATCTTCAGGAAAGCACAAAAAATCCTACTTTCATTGTAGTCATCATTACCTATGGATCTCAGTAAGAAATGCACTTCAGTGTACCTATAAGGGGAAAAAATTGATACCTGTGTTTACCTTACAGTGCAGGCGTTATAATTTTTCGTGAGGGCAACTGCATTTTTTTTGAGCAACAGAAGGTAATATCTGTCTTTATATAAAACAGTGTGTAGGCTTTGTGCCAATGGACACAGGGGTAATTGCAGCCATGCTGAAAATAGGATGTAGTAATGAATTCAAGAAAATTTAATGGGCTAACGTTTTGCTGGTTGATAAACTTTCTACTACAAGTATTAGCAACAAAAGAACAAACTGTAACTTTGACCACTTATTATCTGAGCTGCCTATTTGGTTTGATCTGGATAGAAAATAAAGAGTGGGGTAGATAGTATTGATCTGAGAGGCAAAGAATAGCAGAGAAAGGAAATAATGAGATTAGGTTTATGCTAAACTTCTTTAATCCATCAAATATCACATTATTCATTTTGCTGTTCCTGCATTTTCCCACTCAAAATGAGAACATTCCCAAACATCGGTTTAAGTCTGTTCAAAGTTGAAATTAAACTGGATATATCTTCAAATGGTTTTGAGTAAAAACAACAACAACAAAAAATTCATTATTCCCTTAAAAATTGATACTTCTCAAGATTAAAATTCCTTAACCATCCAAAATATTGTAAACTGTATAACGTTAAGATTGAGGATTAAATTTTTAAATCATATAAGCATATTAAGATTATGAAAATATTATGACAAAATGTACTTGGGTTTGGGCTACTATTTTAGGAGGAGAAAAAATACATTCTTCAAAAAGAATCTCAATATATTAAAAAATTATTAAAAAAAAGTTTGAGGTTCAGGGACATTAGTACACAGAATTGGTGTTTTGTTGTTAACATCATCATTTGCTGGAAATGTTGCATATTATGCTGGAAAAAGAATTCACTGATACTAAAGAGGATGTGTTTTTGCAGAATATGAAAGATGTATTTCTTAGGGGGAGTTTTTGCTGAGTTAACTTTGTGGGATAAAAAAAAATTCATATTCCAGGATTTGCAAAAATGCAAAATACTAATAGTTGTTTTGTTACTTTTTGTATGAAAGCAAACTAGCCTGCATTTACAGTTATTTCATTGCCTTGTAGTAAAATCAAGTTATAAAAAAGTACCTCAAATAACTTTTATTTCTTTAACTGCCCTAACTAAAAGCCTGAAAGAGGTTCCATACAGACTTTGGAAATGCTTCTTCTGGAAAACCAGTGACATAATTGCTGGAAATCACACTAAATGTAATGATGAGAATAGTGGTAAATTCCTAGCTATAATGATGACTGCCTTTTTTTTCTTGGGAATTGTAAGACACCTGCGTGTTTGGATAAGAAGTATAAGTATAAAAATAGTAATTCAGTTATAAAATATTCTGAGGTTTTTAAACAGCAGGATAATCACTTTTCTGATAGTGTTTTTCCAAATCAGGAATTGTGTCTCTGCCTAGAATTGGACATGGGAGGCCCATCATACATGAATTGGTGGAAATTGCTGAGAATATATGCTGTTGTTTTTCACTGAAGTAAGGTCATGGGATGTAATTTTATTTTTTTCCAAGAAAATCTCTGTATACAGTTGTTAAAGTGACCTTGAGTTTGTTGGCTTTTTGTTTTGTTTTGTTTTTGGTTTGGTTTGGTTTTTTTATTTGTTTGGTTTTTTAAATGATGTTGCAGTAGGTATGGTTCAGTAACAATAACTGACAGGACAGTGGGGAAAATGGCATAGAAACCTTTTCATAATTCCTCTCAAAATTTCTCATTCTTCCCAATATTTCAAGTTATTAAAGTAATTCTGTTTGTTTTTTGTGTTTTTTTTTTTTTTTAGAAATAAACAATTCAAACATGATTAGGCTTTGAGAACATGCTTGTTGAGTTGTACACATTCCAAAATTAAACTGCAAGTTCCATAGGTTTTGAGTAATTATTTTTCTGTGTTTGTACAGTTTGAAAATAGCAGAGACTTCGGACATTTCTAACTTCCTGAATGCTGGAGTATATAAGTTCTGATAACAGTAAAATCATTAGAATTAGGCAATTTTTGTATCCCACTCTGATACAAGGGCAGTTACATGAATAGTAGGATTACTATAATTGAACTGATTTCAATCTGTTCTTTTCTAAATATAGGCAGGAGCACTTAGAGCCATCTCAGATAGAGGAAACAGAGAAATAATATTTTTAAAAATGTTTAAATCTAAATTTAAAAATATTTAAATCTAGTAGAAATTCTAACTTACAAATCCTTCTTGTCTGTTGTGCGTGGGCACTTAAACCTCTATGGGCTATGTGGAAGCACTAAACATCTCACTTCTGTGCTCATCAAAGCTCGTGGTTGCATGGTCACAGGGTTATCCAGTTCTTAACGCACATCTGCAATATTCTGCAAAAACAAGTGCACTTGAGAAGTATCATTTGTCAAGGATCAGTCTGTTCTGCCCCAGCATTGTGTAATTATTATTTTTTTAACATTGCTCTAATTGCTGTGATGTTCTTATTGTAGGTTAGAAATCTGAAACAATGGGTGACTGGAGCTTTCTGGGGAGACTGTTAGAGAATGCGCAGGAACACTCCACGGTTATTGGCAAGGTTTGGCTGACAGTACTGTTTATCTTCAGGATACTGGTGCTGGGGGCTGCTGCTGAGGAGGTCTGGGGAGACGAGCAGTCGGACTTTACATGCAACACTCAGCAACCTGGTTGTGAAAATGTTTGCTATGACAAAGCCTTCCCCATTTCTCACATCCGCTTCTGGGTCCTGCAGATCATTTTTGTCTCCACTCCAACCCTCATTTACCTGGGCCATGTCCTGCACATTGTACGCATGGAGGAGAAGAGGAAAGAGAAAGAAGAGATGAAAAAGAAAGGAAGCAGCAAAGATGGAAACTACGCAGTAGCAGCAGCAGCATCTGGCAGTGGTGGCGGAGGGGGCAGCAATAACATCAAGGATCCTGTAGGCAAAAGGGGGAAGGAGAAGCTCCCAATCCGTGATGAACGTGGTAGAATCCGTATGGGGGGTGCCTTGCTCCGTACCTATGTCTTCAACATCATATTCAAGACCCTGTTCGAGGTGGGCTTCATTGTGGGCCAGTATTTCCTGTATGGCTTTGAGCTAAAACCAGTCTACCAGTGCAGCCGCTCACCTTGTCCACACACTGTCGACTGCTTCATCTCAAGGCCCACTGAGAAGACCATCTTCATAATCTTCATGTTGGTGGTGGCCTCAGTCTCCTTGCTGCTGAACATGCTTGAGATATATCACTTGGGGTGGAAGAAGCTTAAGCAGGGCATGACAAGCCAGTACATCCTTGAGATGCCTGTTGCAACAATGACACCAGTTATGGTAACAGGGGAGTCCAAACCCGTTTCCCTGCCACCACCAGCACCACCCGTGGTGGTAACAACTGCCACGCCACCCCCTGTTCTGCCTGACACCCGTGCTGTCACACCACTGCTGGCCCCAGTCACCATGGCATCATACTATGCTACAGCAGCTCCTAGACCACGGCCCCCCTCCAACACAACCTCCATGGCAAGCTACCCTGTTGCTCCACCGGTTCCCGAGGAGAGACACTGTGCTGTGACTCCCACGCCCATCTCCACTCCTGTCACCATCCCAACCCCCATTTCCACACCCACCCCAGCCGTCATCAGCTACTTCAACAGCAGCAGCCGTGCCCTGACATCCGAGCAGAACTGGGCCAACATGGCAGCGGAGCAGCAGGGGAAGGTTTCCTCCAGCTCAGCAGGCTCCTCTACCCCGAGCAGTGTCCGGCATCACCTTCCCGAGCAAGAAGAGCCACTGGAGCAGCTACTCCCGCCCCCAGCCGTGCTGCCCATTGCTGCAGCCAACAGCGGCAGCAGCACCAGCCTGAGTGGGGCAAGCGGCAGTAAGTGGGATGTGGAGGGCGAGGAGGAGCTGTCAGGGGCACGGCCCGTGCCGGCCGCCTGCACCACTGTGGAGATGCACGAGCCACCCCTGTTCGTAGACACGCGGCGCTTGAGCAGGGCCAGTAAGTCGAGCAGCTGCAGAGCCCGGTCAGACGACCTGGCCGTGTAAGGCGGCCGCCCCTGCGTGTGGGGGCAGGTGGTGGAAGGCGGAGTGGGCAGGGGAGCTGTCCGGGGAGGCCAGGCCTGGCGTGGGTGAGAAGGCCTGGGCTTCAAACTTAGACGCTTGCTGTTCTTGCACTCTGTGAGTTGTAGTGGGGAAAAATATCAACATTTTCTAATAGGTCAGGGGTGACCAAAGCGCAGCCCGCGGGCCAGGGGACCGGTCCCACTTTCCTTCATGTCCATGGCAGATCTCCCAAGGGCAGCCATAGAAGAGGCCTGCACGGATAGCAGGTGGTGATGGTAGCTGGCCATGTGCCTCGAGGCTGACTTTCATCTGGGAAAAATGTTAATATCCCTAGTGCCCATGTGCCTGGCTGTCATCTCCCTCTTGCCCATGACTTCACTTCTACCCTTTTTCACACAAGCTCTACATGAGCAGATGTGATGAATCACTTTCTTCTTTTTGAATCTTACATAGCCCTATGTTGGACATCAGGGTGGCAAATCGTCTGTTGGAGCCTGTCATCTCTACAGACCAACTTGCCGTATTAAAGGTGACTCAGTTTGTTCCATATAACATGACTTAAAGAAGCCTTTGTGCTCATTGCAAATCACCAATGTGGTCCTCGGCCAGGCAGAGTTTAGGTAACCCCTGTAATAGATTTTTGAGGTTCTTCTTTCCATAATTTTTTTTTTTTTACTCTTGACCTGTTAGGAAGTGTTCAGTTTGACCTTCTATTCAGTGTTTGCTGACCATGATTACACCATTTTTAAAAGCCCTCAAATATGTTTGAGCATGTTTGATTATAATTCTAGATGACTTCTGAAATTGCTTAGAGGAGGACAGGAATTTAAATCACACCTCAGAAATTATTACACAGAACAATTTCTCTTCAGAAAGCAAGGATTATGATTTCAATACACTGTGGCCCCATACATTGCCTGTGGACAAACAATAGGATAAAGTACAGCTCTGCATTTTAGACTACTAGATATCAGCTTAAGTTTGTTGGAAAAATGCTTTTTAGAGATAAACCTGAGTGCATATTTTTAAGTATTTGAACATTTTGAGAATAATTTTGATCTCTAAGTTTAAAGTTACTTGACTGTGTATTTAATAATTTTAGTTTGATCTTTGGTCTTACAAGAAAATGTAAGAGGAAAGAAACTTACTAATGGTAAAATTCCCAAAGCAACATTATTTCCTGTTGTGTCCTACCCTTTAACATCAATCTGTAATGTCTTACAGGTCAGTGAAAACAGATTTAGATAATATTGTATTGCAGAAAAGGTGGCTAAAATATCTGGGCAACGTAGTGGCTGAAGAGTCTGTTCTGATCCCACTGAAGTCACTTGAAGGCTTTCCGTTGAATTTAACAAAGAGCAAGATTTGGAATGGATCTTGCAGGCCTTATTCAAGCAAAACTAACGTTCACATAAAGTTTTGGGAGCCAGAATAAATGTAGATTTTGGGCCGTAGATAAAAACATTGAAATCCTGCTTTTGAAAATTGTGTTTCCCTTAAAAATGGGTGAAGGAAAGTACTGGGTATTTGTTACTAAGGTGCAGCTTTGCTTACAATGGGCTCTGTCCATTATTCCTTTGTTAACAAGAGATTAGTCAGACTTCTGAATGCCTGATAAGGCTCAGGAGAGTTTCGGTACAAAAGGAATGCAGAATTAGGCCCATATTCCGTTCTAAGCAAAATCCAAAAGAACTGAAGCTTGAAGTCAGTCCTGTTGCTGCTACAAATCGAAAGTACTGTAACTGGAGAACACACTGGGATAGCCCTTTGCATCTTCAAAATATTTGGCCTGGCAGTGCAGTCCTTACTCAGGCAAAGCAGGGTCACCCTGTAGCAAGTAGTTACAATTGCCAGTTATTTCTGCTGTTATATGTTTTCCTGAATGTGTTCATTTTATTCAACAGCTAAAATATATTCCTACTGCTCAAGATTAAACATTTTTACTGCTTTCTGAGTAGTCAGAAAAAGCTTCTCATGATCAGAAGCACTGTTCTGCAACCCTTGGGTATGTTGTCTCATGACTTCCTTGTACTGCTTGTGGTGAACCAGCTGAGGAGAAGTCTTTCTGCTCCCATGATCTTGGGGGCAGACACTGCGTTAAAAGTCAATGTGCAGTAGTACAATACAGGTATTTATTATTAGGTGTTCAGCTTCAGACATGCTCTCATGGATTTTCTGTGTTATAAGCCATAAAAACCCTTTCTGCAAGAAAGCTAAAAGCTAAATTCTGCTTTCTATTGTACCCATGCAACTATGCTGAACTTAGACTGAAGTTGATGAGGTTGCCTAGATGTATAGAGAGGCAGAATATAAGACTCCAAATTTTTAGATTTACTAGCATCTATAGTAGCAGTTTTGTAAGTTTTGATAAATGCCAGTTAATTATATTGCTGAAATAATGCAATATGCATCTCTGTATTTTAGAGCATCAAAATTTATAGGCTACATTTCCCTTTCTTCTATGCTTCTGAAGAATGAAGTCAAAGTCTTTCTGGAGTGTATTTATATAAACGAGACCACCTGGAATATGTGCTTTTTTATATCAGTGCCTGAGAGCAAAACTGACTTGTTGTTTGATGGGGCTCTGAATCTTGCAGTCCTTACTTTAGTACAACCCTCACAGAGTGTGTCCTGCAGGATTACATCCATATTGTATATAAAAAATAGTAACAGAGATAGATTCAACTTACAATCAACTGATACCTAGTCTGACCTTTTCTAGTAAATGTGTGTGGTTAGACCTGCAGAGAGTTCAGATGCTTTTGTGGAATATATGGTATTTTCAGTCAGAGTAACTACTGGAAAGCTCTAAAAGATCATTTTTCCTGTTAGGTGAAGCTCGGGGGGAGAAATGTAACTCTATTGCAACCCCTAAGAGAAGTCTGAGAGAGCAGCCTCTGCATCCAAGCAGTACTGGTCTGAGAAAGCAAAGCTACAACTCACAGGTTGCGCTTTTAAGATCAGCTTAAGTTCCATCACGTAACTATGCAGCGTCAAGCCTCTTCATTACCTACAGTTTCATTTGGAGTCCAGTAACTGTTTCTTCATTTAAGCCCAGGTAACTGTTTTGGCAGAACTCCTCCTTAGTGCTTACAACTGCTTTTAGTTGCCACATCACATCTGGGTTCAGATTTGTTGAAAGAAAAATCTTATTGGTGTGGCCAATTTTGAGCACTCTAATCTTTACTCGTGAATGAACTCTGAATTCAACATCCTATCAGCCAAGTATAACTGTGGAGAATTCCACGGTTCTAGGAAGTATGTACAAACACTCACTAACTTGCAGAACAGAGTCTGTTGGTAAAAACTATCTGCTAGTTTCCAAGTCATTTAGTCTTTCACATCAATTAATTACAGAGTCTCATGGGAACTGGTAGCAAGTGATATTTTGATTTAGCCCGGTCATACGGCTGTTCAATCCACAATCCTGAAAGACCTTAGATGTACAGCTAAGATGAAACCTCTAGGTAAGTTATTGCAAAAGCAGAATTCAGAACAGAATCATGCCTGATATTAAGCAAACTGAAAAAAAACCCACTCATTTTTGCTCTTTGAGTAGAATAATTGTGGGAAAACTTGTTGTCTCTCTTACTTGAAGTTAAAAAATATGCTGAGGTGAACTATGGAAAAGAAAACTGAAAAAAAAATACTCTTTGAACAAGTTACCAGGTGTATAATGTACTACACTTTTTGCAGTATATTTGTCATTCATCAAGGCACTTAGAGCTAATTAAATGTCTGACATTTTGCAGCTCTTGAGATTATTTTCTGGTATGAATACGTAAGTGTAGCATCAGCGAAATAATTAAAGCAAGCTTTAAAAACCAGATCAATACTTAGGTCCTTTTTTGGTTAGGCATGGGACCACCTCCTCAGCTGCTACAAAGCTGTTGTATTCCACTGAGTTCACGTGGGTGACAGCAGTCTGCAGAAGCAGAGCATTGAGCCCCCAGGTCTTTTTGTTTAATACAGACACTAACATCATGGATTTGAACAGGCTGGGTTGTTTTTTTTTTTAATTCCAGATGTTCTACTTTGATTTTTCTTGTGAAAAGTGTGCTTTTGTAATTTTGATTTTCTGAAGTTTACATTCAGTTTTTGATTTCAGGTTGCACATTTGGATGAAATAAACTGCTTTCTAAGTTTACATTTGTATAATAAGTAAAAGAATGACTCTGCCAATGTGTTAAACTTAAGAGAGAAATGTCTTACTGTAACACTGGAACTCTTTAGACATAAGGCAGTACCATTAAAGACGGTTTAACCTGGTCACTGATCTATAGTATCAGATCTCTCTGTATATTTGAAATATATGGATAAATAGGGAGCACACTATGGAAAAAGATACTTTTCATCATGAACTCAATTATTACCAAATAAACTAAGGTTCGTTATTGTTCATAAGCCTTCCTGTGTGTTTAGAGGTTCAATGACAAAAACTAGCTGTGACGTAAGTCCTTTAAGAGCTAAATTTACAGCCTGGCTTAAGGTTCCAAACAAAATACTTGAGGATAAACACTGCACTGTTACACTGTAGAAGATTTTACAAAAAATAAATGTTTTGCTTTCTATGCAAAAATATGGTTCTGAACCTGCAAATACAATTTCATGCAAGTTATTTTAACTTTTGCAGATAAGACCATTAAAGGTAATGGGACTATTTGCGTAAGCAAAAAATACTGATATGAAAAAGAAACTATAGATTGCTTTTTAAGTTTGCTGTAGATACCAACGTAGTTCTAAAAGTTTCAGTTCTTGAAGAGTTATGCAAGATATGTGAGCATATTTTAAGGTGGAGAATATACTGCTGTTTCTCACAGTTAATGGGTTGTAAAGCATAAGAAGGCTTACTCAGAACTTTCTTGTGGCTTTCCAGATGTTTGTCTTTTACATGACAGAATCTAAACAACAAACATAACAAGTTTTCTGGGCTGTCAGGAACTTGTAGAACAATAAAACCAGCAAACAGTTAAAAGTACTGTCTTCAACAAAGTGCCTTGTATATTAAATTCTGTAAGAAGCAAGTTGATGTAAACGTTAATTTACCTCATATGTTTACAAAATTGTGACTAAATAAACTTTTTTGTACCACGGCATTGTCTCTTTTAGATTAAATTTCCATGGTTGTGTAGATGGTCTTTTACAATACTAACACAATGGAACAGTTAGTTCCCTCCCTTTACTCACTTCCACTGCTCCTTTCCCTCTTTATATGAAGTGCTCACTGAATTGCATCTGTTGCAAAACTGGATGCTGAAACCCGTCTCCGTGCCGAACTCCCAGTGGCTTCAAAGGAAGTTCACAATCCAGAAGACATGCGTGACCAAGACCCACTTGAGCAGGTGCAAAGGGTGAAATACTGCCTTCTGCCTTCTGCCAAATACAGGTTTCACCCTTGGCTCTTACTTTGACACAGGAGTCCCCATTCATTTCATGTGGTGTGGTGTTGATAGGGGCTCCCATCTTTTCCCCAGTGCTGACTCACTAACTTTGATCTATCCATCTAGCTGAAATGTCATGAGGCTGTTACTTGTAAATGCATGAAGGGAAAATGTGTCCTTACTGGGGATAATATGGGGTATCCACCGTGTTTGAAATTTGCTGATTTGTCCCTTGTAGGAAAGTTCACAATTAAGGCACACAAAAGTGCAACCCAATTTTGTACTGA
This sequence comes from Myiozetetes cayanensis, assembly GCF_022539395.1. NCBI lineage: Eukaryota > Metazoa > Chordata > Aves > Passeriformes > Tyrannidae > Myiozetetes > Myiozetetes cayanensis. The sequence goes on along the minus strand of NW_026087742.1, from coordinate 43,372,337 downwards.
AATTGTACCATGTACTAAAGGCGATTTAGTCTAAACGTTGTACAGTCCTGTGAAAAGGCCAGGTCCAGGTTTCCAAGAAGTTTTGATTTTGAAAAGCAGCAATGTGGGCAGTACTAAATAACTCTTCCAGAAGTGTTAAAATAAGTATGAAGGTTTTGTAAAACTGTATTTTATATGCAGTACTTTTATGGACCTGGTAGGTCAGGATAGTTTCTGCCCAGTAGCACTGAGTGCTTCTCTCTCATGTGAGTACTGTCAAGCATATTTTTGGTCCCTCCTGTGCTCAGGCAATGCTATTTCTTCTTTACATGAGGTATCCATATGGTAAACAAGATTGTTCATCATCTCTCATGACTGGCAGGGGTAAAGCAAGCTGACAGGTGTATAATATGGATAGTACTAAGATTGTGCTTTGCTGTAACAAGCTAAGGAAGAAAGCGCACAAAGCTGTATTGCTGAACAAAACTCACTTGCCTTTGACCAAGAGCACTTTTTGTTACAAGTGTATCTTGCATGCTTTGTGTTTAGATGCATGTTCCGCAGTTTTGTCACTTGAAAAACAGTCAGAGTACTCCCAAGGGAGCTGAGAGCATCAGCTGGTGCAGACACAGCTCAGTCCTGGACTCTCCCTCCCTTAGGACACAGCCGTGCTGCTGTCCCCTTGCATCCACTGTCTCTAAAGAATTTCTGGCTGGAGTATGAGATGTGAATGTTGCTACTCTTGGTCTCTGAAGGCCTGTGTGATGGTGTGGGTGCCTTTTGCTGCCACCCTGAGGAACGTGGCTTCATGTGAGCTTGTGGAGGAAGGCTGAAAGGTGTGCCCCTCTTATCCACAGCTTTGTCATGGCACCCTGAAGATCCTGATGGTAATGAGAAGAGGTGTACTGGGGGGAACCCTAAACTGCTCCAGTAAATTTCTGAACAGTTCTGCTGAGAGCCAAATGAGGAGCATTCCACACACTCTTGTACTGCTGCTGCTGTCCCCGGGGATTTGGCACAAGAATAATCAGCTGGACTTTAGTAAGCATTTTCACTGTGAAAACGGGATTTAACTGACCTCATCAGTGCTTTCCCACTCTTTAGCTGGAATAGGAAGGAAAGCAATACACATTGCCTCCCAAGGAAACAGACTTCAGCTAGTGAGGTCTTAATAGGTCTGACATTTTGATCTGGATTTTGGCAACTGGATGTGCATCAAGTGTAACTGTTTTTGTGTCTATTTTCAGCAGACAATAGAGTAAGCAGATGCTTATCCAAAATCACAAGACTGAAGAGAGAGTCTTCTCATAAAAATGGTCTAGGAAGACTCTGGTTTTATGTCGTAGTCCAGGAAAACAGAGTGTTTGAGGAAATACACATTTTAGCACTTGTGGGTATGTGATATTAAGTCAGAATTACAGGTATCATTAATTACTGTTACTGCATTAGTAGGACAGTCGGATTGCACCAGATGTTCTTCACTGTATAAGGTTTATTTGTTTTTATAGAGAGATTGGTAGTACATAGTAACATAATGCTCTCTTTCATGGGTAATTACTTCCTTTCTTTTTCTTGTGGTCTTCGATCTGTGTATCTTTGGGTGACTAGCTGTAGTACAGTGTCTGTCAGAACTGTTTTAGTTCCTAGACAAGGACATTCAATATGTGGGCTTTTGCCATACCTTGTTTTTAAGGGTGACTCTCTGCGCTTCCAGCAGTGACTACAGATGTGGTTGAGGTGCCTGGTGCCACAGAGAGTGGTGGTGAGCAGACTAACACCAAGGTCACAAAGAGCTGCCCAGGCTTGCTGTGTTTGCATCACTAATGTAGCCAACTCTAACCTATGAGTGGTGGGTACCTTTTATCAGCCAGATCCCTGTCAATTTAGAGCTTGTCTCCTGAGAAGAAAAAAAAAGAAAAAAGGAATAAATACCTGCAGTTCTTCATCCTCTTTATTTATTTGCCCATGATAAAATATATTAAATACATATTAAAATGTCCAGACCTTTGCATTTCTAAGCAGTATGAGACATGGCTTTTTAAAGAGTTTCTGTGCTATATAGAGGATATTTTTGAAAATACAAAGTGCTTCACAAGGTCAAACTCTCAAAAACCCAACACATTTTTCACTGGGATACATTTTTCTTGTGTTTGCACAGGATCCACCAAAATCAGTGAACTGATGGAGTAAAGTAAATAAACCCTTATTTTCCACATGAGAATAAGGATTGCATTTCTATACTCCTTAATTAAATGAACACTAAAAAGGGAGAGCAAACAGTAATCAGCTATCATATATCTCACTTCCCTGTTTGAGAAGATTAAACTTTCTAAAGATTTTGGCTTTAAGGAATGTTGTGGTCTTCTGAGCAGAGACTAAGGGATAATTATGGTTGAACTATCCTACCCTACAGAGCAACCTACTGTTTGCTTTGCATGTCTTATGTAGTGGGGTTTGCTATGTAAATTCTGCACAAAATGCAGAAGTAAGCAGCTAAGGATGTTTTACTTAAGCAAACTCATCATGTTTGGATTATAGATACTCTGAGGGGAAAGAATCATTTTAATCATGAGAGAAGAACCTACAGCAAATCTGGCCTGACTGGGGTACCAGAAACACACATGGCTGATTTTCTTTCTTTTTCTATATCCTGTAGTCTTTTAAACTCTCTAGTAAATTAAAATTATAAAGCCCAGTGCTTTGAGAGCAAAATTCTTGGCCAGGAATCTACAAAATAATGCCCACATTTGTCTGTGAATGTGACTGTACTAATGACTGGAGCGTTTTGGGATTTTGCAGCATGGAGAAGGATGCAGTCTGCACCAGCCTCTCGCTGTGGCCTGCATGAGAACTATGTGTCTAACTTTTGGGATGTATTTTCAAAAGCTCTTTTTGTTGTCTTTATTGTTTAAGTCTTTATTGTTTACACAGGTGGACCCTCTTCTCAGCGTATCTGTGGCGGTAGGTAGAGCTGCAAGTGTCTGCCTGTTGGCCTCCTCCATCCCATTCTCCTCACAGCGAGCAACATCACTCCTTCAGAATAAGCTGGTGGCACAGTTTGCTGTTGATTCATCCAAGCTGTCTGGCTTAATTAAGGTTCAGAACTTCCTCAAGACTAGGAAGAAATTCTTGTCGTCCTGTGTAAGATAAAACCATAAAACCTGCATCAACAGTTCTGGCATTGTCTGTCGTTTTGTGTTGCTTCCCTGCTATGGAAACCCAAACGTCTGGGGGTCTCAGCACTGCCCCTGCTTCTGTTGGCCTGGTCTGTGACATAAAAGCTCATCATTGCAAAATGACTGTTGACACTAAGGTCAGACAACATTCAAAATTTCTATTTCACAAATGATCCTGGGACTTCACATCAGAATACAATATCTGTTCACATATTCTTCATGAAACAAACCCTGAGAAATTTCCTTTAAAACATTTTGGATTAGAGAAAGAAAGACATGACAACTTTGGAAGAAACATATAATTCTGAAATTTAGTTCTTTTTTTTCTATTTTAGATTATTTTAAAATTATCTGGCGGCACACGAAGGGTAATGTGCCTCAAGCAGCATCAAGCCAAACAAAGTGGAGGTGGTGGTGATGAGGTGATTTCTAAGTTCTTCTCTTTAGGCGCCTAAATTCCACAAATACTTGTGTTTTAGACACTTAGTTGTTATTTTGAATCTTATTCCTTCATCCTTGAGTTCCAAGCTTTCATACCCAGAATGCTGAAGTACCATCTCTGTAGATGATCCAGACGGGAAAGTAATTTCATTGCTGCCTGTAAGTTGCTTGCCATTCATGTATAATGGAAAAGCTTGTGTATTTGCTTAGATGTTGAAATCTGTTACAGCTAAAGCCGTGACCTAACTTTTTAACAAAGTTTTGTATATCAGGAATTCCTCTTCCCTACAGCTGGTACAGCAAGTCATGCATGACACTAAAATGTGCATTACAAGTTTTTTGGTGTATAAGAGAAGTGCAATGATCTGCATGTAATTTGGGCAGCTGTCTTTATTTTCAGCTGAAAGAATTCTCTCAGTTGCAACAACGTAAATCCAGCATAACTCCACCACACTGGGGTAACACAGATAAGACTTCCTTTGTGTTTAGATGACTGCAGTGAGCAAGATCAATTGCAGAAAGAATAGTTCTTTTTTGAAAGAAAGACCTGCAAGTTTAGTACATAATGGGTCAAATTAATCTCTGCTCTAAATACACTCATTTCAGTGGGGCTGCAGCAGGAATGAATTTAGCCTGAAGCAACTTTACAATAACTCATATATAAGCATGCACAACTAAATGTATTACACTTTGAACAAACTCAGCATTGTCTGGAGCACAGTTGGTCTGCTGAACCACTGAAGTTAGGAACTAGCTATTGTGTGTTGAGTTTGTTTAGATAGTAAGATTTTTGTTCAATTGGCTACATCCGTGGTATTTTAGTGACAGCAGGAATGTTCCCTCTAGCTACTAAGTGACATTATGGCTGTCAGACACGATTTCTATTCTAGGATGTGTATGCCTTAACCCTTTTGCACTTCAAAACAAAATTATAACCAAATATAGAGAAAGAAATAGTTTCACCAATTTTGAAACATTTGAGCTTAACTCTTTGAGTTACTCCTCTAATTCGAAAGGGATTGAAATACTCTTATGGAAGATACCTCATAAGTAACAGAAGTAGTCAATGAGTGTGAAAACTAAACCAGATCAGATCCAGAAAGTATTAACTCAGCTTTAGAGAAGTTAATGTAACATTAATTTTTTCCTGGTTTCAGACTCCATGTCTGTATAGTTTTTGGTTATAAATGTTATCGTACCAGACATTGCTGCAGTTGCAGAGTCCCTCAGCCTATAGTGAACACAGTGCTTTTAGAGACCATTGTCTGTTCAGACTCCACCAAAGCAACACATGGGTTGAATGTTTTAAGCAATCACTATCTGTCAGAGTTGCATAAATGCCTTTTGCTTCTTCATGTTTCACCTTTTTACACTATCATGTGCCATGACGAAGAAGAGTTTGACTTTATTGTGTTGTAACTACTTTGCAATCAGTTTTAGTATTCTATTACATCCTCCCTTAGCCTTTTCTCCACCAAGCTAAATAAGCTCATCTCCCACAGTCTCTCTTTGGGACTCCGGGGCTCCTGACCATCTTGACTGACTCTTGCTGGGCCCTCTCCAGTTTCCACATTCCCCTTGAAATGACAACCATAAAAGTGAACATGGTATTTCAGGTGTGGCCTTGCTGGTGCTCCGTAAAATCAAGCAATTTGCCCCCATTTTCCTCCTTGGGAAGATAATTCCCAGGGCAGCTGCAGCATGACAGTGAGCATTCAGAAAGGTGTGCAGTTAGGTCTCTGCTGGAATAGAAGTGAGATTTCTCTTTTACAGGTAGGTTTGAAGTAGCCCTTTATAAAAACTTCAGCAGTAAGAAGTCAAAAGCAAGTGAATCCATAAAAGTGTGCATGACAGAGTTTTTATGGTGTCATGGTTAGGGCCAGACTTGGACCTATTTGTGCTGTTCCTAGCAATAATCTTTGCACTTAATAGAATATAATCATCTATGCTGTGCATTGTCCATTTTCCTGCATCGTCCATCAACTGTCCTGTATCTCCTGTTGGGTTTGTTGACTGTGAGTGGTGGTCATGGTGGTCAGATACCCAGCTGCCACCTTATCAGATATAGAGGCTAAGGGCTGGCTGAAGACCTGACTATGGCAACATGAGGTCAAGTCCAGACCTGGCAATTCTGCTTTTGGCTTGATGGGGTGGGGACAGAGGATGTGGCTGCAGAGGTTCCAGTAGGCCAAGGGTGATTTCCATTTTTACTTAGTTGGCTGCTCTAAGAATAAGGGCGTGCTTATCGCTTTGGATATTTATAGGTTTCCTACAGCAGCATGGTTTATAAATAACTAGGGATCTCGGGGTAACTTGCAACAGCAGAGAGAAAAGAAGTTTATTCTTTCTTGGAGTTTAAAAAGTTGCTGCCTGTGATGCTTTTTGCATGATTAGAGCAGCAGCCACAGTGTCTGCAGTTCAGCAGATCTGTTTGGACAACTTTCTCACCCTCCCCCCACCCCTATTTTTTTTTTAATACCATTAACTTTCAGGTCTCTTCAGCACACTGAGACAATCTTGCCCACCCAAGAGTTAGTCTTATCTTTGCAATGCCAGACAATATTTACGATATTTTCTTGCAACTTGCAACCCTACTTGCAGCGAGGTTAATGGCCCCACTGCACTGACATATTTGGACTGAGCTGCATCCAGCCTCTGGCACGTCTGTGGTTTGGCAGATATTCTCTGCATGGCTGCTGTGAGAGCCTGGAGTTTAGGCAGGAATTAAAGTACTGATGATTCTTGGGAGTTCTCGGCAATTTTGTCCCACAAATTTGGAGCTTGGTTGGTCAGTAAGAAGGGGGTGTGTGCTAAGGAGGGTTGGTACTTTTGGAATACTCCCTTCAATGGAAAGGACACCACTGGAGGGACAGAGACAACATGCCATAAACCTGGGGCACTACTGTTAGTGACTGCAGTCTCTAGTCATGTAGAAATCCATTAAGGAATACAGCCAGGAGATCTCTTGCTGTCCAGAGATCCTGGGAAGCTGTGATACTGCTGACTGTGGGGTCAGGGTTAGTTGTTTGTCCACCTGAGGAAATGTCAGAGCCTCAAACCTGGAGACTGGGTTTATGGACTCTTTAGCCTTAGTGCTGGTTCTGGATGCTGGCATTGGCAGTCAAGGCACTGATGCCATTGGGCAAACTCCTCAATCTTTAGGGAGAACTGGGGTGATAGGCACTGTGACTGGCATGGCAGAGCATTGTCTTTGCACTGCTAAACCTTTTTCCCTTAGTGTCTTTACTCCTTGACATGCTGGAATGAGAGGTAAAATCCTGTCCCCATTTTCAACTGGCCGCTGTCGGCACTGTGACTGAGGGATGTCTTACCTTTTATTTTTATATTTTCGCAAGAATATTTTAATGGCAGTACTGCTTTCTGCAGTGCAGAAGGGCTCTTACTGGTTTGGTTTTCCTAAAACTTGACTTTGTGTATGTGTTAAGAGGTTTTAAAAAAGGCACATTTATGAGAAGCAACCAGTACTGGACTGAGATTCTGGGTGAGGCTGCTGAGGAGCCTTTAGAGGGTGACATCTGAGGATGTTCCCAGCCTGCTCAGTCCCTCAAGAGGTAAGAGGTCACTGCCTCCTGGCTTCACAGGAACAGCTGAAAATGTCACACTGACAGATTTCTTTAGAAACCTTATCTAGGCTATTCTTTTTGACTCTTGCTGTAACTCTGTGCTTCTTTCTCCTCCCTTTCCTGGCCACACATACTCTGCAGTATCTTCCTTTTACAATTCTTCCCTCTCCTCCTGCTTTTCTACCTTCTCCTTAACAGAACATAGCTAGTCCCACACCCCCATCCTTCTCTATTTATTGTGGCAACCATCATAGCCATTCCCATTTCTGTCACACACACATTCCCATTTCATCACATTTTTGTGATGTGTCCATCTCTCCCTGCCTTCTCCTGCTGTCTCTGTGACACCCAATTAATCTCTAAAAATGTCACTGCTGGCTGCAACATTCCCCTGTGTTACTCTTTTTAGCTCCTCATTCCTCCAGATAAACATCTCACTTTTCCACGAGTCTTTTGGCTCACTTCTCGAACTCTCCTTCCATCAGATTTCTTTCTTCTCGCAAAGGTTCTTACCGGTCCCTGTGTAATACAGCCCAGCTTCTCCCATTTTCCAGCTTATATTTCTGCTTCCTCTACTAAATAACTGTCAGAAGTGTAGTTTGTCTTCTCCATTTGCACAAATGGTCCCTTGTCCTCTCCTGCCCAATTCCTCATTCTTCCTCACCATCACTCCCTCTCAGCCCATTCTCTTACTCTATTTGCCTATCCTCAAGCTCTTTCCCCATTCACAACAAGATTTAGCACATTCCAGTCTATAAGAAGGAAAACCTTTGGGTCTTTACTTTGATGTCTGTCACCTTCCTGTATCTTGAAGTTCAGTCGCTGTAGCTCAGAATTTGTGCTTTTTTTCCAAAAAAATTGCTTTTTTCCCTATCCCAGTATTGCTTTTTTTCCCTATCCCAGTCTTGCCTCCCTTTATCTTCCTTCTCTACAGCTAACTCACCACAAACATGCTGCCTTATAGAATTTCTGTTGTCTTTACTGTCTTCTGCCTGGCCAAAGCCCAGAGCTGGTGCTTCCCACTTACACTCTTCAGCCCCTCAGAAGTCATGCTCTTTTTGAAATTTTTTTTCTTTTGTCTGTATGAAGTTCCTTTGTTTTCTCCTTATTCTCTGCCTACTTTGCTAGTCTGTCTTCCACTGTACTTTCATCTCATTTCTATTGCAAGTGTTTGTAGGAGTTTCTTGGGTCCCTTCTCTCAGTGTACCACTATTCTCTTTACAGACCATGGGTTTTGGAGGAACTTCTTACAAACTTAACTATCACTTCCTTGAGGCTATCATAGATTCCCAGAGGACTTGACAAGCTAAAACCTCAACCCGTTAGATACATAATTTTGAAGATGGTCATCAGTTCCAGCTCAGCATAGCCAAAAGACAGTTTATGACCTTCACAACCATGTGTTTGGTCACTCATGGGCATTATCTGGGTCCCATTTTCTGTGGAGATTTCTCTGTACATTCTTACAACTGGGCCCTGCCTACACTGTGGGTAATACAAGGACTGCTAAGGGTCTTTCTAGATTATATTTCTAATATATGGCCTATGTGAAGTTGTATCATATTAGAGCTGATCCTCTAAGCTTTTTGTGTCATCTTGTGGGATATTGTTACTGGTGCTACCCCTGTGCTCAGAGTCTGCCTGAGCCTGGCTTCCAGCAGCTAACATTGTTGAGCCATGTCATGTCATCAGCCAGTCCACATCCTCTGCCACCCTGGGCACCTCCCCAGGCACTGGACAGTGTGTGGAGCAGATTAACCACCTGAGGAAGAGTGAACCAAGTCACAGGAGTATCTCATCAGAGCTGGTCTTCTCAAGACCTTGAGGGCAATTAGTGGAACATACTGTGCTTCAAAAATATTCTGGGAGGTATCATTACCTATGCCAGGTGCTGGTGCCTATATATTATATTCATTAGCTACTGACATGCAGGACCACTGTGCCAGGTTCCTGGGTCTTGCTCACTAGGGTGGGTTGGCAGCATCAGCCCTGTAAAAAAAGTTAAACAATCTCTTCTGCTGACTGAGTTGCCAAAAGCTAGACCCTGTGAAGGCCCAGCAAGGAGTTTTCAGGATAATAGCAATTTCCATGTTCTGGTAAAAGTCAATGTTGATTTCTGCTTCTGAATTGCCTCCAGCTTCTTGAAATCCCCACTTTTAAATCTGCTCATCAACACATAAATATGAGTTACTTACAAAATTTAGAGATCAGCTTCCCTTAGGAGCAGGTGCTACTCAGCTTTTTTCTAGAAGTAGCCCTCATGTAAACATGCTTACATACTGATTTAGCTTAATGCTATTGTGAACCTTCCCTTAGCATAATTCTAAGCAGAGTTTCATAGGTAATTTTTTTGAGACACACTTAAAATATAGCTTGACAGATAACTGTCTTAAAAGGTGTAAACTTAAAAGATGCTTGGGTTGTACTCCATAAAGCCAGTCATGAAAAATGAAGCAGGGCCATGCATATTAAATATCTCACAGATAAACACACACGATGAAGAGATCCAGACATAGAAACCTGTTTGGTTCTGGGACAGATTCCAAGGACAAACAGAGCACTTTGCCTGTAAAAATAAAATATTTTTCCCTGATATGTTGTCTGGTATCACCCAGACATAGTAGACTGAAAGTGTATTTTGCCGTCTTCATGTCTCCTAAATGTGGGTTTTTTCCTTGAATGAAATGTTTAATAAAACACTGAGTCCTTGAACTGACTGTTTTTCTGTTTCTGGTCTCCAGGTTATTTTATTTAATTCTCTCAGCCATTTCTGCACTCTACTGCAGTCAAAAGTGTTGACACATCCCCACGCACTGGAATCTGCTCACTTCAGGATGCTTATCTGCCTGCAGCAGGAGCCCCGTTGCACTGAATCCCTGTGCCAGAGTGTCTCTGGGCCAGATTTTCCTCCAACTGTATGATGGGTCTTTCTGCATTGTCACCCTCCCTGATCCTAGGGCAGATCAGTGGGTATCTTACTGCCTCCCTGGACCAAAAAGGGCAGGCTTGCAGAACACATCCATACTTGACTTATAAACATTTTGTACTAGAAAAATAACAAATTAGTATCTGTGATATGCAAAGGGAACTTGCTTATATTTAACTGTTTCCAGCTACTGGCAAAGAATGACTTTTGGCTGCAGGGAGTCCCAGCTGTGCTCCTCTCCAGGATTATTCCCCTTCGATGTTGCACACAGAGCCCTCCATCCAGCACTTGGCTAGCAGGATGGTCTTTTGGCTGCCAGTGGTCAATTGACTTTTTCAAGCTCTACTTTTCAGGCTCAGATGCCTAATTTTTGCATGTAAGAAATGAAGACAGAATTCTGTCTTTCAGTGTCAAAGCTGCAATTTGTTGGCTGTCCTTATGTACGCACCAAACACGGATAACTCCGGTAAGGAGAGCTAAAGGGTTAAATATAAAATGCAGAGTAGTCACCAAGCAACTATTTTATCTTCTGTATTCAGCACTGTGTTATCACTGTGCTGCTCAGAGATAGGCGTGAATGACACAGTGAAGTGGGCCCAGGAAGCGTAATCAGCTTCATGTCCCTTACTCCTGCGAGTTTGGCTGCTCTGTTTACAAGAAAAACTGCAGAGCACAGGATGCCAAGCCAGAAAAGCATGGCCATGACATTCATCTGCTTTAAGAAGTGCTTTCACATCTGCAGATGTTGTACAGAGATACTTTCACCTGCTGGAAAGGGGGCAACTTTTTGAGTATGGACTATGGTAATTAGTATAAGTTTTGCCTGATGCACAAATGTACAATAATACTTAAAATTAAGCAAGTGTGATTTAGCAAATTGACTATGATGGGCAAAGTACTAGTCTCGTGGAAAACAACCTATGAAAAAATTATTTCTAATTATAACACCTCTGATTCTATACATCACTTCATCCCTTACTACGGCTCTTAAAATTCCTGCCATGTGTCTATAGCTTTGCTAACCAGCTAAGGACATCTCAAACTGTCCCATACAGTTCCATGACAATTACCATAGCTGTCTTTCATCTGAATTATGTGTCAACAAGTCCCTAAGATACAAGCCAGGGTAATTTTAGAGGAAAGTCCCAAACTGAGGAAGAATTTGAAGACCTACCATGAGCAACGGTTGTTCAGTGTAACAAAGAAAGCACTGAAATGTGACTGATAGGGATAGTGTCACATGGCAAAATGAGCTCAGAAGCAAATTCTGTACTTCTTCAGGCTCCTTTTGCCTATCATGAGAAGGAAATTGCGGTGTGTTATCTGTGTTAAATATTTTTTCACGTACTGGAAAATACTAAGAAACTTCCCTCGTTTTGAGCGAAAAAATTTCACACAGTGAGATTTTAATTTTGAGGACTCCTCATGTCTGGTGTCAAAACCAAGTGCAATGTCTTCATGAAATTGGGACAACTAATGAAAGCAAAAGGAGCTTATGGTCGTGTCTCAGGAGGCTACTGCTGAAAGTGCATTGCAGAATCAGAAAAATTTTTATAATGTCCTTTAATTGATTCTGCATTCCTGGGCTGTCTTTTGGATCCTATTAACTCTGCACCAGAATCTTTCAGTGGGAAATATCCACCTATAGTTGGTTTCAGAAAGCAATTGCAGATGTTTGCATCTGTTTTTTGGAGGATCTCAGGAAGTGGAAACCAAGCGCTTTGGATTAGGCTTGGACATGAACCAGACCTTGGACAGGACGGTGCTGGGACTGGAGGACTGGGAGGAGCCTCTGGGCAGTGGAGGTGACTCCATCCAGCCTGCAGCAACAGAAATGGTGCCCAGCTGTTCACCTCTGCACTTCTGTGCAGATGTTGACAACTTGTTGACAGTGTCAATGATAAGGTCAAGCACCGAAAGTGCATCAGCACTCAGTCCTTCACTCTTTCTCCTCTGTTTTGCCACCTGAGATCCCAGCTGGAAGTACTCTGCACTAGTGTGGATGGAAGAGGAGGACTTTGGCATCACCAAATTGCTTTCCCCCACAGAGACAGCAACTTTCAGCTTTGACAGAACACTTGAGGTGAAATGGTTAACACAAAGAGGGAATAAAATGTTTTTAGCATCTTATTAGGAAATTATTTTGGCATTGGATGCAGGTGGTAAAATATCATGTTTCCTTTGATTCTGTGCCACATAGAGGGCATTTAAGATGATTTCTCCCAGAACAAACTAGTAGTAGATGCTGCACAGATCTGACTGGTGTGCTGCAGCTACAGGCTGATGTTAAACTAGAATATAAAGAGATGCTGAGAGATACAAGGATGGATGATGCAAAGTTTGAGAGATTCAAAGACACTGAGAGATGCAATGATGAGAGATATAAAGACAGAACCAATGACAAGTTGGATGCCAGCACATGAGGTTTTGAGTTTATGTTGTGGTTCCTGCCCAGAAAAGAAGCTGCTAATTTTAGGTTTACATTAGAGAAAATGAAAAATTATTCAAGTGAGATAAAATGTAGTATGCTGTAGCATTTTATAATGTTACAATTTTATCATATTATAATTTTATCATTCACATACCTAAATTTCATTTAACACTATTGTGTTTACTAGATTGGCCTCATGCAGGTTGAAAAAGAAATGTCTAAAACTGGTAGAGGCAAAGCAGACAACATCATTAGGGTTCTTAGCTCAGGCGGTCTTGGCACTTTCCTCTGATTTACTTAAACATCAACGCCACCATCTTTTTGTTCATAGACTATAGACAGGATATTTGCTGCCAGGAAGATACTTTAAGATGGAACAAGTTTGCTGGCTTAGACACAACAAGTGACAAAAAAAAGAAAACTACAATCCCTTAGGTTTTCTGAGAAAATAAACCTCATGTCCTTTTTCTAAACTGTTGATATCTTTCAATTTCTCAGTTGCTTTTATTTGTTGGGTTTTTTAATGCACTCTACAATGTCAACCCCCAAACAAGGCCCTAAATTCCTTTTTGCTTAAAGAAGCACATGAGGTCACATACAGCTTCTGTAGGGTGTCTCCATCCTGCACCAGCCTGGATGGAGGTGTGTTAAAGTCACTTCAACAACCCACATTCAGAAAAAGATGACTTAGTGTGGTCAGTAAGGAGGCAACTAAGCCTTCAGCCTTCAGCCCTGCCATGAACAGTGTTTTGGTTTTTTCTATTTAATAGGTTCTGTAGTTTTTGCAGTCTTACTGATCCATCCTCTCAGATGTTTTATATGTATTATATATTTATATGTATTTATATCTTCTGATGCTTTATATGTATTCATATGGCCAAGAAAATAAATAATTATTCTGAATTTCAGAAGGACCTACTTGCTGAAGACCTAAACAAGCTTTTGTAACTAATTCTGTCTGGTTTTTGTCCTACCTGGCTTTTCTTTGTACAAAACCGGAAGTTTGTGTTGTTCATCTTTTCGCACCTCGGAAAAATAGTCATGAATCTACCTGATATTTAAGTATGCCTATAGTTCCACATGGGCTGCCTAGGCTCCTACTTTTCTCAGAAAATGGCAAGGAACAACAATAGTCCCTTTCCTAGAAAATCTGTGTGTTTTACTCCTCCCTCCCTGCAGAGCTGTTAAACCCCCACTATGACTTCTGAAGGGCTTACTCAGAAGTCCAAGAACAGTTCACAATAAAGCCCAGAACAGGTCATCAAATGCAGAGGATGCCTGGACTGGGGAATTGCAAGTAGCTTTCGAAAGGTCCAGCTACAAACCTGTCTCAGAGCTCAAACATACAGAAGGCTAATTATCAGGTCACATCTTTTATTCCCACATCTGTTTGAAGGGTAGAATACGTCTCAGAATAAGTGTCACATAGCTGGTCCATCCCATTAAAGAAGGTTCATGCAGTAGCCAATGGGGAGACAGTGGGATTTCCAGATAATGATTTACTCCTCTGATTTCCCAGTGCATGACAAACTCTCTATTTCTCCTGTCTTTTCCTCTGGTAAGTGCTTTCCTAAACCACAGCAGAGGTATCAGAGGTACCCAAGGGCTGGTGGGCCATGACAGGAAACCCACTCGGTTCCTGCACAAGGTAAGGGACCTCAGTGTCCATTAGGAGAAATAAAACATTTTTCTTAGCAATCCTTTTTTAAGGTTATATTTATCTAACAAATAATTCCTTTCTCTTACATGTTTGTTTGCTTGAGCGCTTTGCCTCAGTTATGAGGTTTCACAGGCATCCTTCCTGCCATTTAAGCTGTTCACGCCACTTTTATTAATTGTTTTGCAAAGGTCAGAGATTCAAAAGACACTGATATCACATAATGTCCCCACCCAACATCAGCAGAACAGAGATGACCAAGAGCAAACCAGCTGGATATGAAGGCCACGGTCACTGTAAGGACATACTTGTGAGGGGACCTACAGAGCAATAACATGTTTTCATCTGGCAAGCGTGTGCTGATGCAAGAAGGTGCCAATGCTGAATGATCAAGCCAAGCCTTTCTAGTTTCTCGTGGAGTTTGTAAACTTCTACTCACATAAACAACATAATCCTTGCTCTTGAGGAGGTAACAAGAATAAATTGCCAGGTGTCCTCTGACATTTCTCTTCCTCCAGCTTCAGAGGGCAACACCTTGCCTCGAACATTAGTTCTCCCGGGACCTCTGCAGGAAGACAATGTTGCATGCTAATTACCCAAAGAATTAAAAACTGTTGTTGCAACTTTGAGTTGTTTAGGACTTTTTTTGTCCTTGACTGATCTTCCCTTTAGCTCCTTTAGTCCTTTCCGATTTTATGTTTTTAAACATGACCATTTAGATGGGGTACTGTATCGCAATGTTCTAGCAGTATTGTCTTTAGTTCAGCAGAAGTCATGCAACTCCAGGATATGGGAAACTGCGGACGTGATTTCTGGTAACACACAGCAGTATTCCTTTTTGGTTGACCTTAATTTCCCTTTCCTTCTAGCAGAGTTGTGTGAGAATGTTTCTGACCCAAGGGCCACATTTTGAACTCCTGTTGCTGTCATCACTATAAGGGAGACAGAAGTAGAGAAAGTACTATGGGCATAGCAATTAGCAGCTGCATTCCTCATTCCATCTATGTTTTTTGCAGTCTTGTCCCTCAAGTGCAGAATGTTGCACCATGCTCTTGCCAGGTATTCATAAAATAATGGTAGAAAGGGGATCACATAAAAAAAAAAAGCCTGTATGAAAAAGGCAAGTGATATATAGCTGATACATGAGTCATATTTTCTGGCTGCAGGGCTACAGATTTCCTGCTGTGCAGCCAGGTCCATGTTCATCTTATCCAGTAACTCCTGTTTCACCACGGACATCAGCACTTTCCTGTCTCCAGGGAAGACAGTATTTGCCTTGGATTTCAGAGATTTCACATGCTAACCTGATGCGATTATTTCCTCTGTGAATTTTGTCACACATGTGAATATTAATTAGTAGCAAACCTTGTAAATATATACTTCAAAGTATTTGATTATAGTCAGCATCAAAGACATCAAGGATTTAGGAGAAGTTTTCCATATATAATGAGCATAGGAGTGATTTTATGGTTGTGGAACTAGAGAAAGATCAAGCACAGGTTTAGGCTCCAACTTTGATGCAGATTCCCTGTCCAACCTGAGCTGAGTCATTCACTCTCTTTCACTGCCCATTGTTTGGAAATGTGGAGAATTAATGCTTTTTCCTCCCTGATTCCTCAGATTAGAAAAATCTCAACTTTATAATTCTTTCATTGTGCATTTGTAAAGCTTGGACGTGATGGGATGCTGAGATGCAGCTGCATTACTCATAATTACATGGTCAGTATTATGCTTCACTTGACAAGGAAGTCAGTGCTGCAGAATGCCCTGTTATACACTGGTTTAACTTGGTTTATTTATAGCTGTTCAACAGGCCTGGAATTGTGTCAGCAGAAGCACGTAAGAAAAAAGAGGACTTTTTCTGAGGATGTCAGCCCACCTTGTCTGCTGCAACAAAAAGATCATAGCTTCAAGGGGAAGTCATGTTTGATCACTTGACAAACTCCTGTGATGAGATGTTAGACTGGGCACAGAGCAGTTGATATTGCCTACCTAGACTTCAGTAAGGTTTTTGAGGGTCATGCTGCCATCCAGAGGAACCTTGACAGGCTGGAGAAACTGGCCAACAGGAACCTCATGAAGTTTAACAATGAGAAGTGCAAAGTCCTGCACCTGGGGAGCAAAAACCCCAGCTACCAACATATGCTGGGGACCAGTCAGCTGGAAAGTAGCTTTGCGCAAGATGACCTGAGAATCCTGGTGGACACCAAGTTCAATATGAGTCAGCAATGGGTCCTTTCATCAAAGAAAGGTTGGAAGCCAGTGTGCTTCCAACCAGGACTTCTAAGCAGTTTGAAAGGCCATCCAGAGAGACTGGATTTAATTTTATTATCAAACAAGTTAACCTGGCTGCTGTGTACTTGAGTAAAGCGAGTGCTTCCCACTGATATTCTCACTACCCCCTGCCAGGAGTTACTGACCCTTCCTAGTCCCATGAATTAAACTAGAGAAGAGATTGATTGAATTAATTGTATACAACCGAATACATTTAAGAAGTCACTTCTAGGATCCAGAGCAAAGGATCTGGAGTGGCTGGGCAAACTGGTCCCCACATTGGTGACAGTGTTGTAACCATGATTTCTGAGTGATTATAAGGCACTGGAATGTCTCACCACACTCCCTTCAGGTATACTACTCTTCGACTGTTTTGAACACTTGAAATATTTTGTGATATGTAAATAGAAAACTGGATGGACAGTATAAAATGTGTCAAAATTGACAGAGTTTTCAAACTTCTCTGACATTTTGGCATGAAACAAATTCTGTAACTTAAGAAAATTATATTTAAATACCCATTACAAATAATTTTTTAACAGAATTGCAATGTAAATTTTTAGATATACCTTTTAAATAACACATCTTGAATTCACTGTTTCAAATTTTGCAATTTTTTTTAGCATAATAACCTAGTTTAGTTTTCACTTAAGTTCAGAGATGCAGGTGGATGCTGACTGCACAGGGGATGAATTTTTTTTTTCAGGGGATAAATCCTCATGTCTAGAAAAGACACTTGTTCTAACCAAAAGCATCTGGAAATACTTGCACTTATTTTAACTTTGGTTTTTCCTAGTTATCTGAAAAGATCACACTGCACTTGCTTAAACAAAACATTTAAAAATGCAGTTGTCATCTATTCTATTCCTCCAGTAGCTGAGCACTTTGTTGTTTTATAATAAATGGTGACATTAGTTCATATCATGTGATTAAAAAGGATTCATCACACATTAGAGCCCATAATCGCAGCCTATAGTCTCATTTTAACATTTCTCACTGGCATATCCTACTTGACCCTGCTTACTGCAGCACTTCTATTATGCTGTCTAAAAGGACAAGAGGACTGAACAGAAACAAAAATGCAGGGGTGAACATTGCTTTCACACTCACAGCTATGTGTTCAGTACTGTTATAGCTCTCGATGAATAGAAGAAATCTGGAGTTTGGCCAATGCCGCTTGATAGAAATCTCCATCTTCCAAAAAAAAATGTCCTGATGTGTTTAAAATAAAGTGAGCAGTTAAACCAGTGAGCAAGAACTTTCTTTCACAGAAATATAGAGCACCACTCAAGACAACCTGATTTACTACGGTATCAGTTTCATACTTCATGCACTATCATCACTGTTTAGTGGTGTTTATTTTCTTTCTTGGCACATTGGTAACGTATGATGAGGATAGTTAAAAGATCTTTTTGTCTAGGTTTATAATAGGTAATGGAGTTTTGATGTATAGCTTAGGAAAGAAATCAAGATATAATAAAGCAAAAGTGTACCTTCGTGAGCCAATTAATTTTGTTACACATGGCAGGCTGATAACATCATGAAAATAGTTTTCATGACTCTATCTGAGTGACATGAACAACTAAACCAGATCTTTCTTGTTTTAGCTCTTTTTGCTATATTTCTTTTAGGAGTTGTGTACATCAAAACAATGTGAAAAGGCAGTTAGGTGCTGTCTGAAGCTGAGCAAAATAGCTGAACTGCTGGCAGGTTTGTTACATGGACTCTTGGGGCCAGCAGAGGGGCAGGGAGGCTGCTGCTGGTGCTGGAGGGCAGACAGATCTCCCCACTGGGGGTGACTGAATGAGGGTTTTGTCTCCAGCCCACAGGGCTCCAGCACTCCCCACCCTGGTGCTGCAGTCTGTTTGTTTTGTTTTACACCAAGAGTTTACCAGTAGAAATATGGTGAGGAAACCCAAGCTCAAAAGAGATCCCAACCTGCGGTTTAGCCTGGACATTTCTGTTTCTCGGCTACTTGCAATCAATTATCATTTTTCATCATGTCCACACTGCTTTGTTATGGGCTCTGCCACTCATCTCTCTATGGCAAACCTGCTTGAGACAGGGCTGGCTTGAGGCACTGTGAGCAGTGTGTTCCTGGTGCCTCAGGGCTGGGGATTTGGTCTAGACTTTTTCTTATTTTGCAGGTTTAGAATAGCCTTGGGGAGTAGCAGGTCCAAATGAAAGCTGCTGGTCGAGTGCAGGGTGTGGCATGGTGGTGAGGCAGCAAATGTCCCTCTGTCCTTGTACCCTACATCTGGGCCCCAAGCATGGCCACCTGCACATTTCCAAGCTACACCTCTGGCTGAGCCAATGTAACTCCTCTTCTGAACCGAATCTTCTCCAGCTTTGCTGAAATCCAGGTGCTCAGTGATGGCCAGTATCCATCCAATGGCAGTTCCCCTTCCTGAGGAAAAAAATCCCAACCAATCTGAATCATAACACCTCAGTTTCTTCATTTTAAAACCCTACTTCATGGTATATTACTCTTCTCTCAATTTGCTTCTGTGGTGAAGACACAGTCTGTTCTAGTGGCATCTTTTTTGCTTGGCAAAATCAGGCTAGGCTCAGGCTTTCCCCAAATCTCTGACAGCCCTCAAAACATGATGTATACAAACTCCCATGCACAGAAAAACCTCATGAGACATCTGACAATACAAAGTATTTTATATCTCTCCTGGGGGATATCACTTAGGCTTTCAAAATTAAACAGAATCTTCTCTGCTCACTTTGCAGAAGCTGGTTATCCCACCTGGGACTCTTTTTTTCTCATTGTTGAACATATTTTTCATTATATCTTCTAAAGTTAATTTTTCATGTCTGCCTTACAGTGGATGTCTTTCACTCTTCCTGTGTGGCTGATGATACCCTGTCTTTGCATACCTTTCATGGTCCTGTTGCATTTCAGCTCTCCTCCCACCTGTATCCAGCCCCATGGCCAACAGCTGCCATCCCTTCTTGCTTACACTTAGGCTACAGAGTGTGCATAGGGTAACATGTGAATAGGGTCCAGTGTTGGAATCAGTGTGACCATTCCTGCAGCTGTCAGAGGTTCTCTCCCCATGGGAAGGGACAGGGTATCATCAGTTTAACCCTACTACAATCCCTTTGTGTGCGAGGGAGGATGTGGTGATGCTGTGTACAGGTCACCCCAACTCACCTGTGAACTTTCCCCAAAACCGCCACAAACCAACCCTGAAATCACCGTCCAATCCTGCCCACAGTGTGATGCTCCCAAACATGCTCCTGTGGACGTTTCCCCCATGTACGTGGTGCTCGGTCCTCAGTGTGGTGCTCCCATGTAACGGGCCCATTTTTCTTATAACGGCGTTCCTGCAATGGGGTGCGGGGTTCCTCAACGTGGTGCTCCTGTGTCTCTGCCAGTGAAAGAGAGCTCTGCCCCTGGCTGCTCATGAAGGAAGCGTCATGAAAAATCACAGTAACTTTCCCATGAAGTGGCACAGTACTCCTGTTAGGCTGCAACCTTTCCCATCTCTCCCAAGACAACCCAGACACCTCTCGCAGGACTTGGTGCTGACTCCCAACACCTCTCCTTCAATGCTGAGGGAGTCAGATGTGAAATCATCGTTGTGTCAGTCAATCCTCCTTCAGGCCAGGTACCCACACACCCCCTGGCTGGTTGCAGGTCTCCTGCAGTGCTCTGCTGCCTTGCCTCATTTTGCTCTTGTCTGTCAAATAGGAAAGAAAAACGTGTAGTGTAAAATTCCCACCACCCTCCAACTGCTTTATAACCATATATCTTTGTTTGAATTTGGTTCACATTGGCCCTGCTTTTTTATAGCACACCCATATGATCGGAAACCAGTAGCACTGAAAATGAAGTTCAGGAAAATAAGAGTTGAAATTAGATTACTGTTTCCCCCATCATTCTTAAGTGAAATTGATTTCTTTTGCTTGTTAACAGTACTATCCCATTATTGTATCTCATTTCACTCTAACATGAAACTCTCTGGGACCCGCATTGTCCATGTTCCTGAGTTTTCACAGAGTTAACGTGAAAAAAATGTGGTTACATCAAGCTTTCATTGTATGTGGTGTCAGTGATGTGCTGAGGGCTTTGTTAGGCACTGGCTGTGCACGCGCCCACGTGACCGTCTCAGACACCTCACACAATGGCATAAAAAGGGTCTCGTCAGCAACACCAAATTTGTCAAAAAAAAAAAAAAAAAAAAAAGAAAGAAAAAGATTTCAAACAATTGTCTTCTCTTGGAAGAGCACGTATTTTAGTAGAAAGCTCTGATGTATCATTTGTATTTAATGCTTTTTTTGCCTCACTGGGAAACACGCAATGGTTGCACAGTGGTCTGCCTTCCCTCATACATCAGCAGCTAATTTGCCTGGCACTGCCAGTGAGACTGTTTTATAGCACTTGGAGCACTGAGTACCTGAAAATTATGTTGCAAATTAGTACAAATTACGGAGCAGCATTATATATAAACTACCTGCCTGCTGACATGTATTGTTTCTTCTGTGAAGATGACAGACGGACTTGAAACCCATGACATATGGAAGTCAAACCTGGCAGACACTATGCAGTATACAGTAAACAGAGTTAATGTTCCTATTTACAGAAAAAAACACCCTGATTTAATTCTTATTAATGTAAATTTAAAGCCTCTAGGACAGACAGAGAAAATATAAAATGGGCACAAGTGGGGTTCAAAGCGCTAACATAAAGAAGAGGAAACCTGTGCTCTCTTCCCTATTGAGCACACCACTTATGTCTTATATTCAGTAATGGTTTCACGTACAAATCGCAAAAACCTTAAATCAGTAGTGTAACAATTTGTTTAGGTATTTCTTTGGTTTGTTGGCTATGGGGTTCACACCACTGAAAAGAGAGTAGGTGCCTTCTCACAGAGACTATTTTGGATCAGCACAGTTCCAGGCAGGGATGTGTACATACAGGCTTAAACTACCATGGAAACAACTCTAAAATGAGATTCCTTACTTGATGAAGGGATGCACTTGTATTTTCCTGAGTTTCATGCATCAAACATCTGACATAGAATTTCCTTTTTTTTTTTTTTTTTTTTTAAATGTTGTCACAAATTGTCAGCAGGAAAAAAAATAAGAGTTCCTTTTCAATATCAGCATTCCTTAGTCAGGTTTTTTCCTATTCACACAAGACAGTGCAGGATGAGCCTAAAGGGCAGCCTTATAAAAACATCATAAACATGATTATTTTTTCACCTATGCCACATCAGCTAAAGAAATCTGCTGCCTCTTCTTCCTCTTAAGAGAGAGTTTAAGATACACTGCTGCAAGACAGCAGCACCTCCGGTGTTTCAATTGAAGATGAGCAGGTAGGGAGTGTGGGTGGCCTGGTGGGCAGCAGAGCATCTCCAGAACCATGCAGTAGGCAAAAAAGCAATCATGACTACGTTCAACAAGCTTTGACCCTTGAGGCAGACAAAATAGCCCAACATGTCAAGAGCCATAACTATTTCTGATGTGGCCTCCTGTCACATATTTCTTGCTCTGACCACAGAAGTTTCCCTCTGAGGAAATCAATCTTTGTGATCGTGCATCACGTGCATCTGCCATTGGCTGAGACATGCCCTCAAAATAGTATTTATCGCTTAGCATGTCTGTAGGAAATAACCTTTCACTCAGGGTCTCTGTATGATCAAACCCAGTTGCTTGTGGGCTGAAAATGATTTGTGAAAAGATTAGTTTTCCGTGCCTGATCTCCCTGTTGTGCTGAAATAAGGTTTTTCTCAGAAGCTGAAATACTGTCCTGATGACAACACTGGATTTTCTTCAGTTGGACCCAATTGCTAGGTACCTTGCTGGTCCTCCTGTTGACCCTGGCAATTTTTCTATCACCTTTCTTAACTACAGCTGGAGAAAGCACAGGACTTTATTTACAGAGTCCAAACCACGAGTTGCTATAGCCTTGCTCTCAATTTGCAGAGCCAATTTCAAAGACATTCACTGCTGTGTTAGTTGCCTTCGTGAAACAAGAAGGTTGGATCTTTTGATTCCCCTAGCAACAGTTCAGCAAAGTGATTGTCATGAACTAGAAATGACAGGTTATAAATGCTCATCTTCAAAATCTTTTTGAAGAGAAAGCAAACCAAGCCCTTCAGGGCTTCCTAGCACTCTCCCTGGTGCCTGCATTTTCTGTGCTTCCACCACAGGAGCTTTGCAGACAGGGTACAGTGGTCACCCTGTGACACCAGGGTGGAGCTGCCACTGCTTCAGTAACTGGGACCTTTTCCAGCAGGACATGGCAATTACTCTATTTGGGAGAAGGAACAGGAGCAAGCAAACACTAGAGTGGGCTGTTGAGGTGTTTCCTAGGACAGGCACATCCAACTCCACCAGCAGCACAGCACCTCAGCTCCCAGCCTTCTCCACCAGACCAAACGCAGCCCCCACCAGTGCACCTCTAGTCCATGGTGGCAGTGAGGATCACAGTGACACCAAGAAATCTTTTTCCTCCTGGCAATTTTCATCTCAGAAGATGACAGCTTCCCCTTAACTCAGGAACCTCCTTCCCTATGCCTTTGGGAAGGCAGAGCACAAAACAACTCAGATGGTCTGGTTTCTCTGAGGCCCTTTTTGCTCACCTGTTTCTCCCTGCCCTGCAGAAATCTGTCCCAGAGTGATGCTGGAGGAGTAGAAGAAGGTGGAATACTTGCTTTAAAAAATACAAACAGGGGAGAAGTGTCGCTTCCTCGCATTTAAACAAAATAAAACTTAAAGAATCTATATGTTATTTCTGTGATGCAAAAATACATCCACCCCTACCTAGAAGACTTAGCACTGCTCCTCTCCTCCAAGATCCCATCCCAGTGGGTTTCTGCAGAGTAACAAAACACTGTGAAGGGGCCATTGCTCTTCTCCTTGATTTTTGTTTCTTTTCCTCAACAGTTTGTATTGACATCCCTTGTTATTCACTTCCTCCCTACTGAGTTCAAATAGTCCAGATCATTCAGCCTTTCTCCCAGAAAATCCTTGTCACATCTTTGCTAGGCTCTGATTCTTAGAAAGTTCAATAACTGCAGCACTAAAGCTGACCCCTTGTTAAACTGCAGAGCCACCAAGGAATTTCACAGGATTCTTTGTTCTGGCAGTGCACTGAAACTTAACTCACTGCTCGCCTGTGGTTCTGGAGGTTCAGTTGCTGCTCTGAACCTCTTTCTTCATTTGTGGGATTCTCCAGTTGAAGCTGGAGGAGAAATCACATTATATCTTGACAAGACACCAGTGATGCAGATGAGAATGTCCTCCCTTGAGTGCGAGTACACTTTTTAAAAAAATGCCAAAATACACGTTGGACATTGCCTCTGGGGATGAGGTGGGATTTTATTAGAAGAAATACTTTTTGCCTGAAGGCCAGTAGAGATGACTGCTTTAGTGGTCATCTCTCTGGATGAATAGTCATACGTAGGTATTCTATAGATAAGTCTTTGAAGAATATCACTTCAAGTACCTTGGCTACAGGACACACTGGTAGAGAATTCAGATGATAGCCTTTAAGTTCCCTCAGCTGACATTAAGGCCAAAGACTGCTCTTCCTCCTGTTCTCTTTCAAAGTTTGCCTTTTTTTATTTATAATTTTTTAAAACTTTCACCTTTAATCCCACTAAGATCACTGATCCAGACAGAATTCATCGGGCTTGGGAGGGGGAAGGAATAAAAAAAAGCTTTATCTCTTAAGTTAATAGAAATCAGACTGTAAATCTTTCTGTATTTACTTTTTTGATTACCACAATAGAGATGCTACATACTAACACAGGTGTCACATCTGGGGCTGGAGAAAAGACAAGCAAAAAACACTTTAAGATGTAATAAGGAAGGAAGATTTTTGGGATTCATTTTTTTTCCAGAGGTATCATCAAGGCTGATGATTTTGCAGTGATGGCGGGCCCTTTCCTTTGCCTTAGTGACACAGCTTTATTCTGAGCTTTATTTCTGAGCTGAAAAGCTTCCTCTTCACTTCCACGTAAGGTATTTAAAAAAAAAAAAAAAAATTGAAGACTAGAAATGCAAACAGTACACTTATTGCCTCTGCATGCCCAAAGCAGGAATAATCTTCATGACTAGAAGAAATCTTCATGACTTACTCAGCAAACATACTATGAAATATTTCATATTTTAAACCAGTAAAGCACTTTCAGTGGTTTTACACAAATGAAACGTTTAAATTACTCAGATGACAAGGATGTGCCTGCTTCTTTCCCAGAATGGACACAGAAGTTTTGTGTTTATGAAACAGAATTTTAGTGTAAAAATAAAATATAGGACTTACAAGTACCCAGGCACATTGTACATGACACAACCCACTAATACTCTAATCACTGTGAATCAGGGAAAATTATCTAAATAAATAAATCAGCTGATAGATAAATGAAGGAAAAAGCTGCTAATAAACCTAACTCTCCTTGTACTGGGAAAAAACCCATCCTTGAGGAGTTCTTCTGAGAGAAACCAAACCAGCCTGCTCATGTGCTCACGTTTGAGAAGACTTAGCCACCAAAGCCTTTTTTTTTTTTTTTTTTTTTTGTAATGTACAAACTCAAAGCCAGGAACAGGTACAGCTTGAAGGAGCTTGGTTTAATGCTAGGTTTTGCTGTTTCCAGACCTCACAAGTCCCAACTACCACCTCTACTACTCAACATCCATGGGATTTGCCTTCCAAAGCCTTCACCTCCTGCACAGCTGTAGGCACCTGGCAACAGAGGGACAGACATTTTCAGTATCTGCTCTTCTGTCAAACTCTCACCAATTCAGGCCAAGATAGATAATATAAAATAAAGATTTAAACTTGGGGAACAATTCTAGGAAGATTTCATCACTCACAGCACAAAGGAAGACAGCAGCTTTGCTGTTACCTTGATGTTCTCCCCAAGGCAGGGTGGCAGCCAGAAATGGCTCTCACCAAGTGCCACGTCTCCAGGAAATGCCACATTTCAGAGAAAGCAAAACTCAGATCACGCTCGAGTCCTGTTCATACTCACATCCCTGGAGTTTGAAAAACTGCTTGAATAAGAAATCAAAGTTGAGCTGTATCTTTTTTCCTATTTGTTTTTTGTGAACATCTGCAAAAATTGCTCTGCTCAGAAGTGTTTCTAGGACTGCCACCACCACTAGTTTACATAGGTAAAACCATGCTTCATGAGGGGAGCAACAGAGTCTGGGCTCTCATGCCACAGCTTTTCTCAGCTATGACAAACAAGAGGACTGCTGTATGGCTCCTCGCCAGTAGCCACCTCTCACATCCTCCTGCCAGCAACAGAGGAAATGACCGATTGTGTCCTTGAAGAATTTTTCCAAGAACTCTGTTATCTTCAAAGATTTTCTCCTTTCAATTCACAAAAAAACAAAAACCAAAAAAACCCCAAACCAACCAACCAACCAACCAAAAAAAACACAAAAGAAAAAAAGCATACTGGAGATAGAAAAACATTTGATGAAACAATTAGCAGAAGGGCCACAGGGTACCTGGGACACAATACAATGAGTTAACAACATCCTTCCCTACTGAAATTATGCACTTGCAAATGCGCCATAACTGCTATTCCAGTGGCTTTACTCCATAAAGACAACTAGTTCTTGGGTGAGGAAATATTTTCCAGACAACTGTATTTGGAAACACCAACACAGCAATATCCTGAAAATAAAAACTAGCCAGACCAAACCTTTTTAAATACGTACCTCATTTCCACATCCACAGACAGCAACAGCAGTTGCTGGGTGAAAACCTTTGAGCTAGGCTATGTGGGAAGTTGTCAGAGGTGTCAGAAGCTCAGAAAGCCTCACCACAGTACATATTAACCCTGTAACTTTTTAAACCCCATTAGTTGTTGGCTGGATACAGCCAATCTTCTCTGTCCTGTCTCCCAGTGCATTTGCTTACTCCCCTTGCCCAGCACTAGCTTGTATAGTGGCCATCACATCTGTCTCCCCCTGCACCCCAGTGCTCTTTATTACACTAGTGTCTCTCTCAAATCCATTCTGGTATTTTGCCTTGGAGAGCTGGGCCAGGGAGAGGGGAGGCTTATGTAAAGGTAATGTTAAGGTGCAATTACGCCATATTAAGGAATCATGAACCTGGCTCATGTTGTAGTTCATACATTTTCCACCACAGACCAACAGCAAGGAACTCTGAGGTGATGGGAGCTCCCTGGTAGTAAAGGAAAGAGCACAACAAACACCCCATGCAAAGTGCAGGTCCTGCTCTGCCTGCGAGCAGAGGAGGGGGATCACTGCTCACCAGTGCCCACAGTGAGCTGGGGCCCTGCCAAGGCTGAGCTGCTTGCCAGCGGCCGCCAGCTCCAACTGGAGTAGCGTGACGAGCAGGCACTAATCCCCACATCATCTCTGTGCAGCTGTGGAATGCCTGCCGTGCTCGCGGGTGCCCACGGAGAAGCCTCACTGGCGTCACAGACACTAACGCCAGCCTAAGCTTTGAAGCATGCACCTCATTTACATGCTGGTTCCAAGCATCTGTGCCGTGGCTCGTGTGCTGAGGCTTTCAGGTCTCAGCACTTCAAATTCAAAAGCTGCCAGAGGAAAGATTTATTTCTTATTTGAGAAATGGGAAATTCCCGCAGTTAACCAAGCCCTGGGTGACAGCGTGTCCCGTGCTGCAGCCACACTCACAACCCTAATGAAGCACACACAAACCCTATGGCTTAGTTCTAACTCCAAACAAAGGGTAACTCAACCTTTAATTCCTCCAAAACATCATTAACCTTTGTGTTATAATCCAGAGACTCGTTTCATATATGATGACCAAACACCCTCTTAAAATCTCAGTAACTTAAAACTTCAACTCCACTTACTCTGCATCATACTCAGTCCTACATATAACACGTATCACATAATGCTCAACATGAGTATAACAAAGTGAAAAGTGAATGTTTAAAAAAATGGAAATTAAAATCTTTAACTGCCACTCCTAACGCTAACAGACAAAACTGGGAAAGTGTAACAGAAAACAGCCTTCTATATAATAAAAAAGGTCAGTGAAAATGGGTATGAGGTGAGTGCTTGCCACCACTCATGCCTTTTCCATCTCACACACCACCTCCTATCAGGACTGCAAGGTTTATGAACCATCACTTCTGTTTTCCCCACCTATTCGCACAGCCCCCCATGGGGCAGAATCATAGATACCAAGAGAAAAAATTTTGCTGCATGATAGAATCCCACTGTGAGTACTTTAAAGGTAATTAATATTGTACACATTGAAATTATGCCACAATTTTTTGTTCAATAAAAATTAACTGTCATAATTTATGCTTAGTTCACTAATTAAAATAAGCTCCATTTTCCTCAGTGACTGATCACAATTACTTACAAAAAGATGACTAACAAAATAAATTTACTTTCTGAAAATTGCATGATTTTTTCACTATTTTTCACACTGAACTGTATTTTCTATGTAATTTGCTTACTACTGCTGTCTAATTTCCTTAGTGTCTTAAGGTTATTACTTCACCTGAGAATTGTTCAAAACTTGATCTCAAACCAAGAAGATGCAGAGCACATGCTGGCATGACTGGAGAAATTAGGAGACCCCTGCCTGGACTGAACTGCATTGCCAGGACCATCTGCAGGGCTCTGGGTGGACAGAGCAGTATAGTCCCCACACCACACTTAGCAGGTGAGCTCTGCCAGAGCTCACAGGGATGGCCAGAACAGCCAAGTTGCCACTTCACACCCTCCTAAGGGGGAAAGCGAGGTCAGGTTTCTGATACATATCATTAACCTGAAAGTTGTGTGTCTGTGTAGAACAGGGCATCAAATACTGTCCTGCACAGCAATGTGTATCTAACTCCTTGGCACCAACCTTATTCTAGTCCAGTTGCTGACAGTTCTTACAAAGAAAAAGTATGTGCCCTGAACTCCTAATTATTACAAAATTGCATGTCTTTATTTTTTCAGAACTAAGGTCTTTTATTGCATTCGGCCATTCAAATTTAGGAATAAAATGCATACACTGAACCATGATGCATACTTGACTGCAGTATCTCTGCAGCTTACAACGTTCAATCTGAACACATGAACCACTTGGAAAACATTATTGCTGATGATGGAATAGCTCCATCTTCTGGAATAAAAGTTCTGTTCTTGGAAACCATCTTTATATTTCCAACATGGATCTATATGTAAAAACTTCTATTTCAAGACCCAACTTGGATATTTTTTCTGATGCCTGATGAATCTTGGGTAGAAAATGGGAGGAATTTAGGACAATAACATGATTTCTTATAACCTTTAGGAAGCATTATTTATTTCCTAATGACACTGAAAATGTCTACACATTCCTCAACATGCCATACTAAAGACTGACGTTACTATTTAAGAAAGAGTTTTGATCTGATTTTGAGAACAAGAATTTAAAACTCTGTTTAAGACAAAACACTCAACACACCTACTTAACTTTCAGCTTCATATTAAAAGTTTTACAAGAGGGTGTCTGTGTTTAAACACTGTTGCAATCAGGGAGCAACTGAAGCCCCTGCTAAAGTATCTTAAGTCTGAACTGCAGAGAAGGGGCTGCAAGTGATCCTTACTGCTATTTATCAAAACACTTAAAGGTGTGCTTAAATGAAGTACTTCAAGTTACGCATATGATGCATTTTACACAGGTAGTTAGTCACAATTCCCATATGTAAAATTTAACTTACGGTCAACTCAGGTGTTAAAAAAGATGGAGACACCAGAACAAAACGACAACTACAATTCCTGATTTCATTACTTTTATGTATCACGGGCACATTCTATGGGTGCTGTTTGAAAAAAACCCAAGTGTTAATGAGCTAAGTTCTTACGTATTCACTCACAGAGGGAAAAGTGCATTGAAGCTGTTAGTGATCTACTCACTGGTGCTGCGTAGTATTTCTTGATTTCACAGGAAGGGTAATGCCACCAGAAAGAAATGAAGAATTAAACATGTACATCTCCATCTCCATTTGAAATAGCAGTGTATCTAAAATTAATACATACTCACAGACACACCAGAATAGCAGAAATTTAAATAAACTTGCTTAACAAAACAAAGCAACTGAAGCTTTATTTCTCTATATAGAAAGATGCGTCCTTATGTGTAATCTTTTAAGCTAAGGAAAATGAAAAAGCCATGCAGCCCTTGCAAGAAATAAATGCTCGGGTGGTAATATATATATACATAGAATGTTTCTCCTTTAGTAGATGGCTAATGCCATTTAGGAGAGACTTAAACTTATGACTACTTTATAGTAGAATATTCTACTACATTTTTTTCAGTACAATAGCAAACTCATTGCTTGAACCACCATATTGTTTGCATCAGTTAAATAAGAGCAAATAACAAAACTTGAGCAGTTAAATATGTATCTGGAAATAAGACTACTTATGCAAAGTAAGTACAACAAAAGGATAGAAACAAACAAAAGGACTTTTCTTCAAGAAAAATTGTCTTTCGACTTTCTGTAACTTCACATCTCATATGGCTTTTGAATGGAGGCATTAGTTAAGAATTTTCCCACCCACAGTCAAGTATTGCCTGTATTTAAATACAGCAATGCAAGGACAAACAAAGGTTAAAAATTTAGCATACCATATTACTTCATGTAATACGGCATAGAACCCCTTTTTCTAAGGCTACAGAGGACAAATTTACATTAATATGAGGTACTGGCAATTATGACTGGAAAAGTAAAGATGAAAAAGAATTATATAGCATCGTCATCAGACATTTTTTCTTTCTTTTTCTTTTCCTCCTATTTTTTTTGAGGGGTTTTTGGTTTTAGTTTTCTTTTTTACAAAATACATGTCTTGATGACCACATGCTCTAAGCTTATATTTATTTATTTGTATATATATATTTTTTATTTGTAGGGGCAATTGAGAGAGAGTCACAAATAACGAAAGGACACTAAGGTTTTAATAAGGGCAACAAAAAATGTTTTCACCAGAATAGATTCACATTACAGTACACCAATATTGACAGCATTCTCTTTTGTCTGTTTTTGGTACATAAGATGGAATCTCTCTACATAACCTCATAAGGCTTCAGTAACTAAAAAGTAAAAAACCTATTAGTTTACAATTCATTTAAAAATTCTGAAAGACACTGCAAGTTCTAAACTTTAGTAGTGCTACCCATACACAACCATCCAGTTTAAGAAGCCATTAAAAGAGCCTCCTTTCATGAGAGCTTCCAACAGCAGAGTTGTGCAACATGGATGTCTTGTACTACAAGGGGAAAAAAAAAATTACACATGGCACATTCTCATTCATATTTTGCAATGTAAAAAGTTACAAACATATCTAATCAAATAAATAATAAAAAAAAGAATCTGAAATGTGTTTGTTATGTATCCTAAAACCACTACGCAGAATAATGGAAACTTTCACTCACAGACTATTTACATGGTAATACCCACGCGAGGGTACACACTGCTACAAAACTCATAAAACAAAGGGTAAACTTGAAATGTTTTCCATAGTAAAGGTCTAGCAGCATGACTATATCTAATGCTGTTTGTTTGATTGACAGTTTTTTGGAAGTTTGTTTTAATCTATGTCTTCATCCAGTTCGTAATTGTCTTTATCATAAATATCTTTTACTAAAAGAACCCGTACGAGCATATTTTCCAAAGTGTTGCGGTCCAGTGAAGTGGCAGTGTACCAGATGGGACTCTCCGCGGAGACAGAGCACTCTGGTTGCAGATAGAACATGTCTGTCCTCTGATTCAGATTCTGTGGGCTACGAGGAGGTTAAAAAAAGGAGGTTAGAAAAACAGCCTCACGGGACAGAACAGTACGTTAGCAATTCCAAAATCCTGATCAAACAAAACTTTAACACCTAGGCAAGTCACAGTGTGGAGAAATGCAGTCTTGCTCATAGAAGGAGCCCATGGTCAGGTCTGGCCCAAGCCCAGCCAATCCCACACCCTCTGAGCAGCCTCAGAGTCCCAGATGCCTGGGACTTGGCAAGCATACAAGAGACCACAGACTCTTCCAGCTTTCAAAAATCTGCAGATCCAGGACTTGCTAAACCAGGATGTACTTTCTATGATTTCAAAAGAGATCCAACACTGACATCAGTAATTGCTCACACAATTGCTGGCTGATAAGGCTACCTCTGACTGTAGAGCCCAGGGTTCTCTTGTAAAATAAAGGATGGTAATTCTGAGATGCTCAGAAATACAAGCTAAAATCCCACCTCCTCCTATTTTACTTAAAAGGTTGGTTGTTATAAATCTTAATCCCTTAATTCCTTACCTACTATACTATGAAGTACGATCCAGCTCAGAAACATCCTCTAAGCCACTACAGAAGACTCCTTTAAGGAAATTCTAGCATTTAGGTAAGTGTCAGAAAAGAATTTTCAATTCTGTATGTGCAAGTGCTCACTCATGCTCCCTCCTCCATAAATGCTGTAGATCTCAGGAGTCAACTCCATTTCCTGTTTCTTCAGTAAAATTAAGAATTTTTACCAGCTCACACCTTCCTAAACTGCCCAATGAGATTTTAAGTATTGCTCTTCACCTGCTAGGGTAAATGTTGGTTTATTCTGCTCTCACATAAATCAAATTAAGAGTCAGAAAAGAACCAAAATATGAATGTTTAAAATATTCTAACAATATTTTAACCTCCTTTCTACTTTCTTGAAAAGCCAGTATTTTTACAGGAACAAGCAATCACAGAATCAATTAGGTTGGAAAAGATCTCTGAGATCGTGGAGTCCCAGCTATGACAGAACACCACCGTGTCAACTAGACCACGGCACTAAGTACCATGTCCAGTCTTTCCTTAAACATCTCCAGGGATGGTGACTCCACCACCCTCCTGGGCAGTCAATTCCAAGGTTTAATCACCCTTTATTTGATGAAATTCCTTGTAATGTCCAGCCTTATCCTCCCCTGGCACAGCTTGAGACTATAATGAGACAGTGATAGGGTGTTCACAGCTGTGAAAGAAAGCATCCTGAAATTTCAGCTGCAGCTGTTCACTGGTTGCCAAGTATATTTCAATCAGCTGGCACTGCCTAAACTTTTACAATACTTTTTAAAGTGTTAAATATTTCATTAAAATTATTTCAGCAAAGATGCAAGTTATATGTTATTAGAAGCAGAACTAGGAGAAGCAGTCTGCTCCTTTAGTTAGCAATGGTGACCAAAGTCTACAAGACACCATGACTTGAAACCGCACCATAAATGACGCTCTAAATGGCTTTAAGTGCATTCTTTTTCCAAAAGTTGAGATGTTTCTAAAAGAAAAAAAAGAATTATGTGTTCTCTCTCCCTAGTGGCTGCGTAACTTAGTCAAAAAATCCAACTTCAACTTTTTAACAACATATTCTCTCCAAACCATGACAGTAGACAGTGAAGGCAAAATCCCCCTGCAACAATCAGAATTAACTGAGTTTATAAAAGGTGGTTGCATTAACAGGCCACAAGGTACTCTTTACTTGTTTCTCTCTATAACACAACATAATTGCACTTCTGCTGATGTTGTGTGGAAGCTCCTTCTTCACCTTTAAGACTAAGATACTGTTTCCTAATGAATGTTGGGTATCATATTTCATTTGATTCATTGTGTTGTATATACAAGGTGATCTCTTTGGTATCACTTGCCCATATTCCCCTTAGAGTTATATAAAATCTATATTAAAATCAGTCACTTGAATGGTTGTTACAATTAATGGAAAGTATTTCCCAAGGAATCCTGTTTTCAAGCTTCCAAAACAATTAGCTACTATATTAATTCTTTTAGGAGTTGCCTAACTTTTATTTAAAAATGTATTAATTTCTGTTTCCTTCCTGCACAATTAATTGTGCAGATTGGAAGGAAACAGGCTATTTCTAAATGCTGGGTTACCATCCGTAGTACTTTTCCTAGGACAAAGTACTTCAAACATGTTTTCACACTAGGTATCTCAAAAGCATCTACATTTCAGATTCCTGATAACTTCTAATGCAGGAAACCCATCGTCTCAATCCAATTCTTACTGAAGAGATGGGGATCTCACAAACAAAACCCGCAGTAGCAAAACCTACCAGATCTCTTGCTGGTAATTCTCTGCAGAGATACTTGGTGTTCACAGCTAAGCAAATTGAATCATATTGCCATTCTCAGAGGGAGTCCTCGACAATTAACATCGAAATACTCCGCTGCTCCCACACCTTCTGCCCATCTTGTCCAGATACAGAATGGGAGATTTCAATACTTTCATTTAGGTATTTTTCAGATGGTCTCAATCCATTCCCTCTGCTTGAGTTCATTTCATGCTGCATCAAAACAGTTCCCTCCGGTATCTGGTTTAGTCTAGACCTCTTCTGTATTTCCCTGTATCATACTTACCTTTTAGACAGATAGCACTCAAACATTTTCACGGGGCATCTAGCTGGATCAGACGTGTTTTCAATTTGTTCAAATACTGGTACATCATCTTCGTGTTTCCTTTTTCCAGTAGTAATTTTATCTTTAAGAAGAAAATCAACAACATCTAAGATATAACTTGAAGTTAGTTACAATTTTCAGTAAACTTCCCAGTGTGGGCAGCCCACCACAGCTATGCATATCTGCAAACTGGAAATGCCACCCACAGCCACAGCCAAGTCACAGCATTTACCAGGGAGGCCAGTGGGCTCAAAGGGATCACTTAGAGCAGAGACCTTGTAGTCTCCATGGACCATACACTCCAATTAGAGATCTGGGAGCTGAGAGCTGCTAAACCTTACGCAAAGGTAGAGCTCCAGCTCATGGCAGCATGCCCAGACATCCCTCAGAAGAGCAATACTAATTTTCAACTGCTATAGTACCTTCACTATCAGTTCTGCACAGGGAAGACACTTGATATCGAAGACAAGCTTTGCTTTCCATTGTTAGTGGATTTTTCTTCCACTGTCTAAAAACAGTGCCAAAAGAAAGCCTTAAGTGCTGCTCCACAGTTTTCAGGCCAAAATATTTAGTGTTAAAGTAGAACAGAGTATTCAGAAGAGCAACAGGTGAATGCGATCCTAGCTGTTTAATCCTCCAAAGGTAATCTTCTTCAACTCGAGAGAATATTGATCCTTGGAAAGAAAAGAATATTGGAGAAAATACAATGGGTTAGCCCATAAACTGCCCACGTGCAAAATAATCAAGTTTCTGTTTACTGTGAAATGTAACAAAAGCTCACGACAGAAGCCTCTAATAAAGATATTTAATTATATGTCCATATCCCCAAAACCACCTCTTAAAGACACAGACACTCACTGAGATAGTCAATGGGAATTATCAGTACAGGTAATTTCACAGGAAATACATTTCTGTTTAATTACAACAGCACTGTTGACATGCAGCTCCCTCATGTTGTTACATAAAAACTCAGGAGGTAATCTTAATTTCCTCATAAAAAGCATATCTTTGAGTCAATTTTATTCTGCTCAGGTAAGGCCTCCAAATAGCATACCTTCTTATTTTCTTACTACTAATGGATCTCTCACTGGGAAAGCACAAGGATCATTAACAGGGTACAGGAAAGACCCAACACAGAGGCTCTCAAGAGCTATACAGAGAGAAGCCAATATCAAAAAGGGAGAGGAAAGCGTTTGGCAAGGACAAGCCCTCACTCAAGAAAGGATTGTGAGAAAGACGGAAGAACTTGATTCTCCAGTTCAGCACCAACATTTATCTGCTGGGGGAAATTTGCTTTCTCCATGAACTGACGATCCTCCTGAGCAGAATCCTCCTAATCCAGCCAAGAAAGGCTAAAATACATCACTTGTTAGCCCTACCAACACATAGCCCAGTACCTGCCTGTCTGCTTCCATCTGGGAAAAAAATGGACCCAAAGAAAAATTCAGCTCAGGTAAAAACTACAGGTCAAAGAGCTATTGTAACTTTCTCTCCTAAAAACGGATAGTCAATTTTAACAGGCAGTGACAAAATCAACTCTTGTAGCATGGATTACTCAGAAACAAGACAAAAGGAACAGGTACAGTCCTAAATTGAAATCTTAGATGATATCTTCATAATTCCTCGTCAGTTACTATTGCAATGCATAAAATGTTTTTATATACACATATATATATGTGTGTGTGTGCTTAAGAATACAGAACTATTAAGAGATGAAAAACATACATCACTGAAAAGAAAATTACCATCTGGAAGTATGCTTGGTTGCCAACTTCTAAGGATTTTATTTAATTCCTGGACAAACGTCTGGTAGATTGGATCAATAAATATGTTGTCTTTTCGATTACTTCCATATAAATACTATAGAAAAGAGAGAGAGACACAGTATTTATGATTCCAGATTAGGACAGGGTTCTTGTTTTTATAAATGTGCAAGCACCGTACTTAAAAAGAGTATCTAAAAAATAAAGCTATGCCACTTTTTCAATATTTAACAGTTAAAAGTTACCTCCAATATAACATACGTTGTAAATTCCTAACTGGATATGAATTATAGTTTAATTACAACTCTAACATTTTTCTCTAAGATTTCCTGTGTGCAACACTGTATCAGCGAATAGGGAGAAATTGAAAAAACAAAACACAAACAATTTATTTATCTTTTCCTCCACCTAGGTCTTCAAAGAAGAAAACCCCATACCTAGCAAGAGTCGGTCATTTTAAATGTGAACTCTGGACAGTGACTAAACCATCTTCAACACAGAAGTGGGAGCAAAAAACACCCCACAGTGATATGCAGCAGTGCAAGAAAAATGACAGCATGGTGTAAGGCGCCTGACTATTCTGCAATCTAATTATCTTAACCTTCTTGACCTTACAGACAGAAATTCTTTAAACCTTTACCAAGAATTACTGGCTGAGGGCTATACCAGTATTTGACATCACCCTCTCTGGAGACATTTCTAAGAAAGGGACTGGCTTCTTAAATTTTCCATTTCGGTGTTATCTTTGCATGAACAAGCCTGTTAGTGAATACAATAAAAGCGACAGACAAAAAATGTACTCGCTTCTGAAAACGGCATCTATTTCTGTACATGTACTTGAAATAGCATTAGAGACAGCACTCATTAACACTATTTGGTCATGGGCAGCACCAGACACTCTATAGAACAGTGTCGTGTAGCAGGGGAGACTGCAACATAACACTGAACATACATCTGCAAACCTTCACTCCCACACTGTAACACTGTGCTCTGCTACTCTACTAGCTCTAAGAGGGGCAGGATTAGCATAGGCTGTTCCCACTTGGGATGAGCTCTACCATAACTGCAGCAATCAGGAAGGAATTGGCTGGATGGGCCTCTGAACCCCATAGAGAAGAAGAGGCTGAATCACTGCCCACAGCACCTTCAGACAAACATCTGCCAACTCCATCAGCCTCAGTTTTGCCTAAACACTCCCATTACCAGACATACAAAGAAAACAAACCCCAAATCCCAATCTACACTGGGACAAAGAATGAAGGTCACGATGTAGCAGTGTGCTAATACCTTTTTCTAGATGAACCCTCTCTACTAGATGCCTGCCTGACCATGCAGTAACCTTTACTTTTAAGTATGATATTTTTCAGGATCAGTACTTCAGAGTTACAAAACCCATTATTGAACCATTTCTGTCTGAAAGCAGAACAATTTCAGCTGCAAATGAACCTGAACTGAGTGACTGCACTATCTGACTCAGGGATCAGTTTCCTCGAACAGATTTTACAGTGCTTCCTTCAGGAAAAGTTATTTTACAAAATCAAAAAACTCTAAATTAGGTCTTCAAGACTCCTGGGGATTTCACCTATGCTCAAACCACATTACACCCACAAGGAAAAGCTCCAACCTCCATGTGTATTAAGGCACAATGAGTGCAGTAATTCTGGTGGAGGGGAAAAGTACTTTTTTGCTAACCTATTGTTCCTACATTCTCTTCCTTTGAAGAGAAACTTACTCTAAAGTAGGAAAACATGGATGATTTTTGGCACAACTTCATCCTTAAATGGCATCATTTAATCTTCTCTGAGACCCTCCTCAAAGCCAGTACCTTTCATGCAGTAGCAGACAATTTATTCTCTTTCAAGGGTACCCATGTAGGGGTTGTCAGATGGAAAGAAAGGCTAGGAAAATTATAGAAGGCAACAGAGTTTTGTTGTACATTGTGACAACTACATTGCATTTAGTGTTTATCACTGTGTTTGTTTAAGCGTGTTTCCTCAGAAGGGTAACACACCCCCCAAATGTAGAGTTTGCCATTATCCCACAGAAGATGGCTGCAGCCCTTGACACCTCACATGCTCACGTGTTTCTGTACCTCACTTGCTGTCCGCCTTTGTGAAATGCAAACTCAAAATGCAAACAGGGCACGTCTTCCTACCAGTCCAAACAGCAGTGGCACATTTGGACAACTAATCAGGGCTGTTAACATCACCTGAATTAAACACTGGACACTAAGTATAAGCAATAATTACAATAAAGCAACCACACATTGTTCCACTTGTGTTCCAGCATTGCGTATGTGTATTAGGCTCATGATAATTGCGTTGTGCCACACAAACTATGGCTCTGAAGAGGTGAAAAAAAAAAAAGTTTTACACATAACTAGCTTTCATGACTGACAAAATAGACTATGTCAAAGGCACAAAGAGAAAGGTAAAAAAAAAAATAATAAAAAAAGTGAGTTTCATTTTATAAACACATGCCTCACTCTGTGGATTGTCTATCAGCTTAACACAAGTATTTTCAATTTAACAGAAAGATACAGAGAGACAGTGTATCATGCAAGTGCAGAAGCAGAAAGCTAGCTGAATTTGAAACGCACCTTGCAGCAATATTGACTAAAAACTGATTGACTAAAACGAATGTTCGCTTGCCAAGTTTCAACCATGACATAAAGATACCAATTAACTCTTTAATTCTGCATACTTGCAACACAGAAGAATTAGTGGAGATATTATTTAAAAATATTTCAATTAAAAAATTCATTACTTGATTCAAGTCCTCTGCCTCAAGCATGGAACAGTTTAAATAGGATTGCAAGCCCTGTGAACAGCCTGCTTTCCACATCATATGCATTTTTTATTGCCTTGAATGAAATCTTCTGTGCTCTCAGTTCTGAACACTGCTTATTTCATCTGCATTTTGCCTTATGTATCAAAAATTAAGACATCCCCTGTTTTAAAAGATAAGCGGTGGAATAGCTTTTCTAATTATCTAATGATACATGTTATTGCTTTCACATACACTGCATCTAACCTGACTCCCTTCTATCTTACTGTGTATTAGACAGCCAATATAGCAGTTTCCCGCACTCTATCCTGACTGTCCACAGTCTGCAATATTCAGTAAATTAGATCTTCCCCAAAAGACACTTCAATTAGTTTGTTTGC
This sequence comes from Myiozetetes cayanensis, assembly GCF_022539395.1. Taxonomy (NCBI): domain Eukaryota; kingdom Metazoa; phylum Chordata; class Aves; order Passeriformes; family Tyrannidae; genus Myiozetetes; species Myiozetetes cayanensis. The sequence continues at coordinate 43,333,569 of NW_026087742.1, read as the reverse complement.
ACTATATGTTAAGTAACTGAAATAGTAAAACTTTGACAGATCATGCCTTGTTTCATTCTGTTTTTACATTAGACATCCTTAGCAAACAAAATGAAGCACAGCATTTGGAAAAACTACGTAATTTTTGTCTGCTAATTACTTGCTTTAACCCAGCAAGAATATTAAAATTATTACAACATACCAATTTGTATTTGAGTTTTCAGGATGGATCTGCAAACTCGTTTCCTATACAGACAGTATGTGATTTACAGAGTAGCCTGTGTTCTTCCAGATCATAGCCATATATTATGAAAAGTTCCTAGCCAGTAAATCCACGTTATCTCCATTCTTCCATTGAAATGGGTTGCAGTCAAATCAGCAGCTTAATTTCCCATCTCTACAGCCTCTACTAACCTCCTGAATCCCAAGACACAGATAATAGATGCTGTCAGGTGCATAGTTCTCTCCATTTGGCCTTCGAATTTCATTGACAAAATGCGTCAACCCATAGTTTAACTCAGCTGAAGTATGTGATAATAGATCTTCCTTTAATTTCACAGACTTTACTGTAAAATAGAGAAAAAATGCTACATTATACAACAGAATTATCACACAGTGAGGGTGAGATGGGGTATTTTTTGGCTGGAAAGTGAGGAACGGGCTTGGTGTCCTCTCCACTAACCAGTGAACAAGACTAAAATGTACTAAGTAGTTAAAATGTTAGGTCTGTATTAAAATAAACAAGGCTACCAGAGTAAAGTCTAGTTAACCAGATGCAGTAACACTCGCTAACAAATGTACTGTCATGCACAGCTGAGGATGACACAGAAGCAGCTCAAGATGCTGAAGTGAAGACAATGGTGTAGAGGGGCACCTTCAGGGCAAACAGCAGTTTCCAAAGATCCAACAGCATAACACAGGGGTGCTAAGATGCCTGTGGGAGGTGAAGAACAGCAGGAGTAGCAGCAATTCCCCTTTTCTGTCACAGTACAAAATGTACACAGAGAGGAATGTTGCAGAAAGAGTAGTAAGGCTCCACAGGATCAAAGGCCACCTTGTGCCAAAGTTCCACAGCCAGGTAATGCCAGCCTTAGATGAAGATCTCTTTGCAGGAAAAAGAGTAGGATATCCCTCCCTAGGAATTTAGAAGTCCAGAAATTATGTGAACTCTAAGGTGAGTTAGAATATGAGGAAAAAGAGGATGCAAACCAAAAAAAAAAAAGTCACAGTAAGTCAGAAGATCCAGGAAGGTGTTGTCCTAGCTTGCATGCATGAGAAGTGTGACACCCAGCATTTTGAACCAAATAGGGAAAACCAGAAAAAAAAAAGAGTTTGGCTGCTCTGTGATAAAATAATCATGGTGATTATTTTATGTGATAAAACAGTCATGGTGGGAACATTAGGGACATGTGATAACCTCTATTAAAAATCCCAGCTGAGAATCACACAAGCATAGCAATTTTCCCTACCAAATTAGAATTTGGACACCAGACTTGTGGAAACACTTACTTGATTTCAGTTCCTCTAGTTCTGGAAGCTCTTCCTCTAAATACCGAGACTTTACCCAGTGCTTCCACGCATTCACACCGTACGCGTATTTGAACGGAAAACTACACTCCGAGTTTTCAGAGCTGTCATCATGCGACTGGTACTCAGACACCGCTTTCCTCTTGACTCCCTGCCGTGGAAACACAGCGGTCAACACCACCAGCAGTTGTCAACAGCAGCAACACAGAACCTGGGCAGAACAAGCTGCAGGCCAAAGTGCAAACTGAACGTTCAAAGAAACACAAACTTCATCCAGTAGATGGTTTCTTTGTTGATCATCCTTCTACGGACAGCATCTACTTAAGCTGACAGACGTTTCTAATTTGCCTTTGAAACTGGTTCTCCTAACAGGGGACAGTAATTTTTGATGATGGAGTCACCGTATTCATTCTATTGTATTATGCAAACATATGATGTGCCAAACAATTCAGTGTATTTATAGGATTTCATTGTGTTAATGCACAGGAAGCTAAAGATGCTACAAATCTATGCCACAAGCTCAACTTTTAGGCTCAACAGAAGCCATCAATGGAAAAGCCAGCACTGGTCCCAAATTAAAGCATGTCCAGTAGTGCATATGTGGATAACATCCAGTGGATAATACTAACACAGTTTAGACTCCAATCTTAATAATGGAAAGACACATTTGTTCTTAGAAAGCTTTACTAGAAGTTGTGTTTTTTTTTTTTTTTAAAGCTGCACTATCTACTGCAGTTATTGGAACAAAATCATTTCAGCTTTGTGCCAGGTACAGGAAATTAATTCCTGTTAGTGTCCTTCTCAATAAAAGAACATGGACAATTTATTTGCAATGTCTAAACTAAGATTGACTGAAAATAAAATCTGGGAAAATTACAAGCAAATGAATTTTTTTTAAATTCTTTTATATAGAAGATGCTATAGCTCTCACTATAAGCCATGGTAATGCCAGTGTTCTTCCATTTTACTACCAAATTAAACCAAGACAGCTTTGTTCAAAGTAGAAGGTAGAAAAGCATTACTAAGAGTACAGCAGGTATAGTACAAACCAGCACATTACACCAATAGTTCTACCACTGTAAAGCAAAAATGGGATCAGAATTTACAAACCACACTCCTCTTAAATCCAACAGTTTTCTGCAACACACACAGGACACAGGGCTGAAATAATTTTACTATTTGAAATATATAATTTTAATTCATAAAGATAGGATATTAGATATTAATAGACAGTAACATGTTTTAGAGCGGTATGATAACTAAACTTAGATATTGTGCTTTTTTGGATATTTTTAATAGCATGACAAAATTACCTTCTTTTTGGACCGAGGCCTTGGCTGTTCCTCATATTCTTCACCAAAAACAGGAGGTAACAAAAACTCATTTTCTGTATCAAGCTCCTCAGTTGCTGAAAATACATTAACAGAAATTTATTTCTAAACATCTTCTGAATAATACTGTCTTGAAAAAACAATGAGTTATATTAGTGTGCATTAACATAAGGGGTCCACAAAGGCACAAATATAAACATTATCAAAGCCTGGATTCTTATATTCAAAGACCTATTCTTATATTTAAAGTAAGACAAAGTTGTCAAAATGTTTATTTCTAAAAACACGGTAGAGGACACAATGTTCAACATTTTCAAGCATTATCTTAAGTCACCAAGGCACCATTTCTTACAGTGGATTCTTACATAATTTTTTCTGCCCAGGTTGTCTTGGTATCAAGAAGTTTTACTTATGGTGAGAATGAACAGTTATGAGTAGAAAAATATAAATTTTGTGCAGTAGTCTGATTTTACCACCTTACTTCTCAAGACACCTCTCGATCTGGTCCAGATGAAACAGCACTCACATCCAAAGATTTATGAACTCTGTCCTAGACTAAAAAGCAGTCCTTCTCCTGCTACCACAAAGACTCTTATCTCAGAAGCACTTCAGTGTAATCAATATCTCTTACAGACTGCTGTTACTTACTATTCCACTTTATTTCTTTTCTTCCCTGGTTTTCCTTTCTCATGTACCAAGCCTCACTTACAAAGACGGTTAAAAATCTAGTACGTATCTGACTAGTAAACTTCCTAAAATTAAGGTTCTCTTTGAAATAGACATACGGCAAAGCGAGAAACCCAGTCTGGGCATCTACTGTGGTTACCTATGGCAGAACACAAAAGGAGAGTGTCAACATCAGATACAGAAGCTACCCTGGTGAGGTGTTAGTTGTATGTCTAAGAGAAGTTATGTCAAGAGGGACACTAACTAGAGCCAGCAAGAAGCCTTCCTGGATCAATTAAGATATGATGTAAGGAAACAGACACTGTTCCCTGCATTCTGTAGAGTGATAGCAATCATACTATATAAAACCAAGAGTTTCTTTCAACAGAGGTCTCAAAGTAGTGATTTTGCTGCTTCAAATTCAAAGTACCTTTTTAAATACAGGTATGGACATTAACAAGATACTACAATGTAACACAAGTGGTGTGCAGCATGCCAAGGGAAATTTACCCTTTCGTCATTTCTACTCTAAACCATGGAAATACCTGGCAATTGAAGAATGTATTCATTATGTTTTCCAAGACATGTGCCAGCTGAATCCTCGAGCCTTCAAAACAGCTTTCCTAAATTCACATTCAAACCAAATAATGCAGCCAAGTTCTTTGTGAAAGGCAAATCCTCCCTTTTTTTTGCATTGTTTCGAATACTGTATTTAGAAAGGTGGAAGACCTAATTCAGAAGTCCCCAGTCTTACAACGACATGACAAAGTTTTACCTGAGAGTCACTCAAGTGGATCCTGCAATCAAATAAAGCTTCTCTGAAAGGATAACTAAGCAAGGTACAATGGCTGCCCACAATGTCACAGTATTTATTAAAATCACAGGAAACTTACCTCTTGGAAAGTCTATTTCAATATCAAGGTCTGGCTCATATGGAACATCAGGCAAGCTTGTCCGTGACTCTGTTTCTGAGTTTAGTAGACTTGACTCAGCTATCACACCTGGTTAAAAAAAAAAAAAAAGAGAAACTCTCATTATTTTAACCAACACGTGGATTAGTAAACAGGGCAGATTCAGAACTCAGATCTTTAAAAGCCAAGTGGTTCTAAAGCTGCTTGTTCTGCTCGTCATCATCCTACATTTTGTTGTTCTTGAGATCTCAGATTTACTTCTCCAATCTGATTTCCTTCAGACATAAAAGATACTTACTAGCCCTTTGTCCTCTTCATTAAGATGAGTCAGCAAAGCACGCGCACAGAAAATCAAATACTGATGACTCTGGATCATATCAACCAATCACAGAACTCAAACAAGTTTGACAAACCTAACTACCTATTTTTCAACCTGAATCTCCCACAACAGAACAGATTTTCAAGTTTCTTTTTGTACTATCTGTTTAACAAACAAGGCAAGCAGGCAGTGAGAAACAAAGTTTGACCTCTTTCCAACTTCTGGCAAAGACAGATTTCTCCAAATTCACTCCTCTGCAAATGAGCAAGCTCAGATGTCATACAACTACTCATTTAGCTGTACTTCACAAAAGAGAGCAAGGAACTGCAAGTGACAACCTTGCAGCACCACCAGAAATGTACCACTGTAGTGGGGGAGTGGCAACAGTCTGGAAAGCAATAAACCTCCTGGGACTGCAGCTCCACTGGCCTTCCATATAACAGGCACAAAGCTCATGTAATTTATCAACATTCTTTCAGACACTTGTTGAAAGAGCTTGAAAGAAACTCTCAAAATTTCACCTGAGTGAAGGCAAATTTTCCTGGAAAGATACTAAAGAGACTTGAGAATTGTGGCAGGCAGAGCCAGGAAAGATGAGCAAAGAGACAAGTGCACTAAGAAAATATAGTTACAGGATACATATATTTTTATTATGAGAATAATGTTGGTAGCACACTGGTGTGTTGGTTGTTGCTCAAGGACTTTTCAGTTTCCTGTGTGCTGTCAGAGAGTAGATGCATAAGAAGCTGAGAGGGAGAATGCCTAAAACAGTCGAGCTGCAGTGTCCAAAGGGACATCCCATACTACAGAATGTCATGTTCAGTATATGAAGGGAAGCTGGCTGGAGAATCACCGAATGCTGCTCAGGGGAGGATGGGCATCCGTCAGCAGGTGGTGAGCAACTGTATTGTGCATCACTTAGTTGCTTGTGTTTTATTCCTCTCTCTCTCTCTTCCCTTCTCACTGTATTTATTACTATTGGTAGTATTAATATATTTTATTTTCCTTCAATTATTAAACTGTTCGTAATTCACAAAGTTAACTTCTTTCCCAATTCTCCTCCCCACCAGGTGTGGGGGAAGTGAGTGAGTGGCTGTGTGTAGTACTTACTTGCCTGCTGGGGTTAAACCACAGGGGAACTTAATATAAGATCTCAATGACAGGACTGTTGTACTCAAACCTTCTCCACAAACCCAACACTTCTCTCGATTCACACATATCCCCTAGCACTCCAAAGAGTCAAAAACTCATGAGAAAACTCACCAGTCACATCAGAAGCTTCTGCTTTTCCAGCATGTTCAGGCACCATCTCTGACAAGTTCAGTAGATCAGTTTCCAGAGGATCTGAGGACACTTTTCCCCTCAGCTCTTCTATTGCTGCATGGATTTTCTCACTGCTACCCAAAGTAGTGGATAAAAAAACTGGAACTGGCACCTGTACAGACAGGGAGGCAGAGATAATAGAGGAAAGAAAAAAATGCTGCAATAAAGCATCAACAGTAGACAACACAGAAAAAAATTCTACACTCCTCTTCTAAAAGACAGAGTTAATACAGATTAGAAATAAATCACTCAAATGTGAGCTAGCAAAAATGCTGACAGGTTAAAAAAAGCTCAGTATAAATGATTGAGAAGAGAAGGAAAAGCAGGAAAGAATACAGAAGAAAAAATGACTAAATATAGGTCGTCAAAGGAAGAACAGAAGGAACTTTGGAGCTTCAAACACGTCTGATTATAACTTCAGACTAACAGTTGGGACAAATCAGCATTCTGGTTTAATGGCTTGTTTGTGAAACACAGAATTTTAGGAAATCAGGGTTTTTTTCCTACCATTTGGGTGAGACTAGGTACATAAGTGATTACAAAATACACTTAGAGTTATTTTCTTATGCTGGTACAAGTTCAGGTTTTGGTATCTTTTCCTTTGCTTTCTTCCTTCTGTTTATCCCACACTGTCATCCCTCCCCAAAACAACCTTTTCAGCTTCCTCATTACTAGAACAAATCTTGCTGTTTAAGGCTTATTCAGCAAACTCAAAGTACCACTCAGAACTGTTACTGAAAAGTTCAGCAGCACAAGATTTTCACACTGAAAGCAGGCAGATAAGTGCCAAAGAACAACTAGGAAATTAAGTGCCACTGGCAGATTCTAATGCTTTTTCAATAAATAATGCTGCTGCATCCTGCAGTGCTTTAGATAGAACAGAACAAGAACAGCCAACAATATGAAGTGGTCCCACACGTGCCCGTGAATGGATGCCAATTTTAAAATGAAGTTGAAGTCTCACTTACAGGAACAGGAACTGTTGTAGGAACAGGAACGTTTTGACTATACATATTCATAGGCACCGGAACATAGACAGGTACAGGAATAGGCACTGGGACATACTCTTTTTTCCAATCATCTTCTATTAAAAGAAAAAAGAAAAAGGTGAACACTACCAGGTATTTATAAATACATTTTACAACTGCCATTTAGTGGAAAAAACCCCCACAAAATAGAATATTTGCAATATGTTCACAGAAAGTAACAGTTAAGAAAAAATCTGCAATAAAGAAATTTGTAGTTCCAGCACAGTTCAGGAGTTACCTGTCTGACAGGATTTTGTCTGCATATGAGGTTTACAGTACGTGGCTTTCGTCATTGTCAAAGGCTTGCAAAGAACCGCCTTGTTCTTCATTTCTCTGTTAGGTGTTGGAGAAGGTGGTGGTGCTGAGCCCTGCAGACAAGCAAATAACAGAACGTGCTGTTGTTACACACTGATTCCAACATGAAGTTCTTGACTTAATGTATCAGTTGATACTTTTCATAAACAAGATATTGAAGAGGAAGCTCACAAAAGCTTAACACAACAGCACCAACTACTATTCCATAATCTCAAGCTATTCTATATTCCTAGTAACAAGCTGCCACTGCCAGGAATGTAACATTTAGTTGTATTTTACTCAGCCAGGGCTAGCACTATGAATAACAACTTCTGGTGCCCTTTTTTTTTTTTTTTTTAAAATTGTTTTTAAATTTAAGGTAAAGAATTTTTTTTTTACATTCTTATTCAAATGAAAGTGCAATTTGAGCACTTTTATAATGTAAAAGTAATCTTAGCTGTAAAAAGAATTCACTATAAGCAGTATAGCAAACTTCTGGTTCAAGGTCTAACGATCTTGAATTATGCTACAATCCAAAGATCCCATTAAAAAAAAATAAATTTATTTCTGAATAAAAATTCTCTGAACAATTTTTTAGTACCTAAAGGATGAACCTCGAGCTCCCCCTACCGGTTTTACAATAGTGACAACAAATACTTGGGAACATCCCATAATGCTCCAACTGCATCCTTAAAGTCAAGAAGTAAAAAAAATCCCCTTTTAAATATGAAAAGAAAGTCAAGTCCCAAGAGCAGTGGTACACTTTCTAAAACATATTAAAAAATACTGTATCACACATAGTTTTGACATGGGCTTTAAAAATTTATGGACTGAATTAACATCACTAAACATAAAAATACTAGAAATTTTTAACATGACAGTTTAGCTTGTCTGATGTCTCTAGTTACCTAAGCAATTTTATTTTCTGTGTTCTTCATAAATATATTTATAATGCCATCAAAAAACTTTCACTTAGATTTACAGGATTTATCTTTAATGCCTATTTGCATTTTACTTGGTAAAAATAGGCAGTTCTGAGACCTTCCATGTGACAAACAAATCAAAACAAAACTAAGTTTCAAACAAAATACACTAGGCTAACTGAAAACAATATTAATATTAATATTTTTGACAAGTTGACAAAAACTGATGGCTGCTGCTTCACTGATGATCCCCACTCTCCCAGACAGCAATCCTGCAAAAGGTATAGTTATGCTTCCCTACTCTGTCACCTGCAGCAAAGCCAATCAGACCTTGACCATCTAGAACATTCTACTCTTGGGAATGATAAAATTTAAGATCTGAAGCCTTATTTTCAGCCTTTCAAAGCTGAGCTACAATCTTAATATTTTAATTGGCCAGTGAAATTCTCTTATCTTTCTATACTCAATAAATACACCCAGTTGGTCTAAACATGTGAGTAAATACAGTTTGTTGACTAACTTTTAAGCAACACTTGAATGCATTATAGATGTAAAACCCACAGCCGATGATTTAGTTTCCCAGAAGACGTTGAAAAGACAAAGTATGAACAATTAAAACTTTTATTTCAACTACTGACGTGAAGAAGATTAAAAAACTCCATAAATTATCATTCAAAGAGACCAATTTTTGTTTTTTAATAGCATCCCCTTAAGTCACCAGGCTCTATCTCACATTTAAAATACATCTAATTATGTTTTTTATATATAGATATATATTTATGAGTGTGCATGTGTTAAATATATGTACTTACTGTTATTTTTGTCCGGGGGGTTTGACAGCCCTGATCTAAAAGTATAAGGAAACATTTTTAGAATTATTTTTCCCCTTCTTCAAAATCAAAGCAAATTTCAGTAAGCAACTCAAGACATCTCTAATCAATATAACATTAAATTAACAGCACTGATGAGCACCATATTGCAGGTGAGAACTAACAGAAAGGCAAACATTAAATGAGTGTTCTAGCCAGGTGTGAATACAGCCTCTTTCAGAATAGTAAATACTAAAATGTTCAAATATGAAAATGGTTATACAAAGAAGTTGTGTTGCCATGATTACATTAATTTAAAAGCTGATTTATTTGAACTTTGCCTGACTTGCCATTTATACCACACAAACCTGTATTCAGTGCCCATCAGCAAATTTACACAGTACCTATTGCCAACAGAAAGGGAAAAAAACCCAGTGTGTTCCTTTTATCTAGATACTTTTATTCCATTCTCTTTTCATTTCCATTTCACTTATTTCCTTTTAATTCCTTTAATTTTATTTTTTTTTTTCATTCCTAGTGCATCTATCTGCTCTCTGTGACCAAAAGGGATTTTGAGAAGTGTTTCCACAGAGCAAATAATGACAAACTGGAGCACAATAAAAAGAGGAAAATGTTTTCTATTCCCATAATGATACATACTGAAGTTACACTTAACCCAAAATAGCTCAATGATGCCTCTCACAATAACATAAAATACAATAATCCCTAATGCAGTTTATCACAACAAAGAAATAATTCATGCAGCTTTCAATTTTTCATTTAAAGGCAGCATCTTGTTCGACATTTATCAGCCACAAAGCAGCACCTACCATAATGTAAGTTCTCAGGTCCTTTTTGGGTTGCCAGATTTGGTTCATTTTGCTGGCAGTAGAATCGGAGCAGACAGTGCTGATCGCAGAAGTGCTTCATTTCGCCGCGCCACTGCACCTTCTCTTTGAGAGTTCCTTGAGACTTACAACAGTCACACCGTACAGCCTTAATGTAAAGAAAGATTTTGACATTTTTAAGTAAGCCTCGGAAAAAAATTATTTCTACATTTTAAAAGGTAACATTTTTAAGAGTACTGACGACTCATTACCACTACACAGTCAAGTCTCGCTCATGTACAGTAGTCATGCCACCTTCTAACTTGTGTACACAGGCACATCTGTTACTTCATTCTTCATTGTTTGCTGGGGGTTTTCACTCAGAATAAATCTACTTTGTTTTACTAACTCTTCACTAAGTCTTTAAAAATTGCTCACTTCTAAATAGTCAGCAAAAAAATTTAATTGTATGCATCAATTCTAATTAATTCCATTGAAGCATTCTGCAAAACAAGAGCAGAAAGTGACAGACTCCTTAATGACTCTACTGAACTGAGGACAAATAGTTATTATTTTCCCCCTCCAAAGTTTGGTGGTTTTAAGTCACCAACAGAATCACTTCTCTAGGTATCAAATCAGTCCTTTAGTGTAGTTTTTATATTTTCCTTATTTTAGTAGTTTGGCAACAATTTTATATTCCAGTTCTTTAATTTATCCAAATTTCTCTCTAACTAATAAACCACAATTGCTCTTAAACTAAAGAGGGTTCCCCCAAATGTAATTGGCACATAACTTGAAACTCAAGCACTATCTTTCACCAGCCTACATGATATTTTCATGAGGCATCACAAGATAGATACTGGTTTTCTCCAAAATAGATTCCACTGTATTTAATTTGACATGCTATAAATTATTATTTGAACAGTGGTAGCCCCAGTTTCAGATCTTCAACTAAGCAAAGAACTGTTTGCACTACAGCTTGCCTCAATATTGCTTGCAACCTCCATCCTAAAGCAGACCTTAAAAAAAAAAAAAAAGCTTTATAGATACTCATGAATCCAAAGTAAGTCAAGCTAATAATATAGCCAGAAGAGGAAAGTTATAATAATATGCAACATAAAACATTAATACATAAAACCATACACAACATTGCAGTTATCATAAGGTTCTGATGGCTAAAAACCAAAACAAACCAAAAGGAAGTCCAACTGTAGTTTTAGTGGCTCCAAAAACGCATGCACAGGTCAATTAGTTCAAATTTTAAAAAATAATTAAACGTTTAATTTCTTCTCTGTACTTGAACAGGCTGGCACCATCCTCTGGCAATGTAAGAAATTAGGCTCTCAGTTGTAATTTTCAAGTATTTAAAGATGATACATAGAGACTCTATTCTAACAGGATAACCAGATTTAAATTGTGAGCAAGTAAAGCTGCAGCCTCAGGATCACCTCACACTAACCCCCAGGTGCCCCTGGAAGGGCAGGTATTTCTCTTCCCCTCCTCTGTGCAGGTGTCAGCAGTAGTGCTCGGCACCTGCAGGGCATACAAGGTCAGAGACCTTACAGCACTGCATTTTCCCCGTCCTCCCTCAAATTTGTTACATTTATCACTTGGACTTTCCACTGATGCTGATCCACAGTTATTTTTGCAGCAGAGATCTTCTCAGTGGGACAAAAGAGAAAGTAAATTGTATTCTTGGAAGGGCGTGGGGAAGAAGAAGAGTGTTGCCAAAATAGTCTAGACTTATCAGTTCAGGGAAGCTGTGAATTTACACCTTCAATGCAAATGCATCTTGCAAAGCCACCATAAGAAAAAAAAATATGTATAATTCACTGTAATTTTAAATCTCAAGCCCACCTAACACTGATTGACAGCTGACCCACGTAGAGAAAAGCCTACCTACTCTGACCTGTTGCAAGCTGCTTGACTATCAAAGCACCACTTTTTGCTCAATTTTTTTCTCTCCTTCAAAGAAAGAAAAACAGGACAAATCCAGCAACTGCAGCCTTCCTACAGCAGGGCCTGTTGTGACAGGACAAGGATTAAGGGTTTTAAATTGAAGGAGGGTCAATTTAGATTAGACATCAGAAAGAAGTTTTTTAGAAGGAGGGTGGTGAAACACTGGAACAGGCTGCCCAGAGAGATTGTAGACAGCACATCCCTAGAAACATTCAAGGTCAGGTTGGATGGGACTCTGGGCAGCTGGGTCTTATTGAGGATGCCTCTGCTCATTGCAGGGGTGTTAGACTAGAAGGCCTTTAAAGGTTCCCTAACTCCAAACTCTTCAGTGATTCTATGATTCCTGCAACTGTTTTCTCCCTTTCCTTGTTTGCTTTTTTATTTAGGCCTTTGAATAAGTCTATTATTGTCTCTCCTGAGCTGCTATCAAATTAATTAGGTAAAAAAAAAAAATTGGTTTGCTTCTACATAGAAATTATTACTCCTTAGCAAGCCAGAGATTCCTTATAGTGATGCCTCACTTCTCATCCCTACATTTGCTCCACCATATATTCTACCATGTCCATAATCATGCTTACATTCAGTATTATACACCCTTCCATGCACTGAAGTTTCCTGCTTCCTTCTTGCTCACCCACTGCCCTGACCATGACATTTAATGAAAGTAAATTAATGGTTATCGTGACATTCTACGATTTTATGATTTTCTGCTTTTTCCTTCCTTCCCTTTCCATTTGTTTTCATTTGGGATGCTGTCACTATAATCGACTCTCCAAAATACCTGCCTTCAAGTTTGCTCCTATCTCTGTGTTTCCAAAAAGCCCATCTCTACTTCTTGTGCTTCAATTGCATGTTAAGTCCTTTGCAACTCGTAACTACTTTTTGGTATATTTCTTTTCCTGTTTCTTCAACATGTTCAAATGGGCATGGTGATTAGTATAAATCACTAATGTCTGCCCCAAATTTGGGTTCGTATGTGGGGCTTTTCTTTATTCTTTTAATCCTTCCCTCACCTGTTCCTAAATGTTCTCCAATGGTATTAGCTTGGCCTAATCTTAGTTGTCTATTACAACTTCAACTGCAATAAATAAGAAGCAAAAGATGTTTCCAGGCAGAGAACAATTATGAGAGAGAGGAGATCAACTGTTCTGAAAGAGTACTTACTGGAAATCGAGATGCCATCTACAGAACGGCTGAATTCAGACAAGAGAAATTCCACAAGGCTGTCTTGCTGCCTTTACCATTTTGATTAACGCTGGCTCCAGTTTCAAATGTTACCACTGCTGACAATCATTGCTATCTGAGCTCACCAGCCACCATAATTTTTCTATGCCTCGGACTGTAGCTCCCCACCTCCTACTTACTCTTTGCTGCAGACACCTGACCTCCACTGAATACAGTCACCACTGTACATGCTGAGCCTGATCAATTCTCCCCTGTAGCCTCAAATGACCCGTGTGCACTTCAGCTGTAGTACTTTCAGCAATGTTTCTCAATGTATGTTTAAAGAAAGAGATTTCTGTGCTGTTCTCAGAACTGTATACTCTTTTTCAAGGTACTTTCAATGCTCTAGGATAACATCAAATGATTGAAACGGTCATCAAACATCAGGCTACTAAAGACATTTATACTGAAAATCCCCCAGCATTTTTCAGATTAATATCTAAACCATTGCACGCAAGTTTAAAGGAGGATGTCTAATACCTTGGGGAGCTAACCTCAAGATACCAACAATTTTACCTCTTATCTTGGAGGTGCATGGACACCATGGAGTAGAAACTTCCTCAGAAATTGGCACCAACTGGTAACTGTAGCTGCTGCCCAACAGATGCTTAGGGCTAAACTATTCTTTTATATTTCAATGCCTCATATTAGTTTGAAAGGACAAGTCTAGATAAGTCTGATGAACTAACACTTCTAGATAACAGTCACTGTGCTTCTACCATTGCTAACTTCTTCTGGTGTTTTGAGAAGAGAATTTTGGCATTCAAGGAAGTTCTCCCATAATACTTGATTATTTCTAAAGATTACAGTGTTTTCCAGATAATACTACATGAGAAGGATGTGTTCATAAAAAAAAGTAGACAAAGAAGATGGAGACAAACACTTGTTTAATGAACACAATGATGGTGTTAAAACATTACTAGGTTATTACTACTTATTTCTCTTCATGTATACAATCATTGAAACTTCAAAATAACACTGAACATTGCAAAAATGAGACAAAGCTCATACATATGTAACTATTCTTTTAAGAAGCTAACAGACAAAACAGCTAATGAAATACAAATTTGGGAAGTGGTCCTTATCTATTCTGCCTTCCTACATTTTGATCATCATCTATTTATGGCTAGGTAAGAATATGAGCTAACGATGCACTACCAAATCTAAGACATCTGGAATGACTTTTATAAAAGTGGTGGAAGTTACGAGCAAGGAGGTAGAAAAAAAAAAAAAGAAGACAATTTTAGCAAAAGACACAATTTTCCAACACATATTATATGTCTTCCCCATATAATAAATCCCAACCTTTTATAACCAAAACCCAACTACGTAAAGGTTTTAAGAAGCACTTGAAAAAAATGACCATCAACAATTCTTCATCATGAAATACTAGTTCCACTAGCAAGTGTAAGATTCAAAAAGTAGAAATATCTAACACCTCAAAATCATCAAAAATATCAAAAGTCACTAGTTACCAGAAAATCTGTTTAAATTGCCTTTTCACAACACCGTATCTAACCTTCCCTTAACACTATACCATCAGCATTTCCTAAGTAGACTTAATGGGCCAATTTTTCTTATCCCACGAGTCAGGGTAACCCGAAGCCCAAGTTTTCAAGTGGTTCTCAAAGCTGAATCACAGTACCAGCTTCCATAGAAGCCTATGTACACAAAACTATTTTGGTATGCACACTCCCAGACTATATTCTTTGCTGAATCACCGAAAGATTCTAAAGCACACCAAAGATTTATTAAGTTCTCCATCAGAAGGCACTTCTTACGCAAGAATAAATTTCACCCCATACCCCAAGTTTTAAGGCATATAGATTAAATCTTATTGTATGAAGTTAACATTTTAGTTAAGGACTTTGCAGCCAAGCTTTCTCCCCTTCTTTTCACAGGAGACAAAAGAAACACATGGTCTTCAGTAGTTTTCTTTTAGGAATGTCTAACAGTACCCTACATACATTTGTCAGGATAAAGAATTTACAACGTTTGGCTGTAACATTTCTGGAACCAGCCATTCCAAAATATCAGCTACGTCTTCATATTCAGTTCTTTTATGGTAGGCAGATCATCTTGAATTACAGGACTTGTATCTAGCCCTCTAACATTTCAAGCTTTTATTGCCTTCCAGGCTGTGTGTAGAGTTTTGGTACGATGATGAATTTTGTACTGTCTTTTTGCAATTGCATCCACAAGTGTAGTTCTTGTTTTGATATTATCAATGTAGCTTTCCAGGATGTTCACACCAGAGATCAAATATTTTATCGATGGTACTAATGGCAGGTTTTCATCTTTTTCTTTCAGAAAATGTAAACAAAACCTCTTAATGTGAACTCTTTGCTGGTTGTGCTTCATAAGGTAGTTAAACTTCCAGAGATTTAGAAATAGATGCCATCTGTTTGATTTAAACTTTTATTAGAAATCCATTTGGTCTTGCTTTTCCCTTTGAATAAGCCTCTGCAGTTCAAACTGTGGGAGAGGGAAAAGGCAAAAGAGGAGGCAAAAACAGGAACAAGAAAAACTCCACTAACCTAGTTTATTGTCAGTCAACTCAAGGTATCCACCTGCTACTACTAACAGTGTTTTCAACATTCTGAATACACATTTAAAGAAGTTTTGACAAGAAAAAGGTGGTATCAATTGAGAAAAAATTGGAGTTGTAAAGTAACAAATATACATAGTAATTTCTTGGTTTTCTGTAACTCAAGACTTCCTTGCCAAATGAATTAATAAAATCAGATGAGAGAAATGCTGCTCCTATATCTACGAAAACTCAAATGATGAAATTAATACATTTGCTTATCGTATAGCAAATGGTTTGTTGAAGTAATCCATATTTGCTGCACAGTCCTTGAGATATCCTCACATGTGCATTTTTGGTTTTTTTAACTGTGGAGCTCTCGTCAAAAATTCTGAGTTACTTGCCTTGTAGTACCAGTCCTGAAATTTTTTACAGCACTCTTCACTGCAGAAATCTCTCACTACACCATCAAGTTCCTTAGTTGCTCCCTTTTTGCACAGCTGTGAGCAGTAATTACAAGAAACACATCTCAGTCCTAACCGTCTTGCAAAGTCTTGTTTATATAGCAGCTTGCAGCCTGGAAACAGATTTTAAACATTAGGAACAAAGTAATTTTTACAGAGAGATATCACAGTTAAGAGTTAAATATCAAAAATTAAATTAATACAACAACAGCTAACAATTGGGGCTTCAGACAAATTCAGGTTGCATAATAAAACTATATTTCAAGACATTTTTACCTGAATATCTTAACTCTACGGTTTCCTGTAATGCCTGCAACTTTTTCAAAACCCTATGCTGAATCTTTGCTTATCAAACGCCTGAATAAACAGTCAGGAAAAAAATACATAATCTTCTTTTAATATAGACCCATACAAAAGCATTGACTTGCAATTATATTGCTCAGTTGCACATCCTCAGAATACGAGATATCCAGACTACACTATCTACTAAAGAAATACCTATTCATGGATCAACTTAATTTTATTACTACTTTTATTTATATTAATACCACAAACCACTTAAGACAACTCAATAATTTTTAAGAACACTAATATGTACAAGATGACCTAAGAACTGAGGAGTTTCTTTAAAAAATGTGACTATAAAGTAAGTAATGACCAGCACTGAGAAAAATTATGCAATAATAGGAAATTACACATGAAATTTGTGAAGAATTTGTATGCAATTAATATTTTAATTTTTCTTTTCATATTGGGTTGAGGGTTGTTGGTCATGTTGGTTGATTGGTGTTCTGTTTGGTTTTTTTTTCATTTGTTATGCAGTCATAATTTCAAGGTTGCCATAATGACAGCTATATTCTTCCATAATCTGATCCTCCCTCAAGCAAATTAGAAAAGACATTCTAACATATTAAATGTGTTAAAAGATGAATACCGTACCTATTACTTAGGCTATTTTGAGAATATAATGTATTTAAACTACTCAAATCTAGTACCTATTCATCTGATACCTAAATCATATATCATATACCCCTGTAATTGTCCTAATTTTATAGAAGAGATCAGAATGAAAAGACAAAGTAACTCTCTGTATCAAACACTGGAGGGACATGAGAACATTTACACAGACCTAAGGTACTGCACCTGTTTTTATGATCTCCCAAATATCACAGGACCACCAAAGACCAGAACTCAAGTCTTCCAAGTGTCCACTTTGCAAGGAGCATATATATATATAGTCTAACAGATGCAGACTTCTGTACTTCCAGTGTGTTAAAAAACTCAATATGCAACATATATGCTGCACTTCCTCTGCCATACAGAATACAAAATTCAGTAATTTCAATTAAGTGACTTGTGCTGTTGTCTATTAGGGTTGAATTCATATGTATGAAACTGAGATACTGTTTTTAAATCACTACAAGCACAAGAATGTAAGTGCAAACTGCAACAGACAGCATCTTCCAAAAGGTTATTGAGAAACTTTAACTTGCAATGCAACAAGCTTTGCTAACAAATTAAATTTGCTAGTAATTTCAAAACAAGACAATTATAGGATATTGCACAAATAAGACATGATAGGTAATAGTTTTAAACTTTTTTTTAAAGTACTGTATCTGGTTCTTTAAAAGAAAATTACTAACATAGAAAACAGGCAGTGCAGATGGAAAGTGACAAATTAAGCAACCATCCTTACAGTACAACTAATTTCGATTTTAAATATACTGTTTTGAAGGAAACAACAATCCTAAAGATACCAGTGTGTGCAAGCTATTAGTTAAAAGTACCCATTAAAAACATGCAAAATTTCTTGCCAGTATCTTTTCCTGCTGCTGCATCTCTCTATTATTGCATGGTACATCAGACTTTTTCCACTTCTTTACAATTCCAGAGTAGTTTAGCATCATAATGTATCCTCCTCTTCAGCTGTGTCTTAGAAAAGCCATTCAATGTTGTATCAACGTTTCAAGGCTAGAGATTAGCATACTCCTCTACTACCAATTGGGCAACCTGTGTCCACCTGACTAAATAGTTTACAAAAAGGATTGACAAAGTTGACATTTCTTTTGGCTGCTAAACTACAGGAAGTAAAACTGAAGATGCTGCTGATGTTATACTGAAAAAAAGTTATCAGGTATGAACTTTTCCATTCTACAGTCAAACATCTCCCAAATCTCTGCAACTCATGGAAAAAAATGAGTAGTGAACATTAAGTAAGGGGAAACAAAAAGTCTAACATTCCAGACCTTAAGACTAAATGCCTGAAAAACATGGGATTTTTTATAGATCACTGATTGTAGCAGTTCTTGCTGAAGGAGGCCTCTACAGATGATAGAAAATCCATTTTTATAAAATTTGACAGTAGATTGTTACAACTGTGAAGACTGTTAAAAGAGAAGTACAAACGTTTTCTTTTGCAACATCATAAGCAAAATTCTTCAGATTTGTCTGAAACTTTTTCACATCTTTGTAATAGGTAACTTAATCTACCTGGCCAGGGAATATTTCATTTAGCTTCAAGATCTTGTCGTGGATTTGACAGGAATAGTAAGACTTTCTTTCTATGGAAAAAGGTATTTGACTTTGAAAAAACAGGTTCTGAGCTCCAACAACTTGATCTTCATGGTGCACAATGGAAATCCTGAATCAACACAGCAGTAGCATCCATGATGGCTTTGTAGATGTGACTATGAAGTGGGCTTTGATTTACAGTATGATTCAGATGAGTAATACAAAAAGCACTGGTTGTCTGATCTTTCCAGCATCATCACTAAAGTCCTGAGGATTTGGACAGCCTAACTCCCCTGGGGACTTGGGGTTCATGAGTACAAGCACTGCCTAAAACAAACAGCTGACTGAAATGGTTAATGGCTTAAACATTGTTAAGATCACCGAAAGACTTCAGTCCACTGTAGCAAACTGAAAAGAAATAGTTGCTCATCCAGCCATGCCCAGCCCTCCCTGTGTATGCCCCCTAATTTGGACTGTGAAAGGACCCTTAGATAAGATAAGGGGGTACTATTGTCCAGCTGTCCCAGGTGCAGAAGGGCCTGCATACCTGAAGAGACAAACTGGATTTCCAGATAAGAGAAGAGGCTGATAAGAGGCAAATCCTGCAAGGTGGAATAATCCTTCTTATCATGCCACTGTCCTCCCTTACATGATGACTCTGCTGTGAAAATGCCTCCAGGGAGCATAGAAGACATTTCACACCTATCCTGGGCTATTCATCTCAGCTGATAGACCATAATGAACCATGACTGACGCTGATATAATAGGAAGTTGTAACTTCTTAGAAGGTGCCAGATACTCGGGACTGTCCCCTGACACTATCCATTGTAAAACTCTCCACCTGTCCCAGGGGAGGTACTAGGTGTTCCCACCTGAGCTTGTAGAGTATAATAACTCATGAAATCTTTGAGTTTAGGGGGCCTTCCCCCACCCCCAAAGGATCAAGACCATCGCTTCAACCAACAGACATCGAAGCTGCAACTAGCGAGTTTCATCACTGGATCCAGGGTGGTGACTATATTTATCTTTCCACTTTTATCCTTTCTTTCGCTTCCTTTCCTTATACATTTCCTCAGGTGTAACAACCAAAATGGCTACATAACAGTTTTCCTTTGAAACAAAACTGTTCTAAAAGAAACCCTACATATGTATATTTACAAACACTGATCATTCAGTGTTGTTCCACTCTAATCCACCCCAAAGGATTTATTAACAAGAAGGTGAGTTACCCTTCCATTCTGGGGCAGATATTAACACAACCCCAACATTTTGTACAAAACGTTATGAGTAAAATCCCAAGTCCCTCAGGATTTCAGCTACAACACCAGACACACAAGTTACAGTGTGACCAGATAGAAACCTTTAAGTGCTTTAAAGTGACTGAGAAAACAGCTCTTATTTTCAAAGAAAAGTGTAAGCACAGGTTATCTGGCTCAAGATACACCAGTTATGGTCTTTGATATCAAAGTTCTAACAGACCACCCATCTCAGAAAGTCAACCCATCTCAGAAAGACCACTAAGGAGCATTTTCAAAGTATCTCCAACTCAAAATCTGAAGCAGCAAAAAAGAAGTAGCTGAGTATCTCCTAAATTAACATAACATATCCTTAATTACATTATTAGAATTCTGGCTTCCAAGCAAAGCCCAACACAAAACCCATCTCTTCCAACAGTCTGGAATTTTGGTTCCCCACATAAATGGTTGAGAGAAGATAGGGATCTGAACACATGCAACAGAACATTATTGAAAAGACAACACCCAACCAGCTCATCCAAACCTTTACCTCAGGGAAGTTTCAGGTTAAGAGGGCTTCCTTTCTCTTGGCAGATCCAAGAGCTGCCAGGTCCAGATGTGCAGAGTTGCCAGCACTGCAGAGTTGCCCATGGTAGGAAATCTGCAGACTCAGTGCAAGCAAGCCACTAAGCACCTGATTTTATTCTACTTAGCAGCACCTACCTGAATTAGAGGAAGTTCAGTACATTTCCACATCAAGCAGCTGTGAAAAAGGAATGCTGAACTAGAAATATTCCTGAGTCCTCAACACCACTTTCTTTTTATCACAGAGAATAATATCTTTTATAGAAAGTAACTGTTCCATCCTAAAAGCAATTGCTTTTTACCTCTGAAAGGCTGTACTTACTAGACTACCTTTGTCCTTCAAGAAACATACAATACCTCCTGTTCTCTCATCTTGTAATAATTTCCACTGTTATCCATTAACAACTTCATCTAGAGAAGAATAACAACAAGCCTGTAGCATCACAAGCTAGGCCTTAAAGATTTCTGGAGCTGTGTTCCACCCACAATTTTCTGCTGTATCTCCCTCTGAATTGATTTGCATGCAACAGCTACCTCTTCCATACCCACATTCCAATCATCTGCTGTCTCTGGATTCATAAGAAACATCACTATCCTTAGGAAAACCAATGCAATGCATCAAAATTTTGGGTCCTGCTTGGATTACTATTAAAGTAGACCCCATCCTCTTTATGTAACAGAGAAGCTGTGTACCACTTCCTTCCTTGTCTGCAGCTTAAGAAACTTTTATCATTATTCAATTCAACTTTTATACATCCTCAGTTTATCCTAATATTTTCTGATAATTAGATATTATCTCCTTCTGTTCTCCTCTATCCTACTCCCATCTAACTACTCGTGTTTTGGTTGTTCTTAAATCTTTCCAGGTTGATTCTTCTTTCAGATTAATAAGAAGCATCTTTATAAGCTTTCTTTTTGTGCTCATAGTCTCAGCACCTTGAACTGCATCACCCCTTACCTGCAACAGCCAATGCTGTCTTCACTTAAAAAACTATCACAAACCTCTTTAAAAGACACAACAGTGGCATTAAAACCAAAGCATGATAACTTAACAAGGACCACTGATGTCGAACAATGCACAGGATTTCACTTGATACTCTTTACTATGTTAGAAATTAGCTCTCCATGTATTAAAAAAAAAAACAATCTCAAAATTCAGCACAACATGTACTCAAAATTTAAATGACGTTGCTTGAACAGTATCAGTGTTCTCCCTCTACAGACAGAAGGAAGATAAACATAATCTCTTCCACACCATATTTTTCAACTACAAGAACACTACCAGAAATACCAAAATCCAGGTTAACAAGTTAAAAATTTCAAGTAATTTCAGAAGATACGCATCCAGCAAGCACTCTTTGGAAACTACATCTACACAACAAGACTCTTCCACAAGTAGAATACCACAAGAACCAACTTTCCAGCTCTTGCATGTGTGTTTGCCTAGAAGGCATGGAACGATGTTTTCCTTTGGCATAGCCAGAAGCCTTCACTTGGTGCCTTCTATTGCAAGGGAACCTGTTAAATATTTCACAAGGAACTTGTCAGATCTGAATATGCTGTCTCTTTTCCCTTACTTATTTTTATCAGCAGAAAAGAATATTTGAGCTTTTACAGTATCAAAATTTGTTTCAAACAGCCATCTGCAGCTCAAAGATTTAATACTAGACTATGAAATCAGATGATGTGGCCTGAACAACTGCATTGGGCCATCAAAGTTCCCTAATGAAAACTGTCATGGCTTTAGGCGATGTCAGGGATGTCCCATTGTACCTTCTGTCCATATTCTCTCAGAATAACTCAGGCACCTCAAAATCCCTCCACATTTGACTTCCCCTTCTCTACTAACCTGACTTGTGGGAAAGGAATATATTCCCATAGTAACATTTTATAGCATTTAAGACGTGTTTTGCTTTTCATTTGTACCTTTTTGCCAGGATATTCCAACTCAGCACCAAATAACCTTCAAAGAAAGCCATCAGGAAGCTGGTATTTTAAGACAGAATTTATCTCAAGAGGGATATGGCCAAATCAAGTGTTCATGAGCAAAGCCAAACTCTCTAACATGGTAGGCTAGAACTGAAAAAGCACCACAGCAATAACAAGTTATTTTAACATGGTAGGCCTCTGTCAAAAGCTGCAGAAAGCTAACAGCTCTGTGAAGTACAAACCCAAACCCAAGAGCTAGTAAAAGAAGATTTCATTACACAAAACACTTAACTGTGACATGAAATTTCACACATACTAAATATCTTTCCCCCCCCGTAACCACCTCCTGTACTACTTACCAATGCTCGATAGCTATTGCGAAGTAATACGCAGTTAGCAAGTTGCAATTATATCACAAAATTTTGCATAAAAAGGATGTTTTTCTACAGTCTTCAAAAACTTCTGTATGCTAGCCCAAATTCTGTCCATTTTATTTTTAAAAGCCATATCAGTGCCTCTAAAATAGATAGTTGATAATGTAAACTATTACAAAGGTGTGTTTAAACAGTTTCTGTAGCCCTCACTTTAAAAATAAAGAGACCAAACATCATGAACAAAGTAATTCAAGCAGGCTTGATGGCAACTCCTTTCATCTAGGGGAACACAGCAGCTCAGCACAGCTTCCTTGGTCCACTGATCAGAGAAACCCAGCAACTATAACTAAGTCTAAGCACACTTCATATCACACATCAGTTTTTAAATCAGTTTTTTTCTGTTTCTAATAACAACAAGAATTGCTATAAATTTCAGGTAGTATCTTAATCAGTTGTGAAAAACTATTCTGTAAGCACCTGTATAAGATTTAACACACTTGTGTTTAGGTTAATCTAAATTATCTGTAATGTTTTCATGTAAATCTAAAAATTAATCAACTAATCATTTAGTAGTATACTTAACTGAACAAGTGGTCAGAAAAATCCCACTCTAAAATCTACAACGCTTTAAATGAAGATTAAAGACATTCTAGACATTCTCAGTTCTAAACTCACCTAATTTTCTAAATTTCTTTTTCTACTTGCCAGCTTGACAGTATTTCAAAAGAGGTTATCTCTACTCAGATGAAACATCAGAATTGTCTACACTGAGTTTAATTTGCAGAATCTATAATTCCCAGAAAGTTATTAGCATGCTATCAAGATGACAGTACAGTTGCTGGTTTCATAGCTGTCTTTTATCTGTGTTATCCATTTGAAAAGAATTCCCAAGCATCAGATAATTGAGTTATCTTAGCTTATTGACCTTCTCCTTCCATAAAACAGACTATTGGATATGAATCAGTATTATTAAAATTGGCATTATAAAATTATTAAGCCTGTTTATTTAAATCATAAAACTCAGTTCTACTAAGAAGATTAATTGAATGCAAAATAAGTCTACAAGTAAAATAAAAATTATGGTGATACTCATCATAAAATAGTTTTATTGCTGGATTGCCAAAAGCTTTTTGGCCTAGACTCTCAGAAGGGATATATACTAACAAAAACAAACAAACAAAAAGCCCCAAGAAAACCCACTCCCAAAAACCCCAAGCCCCAATAACTCAAAAGTGTCCGCAGGATTAAAAACTTTCACAGCCTATCCTCAGTTGTCACTCACGCCACTATACACACATAAAAATTCACAAGCAACTTTGATCTTCTTTAGTGTATATAATATGTATTTTATTTAATTTAGATACTGGTATTTTGGAATACACCACTCTAGTGGCAAAACACCAGGACCAGTTTAATTTCCAGAGCCTCAGCACCAGGGGAACAGATTAAACTCTTTCCACTAGTCCGTTCATTCTCCATGAAGCATCCAGCATTCGAACAAAACCAGAAAAAACATACCATACTCCATCGAAAGAATTAATAACCATCTTTAGCACAAAATCTAGGTCAGTTCTAATTACACCTCACTGTAATGGAAGTTTCAGCTACTCCCTGCACATATTTTTAAATATCTCAAAAGAAACACATAAAGGAACAGAGCTGGGATGAAAGTGCACAGAAATACTGATCCCAGAGACTTTAATGTGTTTGCCGGGCTTTGTGTGTAAATGTGTACGTATATGCAGGAGTAAAAAAACCCTCAGGTATGGAAGAATATAAGCAGAGCAATGATGACATCTTCAGTACTCCAGCTAGGCAGTTCTAAGCAGTCAAGAGATATTTGTCATTGACAAATATATGCTTTCCCATCACTTCGCTTAAAGATGAACAAATAAGTACACTAGCAAACATTTCAACACCTCTTCACTTCTGCTGATTTTATCAGGACCCTTTTATAAACACATCCCTGAAATTTCCCAGTATTTTCCCTCGAGAGTTCAATTTCTTCCCAAAAATGCCAGTAACTTCTGTGACTGAGTACTTTCAGCTATTCCTTCTCAAATTGTGATGATACTTTGTCTTCTGGTGAAGAATAACTGCATGCTCAAAAAAAATAATCTGTGTTGGTGAGGTTTTTTGAACACTTTGCAGTATCAAAACCAGGATGGCCTCCATATCCAACAAGTATTTGGTACTTCTACTATTTTTTCTACTTGACAAACAGTTGGACATGTATCTATCTGGGAAAAGTCTATGACACTGAAGACAAAAAGGTGCCTGGAAAAGGGGGAAGCAGCATCTATCAACTCTGATGATGGAACTTCTATTTGTTGACCTCCACTCCATCCACCAAAAGTCCTGGTGCTCTCCTTCCCACACCAGATCTAAACACTGTTAACTCTTAGACTGCACTGTTTCTGCAGCCATTGATGACTGCAAATCATTGGTTTTCCTTTAAAATACATGGCCTAGGTTGTTCCTATGGAATTTCTGTCCAGGTCACCAGATTATTTGCATCAGGAACATATCAGCTCTTTGTCATATTCATCACCTCAGCTACAGCTTGCACATATGTGCTATATTTATTCAAGTTATAATCTACTTAATGGTGCTTTTGACTACTCTCTCTCTATTACTCAGTGGTTCAGATCACCACAGTAAGCTGATAAAATTTGGTTTTATGGTAACATTTCACATATTCACCCTCACAGAAAACAGTATTTCCTCCTAAGCTGGCAGTCTAACACTTGCAAAACTCAAGACTTGCAGTAAGACATCTGGCAATAGGATGCCCCCCACTTAGTAACTATATTCACGCAGCAGAGTCTGGTTTTATTTCTTTCCTTCCTCAAATCTTCCAATAGGAAACACAAGTCCTCACTTATTTCAAGCCTCCTCATACAGAAGCAGTAATATGGTATAGCTGGCATTATGAATATTACTGAGTTTGTTGTGACAGTCACCAGGCTTTAAAATGAGGGAGTTGTTAATATTCACAGTGATATAAGCATATACTGTAATCTCCAGAAAGGTAGTTTGCTCTTGTTCAAATATATCCTGTGGAATTGTTTAATTCATAGGATCAATTTCTAGCTAGATGTTGCTTCGCACTGCAATGATGCAATGCGAAGCTGGGCCTTGCTTTGTCCTTTTTTTACTCTCCAGCTATCACTTTGCAGTCCAGAACACAGCAAAAAAAACTAAGTTGCCACACTCCATTCTTTAGAAACAAAAGATTGCAGAGTCCAGAATAATAAGGGAATGGCATGGAAGGAAGGCTGCCTCCAATCCTGCACTCCACCCTTCTCCAGCTTAACAGGATCCTCCTACAAGTTTAATCTGCTTGAAAGCAGAGATCTTCAGCAGGGTTTATCAACTGATAGTGAAAGTGTTATTATTATAACTACAGAAAAACAATATTCACTATATTCTTAAGAGATAGGTCATCCAAACCCACAGTTAAATTTCTAAGGACTTCTAAGATCATGATTAAATACCAGTATCAAAGGAGAGCTCACCAGAAGTGGAAAGGATAGGTCCTTGTTAAGTCTCTATTTTGCTGTTTCTATTAAAACCATGCTTTAATGAAACTTTAAAGAATCCTGTGGCCATATAGTTCCATTTTAGTTTGTATTCTTTTTGAAAATTTGAGTAATTAGTCAAAAAAATTATAGTGACAGTAATCAACACACATCAACAGGTATCATTCAAGTTATTGCTTAAGTAACCATTCTAAGCCAACACAGAACTTCCACTGTTGTGTTGAATTTTGAAAATACTAATCAAAGAGAAAGTTTGGTATTCATCAGTGCAGTTACTGTTGGTATATGCTCTGCTAAATAAATTTTTAAAAATTTATTTTTTTGTGCACATATATATATGCATGTGCCTTACATACGTGTGTGTATTTATACACACACTGCAGGAGTTACTTGCTCTTCCTTAACCTGGAGCAAGTGGTGAAAAGCTCTAAAGGCAGCTCAGATAAATGAACAAGTACTTTCACTTCATTTATAATAATGATGAAGAAACTTCTGGTTTAGCCTCAAATACACTACAATGAGTTGTTACCTTAAATTTTAACATTAAATATTATCAGAGTAAGTCAACCACAGTAGAACTACAATGACCAATACCTTAGGAAGAAAACAAATACATACATACCTTCACTACAAAAGGGTCTTTTGATACCAGAGAAATTCACCGTCTCATGCAGCGTTTTCTCTTCTTGACAGTATTCACAGTATGTAACTATGCAGTGCAGTTTCTTATAATCATCAGAACATGCTCTGCTGCAGAACTGATACACTTTGTTCTAAATGCAAAGTTGCAAAGCATCACGAATAGGGTTAATGGATAAAATCTTAAGGTCCGGATAGCGCATTTTAAATAACAGCTGCCATTAAGACACAACTTCCAAAGTAAACACAAGTGCGAACAAACGACTTCTAATGCTAAAAATTAACAAATTCCAATTAAGCTAATAGTGAGTGCTACAAATACTCTTTATTTCACATGAAAATACTGAGCAGAAAATATGTCAATCAATCTTAGCATACCCTCTTCAGATACTTCTCTCAGTTCATAGGGAAGTGCAAAAACTGAAGATGAAAGCAGATTTCAGACTTACAGCTGACCTGAGAAATTACATATTTCTTTAAATGCCACAGATACTATATATGAACAAAGACTTCTGCTTTTATCCATACTTAAATTATATTCTACAGAACTAGATAGATTTTAACTGAACTTTTTAAGCTTCAATACCTTAAAAAATAGCTATCTAGAAAAATTGTACTGGAGTTCAAAGTTTAAACTTTTTAACACTTCATCATTGTAATAATAACACCAAAAAACCCCTTACCTCCCATTCCAGTACTTCTGGCTTTGAACAAAAAGAACTTTTGCAATAATTACATTTCAACTGAATATCACTGGGAGAGACAAACTGACCATTTGTTGAAGACTGCACACTGAGAGTCTGAAAAACATAAATATATATAAACACATCACTAAAAAAGAAAGTTACTTCTAAAATGGTGGGTTTTTTCAATTAAGCTTATAGTGTTTGAGAATTTGGGAGTTTATTTATAAACTCAGGAGCATGATGTCAAAAGCACAGCAAGTTAGTCTTTTACCTTAATTCCTTTTCCCTTGTCATCTTAGGTTTTCTGATTTTGAATCTTTACCCTTTCTTCCACCATAATTACTTTAACTCATGTTTCTTTTACCTTACCTTTATAATATCTATTATTTAAGGGTAAATAAATTTTTATAAAAATAAGAATGTTTCCCCAAACTGAACACCTGTTAACCACAAAACACATCTTTTTCAGATAAATACACTTCACAGCTTGCATTATTTTGGTCACAGAAGTTCAGATAAAGATCCAAAACCAAATCTTTTCAAATCCAAACTGTCACCAAGGCAGATTATCATCAACACCTTACTTAAGCACACCACTTGAAAATACAAATACTAAAGTAAAAGGCTTTCAGTGAGAAACCATACATCTACTCAGATTAAGAGAAAACCAGTCAACATTCCTAGCTAGCCTCAATCACCATGGCAGGAGGACGCAATTATTCAATTTCTATGCAATTACTCAAACAATCCAGGCTTTTAAGATTGAGAAAAATACTACAGATTGCATGTACAGGTATGAGAATTTAATTCTGTAACTGAGTAATTTCCTTAATACATCTCTGAGGCAATTAGTAGATAAGAGAACTCAATTACACAGTACCAGTATCTTCCAAGTAGGTCTTACGTGCATACAGAACAGTCTTTTTGCACATTCTCTGATCAAGCAAGAACTACTGGTGTATTACACATGCCACGTTTGAGACAAAAAATCTGAATCAGTAGCAATCACTGACAGCTGAAGAATCCAGAGGAAACATTTCTTACACCTGCCTTCGCAAGAAAATTTCCCACACCGTTTGCTACAAGACAAATATATTTAAAGGCAAGTTCTCTTCAGACAGATTTGTTAGTGCCTCTCCACCCTGTAACAGTGAAAATTCAAAACACTTCTGCTACAGGATACTTTTCTTCAGCCTCTCATGTTAGTGAGGGTTTACCTACGCTAAAAAATAAAGAAAAAACTGCAATGAGACTTATTACTGATATAAACCCTGACACAGGTGGTCCTGCTGTGTGCTACCTAGCAGTACTAACAGTATCATTTCATGCAGATGCATTAATTCTGTGTCAGGAGTTTGCAGACATGAAGTAGTCATGCACATTTCCCGATCACAGACAGGACCTGAGAACCAAATGCCATACAGAAGAAAAGATGACACCTTTATCCCAGTGGCCCACTGGCCCTTAACAACTTCAACAGAGATGCACACACAGAGTATTGCCATACTTTTCCCACTATATCCAGCAAATGTCCCTGCGGCTGAGTGAGGTTTGCTACATTTTGGCTTTTCTAAATAAATTGTTGAAGACTTGCACTAACATGGCCACAAAGGTCCAATCTGTGCCCTTCTGCATTTGCAGGTTTCTTCACAGAGCAAACACCATGCTCAACACAGGCTGCCACATGGGTCATGTAAGCACCATGGAAGTCCTAGGAGTTCTGGTTGAAAACTAAAAGAAACCAAGAAGCAAGTATACCCACCACCTCCAGTTCAGGAGTGCAGGAAATGTAAGGAACTAGCAGATGTGGCAACTTGTACAGAAAGACTGAAGACAGAGGGAGGAATGAAGATCAAATCCTGCTTACAATTAAGGACTGCTTCTGTATAATATTTTAATGAGTCACGATGACAAGCATACAGTATTTTCATCATCATGCTTTGCCTCTAACTTACAAGATATTTACAGTATCTTTAGAATTTATTTGGGAGCATTATTACACATAGAGAATAACACAGCAAAAAAGAGAATAAATTCATTAAAAGCTTTCCCAGGTCACCCTGAACAGCAAGGTTTTATCTATGTTCTGCTTTAACAAAGATATCTTTGAAGTCATTTAGATACATTCACTCTTTAGAGAGCCTGTCCTGAACAACAAGAGCATGGGAAGTGCCAAGGAAAGCAAAAAATCATTGTAAAGCCCTTTTCAACTTCAATGCAATCAACTCAAACTGCTCTAAGTTGCCAAATTACTAATGAACAGTAAGCATGTACAGCCCAGGACTCTTCTGAGAAGACCACCATAGCAGCACAGCTTCTGGCCTGCCCTTGCCACTACAGCATACATGGCAGAAGGGTTATCCTCGCTCACAGCAACACAAAATCAAATTGCGGAAACATTTCTATACATAAGTGTACATGTGGAAGAGCTAGTAGGCTGCCAGACTCTGGTTAGTTTTTTTTCTAGTTGAGAAAAAAAAAAAGCATTTGAAAGAATCAAGTTGTTCTTAATGTGAATGAGAGAAGCAAACATATGAGGAATCTTCTACATGCTGCTATCCATCAGGACTGCTCCACATGCAAAACCAAGGGCATGAAATTAAACAGAGAAGGAACCAAATGCTCCCCTTACGCTCGTGCACACACAGACCTTTCAGTCTGAGCATGGAAGCCTCAATTATTTTTATTATGATCAAGCTAAGACAAGTATTTTTGTGTGTGTGCACATGCGTGTCCAAGAAAGAGAGATGTAAGGTATATAATGAAGAACACTTCCAGACAACCATCACAATGCTGAAAGAGAACTATTAGCTAGAAACAAAAGATTATTAGTAAGATAAAATTATAATCAACCCTAAAATACTGTAAACAAATTGTGAATTTAAGTATTCCAACCCATTTGTAAATTAAAAGGACTAAAATTTTTGCAGAAGGGAAGAACACAGCCCTGCAATAGCAACTATTCTATTCCAAGAAGGATAACCCTTGAAGAAAAAATGTCTAGGAAAAACAGGCACAATAAGAAAAAGGGATGAATGTGATCACAGCTAATTAAAACCAGAGTTATCTCCATTAGTAAACAGTGACAAATATGGAACCCCATAGCAAACTGGACATTTTTCGGTTTAATGCCTTACATGTTTCTTAGGTATAAAAGAAACCTCAAGGGAACACCTTCAGTCCAGTGCTCACATTGTGGTATACCATCCTTTCCACCTAAACGCTACGTGAACAGAACAGAGAAGCTGTTCTCATACATTTCACTCTTACTGAATGGTCAATACATTTTATTCTTCTACACAAATATACAAAAACTATCAGAAGTTAAAACCTGACAGCGCTGTCTGAGCAAACTGAAAGCAAGTGAACACCTACTCAGTCTTTACTGAGAACTCACAGACTGTATGGCTGCTCTAATTGAACTAATACACCATTGAAGAGAGAGATCTACATGCAGCACTGAAACGGCAACAGAAGCGTCAGCAAGGTCTCAGTAAGACTGGAAACCCACAATCAGCATTAACTGATGTGGCAGTGATATTCAATAATGTTGTTTAATGCTGACTTATGTGCAAATCCAAGAAGATCTAGGATGTATCTAGCATTCATTTGCTTTGGCACTCACTTGCCTCAAGAGCTCTTGAGGCCACAATTAATTGTAAGATCATGTACAATAAAACAGATGTTAAATGAGTTTGCAAGAAGTATTACAGATCTGTCATGACATAAGAAAAATCTGCAGCTATTCTGTTTATCAGTTCCACTGACAGGCATCTACCAAATTGGTTGGGATAGAAACACAGAACGTGGCTACATGATGGATATCCTGGATAGGATATATTAAGGAAGCAATTAAAAGATTGATTTGCTGTCCAGTTGACAGAAAACAGAAAAGTTCAGTGGCAAATGGGAAAATCCTGTGTGGGTGTAACTGTTCAACACCACATGAGGAGGCAATTATCAATTATACAGTGCACATCAGGGAAAACTGTTTTCACATAGAAAAATCGAAACGTTTTCTTTACAAATATTCTTTGATCACCTAGAGATGAATCAGTGCAACACATTTCCGATATGCTTTAACCTTAAGTCATATTGAAAATATGACATTTTCAATAAGCATTGCAGCCTCCTCCAACGTGCCTATCACTGGCCTTGCAGTTTTTGGACATAACCTGAACAGCTAGTTTCGACCATCAACAAAATGGCCTAGGCTCTAACCTTTCATTTCAGAGACAGTCACGCTACCCCCCATGACAAACCTTTACTAGTACTATGTTCAATATGAGAATTCTGTTACCACATTTAGTATAAAAGAGACTAAATTTGTTGATCTTCAATGCAAACCAGGAAGGTTCATCTCCATCAAGAGGCTGACGTGGTAAAAATAAGATAAGCAGTTATGCTTTGTGTTTTCTTATGACATCAAGGAGAAATTGGTTGTTATTATCTGATTTTATATGTTTAAGACAGCAGCCAGTGTTACCATTATAAAACAGTACTTTAAATCAAAGAAATTGTTATGAGCCAGAAGTATCTGCTATGTTAATAATAACTCATAAGCATGTACAAGCAGGTTAGTTTATTATGCAAATACTTAACACAAACACAGGCACACAAATATTTAGGGAGGTAAAGGTTTAACACAACAGCTAACCTGAAATTTAGCTACACAACTGGAACTGCAAAAGTTGTACAGTTTTCCATCAGGCATTGTGGCTTGATATTGAGGTAAAGAGTTTCGTTTACAAAAGTGGCAAATAATTTCCATACCTAAAAGAAAAACGTAGTTTACAAACAAAATAAACACAAAATTGTAGTGAAAAAAAAAGTATTACAGGTCAGCCCTTTCCACTATTTCAATATGAAAAGCTACAATTTGTCTGCCTTCTAGTCAGCTTCTAGAAGTCACACAAAACTAAAGATCAGCATTAAATATGAAACTGCACCTTCTTCCATAAAATTCACCAGAGCATTTTCAACTTCAGGTTGAGATCTATGACTGTTTCGTATATTGAAGAACATGTGTTTTGAGTTATCTACCAGTTCCTTTCACCTGGATTAAAACCTTTACCTAGACAATATCCATATGCACTATAACTACTTGCCTCCTTCTCCATCTCTTGGTTGAGGAATAAAAAAATCAGGTGGGGTTGGACAACATACAAGAGAATATAAATTCATATGCACAAAAAATACACTATTATTCTGTGACACATCACAGCACATTATGTATCAGCATTTTTTCACAGGAAGCCTTAAGAAGACAGTTGAAAATTGTTTCCAAAACCAAGAAAAAAGGCTGGTGGCGAAAATGACCCCTCATGGGTCCATTTGCCGGTGTTCAAGATAAGATGGTCTTTTTCCCTTTCGTTTTTAAAGATGTTAAAAAACCCTATGAAGTCACATCTTCATAGACTAACTGTAAAACGAAACCACCCACCCCCAGTCTTCAAACTTAAAAAGTCTACTCTTAACAGTGATGAAAATCCATCATCCTTTTCACTTACTTTGTGATTTTGCATATTTTGATTTGTGTGTGTTCATGCATACAGTTGAGCAGTATGGCTCCATATATCCATTAGGTCCTATGCACTGAGTCATGTCAAAAAACCTGCACTGAGCTCTGCAGCCAGTACAAGATGTTAATTTGCCACATTTCTAAAACACAAAACAAAGTAAAACAATGCATTAGTTAAAACTATGCTTAGCTTTTGACTTTAAATGATGGTCTTAAAAAAAAGAAAAACACAGAAGACAACTTATTTCTGCAACCTGCTCCTCCATCAAACCCTTCCTATATCAACTACCTCTCATAATCATCCTCTCAATAGCATTATGGTTGGGTCTCCTAGGGAAAAGCCAGTTAAAACTGTTCTGTCTAACGACAAAACACACAGACACACCCCCCTTCAAAAAACCCAAACCAATCAAAAAAAAGCAACCCATCCCAAATCCCACCATCTGCAAACTGTAAACTGTGGTAAGAGCATACAGCAAGTTGTGCTGAGTTGGAAAGTTTGAAAGAACTCTGTTCCTCTCTCCTTGTTGATAGGACAATGGTTGTAAGGAAAGAAACAGGAATCTGGCATGGCAAATACAATTAACAGAATGGGTAAGGTTAGAAGTGACCTTTGGTCCAACCTCCCTGCTCAAGCAGGGTGGTCCTAAGGTACCTTGCACAGGATTGCATCACGACGGTTCATGAATATTTCCAGTGAGGGAGACTCCACAACCTCTCTGGGCAATCTGTTCCATTGTGTGGTCACCCGAACAGTAAAGAGCTTATGAAGAATAAATAATGGTCCTAAACTTTGGAAAGAAAGTACTTGTACTCTCCAATCCTCCAGGTAGGAGGAACACACTGCAAAGTTTCTATGTTCCTTATTGAAGCCAGTGAGGAACTGTGATCTGGTTAACAGAGTCAGTTTTGACATCTCTCAACACAGCAGTAAGTCCATCATATTTTCCACAGAATGGAACAAATGTTCTATAAAAAGCACAGTAAAGCTGTACCAAGCAGAAATACTAATGACGCAGTCAACATACAAAATCAATAGTTCTGATGTGCTATATGTATTACATGTCTGTGTTAGGCAAGTATCTCAAGCACCATAAATCAAGTTTCAGAAAAAAAAAATCTAGACACCTTCCCTGCCCATAGAAATAGAATCATGTTTTTGACAGTGATCACAGAAAATTCCTCATTTCAATAATGATGAGCCTCCTATCAGACAGGTTCTTCCCTTACTGAGTACTAGAAAAGACCCTATCAGCACTTAGGCACTTTAGATTTCTTGCCTTCTGTTGAGAAATTCTGGCACTACCTCTTCCTCCTTCCCTATTCTCAAGGACTGAAGGGGAAAGGAAAGGCAAAGCATATTTCACAGGTACTGCACTTTGATCAGAACAAGAGAAGCTTCAGAGGATATCTTTGCTCTTCCTATCTTCAACCAACTATGTTTGAGAACTAGCTAAATCCCATCTTACAGACTGCCAGTTCTATAACATGTCATCTTCCCTATAATAAGAGCATGCAGACAAAACCATACAAATACACATGCCTGTACAACAAACCGGATCTAGCACCATGCAGAGACCAGCAAAATTTCCACATGCTGCTTTGGTGAAACCTTTGCTGTGGGTTTCCTCCAAAAAGGGGTATCTGTCAAGATACTGAGCTCCTGCCTAGAGAGCGGGGTATAAAATACAACACCATGATCCTTTCTTCCTATCTTATTTTTTTGTGTTTGCCTTTAAACATGTCACTCAGCACCTAATTATCTTCCTAATCAGCCACAATATTGACGAACTTCATGCTAAGTACCAAGACCAAAATGAAGCAATTATAGTGTTCTATGAGTCAGAGATATTCTGACAATATACATTCATCTCCTCTTACAGGCTAATAGACAAAGATAAGCATCAAGAAAACTCCACACAGTATTACTGGTAACAATACAGGAGGCTACATTTACAAAGGACTTGACCTCCTGGCATATGCCTAATGGACAATCAGCATAAAAAAAAAAAATCTACTTGCACAAACATCCT
Organism: Myiozetetes cayanensis; assembly: GCF_022539395.1. Classification (NCBI taxonomy): domain Eukaryota; kingdom Metazoa; phylum Chordata; class Aves; order Passeriformes; family Tyrannidae; genus Myiozetetes; species Myiozetetes cayanensis. The sequence continues at coordinate 43,298,403 of NW_026087742.1, read as the reverse complement.
TGGTATCTCTAGAATTAACCCTGAATGTAAATCTAGAAGCACTGAAGCAAATATACTGGCAAATGACCTAACAGAGAGCATTCAGCAATATAATCAGAAAATAATGCACAGACAAATGAAACTGTCACAAGTTCCATGTCTGAAAGAAAAATCAAACAGAGGCCATGGTGACTTCAAGAAACAGCAAGATAAAAGTACAAGTTTCAGTTAATGAATTTATACTAAGCAGATCAGAGCATAATTGGAAAAAAAATCATTGTGTCAACAGACTACACATTTTGATTAAAATTCATTGAAAGCTGAAATACCTTTTGCTAACCAGCATCTCAAATAATCATAGGCATAAACAACAGTGCAACAGCACTTTGAAATTTCATACATCCTCAAAATACTGGGGTTGTTTACTGATTTCACCCTAGCCTTTTCAGACTTAAAGCAACAAGAAAAATCTTTATTAATATCTAGTAATAATCTAGCAAACGCAGATCTAATTTATCAAGACTAATAAGAATATGAATTTCCAGAAAACATGTTAAGGATGCAGAAGATTCAGTGGGTAGAAACAATACCACAACAGCAAACCTCTCATTTTAATCTTGTCATAGCAACTAAGAGTGTTAAAGCATTCCTGCATTATAGAAGTTTAAACATGCTGTTACACAAGTGAAGACGACAGGACACTGGTGGAAAAAAGAAAATTAGAAAGCCCAAACCCTCTTGAAATTTCTTGCTCCTAAAATGTCATAATCATCATCTCCTTCAAGCTGAACATTTCTCTTGCATTTTTTATTACTCTTTTCCACACTCCCCACACTTGCAAGCTTGAATATTAAAATCATTCAAAAGACAACGAGTACACCACTATTATTAAAAAAGATTAAAGCGTACCTGAAAGTATTCAATCAGTATTATACAGGTATCTCAAACATTTATGCTTTTTAATAGCCTAACTCAAATACTTCCTCCTTTAACAACATCAGTTGAGAACCTCATGCTGTCCTGTCCCATGTTTTTGAATAGCCCTATCACAAACCAAGACTTTTGTCCTGTTCTTACAAAATTTCTAGATGAGACTCTCTCTTCTCAAGATTCTCAGGTAACTTACATTTCTACTCTCATATGCATCACTTGTTCTCTTTCATCTCTAAGAATCTGTAGTATTAATTCCTTTCTGTAGCAAAAGTAACATTTGAGAATCCTTTCCATAAAAGGACCCTTCTAGTTGGCATAAACAAATAGAGGATTCACTAAAACCAAAGGAAATTGCAGTAATAAATAGGGTCAAAGAGCACCCTTATGAGGTAAGGATTTTTGGCCTGGAAACAAGATAACTCAGGAGGATAATGACAGAACCAAAAATGGTATGATGTGGGGCAGTATGGATCAACTGTTCGGTGTCTTTTCTAACATTAACAACAATAAGAAATCACATGAATATCAACAGAAGTTTCAAAACAAACAGAAGGCAGTTCTTTGCATAACAAACAGCAGGTCAGCAGAGCCTCTTACCAAAGAGAGTCATGGACGGAGAAAGTGTTTGTATGTGTTCACAAGGAGACTGAACAAGCACTAATTAAAGAGATTCACCAAAAATAGCATACAGGAACATTGCATAAAGCTCAAGAGAGATTCCCTGACCTCTGGAGAGTCAGAAGCTAAGAGAATGATCAGGGGAAAATATCCTAAGTACCTGCCCTATTCTTACTCTTTCCTGCATGCCCACTTAAACACCACAGGAGTGTCAATCCCTTACTGGCACCAGAACACCTTTCTCATATTCTTACAACAGTACGTTTTTAATTTAGTATTTTAGCCATCCTCAAGGAAAAGTGGGTGTTCAGAAGAAAACAGGGAAAATGTAAAGCTGTTTCAATGTTGTTGATTTTACATGGCAGAAGACAAAAAGAACTTCACTGGTACAGAGGAAAAACAGAACAAAATACCAAAATCTTCATTACTGACTAATTAAAGGGGGATCAAAAACTGCAAAATTTCCTGACTATTTTAAAAATCTCTGCTTCCTTTTTTGTTTCAGGAGTAGAAAGTCACAGAAGCAAACAGACTGAAGGGGATGTCCCAGATGTCAAGTGCAACTTCTTGCACAAGGCAGGATCAGAGGTGGTTGCTTGGGACCTTGTCCAGTCAAATCTGAGTATCTACAAGGACAAGCATTCCAAAATCCCTCAGGAGGATTTCACAACCCTTACAGAAAAAGCTTTTTCTTTATCTAAATAAGTTTCCCCTTGTTTTCAAGTTGTGTCTCTTGCCTCTCTTCCTTCCACTGTACAGCTCTAAGAAGAGTTCAAACTTTGTCCTCTTCTATCAACTTCCATCGGATAACTAATCCCCCTTTACACTTTCAAGGCTGAACAAACAGGCTCTCCCAAGGCTGTCTTCCTATATGTCACATGCTCTAGCTGTCTAAAACACCTTGGTAGGTCTCCACTGAACTTGCATCAGTACACCAATGTCTTTCATATTGCAGAATCCAAAACTGGCCATGGTACTCCAGATTTCAGCAGTTTCAGAAACGCGGAAGGATGGGGGTCATGGGCCAAGAAAATCACTTCCCTTGTCCTGTTGGCTACACTTTTGCTGATTAAAGCAATAGGTTGCCCACATGGGCTGTGGAGTCTCCATCCTTGGAGATACTCAAAAGAATGTGGTCCTGAACAATCTGCTCCAGGTAACCCTGTTTGACTGGCAGGGTTGAGAAGATGACCTCAAGCACTGTGTGATACAATCCAGGGCACAATTGGCTATCTTTGCTGCAAGCCTGTTCAGCTTCTCCACCAGGACACCCATGTCTTTTTCTCTGAAATTGATTTCTTGGCAGTTATCTTCCATTTCAGATGAAGTACTGGCTTTATCTTGTGCTCAACCTGGTATTTCAACAGTAAGCAAAACTCACTATAAACAAAACCTGCAGTCAAGCTAGCTTCAGCTTCAAGTGTCCTTCAAAGATGGAATTAACTCAGAACCAAGCCAGAGGAGAGAGTATCAAGCACTTTCCTTCTGGGTACTACTTGTGGTAAATTCACATCTACAGCATCCTATGAAAACATATACACGTTTGAGGACTATAATTTAAGTAAAATTTGAGTAAAACCACTATCAAATTAGCACGGAAAATTGTATCCATTACTAATTACAAATAAATTAAGTCAGAGGCAAAATTTCTAAAGAATAATGGTCAGTGCCCTTTGAGGGGAAGCTTGATGCATGGTAGTCTGACTACATCTGTCCCTCAGTAGTCCACCTATATTCTGCATTGAGATGACCTAATTTTTGCAAGATTTCATCGCATGTTTGACCTCTTCCAAAGCACAGTCTATGGCAGATGCAGAAGTCAGAATATTTTCTTCTTATTATGTTTTATTCTAAACTCATTCTTTTATGACTTGCTGATGCCCTCTTAGAAGCTTAATTCTAGAAATAAGGTCTATTTCATGAAAGGCATCTCATGACAGATAAAACACATTATAAAACAATGTGATACGAAAAGTCTTGCAAGTCACCTGGATATAGATACATTTCAAATATTCACTCCACTCACTAGAACAGCGTTGAACTCAAATGGACAACTACAAAAGTGGCTATCAAGATGCAAGACAAGACATACCAGGTGGGTGGGATATATTACAGAATTAAAAGAATTGTTTCAATAGAAGTCCAAACTCCTCAAGTTCACTTAGAGGGTTTTTGAGGAATTTATATTCTTGTCATTATAACCAACTATAATTTTAGGAATCTTGATATTCCTTTACATCTTACCGAAAGGAGTATGTCAAGCTGAAGTCTAGAGTTCTTGTTGCATACATCCTACTAAGAAAAAAGATAGAAAAAAGATAGTTTCTAGAGGGATATGATCTGCATCAGAGATGCAAGAAACTTGGAGTCATAGATACCAAGAGGTCTCAAAAAAAAATCCCCACATGACTAAGCAGGAAAAAAGGGGAAATAATTATTCCATGGTTGATAAAGATTTTGTCTTTTAACCATGGCAGAGAGTAAAAAGCATCTAACTATTTCCATTTGTAAAAGTGTACATAGTATTGGACAATAATATTATCAGAGATTACTTAATAGTAAACTAAATATTACCTGAAGCAAACAAAAGTGGTTTACCATATGAGGAAGAGACCATTCATTATTAAACCACAATTTGTACTGGCTGAAACTACAGAATTTCTCTTTAAGAGTGACCAGAAATGGGGAAAAAAACATTGAAGTTGGTATTTCTAATATTTCAACGTAAAGGGGTTGTTCAACTCTCACAATTACTGACTTTGACAGAGTATTTACTCTTGAAACAGACACTTGGAAATGAAAGTTGATAAAACAGTAACAACACCAAGAAGCAGTAGATTTTGTAGCTAATTGTACTATCAAAATAAAAAGGATGACAGGAAGGATAGCTCTGTCTTAATAGCAAAGAAACACAGAGAAAGAACAAGCACTGCATGGGACAAGACAAAGTTGAAAACCCTAGATGCTTCCACTAAAGTACTAAGTGAGAAGACATTCCATCACTGCATTTGGTGATATTTAAACAGCAGATAACAATGCACTTTATGAGAGTAAGAACAAAATCTACATAAGCAACGAACTGTAAGCTGCAGAAATTATATGCACGTTGTTGTACACAGTGAAGGCTCTTAAACCCCTGCACAGAAAGGAAATGGATAAAATGAGTTTTATGAGAACTTCACAAAAGCAGTTGCTTGGCAAGGAGCAGAATAAGGAAGCACAGTTGCCTAGGGTGGTTTTTTTTTATTTCTTGTAAGCAAATAGCTTCAAGGGATGGCATAGCCTGGTTAGTCTCAAAGTACATTTAATAGCAAGTCTTCATGTAATCAAGGAAGTCAAGTAAATGTACTTTCATTCCGTATGGAAGAAAAATTTTCACTAGATAAAAAGACACTGCAAGCAGCCTTTCCAACTAGTAAAACACCTTTTGGCTTGCATTCATCTAGTACTGACCTCAGTCTAGAGCTATTAAAAAAATCTGTGAATAAATAGCTAGAGCTCCTTTCCCCCATATTTGACAGTAGATGAAGACCAGCACTTCCAAAAAGCACCCAAAGAAAACAAATCCCAGACCACAATCTAACAAGAATTTTAGTTACAGAAACAAAGCAAAAAAAGCAAAGAAACATTTAAAACTAGCAAGGCATTACACGCTTTCATGGTAGAATCAAGAGCACTGTGGACTGATAAGGCCAGGAAGCAAAGTATAATTTAACGTAGACACAGACTCAGCTTTAGCTTACTTGAAATTTGAAAGGTATGGTTGGTTGCACAAACTGAGTCACAGAATTGCACTTGTTCCCTAGAACAAGGTTGTCAAGCCTGTATCCAAATCCAGCAAATCACAACATGGAAACTTCCTTTTCAAGGAAGTGACTAATTTTGTAGAGACAAAACAGAAACACTGAAACAACCTAGGTACTTGTGGTTAATACGTATTTATGGTAGGCATATTTGAGGTCAGTTCTAATTTGTTGCATAGATACTAATTTTCAAGTGAATCACTACAGTAATTTTTAAAATTATTTCATTTTCATTTTAATGATATGGAATGCCTACTCAAAATATTTCAGTATTTGCACAATTACATGGACAATTTTAGTCACCTCCTTTTCAGATGTAATCTCGTTCTCTTCTAGTGGGTTTTTTTTGGTTGGTTGGGTTTTTTTTTGTTTAGTGTCATTCTTCAAGTTCCTCTTGCCCCTCCACACGTAAAGAGTTTGAACCCCAGTGCAACAGTTAGAGAGTTTACAATCTAGCAGTAGTCATCATCTTCAGGTTTAAGAAAATATAACCACTTCCAGTAAGAGTTTTGTTGTGACATTTTATTCAAATCGTTAGTTATTTGACTTTTCAAGGAATGATTTTATCATTGTTTTCTTTTTTAAAAAAGCTTTACTTGCATTTCGCTGTCTTCATGAATGGCTGTTGTCATCAAGACATATATATGCTCTTGCATATAACTACACTGAGCATTAGTTAGGTTACGCCTATTCATTTTTTTTTAATTCTTACAGAGATTATTTATTTATATTTCATAACTTTTTTATATGAAAGACACCTAAGCTCTGTAATCACTTTGAGTTTTAGGAAAGAAAGAACAGCTATCACCTCACAGAAAAGCAAAACACAATACAATATTAAAGATCGTGTGTGTCTCAGTTTTAAAGCAAGTTCTGAAACTGGTACATGGGAAGCTAAGTGCATCCATCAACTCAAAAGGACACTTAAGACACTTCAGAAAAAACCTGCTCTCTGTCCCAGGAATAACACTGTTTCTTACTCCCACCAACTGTATAAGGCAGAGGAAAGAAATCCTTGGTAGCAGATGTGTTACTTGCTGTAATCCAATTACTTGTCATTCTGAGAGCCATAATAATTTTTATTACCCATAATTTCAAATTTTCCATTCCAAGAAGAAAAAAAATGTCCATGATAAATTACTGAAAATTAATTGTTCAAATCAGTGTAATATTTATTTTAAAAATTGGGATTAAGTAAATAGATGGGTACAATGAGTTTTCATTTATTACTACTACAACTGTATAGCAATATCGATAGGTGTATGACATTTACAATATAAACTGCTTAATACAAAGCCCATACCAGTATGAACTATTTATTTTACAACTCTTTTTATAAGAAAACATTTGCCAAAACTGTTAAGTGACAGACAGTAATTAGTTGTATAACACAACGCTGTTATCAAATGATGACACCAATTTTTCTATATTATTGATTTCATTAAGTGTATTTCAGTATGTAATGACTCTCCCAAACTCTCTCCTTCACTAGTTCTCCTTTAAAAGCAGGAGAAAATATTGTTACAACTGAACAAAACAACCTGTAATTTACCAGTTGTGGCCCAATGGGTTGTCAATGACATTTGCTAAAGTCTAAATTTCTTTTTTATAAACAGAATTCCTTGAACACATTCAATTCAAAAAAACTCAATGCAAATAAAAGTTCAAACCGAAATAAATCCTGCTAGACAACTAAATATTCCCAAATAATTGTGTCCTGAGTAACTTTGGACTCCTAGAGCATACACTAAAACTCCTAATTTTGGGGCAACATAGAATGGTTTGGGTTGGAAGGGGACCTTGAAGATAATCTGGTTCCAACACCCCTGTCATGAATAGGAACACTTTTCACTAAACCAGGCTGCTCAGAGCCCATCCAACCTAGCCTTGAACACCTGTGCCAGCACCTCTCCTCCCCCACAGTAAAGAATTTTTTCCCAATATCTAATCTAACCTACTCTCTTTCAGTTTAAACCCATTACCCTTTGTCCTGTCAGTGTATGCTCTTGCAAATAGTCTTGCCCTGTAAGGAGGAGCTACAGATGCAATTTATCCAGACTTCTGTAAAGCTGTTGACATGGTCCCCCACAACCTCCTTCTCTCCAAGATGGAGAGTGATGGATTCTACGGGTGGACTGTTAAGTGGATTAGAAACTGATTGGACAGTGGCATCCAGAGGGTAGGGTCAATGGCTCAGTCACACTGGACATCAGTGAAGAGCAGTGTCCTCAGGGGTCCATACTGGGACCAGTGTTATTTAATATCTTCATTAATGACAGAGACAAAGGGATCAAGTGCACCTCCCACCAAGTTTGCAGATGACTCCAAGCCAAGTGGTTCGGTTGACAAATTTGAAAGAGGGGATGCAATCCAGAGGGACCTGGACAAGCTCCAGAAGTGGGTCACAGGAACCTCATCAGTTTTAATAAAACCAAATACAAGGTGTTGCCCCTGGGTATGGGCAATCCCAGCATCAATACAGGCTGGAGGATGAACAGATCGAGAGCAGCCCTGGGGAGGAGGACTCAGAGTGCTGGTGGATCAGAGACTGGACATGAGCCAGCAATGTGCACTTGCAGCCCAGAAAGCCAATTGTATCCTGGGCTGTATCAAAAGCAGCGTGGGCAGCAGGTCAAGGGAGGGGATTCTGCCCCTCTACTCTGCTCTGATGAGACCCTCCCTTGGAGTTCTGTGTCCAGCTCTGGGGTCTCCAGCATAGGAAGTACATCAAACTGTTGTAGTGACCCAAGAGGAGGGCCAACAAGTTGATCAGAGGGATGAAGCACCTACAAGGAAAGGCTGAGAGAATTGGGATTGTTAGCCTGGAAAGGAGAAGACTTTGAGGTGACCTAATTGTGGCCTTCCAGTACCTGAAGGAAACTTACAGGAAAGATGGGGCACTCCATCATAAAAAGCCACTAGGTTTGTCAGACATGATTTTCCCTTATGAGTTTCTCTTTACATCAAAAATACTCCAAACCTCTAACACTCCAGGAATACTTGAAACCTACCAGTTAAGAATTACATTTAATCACATTCCAAACCAGATGCACATGAGCACTCAAATAAAGCTTCTCACAGCCTATTACAGTTGCACAATACTTGCTTGCATAAAATCTGCTTGTCAGAGCGCACCAAAATAACGCGCCTTGATTTCAAAGGTTATCTTAAGGATCCTCACAATAATGCACAATATTTGACACTACTTGTGAAGGTTTTTGGTACTGCAAACTGCTCCTCCTCCCCAAATCAAACCAGAACGTACAACCTGCTACCCATATCCTTCTCATTCTCTAATACACATCTAAACAGAAAATACAACAACATCTGAACAAATAGAGTACATTCTGTCTTTAAGAGTTAAGTACAAATTTATCATTCATCCTCTCAAAATTCCATGTTCACTTCACATTCCATGTGCAGTGTATGTTATATTGGCTGTGTGGAAATGTCTCAAGTTCAAAGTCAATCTCAGGCCTTTTTGTTTCTTCAAGATAGAGTATTCAAGGTTTCTTCAAGTCTTTCCATGGCTTCTGGGCATGACTATGTTTTTAGTACCTTGGAAACCTATCCTGTCCCTTTTGGCATAGCTGTGACGAAAGAATAACGCTCATGTTATGTTTCCAGTTACACCGTTTCCAGATTTGCTCTTTACACATAGCATATACACAAGAACAGCCATCCCCAAAAGCATCAGAACTGAATGTCCAGTGAGAAAATACAAACACACGAGGCAACAATAAAGAACCTTACAACATTCAGCACTGTGATGCCTCTTCTTCTCTTGGACCACTGGTTTCTTAAAAATGGAAAGAGATGAAGAAAGAACCCCACACAATGTGCAGCACTGGGGCCACTCACATATTCAGGTTTGATTTTCAAAATCAGAAACAGAAATTTCTTGCTAGTAAAACCATACTGTGATATTTGAGAACACTACCCCTATAAATCCAGAGCAGAACATACCAAGCAAAAGAACCCAAAAACCCCTAGAATACCCCAATGGCATATCCTCCCCAGAAATATTTAATATTTCAGAGCTATCCTATTATACTGTAAATACTGTGATTAACATTTAAACCTTCCAGCCAGCATTAGCAACACTTAAGAGCTAAGCTGGTTCCGTAATATGTAAAAGATACCAGCATCAGATTTCTTGCTTTGGAATTATTTTTAACCACAACAATTATTACTATCTTAACAGTCTAAAGAATAAATTAAAAACACAGCAAGTAAAGAAAATGAAGGCAGAAAATTTAACACATGGAAGGATGAGAGTTACAATATTTTTTTTTAATCCTGTGCTGTACAGTGGAGATTAGACAGTACAAGTACAGACACAAAGTGTAACCAGTTAGAGCCTTCTCACAGTAGTGTCCAACTTGTATGCTCTGCACATTTCTGAATGTTTCAACTCCATACAAGTGAGTTTTTATATCTAAAAAAGTATTTAAGGACCAGTAAGCCTCTGTGTTGTGCTTTCTATTAGATACATGATACTTCAGATACACCCGTTAGAAAGAAATAAAAGTTATTAACAGAAAATTTAATTTCAATTATATTTTCATTAATAACAAACAGGTATTGCTATTACAGTAATATTTAAAAAAGCCAGCAGTAAAAGTTCCATTGCAGCTACTTTGCCCTCATTAACATTAATTTCATTTTTAGAAGTCTTTGTTACTTATGTTTCCTCATGGGAAGTAAAACAATGTTATTAGTAGCATGATAAACTTAAGAAGTATTAATGTTTATTTAATTCTAATTTATAGACAAAGAAGTAATTACCTGCTTGTATTCACCAACGCAGTTCTGACAGCAGAATCTTTTTTGTTGACCATCAATAGTAAGAACATTGTTTCCAGCTCCTTTACTGGGCAAATACTCCCCACAATGCTCACAACAATTCATTATTAAACCATTTGCCATCCTGTACCTATTGAAGCAATGGTCACTGCACAGCTTATGAGTCATATTTTTAAAGCTAACTTCATGACGAATCTAAAAAACAAAAATAAAAATTATTCTATCACCACACAAGCACAACGTTGCCTGAAACTAGTTAACTAGTCACAAGTCTTACATTCTAGTACAATAACTAAAACCAGGTTATACAAGCTCACTATTTAAGAACAGAGATGCTTGAAATGACCATGAAATCTAGAAATAGGAATGTGTGTCTCTGTTGTCTCCAAAGCTCTATGAAAAAAATCTTAGACCCATCTTGCTCTTTAGCCTATAAGAAAAGACCACAGGAAAGGATGTAGTAATTGCATGTAAGAGCAGGTCAATTTATGCAGTTTTATAGAATGGTCAATTTGCAGGCTAACAACATAGCATATGAAGACTAGCTAGACACATATGCTGTGTAAAGCAGTAGTCTAAACTATGGTGGACTAGGTAACGGTATCAAGAGTAAATAAACACATTCATGAGAATTTTAAAAAGTACACATATTCTACAAATCTCTACAATCATCTGCATTATCTTTCAAAACACACAGTAAAAGAAGCAGATAATACAGTAAAATTTTGATTTTTTTCCAACAGCAATTCTTCTACTGGGAGATCTGGGTTATAATTACAAGATTCTAGGCCTAGTAGAACAAATTATCAGCAAAAGGCACTTTAATTTTCTGAAACAAAAATCAAATATTAACCTCTTGGAATTCTTTCTTCTCTCAGTTGCTCTTCATGAATATTAAGCCTGCATATCTTAATATCTCACTGCATATGAAAAGACTGAAAATAAGGAAATTCTTATTTCAGAATATAAGTGAATATGTCATTATTGAGAAAGATAAGAGGAAAAAAAGTCAACCAGACCTCAGTTAGTTTACCACAGATAGTGCATCTTGATTTATTCAAAGCTCCTTTTGAGGGATTCTGTTTATCTTCATAGAAGGATAAACATGATGTACTGCAAAACTCCTGAAAAGACTCACTTGAATCTACTTGAGCAACTATGGTACCTTTCATTGTTGTTATATCTCTGAAAGACAAAAAAAAAAAAAAATCATGGCTTGTGTACAAGCAAATACATATATTTAAACAAGAACACTTCATATAAGATTCATTCTTCTTTTCAATGCTTACAGTTCGGAAGTTTTTTTAGCGTACAGTTGCCAGTGAAGGATGAACACTAAGTTTAAAAATATTTTTACACTATTCTAAGTACTGCAAGTATGTCTTTACTGTGCAAAACCATATTTTATTTTCTTTGGATTTGGGTTATTTTTTCCCTTTAAATTATTCTAGAACTAATAATATTAATGCACGATTAGGTACAGATGTTTCAAACTGAATTTTATACAAAAAAATTAACATTAAATTTGAACTAGCCATTTTCTAACTTTACACAAAAGTTACATACTTAAGTTTCACATGAAAAACTCAGATTTATAGTAAAAACCAAGAAATTGTCTTTATTTGTATATAGCTCCACCAGCTTCACCATGCTGAGTATTAACCTTAGCATAAGATGAGAGGGAGAGAGAAGGTTGTTTTCTCATATTTCTGAAACTTAAAAATACAACCAAAAAGCTTTAAACTCTACCACTAACTTGTCCTGAAGTTTTATAATTTAATATTTTAAAAAGTTAATTCCACCATTAAAGTTCCAAAGCATCTGAACAGTTCATGCAGTTGCCCGTGAAACTGTGCCAATTTAATGCATTAAACCAGAAAATCAACCATCAATAAAATTAATTTGAAACTGAACAATCCTTCTCCTAACCACACTTACTTATATTGTCCCAAAGTATCACATATCACATATTAGAAGCAGCAAGGAGAAGAAATAAAAGTTTCCCCTTTTGCCTTCTAAGCAAAGAAACCACTATTACTGACTTACAGAAAATGCGATTGGTAAGAATATATAAAAATTTGACTGGGAACATCTGGATCACCAGCTGGAAAATACGTGCCCAAGACACTCAGTATCTATGAGCCTCAAAATGAAGATGAGTGGAAAAAAACCTAGAAAAATATATAATTGCCTAGACAGACTCCCTTGAAAATAAAATTGTACTGCCCCTGGATATTAACATTTGCAAGCCTGCCTTCTCTTCCATCAAGGTCAGCATATTTTGGTTTACCTTCTGGAAAGCAAGTAAGATCTGTGCTAGGGAGTGCTATCACTTCTGTTCTGCAAAACAAAGGCAGAGTTCCCCACCTGAGGAGCTTATGGTTTCTGGCAGGATTCCACCAGGACTTACACACGCTATTAACTTGTATCAAAACACATACTAACTTGCACCAAAGGAGACCAGTGCGAAGTCAAAGTGTAAAAATTATAAACACCAAGGAGAATGCCAAGTAATTCCTATACCTTCCTTCTTACGTAGTTACAAAGGTTCAGAAGAGTGAATAACAAAAGTGAATTACAATAAAATACCTAGGAATTTTGACTTTTCAAATGGAGTTATACAATTCTTCTAAAAAGTTGATTGTAGGCTTCACTTTATCCACTTAAAAGAAATCTAAGTATTTAAAGATGCATCTAAGCAGAACCTCCAAAAGTCTGACCTGACAACCAAAAGACCTGACAACTGCTATCATCTATCCAACCTATGTTCGAGATCTCTTGGATTTTCTGAAGTCCTCTTAGCCTTCACTGAACTGCAATCTGACAAAATTATGTTTTCTTTAGTAAGAAAGGAACACAGAAGCAAGAATAGGGCATGGTACCTGGAGTGCTACTACCAGGTAGCCAAAAAAGGTGAATAAGATTAAGCTTCATAATGAAATCACACTACAGAGGAACAATTTAATGCGTATGCTACCTTCTATTTAACAGCAATTAACTAAAAACAGCACAGTAGTTGAAAAGCAATATACAGATTAAGTCTATTTTTATCATACAGTTAGCTGATTATGGTAGTCACCAAATTACTTCTAAAAAAATAATAGTGTATAAACACATAACAAACCAACAGAAAGAGTACAGGTTGCTTTTGACTAGCCCTGTAGAGGAAAGGGTTCAGAGAATTTGAGCTTTTACATGTATTTTAAAAAAAGATACAGTATGTTAAATCTAGGTTTTTAGTGTACCAAGGTACAAATACACAGGATATCAACATTTTTCTATAGTTCATTTTTACTGAGTGTCAAGAAGGGAAAAAAAAAAGACCAGTAGCTTACATCTGATTACAAGCCATTAATCTACCACACTGCACACTGAAGTAAAACATTTTCACTAGTTTAAATCTGTGATTGAGCAAAGACCACCCCCTCTAAAGCACACATTAACAAAGGCAGTCTTAACTGCAAGCCTTCTTTAGTTGAGCAAGAATTTGTCTTTTAACCAGGGTCACTGCAGCGTGCACCAGATTGAGAATATGAGAAAGTGCAGTAATCAGTACACTGAAATAAAAATATAGTACAGCTATTTTGTACACTTAACACTACAGGAACACAGTAACAGAAGACTTCGGCAATTTAAGTTTGGCAAACAATGAAAAATTACTAGTCACACCTAACCAGTAACTTAGAATAAATAAGTCACTCCTAGGTATGCTTGCCACTCCCTCTGTACTGTCCACTTAAGCTTTCTCCAGCTACAAAATTGCCATTTATGGCGAAAATATAAGGTTTTTCCTCTCACCATATTGCCAAGACTGGAAGAGCTCCCAGGCTTCTTCCAGCTTCTTGCAATTATCAGTTTCTCCTCCCTTTAAAGCCTCTTGATTTTCTATCTTCATCCATCACAATGAGTGCTTTCTACATAACACAAGGTCCACTTTTTCCATAAAGGACTTCATATATGAAGTGTATCTTGTCACAGGTTATACTATAATTGGAGATCTTGTCTTAAAAAACCCCAACAGTTATTTGTAGTGTATTGGCTTTTAATGCAACAACCTCCCATGCTCTGAATTCAAAAGCTGGTACTTTTTTTCTCTATAGCAGACATAGTGAATTTCCAAAATTTCCATGTAGCATTAAAGTGACACTATACAAACTACTTATATAATCAGATTTTATATTATCAATGGAGCAACTCTCACACATGCACGAGTACCTCAAGTATTACTGGATTTAGTTGCTAATGTAAAACAAAATTAAAAAAACTCACTTTCTGCACATAACACAAAGTTTCTTTGGAGTGGGTTTGTGAGAAAATGACGAGAGGCAGGTAGTAGAACAAAAAAGATGAGCCGATCCTTTCCGCTGATATGCAGTCTGTCCCTTTTGTAAAGGCTTTTTACAGTTCGCACATGTGACTTTAACCTGTTTAGAAGGCTGTTGTTGGGCAGAAGGCTGGAAAATTTGCTTAGGAAGTGATGCTACAGGTGACAAGGAATCCACACCTGGTTGCTTCTGATTCCTAGGGAAGGAAGCTGACTGAGATATCCAAGAATCTTCAAGACAAAAAACCCAAACAAAAATAAAAATAAGTGAAGAGACATGTACATATATATAGAAAACCAGTCACAGATGTATGATCATAAAATCATTTTTCTGTTGGAACCAACAACAGAAGGAAGGTATTCTCAATTCAGGTTTAAAGTAAAACCTCACTTGATGGTACCATTCTCCGCTGTTACAAAGCTTCAGAACATTAACAAAGTTCAGGATGGTCCTATCCTACATCTAGTGACAAGTTTTGAAGACTTTGATTCACTTGTACTGGGTTTGCAAATTGGCAATTTTATCTTCAGAAAAACAATACTGCAGTTAGCAACTGCAATTAAAAGATAAAAAGAGACCAACAAAGAACACAGAATGCCTAAACCAATGTTTGAGACAAACTCTGCAAATTTGTAAGAACGTGAAGTCGTACATTTTCATTAGTTACTTTGTTCTAAAGCTATAAGGAGTAAAAAGCCCTAGAACTAGGGTTCCCCATACTCATTTCCTAGTCCAGCCTGCAGCCAGAGAACTGTACTGCAGACAGAGTGAAACACAGTGGCTCCACATCTGAGGTCTGCATCTATGCCAATGATTCCTGTAAAAGTTTGTGGTTTTTCTCAATAACCTTTCAGTGCAAGAAATGCCAGTTAATGTGCAAACTTGAAAGGTCATGAGAGTTTCAAATCTTCCTCAGTAGAAATCAGTGAACCTAGAAAATAATATTGCATTAAGTTCTGGCAGTACACAAATCCATGACCCTGTCTTCCAGACTCCAGTAGTCTTCCATCTGTATTTTAGGAAAATAGGTTAGCATGGAACAAAGTCATCTTTGCCCAAACTTTTGTCACATAACTTGCTACATGAGTAACTTGAAGAACAAGAATGTAAACAAAACATTTTCTCTACAACAAATACATCTAGAAAGATCGTATGTTAAGTTACATGCTCCATATCTTGGTTTGGAGCAGAATATACAGTTCTGGTGGAAAAAGAAATACCCCAATAAAATGTCATTTCTAGGCTTTTCTCTGGAATTTAAGCTTTCATTCAAAACAATTATCACCAGAATTTAGAAATGTTGAGCTTCTGAAGACTGCTAATAATAAGACATTACTTAAACATGAATTAAAACTGAATAAAACCAACTTTGCATTATAAAAAACATTTACACAAATTCTCAACCGTATGTCTGTTATACCAAACAGAGTGACAGAACTTGGGACTTACAGCCTTGAATGCCTTGCCGCAGTAATTCAGCATATTCCTGGAGTGTTATTACAACTGGTATTAATACTCAAATATAAGAAAGATGATTTTAAATTCTATGACTTCAGATAACAAAATCCTTAACCTACAGACATCAGAACTGACTATACCTCATTCTTAAGGAACATTATCTTGGTCCACAATTGTTCATTAAGAAGAAGGCACCCTTTCCTCATACTATTTTCTGAAGTCCTTTCTTTCCCCAAAGGTTTTATTAAGAACATACTCTGGTGTGTAGCTTTAAAATTCATTTGAGGTACAAAGTTCCAAGAACCCTTGTTAGTGAAACAAACAACATACATTCCTTAGCAGGTAAAAGATAATTTTCTGGTGTGACTTTGTAGTTGCCAAGGATGTCCTAATTCTCAGACAGGTACGGCAAGCTAGGAATTTATTCATAGTAATGCTTGAGGGTAAACAGAAGAGCTGGAATAAAGAGGTGAGGGGAAGAGGAAAAGGTCACAGAACAAAACACATTTCTCTTTAAACCATTGAAGAGGCTTACTTTCGAAGGCATGAGTAACTTTACTGACAAGCTAAGACAAGCTACCACAGTGTTTAAAATTCACTTGATTCATTTGAGTGCCCCCTTCAAACTTTTCTATACATCTACTACTTCAGATATATTAATATCCTGATAGCACCTTATCACCTTAAAGTATTTTGAGATTCTACACCTTTCTCACAGATTTCAAGTGAAAGCACATTGTCTCTCTTACCAGGAATGCACAGCATGTGCAATAGTTACATCTGCTTGTAATTCCAGTGGCATTCCACTGTCAATCATGAAAACTTAAGTTTGCTGGACTCATTTGGGTTTCAAACTTCCCCCATGACTTCCTAGTACCTCATTAAGACTATTTCAATTATTTCTTAGTTTCTTATGGCTTCAAATGGCCACCCTTGACATTTTGTTTCATTTCTCCTTCCACAAACATACCAAAAGAAAATATTCATTTTTATATTATGCCTTTTTTCACATCTCACTTCTCAACCATGTTACCTCCTCTGCTTTAGATTCTCTACAAAGATCTGTGAAATCTGATTTTCATGTCCGTGAACTGAGAAGGTGTATCACACTTCCTTTGCTGATTCCTGATGAGTTTCCATACTTCACTGCCTTATGTCTTCATCCTTCAGGTTCCTACCTGCAATACTTTTTTGGTCGAATTTATGAGGCTATACAGTTTCATATTCAACTTCTTACTACAGTGGTTTTTCAGGTTGTTCACCTTCTTTCTTACTCATTCCTGTTCTAAACTGCTACAAAATTATTCCTTATTCTCATTTGTACCATTTATTTGCAGAGCCATCTTGCAAAAATGACATCATCTACACGAGCTGAAAAAAATGTGTCAGTACAACTTGGGGCAGAGGTGGGGAGGAATATAGCACTGAAGTTTTACAGAGGTACACAGCTCAAAACATTTGCATTAATAACCTGGTTCACATCAGGGTAATTCTGAAATGCATTCTCAGTTTAAGTGTTGGCTCTGTTTCTGGAGTATTTCTGAGGTACAAAAGCTAGACTTCGTTGAGAGAAACAAAATCTAAGTTCCAGTCCAAAGCATGTGAAACTCATCTACATGGACTTCTGTTCATCTACCTGGACTTCTCCAAGATCTTTGATGTGGTCCCCCACAACATTCTTGCTGCTAAATTAGAGACTTATAGATCTGATGGACAAAGAATTGGCTGGATAATTGCATCCAGAGAATTACAGTTAATGGCTCAATGTCCAAGCAGAAACCAGTAACGAGCTGTGTCCCTCTGGGGTCCATACTGGGACTGATACTATTTAGTAACCTCATCAACAACACAGATAGTGAGATTAAGCACATCCTCAGCAGATTTACTGCAGACACCAAGCTGAGTGGTGCAGCTGATAAACCAGAAGGATAGGATGCCATGCAGAGGGACACTGACAGCCTTGAGGAATGAGCCCATGTGAACATCATAAAGCTCAACAAGGCCAAATGCAAGGTCTTTCCTCTCCATCAGGGTAAGCCTCAATATCAATACAAACTGGGGGCTGAATGGATTGAAGGCAGGCCTGTAGAGAAAGACTTGGGAACACGGGTAGTTGAAAACCTGGACATGAACCAGCAATGTGCTTGCAGGGTGACTCTGTCCCACTTCTCTGCTCTGGTGAGACCCCACCTGGAGTATTGCATCCAGCTCTGGGGTCCTCTGTACAAGACAGAAATGGGCCTGTTAAAGCAGGTACAGAGGAGGAACACAAAAGTGACAGAAGGCTGGAACACTGCTCCTGTGAAGAAAGGCAGAGCTGGGAGTTGCTCAGTCTGGAAAAGAGAAGACTGTGGAGACCGTATTGTAGCCTTTCAACATATAAAGGGGGCTTATAAAAAAAGATGGAGAGAGACTTTTTAGCAAGCCCTGTAGTAACAGGGCAAGAGGCAATGCCTTTAAATTGAGAGACGGTAGGTTTTCATCAGACATATGGAATAAATTTTTTACAACGAAGGTGCCAAGACACTGGAATGGGTTACCCAGAGAAGCTGTGGATGCCCCATCCCTAAAAAGTGTTCAAGGTCAGGTTGGATGGAACTTTAAACAACCTCAACCAGTAAATGACAGATTGGATTAGGTGATCTTTATATGTCCCTTCCAACCAAAACCACTGTATCAAATGTACTGCAATGCTTACTGGGGACATTAGATTCTAAATTAATGCACTGGGCAGAAGTTTCACTGTTAAGCACCTGCTGCTTCATGTACATGTACAGTACTTAAATAATAGGAATAGACTAACACTGAGCCTGAAGAAATTTTCCAAACCACATACATAATCATAGAATTGTTTAGGTTGGAAAGCACATTTCAGATTATCAAATCCAACCTTAACCCAGCACTGCCAAGTCCACCACTAGACCACGTCCCAGGCATCAGATCTACACCTTTTTTAAATACCTCCAGGGACGGAGACTCAACAAGCTTCCTTGGGCAGCTTGTTCAATACTAGATAACCCTTTCAGTGAAGGCATGTTTACTAATGTATTATGCCATTGAGCATATTTCAGCCTAGAGTCACAGCTAAGATAGTGATGGGGATAAAGGGAAGCAAGATTTTTCACACATATTAGGTTAAAAGACTAAGTAGTAACACTGCTAAAAACACTTAAACATTCTATAATCAAATATTTCACAATTTATTTCCAGCTTTTAAGGAAACATTCAAAATTGCAACTTACCAGGATTATGATGAGTCCCAGATTCTCCATTTTGAAGTACATCTCCAGCCACATTCATTCTACCAGGATTGAAAGGTCCTACACCAGTCTTGGTCTGTGAAGTCAAAGATGGGGTGTATGTTTGCAAATTAACACCAAAATTACTTGACTGCAGTCCGTTAGATACATCTCCCAAGCTGGCATTCTGCAGTGACGTTACATGTGTAATCATTAAGTTCATGTCATGCCCTTCAGCATTTTCTAAATGACCGTCACTGACAGAGCTCAGAGCACCTGTTTCTAATGTAGTAACATTAGCAATCTGAATTTCAGAGTCTGGTTCTGTGGTTATACCACTATTACCTATTCCTGAATTTACCTTACTTCTTGAAAAACTGGAAGCTGAGAATTCCATTTCGTTGGTTCTATTTTTACACTCTGGAAGTCTTCGTTCATTAAAACTGGAAGCATTCTTCTCTTGTCCTTGATTTGTTTCGATGTCTTCTTCATCGTCTATAATAATAGTTTCACTTATACTCCCCTTTTGAGAATTTAAGTCTTTTGAAGGAGGAGGAAGCATTTTGCAATCATTCCCTTGAAGTTCTTCATTTTTTGATGATGTAAATGCAGCGTTCCTTTGATCTGCTACCAGCGACGTAGAATTTTGTGGAGGTTGTATAGGTTCAATAAAAACTACATCATCATCATCTTCTATAGGTGAGTTTTGGAATTTATTAGGTCTAGAAACTAAAGAACTCTGTGGCCCTCCAAATGTATTTCCTACATTTGCAAGACCTGCTGCCATGGTGGTATTCCCTAGCAGACTAGGAGTATATTCAGACAGGTCTAATCCTCCCAGAGGACTTGTGTCCATTCCAGATCTGCTGTTTGAAGAAAAACAAAGCAAGAGAAACCACATCCAATTTCAGAGTAAGATACAACTTTTCAGTAACAGTTCTTAAAAATAACTACAGAATTAATTGTTCCAGCTTTTACTTTATTTTTTCCTGAGATAACGTAGAGACAAACCCAGTTTTTCTATGCTCTTCTTTGAATGTCTTAACATTCATTTATTTTCTAATCCTATACTAGCAAAAAAATACTGCCATAACTAACATTTCACACACAATAGCTACATGTCATTATGTTTAGCAATACATACATAGAAAATATGATTTATGATGGTATTTATTACATCATCCTGATTTCTCAGTCCCTTTCCCATGCCACATAAACACAAAATGAGCCTTTAACACTGCTTTTGCTAGACTTGCAAAGCATGATCAAAAGTCAGACATGCAGAAAGAAAATCTGAATTCCTACTGAATTTCATCCCTATTAGAAATGTTACAGTTTCAATATAAATACAATTAGGTGATAAAAGGCTGAAGCATATATCCAAGTGCCTAGGAAAAAAAGAAAAAAAAAGCAACATCATTCTCTATATTAACAACTTTGAAATGGAACTGATTTTCCTCCAACCACACACTACCAAAGCTCCTTACGTAGCCCCAAGACAAATGGACAAGGAAGGAAGAGATATATGAAACCATTGCACATGATAGGAACAGACACTTATTGAGCAGCAGAAAGTGGACAGCAACCATTCATTCGTAGCCATTACCACTGGTAGCTCATTTGAAGTCCGTGACTTAACAAGTCATGTTCTACTGCGACTTTCAGTAACTTGCTCTCTTTTAACAGCAAGTGATGCCTGTTCAGGCTCCTTCCCAACAGCTACTTTGCCTGGAGGGTTTTGTTTCCCTTTAGTAATTGCTCAGTTTGGGGAATCTGTTCTTCATAACTGTCAATTCTACCGTGAATTAAAAAAATTATAAAAGTCAACCTGGATATAATTGAAGCTAAAGGACCTGAGATCACTCTAAAGAACATCTGTATTAAAAACCAGTAAGTTAAATTGTACTTGATTTATACAACAAGAGAACTACAGACACACTTGTGTTGTAATTTGGGCATGTCTTGGAGTATACACTGATGTGTGTCATCACTGAGTTTTTGTTAAAGGCTAGAAGTAGCTTTCTGTGCTTTGTAATAAAATCTTTATAACAGGAAAGAAAATACAAGAAGTAGAAATGCCCTGCTCATCAATACTTACCCATCCAGAAATCCACTGCAATCTGTTTACCTTAATAAGTTGCTCCAAGTGCTTTTATTTCCTGTGGGGAAACTGCTCTTGCACCAACTTGCTGCCCTTTACAAAAGTAGTGTGTTCTGAAAAAGGGTTAAAACAAACATTAGCTATCCAAAATGGTTTCTGCATCTCAAGCCTCATCTACCAACTATGTTCCTTAAACTGACTTCCTTCTAAATCTACAATGTAAGTTAAAACCTGACTTTCAGCACTATCATCCTACAAAGTTAAAGTGAGCCTATTCAGTCATCGCTGTGAGCAAAGCAGTAACAGCACCGGTTGAGATTTTCTACTCTCACATACACGCTTTGAGAATCCTTTGTTTAATGTTTTATAGACAGAGAGAAAAAAAGACCATGTTTGGGAAGAGACAGACAGACAGACATAACTGCAATTAAGTAATCAAACATTAAAACTAAGAAGTATATCTCTAATAGAGTATTAAGGAAATGAATGGTTCAAGTAAATTCAGCAATTGAAAATAAAAAATCTGAGCAGTTACATTTCTTTCCTTTCCATCAGGTCAACCCCCTTGCTGCTTGCAGAACAATACACTATGCCAAAATTAAGATATAAAAGGAAAATTACAGAACATACATTATAAATCTGGTCTACAATGCAATATAAACCTTGAGTCGCTAATAATTTTCAAGCTGTATATATGCACTGCAGTGATGCTTAGCACAGATTAAGGCATCCATAGCTTATATTAACACATGTGATCATTCACATGAGACTGAAAATGTTCAAAGTTCAAGCCTCTATTTATTCTTCAGGTTTTATAACAGTCATTAGGTTTCCCAGAGTTGGCAGCATTTTTAAAAGAGTATCAACTTGTGTAGTTATCTACTGTTTGGACAGCCCTTAAAATCCCCAGACTGTAAAAATGCCCAGAGGAATAAAGCTCAAATACTATTCTACACATTTACAACATTATACAAGCCCTCTTGTCCATTAGTTGAGCGGGAGTAGGGAGGGCAGGATGAAGACCAAACAGTAAAGCTGTGAACCCGATTAATCCTAAGAGAGAGGCGACCACCTTTTAATTCCTTCCTATGTTAGCCTTACAGCCAAATACCATTATGTAATAGCATTTGAACCGCAATAAAGGTAACACTGAATTGGAATGAAAGAGGTTTTCTTACAAAAAATTGCATTATCAATGCAGTTGGCTTGTACCTCCCTGGAAATCAGTCAGTTACACTGAAGATTAATTTAATCCAATATTCTCTTTCACATATCTTACTTTTTCCCTCTAGGGCTGAGTAATTTAAAGTTAGCTTTTCCTGCATCTCAGCTTTTGCTGAAAAGAACTAATTCAATTCTTTGTTTCACAAGTTTATTTCATATATTTTCTTTTTCTACAAGGACAAAATCATCACAAGCACATAAAGCTTTTAATAGAGTTTTAAATACACCTGAACAGACAGGAGTGAAGAAAAAAATGAGACTATGCCAAAAGTATACTTCAGGCCTGACTCAAACATTTGCTATTCCTATTTCTACAAATCCAAGACAGCCTTGGTCTGTATTACAGTACATGCACGTAATATGTAGCAAAGTTAAGATCCAAAACATGTATATTTTTGCCTAAATCTATTTCTTTTTCCACAAAGCTCTCAGAAAGGTTTTAATTACCTGTACTGTTAGGTATTACAAAGATAAGAAAACTGTGTGCTTAACTGTTACTGCATTGTCATAAGCAAGATCTACATATATTTCCTTGCAAATAGTTCCTTCCTCTGCAACAAAATTACCCATAAAATCAGAATTATTTTTCCAAAAATGTGCAAAATGAGGTAGCTGATTTTCTAAAACTGCTAGTAGCAAGGAGAAACATGAAACCCACAAAGGCAATGTCACAATCGGTATTTCTAAATGAAAAACCACCATAAAAGGAATGATTTAGAGAGTGAAAAAGAAGAGGTTTAGAATGGGAAACTAGGAAGAAAACACCTTACAACTGGCAAGTGCAAAAGATACTTAACAACAGAAATACAACTATTAGAACCTGTAAGATTGATTAGACTGATCACTGGATGAATGGTTGAGATTTTGGCCAAAAAAAACCAAACAAAAACCCAACAAAACTAACAGCTAGTGAGACCTGGTCTGCAGAAAATGCACCTTCAGGACCGCTGCAGAATAAGCTCCAGGCTTTCTGGTGCTGCACAGGCAGCAAAATTTCAGCTGGACAGGAACAGAGGCACTGCCAATATACAACAGCCGTTCCTGAACTAGGCCTTGTGTGTCCCTCTTAAATTAGGCTACATCACTCACCTGTACAAGTCTTTACATTGAAATAATTTACAATCCCACTGCTATATTCAAGGCTTAATTTCTCAAATAAATAAAAGGCAAAATGCAGGTCCTTCTTTAGAAGGATGGCAACTGCTACAGCTCTTAAGACAGTCAGGTAGGTAACACTCATAGGTCAAGTCTTAACTCCATTGTTGATGATAACAGTTAAATTTATCACGAAATGCAGAAATGGTTGGGGTGTATGACTACCTTAAAAAAAATTTAAAAAATCAACTCCACTTTAACAAAAGCAGAAACTGGAATTTAAATGCCTTTACCAAGTGCCATTAGTAACACCTGGAATGAAGGTGGTAGAAGAGCACACTTGGAGCAAAGACACAAAAATCAAAAGAAATCACTGAAATCCAGTTTAAACTACAGTTCCACCAACATAGGGCACTTGAAACAGAGTAGGACCAAAGTAGGACCAGCATGTATTACTGCTTCCATGAAAAGGTTGTAAGCCTAAAAATATAAAAGGAAAACCTGGAAGACCACTTTCGAGATAATACATAACTGAGACATCTTCAAATGTGAAGAGATGAATAAAATTTATGAGACAGTATTATACTAAGATACAAACATAGGAAGAAGAAGAAAGGGACTGATTTGCCCCAGCAAAAGAACACTACTTTCTCCTAGGAAAGCACAGTATCATAACTAAATTATTTACCTCAACAAGTACTGTGCTACATTTAAATTCCATATTCAAACTAGAAGAAACAGCATATCAATGGTATACCATCAATCACTTCCATTCAATGGTGACAGCACTTGGAAGATAATGGGAAGGAGAGGGCAAAGCAATAACTGAAGATTTCAGCTACTGCTGTGCAGACTAGGGGAAGAGGGCAAATGGCAGACCCAAAAAACAAGGAGAAAAAGCCAACCCCCCAAAACCCCAAACCAACCCATCACTGAATGATGGGGGCAAATTTTTACAACACAGCCAACTGCAACCAGCTAGAAGACAGAACGGAAGACAGAAGGAAAAAGCAACTCCCAGTCTAACTCTGAGCCACAGTTCACATATGTTCAACATGTAATTACCCAGACAGCACTCCAGAAAAGCATATTTAAATTCCCAAGGGAATAAAAAAAATAAAAAAAAATAAAAAAGCTCATGACTTCAACATCTGACTTTAGAAAGTAGAACAATTTAAGTGTGAGGAACAGAAACGGAGCAGCTAGAACAAAAAGTTTAAGAGCGCAAAGGCCCTTTAAAAAACTTGCTATATTAAGTATATAACCAATTGAAAAAGACCTCAAAAACCCTATGAAGACTATCAGGAAGTCTCTGACCTACAAAGATGCTGGAATTGTACTGGGGAGAGTTTCATATACATTTGCCCTATTCTTTACCTTTTGCTAGATGTGGTTCAAGACAGGCTACTGAGCTATGTCAGAACAACAGTTTGTCTAAAATGCCAATTCTTGTCAATTTTACTAACAGCAACATTTTCCTAAAGAATACTCAAGAAGCCTGTACCACTGTAAAAAACACAGAATGAACTCTTTGCATTGATGTTCAGTAAGGAAAAGATCAGGGAAGTTGATATCTTCAACTCTCTTTCTAGGGGTCAGTCCAGAAAAAAATGTCGCAAAGTGCTAACACAAGAGGATTCTAGAACAAATCACTAGGGCCACATGGCAGTCACTGAAGATTTCTAAAGACAGTCAGCAATTTTTTATTTCAGTACCTGCAATCAATTACTTAAGCAGAACGTGAGAACAATTACCCAGACTACAATCCCATTTCCATGAGTAGATTAACTACTGATAAAAACTACAGCTGAATAAATAAAAAAAAGGAGTGGGGAACTAACACAGCTTTTGCAAAGCAAAGGTGAAGTCTCACAGGACTACTGCAGACATCTTTTGAAGGGTTCACATACCAATCCTGATTAAACCAGTATACACTACATAAGTCTTCCAAAAAGCATTCAAACACTGTCCTCACTGGACTGCTGTGGAAACTATCTACAATAAAGATTTGAGAAAGGGTTCTCTGGAGGATTAGTAATTATTTAAAGAGAAAAATATCACGTCTTGTTTGCTGGTATCACAATAAAGAAAAGTTACCAGAAGGGTTCCAAAATAAAATTACATAGATCAACATATATGTCAAGCAAAAGAGGCAGTGACTCTCAATGTGAGTGCTTCCTAATCACACAAACTTATTCACAGCAGCTGAAAACAGAAACTGATTGTAAAGAACTACAGAAAAATATCACAGTGCTGAATGCTTAGACCGTGTCATAGGCAAAATCACTAGTGATAAACACAAGGTAATGAACAGAGAGCAAAGAGCAACTACAGACATAACAATTTGAGATCCAAGTTGCAACTCTCTCACTCCTTCAAATCCAAGGTACTCAATCATCAACAACCAAAGAGGAAAAACAAAATAAAAGAAGAATCATGAACAAAATAGAACACATTTGCCACTATATAAAAAACATAGTTGACCAACATCTTGCTTATCATGAGATGTTCAGGTCAGTCCCTTTCCAGAGAAAGGGAAAAACAGACAAGTTCCACAGACAATTTATACTAAAGGGAAAGACTTCTCCTTGAAAGAAAAACAACTGAAGATGCTACATCTGCAAGAATAAAAAAAAAAAAAAAAAAATAGAAGACAGAGTTACCCAGTGTCTTACAAGAACAAAAAGGCGCCCTGTGAAATAATTTAGTAGTTTTAATAATCTATTACGCATGAAAACCTTTTCTTCCTAAATATGAGTTACTGCTCTAGAAGGCTACAGAGGCTAGAAATGCCACCAGTTCAGACAGGGATTGGGCAAACATGAAATAAATGCACTGATGACTTAAACAGAATGGTCCAAAGGCAACTCTACAATTCTTAGCCAGCCAGCTGAAAACCAGAACACTTCTAGAGAAAAATCAGGCTATAACTGAAAAGTTTCTATTCCTAGACATCACTGTTGCAAACAAGCTACTGAATTGTCTATTAACTGAGTACAGCAATTACTCTAACCTAGTAGAGGAATAATCTTCTTACATGCAAAAGATATATCACTAGACTCATGGAAGCTCTACCCACTTACCCAAAATCTGAATTTTGGCCTATGGCTGTCAGGTTGACTTCAGTGGGAGAATGAGTGACAACATTTTGGCAAAAATATTCAGATTAGAGACTAATCTGAACATATTTTGATGTTCTGTGAGGCTACATAGCTCTAATGGTCAGTTCCTGACCCTGACATTTCTTCAACCATAACATCATTTAATTTTAATCCAGCTACTTCCAGAAGTTCCCATCCTTATTACAGAAAGTCACTTCTTATCACTTGACTTTTTGCAAGTCTGATGATTAAAAACTCAGTAAAGACTATCTGTATAGCGGTTATCAAAAAGCTGTCTAGCTTAACGGAATGTTGCAATGTCTTGCTACAACTCTGGAACGTTCATTCCCTACCCAACCAGATGTAACCTACATACCATAAATTTCTTGGGGTATGAACCACCAACCCAGTGGCTGACTGTACGCCACAGTTCACTCCAAACGCAAAGTAAACCACTCTAATTAAAAACACCTTGAAGTAGCACTTGTTCACTGCAACTGAGGCAGACCAGTAGCCCAACTACACCCACACATAAGAACTGAAAAGTGCTAGAAAAACATAACACAAGTAGTCCAACATTTTTAAAGGGTTGTAATTTAATCTAGCTTTAAGCTTTAAGCTAAATCTTGAGCCCCTGGTGGTCTAGTGGTAAAGGCGCAGCGCTATCACCGCCGAGACCCGGGTTCGATTCCCGGTCAGGGCCACTCCCGGGCAGGTGGGGCTCGTTAGCCCTTAACTAGGCAATCCATCTACGTCCTGAGGACCTCGCTGCCACCGTCCAAGCTCGCTTGGCCCCGGCAGATGAACCTTAGGATTAAAGGGTGGGCTCAGTTCCGCGCACACTGTGTCTCACCTAAAAAATCCAATGCGCAGGCTGGAAGGTGTAAAGACCTTCCCCGGATCTTCACTCGTGAAGACTGGCCATTATTATAAGCTAAATCTAAATCTACTGCAGTCCAGTCTCAATTTGGGTATAGTAAATGATATATACTTTGTATGGAGAGACTCCTAGCTCTGCAAATAGAACTCCGTATTAGAAAAAAAGCAGTTGCAGGGCCCTTTTGGGTCACCAGATATAAAACTCTTACCACAGGCAACCACACAATAAAACAAGTTTTGTTAAACATTCTTAGTACAACATGCAGCAATTTTAGTTGCTGGAGGGGAGAAGGGCTGGTGGTGGTTGGGTGTTGTTTTGATCTTTGGTTTTTTCCTCCTTATATCCTTTCTGAAGGATATATAGTCATCAGCCTTAGCATTTTATGCTCAGATAGGCCTTGCTTACATTGTGGCTCTGATTTACTGTTAACTTTCACATCTCTTAACAAAGGTTTTAACACTTCTGAAGGTCACCTAATTACCAGGTCCACAGGCTCACTTTGTTATGCTATCATATGGCACAGCTGTTTCTGCAGCCACACACACAACCAGAAAAAAGTCGATCCAGCTGACAGAGACTTTCCTGCTGGAGTCCTTTCCAGCCAGGTCAGTTCCCCAAAACAAACATTTCTGTGCAAGAACACTACAGCTGTGCCTGAACATAACAAGGCTGGTGCCACTGAAGCCCCGAACTTCAGCAAAGAGATACTTTTAGCAGACAGCAAAGTCATGACACAGATTGATAGATAGATAGCCACAGACTGAACTGCACTACCCTGACAGCAACTACTGTGTAAAACACCGCAATGCGCATGTGCCAGCTGACAACGAAGCAAGCAGTGATGGACTGACTACTAAACCACGTCAGACTCAATTTTAAAACACTGGTCACAATCAGTAAGGTATCTGAAACATGCAAGACTTCAAGCAAAACTAATATATTATGAGTACCCTCATTACAAAAGTCTGGTATCTCATTATTTCAGTCTTAAGACGCTACTCCAGAATTTATTTTCCAGTAGCTTTGGAGTTGCTTCAAATTTCATTCTTTCCCCAGATTTTCAAAGAAGTTGTAGGGATTGAAGAAACTGGCTTACTAAAAGTCATTATGTAACACCCAAAACATGCTTGTCACACAGATTTCAGAGAATTCAATAGAAAAGCATACACAAAGACCTGTAATCTAGCAGAGACAGCAAAGAAGAAAAGTAAATGGGAAAGATCTACATAGTGAAAGAAATATTTTGAAGCAGTTGAGTCGCTAAATTTTGGTTTTATTCACAAGAGAAACTATTTACACACAGCCAAAGCTTATAAACTCTGGTATCTTCTGAGCACCTCAACTACACTGCAGCCACCAATGTTACATATGAATGCTGACATCTGGTTTCCAACTGATGCTTCCAGGAACATTTGAATAATTTTACTTAACACAGCCTCTTCCTTGAATGTTCCTACTAAACAAGTGCTAAGAAACGCTCCCTTGTATGCACTAACAGAATTAAAATTCAGATTTAACCTCCATGCAAGGGTATCCAAACCAAGCACCAATCACTCTCAAGATTACTCATCAGAGAATAAGCAGCACTTAGCATGGGAATTAAGGACCAATCAAAACCATAATGTTGACCAACAGTGTGTAAGTTTTAGGGCAGCCATACTGACATGTATCTCTCCTTTGTATACACACTTTCAATGTATTTCATGGCTGTTTAATCATGAAAAGATGCTCGTCAGCAAGAACACAGCACCATTTCTAGCCTTAAAAACCATTATGTGTAATGTGGTAGACAGTAAATTTTATCTCTCTACTACTCAAGCAGCAAGATGTTGGTTAAGGATATCCTTATTATAAATGGAATAGAAAGGTGAAACAAGAAAAGAAACAAAGGACCCACAGAGGAAGTTATATCTAAATGCTTATCTATTACTCATATCCAAAGGCATATCTATTTCCAGAAAAACAGGCAACACTAGACCACAGCAACAGACTTGAAAGATAACCTTAGTGGAAAGGGAGTACAATGACAATAGAGCAACACCATGCTAAAGATATGAAAACAGGAAAGGGGTAAGTAAAATCCTGAAAAATAAGTACTAGAAAGTGGCATTAATACAGCATGCAAAGAAGTCAAATTGTCATTTGATGTATCTCAACTTTAAAAAATATAACATTTAATAGGAAAAAACATAAATACTGAATAGCCAGACCAGTAACAGACCACAGAATAGTAAAATTATTTAGATGTCTGGCCTGGGCAATAGAATACAGAGCCCTCACAAATGTCAGCGGGTCGCAGCACACATTTCAAAAACATGTCTTACTCTTGCTCCCCAGGGAGTAATGAAGATTAATTGAGAATTCAAATTTATCAAGTCCCTAGCTTTTGCTAGCATTTCAAGAGCACCTAATATACACAGTACACAATCTTTCAAAGTTGCCAAGTTACAAGACACTGGGGGTACAGCCAATCACATACAAACAAATCAAATCTGAAAAAACAACCAGGGACAAGAATTTTACAATATTTGATTATCTTGGCTATTCAGGATTTCCCTTGATGCTACTTATGCCCGTTATGTGCCATTCTACCAAGAGGCATTGCTGAGAAGAGCCTGGCTTTCTCTGCTCCATATTTTCCCACTAATTAGTTGAAGAGAGCAGTAACCTGCTCCTTCAGCCTTCTCTTTAGACTGAACACACCCAGCCCTCTCAGCTTTTCCTTCTCTGTTACATGTTCCAGCCCTCTAAGCTGGTGGCCTTACACTGGGCTCACTCCAGTATATCCGTATCTTCATCAGAACAGGGTCTAACCAAAACAGGACTGAACACTGTAGATTTCAAATATTTGATTTGAAAGATTTGATACTTGGTTTCAAAGATTTGATACTTGGTTTTCCCAAGTATCAAACAGTAGTGAACAATCACTTCACCTAAACTGCTGGGTAAAGTCTTGCTTAATTCAATAATCAATAATCAAGGGAGCGTTATTCTTGTTCAACTTGCTGTCCAACAAGACTAGCCAAAGCTGCCTTCTATCTTTTCAGTGCCCACCTCGTACTATTCCCAAACATTTTGGAAATGAGGACACTTTTCTAATTGTCAACATGGAGTTTTATTTAATGCTATTCACTAGTGCGTCCTCTTATTTGTTTAGGGGGGGTTAATTTTTATTTTAAACTAGCATTCAGTTTATCTTTCTATATGTACAGCCCATGAAATGAACAGACTTGCATGGTAACTGCCATGCCCAGAGGCACTCCACTTCTCAGTGCCTGTGGCACAAATCTTTTTTACTAATGCTTCTAAAACACTTTCTTTTGACTTTTCCATGTGGTTAGAAAGAGGAAAAGCTGTCACGCCATAAAGTTCATAAATGAACAAGTTTGTAGGTAGACCATGTTTCTTGCCTTTCGCAATAACTAACGTCAACTAAGAGTCTCAACCATATTTTTCAGCCTTAAGAAATAATCAAGTTTTGGCTAAAACAACCTATATTTTGGGCCTGGTATGGACAAGCTTCTTTAACACAATTTACCTGCAGTGATTAGTACTGAATGCATCTCGTGATTCAGAAAACTGAATTTAAAAGAGTAGATGAATATTATGTTATATGTAAGAGGGAAACCCACGTAGGCAATGACCAAGTAAACAGCCAATGAAGCTACAGTGCAACAAAGGAAAGGAAAACTTATCACCATAAACAAAATAAAAAAGGAAGGGGAAGAAAATAAAACCAGCCACAAAATAGTTCAAGTTCTATGCTGAGGTAATGTTAATGGGAAATGGGATCCAAGGCAAGAATAGATACGGTCAGCAAGGCAAGTATGATAGGTTTTCACAGCTGCACTGGTTGGCTGCAAGTTACATTATGCAATCAAGACTCCAGGTTATCAAACTATTTATAAATGTAAAAGGTAGTTTTATTTTTAAGTAAGACACATATTGTATTTGCTAAGGCTGCAAACCACATCCAGTCTAGACAGGACTACTCTGGTTTTGAATTCCTGCTATCTCCCACCTTCTCCAACACAACTTTCTGCCTTTCTCCTTAGCTGTTTATGGATCACAACAGCAAGTCCATCATAGGAGCTAACACAGTGGAGAGCTGAAACACAAAACACAGAGTAAATGTGCTACACCTGCAAAGCTCCTCACCTCCAAATTTCATTGTAATGATTCACTTCCTAAGTGAATCATTGTAAATTCACTTCCAAAGTTTAAAAAACAAACAAACAAACAAACAAACAAAAATTTAAAAAGCCAGAAAAGGCCAGTGTTGGTACAAAGAGGAGAGGACAATGACAAACCTAAGTTAGGCTGGTTTAAATGGTCATGCAACCAAGGATATATACTTTAAATTTAAACCCACGAAAAATACCCTACACAGTATTTCTTCTAAGCCAATACTTTGTCTTTTGAGTGCAAATCTGCAATCAGAAGTGTATTCCGAGCCTTTAAAAAAAATTACCTATTGTAAACTTTTCTAGGGGGGAGCTTTTCAAATTCTCTTTAAACTTTTGCCTAAAAAGAAGAAAGTGATGTCTGAGGAAGTTACTCCAACTACTAGTTATTGTACCTGCTGAAAAGCTACCACACTGTTTGTTTCCTGACTCATCTTGTACTGTTTAGGCAATAATCAACATTCAGAAATGAAGCCTTTAACAGTGGGGAGTGATGAGGGTGTGGGAAAAGCTCACCCTATATGTTATTGGGTGCATAGTCTCTCCTAGACCTGGATTAAGTCACAGCCTAATCTATTATCTTTTAATTGAGGAATTGACCGAGTTTCTGAAGTCTGTTAATAGAAAGCATGGTTTCCACTCCTTCTTCAGTCATTCTTGTAGGTTCTCACCAAAGTTTATGGTTCTTTCAAATTATTAGAAAATGCTACACTTAGTTCAGATCATAACTACTGTATTATACACAATATTAGTCAGACCATCTCAGTATTTCTATTTGTTAATTATTTGGGTAGAAGGATATAAGTAACAATGGTCAAACACGGTGACAATGGCAATAATACCAACATATATGCAATATTTGCATCTGGTAAAAAACAAACAACCTTTTCTGTGCTCTCTACTTTCTGTCACTTCTAAATTGCAATTATTTTTTCATTATATGTACTACAAAGATCTTCTTACCTTGCCTCTCTAGATACTACTTGGCTTCTTTAATGAGAGAGAACCAGAACAAAACATCACTTTCTGAGTGAACATTATTTCAAAAATAATGTCACTACCATCACAAGCAAAATTACAACTACTACTACTAAACAAAAACCCAACCATGCACACAGAAATACTAATTATAAATTCAAAAGATGTCTGGTAAATTCTTCCATCTTAATAAGAATTGTTAAACTTATCTAGATTGGTATATTAATGACCAAATGTTGCTCAAAGAAAATGATGAAATTATTTCAGGTGTAAGAGAACACTAGGTCTTCTTCCCCTTTCCACAAACACATACATAAAAAAAAACCCAACACAAAACACTGAGACCACACCCATAAGATTGCAACTCTTATCACAGACTCCCAGCTAAAGCTATAGAGCAGATTATGCTAGCCACTGTGGAAACACAGAGTAAGACTGTTCAAAGAGCAAACAACCTAAACATAAGGGGCAACAGATGGAGAGAGACAAAAATTGAGAATACAAGGAAACAGCACTGCCATAAACAATGGTTAGAATTGAATTCCTATTCTAAGGATGGTATGTTTAAGTCCCAGGGTGACAGGAAAGGTGGTGGTTTGGTTTTGTTTTCAAGCCAGCTTCTTTTGCATTGACAGGTTGCAACTGTTTGTAAGGGTGCACACATAGAACTTCTCCAACCATAAGGAGCACCACAGGAGAACAAACGAAATTGTTTAACTGCTCATGATGTCACTTCCTATGGTATGCTTATAATCTCATTAGCAACAAAACATGTTAGTTTTACAGCCACAAAATACAAGATGCAAAAAGACTAGACAGTCAAAAAAGAAGACTGGGAAAGCACT
Organism: Myiozetetes cayanensis; assembly: GCF_022539395.1. Classification (NCBI taxonomy): domain Eukaryota; kingdom Metazoa; phylum Chordata; class Aves; order Passeriformes; family Tyrannidae; genus Myiozetetes; species Myiozetetes cayanensis. The sequence goes on along the minus strand of NW_026087742.1, from coordinate 43,264,834 downwards.
CTGGTTTAGGATTTTGTATCTGTATCAACAGAGTGGGATCATTACTTTTACCACAACTATTAAGAAAAATTATTACCACACAATACAGAAATCAAAAGCATGGTATGAGACGTCATGTGATTTATTAACACAACTACCAAACAATTGCCTATTAACAGTTAGGAGAAATCTGCAGTCTGTTAGAAGAGTAGTGTGTGCTATGTTTAAAACATGGGCTAGATTATGATCTTAAACCAAAGATCTCATGACAATGCTGTCTACAAGTGACAGATAGCAGAGAGGTTTTTTTTGGGGAAGGAAGGATTGCCTTTGCAGTAACAGCCTTAGCTAAAGGTCAGACATCTGCAAAGAGAAGTCAAAAGCACACACAGAGATCTAGCTAGTATAGAAGGCAGCAAGTCTGGAAGAGAGAGACTTGAAGGTCATCCATACGGGGATGACAGCTGAGTTTATGAATGAGATGAACAAAATAACTTCTAGAGAAATTTGATGTAGTACTAGGGGTAAATACCAAGCTGAAGGGATCTTACATAGATCTAAAGAAAAGGAACCCCAGAAAGAAGCAAGGTTTTCATCAAGGTTGAACTTTCAAGGAGAGAAGAAAACAAAAAGCAAAAGAAAGAAAGGTACAGTTGCATCACAAGTGGGCTTTCATTTAAAGTTCCATACGATTACATTGCACAGAAGAGCCTAAAGGAACACAAGATGCCAACACACTTCCAACAGAAGTCTGCAGGAGAAAAAACAAACAGGTCCATGTTTGGATCGACTATGAGACGTTAACAGCCCTCAATTAGAAAATCATGCACACAGTAAAATCTGGCATAATCCACTGAATGCTATCTTTTTCCAGTGCCATCTTTCACAACAAAAGATTAGAGGAAACTGCATATAGAAACTAATACAGACTCTTCCATAATACCACTGACTTCTCCCAGCAATCTGCTTTCTTTGCTGCCCCCCCCCAACAAGTTACATCAGTGAGCTACAGTGCAAGTATCCAAGTAGCTGTTGTCCTATTGGTGTGTGCCCAAGCATACATCACTACTCTGTACAATCTGTTACGTAGGGGGAAAGGTGGAACTGAGATGACCCCCTGCTTAGCGTGTGTCAGTCCTGAAACTGATGAGTACTGACCATGCCTCAACAGACTTCTGTATAGCACTAGGTACCTAAATTTAGGTCTTACAGCTTTTGGAAGTTACAGTGATGCTAACTGAAGGATTCTGATAGTCTTGTAAAGGTCCAGGAAACTGTACATTAAGGTTCATAAACTTTTAAAGTACAGAGTGTCCAATACACTGATTTTAAGTAAAGAAGTAACATGTTATGTGTTCCATTTTTCAGAGACCTAAACCCATCATTTCTGCACAGCAGCAGACATCATTAAGTAGTCTCATCTCAAACAAACTTAAACAAAGCAAAGAAAAACAAACATCACAATCCTCTTGTACTATTGACACTCAGTATGGTCATCTAGAGCACTGGTAATGCCCGAGTACGCTTCAAACCAGTACTGCAGCTACTCTGTTCAGAGCACTGAACACTTGCTTCTGAGCCCCTGCCTCTGTGATGAATCCCTGCCACCCCCATCAGGTTATTCTCCAATACCTGATGGTGGAAGGGGCAGAGAAGGAAGTTATGGTGAAGCTAGCTCCAGAAAAGTTTAAAAACCATGAACAAAAATAAAGCACTTAAGCATTAGGACAAACTTACAAAGTGCAAATGCCCTGAACACAGAACAATTTAAAAAATATGCCAGTGGCAATCATGCCACTGGAAACTCTCAGTTGACCACAAAAATTATTAATAATAATTATTATTAATAAATAATTAATTAGATTATGTTGGATTAGTAAAATCTGAATTTGCCACCTGTATTACAATCATTGATTGAAATAATTTTGTTCTAACAGTAAACTGGAGTAAGAAAACAACTTTCATCACTGACACGTCCAATCCATGACATATCTCAGTGGACACCTATGAACTAACCTAAAGGACAGTCACTGATCTCAACTATTGCAACTGTTGATGTTCTCATCCATGCATACATAATGAAACTTGTTGTGTGTCTGTGTGCCCTACTGAACTCCAGTGGCACTGAGTTTCACAGAATAAATATGGTTATTGTCTTAAAGTTGGTAATTTCTGGAAGATCACAGAAGACAAAAACCTCACATTTTCAAAACAATTAAAGTATAAAAAAGTGGCACTGAAATCACAGAATCATTTAGGTTGGAAAAGACATTTAAGATCATTGCATCCAACCATTAACCTGGTACCACCATATTCACCACTAAACCATGTCCCCGAGTGCCACATCTACACATTTTAATTACCTCAAGGGATGGTGACTCCACCATTTCCCTGGGCTACCTGTCCTGATGCTTGACAACCCTTTATATGAAGAAACTTTTCCTAATATCCAACCTACACCTCCCCTGTCACAAGTTGAGGCCATTTACTCTTGTCCTGTCACTTTCTACCTGGCAGAAGAGACCAACCCTCACCTGAATACAACCTCCTCTTAAGTAGTTGTACAGAGCAATAATGTGCCTCCTGAGCCTCCTTTTCTCCAGGCTGAACAACTCCAACTCCCTCAGCCACTCCTCATAAGACTAGTGCTCCAGACCCTTCACCAGCTTCGTTGTCATTCTCTGAGCACACTCCAGCATCTCAATGTCTTTCTTGCACTGAGAGGCCCAAAGCTGAACACAGGATTCAAGGTGCGGCCTCAGCAGTCCTGAGTACAAGGGGACAATCACTTCCTTAAGAGTCCTGCTGGCCACCCTATTGATGATAAGAGCCAGGATGCCACTGGCCTTCCTGGCCACCTGGGTGCACTGCTGGTTCATGTTCAGTCAAGCCTACCAGAGTAGCAAAGAATGCTCCTTAGCCATCTCAGTGAGGGTAAGAGATGGAGATCCACATGACACCACAGACACAAAGCTTGTTGATGCATTACAAACCACAGAAACACCCGAGAACGGTCCCACAGAAATTAAGGTCTCTCCCAAAATAGGTGGCAGGATGAATAGCGCAACTCAAGTGCATCTACACCAAAACACACAGCACTGACAACAAACAGGAGGAGCTGGAAGAGATTGTGCAGCTGGAAAACTACGACACAAAATCAATACAGTCAAAGTGCTAACTGAAGAAGCCATACCATTCAACCACATTCCAGAAGTCTCACAATGCCCCCTTCTACCTATAATTTCTCTTAGAAGTACAAAACACTATGTTAATACTAGCATTTAAATAGAGCAGATCGTTCATATATCAAGTTAGCACTACTGCCAGCCGTATCTGCCAGCAGCACACAGGGTAGGCTACATGTATGGAAGAAAAGCTAAGTTTCTTCTGAACTCTATTCTCTCAGAAACCCAGTTATCCACATAGAGCATTTACCTAGTAAGATTAAATCACTGAAACAAAATTCAAAAGAAGTTGCAAAGAAAGTGCTTTCAGCTGTGGAGTTAAATGTAGCAATGTCAGCAGACACAAAACTCCTGCAGCATACCAGACTTTAAGAGCCTCACGAGGCAAGTACTACCTCCAGCTTCTCATAGGGAACACCTTACTGTCTTCTGAACTCTTCCGAACTTCAAATTTCAATCCCTTTCCACAGACAGGTTGAATTCATTGTTATTCATAATGGAAAATAAAAACAGTTCTCCACGAAAAGTAATTTTTCCATTAGTAACAATTCTTGATATAAATTCTTCACAGAAGTCCTCTCTCTGCTTTTGTTCCAGGGTGCATTAATTGGTTGCAAACTCACACAATGAGACTGAACTTCAGTAATTCTGTATTTAGTCCTCAAAACCAAAATGAAAACTTCTGTAACAATACAAGACTGTTCATGATGCTTTTGGACCACCAAAAAACCCAAAACTCAAAACCAATCAAATAACCCCAGCACAAATCTGAAAGAGGTTGTACCAGTTTTGGTCCTACATCTCTCTGTATATTTGAAAAAGCTCTACAAAATACAAATAAACTTGATTTCCCTTTTTCATTGGCACTGTTACATTCTTGCTGATGCAAATCCCTCTTAGCATGTTATTCCAGGATAAGCAACAGTAGAATGCAATCATGTATTTGGGGTCAAAGAGGATTAATAACAATAACATAAAGCAAATGTAGTAGACAATAAAGTAAATTTATTGCTCTAATTAGGACAGTCTTTTATTAAAACAAGTTATTTAGTTTAACCACCAAATTATGTGCCTGAGGAGTTTGGTTCCTACAGCTGAATTTGCAACACTAAGCACCAAATGTGTTCCAACACACAACAGCATGGTCCTATCACATGCCATAAGAAGGCTGTACCACCATCAATGCAGTTGGAGAAGGACAACATGCCATCTACTAGGACACTTCTGTGCAAGAAGTTTACTGACTCTTAGTAAGGTTTGTTGAATCTTAGCTGTACAGCTGTTCTTGGCAGTATTCTCATCTTTTCATAGGCAGCCACACAAAGCTTCAATGATTTTCAAACCAGCTCCTGTACACAACAGCCTTTTTCACTCCCAACACAACAGCTTCACTACTTCCTAAGCATTATTTGCCTTGATCGCTCTCAGAAGTAACTTTTTTTTGACATGAAGAAGCATCAGAAAAAGCAGAATAGCTGTTAGACTGGAAGGCACAATGAATCAGAAGTAAAATTGAATGGTAGCCTCACATCCAAGATATGGTAAGAGTTAAAACATTACCACTAAAATTTTTAAATTACAGTAGGAAGTTAAGGTTTAGAATAGACCACTTTATTAATGATAACAGGACATACAAATTCTCTGGGAGTCTTTCACGTGGTTGGTAATTTTAGATGCTCAAAATAAATTCAGATCTAATACCTTCCTCCTAAGCAATGAGGTTTTGCAGTGAACCACTCATTCTTTGTATGTGTAAGCCACCAAGAAGCGACAAAGAAAGTTGCAAGCTCTGCAAATCTAGGAAATCTACCACGTACAATGGCAAGGGAGGAAATAAATAAAGAAAATTAATTCAAGATACAAGTGGTGGGAAAGACTGCAATACCTGAATCTGCACTGTACCCAAGTAAGGGACTCATAGAGGGAGAGAGTGCTGGTTTTTTTTTTTTTTTTTTGTTCTCAGACTGCGAGGTCCCCACCGGAGCTGCGAGGCCGCTGCGCCACCCACGGCAGCCTCTAGTGGCACAGCCCACACACCGCGTCCCCGTTCGGGTGCGCCCGAATCTCTACCCGTGCGCCCTCCACCTTACTTGCTCCTCCACTGCACTACTCTGCAATTTCAGAATCCCCCATGCAGAAAAAAATAGTCCCATTATTAAAAAGGGCAGAAAACAGAGTCAAATTACATCTCTGTCCTACTGACAGGGACCAGCAAACAGCCTCTCCTTAGCCAACCCAACAGAGATCACAACCTGCTCTGAAAATCCCACAGACAAAACAACAAAAATGCTCGCTTACTGAGAGGCTGTGGGTTTCCCCAGTGTCCTCCAGCTTTTTTGGGGAAGGGGCAAAGCAGACAGCTCAGAAGCCCTGCCAAAGAGCACAAACTGTGACTGGCACCCAACAAAACCAACCAAGCAAATCTGCGGGTGTATCTGAATACACGAAAGAGACATGATGGAGTGCACTTCCCAAATTGCTGGGTGATTTTAAACCTCTTCTTAGCTTCAAGATGTTATGCAGGAATGGGATTGGAGAAACAGAGGGGAAAAAATTCAAGATGGCTGAAGGTGTCTTGTCAGGATTTTCATACACTCTCTAGACTCTAGAGGGCACTCGAAATATGCCCTCGTCCTCCTCCCTCCCGAGCCGGGTAACGTGAGCAGCGGCAGCAGCCCGTCGTCTGCTTGCCGGAGTTGGTATTGCAGGAGCGATGTCTGCAGCAGCAGCGCCCACCCCGTGGAGGCGCCGCCTCACAGCCATTACTGGGGCTTCGCCCCAGGGCAGCAGCTGCTGGACCCAAGAATTTCCCCACCCAACCCTGGAGGCACCTCCTTCCACCCCTGCGCCCGGGGGAATAAGAGGGATGTGGATCAAGCCCTCCCTAAGCAGGGCTAGCAAAATCAGAAATAGATACACAAATAGCACTCACAATGGAGCTCCCTCTCCTTGTTGGTCTCTGCCAAGGCTGCACCAAACTGGGCTGGAGCCTAAGGGAAAGACACGGGGTTAACACGGGGCAGGGAGGATGAGCGCCCCCAAGCAGCGTTTCTTTCGCCTGGCCAGGGCAGGTACCGCCTGCATCACTCACCACTTCTCTTTAATCCCAACCCTTCAAATAAATAAATAATTAAATAAATAAATAAATTCGTTGCCCTCCCCGGGGGCGGTGGGGTATTCCTCACGGCACACCCACGCCGCCTGCCCCCGCTCAAGGAAAAGAGGTACACGGAGCCCCCTCCCCGGGCACCACCGCACCGGGGCCTTCTCCGCGTGAGTGCTGGGGGCAGAGGCAGCGGCGGCACCCGCGGCGGGCAGCAGCGAGAATTACCTGCGAACTTGCCCGAGCAGCCCCGAACCGGCGTCCCAGGGGCCGCGGGGCCCTCACCGTCAGCGCCCCGGCGCTGGGCGAGCGCCCGCGCCCCCCGCCCGCTCCCGTGGCAGTTACCCCCGGTCTCGGGTTTGCCCCCCTGCAGTCGGCCAGCAGCACTGCCGCCTCCTGTCCGCCATTAGAGGGACCCAGCCGAACAATACGGGAGGGGAGCAGCAGCGGCGGCGGCGGCAGGAGCCGCGGAGCGCCGAGCCGGGCAGGAGAGGGGAGGGAGGCACCCGCGGGGAGGGCGGCGAGGGCGGTGGGTGGGGGAGGCACCGGGGCAGAACAACAGCCGAGGGCCCGGCGGGGAAGGGAGGGAGAGAGTTAAAATAGGAGGCGCTAGAGCAGACCCGGCCCTTCCCCCAAATGCCCCTGCCCCCCCTCCCCCCGGGGCTGCCTCCGGGCGCTCCCCATGTACCGCCCCGCTCCGTGCCGCGACGGGTACCGGCGGGGTTGCCCCCGGTGCCGCCCGCGCCCCCGCCGCCAGAGGTGGCGGCGCGGCGGCAACGCGGGGTACTTCGCCCTGTTAGCTGGGAGGCACGGCGGCTGCTCTTCCATCCCCGCCCTGGGGGCAGCTGAGCGCCGCCAGCCCCCTGCCAGCCCACCCTGGTGAGGTGCAGCGCCCCGCGCCCTCGCCTTACCCGGCTCCCCACCGCCTGCGGGCACGGACCCCCCCCGCCGGGGACGCACGCACTCTGCGCTACTCCTCCAGCGCCTCAACTCTAACTCGGTCCAGTCCCGGGCGAAGCGCAGCTGCTGGCGAAGGGGAGGAGGAACCGGGCCAAGCGAGCTCGGGGAGATCCGCCTTCCTGCCCCGGCATTGGCTTTCCCAGAGGGCGGGCTCTGGCGCTGGGCTAGCGGAGTGGGTGCGCCGCCCATCCATCACAGCCGCCCGCAGCCGGTTGACCCTATAAACTGCCAATCTTCCTCCTGGCCACGCTTGGGGTTCTTCCCACTTTGATCCATCAGGTTTGAGGAACCCGGATCGTTGCCCACCGACCGACTCGTTACCGGCACCCGGGGGCTGTACTGGTGTTCCCCGCGCTGCTCTTGGGCAGTGGCAAGTTGCTGAAGTTGTGGGTGCCGCCGAGACGCCTGGCCCTATCGGCCGGCGGAGATGGTGCGCTGCCCGTCCCGGCCGTGCGCTCGGTCCCTGCGGGCGCCACCGCTCCGCCCGTGGGGCGCGGGTTCGCCTCTCCCTCTCCGTCCCCCGCCGCCAAGCCATAGGGCTGGCAATGGTCCTACGAGAGGTCCCACTCCGCTCCTTCCGTTCCCTCACCAGGGCGTTGAGCCTGGGGCCATTTCCATGATGGACATAGCATGGGGTAATGGAAGCGCTCCCAGAGGGAAAAGGGAGAGTTCACGTCTCTAAGGGAGGGCGCCTGGCCCGTGCCCCGCAGCCTGCCCCACCGAGCAGCGCCTCCTCGCCTGCTGCCCCCGCCCTCCGCGGGGGAGGGCGCCATATCAGCCGCCGACATGGTTCCTGGAGGAGCTGCTGGTGGTGGTGGTGGTGGTAGTGGTGGTGGTGGCAGTGGTGGCGTCCTCCATTTTGTCGGAAGCCGCTGCGGGGAGCTTGGGACCAATTCGAACCGAGGCGCAGCGGGGCGTCCCTTTGAAGCGCCTCTGCCCGCCTTCCCCGCGGGAAGAGGAGTCGGGTGCCCCCGGCAGTGCTACGGGGTGGGGACGAGCACTACGGCCAGGCGCCGGGAGCCAACTCTCCGCCTGCCCTCCGCCAAAATGGAGGATGCGCACTTTCCTTGCGCGGCTCTTTCCCCCGCGCTGGCCATGGCACTTGCGCCCGCTCCTTCGAGGACCGAGAGAGCGCAGCCGCCCTTGTGGCGAGCTGACCGCGCTCTGCCCCATTTACCCATCCTCCTCTGCCCAGAAGAGGGAGAGAGAGAGCGCGATACCCGCCCTGCCTCATCTAGCCGGGATCAGTCCTTGACAACCACGCGGAGCAGCGTCCCCCAGAGAGAAAGAGCCTCTTGTGTGCGCGAGGAGCCGGGTTTCAGCCGCTGGCGCCATTTCCATCCCGGAGCCTGCCGCGGGACAGCCTTCCTCTGGAGCTGCGCAGGAGTCACTCAAAGGCTGTCTCCTTTCTCCACCACCCTTGATGTGTTTGGCTAATAATTTTTATGTGTGGCAGAGACCAGAAGTTTTTTATCTTCCATTGTCACAACAATACCTCTAATTTCTTCCTAATGATCCCACCCAGAGACACAGGCTCCAGTCAACAACTCAAGCCAGAATCATCTACATTCTTACTATGTGTTGATGGGAATCACTGTGGGTTTGGTTTTGTTGTTCAGGGTTGGTTGGATTTTGGTGGTTTTTTTCACGACATGCTACTCATCAGAGGAAGCTGGGAAGGGCTACTTAGTGTGAGGGAGAGTTACCTCAAGGTTGGCAGCACCTTGCTCATGCCTTATAAAAAGGATGTGAGCTGATGGCAAAACAGCTCTAACCCCTTCCAAGGATGAAAGTGCCACGGAGATGCATCACCACCCATTTTGAAGGTCTCCTCCAAGTTGCCCTATAAATTGATACTTTGTTCTACGGCATCACACTGTCTAGCTATGTGTGTGAGCACACAGCTGTTAAAATTTCAGCACTGAATCCCATTCACATTAAAGTTCCGATGAAGTTCAGAAAGAAATTCAAGAGGGCTGAAGCACCAGAGATGGATGGTGAAAAAAAAAAGTGGGTTTGTAATTCAGATTACCTCAAAAGAAACCTATCACACTTATTAGTCATTAAAAAAGTAACCAAAGGACACTTTCATCTTACCATTGCCCTCGCAAGAGACATTAACTAATGGTGTTATCTAGAACTATTATGTAGCAATAGAAGGTTTTTATTAATGTCTAAGATTATACAGCTCAAAAAAATGTTTTTTTCTTGCAATTTTGGAATTGTATTGAAATGTATTTATACATAAACATTTAATAAGTCCAGAGAACCCTTGTACCCATGTAGACATCTAACCCTATTTTTAAATTTGTATTTTCAAATATAGCCAAAAGTAATGAAATAATTTTTCCTTTTTTTTTTTTTTCTTTTTTTTTCCAAATGACATCAGGAAAAAGGACAAAAACATTCAGGCACCTATGTAAATTCCTCTTCATCTATGTATAATGTGTAAACCCATATATAATTCTGATTATTTTTAAGAATAATCCATATAGAGCAATTCTTTTTATGATTTGAAATAGTTAGCATTGGCTCAAACACTAAGCAGCAAAATCTCGAACAACAGAGACCTCAAATATATGTATTTTTAGGCTCCACACCACTGCTTTCAGGGACAGCCCTGATGTCAGCAACTTCACTAAAAAATATCAAAGGTCTTGACTGGTGGTAGATAAATTCAACGAAACTGAACCAACCATTTGTTCAACAACTTATAGGAAGGGTGACATCCTTCTATCTGTTATGGAGTAAAATTGCTTCAAAGAGCGGTCAACTGTATTTGAACTGAGGAGGAATAATTGGATATATTTTGAAGAGTTTATGTTTGAGCAGAAATCTTAAGAATACTACCAAGCCAACCTTCAAGTGATGCATAGTATATTCTAAGAACAGGATGAACACAGTTTAAAGCTACCTCCTGTTATCAGCAGTATTTCTCTATGATAAAGAATAGTGGCATTTGGTCCAGAGTTAGAAGGAAACGTCTTCCTTAGACTGAAGGACTTCTGTCTGAACTTCTTCCTGTTGTGGACTACATCAACCGAATTGTTTAGGTGTCTAGAACAGAGTTCTGAGGAATGAAGAGGAAATACTTGAACAAGGTATCTGTCACTACTTCATACATGTAACACTCGGAAAGCTGAAGGTCATGAAACCCTTTAGAACACAGTTTATTATATATAACTGATTTGAAGATTGGCTTGGGAAAAATTGGTTTTGGAGTGCAGATAAAGATTTTAGAAATGTCAGTGTATTTTCATCACCTGTGATAGTAAAAATGAAGTGCAATCCTTTGTAAAGCATGTGACCCCCCAAAAATGTCATTGGCTTCTATACTGTCCCGCCCCACAAAGTTCATAATCTCTGCTTGGCACAGTTTGATTTATCCTCTTTATTTTATTATTTTCTCAACTCTCTTCCCCTACAATTTATGCCAAAATTTCCTTTGTTTTTTGTCCTTAATCTTACTTCTTTTTCTCAATTTATTGATATTCAGCTTCAGGATTAGCCTCAGTTCTCCTTGGTCATCATGAAGAATAAAGATGTGGACAAACTGTATTGGTTGATGGAACATGTGTTCTCTTAGTCATGGCTTAATGGAATTCTGGTCTACTAGTTGGTTGCTCAACACAACTTCAAGAAATAGTAGTGGATGGAAAAGAGATTAAAAGACAAAACCAACCAACCAACCAACCAAGAAAGGTAGAATCTTAAAACACCTATGATTGGTAACAGCTTGATCATTTTGGTTTTATTATGTAATATTCCCTCTGTCAGTGTTCCAGTTTTTGGTTTTAATTAGGCATAGCAGCTATTCTTTATAGACTAAAGCTCTTAATGAAAAGATACTAAGGAAAAATTTCTTTATATGGGGGTGGTGAGGCATCAGAACAGGTTGCCCAGAGAGCTGTGGATGCCTCATCCCTGGTGGTATTCAAAACCATGTTGGATGGAACTTTAAGCAATCTGGTCTAGTTGAAGATGTCCCTGCCTATGCCAGTGGGGTTGGACTAGATGGTCTTCAAGGTCCCTTCCAACACAATCCACTCCATGATTCTATGATACCATATATTTGTGTATATTTGTACTGTACATAACAGAACCCATACAATTTTAAGAAATGAAAAAATGCTTTGTGCAAAACATTACTTGTGGTTTTCTTTATGGTTGTTGAACTACATATACATTTCACAATATTTATAAACAAATCAATAGGTATCTATAAGCAGATTGCATTCAGCTTATTTAACCAAAAGTGATCTTTCAAAAGATCAAATAAGGAGACAATATACACTATCCTATAAGATTACTATTAATTTCATAATATAATATGCCTTCAAATTACCTTTATGCCACATTCTATCTTTCAGTTTTGAAGAAGTAAGTGATAACTTATGTTCTAAACTGGCCAATTTCCCACAGAAGACATTCCAATACTGTAAAAACTAATAATGTAATACCCAACAAATTATTCTTCTGAAATAATTTTCAGAAGGGGTAAATAATCAATATAATCTACTTGCAACATAATTTTTATTAATTTTTAAACATTTGAGAGTTTTAGTTGGATAAATCTCTTGTCTTTATGGAGAAGAAATGACACTGCAAAACAAAGTATAGGATCTTAAAACTAGAAGAGATTGCCTAGGTCACTGAGTCCACTTTCTTACTATTACAGGAAACTGTCATCTAATCCCTTCCAGAAACTTTTAAAGCTCCATCTTAATGGTAGTTTGATATGTTTACCCCCTACTTTTGTTGCAAATCTGTTCCAGAACTTCATTGTTTTGGTGGTTAGAAACCTTCTTCTAATTTTCAGACTAAATTTATTCAAGAATCCATTTGGGTTTTGTGCCAATATTCATGCTTTGGCTTAAATAGCTCTTCTCCCTCCCTGGTGTTTAACCCTGATATATTTATAGACGGTAATCATATTCCCTCTCAGCCTTCCTTTTGCTTGACTAAACACAGATTTTTTAGTCTCTTCTTGCTCAACAGATCTTCATTCCACTGGTCATTCTACTAGCCACCCCAGTCTGAACACTTCTGTCTGAATGTAGGTTCAGATTCCCATAGCATTGCATTTTAGGCTGAATTACTACATTGTACAGTACATCAGTATTTCCATATCTCCATGAAATATTGCAGTCTTGGGTATGCAGTTGCCTTTTTGCACAAGTACATTAAATAACCACCATCTCTTCTAATAATATGTTCTTTTCTATACCACTCATTTACTGGGAAAGTTCTCCATTAACAGCAAAATTTAGCCTCCAAGTGCATGACCTTGCATTTTGTGTTATAGCAGTCTGTTTTGTTTCCACTAGTTCAATCATCAAGGTCATTCGTTGTTTTTCCATATGACATCCCACTGCTGCTGTGTTGATGATGCTGCCTAGTTTTGTTAAACCAGCTGAACCAATAAGCTTATTTTCCCTTCTTTGCCAAAGAGTAAGGTCACTCCTAAGAATAACTCCCAAAGAAATCTACTAGCAGACACTATTCAATTTGACACTCTCCTGTTTGGTACTACCTGCTGCCATTTCCCTCATTCTGTTCTGGAAAATATCATCTTATCTTATGCAATCTGCTTAGCAATGTGTAGCAAAGCTTTTCTGCTAGTCAGTCCCTCTTTCCCTAGAAGCTCTCTACTTAATTATCCTTTTTATGAACTGTGTTAGCACCTGCCCCTCAAAGAAAGAGCAAATTATTTTCATTTCAAACTTCTGACCTCTTCAGTTCTGTTATCTTGGTTAACTAGGTCTCTTAGTTTACCAAAATTTGCCTAATGAAATCAAAATTTTAGATACAGACCAGCTTTTTTTTTCTTTCCATGCAATTTGTCCCAAATCAACTTTAGGATCATTTTCTACAACCAGTTTTTCCATATTGTCCTCAAACTGTAACTCCCAGTCTAAAATAGTATCATTTCATGTTGGTTTAGTGATATTTTGCTGAGAAAAGCTGTCAGCTATGACATTAAGCTATATTTGGGGCCCTGCCACCATTAATAACATTTGTTCTCCAACCTACTAAACCAATTAAGTAAAAAGAAAAGGTGAATAGCTTTTTGCCACCTTAGTGAGTTGAAGTGACTTATGTGTCAGCCAGGTACCAAAGCCCCCACAAAGACAGCACAGAAGAGCATGCAGCCTGAAGGAGGAGAGAATGACTCCATTTCAGCAGGAGGGAGTTATTGCACGAACCTAGCTTCTCATCTTACCATAACCTATCTTTGGAGTGGCATCTGTGTGTGTATTCATACATATAAAGAAAATTCCCTATTCTTTCTAAATCCAATTTCTTTCTAGATTTTCATTAGAAGGTCTCAAAAACTGTTTGGTAAGAAATCTTAATCAAGTACTGGATTTGTTAAATCAAACCTTTCCTAGTTTTCTAAACAAGAACTTTCTACTTAAGAGGTGGAAGATCTCCTGTGGGATTTGGGTTGAAAGAGCAAGCTTCAGTATACCTTCACCTTTGTTTCTTTCCAATAAACTTGGCATGTGGTATTCCTTTATTATCCTGGTATTTCTCATACTGAGGAACTTGAATAAGATCAGGCTCTATGAGGTTTAGTGTATGGTTTTATCACAGGCATGTTGCTGCATGATAGAGCTGCATTGACTGGCTATAAATTTGTGTCACCTTTCTATGCTGACATGAGCATTCATGCGGCTAAAAATTGGCCAATTTTCAGTTGGACCAATACATTGGTCTCGCTGTATGTGCAATCAGATGAGTGATAGTGCCAGATAAGGGGGTGCAGTGGGAAGCACAGGGGAATAATGTATATCCCATTTTTGAAACAGCACTGATAGCCTGCACAAATCAAAGTGATGCTACATATATGAAAAGGAATGAGTAGTTTTTGACTGGTGATGTGGCTTCTGCTTTATCTTAGTAAGATCCACAATGCATTGTTTACTTAGTTACTAGCATTGTTTAGAACTGTCTGAGAGAAAAAAACAAACTTGCAAAATATGAAATTGTGAAGTGAATTTTGTTTCATAACACTTAAATTTGGTCCGTTTTAAAAACAATTTATTGTAGCAAATTTAATTTTAAAATCAAATTATTTAAGATCATAATAAGATTCTCTTACTGCAAATCACTGTGATGATAGTTTTGACAATATTTTGACGTATATGTCGCAGGTAAAAATTAGAAGAAACAGTCATTTTTTGTGAACCTTTTCATTTTCAAAGCAAAGCCATTTTTCTTCAGTTTCATTCAGTGTCTGAGCCTGTTCTAGAAATGAACAAAGTTGCTTTTTTAGGCAAATTATCCTTTCCTGTTGGATGAGGACTGTGTCGCAGTCACCACTACCTTCGGATTGGATTAATACACTGCTCTTTTAGCTCTGTTATGTGCTAAAAGGCCATTTGGAAAAATGAGTTAGGGCAGGACACAGTCAGGACATTTACCAGACAATCTTTCCACCAGGGCTTTGTTAAAGTATAAAGTAAATGGAAGAGCATCCTAAACACTACTGTCCCTTCCTTGCTATGAGACTCAAAATATGTGCCACAAGAGCCTTGGAAGTGGGAAGGATCCAAGCTGGCTTTCCACAGAGTCAAGATTTTGTGATGGGACTCCTTACTGACCTTACCATTTCTTCCTTTAGAAAGACTACAAAATGGAACTTTGACTTGTGAGCAGAAAACTAAAACATCTGCCATCATACTGCAGCCTCTTTTTCACATATCCCAAGTTTTTCTTCCTTCTTTGTTGCATTAACCAGTGCTTGATCCTCAGTTTCAGTCCCCTCACTGGTGCACCCCCACCTCCAGTGATGAATCTGTTGTGGTCTTCTCTTTATGTCAGTGGTCCTTCAGAGGTCCATCATTTCCTTTTAACTTTCTAGCATCCCTTAAGATACCTTCCCTTCAATCTCTTGCTTTTAGTCTAAAACTAATTTTCTTTTACAAACTTTTCTTCATTTTGTTCTAAACCATTCTTGCTCATCATAAATAAATAAGTTATATATGAAAAAATAATCGAAGCAATAATAAGTTTACAAAGTCAAATGCTTAGAGGTTAGGAAATGCAACATTTCCTACATGCCCACGCAACTTTAGTTCAGTTCTAAAAAGCCAACTGTGAAATTAATGACATCTAACAGGTCGAAAGAAGTGATTATCCTGCTCTACTCTGTACTGGTGTGGCTTCACCCTGAGTATTGTCTGCAATACTGGGCTCCGTAACACAAGAATGGTATAAAAATATTGCAGTGTGTTCAAAGGAGGGCAACAAAGATGTGAAGGGACTAGAGGGAATGACTTACAAGGAGCAGTGGAGGGTTTGTTCAGTGTACTAACCTCATTGCTGTCCACAACTTCATCGTGCATGGGAGCAGAGAGGGAGATGCTGATCTCTCTGGTGTCTGGTGAGAGGACAAAAGGGAATGACTTGAAGCTGTGTTGGGATAAGTTCAGATCAGATATTAAAAAGTTCTTCACTGAGAGGGTGGACAAACACTGGAACAAGCTTCCCAGGGAAGTGTTCATGACCCCAGGTATGTAGGTGTTCAAGAAGAGTTTGGACAATACCCTTAGATATATGGTTTAACTTTTAGATTGTCCTATGTGGAGTCAGGAGTTGGACTTGATGATCCTCCTGGGTCCCTTCCAACTCAGGATATTCTACTATTCTATGGTTCTTTTGACACCTATCACTAGCATGTGACAGCTTCATAAACCTTATAAACTCCATTTATATTCATTTTTTGCAAAGAGAATATACAATTATATTAATGTCAAAAATATGTTGGCTGCCTGTTTGGGTGGCTATGTTTGTCAAGTTTATGGCATTTAATTTATCACTTCATTTGGCAATCACATCTGACATCAACTTTGTTTGCAGTTGAGAAGTCTCCAGAGCATGAGGCTCTGACTGCCATGATCTAGTAGTCACAGTGGGGTTGGATCAAGGGTTGGACTTGATGATCTCGGAGGTCTCTTCCAACCCAGTTAATTCTATGATTCTATGGATACCCAGAAAGTGAAAAATACCTATTTCTCATTGCCTCTCCCAAAACTGCATTAAATGAGTTTCAGCCTCACATAGGATCCTGAGAGAATCTAGTTGCTCAGGAGATATTTTTCTGTCCAAAAAAACACAACTAACTTTTTCATCTTGAAATCATCTGCCTCAGTCACTGCACTGTGTAGCTTTTGTACTAGGTGAGGAAAGGGCATACAATCAACAAGCTATTTCATGTCTTCTATGTCTTCTTCTTATGCTGAACACTGGATATCCTGTGTACTGATGTAAGGAATGGCCTGTGGTACCAATAGTATGGGATCTCACAGATAAAAGACTATCATAATACATATATTCCAGGAGTTTGAATTAAGTATTCACAGGCAACCTGAGTTTGAGTGCTCTCTAATTTTTGCATGTTTTAGTCTCTGCATTCTTAAAACTTTCCGAATATACTTTTAGGAGGTAACTTTCTAAAAGGCAATCCAGAAAAAACAACCATCAGAAATTCTGTCTTGTTGAAGTAAATTTATATATGTCCTAACTTCCAGTTTGAGAATGCACATCCTGGCACATTTGTGGCTTATATGCTAGTCCCCTATCTCTTTGAAACCTTGTTCTAGCTCCCATCCTTTCCTTATCTCAGTAATCATTCAGTCCCCTCAAGCATGTCTTCTCACATTTGTGTGCTCCAGCAGTTCTTCCCCACTGGGTGAAGAATGAACTTTTTCCTAATATCCAACCCAAACATCCCCTAACACAGCTTCATGCTGTTCCCTTCGGTTCTATCGCTGGTCACCAGAGAGAAGACATCAGCACCATGAGGAGGTCTCCCCTCAGTCTCAGGAAGATGTAGAACTTTAATGTGCCACATGAGACAGGAAGCTTACAACCAGATAACCTAGAGGAGAAAGTTTCATCTGAACTTGAAGTATTGTTTATGAAAAATCCCTTTACAACAATGCCAAATGCCATAAATTCTAACTCCATGCAGTTTGTAGACCTTTAATTTAATGGAAAATTGTCAACAGATACATGTTATTGGTTTAAAAAATGGAATATTTTACTCTATCTCTAGTTATGTTACCACCTTTCAGAGGCTCTATCCTGGCCAGTGTTAACTTGGGTCACAGTGAAACATGATTCTTCAGCACTGTTTTTATAGGCAAGAGAACCACTATAGTCCTTAAATGTATAAAGAACAAAATGTTAAAGGGTTGTAGGGAAGTTATATGACAATTGTACTTGGTGAAATTGTGGACCAGTAATTGAGTGACCACTGACTGTTTACAATAGTCTCGGTGCTTACTTATTCTAAATGTCCAACTTTTGGATATCTGAAGAAAGCAAAGCCAATCTGTAGTGAGAGACACCATTCAGGCATTGGAATGGGCTGCCCATTCCATGAGAAGTGGTGGATTCTTTGTCCCTGGAGGTTTTTAAGATGAGACTGGACGTGGCACTTAGTGCCATGGTCTAGTAACCGCTGCGGTAGTGAATCAAGGGTTGGACTTGATGATCTCAGAGGTCCTTTCCAACTTGGCTGATTCTATGATTCTATGATTCTGTGATTGTACTGAGAAGCTCACGTGACTTTAGTTTTGTGCAAATCCTAACTTTATTTGACATTTCTTCCATGGGAAATTTATGCGTGGTAGTACTAGAGCTCCTAAATGTGGAGGTCAGACACAACAGAACAAAAGAAAGGCACAGGCTGCATTGGAACTACTTATCAAGCTTTGGTATGAATTCTTCATCACTACAAATGTTTTAATCACTTTTTTTCCCCTAAAAGTTATAATGTAACTCACATGGGAATTAATTCTGAGAAAGTCTTTCATTCCATGTTGATTAGGCACCCAAGGGTCTATTCTAGATTCATTCAGAGGAGGAGACACAATAGCACTTCCTGTCTTTCTATCAGTGAAGCCATGCTGGATACCCTTTTTTCAATAATAGGGCCCAGGTATTTTAACTAAAATCAAGAATTAAGAAGACAAATGGAAAAATATCCTGTGACACTTAAAGTACATGTAGTCTAATTGGTTTGGCAGAGGAAGACAGGTGAGTTTCATGTTACTGTTTATTTAGATGTGATTATACATAAGTAGATGGCACATCAAGAAACTGGAGAGAAAGGAATTCAGAATGTAGAACTGCTAGAGAACAGTTATCATTCCTTTCTTGTTCTTCTGCTATAAAAGAAAAATTGTTCTATATTCTTCAGAATATGTATCTTTTTATTTCTTTGGAAAAAGGTGGGATTGTGTCAAGAAATAACTGACTTTATTATCAATTTTTCTTATGGGGTAAACAAATCAACACCCAGAGTTGTTGGGAAACCCAGTGACTAAACAGAGGTATTGTATTTTCCACTAAGCAGCTTTGTGGTGTTGGTTTTGGTTTTTGTAGCAATTACACATTTCAGAGAGCTTTTCAAGTGTGATTAAATCCTGTGATAAGCGTAGCAGGAAAAACCTGTGTTTTATTTACAAAGAGCAGTTAATAATAGTTGACCAGTTATTTCTCATGAATTGGATTGCATTTCTTAGTTTGATTTTCCTCCGGCAACAAACATCAGGTGGCTTAATTTTCTTCACATTTACCTAGATGCAAACTCAGATAGGTATTTTACAATGTCTAGATTTAGTGGACAAATTCAGACATTTTTGTGTGAATTAATGTGTGCATTCAGAATTTGTTGCAGTTCTGTATCAAGTCTGTCACTGATGGGAATATCATAATCACGATAAATGTATAAATACAATGTGATGCATTCAAAATTGAAACTATTTTACTGGAGTTAGAAGCAGAGAGGTAAACAGGAATTTGGATGATACAAATTAAATTAACATCAAACCCTTCACTTGTATATTCTAAGAGATGCACTTTTCTCAGTATATGGAGTAAAAGTCAAAAGTGTTTTAATTTTCTTTCTTTCACTATCTCAGAGGAGGGTTCAGAAGCTTCACAGAGTTCCTACCACTCCCAGTTGCCTCATTTCTAGAAATCCTAAAACAGGTGTTTCTTGGGCATTGATGACTTTTAAATTTCAGACTAAATATGGATCATTTAAAGAAAAATGTAGAGAAACAGCAGCATTTTCCTGTTTTAGTGTTCTCACTTTCCAATTGTCACTTAGAAGCTGATGTACTGAATATTCCCAGTTATGTCCCAGCTGAGGTAGTGATTTTCTTGTGTGTTTGGCATTGGCCCAGGAAACCATGATTACTCTTCTTTGCTATAAAATGAAGGAATCATGTGCCATTTGATAGTACGTGATTGCAAAATATTCAAGTATGTTCATCATTAAAAAAATACTCCAGAGAGAAAGAGAATTAGTTGACTTTTTAGAAAAAAAATCACTATGAAGTTTTCTGCATAGCACAGGACTTTTAAATGCAGGAATGCAATATTGCTTGAATAGAGAGCAGAGCTAATCTGGTATATTTTGCATTATAGAGAAAGAAACATAGAAGTTCTTGTTTGCTTGGAAAGTTCTCTGTTTATATGCAAGATTAATAATACTGTCTTGAGGTCAACCTTCTTTGCCTAAAACACTGCATGTGTTTTCCTTATCAGCTGTTGACAAGCATTATTCTGAGCCTAGCAAAAGCCAATGAAAACTGAAAGCAGTTATAAGTACCATTTGAAATTAAAACACTTAAAACCATACGTGTATTATTAGCTGAAAATATTTGCACCTACTATTTCTCAGCGAGCAATAGAATGTGCAAATAGGCCACAGCAAAACCCACAGGTTTTCATTGTAAGCAAAGAAGATGGTGAACTCAGGAAGACAGAATTGTAAAAGGATTTAGCACATTAAGTAGTCAGTTGAGTGTATGTCCACTGACAAAGATAAAAGGAAGCAAAGAAATTTCTAGTGTATGCAGAGGGCTGGGGTGATCTGGTCAAAAACAAGTGCCACTGCTGGAGTGGGAGGGGAAAACACTACAGGGGCAGAAAGCAGATCTCAGGAATACCAGTAAGAACTCAAGAGCAGAAGTCATGATAATGATTACAGCTGAAATGCAAAGAACAGCAAAGAATTCCAGTGCTCATGAAATGTATGAGGTAGATCTCATTTAAATACATAGGCAAGCTTCAGGATCAGCTTCTAACTTGTCTGCTTGTCAAGACTTGCTGTGATCAGCTGCAGAGCTATTAGTCCAGAAAGTGACTCTCAGAGCCATCTGACTGGAGGACACAACAGGATGTAAGCTTTAACACACTGATGCTGCTTGGATTTCTCAGTGGCACAAGTGAACAACAGCAGCTCTCAGCTGCATACAGCTGAGTGTGGTTTTACAGGGAACAGAGCAAAGTGTTTAAAACCAAACAAAGTAGAAGTTCTACTGTGGATGTGTGGCAATATTTCCAGCTGAATGTGAGGAAGAACTTCTTTACTATGCAGGTGACTGAGCACTGGACTAGGTTGTCTAGAGAGCTTGTGGAGTCTCCCTCACTGGAGACATTCAAGAACCATCTGGATACAACCCTGTGCAATGTGCTCTAGGATGGCCCTGCTTGAGCAAGGAGGTTGGACCAGATGACCCACTGTGGTCCCTTCTAACCACACCCATTCTGTGATTCTTTGAATAGCACTGAAAATGTTAATTCCATCAATGAAAAGCTGTTTTTACACATTTTGACTATATAGTATGGTTTGCTACAGTTTGTTTCTGGGAATTTTAGTCATTGAAGCAGCTCCATTACCTAACACAGGATAAGAACAGCTAAATTCAAATGAAACATTATACAGTAGAGAAAAAATGAGTTGGTCTCAGCAGACCAAATTTTCCAGTTGTCATTATGTTTCTTACGCTAAAATGATCATTTAATATCATAGTACATATTTGAATATAACTTGTCATCTTCCTCTGAAGGCAAGAAAAGCAGTATTTTTAAATACCTTAAGATGATATTGAAGGCTTCTATATTTTTCACTCTAAAGTTCTTAGCTGTGTAGAACCCAACCATGTTTGCATTGATAAGAAGTTCTGAGAACTGGAAAAATATCACCAGCAGGGATATGGAAAGCAACTTACATCATAGTTAACATCTACAAATTTTAATTTTCAGGATTGGAGATAGCACCTTTGTGGAGTGATAGCTGGATCTGGGTGGCCTCTTTTATCCACTACATGATAGGAAGAATGCACCTCAGCAGGGGTGCTAATGTGAGACTGGGAGAGAAGCTAGGAGCAGTGCAACTTGGACCTTCCACCCTTATTTGTAATCAAAAAAATGGAGCATCTGGAATGGCAGGTGACTAATTAGAGAAACAAATATTTTCAAAGACTTGATGATAAAAGTACAGAGATAAAAAGTAATGACCAACAGAATAATGGACTTCTCGCATTTTCCATCAGTGATGGCAGGTGAGATTATCAAGATTCACAAATAGAAGCAGCTCCTCTGTTGTGTATGGCACAAATGGAATTCTGTGGAAACAAAGAGATGCAACATGAAATCAAAAGTGTGTTAGTGCTGGCTAATATAGATGCTATTATAGTGAGAAAAAGGACTTGCTCAAGTGAACAACTTACTCCATCTTTATTTGCTTAAAATTACAGTTTAGAATATACCAAAGATAGTGTGAAGTGCCAGAACCGTTATTCCTGGGAAACTTACCACTGTGACTAGTAAAAATGAAAGTCATTACAGACATAGCCTGGTATCTATCTTCTGCAAATAGAAACTACAAAGTCAAGGAGAATCACAACCACAATACATGTAAAAGAAACTGTCTTGCACCTTTGGGAATGGCTAATTACTCTGCAGCAGTCTGTGCACATGGAGTGATCAGAAGGGGTCAGCATGTGACAGTGTGCCATACCAGCTCTATTTAGAACATCAGACAAATATTCTGGCACTTTTCAGATACTGATCAGAGGATGAATAATTAATTCCATTTCAACTACTGTGATGTATTTTTAGGTGCAAAAGGTGTCTGAAATAGTCTTCAGTATTCTCTGCAAAGAAGTGTAAATAGTGAAGCTAATAAGGCCCACAAAGAAGAATTCCCTGAACAGACAATAAGTGTCAGTGGCTCAGTTCACATATGAAGAGTTCCAGCTGCTTTTGGAGGAAATGGTATCAAAGTGACACATCAGCCTCTTACCCTCCTGCCATTAATGGATTAGTGAAATGATTCATTCAGCCATTTGAGAAAGCAATCTGTGCTCCCATTCCTGCATGGTATTAAGCTAGCTAGCTCAAGCTAGTTACCTACACAATAATGTCCGTAGAAACACACTCTATCAATACTGTTTGCAGGACTTAATTTAAGACCTCACCAGGATGTCCTAATCCTTAATGCACAGGATACTGAAAATAAATGTTATGATTGAACAGTTACAGCTAAAAACATCAGAGCAAGCAGTTTTCATTAGGGAAAAAAGAACATATTTTGGCGGCAATTTGAAAAGGTGGAGTAATGAGGACAGAGACTGATCCTATCCTCTGCTTCACTAGGCTGAAATCTCACAGAACCAATTAGGTTGTGGAGAAAACATGGAATGATAAAGCTAAAAGAGATCTCTCAGGGTCATGTAGCCCGTTACTTTAGCCCAATGCAAAATGAATTATATCTTTAACATTCCTGGACTGCTCTTAAAAACTTTAGCTTGTTTTTAAATAACCTCTACAACCTCATGAATTTTATTCCAACACTTCAACACCTTAAACATTCAAAAGTTTTCTCTAACATCCAATTTGAATCTCGCTTTTTCAGAACAAATGCAAACAGACTATATTCCTAATTTCTTTCAGTCTGTACTTTCTACAGCTCTAGTAATTCTTTTGATTTTCTCTGGACTCTTGCTAGTTGATGCATGAGTTTGTTCAGTGCCACAAATTGTACACAGCATTATATCAGAAGAGTCTGCAGAGTCATACAATGTGTGCTTATTTCCTGTGTCTTGTAGACTGTATTCCTGTTTATCCATCCCACTATTGCTGGGTTTTTTATAACACCATTGTATTTTGGCAATACACCAGGCAATACCAATCAGTACGATATCAGATGTAGATACCGTTTTCTTCATCGAGGTCTGCCGTGGCCCTTTGGAGCATCATG
Source organism: Myiozetetes cayanensis (assembly GCF_022539395.1). Lineage (NCBI taxonomy): Eukaryota > Metazoa > Chordata > Aves > Passeriformes > Tyrannidae > Myiozetetes > Myiozetetes cayanensis. The sequence continues at coordinate 43,241,538 of NW_026087742.1, read as the reverse complement.
CTGAAAAATAGTGTATGTGAGGCTTTCACATACAGGAATATCATAACTATTACTTAAGTCAGTATACAAACCATCAACCAACCAACCATTCTTCATCTATAAGACCCATTAACATGACACAGAAGACAGTTGAACTAGCTTGCTATCATTTGGTTTATGCTGGCTGTAACTTTTGTTCTTTCTGATTCTTATAAGTAGTTCATTCCAGCATTTTTACAGAAAAAGACTGATTGGTTTATATTTCCCAGATTTATCCTGCCCCCATTTTAAATGCTTTCCTTTTCCTAATCTCTCATTACTTTGTAGAATTTGTTAAAAATAGCTGCTAACTACTTCACCCACATCCTAGACTGAGATTTCTCAGGTTCAGGCAATTTGAGACCACACAATTCAAAGTATTTTCTTATCTATACTTTCTTATTCTTGGCTGAATACTTACTCAGTACTCATAGTACTTACTATGGACCTTTTGCTACCATCTGATTGCAACTGACCTTGGTGGTGGAAGCTGATATAAAAAAAAAGGCATTCAACTATTAGATGTCTTGATAACTTTCTTGTGTATTTATCAGTGGGCTAATTCTTTTCATGATATTCATGGTACTGCTAATGTATTTAAATACTTTTTGTGTGCCTTGGCCTCTCTGAGTTTTGAACCTTTATATTTATGCTATATATTTTTATTTCTTCCCTGGTAATTTGGCCTGCTTTGCACTTTCTCTGTGTTTCCTTGTTGTTTAAGAAGAACTCATGGTTTAACCAGGTTGGTCTGTCTTTCCTACACAATGAAAGAGTTCACATTTTTGTATGTACATTATTAAGGAACTGGTAGTTTGTTTCCAATTTATGCTTGCTTTTACTTTCTCAAAGATCCTCAGTTCCTATTTCCTAGTCTATCCTTCCTATGTGTTCTCCTAACTTGCCATTTTCAACCAGTTCCTCAGTTGGTTAAAAATGTATCTTGTAGAAGCTTTATCAAAAAGTTTTCATAGACTGGACAGTCTGTGTCCCACTCTGTTCTTTTTCCAAGAAATAATAAGCTTAAGTAATAATCTACATTGCTATTAAATAGTTTCTTCAGATCATTTGTCTACATGCCCATAATTACCTACAAATTTGATTTACTGATCTATAATAAGTTCCCACAGTGATGACACCCATTCATATTTCCTTTATTCTTTGTACAAAGATCTTCAGGATAAGATGTCCCTCTACTATCTGTCATATTGCTTATTTCCTTATCTGTGTCCTTTTACAACAGGTTTTATCCCTTTAGTATCCTAGTTCCATGAAAAATAATACAATCTGTTACTCTAATTTGATCATAGTTTGAATCATGTGCTAGGATTTAAAGGTCTTTAAACACAGTCATTTAGAACAGTATTTAAGCAGAGAAATGAAAAATGGGGGTGTTCATCTTCTAAGCATCAGGTGAAGACTGAAGATTTGTAAGTGATACTAACCATGAACACTCAGGGGTTCTATTTATTTGAAGATATTCATCTTGGGAATTTTTATGCTGCAAAGACTCAGAATTTTCCCTACTCCTTCTTATGCTTCAGTGGGGATCAGCAAGTTCTCAGCCTAAAAGTCTGAAAAATCCCAGTACACTCTCCATACATTTTTGGGGCCCTTGAAGCACTCAAGGTATATCAGGACATGGGATTCCAGTTAGCTTTTCTATGTGTTCTCTGCTGGAGTAGTGGTGGCAGATGTTGCCTTCCCCACTATTTTGGGAAGAAGAGTATCATAGAATCATGGAATATCCTGAACTGGAAGGAACCCACAGGGATCATTGAAATTGAAGTCCTGGCCCCGCACAGAACAACCCCAAGAATCACACCATGTGTCCCAGACAGGCCTAATGAGGATCCCCCTCGGGGGATGACTCCTCTCAGGACCAATGAAGTGACTACAGGACTATTTATCTCCTTCAGAGAAGGATCAGACACAGAAGAGATATGCATAGACAATACTCCTCTGTAGCCAAGCTGTGCATGTGTCTTAGTCTGAAAGAGGTTATCTGTGACTTCTTTTGTCTGTTCACAGAGTTCTTTCACAAAGTTGTAGTTTCTGCTCACATTTCTTATTTAGGCTTGGAGATTACACACCCTCAGTCAGTCATACATAATTCATGATTGCAGTATTTCCTTCACTACCACATGACCAGAAATTTGCTTTTTAAATACAAGTCCAAGATTTTTTTTAAAGAATATTTTTCCAGGAGGTAGACAGCAGGCACTAGGATATAATATCTATGCTTTAATCCTACCCTAGATAAAGTTAACTCTCAATGTCCTAGAAAAACTCTAGAATGCATTGTTCAGATCTGGTAGATTTTCTATCATGTTATTTCTTAAGCTAAGAATGAGGTACTAAGATAGACATTGACCAAGCAGCTGATTTTCAAGTGTGATATCTGATAGTTCCTAATGAACTTACTGGCAGCTGTAAATTACTGTTGCCCAAAATCAGACTATATATTTAGAAAATTAAATATGGGTAGAATATACTAATTTTAGATTTCCATTAGAAAACTGATAAATTTTGGGGGATCTATAATGTGACTGTACAATCAATTACCACACACCAGAAACTCCTTCACCCTGAGTTTAAACAATGGGCTTTCCATGGAATACATTCTATTGTGAGAAAGAAACTTTACTTGAAACTGTCCCTATTTAAGTAATTTTCACAGTGCTTTAGCTCAGAATCATTCTTGTTAATAATCTATATACAGTGCAACTGAAATTGTTACTTGGGTGCTTTCATTAAAACTACAAACCACACCAAAACATACAGATTAAATCCAGTTGTTGGTTTCTGAAGACACACTTCCTCTGCTTGATTGTCAGTGAGCGGACAGAGCTGAGATCCACCTTTTGACCTTTGATGTCATTCTGCACACAAGGAGGTGCTAGGCAGTAGTTCACAAAGCTAGCACCTCTCTTTGGAGAGTTTGCAGGCTTTCAGATGAGTTACAACAAAGAGGAAGTTGCTCAAAACTTGTTCATTGGTCAACCTGACCGATGCATTTCTGCACATGGCTCAGCTGGTGACTAGTTTGTTATACAGAGGCGGTCTGACATTAGCATGTCAGGTTGTCTCTTGCGGTGTAATTTTTACCATGGTAATTACTCCCAGGTAACCTTCGGGCAACCTTCCCCACTTCTCCCCCATATCCCTGGACAGGTGGTGATTCATCTTTGACATTAACATGCTGTTGTCGTTCTTGTGGTATCTTGTGATTCTCCACTTTGAGGACTACAGTATTGGATCAAAAACGTTGAAGACAGGTGATGCAGTCCTGAGCTCATACTAACCCACCCCAAAGGTAAGATAGAAAGAGATCCCTCTGAACTAGTGGATGCTGAGATCTAGATACTCCAAGGTATTTGGCTATCACACTATAGTGGCTACAGTGCTATATAACTTGAATATTTTAGGTTGAAGCAGTTTTAAACCACATGCCAGTGCTGCACCAGGATTTTTTTCTCCATCATCTGGAATTCAAAACTAGTCTGTCCAACTTTTCAAGTCAAACAAATTTAATTAAAAAATACAGGACTAAAGATAGAATATAGATGAAAGCCTTATTGTGCTGACAGCAGTTTACAGCTGTAACAGTAACAGTTTCTATAGGGAAGATTGAACTGCATATTTAACTACAGTCAGCAAGAATGTATTCTAGTGAAATAATCACGAAACTGAGAGACATGTACCAGCTCCAATTGAGTAAATGCATATGTAATATTAACAGTCAATTAAGTAACCACAGTTACTTGTTACTTTGCAGTTACTCCCAGTCAGTATCTGGAATGTGAGTAGAAGTGGATTAGTAATTGTAACCAAGAGGAAATGTGTAACTTTGAAAGCCATGTTGTCTGGAACACCTGGAATTTGGGATACTACGTATGTATACCAGAGTGTCTTTGTAGGCAGATAGGTAGTTTTGTGACCAGTTCCATATAGGTCTTTAAACGTGCTGAATGGAGACAAATTGAAAGGCAGAACACATGCTCCTATAAAAATGTCAATGTTGACAGCAGCTTTAGTCTCCAAGAAAAAGCAGGCTGATGAATGTTCTTCCTTCACCATTATTTCACTCTGTAGCACAGCTAGCTGACAGTGTAGTGGTGATCTCTAAACCACTTTTTACTATAATTCTTGTCATTCTACATCAAATAACTTTGCATATCAAGAAGACCTCTGTAATCTCTGAAGGTATTTTTTCACTGAAACTTCATTCAAGCCTGATCTCTCTGTACCATTTATCCATTAATTTAAGCTACCCGGAGAGTAAGTTTTGCATTTCTATGTCTTCCCACAAGTTTAGAAAAAGAATATTAGTTGCCTTTGATGGCTTTACTGCACTCCTCTGTATAAAGTGAGCTTTTCTCACACTTCTCCAAAGTACTCAAGTTTTCCTTTTCGTAATGTTTGCTCCTCTGATGCTCAAACATATCTGTTGGGAAAAGTAAAAGATTCATACCAGAATATGGAATATGTATTTTTAATTCTTTAATTAACCAAAACTTCTATCACACTCTCAAAAGGATTTGCATCTGAGGATGCTGGGATAGGCTTGCCTGGAGTGATTTTGAAAACCACAAATAATGTTTTATAACAGGAAATACAGTGCTTCTCACAGACAGCTCTTCTCTAGATTAAACATTCACACTGTCTGGATGGACTGCAATCTATGTTCACAGATTTATGTGCAGTTTTCACCCATTTTGCACAGTATGGTCTTCTCAAAGTTCACTTGGCAATAAACAGTTCTTACTATGTATAAAGTGTGAAATCTGGCAATAAAGTTTTAAATTAAACCCAGCATTTTTCAGCCGACATTCTGGCAACTGTTGTCTTACAAAACAGTATCAATTTGTAGCCAATATTATGTGTAATCTTACAGACATGTCCATCACCAATTTTTCAGAGCAGCACACTCACAGCCACTGAGACACCAGGTATCACTAGGCAACAATGGATGGGCAGGGATGACTGCAACACCTCTGCTGAAGATATGGTGAATGTGGTCTATAAAAAGGAATAAATTGAAAAAGAAACAGAAAAATGACATTATTATCTTTCAAATGTATTGTCCATTGGATAAGTGTCCTGTAAGAGCAAATACACATTGGGGAATCCTGTACAAGTTACCATCAAGGTAAGTAATGCTTAGTCCTGCTGGCAGAGGCGATCCCATCTTGGGAGACAGCTCTTGGCCCTGACATGTCCAGGCATGAACAGATGGATCAGTGTAGAGTGAACATCCACTTACTATATACATAAGAAAGAGAATATACTTCTGAATATTTCAATGCTCTCTTCTTGTGTACAAATCAGTTATAGGATTGTGTAAATCAATTACTTAGCCTACAAGTTAAAACTGATTGTGTTGAAGGTTATCTATGCCATATGTAGGCTTAGTCCTAAATTTTGCCCTAATATGGAAATGAGGATGGTTCAGATTCCTGCACTGTTGAAAACTACTGGGACATCTATCACCGCATCCTTCCAGCATCATATGTGGGGATGTGCTCTGTTGACAACCATTTCCCAGTACTCCCAGAGGTGAAGGCACACCCTGTGCAGTGGTTGAAGCTGCAGTGATCAGAGCCCTCTTAAAAAATGGTATCCAGTTCCCATAGTTCTCAAAGGGAAGGAAGCCGCTGTTGCCCCCAGGCCTCCATTTGGAGAGTCTAGTGGCTTTGTGGCTGGAGGGTGGGCTGAGCTTGCCAGTGTGGCAGAACTGTGAGCTTGATCCATTGGGAACAATGGCACGGGGCTGGAAGATGGCAGAACAAAACACATCAGCCTGTGATCTCAGGAACAAGAGGAGGCGCTGGCATTATGGAAGGGATCAATTATTCATGAGTTCCTCACAGGCAACTTTATGTGCCCGCCTCTGCTGATGGATAAACCTCCAGTTATAACAGAAAATAAAGTAATAATAAACAAGATAGAATCAGTGCTAAATGAGTATTTTAAAAGGTAACCTATGGGAGCACATTTTCTAAAAAGATGATATGAGATTAGAATAAGAAATGTGCAATGCTAGGAAAGGCTGTAGGGATGTAAAATAAAGGAGAGAACTGCACGTGTTTTGCAACACACATGAAAATGCATGAAAGTAATTCCCACTTCAAACCCAACCTGGCTACTTACTGCAAGTGTAGCTAGATCTCTTGCTGTCTGTGTAGACCAGCTCCTTCTCCCAGCTCACTGTGCTGTCCACTCCAATACTGCGAATTTTTATGCTTATTGCAGCACTTTTTTCTTTTAACACTGTTCATCCTTCTGTATTTTATGGAGACATTCACTGATTGCTGGAGTGGAGGGTACTCACCTACAGCCCATGCCAGAGGTAATAGCTTCATCCCTCAATGTATTTTGGTATTTTGGCCAGCCATCTCCCCATCATGCAGTATGCTGTCTTGGGCATCTCTCACTTGGAGCAAAAACAAGAAGCAGTGAGGGTAATGTTGCTATGCTGTTAAATGAAGACTTTCATCCTTTCAGTGCACTTCCTCTGCAGGTTGGCACATGCTGGTTCCTCGCATTGGTTGTTGTAAGAGTAGAAGACTGTTCCGTAAGATTTATTATGAGGAGATCAGGGCTTATTTTGCTTAGGAAGACTTTCCTGCCTGGAAGAGGCAACTTTTCCAGAGAAAGTTTTAGGTTTTTTCTCCTCCTGCATTCCAGAGAAACTCTCCCTGGTATGAGAAAAAGATGAGTATTTGCAGATGTGTCTGAAGGCCCCCACAGAGGAAGGGCCAGGGATGATAAAAGCCCCGAGAAGAACAGGGGACATGTCTTTCCCCAGGCCCAGTGTTTGAAAGGCCATTAAGGTTAAAGTTTTTTAAGCCTAGTGTTCTTGACTTTGGAAATAAACTTTCCTACAATCCTTCCACTGGAAGTGGAATGCCTGGCATTTTGGGGGTGCCATCACATTATCTGACTTCACAGTCATGCACCTTCTTTCTTCTTTCTTCCACATAAGGGCAGATTGTGCTGCATTTGGTTCTCTATCATCTGTGTTCTAGACTTGGCCTTATCTGTCTTGATAAGTGGGCTGGATGCCACCATTCTTCAGTTATTTTCCTTTCTGTCCCTATTATTGACCCGTATCTGTAGCTTTCTCCTGTGACTCATATGACAGCGCAGCTTGGCAAGATGCCTTTTGGCATTTTTCAGTGTAACAAAGTGACGGTTGGACTCGCTAGATGCTTAGTTGTGTGTACCTAAGATCAGGTCTGTTTCTCTGATTATAGCAGAGTCTCCTTTGCCTTATCTTCTCTTAATTCCAATATAATCTTTCTGAATCTTCTGCTATTCTTAATTGAAAATAGGGAATCTGTTCTCTAGTCAGTCTTATCAAGTCAAAGCTAATCAAAGCTAATCAGTTTAGCCCCTGTAAGAATGCACCTTATTGGCTCAAAATTGCCTAACAGCACTCCAGGTCTCTACTTAGCATTTGCTATTCAGTCTTGCAACTGCCTTTATGACCAATTTTGCCTGTGCTCAAATTCTATCCAGTGCAAAACCATTTACATTCTGCTACAATGCATGGTACCTTGTCTAAGTGTGGCCACCAGCCACGTTTGGGTGACCTCATCCAGGACCAAATCATATAAAGATTCCACTTGATCATGTGAGAAAGGAAGAGGAAAAATAAATGCAAGGAGATGATTATTTCTTAATTTCTTTTAATCCGTAAAAAATACTGAGAAAAGATACATTATTTGACACAGAGAGCTCAGGTAAAAGTCATAAAGTTATTGACTTTTTATAAGCAACCTTCTCTCAACCTTATTCTTTACACAGCTCGGGGATAGTAGTGTCCCTTCACACCTGGACCCCAGCCAGTCTATTTTCCCTCTCCATTTTAGAGCTTCATTGATGCCTGACATATCTTAGAGAGTGTGTGCACATATCTGAGAACACTTTCCTTGCTATGTTCTGCATCCATCACATTCAGCACAGTGTATCAGGATTGGGCTAGTCTGAGAAAAAGTATCTCAAGTATTCTGGTTGCAGCTCTCCACTGAGTATTCACCAAATAAGGTCATCTTCAAAAAGCTGAATTAGCAACTGTTTGTGACCTTATAGTTCCAGGTTTGATTAAGTTTGAAGGAATGGGACACAGGACTTTGGACATTCCAGGAACCTGGAATGCCACTGGGTTCCAGGTGCTTCTGCATCATCACGTTATTTTCAAATTTCATGCTCTTTCCCATATATGCTAATAGAGGCATTCATCCCTAGCCAGTAGGCACACATCCTTGGCTAGGATCAGGCACGTGTGTGTCCCACTGTGCAAACACTCTGGGCTGATAGGTTTGCATGTAGTTTGGTTTGTACATTGTACATGGCAAAACAGGTTGCATGGAGGATGCTTCTGGGAGGCATCAGGTGGTCACATGAGCTGATTTGCAGAGTTCTGGTAGGGATATCTAGCTTTAATTTTTTTATTATTGTTATTATTCTTTCCAGTCCTGTTCCTACAAAGCAGGTATATTTGGTCCGTTGCCTGATTAAAAAAAAATGACCACAGTGTCCCAATTTTTCTCAGAACTGGAACACCTAATGAACATCACTTGCTTTGGGGATTTGTCCTGCTCACATTCCTGCCATAGGATATCTGGGATTTTGTGTGTGATAATATGCTACTAATCTTGGGAATTTATACTTGAAGAGTTCCTTTCATTTGAGAATTCAAAGTGCTAAAAAGTTAATTCATATTACATTACATTAAGATCAAGATTTTGCAGGCTGTATGTCTTATAGACACCTACACAAAAAATGGCCTTATTTTTGAAGGTAGTAAGTACTTAAGGCTTCCACTGATTTTAGTGTCTAGCTTTTGTCACGATCTTTTGAAAATAGTCACCTAAATAAGTGGCCCAGGGTCACAAGATGATGTGTTAAATGTGTTCACATCAAGTATCTGCCTTTGTTTGGTCTGACATATAACCAGAAACCCTAGTTTAATTCCCTTTACAGTCCTTAATATTAGGAAAAAACATACCAAGAAAAAAACCAAACTGCACGTCAAACCAAAAGGAGCTTATATATCTGTCTCATGTAGAAGCTGGTAAAATGTGCTGTTTATATCTTAAATTTCTGTATAGGAGAGTACAATTTCTAACAGATTTCTTCATTCCTGGTCAATGAAGCAACCTTGCTACACTACAGATTTAACCAGTGACCTGCAGTAGCTGTCATCCAGTGTGAGTAGCACCAAGGACCTGTGGGAGCAGCTTATTCTGCCCTGTAACTAATCAGTCACTGGTGCGGGGAAGCACTCAGGGCAACAGTTCCTTGCCACTAGGCTTCAATGGGATTCCAACAGGAATAGAAGCTGGTTGGCTACAGGAGGGTTGTCTTTAAGTGCAAGAGGTTTTCTTTGAGACCATGCTATCACTGCAAGGCTGCCTGACCTGCAGGCATGTAGAGCAGTTTATTGAATTCCTTTGCTGAATGAGCTAAACTGCCCTTTCATTTACTTTGAGATTAGAGCTTGCTTGAGAGAATAACTGGGGAGCCTATGGCCTTCCTTATTTTGGTCTGAAAAGAGATATATAGTCTGGCTATACTAGACTATTACCAGACTACAACATGGGGGAAAAAGTGGGTCTACATTAAAGTTTTCACTAGGCTAAAAGTTTATTGTTAATGTTACTATCATGATTCAGTGTGCTACATTTCTCAGCTGCCTGCCTGGTAGCTGAGCTACCTTTCTTGACAAGATAATTTTACCTTAATCCTAAGATGAGCTAGGAGCAAGAAATATGTGCTCCTGTCTCATTTACTCCAGTTCAGCCTACTATTTTAGGTCAAGTCCACTTTGATGGGCAGTGTACCCGAAAGCTGGCAAGACTTGCACAAAAGATGGCTGACATAGAGATGGAAACATTTTAAACTACAGCAGAATCTCCTCAAATTCCTCAGGTGAGGGTATCACAGGGACAGACTCTTTGTCATGCTCATGAAGATGGATACCTCCAAATTCCAAATATGGATGGAGATAGTACTTTAAGGAGTGTTTCTGCCCTCCCTTCAGATGAAAGGAAGCCTCTAACAGGTGCTGTTTGAGATGAGGAGGGAATGGTAATACCACATTTATTAACTTCCAATGCTTGCTAAATAACCTTTCACTTGCTCCTCTTCTCCTTCTTCCTTTATTCTTTTAACTAGATTAGTTCCCCCATTCCACTGACATGTGGCTCTATAAGCAGCAGAATAATGTGTTAAAAAAAACCTGCAGTAAGAAATAAAGCAGGGACAATAAGAAATGTCGGGGGAAGAATGGAGCAGAGACTCTACAGATCAATGTAAGTGCTGCTGCTGGGCATAGCCACACTCACAAAACCTAGATTCTCAGAGTTTTGCGAAAATAATAAATATCTAGGAAATGTTAAAATCTGATCTATGTGTGGTATAATTTTAGACATACACCTGAACCAACAAATACCAAAGAGCAATTATAGCAAGTTAAAAACAACGTGATGCCAGGTTACATAATATGAAATTAAACTTGATTTTCTGATATCAATATATCAATTTTAATTTATCAACATTGAGATAATGGTTTTGGTTTTTTTTAAACAGTAATATTGTACATCTACTTACATCTACTTCCTAGACAGGTCAACACTTTTCTCTAAAAATATTTGATATCCACTACCTGTCAAAGATAGTACAATGAATGAGATAGGCCTTGAGGCTTCTGTGTTATGGCAGTTCTGGAATTTCTGTGTGCTATACTACAGACAAACCCCATTCTACCTGAAGTTAAATATTAAAAGTGTGTCTAAACAACGTTTCAATTCACCTAACTTGTTCATTATTTCATATTTCTTGATTAGGTAAAATTTTTAGGTTATTGAGTTTTCAGGATGGTAAAATATTTTGACCTGTAGAAAATGCTCAAAGATTAAAAATACTGTTTCTTGTCTAGCTGTAAGAATGATTGACAGATATGAGTGAGACCAAAGAGGTTTAGGTAAAAGTATTGCATGAATTACTGAAAACTGAGTTCACACACTCCTTTTTCAGTTTAAACATCTTTCCTTGCCAAACCCAAACCCCAATCCTAGAACTGGAAAGCAAAAATAAAGACCACAAAGGAATGTTTCATACCTTTCTAGATCATAGTCACTCTTCAGATTACAGAACAATTTCAGCCCCAGTGGATTGTGAAAGAGTGAGTCAATTCACAGAGAAATAGCCTTATGTTCCAATTTGAAAGGGAAATCAAAAGAAGAAATTACTGCACAAAGAAGAATCGTGTAAGAAAACTTACAGAATACATTAGCTAATCAGCGAGGATACAAATAATCAAATGAAGAGATATGATTTGGAGTAAAAGACAACAAAAACCCCAACCACTGGTCATCTACCCCATCCTACTGAATCCCCAAGTGAAGCTCTATTGCCTGATGTGCTGACAGCACGTCAAATGATTGTTTAGGGATAAATTAAGGGCTGAATATATTTGTGGAATGCTTTAGGGCTTTAACTTCCTGCTTGCCCTAGTATTTAACTGTCACTCTTGTACAGAATAGGCAAAGACAATATGCTGAAAAATATTCAAAAAGGAGCCCATTGTATGCATTGGTTATACTAGTGAAGAAAGTAGCTTTGGAAAAGTCAGGTAACTTTTGTCGAGCTTAAATTGCCATCTGGCAAGTGTGCCTTCACAGACAAATCTGTTTTCATGTATTTTCAGTCCTTGTTTCCTTGAGACCAATGTTGTTTTCAAGAGTAATGCTGACTACACATACCTGGTTAATTCTGAAATACTGGTCTTAATTCCCGTTAAAAAATCTATTAATATGGCATGCATTTAGATGGCTATTAACCATATTAAGTTAGGATTTATAAATTTTATAAATGTGATTCATATACACTTAAATCCATGTAAAAACAATGAATATATGTGGTTGAATTATACTATTAAGAAAGGAGAACAGAGAAAAGAGGCTTTCTCACCAAGTTTAAAAATAGAAAATCCAAGCCGTGCTGTCCATCTGGAACCAACAAAATAATATTATTGTAGGTTTTTCATCTTTATTTTCGTTTGGATTATTCTATTAAAGTTCTAGTGATAATTCCAATGTTTGTCACCAGATGGCACCGCAACGACAGTCGTAACCACTCTTAGTACTCTATTAGTAACATAATGAGGTCATCCTCAGATGATTACAAAGTATGCATCGCTATTTCAGATTGCATTAAGCAATGTTCCTCCACACCGGTATGTTTATACCATCAGGCTCGCTGGCACAGCTATGACAGCTAGTCTTTCTAATATTCTTAGCCAACTGAACCTTGTAAGAGAAGCTCAGTAGTGGAGACCAATACCTACCTACCAAGCTTAATTTGTCCCGATCCTGCCATGGGCAAAACTGAAGGCAAATGCTGCCTTTAATGGCAAGAGATGAAGAGCAGCAGCAGCTCCCACCTCCATCAGGTCATGCACAGAGGTGTACCTCAGCTTCCTGGCCTCGCACTTCAGAAAAGAATCCCAGCCTCAGGCCATCAATCACTACCTATGCCGCTCCTTTCTTTTTCAGTGCAGAATTTTGTGCTTTCCCTTGTTTCCCTTCTCCTCTCACATGGATCAACCTCTCCCATGCCTCTAATTTACCTCTCAGTTCTGGTGCTACCTGATACATTTTGTCATGATCTACCACTGCAGCTTGAATTACAAGTATTGATCCTAACTGTGACTCATTGCAGATCTTGGGAAGTAACAAGAAATAAACTTGGAATTCCAGAGATGTGTTGAGCAGTAAGCTTCAATAGCCTTTTGAGAAGCCAGCTTCAGCACTAACACGGCTGTCAGGACTGCAGTGTTGGCATCCATGCAATCAGTTTGAAGTTGTTCAAGGGTAAATACAAATAGTTTGGGATTTTTATCTGCAGATCAAGATGTGTAGCATTTACAAGTTCGCAGCATAAAAAGCTGTCATGACTTTCTCTTAGAGGTCTCATGCCTCCCTGATTTTCAGCAGGATGCTGATATTTGGCAGAAAAGTAATGTTATGATACAGAAAATGAAAAGCTAGGTCAATTGCTTCTGGCTGTATCTCTTATGGCACATGGCTAGACGGTGTGTGTTTTGGCAAAACACCCAAATTTCTTGACAGCATGAACACTTGAGCATACACCAAACAGAACTTTTCTCTGTAGCACACAAAATGAAAAATATTGGTGGTTTTCACAATTCTGCTCCTGTTTTCTGCTCGGATTACAGAGTGAAAACAAATGACCGTGTGATCACAATTGTTACTCCCCCACTCTTCTGCAATTACTTTCATGTAGTTCAACTGCTTAAAAATATTAAATATAACAATACCAAACTTATAGAGAGTGGCTGGAACAGTCTAGCAGAACTCTTCTCATTATATGAATTGGAATTAGTTAAGTCATAAAAATGTCGGCGGATGTTCACAACAGAAGGAAAGCATTGGAACAAGAACTTCAAGGGTTCCATTTTGTCTACTTTCAAAATGTTTACTTGTCGAACTGGTGGGAGTGGCACGGTGTAGCAATCATCAAGCCACAAAGACTCTGGGCAGTAAGGGAGATGAACTGTCTGGGGCTGTTCTGATGAATAAGTAAAATGTGAAGTGATATGTAAATGAACAAGAGGAAGTGACTGAGCATAGCAGATATTGAGTTCTTTTTGTACATTACCCTTAAGTGTTTGACTGTGGGGCATGTGCAAATAGCTCCTCCACTAAAAAGTTTAAACAGGGCATGTAGGTGCATTGTGGTTATATTGCAAATCTGACCAATTAAGATAATGTATGAATTCATGAGCACACAACAAAATATATATATTTTCAGATACATCAATGATTTTCTAGTTTCTGGGGAATTTTATTGCTCTATTTTACTGCACTATCATTTTCTATTGAGACATGGCTTCAGCCAAGGAAAGGTAAGAATAGTGTGGAATTTGTAAACACTCCTTGCTCCTCCTATTGATTTTTTTATAATACACATGAAATTATGGTTGTATATTTAGATGGTTACAGCTTTTATTACTAACCTGATTTGGAAATCTGCGTTTGAAAACCATGACAATTTTATTACATGGCACTGGCGAAAACTTATCAAGCAGACTACTTCACATCTCCCTTTTATCATCTACTGATGAGTATACATCTACAATGTACAGTCACATAATTTCTAACATATGTTTCACTCCCTTTACATGTTTACCCATTTTACAAAGTTACTGGTTTGTTGTAAGTTAGTTCTTTTCTGTCTTAACACTTGAATGTGTTGAATCCTAAATATACTACAAATCATAGCTCTTTGGACAGTCAAGATGATTAAGCTTTAGGGACTATTAATAGCTCCCTCATGTTCCTACACTGCCTGACTTCCTGCCTTTGCTATGCGTAGATATCCTTCCTCTACTGATTTTCAGAGCTTTAAATCTGGGTTTAGCTTGATGCCCTACATCTGAGTCTACTTCAGGAAGAGGTGGGCTGATAAAGCTGGGAACTTGTGTTTTCTCAGGGTCCTGGTACAAGATCAGAGACAGGAGGAAAAGAACTGAAATCTTTTTTGTACCTCAAATGGAAAAACAAGACAGAGGAACTTAAATATTCCCCAACAGACAAGGAAACCACTGAGTGACAGATTTGTGCCTGTTGTAGAATTAACTTGTTCTTGAATATCATGCTTAATATTGCTTTTTCCAAAGAACACTACATGCCATGCACTGGCTGAAGTAACTATTAACATAATGAGATGGTCTTGACTTTTTCAGTGCTATTGTTGTTTTAATGAAACAAATAATATGGTTATTTTCTCCTTAAGTCTTGCTCTACCGTCCAGGAGTTCCCCTGTGTGATGCAGAGCTACATGGGCACCTGAAGTGCTTAGGCTACTATGTTAGTAATTACTGAGCCAAGAATGGATTATTGGGCTTTCTATGAGGCAACCAGCAAACTAATGAGCTCTTTGTCTGAGAAACTATGCTCCCGTGTACTTGAAGTACACAGATCAAACCAGGCAACTGGGCATCCCACAGGAGAGCAAACTATAGTCTTGTGCTGCAGATGAGAGATATATGTAGTCTTTGCTACAAGAAGGGGTGCTCGAGGAAGGAAATGTTTGACTTCACACCTCTCAGAAGAAAGTCATCCCCTTTATAATGAAACCTGTTGCCCTCTAAGAAATTGTTGCAGAAGAAGCAGATGTAACAAGGCCTCTCTTCACTGAGATTTGTCTCCTACATCTTCCTCAGTGTACATTTTTCCTGTCTTGTTCATCCACAGGTCTTCCTGTGGTCTACCGCAGTGCCCGTGTGGTCCTTCCTGCCCTGTATCAGCAATAGTGTGGCCAGTAGGACTAGGGAAGTGATTGTCCCCCTGTAATTGGCACTGGTGAGGCCACACCTTGAGTCTTGTGTCCAGTTTTGGGCCTCTCACTACAAGAAAGATATTGAGGTGCTGAAGCATGTGTAGAGAAGGACAACAGAGCTGGTGCAGAGTCTGGAGCGCATATCCTATAAGGAGCAGCTGAGGGTTTAGCCTGGAGAAAAAGAAGGCTCGGGGGTGATCTTATTGCTCTCTATGACTACCTGAAAGGAGGTTGTAGCCAGGTGGGGTCAGTCTCTTCTCCCATGCAACTACTGACAGGATGAGAGGACACAGTCTTAAGCTGTGCCAGGGGAGGTTTAGTTTGGGCATTAGGAGGAATTTCGTCACAGAAAGGGCAATTAGACATTGGAATGGACCGCCCAGGGATGTGGTGGAGTCATCGTTCCTGGAGGTGTTTAAGAAAAGACTGGACGTGGCACTTAGTGCCATGGTCCACTTGGCATGTTGGTTTTCTGTAAGAGGTTGGACCCGACGACCTCAGAGGTGTTTTCCAACCTAAGTGGTTCCGTAATTGTGATTCCCGCGGCTGTCCCTGCAGCCGCCTCAGCGTCTGTCGTGTCACGCCTGCCTCCCTCCTCCGCAGCGACCAGACACCCCGCCGGGGCAGCCCACCTGCCTCTCCCTCGGGAGAGACCCCATCGGGGGACCCCTCTGCCTGAGGACGGGCTGACGAGACCACTGCTCTAACGCAACATGGCTGCGCCGGCTCTCCGTGCGGGCGGGTCACGTACCGAGGGAACCTCCGGGCGGGTTATCCCCCTCAGGCAGTGCAGCCGCTGGCACATACCTGCCTCTGCGGAGGCAAATTCGGAGCTCCGTGTGCCGGAGCCGAGAGGAGCAGAAGCCCGGGACGCCATGGGCGGCAGCCGCAGCGCCACGGCCGGCAGCGGGAGCGGCGCCGCTGGGCGGGGCTTCTGCGGGGACGTTACAACTCGCCGGGGCTGGCGGCGGCGCCATTTTGAATCGGCCGAGGGTCGGAGGCGGCGGCTGCCGGGCTGGGATCCGCGTCATCCCGGGGAGAACCGGCGGGGAAGGAGCGGATATGGCCGCGAATAGGAACTTGAAGCAAGTGCGGATCGAGAACAGCTCCCCAGCGGCGCCGCTGGGCATGGTGGGGGGTGGCGGCGGCGGCGGCAATCTGAAAGGATTGCGGGGCCTAGAAGCGGAGAGTGAGGCGGCGGCGGCCATGGCGCTGGCGCCGAGCAAAGAAGGTGGCGGAGATGAGGAGCAGGAGGGTGGGTTCACCATCGATATCAAGAGCTTTCTCAAACCTGGCGAGAAGAGCTACACTCAGCGCTGCCGGCTGTTCGTGGGAAATCTGCCTACTGATATTACCGAGGAGGATTTCAAGCGCCTCTTCGAGCGCTACGGGGAGCCCAGCGAGGTCTTCATCAATCGGGACCGTGGCTTCGGCTTCATCCGCCTGGTAAGGATCCGGGCGAGCTCCTGCGTGGCCCAGGGGCTGCCTCTGCAAGCGGGACGCTTCGGTCCATTGCCCCCCGCCCCCTTCCCTTCCTTTTCGGCGGGTGTAAAAAAATGGCAGTGTCTGCCTCCCATTCTCTCTGCTCGCTGCTAGCGCTGGTCCCTCCGCCTCTTCTTCCTTATCCCCCCTCTCCTGTTACATCCAAGCCAGAGGCTTGCTTTCTGAGCAGCCCTCCCGGCCCCTGGCGTTTCGAACCCCGCCTCACCCGTCGGCACTGGGCAGAATTATTTCGAAATACCGCTGCTCACACGTCGTGAAAGCGGAACATACAGTCACGGAATTGCAAAGAATGGGGGACTTGGTTTGTCTAAATTACTTGTGCCCAGATAGGACTGGATTTTTACGGGTAATACAGAATTTGATCAAACATACTCCAGTTGAGCAGGCGAAAAAATGAATCATCCAGAAAGTTTATGATATTATATTTAAATGTCAATTTAATATGTAGTATTATTGGTTTTCATGACTGCTGTGTCTAGAATGCACCGATTTATATCATTCTGCGAATAGGTTTAGAGTTCCTTGGGTGTCTCTAGATATGATTATTTCATATATTTTACTGGTTAACAATTTTTTTCTTTTTGGTTGTCATCTTAAAATGCTTGTGGCATTCTGCCATACATCTTTTACCTTGAAAGTTCCCCAGCCCGAAATAGCAATTTTCTGGAGGAAGTGCGATATATTTACATGCCATTACTCAGTTTTGTATGTAATATAGATTAGCTAGAGCTTTTATGTGAGCTTCCCTTTTTCATTATGTTCAGAGGAATATATATATATATATATATATATATATATATAAGCTTACCTAGTCAGTTGAACTGTGGAGAAGGATCTAAGAATAATTTCTTTGAGGGATTGCATGTATCAGTCTCGGTGAAGAGACTGATAGCAGTTGTTCATGCACACTGTCTCATGGATGTGGGTGCAGAAAGCCTGTAAAGGTGAGAAGAAATGAGGAAAGAAGGTGATTTCAGGATTTGTTGATGAAATTTGAATTGAACATCCATTGAGAGCAAGTGTGATATTTTCACTTATGAAAAGGCAAAACAAGAAGCCAACCCAAACCACCTTAGATGCTGTAGTGTTATCTTTGAAAATACCGTTTCCTGCTATTTGGAACTAGGGATGCCGAATATAAACATCTCAGTAGGTAGATACGAAAAAGCATCAGATGTTCAACTCTACTCAAAGCCTTTATGGGGCAGCACTGTCATAATGGAAATTTGTTAAGTCCTCAAATGTGCAACAAAAATTAGTGTGCGTGTCGTTTTTTAGAATAAATCATAGTGGATGATGAACGCCTTTTTTTTTCAATCAGAAGACAGGAACTTCGGTGTTTTTTTTTATTAGAGGGGAAAAAAAGGTGGGTAACTCTGATGCCAGTGTGGTCAAGTCAAAGAAAACAACTTTGCTACTTCTCGAGGGGGGACACTTGAAAGTGGCATCTGTTGTCTTTGAAATTAAAATTTATTAAATATTTTATATCTTGATAAAGGAATCTAGGACCCTGGCTGAAATAGCGAAGGCAGAACTTGATGGTACTATTTTGAAGAGCAGACCACTTCGAATTCGATTTGCTACACACGGAGCTGCCTTAACTGTCAAGAATCTTTCACCTGTGGTTTCTAATGAGCTGCTGGAACAAGCATTCTCTCAATTCGGGCCAGTGGAAAGAGCGGTTGTTGTAGTAGATGATCGTGGCAGAGCTACTGGAAAAGGTTTCGTAGAGTTTGCAGCAAAACCTCCAGCACGAAAAGCTCTAGAAAGATGCAGTGATGGGGCATTCTTACTAACAACGTAAGTTCCCAGGCTTTTGGTTGAATTTGTGTGTATCTTTCTGGTGTGAACAAAAGCTGCATTCGTGGGCATTTCCTAGTTCTTATTTTATTTTTTTAATATAATTATGAAAGCCATGAGATGAGAAATTAAGGTGTTTTACATGAATACTCCAAATACTTTTGATTTTTTTTTTTGTAAAGAAAACCATCTTTCTCTGCTTACTGTTGATAAGATTTCTTATTACCATATGAGAATCTGAGAGCAAAATTTAGCATTTTCTTGGTTATATGCAATATTCTCTACATAGAATGGCGTTTCCTAGTGAGACTTAATTTTCATTGATTACAGTCTTCCTGATTCCAGTAACAATGTGACAAAATAATATTTCTTTGTTTCTTAACAAAACAGTGCCCAACATTGCTGATCTTTCCATAGACAGAGGAAAGTGTTTCTATCTCAAAATTTTATTTGTGTCTTGTAAGGCCAGATTTTTTTGTTGTTGTTTTTAAATGAAGACTGAGATTCTGCAGAGCTTTATAACAATGATCTCAGGAAAACTTCTATTTCAAGGGCGAGCAAACTTGAAAATTGTAGAAATTCTCTTGCATCTCTTATTTCTGTATGTGCTGAAGAGAATTGTTTAGTGCTGTACTTCACCACATTCACAGTGACATTTTCAAATGCTTTCTATAGCATTTTATGTAGAAAGACTATGTGAAATGATGAATAGTCATGATTTATTTTTTAGTTTTTATTTTTCTGGTTCTCATTTGGAAAAATAAGGCTGTGATTTCACAGTCTGGAGGAAAGTTACTTCCATTGAATTGGGGAACTTGTAGTTCTTTTCTTGCCTTGGCTGTGCTGTTGATCTTTTGTCAGCTTGAGAACTTCATGATATTTCCATAAGCCTCTTTGGCTTGCTAAAACAGCAGAAAAGCATTCAGTTTTTCTTGGGTTCGTTTTAGTCTGTTTAAGCACATGATGGTGCTTGCTAATGTCAGGTGCAGGAGAAAATGTTATCAGGAGGAGATTGCAGGTGGGTAAAGGGTCTGGAACTCCTATTTCTTGTGATAATCTCATAAATCTCGTGTGCCACTAAACTGATTTGGTAGTTACATAGTAAATTCAATCTGAATAGGTCTTTGCTGTTATCAGGAGGTGCCAGCAATTTATTCTTATCCCCTGGGTTTTCTTGGCATTAGTATTTGAATGGAAGTGTGGTGAGCCAAACAAGGGAACTAATCTAGCCCAGTGTTACATGAGTGTTATTTTTGGCATGAAAGATGTGGCAGGGGAAGATAAGCCAGGATGTTATGAGGGGTAGTATTCCTGTTTTACCAGCTGGATAGAATTGACCATCTAACTGTGGCCTGAATGAATAAAAAGCACTTGATCTTTGTCTTGCTTAAGTGTCTGACATGTTCCCTGAAGCACAGTTGCAAAGATACTTAGCATGAATCTGCTGCTGTGATATTTTTATATTTGGCTTCAGAGTCTAAAATTTCACATTTATTAGCTGAAAACTCTTTGCTTGATCAGAAGAAAATCTTTAAATTCATGGGTTAAATGGATCACAACTAGACATTTGAAACATTAATTTATAGATTTAAAATTGTTTTGAGTCATAACTTGTTAGCGCCACAGTTCAGTTGCATTTAAAAAGCAGAACTGTCATCAATTGCCATGCAGATAGCATCAGATGGAACAGTTGCTGAGTTGTGCCCTCTGATTCCACACTTCATCTTTTTAATCTAGACTTGATGCCAGAAGAGGGGGGGTTATGATCTGCAAAGTGAGATAAAGGTGTGGAACGTAACAAGTGAGTGCTGGTGTTTTGTAAATAGTGTTTCTAGCACTTTAAACTATGTTTTTGGGCTCTGCTCCCAATACTGATGCAGAGAGCTTTTTACACAGTTCTTATACTGCTATCTCTGTCAGTAATGGCTAATACTTACTCTGGTTACTACATTTCAAGGATGCGATTTTCAAAGGTAAATTAGGATTCTGATTTGTGAGTGTATGGTTATTCAAAGAATGGGTTTTAAATAACTTAAGCAGAAATGTCTTTCTAATTGTCACTGGAATATTAATGCCAAATGACCAAGCTGTTTTCAGTTGTAGAGAAACTTTCAAAACTAAATTCTAAAGGTCTGTAGAAATATCAGATTAGGTTGTGTTATTCTGTTTTGAATTTGAGGCTTTCCCAGCAGTATAATCATGGCCCCTGTGTTGCCTTACTGATGGAAACAAAAAGGTAGTTCCTTCCTAAGTATGTTGTAATTGTTAGTCGATGGTTTTGATATTTTAAGAAAATCTTTCCTTTATAGCAAACAAAACTATGTCAAGTAAATTGTGGTTTCTGGGCTGAACAGCTGGTTTTGGGCACAGAAACAATTATTTTCAAAGATAATTCTTAAAATCAGGATTCATTGAAATTCTGTGATTTAAAGCAAGATACACAAATATATAGACTACATATTAGCTTTCTGGAATGTTTTCTCAAAATGCTAAAATAACTTTACCTGGTTGATCTGTGATTCAGTTATTATATTAAAAATGTTTTCCAGAACACCTCGACCTGTTGTTGTAGAACCAATGGAGCAATTTGATGATGAAGATGGACTCCCAGAGAAACTAATGCAAAAAACACAACAGTACCACAAGTGAGTTGTGATTACCTTTATTTTATAAAACATGATTTATGTACTTAGTTACCTTGATAAATATACATTAATTTTTATTTTGGGATTTGAGTAGCAGGAAGTAGTATTTTCCATGTCATGCTGTTTTGTGTCAAAGGATTAAAGATGACCTTCCCAGAATTTCCTAATCATAGTAAAATTGAGACTTGGCCTGTTGGTTTTACATTCTGTGTGTTTTTAAAGTAGAGAGATTCTTGGCCTACACTGCAGTCAGTGGGAGCTTGGTAGTCTTTTATGGATTAGGGGTGTGGTCTAATCCTGCAGAGATTTGTGTATCCACTGATTTTATGTTCTCTGAACAGCCCCTTAACTGTTTGCAAAGTCAGTGGAGGGTACATCTTTGCAGCTTCCACAGGTCAGATAAAACTTTGAGCATGACATGAGAAAGTGAGTCTTGATCATGAGGTAGAAGTCACCTAATCTGAAAATACTTATTTTTAGTATTGTAATTTGCCATTAAAAATCATGTTGCTTGAATTGCTTGACGGTAAAGTGTTCTGGTAAGACTGTAGAATATCACTTCCTAAAAATTTTTGAGGGTTAGGTACAGTATTAGTGTTAGAATGGGAAATAAAATGTTAACACCTTTTAATGTGTACAGATTCTGGCTAATATTCTGAGCTGTCTAGTAAGCTTTGATAGTTATCTAAATAACTGGTTTTATGAATTGACTGCTTGCTTTACAAGGCTGAACACAGTTAATCTGCTGTTGCAACTTAGTATTTTGTACTGATGTAAATATGAATTTTTATCTTAAATAAATTGGACAGATCTTTATTTGGACAGTTTTTGGAAAACTGTCCCTGTTACTTTGTTACTTGACTTAACAGCTGAATTAAGCTTTGTCTGGTTTGGAACGTAGTCATCCGACAGGTTGATGTAAAGTCAGATCTGCACTTGAAGTGATTGTTTATACATTTTCTGCCTGTTGCAGCTGTTGATCTAAATGTGTCCTTCTGTACATTTTACCTGCAAAATTTCTATTAGGGAAAGAGAACAGCCTCCACGTTTTGCTCAGCCTGGAACATTTGAGTTTGAGTATGCTTCACGGTGGAAGGCTCTTGATGAGATGGAAAAGCAACAACGTGAACAGGTTGACAGGAACATTAGAGAAGCCAAAGAGAAACTGGAGGCAGAAATGGAAGCAGCTAGACATGAGCATCAGTTGATGCTAATGAGGCAAGGTAATATTGGATAATCTACTAGTATTAAATTTGTTTTGTCACAGATTTTTTTTTGGTGTAGCATGTTGTGCTGTATGTTATACTTGGAGATTTTGTCAGCCACTCTTTAATTAAATGCATTTAACTGAGAAAATGGAGGTAATATTTCTCCTTACACATATTCCTCAATGATTTGCAGAAATGAGTTAAAAAACTGAGAAAGGGGTGATTGTCTAGGTCTGTTTTCTTTGCTTAAATTTGTCTAGTTAAGTAGTTCATGTAAAGTAATTGGATGGTAGCTTCACACTCATCAGAAAAGATTATTTTCCATTTTTTATGTTTCTTGTGGTACTCGATAGGACTGAGTACTATTTGTCGGTCATGTGCAGGAAAAAATAAAATGATAGCTTGTACTTGTAACTGTTTTGTACACCTCTAGTACGATATTAAATGTTCCAGTAACTAATGTTATTTTTTTTCCTTTGAAACCCAACTGAGAAGACTGTTACTCTGTTTTGAGTAACAACTCAAAATAGCACACAGTTGCCATGAATTTCTGTCGTTCTTCAAATTTTAAGATTATATATCCCTTTTTTGTAATTGTTTGAACATCTTGTCTTCTCCTAGTTGGGGGCAAAAAGTCCTCTAGCCAATTGCTTTCAAACCTTGTCTTTATGAATGGAGCAGGGTGAAGCTTGTGTTTCTTGGGCAGAGAAAACAGTAGCAGGGCAAGTACTAAAGGTTTTTGGTTTTTAAATCTAAAGGGAGATCATGACTACCTAAAAAAATTCTTATCCCTGAGAGTGTTAGATCATCAGACAGTACAACAAGTAGCTTGATAGACTGAATAAGAATGCCTTGTCATTTCAAAGTGATGTGAACTTGATGAGGTTCTAAGTAGTGATGCATTTCAAAACCTAAACTCAGTTAAGTGGCAGAAGTTACTTGCTGCAGTTACTTGGCTTTACTTAAAACTTACACTTAAAAACGGACATTTTTGTCAATAGTATGACTTCCCTGTGTGGGACTGGTTTGTTTTAATTTCTTTCCTCCTTACTCGAAGACATTGAAAGTATATGAGGTAGATTAGAGTATTCACTAGATTGGTGGAATTAGAGAACCTAAATGCTTGAATATATTGCATATAAATGCAGAGTCTTCTAAAATAAGCTTTAAAACATTTCTGTAACTGGGAAGGAGTTTTAAAGGAATGTACTTCATTTTTTATGTAGTATTCTTAAAACTATTGCAACTGAAAGTTGTCATTAGGAAAAACTTTATTTAGCGTGTCTTTCCTGACTAGGCACACGTACTTTAAGTGTGAAGCCCTGCTGTTTTTGTAAGGTCTTATACAGAGCATAGTTATTAAAACCATAATTTATATATATGATAACATAGAAAGGGTAAGATCTTATAGAGAGCGTAGTAACATTGTAAATTGTTTTGCAGCACCTGAAGTAACAACTATCACGTTGTTTCTTGGTTTATTTTCCAAGAAAAAACGTTAAAGCGTTTAGTTTTTATGTAAGCATAGGTGTATCTTACAGGTGAGGAATGTGCATGTTAATAGGATATAACAGCCATGCCTATAATACACCATACAACCCTCCCTTTCCAATGAGACATATATTTTTAATTTTATGTTTATGTGTGATTGATATTTCCTAAGATCGTTCAGTGCTGAAGATACAGGTTGGGTAAATTTGCCATTGACTTAGCTAAATGCTAATATTTAACAGTGTTAATGGTCTAGTTCTAGAACTCATGCTCTTTAATTTTCTAAGAATTCATTCACCTGTTGCCTGTACTTGAGGGCAAGATGAGGGATTACTTTTTCTTGAATTATCACACCTTAATTATGTTAAGTGAGACGATGTGACAGCCTAGTTATTAAGATAGAAAAGCTCTTGATGGTAAAACATGGGAAAACAACTTAGATGTGTTTTGTAGATATTAGAGTTTCTTTTAAGTACAGTGGGAAGGAAAAGACATTCCTCTTTTGGAATATCAGCTAAGTCCTGCTTTTATGTGGAAAAGGAAGAGAATTACTCCTTCTGTTAAAGAGCCACTAGAACATAAATGCACTTGGTGCTAATATTCCAGTGAGCAAATGTGCTTTCTGTTAGTGTGGGAGGAGGATTTTTTTTCCCCTCACAGTTCGGTTAGTGGAGTACATTCTTGGTACTAGATAACTTGGAATTTTGTTCAGCTAACTAGATTTCTGCTTATTCACCTGCAGATGTTTTCCAAGATCTAGAGGTTAAGGATTTATGCCATGCCAAGAATATTAATTATATTAATGAGATTGCATCACAGGATTCTTAAGAAAGATACAATGAAACTTCTAAGGCATAAGAACCTAGAATTAATATTTTTGTATACCTGATGCACCAAGTCAGATTTAAAGATGCATTAGTTATTATGAAATATGAAATGCAATATTTTAATTATGTAGGAGCTAAAAAGAAGATGAAAGGATGAGCTTACTGGTTCATACACTCCTGCAGGTGAAGGTTTTTTAGAAACTGCTTTATGAGAGTTAAGTGAACTCTGGAATGTGTTGGTTTAAGTATTCAGATTTTTGTGGTGTGGTAGTAATACTGAAGGTAGATTTCATTCTTTTGATATGTGTAATTTTTCACTTTTAAGTGTCATGTTTTGACAGACTGAGTCAGAAGTAATTTGTAAAGCAGAATACGTGTTTCCATGTGTAAGTAAATTACATGATATTTCTGATCTACATACTGGTGGTATGTGTCAAACTTTCATAAATATTCTCTCATAATGATGGTTAAGTAGATTATGAAAATACTGGAAAGTGCGACTGAATGTAAGCAGAAACTTAACTTTTATATCAATTAGTGGAAGCTTGGCATTTATTTTCCATTTTTAGAACCTGAAAAACCAGCAGCTAGAACTGCTTAAAAGTCTTTGTGGAGTTGGTATTCCAACTTGTAGGATTAACTTCTGAGGTGTGAGTACACTTTTACCTTCTTCCATCTGCTATGTGGAAGGATGAGAATAAAATGAAGATGGTGTCCTTTTACAAACACAAGAAAGTGCAGAGGCTTTTTGGTTTTTTTTCCACAGTTGCTTTACTGCACATTTTTTCAGTTCAGAGAAAGAGTCTATGTCCAACACAAGTCAGTAAAGAATTACCGTAATTGCAGAGCTTTTAATATGGGCACAGCCCAAACCTGTATATCAGTATTTTCCCTTGCTCATAAGCCTTTGTGCCAAGATTCTACTGTTGTCAAATGCTACTGAATCATGAATTGCTATGTTGAACTTCAAAATACTAACAATTTCAGCAAAGGCAATAATCACAACTATGCAATGGAAAAAAATTAAGACAACAGTGGGAAAAGTAGTGTGCTACACCTTAAGAGCAAAGGGCAGTAAATGATAAATTTATAGCCATTACTAATGGAGAGAAAGTATCTGTGCCAGAGAGAAATCCTGTGCCAGTGTGCACCAGAACTAGGGAACACTACATAAAATTGAAAGAACAAAGAACTGAAAAAGAAACATCTTTTCCTGCAGTGGACAGTGTTGAGTATAGAATGGGTCAGTCCTTAATCTCAAATACTCTGAAGCATCCTAAAGGTTTATTTTAAAAGAAGAGTACACCTGCACTCAAAAATATTCTGAAGGTTATTGAAAAGGAAAAATAGTGTGCTTGTGAAATTCCTGAATTATCAGGATAACAGTGGCCAGGATTTTTATGGTAAGCACTGTTGGAAAGAAGTGGTCCTCAGACTTTGTGTTTTGAGTGAATCTTCAGTGTAGTCATATTTTATTCAGCTGTGAAATGTGTTAATTTTGCAGAAGAGATTGAAAAAGCAATCCTACAAAATGTGTTTGAGAAAGGACTTCTAATGTCAATAAGGATGTTGTGAGATTAAAAATCTGATAATCTTTGCTAGAAATGAAAACAAATACATGATATTTGGGCAATATATACTGGTCATTGTATTTTTGGGATATCAAAGTAAAATTTTAAGTTATAATTTATGTTGATGCAATTTTGAGGAAAGTGATTTGCATAGCTAAAAAGATTATTTAATTAGTATAGCGAAGAAACGCGTAGAGAAATGTGCATATAATAGTTTGTATGGGTGGAGTGTTCCTGGTGGTGTCTATAAATAATGTCTTGTGCCAATATACTCTGAAATTAGAAAAGACAAAGAACTGCTTTCTAACAAAAGGTAGAATTAGTATTCTTTGAAGAAAGTATAAATTGCCAGGCAGGAATCAAAAATGTGACTGGTCAGCAAAAGTAATAACTGTGAGTTGTGCCCTGCTATTTAAGAGCATTTTAAGTGCTTTTAAAGAGGCTGTGGCTCTTCCTTTCTGGTGGGAGTTAAAATACCAGTAATTTCTAAGTTGCTATAGAGTCATGTGATAAATCTCCATGGAGATTTGGATTTCATGCACCGAAATTCATTTTGTGATGCATGCCATATATAGGTGATCTGCAATAGGTAGTAGAAAGTTTAAGTAAGTCCATATTTCTTTTACTATTAGTGTACTAGGTGTAGTGTACTTGGTGGTGTGACTTCAGCAGTATGCAGCATTGTGAGAAAATGGGTGCCCTGCCCTAGATGTAAAATCAGGATGTGATGTAAGGGATTGTGAGGTTTTTCTGCTTTTCTTTGAGGACTTCTGTTGTCATTACCTGCTGTGTAGGCTTTGCCCATCCTGTACATTTCTACCTTTGTGACACATAGATCCAGTGTGTTTTTTCGTAACTTTATGGGAAGAATGAGTTAAATGCATTGATGAATTTGTTTAAAATTTGAATGTTAGAACTGTAATCTGACAACAATAGCATTTTTTATGTTGCCACACTATTGATTGACAGCTTTTATATTTAAATACACTTCTAATATCGGTAGATCTCATGCGTCGTCAAGAAGAATTGAGGCGTTTGGAAGAACTTCGAAATCAAGAACTTCAAAAACGCAAGCAGATACAATTGAGGTATTTTTGTCTTCTACTGTGCAAAGGTGTGGCATGCAACCACTGTAGGCCTGCATGAATTTAGATACTTCAGCTTGTCGAGCTTGCTATTGATACTGAATAGATGTTTCTGCTGCTAAAAATTGGCTTTTCAAAAGCATAACATGTGCTATTTATGATAATGTAATGCTAATGTAAAACAACAGTTTCAAGTTTTGCTTGATTTTTTTTCATTTGTATCAGCTCCGCTAGTTCTGTTGTAAATTTCTGAGATTTATAAGTAGTGTAGAAATGTCTTAACATAGCTTTTTTGTTTCACATCTGTTTTAACCTTGTCACTGCAGCATAGCTGTAATAGATGTGAACATGCTTCTAAGATTTATGGGCAGATGATCTGCATATAGAACTGTAGCATTGCAGTTTTATAGTCTGCCATGGGATTTTGGAGGCTAATTTCACTTTATGTTCTGGTATATTGCAAATGTTTGTTTTCATATCTCTGCTAAAATTCAAGAAAATAGACATAGTATCATCATGCTGATAAAGTTTATACTTTTTATGTTAAATATCACAATAAATGTTAAGAAAAAAGAACAACACAAGCACATCTCAGAGTTAAAACTGTATCTTTTTGCAGTATTGAGATGTTTTAATCCATAGTGACTTGTTAAAAAGTTCTAACCTGCTTACCAGTATGTACCTGAACGACTACATATCGTATGTAATGGTATTGCAATTACCTGGATTCCAGTTTAAAAAAATTTAAAAATACTTCAATAATATTCAGGCTTATCAAGTGGAGTAGATCAGTGCCTTACACTGTATTAAAAAAAAAAAAAAAAGGACAATTTTGTTTATATGCTTGATCTTATGTCCTGAGACTGAGTACAAGCATGCACAGGTCAAGATACTAAGTTGACATAATTTTTGAAAAATATTCTAGACATGAAGAAGAACACAGACGTCGTGAAGAAGAGATGCTGCGTCAGAGGGAACAGGAGGAATTACGACGTCAGCAGGAGGGAGGATTTAAGCCAAATTTCATGGACAACGTAAGTCAAATTTTATGATGAAAGTCCAAATTGCAAAATAATTTTTTCATTGTATTATTTGTTGTATTAGCTATTGAATTGCCATCTTCATATTTACCCTTTTTAGTTTAGAATTCCATCATTCTCCTGAGAGAAGTGGTACATATTCAGTAGTGTAGTTATTCTCTTGTATGATGACATCACTTAATGACATCACTGTCATTTTTCCTACAAGCTGGTGATGTAACACTTCATTCTTTGAGGACTTCTTTGAACACTTACCTTAAGGTGTTTAGATAACTTGTCTTTTTTTATTTGGGAAAGGGGATGGGAATCAATGATGTTTCCATGAGGAAGTGCCTTAGTCTGCCTGAAGGTTTAAATTTTAAACCAGTTCATGCTGTTAAGCTTGTTTGAATTGCTTGTTTTAGTTTATGCTTACTGGTAAAATAATATACTCCAGAAACAAAATGGAGTGATGATCTGTTTTGGTGAAGAAATATGCTTTCTTTCTACCAACCAAATCAGTTAAATGAATGCAACATGTGTTGCGAATGCTTTAGTTTCATATGAATAGGATACCTTTTACTGTTAACAGCTGTTCTTAGTGAGGAAGCAATGAATAAGCGATTCACACAATGCTCTTTTCTGTTACTGTAACAACTGTAGTCTGCAGGAGGGCAGTTTACTCCCCTTCACAGGTACAACTTGATAGTGAATCAAAAATGAGCTGCTAATTTTTCAGCTACTTTCTGTTTTTGTGGAAGAAATACCTATTTTATGTTCTATACCATAAAATTTTCTGTGTGGTTGCAAAGAATTTATTATATATGTTCTGAGACATCCTAAGAGATGCTAGAAAATAAATGATTACCTGCTCTTGGCAGGACATTTTTCCCCATCCTCTGCCACTTAGTCTTTTTAGTAAAGACTGGGAGAAAGCAAAATAGTTACTTTGATTTTACTAGCAGATATCAGTTGATTTTGCACACTGTGTTTTGAGGGACTTGGATCAGAAAGCAGTCAGTCATTTATTTCCATAAGTGCTCACACTGTAAAAGAAAATTGCTTTAAGCATGTCTTTTTTTCGGACCGATGAAGACCAGGAGTTCAAAACTCACACTGTCCTTTAGTGTGTTCCAAATATTATTAAACATACTTCAGTAAATAACATATAACAGTTGCCTGCTGTAATTTAGAAGTAGTACTTACTGATTGTGACTTCTGTACTGCCAAATGTGAAATTTTATTTCACCTTAATATCTTAATGTAGCATCTTTTGGGGTCACCTGACTTTCTGACCCTCTAAGCTACCTCTCCGAATCATCCTGTGCCTGTTGTGTGAGGCCCGTGCTTCTCGCTGCAGGGAACTGCACTAGCAGGAAGCTGGGGAGCCAACCCACAGGCTTGGGATAGCAGTAGCTCCCTCAGATTCCATTGCTGTTAGGAGGTTGTAGCCTATATTCTGCAACTTGGAGTGCTGGGGAAAACCAGATAATGTTGGCCACTGCAGCCTTTACTGCTTTTCTTCTTGTATCTGTCTTGAGATAATGTTACTTAGTCTCTGTGCTTGAATTGCTTGCCACAGTTTGGCCATCCTCATTGCTTATTTACATTTTTAACTTCCAAACTCTGTGTAAATAGAAGCTGTTCCAAGTTGGTGTGCTGGACTTGGCAAAAATGTAGGGTAAGAAAGGAAGAGGAGTGGTTCGAATGGAAAGCATTTCAATCACTATGCACAATTTTTGTGACTTTTATATGTTGAGTTTTTTGGAGGGGAAAGGCAAAAGTGGAAGAATGGTTTGGAAGAATGTAGCATCCCCACTGAGCTGGGTTCATCTGGAACTAATTATGCACTGCAAGAATATATGCTGTATCTGCAGTAACAGCCCTACTGAAAGTGCTGAAAGTTATATGTGAAGGAATATGTAATACAGGTGTTGTTTTTAAATGTCATATGAAGTTGAAGTGAGATACACAATAATATATGACAAAAACCTTTTATCTAGACTAGTACCTTGATCATGTTTTGATGTATATTTTACTTCTGATGTTCTTTGAAACTTGAAAAAGGAATGAAACAAAATTGAAAATGATGTGTTTACTTACTTTCTTTAGCAGCAGTTTCTAATCAGGGCAGCTCTGTGACTAAGCACGCCTGTCATTTTATAGGTGTTTGTTACAACATTTTTTTAGATAACTGTACTTACGTAGTGTGAGTGGGACTTGAAAAAGCCTTTCCATTTTGCAGCAGACAAAAATTGTGAACTATATCTGAAGATTGCAAAATGATACATCGAGTCTGTTTTCAATTTAGAATTTCTTGTACAACTGATTTGGTTTTATTTGTTCTTAAGAATACTTGTTTGCTGGGAACAGATTCCATCTGGTACTTACTTCTAGTCTCAGATTACCATTGTACATATACTGAAAAAGTTATTCTCTATTTTAAGAGTTTAAAAGTTGACTGTTGATAAGAATTGCATTTTTTTATACTGATGGATAGGTTTTTACCATATCAGATCTTGATAAACTCTTTTGGCATAATCCTTATAACATATTAAAGTCTCCTGCCAACCATGTATTTAGAAGGACAATAATAATTGTTTCTAATCCTTGTTTTTGTTTCTCAAAAGCTTTCAAAAGTAAGCTTCCTTCACTTATATCCTATCCATTTTTACTGTTCAGTCTAAAAGAGGAAGATAAATGGTAAGTGCAATGACAACCAGAATTGGAACCTCTCATATAGGGTTGCAGTGTTAGGCTTTCCTGTTGAAAGTTTCTATCTGTATCTTTTCTGTAAGTCATTAAACTTTGATTCTTTTAAGTATAACTACCTTTGAAAAGCATCTTGTAATCAAGTTTAATGCAGTGACCAGTTACTTTGTTTAGTTACAGATGATAAAAATATTTTCTGTGGGGGAGATTTCCTTTCCTGAAGCATTCTTGTTTCTGGTGATGTACATTAGAAATTTGATTGCGTTGATTGTTAATCTGATGGACAGCCTAGTGATGCCTAAACAATTTACTAATCTAGTTCTGTGATCTCTACTAGATAAGTTATTGATAAAGACTTACATATTGCTTCCCTTGCTTTCTAAAAGTTGGTTAGTTAAAATCTGTTGATGTATCTTCAATATGTATGTGTTCTGATTTCACAGTACCTTATTTGGGAAACTTGTTTTCCTGTAGTATTTTGCTAATTTTTATTTTACATACATTCCTCTGTCTGAAAGAGGATCTTGCTAATGGTGATTGGAAGCAATATTTTATTTTTCAACAGCACAAGTATTTTTTAAAAAAGTACTTCTGAGTGCTGGTAATGAATTATTCAAACATGCAATGGTTACTAACCAGTTGTGAATCGCTTGCTTAGATTTACACTGTTAAATCTCAGTCAGAGCCTCTTTACCAAATAATTCCAGTTCCAAGAAATACTTTTATTCATGTCACCAACTTAGAGTGATTTGGATTTAGTATATTAAAATAGTTTTCACGTATCTGCAAGAGAGACTAAAAGGAGTTGTAGTCTTAGTTTTGTGATGCACAGATTTAATTCTGTGAAATAGATTAATAAAACAGCTGCGATACCAACTTACAGCTCTTCTTACTGGTGGTTTAAAGAGGGAGTTGAGATTTTTGGATGTCCTTGCCCTCCTCCCTCCATGGAAGCTCCTCTTTTTTTCAAGTGTAACTTGCATATGTAAGGAACTGTTTCCTGTGAAATGAGTTTAAACTTCTGAATGGTTTGTGGTCTTTCATGTAAGAATTTGTATATTAAATACTTTTTTTTTTACTCTCCTAGTCTTTTCAGGACTAATTTGTAGATGTTATTTTGCTTTCCTTCAGTTTTTCTTGCAGGAGCACTGCTGCTCAAGTATGTTGTGTAAGTATCAGCATAAAGTGGCAACCACTAAAGCGGTGGAGATTGCTGCAACAGTGGAGATTGTAGTGGACTTGTATCAAAACCTGTAAGACAGATGAGAGAAAGGGAGTAAAGAAGCACATTGCAAAACAAGAGTGAAGTTCGTAGCTTCATATGCCCAACATACTTAGTTTTTGTTCTAAGAATTTTGTCCTTCTTCGGAGCATTTATAAATGTAGCTTTCCATTTCTTACTGTTTGGAGCCTACTGAGGCATGTCTTATCCCTCACCTCTAAGTTCACATGCAACTTAAGCATTAAACATGTTTGAAACAAGACTGTCAGATTTCCTTGGGCTTATGTAATTCAGGAGTAGTTTTTTGCACTTTGTACCTCTCAAGTGAATAGAACTGTATTTTTATCCCACCTTCTAATAGTAGTGTTCTTAAAAGTTCCAGTACTGTAAGCAGTTTCAATTTTCACAGAATCGTTTCCTACCTTACTCTAAACTAAGGCAGATGCCCAGTGAAATTAATAAAAAATTTCCGAGGATCTTTTCAAATTTGATCTGTTTTCTAATAATAAATGTTGGTTATTTTATCTTGACAGCCTAGTGTACGTAGTACAGCTGATGCTGATGAAGTTTTGTGAGGTTGTATAAATAAAGTCTCTGTTTCTTGCTGCTTTATAAAAGCTCTCTTGTAGAGCATGGTTGGGAAATGTGAATTACCTATTTATTGCAATCCAGCATAACATACTTGTGGAAGCAGTAGCTCATACTTGACACTTTAAAAGCCTTTTAAGGTAAAACGAGCTTGGAGAAAGGCAGATCATTAAACATAGAACTAAAATACGCCACCCTGACAAAACATTCCTGCTTTTCTTGGCAGTGATTTTACTTCAGTGATCAAGTTTCTTCCTATGCATAAAGCAACATGCCAAACTGCTTTTGAGCAAGCAGTTTATAAATATGCAGTTTGTGGGTTTGTGGGCGGTCCTAGTTTTGGCAGTAGCACTAAATTATTTTTATTTTTGCAGGAGTGCAGTGATATACACCAGTGGAGCGATTCTTAAATCATGTGTTTCTTCTGTTCTTTGTGCTTCAGATACTAGATTCGTTACTTTAGGCAAGAATAATACTTTCTTAACAGGCCTTAAAATATTAAATTTGTATTATTTTAAGAAACTAAACACATTATTTTCAGCCTTTAATTACGTTGTCAGGTAGAAAAAATTATTTTAACTGGCATCTGCTTTTAGTGTGCAAAGACATTGCATGAAAATCAATGCAGAACTTCAGCCAGCTTTTTGTAGCTGTGCTACAAAAAAAAATTTAACTGCTTTTATACGTAAACTGAAGCTATGTGTGGAGTAAGATATCTTTTGGTTTTAAGTATTCCATGACCATTTTAGGATGGTTCATAATTGACTTTCTAGATTAAGTTTGTGTGTCTCAAGGATGCTGCTTAAAGTAATTTTTTCAGTAATGGAGCAAAATATTGTTGCAGTATTTAATTTATAATTTTGTATTTCTCTGTGTGTGAATTGTGAGTATCTAGGCGATGTGATAAACTTTTTTGTGTTATAGTTAGGAGACTAATCTTTTACTCTGTTGCAGTAATTTTCTAATGTTTGCACAAAGCACTTTAGAAAATACTAATATGTATTTCGTGTGAACTTGCAAATAGAACAAGTGACTATTCATAAGTAATTTTTGTACTTCCATGTGCTATTAAATGTGCATAAATATCTAGCATGAAATTAGGTGTTGCAGTATACTTTTAAGAATTTCCAGATTTGTTCTCTTCTACAGTAATTGATAAGGAATTTTTCTTCCATGTTCTCTGGCTTGTCTGGTTTTCTTTTTAACTTCATTTTCCCTCAGTAAGACCGATGATCAAGAAACTAAAAGCCTTTCAGATGTTTCATATGTAACGGCAAAATGTCATCTGTCTTTGTCAGTCTTGATGTTTAATGAGGCCTCAGCTTTAGCAGATGCCATTTTTGTTCAATTATTAATAGAAAGACCTCAAATGCATCTGGTATGCTTGTTTGTAGTATACTCTGTTTGCATACTTAGCTTTTCCTGTTGCATAACAATTTTATCATAAAATGATAAAATCTGTTAAAAAGCAGATTTAATAAGTCTGTATTATATATTTTAATATTATTTTAAAAAATTGTTACTGCTCACAATTGAAAAAAATCTGCTTATCCAACTTAAGTTCCTCAAGTATGGAATTCTTCAGTTTTTTATATTCTGACAAGTAAGAATAAGGCTTTTGTAATGTGTTTGATAAATGCCATATATATTTTGAAGAAGATAAAATTAACGTTTGCCTTAATAACTTTCATTTTTTCTTCCTCAGCTACTGGAGTTAAGTTTGACTTGGAGTTTGTACACGTATTTACCCAGACTAAGAAGAAACTAACTTTCGGTTTCAGTTGTCTACTTGGTACCTATTTTGGACTCACCCATGTCTAAATCATCAGATCTTACTTGGTGGCATTGAGACTTGCAACCAAAATAAGTTCCTCCAGTTGAAAAGTTTGTCTTTATTCAAAGGGTCTGTGTTTAAAGAAAGAGGAAAACACCCAAGAAGCAATAAGTGAAAGAGTATTTTTTGGTGTGAGGAAACCTGTTAAAGAGTCTGTTGTATAGTGTGAGGAAAGCTTGTTTATAGGTCTGGTTTGTCTCTTACAGATAGTGCCTTCCTAGTAGTTGTGGCTGGTTTTTTTAAATAATTTTTAATTTTTTTTTAGTGCGACCTTTTGCTTCGCCTCTCGCATTTTGCTTCAGTAGCTTTCACAGAGCAGAAAATTTTAGTAGTGGTAATGCAGCAAACTGAGAATAGAAATTAACTTGTCTTAGTGCAGTTGCCTGTCTGTTGGCACCAGGCTAAAGGTTTTTTTAATAAATGTATTTATAATTTTTCTCCTGAATGTTTCACATACCTTTTTGTGAGAGTAGGTTTATCTCATTACCAGAGCTAGTGCTTGTCTTGTGTCTTCCATGAGGAAAATGGATTTTAAATCTGGTACATCAAGTACACTTTAATTTCCCAGAGAATAGGTGTTGGATTTATTAGCATCTCTAATAAGTAGTGTTTTTTGGTAAAAAGATCAGTTTTGGTAGAGCTGTTTTGTAACTTTTCAGATGCAGAGTTCTATAGAAACTAACACTTAAAGAGTCAATTACATATATTTAAGGTTTGCCATTTAAAGATGACTTTTCCTGAACATTATCTTAGAAACATAGGTTTGGTTTGGGAGAAACCTTTGAAGGCCATCTAGTCCACCCCACTTGCAATGAGCAGCGACATCTTCAATTAGATCAGGTTGCTCAGAACCACGTCCAGCCTGATCTGTAATTTTTCCAGGGATGGAATGTCCACCATCTGTCTGGGCAACTGTTTCAGTGTTTCATCGCCTTCATTGTAAAAAAATATCTTCCTTGCATCTACTTTGAACTACTCACTTTTAAAACCATTACCCCTTGTCTTGTCACAACAGGACCTACTAAAAAAATTTGTCACGATTACGATTTCCTGCAGTGCCTACTGGCTCATTAATTTAGGCCTAGAGTTGTGTAGGATGAAAAAAGTGTTTGTATTAGTTTTGTTTTATACATGGCACAAAGCACACTGCTTTTAGTAGAGTTCCTGAACGCAGCTTTGTGTATCTTCTTGTGGCAGGATAGCTGGTAGTTGTCTCTTTTAAATATATTAACGTAAAGGATCCAAAAAAGACATGAAATTAAGTTCTTCAGGCTTTGTTTCTCTTCTGTACATGGTGCTGGTTTTTATAACACTTTTTAAGAATTATTTACTTATCGAGTCTTTGTGTTCATTTCCCCCCACCCTTTCTGAATTTGTTTATAGTTAAACATTTGTTTAACTATAGGGGGACTTTTATGTTTAGGTAAGAACCAAGTATTTTTGGTTTTTACTATTGATTGTGATCCCCATTGTATCCCTACCATGATTCTGACCTTTGGGTCTATACTACATAAATAAAATACTAGTCTTTGTTGGATATCTTTTGATGAAAGCTGAAGAGTTACTGTGTGTGGCAATGTTTCTTAATCTTTTTGGATTTGTTTAGATGACCAGTTTCTTAAACTTCGATGCAAATACGCAAATTGCCAGGTACAGTGTATTGTTTTCCTCAGTCAGATCTTCATTTATTCAAATGAATAAATGAACAAAGATCTATCTTCATTCAAGTCTACCTTGTGTTGCTCCAGTTTTGCAGTAACTGGCCTACAGGTCCTAAAAATTACTAGCTGGAAAATTATGGAGCCTGGTTTCATTCCAGAAAGTTTCATTGATGCTTTTCTGTTCATGTTTTTCTATGTTTTATGTGCTGTATTTATGGACAGGCCAAAAGTTTTTTTGAAAAATCTTAAACTGAACTATTCTGGTTGTAAACAACATCTGTAGCATATATAAAAGGCACTGTTTGCTTGTTAGAAGTTTCTCCTACAGGACCTCTTTGTAGCACTGAAAAACTTCGGCTTTCAGCTTCCTTTCGACAAATACTTGCATGTTCACATTGCTTGGGAACTCAGATGAGTTACAGGATAGCAACTACAAGTGCACTGTTTTTTTTGTTATAATTTAGTCAGCATCTCTAGTATCTGCTTGGTGAGGAAAAATTGTTAATACAAAAGTCTGGCAAAGAGACAATTTTAGTGCACTGTGTCTGTAAGTAATGCTGCTTTTAAAGTGTTTTAAATTGATTTTGCAATGTTATCGTTGACACTTCAATTAAGAAATAGTTAGATTTTTACATAAACACTTCATGATAAAGGATATTCTTAGGTGACTAATTTTTCTTCTAAGTAAACATTGAGGACTTTCACTACATCTCATCTTTGAATCATTTGGGGAAGGTTATTGTTTTGAATCAATCCAGTGTTCACTCTATTTTAATATTTGGTTTTTGTGCAAGGAAAACATAACATTTGGGAAATCTAAAATGCAGCATTGTTTTTAACACCTGATTTTCATTTAAGTATTTTAGTGCATTTGTGTCTGATGGTACAGTTAGCCCAGTCTTTGTTATCAGTTAAGCAGCCCTTCAAGAGCACACACACCAGGGTAAATTGTGGAGTGCATCTTAAATTATTTGCAGTCTGTTCTGTGAAAGTAAGATATACTCCATGCTCCCATGGAGGTCTGTTTTGATACTTACCTGTTCTCATGACATTTCTTTAGCTCAAATAAAACCAGAATAATTCTAAAATGCAGCATAAAATTCTCTAATATGCCTGTGAAGATGTGAATATATTGTGAATGTAGTGTAATTGCATTACATGTCTCATTTGTGAACTTGGTGATGTGATGGACATTTCTTCCAGAGAGTAGTTTTGTGGGTAAGTAAACAGTAAAATGCCTTTGAAAAAATACTTGTGTTCAGTTCTTGATCTGTATTTAATTTATGTTTTTAATTTCTTTACTGTCATTGAAAAAATGAAGCTAATAGAAATGGGAGAAATCGTTTTCCTATATTGGTTCCATGGATCTGAGGTGGCTCTTAACTCCAGCAGAACCAGATTAATTGACAGAATGTTGTAATCAGAAAGTTGTTATTAAGAGAATTAGTATATTCTTATATCTTATTTTTCAAAGGATTTCCAGATCCGTTAAAAGTGGTTATCTTCTAAGCACCTTTGTCTTGTGAAAAATTATTTCTGAATTTTACCTTAAAATATTTGAGAAGCAGATTTTGAACTTTATTGTGAGTGTTAGCTGTTATATCAAGGGGGAAATTTGACAGAATATCTGTTTCTGTTTTCTCTCAAATGATCAACAGTAAAGGCATTTGGAAAAAGCATCCTTCTTTGCAGTTACATCCCCAGAGAGTGCTTCCTAAGCAGTGAGGGGACGTGGTAGGGTTTTCCTTTACCTAGATGTAAATGATATAAAGGTGATTGAACAGAGGCACGGCATTAAAATACATGCATTTTGTTCCTAGCTACTGAATATATGCAGTTTGTTTGGGGCCTGATTTTGCCTTCATTTAATCTTTTTGTGTGATGGATAACATTTTCCACAGGTTATGAGAAAATGAGACACTTTTTTAGTCAGTTTTATTTTGTAGACACTGTATGTACAATATTTTACTGTATTACAGCAAATGGAAATGGGAGAGGTGGGAGAAAAGCTCAGAAATAATGATATATTAATGCAGTGGTTTAAATGCAGTATTAAAGTTCAGAGAAGGAACAAGTAACTGCAAGACAAAATAATGAAGCAGGAAAGACACAAATTTCAATATCGGACCAAGGTCTATATTCAACAGAGTAGGTTCTGTGGTAAATCTTGACTTATTTTAGACTGTTTTGTTTCTTGTTAACAAGTTGGATTGTAGTTTGAATTTTTGACCTGTAATACAGCATTCTGGAAGTATGAGTTCTGTATAAAACAAAGCCACTGCAGCTTATGTTATAAAAAGTGTTTAAAAGGCACATGAGCTTTTGAATGAAAATACAGTTATTTGTGCTTTTATTCTAGTTAATGGCTTTTGTCTATTTACTGTACAAGATTGCAATTCTCAAGTTTAACAGTTTGAAAGTTGCAGGTATTTTGGATATTTTCCTTATGTAGTTTCCTTTCTACCCTAAACTTAAACGTAGGAAAAAACAACAAACAAACCTCACAGTTTAGTGAGAGTGACTTTTCACTGCAGATGGGTTTCACTCTAAGGTATTTGCCACTTGGAGCTGACTGAAATTTTTGAGTTGTACTCGACCCTAGTGAGACCACATCTGGAGTGCTGTGCTCAATTCTGGTCTCCACAATTCAAGAAAAATGAGTTGCTACTGGAAAGGGTCCAGTGGAGGCCATGAGGATTATTAGGGGTCTGAATTATCTCTTACGAAGAGAGGTTTGGCTGTCCTTCAGTTTAGATGTTGAGGAATACTTAAAAATTTTACAAATCACATTGAAACTAATCTTAAGAAAAAGTATTTTTTGCAGTAACATATTTTGAGAGTAATAATAATGTAATTATTATTCATTCTTTAATATTTTCAACACTTGTAATGAGATTGTGTAGTAGGACTTAGCAACTGCTATAGGTGAATGCCAACTTGTACAATGTGATTTACATTATACTGTTTAGTGAAAATGTGTTTCAGTTTCTGGAATCTTTTAGTTGCCTTGATGCTTCCAAATTTGAGGGACCACTAGGTGGGCTTACCTCTAAAATATTAGCCTAGTGGCTGGCTGTTGTGTATTAAATAGTATTTTCTTTCAGGGGATTATTGAATATTGCTGGTTAGTGAGGTGTCCCCTAAAGGTCTTTGTAATGTGAGTAATATTAGTGCAGTTAAACTGCTTCCTTTTCCAAAAATGTCAGTGTAGACCTGACTTAAACATCACATGAGGATTAATGTATTGAAAGAAAGTAGCTTTACTTCAGATTGGATTTTGCATCCAGCTGTAGGAGAATGGCAAAACCAAAGCTTACGGGAAAGTTCACAGTTGTTCAACACCATACTGTCAAAAAAACCAAAACCAGCAGGTTGTGTGTTTTGGCAAGTAGAAGCTAGCTTTGCCTGAACAAAGATCCTGAACCATCTTCCATTTTGTAAAGATCAGAAATGGCTGGTCTTAAGGTGAATGTGAGAGAATACGTAACTTTTTG
This sequence comes from Myiozetetes cayanensis, assembly GCF_022539395.1. NCBI lineage: Eukaryota > Metazoa > Chordata > Aves > Passeriformes > Tyrannidae > Myiozetetes > Myiozetetes cayanensis. The sequence continues at coordinate 43,201,485 of NW_026087742.1, read as the reverse complement.
AAAACCATTTCTTCAAAATCTATAAAATAGGAGTGTTGAGTGTGTGTGCGCTCTCTGTCACACACAAAACTGCAATCCATCCCTGTCTTTGACAGCGTTAGGTGATGTGCTGAGAGGCGTTTTGGTAGTTAGTGGAGTTAAATAATGGAGTACTCTCCTCCCATTTCTTTATTAATCTATGTAAAATACACTAGTATATGTTACTAGGTATATTGACTGATGTTTTTAATATGTTGTGGTGGCTGTCTTGCACCTTAGTATGAATTTAGTATTAGTTTTTATTAAAATACACTTGTGATTTTAAAACACGGTTCAAAGTATAATATTTTTTTGTATTTTTAAAAAATAACTTCAGCTTAGAATAGTAAATGTTTTTGAGTACTTTAATGACAATTGTTTGGTTGGAGGTTTTTTTCTGTGGGATTTAGATGCTGAGGACTATACTCAGCAACTGATGCAGAAGGAAAATGAGACCTCACAGAAGTAGAAGACCTTTTGTACTGAGAACTAAAAGCAGAAAGCAAAGATGTAATGCATGGAGGTTTTTCCCAAATACATTCCTATACTTTTGCTGTTAATTACTTTTGAGAAATTCCCCTGTCTGTAAAAATTGATGCTTCCTTTGCAATTTTATTGAAATAATGGAAATACTTAATTAATGCACTGGACTAATAAATATTTTATTTCCGTAAGGGAAAATCAGATTTTTTTTTCTTATTGTCAACAGCTCTGATTATAGTTGTTACTGCCGTTGGAGATGTTTTTCCATTTTGTATCATTTACTGGAATATATGTATCTGCATGTATTTCATGCAATGTGTATTCATGGTTTTACTGATAGGTTTTTTTATGCTTATGTTGGAACTTAGTGAGTCATCTCCATCAGTTCTTTTCATGACTTGAGTCACTAAGGAGTAAATTTCCTTTATCTCCTCTAGCCTTCTTAAGATGTTTTTCTTGGAGGTTGAGCTCTGATTCAATAGTTGACAGCTATTAAATGTAGTGACAATTCTTTTTATTAGGCTTCCTATTTAAAAACAGAACTCTGTAGTTTACTGTAGGCTATATGTTTTATAGCTACATTTACTTTAGTTGTTATCTAGTTTAATATATTTGTGTAGTTTTCTGCAAGGTAAGAGAACTTATGTTTTTACAAACTCCTGGGTGGGAGCTATCACTCAGTTCATGGAGTCTTTGAGTACTTAAGGCTGGAATACATTTCTGGAATCATCTAGTATGATACCCAGCTCAGAGGAGGGATCAGCTCTGCATGTAGACTGCAGTGCTCAGGAATACACAGAAATCTTGGATTTTGAAAGATCAGTGTTTTTAATATAAAATTAGTATTACTGCATGTGATGGAATAAAACAAACTGTTAGGGGATTTTGTAACTTTGTATCTTACATGTGGATCTTAATTGAGGAACAAGTCAAAGACAGAAAAGTGACAAGAAGGGTGGATGGAAGAGGAGAAGGCTTTTATTACTTTAACTCCTTGCTGGCAGCTTAACTTCCAGTGAATTTTTTTCATTTTTTTCATTCAGTGAATTTTTAGTCATTGGAGTGAATTAGACATTCTGAGGAAAAGACAAATAATGCACAATCAGAACTACCCCCAAATTACAGTTTTGATTGCCAACTAGCAATTTTAGTAACTTGTATGATATATGTCATTAAAATATAGGTATCTTTCAGTAAATTACAATTACCTCCTGATGAGGTCTTTAGAAATAATTTTTCTTTTCTATAAAGAACTTAATAAAATAAGCCACACTAGAAGGGAGTAAGGAATTCTAGTTAGGGGTACAGAAATGTCATACCTGTTTTGACAGATATAAAGTCTGATAGAGACGCAAATTGGGTTTCCATGTTAATGAAAACAAGTGAGAATCGACAGCACTGTAAATTACATTTTACTCTACATATACAACCTAGATAAAGTGCTAATTAAACTATCATGTGCAAGTTTATAGGGTAAATGTTCTTTTTCTGCTAAGGCATTTTTTGGATGCCATGTCTTGACAGTGCTGTGGTCACCATTCCTTAGCTGAAAGGGGAATAAAAAGTTCCATGTTAATTGAGAAGTGTATCTCCTGGCCACAAACAGTTGTAAACTGTATGATGTATCATCTTAATATTTCATTGGTATCTTGCTTTTTGCTGTTGTAAAATATTCCATGCCATATTTATTTCATACCATAATTTTTTGATAGCTTTGTTACCATGACTATTGCATCGTTTGGAGACAAGGTTTTTAATTTTCTCTGGGGTGCTGCAATTGCAAAGCCTGTTTCTCAGGAAAAAAGTACTACTGCTTTGTCTATTAAAAAAAGGTCATTATGACTATTTGTATTTTTCCTTTTGCTATGAGAAGGGATTTGCGTCTGATACATTCTCCTATATCAATTCTTGGGTTTCTTTTTAAAACATTTGTTTTCATGGTTTTGTGGAATGATTTTAAAAATAGCCTAATACATTTAAAAAACAGAAGGATCATCTTGGCAGTTCTCTGTGTACTTAGACTGCTGTGTCAGTGGTGTTTAAAGTGTAAGAACACTGCACATGATACACCTCAAATACTCGAGAAACCTGGTTTCTAATACTTGTAAAAGGGGGAAAATCCATGCTATATTAAATGTAAAATACATCATTTGAAAACTGAATTCAGTATTTTGGTGTAGATGTCCTTTTTACAATTGACATTAAAATGAGTTGGAATTGTGAGGAAATAAATTTTTTAATACTTGTATCTAAAACAATTAGCAAGTATAATTCTGTATTTTCCATCATAGCAATTTTTCTAAAAGCAAATTCCTCAGGTGAATCAGACCTTCATGAGCCTTGTTTGTGTTAGTGAGTTCTGAAGTATTATATAAGAATCCCGCAACAGAAGTAATTTTGAAAGCTTTCTTTTGAGCTGTGTAAACAGTGCTTTTACAGCAGGACTTTTTGTTGTGTTTTCTGATCTTCTCGAAGATTACCATACACTTTACTACATGTTCTTTGTCCTATGGCTTTCTTTTCCCGCTGTATTGCATATCATCCATTTTTCTTGTTCTCTTCCAGTTTAAGTTGTTTTCCCAGGTACCAGGTGACTTCAGAGGTTCTTAATCGCCCACATATTTCTCTATTAAGAGTTTAGCCCTACTCTCTTGCTGCTCAGTTTTAACTCCCTCTTATGGGTAGTTATGGGTGGCTTTTGGGAAGGGACTGAAGCATCTGCTACTCAACAGAAGAATGGGCAGTCATATAGTGAGGAAAAGAAGCTCTGAGAAGGTAACACTCTCATTGTTGAGTTCTGCAAAGGACTTGATTATCCAAAAGTGAAGCTCTCAGGTGGGCTGGAATTACCAGTCAGTACTGGTTCAGCTACTCTGTCAAACTGCCTGTTGGTACTCCTTTCTCTGCCATATTTTGGGCAAAACCCATGGACTAGTTGACCTAACTTACCTGCAATAATATGTTTATGATGACATAGTAAAGAGCTGTCTAGGACATGATCTGTGTGTGATAGGACTGAATTTTTGTTGTCATCTGGACTCCTGCAAATACAAGTTGTTAATATGTTGATCATTTAATGACATTAGTGATACCTACTATTGGTTAACATTTGAAATTGGGTATTTTCTCTGACAGGAAACTCAAGGGAACATGATAAGTTATGGACGTGGAACAGTAGGAATAAAAATAGTAATTCTTGCAGGCACATTGATAAACTAATGGGCAGTAGAGATCATAAGGCACATTTATGGATCTTGTTTCTACTGCTGAAATACTTTTTATACTGTAGTAATTCAACACCAAAGTTAAAGCTAAAAAAAAAGGCAAATAATTAATTAATGGGTTTTTTTACAAATGTTAGACTAGACTAAAAAAAGTAAAAATTGCAAGTTCTACCCGTCTTGCTGTACTTGTGGTTAACTGAAGACTGGTAGCATTTCAGGCCGAGAAAAAAACTGGTTTATTGCTAGGAGGTAATGTACTTTTTAAGTAAAGTGTACATTAAAGCTTTACAGAGCAAGCTAGTGCAGCTTTTACAGCTCTGTACTTAACATCCTTACCTAACCAGTGCTGTATTTGGCCCTGCCTTGTATGGCACTTGTCACATTAGAAAAAACCCAAACACTAAGCAACTTGCAATTGAACCTGAGATGAATCAAGTAAGTTATGTGCACTAATGCAAAATCTGTTACTTTGCCTTGTAGCTAAAGAATATCTCACAACTGTTTGTGGCATATCCTGTCACACGTGCATATATGCCTGTGTGTGTGCACACACAATCTAACTAATGTAAATTGATAGCCATGGTGGTTTTCTGTCAGTTTGGGCTAGGGATTGACATTAGGGATGATATACCTTTTGCTTCCTCGTGTCAGGGCTGAGGTGTACAAGCAGACTAATATCAATAAAGTTGTATCTAATTTTGTGACGTTGCTATCAGTTTATGGTTTGATTGATCCTGGTGGGGCTGATGATTTTACTTACAATGCCAATGGATGTTACTGTAAAAGGTCTGTCAAAGTAGTTGCATGCTCTGCTATAAATTTTTAACGTGGGTTCTAGGGTCAAAAGAAGAGATCCTCCTTAGTGTTCCATCAATGGCCTTCTGTAGCTGGACCCTAGTACCTGCATCTGTCTTTTAGTTACCAGGCCTTATTTTTCCTCTACACTAAGCCATATTCTTTTGAAAATAGTGTGTAATCTTCTTATGTTAAGTACATTTTCTAGGTTAATATGAGTTACTAGAAACAAAGTTGTTGATCTGAGAGCTTTTTGTCATTTATCTTATGGCAATTTCCCATAACAGGGTATTTTTACAAAATTATTAATTCTGTTCTGTCAAATAATGGTGTCTGCCGCTTGAAGTGTGTGGAGATAGAAGACTCGCGTTTGGCATCGCAAATATGATTGACCAAAGTGAAGTTTTGTGAACCTGTAAAAATCCTATGAATGTATTTTAGTTTGATTAATGTTTCCATGTAAAATTTGATTATATATTATATATATTGCCTAGTATTTGGATTTGTTTTCAAAGTACATCTGTACGTATTCTCTTAAATCGTAAGTGGAATGATTTCCAAAATGAGGTAAATTGTTTTGCATATGCTTATTCTTAGCACACGTGTGTTCACTTGAGCACAATACATGTTATCATTCTTGTAAAAAATTAGGGAGAAAATTTTTAATTAAGGAGAAAAGTTTCTTCAGCTTTTGTTTTGAACTGTGAATTTGTTTCTATTTAATTCTTTTGATGTAAAGAGTAATACTAAAATCCTTGAAATTATCTCTGATAATTTCTGTTTTCCTTTAAGTGATGATTTTTTGCTACTCTGGGTACTATCCTTTGAGTATTGTTTCACAGCAGGCCGTGGTTCATGATTAGCAATGTCAGAACTCTTTTTTGCTGTTGGGTGACTGAGCATCAGTTGAATCTGGATCACTTTGACTTCTTTGTTTAGTATAAATGCATGTTATAGTTTCTGTTAATATACTACAGTTTTATGCTGGTTTCAGAAGGATGGTCAGTATCTGAACTAACATATCAGTAGCGTAATATCATTTTTCAGAATATGTTCTACCACCAGGTTAAGTCAAAACTATTGGAAGAAAGATGAGCTGGCAGACTGAGTTTATATACCATAATATAACATATCAGAGCTTGGTTTCCAGTCAACACAAGCATTTTTGAATCATGAAGTCAGATTGACTATTACTGAACCATGGCCTTTAGGCAATACTGTAATAAGACCTCTCTATTTACAGTTAAAATGTAAATATAATTCTTTTTAGTAAAAAACACTATGTGAAGATGGATTTTTTTCAAGTTGATTACATAACTGTTTGGGAGCTTTAAACTGCTACATATGATAAATGAAACTTGTGATATTTATTCTTTAACACACAAAAATGTACAGCATTGTTCTATTGAACTTACCAATCCATTTGATATTATAAAAACAAGACAGTATAGTTAACTTTGTTCCTTGTACTATTTTTAATCAATGGAAACTTTTGAAAATTTTAACGCTTTTATTTTTATGGGGTAAATGGGAATGTTTTAAGTTCTAAGAATGATAGGTTGATCATGAAAACTATGTTTACTTTCAGAGAGAACAGGAAATGAGAATGGGTGATATGGGTCCTCGTGGAGCAATTAACATGGGAGGTAGGGATCTGAAGGAAAAAGGCTTCTGTAATGTAATTTTTTTTTCTTTGGGACTGTACATGTTACTCAAGCACTATTAATCAGTGACAACTACTGGTAAAAAGGAGTAAGCAATATTAGGAAATAAAAAATACCACATATTTTGCTTTGAAACAGGTTCCTCCCCCAGGTGTATCTTTATTTTATTGCTTTGTCTATACATGGGAAAAAAATAAGATGTGCAAGTTAAGAAAAACAAAAATCAGGGAAGGGTGATGCTTTTGAAATTATCTGATGCAAAGAGGAATTTTATGTTCAAAAAATGTTTGGCATTCTTTTGGAGGGACTATCTTTTCAGAGAAGTTGGTACTGTGATTGCATGCAGTGAAATGATGGAGAGATCAAAATTGGCAAGTTCTCGATGAGGTTAATGAATAATGTGGTTGGTGTTCTACTAAGTTACTGCAAACCTGTATTTGCAAATATTCTCAGTTCACTCTTGTGACTTTAAATATTGTCACTACTAAGAACTGTTACTGTGAAATCTAGAAAAGTATGATAATTAGTGCTTGCTCCATATATGCAGACTGAAACCATTTGGAATTTTACTTATCCAGTATATCTGCTTTTAAACAAGACTGAAACTTAGAGTGTTTCTTCAGTAATACCAAATTTCACTAAACTGTATTAACCATCAATATATATCTATCGGAAACTTCTAATGTTAATTTAAAATAAATTGATAGTTTAAGGAAAAGTAATAGAACTATTTTTCTGTATTAAAACTTGAAGTTACATATGAAACTTAGTGAACATTGTTGCTTGACCTTTTTGAGTAATGGGAGCTTATAGACTAATGAATAGACTAACGAATCTGCTTGGTTCAGCTTTTAAAATACGTTATTCACAATTTCCTTGCATTTATTAATTGAGACACATTTATAGCTGCAATATAGAAACAGGCTTTTTCTTTTGTGGATGATGAAAAGCTTGAAAAATAAATCTAAAGGAAGACATTGTGAAGTTATAAGTAATGAACTGAAGCATAAATTGTGACTAAATTTTTTATTTTATTGTTGTACCTTTGCATATCATTGCAGCATACTTGAAAATTTCGTTTAACTAAGAGACTTCATAAATATTGATACTGTGCCTGTTGTCCCGATCCACAAGATACACTTTTTACAACCATATTTTAAGTGTGTATTTACTGCAATTCTTTCCAGGTTGTAATGCTTAACAGTGATGTTCTTGGTCTTGTTTTCTAGCTTTTAAACCTAATACTTTTAGAAATAAGTTACGTACTTCCAAAAGAAGTTAGGGTAACTCTGAGCAGCTATTTTAAAATATCCACAGCAAATACATAATCAAAGTGTCTGGATTTTAGGTTAGCTCACTATAGAGATTTTGTTTTTTCTCCAGTATTTTAGCAACTCCACAAGTACAACCAAAATAATCTGATCCCAAAACCTTACAGTAGACCTTTAAATAGTAGATCTTTAGTTATTGACCTTAGCATCCGTTTTCAACATTGCTGTCAGAATTGTGACTTTATTTTTAACTGACCCTTGCCTGTGCCATTTGCAGCTTTTCATCATATGGGACAGTAGAGACCTGGAATATCTTCAGTAATGGAAATATCTGCATTATATTATTAGAAAGCAGAGTGCCTCTGTGACAGATTTAATATGTGTTGGGCTGACTTGTGCAGAACTGCTCTTTCTTGCAGTTATCTGTGACAAGTTCTGGGAGAATCTATATACCTCATCATAGCACTTAGTTGGATCTGTGATGCTAAGTGCAGCTTATAAACTTCAATATGTAAAAAAGGAAGTTTTTTTGGGAACTATGTCTGCATTGAAGGGGATTATTGACTGGCGTGTTGCCAGCTGTGGCAGACTTTGCTAAGTGCAGTTCAGACATTTATAATATACTTTTTCAGCCCTCCAGTTTGCAGAAAAAGACTTTTTTGGTTTTTAATGTCTGTGCATTGTTGCATGAACACTGGTGAGGGCTTTCCATCTGTTTCTAAACGTGGTCCTGTAAGTTAACTGCTAACATCAGTGTCCCACCAAAAAGAATGGGCAATCAAGTTGTTAGGAGTTGTTAGCAACTCTTTTGGAGCTAGGAGGATTTTGGAGGACCACTGAGTTAAACTTAAAATGGTATAGTGGCCTCTTGCTGAAAGTGTGCAGGACACCATTCTCTCCTTTTATTATACTCTAGAATTTTCCTCCTGTTAGAGCTGACTCTCAGAAACCGGATTAATATTATAGGTGTCATAGTATAGGTTGCTATATGTCACTCTAGAAGCACCATGGGTGCATTTGTATGACACAGAGCATGAGAACTTTGTTGCAGTTAACAGATAAGTGATGCTGCCTGTGTATGGCCAGGTGGCTCAGTTTAATTAGGCTGATAAACCAATAACAATAATTTAGCATTTAGGTAGTGGCACTACTGCCTGTGCCGATCACTGCCATCATGATAGTCCTGCAGAGTAGGAAGAGCTTCCAAAAAGAAAAGTTTCTTCTTATACTGGCAGTTTAGACTTCTGCTTTTTCTTCTCTACTTAGCCGCTCAGTGGAAGATACTAAAAACCAATTTTGGGGTAATTATCTTGAATTATAGCATAATCTTCTGTCTACTTCATGAACTAATCACTTGTGTGGGTAGATAAGAAGCATCCAACTTGAGCATACCTATGTTTCGAGTTAGTGTCGTAGGGAGAGGTCTGGGAGTTTCTTATTACTATACACAAAGGAGTTCTACTTTTCAAAATTACAGAATTTTTCTCTCTTCTAGTAGACTTTTTCAGCACTTTACAGGTGCTGCTGTGTTGCATGGATTGCTTTGGCTAAACAGTTTGCAGTTGGCATAATGATCAAACGCAGGTCTTCAGTTTCAGCAGCAATATCTTGCACGCCGTGGTTTCACTGACTGTTGTGATATGTGTACTCAAGGCAGGTAATACAGATGTAATTTTGCGTACCTGCAGATAGCCATAGTACTCTGTGCTGAATGGCCTGCTTACAATCATGTATGTTTGTATATTCGTTACTGAAGAAGTACAGTCATGATGAGAAGTGAGAGGGTTTATTTTTAAAATAACAAGCTTAGTAGTCTAGCAAAATATCAGACTTCTTTGTATTCTTACGCTGTATACTTTTAAGTGTAGGCTAGATTCCGAAGGTACGTCTTCTTCCGTTATCAAGTTTTGGATGCACACTTCCATAAAAATGGATTTTCATTGAAAAGAATGGATTATTTGGGAGGAGGGAGGAAGGAGAATGCATCATCACCAGTCTTGAAGTTGATGATATTTCCTAATGGCAGATGTGAGCTATATAATCAGACTTTTTCCTTTCTTATAACAACAGGAGAAAATGTTATGAAGGCATTTTTACCTACGTCTTGAGTATATTAATGAGTGCTGGCAGAGTGGTGTTTTCTGGTACAATATTATAGCTAAATGATCTCCTCAAAATATGTTTTCAAGCTTTTTTCTAACTCTTACTTTGAATCAGAATTTTGGAGGAGACTGTTCTGTCACTTTGGGGTCTAGCAAAATATCCCATAGTTTTCTGCTACTTTTCCCATAAGAAATTACAGCTAAATGCAAGATTTTGTTTATGCTGTATTACTAATAATTTATTGTGAAGCTGAGTACCATCTCTGGTATTACTTTTACTGTACACTATATACAATTAACATAATAATGATAGAAGAGTACGTGCAAATGTACTTTTCATGTATTGTGATCCCGAAAGAACCAAGTTGCCTTATAGCTGCCACTATCTGTAAAATGACCTGAGATTTTTGCCCATTTGTGGTGTGTAATACTGCATATATATGCTATATGAATGCTTCAGTTCCTGCACAGAAACTGTACACCTGTAAAGCTATAAAGGTTGGGATTTTCAAACACGAGGCAAATTATGTAACGCAAAATAATAGGGATTATTGAGAATCTGTTTAAAAGCAGATGGTTGAGATAAATGTACAGTCTCAAAGAATATATATTTTTTTATTTCAAGTATTTGAAGTCTTGTACATTTGGCTTTTAAAATATTGTAAATTGTTTGTTTGTTCTTGTAAAATTAAGATAGGACAGCTCTAAGTATAGATTGTTTTGCATAGATGCGTTTAGCCCAGCACCTGCTGGTAACCAAGGCCCTCCTCCAATGATGGGTATGAATATGAACAACAGAGGAACTTTACCTGGCCCTGCAATGGGTCCTGGTCCTTCCATGGGACCAGAAGGAGCTGCAAATATGGGAACACCAATGATGCCAGATAATGGAACAGTGGTAACGTATCACAAATTTAATTACTTTGAATAGCTGTCATGTCTCATGGCCCATTTTTGTTACCAAAGGTATTTTCACGCTGAATAAAAATGTTACAGATTTTGAATCTGTTGAAAGTAATTGAGAAAACTTGTTCATACAAATAATTTACAACACAGAAGGGCAATATTTTTTTGACGTTACTATGAAAATTCTACTTACCTTAGGAACGGTAATCTGTAAATTTAGACTTTTGCTGTTCTTTTCTTTTGTAAAACTAAATTCTTTGAATTAGCTTTCAGGGGTTTTGATGAACGGTTAAATGTTGAAAGCTGTGTAGTGTGAAGATATCTTTGTGTAAACTATTTAATTTTCTGAAGCAACTTTAGTGTTCTCTCTGTTTCTTTTCTAACACTGTAAAATGCATGAGATTGTGACAGTAATTACACCACTGAGAAAATCAATATGGCAACAGCTGTTGGGAATAACTCTTGTATCAATACAGGAAAAATAGTATTGCCCAATTGCCATGGGTGGTAGGGAACATCTTGTATGCATCTGGAATTTTTAATCAAGAGCAATAGGCCATTGGGTTGCAGTTAAAGCACTAGCCATTTTTGCTTTGTTCTCATAGCCAGTTACTTTTCCTAGCTGTAATGTCTTATGTAGAGAAACAACTATATCGCTTTCAAATCTGATTTTTTACATATTTTTTCAGTACTATTCTGTTAATAGATGTTTGGGTTACTGGTGGTGTGATATAAAGGAGTATATAGTATTAACAGTGATTCTGTTATAGTTTTATTGGAACACAGAAGCATTTTGTAGCTGCATCTTTTTATATATGCCTTCTCAACAGTATCTGTCTGTGATTGAGCAATCTGTATAATGAAGTTTAAACAAAAAATTTTGTTCCTTAGAGGAAAAATGAGATTTTGATTTTGTACTAAATACATGATGAGTCTGGTCTTTACAAATTAAAAAGGAGAGGGTCTCACTTCATGTTGTAGGAGCCAGCTCATTTTATCAGTTGTATAATTTCTCACAAAGTAGGGAAGATGCTATTCACAAAACACTGGTTTTGGAGATGCTTTTACTGTAGACCACTGTGTTATTGGTCACCTCTAGAACATTCTCTTGTGATTATACAGACATTGAAAAAGAGGTGTACAGAAAAGAACATGGTATCGTAAATCATGGTATCTAACTTAAACTGTTGTTTTTCTACAAAAAGTCATTCCAGGTATGGAAATGTAGGGAATATACTGACACTTCAAAATGCATGTTTTAAAAAAATATTTCTTTATTTCCATTTTCTTCTGCATGCTTCTGAAGGACAAATTAGGTTTTATTTTTTACTTAATTTTGGACTTCAAAGGTTTTTAATTTGGAGGGCAGACCCCTACAAAAGGTGTAACCTTATTGTATTGTTGCTGTTGGAAAGACACTTAAAAGATCCTGTGAGAACTCTCTACTAAAACACTGTAACAGTTAATTTCCAGTGAGGGATATGGAGACCATGCTTTATAGAGCAGAAATAAAAAATTAATTTTTTAAATTGAATGTTTTTCTTAAGTCTTAAGAGGAAAGTCGTAGTAATCTTTTTGTTCCACTGCAGTCTTTTGAAACATAGATTGAATATAACATTTTCAAAGTAGCTTCCCCCATGTACTTTATTGTAAGTTGTTAATTACTGAAGTTTTCTCATTAGCTGGAGAGAGTTTCCTTGTTGGAAAGAAGACTTTACTTTTTGCCCAAAAGTCAAATGGTAAAAATGATCAGGAGTACATGATAAGTTATTTGTTGAAATTCATATCCATTGCTAACAAGCTGGCCTGAGTTAGTTTTAAAACAGAGTTATCCAGTGCTGCAGATTTAAAGGTTCTTTGGTCAGTAATAGTTCTTTATGCAGCTCTTGAAGTAACATTTCTCTTATTCAGTGTCAAACAGGTATATACAACCATGATCTAAGTTGCAAATATTTTTATCTTTGTAGATTTAATGCTGTTTTTTAGTAATACCTGTGTGAACTAACAGACTTCAGAACTGCAGAGCTCTGATGCTTTTTCTGGAGTTAGGCTTTCAGAAGAATTCTTTTCTGATTCAGGCATGCAAATAAAGTGCTTGTCTTGAATGTCCTTGTTGAACTCTGAATACCTGGGCAGTTAATGTAGATCTCTCTACAGAAGGAATTTCTTCTGAAAGCATAACTGTCCCCAACAGGTGAATGATGAGTTATTTCCAGATCTGATTGTACCATGTATCTATGCTTTTAATGGTTTATGTTATGTTGAGTTTAAATTTCACCACGTGGGGTTCTATTTTTAAACACTTACATAAATACTGAACTGTAAGTGCTCAGATGCATGTTTCCTGTTTTAGGTCTTAAGTGCTAAGCAAATAAATTTGTGTAAGCATATATACCTTTATTAATATTAGGCACAGAGCTAAGGAAAATAAATGTGGTATATTAACTGGATATTTTATCCTAGATTGATATTTCAGAAGAGCTTTAGATACATATGAAGCTTTTTAAAATTAAGCATAGTCCAGTCATGCATTTTGTGACTAACGTAATTTTATTTGGACAGGGTTTTAAAAGTCTTAACTAAAGATTTCTAAAGTGCTGTGTGAAAGACTGACTCCAGGTAGCATGGACTTGAATTGAAGTATCCACAGATAACGTGGGTATAGAAGTCTTCATGTTATATTGTTGTTAAAAGAATAAATATGCCCTATCTGGAAATAAAAAAACTGACACCCCCCTTCCCCCCCACCCCCAGTTTGACAATGTTTCTCTGTCTCATTTTTTTAAAAGGAGAAGCATTGTAGTTGGTATTTAAGGCAGAATAGGGCTCAGGTATAAAACTGTTTGCTATCTCCTCTGTTACATAGAGAATATATATTGCTTCAGATGTGCTTGTAAGGATGAAGTTACTTTTAGCACCAGAGTTGGTCTTAAGTATTGCTTTTAATTTTTAATTTACTTTACAAAGTTGGAGCATAACATTAGCACTCTTTAATTTCCAGCTCTTTTCCCATAATAACTAATTGAATTGCTCCTTTCTTCCTTCTATGTGTGATCCTGATTCTGCTGGACTATCTGCTGAACTCCATGACAACATCACTTGTGGTTTTTGTTGTAACTCATATTTGCAATATTCCAAATGGACTTGTATTAGCATAATGAGAGATTCCCTCAAGGAGGTCCATCACAGATGGGTTCACCTCTGGTTAGTAGGACGGGCTCTGAAACTCCTCAGCCGCCAATGAGTGGTGTAGGTGCCGTGAGTGGTGGACCTGGTGGCTTTGGTAGAGGAAACCCAGGGGGCAACTTTGAAGGACCTAACAAGCGTCGCAGATACTAAATCTGAATTCATTCCTTACTGTTTTAGAAATTCCAGTAAAACTATACAGTATATGCCTTTATAATTTTAGCTGTTATCTGGAAACGGTTCTATTGTTATTGTAGTCTTTAAAACAGTTTCTTTTGTAAAACTTTTTTTGTATTCAGTCATAGGCTTTGTAGTATAGAGCAGAAATGATGCGGATCATTATGTAAGGCAATGTGTTTGTGACTCTAGCAAAATACAATGTGTGACTATGCTGTAAAATGTGCAGTTATCTGATAACAATAAAAAAATCACTGGAAAGTATTTTGGGAATGTTATTACTAATACTGAGTGAGAATAATTTTATGCTTAATTATAAGTGGCATCATTTTCATTCTTACGTAATTTCTACTATGTGTCAGGAAAGTTAGTGAATCTGTTTAGCTAAACTGCATGGTGCAGTACATACTATGAAAAACTTATAACACAGCTGCTTTTGTTTGACTTTGGAAGAGCATAAAATTTTATACAAAGTGTTCTCAAGGATTCTGTGTATATGCATCTCAGTACACCATTGCAAACTTAGTCACAATAGACTTATCAACAGAGTATATCTGTTGAACAAGTTTTTAGAAAATTTAACCTGGGAAAGAAAAAAAGAAACTTTGGAAAGGAATCTGCATGTATGCTTTACTCATAACAAATGAATGAATTTACCTAAACCATACTTATGCAGAAGAAAATTTGTTGTGACATCTGTGTTCTGGTAATGGTTAAAGTATCTTGCCATTGTGAGGAAGGAGACATTTCTGCAAGCTGGTTTTGAAGCCTTGCACTGTGTAGTGCATCGTGATTAAAAAGTATACCTTTTCCCCAGTGGCTGGTTTGAACAGAAACACATCTGTTATCAATGAATAACTATTTAATAAGGAAGCAAATATATGTTTTCTAGTGAAAATAAGTGATTGTTTATAGTTGAGTAATATGCATTTAGAAGGGTTGCGTGAGTATTCTTCATAAAGGTTTTACAGAATGATGAATTTGAAAAATACCCAACTCAGGACAGACTTGCTGATTGAGACGTTTAGGAAGCTTATTATGATTCTGATTTTCTCAGTCATGGAAGATGATGGAAAAGACCTATTGGTTCTATTCCTGTAATGGCAAGTAAGTAGGGATGTAAGAACTGTTTTTATCAGTTCACTCGCATTTTCAGAGATAGAAATGACTTAATTTTATCTGCATGAATACTGATACTAAATTGATTAAAAACTGATTTTAGATAACCTGGTACCCTAATTATAATGGTATGAGGGTGCTGAGCATGGGGTGCACATAGCAGAGAGGGCATGTATATGTTACTTGTTAATGTAGCAGTGATAGTGTTGGTGGCTTTAATACTGAGCAAATGGGTAATAAGAAAATTGAAACATTGCTGGAATTTTGGAAGTACACGCTTAAATTGGCATTGTTATAGGACTTAAGATAGCTATTGTTTTCATAGAATACGGGAGTTATGTGTAGGTCCTTGTGATATCTGTAACTGCTAAGCCTTTTGCTCTTTAGTGTTACCATTTTTTGCTTGATTTGAGATCCGTGCTACACTTCATAGTTTGTATAATACAATAGCAAGTTATGCTCAGAGTCTGAAATACTCTTTGCCCTACTTGATCTATGTATCACATTATGGCACTCATTCTTAAACTAAACCACGACCAAAACTGTAACTGGTTTTACTTAGCACACTAGTCCTAAAACTCAACTTCTGGAAAATTTTTGTTTTCTTACTAGTGTAAACCAGTGTTTGCATGTAGCAACTACTTAAACTCTCTGCTTTGGTATCCTGCGTTCAGTTGAAAATGCAGTTTACATTGATGTCTAGTAAGATTACTTTTTTCTCGTCTTTTCTGGCCATGTCCTTGACTTTTTTTAAGGAATTCAGAAAGCATTGGTGTGAATTGGTAGTTCTAAACTATAAAGTTGTACAAGGAATATGTTTTAAATATAATTTGACTAGATTCAAGAGATTTGTTCATTTTTTTTCAAAGGAAAAGGCTGTGTCATTCAGGCCTTTTAGCTAACTTCTGTGTATTTTTTTATTATATATAAACTTCTCCTTGTAGTGTCTTGAGTATGTTTCAGAAATACATTAAACATACCAAGTCTATGAAAGTGGTTCGTTCTTTCCTTGCAACTTCATGCTATTTTAAATGCGTATTTGTTGTACTGCATTTTTGCTAGCAAGTGGAGGTATGTATGTATTTTAAAGTTACTGAAGATTTTAATTAATATTAGTGATTCCACAGTTGTGAGCTATCCTTCCTGTAAACCTCTGCATGGTAGCAATAGATTTGTCAGCTGTCTTTACTGCATGAGGAATCATCTCATCTCTTATGTATCCATGAACCAAGTCCTAACAAATAAATCCTGAAATGTTGACTTTGGGCACACTAAAGATTTCATGGAGAATGCCTTTTGTAGCCAATGACACACTGCCAAATTCAGCTCTTAATAAAAGCTTTCTTAGGGCTCTCTGGACGTGTTGATTGCACACAGCTCAACTCTAAAGGGAGGGCTTCTCATTTTGCCAAAGGTGCTAGTAACTAATTCTAGCTGTACAATGAACACCTAATTTCCAGAGAAAAAAAAGGAATGGTCTCAGTTTGTTTCGTAAGCAGTGTTACTTCTTGAAGGTATTGCCTTTGCAACAAAGTGATTGATTTTTCTTGTTCCTCATCTGGTTGATGAGTTTATAATTTTTTCTGTGTACACATGTACTTAAGTTTTTAAGTACCTCTGCCCTGCTTGAGTAGAAAGCACAGTGGAGTCCTGACTCTCTTTGCTGTACGCTGTGCTAAAACAAATAGGTATGGAATGTATATGAAATCTACAACAACAATGCACTTGCTTTTGTAACGTACATATTGAGCTTTTACAATATTCCTGAAATTTCAGTCTAAACTGCTTAATTTTCATGTGAGATACAATTTGAATACTGAAAAATAACAAAGCTTTATGATTCCATTTAAGTTAAAGAAAACATGCCACTACCAAAATCTGGCTTGTCTAACTGCATTTGCATTTGTCACTTCAGTCAGTTGAAAGGGAGCTATTAGGCACTTCAAAAATAAAAAATTAATTTTGGTTTTGGGTTACTATCTTTGTAGTTCTGTCCAGTGTGCTCATTAGATAAAGCATGTTGATATCTTAGGAAACTTGGTGGTGATTCAAATATACTTTACTGTATTTATTTCCCAAGAAAAATACAAATTACTATGGATTACCTAGAAAGAAAATTCCTGTCCTTGTTTCATTTATTGTCCATTTATGTTTTACCCAGTTGTACATAAAGACACCATAAACTGGAGATTCTTACTAGAAAAGAAGGCAAGAAGACTATGAACTAAATATTGCATTAATTTAATTTTGACCATAATCCATTAGGATTTTATAGCATGCCACCTTTGAGGAGCATTCTGATCTAATAATATGCTCTCGTATTTTAAAATGTCATACCAAACTAATTTTCTCCCTTTTCCACTTTAATGTCACATGTAGAATAATCTTTAATTGCATATTCTTTGAAAACGCAGTGACGTTGGTGAACTACACTCTGCTAAATGGTCACAATCTCCCTTGAGATAACTTAGCTCAAAAATGCTGAAATAACCCATCTAAAAGCAGATTCTCAAGTGAAAACCAAAACCCATTAGGCCTTTTAAAGAAAAAAAATGCTCTTGGAGCTGAGATGTTCAGCAGATGAATGGTGTGCTCTGATAGCATGAAGTTCATTTTACTTAAGCATGTTGCAGAAACGAATTTTTTTTTGTGTACTTTATATATATTTTGTCTAACTGCATTTGCATTTGTCATAATTTTGCAGTTGGATCATAATTTTGCCCTTCAGAAGTCAAACTGTAATTGAACTATATAAATGGCAAGGAAGGCTGGGTAGTGACTGGAATCAGTTTATATTGAACCACAAATGTGAAGGGATTATTCTAAATCCCATTCCTAAGACTTGAAGTGGTGCATATCTGTAGGTGGTTTTAGAGTCTGCATCCAAGCATCTTCTGTTAGCTTGTGCTTGTGCCTGTGCCCAAGGCTGGGGGAAATTTGTCTTCTCAGGAGTCTTGAAATTATTAATAGTGGCACTGTGCTGTCATTCACTGCAGAATTATCTTGGGATTTGATGCTTTCTTTGAGCTGTTAGCTCACTTTTGTAGCACGAGGGAATATCCGTCCAAACTTCCCTGATTCGTGAACAGTAAGGAGGGGGAATGAGTGTGGTCTATGGGAAATAGAGAGGTTGGACATTACTACTTTAGATGATTCTATTTAGTGCTAGTTTAGTGGAAAATGTTGGACTGTAGTAACCCAAAAGCATTTACTTTCTTAAAAATTCACGTATTGAACTGTGAGAGCTTAGTAACAAAAGGGTTGACTAAAAAGTAGGAATACCTAATGTCAGGTATAGTTTTTCCCATGAACTGGGGTTTTGTTGCCTTTTGGGATAAACTGTGAAATAGTAGGTGGTCTCACCAGTTTGGTGTTTTGTTAATAGTTTCGTGGTTTTTTCCATAAAGTTTTTTTTAAAAATCAGAGTTGTAGGCATTTCAGGTGTGTTTTCACAGTACTCCATGAAATACTGAAGTTTATTATCTATGTCTAAATAGATAAAACAGAACATTAAATTTTCATGAAAACAGTACTTTTGATGATTTTAAATGCATGGAAACAAACCCTTAATATGTTAGTTTTTAGTGGGATAGATTTAATAGGTCTTTTCCATCTTGAACTTCCTTAAAATACTATGAAAATTTATATAAGATTGGAATTTGGAGGTGTTCTTATTAATATCCTCAACCTGACTCTTAAAAACAGTAAGAGATGGGTTTCTTCAGAAAAGAGTTTGGAACAGCAACCATTTTTCCCTAATTAAATGAACTACTCAAAAAAGTTTAAATTTAGAGATAAGCATAGCATACTTGCAGGTAAAACCATTAGAAGAACCCCTGCTTTCATATAATGATTATTATATACCCAAATCACATTAAAAGAAAAAAAAACAATTTTGTAAATGCGAGCAAAAACTTAACTGATTTGTATGTGGTCCCTCTAGTAGAGAACAAAACGCTCATAATGAGAGGTATGGGATTCAAGAAGAACTTGACTGTGTTACTACGTACATGTGTTGATAAGGTTTTTCCATTTGTTTTGGTAAACAGTTTGTCTAGCGCTTCCATTGTTCCTAGTTTTACTAGTGTGCTTTTATATCTCAATTTCTGTAGAGTAAAGCATAGCTGTATAATTTGATTGAATTGACATGCTAATTGTATGCGGGACATTAAGTGCTTGACTTGAAAGAATTGCAGTGAGAATAAAGATACTGTTCTTGCTTTTAAGTGAAAAAATACTGTGTAGATCCTGGAACAGGAATAAGTGTGAAGGGTCCTGTATGTAAATTGAAAAAAAAAAAAATGGGAGAGAGGGAATAAAGTAATGTAATAAAATGGGAGAAGTGTGGTTCAATTTTATATCTACAGCAGATTCACAGAAGTAACTTGAAATCTTGTTCTACATGAAAACCACGAACCAACTAATTTTTGATGGAAAAGGTGGAAATACCAGGTACATTCATGCTTGGATATTTTAAACTGAGTCTAGTGTTGTGGAAATGGCCAAGGAATAGCAGAAAACCTGAAATTAATTCTTGTTCTAAAAATACTTAATATTTTTTGGGCTTAGAGTGGGGTCACTGCAGTTGGCTGTGTTTCTTCTGTGTTGTTATGAAGTTGTTCTGTAGGGCTTGGTTTTGTGGCTGAATACAGCAACTGTATACAGCATACACACATCATGTTGTCGTAAGTATGAAACGGCTGATTTTAAGATTGGTAGCCTCTCATCAAACCAGTGAAACCCCAGTCTCACATCTGTGTCAGACAGAGGAGCACCAAACAGAAGACCGTGGTAAAGAAAAATAAAATAGTACATATTTATTAGTAATGATGGGATTAAGGTATTTTCATTAATTTTTTGCCTTAATTTCACTGCAATCAATTTTTTATTTGTGTGACAGGGAGTGTAATTTTATTATCAATGAATCTTTGAAAGAAAAAAATCCTTGCCTAGACAAAAAACCTCTCCCCAAAAAAACCCAGACCCAGAATATCTCAGTGCAAAACCCACCTCCAAGCAAAAGAGGTCTTCCCTTTTTAAATGCTTAAGCAAGGTGGAAGAGGAAATGTAAAAAATCTAAAAATATGTAAAAACCACAAGGATTTGTTGTAATTCTTTTTGCATCTGTTTGCTCCTGATGTTCTGGGCATTTTAATGTGTTTCTTTTTTTAAAAAAAGTTCCATTACTGTTCATTCTTTGCTCTAAAAGGATTTATTCTGCAGTGCTGTTACTAAGCTTTAAGTATTTTTATCAAGTGTAAAATTGCATGAGAAACCCCTGCTGCATAAACCAGCTATCACAGTACTGTAGAAAGCAGTCTTTGAATTGCCAGCTGGAATTAGTCTTTCAGACTGCTTCCAAAGGTTTTAAATATTTGTATGCTAATGGGAAATCGGAAATACTTTTGTGCATATTTCAAATACTTCAGTACATGCATTTACTGCAGATACTAATAACCCTTTGCCCTCCTTGCTGCTTGGTCCTGCATCTTGCCTGCTCTGTCCCCCTTGCATCCCTGTGCCCAGGCAGTGAGCGGGGTAAAGGACACCCAGTGGGAGTTACGATTCTTCTCATTTCAGTGTGCAAGGAAAGAAGATCAAGGAGCAGGCAGTAGAGCAGGACTCTTCATAACTGTGCAGAGATAGCTTAGTTTGTGCTGTAGACACAGAATGTAATTTTATGTATGTTCTCATTAAGTGACTTTGGAAGGATCTTCAGTACTTCTAAGAAATATGTATCTTAGAACAAATAAATAAAAAACATGTTGAGGACTTTAGATATATTAATAACATGGTTATGTTTTACATCCTGAGTGATAATTAGTCTAAGAGGAAAAATGTACACTAAAATGTTGAGCCAAGTTTTTTTGTGTGAGCTTGACCTGTCTGTTCACTTTCTGCAGTTGCCAAGAAGGTTACATGCAAGCCAGTAAAATATGGAAAATAGTGTTCTCCGTGATTTCTCCAGGAAAGATGCTATACACAGTTGCTTTAAAGAAGCAAGACTATTCACATGTACTTTTTCTTGGAAGAAAATATGTAAACTGCAGCTAAAAAAATGGGAAATACTGTCTTTTAAAATGCTAACATTCTTCATTCTTTGACACAATAGCACTGTGCTGTTCCATATATTATGTTTCGCTTTTAAGGGAAAGAGCATGTGAAAGGTAAGCCGCAGCTCCAGTTCTAATCAACTTCAAATCCAAAGCCTTTTCCAGAAGGCACAGAAGGAAAACTGTAATAATGAAACAGTAGTTCATCTTCAGTTTTGTTCCAGTTTGGAACATTGTTCTTCTAGGACTTCAGCATTATATCAGTAGCAGTTCCACATCTGACATTTTCAGAACCAGAGCTGTGCCAAATTAATGCAAATAAAGTTTCTGCTTTAGTGTGTGAAGAGTGCAATTACTGCATTTCAAAAATGAAATGTCTGGAGTTTTTAAAGAAAATGTATGAAAGAACTGTCATATATTGAATTGCTGGTTGAAAAGTGAAAATTATGTCAACTTACCAGTTGGGATGGCTATGCTTTTAGAACCATTTTGGGATATGTGTCAGTTTATCATTGCCATGTTAGTCTTTATGTAGTTTTTGTAATACCACTTAATGCAAGTTCACCATCATTCTTGCATCACAATTGTGTACAGTTTCATATTTTAGTCACATTGATGAATGCAAGGGAGTGTAGAACAGGGGTTCTAGAGCATTTGTTTTGTAATATGTAACTTGTTTAGGAGAATTTTTCATTGCTAAGCTTCCTTTCTGTTTTGTGTTCACTCTGCACGTTTTGAGCAAAATACACTTTTTCTATTGCATATAGAAAAAGTAGCAAGTAATGAAAAAGTGTTTATTAGGAGAGTAAATGGAAATCCTGTATGCCTCTTGCTGCTTCTAAAATGGCAGCTGATTCAGGAGAATAAAATCACTTGGTATACTTCCTGCATGATTATGCTAGACTTTTTCCTGCTTAGGTCACTCTCCAGTATTAATATTAAAGATTAAAAAAAATCTGTTTAGTTTCCATCTGCTTTTAATCCCAAACATGTGTACAAGGCAGTAAATTAATTCCAAATGCTCTGAATAGTACTCTAACGTCCCAAGTTGTATTAAACATGAAAAAAAATCAGTTTGAGTTTCATAGTTTTTAAAATGAAACTTTTTAACTAAATTAGAGTAAGCCAGTCCCCTGGGGGGCCGGAGGAAGCACAAATCTGTGGAGAAATCATGCTCTTGTTTTGAGTTGCGTTAAGTTACTGGGCATGCATTTTTTGTTCTTTGGGACCATTACATGAAACTTTGTTACAGAGATTTAATAAGAAATATAATTTGTCTTATTTTATCCAGTTACAAGTATTAATTAATTGCTAGCATCTTAAAAATAGAATTGGCAATTTAGCTACACGTACTTTACTGGAGATGATGGCATGTAATATGAATATCACAAACAGGGTAATTCAAGTGTTGGTAGTTACTAGTAGTATGTTGTGCTTTTAGGCCTAGGTGGATAAAAACTGATCTTGAGCATACCAGTGTTTTGCCCAGAACCTCGATACTATATTTACATTTCTGCTTTATTGCTGTGGGTTTTCATAGAAGTACTCACAGATTTGAAAGTGTTCATCTAGATATTTGAGGGAGGAGGAGGTAAAGGATTGATTCATGTATGTTGCTTCATTCTTGAGGCATCAGTTGGGAAAATTAGTATTGTAGAATCTTCTTTATATGATAGTTTTTTTAAAAAATCAAAAATTTTAAAACAACCTTGTATATTCAAAACTTCCAATGTGGAGGAAGCCAAGTGGTGTATCATTAAAGAGGTGGAAAAACTGTATTTTACTAAAGGTCTTATTTGATTTCTCGATCTTTCACTGATTAGACATTGAGGATGTTGTACCTCAACCCTAAACTTCTGTTATGATTAGGGTGAAAATTCTGCAAATATCTGCAAGGCTTTAAAAGGGATATGAGGATGTAAGGTGGCATACTGACTATAGGATTGGGCCAAATCATTAATCCTTGAAGCTTGTTACTGGCCTGCTCTGGTTATCCTAACCCATTCCATTTAAGGATTTGTTTCCTATTGTGTATTCCACGTTTCCTTCTCTTGTAAAAGCATTAAATTTTCTTTATGATGTGGAAGATAAGGGCTGTATGAAGTTTTGTTTGAGGGTTCTAACACTGAACTTGATGGAAGTGGGCTAAAGAAAAACATCAGATGTGAGATGCACAGTAAAAACAGTTCTTTATATGATTTGGGAGGTTGTTACATATCTCTCCATATGTGTTTTATAAGTATATGAATATCATTTATGTATTCTTGATCTGTTGTGTTGTTAAAAAGAATTATCTCTTCCTAAGGGGGCAAAAAAAAAGGACTTTCATCTGGATTAATTAAACTTCAAAGTTTCTCTTTTGTGTAAATAAACACAATAATTAAGTAACAAAATACATGAGAACTTAGTAATTATCCTTTCTAAACTCACAGGTATGTGGAAATACTAATACAGAAAAGTGAAAGTAGATAAGTGCTCTTCGTAGATTTACAGATGGAGAGCTAATATTGTGGAAAAACAGGAAGATGTGGTTTGACCTCATCTTTCAATTTGCAGCATCTGAAAATTCAGAAACTCTCATAGAATTAAAAACTCCAAATATGACTCTTAGAAACTTCATCTGAAAATCTTGAATGTTGTTTCAGAGTTCTGCTACAAATAAAACTAGTTCAATGGAAGCATTCAAATAAAATACATGCTGTAATGGTCAAAGTAAGTCTGAAAGCCTGTGTTTCATTAAGATGTGGAAAAGAGTTATGTTATTGGAGAGTTGGCTTTATTTCCTTATATTTTGAGGTTTTGTCTATATGACCTTAAAGGAAAAGAGGTGAAACTACGTTAAGTGACATGCAGGGAAAGGTCTAAATATGCAAGACAAAACTGTGCTGGGAAAGGACTGGAGTCCAAATACGTATAACTTATGTACCAATGCTTCCAATAGAGGACTTCCATTACAAGTCTAGAGAACTCCTGAATAAAAACAGGTGCTGCCAAAATCTGTTCCTGCTCTTACTGCAGGAAAATGTCATCTTTCCCTTGATTGTGACAAAACAAGAATAGAGTTATCAGGATTCAAGTTTATGAAGAACATAACTATCTTGCCATAATGATAAATCTGAATGGTTGAAGAGTTAGCATCTTAGGTAGTTTGTCTGATGAGTGGGTGTGTGTACAGCTCCATGACCATCACAGCCTTCCCAGTACTTGGAATATGGTAGTGCCTTTGGTTGTTTCAGCAGTTGCTTCACATGCTCCTTTATGGCTACAAGGATGCTTTTCAAAATCTTCATCTTTCCTGCAAAGCAAATACCAGTTACACAGTGACAGCCACCACAGTTGGGGGTTTGGAGTGGTATAGTCAGGAGGTGCTTAAATCAGCATTAGCTCTTGCCAGCTACAGTTGTCTTAGTTTACACCTTTTCAGTCATTGCAGCGCACTTCGAAATACTACTTTTCTTTAATTAGAAATGTGGTATTCTCCATTAGGCACTGATCTGAGCAAGCTTGAGTAGAGACTTAAGAAATATCATAGAAAATTTTCAAAAAATACAAATTGCTTATATTTTTACTGTCAATGATACAAATTCCTTTAATAATTCAAGGTGCGCTACAGAAACTGAATTGTTGGATGATTTTTATTCCCTAATTTTGTAATAAAGATATGAAAACTTTTAATAAAGGTATGAAAACTGCTCCCTTCATGTTGTAACGATCCCCTTTAAACTATGTGTATATCTGCTTTATTTTAGCTTACACAGCTTGGTGTAAACTAGAATCACTCAAACTTTATGCGTCAGCATATCCTCTGAGAGCATACCAAACAGTCAGATGCTGATCAGATGTGAGATTTTGCAGAGCTCAGAATGAATGTAAGTTGACCAAAATAAGTTGTTAAATAAGATGGAAATAAAGTTACAAGAAGGCAAGAAGGTTGAGCAGAATGTGAGAACAAACTGACCTCTGAAGGTGGTCTGTGAAAAGTAGTGTGAAAGGATCTTATAACAGGTAGATATTCTGTTAACGTTTCAAAGAAATGGATGCATCGGTATGCAGAACTTCAGTTTGAAATGTGGTCTGCTTTGGAGAAGCTGCTGCTTGCTTATGTGGAGTTTCTTTTTCAAGACATTGCAAATAATGTTTGTTGTGTGTTGGAGTGGATGTTTTTTCCTTGTGTACATCAAAAGTCACAAACAGGTAACTGAAGTAACGGCTTTTATGTTTTAGTCTGTGTTTGTAACCGTTGTCTCATTAATGTGTTGATACTTGCTAATTTGTCATCTGAAATAATTCTGATAATTTATTTTAAAATTAATATTTTAATGTGAGAATTGTAGTATGAGTTTTCATCTTGAAATCTGAATGAGCAATTATGAAAAATAGTACCAAGAATCAGTCTCTTTGATTGAAAATATTTAGTCTTGAATATAATGTCAACTGACTGCATGTGAGATGATAACAAAAGGAAATTACCTGTTTCTTACCACGTGGTCTTGGCTTAGTCCTGTGCAAAGGGGTTTCATCATCGAGGCCTTTATACTCTGCTCTAAAGTGAAGAAAATATTACCCAACTGGAGTGTCTTTTATGGGGGGTATATGGCAGAAGGGTTAATAGCATTCTTAACACTCACTGAAATGCTTGATCTGTTATTCTAACTTGAAATTATTGCTAATACAGTGCTTTTCAGTCCTCTTTGTTACATGTTAGTAAGTGCTTCCTTTGCTCTGTGTATGAGACCTAAGGCTTAATGCTTTTTTTAAAATGTTTGATACTCACTCAGGAAGCTATTTCATTTTGGGTAGGAAGAATAACTTTATCTTGCAGGTAGTAGTGACTTCCACTAAAATATAAGGAATGTGAAATGGTACTAGCAAGCTGGGGTAAATCCTGCTTTAGTGCAGCATCAGCAATATGTCCAGTTGTGCAAGAAAAGGACAAAAAAACAAGTTCAAGTTGCAGCTTGCCAGACAATGGAGCTTATACAGTAGTATAACTGCTCTTCAGTTTTATGCGGTTGAGTTCGCCACTTACCCTGTCTTGAAAATTTTCATAGGTTCCTTGGTGGCATTACACTCAACTTTTAGCCCTGGTCTGAATAGTAATCTGCTTAGACTGGGCAAGTGCAGGCTTGGTTTGTTGTAAGGACTAGTTATGTCATATTGAAACAGATCTGTAAATGCTTTCTTCTCCCCAAGACAAATTTTTGTGAGAAATGGTTCTCTGTTCAACACTGCTGTGTGGTTTTGTTTGTAAACAGGTAAGTCAGTGGGCCAATATGCAGTGGAGCATTTCCAGGATGCCCTGCAGTTTATTATGGTTACTGCTGTTCCCTTGTCTTTGTCTTGAAATAAGATTCCATTTCCTGTATATTTCATATCTAAAGTAACACTTTCTGTTTCCTACCAAATATAACTTTATTGTGGCAGAAGCTAGAAATTGGTGTTCTGCACTTGTTATGAAGTAATCTGAGTTAGAAGTTGTCACCCAGTAGCGTTAGCAGGGGAAGGAGGTTACTTAATTGCCGCCATGAAGTACCAAATCTTGAAGGTACAAACAGAAACAGGGGGTTCCTTCTGAGCATCAGGAAACACATCTTTACTGTGAGGGTGACCGAGCACTGGCACAGGCTGCCCAGAGAGCTTGTAGAGTCTCCACTCTTGGAGACATGGTTCTGGGCATTGGCTCTAGGTGGCCCTGCATCAGCCAAGGATTTAGACCAGAGGATCTCCAGAGGTCCCAGCTTTAACTTTTCTGTGATTGATTCTGTCATCTAAATAAAGTTTTGACTTTATTAAACTTTATATGTTAAACCCTATTACATGCTTAGGTATTTAAATGCTTGCTTCCTTACTAGGTTTCATTTCAATATAGATGTATGTATTGAGTAGTATTGATAAATTTTACATTTTCAAACGAAGCACAGCAAAGATGAAAGCTCTTTGAGTGAATCTTGAGTTGCTGATAATAAGGACTGTGTGACCACATCTTGCCCTACCCTTCTCCCAGCACAGTCTTAAGGCTTCAGAGATTTTAGCCTCACAAAGATAATCAGTTCTGCTGTCATTATTTTGGAAGAGAAGGTTAGGACACTGGCCTAACCTGCCACCTGCTGCAAAACTGACAGGTAAGGAACCCTACAGGAGGGAATGGGGAGCATTGTGTGAAATTGTGCCAAGCAACACTTCAGAAGCTCTGTGTGTATCAGTGAGTTTCGCAATTCCTGAGGAATAGTGACCTTTTAAATTAGAGACAATTGGACTATACACAGTCTAGGGAGTTTCCTGTGAAACTACATTCCCCCTTAGTTTTTGGAAGACGCAAAATGTCCTCAAACTAGTGAGGTAATCACATCTCAACTATATCTAAGTATTTTTATATAATACAAATATATGCTGTTGTTCTGTAGTCTTAAAACTCTAAAATCTGAGAAAACTGTATTAGGCTTTGCCCATACTAATGTTTGCTACTTTAAAACAATATTTTGAAATAAAATTAAATTGATATTAATAGAACTGTGCATATTTAAATGCCTCTAAAATCTTAGTTCTCTTATCTCAGATTGCATAATTGTAAACTTGTTTGCACAGTGTGTAGCACCATGGTATCCTGACTTCTGTTAAAGTAATAGAGCTATACTGATACTACTTAATTCTTTGCTAGCTGTGCTGGCTTAACTTGTTTACAAGCAGACTTCTCTAAATTTGTTTCAAATTCTGTAAGTCTCTGTGACAGGTGACCTCAGAGCTTACAGAACTCTGGCAAAAGAAGCTCATGAAATTTTAACTGAAGCTTCCAATGCCGAGTGATAAAGCAGTTTCAGATGGTTTTGATCTGTCAGGTTTCTTGAGTTTTCTTTGTTTGTGAAGTCACATCTATACGTCGTTATTTTTAGGTGAAAGATGATGAAGGTTAAGGGTTACTCCCTAGTTTCTTCAACAATTTTGTACTTTTTAGCTGTTTGCGACAATGGAAAGCATCACAAAATGCTCAGAACTTCACATTCATGTAACAGGGTATGTGAGTACTGAATGGAGAAAACCATACCATTCCTTGGAGGTTTTTCCAAACTGCTCACCATGAATGCAATCATTGAAAGTAGAAATCTGAACATTTGAAGATATTTCTGCTGCATTAATAACAACATAGGTAGGATGGTTAATTAGGAAAATCAGTGATTAGCCAGCTATTCTGGTGCTGAAGTTTCCTCGATATGGGAATGTCAGCAGTATAGGGGAGGGGGCCGTATTAAAAAATACAGGACTGAGTTGCTCTTTCATATAGGATTGTCGTAGTGACTTTGACTGCAACCTGGCACTGTGCAAGAATTTGCAAAAAATATAATGTATACATACATATTTATATAACACTTTAATTATACTATGTGGTAGAAGTCTTAGTGATGTTAAGAAGTTAAAGACTTCATTCCCTTCTGCTGCTCAAATCCAAACTTCTTAGAAATCATGAGGGATCTTTTATTACAGAAAAAAGATCCTCATTTTGTTTTAAATGCATGGCATCTAGGAACATAATAACTTGTAAATGAACAATTTTTATTAAGTTTACAAAGTACTTACAAATGTCAGTATCTTTGAATTCAGACCTCACTGAAGCTGCTCAAGTGAAATCTTTGTCCTTTATGCTTAAATATTTTCAGACATGGTCATCATTCCCTAAAATACTAAAGAAATAGTCCAGCTTCTGTATGGTGAAGTATTGCAGTCCAGGCAAAACAGAAAAACAAATGTCCCTGGATTACAGTATTGTCACTGGCATGGGTTTATTGACAGGCTGCTAGAAAGTGCCACTGTTTGTTCTTTTTTGAAATTTATTTCCAGAAGAGGAATATTACTACATTCACATTGCTCATTCTGTGTAACTTGCTAACTTCAGGTACCCTACACCTTATAAATTGAAAGTTGTGAAATAGATGTAAAATATTTTTAATAATCTTGTCAAGGGACTTGAATGCCTTGCTGGCTCCGTTGAAGTAGTCTTTGCCCTTTTATTTCTAGCATCTTAATACTCCTTTTGAGCCTAAATTTGGTAACAGTTATTTTCCCTTAAATGCTTACTTGCTTCTACTATTCTACAAATAAATGCTCCTACAGGGAGAATTTGCCAAACGTGAGATTGGGGAAAATTACATTGCAGTTTGTCTCCTATAATCCCTGTCAGCCATGCAGTGATGCCAGGTGATGATTTATTCTCTGATGGTTTTATTGTCCTTAGCAGGGGCTACTCAAGATGAGCAGGTTTGGCCAGACTTAAGGGAAAACTAGATGATGAATGGGGAGGATAAGATTGCTTGACCATTTAAGAATGTTTGTAGCACTGTATCTTCTGTTAGTATGTCAGCAGCCAACACTGTTATCTGTTACCTTTTGATAGGTAAACCTGAACAAAAGCAAACACGAACACAGCTCTGCGGATCGTCTTGGGTTCCCTTTGGAAACCCCAAATAAGTGGACACAAGGGACTGTGTGTTTTCCTGAGAACAGCTCAGCATTGGAGTTCTTCCTTTCTGTGTGATGAATAGTGGTTCTGCTACTCTCAAAATGATACTTTATGCCTGCTGGTGCAAAATGTCATATGGTCACTTGAGTGGAAGTCAAAATTTACCCACGCTGCTGTTGTGTGTTGTTAGGTAATTTTTAAAGTAGACCTAA
Source organism: Myiozetetes cayanensis (assembly GCF_022539395.1). Taxonomy (NCBI): domain Eukaryota; kingdom Metazoa; phylum Chordata; class Aves; order Passeriformes; family Tyrannidae; genus Myiozetetes; species Myiozetetes cayanensis. The sequence continues at coordinate 43,171,823 of NW_026087742.1, read as the reverse complement.
AATAAAGGGGGAAATGCAGGGTAATTTAGGGGGGGAGCCCTTTGTTATAGTGGCCACCAAAAATTCTGTTAATTAAAGAAACAAAACCCCAAAAACCCCAACCCAAACAAATCTCAAAGCCTGTTGTGTCAGTCAAGCCAATGAAGCTGCCCAGCATGAATGTGCAAGATAAATGTAAACTGTCCTTGGGTGTTGCGGTGTCACAGCTGTCCCTGCTCAGTGTGCAGCGCTGTCAGCTTGGAGCTTGTCCTGCACAGCTGTTCTCTATTGGAAACACAGTAGTGCAGATATCCTGTTATGCTGAATATTTGTTATTGAGGTAGAGAACTTAGGAGTGGGTTTTCAAGTTTTCCTTGATGATGGAACAATATATGCACAGTATCACTCAGTTCATGTGTGATGCATCTGTTCTTTTCAGAATAAGTATGTGTATCATGCTGTTAGCCTTTTAGACTATTTCAGATTCATTTTGCTTGGCACCATACCTAGTTTGAGTTTTAATTTAAAGAGAAGTTTTATCATAAGAATCAAAATTCAGAGTCTGTTACTTTGAAAATAACTTTTTGCTGTGTTCCTGCTCACTCTTAGAAATCCATTTTTCATCACTGGCTGTGAGGATACGTTCAGGTCTAACAAAGTCATTGCTGTTAATCATAAACAGTAAGGTTTATATAGGTTAATACAATTTTAATTTTTTGTAGAGAGAGAATCCTGAAGAAAGAGCACACAGGCACAGACCCAGTAAAACCCACACATATTGTAACGCTACCAGCAGTCTTACTGGCTGGTTTCAGGGCCTGTCTTCAAACACATACCAGATCTATGTGCCTACAACTTTTACTAATATCTACTAGTTGCCAAGAATATGGTTCACTGCTTTCTCTTTAGTAAGTCTAGGTGGCCAAGAGCAGGTAATATACACAGGCTGTTACAGAAACTGGAAAGACTGTGTTAAGCCTATGGTTGCTTTAGCTTTGTTGATGGGGGAAAACTAATTATTGTGGGTTTTTCATATTAAAATGGAGACTGAAAGATGTGCAGTTTGTAATTACAAGTTCCCTTTAAGATGGGTACATAGCTATCAATAGCTGGCATCAATTTCACCATGTGAAGGTACTGTCCCAGGTCACTAAATGCTTGTCCAGATGACATTTACTGCCTGGACCCTGTGACAGACAATTTATCACTGGCCATTATTGCATTTGACCTGCCAAGTGATTTTAATCCTGGGACGTGCAAAATTATAGCTGTAGTTAGAAAGGGTTAGTGTAATTCCTGCTTTAGGAATAAGGTATCCATCTTAATGAATGTCCAGTACAGAATAAATAATGGAACTTTTGAAATTTGATAGATAGCAAGCTGCACCATGGGAGTGGGAGTTGGGGTAGATGAAAAGGAATCAAATGGAAAAAATGATAAATTAACAGCACTTTTAATAGGACTCACAAGTTGTGCCAACTTTGTATTTATTCTGAGCTGCGGGTCTCAGCCTGTTTTCAGCTGTGTCTGATAAGGTAAATGTTACTTTTATTGTAAATGTTTGTGGCTGTTGTAATTTACACGTATGTCACTTCTGAGTTGCTTTCTGGGGGCTGTTACTGAAGTGAAGATAGCCTGAAAGGTGCTACCTGTGTGTGGCTTTCCAAAGGAATTCTTTCTGTAACAAATACTTTGCAGGGTGTGCTAAGTTTTATGATCAAACAGGACCTCAGGATGTTGGTAAATTGTTTTAAGAAGTCTTTATCTGAGAACATACCAAGTTCTTCACCTCTTTGTGCTGGGGATCTTTCCAGGCACCTCTCTGCAGGCATTTCATTAGGGCTCCTGGCTCCACAACACGTTTCTGTGCCTGAGTAGTGGATTGTGTTAAGCCTATGAAATCTTGCAGTGCTCACATGTTATTTTAAGTTGGAGGTATTTATGAAGAAGAGGTGATTTTAATTGGGGGAGGAGGGAATGTGTGTGTATAGGTGAGAGCTGTTCTGAAGCCTGAATGGCTGCGGCATGGAGCTGTTGAATTTTAAACACTTTGGATAATTATTTGCACATGATTCTGTGAGGAGGCACATAGAGTTCAAGATACATACCCTTATTAAGACTTCTATTTCAGCATATTTAATGGAATTACAGTAATTTTAATTACGATTTCTTGAATGTAATAGGAATAAAATACCATTAGGACTAGCTGTTTGTTCTTCCAACTGCACTTAGTGCAAATACAAGCAGATCTATTGCAGAAGTTGTAAAATAAAAAAAGTCTTAAACTTTTGTATCAAATGCTTGGAGTATTAAAATGTATTTTAATGACACTTGTATGCAGTTCTGTTCTGAGATGTTACATTATATAGTGGGACATTTCACTCCAGTTTAGTTTAGTTGTATTCTTTTGATACAGAGCTTTGCCCCTTATAAATGTGGGTAACTGAGCTGACAGGAGGCTGTGGAAGGAGGAGGAGGTTGCAGTGAGAGCAGTTAGTTCTTAATGACTCAGTGTTGTGTGCAGGGATCCTGATTATTGTAGTGGCACTAATGTGGCAAAGATGGAATGTCACTTTGGCCAAGTGCATTGGCAGGCCTGGAAGACATCATGTAGTATGTCTTCTGTCACATGAAGTATGTGTGTTTTAGAAAACTTCCAAAGAGAAATGACGCGGGACTCTTTGGAGCAGAACTGCACTTAATCTACTCCAAGCACAAGTATGAAAATCTAGGAAGTTGTTAATGTTCTTAGAACAACTGTTTAACTGCTAAGGCAGTAAAAATTAAATTAAAATTGGGGGATAAATCTATGTAGTAACAAGTGGTAAGAATGGGTAGAGAATAAATGGATTTTTCTATAATTCTATTATTTATGGGTGTTTGAAAAGATAAGCTGCTGTATTTTCTAATTTGAAGTGTCATAGTTATTTACTGTCTTATTGTTTTTTAGGTTACTATTAAAACCTTAAAATGCAGATGAAGACTGGCTTGTGCAGAATCCTTGTGCATCTTAAGCACACGAAACGGAATCGTAAACGAAGTTTTAGTACAAGGTACGTATTAGGATATGTGGCTTTTTGCAGCAGTTACTGAAATTAGGAGCCCTCTTTTTGTTCAGATTTGTGATTTGATGTAGAGTAGTTCTATTTCCACACTTCAACTAATACTTTATTTCAGGTAATGTAGTTCCTTGCATAATTCCTGCTATGTGTTAACATGTTTTCAAAGGACTTGAAGTATATGTACACAGCCTCTGGAGGTCAACTCAAACCCTGGCTAATCATAATGTGTCTTACATCCAAACCTCATACATTAATACACTGCTGTGTCTGAGCTACTGGGTGTTACTGATACACTGCACTCAGAATCCAGTTTGCTTGTATGACCAATATAGTAGTTTCTGATTCTGAACAGTCCTTGGCATGAGCCAGTAGGATTGGTTTGGAAGGCTGTGTCCATGTGCTCTGTAAAACCTGGGGTAGAGTTCAGAGTACACACAGCTGTGTGGTGCCATCTGCCCCGACTGTTGGCAGCATCTCGGTGGGACTGACAGATAAGAAGGCTTTAAAGGGAGTTTTATGCAGCTTGGTTCAGTAGTTCTGATAGTTTTGAAATTCCAAAATACCAGTTTCAAACACTGATGGGATTTGACGAAGATGTGCAAGTTCTACTGGTAAAGCAAGATGAATTTGGGTTAGTTCTCTTCTGTTTGTTTGGCCTAGTAGAAGGACTCAGATCTATTTTTCAATTATATGTAAAAATTCCATGGCAGGGCGGTCAAACTACTTGATCATCTCTGTAAGCTGGCAACTGTCTTTGCAGTGCAGGATGCACTGACCGCCTTTGTGGCCAGGTCGTGTTCTTTGCTCTTGTGGTTCTTGGAGTTTGTGTTCACCAGGACCACCAGATCCTTACCTGCAAAGCTACTTTCCAGCTAATTGGCCTTCAGCCTGTCCTGGTGCCTGGGATTACTCCTACACAGGTGCAGGATTTTTCATTTCCTCTGTTGAATTTCATGAGATCCTGTGGGCCCATTTCTCCACCTGTTGAGGTATCGCTGGGTGGCAGCATGATGCTCTGGCATTAGCAGCCACTCTGCTCGGCTTTTTATCATTTGCAAATCTGCTGAGAAGTGCTCTGTCCCATCACCCAGGTGAAGATGCTGAAAACAACTGGCCTCAGTACAGGGATACTCTGCTACTCACTGGCTCCCAGGACGTTGTGCCATTGACCACAACCTTTCTGGGTCTGGCTGTTCAGCCAGTTTTCAGTCCACCTCGCAGTCCACTTAGTGAGCCTGTAGTTTTTATCTGTTTGTCAGTGGAGATATCAGGGCAGTGTCAAAAGGTTTCCTGGAGTCAAGGCAGACAATATCCACTGCTCTCCCCATGTCCACTGAACTGGTCACCTCATCACAGAGGCTAGCAGGTTAGGATCCCTAAGAATTTACAAATTACCTCTTTGTAAGTCCATGCTGACTGCTGCCACCTTCTTATCCTTCTTGGTCTCGAAATGGTTTCCTGGAATAGTTGGTCCATCACCTCCCCAGGGCCTGTAGTTTCCTGAGTCCTCCTTCCTGCCCTCTCAACAACAGGAGTGACACTTGCTTTGCCCCTCGTCCTCGCACCTCTCACAGTTGCCATGCCCTGTCAGCAATGGAGTGGCCTCGCAATGCCAACAGCCAGGTCCCGTGGCATTCATGGTTGCATCCCATCAGGCCTAACACATGTGACTTACGTTCAGTCTGTGTTCCCTAATCTGGACTCCCATTACCTTCTGATACTGGGAGGGGGCACCAAGGAGGTGAGAAAAACTGTTGTGCATCTCAGTTTGTAGTTTCGCCTTGCCTATTAGAAAGGAGTCCCCTATTATTTTCTAGTTGTAGTAAAATCAGGATAAAAATAATCACACAATAATGTGTAATATAAGCCAGGCTATGGAAATAAGCAAGCTACAAGCATTTACTCACAAAATCTAAAAAAGATAAGCAGCTAAAACTCTTAATCAGAAAAGCAGTAGTAACAGGAAAAACACTTATTTTTTTCAGAGTCTGACTCAAAAGATTTTTTTTATTCAGGGGACATTTTGTTTGGGACATTTTGTCTTGACCATGTAGCCTTTTGGAATTCAGTCTTGCTTGTTCCTATGTATCAAGTGTTCCTGCCTGTGCAAGAGAAACATTTGGGAGCCTCTGTGTTTGGCAGGTTTCCCAGGCATCTCAGAATTTCTCTGTCCTCAACTTCCAGTTTCCTTCCTGTGAAGGGAAAAGCGGATGGCCAAGGTTCCTTGGAGATATAAGTGTTTCTTTGACTGGCTAAATAACAACTCCTTGTCTCAATGGAGTGATAAAATCCTTTCTTCATCTTTCCCCATTATGCACTTGTGTGTGTGCACCTCAGACTGCAGTGTGAACCTGGCTGACAAAACCTAATAGCCTATGAAATAGTGTCAAAAATTGAGGGAAGACAGATAAAAATGTGAATGGATAACATTGTATTTGGGACACAGCATGCAAAGCAAACTGAGAAGACTGGAAGGGTGAGCCAAGTCAGTGACCTCAGCTAGATCTTCCTGAACTTATTGCTGAGCATTATTTGTAGAGACAGGAGCTGGCCTCCATGTGTCACTGCAACTGCACTGCTTTCTTCAGCTCTGAAATAAGTGTGTGCACAGTCCTGTTATACCAGGATATGCACTGGGAGATCAAAGTGTTGGCCCAGCCTGCCTGCTGCTGGGTTTCCTGAACACAGAGAATTCCAGGTAACTTCTGGGGAGAGCTGTCTGGGAAAGTGCTGGCATTTCTCAGCTCCTTATCCAATTGTATTTGTTAATGCATTGCCCTATTATTTGCTGTCTCGTGTGCTGTACTTTGATTACAAAAGCGCATTTTCAAGGAAGTTATCAGTTAAGTTCTCTCATAACTCCTCAGCCTGAATCGTACTTAACTTCCTGAAATGTTCCTCTCCATTGACTGCATTAGGTTTCAATGAAAACCACTGGTGGCTGCACACCCTGAGAACTGAAGGTGGCTTTCTGCTGTACAGTGATGATGTGCAAAATGCTGCTCTTCACCTTGGAGTTACAAGGACCATCAGGGGTGAGAACTGTGTTGTCACCTGCTAGAGCACTTAACAGTGGCTGTGACTGTTGTGATGGTACCAGTTTCCTTTGTGTTCAATTACTGGGCTCTTTGTATTACTTTTGTACTTAACATGTAGTTTTTTCTTCATTGCTCTCTGTGCTCTTGGGTACACAAATAATGCTGTTAGCTAATAAAATAGTAATTAAATCTGTCACACCTGCCTGAATGGTGGAGAGGGGTGAACTGATCACTCTCACTTAAAGCTGTTTTCTTTCTGCTTACAGACTGGCCTGTCCTGTGAGACCTGAGGAAAAAAGGGCTGTTTGAAATGATAGGAAGGGACCCAGCCTGGAGGTGGTGTGTCCCCACCAACATCCCAGCTTGGAAAAGACACACTGGACAAAAGTGAATACAATGTCTGTTTGTGAGGTTCCAGAGACTTCTTCCTGTATGAGGAGTTACAGCTTTTGTGATGTTACTGTCTTCAGCCTCTGGCACAGACGGTGGTACCCAGGGAGAAGCCAAGTCCAGCATTTCATAGGAAAGCTGATGTTGGCCAGCTCTGATGTGTAACTGAGGTAACGATGCCCTATCTAGACTGCACTGGAAGCAGATTCTCTTTCTAGAAATAGTGCTAAGGAAAAAGTGTTTGATAAAAGGATTAAAGGTTGTACATGCTACAAAAAGAATCAAGAGTAAATGATATATTAAAAGACTGCTGCTTGGTTTCAATTATTGCTTTTGGACTAAAAAAAGCCTTAAAAGTTAAATGAATGAGAAAATACTTCAAGGCCCTAAAATATATGACAAAAAACAGGAAAGGGGTGGAGGTTAAAGAAAAAACAGTAGTGTGGATTGGATTTATGCTGCAGTAGTTTAGAAGAACACAGAAGTGTTAATTACCAAGAGAAAAATGATCCAAGCCAGTGCCAGCTGAAAAGAACTGGAAGGAAATAACATTGGGGTTATTAACCATAGGGGAGATCACAGCTGCAGTAAGCTTTCAGTTGAGCTCTGTCCAGTTGAGGTGGAAGTTATGCTACAACTGCCTCCTGTCTTAATGTAGCCCAATAAAAAGATGAAAACCCACGAATGAATGAAAAATTAATTTTTATGTGATGTGATTAACATCATGTAATTAGCATCATCAAGGATTTTTTCAGTGTTTCTGTTGCTATTGTAAAACTGTTTAAATAACAAGATGTTTACTTTCTATTTCCTGAAATCAACAAGGCAGCAAACATGAATTGAAGGCTGGAGAGGAACCTCATCCAGTTCAAAAAAGGCAAATGCAAAGTCTGCAGCAGAAACTGAATTAATGCAGTTTTTTTATCCTGGGCACAGATTGTTTGCAAAGCAGCTTTGCAGAGGCTGATCTTGGGCCCTAAAGGACAAGTGAAGATGAAGGTGTCCAACCACATTCTGGCTCCATTAGAAGAGCACAGCTGAGCAAGGGCCAGGAGAGCAATCTGTCCTCTCTTGTTCAGCATGTCTGAGACTGCAGCTGCAATGTACACTGTGACCAGTTCTGGGCTCCTGAAGACAAGATATATTGGGAACAAGTCCTGTGGAGGCCACTGGGATGACCAGAAGTTTGGAGCACAGGAGCCATGGGGATGGGCAGCAGGGTTTGTTCTGGCTGGAGAACAGGAGGTGGCAGGGGCTAGGAGATATTCATAATGCAGCTGTGTAAGAGAAGGGGTAGGTAAGATGGAGCCAGACTCATCTTAGTGGTGCATGGTAGTTTCAGTGTATGGAAGTGTTGCATCATACTGCTTATAAATAAAAACAGTGCAGGTCAGTACTGTGTTGCTGTACTGACTTGGACTCCCTGCACTGTGGAACCATTGGGGGGTTTCTGGGAATCATTTTGTTTCAGGAAGGGTGCATGCAGGTGACCTGGTCTGTGGGGCTCTCTCGTGGTTTTAGGGATCTTGATGCTGCTCTTCATAGAAAGAACTATTCCAATATTGATAAAATAAACCTAACAGATGCAGGAAAGTAAGGGACCTTCCAAAGCTTTTAAATGTCCTGTGCAAGCTTTTCCAGACAGATTGTCTCACCCAGCTTTGTAAAGCCTTTTTGAAAAAAAAATCAAACTCTGTATGTCAGCATAGCCTTTACAGGCTGGGGCTCTGCTGTTACTGCTTGGGGCTGGGAGAGCAGCTCTTCTCCCCTGTGGATAATTGTGTGCAGTGTAAGACAGGCAACTGCTGTAACAGGCCTAACTGGGCTTTTCTCCCTCAAAATTAAAGATCCTTTTTAAACCTTAATTTTCCCTGCTCCCTCAGTCCTCCTCAAATTTGTCATCTGTGGTGTCTTTGGCTATTTTTAGGATTTTTTCCAAACTTGTATTTGTCCTTCACTCACTCAAACTTTTTAAGACAAGGTGAAAAATATCTTCTCCAGTGCATGCCCACGGCTGCACCAGTAGCCATGTGGCCTTTATAGTTCTTTTGCCTTCTTAAAAGGCAAGACTCCGTTACGGACTCCAGCAAAACTAAACAGTGCTAAAGGAATGCACCATGCAGGGTCATCACTGCTCCTGTGCTCCTGGGCTGCTACCACTCTGACAGACTGACCTAAGGAAAAAGACATTACAACAGCTGTTTTCCAGTGCTGTATGGGAAGGCAAATGGCACTAACAGAATTAGATCAAGTACAGATGGGCAGAACATTTTGGGACAGTCCTCATGCAGTTGGAGCAATCCTAGCTAGCTAAGATGGCAGCTGCATTTTGTGCTGTCTCCTCCACAAGCATGAACAGCTTTCTTAAATTCAGACTGATCAGAACCCATCTTGTTTTTGAAAAATGTGTGCAGAAAGCACAGAAGACCTGTGACACAGTCAGCTACATCACCCACCAATCCTCAGGACCTGTGAGAGAAGTAACACAAGTGCTGGTGATGAAACAGGGGAAGATAATGAACCCTGAATGTTCAGAACCATTTACTGCCATTGCAGTTCCTAAGAACTGTAGCTGCTGATGCAGCAAGAAGAAAGTGAGCAAGTACTTCAATGCATTTCTCCACGTTGCCTAAAAATTGTTTTTTATTGTAGCTACGTTCTTTTCAGCCTTTGTCCACCAAAACACTTTTTAACCATGGGATTAAAAAAACCAGACAAAACCATGCTTCAAACAGCTTTTCATATGCCTTTTATGCACCTTCGGTAGGGATTCTGAATTTATAGTGCCAACTAAACGAGAAAGATAGCTGCAAAATATCTACCCTTAAAAGCATCCCTCCCTCCCTCCCTCCCTCTCCCGTGCCTCAAGAGAAAAGACAAAGCAAACCTCCCAAATCTATGGCCTTTGACAAACTGCTTGCTATATCAACTCTTGGAGCATTACTAGACATTTTTAGGTTAGACTGTACAACGGTTTCTAAATAGCATCTATATCATATGGACATTTGTTCAAAAACCTCTTATCCCCGCTTTGAAGGGCTCCACCATTTCCCCAACAGAGGAGCACACACACTGTGCTATTCCATGTGGAGTGCCAGAGTAACCAAGGGAGGGGAGCCACGAACATGAAAACTGTCACTCCAGCATAAGGGAACACAAGTGTCCCCTTTCCTTACTCATCATCCAGGGTTATGCACAGTGACTAAAATTACAACTACACAAAGTCCCAAGTTCTGGCAGTGACACACCTGATACTCAGAGCCTTTCATGCATTTCAGGTGTTCATTGGCAAAGTGAGGTATCTAACATATTTCACAGAGGTGGAGGTACCAAGTCTGTACAAAACCCAAACTTGTTAACATCTTATCAATACCATCTGCAAAAAGATAAGCAACTCTATTCCAAATCAAAACAGAAATTAGTATTTCTATGTCATGTTGCTGTTCTAGTTTTATATAGCTTAATGTGACGTTCCACAAAATTGCAAGTGTCCTTTGTTCCTTACTCATTTAGCATCTCCTAAATAGGAAAGATTAAAACTTTCAAAACCAAAAATTAAAAACTGGTTAATTAAACTTAATATTAAGGAGTCACAGTTCTTTGAAGGGTAATTCATACATCTGCATCATTGTGATGATGAGCACTCAAATACATTAAGAATTTATGCACAATAGTTTTGCTAATAATATAGGCACATAGTGGCATGTAAACTACACATGGCAACTAGAGCAGCAAAGGCACAATCTGGTTAGGTTTCTTGTTTTCTTTTTTCCCTACTTTTCAAGATGTTGGTTAATTAATTTACAAAGAAAAATATTCTATACTCCATGCAGAAGTATTAACATTTGTATTTTACAGCACAAGACCATTACAAAACTGCTGTCATCTGATAAAATGGGTCATTTAAATAATAATAATTAAAAAAAAAAATAGCAGCTCTTTGCACTGAGGAACTGAATTTCTGAATTAAAGGACAATACATGTTCTCATCTGTCAGGCTGAGAACACCTGAAATTCTCTATGTATCTTCTTGTCTACAAAAAGCACTGCCTCCACACTGAAGGCAGTCACACGTTTTCTGGTTTGCTGTTTTCAGCTGGCTATTTTCAACTTTGTTTTTCCAGATGTCACCTGACTAAGACCTCAAAGGTAAGGTGTCTGTAAAACTACTAGCTGCTTCTCTAATACAAAAGTAGCTTTAAACACTGATACAACCAGGAACCTGACTGCAACTCTCTCTTGACTTGAGCCTGTTCAGATGTCTTTGAACTAACAGGGTTAAGTCTGCAGGCGTGAACAAAGGGAATCACTCTAAGCACAACTGCTGTCTCACTGGGAGGCAGGAACAGTTTTAAACCAGAACACAGCCCTCAGCAATTCAAAATTAAATCAAATGCAGTCATTTTAAAGTGTAATTTCCAAGACTATGACAGTTCTGCATTTCACACAGAAACGTTAGAGTAAGTAGAAAACTTTAGTTTACAAATGAAAAAGATCTTTCTATTAAAAAAGACATTTCATGTAGTTACCTTAAATAGTTCTTATATGCACCATTCCACATTGTGGAAAAGCTGAAATATGCAGTCTGGACTCCACAAGTTAAAGAAAAACAAAATTATATGTATCAGCACAAATACTTACATCTACATCTGTACAAAGTACAAAAGCTGACAACCCCGTCCCACTACTGCAGGACATTCAGCTGCTCTCCAACACACTTTCCTACGTGACTGCAGTGAACAACAGTGACCTGGCAACCGAGTCTTAAGAGAATGGTGCTAAAAAGTTCCAAACTGCTTGGTCAGTCTCTGAACAGAGGAATCAGAAGTATATCCAAAAGTGTCAGTCCACTCCACACGCTCGCAGCTTGGAGGTCACTGCAACTGCACTCTGTACGCTCCTATTAGCAGCTTTAACTGCAAAAGCAAACAAAGGTTTCATTTCAGCATTGTTCATCTGTAACTACTGTGTTAAGCACTTATAATGTAGGAATAGCACAAGAAAAGGCACAGTTGCTAGTGACTGAGAAAGGAAAAAACAACAACTTACAAAGTCTTTAATAAAATCAGTTTATAGTAGCCCTGCTGAACTATCGAGGGTTTGTAAATAGATTCCAGTCGAATAGAGGTGGTGTCTGAACAAGTCAGCCCCAAATCTGAACTAGACAGATATATACTTCCATATGAATACACCTTTTTCCCCTTCAGAAAACCCAAAAAGCACAATAAAACAAATTTAAGAGTGTAACTTTTAAATGTGAAAATTTGGAAAATTTACTGATGTAAATTTGCAACAGGTAGGGGGGGAGTATTGGTCAAGCCACCTGTAAATGCAACAGACTGTACAGACTATTTAAAAGCTGAGTGCACACCCTGGTAAAAAACTTCCAACACACAAGCAGAAACTGCTGTATGCAAAAAAAAAAAAAAAAAAAGGACACTCCATGTATCCTTCAATCATTAAATTCACAATATAGATGGGGAAAATGTTTAGCTGTAACATTAGTTTATCCTCTGACTGCAGCATAAATCATTTAATTACAACAGAGCTAACCCTTGGCAATGTTCCTGAGTTCTGGCAACACCACAGGATGGAACTGTAACTGATGGGAAGTGGGATGAGGAGGCAGTGGAAAACCCTTAGTTTTACATTTGCAACACACAACTACAAGGATTTAGACTGGAAAAATTATTGTACAACTAATTAACATGCACATTTAATTTTGAGAACATTCTGTACCTTGGCAGTAGGAGCTTCTGCCAACCGTATGAAAAGCTTGTTATGACCTACAGTAGGACTGAAGGAATAAATAAAGTGACTATCCTGAAAAGAAAAAGAAAATGGACAAAGTTAATGGCAGGATATGGCTAAAAGAGCATTGTGAGAGGACTCATAGAAACACAACATTTTCACAGTGCATTTTTTTGAAAGAACATTGTGTATACTGCAAAGAACCTTTGGTGCAACCACTGAGAAAACAAAGAGGACTTCAAATTGTGCAGAGTGCATTTAACAGATTAAAAAATACTCAGAAATTAATCATTAGAACGATGAGGTAGGTTGTTAAAAAATATTTAAGAACTTATTTGGGTCAAAAATGTGAGAGACTTAGGTGAATTTGAGAGTGGCACAACTTTAAATTCGGAACTCTCACCAGCCCATTCAAACCCACAGTTCTGAAGTCCTGAAACACACGGGCTGAGGATGGAGGAGACCTCTCAAGGGCATTTAATCCAATCTACTGCTCAAATCTAGAAGCAGGCTGTCCAGCCTTTAAAGTCATAAATTTTTACAGAATCTAGTATGAGCAAGGCTTGCAGTCCTCTCCATATACCAAGAAAATTAAGTTTCATTTTAAAAAACCCCATATGATGATAAAAAAATGCTTCATCACAGTACTCAAAATCCAAATTACAGCACTGAGATTTCCCAGGCTGCTCTATGAAGATCCATGAAGAATTTTAAAGTAGTTTTACAGTCAGTTATACAAAAAGATTTACCAAAAATACAGGGAGCTGGAATTTGTCATTTAAAACCACAGCTTGTACACAGCATGGTCCACAAAGCCGAGCAATGACGTCTTTACCAAAGAAATTTGCATGGAAAACAAAGAGAAGAATTCCAGATCCTGAAAGGAAAAAGCAATTCAGTCACATCAATTTGAAATGAGATCCATTATTTAGAACTGCCTACACTGAACCCTTGAAGACAGTTTGGTACAAATATATGTATATATTAAAAAATATTTTAAAAACACCATTATATGGTATATACAAAACCCCAATGGATTTCCAAAGCAACATGCAAAAATCCCATTTCCCGAGCCAGTGGATCCAGAAAGGTCTTTTGGCAGCAGAGATGATTTCATGTGGCTACTAGAAAGGAATGCAGAATTGAAACAGCAATCCTCAGCAGAGTTCACCTCTGTGGTTTCAGGTTTACCTACTGAGAGTTATGGAATTTAATGTGGTTTGGGTCTAGTCAAGAGAACAGAAAACTGAGCCCAGTCAATTATAGATCCTTATGAACTGCACCGAAATTCAATAAGCAGCAACTTTAAATACCCACAAATGCCTCATTTTAATACATAAAAAAATCTAAGCCAAGCAAGAGAGTATAGTATCTGAATTCCTGAAAGAATGAAGGTAAACCACTCCTTTCCTATAATGCCTGTCACTTATAATGTAAGCCACGAACAGAAAGAAGCCGAGTATGTGGCAATTAAAAAAAAAAAGCTTCATGATCCTTCATGTAATTTACTGCAACGTGTTACAAAAATAATTTTGCAGAGTAGACTCTAAAGACATACTTGAAATGCATTGTTTTACCTTTTCTAAACAAACAAAAACCCCACCACAACAACAAGCCTCCTACCTTCTGGCACATTTTGTGGGGGTTTATAGTGAAAATCCGTGGAGAAGTCTGGCCCTTCACAGAGACGATGACATGCAATTGGAAAGACCGGCTCCAGCAAAGCAAGACGAGCTTCGAAGTAATTCCTGATGGTATCTTCCGCTACTTTTGAGAGCCTGCAAGACCAAACAAGTGAGGTCTGTACTTCACATAGTAAATTATTTCACCAGGCATAGACATAGTGAGAGCTGACACCAAAAAAAAAAAAAAAAAAAAAAAAAAAAAGCCAGACCACCTTTTTAGATTTCTGATTTTCAGGAGTTAATTCCTTCATCATTAGCATTTATGCATAGATGAACCCCAGATTCCACTGCTTTGTTACTAAAATACTTAATCAGCAGGTTCCAATGCTTTGTTACTAAAGTATAAGCAATCTGTTTGTGAAATTCATTTATCGGGTCCACAAAACTAAAACAGTAACACAAATGCACTGCAGCAGATTAAAAAAAAAATCCACCTAGCCACATATTTTGAAGGCCTTTTATGTAGAAAGACATCCCTTAAACATCACTTTCTACCTGGTGGCTAAACAGAAACCCACCTGGCTGATTTATCAACCTGACTGCAAGAACAACGTAAAAATAAACAAGTCCCTGTATAATTTTACTCTCAGTACTATTGCAAAAATGCAGTTTCCAGTTAAAGTCTATGAATATCACAGGGGAAAAGCAGCAAGAAAATAGCCACGTTAGGCTTTCTTGTTTGTTTTTTTGGGAGGCTGGGGAGATGGGGGCAGTGAGCAGCCTAGCCTTCAGAGAGACCACATTAACCAACAGCATTTGGCACCCTTGCACGCAGGTTACTCAGTGATCCCCTGAGAAAACTGTTTGTCAGAAATGGGTTTTAAATGCTTGTGCACAGCAAAGGTCCTGACTCTTGCAGCTTTACAGCTTTTATTCAGTTATTATTCAGAGCACAATGTCCTGCCTTGCTAGCCAAGATTATCATCTGCAGAAACTTAAACTTAAGTGTTTAGCTGGAAAGAAACCCCAGGAATTGCCATGCCAAAGCGAGCCTGGAAGCGCATCTAGCCTAGTTTCCAGTTGCTTGACAAAGTTGTATTAAACAGTTGTCTTTTTTTTTGGTACGCTGTCCTATTTTCCAGCAACCTGATTTAGAGGTATCCAAAACTAGAGACTACAGCCAAATTGCATTTCCTTAGATCTACTTAAGCCATTCTAAATTCTCATGCACTCGTGACCACAGCATTCTGCAACGAGATCCATAATTCAGTTTTCCTGTGCAAAAATATTCCTCCACTTCAAAGCTATCACTAAATCATTTACTAGGAGGGCCCGCAGAATGTGTCTCATGGTTTTGGGTTATTTTCCGTTGTTGTTTTCTGATTTTAGATTTTGAGCTTTCAATCATTTTATTTTCAGCTCCACTACTACTGTATTATCTTCCTTTTTGACTGACAAGAAACACTGAACTGGTATTTTCAGGTAATGAGTCTAGAAGCTTCCTCAATTGGCAAGAGCTGTGTTACTCCCTGTATGGTTCACGTTATCACAGTAATATCCCATGGACATCACTTTGCAACTATCAATGTTTAATTTCAACTGTCACTTCTCTGGCAAAATTACGCGGTCAAGATCTTGCAAAACTCATGATTCAGATTAGACGAAATGGAAGGTGGCAGATGTTAAATAGGAAACAAACTGAAAAAAGCATCAGTCCCCTCTAACCTGGGACAGTCATCCACAGGAAACCTCAACAGGTTGGACAAATGGGCTGACAGGAACCTCATTATGTTCATCACGGAGCAATTTGAAGTCCTGTGCCAGGTACCAGGACATGCTGGGAATCACCCAGCTGAAAAGCAGCCTGGCAGAAAATGACCTGGTGGACACGAGGCTGAACCTGAGTCAGCAATCTGCTCTTGCTGCAGAGGCAGCCAACAGCACCGCGGGCTGCATTAGGCAGAGCACTGTCACAGGTCACAGGACGGGATCCTTTCCCCTAACTCGGCAACGGGGAGGTCACACCTTGAGTACCATGCGCCGTTCCAGGTTCCTCACCATATGAGAGATGTACTGGGGAGAGACCAATGAAAGCTCACAAAGGGATGAAGGGACTGGAGCATCTCTCCTAAGAGTAAAGGCTGAGAGAGTTGGGACCATTCAGCCTGGAGAATAGAAGGCTCAAGGAATCTTAGGACTCCCTTATGAAGAACTTAAGAACTCCCTTATGAAATTACAGAATCACAACAACACAGAATGGCTGAGGCTTGCAGGGACCTCTGGAAGTCATCTAGTCCAGTATCTCTTGTCAGTCAGGGCCACCTAGAGCTGGTTGCCCAGGACCCTGTCTAGATGGCTTTTGAAAGTTTCCAAGCATGGAGACCTGATAACCCCTCTGGGCAGCCTGTGACAGTGCTCCATCACACTCAACAGTAAAAAAGTATTTCCTGATGCTCAGAGGAAGCCTCCTGTGTTTTAGTTTGTGCCCACAGCCTCTTGTCCAGTCAGTGGGCACTACTCATAACAGCCCGACTCCGTCCTCTTTGCCCTGTCTCTTCAGGTGTTTTTTGATAGATACACATGGACCATTACAAGGCAGTTTCAGTCAAGACAGATTTAAGATGTCAGCTGATGGGAAATGCAAGAGATCAGAGGCAGAAAACAGCCAGGGCTCTCTAAACACTAAAAGAGAATGAGCTTGAACTACAAACCACTTGATAGACTATCTCACTACGTTGATGAATCACAAATCACTAGGATTAAATCCTCATGAAACCAGAAAAGAATCTTGCACTGAGATGGTGTTCTTCCAGCACTAACTATACATTCATGGCAAAATCTCACCTGCTGCAGAAGTCCTGAGACCCTGACTGAGTCTTCTCCAAGTTTATAGATTGTTGGTTTTGATTTTCTGCCCCAATACAGTAACTGTTAGTATTCCTCCCAAACTGATGTATTTAAAGAGCTTGCTCCTTCTCTTTGTCTCAGTTTAGCTCAGTATATTTTTACATGACCATATGAGATCAACACTTCACGTATCACATACACTGCACTGCTCTTCAGTCGTTCTGCTGCATGATAAAGATTTTTATTTCCATCATGTACTGGCATGAAAGCTTTATCCCTGGCACTCTCAGCGCACAGCTGATTTTGAAAGGTCCAACACCTCAACTATCTGCACTAATTTTTCAGTTGGTTTTGTTTGGTGTTCTTTTGTTTGATTTCTTCCTATGCTTTCTAGCAAGGTATTTTATTTGGCATGCCCTACTACGAGTTTACACTCAACTGTCCACTGCTTATACACTTTAGTTTTCATGATTGCTGTATTTCTAGTTTAAAGAATCTTCTAGTAACTACCTCTTCCTCCTTTCCATCTTTTTGCTCAGTGTTTGAGCAAGTGTATGCTGATTCTGGTAGCTCACATAATTTTAATTTCATGTGATTTATTAGTTAGCTTTCTGCCCTAATCAGATCTGTTTTCTTTCCTGAAATTTCCCCCTCTTCCTCATAACTTCAACCAAAATTATGACATGTCTAGTGTTACCAACTTCAAAGTAGTTTACTCACGTTTCCAAATGGCTCCTGAGCTGTTCATACACCAGTATGTTATTACACTGTTTGGCAAAATACATCGCATTGTTGTGATGCTTTGACAAAATGTTACAGTCTGCTCCGCTTTCAATCATAAGCCGCACGATATCAGAATTCCCTCTTTTACAAGCCTGTGTAGAAAGGGAGAAGGTGGAAGGATAGAAAACAATGACAAATCCCTGTCAGAATGCAGCATAACGTGATAAGAAGCAGAACTACAGAAATTAATTAAAATCCAAAATCAGTTACAATCCAGAAGACAAGTTTAGGTAGTTGGTCCCTGAATGGTAACAGAACCGGAAACTCAGGAACACACTCCATAATTATTTTAATCTTTATCCAGGCCATACTACAGACCTGATGCAACACAAGCAGCAATGCTCAGGATTACCAAGTAGACATAATTAGAAAAAAAAAAAAATAGATAAAGCAAGCCCCAAAACTTCTGTGAAAACATGTAATCTGCTGGAATTCAGTAACTGTACATTTCCTTGCAATTGTTTACCTGAATAAATATGTTTCTGCAGAACTATTTGGAATGACTAAAGTAACACTTCCAAGTGCCTGCTTTCTAGGCACCTCAGTTCAAATGGTATTCTGGGTGTGCAGTAAATTAACATAATTTGCCCCAGATCATTATTTAGCTCTGTTAGACAGTCACTGTTATCCACTGCTGAAGTGTCCAAGGCTGTTCACTGTTGCTTACACCAAGAATTTCAGGGCATGTCAACCAAAGACTTGACAAAAGCACAGGGAAATCTAAAAAAAGTGTTACTTTGAAGAATGCAAGCACATGCTCTTGGTGTCTTGTTTTCAAACGCTTCACTCAGATAACTTAGGGAAAGGCACAAGCGATACAACTTTCTATCTTTGTAAGGCCTTTCAGAAGTTAACTTCTGAAATTTGTTTCCACCCTGAACTTTTATCTGTGCCTTCAATCCATAATCTTCCGTTAATAAACCAACCCATCTGCCTCCCTCAAACAAAAAAACCCACAAAAATCCCACACCACCTCACAGAATGGAATTAAGCGCCAAGATTTTTTTCCCACTCTGTTAAAAAGTATGATCCAACTCCTAACATTAGAGTGTAATAAACACATTGATACGTTTATCCACACAGGGCTAAACTTGTTCCAATGAGTTACTGGAAGCAAAGATCTTATTCCTTGTATAGCAAAACAAATATCCACAGTAAGTCACTGTAGGCTGCCAATTACACAGTATGTCCAGCTGTGCATCAAATACTAACAAAAAATCTAAAAACAATGAAGGTCAAAACTGAGGTTCATGGAGGTAGCCAAATTATGAAGAGTGAAGTGATTGAGGAAACCACAAGTGTGATGTTGTTTTCTTTAGAGCAAATCACAGCCTCACAGAGAGGAGAAGAGAAACAACACCACATTGTCTGAACAGAAAAGCTTTTGTAACTCACCTGCAAACAAACTGCATAAATAGCCTATATATAAATACAGCAAGTTTATCCAAAGGGGAACTTCGTTAGAATTATTTGATACAGAGAAAAAATTACTAAGAAGAACAGAACGTTTTAAGAGTCTTAGAATTTTCCCATTACAACAAAATAAAAGAAAACTTCCTTCGTGACAGGGGGAAGAGGTGCAGAACAGGCAGTGGGAAGGAGACTGAAAACCAGCTATTTTATTTCTGGCCTGCAGTGAAACGACAACTGTGTCAATCACAGCAACACCCAAGGCAAAGATTTTCCTTTCTGGAATTTTTCTCTTCCTGCTGACAACCTGATTATCTCAGTTTAAAGACCACATCTGCACTTCTTTGAGCCAAACAATAGAAGAAGATGATAAGCCACAGTTAGCAATGCATGCTTGACAGCATCTGCATTTATTGTTCAGATATTACAGTACATTTAAAAAAAGAATTAAATAAAACACTGCTTAGAGTAACTATGAATAGTATTGTTATTTCAAATGTAGTATGTTCCCTCATTGAACTCTACAAATATATTTTAATGTTTTATTAGTTTGCCGAAAGTATTTACAATTAACCTGAGTCAGGACAAACACTGAATTTACCTTCATTAAGGCAGTTTCACCACTGCTCTGCCGCGTGTTCACATAAGCCCCAGCTTCCAGAAGAATAGCCACTGTTGTTAAAAAATTCTGAAAAGAAAACCAACCCAAAGCCAAAAGACAAGTAAGTAAAAAATATTCTGGTTTTGTTTCAGGATATAAAATGACATTTACTTAAAATCCACCCCTAAAATTCAAAACATGAGTCATTACACAATTAACACCTTTCTCTCCCTCGGCTAATAAAGAACAATTCAGACTCAGGCAAGTAGGATAACTGTAAATATTTGCAATTCTTACTTTTTTTTAAACCTTGCAATAATGAACATCACAGGAAGAAAGCAGTGTGTTTGCAGCAGTCACCAAACTGGAATCAAGCTCTCTTTTGGCCTTCTATATACTGTACGTGGGAAAGCACACAAACCAACCCGAACAGAGCAGCACACCCGTGCACCTCTAACTTACTATGACTTTACTAGGTTAGCTAGTCTTAGTTTGAGAAGACCTTGCCACTGTGTCCACTGCCCAACCTTTAAATAGTAAACCCTGCTTAAGCAGAGATCTTCTCTCTAACTTTGGATCCTGTGTAGCCAGAGGACGTAACAAGCAATTATAACACAAGAACTTCAACTCCCAGACTAAAGTTCAGAGATATCCTTTGCCTCCCCTTTTCCTACGATATTCTCTACTCAGGGTAGGGTTTCTGATCAGAACTTATTCACACTACAGTAACCACAGCTGTTGAAATCATGCATTTAGGGTCACCCTGCTGTATCTTGCTAGCTACTTCTAGGCATCATCGAAAGGAAAAAAATTGTGTCTCACCTTTACTCAAACATAAGTAAAAGAGCCAAGAACCACAAATATGACAATAACCAAGCCAACCTTTTCAACTGCATGTATCAACGCCGTTGTTCCATTTTTCTGTTTGCCATTGACTTTAGCTCCTTTCCTGATTAGGATCCGCAGAAGGTCATCATGCCCACCAGCAGCAGCAAGCATCACCAGGGTCATTCCACTTGCATCCTGTAACGAGAATCATTGCCATTAAAAAAAAAATTAAAAAAATCAAATACTTCAAGAAAAACCAAAGCTGCAAGACAAGAACTGCAAGCGCATCAATAGGTTTCACAAGGATTTCCCTCCCTGGCAGAAGAATTCACACATGCATGGCTGCCAGATACTGACAAACTATCACCTCCCACTTCTCTGGTCCAGAGGTCTCAGTCTGAGCTCCATCATCTGCAAAACTCGTAACATTCTGGGCACCAGAGAAAGGAGGAGGAAAACCAGAATGAACCAGGAAGCCAGGCAGTAAGGTATTTGAGGGTGGGCATGACAGCAAGACAGTGGGGAATAAAAATCAACAGCCACTGGAAAAAAACCACTATGGCTCAAATCAGTTGCTACTACTACAGAGTTTCTTGATTTTACTAGAGTACAAGTACAAAGACACTTCTGTGAGTGGCCAGTCTCCTCACTCCTTCCTGCATTGTCTACCAGACACTGCAATTCAAAGAACACATGCTTGCCTCAGTAGTTCATTTGTCATGTTTTCTACTACACTACAGAAGCCTTAGCATAATGTAGAGTTCTCAAAACGCTACACAACTACACAAGATCACCAGTGAAAATACTGGTATCAGAGATTTTAGTACTGAAAAATGGAACTACAGTACTATTTGACAGGAAAATAGATCCTCGAAAGAAAACGCAGATGATGACAAACATTTTTTTCTTCTCTACATACTATGTTTTACATATTTTAGCCACTCGACCTAATGGTTATCATTCCTTTCAGCATGCAAAGTTCCACATTTAATATTCAGTTAAACCCAGTGGGCAAATTGGCTGCAAATCCAGCTATTGCGATGGTTCTCTCAAACTCAATTTTTAATTTGGAAGACATGGATAACAAATAATGAAGCTTCTAAGTCTGTACTCCCATTTGTCACCTTGTGCTTTTTTACCAGGGTGAGATGGAAATCTGCTACAACACAAAAGAGGAAAATTTTTCAAACAAACCAAAATTTGTACTCTTCCCTCCCGCTCCCTTCCAGTACTTCTATTGCTGAAAAATTACCTCCTGATCCAGATTATATTTTTCGTTTGAAGAAAGTGCCATTTTCACTGTCATGTAATCTCCACTTTTAACAGCATCCCTCAGGAGAGCTAGAAAATAAATTCAACACAGTTATAGGATATTTCCCTTTGAAATGTCAGCTAAGAAACATTCCCTTCTCCCGGCAAATACTCACTGCTTGATATTGGTGCCACTGATACGTGATCCTCATCTTCTCCATCAAGATGCTTCTGGAATTCTTCTAGTGTCAGCCATTCTAACTGCATGTCCATACCCAAACTCAGGACTTGTTGCTTGCCATCTATCATGTATTTGATTTTATGGATGAAAAAAAAAAAAAAAGTGAAAATAAGTAACAAATAAATTCTAAATTTCCAAACCACTGCTTGCCATTGTTTCAATGATCAGCAGCTTAACCTGCTATTACTGCTTTTATTAAAGGTGGACTTACCCAGTTTTCCTCAGTTCATCCTCACCACAGTAACGAAGGAAATTATCCTGAATAAAGTAATCTGGTTTTTCTGAGATCAAGAGCAGTAACACTTATATTCCATTATACTATTAAGAAAACAAATACAACGTAGACAATTTTCTTTGTGTATCAAATAATTCAGTTCTGGTGAAAAGACTTTTGCTTCATAAAATAAAAGCAGAATTCCTTGTTTCTGGCGTGTGTGTTACAAAACCATACAATATTCACCCTCGTAGAAGTAAGAGGAGAATGTCCTGAAGGGTTGTTACCTTCTCTCTTTTAAGCAGTTAGCACTTACTTTTTAGGCTCTTCTGTTCTTTTCTGCTTTTTTCTTCTTTTTCAGACTCTTTCCTTTGAGATTTTTCTTTACTTTCCATTTTCTTTACTTCTTTCTCCTGATACTGAGCACAGACATCAAATTTCAGTGGTAGAGTAAAAATGGAAAATAAACTTCTTACACCACTCCAACAATAAAATATATTTACAATTAATACTACTGAAACCTGTACATAACAGACTTGTGGACATTCCTAAAAAAGTAATTTATTGGTGAGTCAGAAGTTAAATCTGTGAAGGCTTCTTCCCTAAGAGAAGAGGTCTTATATCCAGCACAAAACAACTTCAACTAATATTTTTACTGCATCACAGCCATGCAAGGTCGCTTTATGGCACAAGGTGCACACAAAAACAGTATTCTGAAGGAAATTCAGAATTATGAACTTTCATTTGATTCAAATACTGAACCTGAATAAAATGTAATTATTTCAAACTATTTAACAATTTTGTATCACCATATTCAAAGCAGTTATGACAGCAACTGAGAAAACTTGAAATTTGGACATAAAAAGTTCCAAATTTTCCAACTTAGACATAGAGAATGTTACAGCAACAGTAATTTGTGAAAAAGACACTCATAAAAATCCACCCAAACTCATCCACACAGAAGTTCAAGCTTAGCAATACCCAGTATCACAGAAAAATATCACTGTAGATAATCCCATTTGCCAAAATAGAGTTTAACTGCCTGTACCAAAGTTTGCCTTTCTCCTCCTGTAATCATCTCTCTCCATTCAGACAGCAAATTCAAGTGCAGAGTAGGTAGGACAAGGCCCCTTGGCATGGCTTTGTATCGGCCTCCAACACTAACCTGGAATAGCACTGGCTTTCTGAAAAACTGCCCCAAAAGAAGTCCTCACAAGAACTGTAGACTGAATTTATCACTAAATGCTAGCGTTTCTCTGACACAGGAAAAAACTTAGTCAAAATACATTAGTTGCATGTATCACAATGTATTAGCAGACCTGAGACATTTAATTTTCTTTCTCACCATCTCCCTTTC
Source organism: Myiozetetes cayanensis (assembly GCF_022539395.1). Lineage (NCBI taxonomy): Eukaryota > Metazoa > Chordata > Aves > Passeriformes > Tyrannidae > Myiozetetes > Myiozetetes cayanensis. The sequence goes on along the minus strand of NW_026087742.1, from coordinate 43,148,446 downwards.
CTCCACAAAACCTCAGCTTCTGATCCCTGACATGATTAACTAGTAACACAGACAGCTGCTAATCCTGGCAAATGCTCAGTATTTAGGAGGAAACCCATAACTTACTAACCAGATATTCACTACAGTGGGTTGGCAAAATCAGTAATCCCGAATTCTAGTCCAGATTTCTAATAATGATCAGATGCACAACATACACATTTATTTTTGGAGGTAAATCAAATGGAAAGAAGGGTTCAGCACGCAAACTGATTCCAAACAAAGAATACTGGCTATAAATTGACACGATGGTGGTTCTGTAAGCAGAGTTACACAAGGAAAGGCAGCTAGCTGAAACATACGTGACGATTTTATTTGGAAAGAATAATCTGCTTGGGTCAACAATGTAGTGAACAGAAAACCTCCAGAACGCTCCACCAAACCTACCTTTATGAGTCCACAGCTGCCCCAGAGAGTAACTAACCAGTTACAGAAAACAGTGTTTAAGCTTCCTAAACTCAAAACCAGCAAAGAGCAGAATGCCTTCCCTGCTGCTTTGGTACCTTGGAACGTGACCTTCCATGGAGCACGACCACGAGAACAGCACAAAGACAACTCACCGAGAGTGCTGGCTTAAGAGCCATAAGCAAACCCACTTTCATCTGATGTTATGTGCAGGGTGACAGGATTTTTATACTACTGGTGAATAGAACAGAATTCCAAAGATTGATCTGATTATCTTCTGTGGGACAAATGCTATAACCTCGAACAATGAGTAAAATACTTGGGTAATAAAGGGCCATACCATTTCAGGTAATTAAATTACCTTCTGAAACTGGGCTATGCCCCATAGTACTTGCTTGTTTTCAAGAGCTTTCACCACTAAGACCCTGCAAAAACACTCTTCTGTGTAGCTCTACTCTGAGATTATGCCATGGAATTCTCTGTCCCCAAATCAACTTACTTATGTTAAAGGTGGCCAACTCCATACACACAATCGTAAGCAGAGGATACTGCTGAGCCTACAGAAGAAACTTTCCATCACAGAATTACGGCCTCAGAAGAGGGATATAATGCACTAAGTATCAAGATGTTTTGGCTGCAATCCTCTTAAATCAGAACAAGGTTTCTCTGAGCTGCCAATGTTTTATGAACTGTAATCTGTATTAGAACGGTCTGAAGCAGCTGAAAGAAGTTATATTCCCAGAAACATTTAAAAAAATTTATTGTTTTCATCGATTTTTTTCTTTCACCTTTACAACACTGCTTTCCTTAAAACACTACTGTATTAAATAAGGAAAACCAAATAGTATTGTATTTGCTAAGCTCATCTCTTACAACAGGTAAAACATTTCTAATTCTTCTGAAACTGTGTCACGAAACTAAGCATTTTCTACAAGCACTCCAGGAATTCTGACATGACAAGACTGCTGCACAGTTATCTGAGACTTTTGGTTTTAGAAGTGATTTAAGCACTCCGGTTCTCAGCTAGGTTCCTTTGGCATGTAAGCTATAATGGAATGGCCGGTGTCTGAGAGAGATCAGGTGTGTGTTTCAGCTCAAAAGTGTGCTTCTTTGTGCAGTGCTGAATGGATTATTGCTCAAGATTGTATCTTTTACTACACAAGCAGAAAAAAGTCAAACTCAGGCAACTGTTGAAGGTGGGCAGGAACAAAGCTAAGAACAACAGCACGCTTTGGAAGAACAGTAGATTTCATTCTAAGAACACGTAACAAACAGGAGGAATTTATCCTTTCCTATTTAAAAACACCCTTCTCTCCTAAAGCATTCCCCCTTTCTAGCACTCCAAATCCAGAAATTCTCCAGTCTCTCTTATGCATTGTGCAGTGGACGTTTCTTTAGCTTCATGCAGCTCAATACCTTTCCAATTGGTACTTCTGTCTTTGCCATCCTGAACAGTCACTGTTCGAGGTACCTGTACCTCAAAGTTGATTGATTTTATCCTCAACACCCACCCTAATACCTTAATGTTGCTTACCTCCCCAGGCGAGTCAATGGTCTTGCACACCCTTTCATCAGCACTCAGTTTCACACCCTTCTGCACTGGCGAAGGAGCAGGTGACACTTTCTCCAACTCTCCCGGTACTTTTTCTTGACCTGTTTGTTTTTTGTACATGCTTTTTTTCTCTGAATAAGTATCCTGAATTTCCACTTTTCCACCTTCTTCTTTAATGTCTTCTTTCTGATTTTTTTTCTTCTTTCTTTTAACCTTAACATCAATACTATCATCTTCATTACTTGCCGATCCATCAAGCTGCCTATCAGCACTGGCATCTTTTTCATCACTTTCTTGTTCTGGTCTCTCTTCTCCGCTTATCACCTTTTGCTTCTCATCTTTATTTTCAGAATTTAAGTCTGAGTTTTCATTATCAGTTCCTTGAGAAACTGTCTCATCTAGAGTACCTGATTCTGAGTCAAACTGAACATCTCCATGCTTCTCCCTCAGTGATCTTTTATTTTCTTTATAATCTTCTTTAGGTTTTATTTTTAAATCTCTAACTTCACCTTTTCTTTTCTTGGTTTCTTTAGTATCTTCTTTCCTTTGTTTCTTTGGGTCCTTTGAGTCCTCCTTCGTTTCTGAAGTCCTTTTTTTTGGTTTTAAATCAAAAACCAAAGCATCTGAGGAATTTTCACGTTCTGTTCTGGGTTTTTCTTTGAGTTTTGTTGACTTTGACTTTTTCTTCTTCAGGTCATCTGGACTTCTATCCTCTACATCCTTTGACTTCTTCTTTTTCTTCTTTGGTGAAACATCATCTTTTGTTTCACTTTGCCGGTCACTGTCAGATTCTGCTTCAAATATATCATCGTTTAGAGACAGTTTCTAAAAGGTAAAGAAAAAAAAAATATTTCTTTCCCCAATAAACTATCATATTGGTGCAAAGTCTACAAAACTGGTAGCAGTCATGTTTGGGAAAAGTAAATTTTTAAGAACTCTAATCTTTTGGTCACTGCTAAGATCATTCCTCACTGCCAAACTGCAAAATCTCTAAATACAATTCTAGCTTACTTGACCAAGTTACACTACTGACTGCTTGGATAAGGATGAACACATAAACAAGTCAAGTACAATCAATTATACACCAAATAACCAGATTCCAGAACAGAACTAAATCTGACCCATTTTACACCAAAAATATTTAATCTGATCCTGTAAAATTTACCTATAAGTTTCCCAGAAGCAGGGCACCATTTTTCAAAAAAGATCCTCGTACTTCTTTTTCAAATTGACTGAGCAATTGAAAAGGAGAAAAGAAAAAGGTATACAGTGCTCTCTTGCAACTAATTTTTCTGTATTCCTTTCTTACCAAACTTAAACGACAACATGTAAAAATTCATCGATCTGCTACAGAAAGCAGGAGGGTGACTGGAGCAGTACACCCAGTTTCATTGACAAGAAAATACCCATGTGGGTAGGGAAAAGGGGTTATTTACATTATCAAAACCAAATTAAAATGGCCATACATCCTTTATGTAGTCCCATTAAAAACGGAAATAAACTTTGGATGGATTCAGAGTCTACAAGTACGCTTGTCAGTTAACAAAAATCCTTACCAGAGAACAGCAACAACATTAAGTTTGACAAGAAACAACCATTTTAGATGAAAGAGATTCCTTAGGTCTTCATAACTCCACATTCCAAAAATCTTCCCTTCTCCATCCTCCTATCAGCAGAGCCTAGATAGTGAATACATCTTCAGTGTAAAATACTGAAAGGTGAAACACACCTGTATGTCTTTTTTAACAGGTTTAGGCTTATTGTCCACAATTTTTTTCCTGAATTCAAGCAGCACTTCTTTGCAGTCTTCCAAATGAGCCTCTGGTTCCCAAGTATCATCATCAGAGGTATAACCTTTCCACCGTACTTTATAGAGAACTTTACCCTGTAAGAAAAAACCACAACATTTAATACAATACAGCATAGTACTGCATCAGCTACTCAGTCCTTGGGAATCTTTGTGGATATATCATTTTGTGTATATGGAAAGCCATATGATGGGAGTTCAACTCAATATTGAGATAAGAATTCCCAGAATTATTTCCATCTGCATCACATACTGAACTAAGAGGGTTGTAAAGTGTTTCCATAGTTGGAGCAGTTTTATCCAAAATTCTTGTAATATCTAACATTATTCAGAACCACAGCTAAAATGCACATCATAAATTTCCAGTCATTTTATCAAAATGGATTGCTGACACTTACGAAACTATTATTTTTAAAGTTTTAATATTTATCCTATATATATTTCTATATATATATTTGAATTGCTCTTGTTTGCTGAACAACTTGATATAAAACATAAGATTTCCAATGAATTAACACTATTCACCTAGTTCTATATTTGAATTCATAATTTATATTCATAATCAATTCTATTTTTTATAAACTGAAACACCAATAATTAGGGAAAAGAACAAACCACCAATAAGATCAAATGAAACACAGACAAAAATCTGAGTGTGTACATCTCAGTGGAGTTAACTACAAAGACTTTGGTAAAAGATTACATACAAAAAATCAGGACCCATTTTTTCAACAGTATTTAACTTCACCGAGGAATGAAATTGCACCTTTTAGTCTCTATGTAGTTTTTCTCCTAGATTAGAAAGTATTTTACCATTAAAAATAAATTTATTAGCAAATGTACTGAGGAAAGTGCCTTTGGAGAGGCAGAACAGTAGTACCACTTTCTTTCAAACATGGAGTGATAATGCTCTGAAAGACCTTACACTGCTAACCAATTCTGGAGGAAGAAAGATTCAAAAGAACCACCATTTGGCACTTACTGGTAAATGTATACCCATATACCCATACATTTTTGCCTGAGCATCAGTAACCTTTGACCAAGTGCACATACACGCTGTTAAACTTCAGCAATCAGCTCTACTTACAATCTTCCGCATTTTGCTTCACAGACATATACATAAATAGCCTATATTCAGACACACTAGTTAATTACTCAAAATTTAGCTCAACCCTACACTCTTGATTTAGCAAAGTAAGTTTTGAAAATCAAGTTCACCTGTCTCTTTCTTTCTCCTAAAGGGGCTAATAATGAAAATAAGCAACAAGTAACTTTCTTATTACAGAGTAAGTTAGTTTATAAGAGATCTCCAGAGCTAATAAGTAAAATGCCCTGTCCAAGCAGGACTAACTAGATCAGGCTGCTCACAAATCTGCCCAGTCAGTGTATCTATTCAGATTTCCCCATACTCCAGCTTGTGTCCACCGTCTCTCTCATCCTTTCACTGTGCACCTCTGAGAAGCATCTGACTCTGTCCTCTCTACATCCTCCCATTAAACAGATACAGATACCACCATGATCTCCCTCGATTCTTCTCTTCTTATATGGCAAAGCAAACCCAGCTTTTAGTTTCCAACTGTTTTCATAATCCTCCTCTCCGGTATGTCCATGTTTCTTCTGCCCTAAGGCACTCAGAACTTGACACAGTAAAGCAGGTGCTTTGATTAGAGAGGAAGCATCCTTGCCCTCAATCTTCTGCTACATTCTCAGATGCTGCTGGCCTTCTTTGCTGCAAGAACTGCTGACTCACGTTCAGTTACTTGTCTGTTGGTACTCCCACCTCCTTTCCTTCACATCTTCTTCCTAGCTAGCTGGACTCTCACCTCTAGCCTTGGGGCACAGGGTTATTCATTTCAGATGCAGGACTTCTGTGAGCTGCTGAGTTACTGTTACACCCTTGCAACTCAGGTACAAAATGAGGTAGAAGTTCTCTTTCAATTAATTGAGAAAGTTTGATACGATGAAGTCTAACAGAAACATAAGACTATTTGGCAGTTGAATGATTCTACATCCCATACATGGAGAGTGACATAAAAATGCAGCTTAAATGAAGACAGGATATTAATTATCACACTAAAGATACACAGGCCGTCTTACACTCGCCTGTCAACATTATTTTACTCAATACTGTAATTTTTTCCCTCTATTTCACTTAGAAATAATAGAACACTTCCAAGCATTTTTACACTGCTGTAGCTTCTACGTGAACTAGTGATGGGCTAGAACCAACTCCTACGGAAAGGGGCACCACCATGCCATTAAACAGCAGTTAAGGTCCCCCATTTCCACTGAACATCACAGCTTGCTCCGGAGCCTGTTGTTTTAGTGTAACTGCGGTGCAGTATGAAAAGCTTTCTAGACATACCGAGAGAATACATTTCCAAACTTTCATTGCTTGTTCTCTTAAGTAGGTCACGTTAATGTTTCATTTATCCACAGGTCTAACTCCCCAGCCCAATCCCAACCCCAACTCTCATCCTACCACTACTATCAGGTCCAGTAAAACCAGGGCTGTGCCTGAAAAGAGCATTTCCATGCAGTGCTCTCCGGTTCCCACGCTCCTGCCACTGTGACACAGGAACACACTGATGCTGAACTGGGCAATGGCCAACCCAGTCTACCTGCCTGGACCTCAGACTTGGGAATCTGCAAGCTGGGAACCACTACTCTGAAGCAGGCTGTGCGATACATACTCCACCAAAAGGTAACACACAGCTTTTCCCAGCCCTTCTGGAAGTTAGAACGGCAGTGAGTTACTGCCTTGTCCTGTACTTCTGATGCACAGTAACATGGGCCCACTGCAGAGCAGTGGAGAGAGGACCTGATGCATTTGGAGCTCATACCACAAAGCCACAATCCACAATCCACAATCCACATGTGCTGGGTGAACCTCGTTGCAAGGACCCAGCTCAGAATCTACTGCTTGGAAGAGCGTGGAAGCAAGACACCCTTTCACCAGCATATGCCAAGAACATTTTCAGGAGATGGCACTTGATGTATTGTGGTACTCTTTAAAAGTCTGTGGAATCATATGCATCACCACCACCTAAACCTACTGATTTTAGGTTCCATTGCTGGGAGGGGGGCAAAGGAAAAAAAAAAACAAAAACAAAAACAAACGAATAAACAAACAAAATCTTGTTTTATCTTGTTTTAAAGCCTAACTTATGTTGACCAACACTTCATACAGCCAAAGCTATAAATATTGTTTTACCCCAAAAGCATAACATACTTAAGCCATCAACATATTTCAGACAAGGTACACTACATATATCACAATAACACTACAAACATCTGAGAAATTACTGATCTGAAGGTTCTCCAACCTAAGGATTTCAAAACTCTGATGTTTTAGACAAAACAGGCAGAATTTTATAGCATCATGTACCTCACTGAAGCCTAAAATAAAAAATCGTAAATTACCCCCTCTATGTTAATTATTTTTTCTATTTGAGGTTTAGCAGATTTATTAAGAACTTCAACCAGTCTAGGTTGCTTTCAAAGAAAGCATTTCTGGTATTTCTGTTTAAACAATGCAAAGATACTATAGCTAGTTATTTTAATTGAAAAAAGTCTCTCTTATTTTAGGAGGTCTTCACACGTTTTGTAACCCAGTGAACACGGTCTCACTGAACATACCTTGTAACCACCTCTAAATTCTCCTTTATATTCAATCCTGCCTATGTCTGCTCCAAAAACATTTCACACCAAAACACTACCGCAGTTTAGCCGTAAGAGCCAAGAGCAATTCAACAATGGAGACAAAAATAAAAAAACAAATGTAGTAAAGGTACACCTTTGGCCGAGGAGACTAAATCTGGAGTAAGGGGCAAAACCCTTCCCTGCAAAAGCTCCGCACAACGAGTTTTGGATTACAATTGTAACGGGATCGCCGTTTCCGCGTGGTTCCCGCCCCAGCGCCAGAGATCCGCGCACTCACCCCCTCGGTCTTCACGTCAAGGATCTTCTCCACCTCGAACACGTCCTCGTCCTCGTCCACGTCCTCCTCCTCTTCGCTCTCCCCGCCGCCGCCGCCGCGAGCCTCGCCGCCGGCACCCGCCGCTTTGCCCACGCCGCTGCCGTCTTCCTCCCCGTCCTCCTCATCCTCGGCCGCCGCGGCCGCCGCCGCCGCCTCCTCCTCCCCGTGCGCGCCCTCCACCCTGGCCGCCGCCTGGGCCCCGCTCGCGCCCGCCGCCGCCGCCGCCATTTTGGGCCGCGTTTCAAGCGACAACGACGCAGAGCGGCCGCGACATGCCCTGCCGCGCGGGGCCTCGGCCGCCACAGCCAATCGCCGCCCCGGGAGCCCGTGACGCAGGGGGGCGGGGCCCCGCGCCCGCAGGCCCTGGCGCCCCCCGCGGGGCGGGAACGGGAGAGCGCGAGGGGCGGTGCTGGACGGGACCCGAGGGATCGTATGGATTTAACGGCTCCCGCTGTGGGAAGGGGAGAGCTTCCGGTGTGATCAGAGCTCCATCCAGCCTGGCCTTGAATACCTCCAGGAGTGGGGCATCCACAGCTTCCCCGGGCAGCCTGTTCCAGCGCCTCACCACATTCACAGCAAAGAATTTCTTCCTAATGTCTAATTTAAGTGTCTCCTCTTTAGTTTTAAACCATTCCTCCTTTGCCCCATCTACCCGTGTAAAAAAGTCACTCTTCTCTTCATTTCCCCTTTAGGTGCTGTGAACTCTCCCTGGAGCCCTCTCTTCTCCAGGCTGAACAGCCCCAGCTCTCTCGGCCTGTCTTCAAAGGGAAGTGTCCCAGCCCTCTGAGCATCTTTGTGACTGCCTCTGGCCTCGCTCCAACGGGTCCATGTCCTCCCTGTGCTGAGGACCCATCACTCCAGGTGGGGTCTCATGAAGGCAGAATTCCCTCCCTCAACCTGCTGGCCACGCCGCTTATGATGCAGCCCCAGGATACGTTTGGCTTTCTGGACTGCAAGTGCACACTGTTGGCTCATGTCCCACCCCTCATCCACAACTCTTTCTTCACAGGGCTGCTCTCAGTTAGTTCATCTCCCAGTCTTGCACTTGGACTTCTTGAGCCAAAGCTATCCTCTGCCCTCGGGTGGATGGTGTTTTGGGGAAATGCACAAGGAAGATGCACACAGACACCTCAGGACAAGGTCCTACAGTGGCATTAGTAGGGTTTCTCACTAGGAGAAAGAACTGTTTTCAATTTCATAGTATTATGTTAAAGTAATTGGCAAGCACAGCTTTTTTTTTATGTAACATGCAGGACAGGAAAAAAAAAAGTCTTGTAACAAAAGCAAATAAACCACACCCTGTTTGCTTATTCCACTGCCTTTGCTAAAGGCAGAGCGTTAACGTATTGTATTTCAGAAACAGGTCTTTAAAGAACACACATCACTCAAACTAAAATTAGCCTTTAGCATGAATGTATACCTTCCACACATAGCTGTACAGGGTATTGTTGCAACAGTGACAGCAGTAGGAAAAAGAAATTCTCCATATTTTTGTCAGCACTTACTTTCTAAGGTAATTCTAGTAATACAGCAGTTGGTCATGCAAAGACTAATCAGCAGATTTAGAAGCTAGTTCATCATTGTCTATATTAAGTCTTTCTAGTTCCTAAGAAGCCCATATCCTAGCTCTTCTCAAATAGAAAGTGTAGTACAAATATTTCCTTTGTATTTTTACTAAAAACAGCCAGTGTCTTACACATTCAGAACAATTCAGAACACCTTGGAAACAGAAGGATGTCAGGATATCCCTCATGGCAACTTCCTCTACAAGACCAAGTGTATCATCTACTCCACCCTTAGCAGGTGTTTGCTTCAATTCTCATGAAAACATCTATGAAAGAGATTTCACAGTTTTCCCTAGTAAACTCTTACAACATTTCTCTATTACTGCTAGGAGCATTCTCCATCTGCAAGGGCAGTATAATGCATTACCTATGGTACTGTGGAATCTCCTGCTTCTGAGTATTTTCAAAGGATGGACAAGCAAGTGTACACTATGTTCTGTACACACTGATCCTGCCTCAGTGCAAGCCACTGCGCTGTCTCCAACTATATTTCCTCAGATCACCAAGTACAAAGCTCTTTTCCTTAATTTAGAAGATGTAACGTGTTCACTAAATGCCTGTGAAAAGCCCATGAAATAAAAATAAATCACCATTAGTCTGGTTTGGTTATTAGGCTTCAGTGTTTGGTCCGGTATAAAATAAAATTAATGAGTCAGTTTTTCATCAGCATAAAATGAGAATACAGAGTAACAGCAGGAAAATAAGAGAGAACTCATTCCTCCTAACAAAACTGACCTATGTATTCACAAATTGACCTATGATCGATAAGAAAAGCAGTGCAGGAGAAAAATTACTGTTCTGCTGTCTGCATTTCAAGGAGTGCTGTAGGAATTACAAAACCATCTGATCAAAAACACATGTTATGAAGATGTTTATTAGTTCTTTGTTAATTACATGGAAGCAACAAAATAAATGTATTTTCGCTGCCTGGTTACATGTTAATTTTTTAATAGCTTGGCCAACTACCTGTGCAGCCTGAGGCTGATTCCTCCCTTATTGCTACTTCATATTACGATATGTATGTGTAGTCATATCCTCTGGCATCAGGACTTTCAGACCAAGTCTAACTGTTAATACATTTCCACAGAGTAACTAAATACCTACCCTATAACTGAACAGCCATCTCTAAAAGTGAAAGCTCCACTTTGGTAATAGATTTCAGAGTGTTGGAGCTGGTTTCATTCCTTTAACTCAATAATTAGAAACAGTTATAACAACACTGCTTCCAAATCAACAAAAAGCAGTCTCAGTTATCTTGATTTTTCAGCTCTCCCAAGGGTTTTCATGAGGAAGAGATGCTTAGAACATCTGAAAACAACAAATTGGACTGGATTGCAAAAACCTGTGTGAACCAAGGAAAGAAAAAAAGTTATGATCAAAAACAATCAAAAAATCCCCAATCAAAAACCCACAATGCTTCAGCCATACTAATGCCTGTTGAGTTGGCAGGAGCTTTGCAGGTATTAAGAAGCCAGACTGTAGGTATACACTCAGATGGAAAAGTGGAAAATCAATTTCCAAGGTAAATGCTAAAGGTTAAAAAAAAAAAAAAAAAAAAAAGGCAGCATTATAAATTCATACACACAGGATACAGAAAATTAAGAAAGAATAATTTTATAATTTTATCTTCCACTACATAATTAAGATAATGAGAGTAATCTCCAGAAGTCCCTAAAGCAGATGGGGAAATGGGCTGCTTTTTATTTTGGTGTTTTTTTGTTTTTTTTTTTTTTAATTTACAGAAATAGCAACATAAACGTATCAAAATATATTTTTAATTTTTATTTTATTTTACCTGAGTCCCTACTTTGGACTCGGTTTTTTTTCTCATTGCCTTCAATAACAGTAAGGTTGGAATTGCTGTTTTAATTTTGCTTTGTGGCATTTTTACTTTCTGAAGATGACGCCTTCCACATATGCAACCAAAACATTATTTACTTGGTATAACATCTGTCTTCTCTAACTTATGAATACATAATAAGAACATTACCATCTCCCCAAGGTGGATTAGCGGTAAGTGCTCTAATATCATAATATTTAAGAGCTTGCCACAATTGTTAGCTATGGGAAGGAGTAAATAAATGTCACTTTCGAGCAGCAGAAGCAATGAGAAGTAACATTATGCCTCCACTGCTAAGTTAGATAATGTTAGATAACTCCCAGTCACTGGCACGTGAATGCTCATAGTGTTAAAGCATTAGCATGTTCCTCATCATACTTCAAACTTCTGCCAATTCATATCCTCCCAGTGTCTGGGTATGATGACCATTCCCATTAGGCAGGCTGGATACAAACACTCAGGCCTGATGACCAAAGGGATTCACTTGTTTAGGTGTGTGCCAAGGCACACCAGCCAGCCACAGCATTCCTAGACATGTAATGTGCCAGTACTGACACAGCCCACTGATTGCTGTGTATATCGTGCAAACAGGCTTGTTGACCTATCCATGCTGCATTTTCAATGTATATTCAAAATAAAAATCCATGTTTAAATTAAAAAAACCCTGCAATATCACCAGACTTCTGACTCTACAAACATCTTTTCCTCACTCCGTAATCAAATGCTTGTGTTAACAATAACATAACCAAAATCCAATTCTGTGATTAATTTTCTTATTCAGAATTTCCCTTCTCCGACAACGAGAGAAGAAAAACAGCATGGCAATTTTAGCCAGGGAAAAAACCTCCCTGGTTCTTTTGTGGAGGGAGAATATAGCTCTTCATTTTTTATATGACATGTCAGTGCTGCAGAGTCACATGCATTAAAAATGTAAATGGAATATGTAGATGTAATCTCTACAGTTCTTATTTCTCTACATGAAGACAAGATTAACACTCTACAACACCTGCACCACTTGGTATTTTCCTACTGAGATCTCAGAAATAAATCTGGTCCTCACCTCATGATTAAGCTACAAAAGGAACGACTGCACTCTTTTTTGTGGATTCTTTCAGCCTGCTCTTCTCTTGAATGTGTAAGAATTTCACTTTAATAATGAACACACAGTTTTCAAGGATTGCCATTGCCCTCGTGTTAAAAGAGAGAAGATACTTTTTTTGGCTACGAAAATTTTCGTTCCCACTATCCACCTGACTAGTCTCTCATATTCTTTGCAAATCTAGGAAGTTCCAAAACAAATCCCACTTTATCAGCATGCTAATCAAATCCACCCAGAACATCTCTTAATCAGTTCTATTAATTTTGTTTAATTACGTGAAAAATTTAGTGTGACCTACATTTTCAGTAAAATCATGGCTTGAACTAAGCGCAAACTCTTGTCTCGATCTCTTGCTGCTAATACCTGCTGTTAGTAATGTGGAATTACCTTAACTTTGACTGGAACAACCTCTCCTTCACACTGAACCATTATAAAATAACTTTCCTTTTCAAGAATGTAAACTGCTTTTCATGTTTCCACTCAGTGACTACAAATACTAAAAAAAAAAAACCTTGTTGCAGCACAACATTTAAAAACAACTTTGGAAAAGTGATCCAGACTAAACTCAGTGCAGCAAACATAACCCACACCCCAAGAACAACAAAACGCCCCACAATGAGAGGCTGGTATTAATCCAGATCTGTTTTCTGATAGAATTTACCCTCTAATCTACAGCCAATATTTACAGAAAGAAGTACTATAGCAGTCGGAAGTGATGGGGAGGCAGGTGGGAGACAAAAGTAGGGGGAGTGCTGCTCTTCTCAGCAGAGTCAATCTAAATTGTCTGTAAAACAACTTGAATGAAAATCATCTTCATGTCATTTGTGAAAAACTGTGCTCAGATATGAGAGGCTGGGAAAGTTTTATTTAAACATGAGTAGAATTTGTGACAAGAAAATGACAGCATCTGGTTTAAGTGATTAAAATATATTATCAATGTATATTTGTTTTCCTGGATGCTTATAAGTGTAAAGTTATTTTAAAAGCTGGTTAGAATGATAATCATTGGGTAAAGGAGAACACTGCACAGAACACTGACTTAATACAGTATATGAGCTCCTCACCATGTCATGGGGCTTTCTTGGGTTTCAGAGCCCAGCAGTGGTGAGTGTTAAATGCAAGCTAGCCGGTCTTATGACTGGGTGGGTTCAGACAGAACAGAGCCAAAAACAATGCTGCCATTAAGCTTATTTGAAGCACAGTACCCAGTTTAGTTTTCTCTGAAAGGCAAACTTCAAAACCACTTTGAGAACTTAACATAAGGCAGCTCTTGATTTGACTTAAAATTGCATCGCTGCTCCAAGCCAAACTGCTAATGCAGATGCACTGCTAGTAACTAGCATGAAGAGAACATATGCTTGTAAATCAAAACATTCAGGTCATAAATTCTTTTTACTAATGAATGTTTGGATCCCAGTACACCACATGCATATCTCATCCAGAGGGTTTGTATCACTGTCACTGGTAAAGACCTTTACTCTATTTATATTTCTGAAAAACCTACTTGATGATGTAAATTTTCCAGAGTGTCTTAAGGCCTAGTAATTTTGTTTGTGAGATAACTGGACAAAGCTGATGCTCTAGAATACTTGGCCTCTCCAAATTCATCCTAGGCCTCTCCAAATTCACAGGATGAGGCTCTGTACAACCCAGAGCTCGGTTTTGTACCTGCCCTCAACAGCTGCGCAACCAGGACACAGACGGCGACACACCCCAGGATTTTGTAGCGTGATGCTCTATCCCTGTCTAGAGTTCAGAGGAAAACACTAATTTCGCTCAGTGAGAGCATGCCTAAAGCACAAAACGTCGGGGAGCCGGGGGGTTGCTTTTTGCCCACTTATCTTTGCGTTCCTGCCGCTATTTCAAGTTTAAAAGGTGTGAGTGGCCGCAGGAACAGCACGGTGGAACCCTCACGCTGGAAGTCTCACCGCGGCAGCCTCACCCCCAGCAGCAGAGCGGCGCTGGCCCAAGGTACTCTCCGCTCCGCTCCGCCCCGCAGAGGGCCGTCATCGGGGAGGGTCCGGGAGCCACTCGGACCTGTGGAGCGCCTTCGCGAGCCAGGAGCACTCCCAGCTCCGGAGCGAATCCCGCGGCCGCTTCCCGCCCCGATAGCCCCGGGCAGAAGCCGGACAGAGCTTTCGCTGCTGATGCCTTTTAACGGCCTCTTCGCCGCGGGGTCTCTCGGGAGCTGTAGTCCCAATCTCCTGCCTTCTCGGCCCGGCCACCCGGCAGATCTGCAGCGCTCGAACTACAGCTCCCACCGCGCCGCGCGCCGGGGCGGTGCCCGCCTGTGGCGCCGGGAGGCTGTGCGATGGCGGCAGGTTTGTAATCGAAGGAGAGGGCTGGCGGCCCGGACGGCGCGGCCGCGGCACCGCCGTGAGGAGCGGGGCTGGGACTGGGGCTGGGGCTGCCGCCCCGCTACCTGCGAGGGGCTGCGGGTCGGAGCTGTCGCGGTGCGGGTGCTTCGGGGCCGGGGGAGCAGCGGGCACTGCTGGAGCACTTAGGGCGTCCCGTGTGAGGGCGGTATCCGTGTCCGTGAGGAGAGGAGGGTGCCGAGCCCGACCCCTCCGCTCGGCTGAGGAACGTGGCTGTGCTCGCCTCTCCACCGTCGACCTCTGCGGGAATTCCTTTGTCCCTCCTGCCCTTCCCGGTGCGGCTCGGCCCGATCCCTGCCGGTTCCTCCGGTTGGCACCTCCGGAAGGTGCTGCTGCCGTGGACTTCCAGGGATGGTTTAGATTGGCAGGCGGCCTCCAGAGGGTGTCCGAAGGGTGGCGGGTAAAACAGACCGTGGACCTTGAGGGCTTGAATTTGCCTCTGCAGGAATCTGCACCTCACTGAGAAACTTCCCATAGCGTCTCAAAACAGAAGGCAGTCGGAAAACATCTCAGTAAGGGAATTGCGCTGTTTCTCCCAGTCGTGCTTTCAAACTCTGCTTGGAAGCATAACCCTTTTTACAGTGGGAAAATTAAGTGAGAGCTGACATGAACTGATCCCTTGGGAAGGAGGAAGCTTTATAAAGTTCTTGATCAACAGGACTGTTGAGCCAGGGCTGCTGTGGTTGACTGTCTTTTGTCCCCTGTCCCCTTCTTTTCTCTGTGTTCCCCCTGGCACACCATATGCACAGGCAAAGAGTTATTTCCCTTGGGACTAGTTTGAGATAGCAGGGCTGAGTGGCCCGGCTCCTGCTGCCACACCGTCATCATCAGCAGTTCTGTTTCTTTTTCTTCTTAAGTGAGGAAATCACTTTGAGTCTCCTGAGTACCTGAATTCATTCATGATTTATGGCACTTTTAGGATGTGTTGCAGTCTTCAAACTTTCTTTTGGATGGATTTTAAAAAAAACAAACAGGAAGGTTTTTGGGATAAAGAAACTAACAGACAGCATGATTGAGAGTTTCCATGAAAAAATACCCAAAAATGATAGAGCTGAATTGAAATATGTGTAGTAAAAGTTTGTATTTAGATGGACATATTTGAAACTTTGTATTAATATGAAGGTCCTGTGGGTGAAATCTTTCAGCTCATCACCTGTCTTCTTTTGCAAGTGTTTAAAAGAAATTCTGAATCCCTCTCTTTTCTACTGAAGAGAATATTATACACAGCGTTGTAATATTTGAAATGATATTAACTGCACTCAAATAAATAAGACGATTAAGATTTGGATTGTGTTGATTTTCTGCGCAGAAAGTCTTTGTTACTTCTTGTCCATATTCTTTCTATTGATTGTGACGTATTTTTATAAATACACCAGATTGGTTATAAGAGGGTAACTTACTGGGAATCTGTTGTTGTAGATTTCTTATTTTGTTTATCTGCTTCATTTTCAGATGCTAAAAGTAGATAACCGTCCATACCAAGTACCTGGAACTTTGAAAGTTATTCTGTCCTAACCCTGCGTAACGTCATATTGTTATGTTAATGCTGATCAGCAAAGAAAGTGGAGTACCATTTACAAGATGCCAACTGTTGAAAGTCCGAGTGGTGAACAAAACTTCATTGCACATTGGACGTTCAATAGTTCCCGTGCTGGAGTCTTATTAGATCCTGGTTTTACTGGTTTGAACTACAAGAAAGAAAATTTGTTACCTGGACCTGGAAATATCACAGCTTTACCTGCCGAAGTGTTGCATCTTTCAGACAGCTGTTCCGTAAGCGATGACTCCCTGTGTGAAGAGTCTGGCAGCTCTCATGCACTTCAGCAATACACCACTGGAACATCTTTTCCAGCAGCAGCACGTCATGTGGAAAGCTCTAAACCAGACTTTGTCTGTGGTGAAGTGGATGGTCAGAAAAAATCCAGTTACAGCGACCCACTCCTACAAAGGCTTGAGCAGGTAAAAGTCCTAGAATTCCTTGACGTGCATCCATTAAAATGTAGTTTTTTCCTGCAGATGATTTGTCATAT
The DNA here is from genome assembly GCF_022539395.1 of Myiozetetes cayanensis. Taxonomy (NCBI): domain Eukaryota; kingdom Metazoa; phylum Chordata; class Aves; order Passeriformes; family Tyrannidae; genus Myiozetetes; species Myiozetetes cayanensis. The sequence goes on along the minus strand of NW_026087742.1, from coordinate 43,131,758 downwards.
CTGGAAGTAAGCAAACTTCTTGCAATGTATAGACCACATCAAGCTTAAAGAGCGAGTCCTAAGTTACTGTTACATGGACATAGAAGTTGGTGTCCTCCTGGTGATGTGCAGTTACTGAGAATCTAACAGCAATTGTTTCCAGGTAGCACAGGTTCCAGTTTAAAGCTAAATGGTTCTCAAAATCATTTTACTTGGAAAGGTGCACACAGTTTTACTGTGTCCCACTGTTTCTTCACTTGAAGCTGTGGAAATGGGGTCATTACCGTGGCAGTATTTCACCACAGGTATTCACAACGTGGTGAAATTGTATGTTCTTGTATCTATAGCAACATCTTTTGTTAGTTCTCGAAGTAGGTGTGAGCACTGATATACCTGGTTCTGTTTAAATGAAGAGAGATGTTAGTGTTGAATGTGCTACAGTATCCAAGACATCAGGACAAAAAGATCTGGAATTATGATGCTGTGATGTTACTTACCTTTTTTATCTAAGGCAAGAATGTCAGTTAATCCACTGTAAGTGTCTGTAAGTTGGCTCATAGCTCTTCCCAATTACTAGATGCAAATGCTATTAGCTGAAAGTGTTCAGCAGCAGTTTAATAGATCTTACTGTTAAGGATTAAGAACTCTCTCACTTCCTTGTCCACTCTGCCAGCAGCTGCATCAGCACTAATCTCTGTGTCTGTTCACTCGACTGGAGAGAGAGAGCAAGGGTGTGTGTCTCTAGAGTAGAATTCCACAACTTTCCTGGTGCTATAGAAGTTTTGTCCTGTATTTTACATGATAGGAAAATATTTATTCACTTTCTATATATTGTCACCAGTATCAGTCAGTGGCTAAAGGACAAATGTTAGCTGGTTAATTGGTATCTTAAGTGCAATTATTAAATCTCCTCTCTTAGAAAGTCACTGACAATCTATAACAAAAAAAATAATCTGATACTAGTCACAGCATTAGATCTTTTCAGTTTGGTTTTCTGAGGATATAATTATCAGAACAGGTAGAAGTATGATTAATTTATTAAGTGAAGGGGTTGGAGATGAGACTCAGGTGATCTTTGGATGTTGATCACTAGCTCACAACTTCTACTTGCATAGTGCCTTCTGTTTATACTGGGACTACAAGGGAAATTCAAGGGAATTTTTTCTTACCTGTTGAATGACAGTTGTGGTCCAGTTGTTGATCTGTGGAAGGAATTCATCAGGCCTTTCCTTTGGAGGAGCTGGAACTAGCACATATGTATGTGTGGGAGATACAAAGATGACACAGAGGCCCACCATCCATTGCTGTGGTTTGGTAGGGTACAGAATGCCCTGCCTTCATATGACCCTCGAAGTTGGTATTGAGGCAGGGCCAAGGACTCTTGCTGCACAAGAAAATGGAAACTGGATTACTGAATTTAGTCAACATTTTAATTCTTTTTTTTCAAGTAGCTTCATGAGTCTTAATGTTGCTCAGTGCTCTTTCCCCTCTCTTGTTCCTTTGCATCAGTATTGTTCACTGTAGCTGAGACCTTGGAGAGAGAAAAAAAATCCACTTTTTCTAAAGCTTTAATTATTATGAAGTATTTAATACTTTAATAAAAACATAGCATAGTAGAAGTTAACATTGAAAGAGCAGGATTGAAATGTTTTTCCCATGCAGTAGAAATGAATGTTCTGATTTCTATTTTTTGCAGATTGGTCAGTTAAAGACTAGTGGCACTGTTAATTGGGTAAACTGGAAATAGCATGTGTATTCTCAGATAGAAAAATTCTTAATTTTCTCTATGTTACACTGGCCTAATGGAGCATCTTTAAAACAATAAATATCTACTGTGTTGATGCTGCTAATCCTGTGGCACATTCTAAATAAACTTAGCCTCTAATACATTTATTTTTTTGTTTGAAAAGCTGAAGGAATTGCAACGACAGAAACAGGAACAGCTCAAGAAACAACAGATGGAACAACTTCAATGGCTAATGGAAGAGCAGCAGAAGCTACTTAGCATGGTATCTGGCCAGACAGCAGCTCTGGGTAAGTTGAGAAAAAAAAGCACATGATGTACTTCGAATACACTGAAAAATTTAATCTAATTTTCCAGTTAAAATCTCTAAGTGTATTCTGTGTTCTTCATCTTAAACTACTTGATTAGTCAAAGATAAGTGCTGTGTTACTTCAGTGCCTGAAAATTGAGTGCTGCCGTGGAAGGAATACCGTCCTGTTTTTATAAAATGCCAACTGCAATTGTAACTTGATCAGTATGCACTATGATGGGAGTCCTTGTTTTGAAGTACTCATATTAATTATAAAGTGTCAAACAAGTTACTTTCCTTTCTGATTAGCCATTTCTCACAGTACTTTTGATTGCTTTAAACTTGCAGCGTAGCCAAATGAAGTGGTCCCCCAGTGTTTGTGTTCACACACATTGTGTTCAGGTGATGAACTGAACTAGACTAGAAAGCTGATCTGTGTTTAAAAAGAAACACTTGTAGCCTGTATCAGTTTTCCAGTCTTGTTTTCTGTGTGCTCAGAGCGGGGACAGTTCTTGGCTGGAAAAAGCTTTTAGAGTTGAGCAGCAGTATTTTTTTCTCTTGGCAGTATCAGTCCAACCTGATTTAAATAATTTTTGGAGACAATTAATTTAGGGCTTATCTTTGGAGAACAAAATCAAGATTGCCTAATCACTTATTCTTGATCAGTAATGTAAGAATGGAGGCTGGGTGATCAATCTTGCTCCTCAGTGCCATTTCTTTTCTCCTGTGGAACAATAGTGTTGTAATACAAATGCAATGTCACAGCCATTTTTTTCCTTCTAACTTCAAGGCTATACTCTAACAGCTGAAAGTCAAAAGCTAAGACCCGGGCATTCAGCAGGCTTAACAACTTTGCACCAGTTGCCATCATCTGGATGTCAGAATATCTTTGAAGACAGGACTGATGCTCCAGTTGTTTCTCCGCATACACAAGACAGTGATTCTTTACAAAAGTCAAACAACAAAGAATGCAACTCGTCTTTGAAGAACAGTCTTTCAGAAGTGTCTGCCTGTGAAAAGCAAGGTCTATGCGTGCCTGTGGAAAGGCCAAATCGTTTGAACAATAAGGAAGACAAATACATTACTGGTTAGTCATTTATGGAAAGATAAATTGGTGGTGGGTTATTTTCCCTTTATAGTTACTGAGCATAATTTTATACTGCTTATTTTGAAGATTTTCTGATTTTTGTTGGTTTACTTGATTTGTTGGTTGGTTTACTGACAGCTTACAGACCTCAGAGTGTTCCGTTGTTGTTCATGGGAGCTTTGTTAAAAGCAGTATGAGGCAAAAATCAAGTTCTTCTCAATTTATGTGTACATATGTGGGAAACAGAAGCTTGATAAGAGAGCTCTTCAGTACAGCAGACATCAAAATTTGTTAATTTTTTTAAGCTATACATTAACAATAGCAAAGAAGATAACCAATCAGAATGGATTATTTAAAGTCTGTGGAATTTTTTTAATGCATAACAGAATGTTCCCATAAAAAGAAACTGCAAATTCAAATAAGAATTAATTTGAGGAAATCTTAGGACTATTTTGTGTAGGAATTAAGATGACGTTGCCATAAAGCTCCCTTCTGGTTTTCATCTGACTTGAGTACTGCTTAAAGTATGTGCTGAAAACTGATTTGTTTGTTGAGACAAAAAGAAAATTCTCTCGCTTTCATAGGAAAAAACATGTGGTGTCCAGAAAAAAAGATGGAACTATTAATGGAGAGTGAAGATAATCACATTGATTCTTCATGTGTGGGAAGTGCAGGTCTCTCTGAAAACTCCAGTGGAGGTGAACATTTGTGGACTAACACAGAGGAAAGGTAATTCAGACCATGATTACGCAGTTCTTACCAAATAACACGAGTTTCATTGAATTCTGAGTCCTGATTAGAAGACTCTGATACTCTCAATTTGTGTAGCTTTCTCAGCTGAGGATTCAATTTTTCTGGGTACTGTGGTGACCTGTAATAAGAAAGACTCTTGCTTGAAATTGCTTGTGATGTAAAAGGTGTGATGTTGTGTATTGGATGAAGAGGTGTATGTGCAACCTGGGGTAATGCCAGCTTAGAAGCATGTTTTAGTATAGCTCAGTATATAAGCAGTTATAATTATTGTTCCCAGTTTATTACAATGTTCTATCCACTGTTAGATACTGAATGTGGTAATGTGAAGGAGGACTGCAAGGCTGTGATCTTTTAGTCAGGAGTCAAGATTGTTTGGAGTGTTCAAGGCCAGGTTGGATGGGGCCCTAAGCAACCTGGTGTAGTGAAAAGTGTCCCTGCCTGTGGCAGGGGGATAGGGCCTGGATGATCTTTAAGGTCCCTTCCAACCCAAACCATTTTGTGATTCTGTGAAGTGTCTGTATATGGCTAAGAACTAATGACAGTGCTTGTGGCAGAAACCTTCTCATGTATGTGGCCAGGTTTTGGTAGCAGGGCGGCTACAGAAGTGGCTTCTATGAGAACCTACTGGAAGCTTCTCCCATGTCTGGTAGAGCCAATGCCAGCTGGCTCCAGGATGGACCTGCCACTGGCCAAGGCTGTGCCCATCAAGGATGACAGTGACGCCTCTGTGATAACATATTTAAGAAGAAATAAAAAGTTACTGCGCAGATGAAATTGTGGCCAGAGAAGAGTGGAGAACATGTGAACAACAATATAAATGTTAGGGTCAATGGAGAAGGAGGGGCAGGAGGTGCTCCAGGCACCAGAGCTGAGGTTCTCCTGCAGCCCATGGTGCAGACCGTGGTGAGGTAGCTGTGCCCCTGCTGCCCATGGAGGTTCACAGGGGTGCAGAGATCCACCTGCAGCCTGTGGAGGAGACCCATGCTGGAGCAGCTGGATGCCCAGAGGAGGGTGTGACCCTGTCGGAGGCCCGTGCTGGAGCAGGGTCCTGTCAGGGACCTGCTGACCTGTAGAGAGAGGAATCTGTGCTAGAGCAGGTTTCCTGGTAGGACTTGTGACCCTCTAGGGGACCCAGGCTGGAGCAGGCTATGCCTGAAGGACGGCACCCTGTGGAAAAGTGACCCATGTGGCAGCAGTTTATGAAGAAGTGCTCGTGGGACTCACACTGGAGAAGTTTGTGAAGGACTGTCTCCTGTGGGAGGGACCCCACAGGGAGCAGGGGAAGGGTTTCTCTCTCTGAGCCATAGCAGAAACAATCTGTGATGAACTGACCATAACTCCCATTCCCCATCTCCCTGTGTCGCTGGAGGGAAGGAGGTAGAACCTGGGAAGGAGGGAGGGGGCAAGGAAGGTGTTTTTAAGATTTATTTTCTCATTATCCTGTTCTGATTCTGTTGGTAATAAATTTAATTAATATCCCCACTTTGAGTCTGTTTTGCCCGTGACAGTATTTGATGAGTGATCTCCCCTGAACCTTATCTCAACTCATGAACCCTTCGTTGTATTTTCTCTCCCCTGTCCAGTTGCAGAGGGGAGTGACAGAGTGGCTTTGTTGGGTGCCTGGCATCCACCCAGGTCAATGCGCTACAGTATGGTAAAAGATTTGTATATGGACTTTGTAGAATAACAGTAGTAGTTGGCATTGTTTTAAAGCTCATATGTTATCAATATGTAGTAGTGACAACCCCAAAACACGGCATCATATGGGCTGCTATGAAAACAGCTCACTGCATCCCAGCCAGACCCAGTACTGCTGTGAAGGAGAAGGAGTATCAAAGGGGGAGATATCGAACATGATCTCAGTAGCATTCCTGAGTGGGAAGGTGAGACAGTAGAGCTTGGCAGTGTGACTAAACTACGAGTGAAAGTTGGGTGATTTGGCCAAAAGAAAGGGTCATTAGGAAAAGCAGTGAAAGACAACCAAAATATGCATACAGTATATTTTATATATGTGTATTAACTGTCACAGGAGTTTGATAAACTATTCCTCAAAAGATAAATACGTAGTGTTAAAATGCTTTTCTCAGATTAACCTAAGGACTGAAATAGCTCATGATTTGTCATCTTTTATACAATTACACATTAGGTCTTTGAATAGCAGTGATGTTATACATATTTGTTTTATAAGGAATTATAAGAGTTGTTATAGGCTTATTTTATAGTGGGTTGTGTTTTTTTTAATTACATTAGACCTATTAAAGCTGCGATACGTGAGAAGAAACAGACTTTTGAAGAATTCTTGGAAGAACAGATACAACTAGAAGAGCAGCGTCTGGAGCAAAACCAGAAGTTGCAGGTTTTTTATTAATATTTATTAAAACTTTATTCTTCTTTGTTTGGTGTCATGATGTGATAGGTGCTTTAAAAATGTACAGGGTACATGCTGGTATTGAAAGCTAACACGTTGCATTCCTAAAAATAAAACAGTAAGTGTCAAATATTCCACTTGTTTAAGTCATTAGAAATCCAGTAGAAATGTACCATCTAAATTCCTACTCTCATGTGGGGTTTATTTGATGAAATCTTCATAGTGTGTGAGGAGCTTTTTAACATTTTGTGGTTTACTTTTCTTTACTCATTTTTAGGAGGCAAATGGATCAGCTGTTCAAAAACCAGTGACCAAAAGACCCTTCCTGAAAAGAGGAGAAGGCTTAACAAGATTCACTAATGCCAAATCTAAAATGACAAAACTTGGAGAAAACACCTCAAAACTTCAACAAAGGGCTTCAGATGACAGAAATGTTATCAAAGTGGACAGATCACAAACACAGAAGAAAACCATGCCTCCTGGCAAAGAACTGGTTTCTGAAAATCCATTTGCACCATGTAAAAAATACAACCACCTCAATAAAGCAAAACATTGCCCTATTCAGAAGACGGTGGTACTCAGGAATTACAATGGAGAAAATATCTTGCCATTAGAAACAAAAATGCAATCAGGAAAAAATTATGATGGACAAATGAGAGATTATTACCCATCAGAAATTAATAACAAAACAGAAAATAAAGAGAACAGAGTAGAATTTGCTAAGTCTAACAGTGGCAAAATCAAAACCAAATTGCCTGGCACAGAAAAGTCTCAGTTGTCTCAAGAGCTGGCCAGTGCCTTTTCTAATTCTAAGCCTGTTGTAGGTCACCCTGTAAAAGATTCAGAACTGTCTTTTGAAATTTCATTTCAGAATAAGCTGGAGAACTGGGAAAAAGAAAAAGAAAAAGAGACTCTGGAATTAGATGAGTTTTTGTTTCTAGAACAAGCCGCAGATGAATTATCTTTCTCAAGTAATTCCTCATTTGTGCAAAGGGTCTTGGATCGAGATCTGCAAACTTTGAAAGGCCGTAGAATGTCTTCTACCCCTATAAAGGCAAAACAGCAGCAAGTAAAGGCGCTGGCTGTCGAACTCACAACTGAGAAAAATGAAAGGGCAGACTGCATGGCACAGGAAAATATACATAATAGCCTAGTTATGCACTCAGTCTCTAATTCAGGAGCAGATTTTAGAATGAAGGATCCATTGAATAAAACAGACAATGTAATATTCTCTGCTTCTTCTGTGAAAACAGCTCCTGCTTTAAAAAGTAATCACTGGATTGTAAATGAAGATAAGGGCGAGGGCAACAGTGATACTAGTACAGATTCTGAGAGTAGGTTTGAGACCACACTGAAGCATGACAACCAGGATGCTAAGACATCCTTTGTGAGCCACAGAGAAAGTGATCCAGAATTTTTTGATTGCGAAAGTTCTGTTACAGACATCAGCAAAGAAAGCATAAATGGAGATGCTGACCTTGGCTTGTCAGACAAAGATTGCAGTACACTCTCAAAGCAAAAGATTAGAAGAGCTACAGATGATCACAGAAGTGTGTCCTGTATAAGGAGGGGTAACTTTGAATTTGATGATGAAAGAACATGGAGTGATCTTGATGAAAATTATGTTAGCAGTGATTTACCTGAAAAATATACTAAAATACCTTCACAGATGGACTTTCCCAGAAAGAATGATTCACCTGTCCCAGATAAAGCAATAAAGAGAAAAGTTGCCTCAAAGAAAGCAGATGAAATGTCCAAAGAGTCTGCAGTAGACAGTGATTCAAATGGACCTCCTGTATCAAACCTGATGATGAAACTGTTTCCTTCACTGAAACCAAAACAGAAGGCAGGCTGTCGCTTGGAACGTGAAACCAAATCGAATGTGGAACAGGATCCAGGAGGTGAGAGAACAGCAACTGGTAGGAAATGTTGAAGAGGACATATATTACAACTCTTTCCTTCTAGCGCTTAAGCTGCAACCTGACGTTACACCAAAGGGTGTAAGTACAGACTTCTGCTGCAGGGAATGGCCCTATTCTCCCCTTACATCTCCTCTGGTTGCATGTCTGATGTCAGGTCTGACAATTATGCTGATTGCAGAATGACTATAATTGGTGAAAACATTTTGGGTTTATTTTATTTTATTATTTGGTTTTTGGTTTTTTCCTCTCTGGAGGCTAGTTTTTTGTCGAATCAGCTCATTGAAGTAACTTGATCTGGAGCTGCTTGATCGCCGTTTCTGAGTCAAGGAAAGTATGAAAGGCAAGCCAAAAATGAATTGGTACTTCCCTTTCCACTACACTGTGCATTTACACTACAGTAGGTTAATGCTATGCACTGCTAGGTTAGCTTGTTCCTCTTATAAAATACAAGGAAGTGGCAGTCCTGTCCATATTATCAAAGAGTAATCTAGTATCTAGAGAATTCATGTGGAATATGGAAAATGTGGATTCATTTTTCTGCTTTGTCAGATTGATTTCATTTATGTGGTTACAGTCTGTGGAGGACTGCCTCTAAAACTTCCTGTTGAAGCTGTTGTGTTTCTGCTATCATAAGAAGTGGAGTTGTTCAGTGAAAGAATGAAGGCACAACCTCCTATTTAAATCTTTTGTCTGTAAGGCTGTGATCTTGGTTTCAAACTCTGCTCCAGTGAATGTTTAGGATTTTGTTTAGGTTTTTATGATAAGCCAGTTGATGTAATCTTTTCGGACTTCAGAAAAGCTTTTGATAGCATCTCTCCCAGTATCCTTCTGGACAAAATGTCCAGCACAGCTGGATAAACACATCTTGTGGTGGGTGAGCAATTGGCTCAGGGGTTGAGCACAGAGGGTCATAGTGGGTGGGGTAACATCAGACTGGAGACCTCTCACCAGTGGGGTTCTGCAGGGCTCCATCTTAGGCCCTGTGCTCTTCAACATCTTCATAAATTACTTGGACATAGGACTTGAAGGTACACTGAGTAGATTTGCTAATGATACTAAATACTAAATTGGCAGGAACTGCTGATTCCCTCGAAGACAGGGAGGGACTGAGGAGAGACCTCGACAAATTAGAGGACTGGGCAATCACCAACCATATAAAGTTTAACAAGGAAAAGTGCTGGATTCTGCATCTGGGATGGGGCAACCCTGGATGTTTGTACAGACTGGGGAGTGAGATGCTGGAAAGCAGTGCCATGGAAAGGGACCCAGGGGTCCTGGTTGATGGCAAGCTGAATATGAGTCAGCAGTGCCCTGGCAGCCAGGAGGGCCAACCATGTCCTGAGGGCATCAGGCAAAGCATCACCAGCTGGTCAAGGGAGGGGACTGTCCTGCTCTGCTCTGCACTGGGGCAGCCTCACCTTGAGTATTGTGTGCAGTTTTGGGCACTGCAATATAAGAAAGATATTAAGCTATTAAAGATTGTCCAAAGGAGGGCAATGAAGGTGGTGAAGGGCCTTGAGGGGAAGCCGTATGAGGAGCGGCTGAGGTCACTTGGTGTGTTCAGCCTGGAGAAGAGGAGACTGAGGGGAGACCTCATCACGGTCTACAACTTCCTCATGAGGGGAAGAGGAGGGGCAGGCGGGTAGAACCCAAGGGAATGGCCTGAAGTTGTGTCGGGGGGGTTTAGGTTGGATACTGGGAAAAGGTTCTTCACCCAGAGGGTTGTGGGGCACTGGAACAGGCTCCGCATGGAAATGGCTCACAGCACCAAGCCTGACAGGGTTCAAGAAGTGTTTGGACAGTGCTCTCAGGCACATGGTGTGATTTTTCGGATTGTCCTGTGGAGGGCCAGGAGTTGGATTCAATGATCCTTGCAGGTCCCTTCCAATTCAGGATATTCTATGATTCATATGAAAGCTACTACTTTTACTTACTGTTTTTTTGAGAATGGATTGTGTAGGGTTGTTTAAAGGTGCCTGCTAGATGTTTGCAGGAAGAGGGGTAGGGTTTTTTTTACAGAATTTCAGAGTATTTAAGGATGAACAAGGCAACTACCTACACTGCAACATCAATATTTAGGCTCTTCTGTTGCATAGTCAGACTATTAAAACCCTGTGCTTGTTAAATAGTGACTGAACAACAAACTGGGATGGCAAGAAAGCCCACAAAAAACTTCCCTATTATCAGTTTCTGCAAGAGATTTCACATCAGTGTTGAGTGTGAGCAGACTTTGTTGTAAGTAAAACTTGAAAAAACTTACAACCATAAACTTTTCTATTTGCTATGCCTTCATACGGTATACATGTACCTGGTACATATATATAGTATGTTCATGTACGTAGACGTTTACCATACACATTCATTATACCCTTATGCCTTCATTTTATTTCTCTGGTGTGACGTAAAGCCCTTCACATTCCAGTTCCAAATATATATTTAGTTCTATGAAGATGACCACTGTATTCAATACTTAAAAGTACTACAGGGATGATCCTCAATATTTGAGGTACTTTAGTAAATAGCACAGAATGCTTTAAAATGTTAACTTCTGTGTTATTTGAGTAGTAGAAGAGTTCACAATATTACTACTGTCCCTGAAATACTATTTTTTTTTTTTTTTTTACAATTTTGAAGCTAGTATGTGATAATTGTTTTCTTCAGTCTTATGGATGCTGCTTAGATAACGTGCGTCTGGCTGTGCTTTGACAGGAAACACTGTTCCATCCCAGCTACTGAGAGAAAGACTCACTGAATTGGAAGCTGAAATAGAGAGATTCCGAGCTGAAAACACAACTCTAAGTAAACTCCGTGAAGAAAGAGAGCAGGCCTTGGCAAATATCAGGTAATTTTTAAATGAAGCATCTTGGTGCATTCACTTACATGTATGTTGCAGACTGTCATGGTGTCCAGTTAGTTACCAACAGCACAGGTAAATAATTCATGTGTATCAGTTTACAGTGGAGATTGGTCAAGAAACTTACACAGAAATTATAGTATTAAGAACCCCTGCTAGGATAATATGATATCATTAAAAGTTATACTTTGGGAGAATTTGTGTACTTTTGTTCTCTGTGGGATAACACAGTCCTAAATTGTTCTTGCAGAACTGATCTTCACACTGACATGATTGATGCTTTTGCTTTGGATCGGATGTTTGTACAAACTGAGAATCTTTTAATTTGTATTGGGGCATTTATAAGCAACATATGGAGTAGAATAATTGCCTCTGATGACTTAAACGTGCCACACCTGTTCATACCACAGCCACTTTTGTTTGGAAACAGTATTGTGTCTTTGACTGACGTTTGATTTGTGATCTCCTGCTATTAGCAGATTCTTTTCCCTGGGGAAAAGAAACTTTTAGGGGAATGGAAGATTTTAGCCAAACCTTTTCTAAATTCAGGATAACTTTTGTGACTAGAAGATATAAAAATATAAATTGTTGGACTTCAAACACTAACTATGTGACAATTCTTACTCCTTAAATAAGTAATACTATTTATAGGTAAGTCTTCCTGGGGGTAATAGGATGTTGGGTTGGAATCAATAACCACAAAATACTGAGTCTTCATTTTATTTCTTAAAACCCAGATTTGAAGTAGATTTGGGCTAAAACAACTTTGTTTCATAATTATAGGAAAGAAATTGCAGACTTTGAGCAGCAGAAAGCCCAAGAACTGGCTGAAATAGAAGAATATAAAAAAAAGGAAATGAAAAAACTGCAAAAGGAGCGTAAAGTTTTTGAAAAATATGCCACAGAAGCTAGAGCAATTCCAGATAAGAAGGAACGTGATGAAATTCAGGTATAAGAATGTATTATTCTTCTAGTCCACACAGGAACATGGAAATTTAATTAAAGGCAGTCAACAACTATATTTTAACTTAGTTGAAAGTTTACAAGTGCTTTCAAGGTGGGGACCAGTAGCAGACATGGATTAGGGGTGGACTTGGGAGTGCTGGGTTTACAGTTGGATTCCATGATCTTAAAGGTTTTTTCCAATCTAAATCATTCTAATTGAGGAAGCAAACTACAGTCTTCACGAGGTTGTTTGATGGTTTTAAGGCAAAAACTCCTAACAAGCAAATCTTTTTGTCACATTTCCATACTTAAATCTGCTCATGACTGTGATAGAATGATCTTCTACTTTGAAACAAAATTACCAAAGTTAAAGTATTAAGTTGTAAGTTTTCTTTGTGGTAGTGGATCAAAATGCAAACTAGAACTGCACAGGAGTTTTATTCTGTCTAACTGTTGTACAGTCTGCTGTAGTAATCTACAATTTTCAGAGTTACATTTTTTATTCTCTGGTATCAGAGATGTAAGAAACAAGATCTGTTTGTTCCTTCATTGTTAGGATGTATCATGTACTAGATGTATGGATTATTAAGTCACATTAAACACCACACAGGGATTTCCCTTGTCCTTCCCCACACATTTTCCTTCCTTCAAAACACTGAACTGGCTGTGCAGATTTACCTGTGCCAAGACTTTTGAAGGGCCCTGCCAAGGGTAGCCTTAAGGATTTCATGTTTCTGTCTCAAGTGTATTTGTATTGGCCAATCTATGATGCGTAAAGGATGCCAAGAGAGCAATAAAAACAATTCCTGTGATAGAAGTTGAGCTTAAAAAGTCAGTAGTCTAAAGTAAATCTCTTCCAGGGAAGAAAACTCCTATCTTTCACCCTCTGCACTACTAAGTTAACCTTACTTTCTTGCCACTTGTGTGCCTTCTTTTGTGTGCTTGTATTTCTATTATAAATTAAAAAAATATTTTAATATATTAAAAAATGAAAGCTCTTTAATTTATAAATGTGCATTTTTCTAAGGCTTTAAACCAACAGATTGCAGAGTTACAGGAAGATTTAAAGCGAAAAGAGGCAAAATGGTCAACTACCCATCGGCGCCTGAAAGATCAAATAGAAGCTTTAGTAAATGAGAATTTGGAGCTGAAAGAAGAAGTCAAAATTATGGAGAAGTTCCGTCTAGAAGCCTGGAAGAAAATAGAAGCTGCTGGAAGCAAGAGGAAAATAGAAAACTCTGCGGTGGCTCTAAAAAGAGCAGAATCTGTACGTTATTAATCTTGGTGGTTTACATATATGTGTGTGAATACTCATGGGTTTTGGGTCATATGCTTGGATTCCAATAGCTACAACTTAGCTGTTTAATTTACTAGTGTGGGGACTACAGTAGTGGTGACAGAGAGAGAATTTTGTTAATGTCACTATTCTCTCCAGATGTGAATGTTCATAATGTGCAACATCCCTTTTGTTGAGGAACTCATCTTAAAAATTCAAAATGATGCAGTTATAAGAGAAAAATCATTGGTGGGGTCTAACCTGTGACCTTCTGCCCCTTAAGGATCAACCACAAAAAGCAGGGAGTTCACAACTGTCTAAAGCAGTTATATTAATTTTTGAAACTGTAACTGTTAATCTGGATTGCTTGCACCAAATTAACTCTCTGTAGTTGTTGGTAGTGAGGGACCAGATGGAGGAAGAGTTCCAAAGTGCAGCTTGGGCTACATCACACAAACCTTTCTGCTGACCAAGTCTCAAAAATGCATAGTTGGTAAAAAAAGCTTCCAGTAACTTTCATGCCATATGGTCAATAAATTTTGTTGATGCTGTATGAACAGTTATAAGTCACATAAACCACAGCTACTCCCTTTCTTTTAGTGCCTACCAAACAGAGGGCCCAAAAGTCAAACTGCATCTCTGCTTCTTCCAGCACAGAAGTGCAGCAAAATGAATGGCAAAAGTTATTCACAGGCAAAAGGTAAAAATTTTTTTCTGATCAGAGAATTCTGCTAAGTCTTTAAAGTAAAACTAATGTGAATATTTGCTTTGTGGAGTGCATCACCACCTTAGAAGTAAACAGTGATAATTGTAACGGGCTTGAGCATATGGATAAATACCTTGTAGGGTGGGATTCTGGAGAAAGCTGTGATTAGACCAGTCTCAGAGTGAGAATGCTTCTGGTCCTCTTTGGTGGTCTGGAGCATAGCAGCAGCTGTTTTCTGTAATCCAAAATGGCATTCATCGTTTGTGTTCTCCAAGCTGCAGGTGTTGATTAGATCACAGAATCGTGGAACAGTTTGGGCTGGAAGGGACCTCAAACATCATCCAGTTCCACCGTCCGGCCACTGGCAGGGACACCTTCCACTAGACCAGGTTGCTCAGGGCCCCGTCCAACCTGGCCTTGAACTCTTCCAGGGATGGGGCATCCACAGCTTCTCTGGGCAACCTGTTCCAGTGCCTCAGCACCCTCCTGTGTTGAGAGCATGGGAACTGCTGTGTCTCTTCTGAATCTTCTGTGGTTGGAATCTATAATCGTTTGGGCAATGCTGTAGCAGATGTTCCTTGTTCACAGTTAGGAGCAAAGCCTGTTTGCCTTCCTAACGAATAATCACATATGGAAAGTAACTGCAGGGTATTTTTTGATACCTCTGACAACTCAAACAACCATCGTGTTTTATACGTTAGAGGAGTTATGTTCCAGAATTGGAGGTGGTTTTATTTTGGTAATGTGACAGGAGAGACATGGGAGAAGTATGCTGATCAGTTCCTGTTAAAAAGGTTGTATTAATCTTACTTTATTCATTACAAGGCATAACTAATAATGTTGTCTAAATTCCTGGGACGAAGGGAGGGAACCCTTTGTAAATCTACAGAGATGAAATAGGAGAGAAAGTGCGTTTATGCCTATTGCAATGATTCTTCAGTTGTAGATTCTTGCTGACACAAGAAGCAATGGCAGTGACTGATTCTTTTATCGGCACATGCTGATTCTTTTAATAAATATGCTGCTCTCAGTTTCTACTGCACTTAAGAAATGTAGGTGTCCTGTACAACTTGACCTCATATATAATTGTAACACTCAAACCATACTTTAATTTCCGTGTCCAATTTAACTATTACATCTGAGTAGGAAAACTTTCTAGAACACCTGCATCAGGACCTGCTAATGACAGAAGCAACTCTGAGACAATGACAGCACTAGAAGATTCTTCTAAGACTTTCATGGTAGTAAGTCCTGGGTCTTGATTTGATTTTTAAGGGGGAGGAAAAAGTCTAGAAGAAAACGTTATTTGTACTTAAATGAGTGTCTGGAGGGTGACTGATAAGGCAGTTGACTCACCTTCTTATGTTATGTTCTTCAACTTTTACTGTCATACCAGAAAATGGCTAGTCAATAAAGAGTGTTTCACCTGTGTCTAGTAGATGCATTATTGTTTGGCTCAGGAAAGAAAAGAAACTAATAATCTCCTCCTCTTTTGAATTTTGCAAAAGGTTTTACCCTTTAAGAGAGTTAAAAAAGATGGGTGGTCATATGCTCCACGTAGGGCAACTGTGCAAGGATCTTGTAAATAGTTGAATTAATTCTTACATTAATTGCTGTAGGTAACATTCAGGCTTTATGGAACTTCATTTCATACCTTAATGTGGATGTCTTAAGGAAACTGAGCAACATGCTACAACACACCACTGAATTTCACTTTAGTCCAGACTACAGCTGACCATGGACAACCAATTATTGCTGAGTCTGTTTTTCCACTTGAATTACACTAGTTGCTTAAACTCCAAGTTGTGTTTATGCCTTCCCACACTTGTCTTTCTCGTTTCCTAAAATACCTGTCAGCCTAGGGGAAAAAAAACGTATACAAAGCTTGATTTGAGGTTTTTTTGTCATCTCAGGACATCTCTCCTAATGAAGCTCATGTGTCACTACCATCTGGTCCTGCATATGTGGACAGTGGAGAGATAGAGAGAGAAACCACTTATCCCGATGGAAAGGTAAAATAAAGACTTTGGCACTCTGAAATTCAGCAGGACAGCTGTTGTGCACGATGAATGACAACATAAAGTGTCATAAGCTCAATACTGATCTCTCTGCAATGTTTTCATTAGGTTGAGCAAGTTTTGAAAAATGGCTGTCACCTCGTATTTTTTCCCAATGGAACGTGGAAAAAAGTGGGTTCTGATGGAAAGACTGTCACTATAACCTTCTTCAATGGGGATGTGAAGCAGGTTATGCCTGATCAAACAGTGGTATGTATCCTGCATCTTCAGGTTTTTTCAATAAGTATTTATTAAATATTTATAAGCACTTATTAAATACATGTACACACATTTAACATTTCTCACTAGTTACATTAAATCTGAACTGTTTTCTGCAGATTTATTATTATGCTGATGCTAAGACTACACATACTACTTACTCTGATGGCTTAGAGGTCTTGCAGTTTTCAAATGGACAAATAGGTAAAGAAAACATCCAACCCAACTGTCAGAATTAGTGCCCATAAGATGTATGTATTTGTGTAATAAGCATCTTGTCTCAAAATGCATTTCAGAGAAGCATTACCCTGATGGCAAGAAGGAAATTACCTTCCCTGATCAAACTATTAAGAACTTATTTACGGATGGACAAGAAGAAAGTATCCTTCCCGATGGTACCATTGTTCGTGTTCAGCCGTAAGCCTTCCCTTCTTGGGTCCCCTGGTCTGGGGATGGGACAGGGGGCACGCTGTGGTGACAGATCTAGATCTACCAGTTCACACTGGAATGTACTGTACTGTGAACATGTACAACTGCTTGAGTTTTGGGGTTTTCTTTTGGTAGCCTGGAGGAGGTAAAGACTGAATGCCTGAGTGTATGGTCCTGACCTGGGAGACTTCTCTGATTTGTACATAATTCTAGAAAACACAGGAGAACGTGACTGGAAAGTGGGTCTGACCGACAGCTGATAACTGATAGTGCTCCCAACATCAAGTTTTAAACTTTTGCTTGGATTGTTGCAGCAATGGATTTAGTGCAGAGAAAGTGCAGTAGAGGCTCACAAATATAAAAAAGTCATGTCAGTTTTGCAGAAACAGGTTTTTGAGTATGAACCAGCTGCAATGATATTTAACAGATTTTTCAACAAATACTGTATTTTTTAAAATTCTTCCTTCATTTAGGCTTGCAGAGTTGCTGTTCTGAGATTAATCTTAAGCCCACGTACAATCCTTACAAAGTATTGGTTGTGTTTTCCTCCTTTAATGCAGAGATGGAAGCAAAACTATAGAGTTCAGTAATGGCCAGAGAGAACTACACACAGCACAGTTCAAGAGACGGGAATACCCAGATGGTTCTGTCAAGACTGTGTACATGAATGGACAGCAGGAAACAAAGTATGGCTCTGGGAGAGTCAGAGTGAAGGACAAGGATGGGAATATTATCATGGACACTAAGTTGTAGGCAACGTCAAAACTGCTGAAATGTTAAGACATCAGCAAAAATAATGTACATTTCTGTAAACAAGAAGTGAAACCCCTTTCCGCTTGTTGTGTATATACTGTTTATAGTTTTTACAAAATAAATTTATTTTTAAGTGGGTGCTACAACATCAGAGCTTTTGCTTATTTTGTTCCCCATTCCCCCTTTTAAGGAGCAGTTTATTGATTCAGTATTCTGGCATGTGTGGTTTAAAGGGTGTTTTTTAAATCAGCTGTCAGTAGAAATTAACAGCTGTAGATTATCTTATTTTAGACATCTAAGAGAAGATTTCTCAATCCAAGTCATGCTGTTTTACCCCCTGCTGTGGTGAAAATACAGCAGGTGGCCAGATTTTAGAGTCTGGGTGTAAATTTATTTACTTCTTGACTTAAAAGAGTAAATGAATGGCAGCACTCCTTTTCAGTCAGCTGTAGGCTATTTGTTTTCCTTTGCAATACCATTTTTTTCTTCATCTCTCAGGTAGGAGGCAACAGCATTGGCAGACCACAGAATCCGTTCTATAAACTGTTCATCTATATTCATAAGGCTAGGGCAGGTTGAGACTGGGGGACAAGTTAATTCTCAAGCTACTCAGAAACACCAGAAAATTAACAAAGGTCATCTCATCCACTTCTTCCACCTCACAGGTGTTTTTAAGCTGACTTGTCTTTTAAAATTCTGCAGTACTTACTCTAGCAAATGGTTGCTGCCAGGCTGGCTGCTCCAATTCCATTTCTGTGGATGCCAAAAAAATATTAATTCCCTTGCACAGTAGAAGGCATTTACTTTCTCTGCCTTGTCCCTTCTGCTCCCCCTCCCTTCTCTCCTCTATGAAAGCAGGCTCTGTCCTTACTGTGTCCATGCCATTTTGTACTCAAGGGGAAGCAGCGAGAACTGCTTGTCTAGCAGGGCAAGCTGCCCTCACAGCACACCTGGGCACCACTGCTAAGGTCAGCTTTGTACCTTGCTTTCATGGGAGCCTGAGGGAAGAGATGTGTGCAAGGTATGTGTGTATGAGCACAGGAGGCTCCCTCTGAACAGCAAGAGGCTTTTCTACTGTGAGGGTGACTGGGCACTGCAAGTGGTTTCCTGGAGAGATTGTGGAGTCTTCATTCCTCCATGATCTAGAACAAAACCTTCCATGGGGAGACTGAAAGGGGCTGAGGTTTACATGTAGGGGATTTAGTACAATAGAGACATCCCAAGAAACCTTACACACTGTAGCAGTGAAGGAAAACAAGCTTCCAGATGCATGCTGAACGAACTTTATTCCCTAAACTCTGAAGTGAAGGAGGTGTAACAACACAAGCAGAAAAGAGCAACAATGCAAACATAGTGAACAACAACAGTAATACCCCTCCACCCCAACTGTTTGCTCCCTATCCTAGACTGGTGCTGAAGATGTCTGTCATCAGATAAACCTGAAATGTAAAGAGAAGTTATGTCACAATAATAAAAGTATCATCTTCCCTCCAAGTCTTCTAGCAAGGTACTGGAACAACTGTGCCCAGCATCAGCTTTTTATCTATTTCTTTACCACTATACATTAGTTCCATCTACTCCTGTGAAAAGGGTATTACAGAACAATACTTGGGGCTCCATAGTCAAAAAGACTGAGATGTGAATATAAATTTTCACTATTTCAAGATCAAAAAGTGTTTGGAACATCATCTCTAAACATCTATTAGAAGAGTGCTTATTAAATGGGAGGGGGGAAAAATACTAGATAAGAGAGAGTCAGTCAAGACATCTAAAAATCCAAGTCTCTGCTATTCTCTACAGATAACACAGTGTAAAGCTCTTAATTAAAAATATTCCATGTATGACCACATATATGGACATCAATATGTTATTCATGGATGTTTGCCTGAGTAACCACTGGCACCTGCCATTGAAATCAAACACCTAAAACAGAATTAATTTTTATTATATGGGCAAAGCACACTGTCACACATCTCCAAATTACCTTCCTCAGTTACTGGCAGCAAAGGCTCTTTATGCTGTATCACCTTAGGTCTCTGTCTCCTGTTTCTTTGTACCTGCTAGTTCTTAAACCTGTAACTGTGGGTTTCAGTAATGGTATGAAAATAATTTTTAACAGCTTTTGGTTTTATATTAAATACTTCATTAATAGAGTGGAAGGGGACAGAAGGGATTTTTTTAAAAGAAACTCTAGTTGTCAACATTACTGGCAGTTTATACTTTGAACTACAAGTTCATACCGTTCTGGAAGGATGATTTCAGAAGTTTAAAGCTTATTCACTGTACTTACATGTCACTCATCAAAGTCTGCAAGTCCCATTTCTATCAGCTTCATATGAACCAGATTTTTGTCATCTCCATACAAACAAACAGTGATCTCTGGTGAAACAGTCTGCAAGTTGACAGAGTTGACAGTAACAGATTTAAATCTCTACCTAACCAATATTGAAAGTTATTTTACTGGTTATACTTATTGTTTAAGTGGAACTGTGAATATACAAAGACTACTTCGTTTTTAAGTAAAGAAAACTGGTGTTAAAACAGCAGGAACGCTCAAAAACTTTCTGATTGCAGGATTAGGAAGAGCACCACATCATTTCCTTTCTTCAAAGTAAATGGTTCTCAGTTTTAAATTATGAGGGTACACAGCAAAATAAATACTTAAAAATTAGAGTGCCAGTAAGAGTTTTAGGCTGAGCAAGAACTAGGAGGGAAAGAAAAAAAAAAAGTGATTCTCACAAGTATGGAAGCAGAGAGACGTTTTCCTTCCACGCAGTCTACCATAGCCCACAGTGCATTGAGGCTCCACTCGGGGGAATAAGGAATTCTTTTCATGTTTGTGTCATCTAGAGCAGGTTTAAATCCAGCCAACAGAACCCGCACTGCCTGAGCAGGGTACTTCAGGAGACAGTAAGGTATGTGACGCAATCTACAACAAAAATGAGAAGTGTTTGCCCACAACAATCCACCTGTTAAGCTCCACTCTCAGTAAGGACAGGCTGCTGAATGGTTTACTGTGCAGAAACTGGGATCAGACTCCCTGCTCTGTGGTAACATGCCAGAGTCAGACTGAACAATTCCTCTGGCAGGCAGGCCCAGGCCTTAGCACAGTAACTATCACAAAGCAGTCCAGCATCCTACAGACCTCTTGGCCCACCAGGCACAAACTGCCTCATCACTACAACACTTGGGGAGGAGTCTCCAGTGCCTAAGAAACACCTGAGCACAGGAATCCAAGTACAAATCATCACAATGCAGGCTCCACAAACCTTTGTGGTACAAAGTGCCTCATGCCTGAACGTGCTCTAGACACACTACTGGAAATAGGTACCTTGTGTCTGTATTATTGACTCCCCATTCTTCTCTCTCTATCCCAGAAGCAAAGGAATGGGGAAGCAGAGCAGGAAATGCAACCCTGAAATAAAACCCTGTCTCCCACGACCCTAGTAGTATGTGAAGCAGGAAATTGTTCAAATACCATTCTGTCCCATCTTCAGCAAGGATGTGTAGATTCCCCAATGAGCTCAAGAGCAAGTCAGTGTGAGTATGCAGTACATATTAAAAATACGTACATATGCACTATATATATGTATTATATATAGATGTACTATAGTACTATCGACACATATACACAGTGTGTGTATATATGTATATATGAGAAATTCAGACAAGCTTAAGGGACCCTGAAAGCCTGGTGTGTTTGATACACTGAGCTGACACCTGTGTCAGCACAGGAGCACAGTGCTTAGTGTTGCTCAGCACCGAGCAGACCAGGGTGTGTCCCACTCAGATACTCCCCTATCCCTTATCTCATTCCCCAGCTATCTTCTGTGCAGACTGCACTTCGCACAGGATCAGAGGATTTGTTTGTGCACCTTGTCTGGAGTAAGCTTCTTGGGTGCAGAAGCAGATTATACTCCTGAGCCCACTCACAGGTTAAGTAACTGGAGATAATGGAGAAATCTGATTTTATAATAATGGGCTTTTCAGAACCACCTGAGACAGAAGCAGGTGCACAACCCCACGCTCTGCAGACAGAAATTATTTAACCAGCCAACCCACTGTCTTCACAACTGAAATCCAATGCTGAATTATAAACAACATATATGTAGTTATATAAAAAGAAATAATAGATGTAAAATTATAACTACATATAAAATAATACCAGTGTATACATACATACACACAGACATTTGACATGCATTTTTTTCTTACATATTTACCTGTTTGTTGGGGCAACTAAATAAGTACCATAGTCAACAAACTGAACCAGAATCTGAACAGGGACAAGCTGTGTAACAGAGAGGAGCTTTGCCCTGTACCATAAGCCATCCACATATTCTGCAAGGCAAGGCAGTTCTGTAAAAAGAAAAAAAAAATTACCACAAAACACCCCAGAATACTCAATGCAGTACAAATTGAACTTGAATCCACTTTGCATGAGAAAGATTAAGTTTCCTTTTCCTTCTTAAATTCATGCTATGATTTTGTTCTATGCATCCCCCAATTCTCTCTGAACTCCAATTCACAATCACTAGTATGTAATTTAAGTCACACTTCTCTACCTCACATGGCAATGATGAGAAGTAACAGCAAATTCCTAGGTAAAGATAAAGATCCCAACAGTTTAATGTTAAAACTTTTCAACTTGGACTCAGTTGCACGTTTCAGTTAATAAGATTGATCTGTAAGAGAATAAATATAAGTCTGGAGGACATGATGGAGATGCTGCTTAAAACCTGAACCAGAATTTTACTTGTTAGCAGAATGAAGTACTAGCAGTAACTGTTTTCTTCACAAAATTTTAGACCCACATACTTTATGATATTTTAGACCCATGATATACTTATGATATTTTAGTTGTGGACAAGAGAATTAAAGCCCATTTTTCCACCTAAATGGAGAAATCCAGAATTAAAATGATGCTCCTTAGGGTTCACATTAGCTTCTAAACCTTGGTTACATGATTTTCCATACATAATTTTTGTCTTTGGAATATTTAATAGCAAGCTTTTCACAGTTATAGCTTCAGTGACAGCCTCCTTAAGGGAAAAGTTCTATTACTACCAAATGTCATCAAAACTGAGTTCTGTCCATCATTCTTCAGTGGATCAGAATGACACAAAAGCTTCAATTTAAAAGTAAAAACATGATTATAGTGTATTATATGATTATAGTGCAGTGTTATTCCTTACTCTCAGAAAGTTTTATTTAAAGATGCATAGAAATATAAATATTCCTATTCTTCAAAAAGAAATTCAGGCTTTTGGTACATCCACATGAAACAACAGGGAAAACAAACACATTAATGTACCTTTTTCAAACTTTGTTAGAAGAGGAAGACACTCCACAATTTTATTGCACCACTTTAGGGCCTCATCAAGGCGCTCTGAGTCACTGCTGGAAGCTCCCTCTATGTCTATGGCAGGTTGCTTTGTACAGTTCTCAGAAGCATCAAAGCAAATATAAACCTACTCAAAGAAAAGGCCCTCGTGTTACCATTTTTGCAAAATGCCTCAGAAACTTCAAATGCCATTGGTGATCAACAATTATTAATAGATTACTTGTTCCCATCTTTTAAAGGTTCAGCACATCCTCACCCCCTTTTCTTCTGTATTTCATCATTTAACATTTAAAGTCCACATGGGAATCTTGTATTTGATCAATGCACATTACATTCTGCCTTTTGCCTGGGAGACTACTAGAACTACAGAAAATTGTGTGGGCTTACACAAAAATTAGTATTGTTCTGCCAGATTAAAACCCAAAGACCTCATTTTTTATTATACAGGGTAAGTACCAAACAGAAACATTGTAACACTCAAAGCTCTTTTTTTAGAGAAATGGTTTGTATTTCTCTGCCCCCACCCATGCAGGTATTTCAAGTAAGAGTTCATTCAGATCCTGCTCTGCACAACCACCTGCGTCAGGACCATTTTGCAACCTTTATAACGCTCTAAAACTGTAAGCCCTGTTCACCAGCTTGATGGGACTGCTACATATGTGAGACGTCTACAAGACTTACCTCCTTAGGGGACACCAAATGGGTAACTCTGACAGGAAAGGGATTTCCTGGCACAGGTAGTGGTGGCAACTTGTATGAACGTGAAACGCAAGTGTCTCCTGCAAGGAGCCCCTAGACCAAGACAGACTTCAGCTGAGCATCACATTTAGTAACAAAATGGAAATTAGCTTTGATATGACTCTGGATTCAAAGGAGTTACCTAAGAATGTTGTGTATAATAATAAACAACATGTCCTTGATGGAAAAAAATATTAATCAACTTTTCCTTTCAACTCTTACGAGGTATTTTTTAAAAAGCTTTAGCTAAAAGATAAGAGAACTCATTAACAGTTTTAAAACAAAGAATATATCTTTGAAATGATCTGAACATACTGACATGGTAACTAGATTGCTGTTAATTTAAAAAAGCATTCCCTTTAGAGAAAAAAAATTATAAAAAACCCTAAAATTAAAGCAATGAATTAGCACAGATAACCCTAAATGCCAAGCCCCTGGGTTCCTGCAGTTTGTCAGAGCAAGTTATCCTTTAAGAGCAAGGCAAAGAATAAATGAACTCCTTAGCCACCACAATTATCACTCTTTCAAAAAGGCAATAGATAAAGTACAGATACATATTTTCTCAGTAGCACAGTGTCCTCTTTTAGAACCATGCTTTTACAGTCTGAAATTCTACATGTCATTAATGCTTTTGGTTCACAACAAAATCAACCTTGGTGCATTAAATGATGCACACAGGCCAGCTGGATCACAGGTCATGAATGCAGCTCCTGTTCTCCCGCACTTCAGTAGGAAGCTCAACAAAACGTGCAATTTCTGCAGCGACAGCAGTGTACTCTACTGTAAAATTATCTCCTGAAGCAAAGACGTATGTTGGAAAGAAAAATACACTGGCAGGCTTGAAACAGAACTAAGAAAAATGAAGTAAGAGTCTTAGCAATTTAGATAAACCTGATCCTCAGATTCCAAGAAAAAAAATTAAATAAAACACGGAGAAGTTACTTATGTAGGACTTGAGACAACGAAGATAGGTAAAAAATTCAATCCTTCCCCTAAGATAAATATCCCAGACATTTGGAATAAAGAACCTAGGTAATTCCCTTAGAAATCACTGGGTTTATGCAGAAATACCTGATTCAATTTACTTTGGATTATGTCCATCCTTGGATATATTTCTATGAATAACACTAATCCCTTCAAGTGATAAAAACATTAACCTATTCGTAGCATTTTAGGTTTTAGAGGAACACAAAAACTAACTGGACTTTAGATAGGAATGCAAAAATCTCTTTTCATTATGGAGTCCAGGAACAAACTCTTGGCAACCCACTATTCCATACAACCTTATCAACATGTTGTATCTACACTTCTTATGCTGCAGACCTGTGTACTTGTCTTACTGCTGTTTATACCACAAAAACAGTACAGATCAATCCCCAGAGGTCACAAACTGAGTAATCCTTTCAATGTTGGAACAACAACAGTGAAATAGATGCACACACAGAAGTCTCACCACCTTTTGTATATCCTGACAACCTTCAGCAACGCAGTACTTCTGGTGTGCCATGAAGGATGAAAGTGAAATCCCACCAAAATACAGGCTGATGGACAATTTGTCCCGTGGGTTATCCGGTAATTTCTGTTTACACAAGACAAAAAGGTATATGATAGTAATAGCGTGACTGAGGTCTATAGAAATAGCAACCAGGAAATTCAAACCTCTCATGCTGACATGCACCATATTCATTCACTGAGATACAAAATAACTAAGGATGGCTACTAACCCAAGTTATGACACAAATGGGAATATATCAACCTCTGGAATGGCAGCATCAGCTACTCATTCTAACACTGAAATATTACCCCATATGTTTGCTCATCCAAACCCTTCTCTTTCACAATTTATCATTAGAAGTTAAACTATCTGAAATTGCTTGTTTTTCAGGCAATAAAGATGATATTTCCTTATAATGTTAAGATAAAAATTTAAGCATGTCCTTACTTAACTATATCAAAATTTAATCACTTAAAATAGAATTCATGCTGTTGTTAGCTAGGTTACTTGTCAGAATGACAACACAGAATTTAAACAGGATGAAAAAGTGTGACTACCTCTAAGGGACACATTTAAGGCCTGAAAACTATAATAAAGGTCAAGTCACAGGAGCAACAAGTTTAGTTTTGTCAAAAGACACATTTACTACTACACTTCTTCATATATTATTCTTAATGCCAGATAAAAAGGAAAAAAACTCTGAAAAATAAGCTTCCACATCTACAAATAAAGCAAGCTACCTCAACATGTATTTCAACCTCTTCATTTGTAAGCAGTTCTTGAAGGCAACCTACTGCATCCTGCTGCCAAAAATTTCCAATCTGTTTGGAGAAAAGCAAGAAACCCACACATTAAGACGCTGGTAAGTAATGTTCCTCCTGTTCCTAAGACAGGTGAAAATACATGACTATCACTAAACAAACTTATTTGAAAACACACATCATTAGTCTGACTTGCCTACAACCATTTAAGTATTATCTGCTATTTGGTGCATTAAAACTTCACAGAACAAGCTGCCAAACCCCTGGCTGTGGCACCACTCGCATAAAGATTTAACTCACCAGACTGAACCGGCCCTTTCAAATCCCATCCCTTTCACAGGTAGGACTGATGAAAAAACTACCAAGGCTCCACAGACCTCACTACCCCTCTTGGGATCTGCAACCTTTCTCAATACTCCTCAGACTGCTCCCAGCTGTATCTCCTGGGCCAACATGGAACAGCAGCAGCAGATAATAGAGTGGATGGTGTGAGGCTCAGCAGTTGCCCTGTGATGTCCCTGATACAAGCCCCCAGCAGGCAGCACACCTCTCTGGAGAGCACCCACTGCTCTTTGTTAGTTGTACTGGAGGTTGCACAGGGAGCAGATGGTGCTGCCTTACTCGGCTGATGTGACAGGTCTGTACTCGTCAGCTTGCAAGAGTGCCAAAGCAGCTCCAGGAGTGTACCTCGAACCCTGGGGGAAGTCTCTCCTTCCTGCAGGTCCTAGCCACTGCAAGCTTCCATTCTTCTGCATTATTGCCCCCCCCACCCCTTCTGTGTGTGCCACTGGGAGAGCTTTTGGCTGTTCAGCTGCAGGTCCACTGCAGAATCACTGGAATCAGCTATCCAACTCCTTCTCAGCTTCCCTGACATTACACAGACCTCTCACCACCTCCTGCAGTTCAGCCACCTGTTGCAGGAGGGTCCCCTACATGGGCAAACCTTTTGCAGGCAGGTCTGCTGCCTGTCCTTGCCCCAGGCACTTCCTGCAGCCTGAGGTCTGCACTAGCAGGACAGATACTGCAAGTCCCCCTGGCCTTGCTGGAGCTGCAGCCCTTAACTTCCAGCAATAAAAAGGCTTTCTTTGAAAGTAAGTTTAAAAGTAAGCTAGTAATTTCAGTAATTCAAATTTACTAAACGCACCATACAAATCAAGCAAGGTGTGATGGTATGTGAAGATGTTATTTACATACCAATTACTTACTAACAAAACCCCCTGAAACAATTCACTTGTATTAGTTTAGATTGTTTCCTACATAGCAGAGTTCAGAATGACAGAAACACTTTTGCAGGATTTTAAGATCTATGATTTTCTGGTCGTTCTGCATAAGAAATCAAAGCCTCAATTTTTATTGTTATTACAAAACAAGTCGCCACTTCAGAGTATCACCCTGCCAACTACTGCTGTGTCCTGTCTCATAAAGGTTTTAACTCCCACGGCAGCTGCTTTTGAAGCATGGTCCCTTCATAAAGCCATCTGCCTGTTCCTGACAAAAGGCTGCCTTGCTGAAATGCTCCTCATCAGGTCTTCTCTGAAGCCTTGCAGGCAAGAAAAAATACCAGCAATTAGTCTAAACCTTCCTGTGACTAAACAGTGCATTGATATGAGTAGCTACCTACTAACACAAATTTGCCATTACTCACCGGTAATGTCTTGTAGAGCTGACAAGGGATGCAAAATGGAGGAATGCCAGTATACAATGTAGTTGGATACAGATGACACTGAGGAATGCTCTCTATGTAACCATGGTCTATGTACCGTACCTATATGAAATGCAAAGCTTAACTTAAAAAAACAGGAATAATTTCAATAAGGTTTAATAAGAGGAAGTTTTCGTTTACAGCATCCGCTTTCTTAGAGGAAAAAAATGGTGTGACGGTAAGCAGGTGATGTGACAAAGTGGAAGTGAAGGAAAACATTAGAAAACTGGTATGGCAGATTAGAAGTCCAGTTTCTAAACTTCTCTTGCAAGAATTTGTGAACTAGGATAGCATCAAGACTTTGCAAATCTACATTCAAAAAATCATGAGCAGACTCAAAAGGTTAGGTAAGATTACCAGCTATTGACAAAAAGTAGCTCCAGACCCGTGCAGCAGAAAGAATTCAAAATAGAGAGCCACTACTTTCTGGGTGGCGACAGGGCAGGGAGATGCTAAACCTAGTTGTTTTCAAAGCATTCTGCATATGGTAAGAACAATAAAAGAAGGAAAAAACCTAACACCTTACAGGTGACCAAGAGTAGATTTTTACTCAAGGAAACTTACCATTACTAAGAAAACTATGGGAAAAATGGTGACAACTCAAACAGGTAGACAGAATTCATCTTTAAAATGAACGTAAAATTCAGGAAAGTAAATCACACTTTTAAGCAGAATGAGCATCTGCATTGTCAAGTCAGCTGAATCAAAAAGTGTGGGATCCTAAGTTTAGTTTAGGGGATTGGGTTATTTACCTTTTTTAACACACATATGCACATATTCATATGCCCCCCTCCCACTCCACCCATAATCAAACTTACCTGGAGAGTACTACCGCAGACTTCTACAACTTGACCTCGATACCACATGGTATCTGATCCTCTTACAACACAAGCTTCTCCCTTTTTCCAGCAGTAGGGTATCAGAAGACCAAGGCCTTTGAAAGTATTTTGTATTTCAGTCATCAAACTGCTTAGTGCAACTTCTTGGGTGAGGGGGAAATAAAAAAAAAAATTAAAATAGTTTAATATATTCACACAAAGTATTTTCATCACTAAAACCCAGCAGATTCAGATGAAGGCATATATAAACATAAAATACACATGCTGCTACAAAACATATTTTCCAAAACTGATACAATATGTATGTTCAATGTCTATTAAATGTTGACAACTTGCTACTTAAAAGTAAACTGCATTTCTAATTCTGAAGCCCTTAATTCTGGATTCTAATCTCAGAGAAGAAAGGTCTATAAATTTTGTAACTAGCATCTTGGCAGGACTAACACAAGAGCCATACAAAGCACAAACAAGACAGACTCCCAGAGACAGTGGTAGGACACCATGAAACAACACAAAGCAGGTGTCCAGCAGAACCTCTTTTGCTGTGGGTACAGTCTACAGCACTAAATGCAGGAACAATTCAGTCCTCTGTTAAGTAGGGTTCCCATACTTCGAATTTCAAAGTTTTATGGTATGATCTAGTAGTTAAGTATACTTGTGGAGCAAAAAACATAAATCAATGTTCTCGTATGTAAACATTTTTCTAAAGCATGATATATTACTTTGCTACTGAGGAGTGACACTGCATCTGTCAGATGAAAATGAACCCATTTCCACCAGAAAATATTACAAGGTACAGAGTCTATCACAATACAAGTAAAGAACCCAAGGAACTTGGGTACTGAGCTCAAACTGAAGGAAAAACATTGAGTAATATAAGAGAACCAGGCTAATTTGCAAGAATCTTTACAACTGTATCTTGGTTACTTTAAGTAAGTTGCTTCATTTACTTTATTAGTAAAATGTATCACAATTTCAACAGTATAAAATAAAGCACCTGCTGCCTTACCCAATACTGCCTAGAGAAGAAAAGCAAGTAAACTGCCCATCCAAATGCTTGGGTTTTTTGGATTTCTTGGGATGGTGGGAGAACAGGAGAGCTGACTTAAGGACAGAGCGACACCTCCTGGAGATTTGGTTTTCCTCTGCCAGGCAGCTGCAGGAAACTCTACCCATGGGAGAGGGGCACCTGCCCCTCACCCCTCATGCCAAAGGACACAACGCCTTCCCAACAGCAGCCCTCCCAACAGGAGTCTTCTAGAACTGTGTTCTGATACAGAACATGTATTCTAGAACACAGATCTGGTATGTTCTGATACACCCAAGTGCCCAGATTCATGGACAAACATACTTTATGTAAACTTACCAGATGATTTAGGTATTATGTAGATAGTTCCATCACCTCCAATGCAGCTCACTATGGCTTGAAAAATTTTTGCTTCAGGTACAGCAGGAGATTTGTATGTTTCATCCATTCCTGAATGAGGCAGTGTTTTGAATGATTTTTGTTCACTCTCTGAAACAGTGATGTGCTCCTCTGGAACAGCTCTGTTTCCTCCACATGCAGTTTTGGAATTATAACCACCCAGTTGTGTGTTCTCTTGCCCTACATGTGCTTTCAGATGTTCCTTGGAGACTGAGCATGCCACACCAGCTGTATCAGTTCTAGCAGATTCAATCAAGTCATAACAATATATTATCTGACAAAGAACTTGAGAATTGCCAAAGAATGAAATAATAGAAGTAAAAACCCAAACAGGCATAGGTGACAAATGCTTGTTAAAATACTGTCAAACATCTTGTCTACCAACTTAGAGAACTGAAATGTGCAATGGATACAGCTAATAACGTTATGCTTAAATAAGTTCACTGAAGATGGAGTTCTGTTGCTACATATGCTGTAGAGGACAATCCAAATTTTTAAAGTATTTATTAGCTTATCCCAATGTGAATATCAGAGTCTGAAAGAATATAAAAGTATCCAAACCTCCTGTTTCTAAGAGCCAAACCCTGTTTCATAAGGTATTCAGAAGTATCAATCATTTTTCCTGTTTCATCTTTGCAAAGAATTTTCACAGGCAATGCACATGCCCCATCAGTCTCCTGGAAAAAATGAGAGAGCCAGACAACATATTACAATATGCATTTCCTCCAAACTACAGGTAGATTTTAAATTTTATTGGTACTGATTGCAAATCAGACATCCTCGAACAACTGACACCCACATCAGAAGACAAATTTTATTTAATCCATGTGACAGTTCCCATTATTTTACCAACTATTCTGAACATGACATTAAAAAAAAGAGTAAAACCTTGCTTTTGTCCCTTGTTTTATTAGAATCAACTGCCAGACACTTGCTTTCCTCCAGCAAGAGCTTTAAACCCACTTGTAAGTAACTTCATTCCATTGCTTTTATTTTCTTACGTACTGTAAAGCTCCAACAGACACTGATCAAATCAAACCCTTAAATTAGTATTTTTTTTTAATAGGGGAAAGAAAATCAACTACTAATGATGTTCATACAGCACTGGATTCTTTCCATCTTTCATGAAAACTAATATGGTAACTGATGAAATCATTCTCACCAAGAACCTGAGCATCTTGCTTGTCTGTCCATAAAGATGGACAGCACCCAGTGATCCCAAAGATACAGATATTATTCTCCAGTAACTAACTATATCTAAGACTAAGTTCTTTCCACACAGGGTAACCAAACTGCTCCAATGCTCTGGTGAATAACACAAGTAGAGCAGAGAGAAGAAAATGCACCTTTTTCCCTACAGCAAACAGCTATCTAAGCAAGTTCCATTGAGGACTTTTAACAGTAAAATATTCAGAAAAAACCTGAATTAACAGACAGCCTGGAAGAAATTTTATGAATACGACTGGTTTTGATTACAAACCTGTATGATTATTTTTACTTGTACTCCGGTTAGGAAATAGGATAAGAACTCACACACTGTCGCTGTCCACTGTGTGCTTCCACCTGTTGGTCTAACACAGAACAAATGATAATCTCTTGTACAAGAGAAGTTGGCATCTCCTGAACGAAACCACAAACCCTCCCCTTTACTAAGAATTTGATTTTTTTTTTTAAACTTCCTGAACTCTCAGGGAAATAAAGATGATCTCCATTAATCAACAGTAAAATGAAATGATTATTCATTTCTGGATCTTTATGACAGGAAGGATTAAAAAAATATAATCCCAAAATTTTTAAGTGAGGAGGACCATGAGTTCCAGAAGTATGACACCTGTCTTAACAGTCTAGAAGAGACTTTCTGTGCAGTTTCATATGATTTGATTCATCTCAAATTCTGAGCCAAGGGAAAAAAAATGCAGTGAAATAAATGTGTTCACTATTTTATAATGCATCCTATAAATATTATTTATTTCTATAGTACAGTTTCTGCTTTACTGGTATGTAGTACAACCCTTAGAAAAAACCCGAACCTTTAAAAAACAAGATCACAGCCACCACCTCATTTCTTCTTTATTCAAAAGGGAAACCACATCCAAATCTTAGATAATCAGTGCTAACACACTGATAAAATAAATTACATCATTATTAGTTTCTAATGCTGCACATCACCGTAAGGGAAAGCCTACCTTATATCTGTCAATGAACATTCTATTGCTAATTTCCTAATTATCTTCATATTTTCCTCCAGTTTTCTTAGACAGCTGATCTCCACGGTTTTTTCAGCTCCAGAATCGTAAAGTACTACCTATTACAGGCAAGAAACAAAATCAAACAGACAAACACTGTGTTATCTGTAAGGAATGATAATTCAAAGCATGCCTGAAGAGGTTAAAAAAATGTTAATCATTACCAAGATTCAAGAAATGGCTTTTATAATGAAGTAGTTTATACACAATACAAATGACTACCACAGCACAGGTAAGGAGACAAACCACACGAATGTGCTTAAAGGGGCTTAAATCAACTTACCGACCTTTCTTTAAACCAAAAATTGCTGAAAGACCTCCCCTCCAACTCCTGTTTCTTATTCTGATGTGCTTAAATAGCTGTTTGAGAGCTCTTAGGCTCAGAAAGCAGATGATGCAAACCAGAAGTATAGGAAGGCCCACTTCTGCTTCCTATTAAGAAGACCCCTGGGCACAACCCACTAATGATGGAGGAGAGAACCAATGGTAACTCAGTCCTAGATTATCTGTGTGATTACAAAGCCACTCTTACTTTTGAAGCAAGTAGCTATCTAGTCCCAAAATGTTTTTTCTGATGCTCATTATTTTCAAACTGGTGCAACAAAATACATTTAAAGCAGCACTGTGTGAGAGACTACTGTGGAAGATGTTATACCTACATGGCAAAGTGCACCACCATCAGTTTAGGGTTCAAAGCAACAGCATAACTACATGTGTTTCTGTGGGGTTGCATTTGGTTCAACTGGCACTGTCTTAACAAGGATCAGTAAGTTTGAATTACTGTGACCTTCAGTTCCACACACCTTCTGGAATCCTATCTAAATTGTTAAGACTATAGCTTGGGAATCTGCACTATGTTGCAAAATTTAGTGTAAACATACAGGATGTCAACCTTCTGAGCCTTCCTCAACTACCAGGTTCCCTGCTAAAGGCATTTCAGCTTTGATGAGACTGTCAACTCATCTGCAGAAATGTACAACCTATATTAACACAGAAGTAAGAAGCAAAGATTTGACCTTATCTTAATCAATGAACGCTTACAAGTTTAGAACCGATAAAGCATGAACCCTGTTACGCTAAGAGGTTTACCTCTGCAGTCGTTTCAGAGACAATCCTGCTTATTTGACCTCTTTGCCACTGTCCCACGTCACGTACGTAAACAGCACAGTGCATGCCAATTTTCCACTTCACAGACTGTGGCTGGGATTCTTTGTAGATGGAAGCCATGTCCTCCTGTAAACTAACATTCAAAAGACACTTTTCTAGTGGTAAAATTTTACAGAGTGAATAAAGGGCTTATTGAGTCAATCACTGCTTAACTAGCATACAACAGTAAAGTTTCAGCAGTTGTTTAACAGACACACAGTTATTGCAGTTTTTCTTCATGATGTAGAAATACGTGAAATGGGAGCTACAAACCACGTACACCCTGATTAAAATTCTGTAAAACTATCATGCTTTCTTAAACCAAGGAATTCATCTGAGTGATCCTGACCACATTATATAGCACTATTTGAAAGATTCAGTGTTTTCTCTTGACAGCTCGAGAGTGTGGTGCTCATTTAGTGTCATGACTAATTAAATGGAACTCTAGGTAGTTAAATAAAAATTAAAAAGAAAATAAGTAAGAAAATAAGCAACTTACAGTAAGCCACGACATGTCCATTTGACTGTCTTCAAACAGCAGGCACTACTACTTAAATGTTACCTAAATATTTATCAAAAGAAGGCTGATACACTGTGTCTAGAAATTTTCTTTAAACTTCCCAACAGTTTACTGGAATCACAATGAAAAAAAATTACTACTACATAGTAGTTCTACGACTTAGGATACTGATATTATTTAACCAGACTTCTAATGAAGGAACAGGAAAGAGAAAAGAACAAAAAGATTCAATCTTTCTGGACAGTGTTGCATTGGCCCCAATACTTACTACATTAAAACTGATTTGAAACAGGAACCAGATCATATACTTAATTTGGAATCAGAAGTATTAATAAACTACAACATAATGCCAACCTGTCTTTTGTTCCTATACTTTCCTCAACATAGCAACACAAGTCATTGTTCTAACTATACCTCACCACTCTGTAGTAAGATCATCTTAAGAAGAATTCTTTGAAATTTAGTACCTTTTCAGTATACCTTCCGATGACAGCAACTGTACAAAAATTTTACTAGGAGACACAACATGACTAATTCTCCCAAGTATGTCTTTGTTAGAAACCAATCTGAAAAGTCCTTCATCCACAGGCTTCATGTCTATAGGATTGAAAACTTCTAGGTTTTTAGGATTTTCTTCTAGAGGATCATCCCATATTTCATTGGGCCCTACTGCAGTACTTTTGGTGTACCTATAAAGAACACAATAAGAATAGGAAGTTTAAACACATTTTAAAGTGAAAAGTCCTCAGTAATCCCACTTTGACATGACAGGAATCATAACTTTAAAAAGCAGGAAAAATCCCAACAAAAGATGAACATTTATAAATGATACTTATGAAACTCTCATGATAGTAACATTTTTTTTTTTCTCCTTTGGAAGGTTTCATTGCACGTTTTTATGTCAGATGGAAACACTATGCATTCCAGGCTGCCAGTGAAAGCTGAGCCCCAATGTTTGTGTCTGACTTAAAAGATATCAAATTATCAGGATCATGCTTTCTCTAAAGCAATGTTGTGCAAGTAAAAGCTGCAACATTCAACTCCTACAATGTGTAAATATTCCTTTCAGAAGAATATTAACATTAGCAAAACATTTACCTTTCTAGCATTCCCTAAGGATACAAATATACGTTAACTGGTGCTAGCACTTTCCTAAATACTAAGTGTTAGATGAAGCACAGGCATGGCAACACATTAACGAAAACCTGTTTAAATTGTGCCCATTGGATAAAACAAAGCCCAGCAGCAATCAAAAGTTGCCTGGTGTGTCCTTTGAGCCACAGCCCACCTCAGTACAAGTCTGCATGGATTGTGCCACCCAGAGATTGTAACAGACTGTAAAGAATGTCTGAAGAAACATCCTTTAATGCAGAAGAACTGGTTTCTTGCAAACATCACCAACTGAAGGAGACAGCAACCTTGAGTTTAACTGCTGGCCATTTCTGGGCCTCTGGAAGGAAATTATTTTCTCTTTTCAGAGACCTAAACACCCGTCTTCTCCAGGAGAATAAAGTGAAGTGCTTTGTCGGAGAAAAAATTCCTTAGTATTTAAGTACTGGATCATCCACTACATAGGTACAATTGTTTATGCAAACCTTCCTGATGCAGATATTTGGAAACCGCTGGGTAAAAACAGTTAACTTGTAGAACCAGGAAAGAAATGCACACATAGCTCAGAAATATGCTTACCTTGCAAACAACTAGTCTGAACTATGAAATGGAGAGAGACAGTCTGCCAGGGAGAGTTCTCCCAAATGGAATACACGTTACATGCCTTACAATTCCCTCTCTATTAACTCCACAATGTCATTATAATTGCAGATCCATCAGGAAAAAAGCCAACAATTTGGAATGGATTTCAGACTCCAAGGTCTCATTCTGGAATTCTGTATGGTCTACCTCCTATCCCAACACAAGAGGAGGGTTACTGGTGTTTGCCTGTCACCAACTCAGTTTTAACTGAGCACTGTGTTCTCCTGCTTTTATTATGCTAGTTCAGAGGAGACTTGGGTATCCCTCAACAGCGTTAAACACTGAAGGCAGTCACACCACAATGTGTGGTATGTGTTACATGTCACAAGTGTGACTCTAAATGACCTAAAGTAAGTTTACATTATCCAGTCTTGCCTTTTTGCAGACATTCATCTTCACAAAGAGGAAATTCAATGAGAAAGAGCTGACAGAACAGCTAGAATACCCACACACACACTGGAAAACAAAGCAACCCAGAAGCCCCCACAAGACACCCCTTTGCCTTTGCTCCTCAACAGGAACATAATTCCAACTAAAAAAACGTGGTGCACTTGGCATTGTGTTGGTAGCTGGGAACAGAGGCTGAAGGGGTGACCTGTGACAGGAGAGGCCACGTGCTGCTCCATGGCAGATGCAGCTCTGCAACACCCCCTCCCCAGGGCATGGCTGAGCCCTTCCTCCAGTGAAGCTGATGGCACTGCTAATTTTATGAAGGGCAGAAAATACCAAGGAGAGAGAGAAGAGGAACTGAAGAGACAACCTAGGGAACCCCAAGATCATAAGAACAGAAGGTTTTTTGGAAGGTAAGAGGCCCACTCCTGAGGGACAGAGGCCTGTAGAGGGTCCGTGCTGAAGCACAGGATGAAAAGGAGGAAGGGGCAACACTGAAAAACTCCTGTGCCCTGAAGCCAACCCCCTGCGCTGCTTACTGCCTCCCTGAAGAGACTCAGTGTAACCTGAGTGTAGGAGGGGGAGGAGAGGTGCTTGGAATAAACTTGATCCAGGGGAAGGGGGAGAGAAGGTGCTATAGATGTCTTTTTTGTGTACCAAAGTAATAACTAAGTTAAATTAAGTCTGTTGTGCCTGCAACAGTACTTGGTAAGCAATTTCTCTGCCTTCATTTTGACCTATGAGTTTTCTTGCTCCTGTTTCTTTCATTTTCTCCCCAGTTGAACTAAAGGAGAAGTGAGTAAATGACCAAAAAAAATCAACATTAGTCAAGTTATCAGTGTTACACAGTAACTTATGTTAAAATGATATACCCTTGATTGAAGGCTGGAAGCAGCCATCTAAGTATAGATGCACCACAACAAAATACCTTAGTGACAGTGACAAAACAACTCAGCTGTTCAGGTTTAAAAATAAAGCTGCTTAACTTTACAGAAATCCTACTAAAAATTGTGGCCATGACAAGTACAAGGATTCAGTGTTACTACAATTTAGTTGTATTTCTGAGCTAAGAGATGAAAATCCACTTATATGCATCCTCCTGAAAAAAGCAAATACAGGAATTTCCTTTTGGAATAAAAACTTCCTGTTGAACAATCTATTTCCATCAGTATTCAAACATTATTAATGGAAGAATAATTGTAGATTTTCATGAATACAGGTCAGGGATTATCTCTACAGAAAGCCAGCAAATTAAATGCAGCCATGTTATATCCTTATGAGCCTCCTTATCCCCAGCACACTTCCCAACTCTTCCTGTTGCTATCATAGCTGGTTACCCAAGTGTTTTTTAGCAACAGACCTTCCAAAGAGACGACTTATCTTAGAAACAGGTTACACACAAACATTTCTTTTCTTACTACAGGGGAATGGGAACCTTAACAAAGAACACTTCTGTAAGATTTGGCACTTAAGGACACTACATTTAATCTCCAACTTTCCAATCAATTACAACTTCAACACATTATGTAAGTCGAGACTTAGTTTGAGAATTCACCTACCAAGCTGCAGAGTTACACTCTTAACTTATACCAGCTGATGAATGTGATTTGTAAATTCATTTATCACAAATGTGGTAAATTCCAGCCACTGGAGGTGACATACAGAAGCCAGTAATTTCGATACACAAATTCAGTATTTCCAAATACTTTAAGTTATGGACAGTGTATTTACCCAGGTATGTAGGATGCTAGGTCTTCTTCAACCAGCTGGCAGTTAATACTTAACTTTCTCCCATTATCAGCAGAGGAATTGAAGAGTTCAACAGATAAGATGCTGTTATCTAAAATTTCTGTGAATTAATAGTATAAACATAGTTAGTGCCAATCAATGACAGTATAAAAACTACTTGTCATTTTAGAGGTGCAATAAATGGTACAAGACAGAATTTTGTAAAATTACATTTGATATATAAAATAATTAATTCTGAGCATCAACAGTATGTAGAGGCTTAGCTCTGCACATATTTAAATGTCACTGAAAATACAACAATCACTACAAAATACTGTTGTACAAAGAAACCAACTGCTACATTTAATTCCATTTATTCTGTGAGTTCCAAACCACCATTCCATAGGGGCTGAAAAGTAACGAGTGGCATGTGAACAATAAACAGTATTAAGAAAAATCCTACTAAGGCATGTATGTGTTATCTGAAAACATTTTTTGGAGGGGGGGGTGGCAATGTTTCAGAGCAACAGCATTCACACTCCCAGCTACCAGTGAAATCAGGAAGTGTCAAGAATAGCTAGTACTTATGGAAACAAGCCCATCTGAATGCACCAGAATACTTTTATCATCTTTGTCAGAAGTTGTTACATCTCCTCCAAGTAGTTCACGGTTAAATATACTCACTCCAGGCTACCTCCAGCATGTATGAACATAAGCATTTCAAACAAATGCTACTTTAAATATGAAAATGCACATTTCTGTATTTAAGTCAACTTAATAATATGTAAAGAAATGAATACACTCTTGATAACTTACCAATAACCGAACACAGCATAACTTTATCTTCAGTAATTTCTTCAAATCTTCTCTTGGCTTCTCTGTTCCACTCATTTGTCCCTTTAAAAGGCTCAATACAAGCCAGCCTACACCTGATTGCCTGAGGAATAACCCAAAATTATGCATCCAATATCACAAATGTATCAGGACCATGCCATTACAACCAAGTCACAAACTT
The DNA here is from genome assembly GCF_022539395.1 of Myiozetetes cayanensis. Lineage (NCBI taxonomy): Eukaryota > Metazoa > Chordata > Aves > Passeriformes > Tyrannidae > Myiozetetes > Myiozetetes cayanensis. The sequence goes on along the minus strand of NW_026087742.1, from coordinate 43,093,275 downwards.
TGCTTTGCATTCATACAAGACTGCATGACCTTGATTTCTGGTTCCACACTACCACTATGGGCTTTAATTTAAAATGATCCCTCTCTTCCCAGTAGCTGAGTATGAACCTCAAATTCAGATAAATTCTTGCTGAAATAGAAAGAGCTTACTTCTCCTTGCTTTATCAATGTTTACTTGCAATGGGATAATGCTGCAGAAGCAACCTCTTTTCTGATACTCTTACCTTCTGAATGATTGACTTTCCTATCCTGTGTTAATTCATGTTTCAAAGAACCCTAAAACCTCAACAATTATTTTATTTAAAAAGCAAAGATGTACACCCAAAACATATTAAGTCAGTCAACATCATAAACCCTGACAAAAAGGAAGTTGCTTAACTATTTGTATTATTTATTTCAGAATGTGAACAACCCTCTATTCTCACTGAGATTCTCGTAATTCTGAGTGTTTAATCCAGGTAAGCACTTATTTACCTTCACTGGAAAGCTCAGAAACTCCTCTTTTACTCTGCGTATGTCTTTATGAGGTAAATTAGCAGTGTTGCCATAGTCGACATATTTTACCGTAACTTCTTGACAACTTGGCAGCCCTTCAAGAAAAACAACCCAAGTTACTAGAACAAAGAAACAGTTATCCGATGCAAGTTAAAAGCACCAGAATTTCAGAGCAAAACTAGTTAATTTCCCACCATGTAATCATTTACACCATATAACAGTTCACTATGAAATTTTCTTTAAGGATCAGCCCTTTCAGGTTCCCGAAATGAAGGTGTTGGCATTTTAGTCCCCTAACACCTAACCACTTTATGAGACACTGGGACACTAAACACATGCCCAGTAGACACGTAAGCATACAGACATGCTACACTGCCCATACATACAGCATAGAGCTTAGCACAGGCACATTCCCCCTCAATTCCCTTTGGAATTACTACGGAGAATTAATAACCAACACTACATACACACGTGGGCTGGCTGTAATAGCCAAATCTGTAGATCAAACTGTAATAGTAAGGGAAATACTAAAATAACTATATCACAGAATTTCAATAATCTCTAGAAAATGAAGTATACTGCTCCTTTTTATTTAAAAAAGAGCAGATGTATAACCAGTCTATTAATAGCAAAAAAATTTGGATTAATACTGCTGACTTAATGAACCTGTTAGCACCAGAATGCAGAAGAAAAATAATGATTCTTTGTTACTGTTTATATCCAGTGTGTGACTCCGATCTAGCAGCACATCTGATTTTGCAACCCAGCATTAAGAGTGAAAGAATCAAAACCTCACCAATAATCTGTGCTCTGTACCAATTCCCATCCTCTTGTTTTGCAATACAAGCTTGGCCTTCAACTGGGCAGAAAATTTCTGAGTTTTCTCCATAATCAGGTTTATTTAACTCCTGAATTTTCTCTGGAAAAGATTCCAGGTTCTCTCTCTGAAATGAAACAAAAACCCCACAACATATATACACATCTGATGTTCTTCTTTCACGGCATTTTTGTTCTTTAAAGGGATAATTTTTTTCTAGTAGTGTACCTTCTTGTCTTCCTCACAGAGCCAAGAAGTGGTTCTGAATAAATCAAGTGAATTAAAGAGCCTAACAACTGCTGAGTATTGCCCTGTTCAATCATCATTTTTAACAGTAAAACACTACATGCACACATAGGAATTAACCATATAACATAAGTGGCAAAAAATGTCAACCTCCTGGGATTTTAAGAAATCCTGGAATTAACCTAGGACCAAACGAGGATTGTAGGAATTAATATTATCTGTTATTTCTAGGAATCCTAACACTGGTAACAAGTGACAGAACATAATGGAAGTTACAGCTTATTTAGTGTGGACTGAAGCAGCTCAACATTAAAATGTTTGTTCAGAGTTTTATTTAAAAAAGACTTTATTTCTAAACTTACCAAATGGAGGTAGAAATCACTTGGACTATTAATGTGACAAACTACAACAAAGACTTCTTCTCCTTCTTTTGGAATATTAGGTGGACTGTAGTGCAAGATGGTATTATTTTCTAATTGACTGGGAAGCTGTACTCTAAACCTAAGTAAACAAAATAATCTCAAATAAATTCAGTTAAAATTAACTGAGAAGGAACCCTTTTATATTCATAAAAAAACCCACAAAATGGTCCTATAAAAGTAACTTGTTTCATGTTTATATCTATAGCTTAAACTTTTCCTTCTTGCAGTTGGTACAGTCCATTATGTAACATATGAAGAACAACATATAGCAGCTGGCTTCTAAAAAGCATTTATTTGGGATGCAGTAGTGTACATTTTACATTGTAAAAGAAAATAAAGTAGAAGGTGAGATTCCGCTACCCACCGACAAACCATTTTCTTTCAGATTTCCTTTTCCTCAAAAGAAAAAGCAATTAACTGAGGAATACAAGTGCAGTAAAAAATTATCTCCCACTGCTCCAGCCACCATGACTAGTTATGCTCAAACATAAACAATGACCTTTCTCTGCGTGCTTCACTTTGCAAGCATTATTCCATTATCAATTATGGCACAGGAGGATAAACTAAAGGAAAACACATACCTTGCCAAATCTAAGAAAACTAATGCATCTTTGAGAGACACTGGTATGTTACTGCTTGTTTCACTGAATGGAGGTTTTCTCAAATCCACAATGAGAACACCATCCTCTTCTCTAAACACGATCATGGAAACAATTTTATTATTTACCAGTTCTAAAAATTTTTTCTTTGCTTCCTCTCCCCAACCTTCACCCTGTGTTAGAAAAAGTTATAAACATGTCAGAAAATGTTAAAACAAAAAATATAAACGGTAATTAAAAATAAAATAAAAGTAAAAAGGCATGGATGAAATACTGAACACAAGATGTCTAGTCTGTAGTCAGGACAGCACCAAATAGAATTCTTTATGATAGATTAATAAGTGTATTTAACTGTATGAAATTGAGTCACATCAAAGGGCTGCAGTTTCCAGGATGTTTCTTCCTAAGATTCGAATTTTCATCCCCTCTGATTGTTCTGATAGATCAACTAGAGTTGTCTTATGCTCTTTCACTTCATGACTTATATTTCTGCTCTCCCAATTCCTGTGAAAGTTTATTATCTTATGTCTTTACATAAATTTACAACACAGTTTGGTCAATTTACACATTCCTCCTCTCCATAACATCTTGTATAAAGTTTTGTCTACCTCAAAGCCTGTCAGAATTTATTTCTCTGGGATCAAGTCAATGCATTTCTCATTTGATACTACAAATTGTGACTTTTAGGTGTGAAGAAAATGAAAGCACATATAAGGAAGGCATTTTACCCACACTTGTGAAACTTGTTCCAGATCTTTCCTATTTAAAGATATTTCAGTCAACATCACACTGGTAAAAAAAAAAAAAAAAAGACAAACCAAACAACAAAAAACTGACCAGCAGTGATACTGTCAGAACTATGTGGCTGTACTGGACATGGTTCATTCCCATGTGAATGTGGCAAAAATAAAGGAAACCTAATAAAAAGGGAATACTGAAGAAAATAATGCTGCAATATATATCCTTTTCTTTGTAATGGAACAAAAACCAACAGTACTTTACTTGTTATTATACTGGAAGAGAACAAACCCTTTCAAGTATGTGGCAAGAAATTTTAATTAAGAAAAAGACAATCCCTGAAGAGATTCTCTTAAAAATTCTGAAGCCATTCCCTCTCTGGGTGATTTCTGAAAATTACTATTTGCATAACATTAGATAGATATGAAATAAAAGTATCAGATTTGAAATTTGTTTTTATTTTTGACAAAATAACATGTCTAAATTAAGAGTAGTGATATTTAAGCAAATACAAATATTTGTAAACCTAGAGGCTTTTTAAGACAGACTGCCATAAGCTTGTTTCCTTTCCAGTGAAAGCAATGCAATGCATCTATTTACATCTGTACTCTTAAATTTAATTCCGTTTAAAGTGAAATAAGGTAATTTTAAATTACACATTTAAGTTCTTTAGTATAAATCTTAAGGAAAAAGGCTCCTGAAATACTTCAAGTGGCCCGTACTTACTGTATTTTTGGGAACAACATCCTTCAGTGAACACCGTACTGCTAAAGGAGGAATAGCTGCAAGTTCTGCCTCAATACACTGATCAGACTTCCTTACAAACAGACAAACGTCATCTGTTTCAATAGTCTGCAGAGCAGCAGGATCAGGCCTTTCACTGGGATCATACCTAATGTCAATGGGAATAAATGCAGTACTAACTTAAAAAAACAAACCCAACGCCTGAAAAGCCTCAAACCAAACCCCAGACTTATAATAGAGATCATTACTGCAGTACCTGGCATAATGTTACATCAATAAAACAAACTGGAAAGTCTCAATGAAACTTTTTTTTTCTTTTTAAAGCATTGAGGACTCACGTGCTCTCTTTTACAACACAAGTTTAAGTTAAATATTTCAATCTATGAAGGCTTGTACACTTGTGTACTTAAATACACTGCCACTTTTTCTGTGGAAAATACGCACGTAGAGAACATTAGTGTCATTTGGGCATCCGGTTATCTGTGTGAAGCTGAGGAAGGACTTTCTCAGTAGAGATCTTCTTGAGTAACAACAGTTAAGGACAACAAGTGCAGATAAAAATCTCCTCTGGAAACATACCCTGAGAAAGTTAGAAGTACAGAGCTTCCAACATCAATCAGGAATACTTTCAGCAATGCAACATCACACACTTTGTATCTTATTGGACCACAAGGCTTCCTCTGATTTTTACTTTCTAGGGGAGTTAGTTCAGTGATAGTTCCACGGCACCACATTCCAGTTTCCTTGCTCTTAATAAAAATTCTAGCACCTATATGGAAGCAAATAAAAACGGTTTAAGTCAGAATTAAGTATTTCACACTAGAACTATTACTACAGTTATGCATAATGTTCCATTGTTCCCATCCTCCACATACGTAGTAAAAGTGCTGCTGTTAAAACACAGACAGATAGTAAAAACCTGGTCTCAACAGCCACTAGAAATTTACCCCCACCTTCATTTACAGTGTCTGTAAGGGTAGGAAGTGTTTGGTTTGTATTAAGAAGTCATTTCTGGCAAACTTTCTTTACCTCTTAGTAAAGTGGCAAAACCCCATTAATATATAAGGTTATCACATACTTTTAAATCAGTTTTCTAAATATATTCTAGAAGTGGGGAACATTATCAATATGTGGATTAGAAAATAATTTTAGTGATTTAGTAATGTATTATTACCTTGTATTTTTACTTCTAGAATGGTTTCTATTCAGTAAATTTAAAAAAAAAAAAATCTATCCACTAAGAAGGGAATGTTTCTCGAATGATAGAAAGCTGATTTACTGAGATAATTAAAGAACTAGGCTCATCATTACAAGCTGAAAAAGCTATCAGTTAACCATTATCACCTAATGCTGGAAAACGAAGTTTGCAGCCAGGTGTTTCAACTGCTCTTGTTACTCAATGCACTCAGTCTGCTGAGGTTGAGAAGAACTACAGTCTTCTTTAATTCTACTGGTTTTATTTATAGGTTTTAATAAAAGCCTACTTTATCAAATCACCTGTAAAATGCTTCTCTAAAACAATTGTAGATTCCAGAACATACGAGAACTGCTTTACTATGTAAAGGTGCAGGGAAGAGGAGAGAAAAAAGGAGCATGATACTAAGGAGGAATGCATATTGCTGGGTAGTATTTTAAGCCATGAAGACCTTTAAAAATTAACCATTTACCTAGTTCCAAATTGTCTGAAGGCAAGAGATATGAGCTCTTATTACAACAGAAGTTTTCCAATTTCTTCTCCAAAGCCAAAGCTTCTTTCCTCTGTGAGTATCTCCGAATATAGAAATGGTTTGGATTTATAACATGGCTTACCAACACCAATTCTGTCAAACCTGAGTAAGACATAAAACAAGTTATCAAACATCCTCCAAGTGACTCCCAACAGATATTATCAGACATATGATTTGGTTGATGTTGCATTAATCATAACATTACCTCAAATAGATTTTAATATGACAAGTCTGCTCACACTTGTTTCAAACTATTACCATGTTTGTTTTCTGATAAAAATGCTCTTTTGAACTACCTCCCTCATACTACCCTGCAAAACAAAAGGCTTGTGTCACTGCTCACAAACTGGTAGCCTGAATTTAAGTAGGTAATTCAGAGTCTGTATTCCAATAGAGAATTAGGAAGCTTCCAGAAAGTAAATCAGAGATTAAGACTCCTGCCTTTAAGAATAGGTATATAGACTTTTGTACAGTGTTAATGCATGAAGATCAAGGAATGGCCCAAAGCTAGTAAACAGATGACCCTATGTAAGACAGTACTGGTAACTAAGCATCCAAATCCTTTGTACTGCAGGTACCTCCATCCACTGGTGATACAAAAGGTAGGTTTCTCTTTCGGAAGCTACTCAAAGGTTGTTAATGGGTCAGAGGGTTTTAGAAGCCGGTAGCCCACTTCTTAAAGGAGTATTTTACACCACAAAGCTTCCTGCAAAGGGTGGACATCATCATCTAAATTCCATGTCAGCTGCATGACTGATCAGAGCACACCAGACACAGATCTGCAGCATCCTCAAGCAATGCCACCTCTGCACCCATTTCTGAACTCTAACAGATCATGGGCAAAGAACTATAAAAAGAGTATGAAGGACTATAAAGAGTGTAAAGAGTTTGGCACCTGAAACACTCTGAGCAGGTATGTAGGACTGTGCTTCCAAGTTTAGGAAATGCATCCTCCAGAACAGATGCAAGATCACTCCTGAGCATTTCTACTAAATGAGATGGTATCTGAATAAAACGCCTGAATGACTTGAAAGACTACACCAAAAGGTGCACAAGCTGTTCTAGATCACCCATGGTCACCATCTCTGACGATGTGATGAGTCACCTATCTCATCTTACATGTAGAATCATAAAATCATTACGGTTGGAAAAGATCTCTAAGACGCTGAGCACTTCCTGGACACCAGGTTGGTAGGCTCTGCTGGACTCACTCTAGTGTAGGACAGTGATTTTTCAGTACTGCAGGGTCCAATACTGTACACAGTACTCCAGATTCAGTCTCATAAGAGCCTAACAGAGGGGAAAGATCCCTCCATGGACCTGCTAGCTACACTCAACTAGTACAGTCCAGGGAAAACCTGACAAGCTGAGGAACCTAATTGTGACTGACAGCTAACGTAGGACAATGGCCTGGGAGAAGATTCAGTAAGCTGAGGGAACTGACGGAAAAGAATTCTCCTCGAGCCAATATCAGAAACTCTGAGGGGGACTGCAACAACCACAAGTCAAAAAAAAAAAAAAATCATCGAGGCAGATACTGGAACTCATGACCCCTCTGAGAGAACCTGTGAGAAAATTTTCACTAAGCTAAACAGGAGGACATAAAAAAATAAAAAATAGGTGCTAGCTCAAAGGAACTGAAACAGACATCACTAAAGCATCTGTACCAGCCAAATGTAACTACAAACACACAACATAATACAAGACACAAAAATAACATCATGCTTGGCAGTGGAACATTGAAAGCATCAGGTATGAAGAAACTTGCCTTCCAAGTCATCTTCAAGTATTTCTTCTATTATGACATCAGGTATTTCTTCTTGGTCATTAAGGATAAAGGTGTCTCGTCCATTATCTTTGCTGTATTTGGGAAAAGTTTTATTTAAAGACAAATTAATATAATTAAGTCTATTTCAGAAAAGCACGAGTCAAAGCAGAGGTTTTATCAAGAACACATTCCTGTGTTAAGAAAACACCTCATAAGAGCTGCGCTAAGAATAAACTGCATTAAGTTTTTGAATACCAAGACAACAAAAACAGTGACATGCTCTCTGAAACCTAAAAGGAATTGGCACAGACACAGCACATATTGTTGGGCACAGTTCAAGTGCATGAGCTAGCCCTGCTTAGATGATCAGAAAGCACAAGTACAAATACAAAGTATTTGAAAAAATGTTAATAGTGTAGAGACACTCTTCACCCTGATCTGTAGAACTTTCAAATATTACAGTATGCAATAAGCCTTTCTTAACATAATCAGCTAAAATCTGTTCTATTTTCCCAAGTTTTTGTCAAAGTCAAAAAAAAAAAAAGGAGGACTAAAAAGCAATGCAGACTGTGAATTGAAAATACTACAATTTCAGTATTTGCTGTTCATTGTAGAAATTTGTTTACATTTACATAAAAGAATTTTCATATTCTTAAGTGATAAACATCTGTCTTACACATATTACGAACATGTAGACCTAGTACTTAGGGACACAGTTTAGTGGTTGCCTTGGCACTGCCAGGTTTACAGGTGGACTCAATGGTCTTAAAGGTCTTTTCCAATCTAAGTGATTTTATGACTGTCTCATTACACGCCAAGCAAAGTTGAAAAGCACTCAGCATAAAAAAAATCTGGATAACTTAAGTGATACAGCAAAATATACTTGGGTGAAACACCAAAAGTGGCACAACTGAAACACAAATTGGACTAAATGGAATGCTGACCTAAGCATATAAAGTTTCACTTTGATTCAGTATACTCTTAAGACTTCCATAAGCACATACAATTTTTTAATTTAATCTCCAATAAATACTTGACCAGTAGAAGAGCAGGTAAGTTACCATACCTATCCTTTTATAAGAAAAATACTTACTTCTCTGTCATTCCCCATTTAATCTTGCCCAAGTTTTCTAGCGAGGATATAATCTCGTCACTGTTCAGGAACAGGCTCAAGAGAAGAGAATAAGTATTATAGAAGGTGACACGAATACCTAAATCACTCTGACAGTTTGAGATACGGTATTTTTCAGCACAGAAAGAGATTAATTACATAGTCTGTTTTATTTCTTCCACTCCTGTGAACAACAGATTTGCCTGCTCATTTATCTTCACATTCATACTTAAAAATTCTCTTCCCTTTTGCATTCTCCCTCATGCACAAAGTACTGCAACATTCACTTACTGTTTTCATACTTATACTCACTTTGGTTCAATAATTATTCTGCAGAGAGAGAAAGAATTTTCTTTTCTTCCTGAATGAAACTGTAACTAAAGTCCAAAATACATGTTTCTCTTTATTGTTACACTATTAACTATTTTCCATACCAGTGAAAAGTGGCAAAGCCTTTACATTTAGGCTACTAGAGTTGTAAATATAATTTCACTCAAATCCTTAGCTTAGCCATCCAGTTTTAAAAACTGACAGTTTATGAAAATCTGAATTGTAAACAGTACTGAACAGCCACCTGCGCTTCTCTCCCACCGCCCCTTCAGGAACGCACCTACTCTTGGTTCTACAACATTTTTAGTTTTCTTCTAAGTTGGGAGAGGTTGCCCTTGTGCATCTCAGTAGGCTCCTGTGAAATTCTGATTCATCAATGACATTGTCTTCAAAGCAGTGACTTGGTAGGTAGGGCCTAAGTTTGGTAGAAGACCATTTTCAAGACTTCTTTATCCATATGCTAACTGAAGAACTCAACTAAAGTGACAGAAGTCATCTTAATTTTTGTCTAGCATTGGAAAAAGCTGCCCAGGGAAGTGGTTGAGTCACCATCCCTAGAGCATTTGGCTGGGAGAGCTGGGGATCTTCAGCCTGGAGAGGAGAGGGCACTAGGGAAGACCTTATAGCACTTTCTAGAAGGAATCACAGATTTTCTGATAGGGGCTGTTGCAGTCAGACAAGGGTAACTGCTTTAAACTAAGAGAACTTAGATTCATACTAGATGTAAATTTTTTTTACAGCATGAATGGGTAAACACTGGAACAGGTTGCCCAGAGAGGTGGTAGATGCCACATCCCTGGAAAAGTTCAAGGTCGGGTTGGATGGGGCTCTGAGCAACCTAATCTCATTGAGGATGTCTTTGCTTGCTGGAGGTTTAGACTACATGACCTTTAAAGGCCCCTTCCAACCCAAACCATTCTGTGATTTAAAAGACATGTAGACCTTATACTCAGCAACACAGTAAAGGTCAACTTGGTAGTGGTTAAGTTAATGCTTGGACTCAGTGATCTTATGTGTCTTTTCCAACCTAAATGATTCCAGGATTGTACAACAATTGTTCATGCATGCAAGTAATCAACTTTGGGCTACATTTCCCTGTGCCAGTCGGAATCTGATGGCACACCCTCACTCTATTCCCCAGAGTGATTCCATGTCCTGACATGTAACAGGATCCCAAAGATGCTCCAAACTAGCACAATCTTTGTTCTGTCCCTCCTTCGCTGTTTGCAAATGTGGCCTTTACTGCAGCACTCTGACCAGCCTTACGATCAAAAGTTGCCTAGGGTCAGGTGTACCACAGCCATGACCTATTTTCTTACTCAGTGCTGGAATAGAAATATTTGTCACTTCCAGTGAGGTCTGCATGGCAACTGGGACTTTTCAGAGATTTCTTCAGACATCAGTACCCCAAAAAAAGCATATAAATGTTTCCTAAAGGTCAGAAACTGAGTACTTAAAAAAAAAAAAAATTAAGTCATTATTCCCCCAATTTAGTTCTAATTATAATGGAAGGAGAAAGTTTTTTTAAAGTGGCAGAAGTCTGTCAAGAAGTTTTAAAATGCACGTGTATTTGTTCACATGGCAGTAAATCATATGTGCCTTCTCCCTGATGCCTCAGATGAAGGCTATTGCATAGTTAGTTAGGAGTTTATACTGATGTCTGAAGTAGTAGTTTTTCAGTAAACTCCAAGTGAAGAAGCTCAATTTCTGCTGTTTAGCTGTTACATGAATAGTTTTTGTAATTAACATAACTAGTGCATCCCAATATCTCCTGCTCCAGTCATTTACCTTGAAAATATTTTTTCCTTCAAACTCTTCACTCTTGAGAGCTCAGCCTCAACTGGCAGCTTTAAGTCATAAATAACCTGAAATTAAGAAATACAATCTTAGGTTCCACTATACAGAAAACAGGTTACACCATGTACACCATGACAAAGCCAGAACATGACACCTTAAATTTTACGGAAAAAACCCCCAGTTTAGCTGATAGCCAACTCTCAAATAGATCTTCTTACCTTGCTAAGAACTAATGGCTGTTATTCTGTAATGTTAGCATGTAAGCAGAAGTAGAAATCAGACACCCCTTTTGTTTCAAAGAGGAAGAAAGTGATTTCTAAGTAAGAAGACAGTGGTGGGTGCCAATTCCAAAAAGATCACACTAGGTAAAATGAAAGCAAATGACAGGGAAAAAAAAAGGAGGGATTAGAATTCTGCGTCAGATGACTCAGTTTCTTCATATGGAAAGTGATGAATGGATGCAGGGCACATGACTTTGAAAAGCACACTTTCAAGAAGAATGATGAGACCAATTATTCATTCCTTCTCTCAACACAAGAGCTATAAAGGCTCCAAATGAAATAACTGGGTGGCACATTTTGAAAGAACAGAGGGAGCTATTTTATGTACACCTCATTTTAAATAGTAAAATGTGGATCTCACTGCCACATATGAACACATACATATAATATAATGCACATATGTACACACCCATGCACGCTGCCACAAGCTTTACAAAGACATTCAAGAAGGTACTACACAAGCTTAGGACAGAAGGTGGTAATACCTATCCAGTGTAATGACCCTGATGTATCCTAGTGATTCTAAAATTGTTAACCTTCAACTTCCCATACTCACTAAATGCCCAGTTTTCTTAGATGCTTCCCCAAGCATCTTTTCCTCTCTGTTGTCAGAGACAGGAGATTCACAGGATGGATCTTTGGTCTGATACAGCATGGCAGGTAGCACAAGCTTCTATGAACAGGAGATATGATGGGGAGGAAGAATGAAAGTAAAGGCCTGGGACCAAGAGGATCAGGAGAGTGGGGCTATTAATTCTGGAGCAGTTCTGTGAGAAGGTTCAAGAGCTCTGGAATGGAAAAGATTTTAAAGACTTCTGAAGTGATGAAAACATCACCCTTTCACTGATCAGTACTGTGTCACAGTGTTCCTGTCTTCCCCCTCCATCTGTTGTTTCAGACAGCAAACTCTTCACAAGGTAAGAACCACCCTTCTTGAACCACATCAGTCACCAGATGTTTAAAGGTGGGGTAAGAATACAATACTGCAAAAGCATCAGTCCTGAAGTCAGCAAACCAGGATCACAGAAACTTTCAATATGATTTTGAATGTATTCCTTGAAAATAAATTATTTCACAGTACAAGAATGTAAGTACCTTAGCAAGATCACAACAGTTTCTTCGAAAATGTGAGAATTTTAATTCCTTTGCAGTCCTAATGGCACGAATCAAGTGCTTTTTCTTCTCTTCAATGACTTCTTTGGCTTTTGCAATACTAGCACTGTAGTTGCTGATGTTCTCCATCAATTCTGCAAACAATTTCCTTCTCCTGTATTAAAAACATTACTTTTCAGAATTTAATATGCACTCAGCTGTACAGATTCAAACCAACTGTAATACACAACAACCAATCATACCACAAAGAGGATACATCACACATCCCAGATCATCTTCCCCAAGCAGAAGCAGGGGACACACTCTCCATAATTGGAGGAACCACAAAAGAGTTTACACTGAAAAGTCACTTTTTTAGAGAAATATTTTTTTATCAAATGTTAGAAGCACTCTCCCATTTAAGCCTCCTGATATTTCCAAACACATTCAGCCAGATCCCCCACTCAGAGGCTCTTCTTGTAACCTAAGCTTTGACACCTCTCTCTCCCTTAAATCTGAAAATAAAAATATTTTTGAAAATAAGGAAATGAAGTGTCCCTGGGCTTCTGTCAGCTTGAAAATTTGCAGAAAGTTAACTGAAAAAACCGAAGTTATTCCTGCTGTTAAACTGATCCTCCACTAATGACGGTATTAAAACAACCTTAAAAATGGAGCTTTTAAAGAAAATTAACATTATGACTATTTTTCTTAAAGAGTAGAGGCTGCACAAGTTAGTGTTTTCCAACCATGCAAACCACCTTCAAGATGCCACAATGAAAGGGCAAAAAATACTGTGCAAAAATTAAACACAGGTTTTATGAAATAATGCTACAAGAGACTAAGATTTTGTTAAGTATTCTTCTACCTGCATTAGAAACAGGTTCTTGATAAAAGTAGCTCGCCCATGCCAAACTACAAAACTAAATTACTACCTTGAGAGGAGAGTAATAAGTTCATCAAGAGTTTTATCTGCAGCTTCTGTAACTTTGTCTCTTTCGTGCTTCACTTTCAGCTCCAAGCATTCCAGCATCTATTTTTTTCGGTATGAATAAACATACATTTATTATTTCATTAATCATGATTTTATTCTCACACGACTTTTTTTAAAATTCAAAACAGAAGCAATGAACAGTAAGATGGTGATCAATACTCCACAGAAAGAGTGACACTTAAACCACTTGCAGCCCATTACAGCCCTTTGTTTTCTCTAATTTCAAGTCACCTGGCACTGTTTGGAACCTCCTCAACTGAACCACTTAGGTCTAATGAGGCAAGAAACAGGCAGATCTTGGGCCCACTGCCTCACTTTCCTCACTTGACGTTCAAGCATAGCACCATACACAGATAACCAGCACGTTGAGATTTCTACTGTTTTTTAAAGCTCGCTGTGAGCATAAAGTGAAAATAAAACAAAAAACTCCTCCTCTGGCTAAACATCAGTTTTGTCACTATAGTTACATTTAATGAAGAGACTATGGAAAAAAATATGCAACACTGCTTTGGCAATTCCAATCTTTGTTGTAAAGCTGTTTCAAGACCACTGTTGCACTCATGAGTTATATATACTAAAGTAGCTGAAATGGTACATTTTTACAAGATTCTATTAGTATATCAGTAGGAATTCAACATAGCTTTGCTTAACAGACAGACTGGCCACTGCAACAAAGTAAGTTAGAAAGGGAATGGAGAACAGGCTTTTAAAACATGATTCCTAGAACTAAGCTTTTGAATCATTAAATACTTATATATACTCGTGTCTCTTACAATACAAATAAAATGTAAATAAGTGACAAAGACAGAAGTGTAAGTTTTTCTACAGCACATTTAATATGAGTTAAAGTTTAAATAATTATCATTGATGAAGTTCAAAAGTTACTCCAAACCTAGTAACAGCATTATCTGGTATTTCAGGATTCTTCCTATGTTTTATACTGTGCTAAAAACGTATTACTTGATTTACATGTTTTTGCATATTCTGTCTGTTACCTTTTTCACTCCCGTTGCCCATATAATTTATTTTCTGCCTTTAAATCCAGAAAGAAGCACAGCAGAAGTAGAAAGATAGCATAGTTGCTAGAGCAAACTCAAATGCTGAATTTTACCCTGATCCGAGGAAATACTTAGTATTTAAAGACTGGTTTCACGTGGTTCTGCTAAATATTTGTATTGACCTATTAACTTTGAATTACCTTGTGTACTCCTTTACAAACTACTCCTCCAGGCTGAAGCTTGGAGTTTAAGGCTGTATATTCACAGAAATAGCATGAACAGTTGAAGGACTAAAGAGATACCAAAACAAAAACAGTAAAAGCACACTTAAATAGCACGTTGAAGTGTGCCTACTCGTAACAAAATCCTTCAATAGAGGATATGATTTAATATTTCATGATTTATTTGATTTTCACCCACCTTGTCTGCTTCATGGAAGTGGCCAAGATTACAAACAGCTATGCACAAAGCTTCCTCAATATCTTGTCCAGCGTTCTCCTGAGGAAAGATTTGCTAATGAAAACAAAGTTGTTTGCATGACTAAAAGACAAGATGGTCTGTAACCATTTGTCATTCTCATAGAGGCATTGTGTGTGACTGACGCGTGTTAATACTCTGAGCGAGTCTACAGTGGCCAACAAGCCCCAAATACTTAGTTCACCTGAATTTCACTGAGAATATTTACACTATAGTATTTACGGAACAGATTCTAGAGCTGTGCTCTAAACACACATAATTTACTTGCGTACTCAAACACAAAATGACAAGTACATAAAGGAAATGCAAAATAAAGTTATAATACACAGGACAGAAAACATGGAAGACTGAAGAATGGGAATACTGCAGTCTAGAAAAAAGTAAAACGTTAAGGAATATCATCTGGGGAAAAAAAACCAAACCAAAACCAAAAACATAGTAAGCATCCAGTACTACGCTGATGCAAGACAATCGTTTTCAAACTTTAATGGGTACTATAACAAAACCACCTAAGAAACCATGACAGACATCTGCAAGTTATGATTCTTTCATGATCAGTGTACAGGACAACCTCCACAGAAGAAAACATGACTGGCAGTGGATATATCATTCCTTTCCTGTTTACTCTTGTCATTTTAAAACATCCACAACATTAGCTCCCCTGGCCTAAAACTTCACAAACCTCATTCAGAAAGATCAGGTTAGAAAAATTAATAGAATGTTTAAAAAGATCCCTTCATTCAACAACCTTTTTGCCCTGAAATACTGCTCTAAGGAGGTAGGTGTGAGCCATGCAGTCATCTCAAAAACTAAAAAGGAAGTCCCAAACCCAGTATTGTAAAGCATGGGACATCATAAGAAAAGCTACATTCAAAATGCATATTTTCACAGCCAGCTGAATACAACTAACACTCTTCAGCTAGGATCCCATTCAGAGATTTGAGCTGCACTCATTTTGTCAAGTTATTTTAACAGTGTACCTGCACATCAGTCCAATGATAAGATGGAATAATAGCACATAACTCTTAAAGGCGGTAGAGGTTTGTGCTTTAAGAAGTGCAGTATTAACCATGCATACACAAAACCAAGTGAGAATATAAGGAAATTCTGTGTTAACGCACCATGTCAGCTGATGGAGTTAGAGCTGGTTCATCCCTCATCCCACCATTTGAAGAAAACAGGCGATGAACGGTTTTCTCTTCAGTATTGTGACTGAAGGGCCTGCAAACCAAAATCCTTTAAGGAAAAAAACTATGCATTTTAAATAAAATATCAAACTTTCTAGAAGTACTTTACATACATGAGTATTTCAAAATTTGTCATTAAATACATTCACTCCTGTTTTTGAAACAGTTAAACTCACACTGATATGCAGCAGATATCCCACTTTTCAAAAAATTTGCTACTAGAATCCTCTTAAAAGTAACTATTTTTCATTTTACAATTTTATGCAGGGCTAAACAAAACTTTAATAGTTAGTAGCAATTCTTATCCTCAGTGAGAGTAAATGCACGTCTATTGACGTTCCAGGATTAATTTCTCATTTGTTGCCCAAACCTTTTCTTCTCAGATAGTGATTGTGCTGTTAAAATCTTTGGAATACGCTACATGATATCAAAACCAACTACTGGTAACCTCTTAGGAAGGCTATTAAATTCAGTTGTATGATCACCCACGCTTGCTCTTCTGCAACAGCTGACAAGACTTGCACAAAAACATAAAAGCAGCCTCATTCCAGGAAGGAAGAACTGTGTTGTTCTTCCTGTGTTCATTTTGCTCCTTCTGACAGGCTAAGATCTTGAGAGCACTGCTGCAGAGATCAACAGCCATATATGAAATCCTGAGTTTCTATTCCACTTCGGGCAAGGTTAGCAATGCACGTTACATGTGTCAAACTCAGAAGATAAATTTCCTACACCTTCCTTTCAGAACAGATCCTTTATGTAACAGATCTGAAAGCATTATTTGGGACTATCCTCTATTGTACAAACATTAGTCTCCACTGTAAAAGCAGTGGAGGGAAAGACACCCGGTTTAAGACTTCTTTCACGTTCACATCGACTTGACAAATAATCAAGTGAATGTAATTTAGATATGACAACACAACAAAACATCGCTGGCATCGATCTTTTTATAGCTGTGACTGGTTATCTAAGCAGAAGGTGCAGTGGCATCAGTAGGGGGCGGGGGAAGGAGGCGTTTTAATGGTACAGTCATTGCTACCACAGCCCGGCATTTCTCTCCCGTTGAACACTTATCAACGATTTACCACGGTGCTTAAAGTTTTCACACGTTTTCAAGCCAAACCAATTTGTTTCTTGTTGCCTCTCAATGAAACCGTACTTGTACTCAATGTGCTCCCATAGTACCAGACAACCATACTGAGAACACATTAGCAAAGTTTAAAGAACACACACACACACACACAAAAATAATTGAGCCCAACAAAAACGTCGGGAAATGCTTACTTGGTCAAGTCGGTTCCCAGTCTGACAGCTAAATACATTAAAAAAGTTTAATAAAGGTTTACCTTGCTGCTGTTTCTGAGTTGCCACCACAAAGCCCAAATTTAAAGTAAGTTCTGGTCTAGATTCAAAGAGAAAAAGGCAGTAAGTTCAAATACAGGGTTACAGCCAAGTCCCAGGAAAAAATGTTCTATAAACCTGCTTTCCCCTTCAGTACCCATCCCTGCCCCCTATTTCACTTAGATCAATCTTCAAAACAAGAGCTATTAAATTGTGCAAGGGGAGATCTAAGGAAAGAGCTTCTAAGCAGAAGTTCTGCAGCCAGAAGTGCACCTTTGTAACAAATAAAAAGCACCCCTAGGAAAAGGAATCTCGATTTCCTGTTTGCTCTTAGTATTTTGCCCACTATTATGCAAAATTTGTAATACTGCATTACTGAACCAGACTCTACAAATGACTTTTGCAATAAAGTTTAACTGCAGGGTTCAAATGCCAGAGATTTGACTCATCTGTATTTTGAAATAAATGCTAAATCTGAATTTCCTAAAGCAAAAGTGTCTGGCCACACTCTAGCTTTTGCATAAATTTTTAAAAAAGCACCTAATGTTTGTCCAAAATACAGATTTCTGTGAAACAAATTGCATTAGCATGTCATCACACAGACTCAACATCATTTTATTTCTAACACAGACTCACTCTACATTTTATTCAATGCAGAAATAGAAATATATTCATAACTCATGTATTACTGGGCAGAGTGAAACTGTATTTTCTTTAAAAAAAAATCTTTATGTGGGAGTTGATGAAGTGTTCATATGCATGAGCTGCTTTCTCGTACATTGTGTGCAGACAAGAGGGTGGAACGGAGATGGCAACATGGGGCACTAATTAGAAATGTGAAAAAACACGTTCCTAAAGCCAGGCTTTGGACATCCCATGTGCACTACACAACACCACTGCATAACGAGAAATGCTGGGCAAGTAGGTGGTCAGAGGGCAGACCCTTAGCTCAGAGGGCACCTGAGCTTACTTTAATCACACTCAAGATCCTGTAACATCACTATTTCAAACCGCCAGCAGTGACTACTGAACAGAAAGCTTTAGATCAACTTACTTCTGTAGAAGAGAAGCAAAAAAAATCAGTGTCTCCATCCTTCGCATCACCTTGCAATGCTGTAAAAGCAAGCACAGAAAACTCCTGTAGGGCATCCTAATCCATGAGGTGACACGAATACACGATCACAAGGAGTAGTCTTCTAGATAGCATTCATCAAGTCAAAAGGAACCAGAGCACTGACTTTTTTATTGACAGAATTTGAAAGTTAGGAATAAAAGTCCAGATATACAGATACAGAAATTATCTGGGAATTACAAGTCTGAGTTGCATGCAATAATTAGGGTATTATCTGCATCATTAGCTGTATTATGTTGCTGCTACGTTCAGGACAGATTAAGCACAAAGGAGGCAAAAAGAAACTACACATTTAAAAAGTGTACCTAAGGTACAGGAAAAAATTGTTTCATAAAGCACACAAATACTGTGTATTCAACAAAATTTTGAAAAAAAGCTACTCATGCAGAAAATCCCACAAAAATTAGGTTTGTTTTAGAACAAACTTGTCAAGAGCTTTGTCCAGAAAAATAGCAGGAGAGGAAGCAAAAGGTATTGATTGTTCTTCTTAACTACTTGAAATACATTAAATAAACAATGTGTTATTCAAATGTGGCAGCACATCTTCTGCCCTTAACAGACCACGTAAAATACAAAATAATAGTGAACAACGCATACAAAAAACCTGCTGGAAATAAAAGCTCCAAAAGCCTCACCTTCCACATTCAGAGCTTTTGACATATGGCACAAATCACTGTTTGTCTGATTTGGTTCTGTAAAATCCTCTTCTAGTAGCTTAGGAGATTGCCTTCAGAGGTAAAAGTAAAGGTTTAAGATCATCAGGGATATCAATGAGAAAAGAATTTTGACTTTCAGCTCTCTTAGAACTAAGCTTGCCCAGTTTTAACAAAAGGTTTTATGAAGAAAGTGCAGTTAACCAAACGCACACACATCACACAACAAAAAATTTTTTATCGTCTTAACTGGAGAGGTACTTTAGCTCTATGATACTGAATTCATCACACATAAAAGCAGTACTATAGCTTCTCTGTATCTGGCATTTGAAATAACTAGAAGCAGCGCTAATAAATCATTATACAACCAGCTTTAATTACAATCATTCTAATTATTTAACTAACAATATACTGAATAGATTAACAGTGATTTAATTACTTGTAAAAATACATTCAGATCAGTATGATGCATTAGCAGCCTCATAAGTCGTTATTCAACAAGTTGCAACTAAATTTTTTTCCCGTGAACCTACTACAAATGCCAAAACTTTTCACAACCTGTGTAGTTTACTCACATACATTAAAAAAAAAAAAGGACTCACTTCCAATTCTGCAGAATACAACCATTATTTTCTACATTTTCTCAATTCTATTTTCTGACAAATGTACTGTCAGAACTTTTAAAGCTACTAATCTCAAAAACTCACATACCTCGTAGCTTTCATTTTTTTTCTCTTAAGTTCCTTGTTACTGTCATCCAACGAGCAGAATTCTTTCTTTCTATTCATGGCGTCTGACCGGGGAAAAAAAAAAAAAAGCGACAAATTCTCTACAACATAACCCAGCTCATCATTTGAGCCAGCATTACAGATTCACACCACTTTGCAAGGTGCAAAAGGAAAGAGACGGACACAACAACCATAAAGGCATACACACATTATTGACACGCAAATCTTCTAAACGCAACAGAAGAGTGGTCTGCCTCGCCCTCCCCAGCCCCACCACTCCTGGTGTTCAAACCTCCTTCCCGAGCACGCATGCCCCTAAGAGTGCCTTCTTACCGCAGCACCTCCACGGAGCAGAACCACGCCCTGCCCGCAACCCACCACGTCTGCTAACCCCAACTCCCTAAGGAGTCCTTCCCCTTTCCTACTGCCTTACCCTCTTTTCCTCCTTTCCCGCCCTTTTCGCTTTTTTTCCCCCCTCCCCCGCCCTTTGTTTTCCCTGCCCGGCCGGGTGGCGGAGGGGCACGCACCGCGCAGGGTCGCTCCCAGCCGGCCCCGTCCGAGCGCCGACGGCGAACACGCGGCCTCACGGAGCCCCTCGCGCGCCAAAGCAGCCGCCCAATCGGGGCGCTTTTCAGCGCGGCCGCAGCCAATCAGGGCCCGGCGGGAGGGGCGGCGCGGCTGTTGCCGCGGGCGCTGCCCGGGCCGCTCCCTCCGCGCTGTGCCGGGAGACGCTGAGGGCTTCCCTTCGAGGGAGCGCGTTCCCCGGGTAGCAGGGGTGATAACTGCGGCCAGCAACTAAGTGCCACGCAGCCGCTCACTCGCTCTCTCACTCACTCACTTCACCGTCAAAGGGATCGGGTAGAAAACCGGGAGGGTAAAAGCCAGAAAACTCCTGCGTTTATACGCAGTTTAACAGGGAAAGCAAAACACGTGCGCACAAGCAAAGCAAGGCAGGGAATTAATTCAGTGGTTCCCGTGGGCAGGCAGGTGTTCAGCCTTCTCCAGGAGAGCACGGCCCCCTGACGCGCAGTGTTTACTTGGGAAGACAAATGCCAGCAGTCCAAACGACTGGTTTTTCTCTTCGTCCTTCTTTCCTCCACTTTATATACTGAGCATGATGTCATACGGTGTGAAATACCCCTTTGGTCCATTGGGGTCACCTGATCTTGTTGTGTCTCCTCCGAACTTCCAATGCACCCCCAGCCTCCTCGCAGGCGTGGCAGTACAAAAAGCACAAAAGGCCTCAACTCTGTCTAAGCGCTGCTCAGCCATAACAAAAACATCTCCATATTATCAACACTCGGTTCAGCACAAATCCAAACCAGCCCCATGCCAGCCATACTGGTGAAGGAAATCAACTCTACCCCAGCCAAAACCAGCACTGCTGGGCTAGAAGCCATTAAGTTCATGCTTTGGGCTTACTTTATTTTACGTGGATTTCCATTACTTGCAGAATAAGTAAGAGACGTTTTTGCAGTGTTTTGTCACTTGTGTTTCAATTGTTGTAGCATGGTACTCTCCAGCTATCTGTTTGTTCACCTAGTAAAAAACAGCTAAGTTTTAAAACTAGAAATACATGGATTTTTCCCTGTTGATGTCCAGGTGTTAGAAAGATAAATTTCCTGTCAGTAGAATTGCCTTGTTTGAGGCTGAGGGCTTGACGCACTTCAGTGATCTCAGACCCAGGGAAAGGTTAACAAAGTTGGGGAAGAAGGATGTACCACTGGCAAGTGGGCACTGGGAATGCAGAATTTACAAGCCACAAGGACATTTGGCAGAACTCCCAAAATAAGGAAGAAACTAAGAAAGCCAACTCAGCAACTGTGCAGGAATCAGCTCCAGCTGGGAAAAAGGTAATTCCAATAGGGGTAGATTGCGACCATGATTCAGCGCCCACCAAGTCACAGAACCCACCAACTCAAGAGAAGAGAGTGACTGAGCATGCAGACTAATGGGCCTGAGAAGAGAGAGAATGATTTAACCAGTAGAAGGTAGAATGCTAATCAGTAATAGCGATGTAGCTTGAAGACGATAAATCCTGATTTCTTTCTTTGCTGAAATGTATAAATGGTGTAAAGTTTTTATGATTGCCAGCCTTTTGTGGGCTACCACCCAGCTTCCTGCTTTGCGCAGACTAGAATAAAGAAATAGAAATACTTTATCTTGGTGTATAAATTGTTGCTACACTTCAGGCAGCGATCCTATATTTAGACATACTGCAACTTTTAGACCCTTGCCCACTCATGAACTATGAGCTTTCCAATGATCAAGTTTACTAACAAAACCCAATTTATTCATATTTTTGCACTTTTTACACAGTAACACTAGGATCTACTCTGCACCTATAATTTTAAATGTACTAAGTGAGTATTTATTACATGTTTATTGACTCAGATAACAAGGTAGAGTTCGACAGGTTACATAAACCCTGCTCGAGGTTTTTTTAATAGCAGGGAGTACTGCAGTTGGTGTGGCCAAAGCAAACAGTAACTGTGGAGAAAAGAGCCAAAAGAGGAGAGTCCTGTCTGCTGAAAAGGCAGGAGAAGAATTTCAGGCATAATGGGTAAAGAAAGCATGAAGAAAATAGGAATAAAGTTTAAAAATTACCCAATTTTATGGAGCTAGGTCCTCACCTACTTTTTGGTAAAACACCCAAATCAGACAAACTTGCACTGGTTTTGTTTACCTACACTTGAATGTGCCTGCTTTGTTTGTGAAGGCTGGAACTCTCCAGACCTTATTCTCAAACTGATTCAGCTTGTAAATAATTTTCCTCAGAAAGGAACAAAGGAACCATCTCTCTCTGTCCTATAAGAGCTAAACCTCCTTCTCCTTGTTCCATTAATACCAGTCATCTTTCCTCTCAGATTCTCCAACCAGTTTTTGCAATTAAGGTGTTTTTTCAACATGTATTTAGCTTTGGAAATTGCTTCTTCTACTTCCAAGTTGAGGAAAGGCTTATGCACCCAAAATTTTGTCTTAATCTTCCTTATTCTGTGTTAATTCCCACATAAAATTTAACTCATAAACAGTTCCTTAAGAACATAACGAGGAACAGCCGAGGGGTAGAACGTGGGGGTGGTTGATGGCAGACCTGTTGTGGGTGTAGCAGGAAAAGGGAAATGATAGGAAGGTTTGTCTTGGTTAGAGTTCTGAATGTAATTTTAAACATTACCGGTGTTTCTTAATTTTACCCGGTGCTGTTCGAAGTGCAGGCTGTGTGAAACTCGGTGTGTCCCGTGTGAGTCCCCACGAGGTGGCAGCATGGCCTAACCCTGCTTTGGACGTGGTAAAAACGGCGTGTGAAAGATGCTGCTGAACACAGGGGTGTCTTCAGTGTGAACGCTGCAGTTATGTTTTAAAATCGTGGTCAAATGCATTTTGGAAACACGTGTTGGATCACAGCGACCCCACGCAGCGCTACAGGCTTGGGGAAGAGCGGCTGAAAAGCTGCTCGGAGGGAAAGGACCTGGGGGTGCTGGTCGACAGCAGCTGAACATGAGCCAGCGGTGTGCCCAAGTGTCCAGGAAGGCCAATGGCATCCTGGCCTGTATCAGCAATAGTGTGGACATCAGGACCAGGGCAGTGATTGTCCCTCTGTACTCGGCACTGGTGAGGCCACAGCTCTAATCCTGTGTTCAGTTGTGGGCCCCTCATGACAAGGAAGACATCGAGGTGCTCCTGGAGCGTGTCCAGGGAAGGGCAGCCAAGCTGGGGAAAGATCTGGAGCATAGGTTTTATAAGGAGTGGCTGAGGAAGCTGGGATTATTTATCCTGGAGAAAAGGATGCTCAGGAGGCACCTTATTGCTCTCTGCAGCTACCTGAAAGGAGGTTGTAGCCAGGTGGGGTTGATGATCTTGGAGGTCTTTTCACCATCTAAAAGGTTCTGTGATTCTATTCTGATTCCATATTTTCTTGATACTCTTTCCAGGCAGCTTTTATTTCTTCGAGTGCATAATGCATCCTTCTTTCTCATTGTCTGTGTCTTGTCTTTTCTTAGCAACAATTTCTGTTTTCAAAGTTCAGTTACTAAATGCACTAAAACTGGCCAGGTGTGGGTTTGTTTTTTGTTTGTTGTTGGTTAGGTGTTTGTTTTTTGGTTTTTGTGTGTGTGGGGGGGTTTGTTTGTTTGTTTGTTTGTTTGTTTGTTTTGATGATGGAGTCTCCAAATATGTGTCTTGGTTATTTGATATGTCATCACTACTGGAATTTTTTTTTTTTCCTATAGTAGGCTGT
The DNA here is from genome assembly GCF_022539395.1 of Myiozetetes cayanensis. Classification (NCBI taxonomy): domain Eukaryota; kingdom Metazoa; phylum Chordata; class Aves; order Passeriformes; family Tyrannidae; genus Myiozetetes; species Myiozetetes cayanensis. The sequence goes on along the minus strand of NW_026087742.1, from coordinate 43,069,368 downwards.
GCTAAGCAGAAAAAGGGTTATCCCCTAAATGCTGTGTGAGGGCCTACGTGTGTGTTTGGAAAAGGAAGGATACCTGTTCTATTACTGCAGGTGGGGCCAAATGCTGCAATTCAGAAAAGTTTGTAGGTAGGAGTTGTGCAGATGTATTGGAAGTATGATTCCATTAATTACATGGCATTAACAACTGGAGGTTTACATGTTAGACAAGTAATTTCAAGACTGTGGTGGTCTAAAAGAGAGACACTGATACCTGAGGGAAATGCACTTAATCTGCTCACCCACAGTTTCTGGCTCATAATACTTATAATTATTTTCTGAAGTATCACATGTTTAGGTTACTTACGCTATGAAAGAGATTAAACTTCGAGATCATCAGGTTTCTTGTTAGCCAGAATGTACATGATTTTGATTTCTAGAATTACCCAATGTGCAAAATTTCTGCTCTAACACTACAGCTGGTATTTTCTCCAGTGAAGTTTCTGTTATTATAAATAGTTAATTTTTACAGCTGTAGTAAATGGCAACAGTCACTCAAATAAAAATTGTAAGTTATTGCTTACGCATCTTCAGTTAATACATTGCTTTTATCACTGTGGTTAAAATGACTTCTTATGACCAGTTAAAGATGATCTAAATCAGTGCTGTTGCTGAAAGGGTAGATGTTGCTTTTTTCTTGTCCAATGTGTGTATTCACCTTTTCCTTGTGTTGGCAGTAGTGCTTCTGAAGCCATACAGTGAGCTGGATATAGAGGTTGCTGTTGAGTAACCACTTAGTTCCCTCAGAACTCATACTGAGAGGCTTCGACCCTTGCATTTGACAATACAGTCAGTGGCTGTTCTTACATGGGCTTAGTGGTACCAATACCTAATAACCATTTAGTAGTGGTTATTTGGTGCATATATTCAGTAGCTATTATTTATCTAATTTTCTATGAACGAAATGATTTGCAAAGTATGCCAGTTACTTTCTTATCATCCACCCTGTTGGTTAAAACAAACAAAAAATCTATAAATGTAATGGTGGACAGTTTTGGTCCTAGGTACTTCTGTGGCATTGGTACTGAACTCACACTGATTCTTTTCTCTAGAGAATCTTTTTTTTCTCTCTTAGGCACAGTGTAGGAAATCTGCTGAGTCTGTTTTCAGGTATGTTAATAGTAAAAATATGACATGAAAATTCATAGGGATAAGAGTGTTTAGTTGAAAGTATTATTGTGACTTTTAATAAGATACCCTTAATGCTTGAATCAAGCTTTCATCCTTTAAAAGTCTCCCACAAGCTTTTTACTTTAAGCATAACACGGTCCTTTTTGCCTAAATTCCTTCCCTTTTTATCACAACAGGAAGTAGCAGTCAGAGTTAGCCTTCTCCATTGTGCTCAGCTGTTGAATCTGAAAGCCTGACAGAAGTGAGACAGTTGAAGCACCATCTCTCCAGGTCCAGTAGTGAGGTGTGTGTATTCACAATTTTAATTTACTCTTGAAAAGGCTACAGTGCAGCTTGACTACATAGTATAAGTAGGGATCTCTGGAAATAAAGACTTATTAAACAAACAGAAAATCTTTTTCTGAACTCAGCTTTCAACCTCTGGAACTCAATATGTCTGTAGCAAGGCACAGATTTGGGCCCCAGTGCAGAAATGGGTATCAAACAGAGAGATTGCTGTGTCCTGTGGGATCTGACTAAAACCTCTGTGTGGGCACTGAAGTTTGGGGGTCTTTCAATGACATTTGTGTGTATGGAGAGGAGTAAAAGAGGTTGAAATTTTTTCACAGATCAGCCACTGGTCGTCTCACTGAAGATGAAATTCTGTCTCTAGGCAAACCAAGCTTTCTCTTTTGTTCTTTAGATCTTTAAGAAGCTTGGTTTCACAGCAAAAATCCTGTCTGAAATTATTGATGAAGTATTCTTTCCTGTCTAAATTTTTGGAGCATAAATTATTGCTTAGTTAGTATAATGGGGGAGGGAGGGGGCACGGGAAGTCCAGGTTTTTAGGGTCTAAACACATAGCTAAGAGGAACATGGTGAGCAGGCTTGTTATTTCTTTTTACTCTATCATATAAGGTAACTGTAAGGTCACCCTTTACTGCTTAAGCAATTTTAAAATGCGACTTCAAAAATAGTAAAGGTTCATAGAGCCTTCAGGAGACTAGTAGTATTTGAATAACATGTGAACCCAACACTGACAAATGGTAAGCTTTTCAGAAGCCGGTATTTCAGCTGCATACATGGTTGTGTAGTCCAGAATTACTATAAACTTTCCAGGAAAAAAACCAGAATGGCTCTCTGTGCCACTGCTTTCAGAAACCAAATGAGATGACAGACAATGTTTATGGTGATTCCATAGTCTGTGGAATGTAACATTGCAGAAAATAATGAAATACACTGTGCTGCAAAGGCTGAATGTAGTTTTGACCACTGTATTTCTGCTCATGCACAGAAAGAACTGCTGCAACTATGTTTTACGGAGTTGGTTTGCAAGAGAGTGAAGACATGGTAACCTGGGGAACCAGGCTCCTTGGTAAACTTTACAGTGCACACTGAGGCTCACGGTGTCATCTTCTCCTGTTAATGCTGTCAGAACTGTTTGAATCCAAGGTAGTTAATGTGCATATTGCATCTGCATCCCTCGCTGTAATATGTCTATTATTGAGAGACAAAGATGAAAATTTGCCTGTCTCAAGTGGAGGCGGCAGAGGCAAAGGCTTAGCAAGAGCATAACCACTCTGGAAAACTGGCATGGCCTCTTGTATCCATAGAGAGTGAATATGGAAAATGGGCTGAAGGAAGATTTGGTTCATCACCTACACTGAGGCTTTGTATGCAAAGGTTACGGGTAGTCAGAATGTCTCACCTGAAATGGACATTTCTTCTCTCAGTTCTCCTGTGGGGTATTTCTAAGGCAACAGCTATGCACTGCAGGCCATGCTGGAAGGCAGGATAAATGCAGTAATCTTTTCCTATGATACAAAAAGTACTCCCATCGAATTATGTTTTTATTGAGAAACAAATTTATTAGAAGATTTTTTTAAATCACCTACGCGAGATGAAAGTCAGAAGATCAGCAGTATTCTTTCAGTGCCTGTACACAAAGTTTCAGCAGTTTCAAGGTGCAAATATGCAATGATATTCCCTTCACAGCAGAGTGTTGTAAACAGGATTTCCCATGTGTGTCTGTGTAAACCTCCCAGCATCCTCCTGGACTGCTCAGATTTGGTGTCCCTTACTGGATCTCTCTGTGAGACACAACCACTAGCTTCTTTGTCTTTTATAACCAATACATAAGAAAATTGTTGATTTCCTAAGAAGGCATTTAGAGGACATACTAGTTAGAATTCATAATGCACTGAAAATGGGTATTGATGAAGGGAGAGTATGGATTATTTCTGCAGTTCATAAGGCTTTGTGTGATGATTATGAGCTTGGATATTGAGACCGCTGAAATGACAGTTTAGTACCATATTCCCCCACTAACTTGTATGATCTTGAGCTAGTTAGTCACTTGACCATCAGTTCTCCTTGTCTACTTTGGCTATTTTGTAATGTTTTCTCCAAAACTGAAGACAATGGAGTTGGAAAAGCTATTAGGATGAAAAATATCACACACTATTGGTTCTGAATTATGTTGCTTTACCGATAAAAGTGATGCTGTTTAGAAAGAACAGGATTACCACCCTATGGCATCCATTCCAATACCTGTCATTGTAATTACTATCAAATTAATTCTGCCTATTCTAGGAAAGATAAAGTATTTTACTGGAAGGTACTCTGTGTCTGAGGATTTCTGTGTTATTCATGCATAAAGAAAAAGGAATGAAATCAGTGACAAATGGAGAATCTAAATTTGAAGTGACTGCTAAGTGAATGGGGCACATTCTCAGGCCTGTGAGTGCTCTGATTTTCAATCTGCTCAAGGTATAATATTAAAAATACAAGAAACACTGTATTTGTGGTTCCATGGAAGGATATGATTATATGCCTCTTCTGCCTACTGTTCCCAGAAATTATCTTCCTTTCAAAATACAAGAAAATGTAACAAACAGGAAGTTTTTTTGTTTACTTTGGCTGGTATAGCTGTCTGCTTCATGTTTCTTGTACTTATGCGTTTTCTGATTTTTTTTTTTCCTGGAATAATTGAAATGTGTGGTTAATCACTTTTATCAGTGAAAAAGCTATTTTTTAGTACATTCATATAATACTGAGCATAAAATTGAAGTTGATAATCACACATAAAAATTGCTCCAAATCACTTCTGGGAGAATACACATTTGTTCTTTGTGTTTGAAAGAAAAAGTCACTGTGAATGATTCGAAATATGCAGAGATTTCTGTAAGAAAAGGCTTACATGGGCTGTAACTCTTAGGATGGCTGTCACTGAGGAACAGTGTATACTCTATAGTATAGAGTATGCTGGAAGAACATGGACAGGCACAGTTGTTCATTCCTTCTAAGAAATGAAAGAACCAGAAGGCACCTGATGAAAGGATAAAATGACAGACTTACATTAGCAAGAAGCACTTTTGAAAACAATCCATAATTTAACACTAAAAACTACTTCCTGCAGGATTATAAATGTATTAAAATATGATCAGTCAATTTTATGGTCCATGAATTAGACCAGTAGTTAAAAAGTAGTTAAAAAGGATGGTGCACACATGATCTATTATCGCTCTTTTAGTCTTTAAGTACTTAGAGCAAGAGACTTTATTAAGGAAGCACCGTTCCATACTGTCCTATTTTTATATGTTTGCTCTAAACACCCACTTATGGTCACATCTGTAACTGTCTCTTTGTAGGGACCAGTATATTTTTGCTTTTGTTTCTATGCTGATGGATTCTGACCCCAAGAATCTAAAAAAGGTTTAATACAGAGTTAATATTACAGCATTATCACAGTGTTACTAATACTGTGATTTGGAGAGTTAATTTCAGCCGTGGCAGAAGATAATTAAATGTACATACAATAAAATTTTAACACACACATACTTATTTCAGGTGTGTGATTAGTTTTTAATACATAGTTTAAAGACATTTGTGACTAGTGCATTTGTGTTAGCAGTGACTAAGTAGTTATACATCACCTGTTTGATATCATCACTAAAATACATTTGGAGCTTTGGTGTATTGCCTGATTGGGTAAACATTCCAATTAACATATTGGCCAATACGTCGACTTTAGCAAAGATGACACTGTTTGAATTAAGAATGGGAAAAATCTTTTACATGAAGATATAATCTTTCCAATATAGGCTGTTGGCTTGCTCATGGAATGTGGTGGAGAATCATGAAGAGCAATATGGTAGTTGTTCTGGCACATTATTTAATTCAGACAAGAACTTTTTTGTGAATACTTAAAATGTGCCTCAAGTTTGTAGCATTTTAGAGAATATAAAATGAAAATGTATGACATATTCGTGATCAAGGGATAAAAAAACCTGAGCATTTTCCAGTGTCTGTCTTCTGTGAAGGAAAGGCTTTGCTGGATTTTCTCTCCATATTATTTTCTCCATTTTTTAAGTCACACTTGTCAGGCTGAAACAATGCATGGAAGCTCTTCCCTGAAAGCTGCCTATATTCCAGGAATCACTGGAGTCCTAAATGGAAAATGTGAAACCTGTTCTTCTAAACTGAACAACATACACAGCCAGATTGGAGTGGTAGAGCAGGGACTGGAACAAGGAGAAAAACAAATCCAAAGTTTTCAAGCAGACTTCAGTTAAAATAATGATGGAAAATTCTAGGATAGACTCAGAAATGCTAGAAATCCATCAGAGTACATTTCTATGTATTTACAAAGTGGAGCTAAGTCACATTCCAGACAAAGTTGATCAGTTCATCCATGGTCAGTTGTTTTCAGTCTTTCCAAGCAGGTCATAGGTCTAAGAGTCCTGGACACATGTTTACAATCCCAAATCAAGTTGTTCTTATCCTGGACTTGCTAATGAGTCCAGGAAAGAGCCTATACATTGGTTTGAAGGTGTAGTTGGCTGTGTGGTTTGTGGTTTTTTTTGGTTTTTTTTTTTTTCCCCCCCAGGTACTTTTGAAAAAACATCTGTCTCAGATGGGATTTTGCATGGAGTTTGCAGTTGAGGAATATCATCAGGTAAGACAGGTTGGCTCTGCAGCTTCTGGATGAAGACTTGGAGGGCGACTACTTGTAAAAGAAAAGATCTATGGTGTTTGCGATGGTGTAGGTGGGAAGAAAGGACTTAAGGAGAGAAAGCTTGATAAAAAGTATATTCATCCCTGCCCAAAATAGTCTACTGAAAATATTACCTAGTTTTACTTACCTTGTTTTTTTTTTCTGCTGATGTAGCAGTAGAATCTCTTCTTAGGACTGATAAGAGCCTCTAAGTTTTAATAATTTTTGAAGCTAATAAGAACATTGTATTTTCCGTCTTCCTGTGGTATTATTTAAAGGTACAGCTTCAAAAGGAGTTCCAAAGCTTATACAGAATACTGTTAAGCTAATGTTACTTTCCATTATAATTGTTATTTTGGTAAGACTGGGAAGAAATGAAGATGGCAAAATAGCAGCATGACTTCACTGGGTTCTTTCTGGAAGATTCTTGAAGACATCACAAGGAAAGGTTTGAAAGCATGTTGTGTCTGGCTTACTTTTCTCCCCCTTGTCACCCAGCTCTGAAGAAAGCCGGGACCAGAAGAATTCTGAGCAGAAATGACCATGCAGAATAATGTTTTACAAATGGGGCTGGTTCCCTGCAAACACTCCACGAGTGCAGTTTCAGCCCTTTTATAGTCCTACTTATGTATAAACTGACTTGCCTAACCATTAGCTATGAATAAGATTACAAGAATGACATGGGACGCAGAGAAGTGGAGAATACCAGCTCTTTGTGACGAAGAATTATTATGTCTGCAACTGTAATAGGCATGTGCTATGTCACCTCAAAGGTCAGCTTTTAAGCATGTGGATTCCTAAATCTGTGCAACCTGGACACGATTCAGCTGACCACCCTCTTGTATTAGTTAAGAGAAGGCACGTTTAGAAAACCAGTCTTTGCACTCTCAGGGAGATGTTTAAAGCAAGACCGATGAATCACACTTAAAAGTTCCTGCTTTTCTCTACTGACTATAAGAGGGTTAGAGAGGCAGCTGAGACTGGGACATCTACCTTACAACCTTTTGCTGAGATGAATTCTGCCCAAATGATTCTGCTGTCTAATAATGTGTCTGGAAGAGCTTTTTCTGCAGTCTGTACAAGTTCTTTTGCATTCTGTCCATGCACATTAGCCATATCCTGGGTTATGGATTTATTAATGCTTTCAAGCATGACTGAGAAAAGACCAAAGTGCAACTGGTTACTACAAACAAAATTTTGATGCAGTGTGCAGAAGTGCCCAGGGTGCCTGAAATCTCAATCCCTAGGAAAAAAAGGAAAGGTTTCATTTTATGCTCATCCAGCAGCTGACTTTTCAAAGTTGAATTAATTCAACCCAAATGGTAAAATAATCTGACCACAGGGAGCACACTTACAGTGTATCTTTCTTTTAGCAAAGTAGCTAAAAGAGCATTTTTCAGTCTGCTGTATTAAGGAGACCATCTTCATGCTCCACAAATCGTGTGTTTTTATCCACTCTGATGGCAGGCTTCAGGATTGTTGTTCTGGTATGAGAATTTAAAGCGCATTATTAAAAAAAATATTCACATTATGGCTTTTTTTCCCCCCCCAAAATAAAAGGGATTGTGACACTATTACTGATTTCTCTCTTTTGAGTTTAAAAACTAAGACCTATACTGTAAATTTATTTGCAAATTGCTGTAATTTGGATTAATGTAACTGCAGTTCTAGAAGCATTCAATTTAATTAATAACATTAGCTGGAATTACATATTAGCTTTTTGCCAGGTTTTGCAAAGATAGTAAAAATTAGTTCAGACAACTTGGCTTTTACTTTCTTTGTTTCACTGTGTTTTCTATTTGTAATTATTACAGTAATTAGTTGATAAAGGTTTATGGCAAACAATTAATAAAAAGCCATGGACACAAAAAGCTCGTTTGTGTTTTTCTAATAAGATACAGCATTTGCTTTCAGATGATTCAAGTGGCAGGTTATGTAAACATTTCTATTTCTGATCCTTCTAAGGCTTTTGTCTCTTGTCTGTTAAGTATTTTGTGGGGGAAAACACGATCATTAAGCCGGCAATCTGCCTAGGATTTCAGAATGGCATAAAAATAAATAATTACACACGATGAAAACATTTAGGATATTACATTGTGATCATTTCATGTCACTGGCAGACGCATTTCAGGAAGAAAAACAACATTACATAAAGTCTAGTGGTACAGTAAACAAGGGGATTTAAAGACTGATGGATATCACTGTTTGTTCTCTCCTTAGGATAAAGTATCCACTGTAATACTTTAAAATTAGGTTGTGTGGTTTTTTTGTGGGTTTGTTTTGTTTTGTTTTGTTTTGTTTTTGTTTTTTTTTTTGTCCACAACAGAGAAATCTGCAGGTGACTGATAAATAGCAAGACTTTGACAATCTGTAATAACTCTTCCTTGGAACAGAGGACCTAATTTCATAGAAGGATTTCCCTCCAAGATTACCTAAATTTGTGAACATCTTACCTCAGTTACCTACCTAATTGATAGGAGGAACAGAGCTGCTGAGTTCCAGGTTCCAGGCCTGAATAGCACAGTATCTTTGTAATATTCATAATTCCCTTCAGAATCCAAATGTATCTGCTATTCCCCTTTATTTATGTCTTTTATCCTTGCTCTGACTATAATGCTAATACTCATCTGAGCTTTTACTCAGAAGGAAAGTTCGAGTTCTGTGCTGCATCAAAGGAGAAAATGAAAATGATCATTAAAAGACAAGGTGACCTAATTTAATGTAATTAATCTACTGTGTTAAAAATAACTTAGACATGTCTGGTTTTGGGAAGTATTGCACTTCCAGAAGACTAGTAGAAGACAATGGTATTAGCACTTTATTGAAACACTTCCTCTGCCCATACACATGTGGAAACACAAGCTTTTGACAGCTCCTGTGGGGCTAAATATGTATACTTTTAAATCTTTATCTTTCTCTCTGATCTTATAAACTGGATCTACTTCATGAAAAAAGCAACTTGAAAACCTTTTTAAGCAAAGTTCAAGAAATGTTGTTACATACTTGGTTTTGATCAGTGTTGGTGCTTAGAAACCCTTGGAGTCAGGAGTGCAGCTTTCACCCATCTTCTAGTGTGAACCTGCTTTAGTATCATAGAATCATAGAATCAGATGGGTTGGAAAGGACCTCTGAGATCATCAAGTCCAACCCTTGACCCACTATCACTGGAGTCCCTTTGGTTTCTTCCATTTGGTAAACTGCATACTACTGAGTGAGAGATACAGGACCTCTGCTTCACACTGCTCTTAGCCTGAATTAGTGGGATTTTTAGCCAGAGAAAGTAGAGTGACTGAACACATTTTCTCTTTGAAAGAAACAGAGGAGCTGCCCCATCGGTAAGGAGTCATGGAAAAAACCAGGTTATTCATATTGAAAAGTTGTTTGCACCGATTTGTGACAAACATGTGAGGACATACAGATTTCATTTACGGAGGTGGCTCTTGTGGGCTTGATCTTCAACAATAACATGGAAGATAATAGCTATTGGACACTATGTTCATGCAAAGTGATGCAGTTAGGTTCACTTCAGAGAAGGAAGTCTTCTGAGTTGGGTGCTTAATGGTGCAATAGGTTTCTGGGAAAGACAAATGCTTTGCTATATAGAAGTAACATGTCCTCTCCTGCCTGTGCTGTATCTCCTCTGTGACCTACCTCTTCTCCAGACAGCAGCCTTTTCCAGATGTTGTCATGTCCCAAGACCATTAGTACCACTTTCTTCCATCAGACATTGCACTGTGGATGTCCTCAACTAAGATGCAAACTGTGCCTGTTTACAACTGTGCCTGTGTCTTTCTGTGAAAGATTTTGAAATTATGCAGTTTAGAAATCACAAAGTAAATGGGAGTCCATACTAGTACGTTACTGTGATCAAGGCAAGTATCATCTGAAAGACCCATAGTGTACTTTCTCTGTTTGGCAAGTCTCACTGCTCTATAATGCCAGTTTTGGGGAAGAACATGAAGAAAAAGATGGACTGGTTGGATGGTGTGCCAGGGAAAGCAGCCAGGCTTGTCAGGGGACAGGAAAGCACAGCCAATGAAAAGAAAATTAAAGGAACACAAATAAGAGTGAAAATTTAGACTTTAGCTGAAGCAGAGACTAGTTAGGTTACATACTGTGGAAAAGTTCAAATATTAAGGAGGGATAAGCACTTAATGAGATAATTGGTATTTGAAACTACTGCACACCTTAAGAATATATTAAAACCACATTTCTCGGGACCAATATTTGACCCTAGTTTAGGGCAAGGTGTTGGACCATAACCTTTTAATGTTTTTTCTCTACCAATTGCCTATGATTTTATGGCAACTACCTACAACATTGAGCAAAAGGCAAAAACTCAGAGCATCAGTTTGTAAGAGTAACTGTACTGGTTTTGGATGGGATAGAGTTAAATTTCTTCATAGTAGCTGATATGGGGCTGTGTTTTGGATTTATGCTGGAAACAGTGTTGATAACACAGGGATGTTTTTGTTATTGCTCAGCTGGCCTTACACAGAGCAAAAGCCCTTTCTGCCTCTCACCTCACCGCACCTTACCAGTGAGTGGTCAGGGGGTGCACGAGGAGTTGGGAAAGGACGCAGCTAGGACAGCTGACCCCAACTGGCCAAAGGGATGTCCCAGACCATGTGATGTCATGGTCAGCCGTAAAACTGGGGTGGGAGTTTGGCTAGGGGGATCGGTTCCCTGGGACTGGCAGGGCTTCGGTCAGTAGGTGGTGAGGAACTGTTTTCATTTGCATCACTTGTCTGTCTTGGTATTTACTTTTGTTTGTTTGTTTGTTTGTTTTCTCCCCTCACAATTATGATTAATATTGTTATTAATTTTTAACTATGAAACTGTCTTTATCTCAACCTATGCATTTTCTCACTTTTGCCCTTCTGATTCTCTCCCCAATTCCACCAGCAGGAGAGAGTGAGTGAGTGTCTAGGTTGGACCAAAATGGCCTTTTTTCAGGATCAGATCAAAGACTGAACTAAGGCACTAAATCAGCATGACCAAGTACCTCTCTGAAGTGCCTGTATGCTAGTGCAAGCTCCGTGGGGAGCAAACAGGGGGAGTTACAAAACTGCATCTACCTGCAGGATTAAATCTCACTGTGACCATGGCAGCATGTGGGATAGCTTTAGTGGATTGGAAAAACAAGCTAGGAAGACAAGAAGGAAGAGTACAAGAATATGATGGGCAAACTGGAACAAGTCCACAAAGGGCCATGAAGATGTTAAGCACTTTAAGCATGTTTCATATGAGGAGGGGCTTAGAGAGTTACAACTTTTTATCCTGGAGAAGACTCAGGGGTCTTAATCAGTGTTTATATCCAATGGGAGGGAATAAGGATGGTGGAGCAGACGCTTCTCAGTGGTATCCAGTGACAGGATAAGAGGTAATGCGCACAAGTGGAAAAATGGGGAACTCTGTTTGAACATAACAAAAAGCTTTCTTACTGTAAAGGTGGTCAAACATTAGAAAAGGTTGCTCAGAGACTGTGAAGTCATCCTCCTTGAAGATACTCAAAACCCAGATGTGCACAATCTGTTCTAGGTGACTTTGCTTTGAGCAGGTATGTTGGAGTAGATGCCTCCAGAGGTCCCTTCCAACCTATCGCAATCTGTGGTTCTATCAAGTTGTGGTAAATAGTGGGTGCATAGAGAAACATCAGAGGTACACATTGCACCTTTTCCTGGTTTGTCCTTTTAGCTTCTGGAATCAGTAGGTTAAACATTAATAATGTTTAATAGTCATTGATAGATCTTCTCTGCATAAATCTGTTTAATTATTTAAAACCCATTTATGCATATAATGTCTCTGGCATGTTGTGATAACAAATGCCACAATTTGATTATGCAAAACATAATTCATGCAGCCAGAACTATTAAACCAGGCCAGTGAATTCCCCAAAGCACTGAGTTCTTAGCCATTGATATCGGTAGGAAGGTTCCATGGGAATCAGATGGAGAATGTGACTTTCTGTACTAACTAAACACTTAGGTCCTTTTAATATTCAGTGCCTTTTGTTTACAGTTGCAAATCACTGAGAAAATCTGGTGTGCTGCTGTATTTTCTTCACTGCTCTCTCTGCTCCTTCTTTCCCTTCACTGTATTTTAAAGGCTTCTATCTTGTTTTTGTAGCATTTCCCTCCATGGTGTAACTCTCAACTGCTAATAGAGCTATTTTCACTCCAGTACATACCCTACCTGAACCAATAATATGACTGCTTTTGATGAGAGAGTTTTTATTTCAGATGACTTTCACATACTTTAAAGACGATATTCCAGCAAAGGAGGAGTTAGGACTGTGGGAAAATAATGTTGGATGAAATTGCTTCATGTCTGTGAGGCTCTCTACAACCTTGAAAAATACTATCACATAAAAAAAAGGTTACTGGTGGATTTATAGAGGTCTTGATGTTTATCTATGACTACGTAAATGTGTTGTGGCATCTCACACATTTGAAAGCGTTTCTGTAAAGCCATGTGAATTTAAAAGATTACAGTACGAAGATTAATATTAGAATGTGTTTATACTTCGACAACACCATCTAATTCATCTATTGTGTTACAATCTTATACAACTACTCTTAAAGCTTTCCTCAAACAACACAAAATGAATAACTAATGAATTTTCAATAATGTAAAAAAATAAAATGTGCTTCTAAAAATGCTTGAAATGCCATTTAAATTACGAAAGCTGTTTTTTTACTGCTACGGTTACTGCGATCACTACCAAAAATAACAAAGCTTTGTATCTGGTCCTGATCTAGTTGAAGTAAAGATTGTTTTTGTGTGAAAGAACCTGGGTAAGGATTAATTTGAGTTATATTGGATGCGATCCATATTGTTTTTTAAAATGAGCTATCATTATGAACTTTAATTTCTTGCATTTCTCTTCACTAGTTTGGAACATTATTGTTTTGTTTAACTTGATGTATTAGGAAGTACTCCAGCTCTTTCTGTGCAATTTTTAAAATTACCTGAATTTTTGAAAGAAATTAGAAAAATAAGAAACAAATGTGTGAAATAGAGCAAGGCAGAGAAATTATGTTAGAAAGGCTGAATTCTGTCAAAAGTTCCATGCATTATGTGGGAGGTGCATGGCTGGCTGTGGAAGTTAAGTCTACTCATTTGGCCTTTAGCTTGGGCACAGCTCTGTAGCCACAGCTCTTGTGGGCCTGGGTAATTCAAGCCATTATGTTCTGTGTGATATTGTAGGTTTCCCTGCCTGTGCCCACATGACTGTCTCATCTGGCTGTTTATGGTGCCACAAGTTGGGCTGCAGGTGTACTACCCAATTCGATTCACTTCTGTCCTTGTTACACCCAGGTTTGCTACTTCTACTCACATTGAGGCCAATGGAAAGAAAGGCAGGGGGCCCGTGTGTGAGAATTTATGTGTGAGGTCCTCTGATGGAGCATTTGTTTCAAAGACTGCACTTCAACATTAATGTAGTCCTTTCAGCAAAATTGAAGTGTCCACAGAGGCAGCTTTGGAGAAAGAGGTTTCACTAGGATAAACTAAAAAGTTATAGGGACTGGGATTAGGAATATTTCCTTTGAAAATATTTCCCTTCATTGCACTGACAAGATGATGAGGTACATGCGCAGCAGCCAAAACCAGACACAGAGGGGGTAACCCAGTGTCCTACAGAGCCACAAAGCACTAATAGCACTACCTTCACAGGTCTCCTTTTCCTCTGGCCCTTCATGAGTCTGCTGATTTGTAAATTACAAGATGACAAGTGTGCAGTGAGCACTGCTTTCCCATGTGTGACAGAGTTGAAGCAGATGGATATTTTCAGCCCTAAGGGACAAGGGAGGGCTGGAGTGCGTATCTTGCTTTGTCTATATGGAAAAGGTCAGAAAGCATCTCTCAGCATTTCCACCATCATAATCTTCCTGGTGGGAGCTCTGCTGCTTGGACTGAGCACGAAGGCTGGCCTGCTGTGCTGGAGAGATGAGGAGAGCATGCACGAGTCCAACAGCATGCTACTACTGACTGTCAGAGCTGATAGGGCTTGCATAGAAGCTACTCAATATGCTCTCGTAGTTCAGGACAGTGCAGTGCATACCCCAAGAATACTGCTGTGCCTAAGACCTCTCTGAAGAAACTGGGAGGTAGAATAGGTTAGGAGGGACAAGCATTGAGACTTAATCCACCTTTTTTTTCTCTAATAGCTTTATTTTTAAAAAGCTAGGAAAAGAAGGCATTCCACTACATCTCTGTGGAGAAACAAAAGACAGAATCTTTTTGAAACAATTGCCGCTTTCCTCTCAGAGCTATTTTGAACACCATTATGTTGCCGTACACTGTGGCTTCCAGCACTCAGCTCATTGCAGGAGAGACAACACCACACAAGGGGATGAATTTTCTTAAATGCACCCTTCCACTTATAAATACCCATAAGAAATTTAGCAGCTAGCGAAATCTACTCTACTCTACTCTACTCTACTCTACTCTACTCTAATCTAATCTAAGGTTTAGCATGGATTTTTCATTTAAAAATACGAAGAAGGAAATTACCTTTACTGTCACAGTATCAGGCATCCAGGATTGGACTGGGTAAGGAGAAGATCACTGTTACAGCTCAAAAGTTTTGGATTAATTTTTCTTTTTCTACTAAGAGATTTACCGTATTTTTATTCTCTGGGATATCTTTTTTCATCTTACATAACTCATATGAAAGTTTTATTCATGGTGAAAAATGAACACAAGGAGGAGAGAGAAGGTTCAGGAAGAAAAATAAATAAACAGAAGACTCTGTATAAACCCTTGTGATATCAGGCAGGCCATATTAACTATAGAAGCATAAAGAAATTAATTCCAAGTGGAGTAGCATACTTCTTATTGCATGAAGGTGAAAAAGTTCTTGAAATACTGAGTCTGCCAGAGGCTTCCAGCCACTCAGGAACTAACTGCCCTTTAGAAAAGTGAGCAATGTACAAAGATATACAAAATATTGTCAGATCAATCTTGTAGCAGACAATCCACTGGGAGCAGGGTTTTGTCCTGTTGATGTAAAATTGCCTGTCTGTAAGGCAGCAGGGGATTTGCCTCCAGCAGTTTAGCTAAAGCTGTCCCCACTAGACCCGTGAAGAGCACAGGTTTCATGAGCATAGGTGAGGGATCTTATAGTAGCCTTCTCAGTGGGTCTGTAGTCTCACTACTCCTACAATCTTAATATGTAACATCTTGAAAGCATTCCCCATATACTTGAGAATTTAGAACAAAACATTTGGATCAAAATGATAAATTTGGTAATGAGCTGGTTGAGTGTCAGAATCAGTGATGAAGACAGTCTAACAAGTGAGTTTTACTGAATATACACATAGCTATATGCAGTCAAGGTTATTGGTTGCTGTGCAGTGATCAAACTGGTTTTGCAAACTAAACTGGGTCTGCAGTTTTACCATTCGGTATGAGCAGTGGTTCCTCCCAGGCTGCTGAAATGGGTATCTTAAAAAATTATGAAAGAAATGAAAAGTGTGGGAAATAGAAATTCTGTGAGAAAAACCCCATCTTTATGCATTTAAAGCTGATCTTTAAGCTTGGAAGGCATTGTATGTTCCTGTCTCCTTTTTACTAACAAGTGATGCAGAAGGGGTTTCTGGAGAGAATGCTAAAACTATATGAGGATACTTTACTTGCTAGTGATCCAAACACTTCAAAATAATACCATTAAGATCTAAATGGCTATGTCAGAGAATATTTATTAAAGCATTTTAATAAATATTGCACTTACTAGTTCTTTTTATTTCTGTATTTTTATTTCTGTGTCCATCACTGTATGTTGAATTGCAGATATGAGTAGCTTAATATTAGTAAAGAAAAGAATGTGAAGGCCAAAAATTATGATATTTTCCAAGATAAAAAGCAGCTAATGCTTTTATCTCGATACTATGCTAATATAAGACATCATCTACCAGAACTATGGTTTGTTCCAAGCAGAACTAATTTGAACAGATCAGGCTCGTTGTATGAAAGCAATTCACATTATTTATGGAAGCAAGGAGAAGATACTGCTCACAGTTTTTACTTTTCTGGTGGTGAGATCTCAGTGTGCCTGCATCCTCATATCTGTGCACCCTGCTGAAGTGTGTCCAGTCTTTTGGATAGGTGAAGTTTTGTATTGGACCAGGATTAACTTGGTTGGAGTTTCTTCCTCTTCTTCTTTGCTCCATTTGTCCCATCTGAGAATGGACATTTTCTTGTTACTTTTTCTCTGTATGTAATGTGACTACTTAATTTCTATTGCTAGTGATTATCCTCAATAGAGAAAACACATTTGAGCAGTTGTGGAAATACGCTTGCAATGTGTGATTTTCTTGAAGGGGTGAGAAGCCAATGGCTTTGAGAGAGCAGTCAACTGGAAGTTGAACTGTCCCAAATATGTTCTAGGTCACACATTTAGCCAAAATACTGTAGTGTTGAAATACCTTGCAATAATTACTACATCACGTAACTTTGGTTACCAGTTATGGTAAGCATGATTTAAACATGTGGTGAATTAAATAAACCAGTTATTTACAAAAAAACCCACCTCTTACTTTTCTTCACTGTCTTTTGTGCCACCTTTTAATTGCCATGAGTGTTATAAGCTTTTAGAACTGCACTTAGGTTTGTTTTAAATACTGTAAATTAAAGAAAACATCACATTTATAGAAAGCGTTTAAATTCCTTGTTAACGATTTCCACTTATTTTTAGGCCAAAGTCTCCAGTTTCCATATCTACATATTGAATCTCATGATGTCTTTGTGAACTTTAAGATCTATCTACTTTCAGGAGTTTCTCTGCTGTATAGATATCTACAGACTGAGCAAGCTCTGTGTTTGCCTTCCATTAGAGGAACGGAATAGATCATGCTTTTAATTCTTCGACAACAAAGCTGTATCTGAATGTGCCACTGTCATTTGAACAGCTTTCTGAACGTTTGTCCGTAAGACATGAGTAACAGACAACATGCTATGTACTGAATGCACTGTGAGGTTGCATTTTGCTCTCAGCTAAAATTAAGTTGCCCTCAACTAAAATGAAATCACTCCCAGCTCATATTCAGTTGGTTACTCTGTCGCACCCTTGTCGTTTTCTCTGCTTTCTCATCTGCCAAATTACACAAATTTGATTTTTCACTCACTGTGTGCAGACACACAGGTTTGTCAAAGTTACATATGTAGTTAGTTAGTTAGTTAGTTATACCTTTGAAAAGGTACTCAAGTAAAAAGCATCGTTATGAGAGTTACTGTTATGACAGTATGGGGAACGGGTGTGGGAACAAGTAGAAATTGAGAGTTTTAGTCCTCCCTTCTTATTCCTTGTTCTTGTACTACAGGTTCTGGATCTAATAGTGTGATGTGCCAAAGATAAATAGAGGTAAGGAGACAGAGATTGTGTTAGCTTCACTAAGGCATTTTGCACGTGCACCAAAAAGTGGTGTGAGAGGTGGTCTTAGCAGTATAGTTCCTCTAACTACCCATGTACCCATACTTGTCTGATGTTTTTAAACAAGTATTCTGAGCTAAAAGGCTAAAGTTTCTGAACTGAGTGGATTGAAGGGCTGAAGGGGGTCGAATCAATATTTTGGTGATTTTTTTTTTTTGGTTTGCTCTTTCCATTTTCTGCTTACCAGTTTGTAACTTTCCTTCTGCAAGTCTGGTTCAAATTTTCAGGGTCATTTATAGAGGCACAAAGCACCAGGGAAAGTGTCAGTTTTAGTTTACATCTGAGAACAGCCCCAGACATTGTACTGTCTGAAATATTAGAGAACGGCTGAGTTGATTTCTTCCTCAAATATAATTGTCTTTACAACTGTCCAAGATATTTTACTTAGATAAATGTTTCTTATGGAAATTCCGAAATTGTTATTTGCTCTATCCCTCTGCTGTATTCCTTTTTTAAACATTTTTTAAAATTTATTTCTTAGTTTACAATTCTGTTAATGTAAATGAAGTCAAACTGGTATGAAATGGCTGTGAGGGAACGGAAGAGCAGATCCTCTTTGAGTGCACTGATATATTGTGACTGGAGTACTCTGTTCTGACATTTAGAGAAGATAATGTAACTGTGAAAATGTCATGTTCATTATCAAGATCTGAATGTCATCATCCTTTGACCTGAGTTCTATAAAGATTTTTAACTTTAAAAAAAAGCTGTTGTGTGTTCCCTCCCATTTGTCTTCTGAGTAGAGTTTCTGCTGCTTTGGGAACAACGCTGACATTTGTTTGAGAACTTAGTGGCAGGCACAAAATCACATCCTGAAAACAAACATATAGAAACTTGTTGAGACATGCTGACAGCTAGATAATTTCAACTGTGCTGCTTTTCAGATCTCCACATCTCATTTTTTGTAGGAAATGAGTGTCGCAGAAAAAGTGTGAGCAGTATAGATAATACTGACTTCTTGATGCTCATGAGATACTTGACTTCTGATAGATTCTGCTCTGAGCCTGGGCAGGAGTGAATGTGAGAAAGCTGATGGGTTCTTTGTATGGTAGCTTGTCTGGCAACTGACTGACTTGCACAACCTCTAGAAAAAAACACTGTATTGCAAATGCTAATGCAGTCTGTGACCTTTACATAATAAGAACATTGATAACAGATTTTCCAATGGTGCACTCATTAATAAAGTGTAGGAAATGGGACTAGTACGACAGGTGTGTGGCAGATAGAATTAGTCAGAATCTTTAATCATCTCATCTTGATGACTGAACTGCTTTACACGTTTGTCTTGGAGGCATGGGCTGGAATTACACATCAGATCTCTACAACCTCATTAATATCTAAGTAAAGATTAATTTCAACATGATGCTAGACACCTTTCTACCTGGCCTGATGTGTGAGAGGCCAAAGGTGCAGAAGTCTAATACTGATAGGATATACTTAATAAGATATCCAGTTTCCAGCAGGGAGGAAGGGTTATGCATTACGGATATTTTCTAGAGTAGTCCATTTTTAGAAGTCAACATTGGCAACAATGTCCATTTGGAGTAGGACATGAATTAATTAATTTTCATTGAACTGCTCTGCCAATGATCTGCTAATTTGTACTTAATCTTCCTAACAAGAAGCAGAATATCATCTCTGTCTTCACCTGGCAAGGAAGTCAACTCTGCTCCTGGGAACAGTTCTGGCATGCTTTCCAGGAAAAACCTAAAACATGCTCCTAAAGGAACATGGGAGATAGCATGTATTTAGGCAGGACTTAGAAGCATTAGCAGTATATTAGTACTGTATATACTGTGTACAACAAAATCCTTTCTTGGCAGAGTTAACCTGGAGGAGAGCATTAGGCCATGCAAGGATTGAGCAGGATCCAGAAAAGAAGGCAGTGAATGAAGGAAACACATTCTGCGATCAGCATAAGTAATTATCCTTTGTTTAGATGAGAATGAGGCCATGGCTAGGGGCATTTCAAATCCCACTGGTATCACAGAAATAGCTCAAGAAAGTAAATATTAACCTATAAAGCACTGAAGAGGAATTTATTCCAACTGTATTAATGTGTGAGAAGGCTGAATGCAGCCACACTACTTTTGTTAAAAGTCATTTGATTCTGTTTTTGAAATGTGAATCTGAGATCCTTGGTAAAGTCCTCTGGTCTCATAGTCACTTAATTTCTTTCTTCACTACAGACTTACTTTGTTGACTCTTTAGTGGAACAATGCATTACAATACAAGACTTTACAGTCGCTTAGATGTCTCCTACAATAGGTTAGTTTTAGACCAAAATTAAGCACAGGAATGGACTGAGCAATTAGCTAAGGCTGGGGATGTTGATAGTGATCTCTTTGTTGACAGTGTGGAAAGGTGTAATTATTATTTTTTTGAATTGGTTTAGGCACTGTCAATTTGTTGCCAGCGTGGCATATACAGTATTAGAACAAAATAAGTGTTACCATGGACACATATTAAAAATATGTATTACCTGTCAAACCTCTAAAGACTGAAATACAATCTGCAATTAGGAAAAAGGTCCAAAGTAAAGAATAAAGAACTGCACAAGGGATTTTAGATGGTGTGGTATCTGCTCTGAATTTCTCCAAGTAACACCTATTACCTCAGCTTCATGTTTTGATTACCTCTAACAGAGAGAGAAGTAAGATTGCTTAAAAGTCTGTATTTTTTGAAATAAAGCTGTCAAAAAGTTAAACGAATAAAGTGGTGAGCAAGAGGCCTGTTTTCTAAAATCCATGTCTCTTATGTGCTCCCATACGCACGTTACTTCTGCCATGATGTTCTTGAGGAAAAGGCTTTTGGGGGAATTTAGTCAAACTGAGGAAAAAATTTTACTAATTCCCTCTAAAACAAAGACAGTACTTCCAAAGCCAACTTCCCATAAGTGCAGTTCTGAGAGGGCTTTGGGGCTTGCATCTTGCAGGTAGTGCTTGGACAACGTGACTGCTCAGAAAACACCCAGGCTCCTCAAAGGAGATTTGATGATGTTGTTTCATGTTGGAATTTTGAGTTTATAGGGTGCTGGCCTTAATTTTTCTGTTTCAGTTTGCTGATTAGACAGGGTAGACACTCTCCTGTCCAGATTTTGGCAAGCAGCTTTTTGGTCATTTCTGTTCTTTATGAAGTTTATCAGAGGATTCTGAAGGGGCTGAAGTGCAGAGTGGCAACTTTCCCTCCATGAGGCAGCCTTTTCAAGGGGACTGACAGATGTGTCTAAAAGCTGAAAGAGAAGAGCATGAAATCAAGAAAAACAGCTGACCATTTAAATTTTTTATATCCTTGCCTCTGGCATGCACACTTTCCTTCTGTTGTTAAACTTATTTAATATTTTCCCTAGCATGACAGCTGATAAACCATTACCACCCTCCATTGCAAATTTCAGGCAGCAACAAGTCTCAACGGTACCTTCTAGTACGTATGTAGCACCCCTGGTTCTTCAGCACGTCTCACCTGAAGACTTTCCCGAAGCATTTAGGGAAATACAAGCTGGAAGGCTGTCTTCACCCTATCAGCAGATTCTCTTCTCCCTGGAGAAAGTCAGTTGCTGTTAACATCACCTGAGAGCACTGGCCTCTGCAGGAACTCTGTGGTGCTCTAGTGGTCCTTTCTGTCCTTATGCTTCTCTGAAACATTGAGATATATGGCGTTAGGAGCATCTTGTCTAGTCAAAATTCTGGCAGCTTCTACAATTAATATGTATGAATCAGATTTCTGTGTGCTTATTTGGTAGTAAAGAGGAGATATATTTAGTCACCCCTATTCTTACATATTTTGCTCAGGTTTTACTTGTGGTGTCCTAAAGTGTCAAATTAAGATACTGCTTTCCACTAGAGACACACAAGAGACAATAAGACAGTTCATTATTAAACATTCTAATTTTATTTAGGAGAAATTCACACTATTAAGAATGATACTAACTGATTATTTGTGAAATAATAGGATATACTGTGTTTCAGAGGACTGAGTGGATACAGTGATCAGATTGCAGCTCTGGTACATAGTATGCTGCAAAACACTTGCTCTTACTGATTTTTTTTTTTTTCTAAAGCAATTCAAGTTCTTCCTCCACTTGCATCTACAGGAGTCTGGCTTATTTTCAAGAAGGGTCATTCACTTCCAAAAGGTAATTTTGCTTTACTCAAGATTCCCATTTCAGGGTGGGTGTTTATAATTTTCACAGGTGTTTTCACCACACACAAGGGTTGGAAATTACTGTGACACAACCCCTGGGATATGACATTAGCTATATTAACCATCGAAAAATGTCTCTTAGTTACGATTTTCCTCCTTTGTGTAATTTTAGATTTAATTGTACCAAACTTGATCTGTCATTTTCTCCCTCAATCTCTTAGTGGTAAGACCCTTTCTGCATTTCTGCAGTCAGCTGGCAGCTGTATTACCTTGCACAGCTTGGTATTGTTAACAAACATTGGTGACCCTTACACATATTACCTGTCTCTTAAGAGACACGGTGACCAGCGTGGCCCTAAACCACAGAGTCCAGAGCTTCGTAGTGACTTGCCACATCATGAAAACTGAGTAAATATTCCTGCCCTTTGTTTTCTAGTCATGTTGCCGTGGCTAGAGGACTTTTCCTCTTGTCCGTTTTATTTTGCTTTTATAGGAATATCTCATAGCCCGGTCAAATGTGTTTTGGAAATGAAAGTAGATTATATCAAATGCATCTTCTTTGTCCACACATTTACTAAAGTATAATCAGAGGATTTCAGCAGATTTGTGATGGTTGACCTCTGTGAAGATTGTGTTGATCTTCCCCTCACTGTACCTGCTAATGCTATTCCTTAGAAGGGTTGCTACCAATTTCCTCAGTGTAATGTTGAGGTTATTTGCTTATAGTTCCTCAAATCTTTTTGGAAAACCTTTGTAAAAACTCTTACTACTTTCTGGATGTGAGGCAGTTTTAAGGGATTTAGTGGTTTGACTTTTTTATCCTTGAGAGTACCTTTAAAAATCACAAGTTCCTACTGTCTTGTCCCATCCAGTTGTCACCACTCTGTTTTTTTCACTCCATAACTACTGCTACTGACACCTTGGGTTGAGACAGATCTTCTATGTGCTTAGCATAGAAAAGTTTTCTGATCCTCTCCTCAATCTCTGCCCTTTCCCCAGCAAATGCAGTTAAGAAATACACAATATTGCAGCTACCACCACAAGAACTGTTGTTTGCATAAATTTCTGCTTTTCATTCTTTTCTCCTTTGCAATATGCCAAGCTAAGAACAACACTAAAATCAGTAGAGTTGATAAGTGACCTTTTCAAAGGAAAAGAAGATTTACAAACCTTCAATTTGCAAAACATTTCTGTTACCTTTAAATTCAATAATCCTACGTCTCTTGATCTAGCAACCTCAGGATGTGATCCTACATCAGCCTCTAGTGAAGAAATAATGATACATAAAATTTCAGCTCAATTCCCCTTTTTGATCCCCTTTTTGATTCAGAACATAACAAATGTCTGACACATGTTCAAGGCTACAGTACAAGACTTGGCATCTCTAAAACTTTGTACCCAAATGCTTACTTGGCCCTCCCCTCTGCCCCTGAAGCAAAGTGAGGGGACTGTGCATGCTTTGGCAAAGAAGGTGTGATCCAAATAGTCATTTGTACCAACTAGAGTCCAAGCAGTTCTGTTCTTCTAGACACAAAATTTTGTGAAAAAACCCCACTCTTTAGCTTGTTTTTTTGAACGTGACACGAGCTGGCTAATCAAGTCTGAAAGGATGCAGCACCCATTGTTTGCTTATAAGCTTTTGCTGGAAGCCCAGCAGTTGAACAGAGTACACTAAATTTCAAAAGTCAAAACAGAAAGATTTGAGGAGCCTTTTTGTTCCTTGTCTCATCTTTCTGACCTCTGGTACTATTCCATCTAGTCTGGATCACCCATGTAATCATTTAATGAGGAAAATGTGAGAATATAATGTAAGCTGTGTGGATATCAACAATTCAGAAATAAAGTTTATGAATCTTTTCAGACTCTATCACTGTCAAAATTTATGATTAGTGAAGTAAAAAACAAAAGCAGATTGCTATTGAGCAGACTGATTTCCCAGATCGTCTCAAATGACTGAGAGTGAGCTCTGATATTTGAAATACAGTGAGGGAAATAAACTCTTCTCTCCCCTCAATTTTTTAAACTAGTTTGTGAAAGTTTTTCTGCTTCTGCACTATGGAAAGAAAGTGGGTGTAAATAAGAAATAACCAGACAATACCTGATGTGGCTTTATTAAAAGGTAATACCATAATATAGATGTTTAGGAATTAGAATTGCCATACCTAATTGTACTAATGAAATATCTGTTTATAAGATATATTGCCTTTAAAAGATGCAGAAGATGATGTATTTAATCTTGGTCCCAAGGAGATGCATCTTTGCTGCTTTGCATGGGTGTTTTGGAGATACCTTATCTCAGCTGTATATTTAGGGGTCTGGTTTTGTTCCCACTTTCTCCTCTGACTCTTCTTGACCAAAACACAGTGGAGACCTTTCCAGTTTCCTTTATTTATCTGACAAGTATTTTTTTTGTATATATATATATATATATATATAATATATACGTGTATATATTCCTTCACTGAAGGAATCTGATCGTAGCCTTGGACTGTGTAGCTTGCTTGGGTCTTTGTTTTATGCAGCAGAAGTCCCATGATTTCTTCTCACTAACCAGAACCATTAAATCAGCAGTACTCAGAACAGTTGGGATGCTGTTCATGATGGGTGAGATGGTACCCACTATGAAAAAGAAAGGTCTGATTACCAGTGTAGCTCCCCACTGGAACCTTGTTTAGAAATGCTGGATAGGTAAATTTGGAGCCCAGTGTCTTACTATCTTTGGCAACGAGGGAAGATTTCCTTCCTCTGAGAGTCAGCTATATAATACAGAATACTCAAAACTTCTCTGAAGTAAGCAACAAATTAGATATGTAAGTCAAAGGTCATCCTAAATGCTCACATGATATGAAGAAATGCTTGGTGGAAATGAGAACCATTAGGTCACAGAATCACTTCTGAAAGGAAGCAGAAGGAACACAGAGACTTGCAACACTGAAAACTGGCAGGCTGTAAAGTGTACTTCAACGGTAAATAAGAAAATGTAAATGCAATCCTGTAGTTATGAGGAGGCATATTTTGTTGCCCACTTAGTGCTCTTCCTCTCTGACTTCACAGAATCATTTAGTTCAACCATTAACCTAGCTCTGCCAAATCCAAATGTTGTTGCCTAAGTTATTGTTCTCCCTGATATTCGTGACCTCAGGATTAATTCAGAAGCTGAAAACAGGTACATCAAGTCAGAGGATGAGCATAAATTGATGGCAATATGAAGATAAGATTTTTTTAAAGAAGTGGGTTAAGCTTGTTCTTATTTGACTGTTAGCAGATGGCACTGCACTCCCTTCCTTGGCAAATTCTTTTAGCAGGCTCTCTGAGCAAATGCATGTGGGGGCGGAAGTTATGATGCATTTCTAAAATAGAAAAATAACTTATAACTCAAGTTTTATATATTTTAAGCTATCATGAACAGCTGTGAAAACACTTATTTATTTTGACTATTTGCCTTAGCTTCAAAATTTGTAATTGGAATGAGAAATCACAGGGCGTTCCCTTTCTATTTCCTTTTTTAAGGATTTGTGTGCAGGGCTTCTTTGCCCCTGTGGATTCCAGAGCTATAAGTAATGCAATAAAAGCTTGATCCAAATCTCACTGAAATTGGCAAGTGGCTTTCCGTGGGCTTTATGGGTCTTTCTGACGGACCTCCTCTAGCTTTGGGGGAGATGCTTTACTGCTTTCAAATCCATAAGAAAAGCTTTGCTTATTTAGAGTGTCCTGCTAAGAAGCTGGGGCACAACTTACCTCAGTTTCAGGCTCTGACACACCTACAGAAGTTGTACATCTGCAACTTCACACAGTTACAGCTCTGTCTACCGGCATTTAAACGAAGTTGAAATGACAGCATGAGGGGCCTACTCTCTGGTCTGAAATGGGCTTGAGGAAGATACTGAGCTCTTGCACTGTGCTACTCGGAGTATGAACCAAAACACAGTGTGCAAGAGAACCTGCGGTCCCACCCATCCAACTGGAAAGTTTTGACAGTGATAAGGTAGAGCCTTCTGACTTGGTTCTTGGATTTGGAGACATACGCTTCCTCCACAATCCCAGTGTGAACGCTTCTACATCTTGCTATTTTTGTGTTTTCCTCATATAGTCTACCATCTGTTTCACCCACTTCATTTAGCCACTGAATGAAAAAGTTGTTTTAAAATCCAAATAGGGACTGTAGAGTGATTCCTGACCAGGTATAACAGGAATAGTTCAAACAAAAGTAACTTGAGGGTTTGTTTAAATTTTGAGACTACCTTTCCAGAAGGTACAGGAGCCTGTAAATTCAGATGATCAGAAGAAATTGATTTCATAAATCCCAAGGAACCATAGTTTGAAATGTAATTATGAGTGGTTCCATGTAACGGACTTCATTATCTACAAATGAAAAATGGAAAGTTATTCTTCTTCTGTGGGCCTACATAATCCTGTACCTGAATGTGGCTGCTTTGAGAGTTACAGGTGTCACACTCATTTACTCTGTAAGACATTTACTTGTATTAAATGAGAACAACTTCTCAGAGAAACACATAGACTCAGAAACTTTCATATTGCCAGTGGTAAAAATTTCATGTACAAGAATTTCTAGGCTCTTAGGAATTAATTTTGATGTTGCCGCTTGGTGTTTCACAATTAAGAGTTTTTATTTGTTCTCCCATATCGATCCTATCAAATTCTTACAAAATGAATTCAGCTAATACTTCATCTTCTTCACCTGTACATTTTTTATAGGCAAATGGACAAAATTCTGCATTTATAATACTGTAAATGTAACTTTATCAGGATTCATGAACTGTATCCTCGTGAGTTTTTTTTCTGATTTTTGTTTTTGTTTGGGTTTTTTTCCCCAATAAAAATATGGTTAAACTTGTCATGACATAAATAAACTGAACAAGTTACTTAATACCTCCATGTTCCATAATTACTGTCAGCATTCTTGTGAAAATTCTCTCTTATTATCAAAGTTTCTTCAGTAATAGGAAACATTTTAATTTTTCAAACATAATCCTTGAAAATAACTTCTGTTGAAGCTCAAGCATACTTTGCACATTTTTTTCATGATCTTGAAATAGAGAGTTTAGTGTTTTGAGATCAAGATTAAAAATAGCAGAACATATGAAGCCCGTGGGTTACTGTTGATAACACAGTTAGGGATAATTCTGGCTAGTGGAGGATTGCCATAATGTTACCTTTTCCAAAATCTGAGTAAACACTTGCATATGACTAAGTTGTCTCATACTTTTATTCATCAGCATCACTGAATACTATGAACTCCCTTTTCGAGAAGTATCTTGAGCTAGTTATTTTCAGTGCTTGTAAAACCATTATCTTCATATTCTCTTTACAATTTTCAGTCATTTGTTATTTTTTATAATTTTTGGTCTTAAATGTTTTGTTCAGTCCAAACTGCTTCATGTGTAAATTGCCATATGAATGCGCAGTTACTTTTTCATTTGAGTAAGATTCCACAAGCATCTCAGATTTGATTCACCATTTGTAAGGGAATATGTGGGGTTTGCTGTAACAAAGTATTTTCCAGACATTAGGTTCACAAAACTTAGTTCTCTTTGCCCAAATTATCACTCAGTGGATTTGTTATATCATATCTGAATGGGCTCATTCTTTCTTAGGTGTATCCTACTGCATATTTTGATGAATTCAATTCTTTTAGACCTGTATTTTCAAGAATGACATAGCAGAAGACAATATAGTTTCTTTTATGCATTCCTTGTCAGATATAGTAAAGTCAGGTTTATTCTTTGTTGATGTGTATCACATTAAAGTGGATTAGGAGCTTTGGAAAGAATTACAAGTTAATTAATAAAATGAACTCACCCTTCTAAAATGCTGTAATATCACGTTACTTCAGTCAAACATGTTATGTCCTAGGCATGCTACTCAAGTAATAAGAATTCTTCCATTTTTGAAAACCAGTTTTTTTCCTGGCACCTTTCAAAATGGCATATAACAATAAGCATTCTAAAAAATGTTTTGGTTTTAATAATGGTTAACTCTTTCATTAAATCACTACATGCTTGAGTATTTATCATCTTTGAAAATATCTCTCAGCACTTGGTTTTCCTTTCTTACTTCTAGGCTTCACCATTATGAAGCCAAACAACTTAAGAATCATGGTGTATGTATATGTTATGCCATTCTAGCAGAGCCTTAATTCCTTCTCTTCAAAAAGGTTGTGTGTGGGGAAGCCTTATATGGGTGTGTCATGAAATAAATCCTTTTATAATCAGAAGTGCTGCAGATACTGTGTGAAATATTGGTGCCCACCCAAATCTCTCTCAGGGCCAGTGGTGCTTGTGTTTCATTACTACTGGCTTCGATGGCATCTGCAGAGAGAGAGTGTCTTTGGGTTATTTTAGCACTGAAGTGAGGTGTCTGAAAGAGATGAACAAAAGCTGCCCTGTCCTCTCAGGTTTATTTCAGTTCCATCTGCCTTATTTTCTTTATAGTGCATTTGGGTTTTGTTTTTCATTTAGTTTCAGGCGATGTTCTTTCCATCCTTTCAACACTTATCTCTACGCCACCTTAAATGTCATCCTAGGTCTACAGTCCTCTTGCCCAAACACTTTTACTTCTCTCAAAATAAACTCTTCAGGTCATTTAAGAAAACGTTGCTAACAACGATTTTATTTTTATGTGTTCATATTTACAAAAGTTAAGTCTTCAAGTAAGTATAAAGAGATAAATCAGAATGAAAATAAATACAAATTGAGCAAATGACAGTTCCTGGAGTTAAGTATATAGTACTGAGCTTGCAAATAATTAGCCTACAAGTTTTTGGGTTGTTATACTGGTGTAATTCTAGCTAATTTCTCCTACTTTAATTAGTGAATGATGTAAATCTAACTAGGATCAGGAATTCCTTACAGTTGATATCAGCAAGGGACTTTCAGTAATTTCAGAGGGGAGATATTTGTAAGCAGAGAAAATGTTTTTATTGTGTTTATTATTAGGATTAAGATAAATAAACCTGTTATACCAAAGCCTCTTTTAAAATGTAGTTGCACAGTATTAGGACAAAACTGAAGGGAACTTTCATGAGGTAACAGAAAACCCCAAATGTATGCTTGTTCAAAGACAAGTTTAATACCTAAAGCACAACTAACTCCCTTGGAATGTTTTCTGTGATGCCAGAAGAAGATTTTTCATTCTTACACCTTGCAGTATACAGATGGCCTGTGTCAATGCAATCACCTTTCTTGTTTAGCAGAGAACAGATGATAGAAGTTAAATTAGAAACGTGAAAGTGCCAAGTAAGAAAGTGTGTGAGAGAGATCTGTTAATTTCTCTCACCTCCAAGTCTGCAGCAGCCTCCGGGTACAAGAAGTGTAGGCCTGTGGTCTGCAGAATCACTGGGTGTTGGAGTGGCTGGAGGCTACGAAAAGGCAGAGCTGGAAGTGATTGACTTCAAACAGTCCTCTATATGTCAAACAGGAAAAAGAGGATATTCTTCAAAAGTGCGGTCATAGAAAAGGGGAAAAAAAGGGAAATAATACACAGCACAGAACTGTGTAGCTAGGAGGTAATAGAAAAGTATCTTCTGCTGCAATGTAGGAAATCATCACTAAGAAAGACCTGACTAAAGAAAAAGAGCTGTGTTATTAAGTGCTGGATGTAATTAGCAGCAACCATGTGACTAGTATGAGCAATAACTCTGTTGCAGCCTTGAAATACACCATTTTGTTCCCAGGATGAATAAAGCAAGATGTTTCCACTGGATATAATCTCTCCAACAAGTGCTCCCTGAAGTGTTACTCTCTGCTGTGAATGCTCAAGGAGTTAATTGCAGAGGAGCAGACACAGGGAAGGGTTGTTTGCACGATAGATGGAATAGAGGAGATGTTCTTTGAGAGAAATAAAAGGGTCTTAGTTTCTTCTAGTGAACTGAAATTAGAAAGTGGGCATTATTGCTTTCCATGATTTAACTGGAGGTGGCTGAAAGGAGAGAAGGACATGACCTAGTCTTGCTTTGAAAATTCTCAATCGCAGAGATAAAATTATGAGAGTCCTTTAGGCAGTAATTCAGTTTTGCAGTAACAGCATGGTAGATGCCACAGAAGATCAGGCAAAGATGGGCACCAGGAGACCTCAGGGGAAGTGCTGAAGTTCTGTATTAGTTCAAGGGAGGTGGGGGGAGGGCTGACCACTTCTTGTGGGGCTGTGGGAGGTAGGGCTAAAAAAGTTTTAGGGGAAACTTTCAGTCAGATAATAGGCTAGTGTTTCTCTATGGTTTTAAGTTACGTGATTGGGAGGCCTGGCCATAGCATGATGGGGAATTTTGGATCTGGATAAGGTGATGGAAGACATTGATTTCTATGTGCTGGGGAAGGCTTTGTATGTATATGGGGAGTTTTTTTCTGTTTTCCTCCTGTGCTCTTCAGGAGGAAGGAAAGCCTTATCCCACCTTACCAACGTTTAACAGACGCTCTCCTACCTCTTCAGTTGCCAACCTACTCCTTATCCTGCTACAAGAAAATGTTTAAGTGGGAAATGAGAAGAATATTTTTAGCCGTAATGGGAAGAAGACTGGAACAAGAACAGTGGAGCCAAAATACCTAGCAAATTTAAAGGTGAAATGAATTCACTTCATGAAGGTCTTTATGGAACACTTACTGCAGAGCAAGGCAGACCCAATGACCCTGGACATCCTTTCCAGTCGTGCATTCCTATAGAAAAAATACTCTTAAATTTTGTCTTCTGCTGCCTTAAAGAAATGTTTTATGCTCAAAGCAACAAGACAATGAAAGCATTGCTAATGTCTATACACATCAGTGGTTTCTACAGAAAATCACAAGGCTTGGACAGCCAAAGGGGTGCCCTGGAAATTAAAGCGCTTTTATGAGGATATCTGACCCACTCTGTGACACTCTCTTCTCTCTTGCTTTACTATAGATCTGACTTATAGCATGTATAAATATAGCCCTTTTTTCTGTAAGTTTAAGCAGGAATAGAGGGCCAAAACGGAATAAAGTGATGCTACCTTGAGCTACGTTTTCTGTTCATACTGTAGCAAAGAATTGAAGGGCCAGCCTTCAGCAAATCACTTCAAAATATCACAAGGATTTTATTCCTTTTAAGATGAAGAACTATTGAAAAAAAAAAGCCTTTAAATTCAAATCTCTGTAATTTTCATTACACAAAAACTGTGAAGTGCTGCGAATTCAGGATTACTTTGTAAAATGAAGGTAAATATTAACAGCTTGAAACTGAACAACAACTATCAGTCAAGTCTGTCATCTTTATCTGCATCATTAAAGAAAATGCTTTTTGTCAGAAAGAAGGCTTTGGCTGAGTGGTCATGATTAAAGCTTTTGACATCTATTCTAATGAATAGATACCCTGAATTTTCAAGAGTCGGCTCTTCTGTCAGACATAATTCTTCCAGAAACAACAAATATGCTTTGAGTTTATATTGTTGAGAGAGGTCAGCTGAGATGTGAACTAGCAAACTCTGCTAGTGCTGGACTTGACTTCCCTCTGTCATGCCAAAAATAGAGGTTTATCCGAGGTTTATGCAACCTTCAGAACAGACTCTTACAGGCTTTCAGGGTTTTTTCATAAGGAGGTCTTCTCCCATTTCCCAGCAAGATCTCCCACTGCACTTAAAGTACCTGCCCAACTGTAGGTTAAATGTCTTTTAAGAAAGAAGAGGAAAAGCTGTGATGGGTGTTGAAGCATTCAGTGCTTCCTAAGCCAGAAAGCTTTCCACAAGGCAATTGGTGTTGGCAAGGAGTGCAGCCTCCACCCGAAAGCTATTCCTTGCACAATTAAACAAGCTATTGGCCTGTTTTCCAGCCAGCATATAAGGTTTCACTTGGAAAGAGAAAATCAAGGTCAATCCATCAATACCATTAACAATCAATCATAGATTTTGCAGAAGGGAGATGGGCTGGTTGGTTGCAGTGAAGCACCCCAACCCACAAACTGTGACTGCTGAGGTCAACAGAATTTTTTTTTTTTTTTAAATGAAGAGGGAGGATAAGGGTCATGCAGAAATCCCAATTCTTCCTTCTTGTTTATGAATGCAATCAATAGATCTGCTTTAAATTAAGGAACCAGTCCTTCCTTTCTGCTGTCAAGGATTAATGTCAGCATTAATGAGGCCAGCTTCTCTTTGGAAGAGAAAGTCTCTCCCAGATCAACCACTGAGATGTGGATCAAACCAGTGATACTTTGAACTCTGGTGATATTCTTTACCTTTCTTCTTTTGAACACTGGGAAAAAACAATCTGATTATTTGTTACATATCAAGACACCCATATTCAGGTGCAAATAAAGATGTTCTATGGCCAGTATGGGACTGGTTTTCAAAAGGATTAAACATCCACAGCAGAGATTCAGGTCTATGAGAAACAGTGATGCTCAACACCTCTGAAGAAACCAAGGCCAAGTTACTTTCATCTAAGTGTCTCTCTACATGAATGAAATTCATGAAAAGCAATGTTTAGCCCCTGATTTTCCCATTAACACATTGAACCTAATAAAGTATTTGAAATGCCAGAAGCAATTTAGTTCATCTAACATTGTAATGGTTCTTTCTCCCAGTCTTCTTTATTTTCTCTTTGTTTCTCATAGGCACAATTTTTAGTCATTCCTCATGAGAAAAATTTAAGCATGAGGGCAGTGACATGAAGGTATTTTTGCTTCCAAGGTGTCTTGGTAATATTAGCAGGGGATATATTGTGTAGTTGTTGCAGCATACAGGACAGCACAGCATGTGGATACACTCACATGACCATTGCCACCCACTGCACAGGATTTTTCTGCTAAACAGTCTGGATTAAATTTATATTACTTAGGTAAAAATTACAGTGTACAGCATAAGGGACATCCAGCATCAAGAAGTGATACATGAAGATTAGCCTTTAAAAGAAAAAGCCAACCACCTTCTGTTTTCTTACATTGCAAGGGGCACAGCAAGGCAATGAAGGTGGGCGAGCAGCTTGTACTGCTGTATGACAGGGCCCACTGTGGGTGGACAATAAGAGCAAAAAGATATTTGTTTGTTTGCATTGCTGCAGAAGTGCTGAAATACAGTCGTGAAAACATTCTTTACTTTTCTGGATGACAAAGGCTTTGCAAAGATTTTCCTATTATGCGACACCAGATCTCATAAACCTCGCTCTCAGTCTGTGCTCTTTACTGTGGTCCATGAGACAGAAGCCACAGGTGCAGGTCAGGAATGTGCACTTAGTTTTCATACTTTGGCAGCTCACCTGCACTTGAAGTTGTGCCTCTGGAATGGCTATCTTGCTGACCTGAGAGAATGGCATCAGCACAGGTGCACCAGTGGAAAATGTGCCCCTGGACAAGAGGTGGGTTACAGGCACGAATGACCTCCATTTGAGAAGCTGCCAGCTTTCAAAAAATGGGACATCTGCAGCATGTGATTCCTGCACATTGCACATTAATACCCCATCAGACAGCATTAACCACTTTCATCTTAATGAATGTAGGTATCTGTGGTTATCATGAAGCAACTGCATGGCACAGTCTGTGTGAAGTGTGTCCCCTCCCACTGCCTGCTAAACTGTACCCCCATCTCAGCTGGCAGCCTTCCATGCACTGGGTGCCCTGCTTTTGGGGGCCACTGCTGCTCTCACATAGTTCTATGTAGGCATCTTTATCTGGCACAGTGTGCTGTGAAGCTCATTATGCATTAACTTGCACCACGCTCCCTCAATCAGCAGTGCTTGAGACAAAGAAACATATGGGCCTTTATCACTGTCATTACTGTAATGATGATTACCCAGGGAAAAAGGGAAGATAGTTGAGAGCAAAATCTAAATGACAAGATTCTTATATTAACATGCCATTCTAATCAAGTAATCTTGTTTAAGTAATTGCATTATGATTACTCAGAGGGTATTAATTTTAAGATCCAGAAATCTAAATGTATATAAGGCCAAAGCCCTGTAGCATCTGTGTTATTACTGCAATGCATATATCATTGTCTGGACTAGATATGGGAAGACTTTTTCTAGAACATTTGCTTTGCAGAGAAAGTGTGTACCTTTTCCATGTATAAATAAATTAAATCAATCCTTTCTTCTAAATTTTCTTTTCTTCTTTTGAGATTTTAAGGACAGGTGCATTTAAATGTCTATGGTAAATTTCTCTAATTTATTCTATGTTAAGAGGAAGACAGGAACAACTTCCTTATGAATGTGCAGCAGTTAATATTATCCAATGTTTTGCCAAATATGCTGATATCTATGTAAATCAGAAAAATTAGCTAAGGAATTTTCCTTTTATACTTAAATTGTATGTAACATCGCACAATAGCTGAATGAATCTAATTTAGTGTTGCTCTACCGTTTTTGAAATACCTATTTACTAGCAGTTTGTCTTGTGTTTCTAATGACAGTCATAGTAAATTTAGACTGTTTTGTTCTGTTACTATCTCATCTAATTTGTTTAAGCATATGGCAAAACCAGAACACACAGACACAGTTCTGGGTTCACAGCTGCTTAATTAATTTCACTTACTGCTGCAAAAATACATGTATGGTTCACTTGCCTTTATTAGTTTATGTTAGATGGATTATGTGAAAAGGTATTTCCCTTTAATTTTTCTCTGCTTCATCAGGAACCTTGTTTCAAGAATGTCCTGACAGCTTGATCTGCTGAGAGCAGCCCTCATTCCCAGTGAAATACCTTTCAAGAAGTGTTTGGTAGTGATACAAGATCAGACCATAGATTTGGGGATCCTGCTAAACTTAAGTGAACCTTTTCCTTCACTTTTATGCAGGGGCTGTTTCCTAGCTGTTGTCTGACTGTGATCCTCTGTAGTGACTCTCTCTAAGACTGTATCTATTTCCTCTTTAGTGTCCAGTTCTTTGCCACTCTTTTTCACTTCTCTTGGACTCTGCTATTTTCCCCTGTGGCTGAATATTTACTTCTGTAAAGCCTTTTGGACACAATTTACATATGAAATGTTAGACAAAAAAAAAGAGACAACTTTAAGTGAAGTTTGGATTTACTCTGCATCCACAGCTGTTAGTAATAGAAAAACCAAAACATTATCAAGTTGATTGTGATACTGCTTGAATAAAGAGCTGTGATTTCATCTAGAGTCTCCATTTTTTTTCTTAATGGAAAGCTCTAACACGTCTTTCTCTGCAATTTCATTAAAAAAGCACATACTTCAGTTTTGTTTGGCAGGAAACAATGGGCACTAACAGCCCAGTGACCAGCATTTGGCAAGTATGCTGTCCAGAACACGTATTTGCTTGGGCCAACAAGTTATATGAAGTTGGGAAACTGCTGATTTGATGGTGTAAAGGCTATGAATATCTTCTCATGTAGAAAGCATGTGGTCCCTTTCTCATAAACCCTACAGGTAGAGTATGTGTCATTCTTTAACGCTGCTATGGGGAAAATTGCAAAATGGAAAAAATACTAATAAGCTTTTCCAGACGGCAGTATAAAAACATTATTGCTTCTGCTACCATGTCTGCTATTTATTATATCTCCTGTTACCCAAGCATGGCTTAACTCTATCATAGGTTTCCCTTAGTTCGGTTCTGTTGGAAATGCCTAGGACAGAAATATGCAGAATTTCTTCTGCTGAATGTAGCTTAATTTTTATATTTTTTTATTTTGAGACAACTTATCTGGTTCTGAGACTTGCAACTTTTTTTTTTTTTTAATTTGATTCTGATTCCTGTATCTGCAATTCCTTTACTTTTGACATCAGCTAGGGAAGGCCACAAACATCAATACATGGAAACACTTTTAAAGTCATGGTTTAGCTGAACTGTTAGGTTCAAGCCTTTTGTTGTTGTAACAAGAAGTGACGCTATTGTGTGTATGCCATGAGCCAACACATACAGTTTCTTAAGAGGACGTACACACAGGACAGTTTCTTAGTGCTCAGGAGTAAGTCAGGGACTGTAAGGGAAAAGGCCCTTTCCCTGGGCAGTCACATTGAAAGCCATTGCAGAAGAAGGACTGATGCCCAGGAGGTGCCCAGTGAAGGGTTCAAGAGGAAGTAGAGCCACCCTGGCAGTCTGCAGGTTTGATCCAGCCTGCAGGAGGGATCATCTGTATCTTCAGAAGCCTGCGACCTCCTGCCAGCTTTCTTGGTAACCCATCAGTCACATCTTCTGTAATACTTGGAAATATTTTCACTACATGACATGCCCTGCTGCATGGCAGGGGCTCCATGTTAAGGACTATGTGAACATATTACAGCTGTAAATACTGGCCTAACCAGGCTAATGGATCCTCCCATAACAAGATACTGACCTGGACCTGTGTTATCCAGAGAAGGGGCATCAGTTTGCCGGAAAACATATGAATCAAATGAATTGGAGAAGTCAAAAAAATTCTATAGAGACATTTTGGATTCACACTAAGGAATTAAGCTTGAATTGCTGTGAGTTTGTTTCTAGAGCCATGTTATCACTAAAGAAGCACTAAACAAGTACTAAATATATGGCAACTGGGTACTGTTTCAGAAGTCAAGGTTAAAATCAGAGCTGCCATTTTGCCAAGCAAGAGACTTATAAGGTGAGCAGCCCCAGAGACTAGATACAACTTTCCATTGTGGACTCTTCCTCCAGAAAAAGTGTTGGGAAGGCTGAGGAGTCAGAGACTAGTGCCATGTTGCTCCCAGGAGGGATGAAGTTGTTGCTCACCCTGCACAGAATGAGCTAAAGCATGCTGGATGAAATGAATAGGATCACTAAGGAAGGATTTTGGGATATCAAAAAGGCATTTGCCTGTAGGTGTTAATGTCCTGTAATCTGTGAGGTCAATCATCAATCCACCAATTTTAGAAGGTCTCTGTTACACAGTGGTAGAAACAATATCTTGAGCAAGGTTTGTAAATTTTTCTCCCCTCTGGTATTAGCAAATACATGTCATTAAAAAAAACTGCCTGGAATCCTTTTCTACAGATTTATGGGGATTTGATTTTGTGCTGATGTTATATGCATCTGGCATAAATAATTTTGAATTGAGTCATTACTGAGTCTGAGAGCTGGCTCATCAGCGTGTTGCTGGCTTGCATGCTCTTAAACTTAATGGATTGCTGGGTCGGATTTTGAGAGAGTTTCTGGGAGAACAACTTCTAGGAAATCTAGTCCTTGATCTGTCCAAGGGCCGATGGATGTCTATAATTTCTAGCAACCCTCTTCTCTTAATGGCTTGAAGTCTGTGTGCTCCTAGGCCAGTCAATTGCCTCCTGTTGTCTCCTGTGTGCAGCAGTGCCATAATCCCTTGAGACAGCAATCAAACGGTGTAGTAATGGCATGTCTAATAGAGAGGGGTGAGATACTGATATCTAGATATCAGAATATTAATTAAAGAGTTAAGAATGAAAAGAAAGATAGCTTTTATTTGATGAGGAAGAAGGAAATTAATCTGTGAACAGTGTGTGGCATTTGTGTCCGTGAGCATAAAGGAAGCTGGAAGCAACTGATGACCCACTGCTGAGCAGTCTGAATTGGTCCTACTTCAGCTGATAGGGTAAAAAGCTTTAAAAACACATTGTTAATATTGAAGATGAAAATGACCCCCTTTATCCTACTTCTCAGATGAAATACCTGGGTTAGAGAAGGAGCTAAGTGAAACTGTCTCTGTCTATGAAGTCCAGACAAATTTCCTCAAAGATGCAGGTTACAAACTATTTTGGACTGGGACCTGATGATGTTGGGTAGACTCTGCCATTTTTTTGGTTTGTTTATATAGAAAAAATGAGCCTGTTCAAATAGTTTTTCCTTCCCGCACTATGCAACCTGTCTTGACTAAAATGCTGAAGAACTTTTTCTTAACCTGTGTGTGGACTGTCATAAACCCCTGGCATTTTAAAGAAATAAAAAAAAGTCACCTTGAGAGTCTGTTTAGCTTATCTTTCTTCCCTCAGACAGGATTAATTTGTGTCTATATAATTCGTGATTCCTAATTATTCAACATTTTCTTGAACGCTCTGATTGTAGAGACTCCACAGTCTTCTCATCTGTCCTCTTCCAGTGCTTCACTATGCCCACAAGAATAGAGTTTCTTCCAGTCTACTCATTTCTAGTTTCCCAGTGATGACTATTTCTTCATGTACAGTGCTCAAACCTGGATGTGGTGCTCCAATCAAAGTTGCACCAAAACTCTTGATATATCACAAGTTACAGTTCATAGAATCACACAGAATCATTTAGGTTTGAAAAGACCTCCAAGATCACTGAGTCAAACCTTTGAACCCCATGTCAACTAGACCACATCATGTAGTGATGGTGACTGCAACACTTCCCTGGGCAGCCAGTGTCCACTGTTTGGAAAAAAATACACATTTATATGCTTTCTTTGTATTTCAGATTAAAAAGGACATTTCATCCTTCTGTGAGTTAGTGATTTGCTAATGCTCAGTCAAACACCGGAGCTATATTTAGCAGATTCTGAGAATGTTCAGCACACTATGCCTCCAACTGGCTGACCCCAAGGGATATTTTCAAAGCTGCGGAGTTCTGATAATGGCATCATGGCAGGTAGGTTCGAAAATCATTCTTGAGTTGAAGATTAAGAAATTCTTGTGAGGGGAAGGATTTAAATCCAAACAGCTTTTTTAGTCTGGCCTGGGTTCTCAAAGCCAGCTCTTCCTCTGTGGAAGCAATCTGATGACAGAATAGAAATAAGATCCCCATTCATTTGATTGCAAAGCCTATGAATAACACTAAAGAGAATATGGAAGAAACACACTGAACTGCCAGTCCAAACTGCTCTGTATTTTCATGTGCTGCTTCTGTAAATGTCAGTGAAAGTGATGATCCCATATTTCTATTGTTACAAAAGTTTCCTTCCTTCTCTGTGATAATCAGAACTCTTGTGGTTCCTAAGCAGATTAACTGCTTTGCAATAACATATATATCCAGAGCCTCATCTGTGTTCCTGATGTCATTGCAGAACACTGGGAGCTGGGACAGAATTTGGAAAGAAGATGTGAAGAAGCCTGAGTCATGTTACATGGGCCATGATGGGAAATTTACGTATTGGCACTCTTCAAAAAATGTTAGGGATGGCGAGAAACTTTCATATGGAAGCAGGTTACAGACAAATGATCAGTTTCTGCTTCATTTTGCTGGGTATAATTTCATTTAGCATCAAAGAAGAGGCATTGCCTGCAAAATAGAATGCATTTTGGCCCAATATTTTTAGTCAGCAAAGTATTAAGAGGAGACACAAAAGGACAAACTAAAAGGCAAGTAATGGTTGAACACCTATGAACTACAAAATTTCTGGCTGATGGAAGAGACTTGGCTGTGGTACACCCTGTCCTGTGGTGTACAGATGTACAAGGCTGTCCTACCCCACTTCCCGCAGCACTGAGATGGGAGGCTAAAAGTCCTATTGCCCCTTGTCCCACTCTGAGAGTGTGAGGTGCTCTATGGAGCATTTAATGGCCTTTGCCTTTGCCAGCAGTGCTTCATCACCCTGGAATGCAGAGACTGGAGATGGTCTTCAGGTGGATCAGGCTGTTCTTGCTTCTGCACTTCTAAAACTGGAGACCGTGTCTTGCCCAGCATGTTGGTTTTCTCAGACTGATCTGCTTCACAGTGTCGTGACTCCTCATGACACACCAGTGTGATATTAATAGCAGGAAAAGGTAGGTGAGGTTAAAGATGAGGAGGAAGAAATACAAGCATCGTCTTCTCTCTGGTCCCTTGCAATGGGTATGAACTAACACAGTGCTGTGAATCTGGCTGTGTTCGTCCTCTGTGCCTTCACAAGGTATTGGGAAGTTGCTTGTGCTGTTTCTGCCAGTGAGCTGATGCATTTTTTCCGGTAAAAGCTTTTATAAAAAATTATAGTTAGAATGCATAAAACATCTCCATGTGTTATTCCCATAGAAATGAATTTAAAGGCTACTCTGTTATTGTGTTGGAGTCGAGTAGTTTGGTTGAAGCAGTGTACTCAGTTCATCAAACAGAGTCATTCTGAGTACAGCTTTGTTTGCAGGAAGGTTGGTGTTCTGCCATGGTCTTGAGTACAGGGAGACTCAGTCACGAGCATAAAAAGATTTACCTGTTCCTATAATAATTCTTCTTTGTTTAGCTGGTAAGGTCATTGCAGATGGATGACTCTGCTATGTCCCTCCATAAAAAGAAATATTTCTGAGATGGAGTAACAAGAAATAGACAAAAGGTGAAAATAATAGGAAATAAAAGTAACTGTAAGGATTAACTCATGATACAACTTTTTATCTGGGTTTAATTTCCCCCGACATTAAATCAGTTATGTCCTTTGCTTTCTGCCATATTTATGTCCTGAAGCAGGCAAAACTTTCAGAAAAATTGAAATTGAGAATTTTGGAAAGCTCAGAAACTGGAAATCAACCTGCTTTTGACTTGTTTTTCCCCTGTGACCTTCGGAGTCACAAACGCCAAGCGTGTTTGTTTCTTTTTTGATGTGATTAATGGCTTATTCTTTCGATGTGCTCTATGCACTGGTCAAGACTTGGCAAGCGATAAAATGTTATTTGGTAGCTTATCAGAGCCACTGCCAAAACGTGTGATTGGCAGCCCTTGAGATAAGTAACTAAGTGGCTGTCCCTGCCTCTCAGGAAGGACTTCAGCATTTCTTCCTCATCAGCTTTGACTTTTCAGAATAAACTGCCGGCCCGGTTCTTGCTGAGTCCTCACTCTGCAGGATGATTTCTGCCTCTTTCCAAGCGCTTCATTAGAATTATCTGAGACAAGGAAACCGCCGGAGCACTGGCTGTCACTGCTACTGCCCTGCTGGCTTTGCTGGATGCTGATCTGTACCATGGCAACAGTAATGTTGTCTCTGTTGCTTTCAACCTTTTCATATTCTTGCTGTGCTTTCTTTTGGTTTTCTGACACATGCTGTCACTTAGCAATAATAAAGCTGTCAGTGGTATCAACAACTTATCTTTTAATATGGAATCAAGAAGACTGACAAGAGCAAAGGGGCTGCCTGATTTCTTGTGGCAGGTTCATTTATTTAAAGTAGTCCCAAAATTATTTCTGTTCCTATTATATGTAGATGATGCCCAGCAAGGCCAGGGCCTGCAAGATGGGTCAGGCTGCAGAAGGATTCAGTGTGCAGGAATTCTACTAGGTAAATAATTTAGCTGCAAGTCAAGTTAGTAACTAAAAGCTGATTGCTAAATATGCTGAGGCAGAGCCTGTAGGAATAAGTTGAAATTGCTATTTATTTGAATAGGCTATGAATCAAATTTTCAAGTCCTTGTCCATATTCCTAGGTGGTCTCAGAAAATAATAAGCTGTTTCAGAGGAGCCTAGCACAGCTGGAGGCTTTCCTGGGAAGAATCATCTCCAGAGGATGCTGGGTGCTGCTTTGTGCTGAAGCACGTGACACTGCTTGTTTTAAGGAGCACTTTTCCAATCTTCTACAAGCAGATCTGTTGGTAAGTGACAACCAGGAAACAGTAAAGTGGAGAGAATTAATGTGCTTCAGTACCTTAGAAGTGCAGCTATAATTTTTTTTTAATTGTGTATTTATTTTAAAGTTGTTATCAATTTTGAGTCTGTCTTTCGTGTTCTGCAAACACATACAGCACCTAGTTTATAGAGGGGAGAAGTCACTACTTTCTGAAAAGGACACATCTTTGGATATCTCCAAAATGAGGCATTAAAGTCCACTAACCACTTAAAATATCTAGAAAAGCATGCTTATGGGGTGCTACACAATTTGAAAATATTTTATGTATCACTTGAAGATTAACAGGATATTTTTCCTGGTACTGGATTGCAGCCACCAGAAAAATAAAGTAGTTATCTGTAATTTGGAGGAAGACTTGAATAGCCCTCACCGATATTTCAACATCCATTTGCCCAGTTTTCTTGGTTGCCAAGGAGGGCAAGCACAGTAGAGAGCAATGTGTTTCAAGTGAAAGGCAAAACATAGGTTACATTTTGAAATATAGTAAATTTTGTTAATTTCTGTAAATTTTTTAGAGCCAAGAAAAGAGATCAAGAGTAATATGGAAGATTAAGCCATCCACAAACAAATTGGATGAGTTAAAAAAAAGTTAGTGATCTTTATGTTTCAATGCATAGGCCAGTGAAAGGATATAGAAAGACTATTTCATCATTCTGTTTTCTCTGAAGCATCAAGTAGTTAATTAAATTGGACTGATTTTTTCCACTGTGTCAATCTCTGTGTTCATGTGACAGATAAAGACTGTGCATAGCAAATCATGCATTTAAAAATCATCTTCATGATCTAAACCAAATGATTTTCACCTTTGAGTCTCTTCTACCCTCTCATGACTCTCCTAATACAGGCATTCTTAACCATGTCAAGCACTTCCCAGGATTTTCCCCATGACCTGGTCCTTCCAAGATGTGTTTTGGTGTCTTGGCTCAGGTCAGCTGCAGGCTGTGCCATATCTCAGGAACGCAGCTGGAGATCAAGTGCTGTGGCTGCACTGGTAAGTCTGGCTTCAGCTCTGCTCATCCCGGCATCCTGACCTTTTTTTATGCTGTATCTTACCAGACAGAATGACTGCTTGTTTCTGGTTCCTCCTAGTTAGTGCCTTTTGACATTCAGAAGGCCATGGGTAGGGTGTGCAGCAGCAGAGCTCAGGCTGTGCTGTCTGACCCTGTACATTTCTCAGTATGCTTTTCACATCTACCTACCAGACTGTTACATGTCATAGCTCTTATCCTACCAAATCCCAACTGACACTGGCTTACATGCCTGTTGGCATGAACAGGATTATTTTTGTTCTGTTTACGACAGTGAACAATTCTGCCTTTGATTACATTGTTTTTTGAGGATATTTGCAGTTAACTTGTCTTTTCACTTCAGGCTGAAAGCTGAGTTAAAACATTAGTACAAGGAGAAGATGCAGATCCATACCCTGGTCTCCTTTTCTACCAGAGGAAACACTCAAGCAGGTAATGGACCTTCTCCCGACAACCTGACATCAGTTTACTACTCTGAGCACATTTATTAGAGGATCAGCATTCCCCCTGGTGTGACAAAGCATTTTTTTTCATAAATCCTGTAACTTCGGACTTGTCACGACATAGTATTGCAAGCTGACAGCTTCTTCTCTGCACCCTTTCTTCTTCCATTGTCAAGAACTCATCATGTGCAATCCACAAGACCATATAAATGATTTTTAAAAAAGGGTTACAGAGTATTTAAAAGAAAACTCCAAACCCCCAAAGCTCAGTTTTTCAAAGGTGGTCCAGAACTGTGACATTTGCCTGATACTTTTGAAAAGTGTGTGCATCGCAACTAAGGGAACATGACCAGACAAGTGCTTTACTACTAGCAATATTTTTTGCTTTTTGTTTAGCCTTTATTTTGGTTTAAGAACTGACAGATGGCAGTACCTGAGGAAGAACAAGTCTTTTGAACAAACATGAAGAAGATCACTGGAGTGCTGTAGTCAAACAATCATGGAAGGCAATAGTATTGGTTAGTTAAATAAGGTGTTAACAGGTTTAAACTGGTAGATATTTCCAAATTTTACATGAGTACTTGTGTTGTTCAGAGCACACATATTAAAATCTACTAAATTCAGCAAGAATGCCTAAGGCTATAATATGACAGACAGGAATTTATCATGAAGTTTTGGTGACCTTTATGGGTTCTCCTGGTCATGTGCAGAGATAATGGCAGAACAAGTCTTTCAGAAGAGATGAAGAGTAGCACATGGAGGTGGGGCTTCTGGGAATTGATATTTGATTTGTTTCTTCAAGATCAGACTTTCATGCCATATATATGAGCAAAGTGCTATTGAAAAAGAGTAATCTGTAATTACAGTAACTTATTAAACTTAAGTGAAAAATTATGCTTTATTTAACAGCTCCTGTGAAGTTTATACTGCATTCATTCAAGGTAATTTTCCTATCATCTTCTTGATCCAGGAAAAAAATCTCTCCAAAATAGAAGGATAGTTAATCTGAAAGAGAAGTGATCAAAGCATTCATTTTAATTGCTTTAAATGGGTATGAGAAAACAATGAGGCTGGTTCTCCTCTGCCTTTATCTTTTAATCTGTCATTTCAAGGATTTTTGTACACTGTTTTCCAGCTGATATTAGCCTGAAAGTTCAGTTCATAATTATATTAATATCTGGCAATCATGAGGAGCTCTCTGTATTGTATACATACTGTTGGGTTCCTCTCTTCCATCATCTAGCCACCTGAAAGGTATGATATGGTTTAAGCTAGTCATCAAGGCTTTCTCATTCCCTGTTCTGGAGAGAGGTAGGCACCTCCAAGGAGTGAACCATCCCATTGTAAGACAGGTCTTTGATTTTACTTGATCTCATTTTTCCTTTAGTTTTCCACAAAAGGTAATAGCACTTCAGCAGATGTGTCAGGTTGATTGGTTCAGGAAAGCTCCTACATCAAAATGCAGGAAGCATCATTAGGGTCATGGACCTCAGTTTCCTGGGATATCTGGGAATCAGAATCTGCCTTTGGAGCACAACAGCTGAATTGTGGCAAATGTAAACAGATTTCTAGCATGTTTCCACTGGAACAGAACTGAAATCTAGCCCTCCCTGCGGGTGTTTTCAGTGCAACACACTGACAGAATCTGCAGAAAATTGTTCCAGTGGGACTTGTTTAATGTGTAGCTTCAGAGACATGAATAGGTTTGAATTTGGGAGATTTGGATTCAGCTTTCAGTTTTGTGGCTGTGGGACTGGATGAGTAACATTGCCTCTGAGTTTTCTTGATCCTTCAGTTCCTTATCTGTTGTCCTCTCTCTGCTGACCTCCTCCACTGTACTTGCATGAGGTACCATCACAGTAAAAACAACAATAATAATATCAAGCCAGTCTGCTTCTACATTGTATCATTTGTTATGCAGGCTGATAAATATTTCTCCATTTCACACTTAAT
Organism: Myiozetetes cayanensis; assembly: GCF_022539395.1. NCBI lineage: Eukaryota > Metazoa > Chordata > Aves > Passeriformes > Tyrannidae > Myiozetetes > Myiozetetes cayanensis. The sequence continues at coordinate 43,024,803 of NW_026087742.1, read as the reverse complement.
GAGGCATTCATTTAAAATAAGCTTCAGTGTAATTCAGTACAATATTCCTTCATTAAAGAAAAGCTATCCATTTTATCTGATCAGTGTTAATGATGTCTGAGTACTTAATCTAGACTTGCTTTTCCTGCAGTAACACCTACATTTGCATGAACAGCAATAGAATACCAAGAGATCATTATGCATCCTCTATAATTTGAAATTATAGCCAAACTCTAAAGCACAGTAGGTGCTGGTGAAGTAAATGGAACTGTGTTTATCTATTAACGGCAGACAAAGAATTAACTTGGTGGCCAGCTGACTGGAAAGCAACTTGTCAGGCAACCTGAGTGGACGTGGACCTGAGCAACCTGCTGTAGGTGACCCTGCTCTGAACGTGGGCTTGGACGAGGTGGCCTGCAGACATCCCTTCCAACCTCACCTATTCTGTGAGACTGTGAGTCTCAGGAACTCATACGCTATAAATACAGCTGGAAAGCATTATTATATGGTTGCTATGTTCACCTCTGGATGCTTTACCTAAACCTAGGCATAAGAATCCTAAAGTATCTACCCCCATTGGTTTTACTTCAGTGACAGCCATAAGCAAATACTTTTCAGAAGTTTTTATTTTGAAGTTTTTCTCCAGGCTAAAGCTCAATAACAGCCTAAAATGGACATGCAGAAGAAAAGAAATCTAATTATTTATTTGTAGTTAATATGGCCTGCTCCCATTAAGCCCGTGAAGCAAATAAAAGCCCAAGTAGAGACGGAATTCCCCTACTACAGTAGAAGCCATGAAGCATAACCAGCTGTAAGAACTGATGTCATTGTTAGCACAGTGCCTTGGAGATAATAATTGCTATTAATTCTTTTTCTCATATTTCACTTGCCTTGTACATGATTCCTTCACTAAAATAGGCTAATTCTGTCTTCTCATATGTGGGTCTCACTGCTTTCTCCCATGACTTCACACTGGAATAATTTCGCTGCTAATATGGATTCACACAGAAAAAAGGAAAGATAGGCCCCCTTTCTGAATGTCAGGCAATAGTCACGATACTGTTCTTTCCTTTATCTTTCAGAGATATTTATTTTTTTTTCAGGAGTCAAAAGCCTGTGCAGCTCTCACTGCAATGACAGGGCTTTCAGCCACATGAAATGTAGTCTGAGGTGTGTTCTGCCACCAGGAGATAACATGTCTTTTCATTTTCACAGTTATATGCTAGCTGTTGCAAGATGAAATACATCTGACAATTTCTTTGAATGAAGCAAGGATATATTTTGAATTCTATTTAGCGCTGGGCTTAGCATTTCTTATATCCCACTTAGGGGTTCAAATAAAATAAAGAACAAATGGGATTTGCATAGCTCTGGACACAAGGTTACATTTCATGTGGTCTGACTGTCCGTCAACTCAGCTTTGTCCCTGATGACTCTTGTATTCAAGCAGAAATGATTTCTTTTCTTGCCCTAATGAGAATCCTCCCTATTAATATCATTATCTGTCTCATAGGTGAGAATGTGCCTTTTTAGCACTGATTTTGTTCATGCTCCTTTAATGCTCTACTTGTGTAAAAATGCATGTATTTACCTGCATATATATTTTATAACTTCGAAAGTGCAAGACAGACAGTTCTGTTGCAACTTAAAGAAAGATAAAGATAATATTCATAGAATCATAGAATGAAGGGATGTTTTGTGTTGAAAGGATTCTTGAAGACCGTCTATTTCCAGCCCCCCTGCCATGGGCGGGGACACCTTCCACTAGACCAGGTTGCTCAGAGCTCCATCCAACCTGTCTTTGAACACTTCCAGGGATGGCACATCCACAGTTTCTCAGGGCAACCTGTTCTAGTGATTGCTGCTGTCTGATCCAGGCTATTTCTCTGTGAGACCTGCCCTCCTGGAGAGCCCAGGGCACATCAGGGACTACGTGCAGATGAACGAAGCTGTCTGATGAATCCACACCTTTTCTTGCTGGAACTCATGGCAATGCAGCACACCTGATGATCAGGGCAGATAGATTATCAGTTGCTTAATCTTGCCTTCACTGAAGCCAGCAGCAAAATTCATTTAGACAATTTTTCCCTTATCTCTGTTTCTGTTTAGGGATACACACACACTGTTCAGGTTTACTCGTGACATCAACAATGTATAAATTAAGGCCAGATGGGGCTATCCTTTAGTCCAAGCTTTTCATACCACAAGTTATAGTATTTTGCTGACTTCATGTATGCCTGATCTAGAGCAACATTTTTGGAAATTTTCAAAATATGCGTAGAGGAGGACTCCACTGTAAGCCCTAGGCAGGCATTCCGATGGGTAATTGCTCATGCATTTAACTTCCACTTCCACCTATTGGATCCTTATTACTTGTGTTTTATCAGCATAATGAAGAAAAGCAGAAGTAACTGTCAAAGAATTCCATTATGACACTTTCTGAAATATGAAAAAATGATGATCAAATCTCTCTAAAATATCCTTCTTGGAAAATTGAGAGGTTTTGTCAGTTTGGCAGCCTTTAGTCCACATAATACATGCCATGTTGATATTGTGTGGTTATATTTTGTTTAAAATGTCATGCAGTCTTAAGTCAATTTGTTTACTTAAGTTTGCTGTTATTAGATCAACACTAGTCTTTTATCATCCAAATATTTAAATTCATGAAAAAATTTCATTCAGCTGTTACACCAAATCTGTTTTCCATAAATCCACACCGATATTCAAAGATTGCATTAATTTCTGTCATTCTATATTAACTGAGTGTATGTCACCCGCATTCCTACTTTTCTGGGGATCAATGTCAAACTAACAAGCTTGTAAGAGCACAAGTCACACTAGCCAAACACTATTGCTCTGAATGTCAAGGCTTTTTAAAAGGCACTAGGTCTTTTAACATCCACATTTCTTAAGGACTGACTCAAAAATCTCAGCATGAATAAGCTGGAGAACTCCTGGGCTGGCTTCTTCAAACTCTCATGTGCAGTTTAGACAGATATGCTTAAATAAATGTTTAACTTTATTAACTGCTGATTGTCACTTGTTGCTCTGTTGAAATAAAAATATTTTGTCATCATTTGATATCAGTGTATTTTTGTATCCAAAGAAAAATGGAAACATTTATTGACCACTTCTGCCTACTTTTCATAATTGCCCAAGACTAATGTTTATATACAGCAGAAGAATTTAATTATTTTAAAAGTTTGCATTGTTCTTGAGATGGTTAAAACCCAGAATGTTATTCATAAGTCTGAAGGCCATGGAAGTGTATTTCTGACTTCATTTTTCTTTCTAATTTTTTAAATTTCTGGGATTTAATGTGAATATGCTTATTTGCATTGCTACCATGATCCCTGTTTTACTTTCTGTTTTCTTATTCTTTCTTTTCCTCTATCTGGTTTTTCATTGGGATGTTGGCCATTTCGGCACCTCGGGAAGTGTTCTAAACTCCTCTCAATGGTCATTCATGTCTTTTTACTTCATTCTCAAAACTGATTTAGTGCGTAATAGTCTTTGGCTTTGTGCCATGTTTAGTGGTCAAGACATTTGCTATATGAACTATAGTCAATGCACAAGCACTTCTTCTGGAGCAGCCATTCCATTTGGAGTAACCTTTTCTATAATCAGCTTTATTTTCTGTGTCAAAATGAAGCCTAATATAGATTTTTTTTCCCATGAGTTAGGAAGGTGAGAGATATATTTTTAGAAATTTTAGGCAGCACTTAGTACTGGCAGCACAAAAAATTGAGTGCATGTCACTTAAATCAAAGTAACTATCAGAACATTTTTCTTCCTGCAGTATGAATTATAATATTTTTTAAGGAGCTGCTATGTAGCAGATATCAGCAATTGTTCTTGACAATAATAGTCGAATCCTTAGCCCGTGCCCTTCTTTCTGGGAAATGGACTGTTTTTAACTAGAATTAATTAACTAACTCTACCTGAGATTTCTGTGCAGAGAAGTCAATTTGCAGTTTTTCTTCGCTAACCAACTTGAAACAGAGAGTTTGTCTCTTCTAATTGCCTTCCATGGTTAAATAATTGTTTCATTAGGAGAGGGTCCCTGAATGAAGCTAGCTGATTTGCAGAGCAGAGCTGGGTGGAATGTGTGTGCTTTCTCCACTAGAAAAAGTGGCAAGGTGGTGTCACTTTCATCAGGAAAACCAACACTGTGGTTATAAAGTGTCAGTATAACTCAGAGATGATCCTTTCCAATCAAAAGATAAGTGATCACTCATTTCTATGGGCTTTATAGCCAACATTTCATGAGCACTTGAGGGTTTGAAAGGCCCCCAAAATCTGTACCTTGACTTCCTTTGATTAAGAGGTTTTGAGTGAGTTTCTCTTTGTAGCTGAGTAAATCTACTAAATGTACCAAGGGACACACAGTACTTTTTACACAATGCTCCACTTGATGTGGTTAAAAACTGTGCTTGCTTTCATACCCATTAATTTCCTTTTGCTGAACTGGCTATCCAATGGCACAAGGCTGTGATTTTGCTTCTCGAGTCACTCCAGCCTTTCCATTGCTCAAAGGGCATTTTATTTTCCTAATTCTTTTGTGTGTTGTGCTTTTCAATGCATTGCGTGGTTATCTGCAGTACTCATGCTTCAAAGCACACAAGTCATACAAGTGAAAAAGTCCTGCTGTTAATTGTTAAAACCAAAGTTACGGTTAATCTTAGTATTTCAGCTTCCCACAGTGGCTGTTACCAGACAATAAAATCCCTCTTGTTTCTCTCACCTACTCTGACAAAGAAGGCTGTCATGTAACACCCGGAGTGCTAAGTGGGTTAGACTTGCCTTCCAAAATCCTCAGCCCTGTAGGTGGATTCTTTCTAAAGACTTTGATCTTTGTGGAGCACCACTATGAGATGGTGCGGTCTGCTCCTTACAGACTATTAGAGATAATAAATAATTCAAGGAGAGCTCAGGGCCTACAGCTATACCAACTTTACATATCCCACTGAAATTAGTGAGGATGTTGAATGGAGGAAAGTTTGCTTCCTTTGTCCAACCACAGTGACTTTGAACTGATGAAGGGTTGCTTCCTCTGAACTAAATTTCTCCCCTTCCATATTCCTCGTCTCCATTTAAAGCTGGCTTCTCCTGATCTGGATCCTTGTACTATGTTCTTCATACCCTGTGCTGTAATTCCAGCCTTATTTATTTTCCCTTCATCTCATTCTTGTCCCATATTTTGAATTTTCCCTCTGGAATCTTGCTGTGATGGTCAGTCACATATCTGCTTCGCCTTGTCTTGTGCAAGGAGCCTGATCCATAACGGAGCAGCGAGAGCCACATTATGTGACTGTAATGAAGAAATAGGGTCAAAGGGGGACAGTAGGAACTTTAAACAAATGATACACCTAAGGTGTGAGGATGTAACCTATAAAATTTGGCCCAGCAGGTAAATGTTTCACTCAGCAGCTTTGTTTGCTCTGAAGGAAAGCGTGACATTGTGCAGCACAGGAAGAGCCAAAGAGGGCAAAGCATCCAGCTCTCCACTTGCTTGTATCTACTAAGTTGTACTGGTGGGGAATGACAGAGCTTGATGTGCAGGAATTAGTCAATAATGTATTCCTGGGTACAGTGTTCCGTGGCCAACATTTTGTTGATAAAGGAAAGTTACTTTTACCTGCTTTCATGGTCAGTTTGGCAGCAACTGCCAGTATTGTCTCAAGAAACCCATGAAAATTGAATCACAAATTTGCTGTGGATGAGTAATAACTTACTAATGTCTAGTTCTTACCTAATTTTGTTTTTTACTAGGTTGAAAGTGCTTTACAGAAATGGTCACTTAAATTCATTTACAGGGAAGAGGTCCAAGACACAGGGGAGTGAAGGGAATTTTGTTGAGCTCACAAGCTGTCCTAGAGGAAAGCCACATCTCTAGGCTCTCAGCTCAGCATCCTGCTCACATTGCTTTCCCTTGCAGCTCATCTTTATTTCTCTGGCAATCTTAGCAGACCTTTTTATGTTTTGCTGAATGTTACCATAATACTGGCTGTTTTCTTACATTTTCTTTACTGTTGCCCATGCTGCTGCTGCTCATGGAGTCCAATTAAAACAGAGTTGAAAGCGACTTCTCATGGCTTTCTGCATCATTGTCATCACTTCCCTGCCTTCCCAAACAGGGAACTGAAGGAAATGGCTTTAGGAATCCTATTCTTAGCAGCTATTAAAAATGTCAGGAGCACCACTGAGCTGTCTATGGTAACAGGCTTCTTACACCAGCCCACGTACTGGGAACTATTGAGTGCTGTGATTTCTGTAAGAGTATAGCTCTTTAAGCAAATATCTCAGCTGGTGTGAAACTAACCTGACCTGTGCAAAATGACATTTTGCAAAGACAACAGCTTCAGTGATAACTGTGGTAATATTTAATCTGAAAGCTTTCATTTTCCTAGAATTCAAGGCGGATGCAGTTGAACAGATAAATGATAATCTTCCTTCACATAAACAAAGAATCTATTTTTAATGCAGATGTATTTGTATTTTAGCAGTACTTGGATTTAAAAAAATTGCCAGTATTTCATAAATGTAGCATTAAAACTCATACCATTGTCACTGACATAGGCAAGGCATAGTAAGAAGGGCAGTTTGTTTCCTTAATGAATTCACTCTCCTGTTGTACCTAATGCATGACAGTTTAAGATAGAAAGTGAAAATAAAGAGATTGTAGGTGTATGTAGGGAGGATCTGAGCTGGATAATTTCTCTGAATTGAGTTGAAATCAGCCAAACACTGCCCTGCCCTGCCTTCTTTGCTATAATATGCTATGCTAAGCTAATTTCTCAACATCACAGCACTTTCTAGCACTGAATACTTTGACATTAACTAATTGTAGGGTGCTTTTTCTGTTTCTTTCCATTGAAGAAAATTTTCCAGGTGGTAGCTTAATTTTGAATGCCTAAAGAGGATACATTGATATGCATAGGTGTGGCTCTTTTTAGAGGAGACAGGGTCAAAGAAATATGCTCTGTCCTGGGAGCTGCAGACAGGGGGACTGGGGACTACCTTTAGTTTCAGTGAAAGTGCACTTCAGTGATGTCTTCTGAGCAGGTACAGTGCTTTTCCCCCCTGTACAGAGAAGTTTTTATTCTTGCCTTAGTAAATTCTGTTGTGCTGAAGACATGAATTTTCGGCTGGAGACTTAATGTAGAAGTAAGTGCAGGCTGCAGTGTGCCTTAGAGACCCATGTGGAATCTTGATTTCAGATTTATTACTCCAGAAACCTGTGAGAGGTAGTATGCTAGAGTAAGAGTAGTTTTGCTTTGTTTCTTAGAACTAGTGTGGCTGAGGATATCTCAGATGTGTAGCTTGTGTGCTGACTGTGATCTTCCAAATCCTCAGAGTCACATCCAGCACATTGTTTATTTACGTGCCTCATCAACTACATTGTTGACATCATGACTATTACATTGCAATGCAACAAGGAGATAACAAAGCTCTGGAAGGCAATGGACAGATCATAGTTTTCAGGGAATGGAATCTTCTAACCAACCATGGAAAATTAAGTGATTTGGGGGTCTCTGACACTTTGTCGTTTTAGAAAGTCAAGTTTTCATTTCTTGCAGTACAATACAATCATATTGAGTTCCAGAAAAATTGGTAATGGAATATATTTTAAGGAATTTACTATTGATATCACATGGTTTTCACCACAGAAACTGGAAAAATATGAACTGGATGGAACACAAGAATGAATGATTATCCTTAAAATTTCATTGAGAAAATACTTTGTGTATCAAATAGCTTTGCTACTTGGATGGAGGTAAACAACTGCTTAAAAAAGTGTTAGTAGAAACCAGAAATCCAGAAGAGCAATCATACCATTTTTACTGGTACAAGTGCTACCCTTGCAGCACGTGGTAGGACTGGAGAATTTGGCACTGACTGTGTCTGTGAAAGAGTGTACGTGGAAACATACCTCAGAGAGTAAAGCTTCAAGTAGCACACTAGGCTGACTTTAAAAATTTTGCATTTCCAATTACTGCAGTGAGTTTAAACCGCTCAAGCAGCACTCAGAATAATTTCCTCTGGAAGATGAAAGGCAACATTCAGGTTTGGGAAATTTCTTGAATTAGCTTGAGTAGTTTTGAAAGTTGAAATTATGAAACTCCAAAAGGCTCTGCAGCAGTTAGATCAAATGTAGTCTTCCTGATCAAACACAGTGTCTAATTTTCACTGACTGGGACAGGTAGTAGAGATGAAAATGTTTTGTTGTGATGGATTAATCTATCAGATTGTCTTGTCTGTAGCAGAGCTTTCTAAGAGCTTTTATCCAACTATATATTCAGTGTGCTACAAGAGCAAGATCTTCTGTAAGTTTTTCTGACATGCTGTTCCAGAGTAATGAACTTTCCAGCTAGTTAATAGTTGCTAATATTCAGGCTCCTTTTTCTTTCAAATTCCGTATGGTGACAATCCCAGCTTTATGATCTACAGCCTAAGCTTACTGAGAACTTCAGATCTATTAATAGAGCTGGTCAGAATGCACAGTTCCCATCCTTTTTTCTCATTGTAGTATTTGTTTTTCTTCTGAGCTTGGATCTGCAGAATTTTGAACGTACCTTATTATACAGAACATAAAATATTAAAATAATTTTGCATGGTTTTGAAACATTTTTCTCTGTAAATCACATGGTTTTGCCTTCATATTTTAATGAAATGTGCTATGCTCTGAATGAGAAAAAAAGAATAAGCACTGTGTAATATCAAGAGGTGCAACTGTTTACAGTAATAATGTCTTGAAGCATTTCCATCTATATTGAAAACCTTTGATCCTAGCACACAATATGGTGCTAAATAAATGAGATTGCAGAAACAAATTTGGTTTCTTCAAAACATGTTGTTTTTTTTTTTCTGGGACGAGCCTGTTTTGACTGGAACTTGTGATGACCAGAATTAGAATTCAGATCTCTCCACTAAGCAAATCAAGTGTAAACTGTCAGGCTATACAAACATTATCAAGGTTTCTTCACCAGAAATTGTGAATTTGAAGACATTTCAGCAGCACTGTTTCTGCACATATTTTTCTGTCTATAGCTCTCAATCTGTAGGTAATCAGAGCAGAAAATTGAAGCTAGCTCTGATTCCTCTCTGACTTATTCTGCTGTTAATGACTAATAAGTCAATGCAGTTGTAAACAGAAGTGATTGGTAAGTTAAGGACCCACAGGTCTGATAAATAAATCTGTGAAAGGCTGCTGGCGATGATGGAAGTTTAAGTGTTGATTTCAGCTGAAAGGAAAAGTCTGTTACATTGAAATTCTATATTTATATATTCTGGAGTGTGCATATAAATACATAGTGTATTTTTTTCTCAAATATCTTCTGCTATGTTGAAAGCACATAGTTCATCCCTTTTTACTAAATTCCAGTAGGTTAAACAATCTTCTGGCATTGTCTCTAGAGAGTCTGATTGCAATAAAAACCTGTTTGGTCTATATGGGTGACCAAAGGGAGGATCATTTCCAGTTCAGCAGCTAGCATATTAGTCAGCATTTTAAAATCCACAATGAAATATGGGATGAGCAGAATGAATACCACCTGTATCACATCTTTGCTTTTCTGCTGTCTGAGAGCTGCCCTGATTGATGAACACCATAGCAGATCAGGAGCTGTATCATCTGTCTATGAAGTGAGAGAAACATCATCAGCATTCAAGTACCGATACACAATCTTTAAAGATTTTAAAAATAGCAAAGAAAATTATCCTTATCTAGAGACATACTCACTAGCCAAATAATATTTCTATAGTTTATATAATTTATACTCATATTAAAGGAAAAAGAGAATCCTCACAGTCATTCTTCTGAGGGAAGAACCAAATCTGCCTCCCTCTGCATTCAGTGACATTTTCACAATGGATGTTACGTTAGTAAGACCAGGATTGACACCCATAGTCATTTGTATGGAAAACATCTACCTTTGAGGCCAGACTGACGTAGTGTGCAATGAATTCCCCAAGTCCCCTTTTAATTAATGAGTCCAACATTCATATGGAGATAATTGCATGCAACACATTATTTGTGTTCCATTAAATTAGACAGAGTCATTTCCATCTGAGAACAGGTTCCAAACATCTGCTTCCAAAACGCGCTATTATTGTTTGTTTGTACAGGACTAACCATGTGCCAGCTGCTTTACCAGCAGAGAGGAGCCAGGTCCTTGCTTCAAAAAGTTTGCAAACTAAATAGACTGCTTGAGGACTAAGAGGGAGGAAGGTGAATGAAAGACAGCAGTGTTATTGAGACAAAGGGTTTCCCTTGATCCCATCAGAGCTCTGATTTTTGCAGTGATAGTAAAAGACCTCATTCATTGAATATATACTATTCCTACAAAGGCTGAAGAACCGTCATCCTCATCCAAATTTAGCCATTTTAGGGAGAATCTAAGCATGTTTGGTCTCTTCTAATCACTGGAGAGAGACGGGCACTTCCAAGGGATGTTCCATCCTATCCTGAAACAGGGCAGGAAGGATAAATTCAGGTTCCTTCTCTGGTTTTCTCTCTCTGTTAGCATAGCAGGATCCCAACAGACAACTTAAACTCCTAACTTTCATATGGCTGAAGTTGGAGGAAACAAACCCTACCTGCGAGCAATCCTCTTGCTCAGTCCAGTCAACTGCTGTGCATGCTTAAATGGCTCCACTCTTCCAAATCAGAGGCTGGAAGAGATCCTGTTGGGAATGAGCAGCAGAGCCCATGTGCCAGCACACAGAACTTGTATCATTGAGACTCTATTCACTGGTTCCAGACATGCTCCACATGGTGCTACCGTGCTCAGCCTGGCCAGAGAGGGAGGTCCTGGAGAGGGGTTCAGTTTGCATTGTGCTTCCAGCATTATGGATCTCTGCAGCCTCCTGTGTCTCCCTGGGCAGCTGCCTCTGACACATCTAGTCTGTGAGCTTCTCCTCATGCACGGACATGTAATGCAAGTGTGCCTCTGCCATCCACTGGTACTCGCACACAGGAAGCACAGCTCTCACTTCACTGCAACATATGGCAGAAAATATCATGTGGCGAGATCATTAGAATTAGCACACTGGGGACAAAACAGCAGCAAGTCCCATCAACAGCAATGTCTAATGGCAGCCTGGGCTGTATGAACAGGAACATGCCAGAGGTCAAGAGCAGTCATTATCCCCCTCCACTCAGTACTTATTAGGCTACATTTGCACACCCAGAACAGGACAGACACCATTCAACCAACTACTGTTCAGGGGAGGCCCCTGAGTTGGTAGGTCTGGAGCTTAGTGGTGGACCTGGAAGTGTTAGGTTAATGGTTGAACTCAATGATCTTAGAGGTATTTTCCAACCTTAATAATTCTATGATACTATGGTTTGCCATTAATAATGCTTTCCAATGTTAAACACAGTGCTGCTTATTTAACATCAAATGCTATGTCCTGTAGAACCCATTATTAGCTCACTGATTTATTACAGAAAACAATCAAACTGAAATGCATCAAAACCACTCACTTAGAAGAAAAATCTCACAGTGTGGTGTTTATCTTTGTCTAAACAAAACCTGCAACCGTTTTTCTGTTGAAAGATCTCACAGGAATATTTCATTTAAATGCGCCACTTCCAAGTGCAGCTTTCAGCAGAAAACAACCTAAAAGCAATCAAAAGTGTTTTGAGCAGCTACTTATGAAATATTAGAGGACCTTGCGTGTATGGTAGGAACCTGGGTTAAAAGCCCAAGTGTTACCCACCATTGAAAAGGTCTGGCCTAATGCAGAACTGAGAGACCACATTTACTGTCCTAACCAGTGATATGTTTGTCTAATCCCATAATGGTAGGTGGCCTTCCAAATCAGGCAGTGAAATGCTGACAAAGCGCCGTGCACAGTGACAATGGCTTCATTTGTCCTGCTCTGTCCCAGAGGCAAACTTAAACCCTCCCTGGACTGGCACAGGCATTAAATGAGAAGAGATTCCAGATTTTAAGAGATTCCAGTCTAGGCTTAAATAGAATATAAGGCATCAAGTGAAATAAAGAGTGCTGGAGGAATTGAACTGGATTCCTACCTGAAGGCAAAATGCGTTTGCCAGCTCAGTCGGTGCTTGAGATTTTCTCTGTGTGACAGCTTTGCACAGCAGTCCAGGTGCATTATGAGGCATGTTTTTATGTGTCCTGATGCCAGAAACAGGCAGCTGAACCAGATGAACCTCTGGTCTTTTTTGGTAGAGCAATTTACATATAAGCATGTAATTTGAAAAACAACGTGTTGTGCGTTTGAAGGCTGAAGGCTCCCTAGTAAATAATTTGCTGTTCGGGATGTACTTCCATATTTTGTCGAAAGGGTCGTTTTTTGGCAGATTATAAGTGCACAAATGCTAACAACTCTCTCTTTGTAAGTATCCCTGCTATAATAGATCTATGATTAAGAGGTTGCTAAATCATTTTAATGTTTATTTATGCTTTCTATCAATCATTTCTGGTCTGTATTTTCAGTCCCTTCTTTCCTATGTTCAAACTAACTCTAGATGCCATAATTTGCACACACAGCTTCAGTTATTATCTCTATTTTGGTGACTCACGATATTTTTTCAATGGCCACATAAATTGAATTCTGTACCCTTGTAAATAATTGTTCCCAGTGGAAGTTGTTTGGTGAAATTCTGAATCAGTCTGGACTGTAAATTTATTTCTGACCTTAAAACCAATGAAGCAACTCATATGTAGCTGGCATTTCATCAGATATTGCTGACCTTCTGCCCTCTCTGCAGGTTCTTGTAGCTGCACTCTGCTTGAGCTATTCTGGATTTCTGCTGCTGCTCAAATATAGCCTTAAAATAGAATTACTGTGGCTCTCTCTCTATACTCCTTCTCCCCTGATGGGGTACCAAGCCAGCCAAAGTGTTGACGTGAATTTGCATAGACATTTCCATAAGGTAAGCACTGAATAAGAACCAACAGAACTTACCAACTCAGATTACTGATATCCCCTTATGCAGGTCCCCTTTAATTTTGTTCCACTTACGAATTGTTTTCAGTGTTTCTCCCTTAAGCCTGCAATTTTACCAGACACCAAAAGCCTAGGCCTCTCCTTCTGCCTACCTTCCACCTGCAGCTGGGCTACAGCCAGGTTATCCACAGATGCTCTTTTACTTCCCTGCGAAAAATGTACGGAGTCTCTGATTACCTACTGACCGATATGAAGATTTTCAGAATATTATTGTGTGTCAAGCACAATAAAATCCTATGAAGTTGCAATAAAAAATTGCAGTGATTTAATCAGAGTGAGTTTAGACTCCTCAGCCTGACCTACCTATTAGTTTTGGTACATTTATTTTCTTGGGGCCAGTTCCAGAGATCTTTGAAAATAGCTGAAGCTTTTGATGAAATGTAGGCTATGGCTTAAGCATTGGCATTCCAAATGACATTAAAGAAGGTGCTAATTGACAATCTTTTTCCTGTCTGAGTGGAACAGAAGAAACATGTCACTATTTTTGTCAGATTTGCTACTTTCTAGTGTGCTCCCTGAAAATGTTTCTATGCCACCACTATGAAGCCTAGCAGCATTTACTAATAACTTGCATGATGAAAGGTAGAAATAGATTTTGGTTTTTTTTTTCTTTCCTTGGTAATTTTGGAACAAAACTCTTCAGCTTTCCTTCTGCACAACTTCTAGATGCCATAAAATTTATGGTAAAGCCAACTGTTGTTGACACCTTTTTCATTCATGTTTTACAAGTAGAAAGGTTACATTTGCATGAAAGTACATTTGCATTTTCTTATTTAAGGAACAAATATAACTATATTTGAAGCAGAAATAAAAATGCCTTGTTGGTTATTAACCTCTTCCATGTGTGATACTTTAATAGATATGGTGCTGTTTTTAATATGACTTATAATTAAAGGTCTGTGGAATTCTTGAAAAACATGAAGGTAGATTTGCAGAAATAAGGGCTGAAGCATACATAATAGTAGAGTAAGAATAGGAAGACATTTGTTTTTCATGGTTTTTTTAAACATTAATTACCTTTCTGTCTACAGGATTCTGGGTCTGACCCTCATATTTCAGCAGTGGAGCTCTAGGATGGAATTCAGTTGATTAAATTTATGTGTCTATTGATGGTTTAGGTGCTCTGAGGTATCCCACAGAGTTGCATAGGCCTGGTAGAAATTACAGAGGACCTGTAAATGAAAGACACTTGTCTGCTGGGACAACTGCTGGAGGTGGGATAGTTAAGAGCAGCTCAAGATGCTTTTCTGTAGGGAAGAGTCAAGCCCTGGCCAGTACAGTCAGTGGAGTCCAGATAGCCATGCAGGTCCCTATCTATTTTATGGTGAGCTGAATATCTCTCTGGGTTCTGTGACCCATCTGATTATATCTCTACTGACAGCAAAGGGAGCAGATAGCTAGTGCGCATGTACACTTCTAAATTTAGCCATGTTAGTCTTTGAGCTGAATCAATCCTACCTGAAGAGTACAAAACATGCCTGTGCCAGAACCACTATACCAAAATTTCTGTTGTCAGTTTTCATCAGCCAGCACTGGAATGTCTTTCTTTATTGTATGATTTTATCCAGAGCAGCAGATCAAAAATGTACCGTAGATGCCTACTAACTGCTGTCAATTCCTCATTTGTTCTCAGCGGAGATACAGATGCTGCTGTTTGCTCTTTATTCTGGAAATCCATGAATAATGGTTTTTCTTCTTTCTCTCTTCCCCCTGCCCCTATCTCCAAACACAGAATCATAGAATCATAAAAACATTTTGGTTAGAAAGGACCTTTAAGATCATCGAGTCCAACTGTTAACCCAGCACTGCCCAGTCCACTACTAAACCATGTCCCTAATTGCCACATCTGCATGTCTTTTAATTACCTCCAGGGATGCTGAATCCACCACCTCCCTGGGCAGCCTGTTCCAGTGCTTGTCAACCCTTTCATTGAAGAAATTTTCCCTAATATTTAATCTAGACCTCCCCTGGTGCAACTTGAGATTGTATCCTCTTATCCTGTTGCTTGTTACCTGGGAGAAGAGACTGACCCCACTACCACCTTCTTACAGGTAAGTTGCAGAGAGCGATAAGGTCCCCCCTGAGCATCCTTTTCTCCAGGATAAACAACCCCATCTCCCTCAGCTGTTCCTCAGATCTGTTGCCCTTCTCTGAACACACTTCAGAACCTCAATGTCCTTCTGGTGTTGAGGGGACCAAAACTGAACACAGGATTTGAGGTGTGGCCTCATCAGTGCCAAGTGCAGGGGAAATATCACTGCAGCAGTCCTGCTGCCAACACTATTGCTAATACAGGGCAGTATGTCATTGGCCTTCTTGGACACCTGGGCACACTGCTGGCTCATGTTCAGCCACTGTCGACCAGCACCCCCAGGTCCTTTTCCTCCGGGAAGCATTCCAACCACTCTTCCCCAAGCCTGTAGTGCTGCATGGGGTTGGTGCACCCCACTGAGGAACTCAGCACTTGGTCTTGTTGAATATCATACAATTATCTTGGCTAGATCCCTCCACAGAGCCTTCCTGCCCTCCAGCAGATAAACACTCTCACTCATCTTTTTGTCACCTGCAAACCGACTGAGGGGGCACTTCTTCCCCTCATCCAGATTATTGATGGACAAAACCAGAAAACTATTTATTCAGCATCTTGTTTCATGGAGCTTTTTGTTCTCAAGGTCTAAGGATGCTTTTGTTATCTTGAGCAGCCTTTCAAGATAAACAAAACTAGCTCCAATACTGAGTCCCAGGGAACACCACTTGTGATACATCCTTCTCTTCTTTGACTCTATCATATGGTCTGTCTATCATATATGTAAATGCATTTTTTTTTAATTGACACTACACATTAATAATTATCAGGTGCTCTTATTGATGGGGGCTATTGTTTACCATCCCTAGCAGAGTGGCATACAGTGTTTTAAAATATCATTGGGCTGTCAGGGGAAGATGATTGCTAACCAAGAGAAGGTTTGCTAAAGAAAAGTGCATTGAAATGTCTGACGGAGATCTGCAAGGACCATTAATCCACATCCATTTTACTATAAGCTTATTTCAAAATATGCACTTTTCAGATAAATGCTAGGATAGATGGAGACAAAAGGCTACAAAAGCCTGGAGTATTTACTGTAGTGCTGTAGACACAGCCTCCTACCTGGTGGTATTGCTGTTACTCTAAATGTATTTTTCAGCTTAATTTGTTAAACAAAACCAGAGACTTTTATTTAGCAGCTCATTCCATGGAACTTTTTGTTCTCAAGGTTTAAGGATTCTCTTGATGTTCTGGGCAGCATTTTCTCTGCCTCACAGGAAATTGCTCTAATGTAAAAAGCTGGGTACAAGCCATTCCAGAAATCTTAATAGCTGTCATGCTGGCTCATACAGGCACAGCACTATCACTGTAGTAGTCTTGAAAGCTTCTTAATTGGTGATGCCAACCAAACTAAAATGTGTTAGATCTCCATACATTATCATTACAGAACACTCTGGCATCAAAAAGTTGGTGAAATAAGTGAGAATGGGATCAAAATACTAACTTCTGTGCATTAATACTCTGACAGATTTTTTTTTTTGCCTTTATGCAAAATAATTCCCTTTAAATGTCATCTAGGCACATAAATATTGTGGATTTCATGCAGATTCATGAAGGTTTGGTTCATTTCTATATAGCTCAGTTTCTTCCCAGCTGCTAATGGGAGGAGTGAATTGTGTTTGTGTAGATAGACTCTGCTCAACATATGGTCCATAGCTAGGAGAAAATAACACCACCCAGCTGTTCTATCCTCCAAGACTACTCCCACAGATTATTCAGACTCTTCAGAGTTGATTTCCCATAAAGGTCACCCATAAAGGGCTGAAAACCCTGTCCATTTGCAATGGATGGAGCAGTAGGTAGCAAGTTTAAAAAAACTTAAATCTTAGTTACACAGCATAAAGTACTTGCATGTCAGTACCCTCTGTTTACACTGGTGTGAATGTGGAGAAACTGTTGATTCAGTAGCATCTATTTTAACATTACTCTTGATTAGGGATGGCAGGAGGAATTATTTGTTTGGTGCTGAATTTGGAACTTGAAAAACAGGGTTCTTAGTCCACTGTGAGCAGCAGGAGTAGATTATCTTATTCCTTCACTCCTTGTCCAGTGTAATCCAGTTTTGGCCTTTGTGAAAGGTGAGTGCACAGATCTGTTTTCCAGAGTCAACCTTTTATCCCAGTTCCCGATAACAGCCACCAGTAACCAGGATGGCTGTTTCTCTTCTGCATGCCCACAGCAGCTGAAAAACAAAGTGAAGACACAACACAATCACTCATGTGTTACTGCCTGGTCATTGTATCACAGCAAGTTGCAGTCGCTACGGATCAGATTCGAAGTGGTGACTCGCATTCAAATTTTATTCCCCCATATCTTCCTTCCAAGATCTAGCATATGACGTTATATGTCATTTATAGGTTCAGCAAAACAAGTTTGCCCTTCTTATTTGTAACATTTTTAATGGTCACCAGGGGTTGGGTAAATCTGCTGGCATCCCATGTTCTGCAGCTGCCTATTATGACTAACACAAGTTTGGTATGGCTCTTGCTGGCTTCCTTTGTGCATTACTTTGTTTAAATTGGAGAGTTATGTTACTTCTTATTGGCATATGTTTACATCTTCAGAACTCCATAAGCTGTCTGAGACTAATCCAATTTATTCCTTGCTGACAGGAATATGGGAGGGACTGTCACTTGCTAGTCTCAGTATGAAATGTGATTTCATGCTGACTCTCCCCCAGAAATGCAAAGCCAAGTAAGTATTACAGAATGGAGATGTTTTAAAGATCATGACAGTTGGAAAGGTTTTGCGTTTTGCTCAGCCTTTTCCAGACTTTGATGGTTTTGTTGTCTTTACAGCCTTTGTACAGCCTTGTTGGCTTATCATTCTTGTTGGAATTAACTCTCTAGTATCTAACATTTGCAAGCTCGGAGAGCCCATATGCTTCAGTAATTGTTTTAATTGAAGTAGATTCATGTTGTGACACTGAAGTAGACTTTTTCTGGATCAAAAATTAGGTTAGGATGTAAGTGGAACTTTAATTCAAAATTTTCACCCTTATCACTAGAGTATGTTGGTCTACCTCCTAGACACAGTGACATCCCTCCTAAGAAAGGGACTTTCTAGAGGAGCATGCCCTGCATGGTCCTTGCTGCCTCCTGGAGTTCAAAGCTCTTCTGTGGGACAAACTTGCATGCAGAGCCTGAAATCTGTGCTGGGAGCTGCTTCGAAGCTGCTTATATGGGGAGTGGCGTCTCAGATTATAGTCAGTACTGGTGAAGTTCATCTGTGTGGACACCTCCAGTGTGGGCACCTCTATCTGAGCTGGTTATTCTCTACTCTCTATCTAGTCAGGTCAGACACACAGACATTTCTGAGAGTTTCCCAAGGAAGTGAACTGCCTTGGAGATCTGATGGAAGTAAGGTGCCTCTGCCTTGCATTTGATTTGCAGAGGAGCTTTGGTGGGAGATAGATGCTTTCCTACTACATTGTACTTAAGCATAGAGGGAGCTCTGCTGTGCAAAATAGAAAATAAAATGCTTTTAAGAACCTTATACATTTATTTATTCTTAATTTCTTTACAGTTTGAGGTGCAGAGATCACTGTGCTGGGCTGTGCCTTGTCTATATTTTAAATGGGTTTAAATTATGGTACATCTACACTATCAGTAGATTTGCTTTGTGGTATTGTCCAGAACTTTGCTCTTCTGT
The DNA here is from genome assembly GCF_022539395.1 of Myiozetetes cayanensis. Classification (NCBI taxonomy): domain Eukaryota; kingdom Metazoa; phylum Chordata; class Aves; order Passeriformes; family Tyrannidae; genus Myiozetetes; species Myiozetetes cayanensis. Next base: position 43,006,106 of record NW_026087742.1, on the reverse strand, counting down.
TTGTCCAAAATGCCTACATGCTAACTTGTGCCTGAGAATATTGCCTGGAGTAATGGGGTTGTACTCTCTGAGAGGAAATCAACACACAAGTGAATTACAGGGTAGCTGAGCCTGGAAGGCACATCAGGAGATTGCCTATTCCAAACTGTTGCTCAAAGCGGGTTCCCCAGGGCCATGACCAATCCAGAGACTCCATAAGCTCCTTGGGCAGACTATGCCAGTGGTTGATCATCTTCATGGTAAAAAAATGCTTTCTTATATTTAAGCAGGATGTCCTGTATTTCAGTCTGTGCCTATTGCCTCCTGTCCTCTCACTGGGCACTGCTGAGAAAACACTGGCCCATCTTCTTTACATCCTCTCATCGGATACACACTAAGTTTCCCCTAAGTATCCTTTTCTCCAGGCTGAACAGTCCATAGCTGTCCACAAAATGTGGACACATTGTACACCTGGTCCTTGTCCACCAAGATCTTAAGGTCTCTATCAAGTTGCTTTCCAATCAGTACTGGTGCCTGGAGTTATTCCTCCACAGGTGCGAGACTTTTTCTCCCCTTTGCTTTTCCCTTTGTTGAACATCACAAGATTCCCACATGCCCATTTCTCCAGCCTGTCCAGGTCCCTCTGAATGGCAGCACAACCATCTTCTGCATCAACCACTCCTTCCAATTTCATATTTTCAAACTTGCCGAGGGTGTGCTCTGTGCCATCATCCAAGTCATTAATGAAGCTGTGAAACAGTGTTGGCTCCAGTATCAAATCTCTGAGATACACAGATAGTTACAGGCCTCCAGCTGGGCTTCACACTTCTGATCACAACCCTTAGAGTGCAGTAGTCCAGCCAGTTTTCAATCCACCTCACAGTCCACTTGTGTTGGATTTAACTCATCAGTTTGTCTACAAGGATGTTATGGGAGACAGCACTGAATGCCTTATTGAAGATATGAAAAAAAATAAATCCACTCCTCTCCCTGCTTTCACTGAACCAGTCATCTCCTTTTAGATGTATGCACAGGGGCACTGCTGTGTACACTATGTTATGTAGGTTTCATGCTTCCTAGCTTTTTAAGTGTATACCTCCTAGATATTAAATAAAAGAAATAAGTTGGAACGAGTCCAATTTATCTTAAAAAACCCAGAGGGAAACGGAGCTCTCATTGCAAAATGAGGGGATGGGTCTTAATTACTACGTTTCTCCTAATTTCCTGGGTGTTGTTGGAATAGATATAAGAAAACTTAAATATTTTCTTCTGTGGCTTGTTACCATCCAGAGCTGACATTCAGTTTTCTATAAGAAGTTTTAGTAGAGAGTTAGGAGAACAGATTTTTTTCCCCCCTGCATCTTTATGTGTAAGAGCATAAATAACAAAAGAGCTCATGAAAAAAGCTGTTTAGTGGGGTTTCTGTGACAACATTGAGAATTAATAAAATCAGAGGTGTTTAGGAAAAGATCTGCAGATTCTGAAGATTTTCTTTCATATCTGAAGTCAGCCTAAATTATCTTCCTGTTTTTTCCTAATACCAAAGGAAAGGCAAGAGAGGTTATTTTTCACTAGGAGTTCAGTGTTATGATAGAAAAGGATGTAATGGTTCCTTTTATTTTCTAACATCTTACAGGACTGTAAAATCACATCTAAATTGAGAAAAAAGTTCTTAAAGAGGAAACCGGTGCAACTGCCAATTTTTAATGCACCAGTGCGACAAGCCAACAAAAGCTTTGCATAAAAATTCTTTTCATATTTACATTTATTGAATTGAGTATATCCAACCACTGACATATGAGATCCTTTTCTAGAAGCCTTTATGAAAGGAAATCAATTTCATTGTGTTAGAACAAGGCTGGATTTGCAATCTGAAGAGTCTGGGTAGCTGGAGACTAATTTTTCTTGAAACAGTTAATTTCACAATAATTTCTGAGATTCCGTTTTGCACATGGCTGGAGAGAGTGTGCTAGAGTGCTTTGGAGCTTAGAGAACAATTACTTTTGACACACCACAGAATGAAAAGTGTACCCACTGGAATATAAAATCATTCTCTGAGTGGAAGCATACTTGACCCATGATTCATAAAAATACCAGTATGTTACTATGTGTTATGTGAAGTTTGAAAATTACTTTTACATTGTTCCTACCATTTAAGGAATGTTTCTTGCTTTTAAAGCACAAATACGAATTACAGAGCTCTGAAACAACTGTACTATTATTGACAGTAGCCTAAGAAAGGCACAGAGAAAAAAGTCAGAGTCCCTTGACCTTTATAAACATTTCAGAGCCAGCGTGGTTGGTTTTGTTTCAGAAGACTGTAGGATACTCTCAGTTCACCAACTCCCCTCTGACTGCTAGTTACACTAGCAGTGTACAAGGAAACTGTGGCCTTTCAGTGTCTTCAAGCTAAAGCTAGACCTGGATACTGAAAGTCTCAAAATTACATTTCTGTGAAACACAGAACCTGCTTCCATTTACTGATAATTTTTTTCTGAAGTATTGCCGAAGGTCACTTAAAAATGACTAAATCTGAAATTCAGCCTTAATCTAAGGACACCCTGCAGAAGAGTTTATTTCAATTAATTCAGAGATTTTTTTTTCCAGGTTTTAAAGTGTGGTGTGAGTTTGACCAGCATCATGAAATACAGTGCATCCCTTCATGTGAAGGGCTCATGGATGAAATCAGATCTATATTTCAAAGAAATGGTGAAGTTAAGATTTAAATAGTTTGCTCCATCAAAAAAGAAAGATTTTATAGTAAAATACTTGGAAAAAACAATGGAAGAGGACTAAGCTGAAGGTAGTGTTTGTAAGCCCTGGTCTTTTCCTGCCATGTGCTTGGAACTGGTGAAGTACAAGACTGAAGAAAACAAATCTAAGTAGCTCAGGATCTGACATGTGGATTAGGCTAGATAAACATAAGGCTAGATAAACACACATTATAAAGAAATTTACAGCATTGGGTACAGTAGGGACAGTCTCACATAAAATAATGTGGCATCCAAAACTTGTCTCTTCTGAAGCCCTGGAATGAAGTTTGTCCAGGCATTGTCCCAGTTTGTACTACCAGAGAAGCTTGTCCCTGTGGTAGGCATTGCTGGAAGTCAGCGGGATTCTTTACCAGTGTTTTTAGTAAGGAGACACCAAATCCTATTCAGCAGAAACTTATAGATTGTACATAGGACACTGACAGGATTTAATCTGCTGCAGATAACTGCTTGTATTTCCATAATGCTGTTAATGATCCCCCCTTATCTTCACTTCACTCTTGGCGTACCGATGCACCTCCCAGTCACTGGGAATGTCAAACAGATCCTCCTGCTACGAGCCCCTAACCCAGGAAGTAAAGGGGAAATACCATTGCCTGTTGGACAGAGAAAGCCTATGAAACACAGCTGAGCAGCTCTGGTTTCATCCTGTGGACAGTGATGGCACACACCAGACAACTGCAAGACACACCAGACGATTGCAAGGCAGCTTACTTTTCCTGGGAGGATCTCAAAGAGGGAAAGTGGCTGTTACTGCTCTTGTGCCATTTGGGCTGCAGAGCCATGCTGTGAGGGGGAACAAACTAATGAGCAGGGAGTCTGAAAGTGTGTCCCTCAGCTATTCACCTTCTCTGGAGACTTCAGGGGTTGGATTTGAGAAAACATTGCTTAATTAGCTCATCAGACTCTCTGAATCTGGAAGCAAATGAGTTTTAATTCACTTTTCATAATATGCTTTGTTTTTATGAACCTCGTATGGAGCATTCACTATGTAAATAAATTATATTTTCACTTTTTCCTCTTCTCTCCACAGTGGGCTCATTTAATACTCACTTGGCTTGTATCTCAGAAGAAAACAATCACAAACCGGAAAGACCAGAGCTCTTTAATTTAAACAAATCCATTATGTTGGAGCTGAAAATTTAGTTTATTCTCAGCAAAATAGCAAGCATATGCAGTCTTTGGAGTAATTTTATTTATATATTTAAAATCTTATTGAACCATTACTGCCTGGCTGCCTTAGCATCTAAAGGCTGCCTAAGGATTTAAGGTTAACTCAATAAGAAGGCAGTTAGGTATCTATAGATGGACTTAGGAGGAATTCGAGGTGCGTCTCCAGGGAGCAGCAAAATACTGTGCAGAACTACTTCAGCTAATGATGATTGAGATGGTTTGGTTATTGAAGGCAAGGCAGAAACACAAGCATGGCCATTTCATTATATGATGGAGCTCTCTATTAGTAGTAGTAGTAATAATTGACAGGTTAGACTAGGTCCTGGTGAATGACTGTGCGCAACAGGGAACGTTGTGATGCCAAAATACATTGACCAAACTGTCTGTCACTGTGAGCATAACTCTCTCATATCCTTCAGTCACTGCCCCTGTGGATTTAGCTTTGCACCTGAAGTTAGATTCTTCATTCTCTCTACTCTGCTGTTTTGCTGGGAGTTTCAGCCCCTCTGGTGGAAATGGCACTTAACTCCCTGTGTTCAATTCTCTGGCATGACAGCTCACATGCTAACCTAACCCCTTCCACATCAGCATGCCAAGCTGAGGACAGCAGTGTCCCAGCTACAAGCACAAGCTGTGACCTCCCTCCTTACTGTAAGCAGTAATGTCCCGGTGACTATGGAGGGTGTTGTACCTTCAGCCAGTTGGGGCCCATGCCTGGAGGCCAAAAGGCTTCATTACAGCATACAGAACCCGTGGGGGCCTGAGAGCTGCCCCTCAGGGCCTGTCTCTTGGGAGGTATCCAGTACTCTGTTTATTTTGACTCTGCATGTAGCCTTTGTATCTCATTCACTATGATGTTATTTCAATTTTAGGAATATAAGTCCATCCAGTTCTTTACTGTCAGGAAGAGGGATTTAGAGACTTTAGACTGCCTTACCCTACCCTGTAGGGGATGCCTAGACAAGTGCTGCTAAATTCTCTCCAGGAGTAGGTTCAACTAATACAGGTCTTGTAAGGACATCCACCCTCCCTGTACAAACCACAAGCGTTATCTTTATGGGTCTGTGTCCAGGATGCATGTCCAGGAGACACTGCTCATTAGCCTTTAGCTAGAAGAGGACTGAAAGGTCCTTTGCTGCCCCTTTTGGAACTAGGGTTTCAACTAATGATTCCAGCACTGCAAAAAGGTATTTTAGTCCCTCTGCTAGTGGACAAAGCTATGCTATTCTGAGAGTTTAGTCAATATTGTGCCAGACTATTAAGTATCCTCTGTATGAGAGACAGTCTTATGTTCAGAGTACTCACCTGGCAAATCCAACAAATAATTTGAATATTTCATACATGAAGTGGAAGACTTCAAAAGTAGAAAGAGAAAAACCCCTTGCAGAGTTTCTCAAGCTCCCCAGGGAAAATGGCAGGCAGTAAGTCAGACCCAGCTTGGAATGCAGCACTAGGGATGAGGTTTGAATTTGAGGCTAATGTTGCACCCATCCACCTCCATTTTCTCATTGCATCTCTGCATTCATTAAAAATGATCCAAACCAAAATGAAGCAACATGTTTCAGATCAAACAAAATACACCGTTTAAATTGAATGGATTTGTAGCGATTTTTTTAAAATGGCATTTGAGCTTTCAGAGGACTTTGCTACTACCCCCAGTTCATTTACCAAATCAAACCATGAGTCGCTCACACAGCCATACTTTTGCTTCAGTGCACTGTTTCCACTATTACTGCTGGGTAACAACCCAGGAAAAGTTGGTAGTAAGCTATGTGTTTATCCTTGTGATGCATAGAGGAAATGTTAAGATTTGTGCTATGGAATATATATGGGCCAGAGGGATGGAAAGACAAAACAGGGTATTGATCCCTTGCATTCAATTGGTTGGCATTATGTGTCCAGTTTTCCCCTGGGCTCTCAGATGTTGCCTCTCAAATATCCCATACTGTGGATTATCTTTAAATGTTCCTTCTTCAGTGACTGTGTGACAGATGGGGAGAGCCAGAGGAGTCTTACAGTAGATGTGCTCTCAATTTTTATATGGTCCAATGCATGAAAAAAATGATAGTCCAGGACTGAAATGTTCCCACAACTATGGACACTGCTATCATGATCATGTCCCTAGAAGAACCATGTACTAAGAGCTATATTAAAAAGAAATTAAGAGTGTGAGGTTAAACACTGCAAAATTAGGAAACATCAGAATAACTGTCTAGCACAGTTTACCAGCCAAGTGAAGCCATGTGGCTTAGAGGTTGGAGGTAAGAATCTGCTTCTGACCTCCCTGCAGGAATAGCCCGGCCCTGGAAGGAGTGCAGCCTGGGTTTCACTCCGGCTCTTACACCAGGACCACAGTGTGAGGAGCTGGGTGGCCGGGCTGTGCTCCAGCTGTGGTGGAAATGGTTTATTTCATTCACCCTCCCCTGTTTTGGAGTGGCAGCCATGGCAGATTGACCTGTGGTGGGTACTGGGGTGACCACAGGGGTCTTGCTCAACTTCAGCAACATCATTTACAGCAAATCTAGAGCTTTGGAGGAATTTAAGTGTTAAGTTCTACCAGAGTGAATGGTGGTTTTCACCATGATGGAGGCCCCTGACTCCATCAATTGAGGGAGTTTTTTTAGTCACAGCAAAGGGCAGCCTCCTTTCCAAACACCCGGGGTCTGCTGCAATACAGGAGAGTGCTAAAGCTGCAGTGTGAAACATTTGAATATGGGGGGGAGGGAGAAGTTCCTTAGCCCCTTTTAAACATCCTGTTTTGGCTGGGAGTTTCCAAAGGATATCAACCAAGAATGGAGAGATTCAAGGGTGAAAAGAAGTTGGACACTTGGAGAAAGTCATCAGCAACTGAAAATAAGGCCTTGAAACAGCTAATCTCAGGATATTTTTAATGGAATCTGTTGCTATCTATGCTGCCTGTCAAAGCAAGAGCCTGTTTCATCCCCCTGTGTTTCTGACAAGTTTATGTGAGGTGTTCTTGGACCAGTTTTGCAGCTGGGGGAAATGCAGCTGCCTCTGAGATGGTCACAGCACGGGGGAATCACAGATCAGGGAGGGTAGACAGATGCATTCATTGATTCTGTCTTCAGAGTAGACTTTAAGCAGACAGAAGTTAAATATATAGCTGGAATGCATTCAGGATTCCAGCCCCCTGTGTAAAACAAATACAATCAACTTTAAACGGTGAAAGAGATTTGTATTTCTCTTTTCAAATTTTATTCAAAACTATTAAAACATATTAGAGAAAATAATTCAGACTTGTAAAAATCTTTATTGTAAGAAAGTGAAATCTCATAGTAACTGTATCTGAGACAATACTTTTGACTTATCGCATTTCTGAGATAATTAAGCTAAATAATCAGACTCTATATATGTCTCCAGGCAACTACTAAATCATCTGGGGTTTTTGTTGTTGCTGTAGGGGTAGTTCTTTATGGTAATTTGCCAGTGATGAGTGGAAAGCAATACTTCTAATCTTCATCTTCCTTCACTGCTCTGCTGAGCATGCTGAACTGCAGAGAGCACTCTGTGGTATATTAGTCGCGTGAAGGGATTTATGGTCACTGTTATCATTGTTGCTTGTGGAGATAATGTGCATTCATAAATCCTGCAAGCTTCCAGATGCCAGCATGCTTACTAACTAGCAGATCTACCTAGAAAATATTGAGAAATACACATTTATTGTCCTAATTTGCTTCAGGATTGGGGTTCCCTGGAATAACTTGAAAATGCTTTGGTGAGTATAACCAAATTATGAAGTACGGATGGCAGTGGTTTCTGTGCATGATTCAAACGCCACAGTTTCAAGCCCTTTCCAAAGAAGAACTAAAATCCCAACCTGACATCCCATCCCAGATGTATTCTTTGTGAGACAGTCACTGGAAGAGCAATGGAGAGAGTCAGGTCTCCCTTGCAGCCAGCAACTGTCAGAAGATTAAAGCAGATCCTTGACATGAGCTTGCCCATATGTAAACTCATGCACATTTTTCCTACGCTGCCAAGGATGCTCATAGGAGGTAAGGACTGAATGCTAATCTCACTAACGATTTGAGTGACAGCCCTTGCAAACCAAAACAGGGTAAAACAGGGGTGAAGACAGACTAGACAGTACCAGGTTCAAGCAGAGCACTGATGCCCTGAGCCTTAACCCTGGTTGAAAGAAGACCTATTGCATACAGGTTGTGCAATTAATTTCACAAGTCCATAGACATACTGGTGGGAAGGACCCCAGTGGGTCTCCACTCCAGCCTCCCACTCTTAGTGGTGCTATCAACAACACTAGACCAAGTCACCTGGGGCTATGCCTAGCAAAATCTGGTAAAACTCCAAAGATGGGGATTTCAAGTCTCCTGGTATCTGGTTCCAGTTTTGCACTACCCTCCAGGTGGATGAATTTTTCCTAATGCTCAGCCTGTACTTGCCCAGCTACAATCAGTAGCCTTATCCCTTTTAGACATCTGCCACTACCAAAAACCATTTGTCCATCCTTCTTGCCACTGCCCCATTCAAAGGGGGCTATTAAACCCTCTTAGTCTCTCTTTTACCAGATGAAACAAGACCGAAGTTCTCAACCTTTGTTTGTAGGTCATAAGCTCTAGCTCCCTTATCATCTTGGTAGTACTCAAACAGACCCTTTGCAGTTTTGCAATATCCTTCTTTAACTGGGGGCCCAAAACTGGTCAAAAATTACAAGTCTAATCCACTGGTTTTACTGCAGAGGAATTACCCATGCCCCGAAGTCCTGTATGACTTCCCATGCATCACAAACACTACAAAATTTTGAGGTGTTTCTGATGTAAAAGCACTCTGTGCATGTACATACTGATTTTGCATTCAGGTAGATACTGCCTAGGGCCTTCTAGGTTAGGGTGGTCCTGAAGCACAGTCTCAGTAGATACCTGAGCCTCTAGAGCATCCCGGAGAATGGGAATGGAGCCTGATTAAACAAAAGTGCATTGAGTGTAGATTACAACTGACATATACCAGCTGGCTGCATTACTGTGAAACCCACTCATGAGAAAAAGTTTTAAGATTGCCTTTTCTTCAAAAAGATAGGCAGACCAACAAGTACTTTTCATTCAGACACTAAATAATATTTTTATAGCAATCCTTTTAAAAGTCCATAAGTTTTGTACAACTAAGCCTGATTATTTTCTTAAATGTATAGTTTTTTTATGCTGTATGTTACAACAAAAAAATGTGATCCAGAGTTGTCTTTGGAAAGAAAATAATTCTGCTGCTATTGCAAAGAGGGCTGAAAATAATTGTTTTAAATGTGCGTGTTAATTAGCATCTCTATATCACTCATCCTTGAACATCCAAACCTTTGGAGCCCTGAAATAATTTGCTAGAACTTGGACAGATGTGGTAAGAAGAAGAAGGTATTTTCATCAGTTGGTCCCAAGGCCAAGTTTTTCAGTGCTGTTGAAAATGCAGTTTTCTTGGCACAAATAAAGACATTTTCTTTTAACAAAATTAGGACTTTTTTTGGCATACTGTAGCTGGCAGCTCTGAGAAACTTCACAACATACGAGGAAAAAAAATGAAATGGGAAAGGAAAATTGAGGCATCTGACACCATAAGCCTTTGCTTATGGGTTTTATCTGGAGGATGCTGGATTTCTCCGCCAACTCTATTGCACACTTCATGTGCTATTCACAGGGAACCTGTTGGTTAAGGCCAGATGTGACAAGGGGCAGCTCTGTACTTTTCCTGTGGCCCACCTGCCTATATTCATCTGTCTACCTGCCAAGACTCTACTGTGGGATACAAAAAAATACTCATGCACTGTACTGTGTGGTTTGCGAGTTTTGTGTAGCTCTGTCATCTCTGTGGCATATGATTTTTTCCTCGTGATGCAAACTGTGCCAGCATGTGCATGTGCACTGCAGATAACTTTTGGGTGGAATCCATTTCAGGTAAAGACAGAAGTCCAAGAGTTGGCTGAATCTGAAGTTTGGTATATGAGCTCCCTTCACAGTCATTGGACAGAAATGGGCACCTTCGGAGGGTGAATCACCCTCCTTGCTTTGTAGATCTATTCCTCCTGACTGATTCAGGGGGACCATCAGTAGCTCTCTAAGGCTGACAGCTGAGCAACGTGGCTCAAGTTACAGAATCACAGAATCCTCAAGGCTGGAAGGGACCTTGAAGATCGTTTAGTCCAACTGTCAACCCAGAACCACCATGACCACACCTAAGCCACATCCAGACGCCCCTAAACACTTCCAGAGGCAGTGACTCTATCACCTCCCTGAGCAGCTTATTCCAATGCCTAATTACTCTTTCAGTGAAAATGTTTTTCTAATATATAATCTTAAACTGAACCTGACTTTTTTTTTTTTTAATTATTATTTTCTAATATCTAATCTGAAGTTAGATACACTGGACCTCACTCCTGGGGGTTAAATTGAAATAGCATTCTCTTAAAATTCTGTCAGAGGTAAAAAATCATGGCTGTTCCTTTGCACAACTTTTCACAAAGTGGTCTGGCTTATCCCTTTATTCTTCCCAGATCCAGGCACAGGCTTACTTTTGACAGATTAGAGACCGGAGCCAAACAACTGTGGGTGACAATCAAAAGAGATCCTTTTTGAGGTCACAATCATAAAACTGTAACACTAGGAAATAAAAACAGAGGGTGTAGACATTAAAATTAATGTTTGTGAAATATTTGCCAAAAAATAATTTATTAGACAAGTAACGCTGGTCCCATTTTTCTGATAATTTGTTTATATTATGCAGCATTCCTTCACTTACAGTTGTGATACATCACTTATTTCTTTAGGACTATTCCAGAAAGTAAGAAGACCATATTAAGTCCTAACAGGACATCTGGGACACAAAACACTCTCTAAATACTTTGAATTCATCTGCCTTTAAAAGCATAAAATAAATCATGAACTAATCAGATTCCTCATTGTGTCTTGCCTGTAAACCGTACATATTTTTTTGAATTCAGTTTCCTTATTACACCAATCTTTTTTGGCAATTCTTTGCTAATCATGCAGCAACAAATCAAGCACAGTAATTGTATTTCTAAAATGCAGTAAAAAAACTCCTTAGAATGTTAAAACGATAAGCATACATTATCACACCTTTTTATTACCTGTGTATATTTGCAAGAGGAAAAGTTACACATCTAAAGAATATTAATAAGAGAAAAAAAAATCCTCAGTATCACTCACACATATGGAGAATCAATTTTACTTTCAACTGATGATGTCACCTTCCAAGTAAAAAGTGCTGAGGAGGGCCAAGGGATAATGCAAAAACTCTTCTTGTAGTCTATCTAATTTTTCAGTGTTCTGGTTTTTAAGATTTGTAATTGTTTTTACCATACTTGTGCCTGAAACAGACACAAAAGCACATTTTAGGAAAGAAAACCATCAAAAAATCTCAGAATTTCACAGGTTTCAGGTGGAAGCATTCAAGCAACTGTACCTGTCTCAGTTTTCTGGTTCAAAACAGCTCCAGATTCACGTGTGAGTATGTTGCTCTGCACAGGGCCCAGTGAGCCAGGCAGTAGGACTGAGAATGTGGAGGTGTAACGCACTGTTCAGTGAGGATATAGCATGACAATGTAGGAGGTTGGGGCATCTAAAAGGTACCATGATTGTTAAAAAACAATGGTCAGCCCATCCTGCATGCAGTTTGTACTCCTAAACCTACCAGCATACACCTTCTCGTAAAAAGATAACGAAGCCATTCAATGAAGACTGTGTGTGGCTCAACTGGAATCAGAAAGAAAGCTATGAAAGGGAAAAAACTAGAAGACATTACTCAAAAGAGGGAACAGAAATAAAATGTGGCAGTTCAAATGTAAACAGAAAAATAAGAGAGCACCAGAAGAAATAAGTGTGCCTTGAAAAGGGGGATAACAAAAAGCTCTTCAAGTAGCTCAAAAGCAGGAATACAGTCAAGAAACTAGTAGAGGCACTTGATGATCAACAAGTTAAAAGGAAAATTACACATAATGAAGCTAGAGTAGCAAAGATCAGTGAATTCTTTACATCAGTCTTCACCATAGAAGACCTTGGGCAGATTCTTTGCAAATAGGTCAGCAGAGCTAGATCAGGTAGAGATGAAGATACAGGGTGTAGTGGTCTAAACAAGTAAGCTACATCCTATCAAGTCATGAGAATTGGATGGCATCGACTTGAGAGTGCTGAAGAGCTCCTGTGAAGTGGCTCTGACTTCCAGCCCTGGTAAGGTGGAAAACACTGATGCAGGACAGGCTCATTGAACAAATGGGTTAACATTTTGTCTTGGGAGAAGCTAAACAGCTTCTGTGAAGAAGTGAACACCCAGTGATATTCTGGAAGGGTGATAGAGGAAGCATGCAAACAAAGGGTGTACTCATATTTGGGTATAGTAAGTGTAGATTTGCAAAAATTTTCTGATGAAGTTCCACACTGAATGCTGTGAAAGAAGTTATGTTGCTGTGGGACTGGAGAAAGGTCCTTTTCAGACTGGATGCTTGTTGAAGGATTGGAAGCAAACTCAAAGTCTTAATGGTAACTTTCCAGTTTCTAAATATCAAGACTTTTCAAAACAGAAAGTACTTTACAAGTTAGGAATAATTTCTTCGTAGAAAGGGTTGGCAAGCACTGGAACAGGCTGCCCAGAGAAGTGATGGAGTCACCACCCCTGGAGGTGTTATTTAAAAGACAGATAGATGTGGTACTTGGGGACATGGTTTAGTGATGGACTCGGCAGTGCTGGGTTAATGGTTGAACTCAATGATCTCAAATGTCTTTTCCAACCTAAATGATTTTATGACTTTAAATGAGTAGTCAAATTTTTTTGACTTTTTTTTGCCCCAGGAGTTTGCAGAGCTGCTTAATCAGATCAGATTTAAATAGGAATGGGGCACATTCATAGGTAACAGGTTCAAAACAAATTCTAAAGGGAAAATACAGGTATTTATCCTTTGATAATTATCCTTTGATATTTATCAAAGGATAAATATCCTATTTATCCCTCATGCAGATTACGGATTAATAGCACATGACAGGGAAATAGAATGGGAAATGACCATAGAAAGTGTCCAGGTTTCAGTGCTCTTGAAATAGCTTGTTCCATTGCCATTGTTGTGGTCAGGTATCATTATTAGTCACGTCCTCATATAAAATACAGGTATTTTTATTTATTAAGGTTTATTCTCACTCTAACCTCATAGCAATATTTATCATCCCTAGAAAAGGTGAAAAGGTACTGAAAAAAGAAATACTTTATGTTAAAAATATCCATTTTTCTAATCTCACTCAGGAACTGAGGGCTATGAGGTGGGGAATTAATCTTTTAATGAAAGGAGGTATGCCAAGCACATCTGAATTAGCACAAGTGAAAAAGGGTGAAACCTGGGGCAAATCTAACTAATCCTCAGGTACAAGTCTGACACCTGAGGCCCTCGATGAAAACAGCAATGTAGGCTGTATGCTGGCATTGTAAAACATCAACTGGGATTACAGGTGGCACACAGCCAGTAGAATAAAATATTCTTCCGTTTTTTCTGTTGAACAAAACTTTTCTATACCAGGACTTTGTCCTGATAAGAAAATGAAATCCAACCAAAGAAGACATGGGGCTCTTTCCCACTGTCCCTTCCTTCCCTGTATTGGCTTCATCTTTGCTGTGTCCTGTGGAGCCTGTGCTCTACTCCATCCTGGTACTCCTCCATCCCAGGCACTCTGCAGGCCAGGTTGCTTCCAGGCTGCTTGTGGGAGTACCTGTGGATACCAGGCTTGTGATTGGGAAGTGTATTGTCCAAGTGTAAGCCAAATAAATTCGTTTTGCCACCTGGACCTCTGCTGCTGAGAGCTGGCAGCTCCTGCCCTAACGACCTGTCTGACCCCCTCTCCCTCCCTCCATCCTATCTACCTCAAAGGGCACTCTGTAAGGCATGATTTGTCTTCCTCTGTATAAATCCCAAAGCCAACCTGGCACCTGCCTCCCACAAACCTACCTGATGAGTGTTTTAAATTTCATGGCTGATACTTGCTTCTGCCATTAGATACATTTGAAAAATCTTACCTTAAAACACATTTTGAAGGTAAAGGTTTTTTTCCCGTTTGTTGTTCCCAAAGGATTTCTCTCATCCCAGGTGTTGTCTGATTTCTACTGGAAGACGGATTAACACTTGGACTAATGGCTGGATGATGCCACTTGATGTAATGGTGTTGAGAACCAGATGTTATATGCACACACATACTCACTTTCAGTGTTGCATGTGTGGCATTAATACATGAAAATTGTTCATAGAGACATTTCCCAGTCTTCCCGACTCAGCATGGACTGTGTCATTCAGCTCTGCTGGAAACCTCTAACTAGTGGTATTAAATGATTTTCCTGTAGAGAAAAATGCAGGCACTAGTGGCTTGATCTAAGTTCTTGCACTGTGTTTCTGTGTCTGTTTCTGTGTGTAAGGCTGTTAATTGCTACACATATATATTTGCTGGGTAAAGTAGGTTCAGATAGATTTACAGCAGATAAACATGTGCCTTTGAATATGCTGATTTTATCTATATATTATTGCTTGGGATTTTTTGATCTGAGGCTTATTAAACTGATATCAGAAAACACTACATTGCAAGCATTATCTTTATGGGTCTGTGTCCAGGGTGCCTTAATGATGGAGAAGAGGAAAGAAAGTGGAATGCAGGCGTTCTGTCAAAATTAGGTGCTTAGTTGCTATAATCCATACACTGTTGGAAGACCTGGTAAAAAATCCCTAAAAACCCAGTAGGAACTCAGAAAATGATGGAATACGTTTGTCCTCATAGAAGACTCCTAAAATCTTGTCAGAACAGAAAACTGTTTGACAACTCTTATTTCGGAGGTTGAGAGAACTGAAGGTGGTTTGCTAGAATAGAATGGGTAGCAACAGCATGTGCCTGGCTTATCTTCACAGCAACAGAGGCCATTTGTAAAATCACACTATTAGCACCAGCATACAGACAGCTTAGAGGAGTTTCAAATATTCTGTGAAAAAAACCACCATTAATTCATATTCAGAAGGAGTTGCTCCAGTGCTGATGTAAAGGATGCAATTTATTGCCTTTGGGGTTGAAATTGTGATGAAAGACCTTCTGGGACCATGTCTTCATCTTCACAAGGGTCTTATGAGAGCCTGATGATTCTTGTAGATGTTTCAGAAATACTAACTGATGAAGATCTCTGTACCCTGCTTGGTTCTGTATCATTTCTGATCAACTCATGGGAACTATGACTCAGAGGGACATGGAGAGTCCCTGGTGGTTCAAACTCTCTTCTTAAATGTCTGGAGGCAGACTCTGGTTTGCTGACATACTTGTGACAAATATGTAGAGCTGATCCTGCCAGACACTGAACACTCTGGATGGAGTCAGCAATGAATGGTTGTGGTTACTCCAGCAATGTGGAGTAAGCACAGAACTGGTTCCTTTGACAAAATTATTGAACTGCTTAAACCCATAATCAGATCCCTTTCTGGACTAAGATAGTGTACCCTACTTTGGGCATCCACCCTGCAAAGATCTTACAAGAAAGATCTTACAAGTGCCCTTAAAAATAATTGTGGTTTTGCTGGTCCAGCATGTATGTGGGGAGATTTTTTAAGAGATGGGTGGCAGGATCTGGGGAATCAGGACAGGGAGATGAAAGAGATGTGAATTCTAGGTCCTCCTAAGCTCATGAAGAGAGTGAGTTGAGAATTCTTCTCAAGGGAGATCAAGTTGCTGGGCAGTAATCATCTTAGTGGGGCATCCTCCACAGCCAGGAGTACACGAGAAATTAGCTTGTCATTAGGGAATTAAGCAAGAGAGCAGGTCCCAGGGGCACAGACCAGGTTTTTCTGATCACCCTTTACAGACTGTGCACCTTGCTTGAGGAGACAGTACTAAAGCACTCTCCTGTATCTCATCCTCTATCGTCCTGCATGTCTAGGATAAGCAAGATGAGTATTTTGAAAAGCTTTCATCTGGTCCTTTTCTGAGACCAGCAACAGTAGCAATTCTCATGGTACACTGAAGTCCTCTGCCTATCCATTGGGACACCCATTCATCATCAAAGTGCTAATTAACCCTAGCTGACAGAATCACCTCTCTGTGAGCAGCATGTCCTCAGTGACAGGCAGGTGTGAAGCCACAGGAGGATCAGCATCCTCCAACTTCTCCTACATCTTCCAGTGCTGCCCAAATGAGCCTTTCCCAGCCCTTCCTCCCCTACTCTGCCAAGGAGGGGAATGCTCCATCCCCTTCCAGGGTTATGTCAACCCCCCTCAAACTGCCACACACCTCACTTGAACTCTTTTCAATCTGCCGTTCTAAAAGTTTAATAAAGGTAATGACAGTTTTCTGCCCCAGGCCATCCCTGTAAGTCAGCAAAGAGTTCTCTGATCTTGTAAATCACACTGTAAATTGCCTACATATCTCTCAGATTTTGTTAGTTTATTTGTTTCAGTTTTCCTCTGCAGCTCTCAGCTGGTGCTGGACAGGAGAGACCAGATCAGACCAGCCTAACCATGGATTCAAGCCAGAATGGCAAATCTGGGATAATTTACCTTCTTTTTTCTTTTTTTTTTTTCTTTTCTGAGCAGAGCAGCAGCAAGTTTGCTTTTGAGCCAGCACCTCACAGTCCCTCGTGACTATCACAGATACAAAAATCATGTGATGTTGCTTGGTAACACGCAAATGTAAGTATTGCACATGTCCCAAGGACTGCACTGTATTTAATCAAAAGTTACAAATACTATGTAAACACACCAAATTCAGGGGCATCTGATATTAATTCAACAGAGCAAGGGCAACAGTGCTGCTCATAAATTTAAAACTGTCTACATATTAAACAGGAATCCTGACAACATAGCACTTACCATACAATCTGTAAAAATGAGGAAAAATATGATTCTCTGGCCACTGATAAATCAAAGACATTAAACCTATGGAGTAAACCCAAGAAACAGTGAAGGCAGTCTGTCAGAATCAAACAAAACAGCATCTGAATTAACCCAGGCAAAATCCAGACTCAGGCTACAGGCACAGATCAAAACATTCCTCTGTATATAAACATCCTGCCATGGGGGCTGATCAACATCTCACATTAGTAATACTATATTCCCTGAGAAGGGCTTTCAAGCACAAAAGATGTGAAGTTCAAAGCCAACAATAAGAAAACAATTAGAAGCAGAAATCTCCTACTCAAGGACTCCAACAAGAATGTCAAGTTTTTTTATTAGCACAATAATCCCTACAGTGGCATAAAAGAGCACTCAGAGAAGTCAGAGAATATAGTCTTTAAAAATTATAATAACAATATGCTAGTGTACTATATTTCGTATGTTCATAGTGGGAAACAAACTTCTACTTCAGGAGCTCCTTTACCCAGGTTGCCTTCAGTTCCTAGATTTCTGCTGCAGCTGTTAGAGAAAATATCCCATAGTAACTGTGATCATGCTAATCACAAAGTGTTAAAATAACATTGTTTTAACTTTAAAATAAAACTATGCAGTGGCTGTGCTGCTGGATCATGTTTATCCCTCTTTCTGTTTTCTGACAACTGCTTCAAGTAAATGGCCTTTACCTACCCCATCCAAGAATTGCCACTGCTGCTGCTGTTGCTGCAGTTACTTCAGGCTACTCTGGAATTAGCTTGTCTTTCCCAGTATTTACTGTTCCTGTGATTTTTCTTTGTTTCCTTGGAATAGGTAATCTGGGTGAACTGACACTGAAGAACCACCAAAGACAGATGTTTGCTCAGAGGTTTCCTTGCAGTAATACTGGCCAGGGAGAGACACAAGGACACCAAAGGCAACTTCACCACAGACAAGACTGAGCACTAAGCAGCGGCCCTGAAATCACCCGTCCTAGCACTTTTGTTGAAATGCAGCATCCACAGCACTTCTCTTAGTTAGGGAAGGCAATTGCATGGGAAGATTTATTTGGGGATGATCAATCATCCCCAAATGCTCCATGCCTTTCCTACCAGCACTTTGATGTGCTGTGTCATAAAAATGTTGGAGAACTTTGGTTAAGATACCATACCAGATTTTTACTGTTCAAATCTATTTCTTCAGAAATATTAAACAAGAGGAAACCAAGTCAGAGGAGGAGGTATCTATACCAGAGGAGTGAATCCCCATGGTGATTCTCCCCTGAGTGGACACTGTCCATCACTGATGGCCAAGGTATCTGTCACTCTACTCTCCTGTGCTCCACAGCCTGACAGGGAAGGAAAGGATGGGTATGAGAGGACCACACTGCCCTTCATTTCACACCATAAGCATTTTCTTAATTTCATTTGAAAAAACATAAATCTCCCTGGAGTGGGCTGTTAGTATGAATTTTTTTGGGGAGGGGTTTATAGAGAGATTGCCTTGGGGCAAAATCAAATTCCCCCTCTTGATTTTCTCAAATCTTTGGCAGCCCCTAAGAGTACAAACCAAGTAATTTTCTAACTATGCCTTATTAAAAACAAGTTATAGAGAACAAAAAGAACAAGTCTGAGAAGTGGATAGGAGTGGTGATGTGTTCCAGACCTGGTCCTGAGCAGCAGGTGGTTAACAGGAACGTTCCAAGGAGCCATGCTCAGAAAGGTACCCCAGAGATGGTCTCTGTGGCTGTATCTGTTAGCAATAATTTCTTCAGCAATTCTCTGAGGTTGTGAAAGAAATATGGGCTCCAATAAAATAGATGGTGCTTGTATTTAATGATGACTGTGCTCAGAAAGAGCTTGCACTGTGTCAAGAGGGCCATAAGGTGAACAAAGAAAGTGAAATGCAACCTGAAGAATATTATACAGAGATGAATTTCAATCGAGTAAGTGGATGAGGAGTGGAAAAAAAAAAATCAATGCAGGTCTTCCACTCTGGGATATGACTGTGAATACTTTACTCAAATCCTCCAAAGACATGTGCCAAACAAATTCCCTTGTGGGCGTTTTCATCTTTCACCGGCTGCCCTCAAACCAAAGCCCATTTAATGAACTCACAATGCAAGACTGGGAGCATCACAATGCAGGATTTTCCCAGGGACTCCCAAAAAAGCAACCTACTATAATTTTCAAGTACAAAGCACAGATATCAGCTCTGGCTGTGGGTCCTGGGTTTGCTCCTGGGATGATAATGGTTGAGAATGACTGAGTTGGTTTCTGATTAGAAGCTGGGTGCTTCACCCACTCTTCTGTGAAATAGTGACCTATGAAAGGAACAGTGAATTTGGGCAGTTGTGAATGAAGTATGTTTAGATAAATAGTGCTAACCAGCATGATCCTCCTTATGACACAAATGTTTAGACAAATTCTGGTCTGTTAAAGATTATTTCTCTTAAAAGAACAAAATGACCCCACCAAGAGGTTTAATGTTAAGTAATTCTGTTTACTTATAGAAACTAATGAAGCTCTGTTTCTCTGAACAGAGAAATCAATCAGCAACTAGCCAGTTATTTGCTCTTAGTTTGAAGTGTCTGTCAGTCATCTCTCAGCCCTGGAGGTCTCCTTTTCAGCTTGTTCTAGGTCCTATAACCTTCCACCTTTTTTCACATTAACATAAACCTTTGGGAAAAACAGCCAGCGACATTTCTTCATTAACATATCATTTTGATTTAGAGAGTTGTGCCACAGAAGCCACTGTTATTTCAGCTATTTGGGTTCATAATGGAGCATAACTGTTCCTTGACAGTATTATGGGTGGATGTCAGGAGTTTTTATCCCATCTATAACACTGATTCACTAGAAATGGCTGAATAACTACAATGAATTGGCTATAAACTTTGTCATCAGCCAAGGTGGGTATGCAGGGACATTAACCCAGAAGAAGCACAGTAGCAATCACAAAAGCCAACAACTTCATCACAAATGACAGCATTGCTTGAGTAAGTAAAACCAGGGAAATATTTGAGAAGTCTCCTCAAGATGAGCCCAGTTCCAAGCCCCACAACCCACAGGCTTCTGAACCATAGATTTCAAGTGGGATGAAGGGTTGAGTGTTACAGATGGTACTCTTTTTTTTTTTTTTTAATTTTTCATACCAGTGTATAAACCAATTTTTAAAAATTTGGATAGTGCTAGTTTTGTTGGTTTCTACCTCAGAACTTTGTCCAAATGCAGTACATTTCATTTTTAAGTTATTGTCATTATTCTGTAATTATTTTACCACTGACATACAATTCTCTTTGAATCTATGGATCTGCTCCTGAATGTTGGGGTCATAGTAGACAATACAATGGGAGTGTTAGTCTTCTTTGACACTGTGCCTTCTCGTTTTTATCATAAAGAAATTAAACTTTTTAAGGAAACATATTTTTCTCACAGCCACTTTTAGATACTGTGTCTTGTTCAATGTTTTTGGTTGGAATAATAAATCATTTAGAGAAAGCCCAATCTGTTTCGGGATTTTAATTGAACACCTTGAAGAAACTACTCTGAATCACAGTGCCTCAGCCATTGCAAGGGGGAGCAGCAGGTCTTCCAGCCAGGAGAACACTGATGTGAGACAATGCCTGGGCCTGACAACATACCGTGTGGCTCGTGGAGAGCCACTGCAGACTGCCTGGGGTTGCAACACTTTATTCTGTCTGTAACAGATGAAATGTAAAATTCCCTTTTGCAAGGAAGCCCTTAAAAACTCAGGTCTGGTTTATTAATTTGATGCTAAACTGCTCTGAAGGGTAGTGCCTTATTGCTATGCGGAGCAGAGAAGGTCGGTGTGAAGGTCGTGCCTGGTTCGCAAGGCTGGGTGATGGGATTTGTTGGGACCCACCAGCGACAGAGTCTCATACTTGTGTCTCTGAAGCACCAGTATGACATGTCTACCAAGGGCACTGCCATCTCTGCAGGAGTACTGACTGTTGGGCCAACTGTGTTCACATCCAATTGGAAATTTAAAAGCAGATAGTGCCCAAGGCAAGGTTCATCCCTGCAAGAGAGCATCAGAAACAGCCTTGAATTTGCAATAAATGAAGATTGAGCTGTTGGCCAGAAAAGCTTGCAGTGTGCAGGCCTTCTCCAAACCTTCAGAGCTTGCACCTTTTCAAGGTTCCCACCAAGCTGCTCACGAATGCTAGCACCTGTGCCTATGTGCATGCCTGTGCAGCAGGTGAAAGCACATGCTAGTGACTACGCCCAGAGCAGTGCTATAAATATTCATGAAGACATGGAAAATAGGGGTATAGTAGAGGCCTGGAAAAGGGAGACAGGAGAATATCACTTGGTGGATGTAGAATGGAAAGTAAGGTTGTTCACATGGGAAAAAAATGCTTTTGAGACAAAAGCATGAAGATGAGAGGGAGTTGGAAGATGTTCTGCTATAGGAAACAATGGGGAGCTGGGGAAGGACATGGGCAGGCTGGATATCTTTGTAATGAACAATAGTAAAGAAAGTCTCCTAGGAAATGAAAAGGGCCAAGGAACATCCCTGAGAACAGGAACTTGCCTGTCTGTATCAGCCCTAGCTATTTATCAAGAGTAGTTTGCAAATGGCTGCAGTTCTGGTCAGCTGGCCTTGCCTTCATTGTCCTGTAGAGATACAAGCCTTTTGTATATGTTTTTTAGATCATGTGCCATCTCAAGAGGTCCTGGTAGTGACTGAAGTATCTGCAGAGGCATAAAGTGTTGCCCTGCTTCATTAGACAGGCAATGTAGAGTCAAGTCATGCTGCTCATGTGATGTAGGTTAGGTTGTCTTTGTAATGTGAAGCCAGGACTCAGGAAGCAGGGAATAAAGCCCCATTCAGAGCACACACAGAAGTTCTGGTCCTTGCTACCTTTTCAAAGCATTACCTGATGTATGTACGATAGATGCTGCATCAAAATGATGCCACAGTGACTCAGGAATTTGTCCAAAGAAGTCCTGCTGCAAAGAACTTAGGTCTTACTGTTTAGATTAGGTTGAAGAAGTCAAGTTGGAAAACAGAGGGACAAAGGCTGCAAGATGATGGATGAGATAAACTTCAACATAAATCTTCGTGCAGAGAGATGAGAGGAGCCTCAGAAGAGCCCAGAGCCATCAAAGCATACACAGAGGAACCACCAAATATGCTAAAGGCTCATGGAGATTAGAACAAGGATGCAAAGCTCACTGGAGACCCTGGATGTGGGCAACCTCAACCATGCAATGTTGACAAACAGTAATTTAGGGTATCAGGAAAGAATTGGAAGAGGCATTAGGAGGACAGGTTTGTAAGAGCTTATAGGTACAGGGAAAGCTATGTGAGAGATCATTAGAAGGGTTTTCAGGAAGAATGCAAGAAACATTTGTCTGATACTGTTGAAGAGGGAGGGCTTTCTCTGTAACAGCACTTATCTGAAAGAGCAGTGGTGCTACTGCATAAACTATTCTGTCCATACAGTAACACAACCACTAGCCATTCCCTCCTTGCTCTCTCCCTCCCTGCAAACATGTACAAATTGGAACACTGCAGGTTTAAGGCAAGCAGATGGTCTGCAGACAGAAAGAGATGCTCAAGCTGCCTGGCCCAGAGGCATCACCACACATTTATTCAGACCAGGGTCTATTTTGGGCTTGACCCCCTCCTTGTCACAGTCCCAAGCTCCTCCTGTGACTGCCAAACTGTGAGCTGAGTCTCCTTTTTTTGACAGAACTGGCACATGTTGTTCTTCATTCCCAATCTGTTTTTAGCGTAATTTTTACAGCAAATAGCCAAAGGAAACAACATTTTATTACATAACAAGACAGCTAAGAAATAGTGAAATGGAGGTGAGAAATGTGTTATCAGAAATTAAATTAATCATTAAAAAAAGAGCTTTGAGAGCAGGTAGTTCATGCCTTTGTGCTATTTTTATGACTCCTACTATTGCATTGTCAGGTTCTGGCATAGCACCGTGTCTGGAGCTTCAACCTGTGATGCTGAGTGCAAAAGAAGCACTCACTTTAGAATGCTTTTCTCATTTTGTAAATCATCTTTCCCTAAAGAAAATCAATGAACAAGTGACCCAGACAGTCGGGTTCACTCACTGTAACAGTGCTGCAAAGCCTGGGATGCCAAGGGCTGGCTGTGCCTGATGCTTGCTGCTCCCACCATGCATTTGAATGCTGAGTAAATGGAGCGGGAACAAACCCACCATAGCTAGCCTTGGAGCAAGGTGTGCAGGTGCAGGCTCCTCTCTAGGAAAGTCACCTGCTGTGCTGCCAGGTTTGAACAAACCACAGCCACTCAGCTGCTGAGGCCTGTATTTCCAGCACTGAGCTCTTCAGCAATCCTACCTGAAATACAAGCATCACTTCCACATTCTTCTCAAACACGTGCCATCAGCCTTCTCAAACATGTGCCATCAGCGTTCCCCAGAGTGGTTGCCTACTTCCTGTCAGCCTGCATTGATCCCAAACCTCACAGATGCTCCTCTAGTGCCTCCTCGCAATGACAGCTTTCCTACAAGAGTAGTCACAGAGCAGACAGGTTGTCCTCTGACCCCAGAGCCTGTGTCTGTGCTGGCAAGTGGGATGTGCCCAGTGCTGGCTCTGAGGACAGCACTGAAACAACAGGATGCTTGCACTGGCATGGCTTATTGTGAATCCTGTCTGAGTTGTGTCCAGTGACTGGCTGGAGTAGGTTAGCTGTTCTGCTCCAAAATGATGCTGGGATTGTGCTGTCAACTGAACAGGGTAGACAGCCTGGGCACGTTCCCAGGCACTCAGCAGAAACCAGGCCACCTATCCAAGTGAAAGTAATGACTGTGCAATGTTCTCCCCGAGTTATGGGGTAATGGACCCCTCTGAAGGGCTGAGGTACTGTGTCTTTCAGTCTAGGCTTTCTAGTCTTGGCCATCCTGAAATTTTGCCCATCAAGAAACCAAAGGTGTCAATGAAAGCAAGAACAGGCAGAATGAGAGAGAACATCTATGCCTCGCAGCTCATTCCTACTTACAGTTTTGCAAAAGAGAAAAATGCTGGCATGGGGAAGGGAATTTTTTTATTTGGAGGTTGTGTGGATGGATGGATGGATGGATGGATGGACGGAGAGCTGGATGAAGACCAAGTGAAAGAGAACAGTTACAAAATATTTAAAGGCTGTGCATACAAACATAAAAGAAAGACAAGGGTAAGGAAAAGACTGTCTTTGTAGGACCAACTTTTCATTTAGCCCCTAAAAGACATACAGCAACACCTTTTGACTGTAATGACCCCCACCCCATTCTCAGCACTCCCACCTGGCCTGGCTCCTCTGATGTCCCACTAAGAAATGGCCACTTCCCACAGCTGCCCTGTGTGCAGGGTCCAGAGCAACCACATGTCAGTTTTCTTGTGTTGGCCAGCACAGACAGAAACGGCTTTGTGGAATTTTCTCCAACTGGGTTTCATGGCTGCATCTGTCAGGGCAGCATTTGGCTGGTGCCTGTGTAAAGCATGACCTGCATGCATCCAGCAGAAAACCTCTGGGGTGGTGGAATGCTCCTGGGCCTTCTAGTCTGACTAAAGTTTGTCACACACAGCCAGAAATTTCCTCTCACCATTTCTGTAGCAGCCATCAGCACACTTAATTTGCCCAGTCTGTCTACGGGAAGCATCTTCCTACTTGATAACCCTCTTCTAAGCACACACCCAAGGTAACTTCCATCTATGAACATGTAAACCAGGATTAAATAGAAGCCCTTAAAGTCATGGGAGACATTCTACGTATAACAACAATTATTTTTAGCCTAAAACTTGTTTTTCCTACCCTTACATGCCCTTAAATCTTTTTCTTCATAAATGCAGATGCAGACAAGTACTGTTGTATACAGGCCACTATAAACATACATCAGGAGAACTAAGACTAAGGGCACACTTTCACCTTCAAATATTTTGTCAGAAAGACTAACATAAAGTGAAGTGAGCACTTTGCAATGAGCACTGCACAGGTCAAACATAACATGCTTTGTTACAACTGACCTTGGCTGGACTGTAATTTTTTAGAATTTTTCGAACTTCAATGAACTGAAGAACTGCAAAGACAGCTGGAAAAATTTAAGCTTCTAATTTCTGCTAGATGTGTCCCTAGTAAAAATTCAAAGTTCACATTTCTGCCTGTGGACAGGATGGTGTATGTGAGAATTCGTGTGACATATGCTCTAGTTCATTGTGAGAGTAATAGAACTTAAATCTTTTTGCAGTCATAAAAAACTAATTCTCACCTGAATCACCACAATAGAAGATTATGAATATTTCTATCTGAATTGTACTTGAAATATAAAATGTTATTACATTGAAATAATTTTCAACCACATTTGACATGCGTACACCAAAACATCAGCCTTATTGTGTATGTCACAAATTTCATCCATATATTTCCTTTATCTCACTCTCTTCTTTTTATTTCTATTATTAATTATGAAACCCCACAAAATCTAAGAAAGTAGAAACAAATATTTCGATTTCTTAGGATAGTGCTTGCTTACCTGCTGCAGTTCTTCCACAGCAGAGGGAAATCTTCTCTGTCTCGTGGCTCTCAGCTTTAAATGGCCAGGTTGAGTTTACTTGTTGTTGCAAGGAATCACATCCCAGACTTCTTTCTTTTCTAGTAGGTATGTGAATAATTTAAATTGTTGTGCCAGGACTATTCCTTTAGAAAAGTCACTCAGTTGATAGAGAAGGTATCAGCATGCATGCTGACACTGGGGCTGGATGCAATAGTGGGCAATCAGCTGCTACTTCTGTGCCAGACATAATTCTTTGCATAGCAGGAACCTGTCAGAACAGAAGTATATCCAGATACCTGCAAGTCAAGACCAGAGCACATGCTTTTTTTTAAGTCAAGCCCTGGATGTTTTTTCTCCTCCCTCTAGCGTACATGACCACATCCGTATGTTCCAGTGCATGCAAGTATCCTGCACTCCCACCTTGGATATTGCTCTACAGAGGTATCAGGACTGCCAGGCATTACTGATTGTATGTTCAGGGCAGAGCTACTGTGCCCTTGGTGTTGTGCTCTGAGGTGCTGTGTTTGGAAGAGACTGGAATGTGAGGGGGAAAAGGCACTGGCTGAACAACCTTCTAATCACTCATAAGCCTGACTGGCAAAGAAACATTAATGGCCTATAGTCTGATAAAACCAGAGATTACTCTACATCTGTCTATATGCACAAGAGACAGCAAGAAGATCCAAGATGCATTTTGTCCTACAAAAGGTGAAAATCTTACATCTCGTCTTTTGTCCTGGGAGATGCTGATCCTGAAGTAGTAAACACTTAGCTGATGCTTTCAGGATCAGTCAGGTCCTTTTTTGAACCCCAGGAGGGGGTTGCTGTTCTCACGCCTCTGCATCCTCTAATGAATTCCTTTGTTTTTACAAACATTTTTCACAAGTGCCATCATGTTGGGTCTTAGCATGTGTCTGGGCATGCAGTGAAACAGCCACAGCAAAGCTGAACAAGCAGCTTGGCAGTGAAACAAGAACCTTAGGACTGTGTGCAACAGGCATTCCTAAAAGAATGGGAATGAACCTTACACTGGGTGAGTAGGAATGTATTCAATTGCTGAGAAACAAGCTGAATTTAGCAAATGAAAATTACTCCTTCATTTGGATAATACAGTCTGCCAGCTTTTCTCAGTATCTGCCTGACAATCAAGTCCTGCACCCAGCATCTGGCAGACCAATTGTTTTCCAGTTTCTTGACTTTCACCCCAGCTTTCAACTGTGCTTGTTGGAGACACCACTGGCTTTTCTGGCTTCTGCCTGGTGTTCTTGGACTTGAGGTGGATGTCATTTCCAAACCTACTGCCACAGACAGCTGATGAAAGCTGAGCCTTTTTCAGACAAGCATTGCTAATAGCTTCCATTTCCTACAGGTGCTATAGTAAGAGGCCCATACCTCTTGCATCATCTGCAGTATCTTCTCTCAAGTCATCTCAAATGTCTCAGCACTTCTGAACTGTGTTCAAGCTAAACCTTGCACTTAAGATGTTCATGCAGACTGATGCTCTTGGAAAAATATGTCAAAAGCATAAACCCATAATTTTTCCTACGTATTTTCCATGCACTTCCCTTCAGTATAGTACCTCATCTATCTCCTCATGCAATCTGCTGTAGATTAACATTGGAGTGGAAACTTGTGTAACATATTTTCTAACACAGAAAGTGTTTGTTTTTGGAAGTGTTGCTTTTGCAACTTGCTTATGCTGGTACTTGACATATCAATGTGCGTATCATCCATAGAAAATGTCAATAGTTGATACGAGCAATTTCATCACAGGGTATTAAATTAAAGTGAACAAACGTAATTGTAGCTAATTTCCATTCTCTGGAACAACATGTTATTGAAAATTCTTGTAGGCAAAAAATTAGTTTAAACTATGAACACTAACAGGCAGCAGATCATTGGGTATGTATGTGTGAGCACGTGACTATACAAAATTGAACTTTTGAATACTGAAGTAGAAACTTATTACTTGCCAGCTATGATTGGGATGATCTTCTTGCAAACCTTGGTAATGCAAGATCTAAAGTAAAGCAGAACAACCTGAATATTCCAGTTAATGAAGAGTCATGAGACGGAGCCACCAGCTAGGTGGCTGATCATATGCTGGGCTTCTGCATATGGACATTTAGTTGGGAAAACCGTGGGCTTGGGGTTTGGGATAGAAGAGCCGACCCCAAAATAGAAGGTTCCCTGTTTAGATGTATCTCAGAAAGAACAACATTGGAGGGAAGATCTTGTAAGTGGGCGAAGATCCCGGAGATCAGGAGAATGTGTAGAGATGAGTGCCAGGGGTGCCCAGGGTCCTTGGCCCCTGACACCCAAGGCCAGTAGCAGTGGCACAGCATGACGTGACCTGGATTTCTGCTGAGCAACCCAGGGTAGCTGCGACCTTCTTGTGGGAGGGACACAGGGGCCTGGGGGGAAGCTGAGAAGTGAGTACAGGAGATAATGACAGAGGGCAAGGGCTCGAAGTGTGTAGGCTCTAAATAAACTTCAGTGCCCAGATCCATGTGTTGTTATTTACTATGTCTCACTTCTGACAAGGTTGTAATTAAACCTTGAGCAGAGCAGAGAGGGCTCCATAGATGAGTAATGCAAGGAGGTTTTATTTAAACAGGCATCTGTGGAACAGAAAGGGAAGAATGTCTGACTGGACATTTTCTTTTATAAATAAATTTTGGGCTTTTTTTTTTTTTTTCAAATGGGAAACAGTTGGCTCAACAGCTGCCAGTTATTTGACTGCACAAGATTTGCAAAGTGGAATGAGCATATTTGGAATAAGTTTTTGCTACACTATTAAAAATATGTTAGCAGGGGAAGAGACACTTAAAACTACTTTTTTAAAATATACAGATTTTGTTTTCTGCATCTGAAAGCCTTCTTATCCCGAAACAGTTCTGTCAGGATCTGAAGCAAATTGTATAGCAAGAAAATAAAGGCAAAGCAAAGCCTGATAATTCTGTGTCAAACAAATACGTCTATGCATGTGAAATGCAGTTTCTTCCTGGCAGGTGAGAGAAAGCAAGCTGCTCCCACAAAACAAGGCACTCCTCTTTTTTTCTGACCAGCTTTACAGTTGAAGTGTGTCTGGAGTTTGAATAAGATAATTACTCATTATTTTTGCATGGAGAAGACTTGGGAGGATGATGTAAGAAGAAACGTAAGTCATGTAAGAAGATATCCCATGCCTCAGAAAACTCAAAAATATGGAAAAGGAGATGACCGGGCTAGCTAGCAACAGCAAGTAGGAAGGCTGGAAATGACACAATCATGGCTGACATGATAAATGGCACTTGCATTTCCCGGGTAAGCACATTTCTAACTAAATGTCCCAGAATATTATTCACAAAGTGGATTAATAGACCTGTATACAATAATAGACCTGTAAATACACTAAAACAAAGAGGCCGGGGGAAAGGCCTGAGCACCCACACATATTTAGGGCACACCCTGATATGGTACTAACCTGTGACCCTAGAGCTGTCTCCAGCAGTGTTTGGCAGCTTCTGATGAGCACCTGGGATATGCTCATCCTGTGCTCCTTGAGGAGGATCTCAGCTAGAAGCTCTGTGACTGAGGAGGTGGAGGGTTGTACACTCCAGCAACCCACGCTGTGCACACTGGCTCTGCTGCCTGGAGCTGGCAGGAGCCTTTGGGAAAGGTTTCACTGCAGTTTGTGATAAATAAACATGAAGAAGTTCTCCGAGCTTGTGCCAATATTTGCGTTGTGCTGGATTACAGCATCTGTTTGCATGAACTCCCGCCGCCTCAGCAGCAGTGAGCACAGCATCACTGAATTTTGGAAGGTGTCTCGAGAGGGATGTTGTAAAGCACTGATGTGCCATGCCACTGATGCTTTTGGGCTCTGAGGCTTACTGAGGGGTTTCAGAGGGACTTTCTGGGGCAGGTGTGCAAGGAGGTTTTTACAGCCGGGATCAAATCTGAGTAATGCACAACTCTTATTTACGGCATCTGGTCCAAGCCCTCCTTTTGTCATAGCTGAGAAGACAGACAGTGAAATAGTTCCTTTAAAGTTATTAGCACCCTGTAAAACTATATACTTTGAATTTTTTTTTAATATAATATATTCTCCTTTTTAAGCCAAGTTGTTTGTGCTTGGAAGTGAGGAAAACTGCATCTCAACACCAGAAATTTCACTTAAGTTTTCCTAGATTTTGAGGTGGCTCAAACTGATGTTTTATTAGTCACCCCAGAAATATGAACTTTTCTGGTTTTGCTGCTGATCAGAGGGTTTAGAAAGAAGGATCACCCAAAATAAAGATCTTGTTGCTGACTTTATGTGTGACTTCTTGTTGTCATTCCTGATTTTCAGCTAGTGAGGTTCGTCCATTCTCCCTATGCTGAAAACCCTGAGACATCCCCAGGAAGCTCCAGTGTGATGAGCTTAGGAACTTTAACATTTTGGTCAATAGTTTCTCCTCTCTCCTCCTCCATCCTTCCCACAGAGGGACTTACGCCAAACACAAACAGCACTGCTTCTCAAATAACCCAACCTCATAGAAGGAGGTGAGTTGTCATTTATTTTTTAATCTTACTCAAAAAACTCACAGAATCTGAATGACTAATTTACCCTGTGCTTGGGGAAGGACAGGAAATATCAGGGGAGTGCAAATAAGCAGACAGATTTTGCAAAGTCAACTTTCATATAGGTTAGCTTTTTCCATTTAAATAATGTCCTATCTCCCCTTTTCTCACTTCCTATGTCCAGTCCACCCAGAGTTTCTCTCCAGCCTCAAACTGTTTTTGCACAGCTGTGTGCCAGAGCCAGCCCTGTGTCTTGTGCTTCACCTTAAAGCACTGTTTATATGCTACCAGGCTCTGTACCAGCCCTCTGGTTTCCACAGTGCAGGGGAGCACTGGTGTGGCTGCCAAGCTCTTAGGGGGCTTGGGAAATGCACACTGCTCACATTTGGGAGGTAGGGGGGGGTTAAGGGAGATCCAGCAAATCTGCTGCAACTCAGTCACTTTAATAAGCTGGATAAATGGCTGATTAAAGCCTTGCCCAGCCCTGCTGGAGGCTGCGTTTGTTACTCTGCTTCGATGGTGCTTTGGCTGAAACAAAGCACCTCCTGCAGCTCCTTGGGAAACCCCATCGTGATCCACCCTGTGAAGGTGTCATGTCCCAAAATGTCAGCAGGGAAACTAACAATGGTTCTTCTGGCACTACAAAGATGGTTCTGTGGGTACTGTCTCATATCACAGCGGGACTGGGCAGATGATAGACAGGGCTGGTGGGAAAAGCTATTTTCTCCTGAAGCTCACAAGGCCAAAGAAAGCTCATGTCACTCCAGCCAGTGAGGTTGTGCCAGCTCCTCAGATAAAAATCAGCTCCTTGATTGTGGACTTTGAATAGCCCTTAAAAGGCATCACAAGATGTAAGAAGATTAAGGTACTTTATAGTTTTCACTTGCTTAGAAAGCTCTTGGAGCAGGGAATTTTCTCTCTCCCATAAGCTGTCCAGCTTATCCACTGTGTTATAAATCTTTCCAGCGAGAAAATACATGGAGTATCCTTCTCGGCAGGGCTTGTCTCAATCCTTTCATTCCCCAGCCTGTATTGATATCAGGGGTTGCCCTGACCCAGGTGCAGCACCTTGAACTTGGCTTTGTTAAATCTCATGAGGTTCTCATGGACCCACTTCTCGAGCTTGTTCAGGTCCTTTTGAATGGTATCCCATCCTTCAGGTGTGTCAACTGCATCACTAAGCTTGGTGTTGCCTGAAAACTCGCTGAGGGTGCACTTGATCCCACCGTCTATGTCATTGATGAAGACATTAAAATGTCTGGTCCAATATGGACTGCTGAGGGACACCACTTGTCACTGATTTACATCTGGAAACTGAGCTGTTGGCCACCACCCTCTGGATGTGACCACAAAACCAATTTGTAATGTGGTAACAAAGAGAGGATTTTGCTGTGAACGAAGACTAGTTTTCTGGAGGCTGTTCTCATGTCCCACGGCTGGTGACTTGAGGCCAGCCCAGAAGTGGACATGTTCTTCACTGCCTCTGAGGATGTTGTGGGTGAAAGGTGAGGGGACAGGATACCTGTTACAGGCACAGAGGTTCATCCTTTACATGCAGACTCTGGCTGTGGGAAATGCTTGCCCATGTATGTTTGAATTACAGATGGTAACGTTTCCCACTGACAGGTGGCCAGTACAGTCGGGACAATCCCAGCCTAACATATTCAGAGCAGTTTCTACCAGGATATAGATCTGCTTTAATACTCAAAAGGGTAAATTTGATTTTTTTAATATTGAAACAAAATATGTCTCACATTTACACGTGCAGGCGCAGTTCTCTCAAGGTTTAAAACCATGCTAAAATAGGAGAGAAAGTTGGTGCCTGAAGTGCTGGTTATGTCAGCATGGAAACTGTGACTACAAAGACTGATGGAGGTGGCCTGAGAGTTTGAGCATAGTCTATCTGCTCCTTAAGAACAGCAGCAGATACTCCATCCCTGAAAGACAGCAAGTAAATTCATGACAGTTGATTTTCCCCCAGTTCTCCTGGCAAAGCAAAATGAATTAGAAACAAAATTCCACCACAGTGTCCACCCTGCCCCTGTGCTGTGTATCTGAATGTACTATAGCAGAGGTCTCTGTTGGAGATTTCAGAGATCTCAACAGCCCTCAGACAGGGAGTGGTAGAGCCCTTGTAAAATTCAGTAAAGACAAATGCAAAGTCTATAGCTGGAAGGGAATAACCCTCTATCACAGTGTGGACTGGGGGTCCTCTGACTGTCAAACAGCTTTGCAGAGAAGGACATGGGGATCCTGGGGACAAAATGTTGAGCATGAGCCAGCAGTGTGCCCTTGCAGCAAAGAAATCAAATGGCATCTTAGGCTGCATTAGGCAAAGCCTTGACAGTAGCTTGGGGGAGGTGATCCTTCCTCTCTATTCAGCCCTGATGTGACACATCTGGAGTGCTGGATCCATTTCTGGGCTTGCCAGTGTAAGAGAGACATGGACACATACAAGTGAGTCCAGAAGGGGCTACCAAGCTGGTTGGAGACTGGAGCACATGGCTGAGAGGAAAGGCTGAGGGAGCTGGGTTTGTTTGACCATCAGAAGAGAAGCTTGAGGGGGACGTAACTGCATTGCCAGCTACCTAATGGGAGTTGCAGAGAAAATGTAGCTAGTCTTTTCCTGAAGGTGAACAGAGAAAGGCAAGAGCCAATGAAGACAAATAGCTAAACAGGTAATTTCTTCTGCATAAGGAGAAAATCTTCTGAACAAAGATAAAGATGAGAACAGAGGCTCAGAAAGGCAGTGACATCTCAATCCTTGGAAGAGTTCAAAACTCATCTAGGTAACCTGCTGTAACTTTGAAGTGGACCTTGCTTTGAGTTGGGTGGTGGTGAACAAAGGTAAGAGTTCTTCCAGCAAAGAGGAAGACAAGTTTCAAGATTTTACCAGGAAGATACTATAGAAAATGGTTCCTATAGTTCATCAGCTGGAGTGCTAATGGTTTCACCGGTAATATTGTGTGTCTCCATCTTCTCAGCAATGCAAAAATTGCTAGGGGTTTGTTGTGTTTCACTTGGCAAACATTGCCAGCAGAAAGCAGAGTATAATACTCTGACTGTGCTACAGGAGCTATCAATTCTGCTTTGTTTTTAAGGCAAATTCCGTCTCTTGAAAGACATCCTTTATTTACTTTTCTTCTCCCACCTGACTGAGGGTGACACAGACTCCTATGGAGTTTTACATGGTGTACGTTGTCACTAATGGACAAAAAACAAGTATAACAATAGGAAGGACCATTTCTGCTTTGTATTTGACTCGATCTCTGGTTTTCTCAGCAGCTAGGATAACTAACTCGGGAAGGAAAGATGCATGCACCCAGTCCAGTGACTTCACACATATCTGACACAGCTAGGTTGTCAGATTTGCCCTTGCATTCAGGGAGACACTGAAAACAGACGTTGAAAATACAGATCTAGCTCTGGTACAGCTTGAAAAATCCCATATCGCAGGGACATTTTGTACTGATGTCAAGTCTGCTTAACATCAGCACGGGGGTGTAAAACACAACCACAGAGCCCTTTGCTGCGCGCTGTGGGTGCCTCCCCAGAGTGTGACGGAGAGCCAGGGAGCGACCCTCCTTCCCTGCCGCTGCACCAGGACTTCTGCACTGCTGGGGCTTGTGCCAGCATGCTCTCAGCTGTCACCACCCTGCCTTCTGCCCTCAGCTCCAAAATTAAATTGACAAATCACCAAAGCTAAACATGTGCAGCCTGACTTGGAAAATGGAAATAATTAAGTGTCTGGATGAAGGAGTGCATTTAACTCTATGATGTTCAGGGATGTCTATAAGTCCATATGCTGCAGAGGATTTCATGGGGACTTTTGTGCTGAGTGCAGGGATGCTAGGCTCTAATCCATGGGGCTTAACAGCAGCTTGAGTAGGACTGGACTTTAGGTCATCAGTTAACCCAATACATTCTTTTATTCAAGCAGATGTTAGTCTTTAATAAATCTTGGCTCTAAGGCAGGTTCCAGCATACAGCCAGAAGGATGAGGCTGTAGCTGTTTTTACAAGGAGGAGATAAACAACCAAAGTAAGACAGCTTTGCTAACACCTCATACCACTTGCACAAAATGATGGAATACCCACCTCCTCCTTGAGGTCTCCAAGCACACAGTAAGGAATACAGAAATACCTGGGAAAATCATATAGACAAAATAATTTCTATCCAACATCATCAGCCCTATTAATCATCCAGGAGCTGTCCCCTTACTTAGCGAAACAAGGGTATAAGAAATTACTAAAGTTTTGGGATTTGTAATGGATCCAAGGGGATTCACAACTATTTCAATCCTCTTCTCAGGGGATAACACTTTAAGCAAGGCCATCACACAATATAATCTTAAAATAATCTTGATTTCACTTGTGCTTGTTAACATGCACTGGCTTGTGCTGCTTGTGCCATATTAGCTAAAGTGGCTGAAGTTCAGCATTTTGGAAAGCATTCTTTCCTGGATGACCCTGGTACTAACTTCTTTCCAAACACTTGTTGCATCAGTTGTTTCTTACCTGCTTTCATGTACGTGTGCATTTTCCAGGTGTTTGTATATTTTGGACACCATTTAGTGCTTTTCATCCATTTTTAGGAAGTAAATATAACATTTAATCCAAACATTTTTACATTCTCAACAAAGACATTTTAATAGTGATTTGAACAATTTCCTCAAGAGAAAGAGCAGACTTGGGGCTGTTTTATGTTAAAGCTTTCAAACACAGTTGTTTAGCTTCTTTCAAGTGTCAGAAATTTATTCTTTAAATAAAGGAGAGCTACAAAACCCTAATGGGGACTAGAAAAATACTTAAGTGTACTGTTTGAATTTCACCTGTTTCCATTACACATATTGTAAGGAATCTGTGCAGGCTCTGCAGTAGCTGTGGTTTATGTCTTGTGGTGCCATGTACCCATATGACACGGGCTCCAAATTGCAAAGAGGTTGCCGTGATGTTCTTTAGAGAGAAGGACAACATATCTTGTAAACAACATGTACCTAAAGACCACAACTGTGCATTTCATATAGCAAGAGGGCTGAGAGCAGGCTGCTAACAAAAGAAAAAGCAGAAAGTACCTTTAAAGAACACGTATTTGGGTCTCATTGACTTCTGTGCAGAAGTGGCTGTCACTCCCTGCTCTGTGCTCTCTCTCCCAGGGCTGCAGAGGGATGCTGCAGACTTCT
The DNA here is from genome assembly GCF_022539395.1 of Myiozetetes cayanensis. NCBI lineage: Eukaryota > Metazoa > Chordata > Aves > Passeriformes > Tyrannidae > Myiozetetes > Myiozetetes cayanensis. The sequence goes on along the minus strand of NW_026087742.1, from coordinate 42,971,067 downwards.
TATAGGTTAATGTAACTCCTAGTTCTCATTCAATGTCCTCCAGTTTGTAATGGGCCCTCAGATATTGCTTCATGAGCAGGAGTGGGTAAGAAACAGCTTTTGATGGTCTGGACCTTGCCAATACACTACTTAACATTACTTAGCCTCATGGCTGGGACCAGTTCACAAAATCACTCTCTGCACCATTCAGTCCTAGAAGCTGTGAGACATAGGAGTGCTCCAGGGAGAGAGGGATACAGGATAGATCTTTCTGAACACCTGAAAAAGGTGTTCAGGTACCTGTTGGGACACCCCCAGGAATGGTTCCCACTCTGGTTGCCTCATCAACATCGAAGATGTGTAGGGAGGACTTCTGTAGAAGAAGTCTAAAGCGATTAAACACCTAATATCAGGTGTCCAAATTAAGTGCTTAAATGTAGATGAGATGATTCTGGGCAAGGGCAACCTCATTGCATAATGCAGGAAGTTACCTATCTTTTCCAGCAGATGTAAAGAATATTTGATAATAAACCCCATAAGCAACAGGAAGCAATACTTCCCTGTACTGCAGCTTAGGGCCAGAGTACTGCACTGGGCTGTCTGTAGGTCTTTGCTCATCAGGGCTCCCATCTCCAAGCTGAAAGGCACTTTCACTGTCCTAATGACTTCTGGCTCATTTTGCATGGCATGTTAACTTAGAAACAGATTCTCGTGCTTTTACTCTTGAGGAGAAATACCATTCTTCACATGCAGCCCCATGGAGTTACCTGAAATCGTTTTTGTTGACATCAGACTCAGTAGGTATATTATTTCCACATGTAGACTGTAATGAAATAAAAGGATGTTTCTATCTTCTGACTCTGAGACAGGTATCAGCCTTGGAAGCTCCATGTACCATTTGGTTTTGCATTTCCATGTACCAGTGACTCTTCTTTGGCTTAGGAATAAAGGTACCAATCCTGATTCCTGCATTCTCTTTACTTCTGCTTGGCCCTGTGGGCTGGAGGCATGCAGGTCTTGGAGAAAGGACTGCTGATTGAGTGTTCACCATACTATCATCTGCCTGAAACAGACCAAAACCTCTTGACTTCTGTAGCATTTTACAAACTCATTCTCCCTGAGTCCTTCTGCTTGGGATGTCTAGAGTGGCAGAGCAATGACAGACCTTGACTTTTTTTTTTTTTTCCTTTTTCTTCCAATCTGTCAGCATTGTGATGATAGGTTATTTTAAAAACACAGTTCTGGGAAAACGTAAATTTGCCAGAAAGCTCCCCCACGTCATCCTGTAATTAGGCATAAAGTTAATTCACTAGAGGATTCCAGTTGGAAAAATATTTTTCTGGTTAAGGCTTCTGTAATCAGAGGGCAAGATGCCACCATGCCTCCTGCATCCCAAGACTCACTTCATTCCTCCAAAATATGCAAAGTCTGTATTTAGTGACCCCCTGCAGCCTGAGAGATTTGAACCCTGCCCATAGGCAGCTGACTGCAAAGTGTGATGTCTTCTCTCTTGGTGTGGACAACACTTGATCAGTGCAAGCACAAGCAATGGGAAGGAGGAGGAGGAACAGCAGGAGGAGGAACAGCACTGGTGGCCTTCAAATCAGACAAGTGGTGGGCAGTAAGAACCTCTTTGCTGGTCTTGGTCTTAAAGAGCTTCTACTTATAAATGTGTCAGGGCTGCTTTATTTAATTCTTGATGGTAGCTTGGGGTCAGACAGCAGCTCTGGCTCAGGGTGGTCTCCTGACAGCCTGTTTTGTACCTCCTGTACCTTGTTTCTCTGCTTCCTCAGCACTGCCCCACGCAGCTGAGCTGCCTGCCAAAAGCTGCGCCAGGGACATGAGGCAGCCCCTGAGCAGTTGCTGCAGGATGCTCTGCTCACCTGAGGTGCGAGGGAAAAGCTGTCAAAGCTGTGCTTCATTAGCACTCTTCTCAGAGTAAAACTTCTCTCCAGTCACCCGGCAAGGTTTAATGGGCAGAGCAATGACATGCACATGAAAAATAGCTGCTGGGGTTACAGCAAGTTAAGCGTGGCTGGCTGCAGCGAGTCACTTCTCATACCTGTATGACACTGTTGACTTTAATGGAGAGCCTTCAGATTTATAGCCATGTTGGTGGAACAGGAATCAGAGCTAGTATGTCTTTATTTCTTCCCTGTGTATGATCAGTGCTGGCTGCTGATGTCTGTGCAGAAAAACCTCTGGCTGAGATGAACCACAGCTTGGTGCCTGTGATGGCCAGCAGCGTCAGCTGATGTAACTTTTTCTATGGAAACTGGTAACATCTCTTCAACTCCCTAACCTGTTCCAAAAATACTCAAGAAAATAAAAAACCTAAGCTGTTTGAATGGCAGAAAAAGAAAAAAAAAACCACAACAAAACAACTCCCTCTGCAACCAACCAGCCAAAACCAACCCGCCCCATCCCCCAACTCTTCCAAAATTTTTGGCATACCCATAACTGCCACCACTTAAAAAGTAGGCTTTGAACCAAACAGGTTCAAAGGAAAGACCCTCACACAGAACTGACCTAAACAAGTGGCATAAAGCCCTAAGGAACCTGCCCAAAAGAAACAAGGCTCCAGCTCTAATAACCACAAAAACTTTACCTAAGCTATTTTAAAAATCTCCCTTTCCTTGTTTCATGAACATTATTGGTTAAAAAACTCACTGATACAATAACTACTGAAAGAAGGCCTTATCATATTTTTGTCTGATACAAACTGACATACAGAAACAGGGAGGAGGTGATGAAGTCACCCATGGTTGCCCAGAAACACATCCCCTGTGTTGAACAAAGCACAATTTGGGGATCCAGCAAAATCCTTCACCCAAAGCCCACAGGTTGCCAAAATGCCAAACAGTAAAAAGAGCTAGTTTCTCCCATTCTACAACATGAACAGGAGCACACAGCGCTAGTGGAGCAGAGAAATTGTCCCAGGCCACATATTTTTTGTGTGCTGGGTAAGCATAGGCTGCTTTGAGTGAAAACAAACATCAAGGTAGGCATGTTCTCACCAGAAAACAACCAAGGAAGAAGCCAAGGAATAGCCCCATTTTGGTTATGGTTTTTAGGTTTATTAAATCGAACATGGTCTCACTACAGGCTTGCTGTGTTCCCATAGTGCCCTCATCATGTGTAAACTTACTAAGCAAAGATAAAACCTAATGGTGAAGAGCCTTTACAGAATGTGTTTCATGTAACCACATCCCTGGGAATGCCTTTCAATTTAGATCAAAGTCCTGCCTTGACCTGGTGAGGTGAATAACGAGGGGCAGGGAAGTATTTTTAACTCAGTGGCTGGCGCTGTGGGTGTATCCCAGAAGAGATATGTGGGATAGCAATGGTACCAGCCTATAAAAGGGGTGGGAGAAACAGCCTGGCCTTCACTCATGGAGATGGGGCTGGGGGAAGTGACCTGGCTCTGCAGGATCTCTGCAGCCCACTCCCCAGACAGGGACACTGCTGCAGGGAATGGGAGTGGGAAGGGCATGTTCATTTTTAGATGGGAGCTGAACGAAAGAACAAAGTCAGAGGGCACTGAGGAGGTGACTGTGTACCCTGGCAGAAATGGTGATGTGGCGTCCCAGTTCCATTGCTGGTTGGGAACCAACTACCCATGCAGCTGGTAGCTTACCGGTGACCCGCTCCTGACATGGCAAAACCAGGTCCCTAAAACTAAACTTCCAATTTAAGATTTAAACACCTGAATATGTGACCCAGAAAAGTTCTTTTGGAGCATCCCAGAAAAAGGTTTTAAGTACTGTTAGTATGAATTACAAAATAAGTGTGAATTTAAAGGTCTACCTGTTAGCACCCAAGTTATGAAAATCTAAGTTTTCTGGTCTAATTCATCATGGAGAATTTTATTTTTCAGCCTTGCCCAATTTCTTTCCTGATGTGGCTACATCTGAGCAGTGTTATGTATTTCATTTTAATTTGTGAGACAATTTGGGACAGGGAGCTAAATGTTACTTCCTACTAATATGAAACTGAAATGCTAGGAGCATATTATGAACAAGAAAAGAGAAAACAGGGAACAGAGGAGAGAGTGGAGACATGGCATCTTTAAGAAAGTAAAACTGAAAATATTTATACTGTACTGTACTTATTATTATTTGGACAAATCAAATGAAATGCAGACCTGCTTTCCAAGGAGCCCACTATGTGAGCCCAGGAGTGCTCACAAATACATGCGTTTCTCACCCCCCAACACCCCAGAGATTTGGGGATTGGTTGATTTATGGCCACTGACTCGAGCCACAATTCTCTTTCATGGGTTTTATTTCAGTTACACGGGTAGCACTAAATTCAGCCTAGTCATAAATCGTGTGCTGGTAACTCAGTTACAAGTAACGATGCTTTGTCAGCACTGTCTTCATCCCCTCCCCATCAGGGTCAGCATGGTGCACACACCCCCCCGCACCTCCAGCCCTGCCTGCACTCTCCACCCGTGCTCACAGAGAAAAGCAAGGGTCCTGGGGAGGGACCCCGGGGCCCTCTGGAGCAGGAAGGACACAGCTGTGCTCACAACAGAGCTACTTTTTCATGAAGAAATATTTGATTACAATATCATTCTCACTTAGCATGAGAAATGAAGATCCTTAGATGCAAGAGATATCCTAAACACGATTCTCCAGCTGCCCCAGCTAGAGCAGGGGACAGCAATTTTGTTCCCAAGGATCTGTCTATGATATAAATTTTAAAAGGAGATTATATGAATTAAAAGCTATTCTGCCTTTAGGAAAAAGCTGCAACACCTTCCTTACTATACAAATGCTACTCATCTACCCCCGCACACAATTCTCCCCGTGTCCTGTTGGAACAATCCCTTTCTAAAATAATGACAGAGCAGATGACTATGGCCGAAAAAGGGATCCCAGGCAGACAGCATATTCTAGAGATATGTCAAGGGCTCCACAAGGTCTGCCCACCTTTCATGTTTAATTTCACATGAAAGACACTCAGCTGTGACAGCGACTGTGGGCAGGGGGAGATGGTAATGTATTCAAGCAGCTTTGCATGAAATAGTGACGTAAAATGGGCTGAAACATCAGGGACTCCTTCAGATACCCAGTCTCAGATAAAAGTGTCACATCCTTAGAAATCCAAAATACACATTACATGCTTCTTGCCCTGCTGTGATGGGTGTGGTGCTGCAGGTACCCACACACCCCACCCACCTGAGGCAGAGAGGAGTTCGCTCTCGGGAGATGCCTTGATCCCTATGGCACTAGATGGTTAGCTTGGAAATTTATGTTTAAATTATTATCTTAATATTACTTGAGTAATTGTCTCAAAGTTGCCTTTACTAAAGAGAAAGCTAACTTTTTATCAGTTCACAAATCTCCCTTGATGTGTTTAGCTCAGATAAGAATACTGCAAGCCATGAAGAGTTAATATTTACAGTAATCAGAGGATGAGAGGTTCCAAGACAGCAATCACTGCAAAAGTTTTGAGCATGGTCACAAAAAGGTATTGAGCCAAAGTCAGACTTTTCCACTTAAGGCTGGTTTGGGCTAGAAAGATTTTAAGGGATAATCTTTCTTTTTGTCTTAAAAAGAAAAAAACAAAGGAAAAAGCAACACACAACAAATTTCTTCTCTTTGATGAGTTGTGAGATTACATTCCTTTTAACTTCACATTTTATGATACGCTGTCATTGTGATGAATCTTCTGAGTACAAACTATTTCCAGCTGCTGATAAAGCCATGCTGACCAGCAGCTTGCCCTGGTTGAATGCTGTACAAAGCCTCTGCAGCCAGATTTAGAGGAAAGGAGCTGCTGCTTGCTCAGGAGGCCTGTTTTACTGATGGGCTTTGCCTGGGGCACACGCAGAACTAACCGAATTTAACGTAACCTGCCAGTTTTCTGGACATGAGTTGGGGTTCACCTAACTTTTAAGTCTTAATAGTTCACCTGTTTCTTTGAACATTCTTCCTCCACATTTTTCTTTGAAGTTCCATGAGCATACCTGAAATTACACCCTGCACCCTCCCTCCTGATGGTTACTGTTTCCCGGGGTCACAGTGGAGGCTGGTTGTGCAGCCGCACCTTTGGTGCAAGTGACGGAGCAGGAGGAGCCCGATGACCTTTTCACTGCACTCCCCAGTTGCACAGGGCTTTGTGAAGGAGATGTGATGGGCAAGACAGTGCAGTGACACCGCTGTGGACAATGGACTGTGCTGACTGGCTGGTTTTCCACGGACTGGAGTGGAGAGAAACAGCGTATTGCTAACACCCTACCAAAACTTGCACCTCTGTTTGCTCTCAGACAGGGCAGTGCTGGGAAGTGCCATGATCGTTTTGCTTGGAAGAAGCTTCTCAGGCTGAAAGGGCATTCATGTCCACAGGAGATGGGACAAGAAGTCCTGATGCCTTGAAAGTCATTGGGAGCAGTTTGGACTAGATGTGGAGAGCCAGTTTCTAATGGCACAGGCTTGTACATTGCTGGAAATATTCAACTAAACAGGTTAGAAGAGTACATTGGGAGCAATGGTAGCTCTCCTAGGGCAAGTGGGATGAACTAGCAGGAGACAGAGCCCGCAGATTCCCAGAGAATATATCTCTAAAAAAATATTTCATGTGGTCCAGAAAGCAATGTTTCTAGGATCAATACATTATCTTTCTTCTCCACTGGGGCCATTGTAGTTGTGGGTAATAAATATTTATTACCTAAGTAAATAAGCATGTTTGATTTTATTGAAAATTACAGAACTGGAAAGATGATATAAGGTGCTGTAGTGTCTTCAATATAAATATTTTCCTAAATTGCACCAGAACACATGTATGCTCTTAACAGAAAAAAAAAAAAAAAAAAAGGCTAAATTATTTATTGTTCTCTGAGTTTCTCTGCCAACAGTGACACCGTGTTTCTTTCCAACCCTTTTGGAATGATAACTCTCCTCTCTTTGCTTCTTGTTCTAAAGTTCTACTGGTCACAGCTGTTTTTCCAGGCTGTGCAGGATTCACAGATATCTACAAGCAAGTCACGTGCATTTCAATGACTCAAGTCTCATGTCCAAAGGAATAACTGAATTAACAGAGGAGACGTTTAATTTAAAATAATAGGAGGCTCAAATTCTGCAAAATATATGAGGAGCTTGAGCAAGATTAGCACATAGTTCAGTCATAAGACAATTCCTCCCATTGCTTGGAAATCAAGCAGGCTGTATGTTGAAATCTCTACACTAATTTTTAAAGTATTTGCAAAACACCTTTTTCTTGCAGTTCATTAATGTGTGTGCATATGTGTTGCTTGTGTCCTGACCCCTTTGTGGTGGACTTGGCATCTCTAGTGTTGGGTGATGGAGATCTTTCACCTCTCTGTTTTGATAAATGCTTTCTGACAGGGGAAATCTGAAGTCAGTGTATTGCAAATACATTCCCTTGGGACTCTGCTAAGGAGCAGTGGCAGAGTGAGGAGTCCAAAGTGCATCTAAGTGATTGCTGCCTTCTGAAATTTATTGAGAGTTCTCTGGTCTAGAGAAGAGGTTCAATATGTTATGAGAATATGATGTTCAGCTCTTACTGAGCTTCTGGCCAGGTCAGTAATAATGTTAAAACTCTATCATATTGTATATAACCTTATCTAGTCAACCTGCCAAGGCATGAGTGCTGTGCTTATTACACTCTGTTATTAGAGTCCTTTGGCTGAGAACATAATTACCAGAAGATCCTCAGAGTGCAGGGGAATATACTGGAAGAGAGTATCTTTTTCTTAGACCTACAGACAAAAAGGATGAAAAGAAATGTAGACAGACCATCTCAAAGCTGAAAAGGGGCTGAGATCTTCCCATCTCATCTCTGCTCTCCCAGACACCTTTTTCTAATGGTCTGACAGATCAATATTGTCATACTGCACCTATAACAATTACTCTGGACCTGTATTGTCTTCTTTTGCTGTGCCACTCCTAAAGAAATCTCTGGTTTTCCTCAAGGCTTTTTTCCCTCTATGTCCATCCATTTAAAGATGGTATTAGCTTTCCCTTCATTTGCCTCAGTAGGGAAGGCCACTTCAGGACAGAGAGCAAACAAGAGCATAGAGAGGAATGGGAAATTGAAGTCAGAATATACAGCAATATGCAGCAATAAGTACTGGCTTGACCTGATACACTGTGATTTTGCTCCATGCCTCTACTTGCAGAGCTCTTCACCCTGCAGTTAGCAGCAGGGAGCTCTTTGCAGCCTGGTGGAGGCCAATCTCATCGGCAACTAAATTTGGGGTTTATGGGAGCACTCAATGCAGCCCATGCAGGGTTTCACTGGGTTCATCAGCCCATGATGCAGAATTGGTTCCAAAGTGTACATGAGTCTGGGGTCAAACCCTGACATGCAACCACATGGTCCCAGGTGGGGAGTGGTCCAGTGTGGGCTTTGGGATGGTTGTCCTATTCTGCCTGTCCCTGGGGAATCTGGGTCCTGTCTGCAGGCAGCAGTGACAGCTGTGTGTGTTCAAGAGACATCTCATGAAGCACCCAGATCCATGGGAGCTTGCACTGGGAGCAATATATGGGTTTATTTCAGTAACCGGGTTGTGCAAATAATTCCTCTAAGAATTCCTCTTCCTCTTGTCAGTTTTCATGGTGAATAATTTTCCTCTCTAAGCTTTTCCTTAGAATTTATCTGAGTCAGACTTGGATGCTAGGATGAGCTATTAGGACGTCAGCAGGAACTTCAATTTTGATAGAGCTGCATTCACGTAAATGCAATAACAAAACACAGCAGTATAGTGCAGTGTAGTGTGGTGCACTTACAATACTATGCTAAGTAGATGCCACTAAATAGCAGATGCCACCTTCATCCACAGGTATGTAGGCTGCCAGCACAGTTATGTAGGAAAGTCTTACCTGAGACTGATGGAACTGAGATAGTAATGACAATTCATACACAGCCTATGCAGACAGGGTGTGTTTTCATAAGGATAGAGTATTTTATCTGGAGAGAACAGATAGCAAAGACAGGAGAAACTCTAGACTCACCTGCTGTAGGTCCGGTATGTATACTGCTAGCAGTGCACTAGTCAAGTGCTCTTAACACTCTTATGGCCAGAAAGTGATCCCCCTTCGAATGAATCTTCTTACAGCACTCTGAAGTTACAGTTCTTTCAGAAATACCTCACACACCTCCGGTGCAATGATGTGGGACTGTGCTAGCACCCATCGCCTGGCAAGCAGCATTCATCCCAGTGTTTGGGAAGCTCCAAGCAGGGCACAGACACCTCTGTGAGCAGCAGAAATTACTGGAAGGACTTTGTTTCCTATGTAAATGCACATGAAATTTCATACATATGTTTATCTGATGGCAATACCTTTATTTACTGCAGTGGGTATTGCATGCCTTGCTGGTTCCTGTTATTATTCCCTTAAAGGTGTAAGTTCTGTTCATCAGTGTTTTAGGCCATAAAAAAAAATGATTGATTTTCTATTTCTTTATCCAGAATATCTCTTTCTTCAAGCATCTGTTTCCCAAATGTACCTCTCTCATTCCGCACTGGAAACTAGCTCAAAACTAGGTAGGAAGTTTGATAGATAGATTCCCTTGAGGACTCTAATATCAGAAAAAAAAATTGAATAGAGGTTTGAACGTGTGGGCTGCCCCTAATCAGAACAGTCCTTAGAGGAGATGTGGCCAAAATCAGATGATGTCTGTATCTGGGAGAGGAAGGGTGGTTCTACTGAAGCTATGGGAGTTGTACAAGTTCTCTCTTGCACGTGAGTTCTGTAACCTTAGCAGGATGCTTTACCTCACTTTCCTGTCTTTACATCAGACCTTGCTGGGTGGGTCTTAACATCAAACATGCATTGCCCAGATACTGCCAGATTTTGTTCATCATTGCTGGCAAAGTACTTGGAGCAGCAAGTGTTCCAGGCATGCATAGATGTATCTTGATGTCAGATGATGTTTTTGGCAGAGAACATAAACTGCACCACTCTTGGTACAACCCCTAGTGCACATTAAGTCCTCCTGCTTCCCCTTCCTCGTTGTTGCAGCCAGGCATGCCAAGACTCAGTGCAATTCTTTATGGACTGCCAAAGAAACAAATTATTATGCACTACAAAATGAAACTGGCATTTAAAATCTAAAACACATGACATCAGCACTACATGTGGAACCAGTACCATCAAATCACATACCACCTCATAAATAGTCAGGCTGGTGGGGCAAGAAAAATGAATGGTGGATTGCTGGCCAACAGTGCTCCCCAGGGTCTGCTGCTTCATAAAGCTTTTGAGCAATACAGAGTGTACATACAGTCAATTTTGGATAACCCATGAGGAGCTGACTCTACAATGCTTGCTTGGGAGGCTGCAAGAGGGAGCCTTTTTGCACCAGAGCACTGGGATATAGGTGTGTGCATCCAGCACAAGGGCCATTGGAGGGGACAAAGGCCAAGTAACCAGCAGCAGGAACAAGAGTAATATAAAGAGCAAAGTCACTTGGCTCCAAATCCCATAGGTGGGCATTGTTCCTCAGCATTACACTGCTGACCTGATGGTGCATGTGGAAGTTTGTGAAAGTACTTTGCTACTCTTCCCCTAGAGAATCCTTCAGAGCATGGAGGACTTGTCCCAAAAAAAAACTCCTGTGGTACTTTCTGGAAGAGGATAGGGCTTCATGTTTGCCTCGCCAAGAGCCCTGAAAACTGATGCACAAGTTGAAAGTCGTGGTTTGGTTTCCTGGAATCAGTCCCCAGTTCAACCTCCCTCCAAAGTAACTTATAGATATTTGAAAACTAACCTGAGTAAACTAAGCATTTGATTAAAATAAGATTCACCTTTTTTTTTTTTTTTTTTTGGTAGCATTGGGGGAAAAATTAATTTTCAGAGAAAGAACACATCCAGACTCCTAAATAGCTTGGTACATTAGACATGTAATCCTCCCATTATCTCTTTGCACAACCTCTGTGAGAAACTCTATTTAAATCCCATTTACATAAATCTAAGAATAGACTATTCTGCTCTTAGTATCCATCCATCCTGAATTTATTATGGGTTCACCAAATATTTGTCTTTTTTTTTTTTTTTTCTGAACGTAACAATAATTTGAATTCAGGCAAGTCTTATAGCATAACTGAAAGCTAAGCTTACAGAAGATTTGGAAAACATACTTATTATAAGACACTTTAGAATTGTTCCAAGGGCCATGAAAGGGGTTCTTCCAGCATTTCTGTTGTAATATATATACATATGTATACTTTGCTTCTCAAGGACTGTACCCCAAACTCAAGAGAAGTCAAATACACATAGCAGAGTGCACAGGGGAGAGAGGATAAATTAGGGTTTCCTTTGCTCCTGCAAGATCTCTATGGATAGGCTGCTGCAGGCTGTGAAAGGGAAGGACCTCCCTCTGGCACTCCTAGTCACAAAGGAGAGGTATGGAGATGTGTGTGCCCACTCTAAGATGGCAAAAGAGGCAAGGTGCTCCAGCTGGGGACCTCACTCCTGAGAGGGGCAAAGGGTCAAACACCAGAAGGCAGGGAACAAGAACCTGTTATTCATAACTTTTATGACACTTAGAGCGGGCCTGTGGCTGGGCAGCAGGTCCACATGTTTGGACAGCTGGGGCTGGGAGCAGGGCACGGGGCAGCCTGCACCACCGGGCCACACAGCCACCCCTGGCCCCAGGGGGACTGCTGCCCCCCCACCACAGCCACCTCCTCTCCCTCTCCCTTTCTGTAGGTGCATGGTCATTAGTAATTAACAAAAATAAGGTGAGGAAGGTGCACAGGAACAAATGGCAAGCAACGAACTCGCTAGAAATCATAGTAAGACAGAAAAGTAAGCTCTTTTCATTTACGTTTTACCTTTCAATTTACATTCAGTTGGCTTACAAGTGTGGGAGAGGTGTCTGTCTTCATCCCACCTCCTGATCTCATTTCTTTAAAGAATGAAAATGTTTTCCCCTCTGCTGCAACTGTGCAACAAACTTCTGAAGAGGAAGAGTAATTGTAAATACAAAGAGGCAATAGATGGCTGCCAAGAGACAGAGAAGGCTGTATGAATGTACAAACTGGGATGGGGGAAGCAAAAGCAAAAAATAACAGAGAATTCTACTTCTGCTTTGCTTTCATTTATACTAAGCTACAGCTTTATTTGTAGTAAGGGACAGTAAGTACTTTCCAGGCAGAGATGCAGTAATTTTTAAATTGACAGTGCCCTTGTGAGTACTCACTTGTATTTCTAACAAATCTATTTAGTACAAATCAAGAGAAAGGAGGTGACTTTTTTAAACGTGGCTTTTAGTTATTCCCACAGACCTTTGAATTCTATCCTTTTTCTTGCAAAGTGAAGGACAGAATTGCTGTCTTATTTTCCCCTCTCTGCTGGTAGAACAGACAGAAACTGAAACTGAAATTATATGTAAAAAAAATATTAAATAGAACAGAATAATACATATTAATTTGCCATTACCTTTAATAGGCACAGAGACGATTACAAAGGTTAATAAGGACATATTTTAGAGTGTCTGCTTATCCTGAGCTCTACTCACAGTAAGTGCAAAGGCTGATTAATTCAAGTGGGAAGAGCATGGTCTATTATGATTGCACATGATGAGAAAAAGCAACAGGAGAAACATATGAAACAATAAGATATATGCTGTGCCACAGTGGTTTTGTTTACCAACTTTTTCATTACTCTCTCTCACCAGCACTTTCCAGCATTTATTTCTCAGGCCACATCTTGCTTCAGAATATAAGACCATAAAAACAAACTTGCTCACCTGCAGTTTAGGTGATGACTATCTCCTCTTACCTGCCCATGGGCACCTGGAGGTTACTCAGGTCAGGTAGGCTGTGAGTGTATGATTTATGGGGGCTTCCCAAGTTGTCTCCTTCTTGCTAAAGTACGGAAGCTGATGAGCCACAGCGAGTCAGCCCTGGCTGCACCAGTGTTAAATTGCTGTAACCAAGCATTAAGCACTTCTCAGCCTGTCTCTGCCCAGGGGGAAGGAGGACATTTGGTGAGAGGGCCAGTGCCCCAGAAGTGCTGTTCCAAGCTGGCAGCTTTGGATGAAGTTTCCTGCAACATCTTACAGAGGCATAAAGCTTGTTGGGGAAGGAACACTGAGTGTGGGTGATATCTATGGGTGTCACTTTGCTGACGAGGCTGTCAGCAGCTCACACCAGGACCTGACTAACCCTGCCCTCAGCTGGCCCAAGGGTGGGGTGAGGGACAGGGATGATAACCTGGACAAAATTTGCGTTTGCAACAAGGGCAGCGAGGCTTACACGGCGTTTGAGAGACATCTCTACATTACTGCTTGTGCTAAGTGAGCACATGACTGAAGGATGGTGTCTGCACACTGTCATTGAGGAAGCTGGCAATTCCTTATCCTGAGTGTAAACATCGCTACTATGGAAAGGGAGACCATCAGCCTCCCCCTCCATACAGAGGCACACACACACATGGTCTCTGTTCATTGAGGCTGTTAATTTTCCAGTGACTTCTCAAGCAGAGAGTGTTGCTGTGAAAATCAAGGTACAGGGTGAGGCTCTGGCTTTGTGCTATGGCTGAGTCAGAGCAATCTGTGACAAGAGGGACACCCCGGCCCCATCCCAGTCTGTCCCTTGCTGTGAGAGAGGGGAATGAGGAGGAGCAGAGAAGGAAAGACTGTTTGGCTATTAATAGCTGCCAGGTTTTCTATTTGGGCTTATACACAGCTTGGTAACACGGCACAATGGGTGTTAGTAGAAATAAAGTCCACTTCTGTCTGTGGCAAAATTTACTCTACTACTTGTAATATTTCCATGCTACAGTGGTGACGTCGCACATACTTAGTGTGGGAAATGTGAATTTTTTCCCTAATTATTCCATTACACACTGGTCCATAGACTGCCTGACCAATTAACACCAGTGGGAAAAGGCTGGAAGTTTCACTTACAAACTTCTTAATTTTTTAAGCTGCTACTAGGTTCTTAAAAGAAAGCCCACAAGTCTCTAGAAGTATGTGTGACGTTGAACTGTCACTGCTCAAAGGGACCCACCGTATCACCATCAAAGATTCAAGTTTTTCATATCTCCCTCAGGATTTGCTTTTAATCATAGAATAATTTGTGTTGGAAGGAACCTTTAAAGGTCGACTAGTCTAATCCACCTGCTATAAGCAGGCACATCTTCAAGTAGATAAAGTTGCTCAGAGCCCTATTCAACCTCACCTTCGATGTTTCCAGGGATGGGGCATCTACAACCACTCTGGTCTGTTTTTCACATAAGATTTTCTCGCAGAGGATGACACAAGCACAGGGTAAACTCTTCTTTGGACAACTCTGCCTGAAGTACAGGGAACTTGCCTTTTCTTCAGATAAAACAATTTAAACACCTTTTAGTTTGAGGTAAGTGTTCCTAATTAAATGTTGATCACATCTGTTGCTTCTCCTGTTCCTGAAGATTAATATATCAACAGGCACAATTCTTCCAAATGTTTATTAGCTGGCTTTGCCTGTTTCCTTTAATAGAAAGAGGTTTAAAAGTATAAGACGTTGGTTTACTGGTGCATTGCCATTGATTCCAGTGGGGAAACTGCAGTACCTGGGGTTTAGTAGCTTCAACAGGTGTTTTCCAGGTGTAAAGTCTTCTCAAAAGTGATGATGCCAACTACTGAACTTACAAGATTTCCACTTTCTTCATCAAGTGATGTGGCTGCTTGTCACCTCCATGTCTCAGTCCACCAGACTCATTTTTCATGGTAGAACTGGATGTTTCACACTGGGATGCTTACAAGACAAACCTCAAAATGAACTCTAGCAATGCATGATTCATCCAAAAACATCTCATCAGTGAAATGAATGATGAGGAACTCGTGGTACAAAAGAGTTCTTAGTGATGGCACATTGCCTAGAAAGAACACAATTTCCAAAACAATTGTGAACCTTAAAACTCCAGAGTACTGATGTTCCTCACAGATATTGAATTAATTACAAATATGACAGTCCTTGCTTCTTCTCCTAATTTAGCTTCAACATTGACCTTCATGTAAGAATAGGGGACCAGCTGTACTAAGGGGTGAATGTTTTAATACAGAATGAATCACTCAGGGAAGAACTATGATTTTCAAATCCTGCTATTGTGTTAATGTTGCAGAAAATTATGAGTTAATATCTTCTATTAAAGATGAATTCATCACCAAGAAAAATAATCAAAAGGAATTTAAACTTTTATGCTAATTTTCAAATCTCCCTTGGGTTGTGCTATTCCAAAATCAGTATGTTGCTTAGCTCCAGAGCTGGATGAAGACTCTCAGGGAATGGCACGAGTTTTTTGGAGCCAGCTGGTGTGAGTGTTTTAAAACTTTCAGATTCAATTCTCTTTTGGTAGCCAAGAAGCAGTCACGCTTCAAACTGTGATTATTTGTCTGAATCTGAAAGCACAACAAGCATCCTAGATAAACCGATTCTCCCAAATCATCATATTTTTCATCATAAAAGCCTTAGCAATGAGTATATCTGTTACTAAGTCACAATTCTCAGCTCCAGAAATGAGTTCAAAGCATCATTATTTAGCCCCGTTTTTATAAGAATGATTCAAATTTTTGTAGTGGAACATTGTACCTTGTCAGTTCACTCATTCAGAGACTGATGGTGGCTGAACAAGAGGCAGCCCATGACAGATGGGTTTCTCTCCTTGCAGCTTCCTAACTTGTGTCTTAATAGCTGTTTCTGCAAATTGTATCCCCTCATATTTCCATTCTTCCCATGTCTCATTCCAGCCTACCGAAGGGTTCCTCAGTTTCTGTGGCTTCTGCTTTCTTCAATATCTTCTCAATGCCCACATCAAGGTTCATGAAGTAATTCTTCAAGGTTCCAGAAGACACCTCCAAACATACTCTGTGGCTGCTAATAATCTGCTTTCATAATCTGTGAAAGACAGGCCTTGAGCCTGGATCCTATGGGGACAAACTGGACTGTTGTTTTCTAGGATAATTTTAACAAATCAAGACAATCTTTAAGTAAGGACTGCCAAAGTGTCAACTATGTACTTTATACATTTGCTGACATGCAAAGGCATAATTTCCATAGCAAACAAGACCACCTCCAAAACACTGAATGGGCATGAACCTGTCAAACCAACTTGGGACATAAAATATTTTGAGGGAGACTGGTATACCTGGTCAAAGGGCAGGGGTACGGAAGAACAAAAAGGACCTAATGACTCACGAAAATCAGCTATGTCCTCAGTAAACACTTAGCCCTTTTGCCCCCAGTTGTGTTCAATGGCTGCTTTTGGATAACTGGCACCACTCCATGCCTGGCTGGCCAACACACTGGGTGGAGCAGGAAAGAGGGGAGCTCATGAGGTCAGGATAGAACCATTAGAAGAGAGACCAGTGTCTCTTTCTTGCCCAATTTTGGCTTTCTGGGGAAGGAGTCCAGAGGCTTCTTTTGTCTTGGGCTACTAGAGTCGTGTAGGGACTGCTCAGGGATGCACAGCCATACCAGTGTAGGTGTGGTTTGGTTATCTTGTTCTGATTACACTGGCTTTGGGTATTTGGAACTGTTGCAATGATCCATTTTTATTTGAAGGGGCTTGCAGTCTCTTTGTTTATCTTGTCAGCTGGCACAATGTGATGGGCTGAATATTCAGAGCTGAGTGGTCTTTTCTCAGGCCAATGGTTGCTTTATTCATCCAAGGTCAGAAGTCAGTTATGCAGGATCATTTTTATTATCTTCTATGACATTTTCTTATGTCCTGTGACTTTTATTCCTTTTGCTTCTGCATGGGGCTGCTTAGTGCTTCTGTATGGGTCTGCAGGCCTCTTGGCCTGCACTTTGCTCTAAATTTGCCTATGAAAGGTGTGCAGGCAAGTAGCTTGGCTATCAGAAAAGACAGATCACTGCTAAGTTGATGGATAGACCATGTGAGTCAGATCAACTGATTTGATTTATCCTGCTTATCACAGTGGCTGCTACTTCTAGGCTGACTTCAGATGTGACTCGTGTTTGCAAAAAAAGCTGCCTTGACAATGATTTGATAGAGTATCTCAAGTAACTGGCAGAATTTTTGTTAATGTTATATCCTGTGAATGCCAGCTAACCTTTGCAAACACAGTCCAGAGGAGGCAAAGAGGAAATAGATAATTTGGACTAATTTTTCCAAACTTGAAATACCTGACAGCAGCTGACACAAAACTACTGCTCTGTCTGACCAGCTCCATGTCGTGCTCCTTCTTGTGAGGACACCTCACTCTAGAGAAACACAGTCTTTTAGGAGGTGGGGACATTTTGACAGTTAACAAATTGCTGATTAACATGAGCTACCTACATAATTAATCATGAGTCTCAAATTAAATGACTGGGGAACTGATTCAGGTCAGGAGCTGTGAAGCTAAATGAAGGTTATTGGGGTTACAGGCACGAATCTGCAGGGGAAACTGTTCAGCACCAGGGGCTGGAAATCATCCTGGTATGTGAGATCCAAGCATGGTACTTCGCCAGTTAGAACAGTTTCCAGGCAAACATTAATAAAATCTCAGAATGTGATGATGAGGGTGGTCTGCAAGCAGCTATTGCTGATGTCCAGTGAACTGAGCTGCTGTGTTGGTGTCCCTGGAACAATGCTGACTGGTGTTGCATCAAGACCTGGTGCCCTGACCTTCAGTAATCTTCATCATGCTATTTTACTATCTCAGCTGGCGTTTTGCAGCTCCATGAGCTAATGAGACAATTGTAAGCTGTGAAGGGCTGACTACAGGCAGCACACCCGAGGAGCACTGTGCCATGTCAGAGTGCAGAACACAGCCACCCCTTATACTCTTCCTGGGCAGGCTCTTCTTTTGCTGGTGTCTGAATTTAATAAGGGAAAACAGGAAAATAAAATATCTGGTCTGATATTTGGTAATCTGTTGGCCATCCAGAAAATGATGAGGAGTTGAAAACATGTCAATAAGCAGATCTTACCACAGTGTGTCTGTATGGCTGGAAAACTATTTCTATTTTCCATAATCATTTCCCTCCAGTGTCCTCAGCCTTCCAACATCTCAGTTGTTTAGGAATCATAACATGTGAGTTGCTTGGGTAACCAAAATCTGTCTGACCCTCTATATCCAGCTGCCTAGGAGAGTCCATGTTTCAGAACATGGATCAGTCCTAGAATGAAATCTTGGCCAAATGTGACATGCCTTCCCTGTCACAGGCTCCTGCAGGATGCTCACAGTGAGCTGAGTGTCACATATACAGATTACCTCTACAGGAGGAGGGGACTCACATTGTTCTTTCTGGTCAGGATGAGTCTATAGGACAGCAGCATTTAATATTTGCACACCTGCACACCACAAAAGGCATGGTAGCTATTTCCAAATGCTCACAGATCAGCAGCATGAAGGTCTCGCTCTCCTGTCATGTTGTCCTTTGCTTAGGTGATGGCTGAGGAGCTCCTTCCCAGAGAAGAATAAGCAGAATCTACCTGACTTCCTGAAAAATTGTCTGGGGAACAGCTGATGTATGCACCCATCAGCTCAATCCACTATGACTTCCACAGGGTGCTGGCTTTGATCAGTTTCTTATTATGTATGTTTTTGATTTTGTTCATGTTTTTCTTTTGTTTCTGAAGCCATACAGGTGATTTTCAGTCTGGACTCTGGATGCTGCACTAAGGTTGAATTGAACTTTGCAGCACACGTTGGTTGGAGGGTTTGATACTCTTGACAATATTTGGTATCATTCCACTGTTTAAAATGACCTAGGTCTCTGCTACAGGCATTAGGAGATGTGTCCTTGGAGACTGAAGACCAAACCAGGTACACTAGCAAGCTGTGTACTACAGAAGTAATCATGTTCTAGAAGGGGACAGGAGACAACCTAGCAGTTTTTCCAAGTGATGTCACTGCACCTTTCCTCTGGAACTTTCTTTACAGCTCAGATGAATCTGCAAGAAAGGACCCTCTCTGCTATTCAGCCCCTCTTCTTGTGGTGGTTTCATTGCATGTGGGATTTTGTCTCTCCTCTTTGAGCTATTCTGGACTTCTCTGCTGTCCTCCACATACTTGCCTGTTTCGGTGAGAAACCTTAGGCTAATTTGAGAGTTGGGGACACAGACCCTGAATCTTTTCACAAGACACTGAAAAATCTCTCACAGGGGAGGGAACTGAGTGCAGGGAAATACTCAAGACTCAAGTACGACCTAATTCACTGGACCCTTCTTCTCTCAGCTTCTGGTCTGCACTCAGAAATGAGACTTCTGAGAACTCAGCAGGAAAAGGCATTAACCATAAGCTTCACTGAAGCCTCTTGGAGATTTAATCAAGATTTCATTGGAACCAGGACTTATCCAGTGACATCAGTAATAAATGCATAAAATGGATCCTAAAGCATAGTTAGATATAATATAAACAGTAATTGCATAACTTTCCTAATTTATGTTGGATTTTTAAAGCACAGCTGGATTTTTGAAATTTTAATCTCTACATAAGTTGGTAAAATGCCAGGTGGCACTGCTGACCCTGAAGCACATTCATGTAACCCAGTTAACCTTATAATATATATCTCCAGTTGTATCACACACCCTGTCAGACACTTGTCTTATTATTCTGTCCCAAAATCACTGCTATTTCATTTTTTGTAGGTTGAATGATCAAGTCAATTTGGCAGATAGTGGATGGCATTTTTTCCTGACAGATGCAAAACTAGTTGCACGTGTCCTCTCCCCATAAGTGTGGGCTGTCTTACAAATAAAAAAAGCAAGTAGATGAACTTTTTCCCAGGAACATATTTGTTTTCAATTTTTGAAATCTTTCCTACCATTAACTGTTAGACTATAAGGTACAATGAATAGAATGTCTAGTCTTGGGAGGAGGGCATGAGCAGCTCCCCTGGTGCTGGACTGGACCCCCATGGTTCTCTGGACCCCTTTCCTTGGTTTTTTTCATGGTTTTAAGCTGCAAAATTCTGATTTGGTGATTTTATGCTGGAAGGTTTCAGCATGTCCCTTGAAAGTACTGCACCAAAACTCTTCTCACCTCTCTAATTTTCAGAATTGATGTCATTCTGCTCCTTCTTAATTAGTCTGATCGCTTTTGCTGTGCCACTGCTTTCGCAATTAGGGCTATAACAGCTATTAGAAGTGTGATGAATCATTTGGCTTTTCCTGGAAATGTACTTGAATCTTCCACAGAATTGTCTTCAGCCCATCTTCTCCCTTTCTGTCCAAAAACCTGCATATGTTTCTGCTGTGCTCTTCGTCTGGAGAGCGTTACTAAGTTCAGGACTGACCTGCTCTGAGCAGTTACAACTGCTTATAACGCTGAGCTGTTATAACACAATGTTCTTTTGAAAAATAATCGTTTTCCCTGCTTTCTCCAAAAAGGCATGCAGTGATAGCAGGAAAAGTGTGAGCTCCTTGCTCCGGGTGTTTGTCCTGCAGGAGCATTTCAGCCAGGCAGGCTAAGGGGCCCAATGCAGCAGGTGCTGTATGAGCATGGCACAGATGGTCCTAATCCAAAGCGCTTACAAGCTAATTGCCATGTTTCTGTACTCATTAGTACATGGGCACTTTTCCCAGCCCGTGGTGCAGGGCTGTATGTATACCTGGACAGCTGATCCACCTAATCATACCAGTACTTTTCTGCTTTCCTGTCGCAGCCAGCTTAGCTATGTTCCCAGTTCCTCCGTTGTCCGAGGGTCTCCTCCTGAACAGGAACCTGTGAAGCTGCCACACAGAGCTTCTTCATCCCTGACTTCTGCCTGCTGCTCCTCCTGCGACCAGGGAGGAAGAGAGCTACAAGAATGGACTCTGCTGCATTTGTTCAACCCTGTTATCAACAGCAAGAGACACTTGAGGACCTACCTAAATGGCATGCAGATTAGCCAGGGAAATGTTCTCTCCTGTTACTGTCCCAAAATCATGCATGTTACTGTAAATGGTGATAGTTACTGCAAGTGGTGATTAGATAATAAGTGCACATGTGCTTACCTAAAAGGCCAGTTCTTTGCCTATTTGAGGAGAATTGTTTCCCAAGACTCACTTGCCCTCCTTTTGTGGTTTCCTCCCGCTAAGATGACTGCCCTGCTTATCTCTTGTTTTTTCATACTTCTAATTTGCTTTCTCTGAAAAATATCTGCAAGTAGTTAAATGGTGCTAATATATATCTACCAAGGGATGCTGTAAAATTTTTATATGGTGATTAAGTGTTTGGCAGGCAGAAGGTGAATTGCTCTGTCTTTCCATGATCTCACACATCGCATAAGGGTGAACAAGGAATTTTCTAAGCTGCAAAATCCCAGTGCTGCTGTCATTCAGCAAATGTTTGAGCCACACATTGAACAGCTCCTATTATTACTGGAAATATTTCACTACAACAAAAGGGAGTTGAAAACCAGAATACCATCCAGTTTCTCAGCCCCAGAGTGGTATTCTCCAGGTCAGGGTTGAGCAGTTCTGGAGGATGCTATGGCTGGGGAAGTTCACACTGCTATGCTGGGTGGATGAAATTCATCCCTTAATGCAGGATTATGTTTTCCCTCTTTACTGATCTGTGTTCCACCCTGCAGGGACAGAAGCTATCGTTCTGCAGTGCCCTCATTCTGAAAAATCACATTAATAAGATGTAGAAGTATAGAGAAATAAATAGCCTCTGCATGTGTGTTAGACCAGAAAGATAGTGCCAGACAGACTGTTGTGCCTTGCTGTCACCTGTGCTACTGAGTGTCATAAGCACTCTAGCCTCCCCAGGACAATAAACAGGAAAATGTGATACATGGCAAACTTTCTCACTCTCTCCAGTTTTATCTGCTTGCATGCAGAGTGATTTAGCTTCTTTTTTTAACCCAGCAAGGAATCAGGACAGAGTGGCTGTATTTCAGTGGTTGTGGCTGGAACAGCTTTATGTTGATGCTGAGCATATGTTTATGTTAATAATAATAATGACACATAAGACTCATTCCTACAGACAATCACATCCAAATTAGTCCCATGCATACAAAGCCAAGGGAATTACTCACCTTGCATAGGCCACCAAGAGGATTAGAGGAAAGAAGCACGTCTCCTATGAGGAAAGGCTGAGAGAATTGAGGTTGTTTAGCCTCTAGAAGAGAAGGTTTCAGGGTAACCTCATTGCAGCCTTCCAGGAAGGGAGGCTCCTTCTCTGAAGGGAACCTACAAGAAAGATGGAGACAGATTTTTTTACAAGAGCAAGTAGTGATAGGACAAGGGGGAATTGCTTCAAACTGAAAGAGAGTAGGTTTAGATTAGATGTTAGGAAGAAGTTCTTTCCTGTGAGTTTGGTGAGGCATTGGAACAGGTTTCCCAGAGAAGCTGTGGATGCCCCATTCCTGGAAGTGTTCAAGGCCAGGTTGGTTGGGGCTCTGAGTAACCTGGTCTAGTGGAAGGTGTCCCTGCCTGTGGCAAGGGGGTTTGGGACTAGATGATCTTTGAGGTTCCTTCCAACCCAAAGATTACTGTGATTCTATAACAGGATTAAAGACGCATGTATCTGTGCAAAAGCAGGATGGCAGACTGCAGGGCATGTTGCAATTGCAAGCTGCATGGTGATGCTGAACTACTGTATCCCACCCTGACCCTGTGCAGGCCCTGCTAGAGCTTCTTGGGTGTGGTTTTGCTGCACAGAAAGCAACCTACTCCAAGAGCCTCAGTGCAGGGTTCGCATCCAGCATCGCGCGAATGACAACCCAGCCCAGCTGATCTCCCACTGGGGAGGACTACATCCCAGCGAGTGGGGCTTCCCCTCACCAAAGGAGAGCTTTGTATTGCTTCCAAAAAACCCAGTCTCAGGAGCACACCCAGGAGCCAATTTGCTACACCTCTATTATCCATGTAGAGCTACAGGTGCTTGACCAGTTTCTGAGCTGGAACTATGCAGAGCAGCAGACTGGACTGGGGAAGCTTTCTGAGAAATCTCTGCTTGCTGCAGTGGGGAGAGGGTGAAAAGGGGGACATGAGATCACAGGTTAATTCCCAAGACTTGCCTGAAGGCAATTTATCAGAAAGAAGGGAAAAAGAACTTGTTTTGCCTTTTTTTTTTTTTATGTAATCTGGAACATAATGTTCCAAGTTACCAGCATCTCATATTGAGTGTTCCTTCATCCACTCTAAATATCACCTCTTTCTGCAATCTGGTTTGACATATTCATCTTAGATTATCTCGTTTTACTGTGTACAAATGCATCTGTGGCTTTATCCAACCTTAAAAAGGAAATATGATAAAAATGGGTTATTCATGCCAAAGCAACCAGAAGGTAAAATTTTTCTTTAGTGTCTAAATACAATTTTCCCCATAAGTATCTTTGGTATTAGAAAGCCAGTTTATTCAAGTTTAATATTAAATGTGGGTCATGAATCATCAAAAGACATCCTTAGGTTCCAGTGCACGGCTGTCCCTATTGATGTCTAGTGAAATACATCGGAATGTGCAGAAACCCTTTTGAAAACATCCATGATTTGGGACTAAGTGCCTTTTGTGTCTTGGCTACTTGAGTCTAAAAGTAACAGAAACACAGATCACAGTTTTTAGCTTTAAAAATCTGTCTCTGCATAGATAACCTTTAACAGGCAGGGCACCGAAAGCCTTGAAAGACTTTCAGTGCACAGTTGCAGTGTCCAGCAGCTACAGTAGTCCCACACTATACAATCTGTAGTATCACTGACACATACTGCCAAACCCCCACACTGCAGTGTTTCCAAGGAGATATTACATCATGTTAGTGTCTCGTAGGAGTTTGAAACCTGCTCCATCTGACATATTATTTAATATTTCCATTAATAGAGCTTTGTGAAACTACCGATTTCTTGTCAAACTTTTTTCGGGACAGGGGCCAGTAACTACCCTTGTACACGGATGGGAGTTTTGGTGTTCACGTGTCAAAAAAACTGTGAGAAAATGGAGAAGAAAACTTCAGGATGCTTTGAGGTTAGAGAGGGAACGTAGTCAAAGTCCTGAGCCAGCTCCTAGGTTTGCAAGGGGCAGGAATGAGAGAAGGGACTGCCAGAAAAATCAGTTTTTCTCCAAGAATTTACATCATCAATAGTGGAAATGTTTTGTGAAAGCATCATTTTGCTCATCATGTGTTTTGGAGTAAAAATGGATAAAAATCTGACTGTTGCTGTTTGAAATTCACATTTTTTCTTTCTCAACAATGACATCATATTGAATAGTGATGAGCACAGAATATACAAGGGACATGCCCAGGGCAGGCTAGAAAGCACACTCCTCTCCTGGGCTGATGGGGAGAGATGAATGGAACAGCAGTTCTCACCTTCATGCTCTGAGATGTTCATTTGTCTTCCCACCTCTTTTCGTCCTCCGAAAAAAAAATGTGACTGTGTCAATAACAGTTTCACTAGTAAGGCAGTAAGAAAATCCTTACTTTGGCCCGGATTTTGACCCTGAACCCCTATAAAATACCAGTGAGCACTCAGAGCTCTTCTTATCTATTGTTACATTACCTCCCTGGGGACCAGACTGGCACACAAGAGGTAATCATCTAAATTTGCAGCCTGAGACATTTAATTTTACAACTTTCTAATTATAAGGATAATTAAAATTTTTTTAAGACAAGGTCAGAGAAACATCTGTCAGGGACAGTCTGGATGTCTTGCAGCCTGTCTCAGTGTGAGGTTTGGACTGTGTGATCTCCAAGGCACTTTCCAGCCCTCTGCTTTCACACCTTCTGGTCTGAATGGTTGGATGGCTGCAGCCAACTTAGCTCCGGACTCAGCACCCTGCCTCACCAACTGTGCTGTGTGAGGCTTTTTCTGACAAGGAAGATGGGAGACTCCCCAGGTGTGAGAATGTTAAAAGCAAATATAATCTTACATTGTAAACGGCAGAGCCAAATCTCTTCCCATCTATGCCAGAACCACTCACGCATCACCTCACTGACATTAATTTTACTCTCGCTTCATGCTGGAGAGCAGGACTGGGTCACGGATGATGACTGAAGAATTTGACTGTCTTTAGTAAAGCATTTGGGCTGCAGGATTCTGTTTTTCAGCCTTGTGAGAGGTTCTCATATGAGTTACTGTCGGTCCCCAATGAGTGATGTGGGTCATACCTGATGAATTTGCTTACTGGATTAGTGGACAAGGGGGAAACAGTAGGCACAGTTCCTCTAGCTGTAAGGGGTGTATTTAATACTGCACTGCATGACAGATTGATTTGCAAGGTCAGAAAGCATGGCATAGAATAGGCAGTAAAATGCTGAAAGGGATTAAAAAATGGCTTAAGGCCAGAGAAGAAGCAAAGTCATTAATACGGAAAATATTAAGCAAGTAATTTTCATTATTAGAACCCTTTTTTTTCTTTTTTTTGGCTGCCAGTCCTCTTGAGGAAGATACTTGGAAAACAGTGAAGTGGAAGGATGTTCTAGCCTGGGAGGATGGCAAAGGATGCAAACGTAGAGTTGAAGTGCCTTCCAGCCTGCTCCTCTCTGCCCTAAGGAACTGGGACCAGACGCAGATTGAACTCAGAAAGAAGAAGTTGATGAGCAGAGGAGTGACTCTGCTTCTGTGGGAACCCGGTCTCCTGCTTGTACACACAGCAGAACTGCGTTTTCCCCCTTTGCTCTCACATCTTCTCTCTGGGCTTTGCCTTTGGGAAGACTCTGCAGAAATACCCTACACAGCTCCAACTACTGTCTAAGAGTCCTTGAAAAAACGGTTATAGTGCATCACTTTGAACATCCCTGAGCTGTAGCCCTCTTTGAGGAGTTCTGGAGACCTTCTTGGCTTGAGGCAAAAAGGTGAAAGGGTAGGTTCTTGACGCTACTTTCAGATCAATTTGTGCATGAAATGATTAGGAGGTCCAACATGACTGTGATGGCATTGCTTTCGGGAACTTAGGTCTTTTTTTCTTTTCTGCTTCTTCCTGGTTTTAGATTTAACACATTTTCTTTTTTCAGCTATATGATAATTAACATCAAACTGTAATGAGAGGGAATAATTTAAAATAACTTCAACCAGCCAAGAGTTATAAAAATAACAAATCCTGTGGGTAGCATCCAAAAGACTTTCTATCATGCTGACTGATTAGAAGACTTGTTTCATTGTCTGTATGGAAATTTTGTGTCACCAATTCCTGGCATTCAGAAATCCTGAGATTTTAAAATTAACAGGTTCAGATGACTTTTATTTGCTTTTTGACTGATTTTGGAACCTCTACACTATAGGTTCATTTCAAAATAAGGATTTTTTAAATGAAAAGTTGAGGAAAAGGAGCTTTTTTAAATTCTTGAAAGCAAGGTGAGATTCCCTGATGTTCACTGGGTTTCAAGAACTGTGGCCTTAAAATCTTGCAGATGTTGGACATGTCACAAAAGCTATAAGGAACTGTAGGAGTAATTTGTTTTCCAAATGAAGAAAATACACATATTTCAGTTTCAAACACTCCTCTTTTCAGTGTTACATATTTCCACTTGGAATTGGACTGACTGGGTGCTGGTGGGCTTTCACTTGGCCAGTGGTATGAAGTGGACAGAGTCTGGTCGGAAAAACACAATGTGATTTTTTGAGGGCTGCATCCTGGAGAATTTAAAGTCTGTCTTATCAGACTCCTGAAATGACTGGAAAAGATCTCATTGCCCTTCCCTGATTCAAGTACACCTGCCAGTGCTGGTCATACACACCAGGAAGGTGCCCCGTTTCTTTACAATGGACTTTTAGGTACTCAAGGGGCATTGCCACCTGCATCCCTATCCATGTCTCCTTTGAACACTTCCTGCAAACCTGGTTTGAACTCCCTCAGTGGTTACCCAGATGGGGCCAGGAAATGGACCCCAGGGATTTCTGGGGTCCCTAGGGAAGATGATGTGCTATGGTGCTGGTAGAGCTACATTGTGAGAGCGGGACCCCCATTGCAGTACTGGTTCCTGGAGCAGGGGATTGAAGCTCTGCATGGCTGATGCCTTAGGGAAAAGGGATTTCAGGAGCACTGATGCTGCAGTATATATTTCTGTAGACTAGGTCTGCCCAAGATCCTGTGGCCAAATTGGCTGTGGCCAAGTTAACTGCAAACAATACCTTGGGTATTAAGCAGAACTGGGAGGTGACCAGTCTGCCTTCCAGCTTTCTCCCTATGGCTGAAGACACATGGGATAGTCCTTGGTGAAAAGTGCTTTACAGAAGCAGTCCTGGTAGCAGTTAAATTGGCCACAGCCAAGCTTTCTTTAAAAGTTCATCATCCCCATTTCAGAGAGTTTACTTAAGGCAGGGTCCCACTTGACCAGACAGGCAGTGTCTGAAAGCTCAAGAGACATGTAAAAGTGATGCAGGAGGGACAGAGCTGGGTCATCAGCCCTGGTGCTGAACATGGCTGTGGCCGTAGCTGAGTATTGTGTTGTTTAAAAACTGTGCTCAGGCCAGGCTCTCCTTGATTAAGCGGAGCCAGATGGACACCATAAATCAGCTGGAAAACTCTGGGCCAAACTCCATGCTCTCACTGATTCAAACAGCTCCATTTAATGTCACAAATGGGATTTGTGCAAATGGAGGCCAGAGCAGAATTTGGCCTTTCATGTTTGTTTAGATTAAGAAATTTGGAAAGTAAAAGTCCACTTATATTCTGGCTAGCTAGCAGACTGGGTATTAGAGCACTCGATTAGTGGGAAGCCCAGACAGATGGTTACATGAATCACAGCAAGGCAGGTCTGATTATCTTGATATTTTCCATGAGATAAAGTGGAGGGATGTGGTACCATATGGTGGAATATGGTTGAGGAACCCTCAGCATCTGGGCAGGATGCGAGCACTTCCCAAGGCAAGCGGAAAAGTGATGAGAGGGTCGGACAAGGAAGGGGCAGCTTTCTGGAACAGCCAGAAATGCTGAGCCACTGGAGCAGCAGTGTCCTGAGGGAAGGATGAGTGAATAAAACCAGACATGTTGATCAATGCAAAAGCACCACAGCAAGAAGGGAAACAGACTGGCCAAAGGTAAATGTGTGAGGGTGAATGAAGAAAGAAGGAGGAAAAAAGTTTTGCATGGAAGAAGAGGAAACAAGCCAGTGGCTTCTGTGGGGCTGAGTCCTCACAGAAAGGGCAAAGAGAACAGGAGAGCAGAACTGCTTATGTTCTCTGCCTCCAGAGGCTGCTGTTGTTTTGCTGAACCTAACAGTTATTTCTTACAGGCTACCCTAGAATAGAAACAGCCTATGGTTTGTCACTCCATCTTATCCTGAGGGCTGTAGCAAAAGGAAATTGCATAAAAGAAGTGGATTTCTACAGAAATATAAGACTGTGTTTTTAAAAACGAACTCATGCACAATCCTTTAGAGTCATTTCACTTTCATAAGTGGTTTGTTGGGGTTGCTGGTCCGAGTCTTTCCATATTGCGAGTAGCAAATCTATTTGCAGAAAATCACATTTCAAAAAAATATGCTACCTAAAAGCAAGGAAATTTTACTTTTGTAAGGTAATCAAAGGATACACTGGGCTTATTCTTTTGAACCCAAATGGCAAGAACTCTCTGGCAGAAGGTGCCTGGGGCCTGTGCAAGCGCACCAGGGCAGTGGGTCTGATCACAGGGAGAGCATCAAGAAGATGCCACAGTGCCACAGGACCAACTAGAAACAGCTCTGCCCTCACATCAGTAGTAAATCCAGAGCACAGTGCTAAAACCCATATTCAACAGGTCAAAAAGATTTTAACAGTGACTCCGCGGATAACCGAGATAGCAAGGGGCTGGTCTCTAGCGTCTGGGTGCCCAAGATGGATGACAGGGCACAAGGTCAGAGAGATGTGCAGTGCTGCATCTCAGCTTGACTACCATGTCCCAGACAGGATGATTTGGGCAGGTTTTGGTTTTTTTTTGCAGTGGCTGGCAGGAAAATCTCACATGTTTAAATTAGGGAAGTGTTGTAGATGTTGTTTGCGTCTGGCCAGGGAAATGAGGAATGAGTTTTCTTTTGTTTGGGTTCTGTGGTTTGCTTGCTGAAGCCTATGGCTGGCTTTATATTTAGCAAACCTCAGAAATAAGGTTAGATACATCAGTGAGCAAGTGGAAAAGTACTGGGGAGAAAGTGTGCGAGGGCTGTCTGGGAGATACCACAGGGGCTAGTGGGACCATGGGCTGGGCACTCTGAATCTCATGCCCCGTGGTGCTGGATCTGTCTGTGGACATGAAACCTATAGGACAGAGAGTGTGAGCCATGCTGATGCTGCATTAGAGGCTCTCCATCTGCAGTCCATCCAGCCCAGCCTGGTAAGACAAACTGGAAAGGCAGCATTGGAAGCCACTTTAAGGGGCAAAGTATGAATAACTTAAGGAAACAGCAGAGGTGACTCTTGCATGAAGTTAACTGGGAACAGTTTCAAACTAGGTGCCTAACTTTACATATTACTCATGTAATCCAGCATGCAGGTAGTTGCTCTGTTTTATTATCATTAACTGATGTCCAGCAGTACCATTCCAGAGTGAAGCTGTAATTCTCACCTTTTTTTATAACTGTAGGCCTCTCAAAAGGCTACAGGGAGTGCATGTGCAGACAATGCTGTGACAATCTTTAATGTTTTCAGAGTCGAGTTACATGCTACTCTTTTATTCTAAGAATAGGAAAAGACTGTACATTATTTCTGCCAAGTCACTACCCCATATAAGAGCTGATTGCCTCTTGCATGATGAGGAAATAGCAAGTGTCTCATTTTTGCAGTCAGAAGGTCAAATGGACAGATTGCACAACAGAGGAACTGGACTCTTTGCATGGAGAAGTAACTGCATGCAGTAAGTGATAGCCTTTTGAGTCAGCAGATGGCTTCATCAAGAAATATGTGGTAATTTGCAGGGATGTAAAAGTGCCAGTACTTGGATAGCCTCTTACCAGAGGTAGGTAATAAGAGATGCCCAAGGGAATTGAAATGGTGAGGGGCAACCTCGTTATGCTCCCAAGGTGGGGGCTCATGCCACTTCACATTGTGTGAAAGGTAGCAATGATTTACTGTGGATATAAAAAAAGCAGGATGTAGAGTGAGAAAAGAGAATTGATATCAGATTTAGAGAGTCTGAGGCACTTCACAGAATGGCTCTGGGAATTTGTTAGCCAGATCAACATATGATTTCTTACTTAGGAAATGTTCATCTCTGCTTGACACGCCAACGCAGGGATGGATTTTAGTGGAGACAAGAAAAAGGACTGATTTGCCTTATCTGGCTTCTTTTGCAAGTGTCTTCACTTACAGTAGTTTATTGCTTCAATCTTCTCCACATATTTCAGAAATATCTCCAGATAAACCCTGAATTCAGAGGCCAAGTCACAAAATCCCATGCCAACAGTGACCTCGTATGCAGCAGAGTCGGGAAACAGCGGCCATTCCTCTGCTGTTGCCATAGCCAGCAAAGGTGCAGTGAGAGGAGGAGGTCTCCTCGCAGTTATCCTCCAAGCTCAGGGACAGGCATTCAAGGGATTTCAACACACTACCAGCTGATGGGGTCTTCATGCAAACCAGTTGCCTGGACGGGCTGTGCAAAGCTGAGCTCTGGGCAACAGGACTGAAATGATTTCTCGTCAAGCGATGTGGACTTGCCGATTCCCTGGAGCTGCTATGACTGCCTTACAATGCCATGGCTGTTGTAAGCAAACGGCAATTACCCTCAGTTTCAAAGTAGAGGTCACAGTCATTACTGCCAGGGATCCTTTCTGGCCATGAACAATGCAGTAAATAATAATGTCCATCCAGCCCACGAGTCCAGCACGAAAAGCACAGTGTCTGAGGTTTGATTTTCAAGATGCTCAGCCTTACCTGGGTACTGCAGTAGCTGTTTCCTGGTGGGCCTGCTCTCCTGCTTGTGCCAGAGAGCACTCACCTGTCCTGTGGAGACAGAGTTGCGTGGGTTTATGAAGATCACAGTTTGGATTTTATGACTGCAGACATCTCCCATCTCTGCAGCTGCAGGAGGGTGTGATGCATGCTCTCTTTCCGTCTGGAAGCAGAGACTACCTGCTTGGCTCCTGTTGCAGCTGCCTGTGGAGAAGTTCAGTAGGGGAAACGTGAGGGTTTGCTGAGAGAGTGGGTCAGGGGCTTGCACACTGGGGCCAAGCTGCCTCACAAGTGGCTGGAGCCTTTGTCTGAAAACTGCAGGAAAAAACTGGAGCAGGCAGTGGGCAGGAAAATAATGAATCCAACCAGGCAAGTTTCTGTGCATGTGACTGTGTGTATACGTGAGGGGCTGAGGAACATGCCAGAAATGCATAGAAGCAAGCCCTCCAGGACATGCAGAACAGATTATAGTGCCTTTGATTTACTCTAAAGGAGATTTCCCAGTTATGTATGTCATTGGGGGAGAGAAACATGTTGCTACTGTTTTATGGTGATCAAGGTAAAAACTTGTTGATTTGACACTATTTTGGTACAGAAAGCCTGAGTTGGTATAGTGTGATACTGAGTTTTGACCGACGGAGAGAAGATGATAAATGCACGCACACACCGTGCTAGGGAGCAGTCATAGCTAGAAAGGACAAGGGAAGCATTCCTATCTTTTCCGATCATGGGAAATGGGAAGTTCACTACAGACACGCACAGTCAGAGATGTCATTTGCAATCATCTTGCCCGTAGATTACAGCAATCATAAACAACTGGAGAATATGTATTGCTTTAGTCTTACACACAAATACTGTCTATTTTCTTTTTTTGCATTTGCATATTCATTCCATATTCTTTCATTCACAGTTTCAGCAGATAGGAAGGATACTCTCCCTTAGAATTCTTTGTTTTTACATAAGAAGCTAGACAGTCAATAATAATCACCTTCTTCAAAGCCAGTTTTTTATCAGCAGAAAGCTTGTGAAAGGAGGTTGAAATATACAGTTTGTTTTTTCTTTTTGTTTGAGTCACAGTCTTATATAATAAAAGCAAATTTCTGGAGTATCAGATTTGTAGAAATACATTTTGATTGTTTCTTTGTGAGATTATTTCCCCCAGTAGCCATCCTTAAGGTGGGAAGGAGCTGACCCACAACATTCCTTGTTCAGACTGTTCCTGAAGGTCTCTGGGAGTGGTGACCACTGTGTTGTTGTGAGGGTGCAAAGGACAGATGAGACTCTGGTCTATTGCAGTGCTTGTGAGATACTTCATCAGAATACTTGCTGTTTTGGTTCTTTCTCAATACTAGCCAAGACACTTCATCAGAAAGTGTATGGATTTTCACAGCTTCTACCCATGCAGCTGAATTTTATTAGTTAAACAGTATTTTAGTAAGTTTTTTAACTGAAGTATGTTCAAAATCCAAAACATATTAAACCTTGATTTCTTGAGCTGGTTTTTTCATGTTTTCAGTAATTTTGTTAAGATAGGTTTCTGTCAGACTTGAGCCTGATTCTCCCCTATTACTTCCCTCCCGTAGTCATTGCCCCTTCATTTTCATCTGGGAACCACTGTTTCCCATTCCGCTGCTTCTGACTGTACCACTGTGAGCTGAATTAATTTATATGAGTGCTATGATTTCAGAACAGAAAACAGTTTTGAGTTAATTTAGAGGCTGACTCAGCAATTTCCCAGAGGATTACTTAATTTAGAGACAGGGTCTGAATTCCCCATTTCCGAGATATTAAAAAGTCACATCCCTCTCACAGATGATTCACTGCACATCTCAGCCAAACCCAAAGGCTGCCTGTCCAGGCACTTGGGCTGTTGATCAGTGTGACATTTGGCTTCTTTAAAAGTGCAGCAGACTCAGTTGAAAATACTTCTAGGCCAAACTTACAAAAATGCTGAATTTCAGATAGCTGCTGACCTTGCCCTCAGGACAATTGACGTAAAATACTGGTTTGGGACTTGTCTGTAGTGAAAATCCCACAATGAGGAAAAGAAAGAAACTGCTTTGGTCCCAACATTTGGTGGGATTATTGCTGCAGTGCTCTACAGTGTGACTCTCACCTCTCCTTGTCAAGTGGATGCCACAAACTCTAAAACAAGTAACATTACCCCTGACATCTTAGTTAGTGTAGTACCAGACCAAAAGATTTATATTTTGCTCAGCATAAAGTAGTTACAGCTTGTCTGTGCTGAGGAGAAAGTCACAAGTGGAATTTGATGTCATTAAAAGAATTTCTTTCTCCTTAAATCAAATTCTGTTCATTATGGTGATTTAATTCAACCTATCTCTTGTCCTTACCACCTGCTGCTCAGAGATGCCTACTCAGCTTTCAGCTAGCAAAATAAATCTCTCTAGCAATCCCCAACAGCATTTTCATGCTATCAAGGCAAAAATAGAGACTCTATTTGAAGAAATTCAACTTCAGACATATCAGAAATACGAGCCACCTCCTTCCAACCAACCAGATAATTTTTACATTGTATACTGAATATATATATTTAATCTCTCCATGGAAACATATTTGTAAGATTTGCAAAGGCAAAACATGTATACATATATACATCTCCTGGCTCATAGATGTATGAAACTATAAAGTATTTACTTGTCCCTTGTCAGTTCTATATAATGTATATATGAATTTATCTTGAAGCCTTCTCTCCTAACAGTCAGTAGTAACCTATGCAGAAGTATCTGATTACACCCACGGTAATCAAAAATTCTGCAGAAAGAAAATTATTGAGTAGAGATAACATATTTAAACCCCAGGAACCTCCATGCTTATGCACTTTGCATACATATATCAGAAATATATATATATCTGAGAAAGGACCAGAGAGGTATAAAGGTTAAGGTTGAAAATAGAATTGACAAATTGGGACTATTTTTTCCAATTTTTCAACAACCAAATGTTTCCTGATTATCACCCTTTTTCTCCTTATTGGGAATATGCGATAATAATGTAAAAAATGGAACTAAATTGAAAAACTGAAAGAAACCAGTGCATCAATCTCTCCCAAATACACACACACACACACACACACACACACACACACACACACACACACACACATTCCTGCTTCTCACTACCCATGCATTGTGTTTTCAAACTGGCCAAGACTTGGTTTACTAATCAAAAGCTATGGCTCTCTGCTAAATTGTGATAAGACATGGTGTGGTGGTAAACCACAGCTTTGTATATAGAAAGTTCTTGAAACCATTACTGTGTTGGCATGGCTTATGCATTTTACGAGTATTAGGTCTGCAATGCAAGTTATGAGAGAAATCTTTCTTGGTTTGGAAAGTAATAAACATCTGGGGGAAAGGATGACCTTCTCACTGAGAACTAATGACAAAATAAACAAACAGCCTAAACCGCATGGAAAAATAACATATCTCCCTTGCATATGTGCTCTGCATTATAGGATATGTGGAAATGTGTAAAAAATGATTGGTTAGGTATGAAACAAATCTGTGTGTGTGTCCCCCTTCCCTCCACATTAATACAAGGTTAAGATTGAAAATATAATCATGAAACATCAAGAGGGTAGTGGAATTATGTGCAGCATGCCACATGTGTTCCTAAATAAAAGATCTTGCCAGACAGTCTTGATTACATTTTATGATGGAGTTTTACCATTACTGGACAAAAGCAATGACGCAAAGAAAATATTCTGAGATTTCAGCAAAGTAAATGATAGGGTATCTCACACCAGAGAAAAATAATCAAAACTGGCCTGGAAATGAACATTGTCACATGGATTGAAAACTGGCTGGAGAGCCACAAACACAGAGCTATGAAGCATAACAAAACATCTAGTAGAACAGTCTCATGGCTGACCGGCCTTCAATTCATTCTTACAGAAAAGCAGGGTCTAACAGCCAGGATCAATGGTAGCCAACCTGCAGACTGGGGCAATATACTGCTCAGAATAAAGTATCTGGCTTACAGCCTGCTTTCTGCTGCCAGCTATCCTCAAAGTCCTCCTGGCACAGGCAGGACATGAGCACCACGGAGAACAAATGACTAATGCTAGCAGTTATTCAGAAAGATGAACAAGCAACAAACAGGGTTGAAATAAGGAAAAACAATTTTTTTTTGTTTTTGTGCCTGGGAAAATATTCCTTGCTGTAGGTAATTGTAGAAAGATTACAAGGCAAGAAAATTTTGACTTTGAGATCAAGCAAAAGCAAAGTCCTTGGAGGTTTTTGGGCACCACCATCCTTTTCATCCCTCTAGCAGGGCAGCTAAAACACCAGTGATTTCGGATCAGCCACAAATAATTCTACTGAGATGCACTTCATTTCTCATTTTACATTTATAACCATCCTATGAAATTTTCTACAGTGTTGTGGGATTATTTTATTCCAGTAACTCTCTGGTCCCACTCATAAATGAACATTACTGGTCAATATGAAAATGCTCATTGCAGCTGATAAAATGTTACAGTCTCGGATGTGTAAAATTATGGTGCTTTATGCAAAGAGCTGAGTGGCGTGAGAGCCTGCTTGGGATCGTTTCCACTTGATAACAGCAACAACTAGCAGACAAAATGATACCAAATCCACACTGATCAATATATAGGCCAGAAAGAAAATAATTTTTATAATGGAAATCTTTTCACAGTGCCATTTAGATATTAATTTAGCAACGGAGTACTATCATTCCCTAACACAGTATTTATTTTACTGTCAGACTTTATACTATTCAAAGCCCTGAGTAAAAGAAGGACCTTTCAGTAATGACCATTAGCTTTCTGGTGTGACTCTCTGGAAGAGCAAATAATTTGTTATCCCCAAATATTGGGGTGAAACACCATCAGCAGCTCTCTGTTTTCAGAGAGTTTGAAAGGGGGAGAGACAGGTGGGGCCTGCAATTTTGTGGAATATCTTGGTTATTTAGCAAGTTAATGAGTCTGCAAATCTACTGGACATCAGGAGGAGCTGGGGTTTAAGAGATGGGCTTTTACGATGCAACTTGAAGAGCTGACATTAATCCTTCAGGTCCAGACCTAGGAGGCACAGGAGCAGCTCCTATGCCCTGCAAGCCACCACATCACTTAGCAAAGCACCCACCACATTTCCCCGTGAAGTCCTGCAAGGCTGTAGCACAGCTTTGCATCTGTGCCCCAGTCTCCTCCCACTCACACAGCTCTGGAAAGGGGTCTTAAAGGAACGATGTCTTTCATGTGGGGTATGGAGACCTTCACACTGCTGGAGTGGTCTGAAGGGGCTAGCAGCAGGCAAGAAGCAGCACGGCTGTGGTGCTTTGGAACCCGTGCTGTGGAGCAGCCAGGGCTCTGGAAT
The DNA here is from genome assembly GCF_022539395.1 of Myiozetetes cayanensis. NCBI lineage: Eukaryota > Metazoa > Chordata > Aves > Passeriformes > Tyrannidae > Myiozetetes > Myiozetetes cayanensis. The sequence goes on along the minus strand of NW_026087742.1, from coordinate 42,935,033 downwards.
TTGCAGTGTAAACTATTCATAAGATGCAGTGGGGGATTTTTATTATTCTGCCAATAGAAACTTTTGAACTAAAGAGAATGTGAGAGCTCTTGTACTGATGTAATTCCAAGGGTTTCCACTGATAACGCTGGAGGTTTGCAACAATTCATCAACCCCTTTTCTGTTACCAGCTCCTTCTCAGACACAGTGCTACTCCAGAGGCTTCATTAACATCAGATTACAAACCCCTGCTAAAGAAATATGATTCACAAGCATCGTGTGTGTGAACGCAGAGGTGGAAGTTTCCTGAACCATTTTTAATGGATTTGCATTCAGGTGGAGAAGAAGGAAAGGTAAGCTAGGAAAGGCTTGGGCTCCTGAAACTTTGTGTGTGAAATAACCTTCCTCTGGCACCTTTTTCTTTTCCTCATGGATCCAGTGAGGTAACTGTAAAATTATAATATAAAAAAAAAATTGCAAAGCATTAAATAAAGAGCAAAGCCAGAATATATTGTAGAATAAATGGATCATGTGACATCAGTGTCAGCTCAACCTTTTGAAACCAGCAGAATTGTCCCGAGGACATAAAAATATGTGTCATTATGTCATACTGCAGAACACTGAAAATCCTGTAAAATCTAGACTGTACATTTTTACACATTTTAATTTCAGTTCATTGAAATGGATTTTTTGCTGCCTTGGTTACTGAAATTGGCCTGGTAAGCACATGACTTGGCCATACCGCATAATTCACTCATTTTTCTTGACAGGCCTCTCAGGATCAACAGTTTCCACTGACCTGTAAGAGCAAATCTCTTTAGTGCAGAATTAATCTGTGAACCTTGAATGGCAGCAGAATCAACATGATAGTCCTGTGATAACAATTTCAGGTTTCTTTTTAATAAATACCAGTGCTCTTCTTGACATTATTTGAGGCTGTTTGGTGGGGGTGGGTTGTTATTTTTTTATGTTTGTTTTGGTTTGGTTTTTTTTTCATGACCTCACAGCAAACTGCAAAGATATAAAATGTGAAGCTGGTAGGCTTGCATACTGTCTCATGTCCCAAGAAGATAGTCCAGTAGCATCTAACAGTGATTATCCATGCCATATGTTTTATTTTCTCCTCAGGTCTGCCATTAGCTTATATCCAATCACTTTAAAATAATTATAAGGTGTTCTTGTATTCAGGTTGGGGGCAAAATATTGTTATCTGTGGCACTGCTACATTCCAACCCCATGCCTGAGAGTTCGCTTGAGAGGAAACCCCCCATGAGAACTAGATCATCTAAGTGCAACATTTAAAAGCACCTTGGGGAAAAAGTCATGCTCCTTTAAGAAAAATAATGGCTTTCAGTGAAGAAATTTGAACATGTCTCACAATAATTTTTTTCCCTCCTACTCTATCCTTGTAGCAGTTATAATTAATGTGTACACAGTATTTAATTGCTATTTTTAGGCTGAGGGAAGATCCAGTTATTCCTTTGCCGAGGTGATGTTGCTCCCTGCCCTGCTCACCAGGGGTTGGCAGCCTAGCAAAGTGGCCCTTAGGCGTCCTGTCCTCTCTGTGCAGGTTCCTGATGAGCTGCACACATGTGATGATCTCTGTGACGTCAATCCAGCAAAGCCCGTGCTGCTGATGGTCAGGCACAAAGAGCTATGCCCACGAAGGGCTGTAGCCCTTTCGCCTCCTTGTCCACTTTTGCTCCATGTGGCATTTCTTGACTCAACAGCTCCGCAGCTGCCAGCTCTGCCCCTCTTCCAACGCCTCCAGTCCTCTCTGCAGCTCCTCTGCCCCAAATCCTTGGCATTCGTGATAAAGAACTTTTTCAGTCTTCCAGCATATTGAAGGAATTTTTTTTCCAAAATCCTTTAACCTCCCTCCCCAATTATTTTTTTTTCCTTCTTTGTGATCTAAGAAATTTAATTTTTAACAAGGTTTATGAAACAGTTTTTGTTTTGAAAGATCTGGGATTTAGCCAGAGATGTTGAAACTAGATGACCTTTAAAGTCCCTTCCAACCCAAACCATTCTATGATAACAGTAATGACCCTCTATTTTCCTCTCAAGTTCAAATCCTAAAATAATTCAACCCAGGATTGTCCTACAGCTTAGCTTCTCATCCAAATGTATGCACCTCAGTAGCGATAACCTTTTTGTAAATATAAAATGTTTTTGTAAAATATTAAGGTTATACTGCCAACCTCTCCATACCTCTCTCCACAGTTACACCTTTCTTCAGTTAATAAAAAAGCAGAGAAACATTTGGGTTGAAAGTGGGGTGTGAAAGGAAGAGAAACATGTGCACATCATCCTTACAAACAAAACATATCCTGCTTTAGAAATCATGATTTAGAAAGGAAATGTACCAAATGGAAAGAATTCAGAAAACAAGAGGGGTCAGAGGACCAGGAATCATTGACTGCAAGGAAAGCTGAAGGATTTGGTATTGTTTAGTCTGGAAATAAAGGTTGTGGGGACATAGTGTCCAAATATGTAGAAGGTAGCTCTAAGGAGGAAAAAATAAACTCTGTTCATATCCCCTGGACTTAGGACAAGTTGCCATAAGCTTAACTGAGGAGGAGATGGTTTCAGTCAGCTATCAGGGAAAACAGTTCCCAGTTGTGGGGACAATGCAAAGACAGGCTCACAAGGGAGGCCACACATCCCCATCACCCCTCATTTCTAAGAACAAGTTATCCAAAAGGCCTTGAGGAAAGACCCAGGTAAAGCTGCTTGATGAGGAGGTTAGATGGTCTTCTGAGGTCCTTCCTAAATCTGCTTCTTACAGTTACCATGTTGGAGTCAGGCACACTCCAAAACCGTTGCTTTTGACCCTAAGATGTTAGGATGCTGGAAGTAGCACTTGAGAGGCAGAGTGATTGTGGCAGGAGCCTCGCAGGGACCTCAAGCACTCCACTGCCTTGCTGCTGCTGGCTGCCCCTTTCCAGAAATTACATCCCCTTAAACTGCAGTGAAAGTCAAACTCCATTTGGAGCTCGACAGTCCTCACTATCCATATCAGACAGAAGATCCAGGAATTTCAGCCCTCATTGTATTGGGTTTCTGTGTCAAGCGGGGTTTTTTTTGGAGGGGGCTGTAAGGTGCTACAGGGGTGGCTGCCAGAAGCTTCCCCTCATGTCTGACAGAGCCAATGCCAGATGGCTCCAAGATGGACTTGCCACTGGCCAAGGATGAGCCCATCAGTGATGGAGGAGAGTAATGGAGCAGCTTTGGTGGGCACTTGGCATCCAACCAGAGTCAACCCACCACACTCATATAACAGACCATTTAATCTGTAAAATGCTAGCGGTGCTGTTATGGCTGAGGCAGGCAGGAGGGCCAAGTCCTTGCTCCATGGAATGCAGTGAAATCTGGGCTCCTACCTTGGCTTACAGAAGCTGAAGATATATATATCAGTTTATATGGAGTAATTCAATGCTGTACAAGAAAAAGAGAGCTGTTTCCTCTTGTATCACCAGGCAGTGGGAGGATGTCTAGCTCATTTTTTATTCATCTGAGTCACTTTTGAAAACATCCTAGTCTTTTGGTGAAAAATTTTGCAGTGTTATGAAAGGACAACTAAAAAGCTTGCCCATCATTTTTCTAATGTCTGTCATTCACAGTTGACAGATCCACAGCTATTAGGAAAAGGGAGTTATCTATGATGAATGGAAAATAGCAAATCTAGGATGGGATCAGAAGTACAATACAATCCACCATTATGTTAAAAACACAAACTGACAAAAAAATACAGCCCTCAGGGTTCTTAAACACACTCACAGTAAAAACTGTCTAGGTTATGAATTAGAGAGACAGATAAAGTGATGCCTGAACTGAATCCAGAGCAAGAATGATAATGTGATAACTTTTATGGATGAGTGTATATTACAGTCGAAAGGGTCCCCTGTTCATGGGAGTTTCCTTCATGTTTCCTAAAGAGCCAATGTCAACAGTCCACTTTCTCCTTCCAATAAATTTAAGTCCCATCAGCCATAAAACAAAGATGATCTATTCTTAGTACAACCTCAGTAACTTCCCCTTCTAGTTATTATAAACGTTCCTGTTATGAATGTATAATTCTCTCTGGTCACTTATATGCCATCCTGACTCATGTTACCTAATTTATCACTCTGTGCCTCAAACCACTGAAGTGGGAATTTGGCTGTGAATGTGGCCAATGCTTTGTGGAGCTCCAGGGAGTCTGTCGGCAACACCTGGCTCTAACACAAAAACCAGTGCAGGTTATTTACGATCTGTATGCTGATAACCATGTTTCTCGACTCTAATTTTGGGACAAGCATCTGAAAACACCCCCTCACCAAACTTTAGGTCATAAAATGTCTTTTCTCAAGAACATGTTGAATAAGAATAGAAATCAACCCTGATGCTGAGCATCACTATGAGTGCTGTGGACCACGGGTTTTCCAGGAGTCAAGAAGTGTGATGGGTACAGTGAGATCCTATTAGGCTCAAGTTTATACTGAAGATATGTGTCTTCTGCACATATTTAAACACTTAGTAGATGTTTCCTAAAGTCCACCTCCCTTCTCTTAAAGGCACCTGCCTTTTGTACTCAGGATATGCTGCAGCTTCAGTGTATTCCCACCACTCCCCACCTAACTGAGAGCAAAGTAAAACCACTCCAGGCACAAGTGCTCAGATTAAGTTCAGAAATGTTGCTCACAAAGAGAAGAGATTAGGCCTTATCTTAAATGAAATGCTATCCTTTCATGTCTAATACTTAGAGGTCCCTCATGGATGAATATCCAGTTGCTGACTTTCAACTTTGCCTTGCAATTTGCAATTGAAAGACTGAATGCTGGACAAGGACTGTAAGAAAATCTTCAGTGCAGAGAAACAAAAAATAAACAATCTTATGAGACTATTAATGTGAACAAAATAAATAATGCATAAAAATAAGAAGTAAGATATAGGAAAAGCAGGGAAAATATGAATGGTAGGAAAATTCAAATGTCACTTGCTTATGGGAGGTGTTGATATTGGGCCATACAGACATTGAGATGCTTACACCAGCCATATTTGCTCACAAGCATCGTACTGGTTTAACTACACTGATTATAAAAATCAAACTGAATTAAATCAGAGCGATGTTTGCATGCAGGAAGCACGCAGCCCTTCAAAGGCAAACTTCCCTTTGATGCACTGGACGGAATTTCACAGAGCATATGTAATAAGGCTGAAGGGGATGTTAAGAATTGGTAGGATCATTGGTAGGTTCATCCGTAAGCCTGAGACATAAAGGTCTTCCCTCATATTTGGGCAGCAGGTGTAGACATGGCAGCATGGCTCTAGATGGCCACAGTGGTGATCCCATGTGGAGCACCCAGCGCTCAGACTCTTCCAGTACTTGTGCCGTGCCTGTTTCTACAGCAGAGTTGTCAGCTGGGGTGCTCGTTCAATGTGCACACTTGTCCCTGCCACTGGAAACATGTCACCTGCTGCAAACTTGGACTTCACATTCACAAGGGACCATCTGTATTTCTGGGATAGAGAGAGTGGGTAGATCTTTGTTCATTTGATGAACTTTGGCAGAACTACCCAAGTGAGGTGTTTCTCAGCGCCTATGAAGTCTCTGAGGCAGAGCATCTGGCTCCAAAGGCCTTGCAAACTTTATAGCATGGGAAGGGACTGAAGGAGGCAATTCCTGTTAATGTGAACCTATCTGCACAAAGCATTAATAAGTGCTGTAGCCTGAATCCCAGGACATTCATGAATTCCACTTAGCAGCTACTCATATAGCATTAAACAGTTCTATTAGCAGGTTGCTATCAAAACAGAGGGGTAGGGCTTGGTAGCTGGACCACCTTCTGCCCAGACTCTCTGAAATCAGAGAGCACGGAGGATGCTGTCAGCTTACCACAACTTTTTTGGAAAGGAGAGGCAGTAAACACCGTGAAGAGGAGCAACAAAGCATTCACACCACAGGATAAATGCCTGCCACTAAGAGCTCCCGTGTTGAGTTCCAGCATCCATTCCATCCATCCTGTTTTTCTTCTCCAAGCTTTCTTTTCAGCTCAGCTTTTTTCCATGTGAGTAGCTCCAATCTGTCCAGGATTTGGTCCTATTTTTAGCTGTCCACAACGCACGAGAAGCATGAGATTCTAGGTACTGAGATATTAGAGATTTGTTGCATCAGATCTTGCTGAAGTACAACTGCCTCTGGAGTTTCTAATTCAGATCAACTTCATGTCTTTAATTGCATGGGGCATTTGTGAGGTTCATAAAATCAGTGTTCAGGCAAATGTACCCTTTTGGGGCAGATTTGGCAGAATCATATTTTTTTAGTTCAAGTTAAGTACTGTTCACTCATTTATAGCCTTACATAGTTCCTTAGATATCATAATTTTCTTGGAAGGGAATGTCTGCTAGTGCTAACGTGCTTGGAAAGCCCATAAAAACTGGAGGTAGAGGCAGCCTGTATAACTTGCATTTGCTAACAGTTCACTCTGGGTTTCCCTAATGTGGCAGATTTACAGGGGTCACATTTCCACCTGGATGGGTTTGCCCATGAATAATTCTCCTCTGTCCTGTGTACAAGCATGATTTTCCTACAACACCCATATATTTCTTTGTCCCAATTCCCTCTTGTCTCTCTGGTATTTTTCTTCACACAACACTGTGGCCAAGGCAACAGAGAGAAAATCTTTCTATGAACATGCATGTTACTTCCTGAGCCTTGTATGTCTTTTCTTGGGGGCAGGGCTCAAGCAGGATTTTAGCTAGTGGTGATGATGGTGCAGTTTAAGGTTGATTTGGTACAATTACATACCTCATCTTTTCATTGTTCAGACCAACAGGGGTTGGAAGTGCCCAAGCAGATGTCAATACCCTGATGACATTGGTGATACGAGAGGCAGCACCCAGTAGTTGCCCTATAGCCAATGTCACAGTGTACCTACTGTGTGCTGTGGGGTGGCAGGACCCAGGGCGGCTTGGGCAGCAGCAGCCACATGGTTGGCGTGCCCCCACACCAGCCCCTGCGGGAATTTCTGCATCCCTGGACAAGCAGTGAGGGAGAGCTGGTGGTTATCCCATTGGGAATCCCTGCACAGAGGCAGGTTAAATGTCAGGCAGAGGCAGTGCTGGGGATTCTGCACAGGCTGCAATGACATCCTGTCCCCAACATTGATCACTTCCCCAATTTTCAAGGATCTCTCAAAATGCAGACAGAAATCAATTAACAAAGTCCTGGTCTGCGAGAAAGAAACTGTTGGCTCAGCTCTAACCCGTCTTTTGGATAGACCTATTTTTCCTGTTTCCCATTTGGGTTTACTTGTTTTTACCCTTTGAGATTAATCATCATAAGGTACTCACTGCTTGTGTCACACCAGAGGTCTCTTTACAGGCAAGGTGCTCCAGGCTGCCTGTGCATTGCTACTGTACTCTGCACGCTCCCTCTTTTGTCCTGCAGTGAGGGGAAGCAAGGCTTGTAAAACCCTGCTCTCTCCCAGTCACTCCTGCCAGTTCACATCTCCGGTGCTAAAATTCCCATCCATTTTTCCAGCAGAGCAGGTTAAGGAAAGGTATGGAAACATTGTTACCAGGGGAGAACTGAAGCTAACAAAAATATGCTGGCTGTATGTTTGCATATATAAACATATTTTTGCTTCAAAGAGAAGCATCTTCTCCAGTCTTGGTCACCAAATGGCAAGACTTTAATCTATTTGTCTCTTCAAGTAGGTAAAAGAGTCAGTATTTAATGAAGAATGTAGCAAATGTGTTCAAGGTAGTAGATAAAAGAACACTCCTAAGCACGTGTGAGTATTTCGGAAAGCTTATGTAACATTTCCTTTGCAAAATAAACATATACATACAGCCCTGTTTCCAAAATGTCACCGAGAATATCATCACTTGCAAATGCTTTTGGAAAAGAGGCTGCCAAATTGCTAAATATATTCTGGGCTTTGAATAGACATTTCATACTGTTTCCTTTCTACCCTAATGGATCTTTTCTTAGCCCTCTCACGGAAATTTGAAGACCTGTCTGAGGATAGCATCCCACTGGCTTAGGTGCCTGCAGCAGTAATTGGACTTGCCTCCCCACTTTACAGACCTGGGTGCCGTGCCAGGGGAAGCTTATGATGCTGCTTGCTCTCCACTTGCTGCTAACCCCTCGATGAACTTGTACTGTGGTGGAAGGAGGAGAAGAAGGAGAAACAGGGGTACAACCAAGGGGATGGGAGGAGCTGTGAGACCACTGAGACAAGGTCTGTACCACATGTAGGGATAGGCGCCCGGGGCCAGCCTGACACCTGGCCTGTGCCAAGGCCCAGAGGTGCAAAAATCAGCTGACATAGTGGTTTTTCAGAGACTCGTTCTTTAAAAATTCAGAAGGCTTTTTTATACGCTGTTTTGCCTCAGTGACGAATGGCCATCTGTTTGTAAATTAGGGCAGATACCAAGGATGTATCATTTCAAGGTTTTACACTTCAGCTGAAAGACTTTAAAAATGCAACAAAGAGGAAATAGTGAAATTCATGACAAGTTAACATACACAGTGCATACAAACCTCTACCCTAACCATCCATTGCTCTTTCCCAAGGATATTAGGGGCAGACTGCTGGGTTTTCTAAGATCAGACACACGGGAGCTATCTACTGGTGGTCAGAGATATCTCTGACTTTTTAATTGGTCAGATAAAGTAAGGAGGAAAAGCCAAGACAGATGCACAAAACCCCTCTGAGGAGGCAGAACTACTCACACTACATCCCTGCCTTTAATATTTCATCTTTCCCTTACTTACATGATTCCACTCATTTGCAGAAATGATGGTGCAAACAGAGGGCAGATGCCCACATCAATCTCAACAAAGGGATCGCTGAAGCACTATCACATGGATATGCTGAGCCTAAATAACCTGTCCAGGGTAGCTACATAACATGGAACCAAATTCATCATTTACTGCTATTTCAGTCATGTGGCAAGAGCCACTGCCACCAAGTTATGGAAGCAGCACATCAGTTTCTGCCTCCAGGAGGAGAACCAGCCTGGGTTCTCCAGATGAAGAGTAAAACCTTGTTAAAGCTGAAACAACTCCCACTCCAATTCACCACAGGGATGCAAAAACTCTTCTCAGAGAAGAAAAGCGGTAGTTATGAAAAGCTGCACATGACATGGCAGGATCTTTTTTATGCTTCTTTTTTGTGATCAATGTGGGAGAAAATTCACATAGAGTCTGTAACAGCTGGAAAGGCTGGAGATGAGACTGTCGCTCACGAAGTGTAGAAAGACAGGGTTAGAAAGAACCTCCTGGGTGACCAGGAGTAGCCCCTTGCTGTTGAAGACACCATACTTAATGGGGATACACAAACACGACAGCTGTATCAAACCACCACCATTCACGCACGTACACCTTCTGCTCCTGCCTGGCAGGGATCCTCCACAACCTCCTCCTCCTCTCAGGATCAGTACGATCAGTACACTTTCTCTCCTTCTCCAGCTCAGATTTATTTATAGCCTACTTGCACCCATTTGTTCTTGAGCCAGTGCCGTCCATTAGTGCAATTAGTGGTTCCTCCTTGTTGCTCACGGCTTTCTGGAGCACGACGGCATGCCCCGGGCTGTCCCAGTGGGCTGTGAGCCTGTGCTGCCGTGGGACACCCACACGCACACCCGCAACAACCCGCTGCCTGCCCTCAGGTAGGGACCCCCCCGCGGGAGGGCTCTGTGGAGAGCGGTGTGGTGAATTGTGGGGAGGGGACGATAGCCCTGGGACAGCGCACCGCCCTCACTGCCCCGGGGCCCTAGAGCAGCTCCCCGGTGCCGTGCCCCCGCACCGCCCCATTCCCGGGACCCCGCAGCTCCCCAGAGCCCCTCGCGCCTCCCGCCTCAGCGGAACGTGCACGCGCGGCACCACCGCGCGCGCCCCAGACCCCACCGCCGCCTGCTCGCGACCACCCGAGCCCGCCGGCCGCGCATGCGCGGTACTCCCTCCCCCGCCGCCTGCAGACCCCGCCTGTGCAGAGCGGGGCCCGCGGGGGGGGGCGTGGTCTGTGAGGGCGTTTCCCACGGGGGCGTGTCCCGCCCTGGGGGGCGTGTCCCGGCGCGGCGCGCCCTGTCCATGGTGCGGGTGTCCCCGCGGCTCCCGGGAGCGCGGCGGCGCGGGGCTGCATGGACGTGATGTCCCCGCAACAGGAGCACCTCGGCCCGGGCCGCTCGTCCTCGGTGAGCGGCGAGGGCAGGGGCTTCGCCGCCGCCGCCGACAGCAAGAAGGTGAGGCCGCCCCCGGAGACCGCACGGGAAAGCGCTGCCCGACCCTCGCCACGGCCCCGGAGCCCCCCGCGGGGGACACTGCCGGGCAGCGCGGCCCCATCGGGCGCTCCATCGCCGCGCCATCGCCCTCGGGTCCTGCACGCCGCCGGCGGGACCGGGACTGCCGGGGGAACCGCCGGGGGAGCCGGGGCTGTCTGCGGGAAGGGCTTGTGCACGGGTGCCCGGGGAACTGGAGGTGCGGCGGTGCCCAGTGGGGCTCGCGGGCTCTCCCGGGTCGATAACCTCCAGGACCTCAGCGGGGTTGCTGCATGCATGTCCCGGCGGCAAAGGGAGGCTGCTGCCTGGATGTCCGGGGTAGGTGAGGAGCGCCACTGCACAGCTGTCCCGGGGAGCTCGGGAAGGGTTTGCTGGATGGTGTTCGGTGGAGCCAGGGGGCTTTGCTGCATGGATTTCCCGGTGATCGGGCGCGGGGGATGTTGCTGCATGGATGTGCTGGGGCGATAAGGGTATTTGCTGCATGGATGTCCTGGGGAGACCTAAAGGGAGCTTTGCTGGATGGATGTCTGGAGGTTTTGCTGGGGAAAGGTTTGCAGAACGGTTATCCAGGCGATCTAAGAGCGATCTGCTGCGTTTATGCCTGGGGAGAGCAAGGGAAGGGTTTGCTAGAGATGAGCAGGTTTGCTGGCTGCTCTCACACGTGCTTTGTGCAAGAGAGATATAAGAGGCTTCCTCAAGAAGCGCCTTGTGCTAAGTATAACACAAATGATGGCAGAAGAGCTTCATCCCATCTTCAAAACTGGTTGCAAAATCTGTTTGATGTCACTTTTCAGCATCTGACACGACTGAGTGCAAAATGCTCCCTTCTGTGTACAGCCAAGCACTTGTTTCTGCCTTATACTTAGCTGTAATGACCAAGCTGTAATAACCACATTCTTCCCACTGTATAAAACAGGAATTCTTCTTTTCTCTTTGATTTAGCAAGTGCTGTAGTGTTTTTCTATCCAAAGAAGAGCTGGTGCTTTCCTACCTTACCAATTTTGCCTCACAATGGCATTTAAATCCATGCACTGCCTTGTCTTTAGAGGTACACTTCAGAGGACTGCCAAATAGGCTGGTAGGATTAGAATGACTGGCCAGGCTACAGTGTCCTTTACTAAATCTGTCAATCTGGTGAATTTAGGATGCATGGTATTAGAGGCTGAGGTTGTGTCCAGTCCTGTGGCTAAGCAGTCTTTGGGACTTTGCTGGCTATGGCACAGTGGTGCAGGAAGGAATCCTGATCCCTCTCCTGCTGATGTGACTCTTAAGGTTGGGAAGTGTTGCTCTGTTTCCATGGGTTGTGTCCATGTGTGCCGTGTCCCACCAAGACACAAAGCACTACAGCCTGACTGCAGCCCTGGGGACCTCTTCTTATGACAGCTGCTGTCAGTGGTGAGATGGTTGTCTGGAGAGAGTTTGGCCAAGACTTCTACTACACTGCAGTTAATACCTGATTGGTTTTTGAGGTGGGTGTGTGATACACCTACACAGAGTGGTGGAGTACCTTCTGCTGCCTGGGTGGGCAAAATGGTACAGTAGATAATCACCCTCTGCAAGTACTGTGATCTAATTTTTGATGGTTAAATGTACGACTTTGATTTTTATCAACCATTTCTTTCGTTTTTGCTGAAGACAGAGTACCATGTACCTTCCAACCTGGCAGAGCCCTGATGCTAGGCACCCACCTGAAATGAGAAGTTATGTTCAACTACTGTGAAGATGAACACTTTTTTCTTACAAGTTCTACTTCATAATTCAGCACTCTGAGGACAAATATTAATGATAGCACTTGTGTTTCCTATTCCTGCTCCAAAGAGCCCACAGTCAAAGGAATGCAGACCTTGTTTTTGCCAGCGCTGACAAGAGAGCGGGGATATTACTTTTTACAGATCTTGGCAGCCCTTTTGGAATTCCTCAGCTTGGAGGCACATGCAACAAGGGTACAGATGGAGATCCTCCTGTGGAGAAGCAGCTTGAGACCCTGGCTGGGCCATGCAGCATATGGCAGCTTTGCACACCATGCACAGCTGACACAGGCAGCCACCAACATCCAGCCAACTGCTCAGCTGCTTGTCCACGGTCGTGGTGCTCCCTTAAGACTACTAGCACACCACCTCTTTGTGCCTCTCTGTGGACGAAGATTCCTACCTTTATGCATGCACAGCAGTGGGCTGTTCCTAATTTTACCTGAAGCTGGATCTCAGAGACAGTTCAAATATTTCTCTATATATACCTCTCTTTTGTCTTCCTCATCAAGTTTTTTTACAATATGGAAAGTCTTTCTTGCTACCAGGGAACTTACATTATTTGTATTGGTTGCATACAGTTAAATGGAAGAATGTGATGGCAAGAAATCAGTTTTGATACTGGTAATACAGCAATTTGGTTGCAAATACGTGTTTAACATCAATTATTTTGCTTTCTGGCAAAAAATATCCCCAAATATGTGACACTAAGCGACTACTGAACCCTTCTGCCTTTTTATTATCCTGAGTACACCTTTCTCAAGTTAGCTGAGATTTGCTACATTGTTCTCTGGTTTTTGAACTCCTACTTCATCTGCTGCTTGGCTGTCAAAATGAAGCTGAAAGATCACGTTCTTGATCACACCATCGAACCAGAAGAGAGATAGAAAATATCTAGGGTTTTTTTCATGTATTTTGTATGACTATTTAAACTAATTTCCTGGAACCATTTCTTTTCCTGTTCTTGGCATGCGAAATGGTTTGCACTGCTAACCTACCTCACAGGCAGTGGGAGGTTCTCTCTATTAAATGCTTACAATGCACTCAAGGCACCCTGCTAAAAGGTGACATTGAAGTGCAGTGTTTTAGTTAATGCTTTCAGAAAATTCTGGACTAGATTCCCTCCTTTACGGGACTTACTGGAGACACTGGAGTATGTGTGATTGACCTGCAGAGGAGTTTTGTATTGACTGTTTAACTTAGTAACCAATACCAGTAAACTGATACAACTCTGAAGTGGATTGAAGTAACACGAGTAAAAGTGATTATACAGATAGAGCTTATTTCTACAAATTTATCAAAACAAACTATGCAGCAGAGATGTCTTTTATGCCAGTGTAGCCATGTCAGCAGTAGCAGCTGTGGTCATTTAACCATATTTATAAGATCCTGATGTTTCACTTCTCTCTTCTTAGAAGCGCTAGATTCCAATCAACCCTTTACACAAAACAGTATCTGGCAGCAGGAGTCACTCTCAGGATTTTTGCTGATGTTTTCAAGTAATTGCTTAAAATGTTTTGGGGGCTCAGCAATTTTTAATATTTGCTCCTACAATATATGCAAAAAATGATGGTTTTGCTCACCTAGCAAATTAGTATTTATGGTCTGAGACTTGAAATAAGGTTTTCCATCACCATAAAAATATGTTTCTTTGTGATTCTGATCACAAATACAGCAACAGTTTACTGGCAGGGAGAGTTATAGTGTCCCCCAACAGGGTGCTAAATGGATAAAATTCTGACAAATTATGGGCATTGAAAGGGCAATGCTAGTCAGACATAATCCTCATCCCTTTACTTGTCTTACTCTGCAAAAAAAGTAAGTCTTTCCCATTGTATTTGATGATACCTTGATCTCATGTTAGCTGATCTCATGCCCCCATATATATGTTTTTTAACATAAAGCTTGTTAAGCAGAGGTTTCTTCTTCCTGCAAGACTCTATCCTGTTTACTATGATCCTGGCTAAGGATCTGTTGGGTTGCTTCCAAAATCACACCTGGTAGTGCTGGAAATCTCAGATGTCCAGGAACACTTCTGACACTCTTTAGTGAAGTGATGGACAATTCCTGTCAGACCACAGATATATCCTGCAGTGGTTTTATCTCTGATGAGGACCGAAAGAGACTCTTATTTAATGAAATCATACGCCTAGTTGGTCCTTAGGTTAAAATCACCTTGGTGGGCTGTGCTGGATTACGGTAACTTACTGTTGTGATGTGCCTCCTGATACTGCTTTAATTACTAACTAGTGTTAGCACTCCTTCTCCTGTCTGTCCATGAGAGAAATGAAAATTACGCATAAAACAATGTGTTCTAGTTCTTGGTTTTCCAAGCCTTGGGTGTTTTTTGTCCCTCATGGTGGCAGTAGGAAAGAGAGGGGCTTGACAGGTCATGTGGTATCTAATACTCAAGAACTGCAGATATCAAATTTATTTGTTATCAAATTTTTTATCAAATTATTGCCTGTTTACTTAATTTTGCTTGAAGTATCCATATGGAATGGGGGGAATCTCCTCTCTCTGTTATCTGTAAACTGCTCCTGAGAAAGCCTTGCTGTGCAGAAACTGGGGCAGAATTGTGTCTATGTGTTAACCTTCCTGCTTTGTGTCAGGATTGAAAGGAAACTTTGGGCTTCATCAAAACCACCACAGAGTCAGTGATCTGAGCACTATGAGCCCAGTGATCTGACCATAGGACCCAGAAGCAAAATATTCAATGCTTTCCTCGTCTACATTTTTACTGGTCTTCCACATCTCCATCTTGTGACGTAGATGGATGAGATCTTTTGAAGACACGCCTATCAGTGCTTCCAAAGATGTGTATCCTTTGGGAAGCAGTTGCAGAACATGTCTTGCTCTTAGTTTCTGTTATCCATTTTTCTTTCTACTCTGAGATGATCTTCCATCTTCATCTTTTCTTCACTCTCTAGCAGCTGCTGTTCCACAATCATGTGCTTTTGCTTCCACTGTATTGATAGCTCTTTCCTCTTGTGACCCTGCAATTATTTTTTCCTCAATCATCCATCCAAAAATGGCTTTCTTTTTAGGAAAGTCCTTGTAAGTAGAACTATTCTGCCAGCATAAACAAAAGCACATAGTTTTGTCACCTCCTCTGGCTTTATGGTAAATGGTCTCTCTGTGGGACCTCCATCTCAGCTGCCTGAGCCAGCAGTTCAAATGCAGTCATCTTCTCACCCTGTTTATGAGGGCCCAAGAATGTTATAGGTCAGTATAGGTCTATTTCTTGCTTTACCAAATTATAAGACATTCTTATTATTTTTGGTACTTTTAGATGACCCTACTCCGTGAGTCTAACAAATACTGTATGTAGGAAAAAATTATTTATTGCCTCTCATAAGTGGCCCCATGATACAGGGGAAAGAGTGATGCCCAGTTGTCCTCGAATATATGCTGAGGGTTATTTTGATATTTTGATTGTGAGGCTGTTAGCTGAACTTTTCCTGACAGTTTTTTTGTAAGGATTTGTGTTCTGTGCTTTGGTTCATGTCTAGCTAAACCAGAAATGCATACCACAAATATAGTTTGTTGCTCAGACAACAGGAGCAGAGTTTGCATGGATGAAATCGTTCAGTTATTAACTTAGATACTTTTTTTAAAGAGTGGGCTTTGTTAAAATCAAACTTCCTTTCATTAGAAAAATAAATCAGTGAAAGGGAGAGCTTAGCCATTTGAGCCTCAGCTCAAGACACTGGCACATCTGAGGGTTGTCCCTGTCACCCAGTTAAATGACCCAGGCAGATGTCCCAGCCTTGACCCACTTCTGAAGTGAGCCTGTAAATCAGGGGCCTGAAATCCTTTAGTGTCTGAGGAGTCTTTAATAAGGTTATCTGCACATTGCTGAAGAGGCATTTCTGCAATGTTTACCTGTCAGTCAGAAACTAAATAATGTTTTCAACTATTTTGTATGAGTCTCCTAAATAGACATCAGGTAACATCATTTTCTCATTGTAGGCTCAAACCAATACAAGAAGACAATTGTTCCCTGTGTTACTGAGCTCACAAGTTTGCTTGTTCCCTGTCCTTTGCTCAGATAGCTAGAAGAGAATTGAGATGATTAACTCAATTTTCTTGGTCACCTTAGTTTTCTTCTACAGTCAGTGAAGGAAAAGTTCTCAGACAAGATGAACTGCGTCCTAAATGTGTCTTTTTCTCTCTCTTGTCTATAAAAGGAGCACAGGGCAAATAGCTCAGGTGTGTGAGTCAGAGGCTGAAAGAGAGGAATCCTCCTGCCCATGTCTGACCATTGTATGGGTCAGGCATCTAAACCTGGCAACGTGGGCAGTGTGCACCTGGGGAATCACGGCACACAATCCCTGCCTGCTCCGATCTCCTCTATGGTTGCAGTAGCTGCTGCAGTGTATCCGCTTATTGCATAGATTTTTAACTCCTCTAGATACTTGAAAATATTACATACACTGTATATGTGTTACTTCAGTTATTTGCCATCACAAAATTAATAGTAAGTAACATTAATTTTTTAATGTGTTTTTTTAATTCACTCCGCAGTTCTCTTTATAAGCGTGACATAAAGTGATACATATAATGTGCAAGACAGTTCTAGTTCTTTTGATCTCCTCATGCAGATGCTGCTCTATGCTACCGTTTTCACAGAATAGAAATCAATATCATAACTTGGCAACATATTATTTTATGTAAATTCCATATAGTACCATTATCCACTTCACCTGCGAGGCAGAATACTGGCAGTCAGGAATAGATTTTTCCTCCATCTGATGACTTGTAAGATACTTAGGCAAGTTTTACTGTAATCCCTAGGGTGTTCTGATTCTTGAGGAGAGATAGCATATTTTCGGTGATGGTTTGCAAGCTTGTTGTCCTCAGCATGGTGGGCTGATCTGCTCATCACAGTTTATGAAACAGTGTTTCAGAGTGTAGGTGTGATCAATATCTGTGTAAATTCATTCTTTTGAAATCTATTGGCCTGTGTCTGTTTATACCAGAAATTACCCAAATAGTACTGCCAGTCCAACAACTGAAAGTGCAAAACGTTTTTGTTTCTGTTAAAAAGCAGTCAGGACAACCACCACCAAAAATGCAGAAAGTATGAAGTTAAACCTGAATCAGAGGGGAGGAGGCAGGAACTCAAGCTTTTGAATGTGAGGAAGACAAAAATAACTCTAGTTTGTCCTGTCTGATACAAGATTATCATCTTTGCGTTTAGCACACTGTAAACATTCATTATAGATACTGATTTTACAATACATTTCACATGGGTGTGACTCAGCCAGCAAGTACGAGGATTTCTCTTGGTGTTGACCTTTCTAATATTTACATGAAAAAATGAGAGGTAATGATGTGCGACATATGTTGAGAAATGCTTCTGTGTCCCATACTTAGATAATTGGTCATTACATCTCCTTTTGCTCCCAAACATCTGCTCTTACTACAGCTGTTCAGGATGTATCTCCTCTTCTCCACATTGCCATCCTTGCACATGTAAAGGCAGTGAAATTGAGAAGAGCAGGCATCTTGGTCCAACTTAGCCAAATATGAATTTATCCTCTTCCTTCTCAAAGTACATCATATTGTCATGATGGTCACTTATTTTCTCTTCCCAAACTCTGTGAATAGCAAAATAAAAAAAAAATCACCCCTTTCTGTCTGTAGTCAATGTCTCTGTGTAATGTTTTTATTTGCATACAGCTGACCTGACTCACTTCAGTTTTGCCATGAATTTTTTTTCTCTCATCAGTGATCCCTTTAATGTTTTGAGGCTCTTTTTTTTTTTTTCTTTCCCCTCCTAAGATTTGCTTAATAGCTGTACTGCGATTTTTTCCAAAGAGTCTGTGGAATCTCATCCTTGGAGGTAATACAGACCTGGACTAGAGGTGTCCCAGAGCAGCCTGCTCAAATGGGTCTTGCACTCAGCAAATTGAGAGAGGCTGATCACAGACCGCCTGGAATCCCTTCCAACAGATTTATCTCTGCCAGTTATTTGAGCTCTTATTAAACTTGCTGTAGTCCTAGACTTTACCTTTGTCTTCAAACATTTAAGTCAAGACTAGAATCTCTCTGCCACAGGCACTATTCAGCACTGCTAACCCAAGCATGAAAAGAATTGCCATAATTGCCATAGATTTTAAAATGCTGCTTTCTTTTCAGACTTAAGAAGTCAAAGGAATTAAGATCTCTGAAAATATACAAACTTTCCTTGCATTTGCAGGACCTGACATGTTCCATGTTTTTATCCCCCCCAAGAACCACCTGCCCAATAATGAGTAAATTACAATACATTTCCCACTGGGAGTTGATGCTTTATATAAACTCCTAAAATCTGCTGGTTGTGTGAGATATGTGTCTGATCTTCTGTAGGATGTTAGACTGCATTGTTACACACGTTTCCTTTTGCCTTCATATTTGCAGCTATGCTACTTTTAAAACTGCTAACAGCTTTTCATATTTGCTAGCAGTAAGACAAACTGATTTCATTCACTAGAAAAAAAATAGCTTATTTATTTGTTTGTTTATTTCAAATCTATCAAAAATGGGCATCTCTTTTGTCAGTAATCTGCTGTTATGCAGTAATAGTCTTATCTGAGACAGCTAAATATTTCCAGACTTAATTTATCAGTCTCGAGAAGGTTAATCTTTGATAAAACAGGGAGAAGTGGATAATTTTTAAAGGTGAATTGAAATGACATGGTTGAATTTATAACAATTGCTGCACAATAGCTATAACTGAGTATCTGACAAAACAAACAAGCATGCTCTACATAAATAAAGGGAGAACCAAAAAAAAATGACACAATAACAGATGCACTGCAGTGAA
Source organism: Myiozetetes cayanensis (assembly GCF_022539395.1). Taxonomy (NCBI): domain Eukaryota; kingdom Metazoa; phylum Chordata; class Aves; order Passeriformes; family Tyrannidae; genus Myiozetetes; species Myiozetetes cayanensis. Next base: position 42,916,226 of record NW_026087742.1, on the reverse strand, counting down.
TGAAAGAAATGTCCTTGTCAAAAGTAAGTAAAATACTTAGTACTGTAGAGTTCAATTTCTCCAAGGGGAGCATGCTGTGCACCTGCCCAAACAAAATGTGTGCCACATCCAGCACATACATTGGCAGAAGAATCAGTTGTTCTGACTGTTCTGACATATTTGTCCTGATAGTCAGTGGTTATTTTTAGTACGAAGGAAGAAAGGCATGCTTTGCGATTAGCTGAGAACAGAGACTTCATGACTGTCAAAGGTTCACCTGGTTTGTGGGTGGTGGCAATGGTAGTGTAAGGGACCACTGCAGCATTGGATACTGCCCTGTCGGCGTCTCAGGAGGAGTTTGACCCCAGTTCTTTTGTTCACCAGTTTATTCTGAAAAGTATTTGAGCTAAATAAGGTAACAATCACCCTTCTGGTGGAGGGTCAGTGAGGGGAGAGGTCAGGCACCTTGGCAGCAGGCTGCACAACCCGTTCAAGAGAGCAGCTCCAGGGTCAGGGCCAGGACTACACAGTCTTGCTTCTGTCTGCAGGAGGGAGAGCAAATACGATGCAGTGAATACATTTGTGTTCAGGGAAATGTGTAGTTTTGCCTCCTGTGGGTGCTTTTGAAATTTTTTACCTCTGGAGAAAGCAGTATTGTTTGTTTGATCAGTATTTTTATTGTAGTGTTCAACTTTACTGAATGGAAATCCATACTCCCTTGTTAGCTACTGACATTTGCATCTCTTCCTTGTGCTTTGTCTTTTTTTCCATGCTGCTTTCCCTGTCTTTGAGTGTCTCCTTTTTCTCAGTCCCTTCCTAGTTCTGTGCTAACAACTACCTCCCACTATCCTATTTTTCCCATACATACTCAGGAATGAAAAAACGGTCAGGATTGACTACTGAGAGGTAAGATATAATGCTCCAGCTAGATTATCAGGGAAGGAAAATGCACTCATCTCTGAAGATTTGGAAAGAAAAAAAGGTAGCCCAATATAGCACATAAGGTTAGATGGATAGACTCCAAACCTTAATTTATGGTAGATGTCAGATCTTACACAGGAATGTATGAAACACTTGAAATTTAAGCCCCTCTCTGGATAATTTGATAAATTTAAAGTACAATAAATAATTAAGGGACAAAAAGTGATTGAGGACCAGCTCTAGGTGTTTATTTCATGTGCGCAGTGTACCACAGGTATCTGTTTATAGACACTAATCATCAGCTTTTCTGTATCTTTCTGGTCATGCTCCTGTTCTTCTCAAAAGGCGATATTTTACAGCCATTTTCCCCCTCTAGGGTTGCTGATGGCAATAACTCAGCCTTTTTCCCGTGGTCTGAAATGGGAGTCTGGCTGCGACCAGGCACTATGCATACAGTTACTGTTTCAAATCTCACCTGTGGTTTCATTTTGTTTCTCGTTCCAATCAGAAAATGAAGAGTTTGGCCCAGAGACGCCAGTCTGCACCATCTTTGATCTTTGTCAAAGCACTTAGCAGATCTCGATCGGCCTCGAGGTAAGTCAGTGAGTTTTGCTTGCCGTACTGTTTTGTACTTTCTCAGCCCCAAACTTGAGATGTTTTTGAGTTATTGTCCACACCAGGCTGTCGAACACAATTCATGCTGCTCGGTAGCTGCACAGCTATAAAGCCTACTGAAAGATGTGACAGAGCTCTCCTGGTTTTCCGCAGTGCTGCCACACTAAGCTGTTTGTACCCCATTGGGTGGGCAAAGCTGCTCTGCAGTTTGCAACTGGGCATGTGACATTTGGGCTGTTCAGCTGTAAATAGTTAGTGACTGGCTGTGACTGCCTCCTGGGGAGGTGGCATGGGCAGAAGATGTTCCCTGCTTTTTGCCTTGTACACTTATGCAGTGCCGGGCATAACTCAAGATTGCTTATTGTGGAATTGTGCAATTTAATTTGAGCTAAGTTTCTTCTGTCACTGCCTGCTTCATGGTACAGGCTCTCCAGGGCTCTGGAAGCACCTACTGACTCAGGACAATGCTGTGGGCCAGGATCTGATGATCAAGCCTTCTCCTGTCCAGTATTAGCACTAAGTGGGGCTGAGTATGTGGGTGTTAATCATTCAGCATTTTTCATCCTTGTCCTCTGCCAGAATCAGCCCTTCCTCCTACCTCCGCCAATGTAAAACTGCCATAGAAATGGGAGTTTCTATGGAGCAAGTCCCCTGTCCAGCCCCAGCCCTGACCTGCCATTTGAACCACTCTGCACACATAACTTTTGTCTCCCTGCACTACAGTTCATTAGGCTTTCAACTTACAAAATGTGTTTATCGAGAAGTGAACCATCTGGCGGGCTGTTAATGCTTCCAGCTGTGTATTGCTCTTTATGAAGAAATGATATTGAGGGAAATTAGAGTATGGCTTTGTAAGGAATATTTTTTCCTACTCTGTGGTGTGTTAAGTAGTCAGTATGGAAGAAGTCAGAGCTTTGGAAAGTTGTTTGTGTTTGATCTAACTAGTACCTGGTTTGATATCATGTAGAACTCCACAGTATTTCAGAAACCTGTGAAAGTGCTCTTTGAAAAAAAAAAAGAGTAGCAAAATAGGAGAGGCAAATTTCATTTGCCTGCTGGGATTCAGACATTAACATTTTTCTTCAGTTCTGCTTTTTAATTTGTTTTATTGCCTGCTCCATAAGTTTCAGAAATTGGAAATAGCTGGAGAGACATCGAGTGTGACACACAATATGTACATTTTCACCTAAGAACTTTATGCTTTCTGAAGTGTAAATATGTCTTGCTTGTATAGCCCCAATGAGAATTATCTCTGGCTTGTGAAAGGACTTTTTTGTAAAGCCAGTTGGCAAAAACTTTGTGGTGAAGAGAACTGAAGAGGGGAACATGTTGCCCTGTTCTGCAGTAAGAGCAATGCTTTGCCTACTTGACCAACCCTGCTGTTTTAACAACTGTTGGATGCTGCCTCAATCATGTCTGTCCTCTGTCTGTGACTTGCAACAATTTAGCTGCTCCTGCTGGTTTGAATTGAAGTCTGTGGCCTTTGTGAGAGGTATGGGGTGAAGTCTGAGGATCCTGAAATCAGAGCAGGTGATTTTGTAGCTTCAGAGTCTTTGAGTTAAAGGGTGACACTTTGGATGGTGTTTATTATTGTTCACAGGAGCAGCAATTCTCACCTGTGCCTGACTTTCCTCTTTGGCTGTACAAAGCACATTCCTCTTCATCACTGAACTGATGGATGAGTTTGATCTTTCCACTCAGTTTGTTGTGTAAATGCTTAACTCTTGTGAAGTGCTTTCTCTGAAGGAGAGTTGAAGAGCAACAAAATGACTTCTCATGTTTTCTAATCTCCTCCAAATGTTTTACCTCAGACCTGTCTCAGCTCTTAGTTCTCCTTCTTGTAGACACAGCCAGCCTGCAAAATCCATTATTCTTCTCTGGCAGTGAACCTTAATACTGGGACTCCATAACACTTACTTGTTAATGGTTGATTAATGACTTGTAGATAATAAAGCTCCTATCTGAAGTTAACAAACATCTGTGAGGGATTTATTTGAATGCTCTCACCTCAGCAGCTGGCTCACCTCAATATTTGTTGAAATTAATGAACAAGTGCAAAGTTTAAAAGGGCAGGAAATACTTAGAAGCCAAGTCAGTTTGTATTTTTATACCACTTTATATGTCAGGTGTCCCTGGTTTATATACAGAGCATTTTCATAAAATGTATTGGCACCTACTTTGGACAGACTTACTTTGGGGCATTTTAAAGTTTATTAATGCTATCTATTCAAAGAAACCATTGTGACATCTGGAGATGGCTATTTAGCTTTCAGAAGATTAAGGTTTTTAATGGTGATGTTGTTGTAGCTGTCATGAGTATGTGACCAAGGCGAGACGATCTAGGTGGAAATAGCAGATGCTTGTTTTGTGCCTTTGTCCTCTTACTCAGTTCTGAAAGAGAACTGTGCTTAAAATCTTGTATTCGTTTTCTCCAGCTATAGCATTTGGTTTAATGAAAGTTCAGCCTTCCTTACAAATCTTGGCCTTGCCACGTCAGCCACATAAAGAGAGATACAAGATATTTGGCCTGCAGAAGAATTGTGGGTGTGGCTGTGCGGCACATTGATGCACAGGTGTCCAATCATGCTGTAATCCCTACATCACTTGACTGGTACCTGCAGGCAGCAGAGGAACATAGTAAACAGTACAGATATTATAGTGGAATTTGGGCCCTTACACCCAAGAGGTGAAAATACAGAGACTATTCCATTGCTTCCTGTTCTTGTTTCTCTTCCTTTTTTTCTGCACAGCTTCTTTTTCATTACAAAATAGTGATGAATAGGCATATAAGGACTGTTCCACATCATCAGATGCCCTCTTTGGGAGCACTTTGAGCAAAGTTATTGTAGAAATACACTGGAAAAGTAAGCTTTTGGTATTTTTTTTGGCTGATACTCAGACACAGGAAAAATTAATTTGATTGTTAACTCCATTAATGTGTATGAAATCAGCAAAGGATTTCGGTTAGTTATACTTGGCCCTAGACCTGTTCTGCAGTTGTAATTTTCCTCTTACTTTTTCTTGGTGTCCTTTAATGAAACCTGCACAACTTAATGATATGGTTCAGTACAAATCAAATGACAGGCTTGAAACAGTAATGTCTGAGGCCTCCATTTAAAGCATCAGGTATTGTCATCTCGCTGATACAGAATAATAAAGTAGCTGATACAGAATAATAAAGACTTGTTTCAAGTCAGATTTTCAGCCTTTGTTCTGCTGTCCCTCAAAACAATTTTCACTTGTGACAAAACCCAAGTTTTTGGGCTGTATTGTCAGACTTCTGCTTGCGTCTCTGATATTTCACAGGGACAGCCAAACTATGTGCTGCAGTCACTGGCAGCTTCCCCTTTCCTATTGCACACCTGACCAGATCATTGAAAGTGATATTTTTACATGCTGAAACTTATTAATATAATTTCACAGTTTCCGAATCTGCATGACCATTTAGAGATCTGTGTCTCCACACAGTAAAGGTGTTAAAATACTAAAAATGAAACAACTCTTTTTTACACCATGAATCATGTTTATGATGTTATTTTGGTGTAAGCTGGAAGCAGGGGCTGTTTAAAAAAAACACTGAAGTATATTTTTTAAAAGGTTTTATGAACAAATTTCTAAAGAACCCTAAAACAAAGGTCCTAAAATGTCATCCCTATGCAATTTTATTTTGTGGCTTTTATGGTTGAAAAAGTAGAAGGTAAAAACTGAGGGTTTCACAAGTTTCCAAGGTGTTTTCTGCCCTTTGCTACATAGAAGCGGTGTTATGCCATTCACAGAGAGACTGCTCTTCCTTCTCCCAGTGCACAGTAAGTGATTCTGGCATGTTGTCTTCCAGGGGTCCTGTGCCAAAGGCTAAATATCCCAGATAACGAAGATCATATGTGTAATCTAGTAATACATTCCACTTGGCGCTAGTCAAATACAGAGTGTTCCCAGAGTCTTGGACATTGTGTTTTCAGGGTTTTAGTCAGAAGATACGTGGCTGATCCAAGCTATGTGACTAGAAGAAGACAAAAATAGAGACTTTTAATAAATGTAAATTGCCAGAGGGCTTTAACTGTCTCTTTTTTACAGGGAAGATGGGTATTTGGTGTTTCAGGCAAAACTGAATGCAGGGATGAAGGGAATAAAAGCTCATTGCAAGCAACTAGCTTGTTAAGTAGATATTTCAGTTGTAATAATTTAGCTCGTTCTTCAGTCACGTCCACGACAGTGAATAATTTTGCCTCGCAGTGTAATCTCCGTGGGGCGTGTTTGTTTGGTGAAGGCGAGCACCGGTGCAGAGCGGCACGGAGGGGCGGACAAGGAGCAGGCGCCCCTGTGCCTCGCGCCACAGCCGTTTTTACCGGCTCGTGCGGGACCAGGCCTTCATGAGGAAGAGGCTCACCCCCCAGTTCCCTTGTCTGTCAATGCTGAGGTGGGTGTTGCTCTCACACAGCCCCACAGGCACCATGGCAGAGTTTGTCGGAGCGAGATCAGAATCAGCATGAATGGCTGAGGCCGCCCCTCTCTCTGCCAGGGTCCCCACCTGTCTGCCAGGTGGAGGAGCGGCACCCTTGGCCAGGGCCGCCACAGCTGGGCCAGCCGATGGTGCCACTGCTGGTGGCTCACAGGGCATGGCTTAGGGTCACCCTGCTGCAGGGCACAGCCCTGGGATGGTGCGAGACAGATGACGCCTCGTGGCTGGTTTTGAGGGGCTCTGGGGGACAAAGGCTGTCACGCTGTGTGTGTGTGCCGGTGTCCCCGTGTGCCAGTTTCCGTGTGTGCCGTACAGCCGTGATCAGTGAGGGGTTGCCTCCGGAGCAGCCAGCAGCAGGAAGGGGTGGGCTCAGAACCAAGAGTGGGAGTTAGCATGGACAGGTACCATCCCAGCCTGCTCCCATTCCAAATGCAGACGCCACAGTTTGGGTGGGAGGGGGTTCCCTTGAAGCTGCAGAAGAGAGGTGAGGGGAGAAACCAATGGGGTAAAACATTCACTTTATACTGGTGCCTTGGGCAGCAGGGGCAAATTCCCACTGTTTGGGGCAGTCAAGGCCATGCCCTGCCTGGGGGGCTGTTCCCTCATGTCGACCTCATCTGCCACACCAAGGATTGTGAGAGGGTGACTGGGATAGCAAGGGTAATGCTGGGCACTAACCCGCACAACTGAAATGGCGTCTCTAAAGCCTCCTCCTGTGCCCTCAGCCACCCAAAAGGTGTGGTCGCAAGGGATGAGGCCTCTATGGCACCTTCATTCACCCTTACGAATAGGCATACCATGGAAGGAAGTCCTTGCAAGACAAGTCTTCCTGAAGCCGCAGGGCTTGAGGTTTTTGGGAAACACAAGGGCTATCACTGTTGTCAGAGTGGTCCCCCAAGGTGAAAATCAAAGTGGCAGCACCTCTGGGACAGCCCTGTGTCCTCCACCCCTCATCTCAGAGTCTTTTGTCAGAGAGACTTAGTACACTCAAAAATACAGAGGAGCTGTTTTATGAATCAAAGTAAGAAAAAGGACAAAATCCCACAAAGTAGAGTTTCCCAGTGTGAGGGATTAAATACAGTCACTACTCATTTTATCTTGATTTGTGATACTTCATAGCTTTTTCCACAAAGCTCCAGCTAGTCATCAATAAGGAGGGGAAATCCTGTTCCTAAAGACTCAGTCAACAAAGCAAATGAAAAGTTCTTTGCTTCTGTGTCTACGTTATAGATTTAATTCACCCTCAAAACAGTTGATCAGGATTTTTAATGAATTTTTTCATTTCATAAAATGTTTTGATGTTTTAACACTTTATGCTTAGAATAGGCAGAAATCTCTGCATGAGAAATTTCCCGGATTTCTCCCCTCAGTATGTCGTTTCCCTGCATAAGGTAAGGATATATGAATTTGTAGAAAAATAATGTTGGGGTTTTTTTAAATTGTTATTCTGTATCAATTTACCCTTCCTTTTAAATGGAATTGTATATAATTTAAAAAAATTTGTGATGATATTGTACAAGTTGTCATTTTTTATAGTATTTCTAATTTATGCTTGATTTAATCTAGTTATGACACTGGAGTATTATTTTCCTAAGCAATGTACTTGAACACAAAACTTATTTTTACATAATAATAGCTGGGATAAAATTTTATTAACTGTTAACAGGGAACAAAGTGAACTTTCTGAGGCCTCAAATGGCCTTTTAACTTAGAAATTGGCGTTCCTGTCCCTCTGCTGTGTTTTTTCTGTTTTGCTTTGAGTGTGTGTATGTGTGTATATGTTTGTTTTTGACAAAACCCCTCAGTTCTTCATTTACGACATAGAAACTGGCTTATAGCAATGTTTGTACATCTGGAGATCAAAATGAGTTGCAACTCCCAGAGATATGCTGCTTTTTTTATTAAAAGGAAAGGACTAGAAGTAACCAGGAGGAAGCCTTGGAAGCAGGGTTTTGAAGTTTAAATAAGGGATTAATTTTTCAGTTAGTGACTAATAGTTTAACACCAGTGCTTTAAACTGATTCCCTTTGGATAGAGTTTGTGACAGTTTTAAGATGAAGACAGTGAGAGGCACTGCTCATCAGGATGAGTGCAGGGCTCTGCTTGTCCAGATGTCTCAGTGTCCACATGTGCTTTTGCCTGCAGACTGTTTTAAGGACTTTCTGGATTAGGCCTTGAGGTCTGGCAGAATGCAGCTGTTTTCCAACCATTGTGTATCTCTGATTTTAGACAACAAAATCTCTGCCAAATGACAGTCTGGCCAAGCAGTTTGGGCAGCGGCATACCTGAGGAAATCACAGACCAACTCATTCAGACTGCTCTGATCATTTATCTTGTGTAAACAAGCAGAAAGGCTCTAATGATGTGAAGGCTGATGTGCAGCCTCTGGTGCTCTCACCTCTGACAAGGGTCAGCATTAAATAGGCATTGAACACTCTCCCTGGGCTGATACATATTGCTTCCCTCAGTCCAGCTGCTTCCTTGTGTACCAAGCTGCTGCTGAAGAGTTGTAATCATATCATGGGAGTAACAGTCTGTCTTAAGATTCTTAAGATTTCCTCTGTACCCATGTCTAAAGTGTATGGGGGGCTAGATCCAATAAAGGATAATAAGCCTTAAGGGCAAGAGATGGTAATAATTTCAGTACCTGAATCTAAAACCATGATTTAAAAAACACTGTCTCAGAGGCTTCCTGACCTCTCAAGTGCCTCTGTTCTTTGGACACTCTCCTGCTGATCAGAGAGCTCCCCAAACACCTGGAGCTGTGCTTTCGCACATCCCAGTACAGCATGACTGCTGGCAGCACTGAACGGGTAACTACCATCATAAGGTGTAGGGATATGGGAAATCCTCTAATAGCTTTTTTTCCCCAGCTCAGATCACTGGTGGAATAGGAACCTCTGACTAACATGCCCGAGTAGCTGTGTGAAAAACTTGTTGAATAGGTAAGGCAGATAGTTAACAGAGAGCGAAACAGGTGCATGTGGCTGCATGGCTATTCATAAGGAATAAGGGTCATTATGCTTGCAATAGCTGGCAACAACAGGTGTTTCAAGTAATCTCTTCTCTGTAATAGGATAATTCCTGTGCTGTAGTATTAGTATTAAAATATAGTTTAAAGCCCTTGAGGCAAACCAAAGCCAGATTTGTTCCTGTTACAGCTGGGACAAGTGAAGTGACAATCCTGTCTTCCATATGGCACCCATATTCACCCATGGTCATCCCTCTTAAAGAAGTGATCCTTAAAAACTTAAGCCAGTACAAGGGCTGGGCAGATCCTGTCTTCATGTCTGTGATGGGGCTTTGTGAAGTTCATCCCACGGTGTCCCACAGTTCACAGAATCACAGAATCATAGGATGGCTTGTGTTGGAAGGGCCCTTGATGATCATTTAGTTCCTACCTTCCTGCCAGGGACAGGGACACCTTCCACTAGACCAGCTTGCTCAAGACCTCAATCCAACTCAGCCTTGAATGCTTCCAGGGACAGGGCATCCTCAACTTCTCTGGGCAACCTATTCCAGTGCCTTACCACCCTCACAGGAAATAATTTCTTCTTAACATCTAATTGAAATCTACCCTCTGCCAGTAGGAAGCCATTCCCCTTTGTCCTGTCACTACATGCCCTTGTACATAGTCTCTCTCCATCTTTCATGTAGGGTCCCTTCAGGTATTGAAGGTACTGTTATTTAATATCTTCATTAATGACATAGACAAAGGAATTTCTAATCCATCTAACAGTCCATCCATCAAACCTATCACTTCAATTTACAGAGAAGGATGCTGTAGAGGACCATGTCAAAGGCTTTACAGAAGTCCACTGACCCTGAGATTAGCTCAGCTGGTTAGAGCACAGTGCCAATAACAGCGAGGTTGTGGGTTTGATCTCCATGTGGGCCATTCACTTAAGAGTTGGACTTGATGATCCTTGTGGGTTCCTTCCAACTCAGAGTATTCTGTGATCTGTCCTTTCAGTTAGATGACATCCATAGCTCTTCCCTTATCCACTGTTGTAATCACTCCATCATAGAAGGCTGTTAGGTTGGTCAGGCAGGGCTTGCCCTTGGTGAAGCCATGTTGGCAGTCTCAAATCACCTCCATGTTCTCAATTTGCCTTAGAATAACTTCTAGGAGGATCTGTTCCATGATCTCTCCAGTTTGACAGGTTGTTAGTTCTCAGAGTCCCTCTTTTCTACCCTTTTTAAAGATGGGTGCAATATTTTCTGTCTTCCACTCACCTGGGACTTCACCTGACTGTCATGACTTTTTGAATGTCATGGTGAATAGCTTGGAAACTACATCAGTCAATTCCCTCAGGAATCTGGGGTGCATCTCATCAGGTTCCATAGATTTATGTACATCCAGGTTCCTCAGGTGGTCATGAGCCTGATCTTCTCTTAGAGTGAGAATCTATTTTCTTCCCCAGTTCCCATCCTGCTGTCCATCCACTTGAGCCTCTCAAGCTCAGAGGAGGGAAGAGAACCATCAAAGACCGCCACTGAAGACTGAGGCAAAAGGTTTGTTGAGTACTTCAGCCTTCTCCTCATCTTCTGTTACCAGTTTATCAGCATTGTTTATTGTTCCAGCTTCGCCTTGGCCTTCCTCACACCATTCCTACCCAACTGAACTTCCTCTCTATACTCTTCCCAAGTAGTTGTTATGTTTTGGGGATACAGGCAATGCCGATCAGCAGTGGCTCCAATGACAGCTGTAGTTTGTGGAAGGATAAAGCATGGTGAAGGAGCTTATCTTTTAAAGGCAGTACATGCAGATATTTCTAGGTCACTTTGTGTGTGATTACTTTGTTTATAAGCAGCAAGTTTTCTCCTGAAAAAGGGCAGTTAAAAAACAGCAGCTAGTGGATTCCAGGTTTGCTTTACCTGGCCACAGATTTGAAGTCTTGCACTGTTTTGAATGTATTTTTGATTAAAATTTGTTGCCTAACTGCTGACTACCCAGATGACACGAGCCAAAGAGAAGAAGAGCCTAGCTGAATTACTGCTTGAGGAATGGGAAAATCAGAGTCTAAAGGGGCAGGACGACTAAGCAGTGAGACTTGGAGAGACTGTGAGCAGCCCCACTGGTACTGGTATTATCTGATAGATGAATGAGGTGACTGACAGGCAGTAAACCCAGGCAGTCACCTAGAAAATGCCATTTCCTGGTTTAAAGAATGTAGTCACCCAAGTGCTGCCTTCTTGCCCATCTACAGCCTGTGTGATGAGTAGTTGCAGATGATAGGGCAGGCAGATACATGCAGGCTCATTAACAGCCATACATGATGGTCCTGAAGGAATTTCTAAAGATGCCCACACCAATCTTTTCAGCTCATGGGCACATCAGCTTGAAATGACTTGTTTCTGTAGAGATCTGCAGCATGTCCTAGCTATTTTTGGTAGCCCAGAGTTCTTGGCTTATTATATGACCTATGCTGAACTCTTGTAATATGGTTTGCAAGAAGATATATGAAAACCCCTTTTGAATAAAAGGTTAGCTTCATTCATGAGGTAAGTCAAAATCAATGGAGTTGAGATAGGCTTTTAAATGTCTCGATTTTAATTAAGTGGGATTAAATGTCCCAATTGCAATTACTGCTTCTCAAAAAAATCAAGGTAGGACAGAAACCTTATCCCTTCAGCCAATATAATACTTGATCCTTCTACTGGGACATGAGTGAACCTGAGATCCCAGAGTGTTCCCCTGTATCCCTCCACAGAATGGGTAGGAAGAAGCTGTGTTGAAAGTAGAAAAAGTAGCCTGTGCCTCCAGACTTCTTGTAGGCCACGAGAAGCTCCAAAAAGCCCAGACAACCATAGTGCAGAACTGCAGGGCTGGGGTGTTAAGTTTGGGCCTTTTCTCTGCCCTTTGTTTATCCTACTTTTTTTCCTCTTTTTCTTTATTATTTTCCTTTTTTTCCCCCAAGGTCACTTTTTTGGTGATTTTTTTCGAGTTTTTTTGTTTGCCTGAACAATGAAATCTCTGTTGGGGTAGACAGTGCCTGGAATGCATTTCCCTGGTGCAACTGGGAAACTGAGTAACTCAAGGTGGTGCTGCTATGTTAGTCAGTAAAAACGAGGGGGAGCTGTAATGGTGAACAGAGGATCAATTATTCCAAAGGCAAAAAAACTTTTGTTGACTTCTGCATGTTCATATGTCCTCTCCTAAACCTCCCCCCTGCTCAGAGGGACTTGAACCAAAACCCCTTGAACTTGTTGATTGCTGTCAGAGCTGTATAGCAGGAGTGGAGGACACCCACACTGCAAGAGCTTTTCAGTAGGATTTAAATAGCTTGCACTAATTTATTTTCTGGTGGGAACGGGCAAAATATGACCAAAATGTGTGGTGCTAATTTATACCAATAGAGAATTTTGCCTTGTGCTAAATTTTCAGAGTAAACACCTTGCAGCTGTTTGTTAAAATAAAACAAAAAGCCTTGGAAGCAAACCAAACCACAAGCGTGTTTCCTGTCTCCAGCCTCCACGCTGTAGTGCATATTTGCTCTGCGGAGAATATTGTCCTTTTGGCTATGTAAAAATTATTTAAGTGGAGCTTGTTTTCAGTTAAGCTGCCAAGCTTCCACCCTGAAATGTGCGAGGATTTTGTTTTAATGATGCATTTTACTCTACAGCTATGTGGTTTTTCTGCCAGACTACAGAAAAGTAATACAGTTACATGCCTCAACACCTGGAACATTTAGTGTTAATCATGTTATTCATAACATCATAATAATTTTTATTATGTTTAGTAAGAGTTTGACATCATGAAGAGATTATGTGAAACAGTTTTTAGAATCCTATTATAATCTAAGTTGGAATATTTTTTTCAACATATATTGCATTAGAATGAGTACATCGGGTTTTAGAAACAGGAGTGGTATCCAATTTCCTAAATATAAGTGATATATAAAATATATATAAACTGATTTCTGCCCTAAAATGTAAATTTGTCTATTTATCTGCGTAAAACTTGCTCCTAATTAATATTCATCTTCCTTCCCTTGTCCAGGCTTGTGCTTGCCCTGCTAGTGCTGGAGAGAGGGTTGCAACACATTTCGGTCTGCAGTTTCTGTGACCCTATTGGGACTCACTGCTTGGTCTTTGGTGCAGTATTTTCTGCTGCAGCTTTCTGAGGTTGATCTACTTGTGCAGAGTGAGGATAGCCCTGCACTAGAGGCTGTGAACTGAGGCTGACTCATGCTCCAGGGCAGAGGGGTCTCTGTGAGAACCACAGACCATAAGGAAAAATGTAGGGGTAAGGGGTGACAGCCTCAAATTTGTTCAAATATGTTACTTGGAAATAAGAAGTTGCAACTAGTAAAGAACACTTATAAAGTAGAAGCATTTTAAAAGTTAGTAAGTAATGCTCTTTGAAAAACCAAGCATATCTCACTTACTTCATGGTACAAAAGCTACTGTATGCACAACAGTGATAGCCTAGGGGACTTTAGCAGAGTGCTGCAGAAAATAGACTTTCTATTTTTGGAATGCTGCACTGTTTTCACAAAGTGCTGCTTCAACTGCATAAGATTTACCATAGATAACAGCAAGCAAACATGCCCAGCATCCTCAGAACGAAGCTCCCTTGCCTTAGCAGGGATCAATTGACAGCAGGTTTTCAGAAATGGGTTGGCAGCCCATGTGATCAAGAGAGTTTTATGCTGGTCTATTCAAGTCTCCTCTATAAATAGTCAGTATAAGTTTACAGTTGCATACTAACTTTGTGTTGGCCCATATCTTACCTACCACCTTCCTGGAACACACTCCTACACTCCAAGCTCATACTTTTTTTGCTTACTTCCACTCTCCAGGTATAATTATTATTTATTACAAAAAAGTGCCATATAAACTTAGATGACAGGCATATTCTGGATGATGAGAATTTGAAATGGGCAGATCCTGAGTATGTGGATGACTTGCTGAGGGCATTCACTGGCCATGACTGGGAGGCAGTGACAGAAAGGAGTAGTTAGCACCTTTAAAAATGCAGAGGATCTTTATATATATGCATATATAAATATCTGCCGGTCTAAGTAGGGCTCTGAGCTGCAGATTGCTCTGTGTGGGTGAGCCTTGTCTGCATGTTGCCTTATTTATGGTGAAAGGAGCTGTGAATGCCCATCCCTGAAGCCAATGGGGCTTTGCATGGTCATGCTGAACAGGTAGTGGGAATGGACCAGGCTGGACTGAGTAAGCCATGGGAAACAGGCATGACTGTTTGCATCCGTGTTTTAAGCTCCTTACTCCATCTATAGATGGTCTATGAGTCTGTGCCAAGCCATGTCACAAGAATATCTCCAGCTAGATAGCATTAATGTGCAGAACCATGTAGTATCTCCATTTCTGCCCTTTTCCATCCACAGCTAGTCTGAGCAAATAATTAAGAACCTGCACAGGGCTTTGCTTGTTCCTCAGCTGCTTTTCAAAGATGAAGTCCCTTGCTGATAAATTTTGGAGGTAGATCTGCTGTGTGTATGCAATGCAGTTGTAGCCTCCTTTCTCTTCACAGCCCTTCTAGCATGGGGAGTGACTCTTTAAGCCATATGTTTTAAGAAGCTGGCAGCATGGTAGAGGCTAAATTAATTGGGAGAATGAACAGGACCATCTCCATTGTCTTGTGTTCAGTCCCAAGCATGGGCAGTTGTTTTCAGTGAACAAGGAAAGCTCTTCTTTCATTTTGTTTTTCACTCTTCTCTTTTTGTGTACAGAACACGATGATCTGTTTTGTGTGATGATTTTGTCAAAATCTATGATGATTTTGTCCAGGCCGATGGAGCTCATTAGCCGTGTAAGGCAATCCATCTACGTCCTGAGGACCTTGCTGCCACCGTCCAAGCTCACTTGGCCCCGGCAGATGAACCTTAGGATTAAAGGGTGGGCTCAGTTCCACGCACACTGTGTCTCACCTAAAAAATCCAATGGGCAGGCTGGAAGGTGTAAAGACCTTCCCCGGATCTTCACTCGCGAAGACTGGCCATTATTATTATGATGATTTTGTCAAGTTGGCTAGACTATAGTGCAAGTCACATCCAAATTATCATTTATGATGAATGTGTCGAAGTCCTGACAATCTTAACATTGCACTCAGGTACACTATAAGTTGCCGTTCAAGGCAGATCAGTATTCACTGCTGTGTTAGGGGTTTGTGTTTTTTTTTCATCTTATCTCATCTTATTTGGTGAGCTCTTGCACACCAAATTGGAGCTCTTTGCTTTTGGTTAGTTAAAGAATTGTTCTCAATACTTTATTTAGTTAAGTATCTTGAATGCAAAACACCCTCTAGCCACACAATAGGGGTAATGTGTCGTATGTGTTAAAGGATTTCCAACTGTAAACCATCTTGGCTTCCAAGCTCCAGTTAGCAGGGCCTGCCTCATTAGCAAATATATGAAGCAAGCATCTATTAAGCTGTTATTGAAGTTCCTTCTTACGGGACTTCTAGGAGCTTAAGGGTCTAAGTAGGAGGCACAGAAAAAAAGTGCAAATATTGTTACCTGTTTTCCAATATAAACTCTATTAAGAAGATGGAGGAACTTACCTTCTAGATCAGGCTTGCTTTTGGGGATGTCTCTAATGGTCACAAATCACATGTTGTCTCTGACTGATAATCCATTCTGGCAAAAATCTGTAACGTGGGTTTAACTGTGGATGTTTCTTATTGTGCAGATAGCTGCTATTTTCACTAGCCTTGAAAGGATGTGAATAGCTCCTGCCTCTCTCAGTGGGTTGTGCTAGCCCAAAGCTGTGACTCAGTGATGGTAAAGTATATGCTTTACTGAGAGACACTGAGGTTGAAAATTCATTGACTTTATTATTCCTAAAAGACACATTGCACACTTTTTAGAGCCATCCAAAACTAAACTGGCCTTTGAGATATAGAAAATAAGTTTTGTTATCTCTGAATACAGTGAGGAGGATTGGCAGGGGTTCTGCTTGGTGGCCTCTCTAGCCTGTAGCCAAGATAAGGTTAGATTTATGCTGCAAGCTCTATGTGTGTAGGCACATTCTCTTCAACATCATCATAAATGAGTCGGATGCAGGACTCGAAGGTACACTGAACAAGTTTTCCGATTACACTAAATTAGGAGAAGCTGTTGACTCCTTTGAAGGCAGGGAGGCCCTGCAGAGAGACCTCAACAAATTAGAGGACTGGGCAGTCACCAACCATATGAAGTTCAATGAGGGAAAGTGCTGGATTCTGCACTTGGGATGGGGCAACTGCAGGCGTATGTATAGACTGGGGCTGGAGAGCAGAACTGTGGAGAGGGGCCTGGGCGTCTTGGTTGATGGCAGGTTGAATATGAGTCAGGAGTGCCCTGGAAGCCTGGAGGACCAACTGTGTCCTGAGTGGCACCAAAAGTATGGCCATGTGGCCAGCATGTCAAGAGAGGTGATTCTGCCCCTCTGCTCTGCTCCGGTGAGACTCCATATAAAGTTCTGTGTGCAGCTCTGGGGTCCTCTGCACAGAAAGGACATGAACCTGTTGGACTGGATCCAAAGGAGAGCCATGAAGATGATTAGACTGAAACACCTCTCCTGTGAGGAAAGGATGAGAGAATTGGAACTGTTCAGAGTGGAGAAGAGAAGGCTCCAGGAAGACCTTAGAGCAGCCGTCCAGTACCTAAAGGTGGCCTATAAGGAAGGTTGCCTTGAGAGGTGTTAAGAGCCCCATGCCTGGAAAGATTCAAGGTCAGGTTGGTCAGTGCTCTGAGCAATCTGATGCATTTGAAGATGTCCCTGCTCATTGTAGAGGGATGGGACTAGATGGCCTTTAAATGTCAATTCCAACCCAAACTATTCTATGACTCTGTGATTTGATTATCCTCGTGAATCCCTTTAAACTCAGGATATTCTATGATTGTATGATTGATTCTATGAAAATTGGAAAGAGCTTCTGGTCCTTACTCAGGGTTTAGCACTTCTGGAGGCATGCATTAGTTTTGCTTACAGAACATATGTGTGAAATTAATAAAGGCTAAGTTGTTCACTGTAAGAGGAATTTGGAAAGTTATTATGTATATGTGTTTGACAGACCAAGGGCAGCCTCTCACGTGGTTGGGCTGACTCAGGTTTCAGCCTTTTAATAGCTGCCATTTTACTACATTTTTCACCTACCTCTTGTGAAGGACTTCAGAGGTTAAAAAGCAAAATGGCATTTTATTTCAATAGGTATCAATCGTGTGGAGAGTGTTGGTGCTGCATCATAAGAGGAAATCAACTTCTGTGACTGCAGCAATATCATCAGTGGAGAGAAGTTCTGGCAGAGAACAAAAAGTAAAACAATGGAGTGAGGTTTAGGATGGAGCGTGGAGCAGTCTCTTAGAGGGATGTCTTACAGCTGAGATACCTGCAATAGCTCATTCCAGCTTAGCCACCTTGGAACAGATTGTTCCCCTGAGTCACATTATAGCTTAATCTAAATCATAGGTAGGCTGAAGTAATCACCAGCTGAAATCAGGGGAAGCTTCCCATTGGCATAAATGACATTTGGATCATGGATTTAGTAACCACTTAACATGGGCTGTTAAACTCTCCTTTAGGAAAGTATAATTTCTTTCATTGTTTTCACAACAAACAGATAATAAAGCTGACATCTCCGTTAACACCAAGAATAAACATTTTGTAGGTCATGCTGTTCAGGTATCAGTTTTACTGAAAACCCCAAGGAAGCTCTTCAGGGGAAAAAAGAAGTATTTTTTGTGCTTTATAGCTTCTGGTAAATACAGGATCGATGAAGTGAGCATTGATGTGTTTGCTTTCACATTGAATGCAGCTGGAATGTATTTTTCAGCATTTGGCTGACTAGTGTGGAATTCAATTCAATATATTTCACCTACAAAACTGAAGAGTTCTTTTAAATTGGTGTCTTTTGAATAGGCACAAAATGCCTATTTTGATTCATTTGAAAAATAACAGGCACAAAAAGTTATGGTCTGGAAACACCAGGAGAGAAATCTTTAATTATCTTTCAACTAATTTCAGCCGGTACAGAGATTTTAGTGTTTTTCTTAATAAGTTATGAATATCTTATAGATATCTTCAGATTACAAAAGTTTCTCCTACGTTAAAATCCCACATAGAAATTTCACACTTCCAAAATACTATTTTAGGAAAAAATGTCCACTTAAGACTAGCGTTTTACAATGGCAATGCCTTCAAAACATCGGCGTCAGCCTTTCTTCTACACAAAATGGAACATGACTGATTGCTGACTCTGCAGGATCCCCATCTATCGCCGTTATTCAGGAATCAGTTCACAGTTCCTTCTTAAAAAACCTGGGTGATGGCTTTTTTTTCCTGCCAAACTGGAAAGATGTTACTTTGTGGGATTTTTAATGTGTGTTAATCATAAAGTGACTTTTAGGGAAATACAGTGAAGGCAGAGAGAGCCCTATATCATTGACTTATTTTTTAATTATATCAGAAATCACATTGGCTTAAGTACAGAGTTTTGCCTAACTCTATTAAAAGGAATTTTCAAAGAATCGGTATTTGTATACTTAGCACTTTTTCAAAACTAGACCCATTTAGTGGCCAGAAAAATCATTGAGCCATTAAAAACTGAACTGCAGAAATATCTCTCTCACATGAATCCCTATGCCCAAGGATATTGCTGATCTGCATTTTCTTCAATGTAACAACACTTGGTTTCATTCATGTCTTGTAACTATGGAACGTTAATTGAGAGGATCAAAAGCATGCTTTCCAAACGACATTTTTGGCACTGCTGACAAGAATTTCCTCCGTGTTTCTTGTTCCCGAGGCCTTAAAAGATTCTGGATGAATTAATGGCTTTGATTTTTTTTCTAATTTGTTTCTTGGGAAGAAAATATTTTCTTTTTTTTTTTTTTTTTTTAAATAAGGCTTATCAGGTAAACCCTAATATTAGAGTATGAAAGAGTGCTTATTAGAATTCAGATGACAGGTGTGCTTGAAAGGCACTGGGTCAAAACGCAGTTCAATTTGCTTGACCCTACTGGCATTACTAAACCTACTACACCTCCATTTGCATATCTATATGACAAAGATTTTGCTTAGTTTAATTTGAGAGGTTCCTGGGCTTACAGATCAGTGTGTAGAAAATGCACAAGCAGGAATAATCAAACAGAGTTGCCTATATGGAGACATAAAAGCCTGACCCTATGATTTTAAGAATGCTTCTGCTAATTTGGTTACAGCAGTGTAACATGGAGGGGGTTTTCCTAACTGTTGTTGGTATGGGGTTCAAATACAAGTGAGTATATTGCTGCTTAATCTTTGATGTAAGGACCATGTATGGCTTTCACACAGGTTGATTCGTCATCACTCCTGACTTCTGCTTAAGTTTCTGTGCCAAGTGCTGCTAGGGAGTTAATGAAATGGAGTCCCAGTTACCTAACACCCTCCAGTGAACTGGTGAATTGGCAAATTCCCGTCCCACGGAAGTGGAAGAGTAGAAGAGGTGCTTGTTCCCCTAATTCCTGTTGCTGGCCACACAGCATGTATCACTGTTGTGCTGGACCAAAACTCCTCTCTCTGCTTTAACCTCCACACTCCTGGACACCCCTTCTGCTTCTTTCTCTCTCCCCTGAAGGGGTAGGTAATGAAAGACATGATTAAGACATAGTTTAAGACAAAATAAGTTGAGTAATTCTTTCAAAAATTCAGATTCCCAGCCAGAAAGGGGAATCCAAGGGCAAACAAGGCTCTCCCCAGCAGGCAGAGATCCTCGCCAGCTCCTTACACATCAGTGAAAGTGTGTCCTGCTAATGTAGGCCAATCTCAGAGCTTATCCTTTCTCTCCCAGCTGTCAGGATTTCCTAAATAATTTCCTGCATAATCCAGCCGCAGGTATCAAGGAGAGGAGGATCGTGAGTCAAGGAGACTCTAAGAGAGGTACAAGAAGGTTTATGACCTTCTTTGAAGGTTTTCTCTGCTCACTCTTGTTTTCTTTCATTTCCCTCCTATTTCGTTTTGTGACTTTAACTGCATGAGCTCCATTTCTTCTCCCAGCAAAGTCATTAGGTGTTTGTCATCCATTCCACTGGGGCCAGGAATAAACTAGAATTGCAAAGCTGTTCACTTTAGCCTGTCCTTGCCAGGTTGATCCTGCCAAATGTTAGCTTAATTTTTTTTTAATAAGAAAAAACAATACATTTGAATAAAAATTGAACTGATCCATTCTACCAGAGGGAAATTGTTCACTTGGAGGCATCTGTAGGGAAAGCAAATAATTGGAAAGTTGGATTTTAAAATCATGAGTAAAGATACTGATAAGTCCGGGTTTTAATCCAGAAATTCATTATTTAAGGTACGCCAGAGTGTAGGAGATCCAGGTTGAGTTCTCTCACTTTCCTGTGAGAAATGGAAGCCATGCCTCTGGCTTTCAAAGGGAGAGTCTGACCTGCAACAAGCATCTAGTGAGCCCTAGAGAAGGAGTGTCATCCTCTCAGACCCTCACATTCGTTTGGTTCAGCTCCATATAAATAGTAATTTGTTAGAGCCAGACTCAGAAATGAGGGATATCCTGTCTGGGTGAGTGAGCTGACCATCGTGCTGGGGAAACTCTATTTCTGCTTCAATAACTATTCCACTACTTCATGCAGGATAGGAGGGGTTGAGAGAATCATGTCTCCACCTTGGGCTATAAACTCTGCAATACCTCCTTAGAAAAGATCAGTGTCTTCCAGGAGAGAGTCTGATTTTTTCCCCATAGACCTGGGTTTGGATTACCCAGCAGCCTCAGACGAACATAGCTCTGGTCACACAACCAAGACCTGCAGCAGGAGCTTACTTCAGTGTTTGTGGTTTGTGTGCTGGGAGAGAGAAAGGCTGAGTAGCCTTGTCTCATATTGCATCTAGTACATGGTCTGTCTCTAGCAAGGTTCAGTTACACCTTATGTTTGTCCTTGGTTCCAAACACTTTCTATAAATCACTTTTAACCCTGAGTATGAGTCCTATTCTGACCAAGGTGGTTGTGCAGTCCTTTGTTCATCGTGCATATGTCTCCTCTCTTTTTGGAGAGCCCACAGAAGGTGAAGCATTTTGTCTAAGACTTCAGTACAAAGGGAAGCAAATACAAAAAGATAAAATGTCTAAATTATTGTCCTTTGCTAAATGCTAGACATGTGGTTAGGCTGTAAAAGATTCAGTGAGGACAGTCCCTAATAGATTTTGTGTCAGAATCTGACTGCTGAATTATCCTCTCCGTCCCTTTCACCTTTCACTGAAATGTGAAATAAAAGTGAAAAAATTGCCTTTTGGCAGCAGATATGGGGATTCACTACCTGATTCTCAATTTACAAGCAACTGTCTGATTTGCTTTTCTTTATCCCATTTATTTTATTTCCTCTTTCAGGGAAGGCTGCTTGTCCCCCCTCAGCCCAGAGGCATGGCCTCTTGTGCAGTCTTTCATATGCCACAACCGAACGTTCATCCTGGATGGCCATGTGCAGCTGAAGACGAGTCTGCAGACCCAGGAGCGACACCTTTTTCTCTTCACAGACATTCTGGTTGTTGCCAAGTCCAAGTGAGTATGGCCCGTAGCCACAGAGGAATTCCAGGATAAAACATTTTAAGGAAGTATTAGATGTTCTTTGATGTATTGCTTGCATTGTGTAATCTTCTCCGCTCTGGGAGTGCAGTGTCACAGAAAAGGTTCACTTGTGCTTGGCTGTGTCCACTGTGCTACCTTCAACTTGTCGTGTTTCAGACAGGGCATCCTCAGTCCCATGGGGTGTGTGTAACCCCAGTGGTGGGTTGCAGAGGCGTTAGAGATCTTAACCCTTACCTGGAAGCTGCTTTGGATACACACCAGTGATGAGCAGCTGTATAAAAATAGAGATTGCAGACGGCATTACAGTGCATGTCTCTGCAGTTTGTCCTGTGCCAGAAGGAGCGTGGGGAAGGGGAAGCGGTGCTGGGCAGTCTGGGTAGTGTTCATGTGTAATCAGGCTCACTGCTGAGCTCTGATTATTCACTCTACCATTCACAATTAAATCACATTTACAAGCTGTGTCTAGCATGCCAGATTCATGCGGCATTTGTGGTTTAAGGCAATTTTAGAGGGTGCTTTCACTTGTTGTTATGGGTTATGGGGAAATAATAATAAAAAATCCTGATGTAGCTTCTCTCTCTGTTAGGCACTGTGTTGTGGTTTCGCAGGGTGGGCAGTCTCAATGTGAATTCTGGGCTTTTGCAATGTGTCATTTCGCTTAAGCAATTGTTTCAGGGGCTTCTGGGAAAAGCCAAAAGAAATCTGTGTTTTCTGTAGAAATCTGAGCCGTGTCTGTTTGAATCACACATGGTAAACACAACCCCCCCAGCTGAACTCCCTCACTTGATGTGGTGTGACAACACAGAGGATGTTTTACACAAAACATGTTCCGCTGTGGTGGGTGGTGAACGTAAGGATATTTAGGGGAAACCTTGCTATTCTACCAGCAGTAGCAATGACAACATTGTTACTGTATTGATTTATGTTTGTTGCTTGTTTAGAGTGGAATTCACCTCACCTAATTTCAGCTTTAAAATGTGAATTATTTGCAACTTACCCGAGTTTCTAGGCTTCTCTTACAGTCTTACAGTCACTGAAGCTGCACCTTACTGCAGCAAACTCACCTGGAGCTGAAAGAGTGTTGATAGTGGGTGAGGGGAGTCAGGTTCTTGGGGGTCTCTTACTCTGTACACTGTCTATCCAGTGGTCTTTGTCCACTAGCTTAGCTCCTAAATTGTAGAAGACTGAAGTCAGAAGGGGTAAATCCCTCCCACCCTGGTCAGCATGCTGAGCAGAAGCTATGTTACAGCCCCAAGCTGAGCTGCATATTACTGAAGGTTTGACTGGGTCCCAGTGGGACTATTTGCATAGGAAAGCACTACTTGGTGTAACCACACAAAAACCTGGTCCCCAGGGAGTAATAACAGCTCTTACAGCGTGTGATTTAATGTGGAGCAGAGACTGCAATGTTTGAAAAAGGTAGAAGAGAACAAATTGTGCTTTTGCATGTGAAAAGGGGGGTGGGCAAGTCTTTGCTAGAAATGGTATAAAGAGTATTTTGAGTGATATTACTTCATGTATTTTGAAGATCTAATTGGGATGTTCTCTTTACAGCTACCCTGTCAGCAATTAAAGCATCAGAGCTGTCACTAATGAATACTACTTAAAAATCAGCATTTTTAAAGCTGTCTTACCGGTGCTGGTTCCTAGAAGGAAGACCTGAGTGTGTGTATTGCTATGTGGCTGTGACTGTTGATTGCTATTGACTTTTTAATAGCCTGGTGCAGAGTCAAAGCAGTCAGACCAGGACAGAGTTATTGATACGGTTGAATCTGACTTAACTTCAGAATTATTCCTTGTGAAGGTGCTAAAAATTTGTAATACTCCTTTGTCTTCAGTAGTTTTTTGGCTTAAGGCATATGAACCCCTACAGTATCTTTGGTACAGCTCGGTGCTGTGCTGGTGTCAGCTCAGGTGCAGGTAGCCGGTCACTGTACAAAGGGAGCTCATGTGTAATTAGGCTTCGTATGATCAGCAAACAGGTACAAGTTTTTCCTAAAGAGAGCAACAAGGATCTTGTGTCCTCTGAGCTTGCTGAGTAAACTACTGTATAGCACTGAGTTCCTGCTTAAAGGCAGCCAATTGGCATTGCTCCCACGGAAATTTGTGAGGGGTAAGTTCTCTCTACAACTGGTCCGTGTATGACTTTAGACAAGGGGCCTCTAGGTTCATTTTTTGCTACTTTCTAATAGTTTCTGAAATGTGCATTATACCAGCTTATAAAAAACAAGAATAATACTCACATGCTGTGGTCCTCTGCTGCCCTGTCCTTCACTGCCTTCATGTGGGGATTAAGTCACAAATGAATTGATTGAAAGAGTTTTTCTCACTGAACCAAAGTTAAGTATGTAAAATATTATATACTCTTTCCTATATATTGATTAGATTTCTTACAGATAGCATGTGTTTCTGTTTGGCAGAGTAGATACTTCAAGGATCTGTCAATTCAATGGTGGTTTCTCACGTAAATTTTTGTGTGGAAGGCACAGAGAAATGACTTCCTCTTTCTCTTTTGTAATGTGCACCCTTGTATATAAACATGCCTTTTCAGGTTATTTTCCCAATATGTCTGGACATAGAAATTAATGGTTAAGTGCATACATGGAATTATGGTAGCAATCTCACAGTAGATCCATTAATGCTTTTGTCAGAGGGTCCTATTAAGGAGATTAGCAAATCCAGTGAGAAGTTAATCTCCCATCTGTTATCGGTTGCAAAGTATCCAATTGCAAGCAAGAGGAACTGCAAGCGCTCTGCATGGAGTGAATCAATACCTGCACCATTGATGTTCATGACTTTTCTCTTGATTTCAGTGGACTTGGGATCTGCCTGATGTTTACGGTAACATTTGCTAGGGGACTTCCTTAAAAATGTATATAATATTCATTAGATTTTACTCTGGCCATTTTTAAAACGTTCAGTCATGCTGCTTTCTTAGTCAGCAATGATATATTCATTTCTAGAGGTAATGCTTTGGCACTTCAGTAGAAGGCCCACATTTCACAAATGCTGAGAACCCATGGATTGCATAAAGGACATGGCAGATAGGGATAAAAATATACTTCAGGCTCTTTAGATGTTAATGGAGGCTACTGTTTCAGTGCCTCTGGAAACCAGGCCACTTGAATACTGATAATAGCTGAAAGCTCTGACTACGCATGGCAAACAGGGCAAGAATATACATCAAGCATGACTGGAGAACATCCTTGTGCTTCTGCCAACACCCTGCTGACACCTGCTACTGGCACTGTAGGGATCTGGCTTTATGAACTGTAAATGTTAAAAAAGTGAAACAGCATGTAGAGTGTTCACTGTACTGGGGAATGGGAAAAAAGTTAAGGAGAAAGGGAGGGTCAACAGGTTGATTCTGTGGAGTAAGACCAGACTTCCATTTATTAACATCTACATTAGAATTCACAGCTGTAATTTTTTGTAAATCTACATTTTCACAGTTCATTCTGTGGTCAGTCAGAATACAGTTATTTTTATATTCTTGACAGACCTTACTTGTTGCATCATAAACTAATTTTGAACAAGCATGCTGAAATGTTCTCCTGTACTTTAAGTTTCTCTTTGATTGGGCAGCAGAACATAATAGAGTGAAGAGAGGTGAAGTGTTCAACTGATCAGGAAACACCATGGTCTTAGTTTAGCTGAACATGGTGTTTAGCTCTTAGTTTAAAAAATACAGGAACTTGAGATGGTATTTTACAGTATTTTATGACAATACAAATGGAAGTGCATCTTTTTACCAGGTTTGATATACACTGATAATCCTTTCTTGCCCAACACTGGGAGCATTGCTGCACACCATCTCACCACACGTGTCAGTACAATGTCAGCTGGAAAACTTAGACCAGTCAGGGTACTGCAAGTTCACCTATTCCCTCTTGAAAGCAACAAGGTTCAAGTACTTTCGTGATTCCAACTGAATTAGTTCAGTCTGTTCTAAGTCAAATACCTTGTAAATGAGACTAATCTCAGAGAAGGTGGCCCACATGTATCAAAGCCATAGGAAAATGCTTACTTGGCATATTTATTTATAGAGCCCTAATCACCACAGTGGCCGGCACTGTCCCCATCATGTTTGCAACACAGTGGTGAGCTGACATGCTCTTTCTTGCATATCCCCTCGGCTTCAGGGAGGGAACACTTTTGCTCCAGCCTTTCCCTGATGGCCCAGGACAACCACAGCTCAGGTAGTTCCAACTGCAGGGCTTAAAGTGTGTGGCTGTTGCAGTGCTACAGAGCTGCATTGACTTTGAGTTTTCACTTGTTTCTCACATAGCACTAGCACCTCACCAATACTACAAAGGAAGGAGACTTATAATGAGAAAACAGGTGGAAGAAAAGAGTTGAAATTAAAATGTGAAACTGTGTAAATTTGACCTTTATTGTTTAGTAGGATAAAACACAGGAAGGGCCAAATTTTTAAAAATTTGGGAAATTTTATATCTTCCTTATAGATGAGTGAATATTTTGAGAATGCACAAAGTTCTGGCTCAGTCTCCAAGTGATGTGGACCTAAAACTACCATGCATCTAGTTCGTGGAGACTGTATGGTGACCTGTTCTGTAGCTAACACAAATGGCAGTTTCTGCTTGTTCTTTCTTCAGGATTTCTTCATTTGCCCTGACCTAGTTGTCACTACTTAAACTCATCATAGTTTTTGACCCTGGGGCTAAGCAATAGAACTGTATTATAAACTCCTCAATAGCATTAAAGTCACTAAAAGAAGACTCAAGTACAAGTGGCAATCTTTGCCTCATGGTGAGATTTGGAGAAGAACTCTAAACATGAACAGAAGTTTTCCCCTAAGAAGGGCAGTTCCCAGGGATGCCACAAGCAATCTGTTTATCCCACAAATAAGAGATCTGTTGATCCCATTCAAATGAGAAATTGATACGTTTTTATATGTAACCCAATAAAACATTGTTTTCTTTAACTGAAGCAGAAGACCTTCTCTCTCAGCTCCAATGCAAGTTTCACGTGTGCCTGAAGGAAGAAAAATCTCTAGTTGTTTAATCTGCCTTGGTATGTTTTCATCTGTGTGACTTACCTATGATTTTCTGCCTGCAGGTCACACTCTCATTTCAAACTGAAGTGCCAAGCACGTCTCTGTGAGATGTGGACAGCATTTTGTACAGAAGAAGTCTGTGAAGGCAGCACAGACCCAGAGAGGTCCTTTGTTTTGGGCTGGCCTACCACAAACTGTGTGGCAAATTTCAGGTAAGAATTGAGATGTTTTATTTCAAGTTACTTAAATGTTTTTAGGCTGTCAGGTAATGAGACTATCACAAATTCATTTCAGCACCAGTGAATGTGGGGAGCAGCAATTTGCTGATCGTTAAACCAATTCCTTCTACTGCTGTGAGCAAGTCACCCTCCACACCTCATCTTCTTTCTCCCTCCAAATGGAGCAGTGGTACTTGCTTATCATTTTAAAAATTAAGAAAATATGTAACTTGGCAAAGCACTGTCTGTGCTGCAAACTTGCTCAGTGGAAATTATCCTTTTTTTTTTTTTATAACTTGATGAACACCTTGGCTAATTAATAAGATGAACTACAAATATTAAACAGACAAGCTAATGAAAGAATCAAAGAGACAGTTTTAAACAGAAGAGCAGGTATTGGAAATAGCAAAAAACATACAGTGAAATACTGACCTTGTCCTATTTCTCTGTTCAATTTAATTGTGCCAGAGAAAATGTCAAAATTCCTCTTAAAGCAGCATCTCTGAATTTTAATAGAAAGATTTTTGGACTGTCTTCGCAGCATAGACTGTAGCACACATAAGGGCTGTAGAGGTAATTTCAGTGATTAGGCTAATTTTAGTCTCAGCAGGAGGGCTCTGTCGTCACTTTGGAGGAGGGAGGGCACATCCCCCTGAAATCCCAGCTGCTTAGCCACGGTAATTTGCCTGAGTCTTGGAAAATGCATTTTCTTCTTTATCAACACAGAACAAAAGCTGAAGTATCCAGTTTAATTTCTGTATCACATTGTCCTTACCCAAAGAGTGTACAAAGTGCACTCTATTGAGTTGGTTGTGCTGTTTATGGTTTTTACACTTTAATAGCCCTGAAACAGAGATGAAATTTTCTATTGATTTTCAGTTGAACTCTTGCCAATAAACATGAGCTTTGATCTAGAAACAGTATGTGATCCTGTATAGATATCAGAAAGTAGTTGAATAGGAAAGCAATAGCTTAAATAAAAAAAGAGTCAGAGATTTTACAGCAGTGAAATTATTTTATGTCTGGAGGTACACCGAAAAATCTGAAATGCCAGGTGAGTCCAGTTATGTCCAACATAACTGAAACAACCAAAGCAGAGTCATATTTGTAGCATTTACATTTGTAGCATTCCCCTCACAGCATCATTCAGAAGGTTTGTGGTTCCCTAAATACCTTCTCTAAAATTTGAAGAAACTTGATTTACAAAAGCAGCAGTGGGAATAGCAGTTACTCCATCTGGGACAGGATTTAAATCAAGAAAGTTGAAGCAAAATTAGGTTAGATTCCTTGAACAGTCCTATTATTAGCTACATTTAACTGGACAGCTTGGTATCCTTGAAAGTGTATAAATGAGATAAAGATAAATGAGATATGCCTTAGAATGTCCAAAGTTTGACTGTACTAAGCACAATGGGCTTATGTGTACTTTGTGATGTGCTGATAAAACAACTAATAAACAAGAAGATAATTAGAATAGTGAAAGTGGAAAGAAGTCTGTATACCTGATGAAATACCTTTAAACTTTTGAATTAATCTCTTATTCTAAAGTGCCCTCCTGTTCTATTTGGACACTACTTTAAGAACTCAATACTTTTCCTACTGATTTCATTGGAAAAACTTTAAGATTCTGTGACAAAAACTGCTAACTGGGGCCTTTGGTCTCCATGGGCAGGCTTTTCAGTTGACTTTGCAGGGAAGCAGACTTTTCATTCAAATTTGGATAAATCTTTTAGTTTTTGTAGGTATTTATAAAATTGCAACCAAGAAACAGTCCATTCCACTGAGGTTTGTAAGAGGACTATTTTGGTGTTAGAATGATGGCTGATTTATCCCTGCTTTGTTTTAATTTTCAGGTCTGCAGAACAAAAGGAAACATGGCTCTCTTATTTGCAGAGGTACTTTTTTATGTGGTCTTTAAAGACATTGAAAAGAGTCCCAGTCTAGACCAGTGATTCCCAAGCTGTGGTGCCTATGCCATCATGATAGATAAGCTCCTTCAAAGTGATATTAAGGAAAAAAATATCATGTCTTCTTCCTGCAGAAAATGGTGTGTGCCTTTTATGCAACAATCACTGTGCAAGGAGAGAATCGCTTCCCTGTGCTCAGCACAAAACCAGAGCAATTCCTCATACACATTATTCCTTCCCCATGCAGCATCAGAAGCCTCTGCCACTGTTGCTCTGGTTGAGCCTGGAGCTCTTTCCATTTTGATGGCATCTAAGCAAGCCCAGCTCAGGACCTCTGCTCTAACCTGTCTGCTGCTTGTGGCCAGCTATATTTTGGTCTTACAGAACATACCACAAGCTGGAGGGTATGGTGGGAGGGTTTGCAGAAATAGAGCTGTCTTATTTCGTTCAGTGTTTGGACAGACAGTGATAGTTCTGCTTTCTGGTCAGCAGTTCTGGTTGAGGTTTCTGTCTTGATCTGATTCTTCAGAGTTCCTGGGTTTTTTAAATCGTTCTTGCTGGGATGATTTCCAGTTCACTCTTCTCCTGTTCAGTCCTTTGAGCTAATCTGTACTGATGTAACAGACTCCAGTAGGAGCTTTTAGTGCAGACTGAGGCATCACAATGATGGGTAGTTTTAGCTTGATTTTTTCTATTCACTTTCTCTGCTGATTACTCTGATTTCTACAATGAACTTCAAGGCAACAAAGGCATTACTGGGGACCACAATTGGCATTCCTTCCAGATACTGCTGCTGGGTGCTTTCTTTTCTTCGGAGATCCTTCTAGTGCAGTACATCTGCAAACAGTCTGCTTCTTATCCAGTTACTGCTTGCTTGCTATTTAAATATATGTCTTGCTATTTATATTTGCAATATTAAAATTTTACTTGTTTTGTACTTTCTTTGTCAGTCGAATAAGAGAAGAGAAGGAAAAAGACAATCCTAAAAGGATTCCTGTGACGATAATTGCAAAAGACGTGGGAACTTGTGCATATGTAAGTGCTCTTGAGTTAAATAGGTGTCCAAATCCATATCACCTGTGAGTGCTAGTGACCTGCAAATCCTTTGGATATTGAAAGGGTTCCTTTGATTTGCAATGTCCTTTAGGGATTCAGCCCCTTGAAAAGACTTGGCATACGCAGCCCTGACATGTTTGTTCCCTGTGTTTAATACATGACTTCCGTTTTAAAGACAGTGTGCTTGGTAAGAAATACTGGTTCTGGCATACAAACTAAAGACTGTGCAGTGTAAAGTCCCAAGAAACACCTCCAGCGGAACTTATGCATAAGCATCTTCAGAAATGCCAGCACAATGTATCCTTTTTTTTGCTTGTAAAACTTATCTAAACCCACAACTGCCTTCATTCAATTCTGCAAAGCTGCAGTGTGTTTTGTGGTTTATAGTGATCTTAAGTCAGGAAAGCAGTGTGTAAAAACACCCTGAAATTGCATTAAGCGTGTTTTGCATCAACTAATTGATGCTGGTAAATTTATAGGCAAAGTATAAATAGTAAAAAAAGGTCATCCACAGGGTGATTTGCACCTTTTTGACTAAGTAAGTTTTAACCAATTTAAACTAAGTTCTTATATGTAGCCAATTCCATAGGGATACCCTAGCATTCAGTGATAATCCACCCATTCTTCCTTTACTTCTTCTACATTTGTTTTTTCTTTCTTGTAACATCTGTATTTCAAGCTCAGAACCCCAGGGAGCATGTGCAAGGGAATGAGAAATTTTGACAGAAGTCCGATTTCACTGAAGATCTTTGCCCAGCGGTGAATCTGCACTTAGAATTCTGTATTTGCACAGATGAAAGCATAAAGGAGTCTGCCTTTTTTTCAGAAAATAATAATTAAACAATAATATAATTTCTAGGTTGCTAAGACAAAAATTAATAAACAATACCAAAAATTGTGATAGTTCAAATGCAAGACTACAGATCAAGGTCTGCTCAGGTGTAAAAGTCTGTAAATCATACATGCTCTCAGGGGTTGCAGTCTTGTACCAGAGTTTGTTGGGGTTCTTTTTAATGCCTTTTTTCCCTAGCAGTAATTAGCTCATGTGCCACATATGGTCTCTGGATCCTGACAGTCCTAGAAATGACACCCTATAGTCTGGATTTTATCAGTAATAAAACAGAGGAGGAACAGATAGAAATTCTGTGATGCAAATAGTTCTTATTGCAGCATGGTTCCTGCTATAGCGTCTGGACATGCCCAAGAATTATTTTGGTTTTGGACAGTAAGGAAGGCTGAACACAAGGCACAAACCATTTTATTATATTCTTGCCAAGAGCAAAACTTATGCAAATGTTCTGACCTACTCCTGAGAGCCAGATGTCATTGCTACAGGCAAATGTTAAATTTTTTATGGTATGAGCGTTCAGATATGTCCTGAAGCAAGATATACCGTATTCTCACTACTTTCCTTTCATTGCCATGGCAGCTTGTTACCGTCAGGAACTTACACAAATGTACAGCTCAGATCTTTTCTAAATGCAAAATGTCAGGGGGTTGTTTCACCTGAACACCTTATGGCCAGCATAAAATTGATATGCTACAGAAGGTATCAGCAAACTGTCTTGGGACTGGCAATGAACATCTACATCCCAGCTCTGCCACCTCGCCTTGTTTGGGCCATCAGATACGCCTGGGTGGTTTGTTGCAGTGGGCATGCCTTTGTTCTGCCAAGACTTTAGTCTGGCCAGGAACCAGCTGCAGTCCAAAAACTGTGTAGTGTTGGTGGTGGAGCCAAGCCTCTAAAGAGGGCTTAGTGACTTGTGCTTTTTGTGTGGGAGTTGCCTGTTAGCTTGGGAGTGAGACCAGCATGGGTACGATGCTGCAAGCAAAAACCACTCTGGACACTCTCACCACTGTTTTTGCCTCTGCAAGGTGATGGCAGTGGTGCTGCCACATTCCAGCAGGACTGAGGGTAGAGTCAATCCGAGTGCATTCGATGCTAAGAGCAACCCATGGAGCTGAGGCATGGAGCATTGCGCAGCAGTACGGGAGGAGTACTGGTTCCAGGCAGCAGATGCTGAAATCTCACTCTGGAAAGACTGCCCTGTGGAAAGCAGCACTTTCACCAACCAAAGCTTGGCACTCCATGCCAGTCACCATAATTGTTTAGAATGTGGTATCTCTGCTGCTCCATGCTTTTCCATACTGCCAATCAGCAGATTCCAGAGGCTGCTGGAGAGGTAGCATTTTAACTGGATGAAAGATTACCAAGAGGAAGTGCTTCTGGTACTAAGCCAGATCCAACTCTGAGAAATCTATATAGAATGTGGCAAAGGTGGTAGAGGTGAACAGCCTGTGTACACTATTTTCTTGCCAGGGAGCACTTCAGTTGAAAGGGACAGAAATTATTAACAATTGCTATTTCACTGAAAAAACTCACTGAAATGTTTAATTTTTTCAAAGGAAACTTGTGTGATTTTAAATTAATCAAACCATTGTGTTTCCTTTATGTGGTGTCTAAAGTGCAGTTAGTAGTTCTATCTTTTTGCATATTTTAATGTGGAAGTCATGTCCTCAGTAATCATGGCACTCTCTCTTCTGATGGAGCTGCTAGGGGAAGCGTGGAGCAAATACAGAAAGTATGTGACAAAGCAGAGGAAATCAAACCTTGATCTCAGACAGGACCTTTATCTATGTAGTACAATTTATTTAACAAGTAAAATTTTAACAGGATATTCTCAATTTTTTCCAACAATGAATTATGCAGAGCTACTGCATTTCAGATACTCTTTGCAAATCCAAATTTTTAATGCCACTTTCCCCTTCTCCTTTTTTCTGTTCACAGTCAAAAACCCTAAGTGTAACCAATGTTGATACAGCAAACGATGTAATTCTGATGGCCCTGCAGCAACTGGGAATTAATGTAAGTCCTTGCACCAGTTTTAATGAGTCTTTTTTTGTAGTCACTTATAACAATCAGATCTTCCCTTGCACTTTTTCCAAGTTTTAGGATATGAACATTAATTAAATCCTTTAATATAGCAATTCAGAGTTATTGAAGTGCAGCAGAAGTGCCTTGCTAATATATAGCCCTCCAGAGATTAATAAATGCCTTAAAAGTTTTGAGTACATCTCTCATCCCTATAAGGGATCAGTCATGTTTCAAGTTGCTTTTAAATCTGTTTTGCTGAAGCCTAAGAGGAGACATCCTGACACAAGAACTGAGAGTTTGATAGAGCTCCTTTTGCATGCTTCAGTGTGAACAGGAAACCTACTGACTTGTCTGTTAGTTGGTTTCAAAATGTGCAAACATGCATGATCAGCTGTGCCCCAGATGACAAGTACAAGCACTGCTCTCAAGTGTCCGAATCAGGTACTCTAAATATCCATGGACCTTTAGAGTTATGTGAGACAAGAACGTAACTAAGTGATTGCACGGAATCTGAATGCATCCAATGTAAGCAATGTCCTGAAACTGTTTTGGAAAAGAGCTTTTACTGAACTTACAATAATGCAGGGAATCTGAATGCACCCAGTCTGAATCTTGAATGCACAGGATCTGAATGCGCCCAATTTAAGCAATGTCCTGAAACTGCTTTGGAAAAAGGCTTTTACAGGACTTATGGTAATGCAGGGTACTACCAAATAGATGCAGCAATCCCTACAATATCAAGTACTGCCTCAGCTGGCTTCTTTTGCTCTAAACCAGACCAGGTAGTGCCTCAGGTATGATAATGAATCAGTGCCAAGGACAAGAATTCTGGCTCCCTTATTCTGTTTCTCAATGTGGCTCAAACCAACACCAGTGATCATATAGAAGCTCCTGGATGACAGCTTTTTAACTGGCCTACCAGTCTGCTGTTTGGGTAATAAGATTTTTTAAATGTCTTACTCTTTGTGCATATGTTGATCTCATTGCGTAGAATTTGACAAGCCTTTCCTTACCACAGCCCTGGGTCTGAAGAGGTAAATATGAGCAAAATCCCACTATTCTGCTTCCCTGGGGCTTCTGGATATTCACAGAAAAAGTTGGAGTAACCTCAGAATTAGCATTCCGTATAATCTCTTATCCCTCATTTATAGAGGCTTTTAATGCAGAGGTCTATTCTACTAGCTTGGCATTTCTCAAGCAGAGCAATTTTTGTCTACCCACCTTGTTATGGCTCAGACATCCCATTTACACTAGGGCTGGAGCTCTGGCCTGCACTCAGAATCCAGTAGTCTATCCAATTAAGGAAGCTCTGGAGTTCATGGAGGGGGTTGCAAGGTGAAAAGGATAAGATGTGAGTTAAAATTAGGATTTTAATTGCAGATTTTTGGCACCAAAAATCAGGGCACTATGCCATATTACAACTGCAAGTCTTTATTGTGATGTGCTTCATTTTTACCCATTTTACAGGTGTCATTTGCACTTCCTCATTTTGTGTACAGAAAAAACAGAAAATGGTAGTATTCAAAGAGAATACTCTGAGATGAGCAGGAGGAGGAGCTGGTTGGTTTCAGCATTATGTTCTTTTGTATGTATTACAATCAACCCTTTCCTTCTCTTCACATTTTTATTTCAAGCGGAGAAAGAAGGAAAGCCATCTGAAAGATGTAAAATCTTGCCTGCAGAATTATTTGCCCAAGTAATATACTACATTTTTTCACTGCTTCTTTATTGCATAAAGCCTTTTTCCATTATAGGGATATCATAAGATTAGCAATAAAATCAAACAAGCTAAATAAATTAAGCTGTAGCCTGGGTATCAATCAAACACCCAAACCCCTCATAGGATTGTTCTGATTGTGAGGAAGCTTCTCGTTATGCAAGGTTTTTTATTTATGTCTAGAGAGGACCACTTGAAAGAAGCTTTATGACTTTTCAATGGCAATTATAAAAACTACATTTCACATATTGTGTGATTAATGGGCCTATTACTTTGGCCGAGTTCACTCTGGTTTAACACAACAGGGTTTTTTCCTCTGTGGTTGCTCTGGTAAAATGACAACTAGCTCGTGCAAAATGGCATTGATCATCTGTTCCAAATTATCAAGTGGGGCAGAAAGAAGGGCCTTGGGTTTCCCAGCTCTGTAATTACACTTGCTGACTTTTCTGGGACAGTCATATTTATACTGACAAATGGCCTCATAAGGCCTACAAAGGACAACATTTGAAGTCAGGAGATGAACAGTTTGCCTCCTGAAAGCCACATTTACTAGCTCTTTCCCTTCCCCAGCTTCCCCTTCACAGCAACAAACCCTTTCATATATATGTGTAAAAGGAAAAGCAAATACCCTTTCCTGTGCTCCTCAGCTGTATTTATTTGGTCCTGGCTGCTTGCCCTGAGGCATCAGAGATGTCTCCAAAGCCTATTTATTTTCCTTCTGCCCCCTGCTAGCTAACTTAACAGCAGTGCTAATATGGGCCAAAAAGCTCTGTCAGTCAGAAAGCAAACTGCAAAGGCTTTATTGGATGTATCAGCATTACACCAGGTGCATGCAGAAAGTAGGAAGAGTCTCAAGAGCCTTGGGAACACTGGGTGAAGGTCCAGACAATGCAGGAGAGTAGGCAAATTGTTTTAAAAGAGGTAGGATTTAACTTTAGTGATAAATAGATACTGTCATGAGGTATTTATCACCTTTTGTAGACAGAAAACTTTTAGATTTTAATTATCCTGATTGAACAGTATCACTGAAAAGTAATTTAAGGTAAAATAGATCACTTTTATTGCAGTGTATTTATCCACTTGCTATTTCCTTTTGTCCTGAGTGTGGTTTATATTAAATGTCATTCTCTTTACTTCTATTGTCTCACCATCGTATCTGGAAAAAGTATTATTCTCTTTCTTCAATTAAACTGCAACATTGACTTGTATATTTATGCTAAAGGCAATATTTTGAATTTGCTTTCAAATCAGAGGTTTTACTCAGCTTTTCGCAAAGATGATCACAATCTCCAGTCTTTTGAAAATTGTCTCCTTTGATGTAAATTTATTCTCTCCACTGTACATTTTAAAGAGGATTCGGCAGTCTAAAACACCTTCCAGTGCTCCCAAGCATTTCCACACGAAAGGGCTGCACAAAAGGGCTGACAGCAGCCCTACAAGGAGATTTTGGGGCAGTGTTGAGTGCCAGGAGTCCCATGGGTGCCATCCTTGCCTTGGCATCATCAGACTGGGTTCAGGTCTTGGGTGAAGGTACTCCTGCCCTGCCTTCCAGCGTGGGTCACAGGCTCACCAGCCTGAGCTCCTCCTTCTTGCTGGGGATGTAGAGAAGCTGGAGCAGTGGTGGAACAGAGTTCTCAGATCTGAGGCTTGTCCCTGTATGCCAGAGCACACCCCAGAGGGTGTGATTTCCGTGGTACTCAGGATGGAGCTGAAGGGTGATCTCAGCTCACAGGGACTGCCTGCTGTCTGCCCCATGCCCTGCAGCAGGCATCCTCCTCCTTGTGCTGCTTAGCTGTAATCCCTCTGGGGGATCAGACCCATCTCTCCCTGGCTCTGGGTGCTGCTCAGTGCTGCAGGGCAAAGTGGGCTGGGACATCCATCCCTCTGCTTCCAGGAGCACTGAAAGAATTGTGGGAAACCTTCCCCCTTATCCTCAGAAATGATGGGCTCCAGTACCTCTCAATGCTCAGAGCTGAATCCTGGTCACATAACCAGATTGCACATGACAGACAAAATTCAGAAACTTTGCTGGTGGCAAGCTTTGTCACTGGAAAGTAAACACTGCTGACAAGGTGCAGATTGTCCTTATATTGTGAGAAACCTTACATGAACCTGTCCTTAATGGCTGGCAAATTTATTCTTAATTTTGCTTTTAAAGGGCTCTGAAAAAGATTACAAGTTGTGGGTGATTTCAGGAAGAGAACATGCTCCTTACCCTCTTATTGGTAAGTTCTTGACATTGTTTTTTTCAATATTCACTCAGCTTTTAGTGCTGAAGGAAGCAAGAAATACAGGGAAGACTGAAATGCAGTTTCCTCTTTTGTTTTTCCTGGTTTTTTCTCTTACTTCCCTGTCACACAAGGTTGCTTATTTGGGGAGCTAGTCAGATGCTGATCCTTTGCTTTGAAGAGCTTGTGTCACTAAGAGGTTGGAAAAGGTCATTTATTTCTGCCGCAGTTTTGCTGCATGAGCCCCAGTCTTTCTGCAGAGTTGGCCTCTCCACTCACCCCCTCCTGGGGACATCAGCCTCGAGGCTGTCCAGCTTTACCATACTTCTTCCTACACCTCCAGAGCATTGTTTATTTCCCTCCTCAGTAAAACCCAGCAGACTTTTGAGAAATGTTCTGTTGTTAACTCAAGTTAACTGATTCAAGAGGTCCTTTTCAATCCCCTATTTTTCGTACTGGCTGACAGCTCCCCTCTGATTAGGAGAAAATTAGTGCTTATTGTCTTTCTAAAATGGTTTTCAAAACATTTTGTCCACAGAAACCAACCCAAAGTTCAGAAGTGATTGGATGGAGTGATTTGATTTTGGCCCATGATTCACTAAGAACAAATCCCCTCCCATTATTAATAACCTTTCCCTGTAGAAGCCCAGCATTACTTGTGCTGTAAGAGTTTGCAGATGATTAGAACAAGAAAAACTTATGAATTTCCTGGGTTTACCTCTTGCAGATCTAACCCCAGTAAATCTTAGCATTCCTTCTCAAAGCAGCCTTAGTTACAAATGCTTTGCTGGAGTCAGACAATGTTAATATTTATAAAAGGTCTACCTTGTGCACCTTATAGACAGTGCAAACTACTTTGCCTTTGAAAAATACCAGACTTTGGCTTTCTGACCATTACTGTGTATCCTCTTCAGAACAAATCACAGCCACAGCTCTAAACATAGAATCAGAGAATTCGGAAATGGTAAAGGCCTTTCTAATTGACTGACTTTCACTACAAATTCAAATTATAATCCTTGGAAAAGAAGAATCCTTGGAGTATGAAAGTGATGCTGTTCATGATATTTATGCAAATGTTTATTAGATAAGGTCAGCTTTTATCATAGGTAGACATCAGGAGCAGAGTTTTGACTGTGCCAAAGCTTCATACTACCTACAATCTCAAATAACATCTCTTCCAA
This sequence comes from Myiozetetes cayanensis, assembly GCF_022539395.1. Taxonomy (NCBI): domain Eukaryota; kingdom Metazoa; phylum Chordata; class Aves; order Passeriformes; family Tyrannidae; genus Myiozetetes; species Myiozetetes cayanensis. Next base: position 42,878,523 of record NW_026087742.1, on the reverse strand, counting down.
TCTCAGTGCTCAAGTCTAACTGTAAGCTAACTAAAACATCTTAGCATTGCATCCATATTTAATATATTTCATCTGCCAGGTCTTTAGAGAAGTCTGAAAAACGTCTTTCCGGTGGCATTTTTGAAAACTCCTCCAGAAATGAATTGTGTCTGTGTAGTCCCCGAAGATGCTGGTTAAAGCCAAGTGTAGCTCATTTGCATGAGCCTTGTGATTAACGTTTCCTTCCTGTTTCAGCCTCAGATGAGAGTCATAATTGTGGCTTGTTTGACTGAGTTGATGGCTGTTGCACTTAACACAGAGAAGGAGGGAAGATCACTTTCACTCTGGATTTTTTTGGGGGTTTGCATGCTTAGCAAAAATGACTGCTCCCCAAATCTCATTTCTCTCCAGAATGATACAAGCAATCAATACCTAAACTTTCAGTACTACAAGAAAAGCAGTAGAAATAGTAAATATCTGTATTTTTCTGATGGACTTTTATGTGATACTGCTGTAATAGGTCTGATTTTACTTTTACGTCTGATTAACTGCACCAAACACAGTAACTCCCTATCTGCCAGTGTATGATTTATGCCTGTGTAAATATGGAGAAAAGTGTCAATTCTTAGATTACTGAAAGAGAAAGTGCTGCAGACCAGCAAGCAAAATCTGCTTCCGTACAGGGCAGATGGAGTTTTGCAAGTCTCCAGTCAATCCAACACAGATTATTATGATTTCTCTTTGAACAGGACATGAATATCCCTTTGGAATTAAAATGAGCCACATTCGCGACGCTATGCCCCATGGATCAAAGCACTGTGCCTGCCCCAGGCAGGTTCAGGAGTCTTTCCTGACGGAGCAGCTGCCCCAGGAGCTGCAGTGCCAGTTTGTGCTGAAGCCAAGCCAAGTGGCCGTGTGCCAGCAGCTGAACGGTACGTTGCCCTGCTCACCCCAGCAACATTCACCCACAGCCTGGCTACCTCCCTGGCTCTGCTACAGAAAGCAAATGTACCAGCATGGGGGGTAGTGGAAAGGGAAGAGGATCATGCAGTTGTACCTTCCAGCTGCACGGGGGATTCTGCAATGTAGCCCTCCCTGATTTCAGTGTGCTGTTGTGTATGTGTCATCCTTGTAAGTTACATTTTGACAAGCTGCCTGTCAAATAATTGTTCTAAAAACAAGCCAAAGAAAGACAAAATCTCTCCCCTGCAATTTTTTGTAAGCCTATTAGGTGAGCTTCTCTCTGCAGCCCTTGCTGTGCTCTGTAGCAAGGCAGAGTGGTTTTATGGTTCAGGAGTCAAGGCTTGACTTCAGCACAGAATTCCTGTGCAACATTTGGCAGCATCCTTTATCTCAATAAGGTACTTAGGACTATACACCTACCTCACTGGGACCCTCAAGTGGCAAAGTCTAGACATGTACTTGAGTTCTTAGATGAGGTGAGCAAATAGAACTTCTTTATTTCAGTACTCTTTGAACAAATTGAAGAAAGTAGCATTTTCTTCTACCTTTGGCCTTGATGCTACAAAAGTATGAGCACCTGCTCTCTATTTTGCACTCTGTTGTCAACGATGCAATGACTGAGCACTGCTTGTAATAAAAGAAATAAGGAGATCTTTACTGGATTGAGGCGTTAGACCTAGGGCAAGGATACATCCCATGGTGTGTTTTAATTGTGCTTAACACACTGGCATACTCAGCTCAGTTAGGAACTCTGACCTACTTCACTGTTAGTGACTGTATCATAAAAAAAAAACACACATGCTGTTACCCTGTGCACTCCCCAATTGCTGAGATCTCCCACAATATATGAACAGAATCCATTTGTAATGTTTTTAGAAGTTAAATATAGTGAACTATACTAGTGACTATTATAAATTATTCTGAAAATTGATTATATTTTATATATATTAATTTCCTTTCCGCATGCCTTCACCCTCCCCCCCCTTCACAGTAATTTGTATCACATATTACTTCATGGCATGTTTCGAGAATGAGGCAATCTAGCAAAGGGGTGTAATTAGGTTTACAGACCCCGCTTTGGCAGCTGATGTTGACTGGCAAGAGAAAATAGAAATGCAAATCAGGCCTGTAGAGTTCTAATGCAGATGTGTTGTCATCAGCGCTGTGCAAGCTGCAGGAGGGGAGGTGAGGCTAGCTTGGGGCAGCAGAAGCCTGGGGCAGCCTGCATGTCATGCACAGGGATTGCTCTAAATGGGAGGAAGGCTTTTAGTCCATTCACCTTTCCTTCTTTCATTAGACAGAACCTCTTAAAGTGATGTATAGTCTGACTGCTTGCAAAGCAGGCTATCTCACATACAGCACTGTTTTTTATGCTCCTCCTAACTCCTTCTTACCTATTTCAGTTTTGGAAAATGGCAAAAGGTACCTGTATGCAAGCCAAGGCTGTTATCTGGCTTTGGGCTCACCTTCAGATCAGTAAGCCAGAATTTCTATGTTTGTTGTTGGTTAACCACTAGGCACAATGCCACATACAGGGAAAATTTACAGAGAGTGGCATCTGTAATCTCACATTTCACTGCCACATGCTGTGCTATCCTCCCTCCCATCACTTCCCTACATTGATACCACTGTGCTGGACATGCTGTGCCTTCTGGAGGCAGCAAGGAGTGGCTGCCCAGCTGCACCAGGATGCACCATGGTTAGGCAGCAGTGGCGGTGTTGACAGGCAGACATGACTGACACCAGGCCGTCAGGTCAAATAAGTAGCTGTGTGGTGGTGTAGTTGCATCAGCTGTCCTGGAAGGATGGTTAAAAAAAGTACAGAGAATTTAATGTGTGGAAGAACTGGAGTGTTTCTGTCACCTCTCCTGTGTAACCTTTCAGCACGTAACAGGAATGGTCACCTACCAGTTAAACATAGCCATTAAGTAATGCTCATGAGCACATGTCTAAAGTATTGAAAGAACCAACTGCTGCCAGTGGCTACTCTGTAATCCAAATTATTATTTAATTGTCTGTTAGAAAGCAAAGATACAACCAATTAGTCTCAATACAGAAAGGAGGTCTTTGAAAACTGTTTGACAGTTAGGGGTTTGATCGGAAAGGATGCTACACTGTTAAACAGTTCTTAAGTTTTATTTAGAAGTTTCTGATTATTCAAGAAGAGGAAATGCCACTTCCATGACTGGGACACTACCTATGAGTGGAAATTCCCTTCATATGAGCAGAAGAGATGGTTACTGTGAGCTCTGAGTTTTCCATCAAAGTAGTGTTGCTTTTTTTCTGATTCTGGCCTAGAATATTCCACCAGAGCAGGGTCCTGAGGTTTTTGTATGGAAGTACTTCTGCAGAGCAATAACCGGTGCTGTCTTGGCTGAGAGAAGCCTGGGCTTCTCCTTGTATTGCAGCTTTGCACAGGTTCAAGGAAAGAAAGTGTACATCCACCCCTTCTCATCTGCTCTTTAGCTTAAGACTTCTCAACCCTTTTAAAAAGGGAATATTAAAGGGATGAGTTTTCCTGTAGTTCAGTGAATGTTACTTTTTTAAGTGACATGGCATTTCCTTGCTGTACATCAGTTTTTGGTTTCTGCCCTGGTATACTGAAGAGCACTGGTTAAGATTTCCTTCCTGTCCCTGGAGAGAGCTGCACTTAGTTACAATTACCTCTTGCTCACACTGTCAGTTTGAGGCATGGCTTTTAGGAGGGGAGCAAAGAGTAAGAGACTAAGAAGAGTTCCCAATTTTAAGACCCCTTATTTATTCACTTCTGCTATTCCTTGGTCTCCAAAAAAACATCTTTTCTTAATTTTTACTTCCGCTGAGACCTACAGAGTTGGCAGAAAAAAACACCAGTATGTATTTGCTGTTGTATAACTGGAACTCCAAGTGAAGCAAACCTTATTTGTGTGCTGATATCCAGCTCATCTGAAAGAAAAAAATGTCATTTTGAAAGTTACAGGTTATTTGTGTCAAGTAAAGCCTTAGATACTGCCAAACTTACATTTCTTGAAGGTTTGGGCTGCTTAAAATGTATATCCTCATTACTTTTTATGAAAAGAATTTTTCATCAGGCTTTCTCATTCATATGTTCACATTTTGAATTAAACTGTAACTTTTCATCCTGTAAGCGTCTAATGAAAAGATTTCCACCCATTCCCAAAAGGAGCATGATCTGGAATGGAATGACCTATAATGAAAATCACTCTTTGAGCTAAAAAAACAATTGTAGTCAAGTGTAGGAGAGAATAAAGTATTGGAGAGAAAAACCTGGTATTATGCCGCAATCCTTAATTCTGCAAGCCTTGCTTCTGCCCTCCACAACAGCAGAAAGTAAAATGTTTGACGAGGTGGAAGAACCATCTAACAGAAAAGTATATAGGGTAGGCAAGCAACTAAGTCAATGCTGATTGGCTTTGAAAACCCCTTGAAAAGGAAAAATAATATCAGAATAAGTCTTTCCCAGTTAACATTTGTATTATAAACAGTCCCCAACTCCTCCCCACTTAGCAGTAGCCCATGCTGTTAAGAAGAGTTTACACTGTCTGATGTTGAGAAAGGTCATATGAAAAAACCCTTTTTGTATCCCAATACCAGTATTTCCTTCTCTATACATGGCAAATAAGAGAATAAGAGCTTTGATTAGTGGTGGTCTTTTGATATCTTGTGAAATATGCTAAAATTAGGACAAATGGAGCCCATCAGTGTGTCGGCAGCATGCTGAAATGCCATCTGGAATGCGTTGATTAAAGGTCAGGCACTGTCCCTGGGCCACGGTCAGCAAATGCTTGGAGTGAGAAGAGTAACGATACTCTTGCATTGCAGATAAGAGAGCAAAGGCAGTGGCTTTTCATGGTCTGAAAACATCTCACCCATTAGTTGATTCCCTGGTGTTACTTGTGGGGAGAATGGGTGCTCTCCTGCATTGCCAGGGACACTAGGATGCCTCTGGTCAGCAAGCCAAGATGAGGACAGAGGAAACCTTCTTTTCCAAAGAAGGTCTTTGGTTTTGCTTGTGTGGGTGAAAAATGAGTTGTACAGCAGAATCCAGCTCTGTGTGAATAGAAGTCAGCAGGCTGAGGTTTGCCCTCCTGCACTTAGTGGTAAGTGCTGATGCTGTAGTCCAGCAGCACAGTGCAGATCCTGTATCCTCTTCAGGACATGAGTAAGGCAACACATTCTCCACACGCACACATACACACACAGGTATATTCATGGTGGATTAGGCTTAGCTGTATGCCAAGGAGTTGTTTGAGTTCATTACATTTTTTCCTTTGAAACCGTAGCAACCACCAAAAACCAAATACTGGAACTAGAATTGAAATGCATTTCTTGTAATAAACACCTTTCTCTTTCCCCAGACTTAAGCCAAAAGCCATTTAAAAGGAAAAGATCTATCATAAATTGGGCTTTTTGGCGTGGCCCAGGCTCTCATTTGGACAATGCACCCCTCTCCACAACATCTGCTGCTCCCGGGAAGCTCTTTGGCCTCTTGCTAACAACCATCTGTGAGGATGACAACCTGCCCAAACCCCTCTTGGTGAGTCCCAGGCTCAGGGTTGGGTCTTACAGTGGTGGAATTTCTTTGTGTAGTAGATGAGAATGTGTTTGTATATGAGACATTAAAAGTACCCAAGCAGAGAAACCAGAAAGGCTTCCAGAAGAAAATCTCATTTGTGGTTCTCAGCAAGAACTTCAGTTTTTAACATATGCTGTGGTCAGGCTTAGTTACTAACAGCTTGAGAAATGTATGTGATCGGTCTGCTGCTCTGGGCTATTCCTTCTTTATAGCCCATGCTGTAAGGCCGGTTCCCTAATCCTCACTTACGCAGTGTAAATAAATGCCACGTTCACACATACTTTTTAAACCACTCCCAAGATCTCTGTAAAATCCCCAAATCCATAAATATGTCATCTACTGTCCCATATAGACAGCCCACGCATGCATAAAAATGCCACCTGCCCATAACTAGACAGTTTCAGAGCCTTTCTTGAAGGCATTCCAGGACAGGCAAGCACTCTGAGTCCTCGTTTTTGATCCGACAACACCACTGCAAAAACAGGTGGGAATGTGGAGGCTGCAGAAGCATCTTTTCATTCTGTCTTGAGAGAGTTCTAGTGCTGTGGGTGCTCTCAAAACCAGTCTAGGAACATGAAAAAGGTTTTCCTAGAACCCATTCCTAGGCATAATTAAGGCATATATGTGGCGTTTTTGGTCAGGACTAAGGGCTGCCCTGTTGTCGATGTAGCAGTTGAAGTATTTACAGAGTGGGATTGAGCCTCCTTCATCTTGATAGCCTGACTTTTGGCTGGAAGAAGTTGCCAGAACCCCACTGAAATCAATGGGGTTACACCAGTTTACAGGAAGAGATGTTTTGTCTCCAAAGCTTGTGCTTGATGTGCTGCTTTATCACTGCCTGAATAGTGAATCATACTAGGACTTTTCAGGTCTTTTAATAGTGTGGGTTTATTGTTTTCTTTTAAAGGAAAAGTGTGTATTTTCATCATTTAGATTATTTAAATAAGCCCTCCAGAGATAAACTCTGTAAGAATATGATCACCTGATTCCCTCATGCTCTCTGTTTAAGAGGTGAGCCAATGCTGCATATCAGAAATTTCTCCAAAACATAAATATTAGTAAATTTTTATCTGAAAAAATCCCCAGAGTTACTAAGAATAGAAACATAGCTTGGTAGGCTTCATTCTTTGAATCTTAAGCATTGTGTTTATGCCACAAAATATAACTTACTTCTGAATTCATGCAGCATCTCTGGAGAATGGAATACTGGGGGACTGTGTGGGATTTACCTGCAAGAGAAGGAAAATACCAGGGACGAATGCTGCAGGCATGTTTAATATCTGCTTCAGAGCTTGCTTTCACTGCTGAAGGGTTCTCTTTTAGCCATGGCCACGCCGAATTGTGTTACACCATTACCTTCATTCATGTCATTTTGTCTGGGTTTGCTAGTTTAACAGGGACTTCCCATTTTTATCTTGTAGATATTTTGTTCAAAATATATTTTCAAAGCATTTGTTCATGTGCTAATATCCTGTAGTGTGGGACTCAGCCTGTTTTGATGGCAAAGCTCTAAATTACTGCAAAGAAAATGAAAATGCTGCATTGAGTCCTGCTGCCATGAAGGCGCTTCTCCAAAGCATCTGCACTTACATGAATTCTTGGCCTTCAACATCTGCAAGAGTTGAGAAAGAAACATTAAAGAGGAAAATTAGAAATAATAGTTTCCATTAGACTTACTTGCACTGCTGTGTATCAGGAAGATCTACCTTACAGCCCAGACTGGGAAAGTCCCCAAACCCCACTTCTTAGCCATTACTGTTCAGTAATTCAGTTTTATGGTGATGGGCTCTCCCCAGTGTCCCTTTTCTTGCCATCTCTTTTGATAACTTGGTCCTCAGACTCAGATTATGTGTGTATACTCATAATCCCAGAGACTGTCTGCATGTATTTCTCCTTTGGAAGAGATAAACATGACAAATTCTGTATCGCTTGGAGCAGACCTGCAAGAGGTGACCGGCATGTCAGAGAGATGACCCACAGGAGACTGCAGAGAACTAAGCATCTGGCAAATATCATGAACATATTACCTCAGAAGAAGTTTCAGCATTTCCTTTTCTGCTTGTTTTCCTCTCTTATTTAGCAGAAGAAATAAGTCCCTCCTGTTATTTTAAAAGCTAGGCAGGAAACTGCTTATTTTCCCTTTCCTTTTAAGTATCTCATGTGGTAAACTGCCCACTTGTGTAGTCCTTTGCAGCCTCATTGTCTTTAGGAGAGCTGTAAGGCTGAGCTTTAGCCCTCTCTGGGTGACCTCCCAAGAGGGAACACCTTGCCTCAGAGGTGAGGCAAGGTGACAGCCCTGAGCTGCTTGCAGAGTACAATACCACTCAGAAGCAGCAAAGGGAGTAAAAACCTGACTCTGATCTGCTGAAGAAGTGCAGATAGATATTAAAGAAGTGCTTTCCAGCTTAGATAAAAATCTAATCTCTTTCAGACATCAACAATGGAACAGAAGTCTATCTCTGGTCAGCGATGATATTGACTACAATGATGAGCAGTGAAGGTCTCATATCTTCCTGCAAAGTTGTGTCTGTCTGAGGCCACTGTCAGATGCAGAGCTTTCAGTTAGGTAGACCCCTCTCCTTTTCCCATACCACAATGTTTATATATTTAAATGGCTTGGCTGAAACTTGCACAGGTCCTGGAAAATCATGCAGGAAGCTAGTGCTCATCAGTGGTAGCACAGTATTTATGAGATTTTCCAAAATGAGAGCCCCAAATCGCAGCTTTGCTGTGCAGTTTGGCATGGTTTGGAGGGTTAGCCTTGACTTGTGTTTTATTTCTGAGCTTTTTTAGGACTCAGAGGTTTTCAGATGGGGCAGAAGTGGCAAAACTGCGTTTTAATGGCACTGGACAATAAAATATATTTATGAGAAATCCTGTCTGCTTTTAAATTTTTTAGGACATGCTTTCCCTCCTTTACCAAGAAGGCCCTTCCACCAAGGGTATTTTCAGACGCTCTGGAAGTGCAAAAACCTTCAAAGAGCTCAAGGAGAAGCTTGATTCAGGCTCTGAGGTGGACTTAGCCTGTGAATCCATATTTGTGACAGCATCTTTGTTTAAGGTATGTGAAGAATGTTCCTTTCTCCCTTTTTGGGTGAGAGCAGCACAGATCCCATGCACAAGCAAGTAGAGCTTTTTTCCAGGGACAGGCCTAAAGAGGAACTGGTGAACTGAATTGAGAAGAATGAGCTGGCACAATAACATTGTGAGAATCTCACAATGGGTTTACCATTTACTTAGGATGAGGAAGAGGACTAGCCAGCTTGTTTTCATGCCGGTTTTTCTGAGTTCTCTGTTACAACTTGGTTCTGATACTCTATCTCTGCATATGAAATACTAAAAAGGCACGTTTGCAGACCTGTTTCCTTGCATGTCAGTAATACCCTACACTACAGACCCTGGTGAGTTTATAGTGTTGCCATGAATATTTGGATTATTTTTTTATGCACTATCTTTTCTTACAATCTTGTATATAAAAACCAGTGTTCCTTGTGCAAAAAAGCATCATAGCTTCCCTAGCTTGTTTGGGAAGCTAGGATTGGGAGTTCTTCCTAAGCTGCAACAGTTTCCCTCCCAGTGGTTGAGGTATTAAGGAAAGAGGAGTAGCATGACTATTCATGACTAGTATAAGTACTCTATTATCAAAAGAGATTGAATAGGGGAGAGAAGGTGGGGATGTCTTGGAGTGCTTATGGTCTGGATGCATTTGATCTTAGGAGAAGAAATAGGGACTACAGATGAAGTTAAGGGATAAGTGAAGACAACAACAAAGTAACTGGTCTCACTGCAGATTTTTTAGTTCAGCAATATCAGATGAGGCTTGCAAATACCTCTATTTTGATAGGAAAGGGTAAGGACAGGGCAGAAAAATAATCATTTTAGGCATAATCTAAAGTACTTCCATATCTCAGATAGTTTTCTTCTGGTTTTGGTTGCTGTGTGTAACAATATGCTTGTCAGCGAGCGCCATCCCACAGATACATCCTCTTCTATGTGCATGTCTTACTCCTACTGCCTCACATGCTCCAGAACAGCTGTTCATGTGTTTTGTTATTCTTTTCTCTTGACAAGGATTTTCTTCGCAACATCCCAGGCAGCATTTTGTCATCCCAGCTGTGTGATAAGTGGGTCTCTGTGCTGGATCAAGGAAATAATGAAGAGAAGATAAAAAGCATACAAAGGTAGAGTTACTTTATATTCTCTGCATTCTTTTCCTGTAAATGTATATCCCAGAATGCAGAATCACAAATATTCAATTTACAATTATTTTTTTTAAAATAGATGCTAAAATTATCTGTGTATATGACAGAACATTCAAACTTATATATGTACTTAAATGATTGTCTGTATGAAACAGTTTACTGACTCTTTTGTCCCACTTTTTTGCCTTTTGTGGATACCAGTAAATAAATTAAATATCCTTTCATGAAGAAAACAAAACCAACTTATATTATTTGTAAATACACCATCCAAGATCTGAATTTCTGTCTGATATCAAATCCAAAACCACCTGCAGGGAACTTTGGAGTCCTGGATGAAAGGGAAGATGAAATCAGTTCCTCATATATTTCCCCTGATTCATCTCAAATTTCAGTGACCATTCTGAAGCCAAGATGGAATTGTGTGTAAATGCTGGAGCAGAGTGACAAGGGAAACCTCCACCTTTGCAGATGGTATAAAACAGAAAGTAGGCAAAGTTTATGTCACGGGAAGCAGAGCTTGGTACACCAGCTGACCTCACACGTACTTACACACATATATACTTAAGGCAACTAGATGACATGGAGAGACAGCCGAACACTTTGGTTAAGTGAATAGTGAATTATCAGGGAGCTTAGGTGAAGTACAGTTTCATGGCATTTATTGTACTTGGTTCATTAGTTCGACAGAGCATAATTTTAATTATGTGTTGTGGTGTTTTCTGTTGTTCCAGAAAACAGTGAGGGAAAGCAGCTGAGCAAGAACATCTCTTTGACACACTCCCAGCTTTAATTAGTGGACCGTGTTACCCTGTTTCTGTAATTCCATTGCCTTGACTTGTGTGTATCTATGGAAAATGGTCGCTAACTTGAAGAATTACATTTGTGTATGTTTTCAGGTTATTAGAACAGCTCCCCAGAGCTAATGTTGTTCTCCTGCGTTACATCTTTGGAGTGCTGCATGGTATAGAAATGAGATCTGAAGAGAACCAGATGAATGCATTTAATCTGGCTATCTGCATTGCACCTAGCCTGCTCTGGCCTCCTGTTTCCTCCACTCCTGATATAGAAAGTGAATTTGTAAAAAAGGTAAGAGACACTTAAATGTAGTAAAAAAACAAACCAACCTTCTTCCTGTTCAACCAGGCTGTTGGTTACAAACATGAAAACATAGAATACCTCTTCAGATCAGGACTTGTCCTCTTATCAGGGCTCCAGAAACATTCATCTATCCATTCTCATAATCTGCCTGGAAGAAGGGGAGGAAGATCATAAATCAACACCCAGTGTATTAGTGAAGTGCTTCTCTCATCAAGAAGCTCTGTGGTTGTGGTGACCTCAGAACAGTACAGAGTAGAAATGGAAAAGATGTGTATAATGATGCATACCAGGACATTTTATCTGGGCCCAGGGGACTGAGGGAGTAGTTCCTGGCTGCCATCGTGGAATACAGTTTGCTCCTGTTCTTCATCTGTGTGGTGAGCTTGCCCTGAGTGCAATAATAGAAGATCTGACAAGACATCTCTCTCCCATTGCTTTGTTGCAGATTTCCAGTCTGGTACAGTTCCTCATTGAGAATTGCTGTAGGATTTTTGGAGATGAAATCACCTCCCTCTTCGGAGAAATACTGATGACATGTAATAGAGAGAACAGCTCAGGTAATACAGATTGATGTTTCGATCCCCTCAAGACAGCTAAATTTACCCAGATAAAAGATCAGTCTACTGCATGGAAGAGTGCTGTTCCCTTTTCATGCAGTGTTTCCAGATAGTGCCGTTCTCTTTCCTCTGCCCACAGTATTGGTCATAAAAACTGATTCAACTTACCAAAGACCTGAGCCATATCACAGAATGCTCTCACATAGAATCTCTTGCTCCTGTACCAGTCATCTGAGCCACTATGGTAAAAAAAAGGAGGAAGGGGAAATGAACTAAAAAAAAGGAAAAAAATCTGCAGAAAGCTTCATCTTAAGTCTAGAATTTTTGCCTCAGCCTCCAGAATATCGTGAAGTCAGTGATCAACAATGGTTATAATGCAGCTGTCATGTCACACCATTATATTAGGATTGAAAGTCTATTCTTCACTATGAAAAAAGAGAGATCTTCATAATTCCAATGGGACATCCAGATTTTGCTACTAGCACAGAAAAATCGTGGAACTGGTGACTGAAATTGTCTGACAGACTAGTTGACAGAACATTCCATATTATTCTTAGTGCTCTTTTTCTCTCCAACTCTGTGATAGCATTGATTTTGACTGGAGTTTTGTGTCTCTCCCAAAAGTATTTCTAAAGCAGCATTTTTTGTAAAATAGATTTTATCACAGCTGGCCTATACTGGAAGTGGTAATTGCACTTGCATTGGCATGCCAGACTGACTCAGTGGGGCTGTTCTACACTCCTCATGCTCCATGTGAGACTTGATGAAATCCAGTGAAATTTGGCTTGCCTCCTCCCCCAGGAGTGAAGCGCATGGGATCTGCTGCGCTGGGATGTGCTGGGACTGATTGCTCAGACCCACAGTAGGTTATGGCAGCTGAACAAGTTTTCAGGCACGCACTGAGGTGTGGTAACTGCCCGTGTGTGAACTGTGTCTGCTGCAAATGTGAGATAAGTCAGCTTAGACTGGCCCGGAGCAAAAGAGATTTAATGTAATTCCAATTATCGCAGATCCAGGATAGGACCCAGGTGTGCCCTGCTCAGTGGAAATGAGGTGACTGTTTAAACTGAGACTAAAACTTCACCGTGTTGCTCTTAAAAATATATTTTCTGGAAGACCATGGAAATACAAAGTATGCTCTGTTTTCTTCAGTTGTCTGAAAGAAGGAAAGAAAGGTTAAATGTTGTTTTCAATATTCAATAATGAAAAGAAAAATCCAATAATTACCAGCTAAATACATGTATGTATGTAAATAATTGTTTACAGCTAGATTATCTACTACTAAAGTTCTCCACTTAAAAAAAACCAAAACAAACCAAACCAAGGAAACCACAACAACAACAAAAAAAAACCCTAACCCTTAATTGTGCCATTATCTTGTATTTCTTGACTGAACTGCAACTTAGCACTCACTTGAGCTTTTCCATTTCAAAATTAGACAGTAATTTTTTCTGAAATTATTGGTATTTCCTCTTGAAGAATGTTTAAAGGGCAAATGCTCCTAAAAGTAAAGGATACTTACCAAAAAAAAACCATAAAAAAAGGAAACTGCTTATCAATAGGGTGGTTCAGTCACTGATGTGTTAACACTTGGTTTGTCCTTGCAGATGTTGCTTCTCTCCATCAGAATGACTCTTCCTATGACAGCCTGGAAAATGAGGCAAATGATGAAGCTGATTCTTCTTCTAGTGACTGGATTAAAACCCGCGATCAAGATAACAGGAGCAGAGAGTCTGTCTTCACTCTGAGTGATGGTGATTCGGAGCAGACAGAGGTGGATGAAATCCAAAGCAAGACCAAATCAAAGCAGTTGACACTTTCTGTTGGCATGCACCTGAAGTTTTCATCACAAAAAAGCTCACAGAATGAGTCTCTGTGCTCCAGTGCACTGGGTTTCTCTTCAGCAGCTACCTCGGGTGCCCTCAAAACTTTGAGGAGATACAGACGCTCCTCCGAGCCTGCAGTTGCCCTCCTCGCCTCCAGTTTCGTCCACACTGATGATGGTCATGAGAAGGCAACACGCAAAGCCAGCTGTGATGCTGTCCTATCTCATGAAGAGGAAGACTATCTCTGTCAGCTTCGGTCGTTGCAGATGGAAAGGCAAAAACTTAGCAATCAGAGCTTGATTATGGGGATTAATGTTGGTAAAAGTGACAACACAAACCAAAACGTTGAAAGGAAAGACCTGTCCCACAGTCTCCTGCCTCCAACGCCTGAGGGATTAAATATTTGCTCAGGATTTAGCTGTTCTAGCCAGTCTTCTTCGGGGACATCTCCATCTGTGTCGTCGATTTGCTCTCTGGACAGTGCTTTCTCGCAGTTTTCAGACCAGACTCTGTTTACCCTAAGTGAAGTCTCCTGCCCTTTCGACAGCACTTTTCAGTTGCTAAAGAAACACGAAGATGCTGATGCTGCTGTGGCTGGTGACTATTTGGTTGCACACACCAAGGTGCCACCATCTCCACAACCTACTGACACTGTGGCTGAGAGGGGCTTGGTGGAGCCCAATAGCAGGCCAGCCCCCCTGAAACCTACTGATGGGGTTGATGGCTATTCGATTAAGCCTAAAATTCAGCCATTGCCTCTGAAAGTCACAGGAAGGGACAGTGTTCATGATCAAAGAGGACGTCTAGAAAAACACTGCAGCAATCCAAAGTTTAAAGAGACTGACCAAAGCTTTTTTGCAGAGGAATATTAATGCGTAAAATAAACACCATAAAGAAAATGCCTTTGGTGTTAATGTGTGTTCATTTTAAGTTTAACATCCAGGTTGTTCAAATTTAATTGAGCAGTCCCCAGACTCACAGGTTTTCTTTTTTTAGGAAACTGTTTGAGTAATGTTCTGACATAAAGCTTTGCAAGAACATTGTAACAATAATAAAAATTTCTGAAAAGCAAGAAAACAGAAGTCTCCTGAAAGTCTGGAAGGGGCACAGGAGGTAACTAAGGCCAGTGCCCTGTTCTCTGACCCTGCCAGGGCAGTGGGGTGCCTGCTGGGCCTCTCCCCTTGACCACTCGAGTGTTGAGCCTTGCAGATGTGAGTCTCAGTCCTTTGTGCTTTTGATGTAGTGTGCAAAGTCAGCATAGATTCCACAACTGTGGTATTATACTACTGTTCTGAAACTGATGAATATTCCCTTCATTGTCCTCCAAGGAGTAAGTGTATTGTTTTCTGTATGTTTATGCGGTATGTTTGATAGGTGTAGTTATTCCTTTCACACTGTAAAAGAAAGACAAAAGTAAGCTCAAAAATATGTAAAGGGAAATGCAGAAGCTTGTAACTAACACCCTGCCACTCTGTGTGTTTCATTTATTGTGCTTTGTTGGCTGTTCTGTTCATGTTTAAGTTGTGAATATTTTCTTAACATTGCTGTAAATGGCATTATGTATTATTGCAAGCAGAACACATGTAATTTTATTATGCAGCATCTAAAACACAGAATCACACAATGGTTTGGATTGGAAGGGACCTTGAAGATTGTCTAGTTCCAACCCCACTGCCATGGGCAGGAACACCTTCCACTGGATCAGGTTTCTCAAAGCCCCATCCAACCCAGCCTTTAACACTTACAGGGAAGGGGCATCCACAACTTCCTGGGGCAACCTGTTCCAGTGCTTCCCCACCCTCACAGGAAAGAATTTTTTCCTAACTACCAATCTAAACCTGCCCTCTTTCAATTTAAAACCATTGCCCCTTGTCCTGTCACTCTCTTCCCATATAAAAAAAAAATAACCTCCCTCCTTTTTATAAGCCCCCTTGAGGTACTGGAAGGCCGAAGTGAGGTCTTCTGAAGCTGCCTATTCTCCAGGCTTAACAACCCCAACTCTCAGCATTTCCTCATAGAAGAGGTGTTCCTTTCCTCTAATGTTCTTTGTGACCCTCCTGTGGACCCCTCTAACTGGTCCACATCTTTCTTGTGCTGGGGACCCCAGAGCTGGATGCAGCACTCCAGTTGGAGTCTCACCAGAGTGAAGTAGAGGGTCAGAATGCCCTCCCTTGCCCTGCTGGCCACACTGCTTTTGGTGCAGCCCAGGGTACTATTGGCTTTCTGGGCTGAGAGTGCACATTGCTGGCTCATGCCCAGCCTCTCATCCACCAGCACCCTCAGGGTCTTCTCCATAGGGCTGCTCTCAAGGAGTTCTTCTCCCAGTCTGTACCCATATCTGGGATTGTCCCGACCCAAGGCAAGTTGCAGCACCTTGCACTTAGACTTGTTGAACCTCATGAGATTCCAGTGGATCCACTTCTTGAGCTTGTCCAGGTCCCTCTGGGTGGCATCTCGTCCTTCTGTTGTGTCAGCTGCACCTCTCAGCATCATGTCATCTGCAAAATTGCTGAGGGTGCACTCGATGATCTCACTGTCTTTGTCATACGTCATGTAATATATTAAAGTGATGCATTATCTAAATGCTTTGAGTTTGTATAATATATCCTGTTAAATTTTGCTATTATATATGTTCTGAATAAAATGTGTATTTTTGTACTTGCAAAAAACTGCTGCTAATTTTACAAGTTCTGTTTTGTTGTTACAGCACTGGTATTGATGTGTATGCATTCAATGCTATCTATTAAATATTATTTGTTATGTCATAAATTCAATTTATATTCTGTGTAATTTTTTTTTATCTGTCAGTTCTACAAGCTATTGCTGAAGCAAAAGTCCCAGTGATGCCACTGCAAATCTTGCATGAGGAGGGATTGAAGCATTTTTCTTCTGCTTTCGATGGCATAATTCATACTGCATGCCATCATCCTGTGGAATTCTGTAAATTGTAGCAATATTCAAACAAGAATTCCTACCCTTTTTTTCTTCATCTGGAGGTAGGAGGGTGCTTTCAGCTAATGGGATGCAATTAATAATATGGAGGTGAAGAGAGGTCTTTTGGCATAATAGATATTACAGTTGGAAGCAAGGAAAGGGGGGGAAGCAAGTCATGGGATGAAATCAAGATTTATTCTTTAATATTAGCTGCGTTATAGAGAAAGCAAGAATGGCAGGGATAAACCAAACACATCTGAATGTGTGTGCATGCATACAGTGCTTCTGAAATTGCACAGATGGTTTCCTTAGCTTTCTGTTTTCAAAAGCCCTCCCCAACTAAGTTTAATACTGGCCAGTACTGGAGTTTCAGATCCTGTTGTGCTTAACTATGCTGTCCTAATGGTGCTGATGCTCCTAAGTCACTCACATGTGTGAAAAATGTAAACACTGTCCAGTGCACTAAGCTGCTTCCAAGTATTATCAGCAGAACAGGCTTTTAGCTCTATGTGAAACAGAATGGATACTCTCCAGCAGACGAAGAAGAGGGAGGAAAGTCTGTTAACAAGGTTAGAAAATACCTTTGCTTGAAAATATAGAATCAGAGGGCTATTATTTTGGGCTCTAATCCTGCAAATGTTGTAAGCAGAGCTGCATTTGTGGAGCCCCATGTAATGCAATAAGCCATCATGTGCTTAGAACAGTACCAGCATGTATAATTGTGTGCAGGCTCCAAGACTTGACTGCAATTTGTTCTCTTTCACATTCAGCTATTTTAAAGAAAACAGTCCTATGCAGAGTCTTATCTGTAATAGTCACCTTCCACAGGTAAAATACTTCATATGCGTTTTGAGACCTGTCACCTAATAGCCCTACGTATGCACCTCCTTCAAAACAAACGAGAAAAGATGCTATCTTGAAATAAAACAGCTACTCTGCATCACTGTTTGAAATGGTAAAAAGCGTATTGCTGTGCTGCCAAGATTACATCAAGTAGCAAATATTGATTCATTGCAACAATAATAAAGCTTTAGAAAATCTCTAGTCTCTGCAAAATAAATGTTCTGTCCTACAAATGGTATCTTCCAGCAAGTCATTTATCTCTGCTAGTCTGAGGTAAGGGTATATCCAAGTGTGCTTCGATGTGAAACAAATTATGTGTCTGCTTTTGAGCTGTAGCTAATGCTGGAGTGCTTTCAGCTTTAAATATATGGCGAACAAGTTGGGTGTAGAACCAGCACAATTTAAAATGCACTTCTACCTTACAAGACATACACCCTGCTGCTGCACGAGGCATGTTCTGTGACAAGAACAAAAAAGAGTGCTAATGGAGAAGATCACTGCCTGCAATGCCTCAGTGAAGGAATTAAATGCTGTTAAGATTCAAAATGAATTGTAGTGAATGTTTTCAGAGTATCAGATGCGACTCTAAACACTGCAGTAAGCAGCAGCTTCAGGTATGTTATTGTTGGGAAGCCAACATTTGATGTACAGGGGTCCCAGCTGCTCTCCTCCCCTGGGCACCCTGGTGGGCTGGAATGGGATCTTGGGTCCAAGTAATATTAAAAATAAAGTTTTGTAACTCTTTTTTATGTCTTTGTTGCTGGCCTTTGTGGTGGGCTACCCTGTCTGGATGCCCACCAAAGCTGCTCTATCGCTCCCCTCCTCAGCTAGGCAGGGGAGAGAAATTACAGCAAAAGGCTCGTGGGTTGAGATAACACCAAGGAGAGATCACTCACCAATTACTGCCGTGGGCGAAACAGACTCAGCTTGGGGACATTAGTTTACTACCAAACAAATCAGAGTAGGGTAATGATAAATAAAAATCTAATTCTTAAGACACCTTCCTCCCATCCCTCCCTTTTTGCTGGGCTCAGCTTCACTTCAGATTTTCTCTACCTCCTTCCTGTCAGCGGCACATGAGGATGGGGAATGGGAGCTGTCGTCAGTTCATCACGTGTTGTCTCTGCTGCTCCTTCCTCCTCAGGAGGAGGCTCCTCACACTCTTCCCCTGCTTCAGCCTGTGGTCCTTCTCATGCGAGACAGTTCTCCACAAACTTCTCCCAATGTGAGTCCTTCCTCCAGGCTCCAGTTCTTCATTAATTGCTCCAGTGTGGGTCCCTTCCACGGGGTTCAATCCTTCAGGAACAGGCTGGGTGGTTCCCTTGCAAGGTCACAAGTCCTGCCAGCAAACGGGGCCCGGTTTATGTCTGCCTCCATAAACTGCTGTGGCTGCTTTGGAGGAAGTGCCCAAGTTTTTGTGACAAATGGTAGGTGAGATGTTTCCCAAATGTTTTCTCCTTTCATGAAGCAGCAAAATCTTACAGAAAAACAATAGAATAAAAAAGATGACTGAGTTAAGGAAGAAGCATGGCAGTGACTCCTCATCCACTGATGTCAAGGACATAAAATGAAGCAAACTGAAAAATTACCTTGCTCGTTTGGACTTTCTTTCCCACAGGGGTTCATGTTCTCCTTGTTAATGATCATTCTGCCTCTGTTTCACAAGTACTAACCATCATTCCTTTCAGATAACTTCAGAGATTAATATAATATAAATTTAGAGCAATTTATTCTCAACCTGCATTGAAAGTCTTTGTCTTTTTTTAGCCCTGATGCAGGACTTCTGTGCCTGAAATATCACTGTTTGGGTTTATTAAGGGGTTTTTTGTGTGCTTTTCCATTCTTCTTCATTGAGTTCATAAATGCTATTCCTTCATCCCTGTAAATTTTATCTCTCCAGAACAGCCCAATCCAGGAAAAGGAAAGATATGTACCATCTAATTCTTATTTAAGCTAGTTTGCAGAGTTCAAGTGAAATAGATTACAGGTCTGGGTAATGAAGCACGGCCTTTAAACTGAAGATGTCTTTCTATCCGTGACTCTAAATCACTGGATTTCTGTTAAGACCTGATGTTCCAGCCCCTTTTTTGTTTTAGGGACATATGTGGTCCCAGGATCTGGTGGTCGACATCTCATTTCCAGCTCTGTTTCTGATCTGCTGTATGACATTTGGCAAAGTTATTTGTCTCCTCTGTTGCCTGTTTTTCACCACTAGTCTTTTCTCTAAATACCGTGGTATGCTGGGGCAGGCTGGTGGTTGTTAGTGTTTGCACAGCACCCAGCAGAGGGTTGGGTGCTGGAGGTGGGGGAACTGGACAATGGTGTCGATACAATCCAGGATGCCATTGACCTTCTTGGACACCTGGGCATGATGCTGGCTCATGTTCAGACACTGTCAACCAGCATCCCCCAGGTTCTTTTCCACTGGGCAGCTTTCCAGCTACCTTCCTCTGTGGAACATCACTTGTGACTGGCTTGTGTCAAAGACACGTAGCTCATGTCCAGAGAAAGGATAGCAACGTTCATCACAGACAGAGAAATTTTGCTAAAAGTAGCTAAGTCAGACAAATAAATAAAATTTTTTGAGACAGATTATGATTATAATTTCTTAAATAACCTAGAAAATGCCTGAGAAACAAAAAAAACCTATAGTCTTACACCCAATCTTCAGGTTATCCAATAAGCTTATATATTAAGAGCAGACGCTATGATATATGTTTTTTCTCAATATTTAACACCTCCCCATCTCCTGTGTCCAGAAAAACTGAGTATGCATAAGGAACTAGGCTCAGCGACACCACTGGACATCCTCGTGCACTCACAGTGTTTTGAGGAATCATCTAGAGGGAGACTCAAGGCATCATCCACAGTAAGTGCTTCTCCTTCATCAAGGGCTAATGTGGGAAGAGCCTGAGCAAGCAGCTGCAGCTGCACTGAGCCTTGTCTTTGGCATTTGTGCAAGCCCACTTCCCCATGGAAGGGTCCTTCGCTCCCGCCAAGTGCAAGAGGCAGTGGAGCCTGATGTCTGCCGGCTAAGCAGAGCCCTGCATAAACATCATGGGAAAGGAGCCAGCTCTCTCATTCACAGACATGCTTGAATGATTTCACTTACTCCCAAGATTAGTTACTGATGTCTCTGTATTGAGGCCACTGTCAAGCTAAACTAATTGACCCACTGGTGTCCAAAGGGGGAGACCCTTTGGTTAAAGGTGTTGAATATTTCTGTTAGGACATGATTGCCACACAAGGCCTAAAGGTTTTGGACATCATTTGTGTCTTACAAATATGTACAATGCAGTGTGCAATGATTTTTCCTTGATACTAGGTTTGCTCCAGGCCCTATTTTGTCAGTTTCATTGTGGCTTCACTGCAAATGTCAGCAGTTCCTCGAGGACAAATACTCGGTAGCTGCTGCCAGTTGCATTAAGTTAAATAATTCAGAATTTAGCCATTCTGTGACCCTACATTGGAGAGGTGTTTTCAGTACAGAAATTATTTCTCTGCACTTGATTCTCCTGTCACAAACTATTTCCGTCAACATGCTACCAATCTGCTCTCAGGCGCAGCAGTAATTCTGATGTGACCATTAAAGGCAAGGCTTTCCTCGTCTTCCTCCTTCTCCTCCTCCTGGCTCTGGAGAAATTCCACAGGATTCCCTGCTGCCCCAAGGACTGGGACAAGCAGTGGGGGCTGGGTAGTCTGCCAGCCAGGAAGGGAAGGGACAGGACTGTGCTGCCAATGTGCACGCCATCCCAGCTCAGAGCTTAGACAATGAGTCCTGACAGTAAGTGCTGATGAAGGAAGAGTGACCTGTGGAGAGAACCTGTTGGTGGTTAAAGCCTGGATTGAAGAGGATCCCCCCAGGGATCAGAGGCAATGCTGGCTATGGGATCCCAGTCCCCCCACCTGCCCCAGGAGTGCTCCAACCTTATCCCTTGGACTGTCAGAGGAGTGTGGTCAGCTTGGGGTTCCCCCACCAAGGCACTAGTGGGGCTGCTCCCTCCCCAGAAAACCCTGCAGAATGGCAGGGATCAGTGCTTGCAGGGACACAAGGCTCAGGGGGTTGGAGGGGGGGGAAGTATTTGAGGACATTGGACAACCTCTTAGGGGGTGTTTTAAGAGGGCTGTAGAAATGTACAGGACTTGTTATGGGATGTTTAGTGTAAGGATCAAAGGCAGGGGAAAGGAGGAATCAAGATGGACTGGGGAGGAACAAGCATGAGATAATAGAGGGAAAAGGGGATAAAAAGGAGCTGGTCTAGGTGACAAGAGACAGCTGGTCAGTATACACTCCTCTGACTGAGCCCTGTAACTCATCACCACCGCCTGCCCTACAGTCTTACTAAATATTTGTATGTAACGATGCGATTAATTACTTATTACTAATAGTAATTAGTCTTACATTCTCTCAGTTAACCTTCTGTGTGGGCACACCCTCTATTCTGAGCACATGTGAGAGACCACCAGCAACCTTCAAGCCAGATGAATGGGCAGCAGCACCTGAGCCGAGTGCCGGCAACTGGAATGGGATCACGAACCTCAGAGGCTGGAGGGTGCCAGTGCCAGCACCTGGGGAAACTGGGGCCTGAGGGAGACCAGTTCATGGGCAGACTGAGTAGGTAATGCCAGGTAGCAGAGACACCCATTTTCCATGTGTGAGTACAGATTTCACTAGCAGACACTAATCCTGCGGAGCTGGAGAGGAGCAGGACCTGTCACCTGTGCTGTTCGCTGTGTGCAAGCACTGTGTGCAAGGGATTGCCTTACAACAGAGTCAGTGGACACTTTTGATCAAGAAGGGGGGGGTTTAAAATTCAAGTGCCCCGTGGATAGCTTGCACAGGGGATATAGTATGAAATGCTTTGCAAGGACTTCGTGCAGGAGGGTGATGATCTCCCCAGATCCAGTCAAAGCCACCAAGGGGTCAGTCGCTGCAGGCAGCAGCTCAGGTGGACCCTGACCTCACAGTAAACAATAGCAGCTTGGTTAATGCTACTACTTAAATGTTTTATCTGAACAAACCAGTTTTACCTAAAACACCCCTGAATGCACCCCTGAAAGTTCCCCTAGCAGAGCTGGGGGCCTGACTGGGTGGGAGTGGCAGGAAGGAGGCAGGGCTGCGCTCAGGTGCTTTATTGGCACACCTGATTGGGAAAGGGATATCTGACACCATGCCCACAAGAGCCTTTGACTTTAGAAACCCGAGGTGACTAGGCAGTCAAGGAAGTTCATGCTCCAAAGTCACCTTTCCAGGCAGGAGTTGGTTTCCATAGATGGTTGTTACTGAAATACGCTCTTCATTACTCAGGCCCACCTGAATACTTCTGTGGCATTGCTATTCCTCTGCGAAATATCTAAACACTTGCAGAAATGTGCAGCATCTAAATGACATCATACTTTTCACACAGAGATAGCACAAGGAGTCTGGAAGGTCACCTTCAGCAGAGTGACTGGGCTTGGGCTTAGCTTAAATGTGTAAATAGTCCCAGAGAAGTGAAATAAGAGTGCTTCTGCACCTAAATTCCTCACTGGACAGGAGCCCATGTGTCTATTTTCTAAATAAATCAGAAACTATACCAGATGTTCCTGCATTGCTGAAAAAAAGATGATTCCTATGAAGTTTCCATTTACAACTTACATTACAGAGATCTATCTATTATTTTATAAACTAAAGACTTCAAAAGTACTCTTTCATTGTGTAAGAAATAATAAAAAGTATTCAATACTTATGCATCCTGCCTAGATTTAATTTAAAAAAAAAAAAAAAAAAAGAATTTGTCTAATAAAATGTTTGGCAAAGCCAAAGTCTGAATTTCTTGCATTTTTTTTTACCTTGGGATATGAGTTTACAGTCCACTTGTCTGAAGTGTGTAAATTCAACAACACAGTAATTGGTTTATTACAAAGAAACTAGAGGTTCCAACTTTGCCAAGAATTTTTACTATGTAAATTCTTCACTTTTCTCACATTCAAAAAACTCATAAAACCCATAATTCTGAAAACACCTCTCTGTGAACAAAATTTCAGCCTTGCCTTGGGGTGAGGAGACTCACACGATGCAGATGCAGAGTGGGTCCCATTGTAAAACAGGTTGTTAGTCCAGGCTCATCACTACAAGGTATTTATAGCCTTAATACAGTCCCCATACTTAGCTTTCTGTTAGGAATGCTTAGGCTCTCATGAAATGATGGGTGCTCTCAAATCTGATTTTCTTCTGTGACTGATGCAGAATCAGACCATGAAACCTATTTATTTTAAAACAAATTTATTTTATTGAGGTATATTGCAATGAATGGAAGAAGGTGGGATTAGCTGCCAAACTTTCAAACGCAGGGGACAACACCCCTCTGCTCTTCAGGGCTGTGTCACTAGCTGGGATATGAAATACCTTCTGCGTAGGGACAGGGAAAGGACAGTCCTCTGGAGCAGAAAGGGGACAGAGGTGGTCAGGGACACTTGGAACCTGGACTCAGGTCCGGAATGAATATTGATCTGCTTCTCTGTCCTTGGAGCCCAGGTTGCAGCAGTTGAAGAACTGCAGCCTGTGGGACGAGACCCCACACTGAAGCCTCAGAAACAACCTGTGAGGAACTGACCATAACTTCCACTCCCCATGTCCCTCTCCCTGTGCCGCAGAGGGGGGAGGCAGAATTTGGGGAGGAGGGAGGGTGGGGGATTTTGATTGGTAATAAATTCAGTTACTATTCCCAAGTTGAGTCTGTTTTGCCTGTGACAATAACTGGTTTGTGATCTCTCCCCATCCTTATCTCAGCTCATGAGCCCTTTGTTATATTTTCTCTTCTCTGTCCAGTTGTGTAGGGGAGTGATGGAAGGACTTTGGTGGGCACCTGGCACTCAGACAGGGTCAGCCCACCATGAAAGTTCATTCCTGGGATGGAGAAACCTTGCTCTTGTCATCTCTTGAGTATCACATCCTCACTGAACCCAGCCAAGATGTCTGTGTGCTTTTCTTACTGGGTGCTTGGAGGGCAGATAACACATCAGGATTGAGGAAAGAGGCTGGATTGCTTTCATTTATTTTCTTCTTGACAGATGTGATTACAAAATGCCAGCCCAGCTGTTACGGATTCAGTCTGTTTCCTTGCTGATTTTGGCTTTTTTTTACATGGGTGTTATTGATGAAAAGGAACTGACAAAAACATGAACCTAAGATTTCTTTTTCTGTCAGTTTAGCTATTTCCAAAGGTAAAAAAATTTGCATAGAATGATCTTTTTAAACGAAACACCAAGCCCTTCTTATAAAGGTGAGTTATTGTTTACAAGAAATAAACAGACAAAACAACAAAAAACAGCAAGCAAAAATTTTATGTTAAAAAGATAATTTTCAGTCATGCATTCATTTACCGTAAGACTTAACCTAGAGATTTAGTGAAACATTGCCATGTGTGCAGCATTTCACCTCTTTATTGGGGAATATCTATATCCAGTTCAGCTCCTAACATTTCCCACCGAGAGCTGTCCTTGAGAGGCTCCCCAGTGTTCCTCAGATCTGGATGGTTCATTGCTCAAGAACACAGACACACATCAAATACTTAAGTAACCAATACTCTTGGCAAAATTGCCCAGAGCAGCAGCTCTTTCTGGAGGTGGGAAGGTGAGGACAGGGCATCTGCTCAGTGATGGGACCATCCATACGGGAAGAACTTCCTTGCAGCTTCAGGGCTGGCTCTGCCTCCCTTCTCCCTCCTTGGGGGCAGCCAGTGGGGACGTGGGAGAGGAGGGCCATCTCTGCCTCCTTGCACAGTGATGCCTGCATTTTTCTGTGTAGGTGAATTAGGCAAAAAGCGTTTTGGGCCCACGTCAGCTTTTGGCATCTCAAACCTGCTGGTAGCAGAGAGTTCATGGCTGAGCTCTGCCTGCATGAGAAAAATCATCCTGGGCCTTTGTGTCAAACCTGCCACCTGCAACGAAGTGTTGAAGGGCTGACTAAAAACACAACCAGAGCATCCCCAGGCCCAGGGCATCAAAAAACCCCTGGGATCCAGATGTTGATAGGCCTGAATCTATGTACTGCAGGACCTCGTCCTCCTCAAGCAGCTGAGTCACATCCCGCCTCGTTGCTTTCCTGAAGCAATGGAGTTCACACTCGCTTTGAGTAATCACGTCTCTCCACTTTTCAGTACAGAGCTTTTTGCTGGTTGAGAGTACTTGCGAGAGGTTTTAATTTGCCTGAATATCAGGAAGTGGATGTGTTCTATACGTAACATTGAGCCTCGTACCAAAATCAGTTTAGAAGGATGTCATCTCAGTTCCTTGTCTGTGGATTTACCATATGCAGTTGGTCCTAACTGGAGTCTGGGCACTGTGTGAACCAACAGCATGGTGCATATGAAAAGCTCCATATACATATGCATGTGTGTGTATTCATCTATGTGGGCAGATGAGGAACATGCTCAGCATTGCTTATTGCCTCCTTTCCCATTCAGAGGTTTACTCAGACCACTAGCAGGACCTGGAGGCTGTCTCCCTCCTCCTGCTGCCTCCCTGACACGTGCACACACACTCTCACAATTAGCAAACAGCACAACGAGCTGCGCACTGTGGGTCGGTTGCCCAAACTGTTGTAAAGACACTGCTGGCTATGGAAAAGGGCATCAAAGAAAGCAGGCTGGGCTCACAGGCAGTGAAAAAAGGACTGTATTCTTCAGATAATTTATTTGCAATGAATAATTCAGATAGCTTTTGCTGTGAAGCTGGATTAAATACAGAGCATTAAGCACACTGAGATCCCCGCATAAAGGGCGCCATTCACTCCTAGCACAAAGGAATATTATTTACTATCATTAATTAACTTCCACACAAAGCCACAGCCATTTCTTTAGGTTCTGAGAAAGAATGGGAGCACAGAGCTGCTATAATGTCCCTTTGGTTTTCTCTCTCTCCACAGACACACATTGGCTGCAGGCTGATCTTGGCTCTCTACGACATTTTTGGCAGCACCATCATGTGCCGGAGCACAGGCAGGTCGCTTATTACAGCAGGGAGGGGTGAACTGAACCCACTGTCCCCTTGCCCTCGTGGCCAGGCTGTGCTGGGGGTCCTGCCCCACACTGCTGCAGCACTGGGTTGGTGCTGCCCCATAGCCCCACGACGGTCCTGGGGCAGCGCCCAGGCCTCCCAGTACTGAGGCAAAAAGCTGGGAGATGGTATAAACTGGCCTTCCCTATATTCGTGCAGCTTAAGGGATTCAGATTGCTCTTCATAAAGCCTTAGGAGGCAGAAAGGCATTTGCCTTTGGGAAATGGGTTAAGGGTCTGGATGCTCCGTCTACTTAGTGAGAGCGTTTTTTAGATTTAATGAACCTCTGCGCTAATTAGTTCTCTGAAGTCTCTGCTTTGAAATAGGAAGCTTTAGGATAAGCAGAAATGCAAATCCTTGGCAATTATCATTACTGCTGCAGTAGTGACTAGAGAGCTGCCCTTTGCAAGCAGAAAGGGAGATAGGGGGCTTGTGCTGATTACTGAGCTTGTCTTCAGCTGTTACAGTATGCCCTTTGTGGGTGACGCTGTAGATCAAAAAAAGCTGGGTGGAGATTTAGATTTTTGGTCAAAATATTTTTCTGTTGGAAGAAAAGGGTTTTAGTTATATTGAAACATTTCATAAATACACATCCTTTTTTTTTTCATTGTTTCTCTTCAAGAAGTGCTGGAGCCTTGCTCCCTTTATCCATGAAAATCCACATTTTCTTCTGACATTTTAGATGAAAAAAAGAAAAATGAAATTCTACATCAGATCTCGCTTCAATTTATGACATACTTTTGCAAGTGTCAAGAAAAAAGTTAGAAAATCAATATCGTACGTGGAATTAAAGGTTGCATTTGATTTTATGTGATTTCCTTCAGTTTCTCTTTTTGTTGAGAAACCTTTAAGGCTTTGCAGCCCTAGTGACCTGCTGGGAAGAGGATGGGGGTGGCTGAGCAAGGGAGAGAGCTGTCAGCAATCACACAATGCTACACCAACCAGCTCAGTCTGAATCTGGAGATGAGGCCCTGACAAAGGGCGGGACATGGGATGTAAAGTGCCATATTTAACTGAATATCTGGCTAGAATATATCTGGAGAAAAAGACCTGAGTCTGAGATGGTCAGATAGATAGTCCTCCTGTGCTATGATCCAGACAGCTATCCTGCCCTGAATGTCCTACAGCCCCTCATGGCTGAACATCAGCTTCCTGATATCTTGTTATAACTACTGTGTTATCAGGTCCTCATGAATTTAGATTTTCCTATTGGTGTGAAGAGGGGTTTGGCAGGTGAGATACCTTGCCCAAGCATAATTTATTTGAAATGTCCTAGGATGGTAGATGAACCTGCACAGGGCTGGAAGATGCCACAGAGGACGTGCAGGGTCCCCGAGCCCCTGGGACAGCACCTGGAGACCACGTAGGGTCTACAGTCTCCAATATGGCACTAGGCATCTTTGGTTTGGCAGCCAGATGCTTTCCCTGTGCTTGCTTCAGAGGAGTAGATTCATTCTCTGGACTCCTCTGACCACAGTGCTCGTATCCCAAGCAGCTACCATGGGAAATCAGCACTTAACTCACATATGGACACCTGTGTGTGCACCCCTAATCCTGGGTGAGCACCCAAAGAACCCACACCCAGCCTGAATCCCAGACTCACATTGCTTTTATCTTAGTATTGTCTGTAAAAGCGTTTTCTCAGTTCCAATCTCTAATGGTCTTGAGGTTCAGAGGCAAGCAGGGAAGGAAAGAACCTTGTGGAGCCCCTTCCCATGCAGACAGCCATGAGGCCTTCAATCTGCTGGTGCCAGTTCTCCAGCAAAACAAAAAGGTAGCTGTTTGTCCATGCCGCATTTCCCCTATTCCCTGTAAGTATGCCATGATGCTTGGCATCAAACCCGAGATAGAGTGAACCTACTGCCTCCTTCATCTCCTTTCATTAAGGTAATTCTCAGAGTAAGAAAATAATAAGGAGAGAGAATAGACAGACAAGAAGTATTTTTACAATAGATTTTTCTGAATGAAGTGTTTTGGGTTTTTTCCAGATTTCTATTGTTGTTTGAATTGGGAAAAGTTTGAGTAGGAGAGGGTATGGATCCCGGCCAGCATGTGTGTGCTTGCAGAGCAGGAGAGCTCACTGGGCTCAGCCAGGGAGACCTGCTCTGCACACAGAACCATCATTACTCTCCCTCTCACGGACATTATGGGGAACTTTTCACCAGAACAGTGGCTCAGGCTTTATTTATTATTTCTCTCTAGTCAAATGAATTTAATTAGGCCACTGAGAAAATGCTGTTACAGTGAACATTAGTGTGCACCCTCAGCAGCCAGTGACATGCTGAACAGCATCTAATGGAGCAAGAAGAGTGAGAATCTCTCTGTGTCAGAGAAATTAGCTCAGACAAGGAGAGCAAAGCAAGCTGATCTCATAATGCTCTAAACCACAAAGGTCAGAGCTCTATATTCAACATCTTGCTCTAGGATTGATTATTGGTAGAGTTTTTTCTCATTAACCATGAGGGACAAGTGATCACAGCCCACCTCGGGAGGAGGAGTAGCTCATCTCACACTGAGCACACATGTACACTGTACTCATGGTTGTCTCCTGGGGTGTTTTCAAGTCCCTCCATTGTTCCTGCAATCCTGTAAGCTCCCAATAAGTTCCTTCTCCAGAGCAAGTGATGTGAGATGTCCCAGCTGAACTCAGCATGCTGGGCTAGGGGCACAAGGCACCCATGCCAGCCATCACACATATCCCACAGAGTCATAGGGGCTCTCAGGAATAATGTCCATGGCCTTGATTTGTGAGCTGGCTCAAGGCAAAGCTGCCTTGCAGCTGAAGGATCTGCACAATTAGATCCAGCCTGAATTTTTCTCTGAAACTGTGTTTACTTTAAAGCAGTTTATTACATAGTTTTGGACTCCAGTGTGATGTGACAAAAATGAACATTTCCTCATGCTATGAGGCTGTGCTCAGACATCAGTGAGGAGGAACTCATGCTAACATGCTGCAGAAATAGGCATGCTACTTCTTAATAATCCCTTCTTGAGATGGCGCACTGTTCTATTTCAAAGCTCCTTTGCTTAGATGCTGTTGAATGGTGTCAAGAAAAACATTTCCATTGCAAGGTGTACTCCATAGCTTTCCACACAGGATTATGTGCTTCTTGGAGAAGGGAAAGAGGAAGGAGGAAGAACTGGTACTTTACTCAGTGTGGTATGGCTGTGCCATAGGAAACAGCCAGCAGTGGAGGTACAGCCACTTACTCCTTTGCCTGCCAGCCCTTGCTACTGCCAAAAGTCTTGTTTTCTAAAAGAAGGTAATTCCAGGAAAACATCAAACACTCCTGTATCATGCCCTTAACTAACTGCATCAAACCAATTGATTTATATTTCTTAGATCCTTTCCTACAGAAAATCTGCACTAGCATTCGTCTGGAGAGTTCACTGAGGGAATCTCTGTCATAAGCTAAAGAAAAATTGAGCTGCTATTCTTTCAGACCAAGAGCACATTTCACCCTCAAGGGCTGGCTGTGGGACTCTCTGTAGCCCAAATTGTTTCTGTGCTTATTAAACCCTTGGGAAGCAGCTCAGGGGTTCAGGGGCAGCAAGCAGGGAGGTTGGGTGCCCCTGTCCTAGCTCTGCTGATTTTGTGGCTGTCAGAATTTCTTAAACCCCTTTTTAAATTAAACCTGGGCTGACACTAGTCAGCTGCCATGTGCAGGACAGAGCTGATGTTCCCCCATGTAGCAGAGATCTAGTTTTTTCTAACATTGTCCATGGGGACTAGTCATTCACTAAAGGGAAAAGACTTCAGTGATGATGCTTACATGTAGGACAAGAAGCCATGATTGATGTCAACCTTATGCCTATTTGGGCCTGAATTTGATGCTGCTAACTGAAGGAGAGACGACCCACTCCCCCAAGGCCTGGGTGAGGTTTAATCTATCCAAGAATTAGTGTTAGATTGGTGCTGGGTTTCCTCTACAGCTGAAGGATTGTCCAGAGGTGTCATCTCCCACCCTGAGCTGTTCTTCATGATGAATGAGTGCCTTCTTCAACATCCCCCCCCCTGCAAAAAGTGCCTTGAACACTGATTTAGTACCACCATCTGCCTGCCAGGTGGGTGGAGGTACTTCCAAGTTCAGCCAAATGGTGCTATGACACTGAGGCTCCCTTGGTGGGGACTCAAGTTTCCAAAACCTAATCCAGAGCATGTGAAGTTAAGCCTCTGCTGCTCTCTGTTCACCACACACTAAGATCAGGTGCCTCCAGAGAGCAACTTAGGGGTTCTGTGCATTGCACATCCCAGAGGCTGCCTGAAGCCAGAGGTGCCGTTGGCAGAAGCCCTGCTGCTGTCACCCACCACATAATCCCAGCACTGGACTACTGAGGGGGCTCCTGTGTGTGCAGGTGGCCTTTGAACCCCTCAAGCTGCCTAGGGGTGGCCTACTCTTGGTCTTGTAGAAGCTAAGAGCAAAATGTGGTAGGGTGGGGTGAAATTCACCAGGTAGAAACCTGGCATAAAGTAAGGCTTGAGTTTTCTCTTATTTGTCCTTTCTGTTCCCACACAAGAGCTCCATCGTCCCACTGAGCTTCTGAGACAGGGAACAAGCTGTGATTTTTAAAAGTAATTGCCTGTGGGAGATATTAATTCTATTTTTATCCTTCCCTGTAACAAAAGCTTTCCAATAATGTCCTCACCACTCATCAGCATTACCAACTAAATTTATTTAAATAACACACTTGCTGTATTATCCTTTTAACTCTCTGCTTGCTTCTTGATATTTGGCCCAGTAAGTAAATGCCACATTTCTATTTCCAGCACTGTTGTATGTATACATTCTCAGGACACCTTCCAAATTTCCTAAGACAGAAAGTTTCTCTGTTGGGAAGGGGACTGTCCTAACCTGGAAAACAAGAAAACAGCACACACACGCTCAACTCACAAATTGATTGAAAATGCACACTGTAAAAAAGAAGAGATTATGAGTCAATTTGAGCTTCAAATTCCATTTGAACTACAAGGATTAAGCAGAGAGTATGCATTAAGGCACTTGGTTTCATAGTCCCTGATAAAACTGGGATTAGTAAATATTTTGAGCATAGAGCTCCATCAAATATAAGATATTAAACCACCCTAAACCAAACACACACAGGCATAGCAACCACCTAGTGAGCAGAAAGATCTGTTGTGAGATACTGGGCTAGACCTAAGATGGTTGTCACCCTTGATCAATACCCCCCAAAAAAACCCCGAAAAACAACAAAACCCACAAGGTGCCTGCCTCCAGAGACTACATGGAAAGAAGTGAGCCATAAAGCTCCTCCCATCACCCCTCATCCTCTGTCTTCATCAGACTTCATCAGAGAGAAGGTTTTGCAGGGACATACATACTTATCTTATGGAGGTACCTTGGTGGTCACGGAGCTGTCAGTGTGTCCTTGTGCTGTCCCTGAGCTGGAGCTTCCCACGAGGGGCCAGGCAAGGCAGGGCAGTGAAGGCAGAGAGGGGGTACACGGCCTTGGGGGCAGAGGTGCACCATACCAAACTCCCTACATGCAGACAACTAAAACATTTCCTTGCCCATGGTGAAGGTGAATCGCAAAAAAAAAAAATCCTTGGATGAAAGGCCAGGGTCAATTAAAAATCTCACTAATCCTACCTTCACCCATGGCTTTTGGTGTTCTATCATGAGGATGAATTGTAAAGCCGTATCAGCCTGTTTTGCATGTGCTTTGGCAAGATCTGTCTCTATGAGGTGTTTGTGGGACACGAGGTATCTTGCTTCTGCTGATGAGATTAGAATGGCTGGGAGGTGCCTGGAGGGCCAGAGAGGTTGTGGGGGAAAAAAGGTAGTTCTAAGAAAAGTTATTTTAAGGTATGACCTTTCAATTAGGTTGTAATTATTCAACATTTTTCAAGATATACCCAGAAGGAGGAGGAAACGTATTATCTTGGGGGGATAGATGGGTCTTATTGTTTTCCTGCAAGTCTGTACAAAGTACATAAAAACTCAGATGCTATCATTTGTCTTGGGAAATTAAGGAAAGTTTATGCAGTTGCCTAAACAAGCACACAGGGGGCTCGAGTGGGTGCTCTCTGAAGGTGCCTTCCAACCCAAACTGTTCTGAGACTGTGTGACTTCCCAGCCAAATATCTGGGGTTTATAGCCCTCTGTCTGTCATTCTGGAAAACATTGCAAAGCTAGAAAAGATATTTTAGAGCCTGTGCTCTAGTGAGATAATTTCAGTATTCAGATTTGGAAAACATTATGAATAAGCTTACCAGAATTAAATGGTATCATGTGTAAGCCAGCAGAATTGATTTTCTCCATGTCTTTCACTGTATGAAGAGCAATACAAAAATAAAATTATTAAAATTTCACACTTTTTATCAAGAAAAAGAGAATTATTTTATTCAGTAGTTTAATTGACATTTTCAATGAGAAAATTGTGAAAATAATGTAGCCTGAAATTCAGTTTGGAAATCAAAAAGCTCCCAGCCAGGATCTTGAAAAGTTGTCAGCAATGGGGATTTTCATCAAAAGCCCTAATACCAAGGCTATGAAGTTAGAAAAAGAGCACTTTGACATTACAGATGGCATCAGAGCTGCGAATAACCTGGGAGAAAATGGAGAAGCAGGCTCCAGATTTCTGCTGCTTCATCTCTTCAGAAGCAAGTATGATAAGATTTTTAAGAAGCATATCAAAGTTAATAGCACTGGAAGAGAGCCATGCCTGGCAGAGGCAGCCTACAGAGGACGCAGCCCTGGATGAAGCTGTTCAGACATGAGTTTTGTATGTAGTCACTAATTAAATTGCCCCTTGCTGTGCGCTCAGCCATCCAACACGGCTCCAGAGCTTTGCAGCAGGAGCTTTGGTGAAAGCCAGTGCAACAGAAACGTGAGGTTTTGTGGCATTGCAGGGCTCTGAGAGCATGCCTCATCCACAAATTCATTCTGGTTGTTCCTCTATGGCCTTATGCACCAAGCAGCATTATGCCAGGGTCAAGCCCTGGGTTCCCCCTACAGCTCCTGGGGAATGGAAGAGGGGCCACAGGCAGTGCTGAAGCTCAAGGATGCGGCACTGGAGCCAGGAGCTGCTCCTGCACCCCTTCCCTGTTTCCTTTGGCAGCTCCTGGAGGGCTTGTATTCTACCAGAATGTTACCCTACCAGGATTCCAGGCATCATGGTTACTCGAAAAGTACAAGAAACCTGAAGAATTTCATCATTATTGAAATGAGCAGAGGGTGCTTTCAATGTAATATTGACTAGTGTGGTATAAACGGAATTTTTGCAGGATACCTGATTTCTCTCTGACAAAGAAACACCATAAAAAGGACATAAACTGAGCAGAAAAAAACCTGAACAGATGTACCCACTGAGTGAGTGGAAGTCATGAGAAACTGCAAGCAATGGAGTGGGAGGGAAACAGTCAATAAATCAGGAGCTCTCCAGGAGAAGCAGCGTAGGAAGTAACAGAAGAGAGGGCTGGAAGCTCAGTGCATGCACCAGTGGGGCCTGGCCAGGTGGTTTATTTTTATTTCTAAATATTCAGCATACTCTGGAAGGAATATTGTGGTTTTCACTTCTGATATAGTACTGTGGCTTGTATCAAATGTAATTTGTTTCAACATTTTTGCTAAACCAAAACATACCAGTCTGTTTGTTTTGGAGAGGTGAGGAGCAAGTGGCAAGGATTGGCTAAAGGGTCTTTTTCTTCCCTCAGTGGATTTGGGCCAATTGTTTACAGATTCAGACCTGCTGTCAGAGCAGCATCCACCCAAATTTGGTGCCAGGAATGAACTCCTTAAATAACGCAGGTCTCCTTCCAAGCTTGAAGGTGACCACGAGTTTACAGCAAAAGAACCTTCCTGTGTATTTTTGATTGCACTCCAGATTTGAAGGAGCAAAAAAAAAAAAAAAAAAAATAAACCATGGTCTGGGAAATAACATCTCATTGCAGAAACCATGAACTACTGCATCGGGCAGTACATCAATTTCTGGGGCAGCTGCACTTGCAGTGGTTACACTGCAGCTCATGCTCACCTCAGGCTTGGAGCTGATTTTTCACTCATTAACAAAATCATTTGGGGAAATTATTTTCCCAGGGTGTAAGAATTTCTGGCACATGACCCTTAGAGGAAGGTTAATGTTACAAAATTCCTGTGATCTAGAGCCATTATGGAAGCTCTTCAGCTGGAAGGAAGTGGAAATGGATTAAATGTATTATATATGGTGGCTTTATGGTAAAACAGGAGCAGCCCAGTGCTGGGCAGTTGACAGCACTGATTAACCAGTTATATAAGCAGTGAAATACCATAGCAAATATCTGGCAGTTAATCTGTACTTTTTTTCTAAGATTTAACTCTTGTTCCCCAGTAATTGGTTTTCCTGCTTCATTTCTGTGTGCTGCTGTAAAGGTCTCTGATGCCTTGTGCTTTCTTCAGCATTTTTACCTCCAAAAGTAAGTGGACGGGCAACTCAGAAGCTACACCTTTTCCACCCTTCTTATCCAAAGGCAAATACTTGATAAAATGCAAAATAGTAGAGAATAAAGACCAGCAATTAGATATTTAATTAGGATAATTTTTAATGTGAAGCTCGCATTCAATGCTCAGACATAGGCTGTTCGAGTTGGAAATACATTTTCTGTATACATCACTCAGCAGAGGGAAATCCCAGTCTCTTGAGCTTCCCTGCCATTCCCAACATTCACCCTTGGGGCAGCTCTGTTCTGCTTCCCCAAACCTCTGCCTCAGAGAATCCTGTGCTGCCCTTCTCCTTGAAGGACAGCCCTTGAAGGGCAGGAAACTTCAAGACAAGAGACACTGTTTTTACTTCCCCATACCAGGACAGAATGTGGTGTTCCTAATTTTCTGATAGAAATCCAATGGCTGTGATGATCATAACAATTAGGCTAGAAGAAAAAAAAAAAGCTGGTATCTGAAGCAGAGATTCTCCTGCTCCAGCCATCCCCTGCTGTGCTTCCTCCTGACAGTCATCAGTCCATGGAACTGAACCACAGCCTGAACAAGCTTCCCCGTCACTCTGAGCTACCATATGCCTTGTCTCTGTGACACCATTTGTTTGCTTTTACAGTTATTTTCATCCGTTGTTAAACATTCCTCTGAGATGACACCTTCCACCTTTATCTGCAGCCAAAACCCATTGCTTGCTCCCTGGGTGGTATATGTCTGCCTCTCTCCTGGATCCGAGAAGCTGCAGCTGCATCACTGTGATCTTGTGTCAGCTCTCCCTCTCTCTCTCTCCCCTCCAGTCAGAGTTTTCTAGGAAGGCAATGCCCTTGTTCTTCCAAACCATTACCAGTAAAACCTGTGAGCACTCACCAGATCAAAAGATAGTGCTGGCTTACCTATGCAAAGTGGGGCTGTTACTCCAGGAAGGGTAAAAGGAAAACAGGCTGCTAACCCACCTCTGAACCTGCTCAGATCCATTTGGATGGAGTAAGCACATCCAACTTACCTGGGTATTTCTTTGATCCAAAACTGGATCCTTACAGAGAGCCATTCTTGATGAAACACAGCCTGAAAGAGGAATACCACCTATGGCCTGGCATTTTTTTCAGTGAGAATGGCACACACATTCTCGAAATCCCGAGAATTCAGCCAACCAGCTGCCAGTGGCAGATTGCTGCCAATGAGAAGACAACCAATTCAGCCATAGCTACAACCCAGGTACAGCAGCCACAGGTGCCTGCAGACTTCCCTGGAGTACCTGGAGGAATTTCCTTACATGGCACCAGCATCCCGTGTTGTTATCACTTCTCATGTGTAATGCATCCTCTCTTGCCTGCTGCAGTGCTGAAGAAACCAGGAGCACAAATGTTCCACACTGAACAGTGTTAGGGCATTAACACCTCACTGCCACGAACAGAGGAACCATGACAGGCAGGGGAACCCCCATAACCTCACCAGAGCCGAGCTGTGCCTCTCACAGGGCTGTTCCCAGGACTGTCGTGGGGATCCACCAATAGTCCCACGGCCAATGACAGAGGCTCCCTGTCAGCTCCCAGACGTAGGGTGTTGCTGCAGGGCTGGGAGCTTACGGGACAGATGGCTGGAGCCGTGTTTTCTGTCTGCATTTCACCGATGCCTGTGTGTCTGTGCATCTGTCCGTCTGCAGGACCACATGCTCAGCCTTGCCGCGGGCTGGGCGCGGGTACCCGGAGCCGTGGCAGCCCGGCCCAGCTCTTTTCCACTGTACCACCAAAGCCGCGTTTCTTGCACAGCAATAGGCATCCAAGGCGGCTCCACAGCAAGCAGCTGCATCGAGGGTGGTACCCGAGCTGGGCTCACACACACGGCTTCTTTAACATACGCGAATTTTAATCCCCACTAGCGCTGTGCTGCAGGGATTTACCGCCTGGGGTCAGCACCAGCCCAGAGAATTTCTGCCACGGACGTGCTCTTTCCCAGAAATGGGAAAGCTCCGCTGTACCTGAGCAGACCTAAGGAAGGTCGTACCTAGCCTGTTCAAACCTCTTTTTATCCTTTCTCATCTCCAACAGATGCAAGGGATGCGCCCTAGTGGCTGCTCGGGGGAGAAGGCCCTGCGCTAGGGAAGGGGGTAGGCACAGAGGGGATCACGCTGCCTGGACTAAAATTACCTGGCACACGGGAGCGCATGGGGAGTGTAAATGCTCAGAGTAACGTTTGTACGGCTGGGCTGAGGTCAAGGGAGCTTCCAGAACCGTGGAGGGTGGTTCCAAAGATGCTTCGCCGAGCACAGTGAGGCAACAGCTTTTAGATGAAGAGTGTGCCCCAGCTGCAAATGCTAAATCACTGCTGGCTGGAAATGACTTTTAAAACATTTTGAAATTTGGATTAGTTCACATTAAAAAAAAAATTAACTTCATAAAAAAGCAAGTGGATTAGAAAGTAGACCTCAGGGTTCCTTTTAATGCCTGTTCTTTTATGGACAGACGACACTTCTTGTTGCTCTCCCAGCAGCTAAACAGGGAGAGAAAGACCACCAAGGCACTGCAGCCCACAGCAGCACACCGGATCTACATGGCCACCCAGAGACAACAGCCCCCATCTCCTGATGCAGGAAATTCCCATTCCCCTTGTGCATCTTTTCAGATCATTTGAGGAGAAATCATCTAGAGCAGCTGCAGACTCTTCCCAATGCTTTTTACTGTTTGGTATCTCAGTGACAGCTTGAGTATTCCTTCTCCTCCTTTAAAGATTTATTTCTCCTTTTTTTTCTCCTGAGGAATGAGGATTTTTTTTGTCTCCCCTATCTTTGTATACCATCATTTGTATACTCTCTTTGTATACTGTGAGGGCAAAACACACGCTGTAGAGAATCCCTCCATGCCCTAGCCCAGACCTGTGAGCAGGGCAAGCACTGCCACTTTCACTGCAGCTTTTTCGGACACAGCATTTTCAGCTTGCCTCTAACTGGGATGTAATTTGAGTTTGGACACAGATGCCTTATATCCTTTGATGCCTGTAGCCAAAAACGGTGAACTTTTAAGATTTAGTTTTTCTGTCTGAGAAGCCAGAAACTGCCTGGAGAACTTGCCTTTCTCTCTCATGACAGCTTGCAGTCCAGATGATGGAAACTTCTGACATGTCTGGATGTAGTGATGCGGCAATGCAAGGCACACCCTTCTTTCCCCTTCAGACATCACACAAACACACCAAATGTCACAGAGGTGGGGACTGCTGGCTTCTGCCCGACTGTGGTTTAAGGGGGTGGAGGGAAGGGACACGACCTAGAACCACGGACAAGCTCTGCCCCATCCTTGGGAAGGCAGAAGGATGGCTTTGGCCTGGCTTCCTCACAAACCCAACCAAATCCAAAGGACCTTTTTAATCCCAAGCAACAGAAGACAGTGCAGCCCACTTCCTCTAATTCACTGCTTCTGAATTAAAGGTCTGTTTCAGCTCCAGACTTTGAGCATCTGTTGTGAACTAACAGAAGCAAAGGCATCAAAGTAGGTTTTGATGTGCTCATAATTTTTGATGGGGAGAGACAGAAGAGACCCACTGACTTGATGTTCTAACAGAGAAAGGAAATGGTTTTAGAAAGCAAGTTACCTGTAGTATTTATTTGGACAAGGAAATAAGTATGTATTCAACTAGTTTTGATGGTATAATTGTGTGTCATTGCACAAGAATTCATACTTACACTGGAATGTGCACCATTGACTGTTAAGTTTCACTTTTCACCCAGAAATACATTCAATGGCTTGAACAAGAAGGAAAAAAATCCATGCAAACGAGGTGTGTCAGAAAGAGGTCAAAAATAAGATTTATTTGCAAATCATTTTAACAATAAGCTAGTATCTCTGAGCTGTGCATTTTGGGGACTACAAATCAGCTCCTTTGCCCTCTGAGATCTCCATTTGCATGCAATATGGGATACCTCTAGAATTCAAAATGAACTTCAAAGTGTCCTTTTTTGCCTTGCTGTGCTGAGTAATAATTCCTTCCACAGGCACACTAAAGGAGAGTCAAAGTCCTTGTAATGAGGAGCTATCACAGGAAACGCACAATGAAGCAACCTTGTCTTAGAAAGAAAACCATCATGAGACCTGTTTCACATTTGTTTTACACAGTGTTAAGCACTTCAAGATTCCCACAAGTGCCTGGTGCTGTATTAAAAACACCTCAAACAAGCCAACAAAATATTCTGCCAAAAATCCAAAAAAACCCCTAATGCCCACCCTAAAACTCAATAAACAGCAATACCTACCCCTAAAACTCACAACTATACTGAAACCTCAAATTTCTGATGTTAAGAACACACAGTGCATCTGGTTAAGACCCAGGTCCCCTCTCTTGGAAACTAATGAGCTATGTCTCATGTAAAAAGAAAAAAAAAGTCTAGATTTAATAATGACTACTGTATACAAACGAGCTCAGTACAAAGGCAATATAAAGTAAGATTTACCTCAGTGCCTGACTGTGTGAATGCGACCTCTAAACTATAGTTAGGGTCACAGCAGCTGAAGAGGAAGACAGCAGCATCTTCAGAACATTTCTTCCATTTAAGCCCATGCTTCTCCCTGACCTTGATCTGCCTTTCAAACAGTCTGGAAATTTCAGCTCTGAAGTCACAGTTTTAATTAGATGAGATCACAAGTGTATTCTGAAAACCCTACCTGATTAAGTTCTCAGCAGATCACAATTACTGTATCTTGCATTAGGGCAAAGCCCAAAGGTAACACAAGGAAACAAGGTAACTCAGAGAGGAAATCAAAAATCTGACCCACATCTATTTTCAATACAGTTCTACAAAATATTAATTTTTATAAAAAAAGAGGGAATTTTTCCCTCTTTATGAAGCTCAAAATAATCCCAATATTCCACACTGTAAAAATAATTTCCTCCCCTCTCCCATATATACGTAGTAATGAAAGAAAAGATGTCCAGATATCATTGTTATCAGCTCAAATAAAGCATTAATGAATGCATTAGATCATTCAAATGTAAATAAACATTGTTTATATATATATATAAATGTATATAAATATGCCCAAAATACCAAAATTACCTTATAAGGGTAACAACTCTTGGTTGTTCAATTAAGTATTTATACAAAGCTGGAGAGAATAATAGTCTTAGAGATATTACTTTATTTTGGGCTACTTTAGAAAGAGTAAAACAATATTCAACTGAAAGCTCTCCATCATCAGTCCACATGTCATCTCACCCTGGGTTCTCCCTCTACCTTCTGGGAAACCAAGTCCATTTTTATGGAATAAATATACTTGGTCATTTCACATCAGCCATTACTGAAATGATCCTGAGAGCAAGGCCCAGAAACTAGGAACCTCTTCAAGCTGAGCACCCTAGCTGACATCAGACTGCCCCCTGCATAAGCTCAAAACTGAGAAAGGGATAATGATTTCAGAATAAATCTTACACTGACAAACATTGCCCTCTTCAACTGCAACTCAGTCACCTTCAGAGAACAGCAAGAATTTACAAAGGGTAAATTTGCAAATCCAGTGGTTATGTTCTCCCATTATACAGCTTCAAGACTTCACTCTTCTAAGCCATGTGTATCCTTGTATTTCTGGTATAGTCAAGTGTAAAAACGGTTGAGGTTTACTGACATCTGATTTGGGCAACAGTTAAGTTGCAAGTGCCAACATTCTGCATCAGCCTGTCCTGGTTTCAGCTGGGAGAATTAATTTTCTTCCCAGTAGCTGGTACAGTGCTGTGTTTCAGATTTATAATGAAAATAATGTTGATAACATGCTAGTGTTTTAGTGTAAACATGGCTTAGCAACAACTAAATCAGGGACTTTTTAGCTCCTCACCCCACCCCACCAGTGAGTGAGCTGGGGTGCATAAGAAGTTGGGAGGGGACACAGACAGGACAACTGACCCCAGCTGATTAAAGTGTTGTCCCAGACCAGATGGTGTCATGCTCAAAATATTAAGCTGGGGGGAAAGCTGACCAGGGTGTGCTCAGGAACTGGCTGGGCATCAGT
Source organism: Myiozetetes cayanensis (assembly GCF_022539395.1). Classification (NCBI taxonomy): domain Eukaryota; kingdom Metazoa; phylum Chordata; class Aves; order Passeriformes; family Tyrannidae; genus Myiozetetes; species Myiozetetes cayanensis. The sequence goes on along the minus strand of NW_026087742.1, from coordinate 42,838,087 downwards.
CAGCAGGTGTTGAGCAATTGCACTGTCCATCACTTTGTTTTTTATATTGTAACTCTTTTATCATTATTGTTGTTGTCTTCCCTTCTGTTTCTGTTTTATTAAACTGTCTTTGTATCAACACATGAATTTTACTTTTTTTTTTCCCCAAGTCTATCCCCCACCCTGCTTTGTGGGGGGTGAGGGGCAGGAGGGGTAGACAGCAGTAGGGTGCAAGCAAACAGCTGAGTGGTGTTTAGGTGCTTGCTGGGTTAAGCCATAACAGGGCCCCTAGAATTCATGGGTTTAGTAGTATTTTGCAAAAAAAAATTTGACACATCTTATTAAGATTCCAAAGTTTGGAAAATTCCTACTCTGAAAGTCCACTATCTGCAGAGGAAGCATCATGTTTACTGAGAATGTAAATTAACTCTGAGCACATCATCTTTAACGACAACACTTCGGAAAGATCCCATGCAGTCTTACAAGTTTTGTTCTCTTACACATCCAGGTCTGAAACCAAGAAATACTAAACAGACCAAGAAATACTAAAAGTTTTCCTTAGAAGTCTTGTAGAAGTGGTCCAGTTTCCAAATGCCATTAAATGTTTCAGCAGAATAATTTTATATGAAATCTGTAATACACTTGCTAATGTTTATAATCCAATGATTACTTACAAGAAGTATTATTGCATTTTAAGCGTAAAAATATAAGAGGTTCTATAAAGAAAATTAAAATAGCATTAATCTAATATTGATAGTCATATAAAATAACTCACAATTATGTAAGTTTCCATATTTAATTACACATTTAAAAATAAGTTATAAAAATAATTAAGCTTCTTTAAAACTCCCAAGGTATTTTCTTTTAGGAGTTTTTACTCATATCTACTGATTGTCTAGCATCAGCAACAGCTTCTGGTACTCGAACAGTCATATCATTCATTGATTTCTTCAAGCAGATTTGGCAGCCTAAACGCGATCTGTAGGGAAATACGACATTGCAGTTAGTTCTAGCCCACCAGACAGCATTTTTACCCCCTTATGCCTCCAACATTCAGCCATCCCAAACACACCACGAACCGGAAACAGCCACTCTTGTGCATGGTCTTAATCAAGCCCAGTAGTGAACAGCGTGCGCCAACATAAGGGTCTGTGTGACAGAACAACGATTTATGTTCAGCATCAGAGCTCAGCACGCTGCGAAGTCGCACACCAAGTCCTTCCTGCTTACTGAGACATGTAATAAGAGTGACCCTTCCATTTTCAGTGGGTCACTAACAGATCAGCCAGGTGCATTTGGCATCTCTGAAGAGATGAAGGCAACGAATCCAAATGAAAGCCTCAGAAAAAAAGCACAATGTAACCTCCCCATCCAAGGTCCAAAGTTTTCAAACTAAAAAGCTCAAGATTGGGTCATTAAGTCAGAAAAGTAGGAGTGAAAAGAAACATAGGAAGGGGAAGGATAAAAAGATAAAACACTCAAGGCACCCAAGGAGATGCCATCCTTTTTCTTTTCTACCTACTATTCATTACGAACAACAACAAAAAAAAGATGCTGCACGCAAACAATTAAAATCAAAGTATTTAATACAACAACAAAATTCTGCAGACATCAGAAGCCGCTTTTATTGCTAGAATACCTTTATTTCAATGTCCATGTCTTGGTACTTTAGTACAGAATATTGAAAACATCAGCAAGGATGGGCAGTGTTCTGTAGCACCAGCCCCTGGAAAGACTCTAGCCAGAAGACAGCCTATTTCAAGAATCTGAAAGTTACTACTCTTCTGTCCACCTCTCCATATGCATTTATCTGCACCTTTTAACTCCAAACATCACTTCCTATTGCTTAATAGCACAAAATCTTCACGCCTTCACCGACAGTTTTTGATATTACCACAGAGTAACACAAACTATACACAAACCTTACTCTTCACTGTGTTTTCCCATGTTTTCCACAAACATGCTAATTAAAACCTAGCACCTATCACTTTTAGATCAAACTGTTGATCACATATTATTACCAGACAGCCCAATATTTCTACCTTGTTAAAAGATTATTTTTCTTAACCAATTACTTATCCTTTACAGGGCCTTTGCTCTTACCCTGTTGCAACTCAAGACTTAGTAAAGGATTTCTAGACCTAAATAAATTACATGAACTGCAAGATCTTTCTTCACACTCAGTGACCTATCTGAAGAACTCCCATATCTGCTTCATCCCTCTACAAAAGCTCTGTCAAATTCTTTCCTTACCCATAGTAGATGGTATGGACTATCTGGTTAAAATGTCCAGTATGGAACTTCAGTATGTTCTTCAGTTTCAGTGATCTCAGTTTAAAAGTTGGGTTGCTGCCTTCCCATGCCTTTGCAGTGGAAGCAGTTTTAAACCGACTAATTAAGCCTTGCAGACAGCAATTCAGAAATGCCAGACTGAATTCCTGTAGAGCTCTGGGCAGATGCTACCTCGCCATTACCATTTGTTACTACTCATTTTATTTATCTGCTGTAATACTTCCATGGACACGTCAGTTTGAGACAAGATCACAGAATACTCCAGGAAGCCTTCTGCAAAGAAACCGTCCAGTGCATGGACATCCCATAACATCTCTAGAGACAACAATTCAAAAGAAATTTTGCTTTTATGTTATCTTTTTCTATTTTAAGTGCACCTTCTACATCACCCATCAGCTCTTCATGTAGACAAAGTTTCCTGCTTCCAATAGGTTAGAAACAAAAATATTTTTTTCAACTTTTTACAAGCTGTTTCTCAGCTTATTTTTTTGCTTCAGCATTCTTCTCACACATTTAACTTGCCAGGGTTTGCATTCCCCTTATCTTACTACTTTTAACCATCTCTAATGTTCTGCAGTTAATCAAAACTATTTAATTTTAATTTTTCTAATTAATTCATTTAAAAAACCCATGACTTTCATGGCAGTTGCTAGCTGAAACTTCCCCAAATACAGAGTCACTGATAAGTACAAGCTTTTATACTTAAACCTAAGACAGAGCATAGAAGTGCATCTCCATTACACAAGTTTGTACCAGCACAGGAGCTCAGAGAGAAAATAGAAATATTTAAACAAAGAGCTCTGGCTTTCTACTATTTTTCAGTTCTTCAGTAAAATCTCCTTGATTTAAACGTGTAAAAGATAGCCAGAGAACAAAAATTTTTATTATATCATTTGTCTTCAGAGTTACGTAAGAATTATTTTGGCCCTGAACCTAAAAATTCAGAATTATGGTAGATGGTGAGGGTGAAGTAAATTCACATTTAATAGGCTTATGATCTTCTCAAAGCCAAAAATGGGTTTTTGTGAGACAGGAAGAAGAATAAAACAAAAGCAGCTGCAACAAGTATCTCATAGGTTCACTTCTTTGCCTTTACGACCACCCATAGAAGTTCAGATTTATCTGAAGTGAGAATGTGTATTCTTATATAGAAATGATGAGTATGGGATTCCAATTACTGGGAGATAGATGAGTTAATTCAGAGTGAATTAACTTAATTTGCGGAGACATAAAAGAACTCTATGCTATACAGGCCAGGTATAAAGCCTCTGACATCACTGGAAAGATTCTCAAAAACTTCAGTGAGCTGTTCCATCAAAGGATGAAGAAAAGGGTTCGTGAAATCTTGTAAGGCACAGCTGACTACTGTTCACAGGGGCATGGTTTATGATAAAGGCTTCTTGTACACCAGCAGGCAGAACAGCCCATTTGGAATGGGTCTGTGATGAGGATGTGACACCCTAATTTACAAGACGTGTGATGGTGGGGGTGATGCAGAAGAGAGGGTTACTTTAGACTACCACTAACCTAATCCTAATGCCTATCAGCAGTCAGAGTGCAGTTTAGAATCAGTTCCTCCTAAAAGGGAATCTGGCTTGTGTGCACCAAGAGCACTCTGAGTCAAAGCATGACAAGTAGGTACACTGACATATGGGACACTGTTTGTGCTAGAGAAGGCTCGAAGGAAGGATCTTAACAATGTACATAAATACCAGAGAGGTTGTAGAGTCTCCATCCTTGGAGATATTCAAAAGCTGTCTGGACATGGTCCTGGGCATCGGATCTAGGTGGCCCTGCTTGAGCAGGGGGTTGGGCCAGTTGACCTCAAGAGGTCCCCTCCAACCTCAACCCTTCTGTGATTCTGTGAAAAGAAGATCTGACCAAAACCTAAAATACTAATGCAAACACATTCATAAAACACATTAACTAGCTACAGACTAACAGAGACAGTAAACGGAAGGGAAGAGAAATAAGTACAAGAAAATTCACACACAGGACAGCAGCAGCAGAGCTTTTGTTGAAGGAATTGGGTTTTCAGTCATACTTCAGTATCTAACATTTATGCACCAGACACCTCTGAAGACAAGTACTAGCAACTGACACTTCTCAGTTACAAAAGCAATACTGACATATTTTTAGTATGAACTAAGACAGACAATATCTGAACTTGGCAGTCCCATTTTGTGAAACAGAATCCAGCTACTCATTAAAAGCTGATTAAGGTGCTCCAAGAATATTAGACTGCCCCATCTACAAACCCTTCTCTCCATTCTTTGATGTAGTGAAGCACTATGTTGCCTTACGTTTCTGTGAGGCCATATGCCAGGTCCAGCATGTCCATTTCTTCGTCAGTAATTGCATCTAGTTTCTCAAATATGTGGTCTTCAAATATTAAATGACAAGTTGAACAGGCTAGTGTTCCTTCACATGCACCTAAGGAACAAAATAAATCAAGGTAACAAAATCCAAGTTTCAAATTGCAGCAGAATTTCAGAAGAAATCCTACATATAGAAGTGTTTGTCTTATACAAGAAGTCGCTGTTGATTAGTAAAATTAATGTTTTATATATTCCCACATTCATATACCTACTCTGCATTCAACTGTCAATAGTATTTCTACAGTTCCTATAGCATTTTTACTTAAATATTTTAACTAATTTATAGCATTTAACTAATTCCCTTTCCAGTCTTTAAAGAAAGGTTTTCTACTATAAGAATGCAAAAGGAGACAACACTGTCAACCAACACTACTTGATTTATTTCCAAGGCTGATCCTTATGTCTCTTTTTTTCCATGGTTTTGAGAAGGTTTCCTCCAGAAGTTTAACAGAAGATACCTGCTACACAAAAGAAATTCCTCAGATGTATACGAAAGAGGGAATTTTTACTTGCTATTTCTTCTCACTCAACAGAACACTAATTCACAGCAACAAAAGTAGTTAGGCCAGAGAGATGGTTTTATCTGCGCTAAAGAGGCCTACATGTATTATTACGAGGCAATCCAGTACAAGTCAAGGATCTAATAATTCGCTAGGGTTGAGAAGAACAAGCATCAACAACATCTACATGGTACAGCAATGAGGTCACCACAGGACAGTAAAAGTCTGAACACTAATAAATTTGTCACTGTGTTGGGCTGACACCAAGTTCTCCACACTGCTGAAAAAGAAACATGCAAGTTCAACAGGGGGAAAGGCTGAATACTGTGGAGATCGGGATTGGGGCACACAAAACCCCAGGCTCCAGTTTAAATTGATAGGAGAGAAGCAGGTAACACATTAGCCAATTTTCATTTATTTACTCATTTCCAGGGAATGCAGAACCACGAATACAGTGACCCCATCACCTTTGTACTCATACTGAAATACGGGAAGCAAGATTGTACACATAACCACTGCTATGGAAAGAAACAGTGGAATTTATCATCAGATAAGAACTGCTGTTACATGCAGTAACAGCATCAACAGCATATATTCAAAGTGAGCATGACACGGTACTAGAACATTTGATTTTTATAATACATCACGTCTTCAAAGGCACGTGAAAAAGTAGAGTTCAAATAAAGTGCCAAATACAAAATTTGTCTCGTCAGCAGTCTAAGGATCTTGATGTTGGGAAGGTGAGGGAAGGAGCAAGAGGGGAAGGAAAGAACACTGACCAGTCTCTTTCGACAGTGGAAGGTCTTTCCACAACTGTAAAGCTAGCAGTAACAAACAAATTGAGTGCAGCCAAATCACTCAATAGTTTTATAAGCTTTTATACAAAGATATTTCTATTATTATTACTGCACACGGGATGCCCCCTAGTGATAGAAGCAACTAGGTAAGATTTATGTTTCACTTTGCCCTCAATTTTTCTCTAAACACAAACCATATATTTTTTACTGCATTATTTCTCCACCCTAGTATGATGTTTCATTAGCAAGTGGTTACTGAAATGGGACTAGCATATGTTTAATTAAAGATTGCTACAGTATTCCACATTTTTTCTTCAGTTTGGCTTCTGTTTATTGAAACATTATTTTTTCCCACTTCATCACAATGCCTTAACACGGCTGATATTTACAGAGAGAACATTTACTGAAGGATACAAGCAGATCAGCCATAAGCCTATGAGTCATTTAGTAAGTGACAGATACAGCTAATTAAACCAGTGCATCACAAATTTTTAAAAATGTCTCTCTTAAGAGACAATTCTTCTTCCCCAGATGCATGCAGCTCTAGACATGAGTTGTCTCAGATATTAAGTGCAAGATTTTAAATCGTATCAAAGATTTCATTATTACCAGTAAAACTTATTTGCACTTAACTAAAACACACCTCAGATTTCCAACTGTGCTATAACAGTCTGCTTTTTTTTCCTCCGGTTGCTTCCTATTACACATTCAGTCCTGAAAATTGTACTTCCACTTACTGTTTTAGTTCTATTAATTCTTCAGCTCACATTCATATAAATACCTCTCCTGAGGTACTTAATTGTCATTTCCTAATACCACTGCTTTGTATGGGCAGAATCCTACAACTACCTTTGAGCAATGGGGTCTACTGGGGGGTGTCCACTGGAGGGGGATTGGAACTAAACAAACTTCAAGGTCCCTCCCAACCCAAAGCATTTCATGCTGCTAACCATGGAAAGTACAAAAGTTTGAAGAAATAGGGAAAATTTATAGCTTACTTCTATTTTGATTTTAAACAGAACTCATACCAAGCTAGAATTTCATGAGGGCTTTGGTCTCTTTTACTCCAGTTCTTTAATAAGAATTGAACTTCTTGCTCTTCCCTGCTAACTGACATGGATTTGGTTGTTTATTTGTCTTTGCACTCAAATACTACAGTAAACTGTGCTACAAAAAGCCCGATAATAAATTAAGACAGTACGGCACTGCAGAAGTAATCAGACACTTTTAGAAATACACCAGTTTTGTGTTGTCTCCAGGACCTTTCAGCTCAGAAGAGTCTGCAGATGGCATCTTTCAGATTCCACCTTGACAGCACTCTGTTCTCATTCCCCTCCTTTAATACTCAAGCTAAGATCACCCAAATATTTTTTTTTTAAACTTGAACCAAAATATTCTATGCACATGCAGGAGAAAAAAAAAAGAGAAGAAAATCCAAGTAAAGCACAGGTAGGTTTTATATATAAATTAATAAATATTTATTTACAGTTGATCTTAATGGTCTTTTCCAACCTAAATGATACTATAAATGCTTACACATAAACTGGAAAGTAATTTTTACACAGTGAATACAGTATTCAGTGCATCTACTTACCAAAACCATCTATGTCTAGATTATTATCAACAACAACATCCAGCAGTGAATCCCCAGGTTTTCCCTTGGCTGTTAGTTTTTCACCATCGCGATTTATGAAATGAACAGTTATTTTATCTTCTGAGCTGAAAAAGAAAATTATATACTAGAATTAAAGAATTCTAGAACTTTTTAGATCTTTAGCATTGATTGAATACTACTAAACTAATAATGACAATCCACTCTAAGAGCTGAAAAACCTAAGTTACTGGTTTTCAAAAGGTGGTACAGGGACAGGTATTTACTGGTGCACATTGAACAAAGATCATGAAAAATAAAAAACCCAACCAACCAACCAACCAACCAAAAAAAACCACTCACACACACACACAAAAAAAAAAAAAAAAAAAAAACCACCACACAAAAAACCACAACAAAATAAACCCTGGTTTGTGTTTTGTCACTAAAAGCTATATGGGATCCTAATGCTTTTCCCTTCACCAAAGAGCATCAGAGCTATTTTATTTTAGGCATCATACTTGTATTTTTAACAAATAAAAGAGTTCATTTTAAATGCTTCTCTCTCCACCTTTCTGTGGACTCTTGCTTCGGATTTATGACATTTTTATTGTTCTCATCATTGTCATTTAGGATAAATTGTAAGTTTTCCCATTTCTTCTTAGAGTTTTAGACATTCTACTTTATTAGTTCCAAAATTTCATTCTCCTCTCCTGCCAAAACAGGAAATACTCAAAAAACATTCTGATGTTTTTAAGCACAGGTTCTCTTAGGAGTTCAACTTGTAAATATTAATTTTAGTGAAGTTCAAAGTTTTTACATGATTTCAAAGAAAGAAGGTTTGTATTTTTCTGCTTCACTTTTCAGATAATTATTTAAGAAAAAACTCTCTTGCAGTCTGCATAAAAATGTCTTAAAATTAAAGCTTTTAATATGAATTTTTTTTTTGCATTCTGTATTAAATTAGTTCACATGCTAATTAAATGAAGGCTTTAAACACACTATTGAAATACAGTTTGTTCAATTTTAAACAGACTATTTTCTTTCCTATAGTAAGTGAGCAAAACAAGAAAAGCTTATTGGATGGGTAATAAAGAAATCTGCCAAGAGATGAGAGATACAAATAGAACAAACGAAAGGTAATGCAAAAATTTATGTTTCCATGTGAAATCCATACTTTGAAACCGCATGACTCTTATTACCTGTACTCATTTTTAGTAACTGTGGGTCTTGAGTGATCTATCATATGCAAAATACACAAGCTTGAAAATCAAGTCATCACCTGGAAAACTCTAACCTTTAGAGCTGAATATTAAAGCAAAAAATTGAAAGTGGCCATGCTGAAACATTAGTGAACAAATTACTTTTATAACTGGCTGTAAAAGCAAATGAGTTTTTAGCAACGTGAGTCCTAGCTTGTTATGTGAAACAACAAATGTGTTGTTGCTGTAGACTTTATATGCTTTCCACAACTGTAAGATCAGTTGGCAGCAGTGTGTGCCATGATTCATTATGATGTCATGCTATTATTAACAAGAAATTAATTCCAAAACTATAATTGATAATGAAGGGTTGACCTTGCTCATCTGCAATGCAATTAAAGCATGCACTATAATAAAATTCAGACATCCTAAATATATATCTTTACAAAATGTAATTAATGTTGCACAGTCACCTGGTCCAAGGACCACCTCCAGCAAACTGTTCTGTGGAGGTTTAAGTTAACATTCGGCTTTTTGTTTTGCTCCTCTGCTATGCTAACACCTCCCACAGCAGAACCAAGGAAACAAGCACCCACTTAGATAAACTAGTGCAAAATTTACCACCTCCACTGGGAGTTTAAGACTCATGGGTTTAGACCGCATCTGGAAAGGGTCACATTCTGAGACCCAAAGTAAACCACTGACAGTGTAATTTAAAATGGCTTCAAAAAGCCCTTTCAGAGGTCAAAGCACACTCTCCTTTGACGAAATATTTCTGTCAAGATGACAAACACAGTCCTGACAGGAGATATACTGAGAGATATACTTGCATTTCTGGGTATCCTCAGTACATGGCAAGTACTAAATATTTATTCCAATATCCTAAATACACCCTTTACTCCTCTATAGGATGAGGTGATTGCAAGCAACACAGACCAAACAGCAGGATGTCTGTCTGTCCATTAGATCACTGCAACTTTTGTACATGACAAGTCAACTCCCTTCCAGTTTTCAAAACACACTTGAAACTGTCTTCACTCGTGATTACACTTTAATCTGGTACAACACTACAGTGTCGCAAGAACAGTCCTGCCCCCGCTCCTTTGTTCCTTCTCTCTCCAGCGCTTGCACTGTCACGTGGTAAACTGAGCCTGGAAACAAAGCTGGCCGAAAGTAACCCTCATAGGTCAATGGCCGCATGGATGTCAGAACTGGCACAGTGAGATCTGACAAAATTTACAGCGGTTTAGAACAGTCGTGTTACTGCAACTTTCTGATGCAAGGACACAATCTAAGCTTCCCGATCAGATTAAATCAATCTCTTTCTGGTGTAAAAATGTGGGTTTGGCTGATCCCCACTTCCAGTCACCCTGCCATCATCCCTACACCAATATTAAACCACGTCAACTTGTTTTGCTAATCCGGATGAAAATTAACCACAAAAACAAAGTAGTCCCAGCTGGACTAGAAAGCAAAACTGACAAAAGTGCCACTGCGCACAGCAAAAATGAGGAAACAGCAGTGGAGCAATCTTACAATCTTACATTTGCTTCAGCCAGATGTGAATCTGCACCATGGCTATGCTTGCCTGATGGGTGTGCCATGCAGCAAGGGGACAAACAGAAATATCACTTCTTCAAAACTCACTGGCTTTTGTTGAAGACTGATACAGTAATTAATCTTTCTATAGGACCTAAATCCACCCTGATTTATAACTGAAACCAAAATTTATTTATTTGTGTAATGTTAGTTACAGCCTTCTACAGTCTTGCAGTAGGACCTGGTTTTCTGCTATTACCACCTTTACCATTCTTCACATAGCCAAAACGTTTAATTTAAAAAAAATCAGTGAGGCTTTAGTGAGTGGTGAAAATACTTTCAGAAGTGTGTGTATGAAATAATAAGACTAGTCAGATATTCAAAACACACTGAGCAAATCTTTTCAATGACTGGGGGATACCACTAAAAAAAATAAAATTCACACCTCTTAGGCTTTATAAATTTCAAGTAACATGGCTTTTGTCTACCCAGACATTGTTTGCATGAAGAAAAAGAACCAAGTAAATACCAACGTGATGTGAACTAGTCACAGGCAGTTAATATGAAACATGTGACAGGTCAATGCAAGTATGAGTAGCCTCAGGATCATCAGGAAGAACAAAACATAGTTTGTGTTACCTGTGTGAGGCCTAAATATTCCAATTCATTCTCAGATAAACCAGATGAAAACCACAATTAATTTCTTGATATGGTTGCCACAGCACTATCAGCTTTTTTGTCAAGCTCCACTAGGATACTCTCTATATATTCTATATTAAGCATACTGCAAATGCACAGAAGAGCACCAGAAAACTGTAAATGCTGTTCATTGTCTCTCCTGTGCAAAAAAGAGTAAATGCTGCAAGAATCCTGACAGCTACCTTTTCCTCTTTAAAAGAAGTATTCTTTTAAATCTCAGATATTACTTCCAAGTTAGGAACCATCTCTTACATTCTTCCAAACAAAACATAAAGGTAACAACTGTAGCCTGGTGTTGCACATGGCAAGACCAACTCTGTTATTTCCAGATCTTTTAATAAACAACAAATCCAAATCCAAAGCAAATCCAACAGCCCTAAACACCTAAAGAGTTTCATGAATAAACTATTGAACAGGACTCAATTAAAATATGAAGTTATAAACCTGAACTAATCTTTAAAGCATGCAATAAATACGCTGTGCACCAAAAACATTGTACAGCTATCCACATTGGTATAAAAGAATTCTGACATAGCTCCTGTTCACCCTGAAAAGAAAGGGTAACAGATAAAAATGGAACAAAAGAAAAGAGAAAATGGAAATCAAAGTATAATGCCTGATGCTTCACTGAAACCCTTGGGAACCTCTGCTCACAAGAATCACTTTAGGTAATGTTTTGGATGATGTTTTACCCCTCCCCAGACACAAATATAGCTAATTTTATACATACAAACAATGATGTATCTTTTTACTGGAATAACACTGGCTGACTATACAAAGGTCAGGAACTGAGGCTCAAATAATACAATGCCAGAGATGGCAGGACTATAGAAAATAACTTGCACATAAATTGAGAAAAAATAATATCCAAAGATTTTCCTTTTCTCCCGACTCACTCAGCCAGGTTATGACATGGAGTATATAAACAACACATTTGAAATACTTGCTTGCATAAGCTTTTTGGCTGGTGTGCTTGCACAGTGAGTGTGAATAAATTCCATTCTGTATTCAGCCTGTTTGTGAAAGACCTGAGGGATTACAGGTCTTACGTTACTATTAAGTAAGGAAGTGTTTTTCCTTCTTATTATTCCTTTTCCCCCATTTTTACCCTGTTCAATAATTTTAATACCTTTTTAAAAACTGACAGTATTTCACAAAGGTGCCTTTTTTTTTTTTTATTAAAAATTGCAAATCAGAGACTTCAAAATCAACTGATCATCAGCAGGGTCACTCAGAGAAGAGATGTGAAAAACAACTCCCCCATCTCATATGGGAGTCCCAGACTAAAACATTAAGTTTATCTCTCCATACGAAAAGTATCTGCTGGAACAAAGTCAAAGAGCACCTACAAGAGAGTTTAAAAGCAAACTATTGAAACAGCTTTGATGGTGAGAGTACTATCCCAACCCTCCTGAAAAGAACAGCGTACACCCCTGATGCTGGGCAGGTGATTGTGGGTCCTGTTCCAAGTCAAGGAAACTTTTCTGACAACCAAGTAAACCAGACTTTTAAAATTTCTGCATTTCAAATACTGAAAATTTGCCATAGACTATGACCTGTCTTCAAACATACAAACCACAAGCCAGATGGCTGTGCATAAACAGTCTATGACTACATGTCACAAAACGACAGTTAAGGACTCTGGAATATTAAACCCCCACAGATGAAACGCACTTTGAAACACCTACTCTTACGTACTGGTGAGGACAGGAGGGGTTCTGCATACTCAGACCACAGAATCAATTAGGTTAGCAAAGACCTCTGAGATCATCGAGTCTAACCTGTGACTGAACACCACAGTGTCAACAAGATCATGGCACTGAGTGCCACATCCAGTCTATCCTTAGAGAAAGATGCCTAAGTGCTCTTCAGCAGTGGAAAACTATCCCAAAGACTGAAGAGACCTTCAGTATTGGGCTCTCTGATATGTGCTGTATTTTTTACCACTAGCCTAGTCAGGCTTCCACAGGAAATTAAAAAAAAAAAAAAAAAAAAAAAAAGCAAGCAAGCACTGCACTGCACGAGAAAGCAGCTTTGCTTAGGTCACAACCTTTTAGAGAACTAGCCTGAGCACCAGGAGCCCTGGTTTACCGTTCCGTAACACCATAAGCCATTCCAACGGCGTTCCGGCTCACACCGACCCCTGCCTCACCCGGGCCGACCCGCAGTGCCGGCACAGCCCTGCGGGGCACAGGAAGGTCCGGCGGACGGCGAGGGCAGGAGCGGCCGTGAGGGGCGGCGGGGCCGGGGCCCGTCCCGGGGCACCGCGGGAAGGTCACTCCGCGCCAGCCCGGCTCGGGCGGCCCGTGCCGCTGGCCCCGGGCAGCCGCTGGCCCCGGGTGACCTCAGCGCCGAGGCCCGGCCCGGTCCAGCTCCTCCGGGGAGCTCGCCAGGTGGCTCACGGCCGCGACCCCTTACCTGAGCGCCGCCCGGGCAGAGAGGCTGAAGGGCCGCGCTGCCCTCACGGCAGCGACGGCGCCGCCGCAGCCCGGCCTCATCGCGGCTGCCGGAGAGCTGGCGGAGAAGAGCCAGCGGCGGGCGGAGGCGGCGGCGCGGAGGAGCCGCGCCGGCCCCGGGGCGGCCATGGCGGCGGGACGGCAGCGGGGCTCGGCGGGCGGGGCGGGCCGGGGCGGGCCGGGCGGAGCGGAGCGGAGCGGAGCGAGGGCAAAGTCCCGCCGCTCACGCGCGCGGCGGCGCTGCGGCGACGCTCGCGGCCGGTAACGCAGCGCGCGCCCCGCCCCGCCCCGCCCCGTGACCGCGGGGTTACGCAGGGCGCGCGCAGGGGCGGGGCAGGCCCCAGGCTGAGGGCGCGGAGCCCTCACGGCGTGCGGTGCTTCCCCGTTCTAAACCTCAGCCCCGGTCTGCACATGAGGGTGGCGTCGCGGCACCCAACGTGTGCTGGCCCACCGCCCGGTTGGGTCCATGAGGGCTTTCTTGTCGTGTCAGGGACAGGGAGCTGCGGGGTCCGCGGTACACACGGTGGGGGTGTCACCCAAAGAGCCTTCACCACATCCCCAGTGCCTCTGTGGGGGGACCCGACCTGCGAGGGGCTGGGCTCCAGCTGCAGGTTGGGCAAGTGGTCGGTGAGACCGGGAACCGCATTGAAACAGCTCACGATATTATGGAACTCCCAGGGAAGTGGATGGAGCTGGCAGCTGGGGAGTCTGAGCTGTCCAACAGGGCTGTCCAGGCAGGGCCACAGAGAAATTCCCAGTTCCTCATTACTATTTCTTGTGACAGAAGATCCAACTCCTAAAACCCCGGGTGTCGGCAAAGGGACAGCAGCACTGTCAGAGGATCTAGCAGGAGGTGCGCATGGTGAATAGCTCAAAGATGAGTATGTGCAGTAGGAAATTTTGAGATTTCCTGAGCAATTAGAGACTGCACATGTAGGCTTAATTTGTCTCTCTACCAGTTTTGATTAGATGGTTATGTAGAAGCCCTTCACTTTACCACACCCAGACTGGGTTCTGGGTGAATGAGAAGAAACGGAGGCTGTACTTCTGAAATAATTAATTCAAACAGGAGTGCAAATAAATAGGGAAAAAAAAGGGGATGTTGTTTACCTCTGATGCTCTTGAGGTTGCTAAGATCATTCCTGATGCCTTGTGATTTTGTTGCATTAGAGCAAGATCAAAGAGGGAAATAACATTAAACTGTATAACTTGAACCAGTGCATTTTCTTTAAGGAGAGGAGAAGGTTCTGGTGGTAATGTCAAGAGCCTACAAACTGCCTGGCCAAGTGGCTTGAATGTGTCAGTTTTCTCTGCCTTAAGTATATAGCTGCTAGCCTCGAAGCTAGACTCAATGCTGTCAGAGGGATTCCCTTTACCCATTACAGGTATGGCCAATGTGAGATTTTAGATAGGACGCATCTCGTCCTTTACACTTTATTTCAATTATTGCTATGTCAGAGTAGCTTTTACAACACCTGCGCTGTATAACCCGAATTTGTTTCATGTCATTATCCTTTACATTACAGTATTCTTTCCACAAAAACAGATATATGTCTCTCCCTATCTAGATTTAGCATTGGATTTTAAAAGCATTGCAATTACCTACATACACAGTATATCTCTACGTTTCAGCTGACATGAGGCTGACCACATTGTCTAGGTAATTTCCTTAGAAATTTTATCTGTCACAGAGGCTGCAGTAACTTTACACAGGTTGCCACTCTGTACAATACAGGAAGAATAGCTTTCAGTTATTCCTTGATTACTAGCAAAATAATTACATTTGTTCAATATGCCACTCATAGAATAATATTTTTAAATATAACTGAAATAAGTGCACTCAATATGCTTATTAAATCATATGTTAGTATAAATGCAGTTAAAATATGTGAATATATCATAGAGAAGTCACCAAAATAAATACCCTGAGGACCAGATCCTCAGCTACTTTACTGGTATCCCCTCACCCACAATGAGCTCTTTTTCATTGATTTCTTTTGCAACACAAGAGAATGCGACCACAAAAAATACAGTTTATTTCAATGCTGTTACTACAGCATGGGGTCATATATACATAATCCTGTAGCTAAATACATACAGCTCCAGCTGGACTTCTAATATTGTAAAGCCCAAAGAACCCATCAGATAATCCAGTTTGACTTCAACCAGGAGGCTGCTTATTACAAATCATTGGTTAATGCAGGAAAGAAGTCTGAAGGGGACCCTTTCGTCTTTATGTTGCATGTGACCTCTTTGCTGTCACATGCAACTCAAGTAAATAAATAAATTTTAAACTAAATATTTATCTATTTCCTAAAGTTTTCTTGCTGGTGTTAACTGCACTGAAAAACAGTCCCAAAATCTCATTCCTTGGAAGTGGAGAATGCCAAATTATTTATCAATTTTCAAACAATTTCTTTTCTTAGTTTAGTTCTTAATATAGGATTATTTATGCTGATTTTTTCCTGACCAGGGCTGCTTATGAATTTAGTTTTTTCTTCTTTCTGAAGTTAACTGATCATTTGATATACCCCCTCTAGCCCTTTTATTTTCACCTCTGTTATTACTAGTCTCCTTCCTTTTATTTTAGCCACTGTTGTTTCTAGTCTCCTTCCATAAAACAGGAAACTCTCACTGTTCTCCTGGTTCTCCCACTGAGCCATTTGTGCATATGTTAATTTGAATTCCCCATTGTTAAACATGGGGTGATTAGTTAGTACATTCAATTCAGGTCTTGTACAGTGTCTCTAATAGAAATGTATGGCCCTGATACATCCCAAGATTGTATTTGATCTTTTCTCATGTACAAATTAGCCTCAAATCAGTGAGCCTTTAAAT
Source organism: Myiozetetes cayanensis (assembly GCF_022539395.1). Classification (NCBI taxonomy): domain Eukaryota; kingdom Metazoa; phylum Chordata; class Aves; order Passeriformes; family Tyrannidae; genus Myiozetetes; species Myiozetetes cayanensis. The sequence goes on along the minus strand of NW_026087742.1, from coordinate 42,821,816 downwards.
CAGTGTGATCAGTTAATAATTTAGATGTCCTTTGATGCTTCTCATTAATGAAGCCATCATTAACAGCAAGAGTTCTTGATTTGCCCAAACTGAACAACATCAGCTCTTTGAACTTTGCTTCGATGTACTTTCAAGTGGGATTTTCATCCCTATACCGTTTTGATGAAGAAGGCCATCAACCTGCTTTACCCCTGTGTTGGATACGTTCCACGGCTCTGTTCCACCCCTCTGACCGCCACGGCCCCAAGCACATTACCGATTTGCAGAAGTTTAGTTGGCAGAATCCAAGGTCAGCTCCTCCACTGATAAGAGCAGTTGTGAGAAAAGCCATAGCGAGGGCCTGCCTCTCCTTTCCCTTGAGAACCACTTTCAAGCTGAGGCTTTTGCTGGCCCTCGCCTGTGCCAGGAGCTGTGTTTGCACCATCTCACATCTCCACGAGTCTGGCCCTGATCCAGACTTACTGACTTGGCATCCTGGCTTGGTCTCGGACCTGCCCTGCCACTGCGGCCCTGCTGGGTGACCGCTGGGCTGTGTCTGACCCTGACCACTGTCTCTCAACCTAATCTCGGCCCTGGGTTGCTGTTCTGCATCCCGGCTCCTTGTTGTTGAGGTGACTGCTTTTACCCACCTCAGTGTTGTGCTTGGCTCCTGGCACACCTTCTCTGCTGCAGAGTAGCCATCTCATGCTGCTCCCTGGAACCTCCCATCCCAAAACACAGAGCCCTCCTAATTCCCTCACAGTTTGTTTATAATGTACATTTTTGGGTGGGCAAGCTTGAAGAAAATGGTGGAGCAAATTAGATCAGGACATCTTGACGCAATAAGAGGAAAATAGTGAAATAAAGGAGAGAAAAATTACCAACAGTGTGTACCTAACCTCTCTCTGAATCTCATCTTGGTTGTGTGCAGGTTTTTGTTGCTTGTCTCCATGGGATGTTCATTCTAATGGTAAACACTTTGCGAGAGGTACTTCATGTTTTTTCATATTTTTTTAATAGGTTCTTGCACATTGGGGAAGAGGTGTAATACAAACATTTTTTTCCTTCTGAAATTATATACTCCAGTTCTTTACTGGTTTTAATTTTGTATTTGTAGGAGGCCAACAAACCACTAGATGGCGAACAGTTTCAGCAAGATAATGCACGGGTATTCACACGGCCTTCTGTCCTCAGCTTCATCATTCTGTTTCTGTCGAGCTTCATGAGCTGGACCTGTTGGAGTGAGCCCAGAGGAAGGCCATGAAGACGATCAGAGGAGCACCTCTCCTATGAAGAGAGACTGAGAGTGTTTGGGTTATTCACCCTGGAGAAGGCTCCAGGGACACCTCATTGCAGCCTTCCAGTACCTGAAGGGGGCTACAAGAGAGGACTTCTGACAGGGGAATGTAGTGATAGGGCGTGAGGGAATGGCTTCAAACTGAAAGAGAGATTAAGATTGGATGTCAGGAAGAAAGTTCTTTAGTCAGAGGGTGGTGAAACACTGGAACAGGTTTCCCAGAGAAGCAGTAGATACCCCAGCTCTGGGAGTGTTCAAGACCAAGCTGGATGGGGCCCTGGGAAATCTGGTCTAGTGGAAGGTGTCCCTGCCCAAGGCAGGTGGGCTGGAACTTCATGAACTTTGAGGTACCTTCCAGCCCAAACCACTTCATTGCATATGTTCTTACAAAACAACTGTGATCATTGAGCCATAGCATGAAGTACTACGACTTTATAGAAATACAAGGTGAAGCTGACACAGTCCTTTTCTCTCTGCCTCCCTCTCCCTTTTGCTTTTCTAGTGTTCATGAGTCAGGTGTGGTGTGGATTCGTAGAGGTGGTTTTCGCAAAAACTAACAGGAAAAAAAAAAGGAAAGGAAAAAGAACAACAGTAATTAGTGTCTCCAGTGAAAGAAAAAAGCATTTCCAACGGCACAGGATTGGTGCTGACAATGAATTACAGCCTGATACCCACTCCTCTTGTCTACTGGTGCCCACTTCTCTTCTCTGAGTAATGCTGGTATGAACTATCAGTAACGCATTTTTGCTCTCTTCCCAGAAGTCCATATGGTTGTTTTGGAAGAACATATGCAATGAAGTGTAAAAATTCTCTCAATTGAGCAAGGATGTTGATTGCTGTAGGTGCTGCAAGACATGTTGTGCTGTCAGTAGTGAGTGGACGAGTGATGTATGAGGTGCTGCATGCTGGTCTTTACTACCTTTGAAAAATACATTTTGTCTACAAAGGAATGCATTTACTCTTAGTAGTAGACTATTGGTTTGTAATGGGAAGCAGCTCAATTACACATGAGAAAGGCTTTAGTATAAGATTCTTAGAGAAAGTGTGATACACAAAGGTACTGAGGCAGGAGGTTTGTGTGCCCACCAAGAGGCATAGCAAGCATGGCTTCCGTCTTGCTCACAGCCCTGAACGTGCTGCACATCCCAGCAGCGAAGGGAAGAAACAACGTTCATCAGATTTTTACATCCAAAAATAGGAAACAGAGAGATCTTTAGAATAAAAAATTAAAATGTGGATAACTGGCAAGAGGCTGAATAAAATCCATATAAGTCAGAATGTTCTCTGGTCAAAGGCTATAATTTCAAATAAATTTTGCTGCTGTTGTTCCCAGTCATTGGAAGTCATAAGTGATATGACTGAAAGATAAATAATGCTATTTAGTGTATAAAGCAATGCTGGGACTCAGCTTCTTAAGGTATACACTGGCAGTTTTGTAAGAGGCCAAATTAGATACCTCCATGTACATGTGGAGAAGGACAAGGTTAGAATCACAGAATCATAGAACCATAGAATATCCTGAGTTGGAAGGGACCCACAAGGATCATCGAAGTCCAGCTCCAGGCCCTGCACAGGACAGCCCCAAAAATTGCACCATGTGATGCTGCAAACATTTATGCATGTGAGGGATCATTTCTGTTATATCTTAACAATATAAAAGAGATTGCAAAACCAGCTAGAGGCTTACGAGTAAGTAGTTGCACATTTGGGACTTCGTGGGAATCCACGCTGTAGTAAGTTTATCAGTTATGCTGCTCTTCAGTGTAACTGGAGTTATAAATGAGGATCCTTCTCTCTGACACACCAGGAGCACATATAGCCCATCAGGAATGTGAACAGTAGTTTTCAAAGTTGCTAAATTTTGTAATTTTTAAAATATTGTACTTAATTCCTTCTCTTATGTCATTTCAAAATCTGGCAATCAGCTGGCAATTGAAAATCTAAACCCAAGCAAGGAAGAAGTTCTTTTCCCAGGCTTGAAGAGAAACCTGAATAGAAGAACAAGGAAAGGAAATAAAGACAACCCTGAACTATTATTAAGTCCTCATGAGTTTTGCTTTTTAATGCTAGTCTCATGACTTTCTGGGAAGTGATTTGTTGAAAGCCTTGGTTTGACAATTCTGTGCTTGGCTAGCTTGGGCTTGACCCAAGTCCCCTTTTTTCTTGGCAGCACTTGAAACAGTTGAGATGTAGCCTCTGCTCCTTTGTAATCCAAGATTGCTGTGTGCAGTCAAGAACCTTTAAGCATGGGAAATGAATAAAGCGACCCAAGGCCATGGGGCCCATGTTGCAGTGTGGGCCAGCAGGGCTGGGGTGAGGAGCCAATGGCCCGCTCTGCTTCCCTGGGACCAGCTTCCATGTGGGTTTAGTGCAGCTGACGCACTCCTGCTGGTGTAGAAATTCTGCTTTACTTTTAAATTGTGCTAGTGTACCTGGCAATTGTCCAACTGCTGTAAACTCAGTTGCATAGAGAGAACTCGTCTGATATTTCCAGTTCTTCAGCATTTCCATGAGCTGCTGCTGCACACCGCAGAGACGCAGTGTGCGGCCATCTCCCGCAGCAGGTCACGTCCTGCTGGAACTGTGCAGCAGCAGCGCCAGGCATTTTCATGACCGTTCAGCAATCTCAGCAGTAAAGCAGCAATAAAACAAAGCTCCCAATGTATTCCACTGGCTTCGCCTGTCGGCTCTTATTTCAAGGCAGAGCACTCTGCTGGCGTGTATGTATCATATAGTAGGTTTATCTTGCACTGCTCTGAGGGCTCTCAGCCAAGATGTGGGCATGAGTTAGTAACCCATAGCGGTTCCACTGTCGTTCCAAACTGCTGAGGTAGCGCTCTACCCTATTGCTCTTTTATATACTTCTGTTTTTTACATAGAAACAGGGGTAACAGAATCACGCAGCTCTCAAGTTTTAAAACAGGCCAAATTCTGTGATTTAAACACACATAGCTGTGAAGTTAGCATAGTCCTGCTGTGTTGCACCAGCTCAGAGCTGGGCTTACCATCAAGATGCAGAGACCTGTGCAAAGACAAATAAAGGAAAGTCCATCCCTGGTTTTTATGCCCTCTGTGATTAATCATGATACTTCTTTTAGTAATCTTAAAAGCAATTGTCTTTTGAAGTTGCCTTGTAACATCTTGATCTCACTGACTTACTTGCAGTTGGGATTTCAGGACTGGAGTTTGTTGCACTTGACAGCTTTTATCTGTAGACTGCTGTCTTGTTCTGGGGGGAGAAATTTGAACTCTTCAGTTATATAATGGAGAAGCAAATGCTTTACCAGAAATTACTTTTTGATTTTTAAGAGAAGGCAGGGGGGTGTGGGCTGTTCCCTGGGCCATCATTGTTGCAGTCATTGCAGGCCTTCTTGTGTCTTTGCCATTTGTTAGCTGGGACATCCAATTAATTAGACTGAACTTGTTTCCTTTTGCAGCTACCCATCTTGGGTTAATAGTTTAGAGGGTGTGTGTGAAAGATGTTCCTGGCACAGCGAACATATGAATAGTTGTATTCAAAAGACTAGTTTTACTGCATGAAAGACCAAGATGCCACACAACAGCTAAAGGAAAAATATTTGGATTTTTACATCTGTATTATTACAAAACATGCAAATTTTGCTGAAGCAAAAATACTTCAAATAGAATACAAGGCTTATTTAAGTGTATGATATTTTAATAGAAGTACAACAGAAGTTAGCAGTTAGAACAGCACCCACCCTCCAGCACCACATTGGAGGTGTGTTTGACCCTCATGCAGGTGTCAGCCCACGTGACACCTGCAGAAACGCTCACGGGCAGCCCATGGGCATCCTGTCTCTATACTGATACAGACTGGTACCCATGGCTGAGCCGACTTACTGTGAACCAGCCTCTGAGGTTCTCTGAGACTCTCAGATCCCCATGCTCTAGCAGGTGGCTTGATGCTGCACAGCTGGGTTTATGTCTGACAGGGTGCATCTATTCTGCAGGAAGAGTATGGAGCATCCCTCAAAAGGCAGCTGACATACACCCACTCAGACCAAATATGGAACCAGAATTACCCACATCCTTCTTTGCAGTATCGATGTCTCAAGTTCCTCTGCTTCACAAGAAAAACAATCTGGGGAAAATCCTGTATTCTTTTCCCAGATTTTTGCTAGAGCTCTGACATCTTGGGTAAAGAAATTTAATGGTCACAGCTTAATTTAGGGTAAACAGTATCTTGTAATCAATCTTTGCTTGGTTTGCTGAATTTTCTTTCTTGTCCCACAGATTTCTTTGTGGCTTTGCATACTGCATAGGAAAAATGCCAGTTTAGGTTTCCCTGAATCTGAAAAAACTTAGATCACCAGTTCTGCAAACCAAAATGCATAGCAACGTCTTGACTAAAATGACCAGTACTAGTACTAAGACTCATAGGCCTTGCGAGATTAACTTTTCTCTGTATTTTTATTTACTGCAATAGAATGTAGTGAGCTTTTGAGTAATAGATTACATTAGGTGCTACATGGATATTTTTGGAACCGATTTCTGAATATATTAAGATACAGATTATCAGGTTGAGAATCTTAAACTGATGAAGAAAAAAGGTTAGCAATTAAAAATCTCTTCCGGGGATTTTGAAAATGTAATGAGAAGCAAATGACATCTGGTTATCCTAGCATCTTGAAGGCAGCCTGAAACGTCTATAAAGCATTGCTCTGAAGCTTCTAGTCTTGATGAAGAAATTTCAGCAGTAGTTCTCATGTGACAAAGTGAAGAAGTGGATACAGAATACACCTACACATCAGTGCAGGTGACGGTGCTGCTGCAGTTTTTATTCAAGAAATCTGGATTAAAAGCCCTTAAGCAGCCTTCGGGCATATCTTAATTTTGCTTGTAAAACCACCTTAATAATATAACCTCCCTGTATTTTCCAGGATGTGGTGTTTCAGTGGTATCACTGAACTACTAATGAAAAAGACACGTAAGCAAAAATGTGTTCTGCTTTGCTACAATTTGCAATAACGTTGTGACTGTGCTACTCTTTGAAAGATAAGCAGGTTACAGCGAGAGCTGGACTCTCCTCTTCCATATATTTGTATAGCAGGATTATTGCCATCCAATTTTGGATATGTGGGAGATTGAATATCAAAATGAACCTTTGCAAATACAGTGAATTGTAGAGAATTTTGGGAGGAACAGTGGCAGACCCTTCCACAGGGAATGGCAGTGCTTTCAAAGATATCTTAATATTGGCGATTGCATTTTTAAGTTAGAAATTTTAATTGCTAAGCAGAACGATAAACAGGAATCCAACTCACCATTTTCATTGTGAATTTCATGAATTCCCCAAAAGCCTGAGTTGCCTAAAAGAACAGGCTTCCTGTGGTAATTAAGGATTTTCTGAACAGTTGTGTAACATGGATTTCTTTCATTCTCCTAAAGGATACATTCTCCTAAAGGAAACTAAAAATTGACCTTTCAGAAAAAGGTAGTTTGGAGCAATTACTTGCTTTTCAGCAGTCTCTTTGAAACTTTGCTTTACAGAATTAAACCTTAGAGATTCCTTCCCCTGTTTTTTCCTCAAGGCATGTACAGTTTGATCACTGACATGCTCTCTCAGTGGGCTAAACCTAGTTTTATTTCTAAGAAAATGTTGATCTCACTGAAGCATATAACTTGCCATACAGCATTAGGTTCATTTAGTCCAGTTATGTATCTGTAACTGTTGTCAATTCCCATAGCTTTTGAGAAGATGCAAAACCAAAAGAAACCCAAACATATTTTTGACAGAATTGGGGTGATGGAGATTTCATCCTAATTACTAACTTGTTTAAACTTTGTGTTTCAAGCTGGTTTGTTTGTTTTTTTAATTCCTCTTGTATGAATAATAAGAGTATCCAGAAATACAGTAATTTGGGACAAGAGAATAATTTTTCTTCCTCTTAGACTCCTGCTGTGCATTTTGACTTTAATAACATCCTAAAGCAGTGAGTTTCACAGTCTATTTTGTTCTTTGATGAAAAGACAACACTTGGTTTTGAATATATGAGTTATCAGCTACAGAGTCTGCTTCCTCTTGTACTACAAGATTAAGAAAATTAAAGCTCACAAACCACATTCTCTATGCTATTTTTATGTTCGCAGTCCTTTTGCTAGACCTTGATGCAGAATTTACTGGGAATATTTACAAAAAAGTGGCCTAAATAATACTGTACCTCCCATTTACAAACAGCTTAATAAAACAGAACTTAGAAAGGAGGAAAGTAAAGGAAGGGAAAGGGGACAGCAATTACACTTTTCCTAAAAGACAGCACTCATAACTCAAGACTTGCCCTCTGATTTCTTAGGGCAGGTGACAGCTACTTACCTCCTTGGGTAATACTTTGTCCATTGGCACTTAATGTCAAGTCCAGTGGATTGACCATCTGCCTCAATTTACGCTGTTGTATGTTGAAGCTTTACCATGTAATTTAGGTTAGTTGATCCCAGTCCTGTGCTGTCATTTCTTACTGACCATCCTTCTGGCTGTTGCTTTTTGTTAGTCACTTGTTAGTGATTTTGTGCTTTTTCATAGGAGATCACATGTAAAGACACAAATAATACTTGTTGCCCCAGGAAGATTGTTTTTTACAGAGCTTTCCCTATTAGGAGCTGCTGCAACCCCAGGCTTGAAGGGAGGTTTCAGATTCAGATGACTGATAGCCTTGAGCACATTTACACTGAGTTAGTTTGCCCAGGCTTTTCACACATTAATGCAATCACATCACAGTTTCAAATTTATACCGTGTTTTTTCTCAGTGTCTTAACTTATTAACAAAGCATAACCTTTCAGAAGAAGGTTTCAAGCCTGCTCATTTCTGTTCAGCTCCTGATCTATGCACAGCATGCCAATGGAGCACTCACACCCCTCTTGGTTTTCCAATCCTTTACAGTGCTCAGAAGAGGGCTGGTTTTGGTTTGGTTTGGGTTGTTCAGTGGTTTAGGTTTTTTTCCTCTCCTAACCCTCAGGCCTGCATATTTGAATCTCTTCTAATTTATTTAATTTCTAAAGCAAAAAGTCCTAATTCAGTTAGAGGCCTTTTTTCCATGCCTCTTCAGTTCCTCCAAATATCTCCTAACTCTGTATTCAAATGTCTCCTAATCCTGTAGGCTTCTAGACTGCAAGAACCAGATGTTTTCTTAAACATTCTGTTGATCATAGCCATGTACTGTACTGTCTACATTGATAGCTCTGTCTTTTTCTGGAAACAAGATTGTGAACATATAATGCCCACGATTAATTTTTTTATCTTCTCTACCTTGTGCAAGCTTACTTTGCCATTGTGCTCCCTGTACACAAACATTGATGAAATTTCCCCAGTCTTTTGTAGATTGACAACAGAAATTAAGTTTGCTGGGAACAGCTAAAGCAATGAGGGGGAAAAAAACCCTCAGCTGTACTTAAATGATAGGAAAATATGTACAGAAGCAAGAAAAGGCAGATCTTCAAGCTACCAAACTTTCATTTTTGTGCAAAGCCACAATGGTTTTGATTGGCTCCATGTAGAAGAAATTCCATATAGAAGATAATGAGCAATCAGCAGGGCAACCAGAGTAACTCTCCTCTTGATCTGTTAAGTGGGCACAAGGAACATATTTTGTTTAAAAGAAGCAAAAGTGAGCAAACCAGAGGTCTTCACAGGAAGGATGCTTCATCTCATGTAATTAAACTCAAAAGATGAAAAACTGAGCTATAGAGATGAACGTAGCAGACAGGTCTTCAACCTACTGCTAGAATTCAAGTTTGGGATGTAACAAAATTTTGAACTTTCAGATGGAAAAGGTAGTGAACAAACCTGCTGGTTTCGCTGTGGGCTGCAAGTAGCATTTAATGCCAAATATCCTAATTAATAATGTGTTATCAACAGTCTAATCTGAACATTAATTCAGGATATAAAAAAAACCCTTGTTCATTGTTTAACAAGATAAATGACTGGGATTGGTATTTCTTCTGCCTTCATAGTGGATCTGAGTTTTATAACTATTTTGTCATCAAATTGGGTTCCTCTGCAAGTTTACTTGATAACTTTTAAAACACCTGAGCCAACTTCAACCAAATACAACAAAGGTAGGAGCCTTGGAAGAAATTAATGTAGTAGAAATTTCATGCAAATAACCATCTGAAAGAAGAAAAAGACGACTGAAGTGTCACCATGTCACCAGCTGGGAAGGATTGAATGAGCAGTCTTGTAACTTCTTGGTCCACAGGGAATCCACACCAGGCAGAACTCTCAAGTTTGCCTCAGCCACAGGAAAGAATTACAACTACAACAAGTCAGTCAGTCACAGAGCTCTGTTTCCCAGCATGCACAACTTCAGCTAATGGTTTCATGGAGCAACTTAACTATTTTGGACTTTCAACTTCAGCAGCATCTGAAGTATCAAATCTGCCCTTATGTGCCATCCTCTCAGTCTCTGTTCATCAGGTAATAGAAAACTACTAGCAGAATTTAGATCCTTAAGGGGACTAATTTGCCATTTCAATTTAATCATACATCATTGTTTTGGTACTTGTAATATTGTAGCCCGCCTGGTTCTTCAACTGCCTTTGAGGTATCCTTAAGGATAGTCAAAGACTGCGTCTTTTAATGTTTTTTTTTCTAAAGCAAATAAATACTCTTAAATCTTTCAGACTTCCTTCATACACAGTGAAAATGAAAAAGAAGCAGTCTTAAAAAATATACTTGGAGACACAGCACACTGAAGATCTTAGCATCCTTATCTCGCCTTTCTCCTTTTCCTGCCTTGTTTCTCTTTGATGAACTTTAATGGAAGGTGATTTATTCTGATAAGGTTTGATTGCAACATAGCTGCTGCAAGACCATGTGCCCTCTTAGGGCTAAATTACCTTCAAGACTCCAAATTACATCTTTGTAGGTGTGCTCATGATAAAGCTTTGATATTATTCTAGTTCAGCAAATGAAGTGCCTTGATATATTCCTCACTTGCTATGCTTGTGAGGTGAGAAAAAAAATCAGCTTGTGGGGGTATCCACTTCAGCAATAGAGCTGTATCTGTTTTTAATGACACATGCTTTTGATAATATCAGCTCAGCCTTTTTGTTCCTGAATTCCTTTAGAAGTTTAAAATGTCTGTGGACTTAAGACCTTGTACTCAGTACTAACAGATTAACTCTGAAATAAGTCAGTGATTTCATTAAAAAGAAGAAAGGAATTGTATTCAGTCTCTACCTCTTTACATAAGGTTCATGATGAGACATTTTGGAGTTTTTGCTATTTTTTTTAAAGTAGAGCTTCATGATTAAGGTTTAGCTGAAAATAACTTTGGCAAAAATTGCCATCTGTTTTCTTCTAACTAAAACATTTTCTTCATAAAATGGGTTGGGCAGACTGTTTTGGAATATCCACTTTAAAGAGGTGATGAGGTGTTTCCTTTAGTTCATTTTTTCATCTTTTGTGATGCTACTGGCATACCATCAAAAATTTCCCATATCCAGAAAATACAGTTCTGAACAGTCTATATCAATTTTCACTCTTCCCCCCCTCCCCCATATATATAAATATTCCAAGAAATTCACATCTTAAAAAAAGGCTAGAATTACGGGAAAATATGTACTTCTGTTTTGAGGTTTTGACATATCCATTTTGGTAGAACTAGGAGATGACAAAGTCTTAAGAATATAGTTGAAAAGTTCTAGACACTCCTTCTACAGTTGTGCTTATTTCTGCTTGTTGATAAAGAGGCAAGTAAATGCAATAAAATTAGAAGGGTTCAGGACCTAAAAATACTTCAGTGATGGAATCCTAGTAAAAAGCTCTACTCTTTATTATTATTTTACTTATTCACAAAGTTGTATGGCTGTATCTCAGAACAGTGCACATGCACCTTAGGAGAAACAAAACCAACAACAAAACCACCGAAAAGTGTTTGCTTTGGTTCTAACAGTTGTACACACTTCTCAAGTTTTCAAACACTTGCATCCAATTCCTTGGTAACCATATTCCTTTTTTTTGCCCACAGAAATAGTTCAATCAAAAATGTTGTTGTCTGGATTGGTGCCTTTTACTGTGCTTAGTATCTTACATACTATTTTATTTAGTTGTAAATGCTTCATATTATTTTGCTGAAGGGATACCTCCATGATTATGAATTGCTTTGCTTTCCAATGCTATGGGCAGGACTCAGCAACAGCCACATTACAACCAAAATAAACGCTGTCACTAAAAAAGCAATGTTGTCACTGTGGAACAACTTGTACTTGTCATAATAATTATAACTATGAAAAAGATAAAAACATTAAGTGGACAGACGCAGGAACTGCAGCTAAATGTCAGCTGTTAGATGACAACCTTATGTATCAGAGAAGGCATGTTTGGGTGACATGACACAAGAGCAGTGACATGAGCTGATTTGTCCCATCTCGGACACAGGAGATCAGACAGCTTGCCCCAGTTTTAATTGCAAGCAGCTTTATTTGTTAACATGCCTCTTCTGCAATTACCAAGTTGCAGAAACAAATCATGAAATTGTAATAGTCATTGAGATTAGTCAGTTGGTTAAAATTTGGTGCTAATAATGCCAGGGTCACATGTTCAATCCCCTATATGGGTCATTCACTTTAGATTTAGACTTGATGATCCTTGTGGGTCCCTTCCAACTCTGAACATTCTGTGAGAAATAATAGATGGAAGATAAGGGCTGTGTAATACACACTTTGTGTATAAAGATTAAATTAGCAAATTATTACCACGGAGATGCAAATACTGATTCACTTAGAATGAACTGCTGAGATCTATATTTGGCACTTAAAAAAACACACTCCTCTACAAATGCTTCCATTACTTTCTGTTTTGAGCAGAAAAGGTATTAAAATTTGGCCCCAAGCGAGGCTGACACCACTGTAGTATCTTTGCTGTAGTACCAGAGGCTAAATATCCAAGAAAAACCAAAAACCTGTCACTGGAAGAAGTCTTCCTGTGTGAGAGATGACCAGTGATAAAAGCCGTTGGGCTTCTCACTCAGCACAGCCCTTGGGCTTCTGGCGGGCACAGTCATCGAGAGAAACAATGTTCCCCTTTAATCTTCCACGGGCAGGAGTTGATTGGGAGGCAGGAAAAGACACTTGCAAACAACCGTTCAGATTCTCAAGGGTAAAGGTGTCTGCTGGCCAGCCAGGTTTCAGTGTCGATGTTAGAGGCTAAGCCTCTCCAGCTGGGTTATTAAATGAGCAGGTAGAACGGCCTGACACGGAGCTTCAGTAGATGATCCTGACTGCTGTTTGCCAGGTGTTTTGGTCAGGCTTTCAGGTGCTTTCTGTTTCCTGCCTATCTCCATAGAGGAGGCAGAACCCCCCTTCTTTTTGCACACTAGGTCTGTCCTCCTCCATCAAAACACTTGTGCTATCCAATCATCCAACCAAAGAGTGCTGGACTTGGACTCCTTGACTTCTTCACTGGAGCTGAGGCTTGTTGAGGTGCTGCCAAAGTGCAAGATCACAGCCCTGGAGGACACCTAAGTAAGCTTCACACACTAGCGGTATTTCAGAAAGGAAAAAGACAAATCCCTCAGGGTCATACCATATTTTGCCTTTTGAACTTGATCAAAGCTGAGACTGTATATACACAGGCAATAAAGGCAATTGGGAATGCTCAGTGTTGCTACTGGAAGCCTTTTATTTTTATTGAAATCTGGTCTTTAAATACCATACATGAAAAATAATTTTGGGAATTAGATACATTACATTTTAAATGACAGATGAATTTAACAACAGATATAAAACTATGACTTGTAACTTCACCAAATATTTAAAATATCTGTGAATTGGATTCATCTAATGACCACAAAATTCTTTAAATTCCCTTTGTTCCTACTGCAGACTTTAAAAGGCAATCTAACATACTTTTTTGGAAAAATAAATACAATTAACAATTAAGGCAACATATCCCTTTATTGTTATTCAAATATTAACAAAAGAAAACAATTTGTTTTTACACCATACAATTAGTAACAGTAAAATTACACTGCAATAATTTTAGACAATGTAAGGTCAGTTTCTGTAAATATATTAATAGGTGAGTACGTGTGTGTTGAGTCATATACATAAATATTCCCAGAGTGGCTAGCTTCCAGGTTGGTAGACTAAGTCCACATATAGCTTTCCATGTTAGGGGCATAGTATGAGCAGAACTACACTTCTATCCTAGCTGATGGCATAAGTCTTAATTGAATTGGAGGATAAAGTAAAGCATACCATTTAAAGTTAAAAAAAAAAATCAGAAAGTCCTCATGGTGATTTTTCTTCTTAGTTCTCCTTTCCAAAATGCCTTGTCTAGTAAATGCCCCTTTATTAAAAGTAGATTCTAACACACCGTGAAGACTGGGTCTTTACTGACTGCTTTACGCTTTCGCAGGTGCACAGGAGAAGCATTTGCCCAGAAATCTTTACTTTCAAATGGGATTCTAGGATCGATTTCTCAAAATCTGTTTTTTAATGAAGAGCTGTGTTTTGGCATTACTGCTGGAAGATAAACTTTTATGTCTTGCAGTTAAGGCATTCTTATCATTACCTTTATCTTTATAACCTGCCTCTTAAAGAACTGTGTAATTTAAGTTGATATGGGTATCTGAAAGCTCTCTTTATTGCCTGTAGCTCTTTCTGTAGTTTCATTTTCATGGCTACAAAGAACACAATCTCTAACTACACTTCTGTTTTTACTGCCCCGTTTTATCATACAAACTGCAATTTTACACCTTGTTAAGGAAGCAAGGTGAGAAGGAAACCACATTATACTGTTGACAAGAAAGATAAGGCTATTATTTATCTTGACATTTTTGAGCAATAATATTCTTCATGTAACAGGATAAGAGATAAAGCATATCCTGCAGTGATAATGCAGGAACTGAGAGGAACTTTATTCCTCATGCTACCAACACTAGTAAAGAAATTGGGCCCTAGTGGAATAGTCCTATATCTGAGCCAGTTTTGAACAGATTGTTTTGGAAGAAAAGCAAGCCTTTAGTTCGGTCAACTAAAGCAAACACATTTTATCTGTGCACTGCAGTGAATCATAGTTAATTCATTTAGGTGACTGAGTGAAACGAGGTTTGTTTTCCCAGGCGTTTGTTTGTTTTTCTGGGTTTTTGTTTGTTTGTTTGTTTGTTTTTATTTATTTCCCTTATTCTGACCTGCAGGAAAAGGCCGTCTGAACGGGGAACAGTACATTGCACACTAGTGGTGGCTGGTCAGTGGAACTGTGTAACTGCAGAGGCTGCAAGTTACACTTAGAAGTGTAACATACTGCAAAATATTCTATTTCGTGCCAGGATGTTCTTCACAATGACGAACAGAAAGAAGGAGGAATTATCCATTATCACTTCTTCCTTGAAACAAAATGACATAAACAAAGTTAGCAATGAAATTTTAGTCCATGGTAAGAAATTGAACATACCTTTAATAGTCTGAGATGTTCAGGTTCTGTGATGATGACTGTGAGAGAAATGCCTGTTGCAAATATACAATATAATGCATAAAATCATCATAGCTGAAACTCATTCAATGTCTCCAGAAGTAATTAAATTCAAGCTTATATAATCCAATATCATTTCACCATGGTTTGTATTGTGTAGTCATCTATATTATTGGAATTGTTTTGTCCAAATAATCAAAAAAATCAGTCAATGAGGCCCCCACAGATTCTCTGGGAGATTATTCCTTGTCTGCCAGGCTGCTCTCCTCTTCTTCCCTTTCTCCCCACCTCAAATTCATCCTAGAATGTTCTTTTTATTTTTTTGGAAGCAGTTTTAAATTGAAAATTCCTCATAGTTCTTCCCCCAACCTTTCTTTATCAGACAGCCAGAGGGCAAGGTGTATTAATAGCAGCAGCATGACTCAGAGCTGGTAGCTCAAGTGGATCCCTTTGCACTGAGCTTTGCTGTTTGGCCTCCCTTGGTGAGTTGCCACTGAGCTCAAGCAGCACCTTCGTTTCTTGCAAACAAAAATAAACTGAGAAAACACAGTGGGGGGTGGGATTGCCTCAACCTCTCTGTCCTTCAGAAGGATTTTCCTTACTACCTTTTTCTTCTCTGTCCCCATTGGGACTCTATACAAAAAAATGAAAATATGTGCATGAAAAAAAAAAAAAAGTGTGATCCCATAACCCAGCACAACTGTTTCACACAAGAGAGCGATGGAAAAAGGAGAGAGCGATGAGATGGAGGAAGGAAAGAGGGTCAGTGCTCTCCACTCAAACTGCGTTCCATGCTCTTACCCTGAAGGGTATCCCTCTAGAGCCGTCACAGCTCGACCCAGCCCCTGGCTCAGCACACGCCGAGCCCCGCTCCTGCCCGCTGCACCCCGGCACTGGTGACATCGCCAGCTCCGTGCCTTTCTATCTGGCGAAACACCCGGCCTCCCACCGCGCCCCCTGAGCGCACGCTGCCAAAAAGGCGGCACTATTTCTGGCGGGCTTCGAACGGGAAACACCCACGCTGCCGACCGTCTCTTCCGTGGCTCTGGCTTCACCCAAGTTTCCTTTCCCGCCGCCCGGCTGCGTTAACGGGAGAGCCCCTTGTCCTCACCCCCTCCTCACTGAGGCGAGCAGGGAGTTTCCAGAGGGCAGCTGTGCCGCGGGAGCAGCGGGCACAGGCACACACACCACACGGCCCAGGGCTGCGCTCGGGCGGGTGCCGCGGGGTCCCCGAGCGCCGCAGAGCCCGGTGCGGAGGGACCGCCGCCTCCCAGGGCGGGCGCTCGCTGCCGTGCCCTCACGGGAGCGCCGTGTCCCGCCCCCACCGTGCCCGGCACGGGAGGCGCGTCCCGCGTCCCTCCCCGCCCAGCTCCGGAGCCCCTCACGGCCGCCGCCCCTCCGGGCAGCCGGCTTCGCGCCGCCCGCCGCGCATGCCCGGCCGCGCCGCGCGTGCGCACTGCGGGAGCAGCAGCCACATCTGATAGGGGGGAAAATCCGAACGGCGGCGGCTGCCGCCATATTGCGGAGCTGTCACAGCGCCCGCCGCGCTCCACGCCCCGGCCCCGCCGAGCAGCGCGGGGCGGCCCCGCAGCGCCTCCTGCCCCGCGGCGAGGGGGCGGCGGGGGGGACACACCGCCCTGCCCCGCCAGCAGCGCACAGCGCCGCGCCACACGCACCGGGGGGCGCGTTCCCCCGCTTCGCCCGGCGCCGCCGAGGGAGCGGAGCCCCAGGTGAGGTGGGGAGCGGGGGGCGCGGGCGGCTGCCGGCGGGGCCGCGGGCAGGCAGCGCGGGGGCGGGAGCCCGCCCGCAGCAGCCCTGGGTGGGCGAGGGGGCACCAGGCGACTTGTTGCAGCGGCAGGTTGGCGGCACCGCGCCGCCCGTGTGCGGAGTGCCCGCCGCCCCCGGCCGGGAGCGGGGCCCGGGCGGCCACCCCCGGGTGGCTTGGCCGTGCCGGGAGCGCGCCCCGCGTGCCCGCGCAGCCCCCGTGCATTATTGATGTCCCCGGCGGCGCGGAGCCGGGGGTACACCCGAGGAGACATGTGGCAGCCGGGCCGGGCCAGCTGACTGCGGCGGTGCGGGGGAATAATAAGGAATTACTTCATAAACAAGTGCTGTGGAGCATCTGTTGCTGTCTATTGTTTTCGACAAATGTGCGTTTTTAAGAGTCCTTAAGTGCTGACCGACGTAATGGGCGCAGGGGCCCTGAATGAGCCTTTGTGCATTGTTTTTGAATGGATTAATGTGTTGTACAAGTCGTGGGTATTTGTAATTAACTTTGTCTCTTAAAGTTTAGCGCGGATAAGAGGTTTTAGTTTCAGCTTGGTGGAATTCGCTTCTCTTTTGTCAGTTTTCTTAATTTGAACGTCAAAAAAAAACCCTCTTTGGACTCTATGCCAACACAACTAATCACTTCAGTTGTAAGGTGCTATTAAGCTGTCTTTTCCAGTCTATGTAACGCCCTAGACAAGTATTTCATGTTCCTCTTTTTGGTACAGGCTTTTAGAAAGATTCATTTTTTTTTAAACTGAGTCATGGGAGTGGCAGTTCTGAGTTTTTAATGAATTCTGCCTTTGCGACTGGTTTGTGTCAGGCTTCAGACGTGCCCCTGCATCTCGCTTTCATCAGAGATGCCTGCCGTTGTGTTTGTGCCGCGGGAGTGTTTTGGGGGACGCGTTCGGAAGGTTGCGGGGCTGCGGTTGTCGCTGTCAGGTGTGAGACAGCGCGTTGGCACCGCTCTGCCGGGCAGCGTGTGTGTGTGCCACGAGGGAGGACCTGGAGCACAGGGACCTCACGGCTACTGCGATCGAGTGGTTTTTTTTTTTAATCGTTAAGGATGGGGCAAGTAGTAACTGTTTATTGGATTATAAGACTCACCTGTATTGATCTATTGATTTAGCGTAAGAGGGACTGTGAGAAAAATAAACTGCAAGTCAGTGCAATGTTCCCAGATAAGCAACATCCCAGCAACTGGGAATTGCAAGGCATTGGCATGTTTCCAGGCTTTGTCCTGAAGCGGCACGGCTCTTCTATTAGGTTGGGAGACTGGAGAGTGAAAGCATAACAGACAGCTTTAGAAAATGCATGGAAAGTGACATGGTGTGACATTTCAGGAGCTGTCCAGAGAGTTTTCCTTGAGTGCTGACTGAAAGAAAAAGTATAAAAGTGTTTATAGAGTTCTGGTCTGACTGTTTTTGCCATTGCAGTAGAGAGCGTTGCAGGACTTGATGGTGGTAGAACTGCCAGCAGAAAACTTTCACAGAACATCGGGTGAAGTGTAAAGAGAGTGAGGATATGGATCCACCTACAAGGAACAAAATTAGAGGGGTGTAAGAAGTGTAGAGGCTATGATAATAGAAGGCAGTTCCTTGTAAAGAAAGTTTCTTTAGCCTTTGCTAGGATAGGTATACGGCCTTTCTTCTCCAGCAGTCTCTCTGCTTTTTGAGAAGGGGCACTTCTGTTGGCAGAGGTGAAGAGGAAAGTTGTTTGAGGCATTATGTCTTTCTGTTGGACGTGCTAAGTACATCAAAGCTGTCCTATCACTTTGTATTGCATTAGGAGTCTGTGGGAGTAGAGGAAAGGGAGGATTTTCAAGTTTGTAAATGTAAACAAAGCTTTATACAAACATCTGAAGAAAGTACTGATTGTTGAAAGATACTGACCCATTAAAGCAGCACTCAGTGTATCTTGCATGCTCAGCGAGTTTACTCCAGAGCTGAGGCGGGCCTAGGTGAACTCTTTCCTTTCTACACTGAAGAGCTGCATTTGTGGACTAACTTTACCAGTAGGCTAATTCTTAGGTGTACTTTGAATTACTTTTTTTTTTTTCTTTCTGCTTTAGACATTTATAAATCACTCTGTGAAGTGAAACGTTCAAGTCATGTACAAAGAAGAAGAAATATTACAGTGGCCAAAAAAGGGAGTTAATAATCTTTACACTAGAACATTTCAATTTAATAACTCTAGTTACTGTATAGGGAAAATGATGTGAGTGGTCAGTTCACATTCATAAGTTTCCTTTATTTTATGGAACTATTTCTGAGACTCAACAGTGTCATTCAGAAAATATAGTACTTGGCTTTGAGATGACATTATACCCAGCATTTCAGTTATGTCATATTTCTTTGCTAACTGTATTTTTAGGGAAAGGCTTATTTCACTTAGAAACAACAGTACTTCCATCAGTTTCCCTTCTTAATTTCCATTTTTGTTGATGCTTGGGATATATGTGGTAAGATTGACCATCCTGTCATTGTAGAACTCTTCAGGATCTTAGAGTTGTTCAAATAGTGCAGTTGTGGGTACTTGAAGATTAATACTTAATAAATAGGTTAAATAAATGAAATAATATATTGTTATGATAAAATAATACATATATTAATATATAATATTAAATATTTAATAAATACGATTAAACTTAATAAATATTAACTGTATGTAAACTGTATAAGCATGTCTAAAATGTACCAATTCACTAACTGGCAAAACTGCGAGCGTTGCACTAATATTCTTTGACTGGTTTGTGTTGCTTTTAATTGAACTACTGTGTTGGCAACTGCTAAGTTTTCATTTGTGCTTCTGAGGTTCTCAGGAACTCCAGTTTAGAAGCAGTACCTCACTCTTCAAAATGTGTTTTCCTATAAATACATTGAATACATAACAATTGTACTAGTTATACTGCAGTTATTTTTTAGGGAGTGTAAGCCTATCTTGGGTATTTCAGGGAAGGGAGGATTGGGGGAAATGGGGGGTTTAGGAAGGAAAAGATACAGTGCTCAAAAAAAAAAAAAGTTGATATGTAAGACTCTACATGTGATATCTAGCACTGGTCAAATCTCAATTATTACATATTAGCTATAGAATTCAACTCTTTGATTGTCTTTTTTTTTGTCTTTTTTCTTTTTTTTTCTTTCTCTCTATGAGATAAATGTCTTGTTTTAGTTCCCCCGTGGTTTGCTTATATTGCAGACAACTGTGTGGGCGATCTCTGTGTCCGCCTGAAAAAGATGTATGCAGAAGTAAAGTCTGTGGCAAATGAACTGCTTTATTGGACTGCAGCAAGTGTGTCATTAGGGAGCTGTTAGTGTGAAAGATGATTGCCCTGCAGGCATTCACAGAGTGCTTTGGAGTGGAGAGGTGTTTCTGTAGAAATCTGAGACCAGTTAGTCAGGTACAGTGGCCTCTAAGTTGCCTATTGCTGCCTCTCCAAAGATCTAAAACCTTTAGGTATGACAAAAAATGGAGTGGTAAAAAGACTTTGAAAAGAGAAAGTATATTAATTTTAAATAAGTTCCTGTAAGTAAATGAGTGAGTTATATTGCTATGGCTCAAGTTCTGTGGTCCCTGCTGTCTCTATTTAGGAAAACAGATAATGAACCTCTTGCTTGAGTTTAGGAGGGATGCTGCTGGGGGAACTGCTTCTGAGAGAAGGCCTTAAGCTGTCAGATAGGGACTCTACTTTAAAGTGCTACTTCTCCACCAGCCAAGCATCCTGCTCAAGCCTTCTGTCTCCTATCCCATCCTCACCTGACCTCAGACCCATAGCTGTGTGTATGAATGTTTCTTTTGAAAACAGCTGCTGCATAAATTATTTGACAGAATTTTGGCATCAAGCGTTTTATGCACCATCATTTTCTGAAGAAAGCTTTCTTTGTCATCCTTCAACAATTGCTTTTTTTGTTGGCTTCTGTGGCATAACTGGAAACATGGATGATACTGATTTAAAAATCCTAACTCTCTTGTAGTGAAATGAATTGACATCACAGTTCTTTATTTCAAGAGAATTCTTGATGTTCTGGGTGAGTTTTTTGGTCTGTTTGTGATGTGGAGCCTGCCGATACTTTGGTTTTTGGGGGTCCAGAGTCCAGATTACTGCATATGCTCTGGAAGGTCTTGAGTGTTGTAGCGGTAGGAAGTCTGCAAAGTCACAACCCTGCTAATCCTGACTCGGAAGAGGCACCTTTAGGAATTGAAATGCCAAAATGAGATAGGTCACAAACTGGTTTCAGAATGCTGGAGGCAACAGGAATATAATTTCTAATCTGAATTGACTTCCCCCCCCCCCCATTTGCAATGCCATTTCACATGAGTGTTACAGGTAATTAGTTGCTTCAAAGTTAAAAATTAAGTAAAACTGATATGATTGCATCTGCTAAATATATATTTATCTGAAATGCGTTAGTAGCAAAAGTGAACTCCCACTCCAGTAATAATAGTGGAGATGGACAATATTTTGCCTGACTGATTTTTGGTTTCTTTTGACCAAATGTGTTTTGTTTTGGTTTTGTTTGTTTTTTTTTTTTAATATGTGTTTTGTTTTTAATGTTAGCTGGTGCCAATAATTGGGATAGATAGGGTGCTTTTTGTTTTATTCAGTGCTTATTTGATTTCAATTTTTGCACAGTTTTACGATCTGCAAATTTCTAGATTTTTATATACGTATAATAGTTGCAACGTGTGTGATTGGACTGTTTTGAAATTGCACAACGTTTTGAGCATATAAAAGCATATAGACACAGGCTGTTTTTTGCATTATATATAAAATAGAAACAAGTTCAGCATAGTTGGCTATAAATTTATTAATTTTCTGTTTTTAAATTTTTTTTTAATTTTTAAAGAAACGATAGGGATTTTTTTCTTTACTCTACTGAAAGATACTACAGCAAGCATTTCAGAAAAATACCTGCGTTTCTATCTGTTTTGTGTAGATTTTTATTTTTACTCTGTTGCTCATATATTGTGATAATTTCTCACACCCATAAGATCTGTGAATCTGTGAGGCTCACAGTGAGACTTCATTTTTATTGAGTTTTGCACAAGAGGATTCTTGCTTTTTACTAATAACTTTGTTCTCTTGCGTGCAAACACATGTCTACCAATTGTGGTTTGACATAAAATTAACCTATAAAACTTTGTGTTTCTGATTTTAAAAATTACCCTAAGGTTTTAAAAGATGTTTTCAAACAAGTAATTTATGGTTTGTTGATAGTATTACAACAATGGCTTCGGGTAAAACCCAAAGAAAAAATTTGGGACATATTCAGGAAAGAATTTGTAATGATAAAATGTATGAGGGAATGACAGCCACTGTAGAAAGGGATGGACATGTTCTCTTGTAGAAGGACCTCAGAAAGTGATCAGCTGATAACAGAGATCTCGATCTTGTGCCATATGCTGTCATTCCTCTCCTGGAGACTGGACTTCCTTATCAGTCATCTTGCCATACCCCTTCTTTTCAATGCTAGTGTAACTAAAGACACATACAAATAGTGTGCTACTTTCTATTCCTTTTGGTACTGTTGAGTTGGCACGCTTACAAAATGGTGGATGAGAATCTAATTTAGCTTTTGCATAGTTAATTAACTGAGTGTAACTCTAGGGCTTCAATCTGCCCACAGTTTTTCAAGCAATGAACCTCTACTGTCAGAAAGGTGAACACAGGGGATACTGCAGCTCAGAATCCTGCGAACTTTAGCAGATATTAGAGCTAGGCTTGTTTTGCTTTTTATTACTCCTTTGAATTTTTTCAAGGAGTACATTAGGGAAAGGAGGGAGGAGGCAATCTATTCTGTGAAATGGAAACGTGCTGTTGAATTTTTATCAAAAACCAGAATTGTCAGCACCTCATTTTTTTTTTCTTCTTCCTGAAAGCTTTTGTTGTTAAAAAAAAAAAGGAGGGCAAGGAATTGAGGAAATCTGTATTCATATTTTTCAAGGATATATTTAAAAGTATCTTGGAATAGTAGTCTTACTGCTGATGTCCAGGTGTTAAAAAGATAAATTTCTTGTCAGTAGAATTGCCTTGTTAAGGCTGAGGGCTTACACGCTTCAGTGATCTCAGACCCAGGGGAAGGTTAACAAAGCTTGGGGAGAAGGATGTACCACTGATAGTGGGCACAGAGAATGCAGAATTCACAAGCCACAAGGACATTTGGCAGAACTCCCAAGATAAGGAAGAAACTAAGAAAGCCAACTCAGCAACTGTGCAGGAATCAGCTCCAACTGGGAAAAAGGTAATTCCGGCAGGAATGAGATTGCGACCATGACTCAGCGCCCACGAACTCACGAAACCCACCAACTCAAGAGAAGAGAGTGACTGAGCATGCAGACTAATGGGCCTGAGAAGAGAGAGAATGATTTAACCAGCAGAAGGTAGAATGCTAATCAGTAACAGCGATGTAGCTTGAAGCCAATAAACTGTGATTCCTTTGTCTGCTGCAATGTATAAATGTTGTGAAGTTTTGATGATCGCGGTGCCAGCCTTTTGTGGGTTAACATCCAGCTCCCTGCTTTGCACAGACTAGGATAAAGAAGTGGAGGTACCTCATCTCAGTGTGTAAATTGGTGCTACACATCGGGCAGTGAGCCTGCATTTGGGACATTACTGATACTGCCCTGTTCTTTAGAATATCTTCTGGAATTAAAAAAAAAAAATCTACTGGAATGTAATTGTCTTTATGCTAAACAAATGTATTATTATACCTTTATAGTTGGGCTGCACTAGTTACAGCATAATTAATATAACTTAAAGATACTGTTTTAATTTTTTCAGACTGATTTTTCCTTAAACAAAATTTTGCCCCATATTGGCATTATGTCATTAGATTTTTTTCTGTAATCCTTAGTCTTAACATTGATTTTCTTTACCAGCTAACAGCATCGGCATTTCTTAAATTCTCTTTCCATCCTTCATCTCTTTTTTCAGTCTCTCTTTTCAAACATATCTCTAAGATTAGAAAAAGAAATAAAAAGTGCTAGTGAACCTTACATTGCTGTGCAAATGTTTCTGATGTTTACTGTATTTTTTTATTGCCAAGAAGCAAGGAAAATTAACTTCTTTTATAATTTATATATAAAACTACTTTTTATTTATGATCGAAAGATCATTTATACGAAAGTTTGGTTTTGATAACTGGATTACTCATAAGTCTTCTGTTTTTATCCTTTTTTTTTTCCTTTTAAGCAATTCTGAAAATTTTATTCATCTGTTGCAACCATGGAGTAATAATAATGAAATCTCAGATTATTCTGAGTAGTATGTCATACTCATTTTTCTTAGTGTAAGTGTAATTCCAGTTTATATTATTTTTGGAGGCAGTACCACCTTTGATACTCTTTGCAAACCAGCAACAGGTGTGATTCATGGAAGTCATTACTGAAAATGTGTGTAAGAAGGTGTTATTACTGTAAATTTGTGCAAGGAGCTGGCTAGCTTCTTGTTCTTTCTGAGTTAGAATGAACTGAAAGGGAGGCAGGATGCTGTCTACCAATACCATTGCAAGCATATTTTTTCAAGGCATAGAAACTGTTTTGGAACAGAACACAATAGTGAATACTTTCATTACTACGTAGACATAACTTACAGCCTTTCTGCTTAAAAATAAAGTAGAAAAAGGTTCTATTTCAAGCAGAGCAGATTTTTTTTCCTTCTTTTTACTGTGGTGGTGAACTTGCACTTTATTTCGTTTGGGAAAAATGACCGTATCATTTCTTTGCTTAGAGAAATGGGTGATTTTATAGACATGAAATACAGTTTCGATGATTTAAAATTGCTAGGGTTTTTTTTTCTTCATGATGTTTCAAACTTTTACTTCCTTGTAAATAGTGTTGGAGGTTTTTAAAAGTAGATGATGTCTGATAAAAGAAGTTTTAAAAAGAATTTCTAGCACTTGAGGAACTTGCACATTAGTGCATTAATGCTCTTCAGAAAATAAAAAGGATGTTACTGCTTGGAGATCTTTAGATTCTGGTACTGGCTTAGTAGCTTTTTATTTGTCATCTGAGAAGTGTATTTTGTACATGTAGAGCACTTTTTTTTTTAACTTGTTTTGGAATGTGTATTATTTGCTGTGATGTACATGAACTCAGTTTTGATTACTTTAAAAACATCCGTTTTAATTTTGTTTTTGGCAGAAGGGGACAAAGAATTCGTAGAAGATTTAAGTGGACAGGAGTCAGCAGAAAACAAGAAAAATGCCGAAACCAGTAAGTAGCTGTTTGTTACCCATCTAAGTGGGTTTTCGTATTTCAGAGTGGTGATCTTATAACAGTTCTTTTTGTTGTTTTGACTCTGCTCTTTCTAGATTTCATAAGATCTGATAGTGCACAATTGAAGTTGAGATAGTTTACTACTAACATGTGGAAAAAAGGTGAAGAGAGCTTTGTAGCACAAGCTCTGGGGGAACACACCTAGGAATGGGAGCAGTGCTTGGAACCCATTTGGCTGGCAGGAGGAATGACTTTTCAGGAATTGTTGACTTTGAGATGAGCTTATATACAGTGGTTAATGGAGGCATAATTTAAACCTAACTCAGTGTCTCTGAGAATCGGTGGAAGGGTTTGCTACAGGATTTGGTAGGGGAAGACAGAACATGTGTGAAGTGTCTGCACTAAGTTGGATTGTATTTTTACCATGGTAGGGAGGAGCACATAGAAAGTAAATTTTGAAGGGAGGAAAAAAGCAACATTAGTGGTCCCCTATTCCTCTCACTTCAGCTAAGATAAGGGTTCATCTGCTTTTTATCCAGGGGAAAAAAAATCTCTGACTTCTGTTTTGATAATAATTCTAGAAGTCTTTGAAGAGATAATTATTCAGCAGTTTGGTTCTTTTTCTGTCTGTCTGGTTGCTTAGGATTTCATCTACCATGTGTTAAATGAGTTTTGGTTGTCTCTTCCTCTTCTATGCAGTGAGCAAAACATTCAGGAAGGGAACTGAATTGTCAGATTATTTCTACTCAACTCAGTTTATGTAGTAGCCTTCAGGCTTTCTCTGTTTACTGATGTTTCATTCCAATAGTAGATTGGGAGCAGGCAGATCTTTTACCAGAAGAAATGTGTCTATGTACATGTGTACCACATACGTAGTTATACATAGATGTATAAAATGGTTTTGCTATTAATCAGAAATTACCTGTGTTAATAGTCTGTATTGCCTTATTTGCCATTATTTGGAACTGGTACAGCTTGATGGATAATGTGAATATGGGAGTGTGCAAGGTCTAGAAGTTCTGTTCTGAGCTTTGTGGTTGGTTTGCTGACCAGCTGGCCATACCTTGTTTCTGTAATTTTTTCCTTTCCCCATAATGGATGAGGGACAATATCTTAGCACTTGCTGAAGTTGTCTGCTTCTTACAGAAGGCTGCACTATAAAGGGCAGGAAAATGAATTAGCAGCATGCTGTTTTCTGATCTGTTTGAGTGCTGGCTATGAGAATTGAGTAGTGCCTTTGATGGAGCTTCTCAGCTGGAAAAGTGTGTTTTAAGAATGAGGCAAAAAGTCACTCTGAGCTCATGTGATTTCTGAGGCCTGCAGCTCCATGCAGCTATAGAGCCATGAAGCCACAGAAGTGATGACTAGAAAAAAAAAAAAAGCCTGAATGAAGTAACTTCATTTTAAATTCTAGGATTGGAACCGTGAAATTTAGGCAGACGGGGTTCTCTATTTTAAGGACCAGAGAAAATTGAAGGAAATAGAGTTTTAGGGTTGTTCACAAGGAAGCAATATCTTTAGAACTGAGATTGCAGGGGTGTTGAAAGAGCACACAATCCACTCTAATAATGGAAATTAGCTACCAGATCTTGGGAAAGAAGCTGGACTCGTGCCAAGGATAATTTTTTTCTTTTATGAGGGACTTTTTATGAAGAGTTCTCATATGTCTTTTGACGATGTAGGTGCATGTGAGATCTTAGAGAGAAGCCAAGTGAAAGGAGCCATTAAAAATGAAAATAAATTGATTACATTTCTCAGTGTCTTTCTGTAAACTGCAGGTTGCTGTAATTGTAATTGGTAATCAGTGAATGAAGAGGTAGCACACATGCCGAAGGTTAAGTAATTTTACCTATAAAAATCAAACCTCAGATTTTGTTCTTGTTGTTTCTTAAGTGGTAGATGCTTTAGAGCTCTCTTCCTTCCCTTTTTTTTTTTTTTTTTTTTTTTTGGCTTTCTTTGGAGACTGTAAGAGCCTAGTCATTGGTTATGTTTAAGGAATCTGACGTTGTTCTTTGAAGAGTTCTTGCTGTTCTGCTTGGATTTGATAGTGCTGGACTGTAGAAGGTCTCCTGCTGTGGATATTTTACTGTAACTCTTGGGAGTTGTCTTTACAGACAATCCACAATAACCAAATGTACTTCTAGTCAGGAAACTATTTTTGCTTTAACTCCTCGTTGCTTATTTTTGAGAGCTGTTGCAAGAAGACTGTCAGTGTTCTGTAGCTTTATTGTTGGAAATCTTTTAACCTAAAAACTAATGAAATAATCATGGGTAAGAACTAAGAAAACTCAGTTAACAGAACTTGTGAGATTTTTGACAGTTATTTTATCTCTTTTCTGTATTACTGTGACCTATTTAGATTTTTTTTTTCCAGATTCTGTTCTAATGATCCAATTGATAGTTTTCAGAAAAGTCTGGTGGTCTTGTAATCTGTGCAGTACAACTATAAGTAAATTCTCCCTGTGTTTTTGGAATGATTTTTTTTTGTTATGCAAATAACAAATAATTAAGCCGTAGATCAGTTTAAATGAAATTAGCACACACTAAATCACAGAAAAAACAATAAAACAGATTTTGGTTTCATTTGAAAAGTTATGTAGCATTCCAAACAAAATTAGGTAAACAAAGACCAGTAAAGGGTCTTGGTGTATTTGAATTTTATAGCAAAAATCTTTTCTTCTTCATGGAAGTCTCAGTCTGAAGTTTCATGCCACTGTGAAATGATCCTGTACGTGGTAGTAAAAGGTCATTGTTCTTATGTGTTTGGGATTTTCTATCTCAGAGGCTAGTAGGCTAAATATCTTGAGTGAAAAGGGCTGTTTTGCAAGGGTAAAAGCTACTTTAATGTATTGTCCTGAGTTATTAAGGTAATGTGTCTGAAAAATATACAGTATTGAAACATTTTCTTGTTTGACTGCTTCGTAGAAAAGTCTGTTTGTTCATTTTGACTGTGTTTGTAACAAAGTGACTTTCCAGTTTTTCAAGCTGTTTGCTCAGCATCTCCTTTGCTTTTAAGACCAAATAGTTCTGAGACTTAATATTCTCAGTTCTACCCAGCAGTGTAAAATTGTTTCGTTTAGCATCTGTTGTGATCCATCTAAAAAAATTGGTGACTTCCTTGTTTAAATAGATCTTTGCAGCTGTAATCAAAATTTGAGCTGTTATAGGTCTGTTCTGAGTGTGCTTAGTTCTCTGCATGCTGAAGAACAGAATATTTGTTGACTGTTGTTTTTCAGTGCTTTCTTCCTAAAAAAACAGATAGAAAATGTTTTTTGGCTGTATGCCATTCTCACAGATCTTCACTGAAAATAGAAACATAGAAGCTAAAATTAGACATCATGGGTTACATAACTGTTAATCATTTCATAGGCTGAGAAGATTATGTTTAATTGACTGAAATATTAGTTGCATTTATATGGTGTAAGAGGAGTTAAATTATCGTCTGTTTTTGATGGCAGTTTGCAGCACTTTTGTACAGGAATGCAAGGCATGAAAGAGAAAGCATTACACTGGGGAGTAACAGGGGCAGATGTCAAAGTTACTAAGATTAAAAAGGATTCCTTTTTAGTCTTACTCAACATTCTACAATATTGTGTATTCAGAAGGCATAAATATCAGAATCTGGAATAAGATGGGGGTTTAAAATTTGAATTAATGTTTTTGAGATCAAGTTGATTTCTGTAAAGTGGTTGAAGTAGTATATAAATTAATTTTTTTATTAGAGTAGTGTTTTACAGGAAAATCTTTGAGACCGTGTAGTGCAGTATTTGAATTATGGTTTGAATATACGATTTATTTCTGCATCATAAATAGACAACTGATGTCAGCTTGGAGGACTGCTTTCTTTTGATTTGTCTATTAGTAAATTCTGTTTGTCATTATTCTGTAGCCTTCTGCTCCTAATGCTGTTTAATCCTTACCCTTTTACCTTATCTTCATAAAGTTTTTTCTTTCATCTCTTCCTCTGTCTTCTTTGAGATTGGTATGGAGAGCGTGCTGTATATATTTGTGCTGTATATATTTATGCAGTGTGTAAAGCGGTGGGACTAATATACTGCTATTCCTTAACACAAATGATTTAAAATGCAAACTGGAGAGAGTAATTGGCTGAACTAGTGAGAGGAATCTCTTTGAACAAATTTTTTTTGCTATATGCGGTTTTCTTATAAATATGAATTGGACTGGCTTCTGTGGCTTTTACATATGACTAATTCATATTGCATTTATTAAACCAAAGCAAAACCTCTGGAAACGTTTTTCATGTTATTTTACATGGCTTTCTTACTAAATACTGGTACCTCCTCAGTCCTACCTTTGGACTTCGTGATGAAAGCTGAAGTGCCACGACTGTTCTCTGCAATCTATGGCTGAAGTACAGTAATAGAAAGTATTAGGTTATTGAGCTAACAGTCAGTTTTTGTGCATGTTCCATGGACTGGGTCTGCGTTTGAGGAGAGGTTTAAAGATTAATGTGGTGATGCTATAATATCCCATTAGGGTTAGTTAGGTACTACAGAAAAGTGTAGTAATATTTTTTCAAGTCCTTAAAAGTGAAAGAATACAACAAAAACATAATTCCCATATGAAATGCTTGTTTTTATTAAGTGTACATAGATGTTTGTTATTCCAGATATGTTCATTGACTATACTCTTTATTGGTTTTGATAAATTATTTAATAGATAATTTGCTGTAGAATGGGTTTTTTACGAGTACTATTTTGTGAGCTGTGGCAAATGTCCTCATAACCCATTAGCAACGTTTGTTATCAGAACTTCAGTTGTTCTCTTCCCAAAGAATCATCTGTACATAGTTATGTATATGTTCTTCCTTTCCTTTGGCAATGTTTAATAATTCTGAAACAAGTCTGCTAAAATACAGATAAACTCAGACTGGTAGTTCTGATGCCAAGGACCTAAACAAGCTTGAGAAGTGGGCCAGTGTGAACTTCACGAGGTTCAACAAGAACAAATGCAAAGTGCTGCACCGGGATTGGGGTGACCCCTGATATGAATACAGGCTGGGGGATGAAGGGACTGAGAGCAGCCCTGGTGAGAAGCACTTGGGGATACTGGACATGAGCCAGCAATGTGTGGTTGCCGCCCAGAAAGCCATTTGTATCCTGGACTGCATCAAAAGCAGCGTGCCCAGCAGGTCGAGGGAGGGGATTTTGCTCCTCTATTCTGCTCTGGTGAGACCCCACCTGGAGTGCAGTGTGCAGCTCTTGGGTCCCCAGCACAAGAAAGGCATGGTGCTGTTGAAGCAGGTCCAGAGGAGGATCACAAAAATGGTTGTTGTAATGGAGCACCTCTCCTATGAGGAAAGGCTGAGAGAGTTAGGGTTGTTCAGCCTGGAGAAGGGAGGTAGGGAGACCTTAATTGTGGTCTTTCAGTACTTAAAGGGGGCTTATAAGAAAGATGGGGACAAACTTTTTAGCAGGGCCTGTTGCAATAGGACAAGGGTAGTAGTTTTAAATTTAAAGGATGTATATTCAGACTAGATATCAAGAAGAAATTTTTTACGATGGGGGAGGTGAAACACTGGA
Organism: Myiozetetes cayanensis; assembly: GCF_022539395.1. Taxonomy (NCBI): domain Eukaryota; kingdom Metazoa; phylum Chordata; class Aves; order Passeriformes; family Tyrannidae; genus Myiozetetes; species Myiozetetes cayanensis. The sequence continues at coordinate 42,791,580 of NW_026087742.1, read as the reverse complement.
ACAGTTGCCCAGAAAGGTGGCAGATGCCCCATTCCTAGAAGCATTCAAGATCAGGTTGGATGGGGCTCTGAGCAAGCTGATGCGCTGCTCATTGCAGGGGGGTTGAACTAGATGGCTTTTAAAGGTTCCTTCCAACCCAAACTATTCTGTGATTCTGTAGGGTAAAGAAGAGAACTGTCACAATCTGTTACAGAGATGTGTGGTCCTGGTGAGAGCAAGTTTGAAAAGCAGGAGTTGGATGCATCTTGTGGTATGAGTAGTAGTAGCCTTCCAACGCTTGCTACAGGAAACCTTTACACATTTCCCTCGTCACCATAACAAGAGCTCCTTCCAGTTCCTGTGTCTGTGGTAAAGTTGGTTCAGATTAGTGCTTGTCTTCATAATTTGTGGTTCAGATAATTTCCCCCTGTCACCAGTGTCACATAAACAGAATTGCTTTCAAGTAGCTGGGTACCAACAACAGCTTACATGAGTGACAATCCATTGCTGAAGTTCTTAGACCTTCATTCTCTTGGCTGTGTTTTCTCAATTCCCTGCCTTATTTATAATGTGGAAACTCCTCCCATGATTCTTAATGTAGTTTATTAGCTTTATTTTACAGACATAAAACTGACCAGAGATTTGATTTTTGTTGAGAGGGTACTGTGTGATCAAGGTTTAAATTAGATAAGTAAACCTCTGGGGCTCAGTCGCAGGTTTTGACAAAAGTAACCTTCTTATTTTCCATGCCCAGAAATAACTGAGACTGTGAAACAATGTTACAAGGTTGTAAAAGCATGGTATTTGTATGCCAAAAATCTAAGTTAGTCCAAATGCCTTCAAAAGGAAAATGATCATGTGTAGTGTTAAATTTCTCTCTTCTCAAATAATTCATATCACATTTTAAACTGAAAGTGTAAATATTAATTATTAAATAAACTATTAATTATGATCAAATTATCAAATATTAATTAGGGGATCTGTTAATTGGAAGTTCAAAGAAAAACAGGATTGCTGAAGACTTAAGCAGTTACGGTGATGTGTGTAAGTGATCAGGTAGTCCTGATGTGTATTTGTACCAATTGCAGGTGCAGAAGCTGTGTACTCTTAGAGCACTCAGATTTTTTGAGGCAGTAACATCCAGAAGCAAACAGAATCTACAGAGTTTGCCTCTGTATTACATCTATTATTTTATTGTTTGAGTATTTTAGTTCTTGTGAAGGATAAACTCTGAGGTAATAATTCCTGCGTTTGTAGAAGATGAGACTTGTTATAAGGATATTTATATAAGAAGTTTGTGCTGCCTGCTGCTGCAATTAGTTGAACTTGCTGTGCTTTGTAGATCTCCCGTGACGCTTCTTATTTTGGCAATGGTGCTGTTATATAACAGGGCACTTTGGCATTTGGTGAAGTTACTTTTTGGCCTTATTCTTTGTAACTTGCTTACTTGTAGCTGCCCAGAAACAGGCTTAATTTTTTTAATTGAAAAAGTGATTTAGAAAAATTAAGTTCTTGTAATTAAGAGGCAGTTCCTCACACTGAAAAAAGTACAACCGGCAGTGAGTTAGACCTTCCGTTTAAAATGAGTTATTCTGTTCTGTAAGGAATTTTTTTCCTGTTCTTGAAATGGGCAGAGTGAGACAATTTACAAAAAACATCTCTTTTTCCCGCTTCTCGACACACACCCTCTAATTTTTTTTGGCAATAAAACTTTACTATCATTTACTCCAAAGCCTTCAACTCTTATTCCTTATCAGTGTTTGCAGACAGAAAAAAGTTTGCTAAGCCCCTACTATCGTCCTTGTTTGCAGGTCTATAACCTACAGGTCCCCAGACTCCTGCTACTCTTGTCTTGTGTATCCTGCTCATGCACAAAGTTGTTTACCTTGACACTAAAGGAAGGAGTTAACAAGCTTAATCTGTTTCATGAGGACAAACTGTTATCCAGTTTTCTTTTTCACATCTTAGCTCTCCCTTTCATGTTCTGTCTTGTCGTCTTCTCCCCACACTCACTTCTCAAAGTATTCCACCTGGTGGTAAAATTAGGGAAATAGTTAATGGAAATGGTTCACATATGCATAGATCAAGTAGTGTAAGAACCTGTAATACAAGTCCTAATTTATTCCAGTTCCCTTTTTACAGTAATGAGAAATGAGAATATTATCTGTGCACCTTAAATAAGTTTTGCAAGTTCGGTTTTTTTGCATTTATAGTGAAATGTGTTTGATCTCTAACACTTTATATTGCTATGCACTAAAGATAAATAAAACGTGATACCCTGACAGTAGGCACAGAGAACCATTCTAACATTGATAAGACAGTACTATGTATTTAGTACTTTCTACTATTTAATAAAAATTCTCACTTCTGTGTGTGCCAGTTGCAGAGAAATTGGAACAGACTATTGTACTTCCAGGTAAGGTAGGCTTCCAGATATCTCCTGCAATATTTGACTTCTTGGTTTATAGCAAATAAAAACAGTGATTGTTAGTAGTCATCTGGAAAACGTTCCTCCCTTTCAGGAGAAAGAAACATTTCATTGAATGGTGGCATTTCTTCAGTTTTGTAGTAAGGGAAGGAGATCAATATTAAGGGGAGTTAACTTCTGTAGTTTGACTACAGATGAAAACTTTGCTATTAGTCTGTCCTGAGGTGTGAAAGCTCCAGTCCTATATACTTTAACACTGCTGAATTGCTTAATTTTAGAAATGGCAAGCAGGAGTCTGCTTGTCTTCTTATATTGCCAGGAATGAATACCTTAAAATGATAGGTATATTACTAGAAATTTTGCACACATTTGGGAAGCCCTCTGAATGGTGATGCCTAGTAGCTGAATGTCCCAACGTTCTTCAAGTGTTCAGTAATGTCAGCTGTCCCATTAAATTAATTTTGAACTTTGTTCTCTCGTTTGACCTTCAAACCTAGTGGTAAATACTATCCTGAGTATGCTTTTATACTGAATAAAAGATGAGATTTTTTTCAGATTCAAATTTTATGTTTCTCTAACTGCTGTGTTCTGTGTGTTCACAAGACCATTAAAATTGTTGAATTTACTTACCATATGTTGTTTCTTACAGGCTTATCACAGAATGTAGAAGCATTACACTGTGACAGTATTATTTAAATATTTCCTTATTTTCTCTAGATCAATGTCAGAGTAACCACAATGGATGCAGAGTTGGAATTTGCCATCCAGCCCAATACAACAGGCAAGCAGCTCTTTGATCAGGTAACTTGTCTCTGTGTATATGTGAGTACAAACACATAAAAGTATTGTGGGTATTAAGGCATAGTTTGAAAAAGCGAAAGTGTTCTCATGTACGGATTATGTTTTTCTGATGTTATCTGGCTGTGCTCTGCGTTAGTGTGAATATTCTCATTACTTCTCATGAAACTGTATTGAATTCAAAGACCACTCTGTAAATAGGTTACCAGTGAGACTTCGGTTGAATCATGTATAGAACTGTTTTTAAATGGAATAGTATTTCTTATGTCTAATAAAAAAAGTTGCTACTGCAATATAGTTGTTAGAATTACATATATTAAAAATATGAATGTAACAGTAACTTCATTAATGAAAGCTAACTTTTTTCCCCCAACAGTGGAAGCTGTAGGTTGTTTTTCACTTCCCAAATGTTAGAACTACCTAATGTTGTCCTATGAACCAGTTTGAAATTTAGGTTAACAAAAAGAAGGCAAAAACCCCCCAATAATGCAAAATAATGACATTAATATGCTTATAGATTACAGACCTATCAGAACTGCACATTCTCACTTGATAGTGTCTCTGTTGTACATCAGTCATGTACATCAATCATCAGAATGAATGATTTCTTAAAACAGGATTGTTCTCGCACTTATGTGATGCTAGCCAACAGATTCTTGAAACAATTTTTTGATCTAGGTTGTGAAGTGTTATAGAAAACGTTAAGAGTAGAAGCTTGTCAGTGCATTGTTTTGTTTCCCCAATATAACAATAAATATATTTTGTTTAAAAAATGCAGAACTGTCTGAAATTACTCTTGAAAAACAGTTCAGCTAGATGAACAGTTATGTCTAGTAGAACTGGTGTTTCTCTCCACTTTTGATGCTTGAAGTATGTACTGATAAGTACTAAGAGAAAGTAACACACTGAAAAAGTTCTTTAAGAGCATTTAAACTTTCAGGTGACCTTTTAGAGTTGATAGAATGTCTCAGTATATAACTTGAAAACAGGAGAATGTTTATTGTTTGTGACACTGAGGTTTTTCTTTTAGATAAATGAAATTTCATTTGCAATTTTCATTTGAAATGACTGCCTGACTCTTAACACTTATATTACCCATCCCATTCTCCAACATCAGTAGTAGTAGTATGTCTTCAGCCTCTACATAGGAATAGACTTCATGATTCTTACTAAGAATTCTTGAAAAAAAGGAACTGTCTTGCTTTTTGTCTAACCAACATCACCATCAAATATAAGTATGGTATTCTGTGATGTAGAAGGCTCAAGGTGTTCCTTGTCTTCTGCCAACCTTTGCTATCTTATGCCAGGCAGTGTTGGGTGGGGTGTAACATTCTACCATGTAACATCTTGTGTCCAGGTAATCAGGTTCATCCAAATTGGGGCATTCACAAACAGTGAACAAAGATACAGCCCTGAATTTGTTTTCATGCTCTCTTCTTTGTTCCTCAGTTCACTGTGTGGTGTTTGACATCTCACCAGCTCTTACCTCTGGAATTTTAAATAGAAAAAATGTTAGGTCAAGAAAAAACAACCAGCATAGATGTGTGTGAGAAGAGAAGCATTTTCAGCTTGATCTTAAATTCATCTGTGAGTTCTACAGAGTAACATGAAGAGCTGAACTGTATTGCAAAACAGTCATGAAATTTTCAGACAAAAGTTATCCTGTTTCTCTGTAGAAAGAGAATTCAATAGCACTGTTATTGAAGGGATTGCCTTATTCAGAAGTGGTGAACATGACAGCAGACTTGTTGATTATTGATTGCAGAAAATAACCTCTCCATGAATTTAGCTGTTATTTAGTGCTCCTCTATGTTTCTGGTGAACGATTTGTCCTTTTTTCAGTCAGTGTTCTTTTAAGCTTTTAATTGGTATTTTCTGGAGTTGTTGATTTGTTTTCCATTCCATGTGCGTGTTTTCACCATCTTCATCTGCTAGCAGACAAGAATGAAGCATTTAACATCTGTGGCTTTCTCTTTTCCATTTTCAAACTCGGCAAACTTCTTATTTATTGCACAAACTTTTTTAAATTATTATTACTTGCATTTCAGAAGGTATTTTAACATTTTTATCATTGGTCTATCTATCCTGTCAGCAGTCAGAATAGGCAAGAGATGACCTGTCCTCCTGTAGTCAACCAGTTAAGCATTTATAACTTTCCTAGGAGAGGAAGAACCCTGTGGTGGGTATGTTTCCACACACTGGTGGTATTGCTGGGGTTGTGTTGTGGTAGCACTGAGCATCAGTAGCTCTGGTTTACTGTGGTTGCCATTCAGAAAGAATGGGAGGGTTTGTTTTCTCTTCTATTTTGAATTATACCCTGCTGTCCTTTCCAGGTGTCTCAGAAACCTTCCTTACAGCCTTTTGGAAGGTGACTGAATGAAATCCTTATTAGATTGTCTTTGTGTATATTTTGATTTGCCAAAATGTATATTGTTCTGGTTACTTTTCTTCTTCAAGAAGGTTTTTTTTTGCCTATTAATAGTCACGTTTTAGGATGTGATGGTAGATAAATCCGTTTTACAGAGGTGATGAAGACTTGCATCTTCAGCTACTTAATGAAATGTTTGAGCGAGAATGAAACTGCTAAGTTTCTCATTCTGTACTTATTGTATCATGCTACTACAGTGCAAAAGTACATGTATTAGCTTGGTACAAAGTTCCAGGAAGTGTTTCTCTTTCCTTTGGGCTGAGAGGCCGTGTAGGCAATGCTTTTTCCTTATTTGTGGAGTCTGAAGTAAAATAGGCTAGTGTGCAAGCTGGTTTTGGTGTTGATTTGCAATCACGTGTAACTCTGCATTGCTGTATCCAAGTTGCCTGTATTTAAATAGTGTGCAGTGTGCATCTCAGTGAAGGACTGTAGTTAGTGGGTGAGAGCAAAATGTTTTGACATGAGCATAAGCACGTCTCCTTATGCCTTATGGGCAGAGCTGTTGAGCATCTGCAGCTCTTTGCAGCTCAGAGAGCTGATGAGGTACAGAGGCTCAACTTGGACAGCTGCAAAGTAAAGAGCATTCTCAGTCATTTGATAAAACCAGAGGTAGTTTGATCAACATTAAATAGGAGATATGTGTCAAAAGAAGCAGCAGGTCTGAAATTTCAGTGTTGGAACACCAAATTTAACCTATGTTACTAGGACCCATAGCTACTATGGTACTAGTAACATACACTTAATGTTTATGTTCTAAAGTAAATGGTGTGGGAATTCTAAAGGAAGTAACTGTGCTCACTAAAGACATCAATCAGGTTAGATCTGTGAACATTGTCCACTTAGTGCTTTGGAGCTTGACTGTGAAAGGGCAGAGGAGGAAAAAAGGTGCACAGTTGAATGATTGTTAAGTGATAATGCAAATATGCAAGGCAGCAGAAGTAAGTTTGCACAGCTATCTTATGACATATTTTCTAATTTTCAAAATCTTAATTTTGCAAGCCGATAGTACTACTTTAAAATGGAGGAGGATCTATGTGTAAAATTCTATTTACTTCACATGCATCTGAATGCTTCCATAAAACAGCCTTCAGTAAAGCAGCTTGCCAGCATGGTCCAACCTGAGAACATACGTAAGTACTGCCATACGGGATCTTTTGGAGCCAGAGTTTACAGTCATTTAATAATCTTTGCTGGACCTTTCAGATTAATTGTTCATTAAATCCACATGTGCTTCTGCTATGCAAGACTTGTAAAATAGTTCCACAGTTTCATTGCACTGCGTAGTAAAAGTGCTTCTTTTTGTTTGCTTTGTGCCTGCAATGTCATGATTTCTGTTGATTCTCTTAATTCTTATATTATGAGAAATAATGAATAATCATTCTCTATTATCCTTCTACATGCCATGCAAGTTTTATAGGTCTGTATCATATTTTTCCTTTCCTTGTTTCTCTGTCAGTAGCCCTAGTTCTCATCTTAGCTATGCAGAAAACGTTCCAAGTATGGTTGTTCTTTTCAGCGCTTCTGAAACATTTCAAGTGCTGCAGCATCCTTTTTTTAAGTCCTTATGTAGTATTAGAGATTTGGGAATACCATACACAAGTATAGTAATGTAACAGCTTTATTGCCTTTTTACTTTACAACTAGAACTTTGTTCCCATAATTTGAATAGTTGTCTTTTATGTATAGTATTTTGTTTTTATTAAACACCATCTTTTATTGAGGTTTGTGTTTTTACTGTTCATTCACAGATCTTTATGAAAGGTTTTCTACAGCAGATTTTGTCACATCAGTTTCATCCTTTTTGGAAGTCCTGGGGGACTTCAGTAGTGGTTACACTATAAGTCTGTTATGAAAACATTTAGGTTTTTTTTCTTTCTTTTTAGCTAGTGTATCCATAAATCAACCCTCCCTCTGTTCAAGGACAATTTTGTTTCTTTAGTAGCTTGTGGTGATAAACGCCATCAGAAATCTTATAGGAAAGTCTTGTATGGTTTATTAACTGAATCATCCTTATCCCTTTTATCAGTAACTCTCTTAGAAGCTTGTAAAAATATTTGAAGGAGCTGAGTCATCCTCATATCTGTCCACAAATGTTATTCTTTTTTCTCAATTCTCCAATTGTCTTCTGTAAGTGGACTTACATCTCTGTAGGTCTGCAGATCATTTCCCAGATGTGCTTTCCAATCTCAGGGTCCTGTTTACTACCTTCAGTTCCTCAGGTGCTGATGGACGCAGTAAGCTGCACGCTCCACTTGATAGTTTCGAAACACAGTGGTGTTTCGAAACATTTATGTAGAGCTCTGGGGTTCAATGAACCTGATGTTTTGCTACTATTTTATCTTTTTTTTTTTTTTGTTCTTGTAAGACTTGACTACATTTCAGTTTGCGATTGGTTTATGTAGGTTAATTACCATTTTAAAAATTTCAGTGATTACTGATGATTATGGCTCGTTTATCTTTAGGTGGTGAAAACTGTTGGTCTTCGTGAAGTCTGGTTTTTTGGGCTACAGTATGTGGACAGCAAAGGCTACTCAACTTGGCTGAAGCTAAATAAAAAGGTAACAATTCCTTAATATCGAGCCACGTGTACAGTTTGAAATATACTTTACAAGGTTTGCTGCTTTAGTGCTGTAGGTGAGATATAGCTGACTTCAGAGTTAAAGCAAATGAAAAATTTCTTTTCATTTGCTTTAAATGACAAAATACAGCGTTAAATTTGTTTAGTTGTAAAAGAATATGCAAAGCTGCATCAGTATTTAATTTGAGAAGGAGATAGTTTTCAGTATTTACAGTACCATGGTGATGCATGCGTTAGGAAAACTGATTCATGTGATTGTCTTGTTCTCTTGTAGCAAAACATAACAGAATAAATGTTTTACAGTTTGGGCATGTGTACCAGAACAATTTGGGCTTCAGGAATTTGTATGTACATAGATCTTTCAAACAAGGCACGAACAGCAGGCTTCTAAACTTTAGGTATCTAATAGGCAGATTTTAGGATAATTTTTATTTTGGTTCTTTTTTTTTTTTTTTCTTCCAAACAGCACTAAGCATGTTGTATCTCTCAGCTATTGGGAATCAGATCATTTTAATTTAAATTGTATTTGTGAATTTGAATGGTTACATATTTGAAAGACCACATCTGATCTGTTCACAGAAATCACGTTTATAAAGCTTATCGATTCTAGAAAAATAACATGATTAAAGGAATTATGTTTTTTTCACAGGAACAAAGCACATGTATTTAGTTGGGTAGTTCAGAGACTTTTAAAAGAATGCGGCTTTACACTGACATTGACAAAATGTACTGTAGTTCTTCCTAAAGAAATGTTGCTAGACCCTAATTTATTACTTCCTGAATATCATCCATGGATATAGTTTTTATTTTTTTAATGGTACTTTTATAGCTTCTTTTTTCCAGATTTTTATTATGATAAATACGGTTTTCACACCAGCCTACAAAAAAAATCTGGTTAAGAACCTTTAAGTAATATTTCAAGATCGTCTGGTTTATCCAAATTGGTGTACTTGATTGTTCCGTGAGAACCTTTAGTGAGTTCCACAGTGGGCTTGCTAGGAAGCACTTTGTTTCGGTTTAGAGTAGCTAAAGACTTCAGTACTACTTAATAATATTTAATATACCTTTTAGTGCTCTCTTTATTTCTTTCTGTATTCCTCTCCCTCAGGTAACACAGCAAGATGTACGAAAAGAAAATCCTTTGCAGTTCAAGTTCAGGGCCAAGTTTTTTCCAGAGGATGTATCTGAAGAACTAATTCAGGAAATAACTCAGAGACTTTTCTTCCTGCAAGTCAAAGAATCGATCTTAAATGATGAAATCTATTGCCCACCGGAAACTGCGGTTCTTCTGGCTTCTTATGCTGTCCAGTCCAAGTATGCAGATTACAGTAAGGAGATCCATAAACTAGGCTACCTAGCCAATGACAGACTTCTCCCCCAGCGGTGAGTGAGACTGATTTTGCACCAACTGCTGCATAGAAACTTAATTATTGCACAATTCTTAGAAATAAAACTATTAAGTGATAAAGTGCATTTAATGTTGGCTTTCTTAGGATTTCATGTTTTGCTAGTAAAATTTGGAGATCCTAATTTAGACTTTAAATAACAAGGAAGTGTCACAGCCACAGGTTTCTTGAGACGTATTTCCTGTCCTGTCCACAAACACCTGCAGAGATTTAGTTGAACACATTCCAAAATACTCCAAAATGGGTTAATGTTACTGGAGGCCTGCTTCTGCTAAACCAAAATCAAAATACTCCAATGTAGAAGCAACTGAGATCCATTTGGTACTCTCTCCCTTTGTTAATTTTAATGCTTTTGTACATTTAAACGGTAATTATTTTCTGAAAGTAATTGTAAAGTGTACTGCAAATAAAATACATTGCAGGAAAACGCTAACCTGAACAGAAGATTTAGAAACTAAATTGTTGCTGTTGAATATAAACTCTTTTGTATCAGTCACTCATCTAATTGGTTAGGGAAAGTAAGCACCAAGATTACAGTCCTATTTCTTTAATGCAGCTGAAACCACGCTCTTGGTGTGTTTGCCACGAAGAAAAGCATTGCAGCACAAATGTACAAAGTTAGACAATTTTGTTAGCTTAGATGAATACATAGTGATGTATTGTGGGCAAATGTGTAGTTACTAAATATGTGACATAAATCGTCAAAGAAATGAGTGACATGGGGTTATTTGAGGTTTCTTTAAGTCATATGCTTTGTCTCTTTGGTTTGAAAACTAAAAACTCACTTATTAGCATAACTAAGCTTGAGAATTTTCTAGCAAACAAAAAGACATTTCAAAGATTGTGGTGAAGTATTAAAAGAAGTATTTCTGAAAATCTTTTTTAAAAATCCTGGTGAAAAGCTTGGGTTTGGCTGTTTGCTTCCACTTTATGACAGTGAAATCTATACCTTTTCCTGGAAAATACCTTTTACGAGGAAGGCAGGGAGATGTAGAACCAGTAAAACTGTCATTACTGAGTATGTTCACAAATCCTGGCTTTTGCTCAGTTGTGATGACAGTCTGTGAACACGAGAGTGCTTGGATACAATAGAAATTCAACTATTTAAACTCCTTTTCAGTAGGCAAATGTTCAGGTGATTTTCTAATTGTCTTTTAAAATAATTTCTCCAGGAATGCTTGAAATGCTGAGTGTGTGGAATAAAAACATAATAAAGTTATCATATGCATTTGATTTTTTTTTACCACAGTACTGCACTGAAAGTTTTGGTAGGCCAAAATATAATTCCATAATTGCAGACTTAGACAAACCTCAAATAGCTTTCTGAAGCTGCTTTGCTATTGATTTTTTTTTTTTTAAATAAAGAAAAGAAACCAACACACAAAACCCCCAGAAAACTCGTCTGCTAACTTGTCTGCTAGTTTGTTACGCTCAGGCTTCCGTTTTGTTGTCATCTGAAACAAAAAGTCTTTGCATACCTAGAGATTAATTTGCAGCACTGTTGTGGGAATATTCTATAGGTGTGCATTTTCAAGTGTTCAAACATTACTTTTTACGACTTTACTGCTAGCTGAGATGTGCCATGGAGTGACTTTCATATTACAAAGAATGTAGAATACCAGGAAAAAAGAAGTGACTTTCACACTGTTTTAAAAGTGTATTTGTTCAAATACAAAGTTTGTGTCTTGTGTTAAAAAGATGAGCAGTGTATAGGAAGTCATCTTTAAGTTTATTCAATTAAAGCGTATGTTATGCTTTGTAACTAAACGTACTTTTATAACTTTAGGAGGTTAAATTGGTTGTCAGTGTCATTTAATAGCAACAACTTGTATTCACAGGGTGTTAGAACAGCACAAACTGACAAAAGAACAGTGGGAAGAAAGAATACAGAACTGGCATGAAGAGCACAGGGGAATGTTAAGGTAATAATACAAAAAAAAGGTTCTCAAGACATTTTATTACTATTAGGATGTGTTTTAGGAGGTGGTATATTTGTTTGGAAAACAGTTTTCATTTATTCTGACAAGGGTAGGTGGTTATGAAAAACTTGCATAGAAGTTTCAATAAGGGATGAATTTCCAATGAAGTTACTGGTTTACTTAAATACTTTCTGGTAGGGTTGTCAACTGCCTTTGTCCACAGTTGCCTGCCTCTAAAATACATTTAGGGTTTCCTTAGCTCATGGGGTGGAAAGACAAAGCACGGTGATTTGACTCTATGAGTATCTGAGTCAAACTACATGTGAATTTCAAAGAGATACTTAATTCATAAATAAATTTTACACCAACTGGTTATTCTGCAGTTCCCTTATTCTTACAAGATACTTATGATTTGTTGTCTACACTATACCAATTTTTCTTTCATCAGGGAAGATTCTATGATGGAATACCTTAAGATAGCACAAGACTTGGAAATGTATGGAGTCAACTATTTTGAAATAAAGAATAAAAAAGGAACTGAATTGTGGCTGGGAGTTGATGCTTTGGGTCTGAATATTTATGAGCATGATGATAAGTAAGTGGCTAATACTCATTTTCCAGTTCTGTTCTAGGAGATGCTATCTGAGATCATACAACCCCCACCTTACTGTGTGTTCAATAAGATCTGGCAAAACAGGCTCTCAAAGACCTTCTAATCTATGTAAAAAAAACAAAAAAAGAGAGATAGATGTTAACTGCCAGAATATTTGAATTTTAAAAAATAAATAGGGATGCAAAAGAAGGCAAAGGAAGAGCAGCAGTTCTGTGGAAGCTTTAAATTTACATTGCTTAATATGGATTTATGACAACTAGACCATATTTGTATGGTTTCTTTCTGTACTTTTCACTCAAGACTTCCCCTTCAGTCAGGATGAAAAGTACATATTGAAACTGGGCAACATATTTAATGAGAAACATTTTGTAAGAGCTAGGATTGGAATTACAGATGTTAGAGCATGAAAAACTTCGGTGTCTAGAAGTGAAACCTTTTGGACATCAAAGAAAATAGGTCAATCTCGTGTCCTGATAAGGAGATCAAATAATCGGTCCTACCCAAAGAGGTGTAAAGCTGAAATGTACAAGATTTGAAGAATTTGGAAATAGAACAACAGATTTATTATTTTATTTTTTTTACAAATACTTGTTAGTAGTATCTGGTGTCAACAGTCCATTCACAGTGGTTGAAGTGAAATGTGATGTGTCAGACTCCAGATAGCAGCTGTCAACTTTTGATGTATATACTCTGTAACAAAATTTTGTAAACCTTAATTGCCATTAGATGGCAATGTAACTCCTGAAAGAAGGAAATAGTCAGAAAATGTTCAGATCAGATTGTGAATGATGAGGCAGTTTTCAGTAATCTTTAGCTCCTGATAGTTAGCAATCAAATACTGAAATATTTTCTCTTGCTTAGAATTAAGATAATATGAATTGAAAAATCTTCCTGTGCAGATAGGAGAAAATAAGTACAGGTGTTGCAGTTGATGCATATCACTGTAACAATTTCTGAATGTAATTTATTTTGCTTAAGATGCAAAGGAAATAAATTTTGGAAACGAAAGAACACACCTTAAATCTGAGCTAAACTTAAGTACAGCATTGCTGAAAGCTACTTAAATTTCACTATTTAAAATGTCAATTTCTTAAATTTAAGTAGTTACTCTCTTTGCTGAAAATAAAATCATCAATAGCTTATAAAGAACTAGTACGTGATTGTGATGCTTAGCATCTAGCTGGTGGAAGTAGAATAAGTCACAAATTAAAATTCCTTTTGTTACAGTGCCATGTGATTTATTAATTATGTAATTAATTTGATGGAATAACGTGTTAAAAAAAAATGTCTACCAACATGAACTGTTGTTAATGTTTTAATGTAAACATAATGTTGTAATGGTAACATTCTAAACGTAACTGAGTGTAACACTGAAAATGGTATGGGAATAGATCTTATTGGATATATATATATATAAAGTGAACAGCCTTGCTGCTTCTAATGAGAGCTTCTTCTCTTTGAAGGCTGACACCCAAGATTGGTTTTCCTTGGAGCGAAATAAGAAACATCTCTTTTAACGACAAAAAATTTGTCATAAAGCCAATTGACAAAAAGGCCCCTGTAAGTAGTGTGTAGAATAGTATCCCTTTGTATATGGATACAAAGACATTTAAGCCTGCAGGGACTTGCTCTGGCATTATGGCATGAGTAAATATTTTGTGACAATTATTATTCTTACTGGTGGAATAGTCAGTAATCACAAGGAAATTTTGATTTTGAAATGTTACATTTTTATTTTTTGTCTTTTCTTTCTGGTTGATAGTATGGTATGTTTATTTTCTCTCTTTTCTGGTTGATACTTTTAATTACTGAGCTCTTTTTAAGTCAACTTAACACTTTGTAATGTGTTCAAAAGACACAGTGTAAGATGCTAAATTCTCTGCCCCCCTCCCTCCTTTGTTTTTCTTTTTTGTGTGTGTTACAGCAGCACATTTCAGGAGGCTCTCTAGGTCAAATCTCCTCAGAATAGAGAATAGTTTTAATGTTTTTAGAATTTTAAATGAATTATGTAAACCAGCTAATTTCTACTTAGAATATTCCAGGTGTAATCTTGAATTTATCTTACAAGATTTATAGATTATGGTGTTCCTTTGCTCAAAATGTCAAAATAACTAGTAAGTTTTCACTTAACCAGTGCAAGCATGAAGTAATGCTTTGAGTCTTGTCACAAATGTATTTTTTTAGATTAAGGGATATATTGCAATTATTTTTGCTAGGATTTTGTTTTTTATGCACCCCGTCTGAGAATTAACAAGCGAATTTTGGCACTTTGTATGGGAAATCATGAATTGTACATGAGGAGGAGGAAACCTGATACAATTGAAGTGCAACAGATGAAGGCCCAAGCTAGAGAAGAGAAACATCAGAAACAATTGGAAAGGTAATTAACAAACTTCCACGAAACAGAAAAAATTCTTCTGCCCTTTTAAGGAGTTATCGAAGTATCAGGGTTCTTAGAATTCTAGAAAAGGGAGAGCTGCTTTTCTTTCTGCAGTGTGTAAGTGGGTTTGTGGATTGTCATTGCTCACCTGTCTTAATAGAAAGCCGTATCTTTTTTGAACTTCCAGCGCAGTAATAGTAGCTGTACTGTTGTTTCTTGTTATGTTTTTTTGTGAAACAGTCTTTTGTCTCTTTTGCTTGATCTTTAGGGACTTTTATACTCTACAGGTGAGCCTTTTAAAGCAAGTTCAGTGAAGAATGGCACAGCTTACCTTTTGTGTATTTGAAAAATACTGTTGCCATTTCTAGCCCAGATTGAACATCATGCCTAAAATGCAGATATAATTGTAGATTTATGTGCTTGAACCATAACCAATGTTGCTGATCAGTTCTGTTCATAAAGTGTTGTTCTGTACAGTATTTTGAAACAGAAGCTGAATTTGAAACGTTTAAAGTCATGTGCTTCTCTTCTAGCTGAGTAAACTGAAAAATAGGCTACCAGCATACGAAGAGTAGAATTTAATATGCTTGACGGCAAAAAACCCTTTTTACAATTTTTTTTCAGGGCACAATTAGAAAATGAGAAGAAGAAAAGGGAGATAGCAGAAAAGGAGAAGGAGAGAATAGAGCGTGAAAAGGAAGAACTAATGGAACGCTTAAGACAAATTGAGGAACAAACCATGAAGGCTCAGAAAGGTGAGCTCTTACTGGTCATGGATTTCTTAAATCTGATGATGATGTTTAGTTTAGTAGGGTAGCTCAGTTCCACAATTCTTTTTTATGTTGGAGGGTTTTTTGTTATTTTATGGGGGGTTTTAAAAGTTTATTTTTCTAATAATAGCAATATTTGATGTAAAAGATACTATTTTTTAGTGTTCAGATGACGGTGTGCATGCATTTGCTTGTATCTTTTTAACATAAAACCAATTTCTAATATTACAGAAATTCCAGTTTAGTAAAAAGGTAATTAATGGATACACGGTTCAACTCAGGATTATGAAAGGCTTAAAGTGCTGAAAACCTGGAGTTGGAGGGAGCAGGGAAATTAGAGATGAAGATTCAAAGTAAATTCCTCTAGGGTTTTGTTGAATTTAGCTTGTAACTTGGAAATTCCTTTTTCCTTCATTTTCCTATTCCCTTGTAAGATCTGAGAAATTGAAAATTAAAATCTTGTCGGGTTTTAGTGACAAAAGATGTTTCACCAATGACAGTTCTTTGTGTTTAATCACCCTGTAGAGTCCCTGCCCCCATGACTTCCAAGTCCCTCCTCTTCCTGTTGTTTTAGGTTTTTTTGCTTCAGGTTTGGTTTGCATTCATAAAAGTTTTGTTACTCCTTTCTTTTCTTAACTGTTGGCTTCAGGCACGATAGAGAGAATCACTGACTAAATCTATGCAAATAAGTTACATATGCCTGGCACTGCTCTCCAGCTCTTCCACTGCGTTTTTCAGTCTTTCAAGGCAAAACAGGTTGGACACATCCAGACAGGTAACACACTAACTGTGTGTTTAAGGGAGAGCTATTTGGCCCAGGACAAAAGAGCGTCAGGGTGATTCTGGAGGTTTGACAATATACATTTTCTCATAACTTATGTAAGCAATATAGCCCAATTTCTGATGCAATACATAATGTTCATGTATTGCTGATCTTTTTAGCCTTCTGGTCACATATGGAAAAGTCTTTATATAAATGGTGTCTGTTCTGTAGTTCATGTGGTATTTTAGTGTTCTCCATCTTCATGGAAAGGTTTGTTTGAGCGGTGTTTTCAAATAGTAACATGTTTTATTTAGTTTTCTAAGTACTCCATTTGCAGAACCCCACATACTTGTGATGCTATTCATTTAATTTTATAACTGAAGTAGCAGGAAGCCTGGGAAAACAACTGATGAATAATGGTTACCTGAGACCTACTTAAAACTACAAGTGCAAAGATAAAGCATATGTCAGCATACCTGGGGAGATGCTTTTCTAGTATTAAACCATATGGTGAAGGGCAAATGGATTGTTCCAAAAAATAAGTCATTATTAAGCTTTTCAGGTGAAGGAGTCTGTGGCAGCTATGCCTAGCCAAAAACATAGTGGAAAACTTATCATTAAAATCAGCAAAGAGCTTTAGACTTTTTTTATAGTCACTTAATTTTTCACATCAGAGTAGGAGTGTAATTTGTCTGTTTAAATCTTACCTTGCAGTACTGGTAGATTATTACTTCATCCTATTTCATGAATGGTTCTACCTTTTAGATTTCAATACTTTGGTAACCAGGCACCTACACAACTATTACCCCTCACTTGATTTAAAACTGTCGTCCTCTTTCGTACAGAGAATTTTTCTGGCCCTTGAAATTGGTCTTGGGTCATTTTGCTGAAGGCACATGCCTAAATATTCAGCTTCAGTTAAGGAATCTGTCAGGTATTTCAGTACAGTAGGAGAGTTTTTTGCTCACTACAAGAGAGTGTGATTTAATGTGCATGAAATCTCCTTACTAGTAAGAGTGAGGGTGTATGTTCATGTATATGTACATATATTTTGGTGTTTAGTTTTATCAGTGAGGTGACAATTTTCTGAAACACTGGGCTGTAAGAACTACCTGGTGAGATGAAGTATATGTCCAAAATAAGTCGGGGTGGGGAAATCAAGACGTGTAAAAAGGCTTCAGGTAATGTGCTTAACAGCTTTTCTTAGCTTGAGTCAACCTTGTAAATCTTTGTTAGTGTTGTAGGTTACTTTATTTTGAGTGTGTTACAGCTGTTATCTGTGTTACATATGAGGAAGAGTTTGGTAGTGATACCTTGTCTGCAAACTTTCCTCTTGGCAGAGCTAGAGGAACAGACTAGAAGAGCTCTAGAATTGGATCAAGAACGAAAGCGTGCAAAAGAGGAAGCAGAGCGCCTGGAAAAAGAACGTCGAGCAGCTGAATCAGCTAAAGCTGCTCTAGCCAAGCAAGCAGCTGATCAAATGAAGAACCAGGAACAGCTAGTAAGAGACTTCAACTCTATTTTAAAAAAAAAAAAATCGTAAAAGGTAGTTGAAAATTTAGATTTTATTCTTGCTTCTGTCAAATGAAGAAGTACATTGAAATAGGTAAATATGTGAGATACCATTACAGATTGTTGTTGGGAGCTGCTTTAGAAATCTGCTTTAGATTTACCACTACTTTGCAAGACAAAAATAAAACTCTGGAGCTACAGGAAATTAAATGAAGACCTTTTGTACTGACAGCATTACATTCTCTTTCTAGTAGTGTCAGGCTTATCCAGCTGAGAACAAGAGTAGCTTTTTTCTGCAGTCCACTGGGAAACCTGTTCTCTAAGACAGGTCTATTCTGAAGCTTGGTTGTGGTGGGGAGTTGGTGACACTATGGTTTGTTGTGGTTGGGGTTTTTTTGTTGTTGCCTTTTCCGTCCCATTTCCAGCATTTGCAGAATCTTCTCACATTCTGTGCTAGACTGCTTGTAAGTTTGTGCATAATAATCAAGAAAGTCATGCAAATAGTAGAAGAAATGATTTCTCATCTGTAAACCAGCTTTTGATCTCCTGTAAATATAGCACAAAATTCTGAAGGCAAGATTTAGTTTAGTAGTATTGAGATTATGATCCAGAATCATAATCTTAATGATGAGATCATTAAGTTGTATTAGACTGAAACAACCTGAAATGCTAATTTGTAACTACAGCTTGCAGTTTCCCGGCAAGCTTTGGAAGTGCAGAAGGTAAATATTTTTTTTCTGGACTTATTTCCATCAGGCAAGAGTACTCTGATTCCCTCTCTCATGTATGCCTGAAATTTCTATTTTTAGCAGAGAAGTGATGGATAGTAACCAACTCCCTTCAAGCCAGGTTCATAGCAAGGGCTCAGCCTTCTTCCACTGCAAAGCCAAAATGATACCAAATGTAAACTTCTACTTTGTTTTTTTGTTTGTTTCAGGCAGCAGAAATTGCTGAATTCACAGCCAAGATTGCACTTCTAGAGGAGGCCAAGAAAAAGAAAGAAGAGGAAGCTTCAGAATGGCAGCACAAAGTAATGAACCCATGCTGTGTGAAGTCAGAACTTCAAAGAAACTAAGGGAGATGAGTGCGGAAATCCCACTGGAAGTCCATGTGGTTGAATCTCTCTCTTTCCCTTAGGCTTCAGAGAAGTCTTTCTTAAAGGTTTTTGTTCTCCAGTCTACTGGAGACAGCCTATGCTTCTATTTAAGTCACGTCTTGTTATTGCATAGCTGTGAAGGGGGGGAAATTCCCATCACAAAGGTATGGTCACAGATCAGAAATGGCCTTCTTTTGTATGATGACGTAATAGGTTGGAGCTTCACGTTAGAGAAGAAAACATCTCAGGAAGGAGGTGTATAAAATCATGAGTTGTGGTGAAAGTATGAACCAAAACAATAACAAAGGCACATAAAATGCAATTGAACAATAATTTAAAGCAAAATAGTATTTCTTCACAAAATCTGCAATTAATTATGTAATGGGAATACTTACTGTGTGCACAGGTTCAAAAAGTGATTGAAAAAATTTCATGATTTCTGGTTGAGTATGAAATTTGAAGACATCACCTTTGATTTAGGACATCTCTGAGCCTTACATTTCAGGATGCTAAGAAAGTGGAAAAGCAATCAGTATGACTGCTCTATTCTTTCACTCTTTTCTTGTCTACTTCTGGAAATAGCTTGACTCTGGTACAGCTGATTTTGAGTCATATCTTTTTTTACCCTGTATCTCTATTTGACAGTTTTCAGTGTGTAAGCTAGTCATGTTAGTTATAAGGAATAATTTCCATGTGTCTGAGAACATCTCAAATATTTATTTTTATTTTTCTGACTATTGTTAAAGAATTTTAGAAGATGCTAAATACTGTTTACTGTATTTAGGCTTTTGCAGCCCAAGAGGACTTGGAAAAGACCAAAGAAGAATTGAAATCTGTGATGTCTGCTCCTCCTCCACCCCCTCCCCCACCAGTTATTCCTCCAACAGAGAATGAACATGATGAGCATGATGAGAACAATGCTGAAGCCAGTGCCGAACTGTCTTCTGATGGTGTTATGAATCACAGGAGTGAAGAAGAACGGGTAACAGAAACACAGAAAAACGAACGTGTTAAGAAACAGCTCCAGGTAATGAAGATTCATAGTTGCATCAACGTAATTCAGGCGCTGGGTTTTCATTCTTTTTTTGTCAAAAATCTCGTTGAAGTTATGGTGTGCCAAGGAAATAGCTGTTTTATGATTTACTAGGTTTATTAGTAATTTACCAACAAATATCATTCATAGTGTTCTAGAAGTAGAATAGGTGGAAAGGTTGGATGTGAGATCGTGCTTGATAGCCTAAAAACGTTGGTACGTTGTTGCATTGGCCGATAAACGTGTCTAATAATTATATAATGTCCAGGACATTGAATATAATAATGCTTTCCTTTCTCAATACCCAAACTCATGAAGTGGTATGAACAGATGCTTGCTTAATATTATTTGCGTGTGTTTGCAGTCATTCACAGATGTTGCAAATGCAAAAACTCAATTATGCCCATTTTGGATTAATCTTATTTCCCTGAAATGGAGTGTTTCCTCCTAGAAAGTCTTACCCCTCAAAGTGTAATGTTTTATGTTAGTGTTAACCCTTTTCCTGGTTATGAAATGTCTGTTTGGGAAGAAAACAGAAGGAAAGCTGGTACTTAGCTATCTTAGTAGCATGTGTGTGCAATGTTCTTCCTGCTTGGTTGTCACTGACTAGGATCAGGGAGAAATAGAAGAGCTGTCTTTAGTCAAGCAAAAACTTAAAAATAAGGTGATTTTCCTGCTTTATCCTGCTGGTCCCTTTCTTCTTGGATGTTATGGTGTATGAGGCTTTGGTGTTGACTTTTTTTTTTAGTTTGATGCTCACACTTAAGTAAGGAAAGAATCCTATGCTCTCCTTATCTTTCCTTCTGCATTCTTTCTGATAAACCTCACAACTTGAGTTACTGAACAGCACAACAAGCATTTTGTAGGTTGGCATTCAAGAAGTTCTTGTCCAAATTGCAGAGTAGTTGTTACCAGAAACTCCAGAATAATTAAAAGTTTAGTCAAAGCGCTTAAATATAAATATTTTGTTCAACAGGCTTTAAGTTCTGAGTTGGCTCAAGCCAGAGATGAAACCAAGAAAACACAAAATGATGTCCTTCATGCTGAGAATGTTAAAGCAGGCCGCGATAAGTACAAGACTCTCCGACAAATCCGACAAGGCAATACAAAGCAGCGTATTGATGAGTTTGAAGCAATGTGAGAGCTGTTACTTTGCATATATGTTCCTCATAAAGCTGAACCACCAACAGAGAAAAAAAAGCAGGCCTTTGCAGATTTGATGGATTGCACCCCACTTTGCCAAAGCACTTAATACCAGGTTGACTACAGTGACTAGAAGACAAATTTTTAGGGAAGCTATTCAACAGTAAGGCAGTCTGTCAACCCTAGGTTTTGAGGGGGGGGAGGGTGTGGAGGTTAATAGCAGTTTTTTCCCCATCGTGTTTTTAGTTTCACTGCTTCCCGCCCCAGATGCGAAGCATAGAATGGAAACAGATGCGAAGTATAGAATGACTGACAAGTGTATATATTGCTTAACTTTAAGAAATAGAAAGAAGAATGGAACTGAACCTAAACTGGATAGGTACTATTTCAGTATGAAGTTTGAAATTAGTTTTTGATGTAGCTACACCATTAAGAGTTTAATATTCGCTGACTTTCAGTTTTGGTTGTTTTTTCCTTGTTTTGGTTTTTTTTTGTTTGTTTTGTTTTTGTGTTTTGTTTTTTGGGGTTTTTTTTTTTTTTTTTTTTTTCTCCCAAGTGAAATTCTTGTGGTGTTTCATGTCCTGTCATCATTGATGGTTTTCTTTGCCTACCTGTTCACAAAGGTCTGGATGGCAGGTGGTAGTTCCAGGAAATGTTTTTAAATGGAACACTACCTGTGGGCAGCACATGGCTGCTGATAGGCTCGAGTAAGTATTGCTTTCCTAGGTAATTCTTTTAGATGTGTAAAGTGTTCTAATGCAGCAAAGTGGGAAAAAATAAAAAAAAAAGCTTGATGTGCTATTTGCTTGTTATTATTTTATTTGCAGTAGGGAGACCTGGACCTTTCTGGCAAGGGAGCATATGAAAACATCAGTCCCAGGGAGGGGACAGTATCCTACCTCACTACTATGTACATGCTGACTGGTCCTTCAAACACCATGAAAAAACTGTTTAAATTGACTGTCACTACACAGTGATATCACAGATTGCTAGGAGTCTTTACTCCTGGGATTTTTGTTTTACTTCAGGATGGATTTATAGTGCTAAATACTGTCTAACTGCCTTCTGTTGAGTTTATATTGTAAAAACATCTGGTGTGTTTTAAAGCTGTAACTTGTCACTGGTATACTATTTTCTGGGAGGGGTGTAGAATGTGCGTGTCAGTCAGTTTGGGTTTCCAAATACAAAACGAAAGTTTCCAGAATTGGAGTAGAAGTGTGGTAGCTTCAGTTTTCAGTGAAGCTAGTATTGTAATAATCATATCTGATGTCAGATCAATAAGTCCTTTCCCTCTTGAAAAGGAGACCTGCTTTTTTGAGAAATTTGCTTATAAATTGAACTTTAATAACAACTTTACAGTTAATGTGGACTGCATTTATCCCTTATGTTAGAGTTCCCTAGTAAATATCTACAATGGAAGAACCTAACTTTCTCTGAGGATGGTTCAGCTTTTTTTCTGTTTGATATTATGCACTCATAAATTTACACTTATCTATTAAAATTTGCCATTTTATTAAACATTTTTTTTCATGCACAATAGGTTTAAATTTCTTACAAACAGTCCAACTATTTTTTTTTTATTTTGTGGAGTAAAAATTTGGCTATGTGGGGTGACATCATGAAAGTTAAATAAAGATACATTAATATATTTTTGGTTTGTGGGGCTAAACATATCTGCTTCACCATAAAGACTGATGTGCAGATGCTGTGCACATGCTTCGAAATGCTGCTTGGTGGAAGTTGGTGTTTCAGCTTGCAGTGCATTGTAAGAACAGTTTTTGTTTTATAGGCTTCATACACCGAAGCTTAAGCAAATTTATGAAGTGTTTGAACAGTTTGCCATAGCAGGTGAAATACTGTGCTTCCAGTGAGTTTTCATTTTTCCCTGGAAAGTGTGCACTAACACTGATACATCAGTTTCAGTGTTGGGGAAAAACACCAGTAAAGTTTATTGTTCATAAATCTACAACAAGTAGGGTAGGGCTGAATGAATTAGATCCATTTATAAAGCTGTGTGATTTTTTTTTTTTTTTTTCTAAATCTAAACAACCAGGAACAACCATTTGTAATACAGATTTTCACAACGAACAAAGTGGTAATAGCTGCTGTCATCAGCAGTTGGGAACACTTACTGGTGCAGAAATACTAAGAATACATTTAATGATTACTTGGTGAAGTAATTTTCCACATGCTTTTTCCTTTAGCATCATGTTTTGTGTTGTACAATTAAGCTACAATTACATCTACTATTTTGGATAACATTCATTGGTTAACAATAAAGAGATAAAGTTAATTTCTCTGAGGTCCATTGTTGTTATTTAATGCCTTTATTTCTGACAGCTTTACTGAGCACACTCCAGTAGTGTTTTCCAGAGAAGTGTACAAATTTTGATTATCTTTTGTTCCACGCTCTGGTCAGAATGGGGAAAAAATCAAATTATATCCCTAGAGAATGGTATTTTGCTTAAGAAATTACCACGTACAGTTGGGAGGAAGCACTGGTGTTTGTCGATTCAAAACAGGATGTGAATCATCAGAGCAAATTTGCTCTCTTGAGAACAGAGGGTAATTTGGCCATATAAGAACTCTGTGGGAAATGTAAGAACTTTCAATCACTGCCTACATATTGCTTAGCCCCAGGTTAAGTGAAATTTAGTTTAATGGGTCAATATCTTAAGCATTGAGAAACCTTGAAGTGTTTTTTTGATAACTGCTCATTACAGTGGACCATGCTATCAAATACATATGTTTTGGATAAGGGCGAGTTAATGGGCTTTCTCATCTGTCTAATACACTTGGAACAGTCCCATGTAAGTGGGTATACAAATAATCTGCTAAGCAGTTTTTGCATAAATTAGACCTCCTCTCAGGTGAGATTCTATTCTCTCTTGTGTTTGTTTGGCCTTGCACTCACTACAAGCACATGACCCTTTTTGTTACTCCATAGGGCAGAATTTCTGTGAGGAATTAAAACATTTACTTCATGTTTTAACTGTGCATATTTCTAGTTTGATGTTTCTTTCTTCTTGGAGCCCCTCTTGCTGAAGCATTAGATTTGAGGTTTGTGGCTTGTTAGAGAGCTTCTGCATAGGTATGTAATTTCAGAATATTGTGTTTGAAAGGGGAGGTAAGTGCTTTAGGAGGTTATTTTTTAAAAATATGCTCTTGAGGTGGAGAGAAAAGGATGCAAAATACTGCCCCTATTTACAGGCCAGACTAATACAATTGAGCAGAATGCCTCATTGTGAAAGAAGATATTCTGTCTTTTTGAGGTAGTCCCCTCTGCACATCAAAATCTACATTTTCTGTTGCTTGTACCAGTTTGAAAAGCCTCGTGCTTTTGCTTCTGAAAACGTATTCTCTAGGGCTGTTCATGTTAACTGCCTTAAGCACCACTGGGGATAAAGGAGGTTTGTTCTAAATGAAATATTTCAAACTTCTGAGAGCAAAGTACCTCAGATACGTTTTCTAAGTTTTTAATGAAAATAACAGAGATTAAAATGATTAGTTAAAACCTTTTGCTCTTGAAAAGGAACTCTTATGCAATCATTTTCCATGTCTGTTCATGTGGATAATCTAAAAAGTTGTTCTGCCCAAGACACTGTATTAGTTCCAAGAATCAGGGATTTTAACAAAGATGAGGAATCCCAGTAGGGTAGCTGATCCTAGTGTTCATAAATGTACTTTCTGAGTAAAAATATCATCATAAGAAAATTGAAAGCTTCCTTACAAAACAGCAAAGTTCCCTTATTAATGGAACTTTTCTCATACACGTGATTTAATTTATCTTGGCTAGGTGCTAGGATTTTCCTGGAAAATGTAATAGGTGTCAATGGATCAGCATGCAAACTGTGGTGATTTCTTTGACCCCCTTCAGACCACGTTCTGCCGTTTGTGCTTGGAGATGGAGAGCGCCTGCCTCCCAGCCGAGGTGCCGTGCTGGCTGCCAGCTTGGGGGGTGGCTGGGGAAATGGTTCTGGCTGGCCACTGTGAGCACCTGCCAGACAGTGTGTCCCTCTGCTCCTATTCCCAAGCAGCACAGGGCAGTGTCTGTCCTCCCCAGCCAGTTGGTCCGCAGACATGTGAGTCCTACATGACTGGTCCTTTATCCCAGTTTGCAGACCCAGTCAGCAGCAAGGAGCAACATAGGTCTGAAAGGGGCGACATTACTGGTAGAGGGCTATAAGAGGGAAACAAACACAAATGTTGCGTGTCAGAATCCCTTACTGGCCCACTTACGTGTGTTGAAGACTCATTTTCGGTGCACTACTGCAGCATCTGTGTGACCAATAATTTGTTTAGCCAACTCAGCAGCCAATTTGTTGGAACAAGTTTCACTTTTCACTTCGCTGAGCTGAGTCTATATCTAAAGGCATAGGCTAGTTATTTGATTTTGTTTTGATTCATGGAGTTTGTCACTTGTGTTCGTTTTACTGTCTGAGTTGATAAACTGCTACTTTGGAGTGCAATTAGAGCAACTTTGGCTTGTTTTGCTTTCTCTTCCTTCCATGCAAGGAGATTGCCGCCACGTCAAATGTGTATGTTTTGTTCAATGTGAATGAAGTAGGCTCACCAAGCCCAAAAGAGTTTCCCACCAAACCATCAAATTTCTTCACAAGAAGGGACCACAGTATCTGCAGCCTGCAATATTCTATTCAGTAAGAGACAGCTTGTGCCCACATAGCTTATAGCTCAGGAAAGACAAAGTTAGCAAAAGGAAATTGAGCATTTTGAATTGCTGGTATTCCATGAGGTGTTTATATTGGCTTTTGTAAATAATGTGTCAGAGTGTTTCTTTTCACAGCAGTAGGCTTTAGGCAGCAGAAGAAACGAGGGCAGATGGAAATGCACATCAAAGGAGGAGGCCTGCTTGGTGTAAATATTCCTAATACACGTGTGCATAACAGTTAATGTTTCCTGTGCTCTGGATAAGTGGATCAGGTGAAAAGAGATCAAGCTCAGAGGTAGGACAATTGCATTGCTTTTCCTGTTGTTTGGTTTCTTTTGTTTGTTTGTTTACTTTTAAGCTACCTTATTTACAGAGGAGGAGGTACCATTATCTGAAGGCTGTTAGAAAGCCTGCTGCCCAGAACCAAAAGGTCTTGGAGTTCTTAAGGCGGTGCCGTATGTTCCCAGACTGGCTTCTGTATTATAACTTGCTAAATTTCAGCAGAAGACATTCTCTGCAGTCTGGTAATTTTGCCTTAGCACATTTGTGCTTTGTCAAGAACTGTCAAGAACTGTGTCCCTGCACTGTTCTGGCTGCCCCACTGCTTGTTCCAGCAACACAAAACCCCCGTGTACCCATGTGAAACAGTAATCGCACGACAGGCTCTGTGACTGCATACGCTGAACTCTGCGGGATCTTGTATCCAATCTACAGCTCCCTATGGCCTCAGCTTTCACACTTCTTATTCACCCTTGATTTCTTCATTAAACTTGATACAGTATTTAACTTCTTAATCTCTAGCTTCAATAAGGTTCTACTAAACTGCACTTCCAGTGAATCGCTGACTACTGTGTCAAATGTTTTCTTAAAATACATTATACTGAGGAGTTGAAGTTGCCACACTTTTCTTTTATTCAAATAGCACTTCTGATTATTTAATAGTATTTGTGAATATGGTAATTCCAGTTGTGTTGTCAGAAAGAGATTAATTTGCATTGGGACAGAGGCTCAAAACTTTTCTACCAAGTGCACTTCGATCTCCAGCAAAATAAGCTGAGAAATAACATCCAGAATACACAGACCAGCCGATCCTGCCACCACCTTTATTGCTGGGAACAAATTCATTTAGGTTTAGGGATTTGGGACAGGACCGCAACCTTGTTCGCACATCAGAAAAATTTCTAAAAATGGTAAGAAATTTTCATACCATTAATTGGCACTTCTGCTCTTTGTTTCCTGTCTTTAATAGTTTTTCTTCAGTTAAATCCACTTTCTGAATTCTTGGATCTCTTCTCTTGTGAGCAGTGTTTTGGGCATCCATCTTGCTGCTCTGTGCTAATTGCTGTATTTCATAGCATTTGGAAACACAGCTCTTCCTCTTCTTTTGCATTTGGGATCTTGGTGTTGTTTTCAACAAAGCCAGTGAACTCATCTTTAAATTTAGAGCAATTACTGCTTCTTCTTGGGATAATCTTTGGATTGATTTTGACTACATGTCTTCTTATCAGTTCACACATGGCATATGCCACCTTATAGAATAAATAACTGAATTGACTAGTTAATAATTTCTAGTAGCTTTCTGGAGAACAGAATCTCAGAAAACAAGTTTGTTAATGCAGAATCTGAATTAAAGTGTTTATACCCACGAGGTTCAACTTTGAGCCCAGCACTACTCAAACACACAAGGGAGCACATGGAAGAGAAATTCTGTGCTGTCACTGTGTAACTCATCTGCCTGCCTGGACTAGGCAAGAGAAAGCACTGGAGCAGGATGGTAGTGCCTGTCCAAACAGCAGAGTTGTCAGGCACAACTGCGTGGTGCTGTGGCTTTGCTTTTCTGCACAACAGGTGCGCTGGATGTAAAAATACTGGGGGAAAAAAAAAACACAACCAAAAAAAACCCCCCATAAAATAGTTGGTTTGTCCTGTGGAGCCTTGTTTAAGAGAGTTACGCTTCTATGGCTGCCTGGGTTTGCAGGTCACCCTGGTAAAAACTGAACTCCTCTATAGCATAAGTGCAGATACCTGAGAGGAGGAGTCGGGTATCCCATGGCTCTTCAGCCCGTCGTGCCTTTAAGAAGCAGTGGCAGGTGTGTGCGGGAAAAAGTCTTATATCTGTCTCTGTTCATTTTAACATGGGGCCATGAAAATAAAATCTGGAGAACCTGCTTTCTACCAGTTACATTTGTACCCTTTGGGATGGCCCTTTTGTATGTGTTTCTCCTGCTCTCGATCTAGTTCTTCTCAACTCTCTTTTCTGCTTTACTGCTGGATTTGGCCTTGTCTTTGGTGTTTTGTTTGTTTTTTTTGCGTGGTTTTTTTTTTGCTCGTTTCTTTTTCTTGCTAATGTGTCATGCCATGTGTTTCATCCAAAGAACAGATTTCAGTTTAGATCACTGAGATCTTTAATGCAATTAAATAAGTTTGTGTCAGTATGAGAATGCAAATCAAGACAGGGAAGGGCCATGTTACGTAATTATTAGTTTAAAAACATTGTGGGGGGAGGTTTAAACCTTAAGTCTTAGCAAAAAAATATGTTGCATTAGCTGAATACTTAGACTACAAGGTGAAAACTAGAGGCAGACAGCTACATATGGCATGCTGGACTTCTCAGACTAAATTCATGATAGAAAAGTAATTTGGTAAAATTTACCAGGCTTTTTATTTATTTGCATTTACTGAATTATTTAGAGAGCACTAAAGAAGAAAATATTGTGTACTTCGTTCTTCAGCCATATATCCTTCAATTGCCTCTATTGTGGCTTATTCTACCAATTTAAAAGTAAAAATGCTTTTTTTCCTCTCCAGTGATTCTGTAAAATTGTGTTTTGCCTATGACACTGTAACTAGCTTTGCAGTCTGAAGCTTAATGGATGAAACTGTTTTCTGAGGGAAAGGTATTATGATTTGCTTTGTGTTTAACTGAGCTTGATAATTTGTATGTGTGTGTATATATATATATACACACATATATATTAAAAAATGCATTATAGCATGGTTAAACTGGAGGTTTCTAATACAGAATGTGGCGTCAGTCCTCGTAACGGCTGTATTAAAGTGAAATACACAAGTTACTGCTTATATAAACTTTGATCTTAAATAGTTTTAGAAATTATACTTTTTAAAACTGTGTTTAAAATATGATTTAAGAGAGTATTATAGCAGGCAGAGAGTGAGTGTGGTTCAGTTTTGATCTTTGATCTCAAAATCAGGTCTACTTACCTGCATGTTTGATTTTAGCTTCCTGTGAAAGCCAGTTGTTTCTGGCGTCCTCTTAGTACCAGGAAACACTTCATTGGTTTCAGTGGTGCTTTCACAGCCTGCAGTTTCGCTCGCTGACAGAAACCTATTTCTCGTCCCCACCCCTGTCCAGGAATTGCTGTCAGACTTTTAAAACACCAGAGTCTTAACCACAGATATTATTTGCTTATACTCAAGCCCTGTAAGTTCTCACTAACTTTCTGTGCCAGAAGATTATTTGTGTGGGAAACAGGCCGTGGTGTATATTTGATGTAATATTCCTACACGTTACATGCTGTAGCTGCATTCATAAATGTAAAAAAGTGCTACTGAAGGCTTCTTACTTTTGAATAGCTACTCATTCCCCCTGCTTACTAATGACAAAGAGAATCTGGTCATTAAATATTTTTCTTGATTCCTTTTAAATAAAATTCTGATATATTAATACTTAGAGCTGTAGTTTTCATCCTCTAAAACAGAATGAGAGGTTCACGCTATAAGAAGGCTGAACAAAAAATACCAGTAATTACTCTATTTAAGGAAGTAATTCTCCAAAAGGAAAGCAATTTTTAAGCCACTTCAACAATGAATTGTAAAAATGAACAATGAACTGTAGCAAGTGAATAATGAATTGTAAGAATCAACGTGGAAAATACACAGTTTTGAAATGTATCTTCACTCAAGTAAGTTTTTACTCATTGTAAAGATCTCCACCAGAAAACTTTAAACTTTAGGAAAGAAATCAGTTTGAGAGGTTCTTTATGCTGTCATCACCTTTTCTCCAAAAGGCTCATGCAAGGCAATGAACTGAACAAACTAAACCCTAGAGCTTACACAGCAAACGGCACATCTACTGTGCTAAAAGGAAAAGATCTCTGAAATCATACTGGCTGTGATTGAATGTTCTACAAATATGTCCTGTATTTGGTGTATTTGGGCACAAGGCATCTTACTTTAGCCATCTTTGGGAGCAGTTTTAACACAGTCTTTTACCTATGTTGCACTCAGCTGTGGTCTCTGTTACCTGCAACAGCAAATTGGTCCTTTAGAACTATTCTCTGGGTGGATTTTCAGTTGTGTTCTTTATAATGCTAAAATTTTATATGGAAACTGGACTGGTATGTGCAAAAATTTGGCATAGAGGAGTCCTTAAAGAGAGTTGGACCTGCTCGCCAAGTTGAAAGTCAGCAAAGACAGGTTCTGGGTGTCCCTGGGGCCTTGGCCACAAGAATCGTGTCTTCCTTAAATCACTCTGTTTCTCATGCTCTCTCATTCTGCTGACATCTTAAGAAAAAAATGTCAGAAAAAGGAATAGTCAGAAAAGTCAGAAATTAAATACGAAATAGTTAAAGGGAGTGAAGTGTGTGGCTCATGTGACATTGCTACGTATTTCTATCTATTGTTTTTGTTCAGTATTCTTTTGCTAAATCTATTTGATCTCTCTGTGTCTTTCTATGCAGGTTACAAAAGTACGATCTCTTGCAGCCCTTAGGATAGGAGCAAGGTAAAGATCAGCAGAAGACCTGGGGTCTGCCAAGGCCTGCTCTTGCACTTCTGTAAATCTGGACAATGTACAGCGCTTTAAATTAGGTGCTGCCTGGTCCGTGAAGAGTTTTTGGAAGGACCAGGAAGTGTTATTACAACATTTCATTAGTGTTTCGTTCTCTCTGGTCTCTAAATCCTTCCTTGTTGTCTTTTCCCAGGAGAAAATTAGCTTTTTGAAATATTTAAGCTTTTGTTCTTCCCAGGAAAACAGGAAACAATACTAATGTGTTAATCTTTAACATGTAATGGGATGTGCTAGAGTGAACAGTGATGTGACCTTTCGAAGTGCTTGAGGGATCCTGTAGCTTTGCTCACGAAGTGTTGCAGTACGGGAAGCCTGACTCTATATCCAGCCTGGGTAAAGTGTAATAATAGTAGATACTTTCCAAGTTTTATTGGTTTTCTACACAATTTCTAATAGCCTTGATGATACATGAACAGTGTCAGGTAATTTTCTAATGTAAACCTCCCCGTTTACTCTGTCTGTACACACATGTGCAGTGTAAGCACCCCTCGCTCCTTGCCCTTTTGTACGCTGTCAGGATGTGCACACTGTGTATACGTAACCGCGTCGGACCGCGCGCCCTGCACAAGAGCCTCAATAAATGGGTTTTAACATTCATCCAGAGAATCACTATTCATTTTGATGACCAGTGGTGCTACTGAATTTTTCTTTTGCTTCTCTGGGAAGTTCAATTCATTGTGTTGCACCAATCCAAAGCGGAGTTTCTAGGTAAATGACTTGTGCTATGACCACGTAAGCCAATGGGAGGTTTTATTTGCAAAGAATGGGTTGCTCTTGAAGGAAAAAATACCTGGTAATTAAGGAAGCTGGTAATTGAGTAGATGGGCATCCAGATTATTCCTAAATTCAGCTAACACCCTCTGGGAATGTAGAAAATATACCTCAGTATATTCCTCACAATGTGTCTCTTAGTCCTCCCAGTGCCTTCTTGCACAATGGCCTCCTGCACTGGGAACTGTGCAGGTAGATCTGTTGGAGGACTTCAATCTGAAACAGCAGCTGCCAAAGCCTTACAGTATGTGCCCAAAATCATTAGCTGATAACTGCCTAAGGAGGGAGCTGCCTCGGTGCTGTGCAAGCATCTGGGAAGCTGGATGTTGCTGGGAACAGCCCTCCAGCTTGGCCGATGGAGGGGAGGCTGTGTGGGTTGGGAGCCCCTGTCCCCTGTTCCTCAGGACTGTGGGTGGGTAGGGTAGGCTGTGGGTCATTACCAACCTCCTGCTGAAACCCCTGCAGAGCCAGGGGCTGTCCAGAAGGAACCTTCCTCTGCCTCTGACTGGTACACCAGGACACCACCAGTTGAAGCAAGACCCTGGCTCAGCCCTTGGAGAGCAAGGTATGGGTTTAGGATGCCAAGAGGAACATAAAATCCAGAGCTGTGGAATTTCAGGGGCTGCTTTGCACACGTAGGACAGCACTGCGGTCTCAGGACCAGCTTGCTCAGCACTTGAATGATTCTTCTAACATTGTTTCTGCAGCCTCCCTCTCCCTGTGTGACTCGTGCTGGCAGTTCTCTAGAGAAGTTCCTGGTGCTCAGGGGACCAAGGCACAGTGGCCTCCGTGAGCTTTATGTCTAGCAAGATTCTGACCTGTTTCTGCAATAGCTGCCATGTGGAGCAGCCTTCTTTAGGACTGTGTTTGCTTCAGGTACCAACAGTGAAAGGTAATAAGACCCTTTCACGCAAACACATCTTCAGTACAACCACAAAATGCTCCTGAGGATTTTATCTCTTCTTGTGCTACCCTTGCTGATGTCTGCCCACAATGCTTTTTTTGGCTTCTCTTGTTGGTGTTGAAGTTCTCTGATGCATGTCCTGGAGAGGGGGAATTGAGCAAGATAAAGTGTAATCATCTACCTTTAGCAGCCAGATTTACAAACAGAAACATGAAAATAGTGATTTTGATGTAATGAAAGCTTTGGGCTCACTCTTACTGCCGATTGTAGCATTTGTAGCACTGCTGATTTGTTCAAGCTGCTCTGGTCTAGCTATAACAGAGTGGCAGCTTCTTAGCTGGAATGTGCAAGTTCACACCTGCTGCTGGGAGCTGGCAGGAGCTGGTTTGGGAAGGGGTGACAGCTCTTCACTGGCAGCTACTGAAGGACCCAGCCTGGGGACAGCTCCTCCTTTGCTGCAGCAGCCACTTTATATGAGCCTTAATGGCTGGAAATGGTCACAGTCTTCCCTGCGGGATGGCAGTCGTGTCTGTGGTCAAACACAGGAGGTTTCGCAGTCACCTTTTGCCCGGGTGATGTTGGAATAGTGGAGTGGTATTTACCTGTAGGCAAAGATCTGTCTGAAGTGTTGTAGCTGAGCTGTATGATGGAAAATGCTGTCCTGCAGGGAAGGAAAGCGTGAATTCAGTCATGCCTGCGAATACTCGGAATCAGAGCAGTGCCTGGTCTGAAAGGCAGGAAGCAACTTGATTGCCACTTGAAAGTGGTGGTGTCCTTCCCTGTCCCTCTCTCCTCCGTGCCATTTCCACACTCAGTATCTGGCTAGCAGTTTTGTTTGTCCTTGTGGAGATTCATCATGGGTCTTTCCTCTAATTTTACAAGTGGTCTTTGCATTTGTGATGGCAGCAGGATCTGGATTAGAAAGCAGCCAGGCTGCAGCTGGCTTGGGCCTGGCAGGCATGCAGTCCCTGGCTTGCAGACACCCTGGGTCTCTGGCCTCAGCCACCTTGCTGCCCTGACTGCAGAGGGCAATGTAAATCTACAGCCATTTTGGGTTTTTTTTGCAGTTTTTGTGATGGCATGACTGAAGTTCTGTTGCTGCTTTGCTTTCCGTAGTTGATGTGCACGGACAAGTTAGTGAATGAAAGCCTGCTCACCTTCCCAACCCAGCAGCACCCTATGGCAGCACTTGCTGACCCTCAGCTGTGGGGTGGTATCCCATTAAATTAGTTTTGAATGGTAAAAGGGTGGGGTGAACTAGTTAACTCTCATTTAAAGTCTGATCCAGACTTAGAATCGGGTAGCAGCCCCGTTTCCTGGCAGCACGTGGCATTTTTATCACGCTGACATTTTCCTTTTTCTGAAATAATTCTATAGATGTATAGCACGTGCCAGCCACAAACAGCTTTGTTGTGTCCTGTGTGCACAGAGTTTCAGCATTAATTAAATCACTTTGTTGCGGAAGGAGCCAAGGGAAGCTCATTTAATCTGGCATTAAATAAACAAACAAGCAAACGTAACATCATCATGGCTCTCTGTAGTTTCTGGAGCATCTCCTTGACCATGCTGACCATGACAAGAGCAGGGCAGAGAGCCTCAGCCTGCAAACACTGTGGGCAGGTTGGTGCTGAGGGTCACCACGGTCTGCACCCCACAGAAATCACAGTGTTTAATGGTGTTCGAGCCCCAGCCGATCTGTGGTTATAGTCAGTCTGCAAACATGTGGCTCATGCCAGTCACCAGCAACTGCTGGAGCACAAGGTGCTGCTCTGCTCTGCTCTGTGAGGTGGCTGCAGCAGGAGGTTAGGTAGGAAAGCTGACTGCCTGAGGCGGGGAGTTCTGCTACTGAATTCAGTTCATTTTTTTTCCCCTAGAAAAATAAAATTTCTGTTTCTGAAAGTGGTAAAATGTAAGTTAAAATCCAGGATTGTGAATGCCTGAAAGCTTTGTACAGGTGGATGAAAACCAAATTCCTCCTCCCTCCTCCTAGCCACCCTGGCCAGACCCCAATGTAATTTTCCCCTTTTCCGGCTGCTTCCCAAGGGCTGGAATGTTGGGTCACCCAAACCACCACTGCCAGGTCTGGTTCCAGGGTGCAAACAGGGATCTGTGTAAGGTGAGCCTGGCCAGTGTAAGGAACCTGCCTGGTGAACTTTGCCAGCTCCTTATCCCCACACTCCCCTTGCTTACGCTTCACCCAGCTCATGTAAATTAATAGCAGCGTTGGATTTCCTGTCATATCTACCTGCTGCTCTTGGCAAGTTCAGCTCTGAGATAGGAAAAAAAAAAAAAAGCTTGGCTGTTGCTATGGAGACCATTAGACAGAGTGATACCAGGAACATCTTCCACACTGGTACCACAGGGTGCTCACATGTAGGTCCCGGCACCCAGCTGCTGGCTGTGGAGGGAGTGGGGTATCCCTGCTTCTCATCCTCCCCCTGTACTGCCCTGTGGGATTCCAGTGAATACTGGTCTGGTCTCCTGGGTCTCCTACAGGCTGTATTTAGGCAGGTCTTCCTCAGCCTGGAGCTTCTCTCAAGCTCTCTTTGAACAAGCTTGTGGGTTGGACGTGTCCCCAGGGATGGGCAGAGAAATGCAGGGCAGCAGCTCCTTCCTGGTGCTGGCTCTAGGACTCTGGGAGCCTACTGTGTGATTGGGAACTCAGTGAAACGGGGCGTGTGGCAAAACCAGTTGGTGGAGGAAGATTCAATCATTTTCAACACTTCTGCTGCTGCTTCTGCCATGGGAGGTGTGTCAGGAGTGGGTCCTGAGATTACTTAACGCAGGTCCTCTGTTGGAGAGCAGGATGATTTAATGCATGTGCTCATAATGTCCCCAGTTCCTTGACAGCTTTTTCACTACAGTCAAAGCAAAGGGAGTAGTTCATGCACTGTGGCACAAAATCTCTATATCTCCCTTCCATTTCTTCAGCACAGAGTGAGCTCAAAGATTCTGCGAGGCTGGAGGATGCTGCCCAGAGCAGCCAAAGTGACAGTTTGTCCTGCTTGGAAATGACCTTGCAAGGAGCATCCCTGTGTGCTTGTTCAACAGCCTCTCCTGTAGCTCCTCTAGACAAGGTCATGCAGGTTGTCAAGTTCAGGTTTCAGCTCTAGGATGACTGACGGAGCCCTTTCATCTCCAATGTCACAACACTTCAACCTGCATCAGAGGCTGCTGTGAGGCCTGCCAGGTTGACATGAATTTTGTTAAAGCTACCCACGAGAAATTTGTAACTTGGCGCCAGGCTCTCCAGGCCTGTCTTTTGTGATACAGGCAGATCCCTGTGGGACTCAGACACTTGACTGAACTGGGGAATCTCAGTGTCCTTGATCAGCCCAAGGGAGAAATTAGAGCTATGGAGGAGAAGCCTCGGGCAGTGGTATGACCACCATCCAGAGAGACCAAACCAGATTGCACAAACACCAGCAGCTCAGTGTTTTGAGTAAAAAAGGGCTGGATTTGGCATTTGTGAAGCAATCTCCAACCTATGTGAGCAAATCACCTATGAAGAAACCAGCCTGTCTAGGGACATACCAAATCACACTGGTGGCTTTGCAGCTCTTCTGAATTATCCAGATGGCCAGTTTCCTCAAAAAACACAGAATGAGTGTAACTCTGGTAGTGTTTGTGAGGTCTCCCTGGAGAGGAGAGTTACAGGTGGAAATACTGATACTTAAAGCAGTTCATCAGTCAAGATCACTTCTACTGCTCTTCCCTCTTTTAACAATGGCACTGATGAACACCCTGTGTGGAACAGAGTGGGTGGATCTTTCCAACCACTTGCATCTGGAAGCTGGGCTCCAGGCATTCTTGGCCCTCTTCCAGGAGAGAAGAGAATGATGGTCACCCAGCATCCCACAGCTCAAGAGCTGGAGCATCCTACGGTTGACAGTCAAACAGGGAAGTGGCAAATATTTGTTAGAAAGTAAGTAACTTTAGTGTACTAAATAACTAAGTAACAGAGAAAGATTATAGCCTGTTCATTAGATCTTGTACTGGACTTATGATCCAAGCTCTTAATGTGCTCCAGGCCCTGTTACCTCTTACTCTTCGCAGGGGCAATGAGCTGATGGTTGTGGTTGGGCATCCACCCAATCCCACTGTCTGCTCCTCAGCTGTCAGGAGTTACAGCTCTTCGCATTGGAACAGCACAGTGTCATTGTATCTTCTGCCTGCAGTTTGCTTCTGCATCCGAAATGGATGATGTGGGTTTTTATCTTCCTTTGCCCTAAGCAATGCCTCCAAGTGAACAATGACTTACAGGAAAAGCAAAACCCATCTTCTCCTTAACTCACCTAAGTGGAGGCTACAGAGCAAGTGGAGCAGGTTAGGGGCCTCAGAGAAATGCATGTGGTGTCTTGAGACAGCTCTGCTCAGCCTGATAAATGCAGCAGAGGTGATTTGGAGCTCCGAGCCCGTAAAGTGAGTTGTTCCTTTACTTGTGCTTTGTCAGATAGAGCCTCTGCCCTCCAAAATTGCATTTTCTTGCCAGGTGAATAATATGACTACTTTAAAAAGCATAAAGGAAAGCAGCAGGAGATGCTATTTAATTTCTTTATCTACTGCAAATAGAAGATTTCTGGATTCATCATGTGGAGACTTAACAAAAGAGACTTAACTTTAGAGAGAGACTTCAAGCACCTGGCTGAAGGAACTGACAGCACTGTGCCATGCAGATCAGCAGCCAAGGAAATCTCACCTTACCAATCCATCTCCTCCCACCGGAGACATGATCATCCACCCAGATCCCTCTGTCTCTTTGCACATACTGTCTTTGTTCAAGCTCCAAGCATTGACTTAGTGGAAAGTAGTTACAATATAAATAGCATTCCAGAAAAAAATTATGTATTTCTGTGTGGAGAGTGTGAGGACTCAGCTGATCTGAAGGCAATGCAAGCACCTGGGCCAGCCATGCCCCAGCCTGACTTCTGACAAGGTAACAGAGGTGCTCAGTGTCCAGCAGCAGATCAGAAAAATGCAATGCAAACAGGGACTGGTATGTTAGAGGCCAAGCAGTCTTCATGCCAGAGCTTGCAGAAGAGCCACGGCTTCAAGCAGCATACCAGTGATATCTCCAAATTAGAGAGACATGGATTTGATGGATGGACTATTCAGTGGATAAGGAATTGGCTGAATGGATGCAGAGTCTAGGTGGAGGCTGGTGATGAGTGGTGTCCCTCATGGCTCTGGTCTTGGAACTGGTGCTCTTCCGTATGTTCATCAGTGACACAGATGAAGGGGTTGAGTGCACCCTCAGCAAGTTTGCAGATGACGCAAAGTTGGGTGGTGCAGGTGACATACCTGAAGGATAGGATGCCATCCACAGGGAAGTTCAACAAGTCAAAGTGCAAGGTGCTGCACCTTGGTCAGAGCAATCCTAGACATAAGTACAGACTGGGAGAACTCATCAAGAGCAGCCCTGTGGAGAAGACTTGAGGTTTCTCATGGATGAAAAGCTGAACATGAGTCAACAATGTGTGTTCACAGCCCAGAAAGCCAGTTGTATCCTGGGCTGCATCAAAAGTGTGGCCAGATAGTCCAGGGTGGACATTCTGCCCCTCAGCTCTTGCAAGACCCCACCTGGAGCACTGCATCCAGCCCTGGGGTTGCCAACACAAGAAAGACATTGACCTGTAAGAGGGTCACAAAGATGATCAGCGGGCTGGAGCACCTCTCCTGTAAAGTCAGGCTGAGAGAGCTGGGGTTATTCAGCCTGGAGACGAGAAGGCTCTGGGTAGAGCTCATAGCACCTTCCAGCACCTCAAGGGGGCTTATAAAAGGGAGAGAGATGACTTTTTATAGGGGCACATAGTGACAAAACAAAGGGCAATGGTTTTAAACTAAAAGAGTATAGGTTTAGATTAGACATTAGGAAGAAATTCTTTACTCAGAGGGTGGTGAAGCGCTGAACGGGTTACCCAGAGAAGTTGTGGATTCCCATCCCATCCCCGAAAGTGTTCAAGGCCAGGCTGGATGGGGCCCTGAACAACCTTGTCTAGTGAAAGGTGTCCCTGCCCATGGCAGAGGGGTTGGAACTCGATGATCTTTAAAGTCCCTTCCAACCCAAACCTTTCTATGATTCTATGTTTGAAACTGTTCTAATTTACTCAAAGTGAGCAGTTTTGTTGTGCAGATAGGAACACAAAGCTAGCTCTAACTCACTGCTAACTGCTCTAGACATTTTTTTTTAATTAAACAAAAACAGCCCATCAGTGAGGAAAATGAATCTTTATTTTTTTTTCTCTAAAAGCAGAATCCATGTACAGGGTTTTTTGTATGGTTTAAAGGTGGTTTTAAGATGTGAATAGTCACATCACAGAAATAATACAGAACAACCAGTGAAGGAACAAAGAGCCAGTTTGACAACTGCTTTATCAAGTAGCCCAAACATTATTTTTAACTAATGGTTTTGTCAGAGTGGACTTCAGGACAGTATTAAAATCTCACCTACTCAACACAAGTACAGAGATAATGAGTGGGAAAAGAACTCCAAAACACAATTATTGCTGCTGTATCTGCATTTGTTTCCTTGCAGGATACTCTAGTATGCTGGGAAAATGGTTTTTATCTGAATGACATTCTTAATGAAACTGATATTTTAATAGAAATTAACCAACCAGCCAAACTAACATGGTAAATTAGACTTCATCTGAGACCAAAAGATAATGGACTGTTCTAGAAAAAGCAGAGAGGTTTTGTTTCATAAGGCTAAGAGTAGACCGTTATACTTTGAAACACTGAGAATAGATGTGCTTAAACAGCTCAGGAAATTGGGTTTGTAGTTGTTCCCGACAACCGCAAAGGGCAATCCTGGCCGAGTGACCTGTCAGCACCAGGGAGATCTCACCTCTGTTTGGGAGGAGGTGGCTCTCCAGCTGTGCTCCTCAAGGCCCCAGCCCTCTTGCACTTACACACACGCCAGTTTTACTCAGTTCTTCTCTAACGTCAGTAGATTTGGCCCATGTAAGTACTTCTGTTGAAGTCAGCTGTCTGTGTTCAGGAGACTGGGCCCTCCAAGGGCTATTTAGTGTGAGAGGGAATGAGAACTATTGCAATCATTTAGGTTAAAGGGTAGATAGAATAATAAACACTTCAAGTGCAAGTTATGGCAACCCCTTAAGACCTGCAAATGGAAGCTGATAAATTATTTAAAGCACACTCTTAACTATGAACCACACACTGTATTCGGTAGTGCCTTTATAAACACTTACTTATAGTCCATGTGTATCAGTAAATTACCTTATACTGCACATGAAGTAAAACCCAGCATACAGTAGGATGTTTCACACCAAAGGAACATTTCCCATGGGATTAGGTGCCTAGATCATCAGTTTCTGATGAAACCTTAAGATGTATGAAATGTATTCTAGAACAACTGAAGATGAAGTCTGAACATCTCTCATGTTACTGAGCAAAAGGTTATCTGGAACAACCATTTCATACAGATGATTAAACAATGTGCCCATACATATTTAATTTGAAGAAAATTCTTAAACTATGCCTCTCTAAAATTTATGAAGTATATAAAACACATGATTTTACATTTATAAAACCTCAGCCCTTTTATAAAAAACAGAACAAGGCCATAGGGTTTTAATTTTAAATCTACTGGTTTTTCTTTTCAGCAGTTTTAGTTCCTACGATAAAAAAACCGCAACAAACAGCACTCCACCATGGCCTTATAATGCCAGGAATAAATTATCAAGTCACACTGTAAATAAAAATAAATAATTTCCAAGTTATTTTTATAAAAAAAAAAAGGTCTCTTTAATTGCACAGTATTTTAAATTTTCAGTAGCAATGAAAAGTCATTTGGGTATTTTTCTAAATGCTCCAGAGAGTAGGAAAGCATTGTGTCTCATTTTTCAAGCTTTACACATTGAAAATACCTCGGTCAAACTCATCAACTGATAAAACTGATAAATATTTTGGTAGTGTCTTACTGTGGCAAGATGCTGTGGTATCTCTCACCCAAGGCATTTAGTCCTCTGGTGCTCCCCTTGCTGGGCAAACACCCCCAGCTTCCCGTTCCAAGTGAGGTACTCTGGTTTACAGCAACAGCTTTGATATTTTTGGAAAGGTGTTCTCCATGAG
Source organism: Myiozetetes cayanensis (assembly GCF_022539395.1). Classification (NCBI taxonomy): domain Eukaryota; kingdom Metazoa; phylum Chordata; class Aves; order Passeriformes; family Tyrannidae; genus Myiozetetes; species Myiozetetes cayanensis. The sequence goes on along the minus strand of NW_026087742.1, from coordinate 42,751,486 downwards.
CCACAACTTTCCCAGTAGAAGTTCATCAACAGCTCAACAACAGTCCAACATCCTCGAAGGCTGCTAAAGTCTCCTTTGAGGGCTTCACCAGACTGGCACGCCTTCTTTTTGGGGTGTCACATGAACGCATCAGGCTTTTGGCTCTCCCCAGAGCTATTCTGCACTGGAGGACCAAGCTACAACTCAAACATACCAAATAAAATGGGACACCTGAAAAGATTTGATCTTCAGACCATTAGCAGTATCTTAAACCCACTTGCCAAATATATGTGTGTATATATACAAATAGATATATATATGTGAGTCCACACACATATTTTAAAAAATAAAAGACAACAAAGTGATTAATACTTCCATAGCCTAGGCATGTTTAGCTCAAAGTTAATTATCTACAGGACATATTTAAAAACTCTAAATATTGGCAACAAGTTGTTGTATAGAAAACAGTTGTAGGCAGATGTGTAATGTATGTGTATTCAAAATACCGTGTATCTATATACTATTACTGATGTAGCTACAACAGCTTGGGATTTTATCTAAAAATACAGAGTTTCTGCTAAGTATCAAAACAACTCTCAAGTACTGAAGACAAGGGAACGTGTTGCCCTCTTCTTAGCAGAGGGACTGCCCTAACTTGAAGGTACTTAATCCTTCACTGCACCTCCACAACTCAGCTGGCACAAAGACAGTATCACTGAACTACCTTTACTATTTTAAGTATCATGGGACATTACAGGTCAGTTATTTGCATCAGTGCAATGATACAGACAAAGGTAGAACCTGACCAGTATAATTGTGTCCATGTTTGTTACTGGTGTCCTTTTTGAAAGAGGACTGATCTCCTCATCGTGGAGGAATTCACACGCAACTCCTTGATCTGTTATCTCAGCTAAACAAAAGGAAGTATATTTTGTCACAGTAAATTTGCTTTATCCAACATAAGAGAGTCTAAGGGGAACTAGCACAACATTAAACCCACCAAATCACTCCTACTCTTACATTTTTAACGCGTTTTCACTGCTTGAGCACAAAGTACAGAATCTGTTACAAGAATTCTCTAGCAATCAACACACTTTTGGGGATTCAATACTGCATTGAGCGTACGCAGAGGCAGTTGGTACTGACAACTCAGGTCCGGGCACAGCACACACGGTCCCACGCGCCTCCTTGCCCCATTATCACAACGTGGCGAAGCCTGCTGGTCCAGTGCTCTGGGCCAGACTGCCACATGTACATGGTAGGAAGCATTCTGATGCTCCCATGATAGGGAAAAAGACAAAACACTTCCATTATATGCACATGTTTTTGTTCATGCTTAAAGGAATTGAACTTTTGGCAGAAGTAAATCCCTACATAAAAAACAAAGGTAGAAACCCATTTCAAACACAAATATAATAATTTCATTATTAAAACAGCTGTATCTACACTACGGTGTAGTACTTCAGTGTAATTCCATTTAAAAAAATCTTAGTGTACAACTAAGATGAGACCCATTTCCCAGTCCAAACCTCAGCATCAGGGCTGCATCGATCTCTACTTTAAAACATGCTCTACAGATGGTGACCAACCAAATCCAGGGAAAAACTGTTGCCACAGGTGAAGAGGTCTTCTCCCTAACCAGACAACACAGGACAGATGGTGGAGAGCCCCTCCGGTATTGCCGCAGGGACGGGCAATGGCAGAACCTGCAGAACACCAGCAGTGGGAGCTGCAGGAGCACTACGTCCTGAATTGGTTTGCTGAACATGGTTCAGATTATTGGATATTTCTATAGCACAATGCTCTTTAGAAGCATTTACTGTATACCCAAACTCTACTTGCTGCAACACATGGTGTCGCACAAGTAGCGAAAACGTCTTCGTATTCAAAGGTGCTTGGACATCATTTTCAGGCAGCATTTTACCTTTATTTTAGTGGGTTCCCACTACAAAGATTTTAGAAGGAAGATGCCAATAGTTTTTTATATGTGGAATTGAGACAGACACCTAAACGAATATCTACTGTTACTTGCCTAAGTCTATCCTATGTCTGAAATCTCTAATTTTTAAATAAGGGATAAAATGTTGCCCAAAAGACTAGTTATAATTATACATTTGTGTTTCTACTAAATCTAAAAATCAAAATAGTTCTCAGTTAAAAAGATACAATTTGTATCAACAGTAAAAGGTACTTTCTGGTTCTTCAGGGCCTTACTTAAAATTCCAGCAAGTGTATCAAAACTATCAGCTGTAATAGTGTAAACTAGTGACTTTTTTTTAATACTGAACATTGTTATAGTGGATGAAAACCTAAACTGTCAGCAACTGATCATGTCATGTAAGTACATCTGACATCAATTGCAATATCTACTTATTTTATTTATATATATATATGTAAGGTTATGATGAGGTGCTAGTAAAACCCATGATTTAAAACCAGAAAATCCCTTACTAATGCTAAAACAGACTTGGTTTATCCGTTTCTAAAACTACACTATTTGTGGCAAGAATCAGGCCTACATGATGCAAAAGGCGAAAAACTAATTTCAGGAACAGATATGGTATCTTCTCTCCCCACAACCCTCCCCAAGTGAAACAGAAAGGAAAAAGAAAAGTTTAAGTTATTATTTTGAGCTACAATATCATTACCATAGTGCAGTTAATAAATGTTGCATATCCTGAACACACAAAACCTTTTCAGGCCAGCCTTGATAAATAGCAACAAAAATCAAACAGTATCTTAAATACAAAACTTGCATTGAGATAATTAAATTCATTTAAAAACAGGTAAATATTTTATGAAAAACCATATTTTATCCAGTACAGTTATGCAGCAATACAAAGAAAAAAACATCTAAAACAACTAAACATGACCCTATGATTTCAGGTCCCCTTTTACTGACCAGAAATACACAGAGCTGGGTAACAACACAGGGGAACTGATACAGGGTGGCCTGATTCGGGGCGGTTCTGAGCATTTGCAGCTTCTCTTACCTTCAAGGGGGGAAGCAAATTCTCATTAACTTTGAAAATCAGGCAATAAGGCTTTTACCATACCCATAAATTAGTAAAAAAAAAAAATATTTTTTTCTCCTCTGTTTGCATCTGATCTTACTAATCTACTGCATCAACAAAATATGTAACTATTTAAACAAAACAAAGAAAATAATGAAAAGTGCCATACTATAAATTACCAATATATTGTTACCCATTTCACTGTTAACTGGTAACTTAATTATTTGTTAAAAAAAAAAAATGAAGTCAGTGCTGTAGTAAATCTTTGTTTTCTATAAAGAGATGATTACAGCACAAAAAAAAGCTCACAAACCCAAACAAACATACATCAGACATACTTATGGTGTTGTAAAAAGTTCACAAACTTCGCTTGAAAATTGCTTGCCAGAACTAGGAAAAATCCTCTTTCTGTAGGTTGTTTTAATACCTCACAGCCCAAGGACAAGCATCCAGCAAGTTAAAAAACTAAACCAAAAATCCCAACAACACGTAACAAGGATAGAAAGTGCTGCATATAAACCCCTGATGCACCAAAGATTATAACCAGAGACCACAGATTATTTTTATATATATATATATATATATATTAATTTAAACTGGAACATCCTCCAGCTGTGAAAATAGCCATTTAAAAATTTTCAAACTAGAACACAAAACATTATCTGGTACTTCCAATGCATGGGGCTATACACACAGACTCCATGATACAGTATTTCACATAAACGGATTACTATATAACCTCCTTGCTGAGAAGGAGATCACAAATGCTATTGTAGCAAACCTCCCTCAGCCTTAGAGCTGAGCTGAAAACTACTAGACACCACAAAGATGCATCATCTCTCAATAACCTAGCTGAGACTTTTCCACTAAGATGGCTGCAGCGAGCTGCTGAGCGTCTGTCACGTGAGGGTTCTTCTTCATGACGATCCTGACCAGATCAGGGGGGAAGATGTTGCAGAGGTTAATGTAAACCTTCTCGCGGGTGTCTTGGTGCCTCGCAGGGTCTTGAGGGATTCCACAGTAAGGTACACGCCAAGTCTGGTCCTGCTGTTCAGGGAGGCTTTGGAAGGCAAACTGCTCATAACACGGCTGCGTGGGGTTACTCGGCAAGGAGTAGGTTTGGCGGTAGCCGTATGCATCCATCCCGTAACTCTGCCTATCCCAGCCCCCGAGCCCATCTTGGCCAGAATAAGGCTTTCTGTGTCTTAGAGGAGAATTATCATACAAGCGTGAGTCTGAAATGCTGTCTATTCTCGTGGACACAAGGGCTCTCCCCAGGTGCATGCTCTTTGAATGTGGTGAACTCGGAGATGTGGAGTAGTCGTTCGGACAACTGGACCGAGCACCGACTGTCGGATGCTGCAGATGCACAGCCATGTATGGAATTGGAGATTTGTGGTGATGCTTTGGTTCTTCGTGACTATAGCTTTGTACTCGCATGAGAGGCTCGTGGTAGCTCTGTAGGAAGGGCTGAGTGTTAAGGCGGCCGTGTGGGTGCATATGTTGGCACTTCAAGTTCTCCTCCAGCTGTGGGTCAGGCGAACTCATGTAAGAGCGATCGCTGTAACCCACGTAGGAGTCACTACTGCCACAGCTAACGCTCCCTTCACTGCTGCAGTCGGAAGCTACAGAGCTAATCCTATAATCTGTGTCCAAGGAGAAGCGCCTTTCGGGACTACGTGGACCAGATATACTTAGATTTGAATATGCACTCAGCATAGAATAATACCCTACATCCACCGGAGACTCACATTTTGGATACTGGTCATAAGGCATTGGCGTTCCATGATTTTTGGTTGCCATCATCACTGTAGGATACTGGCCCTGTGATCTTTGATCCTGAGGTGGGAAGTGAACTCCGGATGGAAGGCCGTTAGTTAAAGGTGCAGTACTTTGGGGTTTTCCAGCAGAGGAACTTGGTATACTAACTAAAGAAGGTACAGACCTGGTTTCCAATTTGTTTTTGGTGGGAAGCTTTTCCTCTAAGTCTTGATAGACTTGAGTCCTTATACTAGGATCCGATTGCCTCTTTGGAGCAGCACGCTTCAGCTCAGAAGTGCTATCATTTTTAGTGCTACAGGGAACACTATTGCTTTTTACCAGTCCTCCTTCACTTGTACTTTTGGCAGCTGTGCTTCTAGACATGGCACGAAGTTCATCAGCTACAGATCGCTGAGGCTGATTTCCTCTTTCTGGATGATAGTATTTGCATTTGTGTCCATAGGTACATTTCTTCCCTATTAGTATAAACATAATCAGATTAAAAAAAAACCCTTCAAATAAAATCTGTTTGAATTGAATATAACAGAAATAATAATAAATATCAACATCATATAAACATCAAATAATAGAAATGCCTCTCATTTAAAGTTTTATTGTTGATTTGAAAGGTCTTGCAAATGGTTTTGTGTGACATGGGGCATGAACAAAGATCTCCCTTGTATTGCAGAGAAAGAAGAGGCAGTAGTAGCATGCTGCAGCTAGTGCTCTAGGAATGCAGACCAACACTACCAGCCACAATTTGAGCTGAATGTGACACTGTCAGTGTGTCTGTACGCACCTGCTGTATTGGGCCAGGGTGATACATGGGCAGAAAACTTAATAGGAAAGTCCCACAGAGTCGTAAGACCAGCAGGTTTCAGCTCAGTCAAGATGCCCGTAGGGTTGCTCAGTAGCTAAACTTCAGATAGTTCACTAAATTTTCTGGAAGAAAACCTCATTGCCTTTACCACATTAGAAAAGGGCTTCTGGAGCCTGTAGGATTTAGGTGTTGTTTTGGATCTATTCCTATGAATAACTAACAAAGTTGCTCTGTAGATAGACATGTTCTCTAACTAGCACATGAAAAAAAATCACCTCAGTTTCCACCATCATGTCAGCATTCAACCACTCTTAGGCTAAGACAACAGTGTTAAAACCAATGTTAGAGTTTTTATTTTTGGTTTATAGTGTTAAAATAAAGCAGGAGCTTGGTCCCCAGTCTCAGCAGTACAACAGATTAATGGGTTAAATCAAATTACCATAGGGACACGGTTGCTTCTTATGTTCTGGCACAATAGGCTTCTTCCTAAGAAAATTGTCCAGACTTGGACCATGGCGGCCAAGAGGATCATCAGGAGGCATAAATCTATAAAAAAAGAAAGAAGTATTATTGAAGCAAACAAGCCTTTCCATACTCTTTATGCAATGACCAAGAACCTCATGACTGTGTCCTACACCATAATCTGCCATCTTGTAATTTTTAAGCCTGGGTACCTTGAGAGCAGTTTTGGCAGGCCATATTTCTGCTGCAGTCACTGCCTCACAGGCAAGTCATAGAAACAGTCTGCTTCAGACACCTTAATCTAGCTCAGCGGCAAAGCAGGGCTGCACACAACCCATCCCTAAATCAAAAGTAAGGGCAGCAATACAGGCAGCGTTTTCTTAGAATGCCACAACTAACTCCACAAAACTGTGCTGACTGCCCAGGACTCTTGCATCAGTGTTAGGGCACTCACATACAACCGTCTGCTCGGCAGAGTACGCAGTCCCCCCCATCACAAGAAGCCATCTGCTGTAACTGCAGTTGATCTGTAGGCCAGGCTACAAAGTTACTATAGATGGATCTAATCAGACAGTCGAACTACAAACCTCCTGAGGTTCATTACAACACGGGGTTTCCTATGACTCTAGAACTTCAGAGTGTAACCACAGGCATACATTAAAAGAGAAAAAAGCATAAAAAGACATAAAGATATCACTATAAAAACAGAGTTTTGAGTACTTTTAATTAGAAGAACAAATCTATGATTGACTATTCCTCCTGTTTTTCTACAGGTACCTAATGATCTGGATGTAAGATAAAAAAATCATACAAATCCTCAAACAGTCCTTTCCTCAATTATTTTAATGGCACATATAAAGACAGAATGACTTACTTGTCATTAACAAATGAATACATCAACAAGCGCTCATCTATGAACTTCTTCCATTCTGGCTTTTCATTAGCTAGATCCCTGTAATTATCATTAGAAACAATGATGCCATCTGACTCAAAGGCCAACTTCACTATAAATCGGTCATCGTAGCACACCACCCTTCTCCCTTGCACTCGCCGGGATGGTGTGAACACAAGAATCTTCTCCTTTTCTAATTTACGCAAGATTTCTTGATCTACAAGGAATAACAATCAAAAGTTAAACAAGGAAGAAAAGAAAAATATGTTTGTTTAATCTTTAAAGACCTGAGGAAGAAAATCCAGACATTTAGGACTAAAAATGTCTTTAAATGGTTATAGTCCAGCAGGAGGTGTCCGATATATGATATCTGAAGTTAGGGTCAGCAGTCAGCTGGCAACACTTTCAAAAAAACCCACAAACAAATCAAAACCTCCTGCTCCACACTAGTTCTCTAAGACTAACACAAGGAGGCTTCATTCATATTCCTCTGGTTCAAAAGAAATACTACTTATCAAAAAACCCGTGAAAAACTCCTCTGGTTGAAGGGGTGGTTTTAAACATCACTGAATGTTTCAGTGAATAGGAGGACCATACTCAAGCTATGCATTTCCCATAACTAAGCTCCTTGGTAAAGACAGACCTTTTTCATCTATTTGTGGTACCCAGCAAGAAACACGTTTTGAAAGAATTCCAGTAGCTCACATTAATAGGACTGTCTCATAAAAGTTTCTGCCTATTAAAAGAAGGGGTTGCTACCCATAAGGACTAGAAAACCCACATTCAGTACAAGCACTCAGGCTCTTCCCAAACATTAACAGCATTCCCCAAAAAGACCTCTGATGTCATTTTGTAACCAACAGCAAAAGTTTGGCTTTGGGGTTTTTTTTGTTAACATCAGTAATAGTTCAGATTGTATCTTTCCTTGAATGGTTTACATATTATTTATACCTAAGTTCTTATCAAAGCCAAACAGATTTCTCTTTAATCCTGCTAAATAAGAATATTTAGTATTTTATGCAATTCCTTCTTGTCCTACACAATCTGTCAGTCACATATCCAAAAGCATTTTCTCTTTGTCTGTGTGGAACCTGGAGGTCCCAAGGAGCTTTGAAAGACCTCAGGCTACCAAGGAGGTTGTACCTAGCACTGGGGCACCTACCCCTTATGTTGATTCTCCTACCTATCACTCTCCTCAGACCAGACAAGCTATGAAAGGAAAATATACAAAAAGCTAGGCAACATCTAAACCAGCAGAAGAATATGACTCATGGCTCTTAATAATGATTAAGATCTCAAATAACTCAACTGTTTTGTAGCATAAGAAACTTGACAGGGAACATGTTCCATCTGGGGAAAAAAAAGACTTCAACAGAAAGAAATACAGCATTAATATTACATATAGGCAATATATTTAATACAAGCATTTATCTGCTTAGTAGAAAAAGCAAAAGATTTTAAATTAAATATAACCTTTTTGTATTTACCACTCCACAATAATAAAAAAATCTGCCACCTGATGACTGGCAGGTACTAATAACAAAGATGTGGCTGTTGTTTAGTCCAAGAGGCTTCTCATGAATACTGACAGTCTAGAGCCATCCTCACATCTAGGGCTTTTTCAGAATTCCAGGTGGCCACATGTTTCAGGTGCGTATCTCTGGAAACAGAGTGTCAGCACAATGTATTTCACAAGACTGCTAGCAGATACAGGCTCCCTGTTTCCTGACAAGACAACTGAAGAACCTCTGTTTTACAGAAAATACAATAACCTGCTTTGATCTTCCTCCCATTTTCAGGGTCCATGATGACACATGGAAAACTGAGTTCTCATCGTTAGACAACAGGTCAATTATTCTATGCATTACTACTTTCTTGAAACTCCTTTTGGGGCTTCCAGCCCTATGCACACTTCTAGTTGATGTCACAGTTTATTTCCAAGTACCCACATTTTTATATACTTAGCCAATGTTCTTCCCATACCTCAAACACTAGTACAAGTGAAAGAGAATGGCTTCAAAAGAAAGGCTCCACACTGCTTGTGAGGATGGGAGAACAGCAACTTTCCAAATATTTTCTTGCATTAATGTGATATATTCTAGTAGCAATCAAGTAAAGAGAATGAAAATCTTTCCAGATATCTGAAAATGCACATGGCAATCAAAACATGTTTACATATTCTTTTAGAATCCAGATCTACTACTCTCAAAAGCTTTCACCCCTTTAAAGTAGACAAGTTGGGCCTCCCTTCAAAAAAAAAACCAAACCTTTCCCTCCTTAAATTCTAGGGGTTTTTTAACCCCCAAATTCCCCTCAGTTTCACCTCTAGGACAGATGGAGAATGCCTCTTCAAGCCTTTACACAGAACCTGTTAGTTGCATCAAGAAATAAATATCTCTACACCAATTTTTTTTTCCTAGATAAACACATTCAAAATTAAAATATTCAAAATTTGTCTCACTTGTTAACAGTAACAGTGAAGAGAAAACCATTCCCTTTCTGTCAGGATAGTTTCCATAACCCAAAGCACAGGCAGTGACTCACTGCAGGTGACTAGCAGACAGGCCAGCCTGGCAGAATCTGCTCACCACAATAAAGATCACCCAGCAAATGACTCACTTCAAACCTTTTCACTACTAATGATGCACGGGTATAACAGACGTAAAAAATGGCAATTACATTCTTCACGAAGTAAGTAGCAACGTTAATGGAAACTTGATCAGATGAGCAGAAAAGGAGGACTTGGAAAGGGCATTGCTTTGTCTTTTTCCTTCCTAAAGATCACAATGAAGCTACTACCCCAAAGATATTCTATTAGAACCTTTTATGTCTGAACACTTGTTCATTTGAGCAGTAGCACTCAAGCTGTGCAAAGCATCAGCCAACCAGTGAAGATGGAACAGAGCTTACCTGTTATAAGAGCATCAGGTCTTGACTGTTCTTTCCTCCATGCTGGCACAAACACAGTAACATCCTTGTGGCCTCTTTCCAAAAACCAGTCTACTGCCAATTTGATTCCTCGACAAGAAAATACTTCTTTGTTCCCGTGGCTGAAACACACATTCAAATTCTTTATTAGATGACTTTATTTTTCTATGACCATAAATGGAGCTCAACAAAATGCAGATCTCAAAGCCATGCTCTTCACTTGTTCCATGATTCCTAAAGGCAGCTGGGTGTCAGTCTGAGCCTTGCTCAAACATGGCCATCACTTGCTCCATGGTGTGGGAGAGGGCTACTAAATCTGCCAAACATTTTCATCATCTGTCCACAGATTTGACAAGTAAGGAAAAATATAAGTAGGGTGTGTTAAAAATCCTCATAGCCCAATGAAAAGTATGGGATATAATAGGCAGCTCCAAGACTTGATGAGGGAAGCCAAAAGGCCTGAAATACCAACAGGGGAGTGCAGTGTGTTCAGGAAATGCTAGCAGTTGAGTACTGATCACATGGCAGCAGGGGAAGGGACGGCAGATCCCTGCTGGAAGAGCTCCGTGAGCTCCCATGGGAAGAGGGAAAGACAGAAGAGAAGGTCTCCAAGCCCAAGGGGATGGCAGGCACTCTGCAGGACAAATTAGGCAGTCTGGAGAGACTGTCCAAAATCAACATGACAAAACTAAGAATTAGCTTAGTACTGCACTTCAGAAGGAGAAATTAGCATGTATTAAAAAAGCCGTGGAGAGACAGTTAAACAGAAACTGATCTGACATAAGCAAAACAAAATATGTGTGCCTGTTGTGCAATAACTGTCTGAAGTAAGGCAAGAGACGCAATTATGTCATTTTCTAAAGGCAGACAAGTCCTTGCCCAACTTTTACATCCAGTTTTGGGCAGGACATATTATAAAAGACACAGATGAAATGGAAAGAATCCAAAACAAAGTGAAATGAGACCTATGGGGAAAGGTTGAAGGAAGTACATTTAGTTATTCTGGTGGAAAAGAAGCAGCTTGTGGAGGAGCAAAACAATCTTCAACATATAGAAATTAATTAAAATAGAGGACAGCAATCAACGATTGGGTCTCCACAGAAAAGTTCTGGGAGCAGGGGGCTGCAAGGTGGTTGCTATGAGAAGAGGTCTGTCCCACGCTGGGCATGCCCAGCTCTAGCCTGCTCCACAACGAAGGAGAAGGGAATGAGGGAACACTTAGGCTCGAGGAGGAGGAGGTGCTTCAAGAGGAACAGGTACACCCCCAGAGGGACTTGCAGACTGGAGAAGAGTAAAAGTGCAAGAAGGAAGGAGCAGCAGAGAAAAAGTGACAGCCTGACCCCAATCCCCTGCACTGCTCACAGCTGTTTTGAAGGGACTGACTGTCATCTGCAGCCATGACAAGCTGTGAGAGGTGTCTGAGTGAGGCTGTGATGAGGTAGCACAGAGGACACATATTTGGAGTGAAGAGAGCCTGGGAGAAGGAGAGATGTTCTTCCCCCAGAAAATATTTTAATGTTTGCCTCTTTTGTTTCATAGTACCTGATTCCAGAATTAAATATTTATGTTAACTGGCTATAAATTAAATTCCCCAAGATGAGTCTGTCTGACGTAAAAAATTACTCGGTGAGTGATCTCCCTGTCATTATTTTGACCCATGGGTTTTCTTGCTTCTGTTTCTCTCGTTTTCTCTCTCCCATTCTGCTAGGAAACAGGGAGCCACAGTCAACCCACCATAGTCCCGCTGGATAAGGACAGAGGAGTCCTTAACCAGCATAAGGAACCATTAAGCATTATGTCAGTAAAAGCTTTCAACCTGATCTGTGAGACAGTCTGGACATAGATTTTGGGATCTTCTCACCGGGCACTTTGCAGAACAAGTTAGACAGCTCCTCTGGGGCCATTCTGGGCTCTCCGTGCACAGGAGGAGACAAGTAACTTTTGTGAGGTCTCTCCCAACCCCACAGCTCTGTGTAGCAGAAGAAATACAGGGCCATGGAAATAAACTATCACCTTTCAGTTGGCTGGCTTGTCGTGTATAGCAGGTATGCCACAACCTGCTTTCCAAAAGGGTAGAAGACAATTCTTTCCCCATGGTTTGTGAAAGGGACAATATCGTGATGGATAGCCACTGGAATTTTAAAAGCTCCTTCTACTTGCATGTTTTGAGGTAAATAAAACCACCAGAAAGTTACTTAAAAACACTTTCCCCCCCTCTCAGTAGGGAAATTTTAAGTACCTATTATTTCCAGCTTTCTAAAACATAGCACTGCTGCATGTTTCTTGGTACTGAGGGAGCTTGAGTAATTGTGCAATGGACAAAGTGCCAAAGTAAAAGTGAGAAAAATTTTGAAACAATGTTCAGATTCCAGAAGCCTGTGAAGGAGGTGTCGAGAGAGAATGAGTCATGGTTAACACCTCTCACAAAGCAGCATCCTCAGCAGAGGTTGTGTTGAAGGTCACAGATCCCAAACAAAAGAAAAAAATAAGTTAAAAAAAAAAAAAAAAAAAGAAAGAAAGGAAAAAAAATAGAGCCCACTATCATTAACTGGATTTAAGTGAGGACTTGTACTGTTTCCTCCTCTAATGATACTGGAGAGAGTACCTGGAAAATTAATTATATACTAAGATATTGCAATTGTTGCCAGCCATAATAATCAAAGTTTGTTGATTTTAGCTGGCATGGGGTACTCCAAGCATAGTTCTAAATCCATCTTCTGTGCCTACACTAGGAAGGCTGTCAGGAACAATACAACTATATGTCACTCAATATCCTGTTTAGCTATGGTTACAGGCCTCATACAGGGTACGGTTATAGGCATTCCCTGTTTTGCATGATAATATCATGCAATACAGTATTACATGGTAATGTAATTACCACTAAATGGTAATGACACTGTAATAATAAAACACAGACCAATACTTTTTCTAGGCATTGTTTTATACCATATGACTATTCTTGTGCTTGTTTGTCTGAAAGAGTGGCATATTTGTGTATTTCAGGACTTACTGGGAGTCACACACAGATGTGTCATGCTTAAAAATCACGTGCACATATGCACAGCAGAAATGGCCAACAGTATTTCAGCCACAGAAGGTCTAATTACATCTCCCCTCAACAACACAAAATCAGAACACCTGGTGTGCATTCAGTGCCCACTGGACAGCCAAAAGGCCTCCTTTGCAAAGCCTGATACAGGACATTACTGAACGTGCTATCAGCAGGTGGTATGCAACCACAAACATATTGAGAACCATTTTAAAACAGCCAGGAAGGGCTTGTTCCAGCTACTAAATTCCACTGGAATCACTGTGCTGTTATTACTCTAAACAATCTCCATGGTTTCAAACGGATAAAACCACTTTTCACTCCTGGCACTGAACAAAAGGTGAGTTAGACTACATTTTAGTAAATTATGCTTCTTTCCATAAGTCTGAAAAATCATTTCTGGAATGAAGTCCTGGAATCTGAAAGAAATGGATGCTCTTGCCTGTTGCTTTTCATCTTCCTGTAATTCAGGCATCACTTTTGAAAGCACAGGGAGGGTCAGGCAGTTCAGCTCCTTAGTTTTCTCTAGCCTAATACAGGCTATTAAATATCTTTCATCCAGAATATAAATTTTAAATATACTTAAACTCTATGAAAAAGAAATGCGGAACGCGTTACCATGCATACTAGCTATTTTGCACTGCTGAGCAAGTGAATTTATAACACGTATAAATCTTCACTTTTTTTCTGCTCCTTTTCAGACATATGCCTAAGCTGATAGCTGAGTGGATACAAATTCCAAGAAATTTAAATGATTAGTGAAAAAGTCCGTGAAAGAGATGTGCAATTAAAATTTGTTCTTTTGGCTTGTTGTCATGTAGATTTGATGCTCTTCATTTTGTGATTTTTTTTGCTTCATCAGCTTTGTGATACATCATGTGGTGAAAAGACTGGAATCATGCTGCTGCTTCTGACTTCCTTCTGCTCAGTTGTAAAAAAAAAGGAGAAATGTTTGTACTTCTTTGCTAAGAAAAATTCTTTTAAAAATCTCTTCCCATTTATTAGGAGTATGTGAAAACTCAGACCAGTCAGGTTGACAGCTGTAGCCCTGGGTGAGATACTGGTGTATATACTTTGGTTCTGCTTGCTGCTTATGTTTAATCTGCAACTCTTAGTTGGAAGGTAAAGTATGTTCCTTCAGAAGCATCTATTTCTCTTTCATAGTACACACGAATGATTCTTTTAAACATCACTTTTATATGTGGCCTGTTGATAGTCGTAGTTTTATTTTTAAATGAAAAAAACATCTCCTGGGCAAAAATCAACCAATCCTTTTTTAGGCTAGGAATGTTATTAGAAAGTGGTGAAACATCTGATGAGAACATTTTCATTTTCTCTGTTACCTTCCCAGACCCTAGATCTTCTATTAGATTTTCTAGTGACTGTCTTGAAAAGACTTCTGGTACGCACTCCTAAAAGACTGACTGCTTAGAATACTTGCAAGACTTCTGGTGTGCTCTAATGCAGTATTCAAACCAACACAGAGCTCACATTTTGAAAGCTACAGCAAACATACACATTGATGACAAGAGCTGAGGTCTACAATAGTGCCTTGTTGCAATATGCATACAGGGTTTTATATAATTGAAATCTGCACACATCAAGGCACTTCCCATGTAAAAGCATATTGACTAAAAACAAGAACAAAACTCAAACACATACCTGCCCAGTATAGATATTACAGAGCTACCAAACAGTTATCTTCCATCATACCATAGGAGGAAAACAGTGTTCAGTCCATAGCACAAACAGAGAAGAATTTCCACCCTGTATTGTATCAGTGACTCATAACCCTGGCAGCCTGGCTTTGTAACTAGCCTCATCCCTTTTCAAATTTTTTTTAAGCTCTACTAATTTCTTAATCACAGAAATCATTTGTCCCAGAGGACTTCTCAGTAACCTGGGCCTTCTGTCAGTGCTGCATTTGTTCCTTATATATATATATTTTGATGCTGACACGAACAGTTCCCAAATGTTTTGGGTGTTTTTTTTGTTTTGTTTTTGGGTTTTTTTGTTTGTTGGTTTGGTTTTTTTGTTTTGATTTGGGTTTTTTGGGGGTTTTTTTGGTTGGGTTTTTTTTTTTTTTTTTTTTTTTAGCCCATGGCAAATTACTTCAATGCTTTGAGGTCTTAGAAGGAAAAAAAGCCTTTGGCAGCTGTAGGGTTTCTAATGCCAGGGCACTCTATGGGGTACAGTAAGCACTGTGCCTGGTCAGACCTGCATGCGGGTGTCTGACCGAGCCAGAGTCACACACTCAGCAGTCAGAGGTCAAAACAGGCAAAGAGGAGCTATACTCAAAGCTGCCAGTGACATACTATCCACATGATTGTTACTTGTTGGAAAAATGCCTTTAACTATTCCTTACAGTGCCTTCTCAAAATAACCTAAAAAGATAGACAGACAGTGCTACTGAAAGATGTCTGAATCAATGTATGAAGATACAACCACATCTACCAAACTCAGCACCATACAGTCTGGGGAGGAGCTAATGCAACTAAACTGTTACTTTGTTAAAATACATAAGCAATTAAATTTACACATGAAAACTCCATGTGGCATAGACAAGACAACCGAGCCATCCTTTGGTTGACACAATTTGCAGCTGTGGAAAAACTTCTCTGTAGGCAGGGTATCAGTGAAGCTTTTACTACAGCCAAATGACCTGCCTCATGGTTAATACATGGGGACATGACTCAGTTGCCTAACAGAGATATCTAATGCTGGTTAGGCACCTTAGTAACACCTCCTCCAGCTGACTGCCACTCCTGAACGGCACTGGGGTCTGAGACATGACTGTCAGGCCTGGGTGTATGTTTCTGATGCCACCAAGGCAAGGGTTTTCCAAAAGGGAAACTGAAGAGCATCACCTTCCTGGCCCAGGAATCCTAAGGGCAGAGTTTTCAGAAGATGCAATTGCTCAAAACAAAATTAATTGATTTTGATCTGCAAATCAAGACAGCACATGATCAAAATACTTTGACTATTTTGCCTACAAAATTCTGAAAGTGGTTGGCTAAAAATAATAATACAGTAAGTAAAATATCCAATTATTTTCAGTGTTATCTTCATGTTGAACTCTCTGTAAGCACAGCAGACTTCTTTTTTGCCTGTATGTTTTCAACATAAAGTTTTATATAAATCTGAAACGCTCTTTTCACTTTTAGCAAAGAAAGTATGAAGGTACTCAGGGTAGCCATATGGGACAAAAGTGAATTATTTAAATAGTTATAATTTTCCCACAGTATTTGTAAATAACAACTCTGTTCCTTATTCCTTACTTTTTGGTGGCAAAAGCCTGACTTTGATTCCAGCAAAGAGAAGTATCATAGCAGTAATCAATTTTAGGCCATTTTCAGCATCCCAATCTTATCCTTGAAAAGGACAAGCAAAGGCAAAGGGCTGTGCAAATATGTTGCAGTATATTTCTCTCTTCAGAAGCAACTCCTTCACTCTCAACCTAGCAGTAAAAGGAAGTCTTATAACAAAGGGACAAAAGAGAACCTCAAAACCTTGCCTCTGCTGCTTCATGGAGAAACAGGACCTACCTCCGTCCCAAACTGTGGAGGCTCAGCTGAGGAAGCTGGTGATGCATAAAGAGCAGGTCCAAAAATGTACTGGAGAACAGACAGAGGTAGAGGTGACAATGACGATGAAGAGTTGACAATGACGATGAAGAGCTGACAATGTACTGTTGTTAGATTGCTTACCTCAGTTATGTAAAGGGTAAATTTAGGGTAGCTAAAATCTCATCACACAGGGAACTACTATTCACTGAAACGTGTCCCCTGTCTACTATCTATGCTGTGCAGCCAACACTAAATAAGGTCCTAAATGCATTTTTATGGAGGACAAATGCCTTTCTGACTCACGTGGATTGAGGCTCTGAATGAAGATTTTGCATTACAACATCATCATCTACATGCAAGAAACCAACCCACCTTATGAAGCAGGGTTAGTGCTACACAGTTCCCTGTCAGGAAAGCTCATATAGGTCAGTGCTCAGGTATGGCATGACTGAATCCTGGGTCCTATTCCTTAGCACAGCCTCACTCCTTGCTGTGGGAAGAGTCTATCAGAAGTTCCACAGCAGCTCTAGGGGATTATTTAATTTGCTGTTCAGGTCTGATTTTAAGTTTATGCACACACACATGGAAAATCAGTCTCATCTGTAAGGGAATTTTAACAAAAGACTTTGTGTGTGTGAGACTCAAATGTGCAGGCATCTTTCCTCTTCTGGAAAAGGATTAAGTCAAGACTAGGAAAGCCAGAATAATGAAAGAACAAAACCAGAGTTTAAGTATCCTATAGAAACTAAACAGCAATTCTTCAAGTCATAGCCTGCAAAAGCCCCCTTTCTGCTATTCCGTTGAAAGAGGGGGTTTGCTTTGTTTTTAAAACTTTAACATATTCATATTTTTAGACCATCTTGGAGCTTTAAACTTGAAATACACAGACATATTTGATAACCCAATTTCAGTTCAAGGCACAAAAGACAAGCAATGCCATCTCAAAGCATAAGAAAAGCTTTCCAAGCATTACCAAAAGGCAGAAAAATTGGGAGTGTTAGCTTTTTCTTAACCTACAATTTGCTAAAGCAGCTTGTCTGGAACGGGAGTAGTCACCAGACTAGACCAGCATACATGCTGGCTCTGTTTGGCCAGAGGAAGTTATTCTGCTCCAAGCCTCATTCTGTGCTGCTCTCAAGGAATTCACAAATCCACTCATTATCAATTGACTAGATGCAACCAGTTACACAAATCTGAATATCCAATCACATAATCAGATATATCCTTCCTCCTTTGAGTCAGACCTAGTTGTTCTCCCACTGACAAAAACATCAGGTTATGTTTATGTGTCTAATGGAAAATAACCCTTTCTGGTTCGCCCCTCTGAACTGGGATGCTGAATCAACTCATTTTGCAGCCATGTAGTCACTAGATGAGATGCAGGTAGGAAAGCATCCCTGGTAGTGGGATAGAGGTAAGGCTGAAAATAATCATTGGATGTTTTGTGAAACTACATCCTTAATTAGTCATGCAATGGAGACACAGGGCAGCACAATGTTTGATCCTTCCAGAAGAGGACAGCTGCCTCATCCTACTTGCATTATTGGAATCAGTCACCTCAACCTTCTCTACAAAAATTCCCCTCCCCATCAAATACATCCTTTAAATGAAAATTAGTAGTTCTTACTTAGAAAAATCAAGTATGTGTATTACAACAGCGGGAGTAAGAATATAAATCACAGTCTAACTATTCCTGTGAGAACATATAAGAAAGCTTCCAAGAACATCTCTCCAACTATCTACAGTCTTTCTTAGGGCATAGGCCCATTTCCCTTAAGCAATTCCAAAGTGAACTCATCAGCCACAGCTTGGAAGAGCAAAGAGGAAAGAAAAGACTGACAATTTTTAGTTACTCATAACAGAACCCTGGACATTCAGACACAGAAATCTCAACAAGATTGAACTGCAAGTGAATCTCCCTCACTTCTTTGAACATTGCTCATTTACATGTAAAAGCTGAAATCTTCCCAGTATTTAAAATGCTTATTTACTATTAGCTATTTTCTTGAAGGGGAAAGGACAGATCCAGTGGGTAAACAACTGGTTGCACAGCTGGTGTCAGCAGCTGGGACTCACCTTTTACACACATGGGACTGGCTTCCACAATCGACAAACGACTGATTTCTAGGAAAAGGTGGGATGCACTTGACCAAGCAGTTAGTTGGCAAAGATGCTTTTGTTCTGACCAACAAAGCAAGGCATGAGCAATCCAGGAAGCTTCTGGAGTGCATTGAGAGTAACTTCTTAACATGGGTAACTGAGGACCCAACAATGGAACCTCGTCAACCCTCACACTTAGAAATAAGAAGAACGAGTCCAAGATGTGAAGGTCAGGGGCAGCCTTGGCTGCAGCAACCTTGAATGGCAGAATCCTGTGAAGAAAGAGCAAAGCAAAAAGCTGAATCACAATGCCAGACTTCAGAAGAGCAGATTTTGGCCTGTTCAGGAGAATCCCACGGAGAGAAGAGTGCACAAGAGAGCTGGTTGATTTTCAAAGATCACCCAGGCCAAGCTCAAGACTAGCCCACCGCACTGTGCAGGAAGTTGGGCAAAGGTCACAGGGCAAGACTTTCCCAAAGCAGACTTTTGGGAACACTGAAATGCAATATTGCCAAGCTGCTGGGCCCTGATGTGATACACTCAAGGGTGTTGAAGGAGCTGGCCAATGATATTGCAAATATCAAAACCTGGCAATTTTTGAAAGGTTGTGGTGATTAGGGATGTTCCTAAGGTGTAGAAGAGGGAAAATATCCCTTCCATTTTCAAGGAAGGCAAGAAGGAATAATTCAGGAAACTACAAAGCTAGTCAGCCTTACCTTGATCCCTGCAAAGGTGATGAAGCAAACCTTCCTGCAAGCCCTTTCTGTACATAGATTGGACAAAGGTGACTGGAAACAGTCATCATGGATTTATGAAAAAAAAACATGCTTGACCAGCCTCATAGCCTTTTATGGTGAGATGACTGGCTCAGTGGATGAGGGGAGCAGTGGATGCTGTTTATTGTGGCTTTAACAAAGCTTCTGACAGTCTCTTCTAACAGCCTCACTGACTAATGAAGTAGGGGCAAACAAGGAGACAGAGAGGTGGATTGAAATCTGACTACTGCTGCACTCAAAGGGTTATGATTAGTGGCATAAAGTCCACCTGAAGGTCAATCAGTATTGGTGTACTCTAGGGACTGACACTGTGGAAAGCATTGCTTAACATCTTCCTTAACAACCTAGATAACAGGACAGAATTCACCATCAGCAAGTGTGTAAGTGGGGGAGTACACCAGATGGATGTAGTCCCATTCAGAGGGACCCTGGCCAGGATATAGAAAATGGCCAACAGATAGCTCTGCAAGTTCAACACAAGGACATGCCCATCCTGCACCTGGTGAGGACTGACAATAGCCATCAATACAGGCTGGGGGCCAACCAACTGGAAAGCAATGCTGAAGTGAAGAGCATTGTGGTTCTGGTGAATACCAAGCTGATCACGAGCCAGTAAGGTGCACTTGCAGTACAGAAGACCAATAGTCTCCTGGGCTGCATTAGGAAAAGTGTTGCCAGCAGGTCAAGGGAGGTGATCCCTTCCAAACTGAATGATTCTGTGATTACATTTGGTAGAAAACAAGTAAAGACCTGTTAAATTTGATTCTTGGATAGAGAACTGTTATATTAATAGATTCAATCTGGTTTTGGGGCTCTGTAGCATGCATAGTTTGCATTCGTTATTTGGCTCATTTGATGTAGGTGTCAAGAAAGTAAATTGAGCATAGGAAGGTAGGTCCTAAATATTTACGCTAATAGCTGAATGAACATTAAGGAAAACTGACAGATATGGAGCTAATTCTGGAATGTGTTCAATGCAGTTTGTAGGAGAAGTTGAACCTAAGTCCACCCACCAAGACTAAGCTGCACTAACCAGCTAACACTTACACAGCTGTTTTGGATTTATGTGAAATACAATACAAACCCACTTCAGAAGTCTCTGAGTATCTTCTTGGTTGAATATCAGAACAGTGTTTGTTCAACTGGACTTACTTCCTTTACAGCTTAACTTGAACAAAAAGAGAAGGAATGACACATCCAGTAGAAAGAACTCACAGAAACATCCCCTATTAAAAAAGTAATATTCTTGCTTTGTGGGCTAACTCATCTGCTTAAATAAACAAACCCCACTATAGTGGTGTAAATAAGAGGCATATTTAAATTTAATTTTTAAAAACCTCATTTAAAGGGAATTGACTTGCTTAGAAGCTTTAAAAAAAAAACAAAACTGGAATGGCCAGGGGTTTTTTAGCCCAGAAGTGTCTTGCATTAAGAAATGTCTTTTATTCCTAAGCTAATGAAAACCACATCAAATCTTCAGAAGATTAATATTGACCTTTTAAACCATGGTACTAGTAATCAGATAATCCTTATGAGATACTCAAATAGTTACTAATCAATTTATCATTTAATAATTTTTATTGCCACAAACACCTAATCTCTCAGCATGTCTCTCTGCTGTTTCCTTCTCTCTTTAATCATGGATGAAGTACAAAGCACTCACCTTCACAGGCAAGGTTCTTGATATGCACCTAAATGACTGGGATCAAGATTAGTAATACTGTAGGCAAATGTGTCATCTGGGGGCATGTAAGTGAAAGTCTAAAGCACACAAATCTCAACAATTAATGGCAATAAAACCTAACTCCACAACTGATAATCAAGACCAATTTTATGGACAGATCAGTTCTCACACATTAGCTTACCAAGGAGAAGTATCCCTTATCCTGCTGAATTCTACATCACTATTTTATAATCTCAAGGAACCTTACATTTGCTTTAGCTTTCTGTATGTAATTGGATACAGCAATTGCCCACAGCAATTGTGCCTGTAGCAATGGTCCCTACCAAAAATTAATTAAGGACTAGACTGGTGGGAAGGAGAGATTTGATAGCTACCTACAAACGGAGACTGATACTAACATAAGATTGTTGTAACAGTGAGTATAAACAAAGGTAGCCCCACAGATCTCCAGCCTGATTATGAGATTGGCATACCGTGGGGTTGATAAAGATGCTTGCAAGAGAACCTGCATACAGTTTTAGGCAGTTATACCAAACATCAGTGCTTGAATGGGGCAAGACCATTCTGTTTCCATTTAAATAGAAAAGCAAAACCTTCATGGTCACATACCTCATTGCAACATTGCTGCCATCAATAACTATTGGCCTCAGGTTGTCACCATCCTCTGTCACATCCTCCTGCAGTGGAGACTCTGACCTCTGAGACTCTAGGGAAGACGCTTCACGTATTACACTAGCGTTAGCATTAGTTACAGTCTGATCAGTCTCAGTTTTATTCCCAAGTTTGACAAGTTCTCCCAAAATATCATTTATTAAAGCATCAGTACCAAGTTTATTGAGTACAAGTTGAACCTGCTCTTCAGAGTAACCCAGCTTAAGTGCAAACTCCAGTTTGGTTTGATATTCTTTCACCACATCAGGGGGCTTTTTGACTTCCTTAGGTACTATCTGAGCCTCTTCTATCCTAAAGTCTTGCAAGATTTCATTTCTTTTTAGTATATGAGGCTCTAAGCAAGGAGATCGGCACAGCTCTCGGTGAGTTTTAGGCAATAAATGTGACTCCGATGCAGAATTATTCAGTCTCTCTGAATCATTATCAGAATTTGTGCTTTCTTCAGAGTCACAGCTGGAGCTTCCAGAAGTCTCTTCAGATGCCTCCTTTTCTACATCTTCTTTCCTAGAATTAACCTTATCCATTGTTGGCTTCTCCACCATTGACCAAGGTACAATTGCATTTATTTGTGTGCCAGTGCTCCCCACATAAAGGTGGCCTAAGTCATGCCCCAGATGATCCTTCAAGCCCATGAAGCTGCTGCATGTACTTGACTCCACCTTGTTGTTTTTCTTGTATTCCTGAATATAAAGTGTTCCGTATTCCTAAAGAGAAAACAAAAATGTTGCAACTGGTTACATGCTTTACTTGTTTTGTACTTCCTTGCTGCTTCCTCAGAACCACATTTATTCTCTCCCAGCAGAGAAACAGGACCTTTTTCTTTCTTTAAACATGGAAAACTTTTTGTGGGAAAAACTTTTCCTAAGGCACATCCATAGCTAAGTGGATAAATAACTAACCATTCTGAGTTTATCAAATGTTTTTACTTACACAATTCTAGGAATGGATTTATGAAAGAATACGAAACCAAACGATGCAAGTTTACCTACTTTAGCACAAAGACAGGAGTCTGTCACGATTTAAAAGCAATGAGATATTTCTTCTAGCTTAAGTCTATATTATAACAATGAAAAAAATGCAACTATAAAATACAAGAAAAGCTTTTCCAACTAAATATCTTAAACTATGTTGGATAGAAAGAAATTAGCATAACACTAGATTATCTGGCTTATTAGTAACAGAAAACATGATTAAATAAAAACTTACTGGCCCTGAAAGACACTATCTGTTCAAGTGAATACACCAAAACTACTTCTGAATTCCCTTATAAAGTTATAATTAAGTCAAGAAAGACTAATTGCTCTCAACAGAGTGCTGTATTACTAGCACAGAGTATTTAGGAACATGGATAGATCTAATGGCCAATAAAGCCAATGGAAGTCTTTGCACTGACTGGAACAGATCATTTATCAAGCCAACAAAATTAAAAGCTGATTTCAACTTTTGGACATGGACAAGCTTTTTGCTGAATCAAAACTATATATATATAGATAGGAGTCATTTAGGAAGAATGGAAGAACACAAACTGCAGTTTTGTGGACTTCATACACTTGCCATATCAGTTTTTCTGGAGGAATTTTGCATAACAGTAATTGTTCAGAAGTTAGCCACCCAGTTCATCACAAAGATTACTTCCACAACCTACACTTAAAGGCAGATTGCTATGTCTTTCCCTTACTATGTTCTTTCAAGCAGGAATATTTGCTAACTGCTCCAATAAAGTAAAAGATAAATTATTTCCCATAAATAAAAATGGACCATATGGACCAATTGTACTGCAGGGTTACCATAAGAAAGAAGAATTTAAATTAAGGAAAGACTATGAAACAAAGAGTTCTTTCACACTTCCATCTTGCAAGGCAGAATATAAACCAAGATAAAGAGGCAAAGGACTTCATTTGAACTTGATAGATACACTACAGACACTAATTTCATCAAGGAGGACATACTGAGAAAGAACATGTCCAACAGAATCTCTTGACCTATACTAATACAAATTATAGGTACGTCTCATGAAGAGCCAAAACATATTAATTCTCCCATGCCCTTACAGGTGAGCATTTAAGAGTGACTCAGTATTTTTAAAATACACTGTACCTTGCTCTTCTTAGGATAATGATTTGAGAGTGTGCACCAGAGAAATTTATCCAGGCTTAAGATTAGAGAGAATCAAACAAACAATCAAATCCATGGTTCAGTAAAAGCAGACTCTATAGGCACTGACTGCCAAGACATCATAACTCTGGTGGAGATTTTTGGTTATGAGGCACAAAAACTTACTTTACCTAGTTAAAATAAATAAATCTATCATCAATATTTTGATCTCCAATGCCTTAATCCAGGCAGGACTGATAGAAAAGAAAACAAAGTTTTATTTAGATCTTATCTTGTTAAAAAGCAGTAGGACTGTAATTCTCAGGCAGCGTATTAATGAATATTGCCTTATCTCAAAGCTTTAGGATTTCAAGCAACACCACAGATTAAATACAACAAGAATTTAGGAAATTAACCTTTTCTCATGGTGATTTATTAACTAAGATAATACACTTGATAGCACAGAGCTAGTAACAAATCACAATATCCCAATAAAAGGATACAGTTAAAAAAACAACATTGTGGCCTTCACAGAACTGACACCACAAAAAAAAAAAAAAATTAAAACAAATCGCAAACAAGCAGCCCCTATTGGAAGCCAGGCTGCTTAGCAACTGGCCTCTAGTTGCTAGGATGCGCTCCTTTAACATACCATCATGAATACTAGCACAGCGAAAGAATAATTTGGTATGAACAAAAGCCCATGAAAGAGAGCGGGACTTAAGTGCGTCTGGTTTCCCCTCTGAGAACAATGCAGCTGCCAAACCAATCTGGAAGCCCCGACATCATTGTTCCACCAACCCCACAATCTGCTCTGACTCGAGGAAGTCTAGTTAATGGGCAACACTTTTAAGCTGGACTGAAAAGTTGAGCTGGCTCATGTACCGCTGCTGCAGAATACAGGGAGATAATGGGTCACTGCCTAAATCCGTGTACTGTGAAATGTCATTTTAGTATTGAACTAAAAGTGGAGGGAGGGGGTTTTTTGGAAGGGGGGAAAGAGGAGGTTGCATATTAACAGCATCAAATAATGAAAGTCTGAAGTGCATAGATTATAAAGAGGATTTTTTTTTTTTTTACTGTTAGTTAAAATAATACTTAAGTCATTCTCCAATCGCTTCTTTCTTGAAGTTTAAGTTCTTTACAGCAACTACCAGCATAACACCCTCCAGCGGGATTCAAAGAAGTCACTAGCATATGAATGTGTCTGAAGATCAGGCATTATATGAAACGTACTTTAGATGATTTGCACATCAACTGCGTATGAAAAATGACCATAGACTGAGCTTGGTCCATTGTTAGAAAATATACATAATCAGCCTCACATCTATCTGCTTTTAGTCTCCTGTCAATCTCCATCATGCTCCAATATACAATTGTTTATTTTGCACAGAACTCTACTGTTTTTCAGAAACTATTTAAAGAATAGAATAATAAAAGCAGCAGCTTTAACATCTCCCACACACTCTCCCCCATATAGTCACTATACTATTGCTTTAAAAGGCTAGTTAAAATAATGTTTTTACTGTAAACCCAAAGCTAAAGATTTTTAAAATAGTTTTGCATAAGCAGTACACTATTCCTGGCATTTGGCCTAAACCCTGCATGCAAACTGCAATTATTTTCAGGAAAATTTTTACAATGCCTGTGAACTTTGTACATCATATCCATGGTCAGTAGCATCTCTTAGAAACACTACACTTCGGAGCTCACATCATGATGTCCTTTATGAGATTCATTGATTAGAACCATGAAAATCAGATGTCACTGCTGAATGCTGCCAATTATTTTATCTTGATCTGGTTAGTGAACAGCAACGTGTCAGCCAGTCATTTTGAATGAATTTGTATCCTAAATAAACACTAGTGTACCTCTATACAGGACACTGAAGCTTGTGAAAACTAGAAAAGGTCACACTTATCCAAGGAGTAACATCAGCTAAGAACTCCTTATTTAGAATGAACTCTCATTACACACATATGGTTTTAAAGTATGCTTTCTTATCAATGCAATATAGCTAAGAAAAGCATCTACTATGAATTCTGACTCAAACAAGACCCAAACAAAAAAACAAAGTAATCAAAAAATTCCTGTCAAGGAAGTCTTCAACTTTTGGTTATGCACACCACAGTTTAGTAAAAGAATTCTATGAAATTTTATTTATGAAAAAGTCAGTAAAGTGGCTAAACTCCCAGTTTAGACATAGCTATGACAACATAATCTTTAAACTGTAGCCTGTTTAAAAGTACAGTATCTCACATTATTTTCACTGTTAAAGGCCTAAAATACTGTGTCAAAGACATTTATCCAGTATAAATGTAATAATCCAGGCAAGCATTGTGCTATTACATTGTAGAAGTGTAATCTTTTCCCATTTCTTAGAAGTCACCACTATTTTCCACTAACCATCAACAAGCAGCCCATTGATTCACCTTCACACAAACCAGAAATATTTCTCAAAGGAATGCGATTTCTCAAAGGCAAGTAGATCATCTAATCTTTTACTGCATATTCAGAATTTTTCCCACTTACAACTGAGCATAAGAGAAGCAATTTAATGCAAATTTAGTTCACAAAGGAAAATAGCAAGGAGTAAAACAGTGTGTCATGTGGCACAGTATAAGAGAAATTGTGTATTCTCAAAAGACCATCAAAAAGTTTCTGAAGATACATTCTACAAGGAAACACTTCAACATATTTTCACATAGGCAGACTTTTTCTAAGTCTTCTATATATGAAATGGAAAATATTGAAATCAGTTTGTTGCAACACTCATTACTTGCACAAACAGAAGTGCAGAGTTGATCAGAAAAGAAAAAAAAAAGAATGTATCCAAAAGATACTGCAACAATGCAAATAAAATAATGAATATGTAATAAATACCTACTGCTGTAGTTTCTATGTATTTAATTACCATTGTATTTCAGTGAGTGCTGTTGTCTGCATCATTCTATCCAACAAAGGAGGGATGTCCCATTGAACAGATTGGTTAATGCTCTGGGGCAACAGATGTCTACTGGAACTGCAGGAGACCAGCAACTGGTGGCCTGCCCATCTTCTGAAAACTTTCAATAGACTCATGCATATGTTCACACAATAGGGCATGTGGTAGAAATGCAAACCTCTTTTTAACCCTTTTATATGCTCTCTTTCCCTCCCAACTGATATATGAAGGTCTTTGTTTTGAATTTGGGTTTTTTGGTTTGTTGTTTTTTGGTTGGGGTTTTTTTTTCCTTTTCTTTACAGGATCCCTGGAACACAGGCTCATGGAGTACACTGTGTTTGTTCTTCAGCCTAACATCTGAAGTCAAAACATAAACCAAAACAGATTAGAAACTTTATAAAAAAAGCCAGGCTAGATCTGACACACTGATATCTAGTTTTCAAAGCACAAAACCTTTGACTGGAACATCTGAGAGCATCCTAATGCTCCATCTTACACTAGAGTATCTTCAGATAGCTCGCAATGGAGCTCTTCCTATTTTCACAAACACAGGACATTTCATCCATTGTATGGTATAATGGAAAACGTGTTTGATTTTTTTTTCTTACAAGCTTTTTCAACTAGTTACAATGTAAATAATAGCTCATTTGCAAAAAAAGGGTTAATATCTATAAAGTTGAAACCTCCCCATCTCCCCACTGGGCTAGAGAGAATTTGTTCTATTGATGGCTACTGCCTACCATTTTCAAATTCTGGGAAATGCACCATTACCAATGCTTTTCAAAGTTCCTTAATAGAACACACTGGGAGATATCATTGCTCTTTAATATACTTAGTCTTAAGTCATAACTGTTTTTCTTTCCGTCTTTTTCCAAGAGACACCCAAAGTGTGCAAATCTCAGCTGGCAAACACGCTAGCTCATTGTCCAAATGCAAACTGGTAACACTGAAACACCTGAAAGGTGAAGCATCCCATTTGTGCAGAGAGAAGCCCATATACTTACGTTCGCTGGAAAACACACAGACATTGGTTTCTCGTAGCTGTTCCAGAAGCAACTCCTTAACACGATTTCAGCTGCAGACTTCAGGCAAGCAAGCAGAACAATGAATGGACGAACAGATGGACCCGCGATGTCTTTGCTTAACCTATTACTGAGCAGCCGCGGAGCCAATCACGACCCGGAGAGCTCACAATTAGTTGGCCGGGCAGATGCAAGGCAACCTCCCCACCCTGCATCAGGTTCGGAGGTTTCTAAGATAAGCAAGTTGATGTCATTCTCAGGGTCTGCCCCGGGCAGCATGTGTATTAACGAGGGGTGTGCAGCAACAATAGGCCATACAAAAGAGACTAGCAGGCAGCTGCTGTATGAGAGCCAGAGTCATTAGGGAGCAGGCTGCCAACAAGAAACACCTGGCTTGGGCAGACTTCAGCTTCTCCTCATTGTTTCTAATTCACCAAACAAAGAAAAGAATTATTTTTTAAGTAGTAAAAATTGTGAGTTTCTATTAAAATATATCAGTCTTAAGGAATATAATCCCCTCCATTGTGGAAACAAAAAGTTCTTTGTCAGGAAAAATATTAAAGAGAAATAAATCTATCAGTAACTATTGTAGTCTCTTTTTCTTGTTAGCAAAATTAATCATAGGGGTATAAAGCACAAGGAGGTATGAAAGGAGCCTACACTAAGTACTGAAATGTATTCAGAAACAGCTTTCTGAATTTTCTGACACTTTTGTACATTAGTCAGTAATTGCAAAAAACTTGCATTTACACACAGCTCTTAGAGGACCTGTGCATAATTTCAATGGAAGGTGAAAGTGACTGAACTAAAACCACATAATATTAATGTGTGGAATAATGGATATTTTTAAGCAGAAGAAACATTAGAGCACTTGATAGAAAGGAACTATGAACCACTCTTTTGTTCTCTAGTCACTCATATTTGTTTGCAACAGAACTTATTTCCTTTTTTTCCCCCACAGATCTGTTCTAGATGCCAAGATCTTTCCATCTCTTCACAATGACAGAATATTTGAACAAAAGTCTGGAGCTACACTATAGCCAACTTTTTATTGTCTTTATTTTTAATTGAAGTAAGCCACACAGAAACACAAACTCCAGTCCACATCTCCCCTCACTGCCCAACATTGTCATTGCCTGACATAGACATTTAGCAACATAAAACTAGCAAGGTTTGATCCTAGAAAAAAAAAAGTGGAGCACTGTGGATTTTCAAGTAAGAAATTGCCACTGTTGATAACTTCAGTGAAGACAAGTCAACACACAGAAGGAAGAAATTCTACATTTGCAAGTGTTCATCTGAATGACTACTAGAAAAGCATATTTACTAAACTTCAGCATCATTACATGACTAAAAGCAATACTGAGAACCACAGAGGCAACTGTCCTCCTCTGCTTGTGAGGACAGGCAAACTGCTGGGAAATATCTACTGTGATTTATAAAAAAGAAAACAATGCGAACAGGTTTGTTAGAACTGTTTTGAGTAACTTCTCAAGCTTTATGTGGATATTAAAGCAATTCAACATAGTAAATGAAATTACATACCATCATGCTATTACACTGATGCATTTATCATGTGGCCAGATATTAAGCTTCAAAGAAGAAACCCCAACTATCGTTTCCCTGCACTATTCATTAAACACTCCTAAAAACAAATACTAACACCCCAATTTTTGGGGCTTTTAAATCGGAGGCAGGAGGAGACTCCTCACTAATTTCTGCCACTGTGAACACAAAGAGTGAGAGAAAGCTACCCATGAGCACAGTGGGATGCCTGATCTCCAGCACTGGATTAAGCCTCTTTGCAAACAGTGAATAAAAGCAGTGATCTGAAAAAGCTAATCAGTCCCTGCTGTGGTATTTAGACTACCTCAGTTGCCAGTATTGGATAACGTTAAGCATATTAAAACTTCTGTAAGCAAAATAGGAAACCAGTCCAGTTCACCTATGTCCAAGAACTGCCCATAAACGCAATCAGGATCACTTGGCTAGCCGTTCGCTGAGTATCTCCCTGATCAGAGCTAGGTATTTCTTTTGCAATACCAGAGATGCTTGCTTTGAAGAGGACACAATACCCTTTAGAGACATCTAAAACAAACAGAACTCTGTAGCAGAGAATTGGTGTGCTTAAGGTTCTACAAGCACATCTAGGGCAAGTCTATGATCTGGCTTAGTAATCTGCCTTTAAAATAATGTTGTAAGACATTCACTTGCAAAGATCTGCCCCCTCTATGACTTCTACAGTAACAGTGAGAATACTGTCCTGTCCCATGTCCCTCCTCAATCCCCCATATCCCAAGTCCCCATCTTCAAGGAACCAGGGCTAAACTTCAGTTGCAGATTAATGTTCATGAAACACTATGCTGCAGCATTTTGACCAAAGTAAGAACAGATACAATCTGAAGACATAATGTTATATCATTTAATTTGCTGTAAATATTCCAGCAAGTTGTAGTTGCGTGAATTGAGAAGACATTTTCTAATTCTACCTCATGTACAACATCAGTTGCTTAAACCAGCTTCCTGTTCTGCAAGCATCTTCTCAGCTCTTCCCTAAAATATGTTGGGCTGTCCAAGGTATACACAGTGTCAGATAGTCCTATTATATCACACACGTGATGATAAAAAAGCATTCATATTAAGGTTTAACTAGTACATGAGGCTTCCTTCTGGTAATGATGAGCTCAGCAAAGACACCTTAGTACAAAACAGTGTAGCTCTCCCATCAAATCTGTGAAAAGCTATAAGAGTATCACTAGAAGGTATACAGCACAAAAGGACACGGTAAGCTGTACTTCTTGTGCTAAAACCTCCAAATCCAATAACTAGTTCAACAATTTTCTATTACCATACCAGAAATACAAAGGGTCAGTAAGTTAAATCTGGTCACCAAAATACAGAGCAAACACAACAGCTCCTTCAAATTTCTGATCTTGCAAGATGAATAAGCTATAAAATCCTATTTTTGTGGCTGCCAGGTATTGGACATTTTGTACAGTGCTCATCAGGTCCCTAATGCCACTTGATTAAATAGCAGGGCAGCACAAAATCCTGAATTGCCTGGAGGCAATGATCTTGGGAACTCCGTGGTAGAAGATTTCTGAATGGCACACACCAAGGTGATGGGATGCTGTAGAGAGACACGGACCAGGGTGAACCCCTCGTTTTGGGTGAGGGGTGGAAAATAGAGCATCCCACACACACACTGCCCAGTTTGGTATAAAAAGCATGCGTGGAAGGATCAGAAAGACCTGAGGAAGAGCTGGAGCATCTGTGAAATTCAGCCAGCATGGTCTGAAGATATAAGGGAAGCACTATTAAAAAGGGGAAAAAAGTCCCCTATCATTTCCTTCCCCCCTACCCTGCAAGAAAACCCTCCTAGTTCCAGCCAACTCTTGTTGTTTCAAACACATTGAAAACAAAGGCTTATTTGAAAATAAACTATTTTATGCCAGCATACAAAATGGTCATTCTGTAACTCAAGTGGTATTATTGCAGCAATTAGAAAGACAACTTGTCCCATTAAAGTATTTAATTATCTTTTATTGTAGAACTTTATGCTAAGCCTGCAATAATAAATGATGCATTTGCAAGAATACACTGCACAAGTTAAAACAACCACATACCATTGCATTTATAAAATAGAAATGAAGGCTGTATGCTACAGCATACAACTCACCGCTGTGCCATTGCAAAATATGCTACATTTACCGCTGAACTTGAGAGCTGCAAGGGAGATCCTTATCTTTAAAATTACAAGGTGGAAATACAACAGAAATTCTTTTCCAGTTAGTATGTGAAGAGATGCAAACTATCCTAAGTAGAACACTTGAAAGAAGTTTACCTAGTTTGGAGGAATGGTAAGTGGTGCTCCAGACTGTATCTACACACATTCACAAACACAAACAACCACCACCACTCTACAACCATACAGAAGAGCGAATTAAATGACCAGTAAAAAGTGGTCATTAATTCAGAAAAAGGACTGATATTATGATAAAGATGACTACTGTTTTGCCTAGAGAATAACCATCCTTTAAAAAAGCCGTATTTTACAATAAGGGTCAACTGTATTTTCAAATGCAATGTAAATGTTTGTAGAAAAATATGCACTTTCAAATGCATTAAGGCAAAGTGGTGAAGAGTTTTTTCACTCTTTGAAACAAGACTGATCTCTCTCTAGTTATCCTTAAAATTTAAAAAGGCAGAGATGCAATTTCCAGAAGGGTATCATCTTAAAAGAAGATCAGAATGTCCACAGTTTCTAGTGTAATCCCACTAGATCAGCAGCATGGACTGCTTGCAAAACTTGTGCAAAACCTGCAACATTTATCATGACGTCCTCTAATGTTTTGAACAGAAGATTAAACCCCTAAGTTTTATCATAAGTAGTGATTACTTTTTTGCTAACCATGGTTAAAAACAGATCCAGTAGTTCCTTGTCTGTGGGTAGACAAAGGCAGCGACCACGAGCTGTTCATCATGAGATGACAAGGTGCCCGCCCGCAGCTGCACAATTTGCCTGCATTAGGAGCCCAACAGGCTTGAGCCACACCAGCCAACTACGCAAAAAGCATAAAGCAGCATTCTACAACAGCAAAAACCCTGGCATCACCCCTCAGTACCACCCTGAGAAATAGCTTCTGAAATGAAATATATTTTCTGAAGCAGACTTTCACTTTGAAAGTAAATAGTTTTGATCTTTTCTTTTTTCTTTTTTTTTTTTTTTCACCTAAGAGGATGGTGAAAAAAAATCATTGTCTCAGCACTGTAACTTCAGATATTCATTGTAGGCACAGATCCCTGTACTATGCTCCTTCCACAGTATCACAGAACCACTGAGGTTGGGATAAGACCTCTGAAGGTCATCTAGTCCAAACCCTCTGCTCCAGCAGAACCACCAAGAGCCAGTTGCCCAGACCCTGTCCAGACAGCATCTGAACATCTCCAAGGACAGAGATTCCACAACCTCTCTGGGCAGCCTGTGCCAGTGCTTGGTCATCCTCACAGTAAAAATGCATTTCCTGATGTTCAGAGGGAAGAGTCTATGCCCATTGCTTCTGGTCCTGTCCATGGGCACCACTGAAAAGATCTTGGTTCTGTTCACTTTGCACTTTGGGTATTTGTATGCATTGATAAGAAACTCATGAGCCTTCTCATCTCCAGGTGGAACAGTCCCAGTTCTCTCAGCCTTTCCTCCTAGGAGAGACGCTCCAGTCCTTTATCATCTTTCTGGTCCTTTATTAAACTCACTCTACTTTGTCCATGTTTTCTTGTACTGAGGAGCCCGGCACTGGAACACAGCACTCCAGGTTTGTCTCACCAGTGCTGAGCAGAGGGGGAGGATCGCTCCCTTGACCTGCTGCATCGATCTTTATAACACAGTCCAGGACATTAGACACCTTGGCCACAATGACACATCACAGCCTCAAGGATTTTCCCATTTTTAAGTGGATGCTCCAACTCAAGTGTGGTTAAAACCCAGCACAAACATACAAGCCACTATAACCACGCCTGCACACATATACCAGGGCACACACCCAGACTTGATCGTGGAAGTCTTGCTTCCAAGGGTAGTTAAGTCATGTGGCCAGAAACTTTGGGGTTTTGGGCAAACAGACATACAAGAACATGGCACCAAATGTGCCAGGGAAATGTTTTCCTTTGCTAGGAACATAAGCAATATGACCATTTCCGCAGTTTGTCTGGTTAAGGTTCAATTTTGCAACTCTGCCTGTATTCATAGCAGTAAATCCCTGTTCTGATACAGCCACTGATAAGACCCAACCCATTTGGAGAAGTCTTTCTTTAGGACAGAGCCCTCAGCTACCACTTTCTGTGCAAAACCCCCCACCTCTTTATCATATTTAAAAATGCAAATATAAGGGAAAAATACAACAGCTGCCACTAGCACTATGAGGAAGGTCTGCTAGGGTTGGTTTTTTTGCTTTCTTTAAAACTCTATTTAATATCTTGTGTTTATTTCTGTCATTTTTAGGGATGCAAGAGTAAAAAACATCTTTAGTTATCAAGAAAATTACCCAAACTAAAAATCCTTAAAAAACCAACAAAAACCACCCTCAAGTTTTTCAAATTCCAGTCTATAGACACCAAAGGGCCTTCTCTGTTTTACGCACACTGCCAAAGAAACACAAGGAAAGTCAGCCTGCAGCTTTGCTACTTTGATGCTGGGCCTTCCAGCTCTACCAGAAAGTATTCAGGGGTTTGCAAGCCAGGAAGCACTGAAACCCCCTTCCATGCACTAAGATGGAACAACAGGGGAGTGAGGAATGCGCTGGCCATTTCTGTATCAAATGGGAAAGGAGTGATTATTTTAAGATTATAACTAGAGCCCACTCTGTTTAATTTATTTTTTAATTTTATTATTTATTAATTGAAGCAGACACTGAGATGTAAAGCCTATGTGGCGGGGGGGGGAGAAAAAAAGAAAAAAAGATTTTCCATCAACACATACATGTTAAATTTGATCTTCTTCCACTTCCAGAAAGAGTCACGCTGTCTGGATGCTTTCTGAGCATGAAAATTTGAACTACCTAATTAACTTTCCCTGTGACAATACTGGGCAGCCAAACAATGCCTACAACTGTACATAATGTACACCATCATGCTTAGCAAAGTACTTTTATTCAAATTTGTTCTGTCAGAAGAAAATCCTCTAACAAAACTAACATGGTTATGTGAAAAAAAAAAAGTATTCTCTTCATTTAAATACAAGTTTAAGAGACTTAGCTAGTCAACTTAACATCTTTTATCTGTGCCACAGACTATTATTAAGAGTCTGAAAGGCTCGTCAGAATAAAATAGGCCTCTCAAACTGTCTAGAGACATGGCCAGGTTGTGTTTCAAGCCATGCTGCTGGCAATAGAGCTCCATAATCTCCAGGGTTCCTGGACAGAGTTCAAGGTGTTAGTTGGACTCTGTGTTGCCCTAAATGGCTTCACAGTGTTATGCTTATTTGAGAGACAATTCCTGTGCCTGTACCACACGGCTGCAGTTGTTCTTTTGGACTGGAGCCTTCTGCGAGATAGCTGCCAGCAGTGGATTTTCTGCAAGACTTTCAACCTTGCCATTTATTCTCTACAGGGATGAAAGAGTCAGAGAACACGTTAAGATTCAATTTTTTACCCGGATTTAGTAAGTTAAGAATCTGGGAAGACAGAGATAACCATGCAGTTGGTCGAGACATACTTAGTACATAATTGTTTCTTACTTTTCGGGGAAGCCTTTAACAGACCTGACAAGTAGCAACAATAGCCAGACCTTATACAAAGTGGGTTACTGTAGCTGCAAATCCAAGTTCAAAAAGAAATAGAAAGCAAATAGCTACACAGAAGTCTATGTTACTTCCTGTCATTTAAGGATAGCTTTTCTTCAGATTTAAGGTATTCCTGAACTCAGGAGAGACCGCCGAAAGTCCCCTGAGCTACATACTCCAGGCTTTGAAATCCCAATATTTTACACATTAATAAAACAGTTTCCTCACTTCTGTTTAATAACCTAATACATCAAAAAGAGATGAACCATATTAGTGATTTCACATGAGTTTTCTAGGTCTTCACAGTCTCAGAGTCATTTCATTCTGAGCTCAGAAGTCTGCAACTTTTAAAGTAGAAATTATTATTGCAGACCAAATTTTCTTACATTTAGTTGGAAAGCCAGCTAGATTTTAGACCTGTGAACTCATGCACAGACTTCTTGATTAAGGCTAATACTGTGAGCCCTTTTGGGCCCCCAGAGCTCACACTTTGCTTTTCAGAGTCCCATCTTGTCATAAAGTTAGATCTGATAACAACAGATACAAATGGGAATACTTCATTCAGAACTGGTGATGCTATTAATATTTGGTATTAAATAATTTAGTTTGGAAAGGATCTCTGGAAGTCAGCTAGTCCAACAAGCCCCCACTTAACACAGGGTCAACTACAGTAGGTTGCCCCATGTCTTTTCCAAGTCAACTTCTGAGTATCTTTAAGGCTGGAGACTCCACAGTCTCCCCAAACACCTGCCCCAATATTTATTATTTATTTAATATTTATCCTCACAGTGACCTTTTTTTTTAATCTCCAGCCAGAATTTCTTTGCTGTAACTTGCAACTGCTGTCTCTCTCCCTTTTGCTACATGCCTCCAAACAGAGTACTTTGTCTTCTCCATACTCTCAAATTAACCAGCTGAAGACATCAGTAAGATCTCCCTTAGTCTTCTCTTAAATAATGCTGAACAAGTTCAGCTCTCCCACTGTCTCTCTTTGTACACAATGTACTTTAGCACCCTAATCATCCTGGTAGCCATCCACTAGACTTGCTTAGTAAGTCACTGTCTTCTCCCATCCTTCAGAGACCAAAACTGGACACAGTGCTCCAAATGCAATCTCTTTAGGGCCAAAAAGAGGTAAATGATCACTCTTCTCGACACAATGGCTATACTCTTGCTAATACAGCCTATTTGGTCTTATTACCTATTTCTGCAACATCATCTTGCACTTATCAAGGGATGAGGCTTTACTTTCCACAAAAGGATTCCATGTCAGCAGATGAACTAAACCCTATTTACAATGCCCACTGGAGGCATCTGTTTTCAGTCTGCCTGCTACAAACATTTTCTCATCAGAGCTCCCACAGGCATACCAATGAGTATATCCAAGCCGCAGATGAACAAATCAAACTGCTCACAGAAGTAGGCAGCAAGAAAGACCAGCCTTAAGAGGTCTCTTGCAACAGCTCTATCTAACAAAAGGGAGCTGATTTGTAACATACAAGCATCCAAAATTTAGCAAGGTGTCCCGCATGAACTACAGATTGCTATCACAGCCTCACAAAACTCTGGAGATGCCAGTTTTGTGAGACAAATCAGATGGAAGACCATCACCAAATATTGAACAAAACCTTATGGAGAGATCATGCACAGTACCAACACTGTTATACTTATCAAAGCCAAAGGACAATTATTCTCAGTCCTGAAAAAGATTGGCTGCATAATTCCACAATGCAAACGCACACTAAGTATCTGTGAGATCTGTAGTTTAGTTTCTCCTAATTTATCAGGCAAGGGTGGTTTACCAAGGGTGGTTTTCACTTATAAGCAACAGCCAATTCAGTGAACAGGGCAAAGAACTAACAAGAAAGAAAGTCACGATTTTGAATGAGTCCTGGCAGTAAAGTCAAACTCCAGCAAGTGGGCACTACCTAAATAAACACATTTATGAGCCATGCTGTCTTTTGCTGGAACCAGATGAAAGTCACATCAATGTATACATGATACCAGATGTTATTTCCTTCCACACAACAGCTACAGTAAAAAGCTACTAAAAGACAAGTGAACAAGTGGCTGGGGAAACAGCAGCTGAAGCAGAAAGCTCTGATTTTAATCTTTCATCAGTAAGCATGGGCTGTAGCTCAACAGCAACTTCAAGAAACCCAGACTGTAATCCCAACAGTGACAGTTCCAGAAACTCTAATGAGTCCAATTCACAGGTTGGCAAGAGCAGCAAAAGTCCAGTTGGCAGCCCAGCAAGAATGGCAGCACAAATCCCAGAAGCAGATGCTACACAGACTTGTGAACCCAGGTGCACAGCCCTGGGCACTTCTACATCACAGCCCTTCCCTAGCCAGAACAAACCATTTCCAGAGGTGTATCTGACATAACAAATAGCTTGTATTGGAATTACTGCTGAAGAAAAATCATCTGAGGTCTTCAAATTAGTTGAAAGTTTTAAGGTGGAAAGGCCTTAGGGGATGTTGCTGCAAACTATGATGCTCTAGGACTCTTCACTAAGATAAAGTGGTTATCTCCATGAAAGTGTTTATGGTACTTTTTATAAGAGAACTGTCATCAAGAATGAGGCCATGCATTGAATCTGGAAAGATTAGATAACTCAGGGATTCAAAGATTAGCTATAGAGATGACAAAGGATTGAAGAGGCCTGTTGAGAGTCAGGGCACCAACTATAATGGCAACTGGTAAAGCACAGAGATGAAGAATCAGATACCAGCTACTTATGTTAACAGTTTAAAGAACAAAAGGAGACTAGGGAAGTAGCTTCTGTTAAAGGGAAGTAGCTTCTGCTTAAGGAAATGCAATCTGTCCCTTTTCCAGACAATCTCTGCCAAACCACCAAATTTCATTAATCCTAAAATGAAAGATCTAAGTCATAGCAAAAGAGAAATTTTCAGTTCATCACAAAACTTCAAAGTTTGATGGGACTGATTCACTGATTTCACAACTTAACACATTAGTATTTACAGCTCATAAGGGAGCATGGCTCACGCAAATGGTCATTTAGGAATTACCATGTAAGTTTTTGCCAATTAGCAAAAGGTTCAAGGATTTTACTCTTTAAGATGCTTCCCAGCCTCTGAGTTTAACCTACCTGTAGCAAGCAGAGTGTCTTTCAGGTATTTGCAATAACCTGTGTCACATTTACTGAACACCTCCAGCTTCACTGATTCTCCAGTCTCTGGCACTCCTCTGCAACTTTCAACCACCTCCCAAGACATTCCTTTCATACCAAAAGAAATTACTGTATTTCTTTCATTGGGAGGATTAATAACGTCCATTACACTTTCCTGCACTCCTAACCATTGAATGTCTTGCTTTTCCTCTCTCTCTTCTCTCTCCACTTTTTTCTCAAAATACTAGTTTCCTATAAAGTAAAATCCTCCCTCCTGAATAAAGTTCCTCACTATCCACCCTCAAAAAACCTATAATTTTAAGATGCAATGCATTTTAAATAGTCTGTATAATCCAGCAGAAATTTTATGCAAAGGACTTCTTTATCCTGAAAGAATTTAGAACCAAATCATTTTGGTCTAAAACAGAGGTATTGGGAACTACATTTGTTAGTGCATATGAAGTTTCTACATTCAAAGGACAGTAGGTCCTGGGATGGTCTAGCATTCTATTCTGTATTTATCTACCCATACACACAAGTACATATAAATTTATAAACAGACATCTACCTTCCCAGGGAGGAGGATGACATATGTCCAATTTTAAAGTGTTACACTGGTATCATAAATCAAGCAAATACAACCTTAAAACGGCCAAGCCAACAGGAGAGGTAGTCTGGCACATGCTGTGAGGTAAGCCTGGAAGAATGATGAATCTCACAGTTGCAGAGGATGAGCTTCGTTACTCCCCAGGGCAAACTTTGAAAACGCCTTGTCTGGACCTTTCCAGTCAGGACAGCCGAAGTGCAAGTCTTAAAATTAAGGTACACTTTCAAAACATTCTCATTCTGCAGCTATGACTCAAGAATGAATGGAGCTTGAGTTTACCAAAAACCTAAAATAATTCCTTAACTGGGTATTATTTTTGCATGAATGCAAAAGTCAGTGTCAAGCATCAACCTCAGCACTTTGTACTAAGCAAAACACAATTTGGATTTTTGGTAGCGCAAGCTCAGCCTTTTACACAAGAAATGTGATCTAACCTGAAGTAATCAATCCTGATAGGTAAAAGAGAAATGCCTAGTTCATCTAAGCAGAAAGCCCCAAGGTTATGAAATCCTCCGTCAGTTTGTGCTCATCACTAAACAACTTGGTAATGAACATGCTTTTTGACAGAGCCTCAAGCTGTTACACAAACACATTTAAAGACGCAGAGCTTTACAGTGAAAAATCTCCTCTAACTCTGGAGATCTGCCTATTCCACAAGGCATATAGAGGAAAAAATACAGATACTGAGAAAAAAATACTGAAGATAAAAAGGAAGAAAAAAGGGAGATGAGGAGGGCATGGGGAAGAGATAAGAGCAGGTGAAATGCCTCATAACTCTACCAAGAAGGCAATTATGAGCAGATTACAATTGATTTTCTATCTATTTGCTAACTGAAATAACTGCAGTTTGAGACCAGGAGGTAAAAGAAATGACTGCTGCTTATTACACCATCTCACCTCTGTTCTTGTTATATTCTACTTTTAACATATAATTTAGTAATTAAGATGAAGAGTCAATTCTTTCAAGCATAAAAATATGGGCTTGTTCAATTAATGGGTTTCTTGCTTCAAACATATGGCAGAAGTGGTACATTTATTGTAAATATTTAGTAAGCTTGGAGACATGAGGCATTTTAAACATTACTATACATAATAAGAGATATAAGGAATCGCTATACAACAACTTCAGTCTGAGGACAAAAACATTTCAGTCTCTTCAAAGAAACAACTCACTGCAGTCTTGGTACAACATCTGTTTCTCACAGTACCTCAGATACAGTTTTCAGTACCACAAGTCAAAAAAACAAAGTGTAATCACCTTGATCACTAATAAGGCCGCCAGCTAGATGCCATGGCAACAAACACTATGTAAATGAGAGAACGATGAAATATCTCTTGAATAAATTAAAAAAAAATCTTATCCATGGCTGCCTAGCTACATGTGGGACATTACCTCACAGAACAGTAAAAGCAGCAGAATAATATTTACAGAAGAGGAAAAGAAGTTTTACGTGACACATTTGCTACCCTTCCTCTTAGTTACGATAACCCTCACTCCCACTTTCTTACTACTGTTACTCTCTATGCAGCACTTCAGTTTGTAAGAATTATTTCAAATACAGATTATGAAGAGATTGATGATTGCAAGCTGGGGCTAGAAAATCCAAACTATGATCTGTTTTAATTAAAAAATAAAGTCCAACCAAGGAAAAAACTATGTAGACACTAAGTTTTCAAGGGCAGCTATTTTTGGTGTTGCTGTTTGTTTGTTTGTTTGTTTTGTTTTTTAATTACTGGTTCTAAATAGAAGTTGTGGATCTGATGCAGAAAATACCAAACAAGATTTCATGACTTCTATAATAAAAGAAGTCAAACTAAGTCACAAAACTCCTTTCTACTGAATGGAGTTGCTTAGCCCTAGCCATTTCTGAGTACAACAAAAACTGACCTGAACCAAAACAAGTTCCCCATTTCACTTCACACTGAATTGGGTTTTTTTCCAGATTTTTTGAAGAGTATTTTCAACTGCATGTTAGACATATAAGATCTCACAAAATAAAATCTCATAAGGTTTTCAATTTACCTATGTAAAATTGAACAGTAAATAGGTTTCACCAAATATCAAACTGAATCTCCAACCTTTCCAAGTCTTACAGACTGCAAGACAGGTTTTCTTTAAAAATATGAACAGCTCTGGAACACCAGTAATGTTTTTAAAGGTTTGTACTACCCAGAAAAGCAGGCAGTGAAATCACTCCAGAGGAGTGTTGCTCAACTCAGCAGTCAGCCTGAAACACACAATCTACACAGATGAGTCAAGTCTGGATAATCCCTTCATGCTCTGTCAGGTTGGGAGTATGGGGTTGTTTTTCAACTGCATACCTTCAATAAATTCCACTTTTCTGCATTTACATTTTTAGACAACATTTTTAAAAATGTGTTGTGATTTGCAGATGTGTAAATATATTGCTGGTGGAGTTCTGCCTATCAGGACCTTGTAAATAATAACTGCCTTTTTAAAAGATTGCAAATGGTAATGTTAATTATAACACCACCGAGTGACTGCCTGCCCTGTGGAAGTCCAGGGTAGTAATAAAGGTGTAATAACTATGGCAAGGTTTGTAGAGAAATTAAATACCTGGATATGTTTCAACTACCTCTATCTGGAAAAGACAAAAAGAAAGGAAGTTTTTGAATTCTCAAGACTAAACAGTCTAATTAATAAAAAGGAAGGGGGAACAGAGAGAGAGAAAGAAAAATTTTCCCCTACTTCCTTAAAATAGTTGCAAATGTTTTAAACTGACATAACAAATTCTCTTTAAAATAAAAACATGCTTGAATTCATACCCATTCATGACAGATTACACTCTGGAGCATCACCAGATAGAAAATTTATTTCACTAAAATATATCTAATACAATCTTGGAAGAAGTCTTATTTCCAACTTGCAGGCACTCTATATGGGCAAATGGTTCGTGGTAAGGAGACAGTGGAAGAGGAAATACCCTGCCAGTTTGAAAACCCAGACATACTTGAATGGTTTATTTTCCTTCCAGATCAAAAGACTATGCTACTGCTATCTTAAGTATGTCGTTAATTGCATAACCCTAAGAGCCGCAATTATGAATTATGTCTCTGCTTTGCAAACACAGATCAAGAGGACAAGACAGTAAACACAACATTTCAATACATCTGTTGTTCAAGAAGTGTGGTCTACTGTTCAGCAGGATGGGCTTACTTAACCCAACTTTTGGCAACACCATCGCTTAAGGGCTATTTGGCCCTGACAGAGCTACCAAACCAGAACCTGGCACGGGAGTGTCAGACAGGGCCAGGTCCGACTGCAGAAGGTGCTGCAAAGCACAGCCCAGCGGAGTTTCCTCCCCCGGGGGCATTATAAAATAACGTCACCGCTCCACAAATACAACCCTACATGCCCGGCGTTACTCAGACATGCCTGCAGGATTAGGTCCAAAACACACAGGTGACTGAAAATTAAGTTTTAAGAGAGATTAAAACTTAAAAGCCACAGCCAGATCTGAGAATGGTGAAGCCAACACTTATTACGGTTCTGTTAAATAGAGCAAGCCAACTTATGCAGCCGGTTCTCTCACTCAAAGCGCAGGGAATAAACCAACACTTTCTCATAGACTTATTAAAAGAAAACCCACAAAACTAACCCCAAAAGTTAGAAGCAGGGACACGGCAGGGGAGGTTAGAGTACCTGAAATAACTTTTAATTCCTTCTCAGGGTCCCGGTGCCCGCGGGTCCCCGGGACGGTGCAGCCCGGCGGGCGGGCCAGCCCGGCGCTGGGGAAGGGGCACGGCCGACCCGCCGGCTCGGCCCGCAGGCTCCGCCGGGGTCGGCAGCGACCAGCTCGGGGAGAACTTCCCGGAGGGACGGGGCCTGCCGAGGCGCGGGGCGATCCCGCCGGCCCCCCGGGACGCAGGGCCGGGGCTGTCTCCTCCCTCCCCGGGAAGCGCCGCCGCGCCGCGGCCTCCGCCGCCCGGGCGACCTCCGCCGGGCGACCTCGGGGAGGCGCCGGGGGCAGGGCCGGAGCCGCGGCCCCGTGCGGACACACGCGCCGGCCCGGCCCCAGCGGTGGGCGGCGCCGGGGCGGGGGCGCGGAGCGGGGCGGTCGCGGCCCGGCGCTCCCCCGCCGCCATCGCCGGGGCCCGCCCGCGGCCGCCGAGTCCCCGCGCCCCCGCAGGCGGCCACCCACCTGCAGCCCGCCGGCAGCCGCTGCCGCGGGCGGGAGCAGCGGCTGCAAGGTCGCCTTCACCTCGCCCGCCGCCGCCGCGCATCCCCGCCGTGCTGCGGGAGGCGCTGCGCGGGGCCCCGCTGGCCGCCGCCGGGCCGCCCCTCCCTGCTGCCCGCCGGGCAGAGCCGGGGCGGGAGGGGGCACCTGCTGCCGGGGCACCGCGAAACCCTGCTGGGGAA
Source organism: Myiozetetes cayanensis (assembly GCF_022539395.1). NCBI lineage: Eukaryota > Metazoa > Chordata > Aves > Passeriformes > Tyrannidae > Myiozetetes > Myiozetetes cayanensis. The sequence continues at coordinate 42,708,326 of NW_026087742.1, read as the reverse complement.
CCGCCCGGCCCGGCCCGGCCTTCGCAGCGGCCGCGGGGAGTGGGCAGGCGAGGGACACGGCTCCCTCCCAGCGCCGTGGATTCCTGCCGAGGGTTCCCGAAGGCCGCCGTGGTGACCCCCTCCCAGAACACCGCAACGTTACCGGCTGGGGCCAGCGGGGACGGCCGGGGTGGTGCGGCCTGGGCAGCTGGTCCTCCGGCCCGGCAAAGGTCCCGCCGCCATCGGAGAACACCTCCCGGTGCTCAGGGGCGCTCAGTGTGCCGGTGCCCCTGTGCCCCACTGCCCCTGCTTTGCAGCTGGAGAAAGGGCTGTCGGAGAGCTTTTTTGGCAGGGATACTTAACTCCGTCTACGGCAGAGTTGGTAGAGACCTTAATTTCCGTCCCGTGTTCTAATTGCGAGATGTTTCCTCCCACCCCGCAGTTACTTTTATGCAGATGAAGCAATCTACCTCTCACCATCCCACCCTGCCTTCTGTGCTCCTGCCGAGGCGGCTTAGCGCCAGGAGCTGCTTAGAAGATATGAATGAAAGTCTGGTGTTGTGATTACGGCTTGTAGCTGACGGAGCGTATCGTATACAAGATAAGACATACAGCTATTGCTACTCACAGGCTACAAGTGTGGATATATATAACTATTATCCACTCCTGTTCTACTATTGGAGTTTAGAAAAACTTCTTCCGGTACCTAGCAGAAAATGGGCTAGATGTTTTAAATTCTGCATCCAATTTACACAAATCCTACACAGAAGGCCCACTTTGCAGTGGTGCAATAAAATGTGATAGATTTGCCTGGACAAAATACTATGGAGGCACAGGACTATGCTGCTATATATGTTTCAATAAACCCTCCCTCTTAGAGATGGTACAGTCTGTAGAGCGAGGGCATGATTTTGTTCATTTGACTCATTTATTATAAGGTGTGTTGAATTTTTCGTACCCATCCTAGGTATGAGTTTGGAGGGTTCAGTTCTCAGTGCAAGAGGCCACTTCTCTCCCCTGTTTAGTTACTTACGCGTGCAGAAGGAATTTGAGGCCTCTACTTAACACAAAAAAAAAAAAAAAAAAAGCTTGTTCCCTCAGTTCCACATGCTGATTCTGTTTCAAGCCAGAGTGGTGTCCAAATGTGACTATGAATATTAATTTAATAGAGGAAATTGGTGAAAGCAAGACTGAAGAATTAGACACTTGCAGTGCTACTTTGCTGCTTATTATGGAAGCCTTTGCCGGTGATTGAGGAACATATGAGTCAGTTAAAAGCACTGCAGTGCTGGAGAAAATTATTCTCAATTATCAGAATAAGAAAGAGCAGAATAATATGGAATTGATTTTGAAGCTACTTAAAGTCACAAGAGTTTCACATTATGTTTTTTCTTGTTATATTATAGTTCTTGATAAGTTCGTGTAAACCATCTTTTTGACCTTATCTGTTCTGAAAAGATTGTGATCCTACAGTATCTTAAAATATGCTACCCATAAACATGAGTTACGTCTGCTCAAGCGTGAGGTTTACTCAAAATGAAGTGAGATGCTTGATGTCATTGCACTGCTCATTGGTAAGACCTTATTTCTTCCCCATTGCCTTAGGAAGCAATGTACTTCCCAATTAAAGTATGTACTTGGGAGTCAGAATCCAGGATTTTTCTGTTCCATGACCATAAAATGGAAATACAGCAGTGGTACCTTGGAAGAAGGGGTTGTAAGTGTTAAAAGACTTTCTCAAGGTAGGACAGTAGAAGCTGGGGATTCATATTCCTCCAGAACTTCCCTCATCTCTCTCTTCCTTCCCCATAGCATGTCCCCAGTCACTCCCACATCACTGTTCTTCAGGTTTTGATGAAGCTCAGAATTTCCGTAGCTTCTTTGGGACTTTCACAAGTTTCATAACACTTTCCTGGTCAGCTAATGGGAAAAAAAGTTGTTGTTAGTGAATGAGAACACTCTGGAGGATAATCAGTACTTAAAAGCAAGAAAAGGAAAAATGGGACCTGCTGCCCTCTTTGGAAACCAGAACCTCCTTTGTTTCCAGAATCTGTATTGGTATAACTACAACATAACAGTGCAGAATAGCAAAAGTATATAAACAATACTTTTTCTGTTAAACTGGTCCTAAACATATTAACTTTGATTCTCTTCCATCTTCTTTATGAATCTCTGTTATGTCAAACTTTCTTTTGCAGCTTTGCATCAGTTATCACTTTTTAGTATTAAAAAAAATACACATCTTTTCAGAATTTCTTTGCCTTCTCAATTATGCTGTGCATTTAATCTGCCATTTCCTCTCTTCCCTTATGAGCAACAATTGTTTTTCAGGACTTGAATATTTTCTGCTTCTGACATAGAGAATACCCCTTGTATTCCTGCAGTTGTCCAGAGAGCTGTCCAGTCCCTATAATTGAACGTACTCCTCACCCTCTTGGTCTGGGAAACCTGCATTTTGTGCCTCTATCCACAACAACCCGCTTCTTAGGTAAATCCCGCCCAAACTCTCTTGATCCAGCTTGTGCTTGAGATTATCAAATATGCCAGAGCAGATAACAGATTTCAGCAGAATGTCATAGTATTAGTGTCTGCTGCTTTTGTCTTCTTGAATAACTGCTGCTTTACTTGAAGGTCTTGAACATTAAGTCCATTTCTTGCTGGCTTTCTGCTTCAGCCTTCGAGTATCTTTTACAGGTATCTTCTAGTATCCTTTTCTTCCATTTAACCACAGTAATGGTCCTTGGTTCTAAACTGACGTTCTTGAAATGTCTATATGATTTCTCAGCTCTTTGTTTATCCTCTACCTGGCATTATTTTACCTTTTCAGCCATCACATTTTGTGCAGATACTTTCTCATTTGAGAATCTTGTGCAGCTTCTGCCATTATTTGCGTAGAAAAGCCTACATGCTTATATGACAAAACTGCTACAACAATGTACATTATGTTAATTTGTGTTACCACAGCAACTGAGTCATACAGAAATGTAGTGTTCCATTGTCTTGTATTGCAACCTTGGTATTCTGATAAAAAGCTACAGAAATTTAGTCTGTGTGGAGCTGGAGCAGAGCTGGAGCTTAACTAGTTGATAACTGTGCCTATTGAGTAGGTATCAACAGCTGGTGTCAAAATGGGTTTACCAGCTAGGATCCTCTAGGAATCTAAGTCCTGTTCTGTTCAGTTCTGTGAGGAATTGCAGGCATCATGGAGGAGGGGGTTAGGATCTTGCCATTTAGAAAACTGGTCTAGAAAACACAAGGCATAGATCGGGAGCATGAACACAAGCTGCTGAGCCTGGGCAGGTGTAACAAATTCCACAAATTCAGGAAAGGAAATACTGGTGAAAAAGTAATCTGTCAGAAAGGAATATGAAGTCTACCACAAGTCACTAGCGGAACATGAGTCAGCAATGTGTTTTCATGGCAAAAATAGTAAACATTCCAGGAAGATGTACGTGTGGGAAGCAATCTGTGAGCTCTATGCAGTATTGATAGTACATTAGTGGAATGACTGTTTTTGTGCATCATAGCTCAAGAAGAACGTGAACCATCAGGAGTCAGGCAGGTGGCAATAAGGATGAACACAGAACTGGGAAGACCAAAGGAGCTGGAGTTGTTCAGGCTAGAGGAAAGAAGGCAGACATACTAGGAGTCTTTGTATACTTAAAAGACCATTGCAAAGAAAAAGGGAATAATCTATTCTTGGTAGGTAGGGTAAGATGTAATGGACTTAAATTGCATCAAGGAGGAAAAGCTTTTCTAATGGTAACATTAGTGAGGCACAGCTTTATATCACAGAGAGTGTAATAGTGTCTCCGTTACTGGATGTCTTTTAGTACGTACTGGGCAAATAGCAAGCACTATTGATCTGGCATTTAAACTGGACGATGGACTAGGTGACTAATCAAGGTCTGTTACAGACCTATTTTTCTGTGATTACATGTAATCTGAAGCTTGTCATTAATCATCATTTCTTTATCCAGTCCCACTGTACATTCTGTTTTCTTTTTAAATTGTATCCCTCATCATTCCTGGGTTCTCTGGAGGACAAAAAAACATTTTGTCCCATTTTTCTCTATATATACTCAAAGACCAAAGCCTTTCTCATTTTTCTGGCAGCCCACGACAGATACAGACTGAGTTGTACTGCATTTTACTCCTAACTATTATAACTACACAAGTCAAACATGCAATAGAAATTATTTGGATGACAGTTGTCAGTTTATTCAGATATGTTCTACATAAACTATACGTAATGTTAACATAAATCTGAGACTCTTTAGTCATATACTAGACAAAATTACTCAATTCATAAAATGTTACTATATTCCAGACCTACCTAATGCACATAATCCCAAATTCTCTGATCATCACTGCCAGGAACCCATTAAAGTTTTTAATGTGAATTTTAATGTTACCTACTCTTTAGGCATGATTTGGTTTTGGTTTTGTATATTCAAAAAAGCCATTCACTTTTACATTTCAATTTAAAATAAATAACTTATACCAAGAACAATTGGCATTTATTTACTTGGCAGATCTGATCAACAGGCAGCATTTCTTTTTTTTTTTTTTTTAACCAATTAGGTATTACTTCTTTCTACAGACATTTGCTGTTCTAGCCTTGAATCAGCACATCTGTGAGAGCAGACCCATACACATTTTGGGTACCCTTGAATAAAAGGAGCTATTGCAATAATTGCCAATGCTGAATACATTATTTGCTGAGTTTTTAAAGAGGATGTCCATCAGGAGTTTAGACCTATTCTTTTTCCGCTTGAGTACAATTTTGGCAAACTGTACAGTCATTTTATCCTTTCTGAAAATGGGGATTTTCTTCCTGTAATAATTTCTTGTTGCAGATTAATAATGTATTTTTCAACACAGAATATGTATTGCCCATGTGCCTGTGCTGATCAACACATTTGTATGTGATGGGGAAAAAGAGGTGGGGAACAAAGTGGAAAAATTTCACTATGATGTTGGATTTCTCAGGGCCATAAAAACTAAATGCCAACAATGAAGAACCATTGACTTTTTGTGGGTTGAAGGATATTGGAATTGTAATGAAAATGTCAGTGTTCAGCTGGGGCTGAAAGAAATACATACTAAGAAAAAAAAAGGAAACATAAAGCATCATTATGCCTCTGTTTACAGTGCTCCAGTTTTTAAATGCCCCAAGCAGCTCTTGTCTTCATATTTCAAAAGAGATACAGTAGAACTAGACAAGAGTATTATGGATGATCAGGGATAGGGCACAGCTTTTCCGTGAGGTGTGGCTGAATAGACAGATTCTTTAACCTGAATAGGACACAGCCAAGAAAGGGTATGAGAGGGATCTGTAAATCATGAGTGGCAGAAATCCCATATATAGAGTACCCATTCTTTCTTAACAGAGGAGTTGAGCAGCATCAGATAAAATTGTCAGATGTCAGTTTTCAGAGAGACAAAAATGAGAAATTCCCTAAAACTATCCATGTTTTCAGAAAGAAAGTGGATATGTTCGTGGAATAAAAATCCATCTAGTGCTGTTAAAAGCTAATATGTAGAGATCTCTATTTCAGCAAGTCCCTAAGACAGCCCCAAGTTCCAGCTCTGCTGGAGCCTTTATACATTTGTTTAATTCTTATGTTTGGCAGAAAACGTCTTCAGCTGATCACTGTCAGGAAGAGGTCTTGGGCTGGACTGAGACACATGTCTCAGTGTGAGCATTCTTACTTTGTTGTTTATTCGCCTGCTGACTGAGAAGGCTCTGACACCCTTTGACTTGTACAGGTCTGTGCTTCTGCAACCTTACATCACTGTGGGAGACACAGCCTGGGAAGTGATCAAAAGAATAAGCAGGAGGCAGAAATCTGCCTTTGATAAGTCACCTTTTTTTTTTTTTTGAGTTTAGGAAAAAAAAAGAAAAAGATTGCCTCCCACATCCTTGGACACAGTCAAGCATGGACAGATGCCTGACTCCATTATCACCTTCTTCTGCATCGTGATAGAGCCAAGCAAACTCCTAAGGCACTTTAAGGCCACAAAAAGAGTCAATAATGCTGGGGGTGGGGGGAAGCAGTGAAGAAATTCCCTTGCTGCGCCTGCCAGAGAGTGAATCAAGCGGATGCAAACCTACTTTCTGCAGCTGGGAGACATCACTTGGGGCATTCCTGAAGTGGGTCAGTGCAGGGGTCGCACTTGCTGTTCTCAAAATTTCCAGAGCGTCAGCAAGAAGGAGAATTATCCCTTGTCAACATATCCAGAGGTATGATTGAAAACTAACATGGTAATCTTATTCACTGCAGAACACAAGAAAGCATGAATTTGATGTTTGAAAAAGTCTGACTGACAGGAATATTAAATAGGCTTTCAGTTAGCAGATGCTTACATGTTGGCCTCTGGGGACCAGGAAGGGTAGAAGTCACCTCAAGCAGCAGCCTGTTGGAAAACAGACATTGTACAGCCAGAGGAAGAAGGTCGGTGCTGAGGGATTCTTCACACATATGATCCCCTTTAGGCTGCAGAGAACACTGGCAGAGGGCGAAACCCAGTAGTAGCTTAAGAAAAACAATTTTGTCCCCATTTTAGGAATGTCTTTATTTACCCCATATATTCATCTATTGTGACTGTTGCTGTGGTTTAGGGAATAAAGAGAGTAGGATATGGGAGTGTAAAATGCCTTCATCTCATGTATTTACAATTGTGTATTTGTATTTTGAAGCAATGAAAATTCAAACAAAAGTAGTTGCTACAGCATTTCAAATTCTGAATCAAAAACCCTAAAACATTGAGAACTTTTGGATTTATACATTTTACAGAATCTTCACTGAGTAAAATAATTTGTTTCCATCTATAGTTCACTTTTTGATTCCTTGTTTAGTAAGAAATTTTCACTCTGAAATTTTCTTTATCTGAAAATATTGTAAATGCTAAAAATTCAAATGAAAGAGAACTGGGGTGATAATTTTCAGATACTCAAATGTTTTATTTTCTTCACAACTGGCAAAAATTGGCAGATCATTACAGAGGAACAAGCTCTTTTCTGTTCTTCTGCAGCCAATATGATGCTTAGTCATATTCTGCTGTTTCACTTGTTGGTATTTTTTATTGTAAGTTTTATAGCTCTATACTGTGGGTAGTCAGTGCTTCTGTAAGGTGAGGTGATACCATTTTGATTTCCTTCATTTTGGAGAAGTTTGATCCTACTTATGCAAAAAAAAAAAAAAAAAAAAAAGAAAAAAAAGAAAAATCAATGCTGGTGCTTTTTTTTTTTTCCTGGAAGGGGAGTGGTGTTATTACGTATATAGTTCTGTTTCATTCTGTTTCATGATGGCTCAGAAGTGAATGCAACAGTTACCACAAATGAACAAAATGGTTTTTGGTTGCAGTAAAAATTCACTGTGCAATTTGCCCAAAAGCTGTTAACAGCATTAACAACACGCTACCATTTTCTTAGTGGGCTTGCATATCATTAATAAGATAATAGTAATATCTTTTCTCCTAATGATAGCTGTTCTTTATACCTCATCTCCTTGGAGATGAGAATCTCTACTTTCTTTATTCCTTCCATTTATACAATTTTTTCTGCCCTCTTTTTTTGAACAAAGTCCTGAAAGCAAGCAAGTATTGAATCATCTCAGTATTTATTTATTCATTGTATTTGAGATAGAAATGCCATGATAGTTGTGACTGAGCATCCATGTTCTTAGACTTTGTTTCACTTTGATTTCTGTACTGATTTTTTAACCAACAGAATAGTTCACAGTTTCCAGTCTGTAGTTCAGTTGCAAGGCAATAATGACTTTAGACACTCACCTTCACTCTGCTCCAGTCTTTGAGTCCTTTGGAGCCTGTTTCCCCCATTCCTGGCCACATTTCTATGTCCTCTGCTGAGATGCTGGTGAGACACTGGAACAGGTTGCCTAGGGAAGTTGTGGATGCCCCAGCCCTGAAAATGTTTGAGGCCAAGTTTGATGCAGCTCTGAACCAACTTGTTTAGTGAAAAATGTCCCTGCCCATTGCAGGGGGCTTTTAACTAGATGATCGTTAAGGTCCCTTCCAATCCAAATCATGCTATGATTTTATGATTATAAGCAGAATTGTAGAAATCATAGAAAATAGAATGAGAAGAAACATTATTTGACCCATCATTATAGTCCACAGCAGGATCATCTCCATGTAAATTAGTCCTGAATGTGTTTGTTCTATTTCTTGAAGATTCCCCAAGACACCAAATACTTTGTAGGCAAAATTCTCCAGTACTGACTGGCCTGTTTATTTACTGAATAATTTCCCTGGGAAATGGCTTTCAAATGGTCATCATGGGATTAAATCTCTAATTGTACATGTCTACAGGTATATATCTACTAAAACTATAGGTTTCTAACTTTCTGCTAGAAGAAATCAAGATGTGGATCTTGTCTACAGATAGGTGTTAGGAACTACCTGAGCTGGAAACAACACCCCTAATATCTAACCTATACTGAAAGCTATTTTGCTCTGTCTCATTCTTAGGAAAAGGATGGAGTGCAATTTATTCCTTTCCTTTTTGTTGTACCTTTTACCCTTATTTTTCATGTTGCTTGTTGTCTTCTAAAGGCTAAACCAGTTAAACACTTTAAACACTGTTTATTTTCAAGTGATCCTCTTTGTTCCTCTTTTGACTCCTTTCAGCTGGTTCATGTAGTTCTCATAATAAGGAACTTGAAACTAAGCACGTGGTGGAAGAGAGACTGCATGGCATTAAACATACTCTGCATGAACTCCAGCTTATCTTTTAAGACAGTGGGTGGGAAACTTAATCATAGGAAAAGCTGTCTTCCATTACATCACCATTGAAGCAAAAGCAGTACATGCAGCTCCGAATTCCTTGCTTCAGGCTATACTTACTGTAAAGCTGAGCCTGGATACCAGTGAGCCACAAGGCCTGGTGAGCAAGCATCACATCAGCAAAACAGTGCTGGCTGTTTCTTGATGTCTACTGTGCTTTAAAAAAGACACTTTCAGTAACAAGATGCCAGAAGAGCTCTTTTATTATCTCTGTTGCAGGTTTGAGAAGGTATTGTCTTCATTCTTGAAGTTGTGGAGTAAATTTTCAAGTTAACATGTGAGGGAGAAATACTGAGAGGATTTTTTGCATGTATCTAAAAAGCAAGTTGATCTAAAAATATGCTCCATTGTCATTCAGTGTTCTGAGATATTACTCTTTTCAGTTCTATTTTTATAAACAGCTTAAATAATAGTTCCTAAAAAAAATTCCTTATTACTGTAGTACATTTTATGATGGAGGATAATTGTTTCTGAATCTTCTAATTGTTCATCTGTCAATCAATCTATAAGAAACTCAGAACAGTTTTGTGAGAATAACAGAATGAACTTCAAGTAGAGTGAATTGTCTGAGGTCGGAGGAAATAAAAAGAAAATACAAATGACCAGACTGATGTTAGAACTGTGGGGGAATGCATGAGTATCTGCAAAGAGTGTTTGTGGTAAATCCATACTACTTTGATCATACCTTGATTTCAATAGCATTATGATACTAATAATGACCATAATGCACATGTAACCTTGGATTCTGAGTTTTACATTATTGTCACTGGTTTAGGGAAATCATCACTGTTTCAAAGATAGAAACCAAGACTCAAGATAGAAAATTTACTTCTTGTGCTGTTGCCACTGTTTGTTCTCTAGAAACATCATATTTATCTTCTGCTGCTTTGATGTTATGGGTTCAAAATCTTCTGAGAGGAAAGATAGAACATTCTCTTCTCTATGAAGACAGAGCTAAATTAGATTTTCAGGTATGAACTGTCCTTGCACCTCCAGATCCCCAGGTGAGAGCCCACTGGAGTGACCTTTTGATCTCTTGTTTTGATGCAGACCCTGACTGAGTTCCAGAGATGACACGTGACCTGATATATGGATTAAAAACACAAAGAGAATTCTTTGGGTTTGTGATCCTGAAATTCAATCACAACATTTTGATTGGATACCTTCTGCTTTATGACATTGTCTAAGAATATGTAAGATTTTCCACTTGCACCAGAGTGCTTTGAATTCATATTGTTATTCATTAACAAATCTCTCCTGCAGTATTCTCTTACTATTGTTACTGCTACTCAATATAGTTTTAAAATTGTTTTTGGCAAATCAGAATCAGTTTATTCACAGAACCACAAAATATGGGGAGTTGAAAGGGACCCATAAGGACTGTCAAATCCAACTCTTAGCCCTGCACAAGATGTCTCCAAGAGTCACACCATGTGTCTGAGAACATTGTCCAAACACTTCTTGAACTCTGTCAGGCTTGGTGCTGTGACCACTTCCCTGAGGAGCCTGTTCCAGTACCCAACCACCCTCTGGGTGAAGAACCTTTTTCTAAAATCCAACCTAAACCTCCTCTGATACAACTTCAGGCCATTCCCTCAGGTCTTGTCCCTGGTTACCAGGGAAGAGATCAGTGCCTGCCCCTCCACTTCCCCTCCTATGGAAGTTGTAGACAATAATGAGGTCTCCCCTCAGCCTCCTCTTCTCCAGGCTGAACAGACAAAGTGACCTCAGCCACTCCTCATACGGCTTCCCCTCAAGGCCCTTCACCATCTTCGTTGCCCTCCTTTGGACACTCTCTAAGAGCTTAATATCTTTCTTATATTGTTGTACCCAAACCTGCACACAATATTCAAGGTGAGGCTGCCAGAGTGGGACAATCCCCTCCCTTGAGTAGCTGGTGATGCTTTGTCTGATGCTCCCAGGACACAATTGACCCTCCTGGCTGCCAGGGCACTGCTGACTCATTGTGATGTAATACCTGCTTCTAAGTTTCTCCCTGGCCTTTTGGGTAGTGGTTTTGGTTTATAAGGCTTTACATTGTTCAGGACTTGCTGGCATAAAGAACAACCTGTTTTTTCCAGTTATTCAATGATTATTTATTGTTTGTATTATTGTTACACTTAGTAGTAGCAGTAGACATAGGACATGTTCTAGGTGTTGTACAGAGAATAAAAAGAGGGCCTCTGTCCCCTCTACAGAACCTAACTGAGAACAAGAGAAAATAGATGATGGCACAGTCAGAGACGTGATCTGAACAACCATTGGTTTTCGAGGTATGAAATGAGAGATTTCAAGATTTACATGTAGAAAATTCCTCTTTTCTCATTTGAAAGTGACTTTTCTACTGAAACTGTATGACGAAAAAAACCCCAATCGTCAAAAATGAACTATCTTTTTTTTTCAGTTCTTGAAAATTTTCTCCATGTGGGAAAATCATTTGCATCTGCTTCTTCCCCAGAGGACAGTGGGATGAGGGAAGGCTTTTTGGGTCTTGTGATGTAAACTGCACAAGCACAAGGATGCATACTGTAAACTGTACAGCTTTGGATCAATATTGAGCAATTTTATAGTCAATATCCCTGATTTTGGCTTCTTCCAAGTAATACCTCATAGCAATTACTACCCATGTCATTAATGCTTCTCAAAATTTAGGGTCGATCGTGTTGTAGGCGGTCTGTGTTAAAGGACAGCTTCTCTCTAGAAGCACTGTCAGAAGCTTTGTTATAAACAAACTGAAACCATGGCTCCCTGCTTAGCATTTGAGAGGTAGGATGTGGAAAATGCCCTGACATTGCTTCTCTTTTCTTCTTGTCAGATGTCAGGTTGCTGCTATTGCTTTTACTTGGTGTTTGCTCTATCTGCAGTTGGTCTGAATTTGTTTGAGCACTGCAAACTATTAGACAGTGTGAACTTAAGGCAGAGTGACACTAAGTAGGGTTGATTCTGTGTTAACAGAAGATTTGTTATTGTTTGGGAACGCTGTTGTGGGGTGAAATCTGACCATCTATTTAAAAGTAGAGGTGTGAAAAGATTAACAGCTTAGAGAGGCATAATTGTCTCCGATCTGATGTTTCAGTATGTCCTATTACAGAATTTGATACTGTTTGGCATGAGTGCTCTGTGTGCAATTTGTCAAAATTACTTAGGCGAAACATGATTTGAAATGGTGGCATCTTAGGCAGAGGTGAAAAGGCAGCTCAGAAATTCCTTCCTAACTCAAATATACTTGCCCCATGGTAGACCTGCCCTACAAATGGATGATTAATCTTCTAAATGTCTTGAAGTCCCCAAAAGTATTCCTGCATTTCACTGTGTATAGAAGATATTAACTACAATATATTTTGATAGTCTCTCTGGTTCAAGTCAAAATAATACTGCAATTGTTTATTACAACCCAGAATTAAATTAGCACAGGTCTAGAGGAATGTACATAATGCCGTATGGAAAACTGCTCTTCTGAAAATCCCCTGCGTGTGGGTTTTCAGTAAATGAGGACATTTGGTGAAGTTTCAGCTTTCACAGATGAAAGGTAAGAAAGATTTACATTTATACATAAACATGCACAGCATGGGGGAGGCTCGTCTGCCTCACAGCATGCAGCAACTGTTCAAATGAAAATGAACACTTCTTAGGAGTACTATTCTGGGAAGTGCTAAGAGTCCATGCTGCTCACTGTGCCAGCGGCCCCAAGAGCAATACACCTCAGATGTGTGCCACAACATGCTCTGGCTAACAAGTATCTTCAGCTTCAAAGGGCTATGGACTTTATCAAGTTGTTTATTGATCATATATGAAAGAGCTCAGCAGCTAGTGGTGGAGGTTCTGCCATATTCCAGAAACATCCTGGCCTAGGGAGAGGCACAGTTTGGTAATGAAACAAAATTAGCACAGTTACTAACCCGGCAAGAGGTGAGGAGGTGGGAAGAGTCTGGGCCATAGATCTGCCTTGTTCCTGGGATAGGTGTTACAGATTCATGTGATACTGTAGGATCTTCTTATTGGGTATGGCAGGGAATTTCTTAATGGCAATCAATACCTCTGATTTTAGCTCATGTCCATTGGTGGGTTTTGCCCCTGCTAACAATCATGTTCAGGGTTCTGGCACCTAGATGTTCTGCATGAGGTTTATGTTTTGAATACTTGAGTAATTTTTGGTTGGCAAAGAACCAAACTGTGCCTGTTTGCTGAGCAGAGGAATGAACCCTTACCAGGGAGAAAACAAATCCTGAAACAAATACCCAGGCTGCTTCTTAGAGCCATAAGCTGTTAGAGACAGAGCTAGGTGTTCCTGGGACAATCTATGGCATGTTAGAGGGAACCAAGAGAGTATTAAAAAGAAATCACAAGGCTATTCTATTTGCCTCCTCTAGGTCTTACTCAAAGAGAATCACTTGGTCTCATATTTGCTGCTTTATCGTAGGTAGCAGTGGGACTTAAGAGACCTGACATCATCCAGGACTTGAATTTAGTCTTACCTCCTCCTACAAGGGCCACTGCTAACCAAAGATTGGAACCTTGCAGCTCGGTCTTGGTTTTGCCATCTTTATAACAATTTATAGGCATCTTGCCAAAAACTTGGCATAATGTGTACCAGAACTGCCTCTAGGCCTATTGCTGCATGAGCAATTGCTCTTTGTCTGCTTCTCCAAGTTTATTGCTGAAGGCTACAGTTGCAGCAGGTAATGGTTTGCATGAGGTTAAGTTTGCACCCTGTTGTCTGAACAGAGCTTGCAGCAAGCCTGAATGAAACTTGCTTTCTTGCCTCATTTTCTGTTAAGACATTTTCAGATCATCTTCTAGTATTACTGTAAGTATATTTGCATCACACTTAATCAGTATGATTAATCTGCCATTTTTCACAAGTGACAATCTTCTGTATTAGGAAAATGCCAGGTCCTTGCTTAGATGTCACAACATTTCTTCCCATATCAGTTCTTATTTTGAGGATTAATTAAATTTGATTTAAGTTATGTCATACCCTGGGATTAACACTCATTTTATTTGAGAGTAGATAAATATTTCCTTCTTTAATGTGATTTATTGTTGGGCTGAGTGAGAGTTTGTGTCTGGAAGAAAGTTAAAGTTTAAAACAAGTAAATACGCAGCCTTCTGCTCAATTGCTTCTCATCCATATAGGGCAAAAATTTGTAAGATACCCAATTTATCTCTTACTGGATTAAGGCCATGTCTTCACTGTAGATAATAGTAGGGTATCTGAGCAGGTTTAAAACTGGATTGCTTAAGTACCACTGGTAGCTTCAGTGTGCCAGCATGGTACTCCATCTGAGCTGTGAAACCTGGTGGCATGACTTTGGGGAAGCTCTAATGACTCACAGGGTTTCCCCACTGCTCTGTTGCATGCCACCGACACCCAGTGACGGTCAGACTGCTCATGCATGTACCGGAACTGTCTACTAGCCCTCCAAGGAGCCTGAGAGGGAAGCTGTTGTCTCTGGGGTCACCCCTAATTTTGGTGTATTTTAGTCTCTACTTTTCCAGCTACCCTAAAATCACCCAGAAATACGTGAGGTTTTTTCTTTTTTGTTTACCTACAAAGCTTTCAGGTTGCTCGCTGAATAAAGTTCTTCAGTGAGTCTCACCATCACATTTGCTTGTCTTGAAATGGATTCTGATTTGGGTTCAAACTTATTGTCACGGTTTTTCTCCACAAACCTGCAAGGAAGAGTTTAAGGAAGCTCACAAGTGACATGCTGTACAGCTCCTTGTGGACTTTTGGAGTACAGTTTATAACTGTAAAATGTAGCACCTGGAAATGAAATTTTATGTGAACATATCCCATCTGAGACAGAATGTTTATGTTGTTTATGTTTGTATTTATAAAAGAGGTGAAAAATGTAAGTGATTACTGGTGGTTTCTAGGTAATACCTATGAAGATACCAAAATTAATCTAGGAGCAATAACATATTGGTGGAAAATGACTCCTCTCTTTTCCTGTGGTCTCCCAGTTCAGGCTTTCTGACAATGGGATATCGTGATGTGTGCTAGAAAGCTGATAAGACCTCTGACAATTAGTTCTGTGTTGGCAACTCCACTGATCTTTGCACATCAAACAGCATTTTACACTGAGCAGATGCTGTCAAAAAATCTTTATTTTGGAGGTGCCTAGTTCAGCTAAAAGAGTGGCTTCATGGTGCAGCTTCTCACTAGTTGTTCCTGGCCTGATGGCACTCATACTTCACTGCTCTGTTGTGGGGGATGTGGAGGAAACTGAGCCTTTTGTGAATTTTGACACTTTTTTTTTTTTTTTTTTAATTCCATTATTGTAAACAGCAAAACTCCAGCTGGTGCTGGAGTAAAGATACCTTACATCTGCTCATGTATTTTTAAGAGCTCTCGCTATTGCTTGTGGGAGGTTTTATACACACACATATGTATATATCTATAAATATAAAATTACATACTTGCTGCATATTCATCTGTGAACTCCTCATATAATTAATTGAGTAGCAATCAAATGAGGTATATTTTAAAATGGCATTTTTTTGTTTCACTGGGCCCTGACATCCATGTAGTATCAGGAAGGGTGGCATTACTAACCCGTACTGTGCGATGTTCTGCACCTGTTGCTTTTTTTTACTTTTGATTCTCAAAAAGTGCCGTACTTAACAGAT
This sequence comes from Myiozetetes cayanensis, assembly GCF_022539395.1. Classification (NCBI taxonomy): domain Eukaryota; kingdom Metazoa; phylum Chordata; class Aves; order Passeriformes; family Tyrannidae; genus Myiozetetes; species Myiozetetes cayanensis. Next base: position 42,692,903 of record NW_026087742.1, on the reverse strand, counting down.
ACCTTGAAAAATTGTTTTACCTTGCCAGATTTTTCTTCATATTTGATGAATGTGGTTTCACCAGGAAATATTTTGATAGAGGGTTATTTTTCCCCTCTGCTCAGCGATTTTGTGCCAGGTTTTATGAAGTGTTGATGTGTTTTCTGTCCAGAGAAAGCACTGAATGATGGTATTAACAAACAAGGGGAAAATGACTGGTCACAGAGCATACACACTAGTGGCTACAGGAGGATCTCTGTTCACTTCTAATGCAACTGCTAATGGGTTTTGCATTAAACTAATACAAAGTTGTCCCAGGCTTATTGCAGTAACTTGCAAACCAGCCAGGGTCATGTTTCTGTTAATTCTGCACATGCACTCTTTGCAGAAAACTCTTGCTAAAACCTATCAGATGGCATTGATCACAGAAGCTCCGATGTGTGTCACTTTTTGATAAAGTGTCTTCAACTGCTGTCACTTTTGGTGGCACTGCTATCTGCAACTGACAACTCCAAGCAGTCACTGTGGAGAGTTGCTGCTACCTGGCTTCATCCATAGCTTTGGCTAGGAAGGGGGTGCTCCCAAATGGCAGCTCAGGGTGCTCAAGAGTGACTGTCCCACCATCAATTTATGCCGAGTTCATAGAACACTTCCCACATTGTTTTGACCTGGACTAGCTGTTGATGTGTCAGACAAAGCCTAATTTAGCACAGTGTAGGATTATTAGGGATGTGGTTTAGTGGTGTACTTGGCAGTGCTTAGTTAACAGTCTGACCCGATGATGTTAAAGGTCTTTTCCAACCTAAATGATTCTATGATTCTATAATTCTGCTCCCTGCAGGCAGTGGTATGGATGAAGCATACATTGGGAAAAGACCGTGAGAACCTCAGAAAATGTGGTTACTGGCACTACTTAAGCACTGTTGATTATCCGGAGCATTGTATTTAGTGAGTCTCTGCCATTTCTTCTCCTACTCTTCTCCGACTCAGCATAAATGACACTCAAAAAGCATGGAGAAGTAATAATATAATATATAATAATGTAGAGGATGCATATAAGCCATCCTCCCCAAAGTAAATGATAGGAGAAAAATAACCATGTCATTAAGTGCATGTATTACTCTATTGCAAGGCATGTGAATTTTTCAATTGCTGTAGGAGTGAGTAAGCCTCTTGTTCCTACCCATTGTTACTCTTTGTTACTTTGTTTGACATAAGTAAAAGCATTTATAAGGCCCTCTTAAAAAATTAGAGAGTGTACTACCATCCAAAAAGCATCTCCTTCTGCATACAAGGAGTCCTTTTGCTCTCTTGTGCAGTACTTTTAGCACAAAGCCTGACTAGAAGAATACAGTGGGCTGTCCATCCCTGCTATCCCAAGGTTGTCTCTGACCATGTAGGCACAGCCTGTGGTGTGCCATATGCCGTAGCTCCTACACAGGTCTCAGTCAGCTTAAAAACCACAACACTTGATTGTGCCAAGTGACAACATATTTGGTCCAGGACTGTGCCTGTACAGTGCCTGGTCCATGGAGAATGTCCCCTGAAAGACCTTTACGACCCTGGCATGAGCCTCCTGGGCCCCCGCTGCTCCTGGGGTAGTGTGTGATGGAAGATGCTGTCCTCTTCTGAAGGACATTCTGGGCTTGTCCCATAGCCAGGCATACTCCAGCTCCCTCAAGGTCAAAGGTAATGGCATGCTCTGAGAGAGGAATATTTAAAGCCCTGAGTGTGCTGGAACTTGTTTAGTATCAGAGGAACTCACATATACTAGCAGCTAAATAAATACCAAACTAACTGCAGACTCACAAACATGGAAAGCCCTTCCCAGCTGAGCTTTTAGTTAGGAATTACCGTTCCCAAAATATCCATATAGTTTGTCCCATGGGTCACCCCAGCTATCTACTGTATTAATGAGACCAGGAATCACTCGCCCTTCCAAGTGAAAATATGTGGCAGGTGTCAGCATCTTTTCCAAGGTAGAAGGCCAGGCTGAATGTTTCCTTTCCAAATTAAAGGTCAGATGTGCCAGCAGAGAATTGCAGGAGCCAGAGCAAGATGCCACTAATCAGATATTTGAAGCATCTTGGCTCAGGGTAAAGCATGGGATGGAGGAATAGAGATCCAAAGTCCTTATCTCTCCTATCCCTCAAGATGTCACAGTCCTGAGCTCCAGCTCTCTGTGTGCCATGTGTGCTCTGCCTATCAACTTCCATGGTTGCTGTGCACAGGTTGCTCATCCCTCATACTCATCAGGGACTATCTGCTAGTAGCTCTTTTAAAATTATTATTTTGAAAGGCAGCAGCTCAAGGGAGTGGGGTGGGGTTAGGAATCGTAAAGATGTTAACAAAGTTACCAGAATCAGTTGTTGAAAAGTTGTGACTCAGATTCCCACACCCCACAGCCTAACCCCTCTACCCCAAGTTACTGCTTTTTTCTTTAAAACAGCAATTTATGTTTTCTTCTTGCCCTCCCTCCCCACTGCCTGCTCATGTCTCCATACTTTGTTCCTCCACGACAAGAGTTAGAAATGGAATTAATTTACTCTAAAGGCCAAACTCCTCACATGACTACTGGCACTGGGCTTTGAGCTGGAAACGGGCAGAAGTTCAGATAACAGCCAGGCAGCCAAAACCAGGGACATCAGCCAAGACTGAGGGTGGAGAGCCCACTCCCAGACCATAGGCAAATTCAGAGGGCAGAGGGAAAAGGCAAAAACAGGCAATAAAATGTATTTTAGCAAGGTCAGAGGAGAAGGGCTGAGGCTGAGGGACTCAAGGAACAATTCTGTAGTTCTGTGCAAATCTGAGGAGGCATTAAAGAGCAGTATCAAGATGTTTGCCTTCCTGACTCACTAGAGAGATTGCCTATGGCAAGTGCTCATCTTACTTTAAAATTGGTCCAGGATTGGGATTTTCTTTCCTGAGAGTAATTAGGAAAGCTCAGAAAAATATGTTTTCCCTTATATTTTTGCTGATGACTGTTGTCAACCTGTTGCAGACATTTTGGCTTGTATATGTCAGAATTAGACCTGCTGTTAGCTGGGGTCTTGCATGGGCTTGCTCTGAGTCCATTTTATACTGCATCCTGCTTCCTAGACCCAAAAGACCATTCAGATAAACTCCAAATGAATTTAGGAGAGTTCAGTGCCTTTAAAGTGACACTGGTGGTTGGGGCCAAAGATGTCAGGATGTTTTTTTCCCACTAACTATTAGTGCATAAAACCAGTGCTTATTACTCATCTGCAAAATATCTCCCTTAAAAATGTCAAAAATTGGTACATAGAATAACATTTTCAAAAATCGTGCTATATTTATTATGCATTTAGTTTTTTTGGCTAACAGGATTGTGAAAAAGAAATGGAAAATGGGTGAGCTCAAAAAATGAAATACAAATATTTTTTTCCCCTGTTATGAAACATAGCTGTTCCATTAGCTGAACTCCGCTCCTGGTGGGTCAATTCCAGCAGCAGGGCTGAACTCTTCTTGCATTTAACACCTCTGAATGCTCCTGTGGTCATTACTTGCGGTGATACCCAGAACTAATTTGTAGAAACAATAGGTAAGAGAGGGGAAATTCAGTCTGAACATTTTGTCCTTGAAATTACGGGCAAGAAGTTAATAACATAGCTAAAACCCTAATTAATGTTATTTTTAATCTTCATTCTGAACCAGAACTACTGACATCTCTGGTGTAATCTTCTGAATGCAACTCCATAAAAGCCTTTGCCCACATACCCCTTTGTAGGAATCAGAGCACCTGAACACATCGTTGTTTGTTGTCCTGTTCAATCAACCTTATGAACCATCAGCTTTGCCTCAGCAGCCATGCCTTAGGCATGTTTCCTCACGCTCTGTGCACTGACTCAGTACCCTGCACTTTGCCATGAATCTAACCTTCCCTTTTCTTTCTTCAAAGCCCTTGAGGGCAAAAACCAATTTTCTGGTAATAGTTCTGCTTTTTTATGGATGGAGAAAATATTCTATTTATTTGTGGATATGTACATTCACCTTTTATGTCCTTTTCCTTTTCTTATTAGCTAAAAAGCTATTGCAAGAGTTTCTTTTTCCCTTGCTGGATTTTTCCACGTAATTAGTGAGAAATGGCAATTGCAGTGTTCACCATGTACTTGTGCTGTGGACAAATCACGTGCAAGCACTGTGAAAAATGTAGTGTCATTTCCCACCAAACTTAATGAACAATATCATGTCACCTACTGAGTTGCAATCTGTAAAGCACTGGCTGCTCAGGAGTTGATGAAGAATGGTAATTTAGTGGCGGATGTTCTCTATTGACCTATAAAGCCTAAGTAACATGAATTTGTAGTCCACAAGATTATGTATAGGATACAATTTTTTTTTCAAAGAGTCCTTTCAGGAGGGACTGTCATGGTTGTGGTCTGTCTGAAAAACTGTCTCTCAAACAGCCTCAGAAGTAAGGGTCATACAGGGCAAACGTGGGCTAGCTATAGCCAGCCATCTCAGGTACTGGTAGCAGGATAGCCATGATGTTCATCTTGTGCTGCCCATTTGCCCTTTGTCCCAGCCTGCTGGTTGAAGCTGGCAGCTTTTGGAATGCAAATAAATTCCCACTAATAGCAGAACTGGGATCAGAAACCTAGTCATTTCTATAATTACTTCAGCTTGAGAGGACTGAGATAAATGGGCATCTTGGAGGATAAAAAGTCGTCAACCCCTTCAGCTAAGCCTTCTAACAAACCCATTTAGGTTTTTTTTGAGATGAAGCAGAGAAACACTCACTGCCCTCTTCATTATCTCCCCAAACCAGCCAGGTAAAGCTGAGAGCCTCAAAATAAAGGAAGGTCATCAAGTACCATGGAAAGTCCTGGTCCCTCCACTAAGTAGTGTTCCTTAAACAAAGCAACACTTCACTGCTGCTACACCATGCAACAGATCTTCATCTAGTTGGTATGCAAGGGCATGTGCTGTAGAGCTGGAACAAAATAGGATGCAAAGGTGAAAAAAATAATTCTCAGTCATTTGCTGATAATTTGTCTGTTTGACAACCCTAATAACAATAATTTAATAAATGATTCAATATCTTTCTTTACAGGGGACAGTAAAAGGTCAGTTCTTCACTGTTAAGAGAATGAGACTTGTATTCCAGGTGTCCAGGGTGCTGTAAATGTATTATATGCAATATCCTGAGGATAAAATCTGAGTTTTAACTCTCCTGGCCTGTTTCTGACTCAGGAATTCGTGAGTACAAAGGCCTGATCCCATGGTCCTTCAAAACCAAGGAAATTACTCCAGTGGACTTCCATCTAATACAAGTAACACTCTATCTTCAACCTCTGTTGAAGTCAGTGAAATGGCTCAATATTTATCTGGGTACAGCAGAGTAGGAAATCCAGTAGGTTATTTCTGCACCAAACCTTAGTTCTGAAGTCTGCAAACACTCAGCCTGGTCACAGGAGATGACCATTGCTATGTGCTTAGAAATCAGAACAACAGAGCTTGCTTTCTACTCGTGCCTTTCACTGTAAGTCGACTGCAACATTTAACAGCTTTCAGCCAAAGAAATCTTTCACGCCTTTATGCTATACTCCTAATTATGGGATGGGAACCCACATGTGATACTGGACATACTGGCCCCTTTTCTTGTTCCAGTTTCCTATGTAGCTGAGAATTATAGCTGGAAAAAACAGGGCTGGATGGCTCTTTGCAGGTCACCTACTTGTCCTTTTATGCAAGGAAAAATGAACTGTAACTATGCCATCCCTGAAACATGTTTATACAATATGTTCTTAAGGACAATGGGGATGAGCTGACGCCTCACCTGCTCTGAGCTGGTTCTGAGTATCTTCCACAGTTTTCCTGCTGGCTCACCTTCAGTTTATTCACTCATGAGATGATTTTTGTATTTTTGAATGAATTTGACTTCTCTTCATCCCATCCCATCCCATCTCTCTAGCTTTGTCCTTTGCTAAGCAGTGCTTCATCTTCCTGTCTGTATATTGCTAACTCATAGCAAGTTCCCAGCTGTACTAATTCAAAGCCATTATCACACCTCTTGGTTGCCTGTATAATAAAAATTAGCTGGATGCATTGTGACTGGATGCATCAGCTATAATGTCCCCCCATGGTAGGAGAAACACAGAAAGTGGCTTACCTTTTTACTCAGATATAAGCCTGGTCCAGCCATTCTAATTTTGAAATAAGAAGAGAAGGTGTCACTTGGGGCTGGTTCAATGGATTAATAAAGGATTTTAGCTTTTGTAGCTAAAATTGAACATGGTCAACTTGCACCAGATTTATGAAGACATGCAAACCCAGAGAAAACAGTATTATTTATAGGAGAGTATCGCAGATGGAACGGATTAACCAAGATCATGGCCATATCTTTTTAAAATTCAGTAGCACATCTACATTTCAAGGGCTAGTTCCTTTCTGTTTTCTCTCAGCTTAATTTCAGCAGAGCTAAACTCCTGTTTTCAGAATGATTTGCACAGATGGATTATCTGGCAGAACATAATATAGACGCCTGAAGAATCAGACTTCTGTAGCTGGTTGCCATAATTCACAGCATATTTGAAGCTGCAAAATTTTGCAGCAGAGGGAAAATAGAGAAGAAAAAATAGGAAGCAGAAGAAATTATGCCAAGGTCATTTCAAGATCATTAAAGTCATGGCATGATGATTCATTGATTTCTGTAGTCTTTGGTTTGGGCCAATAGGAGACAATTTATGAGAGCACCAGGGCATTGGGGTGAGTTTGTTTCTGCAGTTTATTACAGGGAGTGGATTGCAGCAAGAGTGAATTTAGTGGAGTCATCAGTCTCTCAAACAACTCCTCAACATGCTTCCCCTTCCCTCCTATTCTGCTGTTCCTCCTTGGCACCTTGATTTTGCAGCACGTGGAGTAAGAGGCAGATGCCTTTCAGGTGAGACTCGACTGGGGTATGGAAGACTCATCTGATTAATGTGGTATGGAAGAGGAGGGTAGGTCAAGGGAGAAGAGCTGACATCAGGGAAAGTTTACTTAAGGGTCCTCTGCTTGAGAGCTACAGGCACTATCAACTTCTCCCAGAAGAGTGGAAAAGAGAATTTCTCCAGGCCTTTTGGACACGTGAGTATTGCTAATTCCCTGAGCGATAAAACTCCCTACATGCCTCTCCAGCTTCTTCTGCAAGACAGTAATGAATCTCTCTTGCTGTGTTGATTTCCCTCTGTATTATTAACTCTGAAACTTGGCTTCTTCTAACAAAGAGTTATTTCTAAATGCAATATTTCCATTATGCAGTTAATTCCATCTGTTTTTTGCACATGTGCTGCTTACAGCTGAAAAGTCAGTATTGGCAACATAGTGTTATGAGAAGTGCCAAATATAGGAGATGAGGTACCCCAAAATGCTGACTGATTAGTGACAGACTCCCTTCATATACTGCAAATATGAGGGAGAAATCAATGTCACCAGGACACCACATCACCTGGGACATTTTCTTCACACCTCCAATACCTATGTGGGGTCTGTATCTGTGGTGCACTGCAGTCATGGCTGGCAGACTTCACCTAACTCCAGTCATCCAGAAGTAAGGTTCAGGCTGAACTTTTGAAATAACCTCCTTCAGAGGCCAGAGAGGCAGAGGAAGACATTTCAAAGGGTGATTCAATTCCCCTTTGACCAGAGAGGGAACTTAATCTTTAACTGAGGATGGATACCAGACTTCTAGCCAGCTAAAGTTATGTGACATGAATACCTCCAAAGTCTGAAATCTGTAGGAACATTTGCAACAGCTCGGGAGCCTTTTGCCTTGTACTTAGAAAATTGCTTCATCTGCTGTGATTTTAAGTAAAGGCCTACTGTCATTTAAATTGAGGCTTCAGTAATAGGCCTGATGTTTAAAATTGTCTTAATGAATTGAAAGACCTTGAAAGGCATTTAAAGTTCTGTGTCTTTCTATCTGTGCACTGAGTGGTTTGGTTACTAATTTCTACATAGTGTAGCAGGTTACTCAGCCTATTATCTTAGTCATTTCATCCAGAGCAGAATTCAAGACTGACAAGTACCACTGTGCATAATGTTATCAATCACTGCCACTCTTTCTGCAGTTGTCTTAATTGTGCCTCACTGCTTGTATCAATAACTTGTATCCAAGGACTTCAAATGAAATTATCATAGTTTTAAAGGTGCTAGTGGAGAGTTTTGTTTGGACTTCAGCATCTCTGAAGACTGTTTAACAGTGAAAAGAGTTTGACAAAATCCAGAAAACTTGCAATTTTTTTTCTTCTATCTCAACTCTCCTCTGAGCATGATTTCAACATTTATTTTCCATTTCAATAGTGTAATGGATTGTATTTTGATCATCGTCCCTGACATTAGAGTGCAGTTTGAATCTCTTAAAAGGACCTTGATTTTCAGTCATATGAGCCTACAGCTTCTCTTTGATGGCATCAAGAACCTTGATTTTCCACTTTGGGTTCCCTTTTACAAATCCAGGGCTATTATTTTAAATAATAAAACATAACAGAAGTACTGGCCAGTGTCCTTCAAAGCTGACGAATCATTTGAGACATCTTATTTCCTAAGTATACACCTTGAGTCCTTGACAAAAATTGTTGGATTTAACAAACGTGCCAACTCCCAAGCCCTAAAAATCGATTCCTTTCATTCAGTTGAGCTAAAACTCCAGAAACATTGACCGCTAAATGTACTGATCTTATGTTTAGGAGGAAAAAAACAAGCTCCTTCTTTCCCAAGCTATTTTTTCAATCAATCAGATTAATGAGAAATCTTGGCTTAGATAGAGATTTTCTGTACAAGTTTTCTTTTGACCTTGAATATTAAACTTGGCTCTGGCAAGCAACACCAGTAAGAATTTAAATATACATACTTGGGATTTCAAGGTTTGTTTTTGTATTTGTCCCCTTTATCTGATGCCAAGAAGCCTTTTATTGTAGAGTTATTTCTCAGCTTCTTTTCAATGAATATGTAAAATTCTACCTATGGCAGAGAACAAGTTCCCTTTTGATTGGTATGTTTGCAATATTTTTTGCCCACTTTCTTCTCACATCCCAGTTCTAGTGACAAAACTCACAGTTATGATCAACAACAAAAGTAATTCAGTTTTCCAAATGTCTGAAAGAAGTCTGATTATCTCAAAACAGAAGCAACAGGAGGATTGTATTTACAAACTGTATGTTATTAAGATCAGAAAATAGAGTTGTGGTATGAAGTTGATTAAGGCTGCTTGTGATACAATCCCATATACAAAGCTTAAGATTTTCTTTAATGAGATGAGGAAGAAACTCACCACCTATGACTCCAAAAACTATCTCTTACACAGAAGGGCATATAGCCTGTTATTTAGCCTTGTTATTTTGAAGTGCAAATCTGAGAGCTCCATCAGACACTGCTTCTTTTCAAAGCCTCTTTTTCTTTCCCTATTGCTGCTAGTAGCTGATGGGAACTTCACCTTTCCAATGGCAGGTTCAGTTTTTGGTGAGAGAGCTTTTTTCTCCTTTGATTACAGGCCAGCTCCAGACAGCTCAGGACTTGGCCAGCTTGCTGCCTATCTCAAAGCCTGTAGATAAGCACTGTTCCTATAACACTGAAAGCTTCAGCATTCCCATTATATGCCATTCCCTTGAATGCCTGAGGTGATGGCTGATGGGCCTATTTGGTGCAGAACAGCTTGGAGGAGGAGCAGATGTGGCAACGTTCTTGCCCTCAGGTATGAATAGACTCTGATGTCTCCTGAGTGAACAGAAATTGAAAGGGTTGATCAGATTTGGAAGATTTTGAGATACTTTATACTGAGATTCAATGGAAGAGACATAGATTAAGAGATTGGAAGATGACTTAGTGGATTTGTCTGCTGTTACTCAGAGTGCATCCCTTAAGTGGACCTAAAGTTTCAGCTTACTTATGGAATTTGCATCGTGATGTGAATGAAGAGGTCACAGAAATGGTTTGTCAGACATTTCAATCAGCACATCCCTTGGAAGCACACGTTCAGGAATTGATTCATTGACTCACTGGGTTAAATCATGTTTTAAGCATTAAACTGGCAGCTGCTAAGCAATTAAAGGATATGCCTAAGTGCTAATATAAAGAATATAGTCAACATCTTTAAAAAAGTGTACCATTACATCATACTTTGTGACAGGTTTTAGCCTCTTACCCTTCATGAATTATTAGAAAGTTTGACAGCTTAGGAAGGCTTTGATCAAGTCAGTCCAGGGCTTCAGTGTTTCCCCAAAATGGCAGACAGGAACTCTTGGAGAAAAATTGGGTCTCCCTGCTTTGGGTCACAATCAGGAGGAGTGTAATTGCCATTCCCACATAATTTTCAGCAATTTTCTATTTGTAAATAGAAGTGGTTTTTTCTTTTTTTTTTTTTTTTTTTTTTTTTTTTTTTTTTTTTTTTTATTCCAAGAAGTCAGTACCACGAAGAGTGAATAAATTGTTTCTAGAGACACCTTTTGTACAGGCTGATTGGGAGCCAGACACCAGCTGCCAAATTCAGTGCAAAGCCTCCCACCAAGCCTGATGTCCTACACTGGTGCACGAGTACAAGCCCCAGCACTGCGTGGGGGTGATGAGAGCCCAGAGACACTGCTGCAGTTTTTTTGTTATCAGAGACTTTGGTTGCGGGGATGAACTTCCAAAACTCAACACATCCTGACAGCATCTTGACAAGATACTGGGTCTGTCTGCCTGTTAGGTTCAAAATACGTTTCTTCTATTAATTTTCACCATTTTTTTTCAATAATTGTGCCTCTTCCCTTCTCTCCCCTGACATTTCTTTGGTGAAATAAAAGGTTCTGTAGCTGTCTGTTTGAAGAAAACCCCCTCCCTGCTTCTGAGGACAAGTAGACAGTACTTTTGGTATAAGTTTCCGGTGTTAAACCATAGTTTGAAGAAGCTTATGATTCACATATTCACAGTATAAATGCTATCTACCCACTGTTTCACCACCTCGCGCTGTTATACAATCTCTCAAATCTGATAAACACTTCTAGGGCTTTGTCATATTCTCTTTGTTCAGGTAGGTGAGCAGTCTTCTGCAGGATAACACATAATTGATATAGTTTGACTTTCACTGTACTGCAGGTTTAAATCCCCATGGAGGATCCTAGCTTATAAGAGGAGAGAAGTCTTCCATTTGGGAAAAAAGGGCTCAGTTCAGTACAAACTTCTCTCTAGTGAGGCTGAAAGGAAAATAAAGAAATTATTTTAGTGAAAAACTAAAACTGGGAATTAAGAAAAAGGTTCATCATCAAGACTTTGAGGCAAATAATAGAAAAATCTCACCTCTAGGCCAGATACACAGACTGTTGCAGGAGAAAATACTTTAATGACAGAAAGGTAGAAAGCTGTCAGAGAGGGAAATTATCCTGTTAGTAGATCCCTTCTGCCAAGTGAGAACTCTGCACTGGAGATAGTCCTTTTGGAAGTGCTGTGGGAAATTTCTCCCCAGGGATGGGAAGAGGCAAGTTAAAACAAAAGATACTTTGGTTGCCAAGTGTTTAGATAACTAGGTTTGTGATGCCAGCTGGACACAACAGTAGGAGATATTGTAGATCTCTACATAAACTTTTAGGGAGTATCTGCACGGTGGTCTCCCTTTTCCCATGGCAGTCTTTGTTCTCAGGGCCCCATGGCAGCACAGAAAGACTGAAAATCAGTCTCCAGTCTCAGGTTTTGATTTAAGAAATGAGGAAAAGAAATAATGCAGAGTTCACACCAGTGAAAAGCTTTTGAAAATGTGGGTTCTACATTGGAAATGGTAGAAATGGAAAGTGGCATTCAGACTGAAAAAAGGTGCATGGGAGATTAATAAAGTGAGAAAGCCAAGAGCTATGGCATCTGAACAGGCATGTCCTCTGGCATGAATGGAATGAAAAATAAGAGCTACAGATGAGTGTAGTGTAGAGACTGATAACCCAGGAAAGAAACAGTGAAGAATAGTCTGGAAGAAACAAAACTTCTATTTAAACAAGCTTCATGAGCATGTGACCATGCACAAACACACACACACACATACACACAGAGGTAACTATGAAAGGGCGTTTGCTTCCATTGAAATACAAGAAGTCTAAAAGCTGAAATCAGGGAATAGGTATGTTTGCTTTTAAATTTGAAAGTTACCATAGTAGACACCTCAGAACCAGAAAGGAAAACAATAATAATTGTGATATTGTAATAACTACGAAAAAATATTACCAAAAAAAAAAAAAAAGAGTGGCTGCCCAACTCTAATAGTGCTACTGTATGTTAAAGAAGACAAGCAGTCAAATCAGATAAATAGTTTAAGTGATTGATTCAAAACACAAAGTCACCACTCATAAACTCCATATCTCAATTCCAAAAATGCAGGGTTAAGACTATACTTTACCCCAGGATGGATGGATAGAATGACTACAATGACGCAGAAAACCCAATAGGAATGAGATATGCAAGTTGCTTTATATAAATTTAGTACCTGAGTATGACTGCAAGGCAATACTTGGAATACATTTGTAGACTGCACCATAGAGGAGCTATTTGCAGAAAAGGCAGTTGGGGCAGCATCTCTCCACTGAATCTGGAGCTGTGCTCAGCCTTGGTTTAAAATCCTACTGTCAAAGCCACGGTATTCAACTAAAAAAGAAAACCAAAACAAACAAAACCAACAACAGAAATATAAATGTGATTATATTTGAAAAGAAACAGATGTCAGGTTGGAGTGTTCACAGGTGACATAAGATTTGCCTGAAAATACTGCAGATTAGAACAAATTCATGATCCCTCTCAACAGCATCTATAGGAAGACCAACAAAAAACCCCACAATCAACCTACTGTGGTTCAAGATTGAAGTAAGGCCATCCTTACCAAATTAGCATAGGAGTTAAGGCAACCTGGTTCACGTACTTGGGTTTCCAGAAGGCTTTCAGGAAGATCCAACAATAAGACTTTTCAAAGATAAGAAGTTGCCAAGGAGTAAAGAACCCATTTGCTCATGGATTAATAACTCATTTAAAAAAAGGTAAAAATGAAGACATGGATATAGAGATATTCAAAGACTTTTGAATGTTTGTGGGAATTATTAAATCTCTTGCTGGAGGTGGGAAAGTATCAGATAAGTATTTTGAGGAAGGTCATAGCTGTACTTTCATGTAATAACATTTCCTTCTAGAGTGACGTGATAAATAAAGCAAATATCTCTCAGTTGCATAAAAGCAGTAGTATGTAAGGACCTCACAGGATTTCATTCAGTTTCTTCTTTTCCAGTTTTGGCCCTATGAAGTCATTCAGTGAAAGTGATTCTGCACTATGAAGACCAGTGTTTATTTTATTTATATTTTTTTAATGTATTTGGCTAAAAAAGAAACTTTCCGTAAAATCCATAGACTCATTTAGGTTGCAAAAAACCTTTAAGATCAAGTTCAACCACAAAACTAACACTGCAGAGTCCAGCACCTGGTGCTGAGGTCTGACTGAACATATTCTGATGCCACAGGGCCCACAGGACAAGCACTTATGCATGGACCTAGGCTGTTCTCCAGCTGCAGGAGGAGTGGCAGGAAGCCACTGATTTGGATATTTGAGACCCACTGGGCTGAGTGGTGTGATGCAGAAATACTGTTTGGGTCTCTTCTGCAACAGGGGTTTCAAACTCTGCTTTGGGTCTAGAAAAGATGAGGGCAGGGACCAAATTTATCTCCTCAGTGCTGAAAAGAATGCAGTGGGAGGCAGAAGAGCTGAAGCTTCATTGACTTCCTCACTGTGAGTTATAATGAATGTAAACCAGTCATCTGCCAATGAAAATTTTAAGAATTTTTTAAAAAATCCCAGATATGTGTCTTGTTATTAAAATAAACCCATGAAAAAATAAAGTAGGTTGTGATGAGAACTTTCAGAATGTGTTCTCTTATTTTGTGCAGCCTACATCACAGAGCTAAAAATTATACTTACGTTTCAGTGTTGCTGTGGTTACTGATACTATTCATTCTGAGTCTTCAGCGGAAATAAATTGATCCTGTTAAGGAGGAGGCTGTGTACAGGAGGTGACCTTGGACCTTCACAATGGTTTAATTTACACTGGTCTAATTTCAAACTTCCATGGCCTAAGGTACTCTTAGCTGAAGTAGCTGTAGTTTAATTTTTCTGGTTTTGTACAGGCAAGTTAAATCTCTAATAGTAAAGGTTGAAAGTTTTGGCCTGAAATCACAGAAGACAGAATTTGTTGTTCATTTACTATTGCTTCCCAAAGCACGCCATGAGATAAACACTTTGTTGAATGTCCGGGTAGACTTTCCCATTTAATTTGATGAATTCTATGTATTTAGGAATAGAAAGACACGTTTTCCTTTTGTAGTAAGGATCATCTGGCAACCAAAATCATTTGTTCCTTGAAGCCTTTTCTATCCCCTTTCTCCCAAACCCACACTGACTCCATGTGCTGTGAATCACAGCAGCACAGGATAGCTCAGGTTGGGAGGGAGCTCAGGAGGTTTACACTCCAATCTCCTGCTCACAGCAGGCTGGCTCTGAGGTCAGACCAGGCTTCATCCAGCTTAGGCTTGAAAACCTCCTAGGATGAAGTGTTGGTTCCTGCCCCAAAACATTTGTGACTTCCATGTACAGGAGACACAAAGGCAGAAGAGAAGCCAAGTCACAGGAGGGGATTAGGACCATACAGAGGGCTGGTGACAGAGACAGGAGCAAAGGCCTGATTGCTGGTACTCAAGTTAAGTCAGTAAAAGTCAACAAACTATTCCACAGACTTTATGTAGTTCCCAATTTCTTCAGAAGCAGCACAGCTATGCAGCCCTTCACTGTAGGCAGGCCTCTCCCTGGGGCATGGTGTCATGTGATGGTTAAGAAGACAATCTCATAGCTTTGGTGCCAAAACCCCTCAGGCATATTTAGTTTGTGACTGTGCAGTGAGAAGCTGAGTACATTAAAGCAGACATGGTTCTGCATTAATCTTCCTACCTGGTTGTGCTGGATGAAGTGGCTTATGGCTGTTAGCATGTGATGGTGGAGCGATGCCTCAGGGGAGGAAAGATAAGAGGTGCTGCTGCTTGATGATAATGCCTTTCAGTGATGAGCTGCAAGTGGTTTGAGTACGTGGATGATTTAAAATCGGGAGACAGGCAGAACTGGCCTTGTTCTCGGTATGCTTGTGCTGTAAACACGTTGCACTGATGACATTCCTCTTAAGCTAATGTATTAGCTGCGTTCAGAGCCTACTCATGGCAGCTCAGAGCTAATGCACATCTCGTCCTACAGTCTCACTTGCTAATGAGACCATTTGTTCCTTGGCTGGAGAAGGTGAAAGCATATGCAGTGATTTACAACTAACACAATATTGTAGGGACAGCTTAACTTTGTCTAAACCTAGTTTAGCTTAAATCAATTGGGTAGTTGTTTGAATTCACACACATAGTGCTTGTATTGTTTTCATTAGCTGTGTTTGGAAATCACTCTAGCTAAATCAGGGCATCCCCTGGTGTGATATAATGAGGTCTCTCCTCAGATGAGTTGCATTGATATAAAGGAGCTATACAGGAATGGTCAATGCAGTAAATAAGCCTTAAGGCACAGCAGATTTAGATGACCTGCTCAGGCATTTGCACTAGTTTGATTAATTTGGTTTGTTAATTGAATTCCACTAAATTACAGAAAGTTTTTATTTTAGACAAAGCCTCAGGCCCTGATCTTCCGTTTGGACCTGGCAATAGCGCTGGCTGAACTGTTTTTGGTGAACGCTTCATTTGCAACAGCACAGTGTTGGTCATCACCAGACTATTAGTGAGTATGACCCAATTTGCAAAATGGTTTCCCTGAAAAGCAGATTTGGGGCTGATGATGAGGTGGTCTCTTATTTATGGTCTCTGAGCTCACTACTATGGCAGAACTTGGGGCAAAATCCAAGTTCACTTTGAATTGTCTTTACGAGGGGATCTGAACCGATAGCTCCTCAACTAAGTAAAAACGTTTTCTTCCTCCTCTGCCTTGAGAGCCATGTGCCCTGTAGTGCCATTCCTTGTAGGGTTGGTTTGCACAGCATCTTGGAATATCCTGGTTTGGCTGCTCCAAGACCAAGGAAGTCAGGAAAGAGCCCCATCTGGGAACTGTGATAGATTGCTGTGCCTTGTCTGAGCAAAAGCTCTGGGATGTGCTGGCTCCTCCTCGGACATGGGGTGACATTTTAATCTGGACTGGAAAATACTTGAAAGGGGTATTCTCTTGAACTACTGTGAAGATTTGAATTCAAGATTGAACCCCATATTCTAACTCCTAGGGTCATTGTGTTTCTACCTCTGTTTGCTTGTGGCATGTTAAAAATAAACAATCAAACAAAAAAGCAACCAAATACCTAGAAGTTTAGGACAAGAGGGTTAGTCACTGTAACTGGGATGGTCATGTGGTATAGACCATAATAGTTATTTCTGGGAATTGCATACTTATAAAAATGCAAGAAAGTACCTTCACTCCATGTAAAAGCATACAAATGTAATGTAACTTGATTAAGCTTTCTGTGAACAATACATATTTCCTTAGAGTGCCAAATAAGAGCAAAAAGTGATAATTCAATGAGTAAACTGCAGCATTTCCTTGGAAATGACTCCCTAATTCGTGCTCTGGGAGATTTCACTGGCAGCAATGATGGCGCATGTTCCGAGGGTATAGAAATTACCTGTACCACATGAAAGTAGCAATTTGGGTTACTAAACCTTTCATTTTCCTCCTCAGGTGTGCTATCTGGCTATGTGAGGCCTTCCTAGGGCAGCACATCTCTTGTTATGCCTCATGGTGGTGGCACCAGCCACTTGCCATCAAAAAAGGTCTGGGATACATCACAGGAAACATAGCCCCTCCAAACAGCCTGGTTCAGAGTGAAGGGAGCAGAGGGCCTTAATTTGGGCAGGGTTGTGCTATGTCTTACATGCCTGTTGGTGCAGAGTGGGAAATACCTGAGGTGAAGTGGCTGATAACAACGTTTTATGTGCTTGCAGCTCCAAGATGCTGCCAGGATGTGAAACCCTTTCCTTACCCTGGAGCAAAACCCTATATGAGGAGGGAAAGCCCTTCATTTCACTTATCAAGGGAGAGATGGGATAAGATGCCAGGAGGTACATAGCAAATGGACAGGTTGCTTATTTCCTGGAGCTGCAGGTACTGGCTTCCCCTGGGTCAAGGGCTGGACTGCACAAAGGGCTGAACTCTGCACTCTCCAAGGGGTTTTTGGTCTGCCAGCTTTGGGACTGATTGTGCTGGACTGATTCCTGGGTGAGGAAACACATCAGCACTTCCTTGGAAATTTTGCTCATCTTGTTGGGGTTTTTGTGTGATTTTCCTCTCTGCAAGGATAGATGCACCTTGCTGTATCCATATGCTGTTGCATGGGACTGGTGTTGCTGCTGGGGCACCCCGGGATCCCTACACCTGCAGTGACATTTCTGCAGTGGTCCCTGTGACTGGACATGTCTCATGGGTGGTGTCCAGGCTGGGGTCTCCAGGCAGAGGGCTGGCAAGGTGGATCTACCTGCGGATCTGGGCACTGCTCCCGCAGCAGAGCAGCGGGTCCCCTGTGCACATGCAGGGCATTTTCCAATTTAAAAAAAAAAAAAAAAAAAAAAAAAAAGCGCCCAAAAGCAGAGTTGGAGTCTAACAGGGCGTTTTACGCCTTTAGGACGGCACCGTCTAGCGGGCTGTGTGAGTACTGCTGGCGGCCGGAGGAGCTCCGGTCCCAGCGCATCCTCTCACAGTTCGTGGCCCAGGGGGATGCAGCAGTCCGAATCCAGAGTCGGACCGGACGGATTTTGATTATGCAAACTGGCATGGAGCCATATTAATACTTCTCCTTAGATAGGTTGCTTTTTTTTTTTTTTTTTTTTCTTTTCCTCCCCTTGTAGCTCTCAAGTGCTACTCCCTACTCACCTCAGACTCAGACAGTGTTTTGGTCAGGTTTTTAAGCTCTCTTTAGTCCCTAGAAAGCATGGAGAAGAGAGGATAGGGAGAGAGGGAGGGAAAGGGAGAGGAGCTGAAATTGCTGAGATGTGCCAATGCAGATGCTGTGGATGGAGGGGAGGGAGAATGCTGATGTCCATAGACCTGTGCAGTGCTTCTGTGCCTGCAGAGCCACTAGGCAAGACGTGGAATAGTAATTTCAGGGTCAGAGGACAGAAGAAACAAGAATTATTCACTGAAAAATCAAACTCGGAAAGCCCTGAGCCACCTAATGCTGTTTTGAAGTTGTCTCTTCTTTGAGTGGACACGGGACTACATGACTAGCAGAGATGCACTGCAGTCTAAATTATTTTGTAATTCTCGTTTGGCTCTATGTCTGCATTTTAAAACAACAGAATTCTCCTTTGATGATGTATGGTCTTTTGGGAATCATATTACAGGCATTAGCCTAAAAAATTGAGCAGCTGCTTCTCTAAAGCACTGACACATCTGTCTGCAGCATGGGCACATTTCAAATGTTACATCTCTCTTCCTTTTTTACAGGACATTTTCTGGACTTCCTTTGGAAAAGTAAGACTACACTGCAGGGTCTAGCTGTCAAATTAGGGTTTTGAACACTGCATTCCTGAAACCATATTTTAAGAGCAGAAGAATACATTTGCTGTTCACAAAATGACCCCACCTAGGGCAGAAATGAAACAGTTTAAATTAAATCGACATTTCCTGGCTCTGCAGAGTTCATAGCAGTAGTGCTATTCCATATAAGCAAGATTTCCAGAAAGACAGCAAGTGCATGTTGCAGGGAGATTTAAAGTGAGTAATAGTTGAATTTCTGAAGAAAAGCTGCAAGATCAGTTAACGTCTTCTGTTAACACAAGCAGTAGGTAGAGGAAAATCTTAGTTACTTTTTGAGATCAGCTGGACTTGAGAGCATGAAGTGCTCCCTGCTGGAGAAGTGAATCTGCCAGTAATTTTGTCCCCTTGTAGGCCTTCAGGGTTACAAATGGTTCTTTGAGGGTGCAGTAACTGAGCAGTGATCAGTGCAAGCAGATGAGAGCAAGTTGCAACAGGGCTGGGCCATGTTGTGCAGACCAGGGTGCCCTGCTCAGTCCCACTCTCCTCCCATGTGCCCACAGCAGGGATGGGTTTACCTCTTACCTCACATTTCACAGAATGATTTGGAATACCTGCATATGGTTAAGTTTACAGAGGTATGAGAAATAGAAACGGTTGTGATTATTCTGCATGACAAAGATATATGAGGCAGGGAGAAGGAAAAGAAACCCAGAGAGAAAGACCACCTCTGTAGCTGTCCGCAGCATTACACAGCCATGCCACTCCCTATTCACTAAAAGCACATTTGCCCTTCAGTTGTCTCCACATATTTAATGCTTAGGAAGAAAAAGGTGAGCTCTGCAGAGATCTGTGAGATGTCAGGCATGGCAGATGCCAAGTTCTGAAGCCCACACCAAGTATCAAGGCAGGACCACACTGGACTTTTAGCCATGCTGGCTCTGTCTCTCCTCCAGCGGCTGGATTTTCTCTCTGGGGTGACACATGCCCATGCCAGCATCCCACCTGTGCCCCCTGGGGCAGAGCAGCCTTCTGAGAAGGGGGTCAGGGAAGCAGCTGATACCTGGTTCTCTGTGCCAATGGCAGAGCCAGACCTGCTACCACATAGGCCATGGTCCTGCACCTCCTGTGAGCTGCTGAATTGAAAGCTTGAGATTAAATAAAATAACTGAATTTTAAAAAAGAGATCCCCTCAGAAGCAATGTAAAGAAAAGGATTTGTGCTCCCCTGTGCCTTCCAATATAACCATGAAGCGGAGCAATTTTGCATATTTATACTCTTATTCTACAGGCACCTGCTGAATATTTATTATAGTAACATCTCTCATGGCTTTCTGTCTGTTCATAAACAGCTCAATACCAGTGATTTGAGCATTCATTGCTTTAAACTGAAGCCAATAGTTACTGAAAGTGCTTATTCCACACAAGTTCCTCACATCTTCTGCAGAAAAGATGATTAAGGGAAAACTGTAACTCTAGAATATGATAATGATGACCTGCCTTTGGGAAGGAGCCATAATTAATTACCTGCCTTGGAGTGATTTGATTCCCTATGGTAGGTTTCAGGCAAGCCAGCTCCCAGGTGCAGATCTCCTTTTCCTTGTAAGAGGGGAAGCACCCACATAGTTGAACTCAGCATTTCACAGCTGTGGGTCTTGGATCTCTAATGGTCTGTGTGGTGTCAGCAAGTGCTCTGTGAGTTAAGAACCAAAACTTACCATGTTTGCATGTAGGCAAGGAAAGAAACCAGATGAGTGTTGATGAGTCACAAGTGGTGTTCCCCAGGGCTCAGTATTGGGGCCAGTCCTTTTTAAAATCTTTACAGGTGATCTAGACTAGAGAATTGAGTGCACCCTCAGTTAGTTTGCAGACAACACCATGTTGGGTGGCAGTGTTGATCTGCTGGAGGGTAGGAAGGCTCTGCAGAGGGACCTGGATTGATTGATCAAGGCCAATTGTATGCAGCTCAACAAGGCCAAGTTCCAGGTCCTGCCCTTGCGCCACAACAACCCCAGGCAGTGCTACAGGCTGCAGGAAGAGTAGCTGGAAAGCTACCCAGAGGAAAAGGACCTGGAGGTGCTGGTGGACAGCTGCTGAACATGAGCCAGCAGTGTGCCCAGGTGGCCAAGAAGGCCAATGGCATCCTGGCCTGTATCAGCAATAGTGTGGCCATCAGGACCAGGGCAATGACCATGTTCAGTTTTGGGTCCCTCACTACAAGAAAGACATTGAGGTGCTGGAGTATGTCCAGAGGGCAACAGAACTGTGGAAGGGTTTAGTGATTAAGTCATATGGAGGAGCAGTTGAAGGAGCTGGAGTTGTTTAGCTTGGAGAAAAGGAGGCCCAGGGGACACTTTATCACCCTCTACAGCTATCTGAAAGGAGGTTGTAGCAAGGTGGGGGTCAGCCTCTTCTCCCAGGCAACCAGTGATAGGAGAAGAGGAAATAGCCTCACATTGTGCCAAGGGAGGTTCAGGTTGGATATTCAGAAAAATTTCTTCATTCAAAGAGTGGTTAAGCATTGGAACAGGCTTCTCAGTGAAGTTGTTGTGCCACCACTGCTGAAGTGTTCAAAAAACTAGTGGATGTGGCACTTCATGATATGGTTTGGTGGGCTTGGTGGTATTTGGTCAAAGGTTAGCCTTGATCACCCTGTAGGGTTTTTCCAACCTTAATGATTCTGTGATTCTACAAACATTAGTAAATAAACAGTCAAAGCTGAAGATTTATTTTTCTAATTTTTTTACTGAAAGTGAGAACTACACAAGAAGGTCCATTATCTTTTCCCCAGAAGTGGCAGTTGGCCTCGGTGGAAAAAATAACTTAATGCTCACTTCTTTTCTTGGGCTTCACAGTTTTGTGAACACGCTTTGTTAAGTCCTTCTTGGTCAGATCTGCAGGATGGGGGATGCCAGTGAAGACACCAGACCAGGGAGCATGTGCTTAGAGCTGAAACTGAGCTGGATATGTGCCCTGAGTTTCTGCTGATTGCTGGGGAGGCAGCGCCTGAATTCTGGAGCTGAGCTGACCATGGGAACACACCCTGCTCTGGTTCCTGCTGGCAGAGTTCTCTCAGGATGCTCATCCTGATTATTCCATCAGAGTGTGACCTGCCTTAGTATGGGTCTACAGTGAAAAAAATTCATCATCTATCTTGACCAAATTTCTGTATTTTCAGAATGCATTTGGCTTTTATTTTGGGGTCATTTTACTAGTTTTGCTTGTGTTTTCTTTTCAATACAGGATGGGGAGAGGAGGTGTAGGAGACAAGGTCAGTGTACCCACACCAAGACTATGACTGGTTTTGGCTGTCTATTCGGACAGACTGTTCACTGTTTCTTGGCTTTGTTTTCTCAGGAAGTGAGGTTTATGGGATTGTCATTGTGCTCTCCCTCTATTTTTCTCCCACTAGTTTCAACCACACTGGACAGGAAAGCAGATATATCAAATAATTAAATAATCTGAAATGTCAGCACATATATTGTGGAAATAGCTGGAGAAGCTTGGTTTCTCATGGAGGAAAAATACAAGGAGGTTTTTCTGTCTAATCAGGCACCAAAGAGCCCAGCTTGGGTGGCTGGGATTGAGAGGGAAATACTGGATGCTGGGACACCCTGGTTCTGCTGCTCACACAGCAGTGAGAGATCATGTGAGTCAATTCAGCAGTGGGGCAACACAACCCAGACAATCTCCAGTCACTTGCCAGTGGGGCACTGCTCTGAGCACCAAGTCCTGGTCTCTGCTGCCATTTGTGGATGGGTGCTCTGGGCAGTAGGAATTTAGAGGAAGGTCTGGCCATGCTGCTTGAACAGGGATGGTCAACTGGACCAACAATGCCATCACCATCTAGTGGAAGAGACTGCTGGACCCTTACAAAGTGGCTGGATGGGGCAGAGTTGGCTCAGACACCTCCCTGTGGATGTGGTCCATGGTGGTGACATGGCACAAATGTTGGCTGTACCCATTTTTTTTAGGAGAAGGATATAGGCAAGAGGGGGCAGAGTGTCTTTCTGTGTGTACCAGAGGAGATCATCATCCAGTGAGATTCAGAATGTGTCACTGCAGAAAGGGAAATAGTGCACCAGGCTGTTAATCCTATCACCCTGTTCAGAAAAAGGGGATATGGTTTAAATATGATGTTCACCATCTTTTTCCCCAAGCCGGGTGCAGAACTGAGACAGATGGGTGCAATCTGTATTGACAGGGGCACTCGCTTTCTAAGAAGGAGTTTCGTTCATCTATCCATCTGCTTTGTATCCATGCAACAGTGAAATGGAGCAGCTTTTGCATATTTATACCCTTGTTCAGCCTGCGGCATTATGAGAGCCAAATGACACGATCACAGGGACATTTGCCCACTTAGAAACACTCCAGCAACCATAGCAGAATAAATGTGAACTGAATGTTATAATTTAATTTTTGTTAATCAATAGTAGAGCTTGGCAAATTCTGCAAAGAAGTATTCATCGGTGCTAGCTCAAACAAAAATTGTTCTTTTGCTTTGGTATTCACTTCCCTTTTTAGTGGCCATTTAGAATACAAATGATTTGTGCTCAGCTGGATACAGGTGGTGCAGAGAGGCCCTTCCCCATAAGGGAGAGTAGCATTGTGGTCTAAGTGCCATGACCCAGGAGTAGGGGACAGCTACCTACTGCTGGTGCAAACTCTCTTTGTAACCTCGAGCAAGTAATTTCAGGGAAGCATTTTGGAGCACATATTGGATCACGTACTTGACCATCAGAATATGGGTTCTGGATCCTTTGAGAAATGTTGCCACCTGTGACCCTGTGGGAGACTCAATATGGAGAAGGGTCCTGCAGAAGACCTGTGGCCTGTGGAGAAGGAAACCCATGCTGGAGCAAGTTTTTCCTGGGTAGGACTCGTGGCCCTGTGGGGTACCCATGTCGGTACAGCTCATCCATGAAAGACTGCACCCCCATGGAGAAGTGACCCACGGGACAGCAGATTGGGAAGAACTGCTGCCCAAGGGATGGACTCCTGTTGGAGAGGTCCATCAAGGACTGTCTCCCATGGGAGGGACCCCTACAGGAACAGGGGAAGGATTCAGGGATGTGGCCCCCTGTAGCTCATGGTGAAGACCATGGTGAAGCAGGCTGTCCCCCTGCAGCCCATGGAGGACCATTGGGGTACAGAGACTCGGCTGCACCCCATGGGAAACAACAACTGAATACAACCCTCCTTTCCTGTCCCCCTGCACTGCTGGAGCAGAGGAGGGAGAACATGGGAGGACGGAGGGGTGGGGGGAAGGTGCTTTTAAGATTGTTTTATTTCTCACTCTTTAAGTCTTATCCTGTTAGTAATAAATTTAAGTTCTATTCCCACTTTGAGTCTGTTTTGCTTGTGAAAGTTATTCAGTAAATGACTTCTCCCAACTCTTATCTCTACTCATGGATTCTTTAGCTGTTTTTTTCTTTTTCCTTCTCTTTCCTCTGCCAAGTTGCAGAGGGAGGGTGATGGAGTGGCTTGGTGGGTATTCTGGCATCTGGCCAGGGTCAAACCACTACACCTACATGTATCCAAACAGCTTCAACTCTCTACTTGCAAAATTTGGATAATCACATTGCCTTGTTGTCTGTAATTTGTCTTGTCTCCTTACACCATAGACTGTTGCAGGCAGGGGCTGTCCCTACCTGTGTGCTACCGGGGCTCACAGTAGTTCTCTGCAGCAGACCCTGGTGTTCTCCCACAGCTTCTTCCTCCAGGGCTGCTGATACTGGGATGAGGTTGACAGCACTGTGGTGGGGTTATGATCACTCACAGCTGTTCCTGGGGCTCCTGCAAGTCCCACCACCCCTGTACAGCAGTATCCACACAAGGTACTAGCAGCCATCACACAGCTCTGGCTTGTTCCAGGCTCTGACTCAGATCTGGGTCAAACCTGCTGCTGCGGCTCTGTGCCAGTGATGACTGGGGATATGCAGAGGGCAGGGGTCCAGCCCTTTGCTGAGGAGAGGTTAGAGAGAACGGAATAACCTGGTGGCTGCATATCAGCCAGCCTTGGATCAGACCACCTAGCTCCTTCCCCTGCCCAGGGGTCAATATCCCCCTGGAATCCATCTTGGAGAACTGCAGCCACAACCTGCACAGCTCTTCCAAAGACTTCATCATCCTCTGGCAAACCAAAGCTTCAGCCCCATGCTGCTGAGTCTCTCTTGCTGTTGTCCTCAGAAAGTGTTGCCAGACTGGATCCAGATCTCAAGTTTCTGTTGTAAATTAGCTCTTGTAAGCCATCTATCACATCCTGCCTGAGCTTGCTCCCCCACTGATGTGAATGAGGACCTCTGCTGCAGAGGTATGTGTGTTTCTGCTTCACTTCCTTCAGCAATTCAGTCTTTTATTTAAAATCTGTCTTTCCCTTTTCTAGACCTACAATTTTCTCTCCAAGCCTCCCTTTTACCACTTTTAGTAGTCAATGTAGCTGTAACTTACTCTCCACAAAGCCCATTGCCAACAACCTTAATAAGTCCTGACTTCAATGCTCTCCTGGCAGACTGTAAATGCTTTTTCTGCTTCCCCTGGAGCACTTTTGCCCGTGCAGTTCACCAGCTGCTGTAGTTAGGCTCCTACTGCATGACT
Organism: Myiozetetes cayanensis; assembly: GCF_022539395.1. NCBI lineage: Eukaryota > Metazoa > Chordata > Aves > Passeriformes > Tyrannidae > Myiozetetes > Myiozetetes cayanensis. The sequence goes on along the minus strand of NW_026087742.1, from coordinate 42,667,829 downwards.
CAGATCCTAAACTTTGCTGTGGATAGAGAGTCTGTCTTTCCCCCTGTGAGCAGCCTTGTTTGTATCTGGTTTGTGGTGCTTAGTACAGAAGCCCCACATGAAGTGAGATCTGAGCCTCACCCTTGGTGTCACTCTGTTTGGGCACCCTTCAGCACCCTTCAGCACTTGCAGGAGGTGCTCCAAGTGGGGGACACACAGCTCAAAGCACAAAATAGAAGCACAAAGCTTCTGTTTACTAGTGAACACATACAGGATAACTGGGGCTAAACAAGCTACCTATTTGAGCACAGGGAGCTCCCAGCTCCCATACAGCACCCAGTACCTTTGCTGCTGCACAGGTACCCCCTCAGGGGAAAAGTTGGTCTCTGCAGCCCCAGGGCACATCCTTGATGGAGCTGAGTTTCCTTATTTCACCTGTTTGCTTCTTGAGGGTTTTACACTTTCCCATAATGGGGTTTTTCTCACAAAGCCTTGAGCTGGTAGTGATGTCACCTCAACAACTCCAAGTTCCTGTAGTGTCACCTTTGTGGGCTTTCTTGGCTCTATTCTGCAGATGTCCTAAGGCTTCCTGATAACTCTAACACCTGCTGTAGCCTAAGCCACAGCCACGAGGGTTATACCAGAGCTGGGCTCTGGGGCCTTGGGCATAGACAGTCATCCTCGAGGAGTTGAGAAGATGATGACTGAGTTTGCAGATAGAGGTTTTTATTCCCAGCTGCTGCTGGAGATGGTGCAGCAGCTGCAAGGGTGACCCCTCTGGTGACCCCTCTGATTCGCTCATGCAAACAAATGGGTGCTGCTGGTACCAGGTCTCCAGGACCACGTCATCTCCTTCCTGACTTCAGCAATATCACTTTTGGGATAAGTGCTGTGTCCACCATGCAACCTGTCACACACTGAGCAGAGACCTACACTAATGAGCACTAGGAATGTCATTAAGATTTTTCCCTCCTCCACAGAGCAGAAAGGTTTCTTCTGAGCAAAAGAAGCAACAGCACTTGGTGTGCATCAGCAGCATGTTTGAGCAGCAGCGATTATAGGAGTGTGGTAAATAACAGGACTGAGCTGTAATGGCGCAGAGAGAACTGGAAGTTGTATGTTTTGTCTGTGTATGTAGGCTGGCACATCACTTTTGTAGCTCACCTGTATGATTTACCTTCTCCTTCTACCATCTCCCTTTATTAAGTTAAATCAGTCATCCCACTGCTCTGTGATTTATGGCTTTATGTTTTGCTGGGAACGGATCACAAAGCAAAAAGTGAAAGTTTTGATGTATTAGTAAAACTAAACTTGTCTGTCTAGGATGAGGTTGGAAGAATTTAGTTTCCTCTTGGGTGAATTCTGACAGATTATATAAATTCCCATCCTCTCTTCTTCTTCCTCCTCCTCAACCCACACCTAGTTACAAAGAAAGGCCTTGAAATAAGTGGTGGCCAAGGCTCAGCCATTTTCCGGTCTGTCAGCCTGTCCTGGCACACCTTGACCTACATCCTGCAATACCTGTGCTCTGTGGCAGCTCTGCATTAAAACACGGATGGGTGGATGAATAAACATTGAGTGTTCAATGACTCCAAGGATGGAGATGTCATCAACTATCTGTCTGAGCAATAGTATGCAGCATGGTCAGTCTTTGTCTTCACCAGGTTCATTTAAAAGAAAAAAAGTTAACCCAAAGAAAATCTGACCAATGCAGGAGACTTTGTGCTGGGAGGGAATGGAAAAGGAGTTTCCCATTGAAGTGGAGGGGAAATGGCTGGTCAAACACCAAGGTCACAGTCTGTGGGGCACTGCACTGCAAACATACTGGCTCACCCATCACCCCATGTGCTCTCCGCTCCACACCTGGACATTTTTGTGTTGGAGGAAAAGGCAGAGGGGCAGGTATGGCCCTAATATGGCACTGTTCCCTCTTTCAGAAATGTCTGTCCCTATCACATCCCTTTAACTGTGCTGAGCAGCTCCTGCCACCCCTGTTCTCTCCATGTCATGGAGTATGTGTGGCCACAGGCCCTAAGAAACCACATAGGGACATGAAGGTTTTATGTCCTCCCTAAACCTACTAAAAGCCCTTTTTGTTTTTGCAGAGGGAATGTCTACTGTGTGTCTAAATCCTGTTTCCTTGCCTCCTGTCCTTCCCAAGGCTGAAAGCAGCTACTGCCCGAGTCTAACACTTCTCCTTTTGACTGGAAGCTGGAGAGCTAGTGGACTGAGATACTAATGATATTTATCAGTTAAGCAAAACGGACATCTAAAAAGCTTCTAACACCTTAACTACCTTATGAATACATAACTTTAAAGGCATAATTCCCAATTATGTTACTGCAAGTAATACAGAGTGACATTTCTACTGCTTATTAATATTAGTACTGATACATAATTATATTACCACAAAGAAATCTTATAAATCAAGCATTTATTAAGTTGCAATTCTACTACATTTTTTCCTGGACTTAGTATTAAGGTACTAAGTCTATTTTCAAGGGTCATACGTGACTTAAATGAGTATTTCTTGATCCTTGCTGAATGGTAAGATGATAAAATCACAAAATTTTCCTTTGATCTCCTCCTGGCAAAGGTTCCTGGTCCTCTCCCTGGCCCCATGGATGCTCTAGATCTCACCTGTGATCTTTTGTCCTTGCACACGGCACCGAAAGCCAGAGCTCCATGCCCTGCTGCCCAGTATGGTGGAACAGTGCCAGCCGATGTGCAAGGCTGCCGTCAGGAGGACAGTAAGCTCAGGTCTGCTCAGAGGGTATTCAGAGGCTGCTGCAGGGAGCCCTGGTCTGCAGCCTCCTCTGCACATCCCTCAAAATCAGAATCATCAGCTAACCCAGCTCATCCTCACCTGCAGTGGGTGACAGAGTACCTGGGATGCTCCACAGGGGACCCAGTGCCCACTGAAATCAGCATTGCTTTTGGTCAGACCAAGCTCCAACACTGAGACCATGGAAAACTCAACTTTGCCTCCTGCTAAAAAGATAGAAGACAAAATGTTTGTCCAAGCCTTGCCTCCTCACCCACAGTTCATGCCCCAGCCATTGCAGCACAAACTTTTACTTCATTTCCTCTTATGCAACTCAGAAAAAAATAAAAGAAATTATGCCACTACACGAGAGAGAATAGCAGGTGAACTAAATCTGAGGCATTTGTAAATTCAGCAGAGCGTAATGGTAGCTGGACCTTGTCTGTCCAGGAGGAGCACCCTACCCATGGAAACCATGTTCAGAGCAAGAGGAAGAGCAATGGGTCAAAGGCTCAGCACAGCAAGGAGACTGCTGTCTTAGATGACTGGGAAGAGGCACACCAGTGAGCCAAGGAGATGTGTAAGCAGGGTAAAAAGGGACTGCAGTCCCTGGGCAAGCACGGACTGCCAACACTTTCCCCCTCACACAGTAACACAGATGTTGAGCTGCTGAACAGTGAGCATCTTCCTTGTTGCAGCCTTATCCAGCCCCACTGAACAACCAAGCTCCCACAGCCCACAGCTTAGCTCATGCTTTACTCCAGCTTGGGTTGGATTGTTGGTCTCCTCTGCTCCTCAGGCTTCACCCCCAGCCTGGAGTTCTCCACTGCACCTTCGAGTTTCATACCCACGTATGGGGTAGCCAGTGCCAAGCCCAAGGCCTATAGGTGGTGGAAGGCACATGCAGACCTCGCTGCAGAGACTCGCTCCTGGTCCCAGGAGTCACAGGTGCCTTCCAGCAGAACAACCACTGCTTCTGATACCTTCTGCCAGAATGGGATCTGCTGTGCCTGCCAGCCAAACTCAGAGAAAAGGCATCTCTAGGCTTCTTAGGAAGAGCATAGAGGAGCTGCCAGTCTGTCACTGAAAACACTTTATAAGAAACAGAGTTGAAAAGCTGCCAGTGTTGACTTTTTTTTCTGTATTTGCTACTTTATACAGCTGCAAGTGTGAGAAAGGAAGAATGCTGAGCTTGAAGCAAAACCAGAGCATTATCACGTTCTCTTTGAACACATACCTATATTACTCTATTGAAGCACTTGCTCTCAGTTTACCTTTTAGGGTTTAAATTTTTCTAAACCCTGTGTTTGTTTGTTTTGTTTTAGTTCGGTTTTTTTTAAGAAACCAACCAACCAGCTCATTAAAAAAAGACACTGGAGAAGTAAAATACCCCTGTGGAGTTTTCAGTGTTTGAAGCCCTAAGTCCTACTGAGAACCACGGATATCAGATTTACAATACATCATTTTAAATAAGTTCTTTGCATCAAGGGATTCTTCAAACAGAGCAGCAGATATTACTAGGTATGTTTTGCCCATTTCTTTATCAAAAAGCAAATACAAAGCCTGGTTCTGTAACATAAACTACACTATCTAGAAGACTATTGTCTCTGTTAACATTAAACTGACATTTGCCTTATCACATTAATGTTATTTTATCACTGTACCAAATTTTAAGACTAGAGCATGAGCATTTTAGCTGAATAACCTGTCGGTTTTATGTAATTTGCATTTACTTAAATCATTCTTGCCTAAAAAATCTTTTTGTGCATGTGTATGTGGCAAGGGTCAAGTACAAAGAACTCTTCTGCTGGGGTTTTCAAGTAGCAAAATTATTTAGTCCTAGTGATGAACTAAAGTAAGCACTTCGCAAAAAGTCTCAGCCCCCTGAGCTAAAAGAGATTATAGTAGTTTGATATCCTTTCTCCTGATCTTGTTAGAAACTGCCACTTCATCTTAGTGCGAGAGCAATACTGTGGGGAATGATTTGTGTGGCAACGTGTTATGGTTTAACCCCAGACAGCAACTAAGCCCCACAAAACCACTCGCTCACTCCCTCCCCATTAGGATTGGACAGAGAACTGGAAAAGTGAGAGAGCTCGTGTGTTGAGATAAAGTCAGTTTAACAGGTAAAGCAAAAATCACACATGTGAGAAAAGCAAACCGAGGAATGAATCCACCACTTCCTATAGCCGGCAGGTATGCAGCCATCTCCAGGAAAGCAAGACTCCACCACAAATAGTGGTCACTGGGGGAGACAAATACCATTACTCCAAACATGCCCCTCTTCCTTCATCTTCCCCCAGCTTTATATGCTGAGCACAATGCCATATGGGATTGGTCAGTTGGGGTCAGCTGTCTTGGCTGTGTGTCCTCCCAACTCATTGTGCACTCCCAGACTCCTTACTGGTGCGGTGGGGTGAGAGGCAGAAAATGCCCTGACTTAGCAGTGACTGAAACATCCCAGTACTATCAACTCTGTTTCCAGCACAAATCCAAAACATAGCACTGTACTCTACCCCAGCCAAAATCAGCACATTCTCTACCACTTATTCCATACCATTTATGTCATGCTCAGGTCCCACACTATCCAACACATTCTCTGTAAAAACCCTGCTGCCTTCCCATCCTTTGATACACAGATATCATTCCCCCAGCCTGTGGACCACCTCTGCATGTCAATGCATGTAAAATGTCTACAAATGTCCACTGAGTTAATTTAGTCCACGACTTTGGGCTCCATCTGTTATGGTGGAAGCTCAGGACAGGAGAGGTGGTGTGTTGCATGGAGTTACTGGGTACCAAAGACAGCTTGGGCTGGTCACTGCTGCACTTGCACTGCTCCTTGCAAGCGTTGTCCTGCACTAATTGGGGTGGTTCCCGCTGACAGTAAGCAGCACAGTACTACAGTGAGCAGTGAAAGCACAAATCAGCCACTAATGAGCACTGGGCTCATTACAATCATACAGTCAGTCAAGCAAGCCCCATGGCAAGCATAGGAGCCCATCAATTAATAGCTAAACATCAAGAACAGCTATAACTTCAGGCTAGCACATTTCAATCTGCCATAATCTTGAACCCTTCTAGCCCCACATTGGAAGTCAAAAAGGACTGTATGGGTTTTACTAAGCACCACCTAGGATGGGGGAGAGAACTGGAAGAGTATAAGTGAAGAAAACTCCTGGGTTCAGATAAGGGCAGCTTAAAAAATTACCCCTATCCCAGTCAAAACTACCACACAACGAATATAGATTAGCTGACTGAAATAACAGAGTTTCTTGAAATGGGGTCATCGTAGGTGTCAGCCCTTAAAAGGTTTTCACCTCTGCAGAAGTACAAGTAGAAGAAACCAGCTGCTTGCAAGGCTCATATCATTCAGTGTTAGTGAATGAACTGTGAATATGAAGAGCTAGCTCTTTACCAAGAAAATATTAAAGTGATTTTACTTGCTAGAAAAATATCCATCTTAAATTCATGGCATTTTTGTAAAGTTACAGTGCTTAGGCTTACCCAGGAAGATTGCTTTGAGTAGCAACCAAGTGTAAGCTTTAAGCTGTAAAGTAATACTAATATAATGTCAAAAAGTGCTGAGGCTGGTATGATGTATGTGAGAGACATACATGTGAGATTAGCCTGTAAAATTCAGATGCTTGCAGTGCGTAAAGAAAAGCTAGATCAGAGAAAGCTTGGGAATAAAAAAGAATTGGTAAAGGTGAAAGTTTACGTGAAGACAGTATATATATGTTTTGATATGTATCTAAATGTTCCCCTTAGCTTGCCACTGCAGTTAACATCTTACTTTGCTATGCCATGTTAGAAACCTAAAGAGTATTAGCATGCCATGACAGGTCATGAGCTAAAGTTGGCTATTTTTTATCCCTTGATGGAGAGCAACTGTTTTGGCTTAGTGATGGAAAGGTATTAACTCATATCAGTGTTTGCTTTCTGTTGTGTGAACACTGAACCTCCCAAAGGAAATCTGAGAGTTTGACAGGACAGAAATAAGTTTACCCTCTGCTCTTTTGAATAACCCAGCTCTTGCTCCATGCACCACAGACATCTTAATAATCCCTGTCCTCACCAGTCAGGAGTTGGGTCTAGAAAACACTATTCTCAGGCCCAAATCCTCGTATGCCTCTTGAAAATGAACTTTCAAATTCATAGAATCAGAATGTTCAAAACATTGAAACATGCAGCAGGACAACACTTCCTTTTCCTCATTAAAAAAAACCCAAATCCTTCTTGATCTGGTGTAAGCATAGACTTCAAAATCACTTTGCTTTAAATTATGTTTGGACTTTTGGAAAATCAATTCCTTTTTTTCCTCTATAAGGTGGCAGATTTTGTTCTCCTTTTCCCTTTCTTTTATTTTCCTGTTTTACATCTTCTTAATCAGTGAGTCTTAGTCCTGTTGCATTTTCTGGGGAGTGAATGTTCTGGTGTAGTAATGCTGCTTAATGTCTGTACCAAAGCTTAAGCCAATCCAAACATTTGCATCTGAGATGAATGAGGTTCCTGATCTAGGTACTATTTTAATCATGGTGCTGCTTTCACGATCATTTTACTAAACTATTAAGAGAGAAAAAAATCATTAGGAATGACTCTAAGGAATCTGGGAAAAAACCCACCCTAAAACATTGTGCAAGGCACAACGTTTGTTTTAAATAAAGGGAAATCCTACCAAGACAATACTGTGATTAAAATACCAAGAAAAGGGTTTAATAAACATCAGAGACATCATGAGTAACTCTTGCTTTAATGATCACTGATTAATTATCACATGGCACTTATGCTGAATGTTTTTTGGACAAATTAGAAATTCTGCCTCAGGCCACCAGGCACTGCACTCCCAGTACTGCACAAAATGGATGTGGGCTAAAGAATGACAGGGTTTGGTTCAAAATGCTGAAAGCAAGCCAAAGAAACTGCAGATGCTTGCTCTGTAAATTGTCCCAGGGGCATCATCTGCAGGAGGAAATTACAGGTTTTCAATTGCCCCACAGCACAGCTGTACCAGTAGTTTGTGTGAGAGTCACATGGTAGGCACAGAAGACACATTTTAATTCTAGAGTCTCTTGCCTTCTTTGCATAAGGTTAGAGGCTGGAGCTAAACATCCCTGCATCTCATTTGTGGCACCTTGCTTTTGAGAGATTGCCAGCACATGCAGGTAGTGCAGTAGAACATACATTTGTGTGCACTAAGGCACTTCTCAAACAGTGGAAGAGCTCAAACAGAGCAACTTAGGTGCTGTTCCTGAAAAATCTTGTGCAGTCTGTGCTGCCAACTCTTCATAGTTTGTTCTGAAGCTTACTTAGTTGTCAATATTTTCTCTCCTGATTCGTCACTGGTATTGTGCTTTACAGCACTACCTAAAGCTTTGCAAAATACTCAGAATGAAATCAGCAAAATGCGTATGCCAAATTGAGATATTAATCTGATAAACAGAGGATGCAACTTATTTACGCATCCAGAGACCAAAGAGCTATGCCTAGTCTATAGCCATATAGATTTTTCCTCACTCCCATAAAACTTGCTCTCAAGTTCTAATTCTGCAAGCCATTTTTTAGCCCTGTGAATATCAACACAAGTTCTTCTGTTTTCTTACCATGTAGTTATAATGCGCAATAACCTTTAATGGGCAATAAACCTTTAACCTTTAATTTTCAATGGGCAGAGTTCAAACTGTAGTTCTGTTCTCTCAAGTATTTTAGCAAAGGTTATTTTCTTAGTGTGGCAAGCTCCCCTGGCTGCATCTCCTCATCTATCTTTCTTAAGGAAGAGAAATAAGGTCTTAAGTACTTCATGTAACTAAAGCCTCTGTTAAATCATTTTGGCATATTAAGAATAGATCAGGAGAAAAGTGAACCTCTTTTTCCCCTGTTATAATCTGAATTATTCTATCTCTACACTTACCATTGACCAATGATCCTCTTCCTTCCCTTAGGGTGTTTTCAGTGATGATCTTTTTCTGACGACAAAAACCAATACCTTTTCAAAGAGCAGGTCACTTTGAGAGCACACAGGCTATGTTTATGTTATTTTACTTGGACACGCATTCCTTTTGTCATTGGGATTTACAGCACAGTTAATATTTCTCCATGCTTAGTCTTAAGTGACTGCACACCAGTTTTCCCTGAAGGGGAGAATAAATGATTACTGCTGGGGTTGCCCAGCTCTGGTCCTGCCAGATGGTGTTAATCAGAGCCACACAGCTGGTCCGTAGGTAGCTTGGAACATGCTGAACTACCCAGTAGTTTCAAACTGAGCAAGGGCAACATTTTGTAAGCCTAAAAGCTCAGTGGGTTTTTCTGCAGGGCGACATCATATAGCACTGTCTACCTCCTGCAGGTTGCCAAAATCAAGCATGCTCTTGCTGGCAAAGGACAGCAAGCGACTTACCAGTTGCTCAATAAGGACCACCACTTTTCTCATATGAAAACTTCAGAAGTTTTATACAAACACCTTATTCAAATATCATCAGTGCTTCAGCTGAAAACCCCTCTTCTGTCTGCACCTCAGTTTGAGGTATAGTCACAGGACAACAGGGTAAGAACCTCTTTGTCACAAGTTGCAGTCAAGCACACCCTTCTTTCATGTCAGAGTTACCCAATCACCTCAGTTAATTTAATGTGTCTCTGTGAAGGTTATTTGTCACTTAGAGCAATTTATCCTCAGGTGCTTTGCAGGCCTACTCCAGTAATTTGCTGTTAATTACTTGTTTACTTATATAATGTTGTAAATAAAGGGAAAGCGGGAAAATCCTATTTAGGTTCCTAAAGAAAAGCCAGCTGTTTGGCCATATTTACCCTCACTAACTCCTGTTTTCATAGCTATAAAGTTGCTAAAGGCTTTGGCTATCGCTACCATATTTTTTATTAAAATTCAGATTTTTAACAAGGTAACAGTAAGATATATTGAGCAGTCCTGGTGTGCTGGTTTTAGCTCATAAATCATAGAATGGTTTGGATTGGAAGGGACCTTAAAGATCCAACATTCCTGCCATGCAGCAGGGACACATTCCACTAGATCAGGTTGCTCAAAGCCCCATCCAACCTGGCCTTGAACACTTCCAGAGATGGGGCATCCACAACTTTTCTGGGCAACCTGTTCTAGTGCCTTACCACCTAAACAGTGAATAATTTCATTCTAATGTGTAGTCTAAACCTACACTATTTCAGCTTAGAGCCATTGCTCTTTGTCCTATTACTTCATGTCTTTGCAAAAGTACCTCTCCAGCTCTCTTGTAAGCCCCCTTTAGGTACCAGAAGGCTGCTAGAAGGTCTCCCTGAAGCCCTTTCTTCTCCAGGCTGAACAGCATCAACTCTCTCAGCCTTTTATTATAGGAGAGGAGTTCTATTCATTCTGATCATTTTCGTGTCCATCCTCTGGTCTCACTTGAGAAGGTCCATGTTCTTTTTATGCTGGGTGTCCCAGAGCTCCTGATGGGGTCTCATAAGGGGGAGAATCAGCTTCTTCAACCTGCTGGTCACACTCCTTCTGATGTAGCCCAGGTTTTCTGGGCTGCAAGCGTACATTGCTGGGTCATGCTGATTTTCTGGTCAACCAGCAACCCAAAATCCTTCTCCTCAGGGCTGTTTACAATGCATTTAAAGCTATTATTTTACAAGTTCATCCATCAGGTTAGATCAGTATGTGTTTTCCTCCAAAACTCCTTTCCATATGTCAAAAAAAAAAAAATAGAGACCTCTGTAGCTGTAAGAAACTGAGAAAAAAGATCAATGTTTTGAATATCCTCCTTTTCTACAATATTTCCTTAGTTTGTAATGTTAATGCTTAAATATTTGTTCACTGTATCTTTGTAATCTTGAGTTTATTCCATTAAAGACCATACCTTTCTCTTCTCAGAGGGAGCCACTGCTGTTTGTCTGTTGTTTTTTGATGAGATTTATTAAGGCAGTTGGTGACCTTTCCTATATCCCCTATTGATTGTCTGAAATTACTTGGCCTGACAAGGGGAAAATATCTACAGCGTTTTAGGGTGTCTAGGACTTGTTTATTTACCTGGTTATGCAATGTACTTACAGACTGGCTGGCTGATTGATTTAATGCTGCTTTGTACTGCTGCTGGCATCCTTCTGGGAAACAGGACTGGGAAAGTCCTTTCTGCAGCTAAGAGTTTATGCTACTGTCCATACATTAACAAACTGCATATAAGGCATTTCCGTCAAAACCATCTCTTGGAACCCATGGCTGTTCATTTGACCAGGGTTTGGGATGGCAGTGCAGCATGTTACTGTTGGGACAAGCTTGCATCAAAATCAGTTTAAATGAAAAAGGGAAAAAGTATAATAAAACAGAGCAAAAGAGCCACTCTAACTTCTGTCACCACTATGTAACAGAGCAAAGCAGACACAGGACAAAACAATGCCTTCCTTCAGCAATTTCAATTCTGGATTTATTCTATGAAGGCCAAGGAAGGAGATCTTGGGTAACTGGTATAGTGGGGTTCTGTGGCCAAATTGCAACTGCAAAGTATGAATGGATGGATGAGACCTTATGTTGCCCTGGCAAACCAAGAATAAAGCACTTACGATGGTCCAGAACCCACAACATGGATTTTCCCTTCTGCAGCTGACTTGGGACAACTGATCCATGTGTTGGGTGGGGTTTTTGGAAAAGGTTTTTCACCCAAAGGGTGACTGGGCACTGGAACAGGCTCCCCAGGGAAGTGGTCACAGCACCAAGCCTGACAGACTCAAGAAGCATTTGGACAATGTTCTCAGGCACATGGTGTGTGTCCCTTCCAAATCAGGATATTCTATGATCCTATGACTCTATATGAGCAGCAGGAATCCTTTGACAAATAGTGAGTGAAGGTGAGGTCTGGCCTGTCACAGGGCAATCTGCCAGTCAAACGCTGTGGAATAGCATGTCTGCCACAGCTCCTGGCATTTGGGAGCAGATGGTGGCCACTGGAAGAGCTAAGGCCCATATGGAACAAAGGAAAAGGAAGGTGGGGAACAGTTAGATTTGGGATCTGGGGAGTGGGCAGTACTGAGCTTAGAGATGCTCATGCTCCTCTCCTAGGTCAGATGTGTTTCTTTTGCCTCTTGGTACTAACTGGGAAGAGAAAAGAACACCTCAGAGGAAGAACTATATACTACTGGAAGTGCCTAGTTCCATCAGAGAAAGCTGTAGCTAGTTTCGGATTTTGGTCTTCGGACAGGGCATGGTCACAGCAGGCGGCAGTGAGGTCCTGGCTGCAGGACGGCCCTAGAGGCATCGGCCGCCTGTGACTTCCAAAGTGTGTGCCTTTGTAGTGCCACTTCCAATCTTTCAACGCTGGATGGCACCAGCAATATAAAGAATCAGGGCCAGGTCTCCAGCCTTCTCTTGAGCAAAGGGAGCTGCGATCCTGGGAGGGTGATGTGCTACCTATTTATATGTTTATGGTCGTGATGCAGTGAACGAAAGAAAAACATTATTCTAGGAAGAGACCTCAGGCAAGGGTAGGATTAGGAGCAGGTGAGGATATAAGATAGGAAAATTATATAATTTGAGGGTGCCCCTGGTGGTCTAGTGGTAAAGGCGCTGCGCTATCACCACGGAGACCCGGGTTCGATTCCCGGTCAGGGCCACTCCCGGGCAGGTGGGGCTCGTTAGCCCTTAAAGGCAACCCACCTACGTCCTAAGGACCTCGCTGCCACCGTCCAAGCTCGCTTGGCCCCGGCAGATGAACCTTAGGATTAAAGGGTGGGCTCAGTTCCGCGCACACTGTGTCTCACCTAAAAAATCCAATGCGCAGGCTGGAAGGTGGAAAGACCTTCCCCGGATCTTCGCTCGCGAAGACTGGCCATTATTTATTTATTATAATTTGATTACTTCCACTGTGAAATTATTGCAGCTAAAAAAAATCCCACCTGTGATTAAAGGTGATAGTTTTGTTTTTATTTTGTTTTTTGTTTTGTTTGTTTGTTTGTTGTTTTGTGGGGTTTGTTTGGTTGGTTGGTTTGTTTGTTTTTTTTTGTTGTTGTTTTTTAATCCTATTATCGTAGATAAACCTTCTCCTCAGGCTCAGAAAAAAAAAGAGAGAGAAAAGCAGTGGAGAGGTATGACCAGTCCCAGGTCCTGTGCAAGTGTTGTCCATGTCTCAGAGACTGCTAGAGCTAGGATTGGCCTTTGTGGCTCCACATTTCTTTGGCCACATTGCCCTGTGCACCAGGCAGCAAAGAAGGACCAGAGTGAGAGGCAGAGACACACCTTGCCTAACATGGGATGCCAATGGTATCCTTTTGGCAGATAAAGCCAAGATCTTTGGGAAAAACATTCTACATGCCTTTTTTTTTTTTTCCTTCTGTGGGAGCTTAGAGGCAGAAGTTTCTAGATGCCAAACTGGAGGAAATCATATGCTCATTATTGATAAATTCCAAGAGTGTAGCAACACAGAGAAGAAAGTTGTGGAGTTACCACCTTACAGAGTACTTTGTATGCCCTTCCTTAACATCTGTCATTTGTAACCAATGGCACTGAATGCAGATAGCCAGTAAGATGCCAAAGTGTCAGCATATCATTAAAATATGCTGCGGGGACTAGTTCAGTAAACTACTCAGCATGCCAAATGCATAGTATGTGCCAACATATTTATCGTATAATGCTCTTAAGAGCTGCAAGCCTCTGTTCATTGGGAGTAATCAATTCTCTTTTCCTATGCAGTGGACCTTGAACCTTGCACTCACATTGCAACAATTTAATTTTTCCAAGGGACGATCGGGATAAGTAGATGCGGTACCTCTACCAGGAGCATTGGCAATAAGCTCTATTGATATGCCGGGCTAAAAAAACCACACAGACCTCTGCACACTGTGGGGACAATCTAAAAATACATAATAAAAGCTTGATTAGTACAGCATGCAACATGGTGAGGAGCATATGTTGCTGAGCAGAAGTAAAGTCTTGACAATATAAAAGCAACAAAACCAAATAAAGTGCTTCAGCAACCAGAGTATTCAGCTCAGCCTTACTGCCACATGAAATAAAGGACAGTTACGTTTTTATGGAGCTGAGAGCATCTTCCCCACTGACAGGTAATTATTACTTTGAGGACAGCTTCAGTCCCCTACTCAGCCTTTGGGTTGCCTCATTAGACATTGTCAGTTTCTGGGACATGCAAATCCTGTGTGTCAAAAAGCATGGTTTTCATACACTCAGTGACCTTTCTCATCTCTTCTTTCCCTTTTGTCTGAATACCCCAAAGTGCTTACAGAGACTGTTCCCAGAGAATTACTTGGTGTGCAGCTCTCCCACAGCTAAAAGAGGGTCTCTCCTCTAATACTGAAAGCTAGGCAGCACTTCCTCAAGGCAGGACTTGTATATGTGTTCAGCCACCCTCCATCAGCTCTCTCGACGGGAAGTCTGTGTCCTAAAATCTGAAGTTTTCATCTTTTCTCAGTATAAGGTGCTGCCAAATAGTTGCAGTCAAACTCCAAGACCAGCAAAGGGGCATCAGCATGTTCCTGAGCCTCGTATCCCTAACCCTTACCATCCCTGGAAGGGGGCTCCAGCACCTCATTGTCCATATCTCTTTCTAAGGCAGAAAGGAAATATCTGTGATATCACATATCTCCTTAAATCCTAAAATGCTACTCGGACTCTACAGCAATACCAATAGATATCATCTGGGTTTTTTATAGCTGTGAGGCTCACAGAGGCCCTACTGCAGTATTATGCTGCTAAAGTTAAACAGTACAAACCTAGAAATGAATTTGAGGTAAAAATCTCATCTCTTACTCCTCTACTGAACATCCTGGCCTGTATCAGCAATAGTGAGGAATCAGGGCAGTGATCATCTTCCTGTACTCAGCACTGGTGAGGCCACACCTCAAATCCTGTGTTCAGTTTTGGGCCCCTCACTACCAGAAAGACATCAAGGTGCTGGAGTATGTCCAGAGAAGGGCAACAGAGCCGGGGAAAGGTCTGGAGCATAAATGTTATGAGGAGTGGCTGAGGAAGCTGGGCTTGTTTAGCCAGGAGGCTCAGGGAGCACCTTATCACTCTCTGCACCTACCTGAAAGGAGATTGTAACCAGGTGGGGGTCTGCCTTTTCTCCCATGTAACAAATGACAGGACAAGGGGAAACAGCCTCAAGTTGTACCAGGGGAGGTTTAGATTGGATATTAGGGAAAATTTCTTCAAAGGGTTTTGTCAAGCATTGGAAAAAGGCTGCCCAGAGAAAGGTTGGGTCCCTGTCCCAGGAGGTACTTAAAAGACACATAGATGTGGCACTCAGGGACATGGTTTAGTGGGACTTGGCAATGCTGGGTTAATGGTTGGGCTTGATGATCCTAAAGGTATTTTTCAACCCAAATGAGTCTAGTCTAGTCTAGTCTAGTCTAGTCTAGTCTAGTCTCCCTGACCATGCTTCTGGGGGCTTTATTTCAGATCTCAGTGAGATCTATAAAGATTTGCAAGATTTACAACCTTGAAATTCAGACTACATATTAGAATTCCAAAAGAGGATGAGGAAACCCAGTTCTAAGCTTCAAAACCAAATAAAATAGTACATAGGCCCACTTATACTTGTAGAGAGTGTGCATACCTTAGAAACATTCTCATAAGATCAGATAAGGGTTTTTCCCCAGGGTATCTCCTTAGGACAAGCTTGCTGGGGGGAAAGATGTGGAGAAGAGTGGAAGGAAAGAAAGGAAGAAGCACAGGAATAAATTCAATATAAGAATGCACGGAAGGAGTAAGGAAACCTGTAAACATATCCAGGGTTATAAATGATAACTGAAGCAAAGGGCTTTTAAAGATGCAAAATCCACCTGCTCTGGCAAGGAGAGCTGAAGACAAATAAAGACTTATGATCTGTGTCAGACAGCTTGTTGCATGTTTGTCCTTCCCAGCACTACTGTCTATTCCCCTGAGGAAAATGGACATGTTTGCTGCTGTGGAAAAGATAGTGGCCCAGAGTGCTGCCTGGAAAGCAACTCCTGTGCTGCTGCATAGCCCTGATACCTACAGAGCAAAAAGGTGCTCTTAATTACACACAAGGCTCAGACTGCATGCATCAAGCCAGGTGCTCAGAGCATTTACTACTTTGCCTATGTTTACAACATCCAAGCCCAAATCACAGGTATTTATTGTGGCCTTTCTCCCTCTCTGATCCTCCATTTTGGATGTACTGGCCTGGCCCTGCCACCAGAGGATACGTTACAATAGTACTTGTGGGACAGCAGGCACCATGGCTCCTTTCCTGACCTAAGAGTGCAGGCTCAGACCTCGATTATTTGGAGGATAATATTTGAGTGGTCAGCTCCTACTACAGTCTTAATCACAGCAGAAACATAATTAATAAATTCTTCTTCTGCATTATGCAAACATTTTTATGGGCTGTGTCAGCTCTTCTGTGAGTGAAAGCTTGTTTTAATCACCCGAGAGACAATTTGACTGACAAAGATGCAGATCTGCTGAATATAGGAGGGAGTAGTCTGGTAGAGTTGCTTTTCAGAGCAAAGTTTTCAGACTTTTCATTTATTTCCAGCTGCTCTTTTGTTTCATACCTTCAATACAGAAGACATGACAAAGAGTCAATGCCTGAAGCAAAGGCTGCGTCAGACTAAGAATTAATTTGAAGGGATGTGTTTACTTCACACTTAATAGAGGACTATGGTCATGCACTACCTGGGTAGTTTTTAACAGAGGAATGGACACTTAAGTGGTAAAATTTTGCTGTTAATCGTAAAGCCTATTAGAATAATAGGTTGCTTATAATCATGCTGTTTACTGGTGTATCTATGACACTGTATAACACACAATTCCCATGTCTTTAGTACAGTAATTTCTTCCTTCCCTCCTTTCCCCCCTTTCCCTTTCCCTTTCCCTTTCCCTTTCCCTTTCCCTTTCCCTTTCCCTTTCCCTTTCCCTTTCCCTTTCCCTTTCCCTTCCCCTTTCCCTTCCCCTTTTCCCTCTCTTCCTTGCCCCTGTAATATGCTGACATTGGTATCAACTGAAGGTGGTCGATGGTGATCAGACCAGCTCATTTGAAGTATTGCTGTTGGAATGGCATCTGAACGCTGTTGATAAACTCTCCTCTCCTGCTTTCCTCACTATCAATGGCTACAAAGGCCACCGGGTTATGGTGCAGTCAGAAGGCAAGGCACAGTCATGGTGTAGCTGGGTATGTCACCATTTCTTCACACTTGCAGAAACATTGGTCCCAGGTCTAGGAGCTTATTTGAGCATCTCCACTACAGCTTCGGCTGGGTAGGACTTGAAAACGTGTACAAATTCTGGCAAAAATAGAAGGAGGGGGGCATACTATTTGCAGTGAGATTTTGCGTCACACCCCTTCTCCTGCTGCTTTTTAAATTACTTTTGCATCTATCCAGCAAGGAGGGTAATGAGAGGCTCTGTCGCTTTGGGGGTTTTTTGTTGTTGTTGTTGTTGTTATTGTTGGGTTGGGATTTTTTTTTGTTTGGTTTGGGTTTCTTCCAGATTATGCCTATCATCAGAGCAGGAAAAATACTTGCTATGCTTTTTTCCCCCTTCTCTTTTTTTTTTTTTTTTTTGTAGCTCTTACCAGTTTCACAGGCTCTGACTTTTTTTTTCCAATGGGTCAGCTACATTTTTCATGGGCTGGGGAAGAGAGACATGACAGAAGAACTCGACTGGCCCCAGCAGGGCTGGTAGGTGTATGTGGTGAGAGAGGGCAATCTCTGAAACTCTGTGGCTGCTCTGGTCCAGTCAGCCAGCCCTGTATGGCATTTGTTCACCACCTAGCAATGTTTCAGTAGCTTGCACTGAATTTACTTATTGATGGGTCTTCCAGGGAGGCAGATGTGGCATTTATCAGGTGCCAGTTAGCAAACTCTGCTACCTTAGCCAGTAAATTGAAGAGTCATTGCTGTATCAGGAAAAAGATATTATATGCAAAGCACCTATTTAGAGTCTTATGCCTTATCTGTAGTGAATCAGTGTGAAATACTCAGGCTTCTACCCTAACTGCAAATTCAAAATGTTGTTTGGGTTGAGCAGACTGCAGGGCAGAAAAGCAGTTTCATGCAAGCTCCTAATCCAATATAACTGCAGCTATCCACATTGAAGCTGCAGGTGATAAAGATTGCTCCTGAACACATCCATCAGGCTCTGTGCAGCCTGACATGGCTGCCCTTGTACGAGCATTGACTGTTCCCTTTTCATTGGTTTTCTCCCCTGTATCACAGGTTGGAGGATATGGCTGTTCTCCAGGAGGTGGGTTTTGCCCTCCTACTGACAGATGCTGCCTGTGCCCTTCTCTGACCGAAACCTCCTTCCTACCTGTTTTGTATGCCAGTTCAATCACCAGTGTTCGTGGCACTAACTTCTGTCTAGCCATCCATCACAAGACATTCAGGGCATCCATTATGATATGATTCATTTGAACAATCTATGTTCATTATTAATCTTCCCTTACTGCAGACTAAAGTAACGCTGGCTTGTAAGGTCTCTCCTCAAAGCTGTCTTTACTATAATACTATAATTGCATTTTCTGCTGTATCTGCTTGCTTGCTTGCTTCTCAGTGCTTTTCAGGATGTCGTCCTTCTTCACAACTTCTGAACTGTGCCATTCATCCTGGAAAATATTTATTGGGGATTAATATGCACACAATCACTGCTGTGACTGCAGCTTCTGAAAGCTGCTTTGGAATATAGCTCATCCTTCACCAGGCTGAAGGGGTTAAATATGCAAATCTTGATCTTCTTTACTAAGCTGTTGCTCTCCTGCCACCAAAAAGAGAAGACTTTGGAGCCTCAACAGAACAGGGACAAGCTCTGGTTTTTTCAATCTTGTGCTTTTCAGTGTTAATCTAAACAAATTCCACCTGGTTTCCTCACTAACCATCCAGACACTGCTTGGTGCACTCTATCGAATGTGTTTATGCACTCCTGCAGGTTCCCCATTTTTCAGGGTTAATTCCTTTTTTTTCCCCTCAGAAACAGCAGAATCTTTCATGAGATTAATTCACATCTGTGCCCAGCCAGTGCACTGGGAGGGAAAAGGTGCAGGAAATCTCAATTGCTCTGTTGCAAGCCCAGATATTGTTACTAAGGATGAGACAACATAAACCGGTGATAGGACTCCTAAAATGCAACAAGGAGATGAGCTGACCTTCCACAGCACGTGGGACCCCTTTGTGTCAGGGACACCAAATCCTGGTCATTGATTAGGATCCCTAATTGCACACAAGGAGTAACAGAGAATAAATATGCAACCAAACTGTTCTGGGTCTGCTACCAAGCCCTGCTTGATATTACAGTAACTATATGACTTATTTTGGTTATTGAGAGCTGGATTGTCCCCTCCCTGCCATGCAGAATCAGTGCTGTGGCATTTTTATCCTCCTAGGAGCAAAGGGAACATCAGCTCCCTTTGCCTTCATTGTACTGAAACAGACTGCATTTTACGTTTTAGAGAAGAGGTGCAAGCTGCAACAATAAGACTGAAAGCAACGGAGCTGAGAATAAAAGGCAAGTACCTCTCAGGAGAAAAGGCAGAGGGAATACACTGAAAACTTCTGCTTGGCTGATCTGATGCTCCTCTCCCCAGCAGTACCCTTTCTAATCACAGCACACTGTGCATGCTCGCACTGCTTTCCTCACCAACAATTTCATTCGGGCTGTCAAATTAGCCAGGAGAGCAGAGTGGGTAAATGAACAGCAACCAGATTGCTTGGTAAGTCTTGGCTTTCCACAAATTCACTACTCATCTCCTATTCCCTTCCTTTCCCATCTTTGTCATCCTTATTTCTGGGGTACTGCCTAGGGTCCAGATGATTTTTTAGGCATTTGTAATTCACATTCTTGAGAGTGCCACTGCAAGGTACAGAATAGCCATGTGTTTGGGCACTCGGTCATTCATATTAGCACTATCCCCAGCCACGACTCTTGCACACTGAATCTTCTCAGAGAATCTGGGAGATCATCTAGTCCATCCTTCCACCACAGCCAAATTGTTCTTCAGTATCTTGGATTATGTATGTGCAGAATGTAACTCAGGGGAATGCTGGTCTGGGTTAGACACAGGATATGTTATTCCCTGAAAGTCATTAACAATAGTAATGACAGTATAGTCCATATGCTGGAGTCAAATAAAGAGAAGAGGATATTTTGTTTCTTTTACTGTTGTAAATTAAGTTGTAGATTTAGGTATATAAACCTGGGGAGTCTTTGAATATTGTGGTTGTGAAAGCCAAGAATGAGCACAGCAGCTACAGCTTTTCAGATACAGCAACTTCAATCTCTTAAAAAGGAAAAAAAAAGTACCTTGAATGTGACTCAGCATTTAGCAGTTTCCTTTCCCTTTTCAGTTAATTAGATGTCCTCCTCCATTAAAAACCTCTTGATAAGACAATGAGACCTGTTAGCATAAGAATATGCGGTTGGTATTATGACCTGCCCCTGAAAGTGAGGGTAGCTCAGGTTCATGTTAATAGATCCCTTGGGATATATTAGAGTGAAACAACACAATGATCAGTGTTTAGAACTAAATGTATGTATATGTAGTGTTTATTTAAGAACAATTTGGTTGTAATGGAAAGGAGGTATGTAGCTGTGTTGGTTAATATAAAAGTATTAAGGTATAGCTTAAGAACATATATAACAAAAAGAAAAGAAGAGAAAGAAAGGATAAGAGTGGAAAGCTACCACCACCCGTGGATCCAGCGATGAGTCTCGATTGTTGCAATTTACATGTCCATTGGTTGAAGTGATGATCACAGTCTTGATGCATCAGGGGTGTGGGAAGCCCGTGAAACACAAAGTCCAACACTTAGGTTTGCATGGGAACACCCAGGTAGCTCTCTGGGGCAGGCATTTTTACACTTGTTGCAACACTGGGCAAGCCTCTGGTGGAAGGCCCCAGAAATGAGTCTAGGGGCACTTCAGAGGTCTTTGATTGTCTTTTAACACCTTCTAAGACATGACAGCTGCCTCTCATGTCAGAGGAGTTGAGCCAGTTATGCCCCATCAGAAGGGATGAATACCTTCAGGCCTGTGTGTGAATGTCCTAATACATCCCCTGGCAGGGAGAGGGGAGTTTTACAATTGAGGCGGTTGCCTAAGGGAGGACGTTGGCATGATGAAAAGCATTCTTCCCCCTCCACAGGGAGGCTCAAAACCCAGCTTGTAGCCTCCAGTGTGGGGTGTTCATCCCCTCTGTCTTGTTCGGATCAGAGGTTTCACCACCACACACAAAAATCGCTACTTCTTCCCTTGAGTTGGTGGGGAGGGGTGGTGGGGGGTGGTGGTGTGCAAACCCCGCCTTAGCAAAGCACCCTACTGCTTTTGCAAATGGATGATTGTTTGAGTCATTAACTATTAACATTTCAGTCTCTCACGGTTGGTAAATAGAATTACAGCTCTGAGAAAAAATACTGCAGATAGCATACAGCAAGTAAGTAGCATGGCACTATAAGTACATTAAAATACTGTGTTATATTAGCAGGTGAATTCCTAGAAGATGATCAGGGAAGCTGTCACAACCAGGTTGAGGTCATCATTGAGTGATAGCTGCAGAAAGACAGAAATATATCGCCTGTACAGCTGCAAAATCTGTAAGCAACTGTCTTCCATTTAATGTGCTCTGACCTGAGCTCCAGCAATCCCCTGTTTAGGGTAGGCAGACTGTGTCCTCTGTGTGTGACTGCAGACCCAGCTTGGAAAGGTTCCCCTTGTCTTCCATGGATGACAACTTTCGTTCAAAAGGCACTAAGCTCAAATTAATCTCCCCTTACTCTAGTGCCTGCTTCCTTGCATATTAAAATCGTCTTCTGGCTGGTTCATTTGGCGATGAAAGCACATCTTCCAGATGACTGTATCTTTAGCAGATACCCAGCCCCCTCTGCCTCGAGAATGCTGAAAGCAACCCAAGTGCCAGAGCTGCTCTTTAAAATATTAAATACACAAATATTTTACAAATAGTATTTTAGCTGTGAATAATAACCCAGTGGTGCCTGGAAGAGGCAGACAATTTACATCCTCCCTTTCCATATGAGCTGTTTTGCTGTGACTTCCAGATGCCAAATAAATTATTAATCAAGTCTGGAAAATACACTGAAGCCTGCCTTCCTGAGAGGAAGGGTGATGCTAGTCATCAGATGAATTTGGCATGTAAGTCATATTACCCTAACTAGCTGATCTACACCTTTCACCACCATTTTGTTGTGTTCAGGATTTACCTAATTCAGAATATGTTGCAGGTGTGCACTAATTCCTCCTTTTCAGTGCCACCACTGATGATGTACTTTTGCCCTATCATTGGCACCTATGTAGACACAATCTACAGTGCAAATGGCAGAACTGCACAGGATTTTGGCAAGGCTTTAGAAATCACAGGAGAAAACCCCTGTGGATCCATGTGGTTTGGGTTGGGTTTTGTTTGTCGTTTTTAATTTTTTTTTCATTTGAGCTATGATTAGTGGCCGCATCAGCATCACAAATGGAAGGATGCAGTTTGTGAACACCCTGTCAATGATTTGAGGCCAAGGTGATGGCGAAAAGGAGGAATTTCTCCTATTTTCATTGCTTTTTCCCAGCTTACTTGTGCAGTGTCACAGGCTTTTGATCAAATCTTAGAGTAGAACAGAGAACACAGAATAGTAGACAAGAAAGCACACACACATGAGTTGGACTGTTAATGTATGCCCTGAGTTAGCTGAGGACTCTTTCTACAGAAGTGGGCTCCAAGATCCTGCTCAGACAAGCAAATCCACCAGGAAAAGCTGGAGACAGCGGTCAACCACTGTCCCTTGCCCACACTGTTACCATTGACAATTAACCACTGGTCAACCAAGTGATCTTGTAAAAGGTCTCCTTGAGTCCTAACATTTCTATTCAAAGCCTCATGGAGCCGTAGCTGTGCAGTTGGGTTCTCACATCTCCATGGTCCTGGTCTCTACGCAGAAAGCCTAGGCCTTCTGAGTACAGCTGAGAGAACTGGTGAGAAGTACTACTAAACAAAAATTGGCCTTTGGTGGTCTCCAGAAACACAACCCTGGAGTTTCCCTCCTGTTAGTCTGGCATCAAAGGGAGCAAAGGTATGACAGCTGTGCACAGATCACTCTTCTTTTATACAGAGAGAGAGAGAGGGAGAAATAAAATGCTTTCCCTACTGATTCTCTGCTGCTTTCTTCTAAAACACATTTAGAGTCATCTTTTAAGTGTCCGATTCTACCCCGAATATTTTATATCTATAGAAATACCTTACTGCAACCAGAATGCACAAAGACAACCCACAAATACATTCACACACAACATACCTTGAGATGCATAACACTATTTCTTCACCTTTCTGTATGTTCACAGTATTTCAGAATCATCTCTCAGCATCTTGCTTAGTGATAATAAACCAGGTTTAGCTGCTATGATCCAGAGTCAGTAAGCACCCTTGGTACATACCTAGCTGCTAACCCATCCTGTAGTAATCCAGAGGTTCACCTGTGTATGTGTATTCATAGTGTCTCATTTCCTAATAAAGTGAGTCATTGGAAAGTCAGACAGATGAAATCCCAGCAAAACAGTACAAATTAATTTTCTTGCCCCTTTTTCTAGTCACAGCAAGGTGTAGTGCTTCTCTCTTCAGTAAGACCATCACTTTTTTGTGTTAAATACTGTATAAAAACAGTTATATATATATATATATTATAATGAAATACTTTTATGTGTTCAAACTCAATTCTATCCAGAAGGCTTTGATGCATAGGAATACATATCCAGACCAACACAGATGTTTACAATGAGTGAAGACACCAAATCTCTCTTGTACAAGCGTGTCTGCTGGTTTGATCATTATTCCCAGGAAGTAACATAGCAGTTAGAGCCAGTTCCTAGCAATGGAAGAAATATTAGAAACAGGGAAAATAAATCAGCAGAACACAAACGAAAATTGAAAGTTTGGGCTTCTCTTTATCTTTCTCCTCCTTTTTTCTTTCACACACTTTACTTCAGGGAACTGTGAAACAGAAGATTTCATCTGCAGAACAGAAGGCATCTCTGACGCTTGCAAGGGCATTGTGGATCACAGCAGCTGGTGGGACATTCTCTTCAGGAAGTGCAAGGGGAGTTGAACACAGGGAAGGATCTTCATCCTGTATTGATGTCTGCCGTACTGTTTACCATACACAAATCTGTAAATCCTCAATAATTTTTCAAGAGATACTGTCCTTTATCATAGAAGACATAAAAGACATCCATTTTTCATGTTATCAAAAGCACAAAAACATCATTCAAAATGGATCAAGAGACACCTATTTGTGAAATTAATGTTAGCATGTCATTCAAATTTTTGTTTTGTTTAGGTGATTAATTTTCTGTTACACAGTATGCAGGTATGACAAACAATGGGTTCTCTCTCTTGCAATGTTATTTTCTGTTAATGATGTTTTCTAAGAGGTCAGTGGGTTGGCACATATGACATGTAAATGTGCTTCCAAGATAGACAGAGGCAGAGACTTCCTGAACAGAAACTCTTTGGCCGTTTCAATTTCATGGAACATGATACTCCAAAAATTGATCCTTGAACCTGACTAAGAGCTAAAGAAAAAAAAAAAAAGGGCCGAGTTTAACTTTTTAGGCATCTCAAAGGCCATGGAAGTGAGTCTCGAGACTTGATGTGAGCTTGAAGAGGCTCTAGCTATGTAGTGACCTTGTTGACAAACAAGCAAGGTAAAAGTTGCAAGGTGCAAGATTGGCATTTTGTTATGATGACTTTTATTTCATATAGTATAAAACAGTTCAGGTAAATATTCTTATAAATAGCAGCATAATTGTGAGAGAAATACTTCTTGTAAGTCCACACACAAACAAAGAATAGCAGTCTTATAGAAGTTAAAAAGAAGCTATTTGGCAGCATTTTCAGAACAGCTGGTTTTGGAAGAATTTAACTACAAATGCAGTACACAGGGATGAATTTAATTGGATGACTTAGGGACTCTTAAACATCACCTACTACCTTCCCCTCTCCACTGGTACTGCTTTCATGCATGAGCTTGCTCTGGACAGGGCGCATTGGCAGCCTTTCTCCCTTTCAGTGGCTCTCAGTGCATATAATAAATGGACTCTGGCCTGTTGAAGCAAATGGAAAAACCTCTCATTTCAAGGTGATTTTGCAGTGGAATTCTCCTTGAAGAGGCTCACAAATGAATGGTGTCTGTGGTTGCCTTTCTGCTCTGATCAGCCTGTTGAACCAAATTCCAACAATGTGCAAACACACAACCTTGGAAGTCTCCATATGCAAGCTCTACAAGGATATGCAATCCTGTGTGCTCCACAGACTTCGCCTACAGATTTTAAGCAGAATTGATTCAGATCTAAGTTGAAGGCTCTTCCTGTGCCTATTAATCACCTTTCCTCATGCAGCGTTTTTGCAGCTGCCACTACATACGCTCCTTGGGCACTGGTCCACTGTTTCGCACCTCCCAAAGTCATGCCATAATCACTAGCACTGATTTTTCATCCTGGGTGGTAGGACAAATCTTCTAGGGTAGCTATAAATGATAACTAACTTACATAATTATCCTGACACTTCACTGCACTCTCAGTCAGTTGATTAGTGGTTTAATTTATAATACTTTAGTAATATTCAGATCAATCAGCTTTCTGCCCGAGATATTTTATTTATATCTTGTCTTAGAAAATAAAATCAGAAGGACCCACTGTGATCATCTATTTTGATCCTTCAAGAAGGGTCAGGGTTAAGACCTGAGCCCAAAAAGAACTATGTATTGTTCTGTACAGACCTGTCCTGTGTTTGCCGAGATGGTTACATTAACTGCAAGCCTTGGGAAGCTGCTCCAGTGTTACACAGGAGAGTGGCTAAGACCAGATAATTTTGTGTGAAAAAAATCCTTTTGAATTTGTAATTACTATGTAATTTGAAACTTCTTTAAAAATAAGATAAAAGGGAAGCATTCACATGCATGGGGAGTAGCGTATAAAGAATGCAGGTTTCCTTTTATATCCCTATTACTCTGTTTGATCCTCTTCAGTTTCTGTAATTGCCTCCATGCGATTATCTCCAGCACAATACATTTTGAAGTCAGTGCAGAGTAAAATTGTATTGTAATACATGGCTGCTTTGTCTCCAGTAGATCTTTAATAAATTTGTGGTCAGCAGCAGCGTTATTTGGTAAATAATATAAAACCTCGGCAGGTTTACTCAAAGCAGGAAAAGCCTCAGGGTGACTGAGGTGTAAGAAACAGCTCTGAATAAGCAATTCAAATGGAGGACACATTTAAATAATTAACTTTCTTTTGATAGGATTTTCCTGCTGCAGTGGAAGAAAGGGAAAACAATTAACAGCTGAAACCCTCTTTCTTGCCTGAGCTGTCCCTGACTGTATGAAATAAAGGGTTTGACTTAAGGAGAGGAATTGCACTCAGACTATCCTCATAGCTGAAAAAAACCTTTATAAAGGAAGAGGAGAAAGAGGTAAAGGGGCCACAGGCTCTGTGCAAAGATGGGTGTGGGGTGAGTTCTTCTTAACATCTGTATTGTTGATCTGGACTAGAAGAGCGAGTGCATACTCAGTAAACTTGCAAATGACACCAAGTTGGGCAGGAGTCTTGATCTGCTGGAGGGCAGGAAGGCTCTGCTGAGCGATCTGGACAGGCTGGATTGATGGGCTGAAGCCAGTTATATAAAGTTCAGCACAGATAAGTGCTGGATCCTGCACCTGGGTCACAACCCCAGGTAGCACTACAGGCTTAGGGTAGAGTGGCTGGGAAGCTGCCTGGTGGTAAAGGAGCTGGGGGTATTGGTTGACAGCAGCTGAACGTGAGCCAGCAGTGTGCCCAAGTGGCCAAGAAGGCCAGTGAGATCCTGGCCTGTATCAGCAATAGTGTGGCCAACAGATGCAGGGGAGTGATTCTTCTCCTGTACTCAGTGCTGATGAGGCCACACCTTGAATCCTGTGTTCAGTTTTGGGCCCCTCACTACCAGAAAGACACTGAGGTGCTGAAGCATGTCCAGAGAAGGGCAATGGAACTGGTTAGCTTGGAGAAAAGAAGGCTCAGAGGTGACCTTATTGCTCTCTACAACTACCAGAAAGGAGGTTGTAGTGAGGTGGACATCAGTCTCTTCTCCTGCCTAAAAGAAACAGGACAAGAGGAAGTGGCCTCAAGTTGCACCAGGGAAGGTTCAGATTGGATACTAGGGAAAATTTTTTCATGGAAAAGGTTGTCAAGCATTGGAACAGGCTGCCTGGAGAAATGGTTGAGTCACCATCCCTGGAATTATTTAGAAGATGTGTAGATGTGGCACTGGGGGACATGGTGTGCTGGTGGACCTAGCAGTGCTGGGTTAATAGTTGGACTCAATAGTTTTAAAGGTCTTTTCCAACTTAAACAATCCTATGACTCTATGGCACCACAGCATCTCCACTACCTCTGAGCCCCCATGCCAACTATGCTTCTCAGCATTCGCTGTGCTGCTTCCAGACCATCCATGGACAATTCATGTTTTTCAGGAGCGGGGCTGGGGTTAGGGCTGGAGGTCTTCCAGACAGAACAATAAAATGGGTGGAAATAAAAAGGGAGGGAGAGAAAGGTCTCAGCTTCACTGTGAACATGCTTCAGAAAACTTATCCAGTGCAACCGATAATAAGAGGCAGCAGCAGTCATCTGCTGTGCCACCTGCCTTACCTAGCTGGTCACAATGCCCATGGGATTTAGACACACATCTGCTGCAGAAAGCCACTCCACAGTGTTCACTTATGCAAATAGGAGATATCCATCCCCTTTTAAATACAAATTGTGTCAAACTGTGCGATATCATCTAAAAATAGGATAAGCTCAAAAACTGCCTTTTGAATTGTGTTCTGCTTGAATT
This sequence comes from Myiozetetes cayanensis, assembly GCF_022539395.1. Classification (NCBI taxonomy): domain Eukaryota; kingdom Metazoa; phylum Chordata; class Aves; order Passeriformes; family Tyrannidae; genus Myiozetetes; species Myiozetetes cayanensis. The sequence goes on along the minus strand of NW_026087742.1, from coordinate 42,640,265 downwards.
GACACTGGGGGAGGAGCAATAGGCTGTGAAGCAAATGCCTTTTTCTTCAGAGACCTACAGAAAAGCCACTCCATGACCCATTTATACAAATCAAGCCACAAAGCCACCCAGCATTTTCTCCTAACACTGTTAATTGAGAATTGACTAGTTTACTGTTGCTACCTAATTCAATTTCAACCCAATCATTTGCATTTGGGAATTTGCTTAAAAATAATCTTGAAAAGAACAAAGCATATGAAGGCACATGGTTGGGAATAAGACTAAGAAAACATAACAGAAAACATTGACGAGAAATGCAGATCATGTGTGTTTGAAGTCAGACTCCCAGCAGTATATGTCTAAATGGTAATCCTGGTTCTTTAATATTACGTTTACAGCAGTCATTACAGAAAAGCAAACACGTGCACCCATATAAAACACTCACACACATGCACACTACAAAAATACCTTGTGAAAATCAACCTAATCTGAAAGAATGGGGGTTAAAGGGAGAGGTAGAGTTCAAGAGAATAGAAAACGTATGAACTGACTGAGCTTGCCAAATCTTGATGATACTTTTCTAGCCATGATTAATTGAAAAAGTTCAAATGCTGCATCCTGCACCTAGGATGGAGTAATGCCGGACACAAGTATAAACTGGGAGACAAGTGGCTGGAGAGCAACCCTACAGAGGAAGATCTGGTGGTTCTGTTCAGCAGCAGCTCAATGTGAGTCCACTGTGAGTCCTGGAACCCAGCAGGGCAGACTGCACCCTGGAGTGCACCAGGCACAACACCAGCCAGGCAGAAGACAGGATTGTCCCACTGTATTCAGCATTCGTGCAGCCTCACCTCAAGTACCATGTGCAGTTCCATGCCCCAAAATTTAAGATGGATGTGAAGGCCCTTGAATGCATCCAGAGAAGGGCAACAAGGCTACTGGAAGGCCTGGAAGGAATGTTCTGTGAGGAGGGCCTCAGAACTTGGGACTTGTCTAGTTTGGACCAAAGGAGACTGAGGGGTGACCTCATTGCTCTCTACAGCTTCCTGAGGAGGGGAAGTGAAGAGGGAGGTGCTGAGCTTTTGTCCCTGGTATTCAGTGACAAAATGTGTGGGAGTGGTTCAAAGCTGTGCCAGAACAGCTTTGTACTGGACATTAAGAAGTACCTCTTTGCCAAGAGAGTATTCAAACACTGCAACAGGATTCCCAGTGAGGTGGTGAATGGCCCAAACCTGTCAGTGTTTAAGAGGCATTTGGATAATACCTTTGATAACATACTTTAAATTTTGGCCAGCCCTGAAGTTGTCAGGCATTTGGACTGGATGATTATTGTAGGTCCCTTCCAACTGAAAGACTCTATCCTATTCTATTCTAGTGCGGTGGCAGCATGGGATGCTACAGTGGAGATGCACACCAGCAGTGCCTGGGTCTGAGCCCAGGGGAGTCTTTGTCACTGGTGTGGGCATGGGGCAGCACCCGCTTCTCACAGGAGGGAGTGTGAGAGTAGGGGAATCCCCATTTCCAGGAGAGGGGTAGAATGCTGGTGACCAGGTGGCCTGTGAGGAGGTGTTGTGCATGTAACTGTGCACACTGTGGGACTAGAGCTTGGTGGGATTAGCTATAAAGTCGATTTTGAATTTGCAGCCAGCAACAGCTGTTTGTAAACTTGCAGTGTCTGGGAGGGAAAACTCAGAGGAGTTTGTGTCTATTGAGTGTATTCTGCCCATTTCATTTTAGTCTGTAACAGCTTGAAAGACAAGGCCTCTGCTTTGATTTGCAACTCATGGACATCTGTTTTCACTTTTCCCTTGGGACAAATCTCCTGTCAGGGCAGAACAGGTAGGCTACTCCATGTTAAAGAGGACCTGGGATGCTACATCGTCTCCACAGCCTCCTAACTCACACTTCACCTTCCTTTTGCCCTACAACTCTATTTCTGTGAAGCACTTACATGAGGATTGCAGCTTCCACTTATAAGACTACAAGTTAAACACTTGCCTGTGTGTCTGTGAATGTGCACACTGCTTCCCCCCGCCCCCACTGACCTGAGCTAGTGCTCAGCATTAGAAGTTATGGGAGTTTCTGAAGCATCCTATGCAAACCAAGAATTGAGGAGAGACAGATGACCCAAAGCCTGAGAGCAGCCATAGGCAGAAAGGCATAATGGAAATGTTTGTGACAGTTGGATAATGGATAACTAAGCCTTTGGAAAAAAACGTTTTTCAAGTTGGATGGTGAAAATGGCCTTGGCAATATTTTCCCCTTAGATAAATCACTCAGTGCCTTGGGGTAACAGTTGTGCTCACTTCTCACCATGCTGAGGGAAATGGCATAAGGAGGATGCCCTGCTCATAGACAAGGGGCAGGGGAACAGACCAGGCTACAGAGATCTAAGGCAAAGTGATCATCACTTGTTATAGAACAGACTTTGAAAAGTAAATTGTAAATGATCGGGGGGAGCAATAAAGGCAACACATAACTGCTGCAGGTTGGTGCTCCTGTCCACAAACATGGCTTAGCTTCTGCAAGCCTGATGCCCCTGGTGTTCAACAGATGCTTGTACCTAGTGGTGATTACATGGAGACAGAGAAAGCTCCTGGGCAGCTGTCATCTGTTACACACTTCAGACAGAGTGCAGAAAACAGGGACGCTGAGCTGAGCACTAAGGACTTTTTCTGCGAAGACAGTTCCATCTCAGTGGTAATGACTGCAGCAAATATGTAAAAAAGGTTCATTTGCAAGCAGCAAAGTCTTCAGGGTAGACCACCAGTAGCCTTGACTAAATGGAGTTAGTCCCTCAAGAGAGATGCTTTGGGTCACCTTGCCCTCGTCCCCTGCAGTGTGAGCGTACTCCCATGGACACATATGGCTCAGACCAACACTGGGACCAGAGAAGCCATTCACTCATGGGGTTTTATGGGATCAACATTTCATATCCACAGAGCAGGAGTAGGTGAGGGTTTCTGATCTGGTCTCCATGCAGCCAACAGAGAAAAACAGGTGCCATGGGGATGCAATTGTCCTGTCTGTACCTTTTGGACAGGATAAAAGGAGGCCCCAAGCTTTCCAATTTCTCTCATCGGGTAAGAACACACTGAGCTCCAAAGGGAGCCTGGGTTGCAAGCACTTGCCCTGTAGATATGCAGGCTTAGGGAAAATTAGGGAAAATTCCTTTTGAGCTGTGAGAGGGAGCAGAACTTACAGGTGCAACTGTCAGTATGTCACCTTGTACAGGGTGCTATGGAGAAGCATCTACACAAAGCTCCTGACACCTAGACAGTGGAAGAGCAGTGCTGGGACCTGACCATAGAATTGGCCTGTGGTAGATGGTAATGGTAGATTCAGGTCAGTGCCCTCTTGATCAGACCCCATTCTCTATTCCATAAGGTACAGGTGGCTCTCAGGTCTTTTCCCACACTTCAGCAGGTATGGACAGGTTACTGTTGCAAGTACCTTCATGGCTGTAAACATGTGAAACCCATAACTCCAAAATACTTCCACATGGGACTGCAGAGTGCAGTCCTGTCCTAAATCTTCCATCACTGGAGGGGATGAAGAATTCAGCTTTAATACCAGTAACTGCAAATAGTCTAAATTTTAAGCCTTGAGCTTATAAAATTTTCTTAATAGTTAACATTTGTAAGAGAGCACAGCTTCCAGTACTGCCACAACAAATTTGGAAAAGCACTGACCCTCTCCTGCATGATGCCTTCACAGAAGCAGCAAGAGCACAGCTCAGCTGCACACACCAAGCAGAAGCTGCTGCTGCCACATCCATCACTGGGGAGTTATAAGCAGGGCCACCTCAGACACAATCTGCCTCTGAAGAAAGTGTATTTATTTAAATATGATTCAGGATGTGATCTGGTGTCATTTTTGGCTTTTGTACAGAAATATCTTTTGGGGTGCCATACATAAAGTGAAATGAAGGAGCCACGCACACTGTGCTTTGCATGGTCGTGCCCATCCACCTGGGTCATCCAGGCCACCTGCAGCATCTCCACCTTGGGCCAACACCTGCATCTGTGCCTGTTCCTCCTTATGGGTAGTCATCTGAAAATCCCTGGGGAAAGGGAGGAAGAGTGAGGGGGAAGAGGGAGATAATAATAGGTGAATAATTTATTCAATGAGATTCATGGAATTTATGGACTAATACATTCTATGAATAATATTTTCATTATTTTCCCAACTCCAGTGCTAACAGAAGTTATGAATAATGATTGAAGCAAGCACTTGAATTATATGACAATCCTATTGAACTTTGGAAACATATATTACGTGAAATGAGGGGACTCTAATTCTGCCCGTCATCGGCTTGATGTAGATGTTCTCAAAAATGGTGAAATGTGTATTTGACACTTTGGCCTTTCCTCACAGAAAGTTTGTGCTCAGATTACCTGACAGTAAGAATCAATCAATAACTCGCATGCTGTTTCTCTTCCAGAAAATTGTTAGCAATTGCTTTCTTTCAACACTTCAGAAATTACATCGCTGGAAGTGGCAGACCTCTCATCTCTGCAGTCCCCTCTCACCCAGGGCAGCATGTCCTTGTCTCCAGAGGGGAAACTTCTTTCTCAGGGGAACTGTAACCGGCCACTGCTCCACAACAGCGTGTGTGCTGACAGCCCCTGATGTTGTGGTAGCTCTCTCTGCAGCAGTTGGAGATGGATCATAGGGTAATGCTGGCAAGGCTCTTCCCACATCTCATCTTTCCCAGTATCTCCTCCTCACTGGAGGTGACTGTTGAATGTGGTCTCTAGACAAAAGGGCGAAAGGAGGATTAACAGGTCCCTGTGAAGTTTGGTCAGGAAATCCAAGCTCCCGTGAGATGCAGTAGTCAGAATCTTTCAACTTCTACAGTGCTTGTGCTCCTGTTCCCCAGTCCTTGGTGGGCAGAGCCGCTGACTTCAGCATGCAGTAGCTAAGGGACTGTTTCCAGCTTATGTGCAGAAGTACTTCCTAACAAAATCAGAACAGTCTAAGACTTTAATACTAGGGTAGATTTTAGCCCTGAATTAATTATAATGCCCTCTTACCTTTGCCTTAACAGAAGAGCTGGAGAGTCAATGCATGTTTCCTACCCAGCCTAAGAAGTTGCTGTTGAACAATAACATGTATGTTATGTTACCAGTCCAAGCAGTTTTAATGATTCCAAACAACATGTGTCCTACTGCATTTCCTATAGTGAATAAGGTTCATTACTGAACTAAAAGATAATATGAATTCCTGATATCAATTCACTGACAGCAGATGCACAACTCCCTTTGACATCAGTGATGGGAAGATCACAGTAAAGAAAAACAACCAATAATTTCCACTCTCTAAAATTCATAATCTAACTGATAACTGAGCTTGCTGCAAGGGACTGGCTGTCATTCATCAGCTAAATGTGGAATTCTTCAGTTCCTGGAGGGCGTCTACTCAGTCAGAAATGAACATGGTTCATACACATATTTAATTCTAACTTTGAACGTAGAGAGGAATTTAACAGAACATTAAAGATTGATGAATAAATTATAATGGCATTAATGAGGCTGATGCTTATATCTAAAGGGAAAAGTCCTAGAGGGTTCTGGGAACTCCAAAATTAATAAGTTATTAGTAATTTTGGAGTTGATAGTAGATAAAAAATTAAGCATGCTAAGTATGAGTATGCACTGTGATTTCTACTGCAGAAGACAAAGTCTTTCAGCTTATTACACTATGGAGTATCATTTTCAAGGGCAGAGAAGTATTTATTCTTCTTTATATGTCTCTAGGAAAGTTTACAGTTGGATAGCTGTATGCAGTCCTAAGCACTTGACTACAGGAGGACAATGATAAACCAGAAGAAATTTAAGAGATTCCAACTGTAAGCAATGGAAATGATAAAAAGTCTCTGATAAAAAGAATAAGGGACAAATCCTCTTCAGAAAGATGGAAAGAACTAGATATGAATAGGAAAGAAAGCAGTGAGAAATTATATGACAGAAGAAAAAAATACTGCAGCAAACAAACCAAATAAAACTCACAAGAAGAAAAGAATTCTTTACCTAATAAATGTGCAAAATGGCCATCACTTCTTACATGAAGTACAAAACACAAGGTGATGAATCAGAACTAAGCTACCAAAGAGACAGGATGTTTCCAGAATCTGTAGGTCTTAAATTTCCTGAGTTGTGTCCTGAGGCTTCCTGCCTTTGCTTCCTGACTTAAGCCCATACTCGACAAATGTTTAGACAAGCAAGTCTCTTAATGTTTGTGAGGTTTTCAATTCAGTTCAACAGATTTTGTGGGTATTAATGACCTGACTGATCCTCTTATGGGTGGCACTTTGCACTTTGCTGCCAGTACGCTGGTAAAATCAGCCCTGTTTCAGCACAATCATACCAGGGTCAACATGACCACACAGAGAAGCAGAACTGGGGTAAATTCATACATATCACATATTTTCTGCAGAGAGGCACATGTATAGAAAAGAGAGAATGGTGAAGGAAAAGGATGGTCACCAATCTCCTGCTTCATTGAAATAAAAGGTAGTAACTTAAGTTAGAGGAAACAGAGGCCAGATAGGCACACTAGCACACTGCCACTATACGTGAGGTCAAAAAAACCCCAAACCTGTAATCTGCCTTTATCCTTCTAAGCCCCTGAATGTGCTGTGAGCACTTTGACTTTAGTGAAGGTTTGAGTCCACACAAAAAAAAAAAGGTCCTTGAACATGGAATATGTGGTATTTTACATGAAGAATGAAAACATTAAATAACAGTTGAGAAACAGGTATTGCTCCCTACAGATCTCTTGATGCACTACTGGGGACTGTGTCCTCCACTGATGGAGGTGATGGGATCTTTTTCAGTTAATAGCTAATGGATTTACAGGGAAAGAAAGGAAACCCCCAAAATAAATGAGATGAAATTCTGGGCAGGTCTTTAATACTTTCTTTAAGTGAGGATTTTCTTTCACCTGAATGTGTCAGTATAACTTGAAAGAAAGTATTAGCAGGGATTGTGATAGCCTCAGAGGGACCTGTCTCTTAAAGCATGCTCTCAGGACACATTTCCCATGAAAAGCTAGCTCTCAAGTGGGGACAGAGGGTAACATGGCCTTGAGGAACCTGGCTTTAGGTAACCTGGCTCATAAATAGGGTGGAGGGGCACCAATTTATATGTAAATGAAGGATATCGAGAGTAACAAAGAGTGAGATTACAAAGACTGTGGGTCATAATTTCTTCTTCCACCTGACTGATTGAAGCAATAGGGATCATCTGGCTTCTCCCCTCAACCTGAAACACAGTCATTTTATCATTGGTGGAAATCAGGTTGGCCAGGTATGACTGACCCTTGGTAAATCCATGCTGACTGCTACCAGTCACTTTCTTCTCCTTCCTGCATGCAGAAATGTGTTCCAAGAGGACTTGCTGCATGACCTTTCCAGGGACCAAAGAGAATCTGACTGGCTTGTAGTTCCCTGGGTTGTCCTCTGGCCTTTTCTGAAGGTGTTGTTTTGAAGATGTTTCAGAACAAATGAGGAGGAAGACCTTGTTTAGGCCTCTAAATCTAGACATTTCCCAAATTATCTTTATTCATCATTATACACAGATATGTCTCATACCCATTTAAAGTTCTTGATATTTTGCTCAGTTTTGACCACAATTTTATGATACTGCAGTTAATTCCAGCTTATGTGAAAAAGCATCTCTATTGGGTGTTTCTGTATAACAAAAGATGAGGGTGTTTCTGTATAACACCATGTACATTTCCCTATACATAATCTGATAATCTGGGAAATTATAGCAAACACATGTTTGTCTGTTTGATGTAAGCCCATATTTTTAGGGAGATGATAAGGTTGTTCTTAAGAAGCTGTCAGCTTCAGCTTTTTAGCATCTTCTTTGTGGGTAGATTTATTATAGTCTTTTAATCACAAACAGAGAACATCAAAAGGTTTACAAAAGTTCATGAGTCTCTGTACCCAAGCTGCAAGGCATCTGGGACTAATTTACAGCTCCACACTGAAAAAACAAAATGCAAATGTCAAGTGTAAGCTCCTCATACACATCTAGGAAGAAAATAAAACACCAATAAAATCATGCAATTTCTTCTGGAACAAATTATCTTGGAATTCCTGGAGAGCATATTGAAATATGTGTGTCTCCATGCACAGACTCTCAGAAAACCAAGTGGAAGAACTTTGATTGTCATTACAGGACTGGTCAGGATGTTATAAACACTGCAAGTGCAATACCATCCCTTTTACACATCAATCAGCCATATAAGGGAACATCTATATATGTCCTGTGGAAGCCAAAGGGAGATGAAGGCCTTCACTATATCTCAGGGTGCAGATTTTAACCAGGAGCCAGCAGCTGCAAGTTAATACTTTATTAAATAGCTACTATTAGATGCAAAATGCATGTTTCTCAATTGAGACCCCCTGGTGGGTGGGGATAAAAGATAGGAATTAAGATGATTAAACTGAGAAAAGGTGCTACATTTGTGTCACTGTAAAAATTAAAATAGCAGTTAACTTATCTGAAGCTATCAGTAACTTATTAACATCCCGAAAAAAAAAAAAGTCTAAGCTAGAGGTTAATACTACAGTATGTTTCTTGCAATCATTTTTTGTGTTAATTAGTTCCAGCCTGCAAATTTCTAGGGAAAAAAATTTAGTCTATTTCATCTGCTCCCATCTAACTGAACATGAGTTCAGATAGTTGATTTTATAGTCTATTTTAATTATTTTCAGTAAGATATGAGTAATAAAAATAAAGGCTATACCTACATCCTTGCCAAACAGCAACAAGACTTGTACCCAAAAACCTGTGTGATTAATTTAAGAAATAGCTTTTCAGAAATGATCAAATATTGCTTCTAGTCATGCTATAAGCTATTCTGTGGCTCCACTATGCTGCTACTTATTCATATTTATCTCTACTCTATCCCATACTTTTATATGTATTACTTTTCAGTGAAAGGCTTAAAAATCAGTTTGAGATGATTTTGCTTTTTTTAGGTGAATAAGTAGTTCTGATTTAAAATAGAAAAAGCATTATGACCCTATCCCCATCCAGTCAGTTTTCTCCTGTGCTGAGAGAACCAAAGAAAGGCTCATGTAAAATGGGGGAAAAAAAATCTATTGAAGAGTTAGTTTGTCCTATAAAAATGAACCAAGCTCTCTACAGTGTTATTATTTTCTCTTGTGCAGCAGGCTGTTATTTTCTGAAATAATATTCATTTGTGAGGCAGGAGGGAATTCCTTCTGCTAGCTTTCATTCTCAATATGCTTGCTGCCTAGACTAAGCCATTTCGCCATTTCCTGAAGGAGCTTTTGCTCCAAGAGCCAGAATCGTTTGGCATTTAGGCAGGCATCACTCTCTTCAGGCCTACTGGAAGCCCTAGTCAACTCACTTGAACAGGCTTTGCTGAACTGAAACATGCTTTGCTTTTAGACATCTTCGAATTGCATTTGTGAGGATGTCAGGATTCTGCTTATACGCAGGAAGCTTAGTTCATAAGAAGAGTGAAGTGTCATTAATAAAATGTTAAAAGGACACATAGTGAATATCATCTATGGCTGAGAACCTACAAATGCTTCTGAAGGTGCATAACTTAACCCCTGGGAGCAGTTCTACTCATGTCAGGAGTACTAATCCTGTGAACAGAGGTAAGAGTGGAAATCTGTGCAGGGTTATTTGAAGTATATGTAGCCAACAGCTGGAAAATTTTTTGCATTTGCCTTTTCCATCAGACAGGCCTCGGTACCAGCAAGTTGTTTAAAACTCTAGAATTTAATTTTATTGTATCAAGACCAGGCAATTCAAATTGGAAAAGATGAATGCAAGGTTGAGCTTTATATACGAGGTGTTCTATTCCAGTTAGCCAAATGGAAAAGAGTATGTCACCATGTGATTAATAGCTAAATATAGTATGGTGCTGCATAAACAATCACTGTAAATCTAGCTAACTTCACAGCAGGGGAAGCCTTAGCACATATAACAGCAGGCTAGCTGACAGCTAGAGAGATTACAGTATTTCATTTTCAGGCACAAGTCTCAGTCAGAGTGGTTGTGGTCAGCAAGAAACTGTTTCTAATGTGTTTGGCTGGACCTTGAAGTTAATCTATTGGCTGCTGCCAGACTTACCAGGCAGGCTTTAGTGGTCCATTGATTTTAATGGACTCTTACTGAACATGGCAAATTATAAGGCCACCAGGAACAGAGAAGCAAGGGAGTGGAGGCAGCAATAGTTTGATGTAGTCAGCAGTGGTGGAAAAGAAATATCTTTGCTACATGTAAAATATTACTATTCTCTTTCCATACCATCTGAACATACAGCAAGTATAAAACCAAAATATTTTAAAGCTACCTGCAGTGGCAATATTTAACCCTCTTGCCTACATCAGAAATAAAACTTCCTTCATGGATTTAGGTTGGCCAGAAAATTACACACAAAGAAAATGAGTTACAAAAGACTGTCTTAAAAATATAAAGGTAGACCACAGAGTAGAGCAAGTTCGAGCTCATCTGCTCAGACTTCTCTTTTTCCCATCCCCACAAGAAGAATACAGGTAGCCAGCTCCTCCAGAGTTAAGCACATTATTTACACCAATCTCCAGGTTTTGTTCTTAGCTAATTCCTTCCTCAGAAGAAATCATGCTACCTATCTTCAACACCTCTTCTCCAGGTAAATATACTTTTGCCTGAGGGCCCGATAGGTAAGACTCCCCAGGTGCTTGAACCCCTTTGGCTTTTAAATAGAATCACAGAGTCACTTAGGTTGGAAAAGACCTTTAAGATCATCAAGTCCAACCCTTAACCCAGCACTGCCCAACCAACCACTAAACCACATCCCCAAGTGCCACATATACACTTCTTTTAAATACCTCTGGAGAGGACATGGGAACCTAGTGCAGAGTCTCTCCACAGCAAGGAGACTCTGACAGCAAGGAAATAAAGGCAAAACCAGGCAGGTCATTGTTTTGGACTCCTCATCACATACACAAGTGTGTTGGTGTAACAGATGCTATTCCTGTAGAAAAAGATCGACTTTGTAGTGCTAAAACATTGTCCAGAGGGGCAATATAGTATAATTGCAAATGACAAATAGTTTCAGCATTGTAAGAGCCATATGCACTTTGTTTCCTATATGCATATTGGTTTTCATGTTCCAAAGAGATAAATTTAGCCTAGTACAATTCCAGGTTATACTCCCAGGAGAAGCGGGGAATGTAGAGATGCTCATACAAGAGATGTCAGGAAGAATTTGGCTTGTTTAAGCAGGAAAGTAAAGACAGAAGAGAAACAGTTTGGATTTATGTGTAACATCAGGGGGTAGATGTCTACCAGGAGATAAGCTTCAGGGCAGTGTTAGCAAAAGAACAAACAAGTACAGCCATGAATAATTTTTTTTCAGAAAAAAATTAAACTGTTTACACACAAAAGAATTCTTTCCCAAAAGCAGTTGTTCAATGGGAACAATGTGAGCAAAAACCAAAGTTACTTTTAAGGTGCAATTGAGAAGAGCATTATATAGTGTGGTGGCATGTGATATCAAGAGATGGAGCCTGATAAATCTGGAAGTCCCTTGCCATCCCACATTTCCTGTAGCCAGCAAGTTTCGATGCTGGTTTGACAGTGCAGAAAGGTTACAGGTTGTACTTTTTGTAATCCTTAGACAGAGCCTGATTACATGATGCAAAGAACAGGGACAATGAGTCCTCCCAGAAGCAAGATGTCCTTGGGAAAGCTGGAGAAACTACTAAGTTATTTTTTTTAAAATTAGAGACAGGTATCCCAAGTGTCCATGTTTTTAAAAGCTGATGTATGCTGAGATTAAATTCAGCAGTTCTGAATTCCTGTGCATAGTGTTCAGTTGGAGATGGAAGCAAAGACAGTCATTTTGGCAAGCTGGTGAATTGAATACAATGCAGACTTAGACAAAGGAAGCTGCTTTTAAGGTCCAATGGCCAAAAAAATCCCAGGCTTCACAGTATTTGAAAGTTTGTAGGTACAAGCTCTCACCTAGATCCTACCTCCTGTGGACTGCCACTGTTGGATGGGTGGAAGGAGAAGACAAAATTACTACTGCTATGGTTTTTTGGCACTTCATTTTCTAATGGTGACCAGAACTCAAAAATCTGGGTAAAACTGGAAAAGATTTTGGAAACAGTGAAAGTGTTCTCATTGGCAAAACTAAGAGGATCCCTATTTTTTCAGAAAGGCTTTACACCTTCCTCATGCAACACTCTTTTTCCATAGGAATTTCAAGGAAGTCTGCAAGTGCAGAACCAGTGACTGAAGTGAATGAATGAGTAATCAGGATGAAATGTTGAGGATGGATAGTAGCTCCTCAGACAGACAGACATCAGGTTTACTGTGTCTGTGGCAGGTGTGTGGCAGGCTTCCGTGCTGCCTGCTGTCACCCTGGGAGCGGGGTTTGACACGACACCTCTGACAGCAGCTGCGATAAAAAAATTGCCCTTGGGGCTTTCACAGCTGAACCAAACTCTGACGCTTTTGAAGCTCTCAGTTTACAAAACAAACTTGTGTAAATGTTTAATTACTCCAAAAACAGAGTGGGTCATGGCAGCTGCTTTACAATCCTAAGAGACCCTGGAGCAGCCCTTCCAGCAGCTCTGCAGCCAGGCGCCTGCTAGCCAGCAGCCCATCTTCTATGGCATCTAAGTGGAAGTGACAGTCTGTCATGACCTAGAGGACAGCCAGCCACCCTCCCAGTCGCAGAGGAAAAGAAGAGCATCCTTCCTGAATGCAAGGGCTTCAGAAATGCAAAAGCCCTTGAGACTCAGGGTATTATTTATAAGACTCCAGTGAATTAGAAGCCCAGAGGCTTCAAACTGAGCTGGGAATCAGGGGTGAGATGGGAACTTTGCTCCTCTACAAACAACAGCTGCTAACCTCAGGGTGGCCCAAGGGCTGGGCTCACTATGGGGCTGCAGACCTTGCAAGCTCTTTCAGACTGGGGTTAGGGTGATCAACTGGTACAGCTGGGGGAAATCCCTGTGCTCTCTCCAGGGCAGATGTAGTCCTGTTTGGTTGGATCCTGTACATAATGCTTTGCCTAATTCTTTCCAGGTGTTCCAGTCACTTTGCAGGGTACTGGCCCATGGGGCCAGTCTGGGCTGATGAGGCAGCCTGGGGGCCTTACAAAACGGTCTCAGGACAGTAAAGTTCAACAGCTAAGAGGATTTTCACAGAGCCACAGGTTTGGCACATACCAAATATCAGGGCACTCCTATGCAGAAGGAGGAACATAAACACAGTGCATTTATAAACAGTGTTTAAATAGCCTCTTTCACTCTTATAGGTACACTTTATTTAAAGTGTAGGTGACTTCTACCATACCTGATCTCAGAGTTCAGATCTCTTTAATACATCTCTGTGATCCCGGGGTTTGTTGTTGGTACTTTTTATTATTATAGATCTTTATCCTCACTGGAGGAAGTGGTTTTTAAGAACATATTTGTATGTTTCCTCTTTCAGGTACTTTACAGATTGCAGGCATCTACAGTAATCTACTGCCTCCATGATTTGCAGGACCTATTCCTTCAGAAACAGGTTGTATAAATTGGCAGGAGGTTAGGGTCTAGGAAGAGAGATACAAGTGGCAAAAATAAGGCCAAGAACCAGGAAAGAGATGATGAGATGTGCAAATCCGATGATGGGTGCTGTCTGAGGGACATGCCAGGCAGCCCCGTGTTTGCTGATGGCAGCTGGAGCAGAACAGCTGCCCAAAGCTGCTGTCCTGACCATGTTTTGAGGATGATGTTGTGCCTACAACCAGGGAGCTAGGATGGGAGCAGTTGGGTGCTTTTCCTAACCAGCAAGGGGACAGAGAGGCATGGACAGACAGATCCTGGTATCACCATGCCAGTGCTCATTTCAGACCTGCTGACACTGGCAACTTCCCACAGCTTCATAATTAAAACTGCTATGTAGTTAAAATAAGTATCTTTTACTAGACAGATCAATATAGCTTTTCCAAGCCTAGTAGCTCATTTAATAAAAGGATACAACCTCTAGCTTCAAGCTTTATAATATTTTTGATGGAATTTATAAACATTTAATACAGTATACAGCTGGAATTTGTGGGTTTTTTACCCTTGGACAACTTAGAACATGAGTTTAGCCACAACTATTTCTCCACTCTAAGAATGGTCTTAGAAAATTGAACAAATCTTCAAAAAAGTTTATTCTGTCCTCACAAGGTAGTAAAGTACATAGATAAAAGGATATTATAGAAATAAAAGTAATGAAAACTGTGACCAGGAGTAAAGGATGACAGACACCAATAACAGATGGCATATTGTAGGCCATCAGTCAAATTATGTATGACTTGTACTTAATGGGTCCATCCCTAAAATAACAGTCATTCAAAGATCACCAGTAACATAATTTCCTAGAATCATAACATAATCTTAAGGAAGGTTAAATTTTCACTTTAAATTCAATACAAGGTACCTGATAGAGCAGTCCCTGCATTTAACCAGGGTCTATTCCCCACCAGTAAGAAACTCAAATAATTTTTCCTGTAAAGTGCATCTCTCTTAAGAAACATGAGAGAGACATAGCTGAAGCTCTGATTCTTGTCTGCAACTCTGCATGACATTTATCTGAAAGAACAGCTCTGCTCAGGTACTGTAGTCATTTGGGGTCTCTAATTCTGAGTCCTGGTAGAGACCAGAAATAAATAGATTTTCCAGTTTGTTTACTTCGAATATTTGGTGGCATAGTTTTTAATGACTGTCAGTGTTCCAAAGTAGTTTGTTTTCCTTTTGAAACTTTTGTACATGAGGAGAAAAAAACATTTTGCAAATAGCGGTACATAACTGCAAAGTCATAATTGGCAGAAGGGGAAGAGCAATGGCTTCTAATTTTTTTAAAGCTTGGATTTTAAGTTGACAGCATCTCTTCAAACTAATGAGACCAAGAAAAGGCAGAAAACATGCAAATGCACTAGGAGAAAGTTAGGATGGCACTGTTGACAATTAACTAACAATTATTAATTCCCCCGATACTCATTTTAATAATGATAATTATGATTTACTCATTTTGTTTCATTGTGGAGGCTGTTAACATTTGATTTCCTGGGCTTTTCCTTGCAATTTCCATTAATTACTGTCCACCTCCTGTCTAGCTTTTCTCCTGAAAATACAAAAATGAACAGTCTTTAAAGTCTGATCCACAACTGTTTTCCAATTGACTTTCAATCTAATTGGCATTGAGGTATTTCCACTGCCTGTCTGCCTCATCATCACACCTCTCAAAATGTGAGTTTTGTTGAAAGAAACTTATTCTTCTTTTTCCTTCCTTGACTTGCAGACATGCTTCTTCCATTTGCTAACTCCAGTGACTGACTTATTTTCCAGCCCAGATCCTTACCATTGCACATGGCTCTACTCCCTCTCCTATTAAAACCTCAACTCTGGGCATGAGGAGAGCAGACTTCAGGCTGCTCGAGGAATTAGTAAGGTCCCCTGGGATGTTGTTTCTGTAGGTGCTGGGATCCATCAGTGCTGGTCACTTTTTAATCACCACCTCCTAAGGACACAGGAGCAGGCAATTCCCCAATGTCAGAAGTTAAGCAGGTGAGGAAGAAGGCCATCTTGGATGAGCAGGGATCTTTTCTTGGAAATAAGGCAAAAAAGGAAGGTGTATGCCCAGTGGAAACAAGGTCAAGTGACATGGGAATAATTCAGAGATGCTACTTGCCTCTGTAGGGAGAAAATTCATGCGGTCAAAGCTCAGCTGGAGTTGAAGCTGCCAGAAATGTGGGAGACAGTAAAAGGAGTTTTTTCAAATATATTAATGGCAATAGGCAGTATAGAAATATCACTGGGCCCATTAGAGGATGGGGATGGTCATCCCACAAACAAGGACAGAGACAAAGCAAAAATGTTTATCGCCTTCTTTTTCCTCTGTCTTCAGCACAGATGATGGATCAAGGGGGTCTCAGTGCCCTGAGCTGGAGGACCATGACTGTGAGAATGATTAGCTCCAATTTGACCCCGAAACTGTGCAGGATCTGCTGCTCCAGCTGGATCCCTAAAAGTCTATGGGGTCTGATGGGATTCAACAGAGAATTCTCAAAATGCTGGCTGATGTCATTGGAAAACCTCTCAATGACTTTTGAGTGGTCTTGGGAATCCAGAGAAGTCCCAACTGACTGGAAGCTGGTAAACATTGTCCTGATTTTCAAGAAGGGCAAGAAGGAGGATCCCAGAAACTACAGGCCTGGCAGTCTCACTGCAGTGCCTGGTAAAGTTATGGAGAAGGTTATTCTGGGAAGTACTGAAAAACGCCTAAAAGGCAATGCAGTCACTGGTCACAGCCAGCACAGCTTCATGAGCAGAAAGTCCTGCTTATCAAACCTGGTTTCCTTTTATGACAAGGTAACCCATCTAGCTGATCAGGGGAAGCCAGGTGATGTAATCTTTTTGGATTTCAGTAAAGCTTTTGATACTGTCTCTCACAGTACCCTTCTGGACAAAATGTCCAGCCCACAGCTGGATAAACACATCATGTGGTGGGTGAGCAATTGGCTCATGGGTCGAGCACAGAGGGTCATAGTGAATGGGGTGACATCAGACTGGTGATCTGTCACTAGTGGGATTCCACAGGGTTCCATGTTTGGCCCTGTACTCTTCAACACAAGAAAGGACGCTAAGCAAGTTTGCAGATGACACAAAACTGGGAGGAGCTGTTGACTCCCTCCAAGACAGGGAGGCCCTGCGGAGAGACCTCAACAAATCAGACAACTGGGCAATCACCAACCATATGAAGTTCAACTAGGGGAAGTGCTGGATTCTGCACCTGGGATGGGGCAACCCTGGATGTTTGTACAGACTGGGGAGTGAGACTCTGGAAACAGTGCCATGGAAAGGGACCTGGGTGTCCTGGTCAATGGCAAGTTGAATATGAGTCAGCAGCTGGATGATACTCTTGGACACAGGGTGACTCTTGGGCATGGGCCTGTGTGGGGCCAGGAGATGGACTTGATGATCCTTGCCTTGAAGCTTGGCGTATTCTGTGATATTTCATGGATTCCAGCATCTAAGCTACAGATTTGCTTCCTGGCCCTTTCTTCTGAGGGTCATTTGCCACCACTTCATCCAACCTTATCTGCTAGATCCCTCAGTTCCTTGCACAAGTAACCTTCCTCATTAAGTCCTCCTGATAAAGTCAATGAAGACTTCTCAGTTGGAGATCTAGACCATTGTCACAAATCACAGATAATCTGCAAAACGCAGATATAGGAAGAAGTTTAAACTTGACATTATTAATTTGATACAATAGGTAAAACAGTTTTCTTCCTGAAATGTAGCAATGGCTACCTCTTATGAGGCTCATACCCGTCCCAACATATACTTACTCTGGAAAATTAATAGCATGTGTGAATTTCCAGATTTATCTAGAAATGTTACCAGACAAATCCCCTCAGAGTGCTCATACTGCTAATATTGATAGAGCCTGAGAAAGCTTCAGTGATCTCTGTTCCACTGACTTCAGACTTTTGAAGTGCATTGAATCCATTTTAGGAAATTTTTGAATGATAGTTAAAAAAAAAATAAAAATCCACATCTCCAAGAAGCTGAGGGAAATACTTGGTTCACACTGGTATCTCACTAGATCTGTAATTTTTGCCTCCTCCTCCTCCATGCAAGTGCTGGACTAGGCTGTCTCAGCCTTTGGGCTGTTACCTGGCTGATGCAAGGCTCCACTCAGCTCAGCTCCCCAGGAACCTTGGGGATGATGCACAAAGTGCCACCCTGACCCCTGGGAGAAAAAGGCAAATTATTTTGTGAAATTCCTCTTTAGAAGGCTGACTTGACCTGATTGCCTTCCATCTCTAGCCATGGCTTGAGAACCTGTGCAGAGTGGCAAGGTAGCAGGGCAGACAGTGGCTAAGTTGCAACCTGCATTGGATCTGCCAGCTTTGGGAGCCCCAGGGCCTCAAGTTTGCAGAGCAGAAGAGACCAGAGCTCTGGGTCAAGTACAACGCACCCTTTTGGCTCCACTGCTGAACAGTCAAACAAAGTTAGCCCAAAGGTAGACCAGAGGGCTCTGCAGAGAAAATGTGCCAACACAACTCCTTTCCAGACACAATGCATTTATTTTACTTGCTTAATCAGAGCTTCCTTGTTCTCCACTGGCAGATCAGCTGCCCACATTTTCAGTGTTCTTCTACAAAGAGGCCCAAGGATTAAGCCTGTGATAGTACAACCACAGAAATATATTTGCATACCACATGGTGATTTTAGCAGAAAACAAGTTTTTACAGACGTCATGCAGATTAGAAGAGCAATTATTGATGCAATAGTGCTGCAGCAGTGTTTGCAGAAGCTTTAGCATCCCACTGATACTTCATTATTGGAAATAAATCCACAAACCACAGTTTGCACCTACTTGCAATCACAGAGTCCCTTTCATCTGTTTGCAACTTAAAGAAAAAAAGGACGACAAAAAAAGCTTTTCCCTAGTATCATATCTCTGAGGCTTCAGGCTTCCCTACTTCACAGTGTCCCTGAAGTGCTTTGGGATGCTGTAGCATCCTGCAAATACTGAGGGGCCCTGCCTTCCCCTGCCTAACAGCAGACAGAGAGGGAGAGGTAGGGCCACAGCAGGGAGAGGCAGGAATATGAAGCATATTCCTGGATTTGGCTACTCTAGCCACTCAAACCACACTCCCTAAACATAGCTGTAGAGTTGAGGGACTTGGGAGCTGGAATAGGTGAGAATAAGATGGAGTCCAACAAAATCATATTGAGTATGTACCTGTTCTGGCACGGGATGGAACATCATGGGAATGCATCTATGATACGAAAAAGGGCATTTCTTCAATGCCTTCTAGATTTTCCATGACATAATTCCAGTTCCAGGAGACTAGTACAATCAGGAAGCACAACTTTTAGAGGAAACTCATCAAGACTGATGGTAAATTCTCATCCCTAAACAGAGTGATTTAATCAGAAGAAACATCACCTTTTTTGAAGACTTTCAGCCCACTGAGACAACCTAAGTGCTGACTTCACCTTCAAAGCTCAAGAAAACAACAAGTGTGTCAGATGCCCATTCTCCAGAGCACCAAGTTCATTATGCAGAGAAGCACCTGGATGATCAGATGCTGCTGAAGGAGTTGGTGCTGGGAGGCAGCCCGACCTTTTTCAAAACAATTAAAAGAGACTGGGCGATGTTCCTTTTAGATAGGAGGATAATAACTGCCCCGTGGCATGTCAGAAGGGACTGAAAGTATAAGTCAGGTGGATTATTTTTAGAGAGGATTCATGGCAAGGAGGGGGATTCTCAGGCTAGTTTGAAGATGAGAAATGACAATTATTCATCAAACATCAAGAACTTTGGGGAACAAGGAGGAACAATTACATTGTGTTATCTGGAGAAATTCGGAAAAGAAGGAGGAAAGGGAGGTGAAATATAAACACAAGGTGGATGTTCTGAAAGGGCTTTCTTTTGGGAGAATGGGAGTGAAGAATTTGTTAATACCTTCCAGTGCAGTTCATCTGGTTTTTTTGCTATTCTTCCTGACAATAAAAATCTACCAGATGGATGTGGTTAACCAAATCCCTTAAGGAGAAAGGTTTTAATTTCCTTCCTTTGCTTGTCTTCACCTTTAGCAACACTGAGGAAGTGATAAGACCAAACCAAATTCACAGAAACATTCATCATCAGCTCAGGGGAAGTCAAATCCCTGTGTAAAGGTTTCATTTGCTATAGCCAATGGGAGTCCATTGCCTGGACTTCCTGTATATTAATTCCCCTGCTTGATATTTTATGTTGCAAATGTGGCAATAGGTAGAGTGGCATCCTCATATCAACATGCCATAAATAGCAGCAAGAAAATATCTGAAAGTACTCAAGGACTACTGGATATCACCCAGTCAGTGCATGTAAGATGATCTGAAATAGGCTAGTTCTGCTCCCACATATATAAATAAGTGTTTGTCAAATTAAGTTCCCAGGAAAGCTCATCTGAATTTGCTTCTGAATAGAGTAGCATAATCCCCTGCATGCAGGATTATAGTTGCCTTTGATGACACAATTTAGTTTAACCTCAAAAGAGCAGTGGATTGAAAGCTCTCACTGAGGACAGGTTGTCAACTCCATTTAAGATTAACATGGATCTTCATTTCCTGCTCCTGGACCTGTGGCACCCACGGATGGCTGGGCAGAAGGTGGCTTGTCTCATCCCCTGATTTTTGTTTCTTATGGTCTCTGGGTGAAAGGTTTGGACAATTTCACTGGCATACTGTACCTGTTGTAGGGTGGCTTGAGTTGCACAGAGAATGGGTTTTGGAGAAACTCAAATGTGTACTCTGGTGGTCATATGTCCAGGGTTTGCTTTGATATGGGCAAGGACAGGATGCCACCCCAACTTGGGCATCTGGAACATCTAAATATTAGCCAGTTAGTGCCAAACAGCTGCTGTGGGGCTGCTCTACCTTTCCCTGTCAAGGGTGAAAAGTCTCAAGCACAAGATGAGGCTGGAATGGGGGAGATCAGTGTGAAATGTGAAGATTTCTCAGATTTTTGCAGTTATTCTTCTTAACATAAATATAATTCTTTAGCTACCTATACAACTGAGGCGCTGATGTTTGCTGGAGTACTCATTCATTCATACTGCATTAATTTTAGAACTTATTTATTTATTTTTTGTAAGTAGGTGTTTTATTTGCAAGAAATTTTGACAGGCACTGAATCGATCTGACCTTTACCAGTGGGAGTATGTTCCTGCAGCTGTTCACACTGGGAGGAGCTCCTACAATGCCGTTGATTTTCCTCTCTCTGAAATAACATCCCACTTGCTCTCTTAGACCAAACACCTGCCCCGCTAATGTGAAATCACTTGTGTCTCAGCTGCTTCATTAATCACACGGGTGTTTGGATATTTTGCATTTCTAATCAAATCACTACCTGCCATATCAATACCCAATTGATTCATTGTGTTTACAGACCCAGTGAACGCCTTGCAAGAATACTGATAAACTTTTCACTTAAAAAGTAAAACTACAGCATCCATAATTAACAAAAAAGGTAAAATCCAGAGCCTCAGTACTAGAAATAACCAGAACACCAATCACTTAATTTTCCTCAGTTATCTCTGTGATGAGTCTCATAATTTGTGTTTGACTTAAGCAAACTTCAGAAAAGCATTTGGAAACATTAGGAGATGCAGAACAAACCATTTTCTTTCTGTAGTTTTCTTCAGTAGTTTATAGTCTCATTAAAATATATTTGCACCTTATTTCTCATGTAAATTTTTCTAACCTTGCTTTGAATCGTTATTTCTAGTTATACCATTGTCCGTAGTTATGAGTTAAAGAAAACTTCTATTCCCAGTTAATATTCCTCTTGAGGTCACCTTAAACTCTTTTCTGACCTAAAGTGATGGTGCTCTTTACATCTCCCATGGAATTATATTTCTTTCAATCTCCACAGTTTTTTGGGGTGTTTTGACACTCTCAGCAACATTTCATGATTCTTGTAATATAAGTATTCCATAAGTTCACCTTATTCTAGACCTATTGTAGAAAATTTCTGTATAAAGGTAAAAACCATCTTTCCAACCTTAATCATTACTTCCCTTTTTACTCTGCCAAGAATGTGATTCACTTGCTTGTACAGGAAAAGACCTAGTCCCTACTCTGAGGGCAGTACATGCATTACACTGGAAAGGTTTTGTTACAGTGCTAAACTTCATCTTATTTCAGGAACAGGAATCCTAACAAGCAAAGACCTTAACCCAAACTGATCCCTGGACAGTGCTTAGATTAATTTATGACAACAAAGTTTCCGCTCTGGGCGGTAATCAATTAATTTAAATGAGCGGCAATAAAAATTTTTTGAAATGTAGCTTTGTCTAGGGTGGAATTATTTACGATAAACTTTGATTAAATTTTCATAAGGTTCTAATTGATTTTGGCACATTGTCTGTCGACAGGACTCTGTCTAGGAAGTTGCTTACACACCATGTCACTTTTTGCCTTTTTTCCCAAATGTCTTATCTCCAGTGGCAGCCTCACAGACTTTTTCGCTTTGCACTGCGTGGTAGTTCATTACAACCTCTAACAAGAGCCTGCTGAATTACACCAGTCAAGAAGTACATTTGCTGGGGCTTTCCACTGATGCAGCTGTATTGGTGTACTGAATATATACCCTCAAAAAACCCCACAGGCTTCCTAACTGCTCTGTGCTAGTGAGTAGACAAGATTAACATTTCATGGGAACTGTGTCAGCACGAATGTGAATGTGGAAAAATTGAGCACAGTGATGATACTTTGTGGTGAACAAGTTTTCAATCAATGATTAAGAATTATAGCATGTTATCTTGCCTGAGCTAAAATTGCAGAGGCTGCAGATAAAATGTTGACTTCATTTTCCATATTTGACTGAAAATTTTATATTTTCCTGTATAGACAGCTGAGAATTATCATTAAACATTAGCCTTATTCACATCACTTTCATAACACATGCTGAAAACTATTTAAAAAGTATATTCCGAGTAAATATTTTTAATCTCCAGCCATGGGTAAGGGCTTTCCAATTTGCCCATTGCTACTGTTTTGGGGTGGTGATAGGAATGAGCAGCGCAGAGGAGTGGTCGTGGTTATCAGCGGACAACACGTCTGCCTGTGCCTGGCTGCAGAAAGGATGGTAGAGTCACATCCCAGACTTTCTCTCATGTTCACCTGTCTTCCCTCAAATCCTGGTCTCAATGCCATCATGTCCCTAAACTTTCCTGACTTCTTGTGATCCTCTCTCCAAACAACAAAGCCCTTAGGTGCTGTGAAGCAGAGGACACCAGACGGATGAGGCTGCCTCATTCACAGGGAAGGTGATTCGTGGACATGTATGAGGCCCTGCAATCCTGCCTTGTGTCCCAGGGATCCCTGCCAGGCAGCAGGGGGAAGATGTAGGCCATGGAAAACAGAGGTACTCTAATTATTTTTTAAGACAAAAGAACAAACTTCGCCAAAACCTCACAAGTGTGTGTGGTTTTGGCAAAGTTTGTTGAAATTCTAGTGCTGAGCAATGGCTTGTTGCAAGCCTCTGAGAAGTGGTGGGGATGCCCCCAACCATTGCAATGATCTCCTAAGTCTTCTCCTGTGTCACAGCAAAGGTTGCCATTTTGTTGCAAATAGACACTCCATAAAATACGGTAATGAACTTCTGTTAATGACAGCTACACTCACAAACATCGGAATCACAACTAGCAGCATGGTCTCTGCACTCCCCAAAGCACAGCAAACAGGATCAGCCGACAGTGGCAAGACTTTTTACAGCTGCTTCTGGGCTTTGCTTCTAGATCCTCCCAGTCTTATGGGCTCTTTGAAGACTTGTGGGAGCTCTGTGAGTGGATGTGGTGTGTCCTGGCTTCTGCTATTGGGTAAGGGTTGCCAGGTAGACTTTTTTATCAGAAAACTTCAGCTATTCCTCATCTTAAGATGCTCTTGTCTCCAGATGACAGCTCATGAGGGAGTACCAGCAAAACATTGAACAAGTTTTAAGAGTCCCAGACAGCTGGAGGCCCAGGACATACTGAATAGAAACAGCAACAAATCAGTCATTGCAGAAAGGTGCACAGGAAGAGACTGGGAGCTCTGCTGAGGACAGAATACACATGTTCAGTAGCCGTGGCAACACATCACAACACATGGTCCCCAATACCAACTGGAGCAACACAGCAGGACCTTTGTCTCAGGCTGAGCTCAGGAGCACTACATGGGTCTACCTGAGACTAGTCCTTTACCAGTGCTCTGGAGAAAGAGACAGAAAGCTTGCTAAACACTTCTGCAGCTGCTGTGAGCAGGAGATTGGACCAGAGACCCATGAAGTCCCTCTTAGTCTGAGTCATTCTGTGATTTTCTTAGCAGCCTATCCCATCCCCACCACTGGATAACATCAGCCTAGTCTTACTAGATATGGCCAGCAGTGATGGCAAATTAACTAATCAGTAAAAGCACTCCCAAAGAGATAAAAGGGAATAAGAAGAGAGGTGAAGCAAATGAGACTCCTGTGTAAAGGCAACCTTTCATCCCTACATTGAACCTGTACACGTGAAAGGAGAGGGGCAACAAAAAGCCTGATCTACATGTTGGTTTATGGTAGTGTAACACCAATAACACTGGATATTAAGTGTAAAAATTCTCAAGCAGGCTGGTCAAACACTGGACCAGACTGCCCAGAGAAGTTTTCACTATTGAAGATACTCACAATTTGGCTGTATATGCTCTGATCAAGCTTTTAAGGTGCATCTAATTTCAAAGCTGGCCTTGTTCAGATGGGGTGTTAGACAAAATGGTCTCCTGAGACCCTGGACAACATAAAATACATGAATAGAAACCTCTAAAGAGACATGAGATCTAGGAGATCACTGGGGAGATCCAGCTGAAGGCTGATAAGCATGAAAAGTTATTACAAAACCCCTGACTGTCTCTTGCCCCTTCTTTATTGGTTTTTCTTCCCTAGGGAGAGCACTGCTCACCTTCTCAAGAGAAGAGATGGAGCTGGGGCTGAGAACATTAACAACCTTTTCAGTCACAAGACCAGAATGTGAAAATGAGGTCTTAGTATGAGAAGATGAGGTCTTTGAACATATCATATGGGGTGAAAACATGCAGTTTCTTCCTTAAGAACCACTCTTCCTGGAGACATTTGATGCTATTTTTTTTTTTCCTCTGGTGACAAGGCATCAGCTGAAGGCATGACTTCTATGACATATATCAGACAGGAGAACCTCATCTAAATCATGTGGCTGAATGTAACCCACAGAAGTTAAGCAGTACATTCGTCTTCCATCTGCCTGTAAAAAGGCCTGATAGCCATGGGATCTCCGTGCCTGCTTTTGCTGGAGACACCTTGCTCAGATGATTTTAGAGCACCACCAGAAAGTGTAGCTGAGAAATGCTTGATGCTCGTTTTGTGTGAATAGAGATGTCTGAAATATTATCAAGAGTAGCAGAGACTTCTGTTTCTGAAGTGAGAACTGAGGATAGTTGAGGTCATCTAAGGGAAGTGATGGAGCTGAAGGATATGAAGATGGAGGTGTCACATGTCCCCACCCCCCACTTTGCAAGCAGTGACTGCTGCCACTCGCAGCTGCAACTGCTCTGCCTGCTGGAAAGACTGGAAGTAGCTACAAAATCTTAAGGACCTTTCACAATGGGACTTTTTGGGAAACACCCTCTGGTGCTCGTCCCAACCAGCTCCAGCTGACACCAAGCAAAGCAAAGCACCACTGACCAGCTGTGTGTGCAGGGAAGGGAAACTGCCTTCCTCAGCCTCTCCACCAACATCAGGTACATTTTTAACCAGACAGGTTCAGGTAGTAGGTCATGACCATAATATGGAGCCTTGCTGTGCCTTCACTAATGTCACAAAGGCTTTTGATACAGCCATAAGGTATAAATAAAACCCATAAACAAACAACCTAGGACAGAAATGAAGTATTTTAACTGATATGTGGAGATCTAATTTTTGTTTCTTAAGATTATCTGCCTTTGAACATTTGCTACAGTTCTACGCTTTGTCCCACTTGGGCAGGAATATTTACAATAATTGAAAAACACCTTACCTTCATTTTTGGAAGCTAGACATCATAAGCTTGGATAAAACATTCCTGCTATAGGACACATTGCCATGTATCCTGGCAGAGGATTGCTATGAAAGAGTAAAGTGAAACATAATGTTCTGATAATGCAATGCATTGGACCTGGGAGTTGATTGCTACTAGAGATAAATGAAGATTTTGCCACTTAATCAGGGCTGAGTTCTTGTCTCTGAGGCTCAGGATGTTTTCTCCCTTTTGGGACAGACCCTGTTTCTCTGTGATGCTTCTACTGCAGTATGCTGATTACAGTGACCTTCTTTATGATTTATTATAGCTCTAAATTGCACAAGGAAAGCTAAATAATAATGACAGATTCATGCCCCCAGGGAGCATCCAGTGTAAGAAAAGCATGCTAAAAGAGATGGCAAGACACAAAAGATGCAGGAAAAAGAACGACATATGCAGAGAAGATGCTTCTGTACAGGTTTATACTTGCTGTCTCTGCCCCTTGTTGCTGTCAGAATCAGGGACAGCATCTCTGATGATGAGTGGGTAGAATCCAAAGTGACGTAGCCCTAAGCCAGAGTTCTGAGCTCCTGCTACCAGGGCACATGACAACATGCAGACCTGTCAGTGTTCCTGATGGAGAAGCAGGCAGAGCAGTGTCACAGATGGACGAGTGTCTGTTGCTACAGCACTTTGGTATGACAGATGAGCAATGGATCTAATTATATAACTGGAAGAAGAGAGCCATCTTGCACTCTCCTGTGATCTACGCTAGTCATTGCAAAGCTGCTGTGTAGTACAAGGAGCAGCAGAACATTAGCTGCTCTACAGCACCGCAATACATCACGCACATACACTTTTTGTGGCCACCCTAATATATGGCACTGCCTTTTCTTGCCAGTTCATCACTTGAAAAAGGGACAGGAGGTGTAAAAAGCCTCAGTCACATAACTGCATTGAGAGTGTAAATTTCACACAACTCACGCAGAGAGCAATGAACTGTATCAAGGGCTTATATTCACTTTTCCCTGACCGCTCAGCAGCTATTCATAAAAGAGCATGAAAAAAACAATTCCAACTGACTGCATGTCTTAGTTAATATAAGTTCCTGTATGCATCCTGTTTAATCTCCATTATAACCAGAACATGTGGAGCAAAAAGAAAGGGAGAAAGGTTGCAGGAAGAAGAGGTACAGCTATACAATAGTTACCTATATTATGTATACAGAGGCACATGGAAAATGAGGTGATTGGTGACAGCCGACATGGCTTCATGAAGGGCAGACTATGCCTGACAAATCTGGTGGTCTTCAACAAGACCAAGTGCAAGGTCCTGCACGTGGGTCAAGGCAATCCCAAACACATATTCAGACTGTGTGTGAAATTGATTGAGAGCAGCCCTGAGGAGAAGGACTTGGGGGTGTCGGTGGATGAAGAGCTCAGCATGACCTGGGAATGAGCACTCACAGTCCAGAAGGCCAGTCACATCCTGGGCTGCATCAAAAACAGTGTGGCCAGCAGGTCAAGGGATGTGATTCTGCCCTCTTCTCTGCTCTCATGAGATCTCACCTGAAGTGCTGCATTCAGTTCTGGGGTCCCCAGCACAGGAAAGACATGGACCTGTTAAAGCATGTCCAGAGGAGGGCTGTGAAGATAATAAGAAGGCTGTATCACCTCTCCTGTAAAGACAGGCTGAGAGAATTGGGGTTGTTTAGCCTGGAAGAGTCTCTGGGGAGACCTCCTAGCAGCCTTCCAGTACCTAAAGGCAGCCTACAAAAGAGCTGGAGAAGGACTTTTGACAAGAGCATGTAGTGACAGGACAAGGGGAAATGTTTTCAAACTGAAAGAGGCTAGATTTAGGTTAGGTATTAGGTATTAGGCTGTGGATGCCCCATCCATAGAAGGGTTCAAGGTCAGGTTGGATGGGACTTTGAGCATCCTGGTCTAGTGAAAAGTGTCCCTGCCTGTGGCAGAGGGGCTGGAACCAGATGATCTCTAAGGGCCTTTCCAAGCCAAACAAGCTATGATTCTATGTGCCTGATATTATAACAAGTGCCTGACCTGAAAGGGTTACTTTAGACCATCTCCCTGGCCCCTGGGGGGATACATGACACATGCTGTTGTGTATGTCCAAGAGGTGCTTCCATGTTTCCTCTCTACAATACGCCTGACTGCAGGTATGAGGAAATTGTCCATTTTTAGGCTTCCTGATAAAATGAAGTGAGAGAAGTGATAAAAGGGGGCCTTTCTGAAGTTTTAAGTGCTGGCAAGAACTAGAGACATAGCAACTACAATATATTAGTGGATAATTCTCAACTCCTATGGAAATATTCTACCATCGCTGTCATATCATCCCTCAAATCAGTCCTCTCTCATAGGCTAAATTAGTACCATGATCTAGCATATTAACACATAAGAAGCTGAAATAGAGTCACAGAATTACAGAATGGTTGGGGTTGGAAGGAACCTCTGCAGATCATCTTGTCCAACTCCTCCCCAAAGCAGGTTCACCCAGAGTAGGTTGCACAAGATCACATTCAGGTGGATTTTGAACACCTCCAGAGGATGATGCTCCATAGCCTCTCTGGACAACCTCTTCCAGAGCTTTGTCACCCTTGAAATAAATAAGTTTTTCCTCATGTTCAGGTGGAACTTCCAGTGTTTCATTTTGTGCCTGTTATCCCTTGTCCTGTTGCTGGGACCACTGGAAAGAGTCTAGCCCCATCCTCTGGAAACCTGCCTTCAAGTTATTTGTATGCATAACCTAAGAACCTAGAGCTTCTCTTTTGTTTGTATAAATCTGAGACTGCGAATTCACAAAACACAAGTGGAGTGATGGGCATGCAGAAGCATGCACTCTCCTGGTTTTCATTTTTCATCCTAGTGGATGAAAAATCCACAAATGAAATTGAATTATCCAATACAGTCAGCTAATTATGCTACCCTGGGGCTGCCGAGGTGTTAGAGTTTTGCAAATCTACAGTCTTTTCCTTTTAAAGAATGACTATATGGAATAGGCAGAAAACCAAATTATATTGGTAATTCTCATTATAAGTGTTTTTAAGCAACGTATTTTAAAGAAACTATGTAAAAAAAATTGGAAGAGAGAATTTTTACCTATGCACTTTCTAGCTTAGCTAGCAGACTCCAACTTCAGTACTGGATCTGCATACTCTAGGACCTATGACACTGCATTGTTAGTCAATGTATAATGACATTCTGACCTGAATGAGTTTTATTTTTCCATCTGAATTCCCCAAAATAACCCTGACATTTGGTGCTGGGTACAAACAGATCGTACCACAGGTGTGTGAAGGAGCAGCTGTGTAAAGATATGGATGTGGCTGCGAAGATCAAAACCAGCTTCTGGTATGGAGGAGTGCCTAGGGTGCTGGGAATGTATCTGGTATCCCTAGCTGTGATAGGCATTGCAAGGATGTACAGTGCTCAAAGCTAATCAACATAGTCTCACCCATTATCAAATTGCTGGGTCCAACAAAAATGAGAAACTCATCACTGCAGACTTCTTGAGGCTACTTGCTGTTCTGTGGTTTGGACTGTCTGTTCAGGTGAGTTTTCATACGCCAGATGTCTCATCAGGGCAGAAGAGAGACGTAAACACAGCCTACTTGTAGAGTGGATATCTGTCATTTTCTTTATTCCCTTATTTCATACTACTTGCTTTCTCTTCAGCTGCTGATAACAGTTTTCAAAAGCCTGAAGCCCTTAGGCTGTTGGTGTAATCAGGAAGGAATGATGTATCATTACTGATTTTTATTGGTGTAGTTGATAGTTACTACCTGCAGCCCCTCCTGAAATCTGCTGGCTTTTTGTGCCTTGCAAAATTTCTGAGAAAATGGCTTGGTAAAAGTTTTGGAGATAGGACTCTAGGCAAAGCTGAATGTACAAATAGGCTTCTAGAGTCTTCATCTATATTTTTTGTATTTTATGTATTTTATGTATTGTGACATTTCTCAAATTCTTAATCTTAGGCTAGTACAGCTCCCATGTGCTAGGTATCTCACAAATGCAGAACAAACCAAGATGTTCTTTCTTGTCCCAGGCATGTAGATTTTGCTTCTTCATTTTTGTATCACTTTAATTAATAATTTGAAGGAATAGGTAAAGGATACACCTTTAAAATCGGTGCACAGATTGGAATCATGCTCAAGTAAGCAGTGCAAATCCAGTGGTACTTATACACCCCAGTGGACAACTGCCTTAGTTTAAAGCTATTCATTTCTAATAGACTTTCTCTGACTTATAACTGCTACAGATCTTGCCCTTGAAATGAATTTAGTTTGTGCTGATGGCTGAGATTTAAAAGGAGCCTACACATATTATTTTCCAAAATCCCATTACATTTTAATAAGATTTCTACTTCTAATGTACTATGGTCTCTCGAAAAGCTCAGCTTGAATTCCCAGTTTCCACTCTGCTACCACTAAATCAGCTCTATGGCAATTCCTTCCAGAAAGCTCAGTGTTAATTTTTATTTTTGTTAGCAGCTCCTCTCCTGCATTTCAATGGTTTAGGACTTTCTTCTTTGTTGACTTGTTTTTGTGCTTCATATTTTTTTTATCAACCCTGCTAAGGATATCTCCAAATAGAGAGTGACACTCATACTTGACACCATGAACAGGAAAATTGATGAGTCACAGCAGCTCCAATTTCTCACCTGCATCAGCAATGGAGAAATATCCTGCTAGGAATAACCATGTTCTTTATAGTCAGTTTTCCCCACTCCTATCACCCTGAGTTACAGATGTTTTCTAAACTGAATATTTACAAATGCAAAAAAAAAAAAAAAAGCTTCAAGATTTAAATAATAAAGAGATAATCAAGACACACTGTCCATCAGCCATCACCAGAGCTGTCTATCTACCTGGCTTTTTTCAATCAGCTGGAATCCTATTTCTCTTTAATCAGCAGCCATAGGTGGGATGCAGCCATGAGATGGAGGAGGATGCTACAAAGTCTGACAAGACTATTGCATCTCACAAGCAGTACATGGAGTAATACTACCAGGGTAAAAAATTTTATACTTCCTTTGTGTTCCCCTTATATCCCTGCCAAGCTGCCAGGGAAGTTATTTCCAAATGTTTTGAGGCAACAGGCTGTGGTCAGCCTGTAATGTATTTCTCACAGGATCTCCAGCACTCCATAAACAGACTTAGAGTGTGGGAGTGGGGGGAGCTGGAGAAGATGTTGTGCTTGGGAGCACCAAGGTTTCTGGTGGCCTCTCACTATTATGTTCACTGGTACTTTTCAGGAGTTAATGCCTAGGAAATAGAGGGGGGAATTTTCAGTTGAAGTGGTTCCTATTGCAGTAGCAGAGTGAGGGTGAAGTTCACAGGACATAGCACAGCAGATCTGTCCATCTCTTTGGAAGCAGATTGTACCTGTGAGAATTTAATTGGTGTAAAAATCCTCCCTAACTATATAGTCAACAACAGCTTCTTCCAGGGAATCTGTTTTCTCTCTAAAAGTTAAGTTGTCTTTAGCAGTTATTCCTGTCTAACTGTCAGAGAACCTTTGCATGCATCCCTTGTTTTGAATAATATGATAAAATGTATGGGGCAGCTCAGGTTCTGTTGTGCTTGCAGCATCTTTGATGAATACACATACAGATATATGCTTCCTGTATTCATTCTGAAATATTTCAGAAACCCTATCTCAGTGGGAGACACTGTTTTCCTCAGAAACACTCTGCTGAGCACTTCTCGCTGGGATGTTGTCAATGCTTCAAGTTATGATGCTTGGCTCAGGGCTCTGCTCAGCATCATGTGGCCTGTAAATGACAACAGTTCTGTTCATGTTTCACGAAGAATTCTTTTGCACTAAGTGCCTTGTAAGGTGAGAGGAACAATTAAGAGCCCTTGCCCTCTCATGGGCAGGAAGGGGCAGCTGTGGAAGAATGTGCAACCTGGTCCCGGGGAGTGCCCTCTTGGCCATTAGCTTTCACAGCCTATGCTGGGGCTGGACACTCACGTCACACTCCATCCCACCACTGAAACAATTATTAAAACAGCCCTATGCTATCAGATTAAATTAGTGTCTTTCCCATCTAGGAAATTGCACTCTTGGAGGTGGGGAGGTAGGTAAGTGACTCACTCACAAGGACTCCTCCATCCTGTCCCACCATCCCACCTCCCACCTTCTCCCTGTGGGGCTGAGGGAGAGATCATAGTGCCAAACTGGGAGGCTACAGACAATAGCCTCCAGGGGAGTCAACAACAATCTCATAATGACACAGAAATGGGTCAGGCTGTCTATCTTCCAGCTAAGGACATAAATAGGGCCCCACATTTCCAGCCCACTACTTCTGAACTCTTCTCAGCCTGACTGACTCTCACAGCTGAGAGGAGACTCAGGATGACAAATTCTGCTTGAAGCCATCTTCAGTGTGTCTTAAAGAGAGTCAAAATGGTGAAGAGTGACCAGACTCACAGTTGCAGCAAGGACAGCTACTGGTGTCACTTCAGTGCA
The DNA here is from genome assembly GCF_022539395.1 of Myiozetetes cayanensis. Lineage (NCBI taxonomy): Eukaryota > Metazoa > Chordata > Aves > Passeriformes > Tyrannidae > Myiozetetes > Myiozetetes cayanensis. The sequence goes on along the minus strand of NW_026087742.1, from coordinate 42,608,229 downwards.
GAGTTGTTAGAAACCACAAGAGTTTCTGCCTTGTGCAATGAGCTGTGTGGTATGTTCTCAGTATACAGTGAGCTGTGCTGGTTTGTTAGTGGTGTTCCTGCTCTTCTCTCCTTACTGTGATGTCTTTGTCCAGCAAGAAAATAAGACAAAACTCTCCAGGTATGTGTTTTAAAGTATTCTTTGCATTTCTGCACAATTCGTTCAGTCCTACAGTGGGGATAATAAAATGTGAATAGAAAATTACATGATTGTATATGTTTCATTAAAAACAAACAGCAAGATTTAAAGACCAGCTCTCACACACAGATTTAACTCAGATCCTATGGAGTTGAAAAACTAACCCAGAACTAGAAAGTAATATCTACTACGTTATATTTGATTTTTCTTCCTAATTGTATAAGCTTCTGAAAATTGCTTCATTAAAAATCAAAAGTCTAATATGCTTCTTCTTTCTGGATAATGATCTCTGCATTCATTGGGCTAATCATACCAGAATTATTTATAAATTATCCAAATATACCTGAGACTTTGCATAAAACTTACTGAAAAGTATGAATTATGTTTTTAATAGGAAATTGAGGGGGCAGAAGAGGAACAAGAATTTAATTATGGAAAAAGATATATGTTGACGTCTAAAAAGATGTTACAGTATAATATTTAGAAAAAATTGTGAGTGTTTTTCCCCTGCAGATAATATCTCTGAGGCAGCAGCTGTTGATCAGATCCTACAAGCTTTTGTGGCTGTGGCGATGAGAGAACAGTATAACAGCCAGGCTCTTCTGAGCATGATCTGTAACACTGTCATCATCTCTAGCTCTCTGCTTTCCTCTTTGTGGTTTTCCTGCCACCTTGCTTTAAAGCACAAGCTCTAGACTGAAGTTGTTTGGTTACTGTCAGACATTGTGCCAGAAGAAAAATGTGTTACTTTTTTGGCTTTTATTTCAAGCAGCTGTATTCTTTTAAGTTCATCCCTTTTGCCATCAGCTGTGGTTGCAGACAGCCAGCTGATTGTCAACAGTTTCCTACAGCATTGATTCATCTTTCAGTGTCTTTTCATTTTTCCATCAAAGAGTATTTGTAAGCAAAAAATGTTGACCAGTTCTATTGTGCTCTCTGAAACATTAAAAGAACGGTGGGTATGAAGTCTTATAATGAGCTGTCACGTCCTCTTTTTTTTTTCCAGCTTTTCACCATAGCAGAACTCACTGATTAGAATGCAGGTTTTGTACTATCAGATGAATATAGAAAAAAAATTGGAATGCCTGATGCCACAAGCAATTACAGTGAGAAAAAGAGTGAGAAAAATATTAAGGATATTAAATGTAGCTGTCTTCGGAAGAAATCCCTCAAAATCATATCAATACTTTCTTTGAGCTACAAGAGAATTGTGATGCTGTTGCACTGGCAGTGGCATTTTAGATCAAATCAATAGTCAATAGTTCCCCTTCACTGTGCTTGGGTCACCTTATGGAAAGGATTTTGAGTGGACAAACAGGAGTACTTCTGGATGAAACAGGACCAGGAAATATTGAGCCTGAATTCACCAATGTCTCTGATGGGTGTTCAACCTTGGGGCTGACTGGTTCTAGTCTGAGGGAAATGGCCTTGAAATGTGGGCAACATGGGTTCCCCCTGCTCAGCACCAATGCTTCTTCTGCACAGACTCATTCCAAGGCACTGCAGACACAGCCTGTGACTAAAGAAAGGTGACAGGATACTCCTTGAAATCAACCAACACTGTAATGTCCATAACTCAGATGCCTACAGTGAGCTATTCTATTCTATTCTGTTCTGTTCTACAGTGGCTCATCAGATTCCCTGTAAAATCTCAATGCCTTCCAGTAGCGCGTTAGGTAATATAAGCAACGTTTGTCAACATTCACACAGAGGATAATCAAGACCTCATTGTTTCCAGGCTCTCCAAAACTGAACAAGAAGCTGTAATAATGAAATTATCTTATTGATTCAACTGATCAAATTGTATTTGCATTAGTAGCACAGAATAATTGGAGCACATTATAACAAAAAAACTGATTGGTAGTGTAATGCTGTTCAGAATATGAATACATTATCCTTTCATGCATTTAATATTTCCATTAATCACTAACTTTGTGCCATCTTCAATTTTGCTAAACAGCCTTCAAGCTGGGAAACTTGAAGCTCTTTAAATCTACTCTTATATTCAGAGATCCTCTTAGACTGCCTGATAATATGAACTTTTACTTTTGAATCTGAAAATCAGCATGAGATAATGCTTACATTGCTGTTCTTTTTCCTTGTCTTCTCTTAGGACATTGCTTATTTTTTGTGTCCTTAGCAGAGAAACAGGACTTGGCAAATGGAGAATTGCAGCCTTTTCACTCTACAGTGTACTTAATATGTTCTCATTTTCAGACTTAGCTCTGTTGCATCATGAAGATTCCTGATGCAGGGAGCCCCATACTTCTCCAGGCATCAAACACAAGGTGGAAACAGCTCCTTCTCTGTCCTCAGACCTCAGGTGCTACCAACTACTGAAAGGAAACTATTTTCTTTTTGCAGTACCCAATCTCCAAGAAGACATACCTCTAAGAAACAAGACAAAAATATATGAGGCAATGAGATACTCCTCACAGTATGAGATGGTTCAATATTTTGTAATTAGGCACACTTGTACTGTTGGAAGAACAGATGCTGACATCAGGTCAGACAGACACATGCAGCACGTAAAATGTGGTGTGTGATCAACAGGTATCAGCAAGGTTAATAGAATTGAAAATGCAAATATGAAGCCCTCCAAGGACCAGCATAGTTCTCCTGAGTGTTACAAGTGCTTAAGTCTTGCTGAAGGTAATTGGAGTTGAAGTATCTCTGCATTTTTCAGAAGATCTAAAACATTTATCTTTGGACCAGGTTCCTTTTGCTAAGGGAAACTGTCCCTCTTTTCTGCTCTTGATAACTTCTTTGGTTTTGTCCCAGATTTCCTCCCTCTTCACCTTAATGTCTTGAAGACAGGTTTGCACATTTTGCTAAATCAGCGAGCAAGATCAGAACAAAGAATGACAGATCAGACCACATGTCAAAAAATCTGTCCAATAGTCACTACTATAAAAATACATCTATAGCTTTTTGGCTGAAGCTTCATAATAATTTTTTTCAAGGTTGCAGTTTAGTTTTTTGACAGTAGTAATCATATATTATATCTTAAAATCCCACTCATGTATTCACAGATATAGTGAGATTCCAAATTACATCAGTCCGTTGAGTTAAGAGCTAACATAAGTGTTTGCTGACATTGTTGGAATGCACTGTAAATTCTTTCAGTATCAGAAAGATCACGAATAAACACAGCTCTAACCCTAGGAAATTGCTGAAAATTCTGTGAAAACAAATTGGTTTTGTCTCTGTTCTGGCATGTGTACGCCAGTGCACCCATTAGAGCAGAAGCCAGCCTTGCCAAATAAGCACTAAATGACTCAAAGAGCCATCCATGATGTCCAGTCCAGCTTCCTCTGGTACTGGTTGGCACAACAATTATGATCAACCTGCAAATTTAACTCAAATTATACACAGTATGGAATATTTATACAGATTTACTTGTTTGTAGAAGTGTTCCTGAGTTGAATAGAGAAATCTCCATTAGGAAGTTGGAGAGCACTGTGTTAAGAAATTCTGTTTCTCTGATATGAGAAGTTTTATTTTTGCCTTCTGCACAGATCACTGAGCTCCTGACAGTCTTCTTACATCTGTGCTCAAAATTCTTTTCTGTTCTTGCTACCCTCATGTAGAATTTGCTACCAATTGTCAAATTACAAAGTGCATGTGGACTTCAAGGGGACCCCCCACATTATTTTTTTCTTTTTGAGGGAAGAGCCACAGCTTTTACCCATGATAAAGTCAGCACACATCTCTGCTCTCAGTACGTGACAGTAATGCAAATTTAGACACTGCACATAAACAGAGAGGAAAACTCTTTAGCTGTTGTAGAGAGTTCGTTTATGTCACCTACAAATGGGCAAGAATGTGTCATCTGTGCTCCCTTATGTTGTTCAGATGAGACATAGAGTCTCTTTTTTTCTCCTGTTGCTTGTTCTTACCTTAGTAATATGAAAAATCTCAAGCGGAGGCTGCCCTTGATTGTTTGAAAACTTTTAAGTTTTCAAGAGTGAATCAGTACTTGTCTGTCTTACCTTTCCCATAGTTTGTCTTTTTCATGTTTAGTCAGACTGTCGTCCCAGTCCCACAGTGAGCTGCCTGTGAGCAGATGACTGCTTCTGAATGTAATTCAGGTGAGGAAAGAGCCTGAGCATTGCCTGCTTCCTACCATGTCCCAGAAGACTTGGGGTGTTTCTGTTTCCTTGTCTAGAAGAAAGCAGTAACACGGTGACTGGCAATACATTTCATGTATCCAATCTTATCTACAAATATTCATTGGTTCTGTAACAGAATGCATTCAAACAAGCAGGATTGATTTCCAGGAATCAAGCCCAGAGCAATATAACTGCTTCCAGGACTGGCTCTGATAAGAGCAAGTGAAAGCTTCATGGCTACATCCATGGTAAAGAAAAGGCCTCCAAGAGTGTAATATTGGTATATGTCAATGCTTGTCTCGATAATATATATGTCATTTTGCATTTCCTGACAGAAAAGGTATTGAAGGTGCAACAACTAAGAATGCATTCAAAAATGAAACAAATTATTTTATAATACCAAGCATCATCACCTGGCATTTCAAACTTGGGTGAAACAAAGGAAATGCTAAGTTATTAACACAGACTTTCCCCTCAATATAGTTAATGATTCCAGTGAAATGGAAATTACAAAGAAAAAAAAAAACTCTCTCAAATAGAAATAAGAAACATTTAATTCTGTCTGAATCTGGTTTAATTTCATGGAGTATTGTTTTTGATAAATTCTGTTTTGTTTTCAGCCATCTACAGAATCATTCATGAAGCACAGGGCAAACAAATTTCAATTTGTCACCTGAGCAAAAACAAAAAAAAAAGGGTAAACATAGAAAAAATATCTGTAGTTTTTCACACATCGCATATAAACAAAACAGGGTGCATTATCTCCTTTGACTTCTAAAACCTCTTCACCCATGTCAATATTGATGGGTACAAGCTTCCATGTCCTAGATTCCCTCAAGCTTCAGGTTAGCCAAATGCAGACCAGCAGCTGCAGTCAGATGGGTGGGCAGTTGGACCAACAGGGTTCCAATGTCAGCCAACTGTTCTGTTGGTATTTCCAGGTAAGCAGCTACAAAATTGTGTCACACAATTGGTAATAATGACTTTTCACTCTGTGTCAGGTGCTTGCTAACTGGCCTCTTGCCTTTGTGAGGTCTGTAACTCAGAAAAGTAAAAACAGCTTTGTGAAGGAGGGAACTGTGGCCAAAATTCAGAGAAACGTTTCTGAGCATGCCTAAATAGAAGTGCACAACTTAACCTGGTATGCTTCAGGAAAGCATGAGCTTACTCCCTTCGCTGAATTGCGCTTTTGTGTTCAGCAGACAAAAGTTAGGTGTGTTGTGCTCCAGGAGGTTATGGTGAAGAAGGATGATGATGTATCTTAAAGAAAGATAATTCTGCTTACAATGAAGAGAAATGGCAAGACAGTTCTTCTTGCTCCAACATGTGTACTTCAATCTGTTAAAATGTAATAAAAATAGACCACCTGTTTCCAGGCTGAAGTTTTAGTGAAATTCTCCTCCAATATTTTGACACCTTGTTATTTGCATTTCTCTTGTCCTTTAAAAAACTCACAACTCTGGGTATTGAAGCAAGCTAGCAGCAAACTTCTTATGGCTTTTGGCAGCTTGTATTCCAGATGGCCTGGACAAAACTGTAAGATATTATATAAAAGATCCAATTCTAGATGTTAATGCATGGAGAATATTTCAGGTCATGATATTAAGTTGTTTACCAGGGCATGTGTAGTGTCTCCCTGGGCTGATATCATCAAATGCTAAACTCTTGGTGAGTTTAATCCACATTCATCAACTTTGCTGCTTAACTTGGAGCAGCTGTCTTGCTCTCTTAATACATGCTGCTAAGCAGATGGTCTCAGAAAACACAACCATATGAAGTCTGATCCCACTTAATTCTTAAACTCTTCATGCTCTTAAACTCTTAAACTTTCTTGGTTTTCCATCAAAAAGAGGCATAACTGAGTAGCAGTTGATTCAGTCCACAATTCTGCCCTTGATGTCTGTGATTGAGACAAGACAATGGTGTCTCTAATACAGCTTTAAAAACCTGTTCAAAAGGGAGTTCACCTGAGTCTATAATTTAAAATATTACAAGGTTTTATGGGTTGTTATACCATAAGAATCTGATGGAGGCTTCTGAGGATCAGAGGACATAAAAGTATTGTTAAGCTTTTCATATAAATGACTTCAATATGATTCCTTTAAAAAAGGGACTTCTATGTGGTTAAAGCCACCTAGTCACTGACATGCCCTTTGCAGAAAAAAATTATTACTTTTCTTATCTTCCTTTTCTGAGGGGTCTTCCATATCTGGGTAAGGAGGAGTTTATAGCTTTATAAAGTGTATAGCTTTTCTCTCTTCAGTGCCCATGTGCTTCTTTATACTAAGAACCAATTAAAAAAGACACAATTCTGTTCAGCGCACAAACCAAATTTCAGGCCAGGGTACTGCTTGGTCTCAGGACTGAGGGCATCCTTTCATTGGGATGAATCATATTTGCTATTCTGAGGTTGATAGGATAGGCCACACGTTTGCCTATAATTTGTCAAAAAGCTGGGACAGACAAATGGATAGTTAGAGGTAAAGGCAAACAGTAACTAGAAATTCTGCCCTACCTTCCTCCATCACTGCATAGCATCTAACTCCAGGAGGCAGCTTCTGGTGGTTTGCAGGTGGATGGATACAGACATGAAACTAATCAAGCTTAGCAAATACTTCTAGAGTTTGGTTTATACTTCTAGGGTTTGGGTTTGGGGTTTGTTTGTTGTGTTTTTTTTACCTTGGAAATACTGAGAAGAATTTAAAAGTAAAAATGTGACTTGACAATTTGCAGAGGGAAATATTTGAAGAGAATGTATGTTTTTTTTCTCCTGCTGATCTGTGATATGTGCAGTGATTCATGCACAGGCTTAAAAGTGTCAAGAGCTCTTCCACAGATGTCTTTGTTCCGACAGAAACAAACTTGTAATACAATTGACACCTAGGATACCATCTTCTTATACTACTTAAAAAAACCCGGAATCACAGGCAGCATCGGTCATGTCCCTGCAGAATTTCTTGTTGAGTAACCTCATTTGCAACAATGAAGATACTCCTGATTTATGCCAGCAAATGGGATTATAGAATGAGGTCTTTTTGCATTAGTTGAGCATCCTTCCTGCTGGGGCACCACTTCTGCCAGTGATATTTTACCCATCCTGGATTAGATGTACAGTCATCAACTGTCCTGCTGGTGCTACAGCAAGCAGTTTGGGGGGAAATTCAATCTCTCCCACATGAGCTGTGCTGAGGACTGCTGAAATGAACCTGAACTCTTGGAGTTCAATTCACCAGCTGTTTGTGATGGCATACTGTCATGCAGGATCATATAATGCAGCCACTGGAAAGGACTGTATCCAAGGTACTTGGAGTTTATCTCTATATATATTTCCTTCAGTCTCATGTGTGTGTTCAGTCATTCTTTAGGGCTTCTTTGTTTGTGATAAGGGCTGTGTCTGTCCTGTGAAACCAGGTTCACTCTTGGACATCTGTAATCGTGAAGCATCTTCACCTCACAACCATTTTGTTGAATATCTTTCTGCTTTTATAGCAAAAACATCAGAAAGCCTCATCTGCCTGCTTCCCCAGTGGGGAAAGCAAGGACACGTGTGCATTTGACATTTCAGTCTAATCCAATCTATGTAGGTATGCCTCATCCCCTGTCACAGGGCAGTGAATTCACTAGAGATGCTTCTACAGGGGTAAAAGGCCATGCCTTGTGCAGTTGGAACAGCATGTGGACAGCCTCGGGGGATAAACACCCACTACAAGTCTCAAGTGCAGAGCTGAGGCTTGGTCCTTTCTCAGACTTCTGTGGGTTGCACCTATGAGAAATTATGAAAGATAACTGCAAAGGGAGTCCATCCTTTTTACCTTATTTCCATCCACTAGAATCACTGAGCCATATGTTCAAAGGCCAGTGAAAGGACAGGCACAGCCCTTAACAATGTTTTACCCTGCCCTTTCCCTATCTTACCAGCTCTGATCTGCCCATGACTTTATCAAACATGTCTGACCTTGGGCAGCTCTCCCTTTGACAACCTAGATGTCTCAGGGACCAAGCTCTGGCCCAGAGACCAGCTGGTGCAGCATGGCTCACGTCCATGCATCTGACCTCTAACACCACCACCCGTGGTGGCCACATCCAAACTCTGAACCCAGGGCCCTCCACAGTCCATGCTAACCCTAGGCTGTGTCTAAGGTCAGACTACCGTGGGGAGTATGGGACAGTTCTGCAGTATGGGTGGCCATGAGCTGGGGCTGAGGTCCATCTCCCAGCCCTGTTAGCCTGCAAGGAGCACAGGAGAAAGAAAGAAATGGAGCCCTAGAAATGGGACTGTCCTATTCCTACTCCACTGGGTCCTATTCCAGCTGTTTGTGAAAAGTTTGGGGTGAGCACTGAGGACATGGAAAAATGGGAATAGTAGGGAGTCCTCACTACTTCCCCAACCAGCCAGCGGGGTAGTGGCAGAGGGCTACTTGAGGGTAGTCTGAGCCTGTACACAAAGGGACACATGTTCTGCCTCTACCCCAAGTCAGGCTGGCTGGTGCCAGGGGTGCAGGAGCGAGGTGTGCACACCATGGGGGAAGAAAGGGAATGGGAACTGTTGAAGGAGACCAGAGAGCATCACACTCTGATGACACTGAGGTGGGGCAGAGCAGGTGTAGAAGAGACTCTGAGACATGTACCTTCCTTACACCTGTGCTGCTAACATCTCAGTTCCAGCTTCTTCCTGGGGTGTCCTTATTAATGGCTCAAGAGAAGTAACAACAGAACAATCGCTGTGGCTTCATAGCACAGGACCACAAACCAGCCAGGCCATTATACACAAAACATTCTCCCTCTCATAGCCCAGTCCCAACTCTTACCTAACAGCCAGCAAGGACCTGGATGTACATAGTCAAAATATACCGTGGTTTCCCATCCACATCATCATTTCTGACATGTTTTTTTGTGATGGAAGAGTTTGATCCACCACCAGTTTGCTGTTTGTTAATTGCCTGTGGACAAGGAAGACTGAGCTATTGCAGTTGTCTTTGGAAATAGTGACTTCACTGTCTAGTTGGGTTTTCCAATAGAGCAAGAAAAATTGTAGGTCACAAAGACACTGGTTACCTGAGATGTATCAGTCAGTGACCACAGTCAGCAGCAAACTGTGTGGGAACTTGCACTGCCTAGATGAATGCAAAAACACAGTGTACAGAGAAATACTTTAGATTCCAGGTGTTTTTTTATTCTCTGTGGTTTTGTAAAGATAAATGATGTTCAATACTGAATAAAAATGGATTTTCAGTGGGTTTAGACAAAATGGAAATTCTCTGTTAACACTGTCAACCTACATTTATTCAGCTAACAAACACTGTTCTTGAAAACACTGTCAGACATGATTGTCACTGGAATCAACGTAAATAAAGAGGATGCCAAATTTGCCTTGAAAATCCCAGTAATTGCCTATGTATCCTTTATTTGATGGGCAAGGCAGAGTAAATGAGAAACAGGGTATTAAAAGAGAGCAACAGAGAGACACTAAGATAGATAAGAAAAACTATAATTAATGTCACTGCTGAGTAATAGGAGATTTGAAGGAAAATACATATTTTAATTTACAAGATGATTTGATCTCAGTACCATTACAAAGAAGCTCTCACCTGCTACTGATATTCTTCTATGTTTCAAAGATTACTAATTATATGAAAGTGTAAAAGAAACTGTATGAATCAGGCGACTTAAGGTTGTGGTTTAATGCCAGCTGTCAGCTAAGCACCACACAGGCACTTGCTCACTGCCTGCCCAGTAGGATGGTAGGAAGAGAATAGGAAGGGTAAAAGTGAGAAAACTCATGGGGTGAGATAAGAACAGTTTATTAATTTAAATATAACTGTCACAGTAATATTAACAATAAAAATAATAATAATAAAAGTAAATGTTCTGAAAAAGAAAATAACAAAGAGAAATAAACCCCCAAGAAAAACAAGTGATGCAAATGAAAACAATTGCTTGCCACCAACTGACCAATGCCCTGCCCTAGCAGTTGGCCCCACTGATCAACTTCCCTTCCAGTTTTATTGCTGAGCATGGTGCCATGTGATCTGGGACATCCCTTTGGTCAGTTGGGCTCAGCTGTCCTGTCTGTGTCCCCTACCAACTCCTTGTGCACCTCCAGCCCACTCTCTGGTGGGGTGGGGTAAGAGGCAGAAAAGGCCTTTGCTCTGTGTAAGCCCTGCTCATCAGTAACTAAAACATCCATGGGTTATCAACATTGTTTCCAGCATAAAACTGAAGCACAGCCCCATACCAGATACTGTGAAGAAATTAAACTCTATCCTAGCCAAAACCAGCATACTTCAACTCAAGTTGCACAGAAAATAGGAGGGTACATAGAGATTCTAATGTGCAGTTGAGCTTTGATCAGTGTGTAGTGATGATTTCTGAAACATAGCAGCATGTCTGCCAAGAGCAGATGCAGGATGCCAAAGCAAATGCCAGACACACTTGGTCTTCAGCTCTACTTTCAGGGAACTCGTTTTCCAGAACATTATTTCTTACGCATCCTTACCCAGGTACATATTCTTGAAGTCAAGCCCAGACTATTTCTCATAGGACAATACAAAAAGCAGAGATGGATTGCAGGGTAACAACAACACGTGCATGGGACTTATTGACTTCTCTGCACCTTTTAGTGACAACTGTAATGCTCTTTGGGCCTGGGAGAGTATGACTTGTGAGAGGCAACTTTTTGCTTCTGCACTGACTGCCTTTGGAGTATCGGCTACATGGAGGTGGAGGTCATGAAGAGTTACAGAGTCACAGAATATTCTGAGTTGAAAGGAACCTAGAAGGATCATCAAGTCCAGCTCTTAAGTGAATGTCCCATATAGGAATCAAACCCACAACATTGGTGCTATTAGCATCATGCTCTAACCAACTGAACTTACATCAGTGTGAGTTAGTAAGGGATGAGCATGTGAAGCTGGTAAACTGATCAGCTAATGCCGTCAACTCCAGGAAAAGAATACATATAGAAAATGAATAGATGATAAATCAGCAAATCACTTCCACTGGTGGACTCTAGAAAATGAGCATTTTTTGGCAGGTACCACATAGTTATTGTTGTACTAATGATATTAGCTCTGGTGTCTCAAGTAGCATAGAGCAGCCCCAAGCATTGGCTTTCTGGCACAACCTATTTACTGCTTACTCCGTTTAGTCCAAACTGTGTACAGCAGAGAACAGTTTGTCTCCACCTACCTGTGTCTGTTTCATTATTTTATTGTTAATCAAATATCTGGCTGATAATCCTGCCCTGGTGTCTTGGGATAGAAAACTAAACAATTGGTCTACAGATCTGAGCAGGCTCTGGGAGCACTCCCTCCGCTCTCTGCACCTGCAGCACTCACTGCTGGGAGGGTCTGCTCTCAGGGTCACTCAGGTGACCGAGGCCTAGGCTTCCTAAGGCTTCTATAATAATGAGAAATACTATATTTGACACTTATACATTATAACTTATAAAAAAATATTTTAAAAGCCCATGGTTCTAAAAGGAAGGAAATTCTTGTTCTTCAGTCACCCTCAACCAGGGGGTACATCAATGTATGCATGCTTTACTTTACCTTTCTTATAATGACTTACTGTAGCTCCTCAAAATGTTTATCTGGATTAATCTTTTAGCACTTTCCTTTTCTTTCCAGATTACTCCATATTTCTCTTTATGGAGAGAAACAGTAGCACTGAAGTGGAAGAGTTTCTTGTGAAGCACTGAGTTGCCTGAATCAACAGAAGATTGGAGAAAAGTATCTGAAGGACTGCAAGAAGGAATTACTGTAGTATACAATTTATTGTATATACTCCAGAGGCTGAGGAGCCAACAGCTCTGAAGAACCAAGCAGTGTCTGAGTCTGGGAAAACACTGCACAAACTGAGTTTGTAAAGATTTTCTTTGCTGAAGTCTAAGCACATTGAACTGTTCAGGGATGTTCATGCTGGCTGTTTCTTGCCTTCTCTAATGTTTTGGGAATGCTGTTCTTTATAGGAATGCCCTCAATGACAGAGGAGCAAGATATTTGTTGTTTAGAGAAGTGTGCTCAATGCAAGATCAGAATCCTGCTGGTTAAGTGTGCCTGGTCACCAGCTGCCCATCAGGGCTGTCAATAGGCACTATCTCTGCTAACAGTTCTGCAGATACTTACTGAGAGGAAAAGACTAGCTTTGACTTGACATGTAGATAGCTGAAGTTCAGCAAAATTAATTTCCACCCTCAATGATTGTTGGGTGATTCCAGTCAAAAATTTCCTATGGTACTTCCCAAAAGCATTTCCTTTGGAAGACATTAGTCAGAAAAAATATGGTATTACTTGTTCACATTATGCTGGTGGACAATAGTCTATTTCTTTTCTTCAATATTTCAGTCACTGTCTTCCCACTTTAGGTTTACATGCATGATCACATGAATGTCAAAGGTGGATTTCACAGGGACTCTCTAGACGATGATCAGGCAAAAATCTGTGGCAGACTCTCAATCTGCCACTGCCAACAGTATCATTTTCTCTACTGTACCAATATGAATGCTCCATTCTTAAACATTTATAATACATGTTCTCAGATATTCCACTGCTTTGTTACTTGTTCCTTTTGGTGTTTAATGATGTCTGTTTCATGCCATAGACACTTTCTGTAAAATACAATAATCCCTACATTCATTCAGACTCTCACAGTTTTTGGTAGGCTATTCTCACACCATGCATTCTTGGCCACCTGGGCACACTGCTAGCTCATGTTCAACCACTGTCAACCAACACACTCAGGTCCTTTTCTGCTGTGCAACTTTCCAGACTTTCTTCCCCCAGCCTATAGTGCTTCATGGGGTTGTTGTGACCCAAGTGAAGGACCTGGTACTTTGCCTTGTTGAACCTCATACAATTGGCCTTGACCCATCAATCCAGGCTTTCCAATAGAGCCTTCCTACCTGTTCAGTGTCCCTGCAAACTGACTGAGGGCGTACTCAATCCTCTCATCCAGATCATTGATAAAGACATTAATCAGGGCTGACCCAAATACCTCAGAGCCCTGGGTAACAACACTAGTGACCAGCTACCAGCTGGATGTAACTCCACTCACCACCACTCTCCGGGCCTGGCCACCCAGACAGTTTTATACACAGTGAGGAGTACACCCATCCAAATCACGAGCAGCCAGTTTCTCCAGGAGAATGCTATGAGAAATGGTGTCAAAGGCTTTACTAAAGTCCAGGTAGACAACATCCGTGTCCATTCCTCATCCAAGGTCTAACAATCCTAAGACTTCTTCCAGCTGCTTACAGAATATTTTGTCTGCTTCTTCGTTCTGGTTGGATTGGTCTATAACAGACTCCCACCAGGATATCTACCCTGTTGCCCTTCCCCTGATTCTTACTCATAAATGATTGCTCCGTTTTTGGAAAACAGTAGTGTCAGTCTCTTCAAGAATGTGTTCTAAAACAAATATTGCAATGTATGCATTCAACCTAACAGATTGAATAGATAACCTACCACATCAACAGATGATTCTAAATACTCATCACAGTCAACCCATACTACTCTCAGGACTGGAAACCAAAAATTCAAGCATCTGTCCCTACCTGGCTGACTGGAACATCATTGGACCATAGTGTGATGGTTTTAGTCTAGGCCTTCCTGGTAACCAGCTCGTAACCATGGAAGTGGACATGTTCCCAGTATTCCATATGATTTTTACATAAACCAGGGTATAAATAAGATGGAGATTATGGACCTCACTTTCTCTTCTCTTCCAGTGAGGTTTGGGAGCAGTGGGTCCTTGCGTTGGTCTTGCTTATCTAGAGGCTGAGGCCTGCAGAGACCTCTGGTCTGCCACGCAGGAGGTTGGAGAGTGCTGGCCGTGTCTGGCAATCTTGTTTTTCTGAGGGATGTGGTGAGATTTCATTTTGCTAGTTCTTTATTTTGCTAGTTCTTGAGTTTGATAGTACATATCTGTTTTGGTTTTGTCCCTTTTTGTCCCTTTTTCCCCTTTCCCTTCAGGGGTGTTGGCATCCCTTTGCTGTGTACATGGTATTTTAATTGTATATGACTGTAATATATGTAAAAATATATAATTTGATAGAATTCAATTGGTTTCAAGTTCTTCAATTTTTATAGTTTTTTTTCCTTTACCCTAAGGGAAGAAGGGAGGGGAAGGGGTTGTTACTGCAAGTTCAGGCATTTGGAAGGGAGCCAGGTACGAACCATCACGCATGGATTCAAGTGGGTGCAGTAGCAGTGGTTTAAGAAGTTAGTAATCTCCAGATACCTATTATTCCCTCCCTCATTGCCTTCTTTCTCACCCATATATGGACACAATTGCCTTCACACATCAAGTGTGTACCCTTCTAGTCTGTTTTAGTAGAGCTACTTGATGTTTAAACTACTGAAGAGTTATCTCAAAACCATCTCACAGATCGGAGGGGGGAAGAGATGAGACAAAGTTTTGTATGATTACACCCACAAAAGCCTGTCAGACTGCAGCCTTGTATGTCAGCATCACTGAGTACAGTGCTATTGAATTTTTTGACAGCAAGATGAATTTGTACCTCTAGTGACCATCAAGCAAGCTCATTTAAATACTTCTCACTATCCTTACCCTAAAGGATTTCCTTGGAATGGAAATAACTGACCAAAGACACTTCATTCTGTCTATTCAAATTATCCTTGTGCGCAGAATACAAGTTTCCACTGATTGAGAGGTGACACTTTAACTAATATAAGACCTTTTCCTCACTCCCAGAAATTAAGTGTGTGCTTTGAAACTGCAGTAATTTTCTCACTCTCCTGGAACGTTCCCCCTTGGAAATGCAGTATTATGGAAATAATGTGATGCACATCAAACAATTTCTTCTGCTTTTTGATTATTTCAGTATGTCTGGAAATTTAATATAATCAGAGTAGATGTAGTTAACACTGTACCTTCTACCTAACAAATATTACTTTGGCTGGAGCCTGAGCTAGAAACTTAGACAGGTTTGCACAAAACCCAGATTTGTCTGAATATAGGCAGGTTCTTAATGACACCTGGACCTCCATGTGAGTTTTCTTGGCACTCTATAGTTACATGTCTACTGCTAAACACAGAGCCAGGGCACAACCCTGAACCTGGAGGCCAAGTGACATGCGTCCTGCACCCAGCTGGTGGCCTGTCTATAGAAGATTTCTCTTAGGGAGAGCTGATAAGAGCATGGAGGACAAAGCCAGGGCATGTATTACCACCAGTTGGTGCCCAGGGCTCAGGCTGAGCTCCTGGAGTCCCTTTGCTTGTCAGTTCAGTCTTGGCAGGACCAATCTGAAGTCAGGGTGGGCTGTGAAGGTTTGGGTCCCCCAAGTCCATCTGCACAAAATTGGTGGCCTCATCTGGAAGCTGTTCCTCACACTCTCCCCCTCAAGCCCACTATGCTCTTGTCCTCTGCTAACAGTGTCAGTAACCCATTTGAGAGCCCAGCACAGGAAGCAGAACCATGACAGCCAACACAAGTGACAGTCCCATGTGACCTGGCATAGAACCATGAGAGGAAGGAGGCACCTCTCTGGAGAGAAAGACAGAAAACTGCTGTTGTTACAATAATGCTCTGGGAGTTAGTTACTATTGACTTATTTATTGGTCTAATTAAGTTCTTGTCTTTAATAAAACTGTTGCTTATTAGCCATTTAGTTCATGTGTGTGAGTGGAAAGAGCAACTCCTTCAGTGCAATAAGGCTTAGCATCACTGTCCCACGTTTCTGGCTTGAGTACTGAGAACAGTTTTTGTAATAATCTGCTTTTATTTGATCCTGATCTTTGCCTTTTAAAATCAGATAGGAGGCAGGACTTCTTAGTGAGTAGTTGTCCTTTCTCCATCCATCTTTATCCTATGAGCAAAGTCTGCTTACAGGTAAGAGCTACAGGGCTAATGCCACACACCCTAGAGTGAGAAACTGTCCCACTTGGTCCCATCTTACCTACCAACATCTTCCTTAGGAATCTAAGGAACAACACAGAGCTGGCAGGTGGCAACATTTTGATGGTGTCCCACTATGTCTCACAGCAAGTATGTGAGGGAGGATGATGGAAAGATCATTCCCAGGAAGGGATCTGGTATCTTCTCTCTCTTGTCAGAGAACTGCGCTGCTCAGAGAAATCTCTCATGGCTCAATCACCCAGGGTTCTTCTTACCTCCTCAGTTTTTTCACTTCTTCAGTCAATACTCCAGCCCTGTACTTCCACTCAATCTCCAAGTCTTCCCATGTGCCCTGCCATACTAGTCCCTGCCATGGTTGGGAACTTACTGGTTTAGCTTTGGCTCAGTAAGGGGATATCCACTTCACTTCACTTTGAATCAGATCAAGGAGGAAGTTTAGCCCATTAACTCTTCAAAAAGACCTTCAAATAACTATTGCCAGTGTCTGGCAGTCCAATTTCATGAGAAATTTGGAAGTGTGCCAATGCTCCAAGTCCAATTAAAATCTCTCAGGTACATGAACAGAATGTCCTGCTCATATAATCAGAGACATACTGATAACTGGGTATGGGATTTAAGAGGCATATTCCTCCAGGGACCTGAAAGTTTAGTGGTGAATTCAGCCTCTTCATTTCTGCTGGAACGCACTGGGGTGAGTCCTGTGTCCAGAGCACAGAGATACTGGATGGCTACCCATGCACTGCATTTCTATGCCTTGACCCAGCTCATCACCAGGTCCCTACTGGAACTTTCTCCCCTTCCCAGATCTTCCAGCACTCCTTCATGTGCAGTCACTCCATGCTTATATTTCTTCCCCAGAATAATTTAGGAAAAGCTAGAGTGACATTTTCTATAGATAGTCGCATATGAGAGGTGACTCTGTCAAAAGCTCCCAGGTTCCCACTGATTTTCTTGCAGTGTGATTCGTTTTGAATGTGGAAGAGAAAAAAGACTGGCATGCCCTCCTGCAAATGTTACCAGCCCTTCTCTGCTCTGGACTGCCTAGCTAAAGACTGCAAAGGGCTTAATTGACTATTTGAGGATCTGCCCCTGTTGTAGTAGATCTCTGCCCATGTTTCTGCTGTTCACAGTATATCTCCATACTGCTTCATTCCAGTGCTGTTCTGCAGTCCATATCTTGATTTTTTTCTCACTCTACAGATGCTTTGCAGCACTGCATGCTGCCTTGCTAAGGGTAAATTGTGTTTTCAGGTCATTGTTGTTTCAAGCACCAAAAGGTTTTTGTGCACATAACACATAAATTAAACATTATTGATGCTATTACTATGATTGCATGTTCCAGTTATCAGGTTTATTTTAATTAAGTACATTATGAAAAAAACATGTTGGCATAACAATGAAAAATATGCTCTCCATGGCATTTTATTTTATAGATCAACATGAGAAGTCTATGATGATGACTAATTTAATGATAAGATCATGTCACTTGTTGCCTGTCATAAATGAAATGTCATACACAGTCACCTATTCTACATTCTTGAATTTATTATAGTTACTGTCCTTAAACAAATGATTGTGACTGAGATACCCTGTAGCCAACAGGGCTGTCTTTGCCTTTGTCCTTTAATACATGTCAAATTTATGCAGCACAGGCTAAGACTTGACCTTAAATGAGTATAAATTCTGCTTTGGCTGTCAATTACAACTATTCTTTGAATGCATGAAATTGTATGTATGAGGAAAATTTGTGTATACAGCCTATTCTGTCCTATGTGATTCATTTCATAATGCCTAGTAGTGGTAGAGCTCTCAATTTAATCTAGAATTTTTTTCCAGTTGATTTACTATGGTTTCAATTTTACACACAGATGATTGAATAAAGTAACATAAATCTCCCAATGATTAGAAAATGTGATCATTTATTACATGGACAATCAGTTTATTTAAAAACATAATTAGTTTGTACCTCAGGAAACCTTTCCCCAGTTGTGATAAACTATAAATAATTACTGGCTCTCCTTCAGTGAAATTAAAAGCCGCACAATGCTGCTACTAGGAATGTCTGATTTGTTGGAGAAAAGGGGTTCTGTTTTCCCTCTGTATTTTCAGCATATTGATTTTTCTTTCTTCTCATCGCTTAAGAGGGAGAGAAATAGAGCAGACAGATAAGATACCATAATATAAGCAGAATAACCAGTGACTGCGGGAATCTGCTTCATAGTCCTCCTGCTAATCAAATAGAGGACAAAATCTTCAGTGAAGATAGTAAGTATTATGTTAATGCTCTACCAGAGGCAGACTGGTCACCCTTCCTGATCGCACAAGCTGCGTCCCAAAATCTTCTGTGGCTGAGAGCCACAAGACATGTTGCACACTTTGAAGAGCTGAGATAGGAGGAACAGTTCATAGCTGAGAGCTGACAATGTGCCCTTTAGAAGGAGGAGAGGGTTTTTGGAGGATTCATTGTCATTGGACTCAGGAATCTCCGATGGTTTACACCTCCCAGGATATTCCAAGAGCCTGGGATCTGCATAGAATCATATAATAGGTTGTGTTGAAAGGGACCTTTAAAGGTCAGCTAATCCAACACCCCTGCAATAATCAGGGACATCTTCAGCTAGATCAGGTTGCTCAGAGCCCTGTTCAGCCTGACTTCATTGAGTGTGTCAAGGGATGGGACATTTACAGCCTCCCTGGGCAATCTGATGTTTTTGGAGATGCATGGCAGCGTCTTAACAGACAAACACCTCTGCTTGTCAGCTGTGTGATGCAGCTCTGGCACACAAGCAACACTTGAACATCATGATGCCCAAACACAGCTCAAGAACACAGACTGGTAACTGAATTGCAAGCATTACTGTTTGAGCTGATTATCATTGCCCCATTTCTCACAGATTTGCATGGCTAATAGAGATGTATGGATGAATTTGGGTCTGATCTCAGATGGGATTAATTCAATACCGGTTAGCTGGAACAAGAATTCCAGGTTCTAATTCTGTCACCCGCCTTGTCCTCATCCTTTCCTACCTGAGAACTTGCTTCTCTGGAAGGCTGTTCTCAACCCTGCCACAAGGATGCCATTTCCTTGGCTTTCTTATCATGCTTCACTCAGTTGTAAAATGGGTAAAACTATTACTTACTTGACAAAGACGTTGGAGGCATTCACGTACTCACACCTCTAAAGCCTTCCAGGATCCTTACGAAATAGTAATGCCAGGCATCATTATTCACCCAAATTGTTGTGAGCTAGATATCTAATTCTTGGGGGTTCTGTGCTTTGTCCTGCTACAGTAACAATGACAATGAAATTCACTTTCCATTTACCTAATAAACATGGAGGTTCTGAATTTGCCAACCTATTTATCTATGTGCAGATAATAAGCTTCTCTTGATGGTCACCCATTTGTTGCAAGATACTGTCAGAGCTTGACTGTATGTTGCAGATGAACAGCACAGGTAATGTTCTTACACTGATGAAGACATGATTAGTTCATATTTGTTTCTGGCATCTCCTTTCAGTTTTTAAATACTGTGGATCCTGTTACCAGAAGAGCCATTTACTTATCAAAAATAATCAGTCATTCACTGCAATCTGCTCTCACCCTGAGCATTTATTCTCTTCTTAGTTACCATGCTATCAGTTTCGTCACTGTAGGATAAATTGCATTGTCTCTCAATATACTTATAAAACACTGAAATATTAAACTCCTGGCAACAAAGCCATGTGTACAAGAAGAAGAAACTGAGGAGTAGGAGAAGGGAGGTGAGAGCCCAGATTCTCGAGCCTTTCAACTGTCTCTAGGAGTTAATGTTCAGTGCTTGCCCTATTGGGAGCCAGAAGGAAGGCAGAAGGGCAAGATGAGGCACAGCAAGGAAGGTTTGTTCAGTTGATGTGAAGTATTTAAGACCTGAGCCCAGATCTACCTGAATCAACTAAAAGACTTCCCTGGAAAGCCGTAGGTTTGGATTAAGCTCTTAGTTTAATAGAAAATCAGCTTTTTATCAGCTCTTACAGCTGGTCTGATTCAGGAACAAGAAGGGCAACTGACTTTCCAGAGATGACATGGTGATGGAGTGTCTCATTTCAGGTTAAACCTAGAACTGTTCTGGTTGTCATATCTATCTACCTACCTGGGCATTTATAAAACATCCATCATTGTAATATCTCAGAACTTACACAGTCACTTAAGTAGACAACCATCTAAAATACTATTCTCCACCACAGCCTCATACTTGCTGACTGGAGAGGGAACTATTCTTTTTCCTTCTCCTCCTGTCTCCAAGGTACTGAAAGCAAACTTTTTTTTTCCATTACTGTGTAGAAGAGAATCATGCTATCCAGGCTTGTTAACTACCAGCTCCCTCGCTGTGCAGGAGAAACATTGCTAATAAAAATATGTCTTATTTTAAAATAAATTGCTTTCCTAAATAGAAATACTAAACAAGAGCAGAGCAGCTCCTCTTTTTACTAATAGATTTGATCTCTTATGTCTTAGTTGCCTCTGTCCCTGGCTGAAGTCAGTAAAATTAAGCAACACAATGTTAGCTTGTCCAAATATGTTCTTTATTTGCAGCCACATCAAATAACGTTTCATATGTCTCCTACTCCCAGATGTTATGTCTGAAACCCCTGTCATCAGCTTTGGCAAGGAAAGGATACCCTGTCTAGTCTTTGAAAGTATCTAGTTTTATAACCTGACACAACCTTGCACATGCTTATTCTGTGGAAGGGCAATGCATACCTTGAGAAAGTTATTAGAAATCAGCATGCAGAAAGAGTTGTGGAAAACACAAAATAAATAAAATAAATAAGATTTTATGTGAAGCTCAAATAGCTCAGTGCAGAACCAACCTGTGAAGAAAATTGCATGGTGGAGGTGGAATTCAGAAGGAATTTTTCTTCCAAAATATGACAACCCACCTACAATTATTCACCAACCTATTATTAAAAGAGATAATAGAGATAATGCACAGAATACATGCTCCATAGTCATTTGATTGCTGTCAGATCAAAATCCAAAAATAGATTACTGCCCTTTAGGTCTGTTGTATGTTTTAGTAAGATACTCTCAGTGTGACTAAGTGGGTTGTCTTTCAATTAATTCCAACTCTTTCTGTAATTTTTTCACATCTCTTCTTCTGCTTAAATATCCTGACTTTGTCCTGGATATACCTAAGGGATCTAATTTATGTAAACTACCCAATTATCCTTCAACTGCTGTCTATCCTAGTTGCAATTTATAAATTAATATGAATCCAGGGTGTATAATTATTTGAATAATCACAAAATGAAATTGAAGAAAACCCAGAATATTTCTTTGATTATTACCATATCATAGAATCATATCCTTGAATGGTTTGAATTGGAAGGGACCTTAAAGATCATCTAGTTCCAACCACCCCACTGTGGGCAGAGACACCTTCCACTAGACCAGGTTGCTCAGAGCCTCATCTAGCCTGTCCTTGAACACTCCCAGGGATTAGACATCCACAGTTTCTCTGGAAAACCTGTTCCAGTTCCATCACCCTTACAAGTTAACTTTGCAACAAGCAAAACCTTACAAAACTACGATCTATCCTTGTTTGTCCTACCTCAGTCACACATTGATTTCAAAGGCCCCCTCCATGGATTTAAGGGCACCATTTGCCTTTTCAAGTTTATGTCTGATAATGCTCATAAACAGTGTCCTTCAACAAATGGGGCATCACACCATACAACTTTAGAACGGAGAGAAGTGAAAAGGCAGGCATCATAACTGGAATGATAGGATATCTGTACTGCTAATGTCAGAAAAAGGGATATTGGAAAGCAAGGAAATTTGTAGAGCATCAAAGGCTTAAAACTTTAGATTGGGCTGTCTTGGGACATTTTTAGATGACCCAGTCACAGCTGATGAGAAACAAAATAAACTCCTCATGTATATCCAGGAAAAGACAATAGTTTTGTCACTCATGCTCCAGTGCTGCTAGACAGTCCTAATCCTCTCATGTCCTCAGCATTCAATGCAAATAAGACTTGAATAATCAGTGTCTCAGAAGGTTGTGGCCAGGCAACTGCTGTGCAAAACAGAGGCTGCCTTGTAAAGTTGAATCTGAGGTCTGTGCATTGTGCTCTACCTCTGACAGACAAGAGGTTTTACAGTAAGACATTATGATATTGCAGCACTCGTGTATCAGGTAATCTGTTTCTCCTCCCAATCCTCTTCTCATTTGAGGTGAGCGAGAGTTGATAATCAGCTTTGAAGCATGTGGTTTAATGTTCCCTCTAGAATGCACATAATTAATTACAGTAATTCTGACACCCACAGAAACATCCTAGTTAGTTCTTACTCTCAACTTCCTTTGATGAGAAGTTCCACAACTGACCTGTTGGTTCTGTGAAGTACTTCCTTTAAGTGGTCTTGACACTCCTACCTTTTAATTTTATTGAAAGTTCCATTTTTTCCAACTTATTCTTTCTATAGCATTAATTATCCCATTGTTCTCTTTTCTTTTTGACCTCTTAATCACCTCCTAATAAAGACTTTAATAATGTCCTTATAAATTCTTCAAATTACTTATTTTCAGGCTGCTGACTGTCTGCAAAATGTTCACCTCTACTCAGAAGTTATCACTTTTCTACTCTTTCAAGGTTTATTCAAAAATGTTCAGTTTGCACTTGTTCTCACGTGTCATTAATGATGCATCTATCTCAAGAGTTAGCCCCTGGACTATTTCAGTAGCCTTCTATGATGGAGCAACTTCATCAATGAATAAGGGAAGAGCTACAAGTGCCATGTTGTTGACCTTTTGTAAGGCCTTTGATAAAGGCCACCACAACATTCTTATCTTTAAGTTAGCAAGGTGTGGGTTTGATGGATGGACTGTTAGGAGGATAAGGAATTGGCTGGATGTCCATGCCCAAAGAGTTATAGTCTATGGATCAATGCCCAAGTGACACCAGTAACAAGCGGTGACCCTCAAGGATCCAGTACTCTTTAATATGACATAGATATGTGGGATTGAGAGCACCCTGAGAAAGTCTGCAGATGACACCAAGTTGAGTGGTGCAGCTGATATGCTAGAGGAAAGGGATGCCATCCAGAGGGGCCTTGATAAACTTCGTGAGTGGGCCCATGCAGATCTCATGAAATTCCAAAAGGCCAAATGCAATGTCCTGCACATGGTTTGGGGCAGTACCCAATATCAAGACAGACTGGAGGATGAATGGATTGAGAGCAGCCCTGCCAAGAAGGATTTGGGGATGCTGGCGGATGAAAAGCTGGACATAAGCCAGCAATATGCACTTGCAGAGCAGAAAGCCAACTGTATCCTGGGCTGCATCACGAAACAACATGGCAAGTGTCCCTCTATTCCGCTCTTGTGAGACCCTACCTGGAGTGCTGCATCCAGCTCTGGAGTCCTCAGCACAGGAAAGACATGGACTTGTTGGAGCAGGTCCAGAGGAGAGACACAAAAATGATCAGAGAGATGGAACACCTCTCCTATGAAGAAGGGCTGAGAGAGTTGGGATTGTTCAGCCTTGAAAAGGGAAGGCTCCGGGGAGATAATATTGAGGCCTTCCAAATTATAAGAGGGGCTTATAAGAAGGAGAAAACTTTTTACCAAGGACTGTAGTGACAGGAGAAGGGGTGATGGTTTTAAGCTGAAAGAGCATAGATTTAGATTGAACATAAAGAAGAAAATTTTTTACGATGAGGGTGGTGAGACACTGGAACAGGTTACCCAGATGAGTTATGGATGCCCTATCCATTTCAAGTGTCGAAGTCATGTTGTATGTAGTCTGATCAACTTAATCTAGTCAAAGGTGTCTCTGCCCATGGCAGGGGGTTAAACTAGATGATCTTTGAAGACCCTTTTCAATGCAAACCATTCTGTGATTCTATTATCTTCCCAGTTCTACATACAGCCCAACACTTTTCTGCACATTTTATCTCTTAAATCCCCATACTGGACTGGTGTTCTCCCTCCCCTCTGGTCCCACAAAGATTTCTGGGCTAAGCATCTATAAACCTGTAGTTCTCTCAGTTCATCAGATCTTGTGTGATGAAGAGAGTGTGTGATGTCCAACCTGGGTGCAACACCTCTGAAGAGACTGGCAGCAGCATAAGCCAAATCCTGTCACCTGTAGGATTGGTGTCCAAAAGGGCCATGCTGTAAATCTGTTGTAAAGGCATAGAAAAACTGCTAAACAAATCAAGGAGCTCAGCAGCTTCAATCTGGTACTACAAGGACCACCATCATTACAGATTGGTAGATGAAATGACACAGATGGGATGCTGAACATTGCATGGATTGTTTTGGTGATCTTCAATCATGTGATAAATGACTGGATGGTTGCAGCTTCTGATAGTTAAAAGCCACCATGGTAGGTGGCTTCCCAAAATATTTATGAGTTATCAAAACTGACATGCTAGAATCCATGAAACTATGCAAACTCACAAAAAGTTTTCCAGATACATGATGGAAATACATGGTGGATTAAAACAAAACCAAAACCCAAACCAAAACAAAAAAAAAAAACCAAAACAACCCCCCCTCCAAAAAAAACCAAAACCAAAACCAAAAAAAAAACCCACCAAAAATCACAAAAAACCCCACAAACAAACAAAAACCAAAACAAAAACCAAACCAAACAAACAAAAAAACAACCCCAGAGGAATACATGCCAGACTAAACTGAACCTTTTCCCACAAGTATATCTAGGAATTGAGGAGAGCTGCATTGTATCTGAGGATTTGTTTTTAGTGTTTGGAGGTTGGTGGGTTTTTACAATTCAATATGGTAGGTTCATCAATATAAACAATATTTTTAGTTCTCTCTGATTATTAATTATTATGGCTGGCATTACACTAGCCTTCTGACAACACCAAGGAGTGTTTCAGGACCCTCTTGTTACAGCACTCCCTGTGCCCCATTAAAACGACTCCCTTGCCATTGGGTACCTCTATGATAAATGAGAAGGGCACTGCTCAGTTCATGCTCAAGTCTTGCTTGCTTTTTAACCATCCAGCCTGAAAATGTGGCCTCAGCTGTGCTCAGGAAGGCCCTCCAGAATCAGTGAGACATACCATGCTACAGCACATCCAGCAGGATGGTTCAGGCTTAGACTGCTAAAATAAGCCACTGAGGAAGCTGGGTGTTGGGAAAAGGCAGAGGAGTGGACAGCAGGAGCAGCATGCTGTTCTCAGAGGAACCACACTAGAGCTGGGTACACCTGGCCGTGGAGCTTCTTCAACTGAGCTTTGTGAGGAGGCAGCAGAGGCAGCAGTAACAGGTAGACAATTATAATTCTGGCAGTGTCAGATAACACTGTTTGGATTTACAAAGGCTGTCCTGGCTTTTACTCTCAACTTATCTATGGTAGTTTGGGTTTTTTCCTAGGTTGCTGTGTATTTCATGAATATATACATTAATGGATATACTGATGCTTATGATTCGTATTTATAAACATTTAGTGCCATACACACTATATAGATGTATCATTGGAAGATATGACACCCAACACAGCCTTTACATGTTCTGCTTGTTTTCTTGCTCCCAGAGGTTTATTTTCCCTCTCTATCAAGTTCAAAGTATGCAACTCGCATAGTCCAGAAAAGAACAGACACGTCACTGAATATGTGCTTTGTTCAGCTTTGTGAGTATCTGATTTCTCTCTGTCACAATTCATGTTAGTTAAGCCAAACAAACACCACTATACCTTGACAGTCGGACCATCTGGGGTTCATTCTTGTAATTATTTTCAAACACAGACAGTCCTCTGGCAAATAGGTATTTTAAGGCATCATGGGACTTATTTTTTAGTTTATTATGAAAGAAATGTTGAGTTTCATATCATTCTGGAAATGATATTTTCATCATCATGAATAACCAATGCTGATATAGAAACTCTGTGTGAGTGTGTGTGTGTGTGTGTGTGTGTGTGTGTGTGTGTGAGATATGGATATATAATTACATAGAGGCCCACCTGCGAGCTGGGAATTAGAGATGACAGTCAGGGAAAATTGATTTTTCATCCTAATAGTTTTGGAGAGTGTCTTTTTAATTGCAACTGTTTTGTCAATCCTCTGCAGGAATTGCATCTGGTATGGGGAATTAAAGACAATCAGACTTTGAAAGGAACTGCAGTGCAAATGCATTACCAGCAAGACTTATTTGCATCTAGATACATATTCTGATTGCATCTTTTACAGGTGAGTAGAGAACACAGTGTTTGTGGGGTTTATGGGGGTTTTATCACAGTAAGCTGATATTGCCTAGACAGAATTTGGAAATTGATGTACCAAATATAATCACATCCTTTTCTGACCGTCACTCTAGAAATGCAGGCTTGCTGGGTCTGATTTCTAAAAGTAACTAAGCAACTTAGAAGTCCATGATCAAAAGAGTATTAAAAACAGATTTGCAAAGGAACTGAAATAGATAGTGAGATTTACAAAGCCTGGAGATGAGTTAGGAACCCAGATAGTTTCAATACCTTGCCAAATTGTCCATTTGTGATTTGTAGTAGGTGTCTATCCGCATATTTAGATGTTTGAATATCTTTGAAAATCTGTCCCTACACATAGAAAACAATATCAAGACTTCATCATACTGGAATGATAAAATATTTATTTTCTCCTGAGGAGCTTTTGATAATTACCTGTCCACTGTTATTCTTATTTACTAGTTAATGAAAGACTACTCTAACCCATCCCAGGTGGGACTAATTTTATTCAGTGTTAGACATTTCCACTGTAGGTTTCATCAACAGGGTTAGTTCCTGTTCTGATGGAAAGTTAAAAAGCACTACCAGCGCATGATTTATTTGACTTGTGTTAGATATGTACATAAATATGAGGTGAATCATGCTTAGGGAGGCTTCTTTCTCTCCAGTTCTCTATCAACAAAATGAAGAGAAGCAGCTCAGATGTATATATCTAGATTAAAGATACAGTACAAGGAGAAGCACAACCAGCAGATCCAGGGAAATTACTATTTTATTCCCAACTACTTGACAATGGAATACTGAGTCCTGTTCAAGAGGGATGAGGAGAAAGTGGAAAGGGTCCAGAAAGGTGCTACCAAAATGGTCAATGGCCAAGAACTTAGAGTGAATGAATTCCAAGCAGATGTTACAGGAGACAACCTTAGCCTGGAGAAGAGAAGGCTAAAGAAAAATACCATGGCACCTGGCAATTAAAAATGCAGTTATAAAGATGACAGTAGTAATTTCTTCTCTGTAGTGGTTGATGAAGTAATAAGGAACAAAAGCCACACACTGCAGTGTGAGAGGTTCAGACTGGATTTTAGCATAAGGCTCAGTGGAGGGATTGTTTAGCAAAGGAAAAAGGTGTCCAGAGGTGTGATAAATATCTCCATTCTTGGAGGTGTTCAAGACTTGGTTAGATAGAGCCATGGCTGACGTGGCCTGGTGATGAGTCCCACACTGTCATAAGGATGGCTTAGACACCTCCAGGTCATGGCACTAACATGTCTTTAGTAGATAGTCTTCTTAGAAGACTAAGGGAACAAAATCCCACCATCTGTCAATCTGTGAAACAGTCTGAATTTGGTGGTGTTTGCAACTCTTCTCAAATGCTTATAACACTTTTGTCTCTGGGTCTTTTCTCACTCCTGACAGCACACGTGGTCATTTGCATTTTCAAATCCCCTTACACCCAGAGAAATATTCTTCTTTCAACCCACTGACAATTTGAGGATGATGTGAAGAAACTAGGTCAATATTCCAACAAGAAATTGATATTCAGTTTTGCTTCTTGCAATGACCAAAAATACAGGGGTGATTCTTATCTTAAGAACAGTCTGACCCATCCCTTCCCCTTCCCCCCCTGGACTTTATAATCCTCACTGGCATTTTTCTTTATTCCTCTAATCTGATCATGGTATGCAAGGGCAGTATAATGCAATGGGGACCCTTTTTGTGCCAGTTGGACTTACAGAATCACAAAATATGGGGAGTTGGAAGGGACCCACAAGGATCACCAAGTCCAACTCCTGGCCCTGCACAGGGCCATCTTCAGGAATCACACCATGTGCTGAGTGTATTGTCCAAACATCTCTTGAACTCTGTCAGGTTCACAGGCGCTGTGACCACTTCCCTGGGGAGCCTGCTCCAGGGCTCAACCACCCTCTGGGTGAAGAACCTTTTTTCTGATATCCAACCTGGCACAGTTTTAGGTCATTCCCTGTGGTCCTATCTGTGGTCACCACAGAGAAGAGATCAGTGCCTGCCCCACCTCTTCCCCAAATGAGGAAGTTGTAGACTGTGATGAGATCTCCCCTCAGTCTTCACCAGGCTAAACAGATCAAGTGACCTCAGTCGCTCCTCATACAGCTTCCCCTTAAGGCCCTTCACCATCTTGGTTGCCCTTTGTTGCCTTTGGTTTCAGAGCAGGACAATTCCCTCCCTCGACTGGCTGGTGATGCTTTTCTTGATGCCCCCAAGGACACGATTGGCCCTCCTGGCTGCCAGGGCACTGCTGACTCATATTGAACTTGTCGTCGACCGGGACACCCAGGTTCCTTTCCACATCACTGCTTTCCAGCATCTCACTCTCCAGTCTGTACGTACATCATGGGTTGCAGAATCTGACACTTTCCCTTTTTGGACTTCATACGGTTGGTGATTGCCCACTCACTCAGGGCCTTCCTGCCTTCAAGGGAGTCCCCAGCTCTTCTAAGTTTTGTGTCATCTGCAAAGTTGCTTCATATCCCTCCCATTCCTGTGTCCAAGTAATTTATTAAGTCATTGGAGCTGCCATATGGAAACTTGTGAAAACATCTAACAACTTTCCACAGCGTTTTTGGTTTTGTTGTTTGTTTGGGGTTTTTTAAAACTAACACTGAGAGGTGAGAAAGTAATTTTTTTCTATTCACTCACTTGTATTGTTGACGTCTAGAGATTTTACCATCTGTCCCCAGGCTTGCAGAGACGGTCATGTGTCAACTTTGTACACTGAGAGTGGTA
Organism: Myiozetetes cayanensis; assembly: GCF_022539395.1. NCBI lineage: Eukaryota > Metazoa > Chordata > Aves > Passeriformes > Tyrannidae > Myiozetetes > Myiozetetes cayanensis. The sequence continues at coordinate 42,579,089 of NW_026087742.1, read as the reverse complement.
AGTAATGCATAGGAAAAAGCTAAAAGCTCATTTAGAAGGTAATGGAAATTTCTCCACTTTCTGAAATATAATAACTAAATATTTTAGTCTTGTTAATATTGACTTGGCAATGAATCTGTTCTTTTTATGTATTACAGTGTTTTCTTAAAACTCCTTTGTGTTATACACATGTATGCACACATAAAAGCCTACTATGAATTTTATGTTGAGATTCCCACTAGTCAAAAAGTATTACAGATACCAACAGAAAATCATGAAAAACAGATTCTTTTTTCAACTGACTCAGATCCAGAAATAAAATATCTTCAAACAATGGGGATATATTTGCAAAGATTGAGCTTGTAAGCTTTGTTACATATGCTTAGATAAATATAAAACTCTGAAACCTTTCACCTCACTACTATGAAGAGTTACACTAGGTCTGACTTCTTTCAAGTCTGTAATTGAAATGAGGTATGTGTGTGGAAGCTGGGTAGAAATGTCACACTGAAAAGAAGATGAACAACTAAAATGGAAGCTTCCTCAGATGCTAAATATTTCATTTCTACTCATGAGGCTAGCTTTAGTGTGCATCATTTAAAGTTATTCCATCTCTGAGGTCATGGTAATTTTGGAAGTGCAAGAGCTCAGGAGCTTTCTGCTCCTGTTTTGAAATAAAGTGTATTTATGAAAGAGAAGGATTAAGCCAAAACAAGCCCTACAGCAAAGGCAGGGTAGAGAATAGAGGGTGGGGTGAAATCACACTAGAGGGGAAAGACTAAGCACAAAAGGTTATACCACTGTTTTATGGTTTTTACTCTCCCTGATTCACAAATGTACTAATTCACTTGAACTAAAAAAAAAAAGAAATAAGATGCTCAGAAATTGATTCATTGGGAATCTCTAGGGCCTATAGCCCCATTCCAGTGAATGCTGCTTTGTGCAACAGTTACATGTTCCCTTCCACAACTCTCATTGGTCTCCATTACCTTACTTGAGCCATGTTTTTTGGAAATAGGAGTAAACACTTACTAGTTTGTTACTTTGTGTAGTGGTGAAAAATAAGGACCTCTGAATATGGTGAACAAACCACAGCAGAATAATATAGCCTGAGGGATGAATTCATAACCCAAATATCTTGAGACTGCAAACACAAGTGGAAAGAGAAACAAGTTTCCAAAAGGCCATTTGCAGCTTGTTTCTACTAAAATACAGAGAGTGGAGTAAATCTTTCTAATGCTGCCATTCTGTTCCTCTGGTGAAAAGATGTACTGAGTCTCAGTGCAGTTAATTTGTCATCCAACATCCCTGTCTACTTTAATTTTTTATGGGCTAAATTGTGACCAGCAGAGCCACAGTTTTGGAACACCATACTCAGAAGGAAAAGTGCTGTTTTCCATGTTCAAGATTGCAACGCCAGTTTATGTAGAAAACCAGAGCCACACAACATTATGGATGGAAATATTCTTTGGGTTTGTTTCGTTGCTGTGTTCCAGCACAGGTATCATGAATGAGACAGAGACTCCAGTATGGCTGAGAGAACACGTTCTAAGAGTCAGGTCTCCCACATGGTATTTGGATAAATATCCAGGTATGTGTGGCTTGAGAAAATACTGGGTACAGGTTTTAGCTGTGGCAGCAGCAGAAGTCTTGCTTCTCTGCTGTTGGAGCAAACTGGCCCTGATGGGAGCACGGGTCTGTTCTCTGGAAAGAAAGGACACAGTCCCCAGCCGTGCTGCTTCCTGACACCAGCGTGGTCCTGCAGAGCCAGTGTGAATGACTCACTCTCACCATGCAGCTGGGGAGCAATGCAGGCATAAATCCTGGCTCCACTGAAATCACTGGCAGGTTGAAGGGGGTGATTTATAATTGACACGGGTTTCTCCAGAATTTCACACCATCTACTTTTCAAACACTTATTTTTTATAAAGGTAGAACTCAGCCCTGCTATATACAGAAACAAGACACACAGGTAAAATAGAAATCAGGGAAGTTGTGCTCATCTGCAGCAGTTCTGAGTTTAGCTTTTCCATTTTCCTAGTTCCAAAAACATAATAACTAGAGAGTTTGTGCATTTTAACTTCCACAAGGCAGACACTATATGCTTCCATGATGCAGAACGTAGCATGAATTAAAAAACCATACCTTTGCTTATGTAAAACACCATATGCAAATGTGTGTATGTGAGAGAATGCATAAGCAGCTAGATACTTATATTTAGTAGCCTGGCAGTCAGAAAAATGAATTTGTATGCAATGATCACCTTACATCTCCTAATTCCGTGAAAGGTCTGGGACTGAGGATTCATATTGATTTCTTTATACTATTTTAGGTTTTATTCCTAGGAATTGATTTCAGCAGTCATTTAGTACTATATATCATAAAATTGAGTAAAATCTACCCAAGCAGCTCTTCTTTAACACAAATTAGTCCTAATATTTCTCACTGATTAAGTATGACAGATATGCATTTTTACTGTTTGCTGCCATGCCAGGGAGAAATGTATTAGGGCTTTTATGAATTACAAGAAATGAGAAAGTGCCATAAACTCTTGGACTCCTCTGTGATTAATACATTAGGTTGCACAGAACCAAATGAACTTATGAAAACTTGCATTTTATACAACTTTGGTCATGGTGTTATTGTTGAAAAATGCACACTGCAACATGCTGTGTTATGCTGCAGTACCTATGTGGAGCACAGTGGTCAGCAATGAACATATCTGCCCTGTATCAAGGACATCTCCTGAAACTGTACTCGTAAACTGCGGGAACTCACATAGGACACTAAAACTGAAGAAATGGCAGGTATTCGGAATGAACAAGAAGAGGAACTTAAGCAAATGTGAACAATATGCTTTCTGATAAAGAGTACTGCAACCCAGTGGCAGTATTTACCCTAGCTCATCAAGATGATCCCTCTGAATTTCTGAAGGGATTTAGAATTCAGTGTTAGAATCTGAAGCCTAATGACTGAAGTTCTGTTCTGAAACCAAAACTGAGATTATTTTTTTTTTTAATGTCCCTATGGAGACCAAAGGAGACCTGCTAGGGGATGCTTGTGAGTTTCTTAAAATGAGGTGATTTTAAGGTGTTTCAAGATATATTAGCCAAAAGTAACCAATGTTGGTTTAAGTCTGTAGGAACATATGAACATCCAGAGATAGTCTAACTACATTTCTCTATGTAAAATAAATTTAAAAATATTAAAGCCCACTTAGTTGGTGTTTCATTCTGGAAGCAAAAAGGATGAGATTAATCTGGTCATACATAGGTAGCTGTAGAATAGTGTAGAAATCTCCACTTCAGATAGTCACACAGAACTCTTTCTGTAGTCTCTGAAGGAGCAATTCTTCATGGAGGAAGGTAAGCATGAGTTGCTCCAGACAGTCCTATTTGATAGTCCTCCAATGACTATAAAGTAGACACCAGGTAGCTAGTACAGATGGAGACACCTGAAGTCTGGTGAGATAGATCATTCCTGTTAGATCTGCAAGTGCATTATTTAGTATCACTGAATTTCTCTAACCCCCTGAAAGTCTGCCATACCCAGGAATTCCTCAGTTCTCTTAGTGCTAGACATTGAGTACTACTAATCCTGAACTGAATTAATGCAAGGATGCAGTTCAATAGAGAAAGAGTAAAATTTAGAAAACTGCATGTGCATCCGAACAGACAGCAGACGTCTTAGACAATAGAAGAGCCCAGAGAATGATTCAGAAAGAAGAGGCATAAAGATTGTCCTCACATAGGTATTGAGCATCTTCTTAAGTACTGGGGAGTACCCATCTGACATCCAGCTGCTACTCCTGAAAGGTAAGGCCTCCCTGATGTCCTGTATCTTACCTACCAGCCCCATGCTGACATCTTGGATCCCTAGGGCATCAGTGGTGGCATTAACCACTATGGTTTAAGTAAATGAATCCCACACTCAGATGTCTAGGGTGAACTGAACTATATGGTGTACAGAACGATAAGTAGTCTGTGAGAATAAACTCAGACATTTAACTTTCTTGTGCTCTTTTGCTTTCTTAAGTTTAAATATTGTCACAAAAATGGAGCGTCATCCACTGTGTAGGCTTCATGATGCCTTTGTGCACACGTAAGTCTTCCCAGGCTGGTGTAAACTAGGAACAACATTTAATAAGTTCAGTAAGTATGGACTGAATCATTAGTAATTATCTGACCACTTCTGAGTAAGCACAGTAAGGAAGCTGCTGCCCTTGAGTTAAGACTCATGTCTGTGTTCAGCAGAAATGTCACTAAACATTTGAACAGCTTCCTAAGAGATGCAGAGATCCACTGTTGTTTCAATGCATCATGCAGGAGCTCAGACTAGATAGCCATAGTGGCTCCATCTAACCTTAACAGTCTCCAAAGTCTGTGAGCAGCTCATGGGTAAAGAAGCAGGTTAAAACACACAGGTGGCTGTGAGCAGAAGTTTCTCTCTGACCTTCAGCAATATGTGAGCCATACATCACAGTTACGGCAAAATTCATCATAGTACAATACAGGAGTATCAGATTTGTGTGGGACAAGACACCTGGTCTTGATTAAATGTGCAGAAAAGCCATAAATTGCCTGCTTCCCTCTAGAAGGAGAGAACCGGTTGTGGTTTGTTTGTTTGTTTGTTTGTTTGTTTGGGTCTTTTCTTTTCTTTTCTTTTCTTCTTTCTTTTCTTTTCTTTTCTTTTTTCTTTTCTTTTCTTTCCTTTCTTTCTTTTCTTTTCTTTTCTTTTCTTTTCTTTTCTTTTCTTTTCTTTTCTTTTCTTTTCTTTTCTTTTCTTTTCTTTTCTTTTCTTTTCTTTTCTTTTCTTTTCTTTTCTTTTCTTTTCTTTTTCTTTCCTTTCCTTTCCTTTCCTTTCCTTTCCTTTCCTTTCCTTTCCTTTCCTTTCCTTTCCTTTCCTTTCCTTTCCTTTCCTTTCCTTTCCTTTCCTTTCCCCTTTCCTTTCCCTTTCCTTTCCTTTCCTTTCCTTTCCTTTCCTTTCCTTTCCTTTCCTTTCCTTTCCTTTCCTTTCCTTTCCTTTCCTTTCCTTTCCTTTCCTTTCCTTTCCTTTCCTTTCCTTCCTTTCCTTCCTTTCCTTTCCCTTTCCTTTCCTTTCCTTTCCTTTCCTTTCCTTTCCTTTCCTTTCCTTTCCTTTCCTTTCCTTTCCTTTCCTTTCCTTTCCTTTCCTTTCCTTTCCTTTTCTTTTCTTTTCTTTTCTTTTCTGCAGGTTTGTGAGTAAATATATTGCAGCAAATGCAAAAACTATTTCCTTCTTTCTTAGTCCCTGTTTCATTACTGGGAGCACTGGAATGCAATACCATCTGCCCAGAGGCAACATTTTACTCAGCTACTGAGTAAAATGTCACCTCACATCAGCTCACATATCAACCTCAGCTGAAAGAAAACTCCCTCACTGGGAAGCTGTTCATACATTTCCCCAAGTGTTCATGTTTTATCTTTCCTGAGAAAGTTATTAGTGGTGCAAAATGCATTGTATTCATAAGTCAGTCTATGAAATGATACCAATATGCCAAACAGGTTTCCACATAACCCAGTCCTCCTCCTTGTGATTATTCCAGTTAATCTTGTTATATTCCCAAAGAGCCTAGCAATGAATCAAGAGCTCATATTGCCAGATAGTGTACAAATATAGAACGTAAAGATATCTCCAAGGCACTCAGAACCAGCAATAAGAGTCAATGGAGGATGCAGAAAAGTATTGGTAAATAGAAAGAAGAATCGATTGTGTCTGTGGCCAGGTGGTTGGAGCACACCAGTAGTCAGTGTGAAGTTATTGTGGGTCTAATGAGAAAGAAGAGGTTATGAAGGCATTGGAGTGGGATGCTGGAGGCTACTTTAATGCACCATGACTGCCTGCAAAGCAAAAGGATAGCAGAGATAAACGTATGAAAAAACATACTTAAAGCTATCAGTGACAAAAGGATGCTTACATCAAGTGAGTGTCTGGTGGTAACTGACAAGGGATGCAGAAACGGCCTTTCAACACAAGTATGAAGGTAGTCCATTAATGAAGTCAGAAAAGAAGGTAAGTAGGCTGTGTTGCTGTAGTACCAGAAAGGTGACTGTCAAGGATATTAAAAAGAGAATGATGTAGTCAGTTATAGAAATATTGCCTCTTTTTTAACTCCATCATGACTGAGTTCTGGCAGGGCAAGACAGTCTTTAGCTGAGCACAGAAAAAGGAAGGTTGATGATAGAGAAAAGAAGATGGGAATTGTCCCAAGGGGTTTCAGTTACCTGGAAACCTTCAAGCAACTAACAAAATGTTTCTTTACCCAAAAATTGGTTGTTTTCCATTGATCTGTTCCTAAATCCTGGTGTTTCTGTTGTTTCTACTTATAGCTATTCTGGGAGCGCAGAAGAGGCACACAAAATATCTTGAACAGCACTGTGTCACAGGCACAGTCTGAACCCTCACCTGTTATCCTACTCTATAAGTTTTACAAGAGGGAGGAATTCTGCCTGAAACACCCTTGTTCTGGGCCCCTCTCCTGCCAAGAAGCATCCTGTCCCTTCCCAGAGAGCTGAGTCACAGCAAACTGTATATTTGTGAGCAAAAATGGACTAATATTTTGCTATGGATGAGAGGGTTTCCAAAGACAGGGCTTGTCTCTGTCTCTGAAAGCTGTCCCAGAGCAGCTGGAGATCTGACTTGTTCTCCTTGTGTGATTTCATACAGTTCTCTTGGGATTAAATCTTTTGTATTCAGCATAGCTTCTTAGTGTCTTCTCTGTTGCTCCCTGATTTCCTCCTCACTTTATTTTAGATTCATTTTACCAGTGCATTTTGACTTTCTGAGGTTTATTTTGTCATAGCATAATGTATTCTTTCTCCCAGGCTGCTTTCCAAATATCTCTTGTTGAAATTGGCTCCTAAATTTTAATTAAAGGAACCTTTTGTTTGGCCCATAAATTAAAATGTTCTGAATTCTTTTTTTTTTTTTTTTTTTTTTCTGTCCATTTCAAGGCATAAAGCCAAACAAGAAACACTGAAAAGTGTCCGGACATATCCTTTTCTCTTTCCTCTTTCCTCTCTGCTTGAGTTCCTCCTCCAAGAGACAAAGATACTGCTAGCAGTGTCCCTGCCACAGTTCTGTGGCATCCCATTGGAAGTACTCTCTACAGACTAAGTGACCTCATGGCAGGGCATTGACATCAATGAGAGCACATCAGCACATTAACTGAGAGACAAACTGGGTTTTGCTGTCCTTCTTCTGAACTGGACAGAAAGGCAGGAGTGGGCATGCACTGTTACACACTTTTTGTTGGCTGAGTTGAAGTTGCATTAAACATTTGGTTCCTGTTACAGGAGATCAGATATTAGGATAAATCAGTTTCCTGATTTTTAAAATATTTGTTAGCACATTTATCTGAAAAATAAAGGGACAAATAGCAACAAAATCACCTCTCATCCTCTTTCCATCCCTCTTTGTTGGGTATCTTTAGCTGTGTGAAAAGGATTCTGCAAGGAGCATACAAACAGCTAAAAGATCAAAGCACATCTACATACAGGATAACTGGGGCTAAACAAGCTACCCAGTCAGCTCTCAACGCCCATATGGCACCCAACACCTTTGCTGCTACACAGGCACCACCTCAAGGGAAAAGAGCTGCTCTCCTTAGCCCCAGGTTGCATCCTCAAAGGTGTTGAGCTCCCTCTTTCCCCTTCCTTTTTTCTTCTTGAAGATTTTATTCCTTCCCGCAATGTTTTTTTTTTTCCTTATGACCCTTGAGCTGTTAGTGATCCCATCCTAATTGCTCTACCTCTGTTTGTAGAGCAGATTCTGTTTGTACCTCTGGCTTTGTGTCTTTTCTTGTCTCTGTCTTGGAGATGTCCCATGGCTCCTCCTGACGATTGTGCAATGCCCACAGGATCCTGAGCTGTGACTACACCACCAAGAGCTGGGCTCTGAGGCCTTGGGTGCAGGTTGTTGGCCCTGGGGTTGGGTGTGGAGGTGGCAGCCAGGGCTGTTAACAGAGGTTTACATCCCCAGTCTGTGGGATGTAATCCTCTACCTACTGTGTGTGGTTGGAAGTTGGATTTGATGATCCTTGTGAGTCCCTTCCAACTCCTCATATTTTGTGATTCTATGAGAACACCTCGGCTGGTCACTCTGCTCAGCTGCACACCTGCTGACACCCTGGAACCCAGTCTGCTTGTCCTCTGAAAACCCAATGTTTCCTCACTTTCAAACTGCATGCAAAATGCCATCCATTTTAGTTATATTTATGCCTTAGTTTACAGACCACAGAAGCACATGTACTCTCAAAATTTTCATTCTTGTCATTTGCCATTATTGGTAGTAGAGCAGATGCTGTAATCTGTAATCTGCTCACTATTCTGATCTGACCTTAAACCGAAAAACTGCTCTAAATTAGGTTTCCAGTTTGTGGTGATGAGAGACGTCCAAGATCAAGCTGGGAAATCAATCTGTGGGTCACCATCAGGTCCAGGGATCACCTCCTGGGGGACAGGGATGGGCTAAGGCCAGACCAGAACAGGAGCATGTGGATGGGTAAGACTCGGTGGAGCCCATGGCCAGGTAGGGCAGGACTGTGGGAGCTGGAGACCAGCCCTGATACAGCAATTGCTAGAACAGGGACTGATGGTCCTGGGGAGCTGACATGAGCTCCTGGGCCCTTGGCAGGGGCTGGGGGAACCCTGTGGAGGGAATCAGCGCCACCAAGACCCACTAGCACACTCAGGGTCCTGAAATACATGTCTCTAGACAATCCTACTCTGCTCTGATTTTGCTTTCCAGAATAATGTGATAGTAATTTTATGGCAACAATCTTAATTAGATCAATTAGGCAAAAATTAAAGGAGTACCTTAAATGATAGGAGAAAATTATTTATGTTATTCTGCAGCCTGAGGACTCCTAAATGAACGAGTAAGTAAATATGTTTAAATGCAGCTGACAGTATTTGCCACAAGTGTAGACATGAGGAATGCTGATGAGTGCATAAATTATTTCATTTCCATTCAGTCATTCCAAGTGAAGGAAATGCTGCAAGTGAATGATCTTCATTTTACAGATTTAGACCTTACCCTCATCAAAGACCAACAAAGAAATACTGTTCTCTTTGTCAGTAAACATGTTAGGACTGAACAGGGATGTTTGCAGCATTACAGCTAAAAAATTTGAAAATAATTCAGGTGGTCCTTTCTGCTTCCATTCTACCACTCTGCACATGAGTTACCAGGGATGGTGATGAATCCTCTTTTCTGCAGCATCTCATGGCAGGACTGCATTTCAAACAGCAGGAGGGGTTCCTTCCTTTTATTTTCCCACCTATGTCTACAACTCAACTGTTAAACTAAATGTCAGTGGGAAATAGAATTGTTGAATCATAGAATAACTTATGTTGGAAAGGACCCAGAAGATCATCAAGTCCAACTATTAACCCAACACTACTGTACTCACCACTAAACCACGTCCCCAAGTGTAACATGTATATATCTTCTAAATACCTTCAGGGATGTTGACTCTACTAGTTCCCTAGGCAGCCTGTTCCAATGCTTGACAACCTTTTCGGGAAAGAAATTTCCCTAATATCTAATATAAACTTCCCCTGGCACAACCTGAGACCATTTCCTTTCATCTTGTTGTTTGTTACATGGGAGAAGAGACAATCCCCATCTCATTACAACCTACTTTCAGTACTTGTGGACAGTGATAAGGTTTCTTCTGAGCTTCCTTTTCTCCAGGATGAACAACTCCAGTTCCCTCAGCTGCTCATTGTTAGGCTTGTTACCTCCAGCTGAGGAACTTGGAGTGCCCCAACAACAGTGGGTGTTCTGTTTAGTTTATTTTAACATCTTTGACTACCTGGCAGTGCAGGTAGCAAATACCTTAATCATATGTGTAAAGGAGTCTGAACTGGGAGGTTAATAAATATGTAAAAGCAACATAACTAAGTATTCTAGCAGGATTTCAGGAGGTTAGGAATACAACTAGACATTAAGGTGAGATTCAGTCTGGTAAAAATAAAAACTAAACACAGAAAATCTGAGACAAATAAAAGCACAGCAATTACTGGGGGACAGTGCAGGGGGGAGTGGCCAGGGGGTGGTTCAATATTTAGTGAAAGTATCTGATGACCTAAGACTATTTGAGTGACATCAGGATAGTAGGATAGATTAGCTGACCATCTGAAGTCTCTCCAATGTATATTGCTGTGATCCTTTTTTTCACTTCATTTTGTTTCTTCTTCCTGTCACATCTCTCCAGCTGCTCGCTGTTGGAAAAAAAGGAAGAATGATGCCTTAGCCAACTAACATTGCACCTTTTGCAAAACTGTTGTGAGCCTTGGACCAGAGGAAGCTCAAAGAAGTGGCTAAGCAGTTCAACACTTGACCTTAGCAAGAGGTACAAGTAAAAGAGGGTGTAAAACCTGTATTTCTCCAACAGCAAAATTTTAAAGAAACAGCACAAGGGAAGAAAGCTGCCATAACTCTCATGTTATGACTATTTTCCTGCTCTTTTGTGTATGTTTGCCAGCTTTGACTTGAAGGAAGCAGGATATTATAGCAAAACCAGCACATTTCAGTTAGCCTTTGGACTTTACTCCAGAAAATCTAGTAATTTCTAGCACTAAATTCTTAGTGCTGTAAAAAAAGACTGTCAGAGAACATTTTTTCTTATAAAACTTCCTTGAGCTGAAGGTAAAAAAGGAACATTGTTCATAAAACAGATCCATAAAACATTGAAGGGCATCTTTTAACTCTTTTGTGCATCCATATTAAAGGATTTACAGTACTTCAGAGGTGTTCAAAGACTGAGCTTCCTGTACTCAAACCCCAACTGTTTAAGGCATTGCAGTGATAGGACTGCATTTGTACTTCACCTCTTTATTCCATTAAATAAAAAACTAACCTGATAGCTGCAGGTAGTTTCCTATGGATTCAAAAACATCTGCTACCAGGCAAAGGGGCAAAAGAAAAGGGAGAAGAAATTTTCAGCCTTTTGATAATGGTAAAAAGGTATCCAGGAAGTTTAAGTGCGATACATTGGGATGTGAAAGAAAAGCAGTCTTCATGTGTGTGAGGAGAAATTGTGAAGTGAAGGTACTATGAAAAGACAAGAAGTTGTGTATGCTGTCAGGCCTGAAACAAGCACTCAATGCAGCAATACCAGGATGGTTGATCTGTTTATCCACGTTTCTCTGTCCACTCACCAGCCAGGGAAAGTGCCCACCCACTCCTACCCCAGTTGCAGCCCAACTCTCACACATGGTCAGGACAGCAGGCTTGGGTGTCTGTGTTGCTCCAGCCACCATCAGCAAATATGGGGCTGCCCTGCACATCCCCCCAGATGGCATCTATGATGGGATTTGCACATCTTGTCATTCCTTTCATAGAATTATGGAATCATAAAATCATTTGGGTTACAAAAAAACCTTTAATGATCACAGAATCATAGAATGCTCTAGGTTGTAAGAGACCTTAAAGATCATCTAGCTCCAACCTACCTGCTATGGGACACCTTGCTCAGATACCCATCCAACCTGACGCTTCCTGGTTCTTGGCCCTCCTTTTGCTGCTCATATCTCTCTTCTCAGACTCCAGCCTTAATCCAGTTACACAACCTGCATCTGAAGCTCTTTCTCAATTTGGTGACATTTCTGCCACATCAGTGACCAAACTTATTATTTTTGACTCATTTACCTGGGTATTCTTGGCCTCACATGGCATTGCTGACCTGTTGGCACTGCTGTTGGTCCCATCCAGCTCTACCCCAGAAAAGCCCTCAATACCAATGACCTGCAGAGTTTAAGTGTTTCTTACGTACCCAGTCTTTGCCACCTGTGTAGTCTGGACATCATTCTTGGCATTGACACTGCTGTCACCTGGTTTTGGATGGATCTAGCAGTTTTTCCTCTAAGCATGACTTCTGCATACCACTGTGTGTGCTTAATGAATTCTCTTTCCCCATATGAATGCCAGGGGCTAGCAACTAGAAAAAAAAATCTTCAGCAGAGCTGTATTTAAGGGGCAACCATGAAAGTCTGGACAAAGAAAATTAAGGGACTAGGGATAAATTCAGAGAAGAAAACAGTTAAATACAAGGACTTGTCTCTGAAAGTGTACTGAATGAAAGGCTTTCCCCTGGGTGCATACTGTCTGAAAAGGCTGGGTATTTTTAGCCTGACCTTCACAAATAGTCAAATAGGTTCATAAGGTTTCAGTGAAAAATTTTTTTGCTTTATTTTCCCATGCTTTCAGGTTTAGATTAAATATCTGGAAGAGCAAGCATCAAAAATTAATAATAGGATAGAGGATAACTTATGACTAAAGATCTTAGGAGGTTTTAGGGATATTAATAAGTTGAGACTTTTGAAACTGGCTTTATATCCATAACATGTGAGATTTATTAAGTTAAATATGGTTGTGTCTGCATTTTACATTGGAAAGAACCCAAGGAAAGAGGTTGCAAATGGTGTGTCAGAGATGTCTGAAAAGAGCAATGTTCCTGCAGGGAGGGACAGCACCTGGACCCTAGCTCCAGTCCCCATCTCTTGTAGGATTCCCCCTTCTCTTTTAGGACCAGCCTTTCTCCCCAGTTACACAGTAGCTTGCAATGTAGTTTCTCCCTACTGATCTGAAGGAACACTTCTGCTCAATCCCCTAGATATGGGCTTGGGATGCTCAGCTGCAGTACCCTTCATCCTCCTGTAGACCATATGGAGTTTAGCACCTGCAGATCTGGGTAAAGAGCTGGCAGACGATTACCTTGGCTCACAGTACACTTGTGTATGTGATGAGAAAAGGACAGAGGTTAATGGGAAAAATGAGAGTTGCGAGAGGGTACATGGCTTCCTCAGGAGTTCACAAAGTGTATCCAGAGACCATGCAATGAACTGTGCATTGGCAGCACAACTCTTCTCTCAAGAATGCGAGGTCCCATGGTGTCTGTGCACATCCTGTGTCAGGTGCACATAGATATAGACATGTGACTGCCAGAAGACCACGGTGTGCAGCTCTTGAAAAATGTGTTGGACACCCTGAATGTCACTGAAATCAGCAAGGCTCAGCCAGAGGATTCCTCTTCAGTTCGTTTCTGTGACCACTCTTATTTTATGTGCCTCTGGTTTTTGGTATGACAGATACCAACGGCCTCACTGGAAATCTTGACTCTTGAGTCATTAAAAGCTAGAATAGACAATGTGCTTGAGACTAGATCTGGACAAATGAAATCTTAATGGTTGTGACTAAGAAAATCAAAACAGATGAATTTGCAACGCGCTTTTTCCTCAGGTATTCCAAATGTAATAGCTTTGTGATTAGGCCTGAAAGTTACCCAGGCAGAATAGTAAAAAAAAAAAAAAGTTAACATAGGAAATCTAAAATAAAATTAAACATTTAAACATTTAAACATTTCACTGAGGAAAAGACAAGAAATTTGGTTAAACTCAAGATACTGATCACCTACCTTAGTTTTTAATTTCAGCGAGGAAAGAAAGGAAGAAAAAACAATTACTTTGATTTGACCCAAAACACTGCTAAACAGATAGTTTGAATAATGCACTGTGTGGAAAAATGCATTAGGGAAGACCAACTCTGCAGCACCTGTCTGACCAGAAAGTGATGCTCAGACTATGAACTGGACCTAGACTAGAGACCAGATACACATCCTGCTTTTACAGATCAATCAACCTTTTAAGCCAAATCTTGATGCAGACCATCGGAAGAACTAATTGTAGTGATTAAATGACTCATCTATAGTAGGTGCCCTTAGTATAACCCTCGGTGTCCCACAAGACTTGACTGTATTTGATTCCAGAAACCCTATTAGTGGGAGTTTTCCATTTCTAAAAAAAAGTATTAGAAAGAACAAAGAATAAAAAGGGGAAATAACACACTATTTGCAGTGTATCAGAAAGAGGTTTTTCTTAAGCTAAAAGTATATTCATTTCCTTAAATAGTTTTGCAATTATCAGATTGCTATACTGCATAACAATCAACTGAAATCCCAGTTGAATTACAACTTTTATGTTTAAATTTAATTCTTTATCCATAAAATATTGTGAGGTCTCCTGATTGTATTTAATATCCTCACACCAATGCTCTGCATGTACTCTGAACAACACTCACATGAAGCAGTGCTGGGTTACACTTTCCAAGTGCCACCATGTCTCATGAAGAGGAAATGAGATTCCTTTTTTAATTTAATCTTGGTTCTATTTAATTAAAGTCTTAAGAATTGTTTTGGTTTTGAAAAATTTTTTAAATAGAGGTTTTCGGCTAAATCATTCACTATGAGTTTGAATTTTGGACAAGATATTCTAGGCTATGAATAAATTTCTAAGTGCTGGCAGGACCAGAATGTTAAAGAGCTAGGTGACAGAGATGACAAAGAGCTTCCTTATTTCTCCCTTAGAAGAGTTATAAAAGGAAGGAGTTTGTGGTTCTTCTCTAGGTATATTTGCTATTCATCTTGTGTGCTTGGGTTTTGGGAGGAAGACAAATGGAAAAACTTCATATTTCTTATTTCTTTCTTTTGCATTATTCCTTTACAATTCCTTCCTTCAGGCTAGTTAAATGAGAGCATTTGGTCTAGGAAGCCAGTGGAGGAGACTGATGTTGACAAGCTTTGTGGAAATGACTCCTGACTGCACACATCTCTGACTTCGGAGCATTCAACTTGAGAGGCTTAGAGCAGCAAGATCTTCAGAGCTCTCAAGCTCTGAGAATCTGCTTCATTATCACATATTCTAAAAGCACTGCAGCGGAGTAGCTAGCCACGGTGCAAGTGGTATCTGGGTGTCAAATACCTCTGCAGGTGTTTTCAAGCTGTGATAACTGATCACTCAATAAGCCTGCTTTCAAGAATTCCTGATCTGCAGGTTCAGACACCTGGAAAAACAAATGTAGAGGATCAGAGCGTAAACTCACAGGGAATGAGGGAATGGAGAAGAGGGACAAGGTATTGCTAATAAAAATTTCACAAAATTAAAACCAAAGGCACAATGTGTTTCTCTTTAAACTGGAGGAGTAGTGACACACTGAAAGGTAGGAAAGTACAAAGTGGATTACAAAACCAGATTCACTAGGCTAAAAAAGAGATGCAAACTTAAAACTCACTGAAAAGTACAGTTAGGCCTAGAAGAAGTAAATACAGTTCCCTACTTTGGAGACAAAATTTGGCTTCCAGAGCTATGCTTACATCCATCTTGAATGGAAAAAGCATCCTAATCATTCTGTATCTGAGGAGGTGCAAGGAATTTCAAATCAGGACTTGAACTCCAGGACACACTCTGCATATCAGATCTGCAGTTCATGCATATTGCACTCAGTCTCTGGTGCTTCCAACAGAGGCTTTATCCTCTACTTTTGCAGCCCTTGTCTTCATTATTATTTGCTCTTCATCTCACTACTTTACTTGACAATATATGAATGCTCTTTAAGTCCATTCGGACTTAAATTGTATTGTATACTAGGACTCTTGACCCATCGACCTGGCTTCCCATTTTCTGAATACCTTCTCTAGCCTGCTTTGAGAGACAGCCCATGTTCATGCATGTTTGGCACCAGCAAGACATGCTGGTTTGGCTGTGGGTATCTGGAAAGAGTACTGCTCTCACCCAGTCTCGAGCTGCTCATCAGCTCTCTCTGTAGAGGTTACAATTACCTTAGAGCAGCTTAGCTGCATGTAGAGTTAGGGACAGCAGGCCCCTGTTGGGAGGCTGGGGAAGGCAATCAAGGTCAACAGAGGGTAGGCTAAGAAAGGTCATGTCTTCTAGCTTGTGTAACTTGCAACTGCTCCTTATATTTGACCTTAAACATATGAA